>NC_141879.1:15000-2515000 GCF_056163025.1 Triticum urartu
GCACATTACATATATAATAATACGCGTGCGAGGTCAAGGTGTGTGCTAAGCTACTTGTTCTCGATTTGATCTTAAATATCCTTCCGTGCGATTTGCTATATTTTATAAAGAGCACCAAATAAGAGGAGAATAAGACATGTCTCAACTAAGATGGATGCAAGGCCAAGACTTCACGACAGCCAACTACATGTACACTTTGTTGTTTTTGGAAATTATGTACATACTGTTATTAATTAAGGTGCAATTTCCACGAGGAGGCCTACACTTGCTTTGTATATTCTAATTACACATCCATACCCAAACTTTGGAGAATTACTACCAGCTCCATCGCGCTACGACCCATTACCTTTACATCATTCTTATTTAGCGCCTTAGCCAGAAAACTTAGCACATATTTAATCGCCATGTATAAGCTTTTCATAGTTGATGTGCCATGGTGGAATGTGCATAGTCATGAAATAAGAGCATACAAATTCAAGAGAGATTAATTGTGTATAGGTAAATTTTATATTATCATTGCATTTTAAACTAATTATGTATCCTAACTAAACTAGCAATACTGGAAAAAGGCGTATAGGTGAACTCAAATTAGTGGCGGGAGGTTCCAGGCACCGGCCATACCTATTTTGGCAAACTAGTAGTGGAGGGTACTGTAAATAGCTCGCCACTACTTACCAAGTAACAGTGGCGGGCATAACTAATGACCCGCCACTGGTACACTCTTTCTAATTTCTGCATGGGCGAAAATAAACAGTGGCGGGCACTTAGGACATGGCCGCCGCTGGTTTCTTGGTAAGCAGTGTGGGCGTTATTTGTAGACCGCCACAGCTATGTTTGGTTCACCCACGCCCACCGGTTTCAAATTTTGTACGAGTTTTGTGTGGTGGGTCCTACTTCACGCCCACCACAACTATATTCGGTCACCCTCCCACCTACCTCTTTGATATAGCTATTGCGGATGCTATCTGCCGCCTGTCGCTGTTATGCATGACCTTATCCAAACCCCTACCCCCATGCCCCACCCGCAGCCAGTCAAACCATATCCACCCAGAGAGAAATCTTTCTCCTCATTCTCACTTTGCCAGAGCCACCAACGTTGTGGCATCACCCCATATAATTGACACACAGGAGTGAACAATGCATGTTACACATATCACACTCAATTCATTGCTAATAATGCACGTTACATATATAATAATACGCGCGCGATGTCAAGGTGTGTGCTAGGCTACCTTTTGTTGATTCAATCTTAAATGTGCTTCCGTGCGATTTGCTATCTCTAATAAAGAGCATCAAATAAGAGGAGAATAGGACATATCTCAACTAATAGAGATGCAAGGGCAAGACTTCAAGACAACCAACTATATGTACGATTTATTTTTTGGGAACTTGTGTACACATTGTTATTAAGGTGCAATTTCCACGAGGAGGCCCACAGTTGCTTTGTATAGTCTGATTACACATCCATACCAAAACTTTCGAGAATTACTATCAGCTCAATCACACTACGACCCATTACCTTTTCAGCAATCTTATTTAGCGCCTTAGCCATAAAAGTTGGAACATGTTTAATCACCATTTATTAGCTTTTTGTAGTTGATGTGCCATTGTGGAATGTGCATATTCTTGAAATAAGAACATACAAATTCAAGAGAGATTAATTGTGTATTGGTAAGTTTTATATAACCTAATTAAACTAGCACTACTAGGACAAGGCTATAGGTGAACTAAAATTAGTGGAGGACGGTTTTGGGAATCCGCCACTGCTATTTTGGAAAACTCACAATGGATGGTATTGTAAATCGCTTGCCACTGCTTTCCAAGTAACAGTGGCGGGCACAACTATGGACCAGTCACTGGTACAATCTTTCTAATTTCTGCATGGGCGAAAATGATCAGTGGAGGGCACTTAAGACATGCCCACCACTAGTTTCTTGGTAAGCACACTAGTTTCTTGGTAAGCAGTGGAGGGCGAGTTTAATAGACCGCCACAACTATGTTTGGGTCACCCAAGCCCACCGGTTTCAAATTTTGCACCAGTTTTCTATGGCTGGTCCTAGTTCATGCCCGCAGTAACTATGTTTGTTCACCCTCCTGCATACCTCTTGGATATAGCTATGGCGGATGATCTTTGCCGCCCGTCGCTATAATGCTTGACTTTATCGAATCCCCTGCCACCACGCCCCACCCACAACTAGTCAAACCTTCTCCACCGAGAGACAAATCTTTCTCCTCCTCACTCTCGGTTTGCCGGAACCACCAGGGTCGTGGCATCACCCCTTATAATTGACACCAATAATGCATGTTACACATATCACACTCAATTTATTGCTAATAATGCACGTTACACATATAATAATAAGTGTGCGATGTCAAGGTGTGCGCTAGGCTACCTGTTGTTGATTAGATGTTAAATATCGTTCCGTGCGATTTGCTATATTTAATAAAGAGCATCAAAAAACAGGAGAATATGACATGTCTCAACTAATAGAGATGCAAGGACAAGTGACGGTGTCCATGATTAGGGGATACTAACCTAGTCGGCCCATTCTCCTCGGGTTGGGCTGATGGGCCCTTATTCGTGGTCAAGATGGACTCTAGAGGCCGTACACGGGAGGCGTGATCAAGTTTACATCCATAGAAGACTTGACATATACTCCAAGATCTTTGCTGCCACCTTGCTCTTGGATACCGACCTTGTAACCCTAGATACACCCCCTGGCGTGTATATAAGCTGGAGGGTTTAGCCTGTAGGGGGGACATCACTGCAATATCATTCACCCTGTAGTTAGACCACATATTATGATCTCATGGTAGATCAACTTTGTACCTGATAAACCTGCATTAATATAAACAAGAGCAGAACGTAGGGCTTTACCTTCATTAAGAGGGCCCCAACCTGGGTAAAACACCTTCTCTTTGTTCCTGTTACCATCTACCGAGATCCATAGGTCGGGACCCCCTACACTGAGGTCTGCCAGTTTTTGCACCGGCACTGGTGCTTACATAGAGAGTTCCGATGTGTGATCAGCAGAAGGATCAATGGCCTATCTACAGATCAACTGCACCAATGATCATGGGAGCGTTTACGCCCCTGGTAGCTTTTTGTGTTCAGCAGCATGGGGTTTTGCGCCAACTCGATGGGCCACTTGGCCTCTGTCAAAAACTATACCCCAGGTTGGATCATGACCTTCGGTGGTCTCGTGTACATCACGGATTCCTGCGGCGAACTCGTCCTGTCGGGAGGAGCCCTCGGCCGAATTGAGAACTCGTCCAGCTCTAGAGGCTTGACTCCGGAACCGACCTGTATCGCGGCATCACCAGAGATCCCCGACGTAACCACGCTAGCCAGACCCCTTTCGATCTCCAGTACGGACCTAGATTAGGCCAGGGTTACAGTTGGCATCGGTGCAGATTTTGGAATCACTCCAAGATTTCTTCGTGCCGAAGACACGCCAAGTTATACACCGGGCATACCTCGAGTTAGCCCCTATTACAACCTAGCGATGAATCCTGAAGAGCTGTCTGACCTCAATGAGATGCTTTACCGTATCCAGAGCATGTCCATCTCGGACGGCACAACTTTGGTTTATGATCAGGTAGGATTTAAGTCGACGATCGGGAAATTTACATCCCACCAACCACCTCGCCACAGTTGATGATTTAACCGACGTGCTAGACTACAGTGAGGCCACGAACATGGATGAATATGCCGATGGCCCCACAGAAGACACCCCGCCTTGGTAAACACCGGCAGGTGGACTGCTACATCTACTTATGATGTCTACATGGTGGACGCCCCCAATTCCCCTCTGAGACGTCAGCATATACATGTAAGAGGCAAAATGGAGACCCTAGCGGCAATAACGCAACCGCCAACTATGGTGACGCAGCAGACGGTGATGCCGACAACCCTGAGGGAGACCATCAAGCTTCCCCGGTGCAGGAGGGCACACACCTAAAGGACATCTTGAGGACTTAGATCCTGACAACCTCCTTGAAGAGGCCGATGACAGCTACATGCCGGAATCCGAGGAGGACAAGAGCCTCAGTACTGAGGACTACGTCGTCCTCAAAGATCCTTTAGAACAAGAGCGCTTACGATGGCGCCTCATTGCGACGGCTCGGTGCATGAAGCGCAAGCAGCAGCAGCTGCAGGCCAACACTAACGCACCAAATGAAATGTGGGTCGAAGTGCTCTCTGCCGAGCAAGACATGCAAGACCGGCGCCATAGCGTGCCGAAATCATACTCACGGAGGCGTCTCTTGCCAGAGTTTGGTGAGGAGCTCGCTGATGACCATGACCAACCCCCTAGAGGCCAAGAGAGGCCAATGCGGGAAAACCTCAACGACCGGACACCTCCACATTGTTATGGCAAGGACCCCAGGGATTACGTAGATCCTCACGATGTTTGACGTTGCATTGAGCAAACAGGGCGCCTCCTCAGTCCATAAATGGATCAAGAGGATGTGCGCCTGCTGGGCTTGACAACTACGATGCCTGGATGTACAGGAACAGTCGTGCCCGAGACCAGGCCCACTCACGGCTCTCCCCCGACCCCAGATGCTCCTCGGTTCTGAGGTCCGACCCACCCGATCTGCTTCACAAACACGGTTACGAAACATCAATTCCTTGAAGGATTTAAGCCCATCAATATAGAATCATACGGTGGCACAACCGACCCAGCAGTATGGATCGAGGACTTCCTTCTCCATATACACATGGACAACAGAGATGATCTCCACACCATTAAATATATGCTTCTCAAGCTAAATGGCCCGCTAGGCATTGTCTTAGCAGCCTGCTTCCTGATACGTCTCCAACGTATCTATAATTTTTGATTGTTCCATGCTATTATATTACCCGTTTTGGATGTTTATGGGCTTTACTCCACACTTTTATATCATTTTTGGGACTAACCTACTAACCGAAGGCCCAACCCGAATTGCTGTTTTGTTTGCCTATTTCAGTGTTTCGAAGGAAAGGAATATCAAACGGAGTCCAAACGGAATGAAACCTTCGGGAGCGATCTTTTTGCAACAAATGCAATCCAGAGGACTTCGAGTGGAAGTCAAGCAACAGAGGAGGCGGCCACGAGGGTGCCCGGCATGCCCCCTGGGGGTGGGCGCGCCCCCACCCTCATGTGCCCCTCGAGCATCCACCGACCTACTTCTTCCTCTTATATATATCCATGTACCCCGAAAACATCCAGGAGCACCACGAAAAACTATTTCCACCGCCGCAACCTTCTGTATCCGCGAGATCCCATCTTGGAGCCTTCGCTGGCGCTCCGCCGGAGGGGGAATCGACCATGGAGGGCCTCTACATCATCTCCAAGGCCTCCCCGATGAGTTGTGAGTAGTTTACCACAGACCTTCGGGTGCATACTGATTAGCTAGATGGCTTCTTCTCTCTCTTTGATTCGCAATACAAAGTTCTCCTCGATCTTCTTGGAGATCTATTCGATGTAACTCTTTTTGCGGTGTGTTTGTCGAGATCCGATGAATTGTGGGTTTATGATCAAGTTTATCTATGAGAAGTATTTGAATCTCCTCTGAATTCTTTTATGTGTGATTAAGTTATCTTTGCAAGTCTCTTCGAATTATCAGTTTGGTTCAGCCTACTAGATTGATCTTTCTTGCAACGGGAGAAGTGCTTAGCTTTGGGTTCAATCTTGCGGTGTCCTTTCCCTGTGACAAGCAGGGGAAGCAAGGCACGTATTGTATTGTTGCCATCGAGGATAAAAAGATGGGGTTTATATCATATTGAATGAGTTTATCCCTCTACATCATGTCATCTTTCTTAATGCGTTACTCTGTTCTTTATGAACTTAATACTCTAGATGCATGCTAGATAGCGGTCGATGTGTGGACTAATAGTAGTAGATGCAGGCAGGAGTCGGTCTACTGACCTACTTCTTCCTCCTATATATACCCACGTACCCCGAAACCATCAGAGGCGACCAAGAAAAATTATTTCCACCACCGTAACCTTCTGTATCCGTGAGATCCCAACTTGGAGCCTTCGCCGGCGCTCCGCCGGAGGGGGAATCGACCATGGAGGGCTTCTACATCAACACCATAGCCCCTCCGATGAGTTGTGAGTAGTTTACCACAAACCTTCGGGTCCATAGTTATTAGCTAGATGGCTTCTTCTCTCTATTTTAATCTCAATACAAAGTTCTCCTCGATCTTCTTGGAGATCTATTCGATGTAACTCTTTTTGCGGTGTGTTTGTCGAGATCCGATGAATTGTGGGTTTATGATCAAGTTTATCTTTGAGAAATATTTGAATCTCCTCTGAATTCTTTTATGTGTGATTAAGTTATCTTTTCAAGTCTCTTCGAATTATCAGTTTGGTTTGGCCTACTAGATTAATCTTTCTTGCACTGGGAGAAGTGCTTAGCTTTGGGTTCAATCTTGCGGTGTCCTTTCCCAGTGACAGCAGGGGCAGCAAGGCACGTATTGTATTGTTGCCATCAAGGATAAAAAGATGGGGTTTATATCATATTGCAAGAGTTTATCTCTCTACATCATGTCATCTTTCTTAATGCATTACTCTGTTCTTATGAACTTAATACTCTAGATGCAGGCAGGAGTCGGTCGATGTGTGGAGTAATAGTAGTAGATGCAGAATCGTTTCGATCTACTTGTCACGGACGTGATGCCTATATACATGATCATGACTAGATAATCTCATAACTATGCGCTTTTCTATCAATTGCTCGACAGTAATTTGTTCGCCCACCGTAATACTTATGCTATCTTGAGAGAAGCCACTAGTGAAACCTATGGCCCCCGGGTCTATCTTTTATCATATAAGTTTACCATCTACTTTTATTTGCATCTTTACTTTTCCAATCTATATCATAAAAATACCAAAAATATTTATCTTATCATATTATCTCTATCAGATCTCACTTTCGCAAGTGGACGTGAAGGGATTGACAACCACTTTATTGTGTTGGTTGCGAGGTTCTTGTTTGTTTGTGTAGGTGCGTGGGACTTTTGAGGAGCCTCCTACTGGATTGATACCTTGGTTCTCAAAAACTGAGGGAAATACTTACGCTACTTTGCTGCATCACCCTTTCCTCTTCAAGGAAAACCAACGCAAGCTCAAGATGTAGCACTTCCTCATTCTATTGGCAGCTGGGAGGCCCTCGAGGACGCTTTTCAAGAAAACTTCTAGGGCATGTACATCTTACCTCCGCATGTTGATGACCTCAGGTGTGTCACCCAGCAGCTAGGAAAATCAGCCCAGAAGTTTGGAACAGGTTCCTCACCAAGAAGAACCAGATCATAGACTGCTCCGTAGCCGAGGAAATCACGGCATTTAAGAACAATATCCGAGATGATTGGTTGGCCCGTCAGCTCGGCCAGGATAACCGAAGGACAATGGCAGCCCTCACTTTGCTGATGACTCGCTTTTGCGCAGGAGAGGATAGTTGGCTCGATCGCAGTACTCAAAACAGCGAGGCAGTCACCTCGGAAATACGCGACCCCAATGGAAAGCCCAAGCGCAATAAAACTTTGCGCAGGTATAGACGGAAGCGATACAGAAGTCACTATGGTCAACGCAGGGTTCCCCGGACCTAAATCCGGACAGAAAAGGAAGCCCTTTAAAGCGAACGAAGATGGACCTAGCTAGCTTGACAGGATCCTGGACTATGCCATATCCATGACACCCAGGACAAGCCATCAACCCACACCAACAGGAATTGCTGGGTCTTTAAGCAAGCTGGCAAGGTAGCGACATAGGGTCAAAGTGGAATCCAAAATCGAAAGCGAAGACAAGGAGGAACCTCGGCGGCCCAATAATGGAGGTCAAAAGAAGTTTCCCGATGAGGTAGCCATGTTCAATATGATCTATCCTACTCATATTCCTAAAAGAGAGAGTAAGCTTGTATTTCAGGATGTCTACGCGTTGGAGCCAGTCGCCCTGATGTTCAACCCATGGTCGGCTTACCTGATCACATTCGACAAGCATGATTATCTGACGAGCATCAGACATGGCAGATTGGCGGCACTCATCCTGGACCCAATTGTCGATGGTTACCATCTGACACGTTTCCTGATGGATGAAGGACGCAACCTCAACTGCATTTATGAGGACACGGTTAGGAAGATGAGCATCGACTCATCCCAGATCAAGCCGAGCACCACCACCTTTAAAGGTGTCATCCCAGGCGAAGAAGCCCGCTGTACCGGAATTGTTTCCCTGGAGGTAGTCTTCAGCTCGCCCGAGAACTTCAGAAGCGAGGAGTTAATCTTCGACATCGTCTTCTTTCAAAGCGAATACCACGCGCATTTACAGCAGACAACATTCGCATGCTTTAATGTATTTCTGCATTACTCTTATCTCAAGCTCAAAATGCCAGGACCCAACGGCATTATCACAGTTAATGGTAACAGCGAGCGCTCACTCCAGACCGAGGAACAGACCGTGGCTTTCATAGCCGAGGTACATGCATCCGAGGAGGCAGCCCAAAGCAATAAACACACTACTTGCTCTTCGAAGCGCACGCGGGCTGCGCAAATCGACCTCGGCCACCTACCCTCGCACCCTAAATAGGGATACGGGCTCCTTGCGTGCCCTCTCTGGATGGGGCACTATGTCCCCAGGGTGCATAAGTACGCGTCAAGATTCCCTGGGCCACCGAGGAGCCAAAATTCATTCAAATGCCAGAACGACTTAACCGAGGACCGAATTGGCTTTGAGCCCTCACACCAACAGGTCTCGGTAAAAGAGCCGGCAATCATGACTCTATCAATGTGGCCTAAACCACACAACATACTCCAGCAAGACCTCTTCAAGGGGCTCAGCCAATAAACGTCCGGAGCATATAAAGGGTTGATACGTCTCCAATGTATCTATAATTTTTGATTGTTCCATGATGTTATACTATCATTCTTGGATGTTTTATAATCATTTTGTAGTCATTTTATATCATTTTTTGGTACTAACCTATTGACATAGTCCCAGTGCCAGTTGCAGTTTTCTGCATGTTTTTTACATTGCAGGAAATCAATACCAAATGGAATTCAAAAGCAGCGAAACTTCTTGTGGATTTTTTGGGCCAGAAGACATCCAGTGGGCCATGAACGCACCTGAGGGGAGCTACGAGGGGAGCACAACTCACCAAGGCGTTCTTGTGGGCCCAGGTGCCCCCTGGTGGGTTGTGCCCTCCTTGTTGGCCTCCCGCACTGCCTCTTTGCTCTATAAATACCCCAATATTCCAGAAACCCTAGGGGAGTCGACGAAAATAAGTTCTAGCAGCCGCAGTCCATTGGTGCCTCTCCAATGATGCGTGAGTAGTTCTTTGTAGACCTACGGGTCCGTAGTTAGTAGCTAGATGGCTTCCTCTCTCTCTTGATTATCAATACAATGGTCTCTTGGTGATCCATATGATGTAAGTCTTTCTGCGGTGTGTTTGTTGGGATCCGATGAACTTTGAGTTTATGATCAGATCTATTGTTTCATCCATGAAAGTTATTTGAGTCCTCTTTGATCTCTTATATGCATGTTTGATTATAGCCTTGTATTTCTTCTCTGATATTTGGGTTTTGTTTGTCCAACTTGATCTATTTATCTTGCAATGAGAAGAGGTGCTTTGTGATGGGTTCGATCTTACGGTGCTTGATCCCAGTGATAGAAAGGGAAACGACACGTATGTATCGTTGCTATTAAGGATAACAGGATGAGGTCTATTTCTACATAAATAGATGTTGTCTACATCATGTCATCGTTCTTATTGCATTACTCCATTTTTTCATGAACTTAATACACTAGATGCATGCTGGATAGCGGTCGCTGTGTGGAGTAATAGTACTAGATGCAGGCAGGAGTCGGTCTACTAATCTTGGACGTGATGCCTATATAATGATTATTGCCTGGATATCATCATGATTATTTGAAGTTCTATCAATCGCCCAACAGTAATTGTTTTTCCATCATTTGCTATTTTTCTCGAGAGAAGCCATTAGTGAAACCTACGACCCCCGGGTCTCTTTTCATCATATTTGCCTTGCGATCTATTTTTTGTTGCTTTTATTTCCAGATCTATTAAACTAAAAATACAAAATACCTTGCTGCAATTTATTTGTTCCACGATCTATTTATCCATCTACCACTTTTATCTCACGTTATTTGCCTATCTTGAGGCGCCGCACCCGAAAGGGATTGACAACCCCTTTAACACAACAGGTTGAGAGTATTTGTTATTTGTGTGCAGGGGCTGTTTGTGTGGTGTGAGGAGGTTCTCCTACTGGTTCGATAACCTTGGTCTCATCACTAAGCGAAATACCTACCGTCGCTATACTGCATCATCCGTTCCTCTTTGGGAAAATACCGACGTAGTTGTAGCAGACATCAAAAGGAATTTTTGGCGCCGTTGCCCAGGAAGATCTTCAACATCAACCAGGTTCCTAATCACAAATCTTATCTCCTCGCAATTTACATTATTTGCCATTTGCCTCTCGTTTTCTTCTCCCCCACTTCACAAAAAATTGTCGTTTTATTCGCCCTTTTTTCGTTCGTCGTGTTTTCGTCAGATCTGTTTTTGAGTGCAATCTTGTTGTGAAGTCATCATGACTCAAGAGAACACCAAGTTGTGTTATTTCTCAAATACCAATAACAATGATTCTATTAGCACTCCGATTCCTGCTCCCGCCAGTAGTGCGGAGTCTTGTGATATTAATACTGCTTTATTGAATCTTGTTATGAAAGATCAATTTATCGCGTCCCATCTTAACACATTCGTCGAATTATGCGATATGCAGAAGAAAAAAGATGTGGACAATGATGTTGTGAAGTTGAAATTATTTCCTATAGCTATCGTGTAAGCTATCTGCCGCCCGTCGATGTTATGCATGACTTTATCCAATCCCCTGCCCCCACGCCCCTCCTGCAACAAGTCAAACCTTATTCACCAAGAGACAAATCTTTCTCCTCCTCCTTCTCGCTTCACTGAAACCGCCGATATCGTGGTGTCACCCCTTATAAGTGACACCAAGGAGCGCATAATCCATGTTACACATATCACACTCAATTTATTTCTAATAATGCACGTTACATATATAATAAAACACGCACAAGGTTAAGGTGTGTGCTACGCTACCAGTTGTTGATTCGAACTTAAGTATCCTTCCATGCGATTTGCTATATTCTTTAAAAGAGCATAAAATAAGAGGAGAATAGGGCATGTCTCAACTGATAGTGATGCAATGGTAAGACTTCATGATAGCCAACTACATGTACACTTTGTTTTTTGGACCTTATGTACACATCGTTATTAAGGTGCAATTTCCAAGAGGAGGCCTACACATGCATTGTATAGTCTGATTACACATCCATACCCAAAATTTGGAGAATTACCATCAGCTCCGTTGCACTATGACCCATTACCTTTTCAGCATTCTTATCTAGTTCCTTAGCCAGAAAAGTTAGCACATATTTAGTCACCAGTTATAAGCTTTTTGTAACTGATGTGTCATGGTGGAATGTGCATAGTCATCAAATAAGAACATACATATTGAAGAGAGATTAATTGTGCATAGGTAAACTTTATATAATCATTGCATTTTAAACTAATTATGTATCCTAATCAAACTAGCACTACTAGGAAAAGTCCGATAGGTGAAATCTAATTAGTGGCGGGCGGTTCCGAACGCCAACCATAGCTATTTTGGAAAACTAGCAGTGGCGGGTACTGTAAATGGCTCGCCATTGCTTTCCAACTAACAGTGACGGGCACAACTAAGGACCCGTCACTGGTACACTCTTGCTAATTTAAGCATGGGCCAACACAAACAGTGGCAGGCAGTTAAGACATGCCTGCCACTGGTTTCTTGGTAAGCAGTGGTGGGTGTTTTTTATAGAACGCCACAACTATGATTGGGTCACCCGCGCCCACCCATTTCAAATTTTGTAAGAGTTTTGTGTGGCTAGTCCTACTTCACACCCGCCACAACAATATTTGGTCACTGTCGCATCTACCTCTTGGATATAGCTATCGTGGATGCTATCTGCCGCCCGTCGATGTTATGCGTGACTTTATACAATCCCCTGCCCCCACGCCCCTCCTACAACAAGTCAAACCTTATTCACCAAGAGACAAATCTTTCTCCTCCTCCCTCTTGCTTCACTGAAATCGCCGATATCATGGTGTCACCCCTTATAAGTGACACCAAGGAGCGAATAATGCATGATAAACAAATCACACTAATTTTTTTCTAATAATGCACGTTACATATATATAATAATACGCGCACAAGGTCAAGGTGTGTGCTACGCTACCTGTTGTTGATTCGAACTTAAGTATCCTTTCGTGCGATTTGCTATATTTGTTAAAGAGCATAAAATAAGAGGAGAATAGGACATTTCTCAACTGATAGTGATGCAATGGTAAGACTTCACGACAGCCAACTACATGTACACTTTGTTTTTTGGACCTTATGTACACATCGTTATTAAGGTGCAATTTCCAAGAGGAGGCCCACACATGCATTGTATAGTCTGATTACACATCCATACCCAAAATTTGGAGAATTACCATCAGCTCCGTTGCACTATGATCCATTACATTTTCAGCATTCTTATCTAGTGCCTTAGCCTGAAAAGTTAGCACATATTTAGTCACCAGTTATAAGCTTTTTGTAATTGATGTGTCATGGTGGAATGTGCATAGTCATCAAATAACACTAGTAGAAAACAGGGCTTTCGTTCGGGCCTGGCCAGCCCATTAGTCCCGGTTCAGTCATGAACCGGGACCCATGGGGGAATTCGTCCCAGTTCGTGAGCCCAGGGGGCGGCCGGGGCCTCGTGGGCATTGGTCCCGGTTCGTATGGACCCATTTGTCCCGGTTCCAGGCACGAACCGGGACCAATGGTCCTCGCTCCTGGCCCACAACCATTGGTCCTGGTTCGTGGCTTGAACCGGGACAGAATGCTGGGCTTTTGTCCCGGTTTCTACCACGAACCGGGACAAATGAGTTGCCTATATATACCCCATCGCCACAGCAGAGCACTTCACAGTGCTCTGTTTTTTCTAGCCGGCGAGGGGAGGGCATTTGGGTGCTCTAGCTCACCTCCTATGCACATGAGGTGTTCGATGAAATGTCCGAGCCATGCTAGTTAATCTTTCTCCTCTTGAAACTCGACCTCCGAGCTCCATTTTCCCCGAGATTTGTCTAGGTTTAGCGGTCCGTCCCGTCCCGTCCCCGTCTTCACTGCCGTCGATCGCCCGCGCCGATCTCGTCGCCGCCACCACCGTGGTGAGCCTCTTGTTCTTATCTTCTTTCTGAAAGAAAAAAAATTCTTACTTCAGATAGATACTTGTCTAATTTTCTTACTTTTATAATTTCTTGTTATTATATAGTGCGATGGTTTTGGTATCCGCCCCCGTCGGCCCTCGTCCTGTCTATGATTCGGATGTGGTATATATTATCTTTTGACAACTATTTGGTTCATTTATTATTTATGACAGTTATGCCGACCAACGTGACATAGATTTTATTTATCTAGGAGGTGGTTGAATCGGAAATTCCAACCGACCCTATTGTCGAGAGGTTAAATTTAGTTGAAGAAGAAAACAATTACTTGAAGGAAAAAATAAGAAAAATTGAGGAGGAGAAGTTGATATTGGGGTTGCATGTTGCGGATGTCATCGATGATCATAAGATCAAGATGGATGCAATGCGCTTGAAGATTAGAAAGATTAGAAAATATGCCATTCATACCGAGGCTTGGTATCATTATGCAGTTGGATCAGTTGTTACCTTGGTTGCGATTTTGATCGCATTTGTTGTTGCATTGAAATGTTTTACATAATTTCAATGTATGGTTTAATTAGATGCTCTGGAGAGCTATATGTTGTTCAATGAGAACTATGTATGTAATTTGGTTTTAATGTGATGATGAACTTCTATTAATTTGGTCACTTATCTATTCATGAGAGGGTTGAAAATTGATGATGTGGCTTTGAATATATGGTGCATTTTGAACACAGAAAAACTGTGGAGTTTGAATAAGTTCAAAAAAATGAAATCTCTTTGTAACAGACGAGTTTCCGTATGAATCCCTGATACTTCGAAAGAGATTGTCCGTTTTGTACACGAAGTGCATCCAGTTTTTGCCGTAACCCTCTCTACTTTCTTGCACATGCTATGTGGGTGAAATGATGATACCATGCCAACTTTCAACCTTTTCAGAGTTCATTTCAAATGCTTTTCAATTTCATGGTCTTATAGCTGAAAATAATCAATAGATGCATGAAAAATAACAAATGAAGTCAAAAAGGGTTGAAAATTGATGATGTGGCTTTGAATATATGGTGCATTTTGAACACAGAAAAACTATGGAGTTCAAATAAGTTCAAAAAATGAAATCCCTTTGTAACAGACGAGTTTCCGTATGAAACCCTAATACTTCGAAAGAGATTGTCCGTTTTGTACATGAAGTGCATCCAGTTTTTGCCGTAACCCTCTCTACTTTCTTGCACATGCTATTTTTCTGAAATTATGATACCATGCCAACTTTCAACCTTTTCAAAGTTCATTTCAAATGCTTTTTAATTTCATGGTCTTATAGCTCAAAATAATCAGTAGATGCATGAAAAATAACAAATGAAGTCAGAAAGGGTTGAAAATTGATGACGTGGCTTTGAATGGTGCATTTTGAACACAGAAAAACAATGGAGTTCAAATAAGTTCAAAAAAAATGAAATCCCTTTGTAACAGACGAGTTTCCGTATGAAACCCTGATAACAAAAATGAAATCCCTTTGTAACAGACGAGTTTCCGTATGAAATCCCTTTGTTTCAGAGTTCATAAATAACTTTTTTGTTACAAACTTTAATAGCAAAAAGAATTATCATAAAATAAAATAAATAAGTAATTTGAAACAAAATAATATAAACTTTAGTAAAATATATAAGTAGAAACAAAATAAAATAAAATAAAATAAAATTTAATAACATAAATAAAATTTATGAAACTAAAATTATCAAAGTATTTTCTGTTCAAAATCATTAAAAGCAAAAAGAATTTTCATAAAGAACTTTTTTTGTCAGAAACTTTAATAGCAAAAAGAATTATCATAAAATAAAATAAATAAGTAATTATAAACAAAATAAAATAAAATAAATAAGTATTTTGTTGTAAGTAGAAACAAAACAAAATAAATAAAGCAAAAAAGAAAACAAAAAAGTGGGAAAAATAAAAAATGCCGCCTACTGGGCCACCACGGCCTAAATACGACTAGAAACCCATCCATGGGTCAGGATTCAGGCCCGCAGAAGGCCCAGCAGGCCCACAGGCATAGCGGTGTGAGATTTGGCCCATAGGCCTGAAGTATTGAGGAGTTCAATGGAGATGGCGTGGCAGCGCTTATAAACAGGTGCGGCCGTTCCTCAGCTAGCGAGGTGAGACTAAACATCCCACCGCACCGCACCAGTGCAAGGCCTTTGGTCCCGGTTGGTGGCACCAACCGGGACTAAAGGGGCGCATTGGTACCGCTTCTTGGCACCAACCGGGACCAATGGCCCCCCTTTAGTCCCGGTTGGTGCCATCAACCGGGACCAAAGGCCTCTGCTTCCCGCCCTTTCGGCTGCTGAAAAGAGACCTTTGGTCCCGGTTGGTGGTACCAACCGGGACTAAAGGGGGCATTGCTCCCGGTTGGTGCCACGAACCGGTACCAATGCCCTGGGTATATAAGAAAACACTTAGCAGTTTCGACTGAATCCATCACTTCTTCTCCCCCGACGCCCCTGCTCCTCCTCGCCGTCGCCGCCCGATGCCCCTGCTCCACGTTGCCGTCGCCGCCGCCACCGACGCCGTTAGGCTGCTCGACGTCGCCGTCGCCGCCGCCACCGACGCCGTCAGGCTGCTCAACATCGTCGCCGCCGCCGCTGACGCCCTTTGCCCCGACGACGGCGTCAACCCTCTCGCCCCTGCCGGCCCTGACGCGCTGCCCACCATGCCCCGCCGCCCCCTGTGAGCACCAGCCTGCTCCCGCGCCCCTCCCCTGTCCCGCCCCCTGCGCCCCTGCCCTGCCCCGCCGGTGCCGGCGCCGGCCCCTCCGCCGTGCCCCTCCGCCCCTACGCCGTGCTACTATATATTAGATTTTTAGGTCTTTTTAGATGTTTTTTTAGATGTTTTTAGATGCTATTTTTAGATGTTTTTACATGTTTTTAAGATTATTTTAGTTTATGTTTAGTTTAGTTTTAAGATTAGGAAAATTTCAGATGTGTAGTTATATTTATTTAGATGTGTAGTTAATTTAGATGTTGTAACTTTTTCATAAAAATTGTGCACTTTTGTATAGAAACTTTATTTTTTTTCATATGTACGAAAATGTAGAGTGAAAACGAAAACAAACATATAAGAAAAAACAAAGGAAAAAATGAAGAAGGAAAATAAAACCGCCCGGCTCGGCCACCACCGCATTTACATGAGGGGGGCGTCGGAAAAAATAAGAAGAGGAAGAAGAAGAAAAAAAGAGGAGAAGAAGAAGGAATAGAGGAGTAGAAGAAGAAAAAAAGAGGAGGAGAAGAAGGAATAGAGGAGAAGAAGACAAAATAGAATATTTTCTATTTTTTCTTCTTCTCCTCTTTTTTCTTCTTTTTTTCTTTGATCTTCTCTTCTATTCCTTTATTCTTCTCCTCTTTTTGTTTCTTCTTTTGTCTTCTTATTTTTTATCGGGTATGTCGTTGTCGATATACCCCCTCCCGATAACTTCAACACGAGGGGGGGTCGATATACCCCCTCCCCAATAACATTATTTTCCCATGTATGTATGTTGTCGTTGTCGATATAACCCCCTCCCGGATAACTTCGACATGAGGGGCGGTCGATATATATACCCCCTCTCGACCGTGATAACTTATACCACGGGAGCACCCCCCCGGCCCTCTCGCTCGACCAAAACTCTCGAGGACACCCAAACCCTAGAAAAAAATGATGTCGGTCTCCTACCCCCTCCCGCCGCGCCCCTACACGACAAACTCTCTCGAGGCCACCCAAATTTACCAAGTTAAAAGAGCGTTGTCGTCGAGGCCACCCCAAACCCTTGAAGCGTAGTCGAGGCCACCCCAAACCCTTGAAGCATTGCCAAGGCCACCCCAAACCCTAGAGAAGCAGCGTCGAGGCCACTAATATGATTCCTTATTGTGATTAGCTAGCTAGTTCTACGTTTTCCACTAATATATCCATCTGTCATGTTTGAATAATAATTGCCATGTTGTAAATATTTGCAGAAACTATGGAGCACCCTCAAGACGAAGCAACATCAGCGATGTTGGGGGACATAATCGCAAAAGGAAGTGATGCCGTCTTGTCGTATCTCAACGACACCGATGGTTTGGAAGGACAGGGTGAAGAAGAAGACTATCATTATGATGGCTCCGGTGACCGAACTGATTCCGGCCAGGTATATATATTAGTTAAGCCTGTGCTAACTAGCTAATTGATGCATTCATTGTTTTTGTATGTACACATATTAATTAAATCTCGTCTTTCTTCTTCCTAGCCCTCCTGATCGAGCACAACTTCGGTAAGGAGACGAGGTCCAAAGAAAACGTTGAGCTCGGATGAAAGGTTTGAGATCACATCAATCGCGCACGATGGCCAGCCGATTGAACCCATCCGGACAAAGGATGCATTTGCTGCTCAGTGCAGGGTTCTTGTTAGGGACAATATCCCGATCATTATCCACCAATGGTTAAAGCCTAAGAATGAAGACCCTGAGGTTTCTTATGTCTCGGATATGTAGAAAGAAGATCTTTGGAAAACGCTTAAGGCAAATTTCACCCTACCGCCAGAGGAGGATCCAGAGAAGCCAGTTAAAGAGCAATTGATCAAGTCTCATGCTCTTAAGAAGATGGCAAAACTATTCAGGAGGTGGAAGAATGAGCTGAAAACATCGTTTGTCGACCAAGAAAAGACACCAGAATTCATAGGAAAGTATGAGAAGATCAGAGATCACTGGCCCGCATTTGTGGCCCACAAGACATCGGACAAGAGTAAGAAGATGTCAGCGACAAACAAGAAAAATGCTGCAAAGAAGAAGCATCACCATCGCACGGGGTCAGGTGGCTACCTCAAAGCCCGACCTTTGTGGGACAGGGCTGAGAATGACCTGATTGATAAAGGGTCGAACCAGAGACATTGAACTGGCCAGACCATTGCCGGACTTGGTTCTTCGGGGTTGGCGGAACCTTGGACCCTGTAACAGGGAAGTGCGTTTGGACGGACAAGCAACTGCGAATACTCGTCATGAGGCTTCAGGAGTATATCGAGGCAGCGCAGCAAGGGACGTTCGTTCCAGACAGAGAGAAGGACGAGCTCACAATGGCCCTCGGGAATCCTGAGCACCCTGGACGGACACGAGGAACGCCAGGCTCCGTCCCGGGGAAGGCTGGGATTCTGGACGCAAGGGGTTACAAATGCCAGGAGAGGAGGAAGAAAGTGGAGCATATCCAACTGCAGGCACTGCACGCAAGGGTACAAGGGCTAGAGGAACGAGAAGCAAATCGCAACAAACGACCTGCCGAAGCTTCCCCTGAAGCTACCCCGCCATCTCAGCGGAGAAGCAATGTGGCTTCCACCGAGTAGCTTCGGCTGGAGCCTGTCTTCATGGCTCCTGCTAGCTACCCCGTGGATGCTATCACGGAGTCTCAACATTGCCACCTTATGACGCAATGGATGAATTTCAAAGTCAAGGCGGCTGTTGGCTCTGTTTTACCTACTGAACCTGGCGCAACCTACCACTGCCGGTCGATTCCAGAAGGATATGCTAGGGTGATGGTGGATGAAATAACGGACGGATTTGAGGACCTCCAGCTTGACCACCCTACGGGTGAAGGGGAGATTCGGCTGGGTTCTTCTCTGAAGACTCCATGCCTATGGCGGAAGGAGCTCATCAACCTTCCGAACTGGATGCCTCCGCCTCCTCCTCCTCCTCCGGCGAGTCAGGGCACTCCGCCTCCGCCACCTCCTCTGGTGAGTGATCAGGGCACTCAGCCTCCTTCTCTGACGCGTGGCGGCACTCCGCCTCCTTCTCTGCCTGCGCCGGCGCGCCCGAGCAGCAAGGCTCCTCTTTCTCCGCCTCGTCAACAAGGGCGGAAGGGACCTGCCGCCGCTCCGGCTTCTCCGGCGCGTCGTCCTTCTCCTCCGCCCTGTAGGAAAGGAAAGACAGCCGCAGCCGCTCCGTCTGCTCCGGCGTCTAGTAGTACAGCCAGAGGCGGGAGGCAATACATATTCGGTCCTTCTCTGAAGAGTCCAGAGAAGTTACAATACGAGAGCAGCCTGGAGGAAAACATGAAGATCGTGCGAGCCAAAGTGAAGAACTTCTTTGAAGGGGTGAAAGCAAAGAAACATCCACCTCCGGAGGAGAAGATAGATCCGGAGAAAGCGAAGCGTACTCTGGCTGCCCTGAAGAAACCACCAAAGTCTCTGCCGAAAGGCAACTATGAGCGCATTATTGAAAAGTCATTTATCGAAGCGGAGTGGTTGGGAAGTACTGTCAGTGATCAAAGGTTAGCAAAAGGACGAGCTGGGAAAAAATTGCCCAGCTCTGCGAACAAGCGAACCAATCGTTAGCCCCACTCTAGGTGTCTAGCGATATCGTCGCTAATGCTCATGGGATGGTGCCCGGTTATAACAATCTTGTAGATTACCTTCCCGACGATATACATTATGATTTCTTGGAGGTGAACGAACACAAATACGAGTACGGGAAGCCTCTCGTCAAAGATGAAAGATATCTAACAATGATGATGCGAAGATTCCATGATTGGTACATGAAAACCTGCAGAGAGTCTGGGGGGAGGAATATTTTGACGCTGAGAGTTAGAGAGAAGGATGACCTCGTTGGAATTGAACTGTTGAATGTTCCATTTGAGGAGTTCTTCGCGTTTTTCAATCAAAAGGCCCTCGATAAATTAACGGTCACTTGCTACTGCCTGTAAGTAGTACTACTTCTGTCATTAAGTCTCTATATATGGGTCAGCTCTTTCATTGCATGTATTTTTAATTATCCTCACTATATTATGCAGATTGAAGATTGTCGAATTGAAGAAAAGACAAATCGGTGATATTGGGTTCATTAACACAAATCTCATAGATGCATATATGGTTGAATTTCAGGCCAGAGATACCGAGGCCAAGCTGCTACATTCATTTGTATTAAATCAAAACAAAGCTATACTACTCTTCCCTTACGAATTCAAGTGAGTGTTACTGTCTTGTGCATATTCGGTTTCCCTTATTAGTTGAGGTTATAGTAATGTAATTGATGAGTTATGCATGCGTGTACAACTTCCACTATATTCTCCTAGAGATTAAGCTTGAGCAGGGACTAGTAACCGTGTTAGGCTCAAAACGAAAAGATCCCAAGGAGTATGCGGACATGATTGAAATTCTAGAGAAGTAAGTTAAATCGATCATTATCGCACCATATCGGCAACTTTGTTCATTTCCTGATATCAAGTAATTGTTTTCTTTGTCTGGCAGGGTTTGGAAAAAATTCACCTCAAAAACTCCGGGACTGCCGAAGAAGCTGCAATTTAGACACCCGAAAGTAAGTACTATAGTAGCATGTTCCGCGCATCTCCTAGTGATTCAAGCGCTGGTTTCATCAATACCATTTAGCATGCTTGCTAATTATTAGTTTGGTTGACCTCTATTTCTTGTAAAGTGGCCGTGGCAGGAACAAGGGGATGATTACTGTGGATACTACATTTGTGAGTCCATCCGCCACACGACCTGTGAGCAAGGCTACTCTGACAAACAATATGAAGTGCGTAAATAATAATATTCACAATTTTATTTTATTACCATTATTTGTGTTGAGTTTCGTTTATTCATATATATGTATTGACCCCCTTCTTCGAATTAGATATTTCGGATACGGGATGAACTCCTACCACCAGATTGTATGCGAGCAATTCAAGAGGAATTGGCGGCATTCTTTTTTGACCACGTGATCACTAAAGACGGAGAATACCATGTGGACCCTGAGTTCATTTGGAATTGTGAGATTATATTGTAAGAGATAATTATATTGTATATATGTAGCCAGTAGCGTCGGATAGATATACGAGAACTTGTTGTTCGACCAATCTCTCAGAGAAGGAGAGGTGGTCGATATCACTTCTCTCTGTATGCATATGTTCATGACGATCTTCTGTTTCCTTCATTTGCTTACTAGCTAGCGTGTCTAGTCCTCTCTATACGTATAGTACGTAGCGTCGACCAAGCACGGAGATAAGAGAGGACACTTCTCTCTATTAATTAGCTAGCTAACACAATATATGAAACACCTAAATTAACCCCACAAAAACCCCTAAACCCCCCTCCTTTCAAAAAAACAAAAAACCCAGCCCCTGAAATGCTGACACATGGATGCCTATTGGTCCCGGTTGGTGCCACCAACCGGGATCAAAGGGCCTCCTGCCTGGGCTCGCCGCACCGGCCACGTGGAGGCCCATCTGTCCCGGTTTGTATAAGAACCGGGACTAAAGGTCTAGGGCATTAGTACCGACACTTTAGTCCCGGTTCAAAAATCGGGACAAATGGCCCTTACGAACCGGGACAATAGACCCTTTTTCTACTAGTGTAAGAACATACATATTCAAGAGAAATTAATTGTGTATAGGTAAACTTTATATAATCATTGCATTTTAAACTAATTATGCATCCTAATCAAACTAACACTACTGGGAAAAGGCCGATAGGTGAAATCTAATTAGTGGCGGGCGGTTCCGAACGCCAACCATAGCTATTTTGGAAAACTAGCAGTGGCAGGTACTGTAAATGGCTCGCCATTGCTTTCCAACTAACAGTGACGGGCACAACTAAGGACTCGTCACTGGTAGACTCTTGCTAATCTAAGCATGGGCCAAAAATAAAAAGTGGCTGGCACTTAAGACATGCCCGCCACTGGTTTCTTAGTAAGCAGTGATGGCCGTTTTTTATAGACCGCCATAGCTATGATTGGGTCACCCGCGCCCACCCGTCTCAAATTTTCTAAGAGTTTTGTGTGGCGGATCCTACTTCACACCCGCCACAACTATATTTGGTCACCCTCGCACCTACCTCTTGGATATAGCTATCGTGGATTCTATCTGCCGCCTGTCGATGTTATGCCCTACTTTATCCAATCCCCTGCCCCCATGCCCCTCCTGCAACAAGTAAAACCTTATTCACCTAGAGACAAATCTTTCTCCTCCTCCCCCTCGCTTCGCTGAAACCGCCGATATCGTGGCGTCACCCCTTATAAGTGACACGAATGAGCGAATAATGCATGTTACACATATCACACTCAATTTATTTCTAATAATGCATGTTACATATATAATAATACGCGCACAAGGTCAAGGTGTGTGCTATTCTACCTGTTGTTGATTCGACCTTAAATATCCTTCCGTACGATTTGCTATATTTGTTAAAGAGCATAAAATAAGAGGAGAATATAACCTGTCTCAACTGATAGTGATGCAATGATAAGACTTCACGACAGCCAACTACATGTACACTTTGTTTTTTGGACCTTATGTACACATCGTTATTAAGGTGCAATTTCCACGTGGAGGCGTACGCATGTGTCTGATTACACATCCATACCCAAAATTTGGAGAATTACCATCAGCTCCGTTGCACTATGACCCATTACCTTTTCAGCATTCTTATCTAGTTCCTTAGCCAGAAAAGTTAGCACATATTTAGTCACCAGTTATAAGCTTTTTGTAACTGATGTGTCATGGTGGAATGTGCATAGTCATCAAATAAGAACATACATATTGAAGAGAGATTAATTGTGCATAGGTAAACTTTATATAATCATTACATTTTAAACTAATTATGTATCCTAATCAAACTAGCACTACTAGGAAAAGTCCGATAGGTGAAATCTAATTAGTGGCGGGCGGTTCCGAACGCCAACCATAGCTATTTTGGAAAACTAGCAGTGGCGGGTACTGTAAATGGCTCGCCATTGCTTTCCAACTAACAGTGACGGGCACAACTAAGGACCCGTCACTGGTACACTCTTGCTAATTTAAGCATGGGTCGAAATAAAAAATGGCTGGCACTTAAGACATACCCGCCACTGGTTTCTTGGTAAGCAGTGGTGGGCGCTTTTTATAGTCCGCCACAGCTATGATTGGGTCACCCGCGCCCACCCGTTTCAAATTTTGTAAGAGTTTTGTTTGGCGGGTCCTACTTCACGCCCGCCACAACTATATTTGGTCACCCTCCCACCTACCTCGTGGATGCTATCTGCCGCCCGTCGATGTTATGCATGACTTTATCCAATCCCCTGCCCCCATGCCCCTCCTGCAACAAGTCAAACCTTATTCACCTAGAGACAAATCTTTATCCTCCTCCCTCTCACTTCGCTGAAACCGCCGATATCGTGGCGTCACCCCTTATAAGTGACACCAAGGAGCCAATAATGCATGTTACACATATCACACTCAATTTATTTCTAATAATGCACGTTACATATATAATAATACGCGCACAAGGTGAAGGTGTGTGCTACGCTACCTGTTGTTGATTCGAACTTAAATATCCTTCCGTGCGATTTGCTATATTTGTTAAAGAGCATAAAATAAGAGGAGAATAGGACATGTCTCAACTGATAGTGATGCAATGGTAAGACTTCACGACAGCCAACTACATGTACACTTTTTTTTTGGACCTTGTGTACACATCGTTTTAAAGGTGCAATTTCCAAGAGGAGGCCTACACATGTATTGTATAGTCTGATTACACATCCATACCCAAAATTTGGAGAATTACCATCAGCTCTGTTGCACTATGACCCATTACCTTTTCAGCATTCTTATCTAGTGCCTTAGCCAGAAAAGTTAGCACATATTTAGTCACCAGTTATAAGCTTTTTGTAATTGATATGTCATGGTGGAATGTGCATAGTCATCAAATAAGAACATACATATTGAAGAGAGATTAATTGTGCATAAGTAAACTTTATGTAATCATTACATTTTAAACTAATTATCTTATCTATACCTATACTAATTACAGACTCCCTACAAATTACCACGTTAAACAGAAATTAGGAGCCGTTAATCTGATGGGGCCGAGTTATTACGGTGTAGATCAATCCTAGGAATTCAAAGGTAAAAAAAATCCAATCCTAGAAATTCCTAGGTAGAAAAACAAATTTCCAGGATCCCTAGAAATTACCACGTTAAACAGAAAGCCCAATCATTAGGTGAACCGCTCAGGATCACAGGTTAATCACTGATATGTCAGGACGTTTGATTTTCTGGCGACAGAGTACTCACCGATGGAAGGTCCATGAGTACTTGCCGGAATATACGTGTACGTGCCTCGCTACATTCTTGCATCCCGTTCCACCTGCAGAAAATTAAGGTAATTGAATCAGGTGAGTTTGATCTTCTATATATGTAATACAAGGGAATTCTTTCTCAAGTAATTTCTTCCTTCAGAACGCATATGGCAGATCAGATTAAGCCAAGGAGCCTAGCGCAGAACTACATTATCAATGGATGCGTTCATACCACATCGCATTGCCCTAATTACAGATTGTTGCGACTTAAACAAAGGATTAGATAGGGCCCGCATGATGAGAGTATACTTTTTATGTGGTATGGAAGAATGACTCCACGAGAAGATCTTAGTCATGGTTGGATAGCAGAGAATGTTATGGCGTCCAATTTCCAGGTTAGAAGACCGATCTGCATGCTTTTGTTCTGTGTTCTGCACATAAATGGCAGACAGTAGCAGCCTATGATGGAGTACAAGAGAAATCCCGAAATGAACTGGAAGTGCAGCCTATGCATCATGCATATTATTCAGGGCAAAAAACTGCTTTGAAAAATGAGACCGCTCAAGATGGTACAAGATGTTTCACTTATCATGTTTGTTATTCTCTTTTTTCTGAGTCCTAATCAGTGTGGTTCCGATCCTTTGGTTTTTACAGAATAGTATATACACACTATATATAGCCTGAGAAAGCAGTAACATCGGATTTCAAGCGATCCGGATGTTAGGGGCATTGAGACAACCTTGGATGGTTGTGCTGTCGGACGCGTGGTTCCGAAAGCCATGCATGCCTGATTCCGTCCAGTTTACAAGACAAGAAAAATTAGAAGCGATGTCGATTACGCAATACCAGCACAGCTGCAGGCATATATACTATATGTGAATGAACCGAAATATGTGTCAGTTAATCTATGGAGGCTACCCTATATAGCAGGTACATTTGAAAAACTACAATACAATTTACAACTTACATTATCACAATTTTTCCTTCAACTTGCATCTCAATATATCATGCCTTCAAGCTTTATCTGTGTGAGTTACCGGATCTCCGTTTCTCGGCAATTATTACACGTTCGGGCAGGAGTAGGCCCATCGCGCGCAACATAGGATGTGTGACAGCCTAGAAGCAGCCTCACAGTCGATGAGATGCATGCATGTGTACAGCAGTCAAATGTCATCAGTGGGCTAGAACGTCCGACACCCACATGTTAGTATTTATTTGTTCAACCATATCTTTCTACTGATCTATATTCCACTATGACACTTATCTCTTCCACCACATGGAATTAGAAACGATGTAAAATCTGTGAGGAGATGATGATACTGAATGAAGTCATGTAGGATATGGATTTGCGGCAGCATATATGCATGATAGAAAAGTAGTATTGAACATGATATGTTCTCCTTCAGAACTTGGTCCTATTATCAGTTATTCGATCTACCTCAGGTTATTTTGTTCTACATATGTCGAAGGTTTGAACCTACCACAATATTTGTGTAGTTTTCTTCTATGTTACTTACCTATACAATCGATTTGCCACAATGATCTTAACGTGACCTTCTTTGACCTTGACGTACATGGAGACAAAGTTGTACAAAAAGACGCACAAGCGGTTGTTTCAAGCATCCTTATCTATGCCTCTAGCGTATTCAAGGTGCATCACGTCATGGTTCATAGTCTACAAGGAGCCTATCAAATTGCGTACAACAGGTTTTATATGGGGTTTGTTACATTTTGACAAAAAATTCTCCTAACCATTCTAAACCAGATGAATACATGATACCAGTTAAATGCAAGCACATCAACAAGTGGCCTGTTTTTCTATTTCACGGTTTAGAAAAAAAACATTGGGACATATATACAAGGTAATTGGGAACACCAGTAGAAATATTATATAGTTTGAGATATGTATTCGCAGTTCGTCAAGTGACTATCCAAGAGTGCAGGACACCATGATATGTGGTGTTGTAAATAGCATAAGATAGTAGGCCACAGATGCAAGAATGACAGTAAACATGATTGCAAATATTTAATTAGATTCTGTTGGCAACTATTTTTCATTCCGGTCAAAAGAGAAAGCATACTAAATCTTTTGGTCGGGACCACCGTTTCAGGTAAGCATCATGGTTCTTCGAATGTTGAAAATCTGTATATTGTAATAGTCAACATGATTTACAACTTTGGTAATGTATTAAAATAGCTTCAATTATAAGACATCATGGTATTAGCTACTTATGTAGGATAGACCAATGAAACACATGCAAATCATGGGATTTACAAGATTTGAGACATTAAGTTTTGAACACAATGTCAGAGAACATTAGACTAAACAAATTGGTGAAGATGTTGTCACACCGTTTGGTGCATTAACACTATATATGCTACATAAATTTATCTATTAACGAGTCATATTAATTTTCATGTTAATGTGGTATTTAGATATCCCTTGAACAATGGAAATACAAAATAGATGTTATGACTTCCTTACAATTACAGTCATCTTTCTTATTCAACTGCTTATGTAAACATATTTGTGCATACAAGCCAGAAAGAAATGATGTGCATAACAACTTGCACACTGTTGGAGAAGAAAAACTAATTTTGTAGTCCCAAGAAAATCTGGATAGGTAAATTGCATAGTGTTAACAGGTATGTCAATTTTATGTGTGATTTTTAATACTAATTTATTTGTATAATTTCTAATATTACTGGAAAAGTATATGTGTGTACCATTATAAGCAGAGTTCATCAAAGAAAGTGGAAAATAATGATTATTGTAAAGCATTTCTCTACAAAACAACCTATTACATGAAGATGTTAAGCTGCGATAGTACTATAACAAATTGTTAAGCATGTCAGTTATTATATTATAGATACACTATATCATTTTGTTCAATTTTCTAACAAGTAACTAATCACTCATTTTGATTTTACTTCACATGTTAATATTGTCCTGACTTAGATTTTGTAAACTTTAAGCGTGTTTATCGAAATAATTCTTAGCATCTACACTACCATATCATTATGTAGATTCCTCATTGAATATATTTTCACATCATCTATAAATATATATTTATTTATTGTAAACATTCATATTGTTCACAATAAAATTTTGATTTAAAAAAATCCTAATACGCAAACTAAATTGAAACGCAGGAAGTATAACAACTAGGTGGTCCAATCAGGCCACCTGATGAATTTCAACTTATTAGGACATAAGATTCTCATTAGCACATACTTTTGTAGGCTAGCCCGGGCGAATGCACGGGTTGACGACTAGTATCTACTAATTGGAGGCACCTTTCAAGCCGTTTAATTAACCCACATCATCAATATTAATTCTAGCGTTGGATTAGAGAATTTACGGCCAGGATAAAATAGAAGTTACGTAACAAAGATGGTCCAGTACAAAAGGATCTGTCACATACACCGATAGTGCAAAAGGAAAAACAGAAGCCTTCACACATGAAAACGCCATGATCCAGTAAAAAATAATCTGTTACGTCCATGGGTAGTGGAACAGAAAATTAAAGCCTCCGCCCTTTAAAACTCCACGTTGTCCACGAGTAGTGAAAAAAAATAGAAACCTCCATGCAAGAAAACTCCACGATCCACAATCAGGGTGGAGAAAAATACTCCACGTTCTCAAAAAAAAAAATCCACGACCATGTTGCTTTCCAATTGAAAAGAGAGACCGTGCTTTCCTATCCTTCTTTCTCATCTCCTGAAATTCTTGCCAAGGCTACGTCCCTTGAGGTGAACGGGAGACCGTGTGTTGATCGTGCTGTATCCGGCCAGGCCGCCAGTAACATGCATGTGGAGGCAGCAGTGCACTTGCTGCTAGACTCGGGAAGAATCTAGAACACACACAAAATCAAAGAGGCAACTGTCGGTGTACTAGAGTAGGGGTACCCTAGTATCCTGAACTTGTGCACGGGCAGTCGCAGCATCCCGCGGCAAGGCTTGCCGGGTGACCGCCAAGATCCTCTGTGGTTCCTTTGGAGCCATTCAAGAACAAAGTGTCCAAGTCAAGAGGACAAGACCCCG
Organism: Triticum urartu; assembly: GCF_056163025.1. Taxonomy (NCBI): domain Eukaryota; kingdom Viridiplantae; phylum Streptophyta; class Magnoliopsida; order Poales; family Poaceae; genus Triticum; species Triticum urartu. The sequence goes on from NC_141879.1 coordinate 43,357, forward strand.
GCAAGAGGAGCTTGCCGGGAAGGCCACTCAAGGCATTTCAAGGAACTTGCCGCGACGCACCGCGCGTTCCGGCAAGACCCGGTGAGCGACAAGCTCCCAGACGCGACAAGACAACGACCGCGGCAAGGCGCTTGCCGCGGCAAGCCACCTCTCCGCGCCCGCGCTCCAGCACATCCACCAACGTGTTGCTCTGGGGTCCTTCCAGGCGTACGTGGCGGAAGGCTGCGCAGCTAGGGACGTGCGGTGGCAAGCGGCGCTAACAAGATCGCCATCGTGGCGAACGGTGGCGTCCCTGGCGGTCCCTTTTCGCACTGTTTAGGCGACACAGACGGGCATTTAAGACCCTTGTTCCCCGCCGTCAGGGTTAGGTATGATACACTGTAGTAGGTAGCTGTGCCTACCACAGCACCTTTCCATTTTTGCCCTTTACCTCCGTTGCCACCTGTCGGTAGCCCCTTGAGCATATAAAAGGAGGCCCGTGTGCAACGTAGAGGGGGGGTTAGCCAGTTCGAACACTCACGCTCGGTCTTGCTAGCCGCTGGTGTGTACTGTAGCACTCCGCGCTCCCGAGCTAGAAATCAATACCAAAACACAAAGCAGGAGTAGGGTTTTACGCATCCGTGCGGCCCGAACCTGGGTAAATCGCTCGCGTGCTTCGCCTCGATTTGCTCTTTGCACGATCTCCGCCCCCGCCGAACCGAAAGGGACCCGGCCCGCTGGTCCCATAGGTGCCCGTGGATCAGTACCCCGACATCTTTGGCGGGCCAGGTAGGGGCGCGTCGAAGTTGTGTGAACCAGATCCGGCGTTCTCGCGAGCTAGATCTTCATCATCTTCATCAACATGCCGCCGAAGAAGAAAGTTTCGGAGGCAGCAGCTCCGTCCGCGCCGAGCCAGCCACCGCCGGAGCAAACGGTTGGTGGGGCAGGCACCGGCGGAAGGACACGCGTCGACGAGGGAACTCACGGTGATGCCAGGTTCCAGGACAAGGCTGCGCTGCCCATCGGCGGCGTAGCCGGCTCCCACAATGACCGGGCACACTCCAAGACCTCGGCGTCCGTGCATGCACCGCGCCCATCTCAGGAGACGCGGGACCGGCAGCGTCATGGTACTCACGGTACCATGCCTTCGCTAGATCAAGATCGAGCTGGTGGATCTCGGAGCGCTCAGGACCACCATGCACGTCAACCTGCTGGCGCGAGCGAGACACGGTCGCCTGGACGAGATACTGCTCCTTCTAACGTACTTAGAAGTCCGAGCATATCCCGCTCCTCGCACCGTTCGCCACCGCCACCCGCCACCGCAGCAGAAGCTTTGGCGCGAGCTCAGCTGCTCTTAGACTACCCTCCAGCGGCGGACAAGATCGACGACTGGAGAGCCACTATCCAGAGTCTCATCGGGTCTCATCGGCTTCGCCAACGGCAACACTCCACGGCAGCCGAGCACGTCTCAGCCGCGGCAAGCCAGCCAGGCACGAGCCAGAGACGACAAGACTGGTGGGGGTGCAACTACTGTGCACTCTCCACCCCGAAGGCCAAGATCGCAGACTCGCCGGGTCCACCTCGACAGCGACTCCACCGCGTCGTCAGATCCGCGAGCTCGTCGCGATCAGCGCCAAGTTCTTCAAGAACGACAACAAGAAGACGCTCGTACTCGCATCGAGCGCCGGAGAGAAGCGCGGCGTCAATCAGACCAGCGCGCTGGGCCCTCTGTTGACATGCATGCGCCAGGGGAACCAGGCGACTTGCCGTACGCGGTAGGTTGCCCTGCGTTCACTTGTGAGCTGCGGCGAGTGCAGTGGCCCAGTACGAAGAATTTCAAACCAGATGTACCACAGAAGTACGACGGCAAGTCGCATCCGTCGGAGTTCCTCAGCATCTACACCATCGCGGTGCAGGCTGCTGGGGGGCGGGACGATAAGATCCTTGCCAACTACTTCCCGTTGGTGCTCAAGCCCAACGTCAGGTCCTGGCTCATGCACTTGCCGGACAACTCCATATCCTCCTGGGCTGATCTATGCCATCAGTTTGTCGGCGCCTTCACAGGCGGCCACAAACCTCATGGCCAAGAGAGTGATCTTCATCTGCTCGTCCAGAAGGAAGGAGAGCCCCTGCGCAAGTATATTCAGAGGTTCAGCCGTGTACAGTATAACATCCCAGACGTCCACCCCGCCGCGGTCATCAGCGCATTTCATCAGAACGTGCGTAACCGCAGGATGCGGGAGGAGATGGCGATGTGCAGGATCAGAGACGTCAGTGAGCTATATGCCCTGGCCGACAAGTGTGCACACGCTGAGGAAGGGAGGAGACTCCCCGGAGAGAAGACGGGAGCAGAAGGATCTGACAGTGAGGATATTGCCCCGGCAAAGAAAAACCGGCGGCGGAACAGGAAGAAGAAAGGCAAAGAGGTGCTAGTCGTTGAGCAGCCCGGCAACGAAGGTGGCGCCAAGAAGGCCAAAGTTGGTAGCTCCGGCAAGGAGATTGCCGCGTGCGCCAACTGCCAGGCCGTGGTAGCCGCCGACAAGCAGGACGGCTCCGACAAGCAATACTGCAAGATTCACCGTACCAAGGGCCATGACCTCCAGAGCTGCAAAAAGGTCGAGCAGCTTGTCCAGCAGCAAAAGGCTGAGTACGAGCGGCGAGATAAGGAGAGGGCCCAAGGTGGCGCTGCAGAATCTGGCAAGAAGTGCGCCGGCCGAGGAGGATGCCGCGGTAAGGCCAAGCAGCGGCAAGGAGACAGACCTCCTCGCGGCCGCGACAACGATGAAGACGACGACGACGACGAAGACATGGATGATGTTGAGACCAGTGAGCAAGAGTTTCAGAAAGCCACAGAGGTCTTGTGCGTTGACGGTGGTGCTTCTCTGCATACCTCACACCGCCGACTCAAACAGTGGGTGCGGGAAGTTAATGCAGCAGAACCACCTATCGAATCACGCAAGCTTCTGAAGTGGTCCAGCACGCCTATCATCTTCGACATTGAGGATCACCCTGATCGCACATCTGCGGTCGGGTGTTTGCCGATGTTAGTATCACCAACTATCTGCAACCTCAAAGTCACCAAGATGCTAGTTGACGGCGGGGCCGGCTTAAACCTGATCTCCTCCGCTGTACTCCAAAAACTCCAAATCCCTGACAGCGAGCTCGAAGAAACCGGCACATTCCAAGGAATCAATTCGGGAAGGAGCAAGCCGAAGGGGAAGGTCACACTGCCGGTAACATTTGGCAGCGAGCTAAACTTCAGGACTGAGAAGGTCACATTCGACGTTGCCGATATTCCATTGCCTTACAATGGGATACTTGGCCGTCCAGCACTCGCCAAGTTCATGGCAGCCTCTCACTACACATATAACATGCTGAAGATGCCAGGCCCGATAAGCATCATTTCTGTCCTGGCGACAAGAAGGATGCTCTTATCTGTGCCGACAAGATCTACCGGGAAGCAGCAGCCACGGCAGATCGCAATCCACTTGCCGCTGAAGCTCCCGGGGGGAAGAAGACCAAGTCCGGCAAGAGTTCTGATGGCCACTCCGGCAAGCGCACCTCTTCGGAGTGCTGCGCTGCCGTCGAGGATGCACCATCGAGCTCCACCGCCAAGTGCAAGAAGATGATGGCAGCTCCGCCAGAGACGAAGAAGGTATCCGCCAAGGAGGACGGCACTGGTGGTACCTTCACCATCAGTGCCACGCTCGACCCTAAATAGGAAAGCGCGCTCGTTACTTTCCTGCGGGCGAATGTCGACGTGTTTGCATGGCAGCCGTCTGACATCCCCGGTGTTCCTAGGAAAGTGATTGAGCACCACCTTGCCGTTTGTCCCCACGCGCGGCCCGTCAAGCAGAAAGTTAGGAAGCAGGCAGTGGAGCGCCAAGAATTCATTGCAGAAGAGGTCAAGAAACTGGAAGCAGCAGGCCTTGTCAGAGGAGTGCTCCATCCCACGTGGTTGGCCAATCCTGTAGTTGTGCGCAAGGCAAACGGGAAATGGAGACTTTGTATCGATTTTACCGATGTTAACAAAGCTTGTCCCAAAGACCCATTTCCTTTGCCGCGCATTGACCAGATTGTTGACTCCACAGCCGGATGTGATTTGCTTTCATTTCTTGACGCATACTCAGGATATCATCAAATCTTCATGGCAGGAGAGGATGAGGAGAAGACCGCATTTATTACTCCATGTGGCACGTACTGTTTCGTACGGATGCCTTTCGGATTAAAAAATGCTAGTTCGACATTTGCAAGAGTAGTCCATGTTGCTCTTGAGCCACAAATACACAGAAATGTGGAAGCCTACATGGATGATATAGTGGTCAAGAGCAAGGACAGAGCAATCCTGATTCAAGATTTAGACGAGACCTTTGCAAATCTGCGCAAGATCAGCCTCAAGCTCAACCCAGAGAAGTGTGTGTTTGGAGTTCCCTCCGGCAAGCTTCTCGGGTTCTTCGTGTCTCAGCGGGGAATTGAAGCCAATCCCGACAAGATCAAGGCCATTGAGCAGATTGAAGCACCAAAGCGCGTCAAGGATGTACAGAAACTTGCCGGTTGCGTGGCTGCTCTCAGCAGGTTTATCTCTCGGTCTGCTGAGCGCGCCCTGCCGTTTTTCAAATTATTGAAAAAGGCAGGTCCAATGAAATGGACTCCGGAAGCGGAGGCTGCGCTGCAAGACCTGAAGAGATACCTGTCCTCCCCTCCAATACTTGTCGCACCTAAGCCACAAGAGAAGTTGCTGCTGTACATAGCGGCAACCAATCAAGTGGTTAGTGCTGCGTTAGTAGCAGAGAGGGAGGCAGATGATGGGCCAGCAACCACGGCAAGCGCATCCAGCGACAAGCAGGGAGCTTCCCCGACAAGCTATGGTCCCGACAAAGATGGATCTGCGCAGATACACGACGAGATACACAAGAAGATGGTGCAGCGCCCAGTTTACTTTGTTAGTTCCCTTCTGCAGGGGGCTAGGTCAAGGTACTCTGGTGTGCAGAAATTGCTTTTCGGCCTTCTCATGGCCTCGAGAAAGCTGCGCCATTACTTCCAAGCACATGAGATCACAGTTGTCACTCGCTTTCCGCTGAAGAGGATACTGCAGAATCCAGAAGCGACAGGCAGGATTGTTGAGTGGGCACTAGAACTGTCAAGCTTTGGCCTCAAGTTTGAAAGCACTTCAACTATCCAGAGCAGAGCATTGGCAGAATTCATAGCAGAATGGACGCCAACACCAGATGAAGAAATTCCAGAAACGAGCATCCCCGACAAGGAAGCAAGCAAAGAGTGGCTGATGTACTTTGATGGTGCCTTTTCGCTGCAAGGCGCCGGCGCTGGCGTGCTGCTTGTCGCACCCACCGGTGAGCACCTCAAGTACGTAGTCCAGATGCACTTCCCCAAGGAGCAAGCAACGAACAATACTGCAGAATATGAGGGCTTGCTTGCCGGTCTCCAGATCGCGGCAGACCTTGGGATCAAGAAGCTCATTGTCAGGGGTGACTCACAGCTTGTCGTCCGCCAAGTAAACAAGAGTTATCAGAGTCCGTTGATGGAAGCTTACGTCGACGAAGTGAGAAAGCTAGAAGAACACTTTGACGGCCTACAAATGGAGCATGTTCCAAGAGCTCAGAACGCCATTGCAGATGGCCTGTCAAAGTGTGCCGCACTTAAGTTACCTGTGGAACCAGGGATCTTTGTGCTCAAGCTGACTCAGCCGTCCGTAACGCCATCAACTGGACAGAGCAAGAAGAGGAAGTTGGTTTCTGGTGACTATTTGCCGGCAGAGCTTCCCGAAGCCGCCGCCAAGAAGGTCCCCAAGATCAACGCCAAGAGTGCTGAGGAGCAGTCTGCTCCGGCAGACCCTAGGGTTGGTTCCATTGAAGCAGGAGCTCCCGACAAGTTTTGCTCCAGCAAGTTTGCCGGGGAACGTCATGCTCCGGCAGAGCCGCAGGTTCTTGCCGTAGAAGCGGATATTCCCGCAGCAGTCTCCAAGATCAACACCAAGAGCGCTGAGGAGCAAGATGCTCCGGCAAGCCCTAGGGTTTGTTCCATTGACGCAGAAGCTCCCGACAAGTTTTTCTCCGGCAAGCTTGTCGGGGAACGTCAAGCTCCGGCAGAGCCGCAGGTTCTTGCCGTGGAAGCGGATGTTCCCGCAGCAGCAGATTTGCCTTTAGTCCTTGTTGTCGAGCCACAAGCTCCAGCATGGGCACAACAGATTGTCCATTTCCTTCAGACAGGAGGACTTCCCGAAGAGCAAGAAGAAGCGGAGAGAGTAGCCCGGCAGTCAAGTATGTACCAGTTTGTCGACAAGACACTGTACAGAAGAAGACTCAACGGTGTGAAATTGAAGTGTATTCCCCGGGAAGATGGACAAAATCTGTTGGCAGAAATACATGGAGGCATATGTGGTCACCACATTGGCGCAAGAGCACTTGTCGGTAAAGCTTTCCGGCAAGGTTTCTTCTGGCCAACAGCCCTCCAGGATGCAACTGCACAAGTAACCAAGTGTGAAGCGTGTCAGTTTCATTCCAAGCAGATACACCAACCAGCTCAAGCTCTCCAGACAATCCCTTTATCCTGGCCATTTTCGGTCTGGGGGCTCGACATCCTCGACCCCTTTCCCCGAGCTGTCGTGGGCTTTGAGTACTTGTACGTTGCAATCGACAAGTTCACAAAGTGGCCGGAAGTGGAACCAGTGAGGAAGGTGACAGCACAGTCAGCAGTCAAGTTCTTCAGGTCGATTGTTTGCCGCTTCGGGATCCCTAACAGGATAATCACCGACAACAGCACGCAATTTACGAGCCGCACCTTCACGCAGTACGTCCAAGATCTTGGCGCCAAGGTCTGCTTCGCTTCTGTTGCTCACCCGAGAAGCAACGGTCAAGCGGAGAGGGAAAATGCCGAAGTGCTGCGCGGGCTCAAGACCCGAACTTTTGACAGGCTGCACAAGTGCGGAAGAAACTGGATCGAGGAGCTGCCGGTGGTTCTTTGGTCGATCAGAACGATGCCAAATCGAGCCACTGGACAGACACCTTTTGCTCTAGTCTATGGAGCAGAGGCAGTTATCCCCACGGAACTCGTATACGGGTCACCTCGAGTGCTCGCTTATGATGAGCTCGAGCAAGATCGGCTGCGACAAGATGACGCGCTGCTCCTTGAGGAAGACCGTCTTCAGGCTGCTGTGCGAGCTGGTCGCTACCAGCAAGCTTTGCGCCGCTACCATAGCCGCAAAGTTAACGCCAGAAGTCTCGAGGAAGGCGACCTTGTTCTTCGGCGCGTTCAGTCCGCCAAGAATTCCAACAAGTTGACGCCGAAGTGGGAAACGAGTCACTAGGCCTGGCGCTGTCCGCCTTGAGAGCGAAGATGGCATTCCGGTGAGCAACTCCTGGAACATTAAGCATCTTCGTAAGTTTTACCCGTAAGGCGCGGTTGTCGGAACCTGTTCCGGCAACCACCTTTTGTACAAGTCTTGCCGCTGTTGCATGTAATCCTTTGTACAAAGCCGGGCGCAGATCCCGTGCATAAGTAAAGCTCATGTGCTCCGCACATTTTGTCAATTTTATGCTTTCTATTTTCTGGCATATATGATCTGACACTTTGTGCAGCACCTACTCCACGGTAAGCAATAACGAGCCGTAAAGCTCCATATCTGTATTGTCTCTTCTTCCTTTTGAAAGCAAGGTTCCCCTCGCCCACAAGTTTGCCGGGGGGGAAAGGAGAAGACGATGGATGGTATGGGCCAGGCGTCGTTCAAGAAAGTTTCGCCTTGCCGGGAAGCAAACAATAGAAAAGCTAAGTTGCCAAAGTTTGAGCAATCAATTTTTTTAAATTTTAAGTTATCTCCCTTGAACGACCACACTTTGTATGGGAAACCTGTGCGCGGAGGAACCAACTCATAGCTAGTTGCGCCCTTACTTTGCTTCGAGTCCGCTCAGCAACTTAAGTGAGCCGCTAGCGCACTTACTTTGTTTCGAGTTCGCTCAGCAACTTAAGTGAGCTGCAACTAGTTGCGACAAGGTTTCTTGCCGGTAGCGGCACCGCCAGCAGGCTGCTGACGTTCCGCACTCAGCGCTCGCGGCTCAGGTGCCTGCACCGGCAAGTTCCCTAAAAGCGTAGGGCAAAAACATACAAAGGAAGGAATCAAGTAAAGGGAGTAACATTGCAATCATTGCCCACAATCAAGTTACATTACAAAGATAGCTTGTCGCAGCTCTAACAGATTGTTTTCATGGCATGATGGGCAGCGACAAGAAAAGAAGAAATGAGCGGTCTAATCTATGCGATCGCCTTCGACCCGCTTGATCCCGCTCACCTTGTCCACAATGGGTGCGACAAGGGCCTTGAGCTCCTCCAGATCAGCTTCTGGCGGCAAGGACCTGAGGATGTTGGTGAGGCGGAGGCCCGGATTGCGGAAGGCCACCTTCATCAACACTTTCTCGAGGGCTCCTGCGCAGATCTCGCGCGACTCGTCAGCTAGTTGCTTGGGGATCCTCTCTCGGAGTCGCTGAAGGGCCGTCGCCACGCCCTTGAAGAATAGGACGAGCTTGGCGCTGGGCTGGAGGTTGTCGTCGGAGGGATACCCAAGATCTTCCATCCCCAGCTGCGCCAGCTCCTTGTCGATATCTGTGGCGGCGTTCACCAGACTCTCCGTCCAGTGCGTCACAGTCTCCCTGAAGGTGTTCTGGCCGATGGCAGCGCTCTCCAGCAGCGCCCTGTCGGCCTTGATTTCCTCCTTCAAGGCCGCCTCCCGCTTCTTGGCGCTGTCCAGAGTCTTGGTCAAAGTGGTTAGCTTCAACTCAAGATCCACGTTGGAGGCCTTGGCGACGCTGAGCTCCTTGCCCTTCTCGGAGAGATCGGCCTCCAGCCGCGCCACCTTCGTCTTCAACTCCTCCTTGGCGGCCTCGGCGGTGGCGGCAGCGTCCTCCGCTTGCTTGAGGGCTCCGCCAAGCTTCTCCTCGCGCGAGGCAAGCTCCTCCTCGTGGGCGTCGAGATTGACCTTCCGCTGCGCCAGCTCGCCCTCTTCCGCGGCTAGCTTCACAGCGGCAAGTCGCTGGCGCTCTTCGGCTTCAGCCTTCTCGAGGAGAAAGACCTTCCGCGCTTCAGCGAGCTGCTCCCGCTCCTCCGCCAGGGATCGGAGGGCTTCCCGGTGGAAACCCCCGAGCTCTTCTGCGCGGTTCTCAATGTCTGCTCCCGCCTTCGCGACAAGCGCCTCGCGGGACTCCAGCTTGGCTTGTTGCGCGCGGTAGAGCGACATCAACCTGCGCAGCAGCCGCTCTTCTTCGGGCTCGTTGCTGCTGCTGCTTGGCGTGTCGACCAGCTTCAGCCCCGCGGAGGCGAGCACTTCTCCGTCGAAGACCTCCCCCTCGACCGGCGCTCTGGAGCTTGATGCCCAGGGAAGATTGATGAAGACGTCGTCGCCGTCCTTCAAATAAACGCCCGGCTGGGGATCCTTGGAACTTGGCGCTGCGGCTTCGGCGGATGGGTCGGCGGTCGGCGTAGCGCCTGGCGCTCCTGCGGCCTCTGGGCCGTCAGTACGATCGCCAGATTCCTCGCCAGTTGCTGCCGCATCAGCCTTGGCGGCCTCTGCGCCGGTGGCGTCTCCAGCACCGGCAGCTTCGTCGGCGGCGACCTCTGTCTCCATCTGCTCCGCAGCGGATGGATCTGACGGCCGGAAAAGGGGAGAAGAGTCAAACAGAATCCAGCAGAAACTCATAAAGATCAAGAAAAGAAGGATCCAAGGGAAGTTTTGAAGCAAGGGGAGTACCTGCACCAGGCTCTGCGGTCGTGGTCTCCGTCGTCGGGGGGTCGCTGGCGCTGTCCCTCGCCGGAGAACCCTCCCTTGCCGGAGACTTCTCCCCCACCGGGAAGCCTTCCCTTGCCGAAGAATTCTCCCTTGTCGGGGGATTCTCCCTTGGCTCCTGGTGGGGCTGCTCGGCTCCTACACAAGTCAACAAGCAGATATCAGCAAAGAAAAGTACCCATGCGCGCCTCGCCGCGGAAAATAATTCACACACTTACGCTGGGGGCTGCCATGGAGGAAAGTCGCCGGCTCCGGCAAGGTTGTCTTGGGCGCACCACCTGTTGTCGCAGTGGGCTCGTCCTCGATGATGATCACCGGGGCCTTAGCTCTCTTTGCCGCTCTCTGGGCCAGAGTCCTAAAGAGGAACAAATTCAGGGAAAAGCAAGTGAGAAACAAGACCAACAGCAAGAGTTGAAGAAATGCAAGTACAACAAGAGAAGCTTACTCATCTTCTTCTTCCTCGTCGGAGCTTAACGCGGAGAAGTCGAAGCCTGGTGCGCGCCCGGCGCGAGGAGGCGGAGGAGAAGCTTCCCTTGGCCGCTTGGCGGGAGCAGTGGCGGCGGTCTGAGACGACCCCGCTCCGACTGTTGGCGCGGCGTGAGTAGCGGCAGGGACTGAAGCGGTGGTCCGGCTAGACTCAGCTCCAGTTGCCGTCGTAGCATGAGGCGCTCCCGCGGCAACGGTGTTTGCCGTGCTCGAGCGTGTCACGCAGCGTGGCGACTGTTGGCCCGCTTGCCGCTCCGCCACATCACCAACCTTGCGGAGGCGCCTTCTTGGTGGGGATGGAGGCTCTGCTTCTGGTGGGCTGTCTGAAGACGAGGTGGAAGAAGAGTCAATTTGCAACGAGCCGCTCGTGTCCTTGACGGGCTCGCTCGGCTCGGTGTCTTGCCCGGCAAGCCCCTTCTTGCCGGCAGGCTCCCCTCGCTCGGCACGGCTTGCCGCTTCTGCTGCATCGGCCTCCTCCACAGTGAACCCGAACTTGCCCGCGGCTGCGGCTGCCGCTGCCTCCTCCAGCCTAGTGGCGATGAGCGCCATCTCCGCATCTGTGGTGTCGCGGGTGAGGCCGTCCTTCTCGTCGAGGCGGATTGGCACTTCCACCAAGTCGTCGAAGAATTGCTGCACGACCTCGTCTGCAGGCTCCTGCCAAGTTGGCACAATCCCGTGCGAGTCGCACTCCGGCATCATTGCACGGATGCGGTCGAGCACAGAATTGTTGCACAAAGGCACGACGCCCCCCGGCAACCTGAACACCTCGGGATGCTGGGGGTCATATTTGAACAGCTCCTGCAGCATCGCATTGAGCTCCAGGACTGTGAAGTTGTAATTGAGGCCTGGCCGCAGCCTCATGATGTCTGCCGCGTTCTTGAACTCCCAAGTGGGCCTCCCCCGTTCCTGCAGGGGGGCGATGCGGCGGCGAAGGAAGTCTGCGCCAACAGCGCCAACAGTAAGCCCGGCAAGCCTCAGGCGCAGGATCCTGGTGACGGCAATCTTCAGCCTGGCGTCCTCCGGAGCCATGTCACTCCAATCGCTGCCGCGTGCTACTGGGATTCGGCGTCGGATGGTAAATGGCTGCGGGCTCTCCTCGTCAATCCAGCACCAATCAGCTCTCCACTCCTCCCACTTGCCGCGGAATTCTCCCTCCAGATAGGTCTCTTTCTTGCCGGGCCTTGAGATCCAGGCAATTCCGCCGGATAGAGGCTCTCCTCTCTCTACTCGGGGTATGAAAAAGTGGCGGAAGAGGGCTACGTTGGGAAGGACTCCGACAAAGTTTTCGCAGAGGTGTGCGAAAACTTCCATTGTCAGGACGGCGTTGGGGGTGAAGTCAAGGAGATGGAATCCATAGGTGTTCATGATGTCGCAGAAGAAATCAGAGATGGGCGGGCAGAGCCCGCAATAGAAGAACAATGCGAAGAAGGGGTACCCATTCGGAGCCTTCTTCCAAGCGGCGGCGGGGAGAACCTTTGTGCGCGGATGCGCGCGCGTCTCCGCCGACCAGAACAGATAGTAGTTCTCCCTCAGCTCCTTCGCGCCGAGCTTGGGGGGGAAAACGGACCGCTCCTTCCGCAGCGCCGCGAGCCGCTGCGCCTCGGTCGTCTTCACGGTCTTCCCCTTGTCGGCTTTTGGAGCCATGGCGGAAGTAGTGGAGGAGGTCGACGGCGTTGGTGGTGCTAGTGGCGATGGGGGGCGGAGCGCTGCTCTCTCTCTCAGCTTTGGGGAGGCAAGGGAGCGGCGGAGATTTCTGAGATTGGGAACGGCAACGGGCGAGTGGGCCAACTGCCCCTGTTTCCCCTGCTTATAAAGGTGGAGGGGGCGGACGTTCCGCATTTCCGAATAAAGAAACCCCCACGACCTCTCCCACGACGCCGCATTCAACGCGTGCCGTTCAGGGAGGGCGCGGTGGATACGGAGTAAGATACGGCGTAACCTAGGCCGCGCGTGCCCGTGCCCTGTTTTGGGCCTGGCCCAACAGCGCTCGGCACCGTGTATGGCCCAGGCCCGGGGGCTCCTGTCGGTGTACTAGAGTAGGGGTACCCTAGTATCCCGAACTTGTGCACGGGCAGTCGCAGCATTTCGCGGCAAGGCTTGCCGGGTGACCGCCAAGATCCTCCGTGGTTCCTTTGGAGCCATTCAAGAACAAAGTGTCCAAGTCAAGAGGACAAGACCCCGGCAAGAGGAGCTTGCCGGGAAGGCCACTCAAGGCATTTCAAGGAACTTGCCGCGGCGCACCGCGCGTTCCGGCAAGACCCGGTGAGCGACAAGCTCCCAGACGCGACAAGACAACGACCGCGGCAAGGCGCTTGCCGCGGCAAGCCACCTCTCCGCGCCCGCGCTCCAGCACATCCACCAACGTGTTGCTCTGGGGTCCTTCCAGGCGTACGTGGCGGAAGGCTGCGCAGCTAGGGACGTGCGGTGGCAAGCGGCGCTGACAAGATCGCCATCGTGGCGAACGGTGGCGTCCCTGGCGGTCCCTTTTCGCACTGTTTAGGCGACACAGACGGGCATTTAAGACCCTTGTCCCCCGCCGTCAGGGTTAGGTATGATACACTGTAGCAGGTAGCTGTGCCTACCACAGCACCTTTCCATTTTTGCCCTTTACCTCCGTTGCCACCTGTCGGTAGCCCCTTGAGCATATAAAAGGAGGCCCGTGTGCAACATAGAGGGGGGTTAGCCAGTTCGAACACTCACGCTCGGTCTTGCTAGCCGCTGGTGTGTACTGTAGCACTCCGCGCTCCCGAGCTAGAAATCAATACCAAACCACAAAGCAGGAGTAGGGTTTTACGCATCCATGCGGCCCGAACCTGGGTAAATCGCTCGCGTGCTTCGCCTCGATTTGCTCTTTGCACGATCTCCGCCCCCGCCGAACCGAAAGGGACCCGGCCCGCCGGTCCCATAGGTGCCCGTGGATCAGTACCCCGGCAGCAACCGAGAGAGCTAATAGATCGACAAACTTATTAATTTTATGATCCTCTCAGCGGTTACCACGGTCAGTGTGAGTGTCACAAGATTTATAAGGATGCTGTATTTGTAGCTATTGCTATTATCTGCACTCATCCTCAACCTTCTCTTCTGATCGCACATCAGACGGAAGCGTCCTCAGCGGCAATGGCAGAGGCAGCATGCACGCACGCTCCTCTAATATGGCAAGCTGGCCGCATCATCTCAGCCTATAGGTATCCATAAATTCCATGTATCATTAATTTATCAACATATAGATGCAAGTGAATTAGTAATGATATAGTCCACCATGTATCCGTCATGCATATGCATGCTGCCAAGGTACGTACGTGCGTTTCCATCAGGAGATTGGTCTGTTTGGTTGTAACGCCATGTGCGCATGCAACGTCTTGGATTTTTTCACCAAGAAAAAACATACAGCTGAACCCTACTAGGAATTGTAACATGAAGTGTGACCAATGAAAAACACAACTAAATATTTTACACCAGGATATTTTTACTTTATCGAAAAATATCTTTACTTAACTATTTGGCCAAACAAATATTGTCCTTTTTCCCAGCATGATGTGCAGTTTGATATGTCGCATTATACAGAAAATATTTTTTGCAACAAAAATTTATAAACAAGTAATTTATCATGCTAGACTGCACATCATATTGCAACCGCCCGCCCACTCATATTATAACTATTCTACCAATTTAAGTCTCATTTAATATTTGTCATACACTGCTTGGTTTATGACTTCTTCACATGTATTTTTTGGGCAAATTTAATGCTATTATTAGCCTATCGCACCCATCATTTGTTTGTGTACAGATTCCATTGTAGATGTTCAGATGTAGAATTGTTGGTTTAGGCCCAAGATTCATTTTACAAACTAAACCCCAAATCTAAAAGGCTCATATGGTGACCGGCTGAGGACGTCCCATGGTCCCAACACTAGTAGAAAACGGGCCATTTATCCCGGTTCATAAGGCCTGTTTGTCCCGGTCGCCGAACCGGGACTAACGGGTCGGTACTAAAGCCCAGTACCTTTAGTCCCGGTTCGCCCAGGAACCGGGACAGATGGGGCTCCACGTGGCCGCTGCGGCTTGCCTAGGCAGGAGGGCCTTTTATCCCGGTTGTGCCACCAACCGGGACCAAAAGGCTTCCACGCGTCAGAAGTTCATGGGCTGGGGTTTTTGTTTTTTTTTCTAAAGGGGGGGGGGCTGGGGTTTTGGGGGTTTTGTAGGGTTAATTATTGTGTTAGCTAGCTAATAGAGAGAAGTTTCCCCTCTTATCTCCGTGCTTGGTCGACGCTATGTACTATACGTATAGAGAGGACTCGACACGCTAGCTAGCTAGTAAGCAAATGAAGGAAACCATTAAGTACAGAAGATCGTCATGAACATATACACAGAGAGAAGTGATCGACTTCTCCTTCTCCGATAGATTGGTCGAACAACAAGTTATCGTATATCTATCCAATGCTACTGGTTACATATATATATATATATATATACAATATAAGATCTCTTACAAAATCCCCTAATATCTGAACTCAACTTCCACATGGTATTCTCCGTGTTTGTCGATGACGTGGTCAAGAAAGAATCCTGCCAATTCCTCTTGAATTGCTCGTATGCGATCTTGTGGTAGGAGTTCATCCTGCATCTTGCATCTGAAACATCTAATTTAAAGGAGGGGGTCAATACATATATATGAATGAAACTCAACACAAATGATGGTAATAAAATAAAATTGTCAATATTATTGCTTGCGCACTTCATATTGTTGTTTAGAGTAGCCCCGCTCATAGGTGGTGTGGCGGATGAACTCGCAAATGTAGTATCCACAGAAATCATTCCCGGGTTCCTGCCACAACCACTTTACAAGAAATAGAGGTCAATCAAACTGATAAGCAAGCATGCTAAATGGTATTGATGAACTAGCTAGAATCAATGGGAGATGTGCGGAACTAGCTAGTAGCTAGTACTTACTTTCGGGTGGTTAAATCGCAGCTGCGCCGGCAGTCTCGGAGCTTGTGCGGTGAACTTTTTCCAAACCCTGCCAGACAAAGAAAACAATTACTTGATATCAGGAAATGAACAAAGTTGCCGATATGGTGCGATAATGATCGATTGAACTTACTTCTGGAGCATTTTAGTCATGGTCGCATACTCCCCCGGATTTTTTTCGTTTGGAGTCTATGATAGTTACTACTCCCTGCTCAAGCTTAATCTCTAGCAGAATGAAGCGGAAGCTGCGCACGCATGCATAACTCATCAATTACATTACTATAACCTCGAGTAATAAGGGAAACCGAATATGCACAAGACAATAACACTCACTTGTATTCATAAGGAATGAGTATTGTAGCTTTGTTTTGATTTCGAAGTAACGATCATAGCAAGTTGGCCTCGGTATCTTTGGGATCATGTTTAACATTCCATTCATCCATGAGATTTGTGTTAATGAACCCAATATCACCTACTTGTCTTTTCTTCAATTCGGCGATCTTCAATCTGCATAATATAGTGAGGATAATTATATACACATGCAATGAAAGAGCTGAGATATATATAGAGACTTAATTAATTACAGAGAAGTAGTACTTACAGACAGTAGCAAGTGATGATTGTTTTATCGAGGGCCTTTTGATTGAAAAACTGGAAGAACTCCTCATATGGAACAGACAACAGATCAATTCCAACGAGGTCGTGCTCCTCTTTAACTCTCAGCATCAAAGTATCGTTCCCAGACTTCCTGCAGATGTCCATGTACCAATCATGGAATCTTCGCATCATCATTGTTAGAGGAGTACCAGGTTTGACGAGAGGCTTCCCGTGCCGGAATCTTAATGTGTCCACCTCCATTGTTTCAAAAAGTGCATCGTCGTCGAGCATGTAATCTCCAGGATTGGTACTGGGCAGCATCCCCGGAAGATTAGCGACGATATCGCTAGACACATTGAGCGGGGGGCACGATTGCTTCGCTTGTTCGCCGAGCTGGGGAATTTTGTTCCCTTTTCTTCTTTGTGCTAGCCTTTGATCAGTGCAAGTACTTCCCGACCGCTCCGCTTCCTTATATGTCATTTCGATGATGCGGTCATAGTTGGATTGCGGCGGAGGCGGTGGTGGTCGCTGCAGGGCATCCAAAGTGCGCTTCGTTTTCACCAGATCTATCTTCTCCACCGGAGGTGGATGTTTCTTAGCTTTTACCGATTGAAAGAAGTCATTCACTTGGCCTTCAGAGATCTTCTGGTTTTCCTTATCGCTCCTCTCGTATGGTAACTTCTCTAGAGGCTTGAGAGACGATGGACCGAATTTGTATTGCATCCCGCCTCTGGTTGTACTGCTAGACGCCGAAGCAGCTGGAGCGGTTGCGGCTGTCTTCTTTTGTTGCTTAAGAGGCGGAGCAGCCGGAGGCGGACTGCTACGATGCGCTGGAGCAGCCGGAGCGGCGGCGTCTATGTTCCGCCATCGCTTACAAGGCGGCGAAAGAGGAGGCGGGCTGCTCGGACACGCCGGAGCAGGCGGAGGAGGCGGAGTACTACCGTCCTCATGCACTGGAGCAGGAGGCGGAGTGCCCTGATCACTCGCCGGAGGAGGAGGAGGAGGAGGCAGAGGAGGCGGAGTGCCCAGCTGACTCGCCGGAGCCCTGAAGTTCGGAAGGTTGATGTGCTCCTTCCGCCATAGACACGGAGTCTTCATAGCAAGACCCAGCTGAGTCTCCCCATCACCTGTATGGTGCTCAAGCTGGAGCTCCTCAAATCCCTCCATTATTTCGTCCACCATCACAACAGCATAGCCTTGTGGAATCGAACGGCAGTGAAAAGTTGCTCCGGGTGAAGGAGGGTACACAGAGCCGACAACCGCCTTGACTTTGAGCTGAAGCCATTACGTCATAAGGTGGCACTGGTGTGAATCCGTGATAAAATCCACGGGGTAGCTAGAACCCATCAAGTCAGGCTGCTGAACGAGCTCTGTGGAAGCACGCTGCTTCTCCGCTGAGATGGCTGATACGTCTCCAACATATCTATAATTTTTGATTGCTCCATGCTACTTTATCTACTGTTCTAGGCAATATTGGGCTTTATTATCCACTTTTATATTATTTTTGGGACTAACCTATTAACCAGAGGCCCAGCCCAGATTTGCTGTTTTATGCCTATTTCAGAGTTTCGAGGAAAAGGAATATCAGACGGAGTCAAAACGGAACGATATCAACTGGAGAAGTTATTTTTGGAAGGAAAGCAACCCAGGGAACTTGGAGTGCACGTCAGGGGAGATACGGGCTGCCCACGAGGGTGGGGTGCACGCGCACCCCCCTGGGCGCGCCCCCTGCCTCGTGGGCCCCCCGTAGCTCCTCCGACGTACCCCCTGCACCCATATATACTCTTGTACCCTAAAACTTCCAGAACAGAAGATAGATCGGGAGTTCCGCCGCCGCAAGCCTCTGTAGCCACGAAAAACCTCTCGGGACCCTGTTCCGGCACCCTGCCGGAGGGGGATCCCATCACCGGTGGCCATCTTATCATCCCGGTGCTCTCCATGACGAGGAGGGAGTAGTTTCCCTCGGGGCTGAGGGTATGTACCAGTAGCTATGTGTTTGATCTCTCTCTCTCGTGTTCTTGATTTGGCACGATCTTGATGTATCGCGAGCTTTGCTATTATAGTTGGATCTTATGTTTCTCCTCCCCCTCTTCTCTCTTGTAATGGATTGAGTTTCCCCTTTTGAAGTATTTTATCGGATTGAGTCTTTAAAGACTTGAGAACACTTGATGTATGTCTTGCCGTGATTATCTGTGGTGACAATGGGATATCATGTGCCAGTTGATGTATGTTTTGGGTGATCAACTTGCGGGTTCCATGAACCTATGCATAGGGGTTGGCACACGTTTTCATCGTGATTCTCTGGTAGAAACTTTGGGGCACTCTTTGAGGTTCTATGTGTTGGTTGAATAGATGAATCAGAGATTGTGTGATGCATATCGTATAATCATACCCACGGATACTTGAGGTGACAATGGAGTATCTAGGTGACATTCGGGTTTTGGTTGATTTGTGTCTTAAGGTGTTATTCTAGTACGAACTCTAGGGCTGTTTGTGACAATTATAGGAATAGCCCAACGGATTGATTGGAAAGAATAACTTGTAGGGTTTCGTAGTAATTTCAAATTTTTTTCCTAGAGTTCGTAGGGTTTAGGAATAGATCACGTGGAATATGGTGGCTGGGGGCACCGCACACGGCTAAGGAATAGATCACGTGGATCAACTTGTGTGTTCTAGGGTGCCTCTGCCTCAGTATATAAAGGACTAGAGGGGGGAGGCTGGCCAGCCAAGGTGTGGCGCGCCAGGAGAGTCCTACTCCCTCTGGGAGTAGGATTCCCCCCCAATCCTAGTTGGAATAGGATTCGCGGAGGGGGAAAAGAGAGAGAGGGGGCCGGCCACCTCTCCTAGTCCTAATAGGACTAGGGGAAGGGGGAGGCGCGCAGCCCATGTAGGGCTGCCTCTTCTCTTTTCCACTAAGGCCCATCATGGCCCATTTAGCTCCCGGGGGGGGGGGGGTTCCGGTAACCTTCTCGGTACTCCGGTAAAATCCCGATTTCACCCGGAACACTTCCGATATCCAAACATAGGCTTCCAATATATCAATCTTTACGTCTCGACCATTTTGAGACTCCTCGTCATGTCCGTGATCACATCCGGGACTCCGAACAACCTTCGGTACATCAAAATGCATAAACTCATAATATAACTGTCATCGTAACCTTAAGCGTGCGGACCCTACGGGTTCGAGAACAATGTAGACATGACCGAGACACGTCTCCGGTCAATAACCAATAGCGGGACCTGGATGCCCATATTGGCTGCTACATATTCTACGAAGATCTTTATCGGTCAGACCGCATAACAACATACGTTGTTCCCTTTGTCATCGGTATGTTACTTGCCCGAGATTCGATCGTCGGTATCCAATACCTAGTTCAATCTCGTTACCGGCAAGTCTCTTTACTCGTTCTGTAATACATCATCTCGCAACTAACTCATTAGTTGCAATGCTTGCAAGGCTTATGTGATGTGCATTACCGAGAGGGCCCAGAGATACCTCTCCGACAATCGGAGTGACAAAACCTAATCTCGAAATACGCCAACCCAACATGTACCTTTGGAGACACCTGTAGTACTCCTTTATAATCACCCAGTTACGTTGTGACGTTTGGTAGTACCCAAAGTGTTCCTCCGGTAAACGGGAGTTGCATAATCTCATAGTTATAGGAACATGTATAAGTCATGAAGAAAGCAATAGCAACATACTAAACGATCGGGTGCTAAGCTAATGGAATGGGTCATGTCAATCGGATCATTCTCTTAATGATGTGATCCCGTTAATCAAATAACAACTCATTGTTCATGGTTAGGAAACATAACCATCTTTGATTAACGAGCTAGTCAAGTAGAGGCATACTAGTGACACTTTGTTTGTCTATGTATTCACACATGTATTATGTTTCCGGTTAATACAATTCTAGCATGAATAATAAACATTTATCATGATTATAAGGAAATAAATAATAACTATATTATTGCCTCTAGGGCATATTTCCTTCATAACTTTGAGGTGGTTTCGTACTCTACCATGATCTCTTCGTTTGTTCTCCGCTATTAGTGACTTTGGAGTGACTCTTTGTTGCATGTTGAGGGATAGTTATGTGATCCAATTATGATATTATTGTTGAGAGAACTTGCACTAGTGAAAGTATGAACCCTAGGCCTTGTTTCCTATCATTGCAACACCGTTTACGCTCACTTTTATTATTAGTTACCTTGCTGTTTTGATAATTTCAGATTACAAATACCTTTATCTACCAACCATATTGCACTTATATCACCATCTCTTCGCCGAACTAGTGCACCTATACAATTTACCATTGTATTGGGTGTGTTGGGGACACAAGAGACTCTTTGTTATTTGGTTGCAGGGTTGCTTGAGAGAGACCATCTTCATCCTACGCCTCCCACGGATTGATAAACCTTAGTTCATCCACTTGAGGGAAATTTTCTACTGTCCTACAAACCTGTGCACTTGCAATCCCAACAACGTCTACAAGGAGAAGGTTGCGTAGTAGATATCAAGCTCTTTTCTGGCGCCGTTGCCGGGGAGGTGAGTGCTTGAAGGTATATCTTTAGATCTTGCAATCGAATCTTTTTGTTTCTTGTTTTATCACTAGTTTAGTTTATAAAAGAAAATTACAAAAAAATGGAATTAAGTTTGTCTTATATGCTTCATCTTTTTAATATCTTTCATGAAAATGATGGGAAGGAAAATTGTGCTCAAGTACTAGAAGAAGAATTACATAGAATACTTGGCATAAAATATGTGAATGATGAGCATGATTAGGGTTTAGTATGAATTCCTTGAATATCTTGAATATCCATGATACTAATGATATGCAAAGCCACAAGCTTGGGGAAGCTATGTTTGATGAAGATGATATTTTTTGTCCCCCAAGCTTTGATGAGCAAAATTACTATGATGAAAGCATGCCTCCTATCTATGATGATTATTGTGATGACACGTATGCTTTAAAGAATAATGATAACCATGAAACTTGTCATCTTGATCTTAATTTTCAATCACATGATAGTTCTTTTGTTGAGTTTGCTCCCACTATTATTCATGAGAAGAATTTTGCTTATGTGGTGAGTAGTAAATTTTCTATGCAAGTAGATCATGAAAAGAATGCTTTAGGTGCTGGTTATATTGTTGAATTCATTCATGATGCTACTGAAAATTATTATGAGGGAGGAGCATATGCTTGTAGGAATTGCAATAATATCAAGTTTCCTCTCTATGTGTTTAAAGTTTTGAAGTTATGCTTGTATTACCTTCCTATGCAAGTTGATCCTTGTTTACATAAGTTGTTTTCTCACAAAATCCCTATGCATAGGAAGTGGTTTAGACTTAAACGTGCTAGTCATATTCTTCATGATGCTCTCTTTATGTTCCAATTCTTATCTTTTATGTGAGCATCATTGAAATTATAATGCCTAGCTAGGGGTGTTAAACGATAGCGCTTGTTGGGAGGCAACCCAATTTTATTTTAGTTTCTTGCTTTTTGGTTCTGTTTAGTAATAAATAATACATCTAGCTTCTGTTTAGATGTGGTTTTATGTTTTAATTAGTGTTTGTGCCAAGTAGAACCTTTGGGAAGACTTGGGTGAAGTCTTGATGATCATGCTGTAAAAAACAGAAACTTTAGCACTCACGAGATTAGCTTCAACTTTTTACTGGAGAGTGATATTTAGTTGATTCTTTTTGCAGATGATTAGTAGACAAATTCCTCAGGTCCACCAATTTATTTTAGAATTGTTGGAGTTCCAGAAGTTTGCGTTAGTTACAGATTACTACAGACTGTTCTGTTTTTGACAGATTCTGTTTTTTGTGTGTTGTTTGCTTATTTTGATGAATCTATGGCTAGTAAAATAGTTTATAAACCATAGAGAAGTTGGAATATAGTAGGTTTAACACCAATATAAATAAAGAATTAGTTCATTACAGTACCTTGAAGTGGTGTTTTGTATTCTTTCTCTAACGGAGCTCACGAGATTTTCTGTTAAGTTTTGTGTTGTGAAGTTTTCAAGTTTTGGGTAAAGATTCGATGGACTATGGAATAAGGAGTGGCAAGATCCTAAGCTTGGGGATACCCAAGGCACCCCAAGCTTTTGATAAAAAGAGAAACCATGATATGAGAGGAATTAAGGAGACACAAAAATTCAAGCTTGGGGATGCCCAAGGCACCCCAAGATAATATTTCAAGAAGTCTCAAGCATCTAAGCTTGGGGATGCCCCGGTAGGAATCCCACCTTTCTTCTTCAACAACTATCGGTTAGTATCGGTTGAGACTAAGTTTTTTCTTCTTCACATGAGTTGTGCTATCCTTGCAATGTAGTTTTCTTTAGCTTTGCTTGCTGTTTGAATAAAGTATCAAGATCTGAAATTATTAAATGGGAGAGTCTTCACATAGTTGCATAATTATTCGACTACTCATTGATCTTCACTTATATCTTTCGGAGTAGTTTGTCGTTTGCTCTAGTGCTTCACTTATATCTTTTAGAGCACGTTGGTGGATTTGTTTTATAGAAACTATTGATCTCTCATGCTTCACTTAGATTATTTTGAGAGTCTTACATAGCATGGTAATTTGCTTAATATTAATATACTTGGTATTCAAGATATGTGAAACTTTCTTATGAGTGTGTTGAATACTAAGAAAAGTTTGATACTTGATAATTGTTTTGAGATATGGAGATGGTAATATTAGAGTCATGCTAGTTGAGTAGTTGTGAATTTAAAAAATGCTTGTGTTGAAGTTAGCAAGTCCCGTAGCATGCACGTATGGTTAAAGTTGTGTAACAAATTTGAAACATGAAGTGTACCTGGCTTGTGCATCCTTATGAGTGGCGGTCGGGGACGAGCGATGGTCTTTTCCTACCAATCTATCCCCCTAGGAGCATGCGCGTAGTACTTGGTTTTTGATGACTTCTAAATTTTTGCAATAAGTACATGAGTTCTTTTGACTAATGTTGAGTCCATGGATTATACGCACTTTTACCTTTCCACCTTTGCTAGCCTCTTCGGTACCATGCATTGCCCTTTCTCACCTTGAGAGTTGGTGCAAATTTCGCCGGTGCATCCAAACCCCGTGATACGATACGCTCTATCACACATAAACCTCCTTATATCTTCCTCAAAACAGCCACCATACCTACCTATCATGGCATTTCCATAGCCATTCCGAGATATATTGCCATGCAACTTCCATCATCATCATCATCATGACATACATTACTTTTGTCATATTGCCATTGCATGATCATGTAGTTGACATCGTATTTGTGGCAAAGCCACCATGCATTATTTTTCATACATGTCACTCTTGATTCATTGCACCATCCCGGTACACCACCGGAGGCATTCATATAGAGTCATATCTTGTTCTAAGCTTCGAGTTGTAATCCTCATGTTGTAATCAATAGAAGTGTGATGATCATCATTATTAGAGCATTGCCCAAATAAAAAAAAAGAGAGAAAGGCCAAAAAAAAAGAAAAAAAAAGAAAGGCCCAAAAAATATATAAAAAAGGGGCAATGCTACTATCTCTTTTCCACACTTGTGCTTCAAAGTAGCACCTTGTTCTTCATGTAGTGAGTCTCATATATCGTGCTTCAAAGTAGCACCTTGTTCTTCATGTAGTGAGTCTCATAAGTTGTCTTTTCATACTAGTAGGAATTTTTGATTATAGAACTTGGCTTGTATATTCCTACGATGGGCTTCCTCAAATGCCCTAGGTCTTCATGAGCAAGCAAGTTGGATGCACACCCACTAGTTTTATTTTGTTGAGCATTCATAGCTCTAGTGTATCCGTTGCATGGCAATCCCTACTCACTCACATTGATATCTATTGATGGGCATCTCCATAGCCCTTTGATACGCCTAGTCGATGTGAGACTATCTTCCCCTCCTTTTTGTCTTCTCCACAACCACCATTCTATTCCACCGATAGTGCTATATCCATGGCTCGCGCTCATGTATTGCGTGAAGGTTGAAAAAGTTTGAGATTATTTAAGTATGAAAGAATTGCTTGGCTTGTCATCGGGGTATAGAAGTTGGGAACATCTTTGTGTGACGAAAATGAAGCATAGCCTAACTATATGATCTTTGTAGGGGTGAACTTTCTTTGGCCATGTTATTTTGAGAAGACATGATTGCTTTGATTAGTATGCTTGAAGTATTATTATTTTTATGTCAATATGAACTTTTGTCTTGAATCTTTCGGATCTGAATATTCATATCACAATTAAGAGGATTTACATTGAAATTATGCCAAAGTATCACTACGCATCAAAAATTCTTTTTTATGATTTACCTACTCGAGGACGAGCAGGAATTAAGCTTGGGGATGCTTGATACGTCTCCAACGTATCTATAATTTTTGATTGCTCCATGCTACTTTATCTACTGTTTTAGGCAATATTGGGATTTATTATCCACTTTTGTATTATTTTTGGGACTAACCTATTAACCGGAGGCCCAGCCCAGATTTGCTGTTTTATGCCTATTTCAGTGTTTCGAGGAAAAGGAATATCAGACGGAGTCAAAACGGAACGAAATCAACTGGAGAAGTTATTTTTGGAAGGAAAGCAACCCAAGGAACTTGGAGTGCACGTCAGGGGAGATACAGGCTGCCCACGAGGGTGGGGGGCGCGCCCACCCCCCTGGGCGCGCCCCCTGCCTTGTGGGGCCCCTGTAGCTCCTCCGACGTACCCCCTGCACCCATATATACTCTTGTACCCTAAAACTTCCAGAACAGAAGATAGATCGGGAGTTCTGCCGCCGCAAGCCTCTGTAGCCACCAAAAACCTCTCGGGACCCAGTTCCGGCACCCTGCCGGAGGGGGATCCCATCACCGGTGGCCATCTTCATCATCCCGGCGCTCTCCATGACGAGGAGGGAGTAGTTTCCCTCGGGGCTGAGGGTATGTACCAGTAGCTATGTGTTTGATCTCTCTCTCTCTCTCTCGTGTTCTTGATTTGGCACAATCTTGATGTATCGCGAGCTTTGCTATTATAGTTGGATCTTATGTTTCTCCTCCCCCTCTTCTCTCTTGTAATGGATTGAGTTTCCCCTTTTGAAGTATTTTATCGGATTGAGTCTTTAAAGACTTGAGAACACTTGATGTATGTCTTGCCATGATTATCTGTGGTGACAATGGGATATCATGTGCCAGTTGATGTATGTTTTGGGTGATCAACTTGCGGGTTCCATGAACCTATGCATAGGGGTTGGCACACATTTTCGTCGTGATTCTCCGGTAGAAACTTTGGGGCACTCTTTAAGGTTCTATGTGTTGGTTGAATAGATGAATCTGAGATTGTGTGATGCATATCGTATAATCATACCCACGGATACTTGAGGTGATAATGGAGTATCTAGGTGACATTAGGGTTTTGGTTGATTTGTGTCTTAAGGTGTTATTCTAGTATGAACTCTAGGGCTGTTTGTGACAATTATAGGAATAGCCCAACGGATTGATTGGAAAGAATAACTTTGAGGTGGTTTTTTCGTACCCTACCATGATCTCTTCGTTTGTTCTCCGCTATTAGTGACTTTGGAGTGACTCTTTGTTGCATGTTGAGGGATAGTTATGTGATCCAATTATGATATTATTGTTGAGAGAACTTGCACTAGTGAAAGTATGAACCCTAGGCCTTGTTTCCTATCATTGCAATACCATTTACGCTCACTTTTATTATTAGTTACCTTGCTGTTTTTATAATTTCAGATTACAAATACCTTTATCTACCATCCATATTGCACTTGTATCACCATCTCTTCGCCGAACTAGTGCACCTATACAATTTACCATTGTATTGGGTGTGTTGGGGACACAAGAGACTCTTTGTTATTTGGTTGCAGGGTTGCTTGAGAGAGACCATCTTCATCCTACGCCTCCCACGGATTGATAAACCTTAGTTCATCCACTTGAGGGAAATTTTCTAGTGTCCTACAAACCTATGCACTTGCATTTCCAACAACGTCTACAAGGAGAAGGTTGCGTAGTAGACATCAATGGCGGGGTAGCTTCTTGGGCAGGATCACGCAACTGCTGGTTCTCAACATCTTTTTGTTCCTCTAGCTTTCCTACCTTTGCCTTAAGCTACTGCAGTTCGCTCTGCTCCACTTTCCTCCTCCTCTCTTGGATTTTGTAACCGCCTGCGTCAGGAAACCCAACCTTCCACGCAACGGAGCCTGGCGTGCCTCGTGTTCGTCCAGGGTGCTCAGGATTCCCAAGGGCCGT
Source organism: Triticum urartu (assembly GCF_056163025.1). Lineage (NCBI taxonomy): Eukaryota > Viridiplantae > Streptophyta > Magnoliopsida > Poales > Poaceae > Triticum > Triticum urartu. Next base: position 69,426 of record NC_141879.1, read on the forward strand.
TGTGAGCTCGTCGTTCTCTCTGTTAGGAACGAACGTCCCTTCCTGCACTTCCTTGATTGCTTTCCGAAGCTTCGTGAATGGTGTTGCAAGTTGCTTGTCCATCTAGCAGCACTTCCCTGTTTCAGGGTCCAAAGTTCCACCAACCCCGAAGAACCAAGTCCTTGAACGGTCTGGCCAGTGCAATGTCTCTGGTTCGACCCCTTTAGCAATCAGGTCCTGCTCAGCCTTGTCCCACAACAGCCGGGCTTTGAGGTAGCCACCTGACCCCGTGCAATGGTGATGCTCCTTGTTTGCAGCATTTATCTTGTTAATCGCTAACATCTTCTTACTCCTCTCCGATGTCTTGTTGACCACAAATGCGGGCCAGTGATCTCTTATCTTCTCAAATCGGCCGGTGAATTCTGGAGTCTTCCCTTTGTCGACATACGGTGCTTTCAACTCATTCTTCCACCTCCTGAATAGCTCTGCCATCTTCTTGAGAGCATGAGACTTGATCAATGGCTCTATATCTGGCTTCTCCGGATCCTCCTCTTCCGGTAGGGTGGAATTTACCTTCAGCGCGGTCCAAAGATCGGCATTCTGTCTATCTTCGACAAAAGAAACTTGAATCTCTTCCTTCTTAGGATCATTCCATAGCGCAATGCTAATCGGGATCATGTCCCTAACAAGAACCCCACACTGAGCAGAAAATGCTTCCCTGGTTCGGAGGGGTTTAATCGGTTGGCCATCGCGCGCAATTTCTGTGATCGTGAACCTTTCATCCGGGCGCAACTTTTTCTTCGGGCCTCGTTTCATTACCGAAGTTTTGCTTGATCCGGAGGGCTATAAAAGAAGAAAGAAGAGTTAATATATGTACATACCAAAACAATGAATGCATCAATTAGCTAGTCAGCACGGGCTTAATTAATATATATATATACCTCGCCGAACATTGCAACAGCTAATCCCGACTCTGTTCGGTCACCGGAGCCGTCATCACGGTCGCCGGAGCCACCATCACGATCATGACTTTCCTCCTCCATTGTTTGATCACCGCCTCCTTCCTCTCCTTCCAGACCTTCTTCGAGGTCGTTGAGAAACAACAATACATCACCTCCGCCATGGATTATGTCCCCCAATATCTCTTCTTGTTCGAAGTATCTTTGATGATCCGTAGTTTCTGCAAATATTACAACATGGCAATTAATATACAAACATGGGAGATGGCTATATTAATAGTGGCAAATATAGACCCCCCGGCGACCCTCAACCCCTCGACGACCCTCGACCCCTCGGCGACCCGACACCGTCTACCCTAGTTTCCGACACCCTAGTTCCCGACACCCTCGTTCCCGATAAAAAAAGAAGGGGAAGAAGAAGAAGAAAAAAAATAGAGGAGAAGAAGAAGAAAAAATAGAAGAAAAAAAAGAAGAAGAAAAAGAGGAGAAGAAGGAATAGAGGAGAAGAAGAAAAATAGAAATTGTTTTTCTTATTCTTCCTCTTCTTATTTTTTCTCTCCTCTTCTTCTCCTTCTTCTTCTCCTCATGTCGAAGTTATCGGGGATGGGGTATATCGACAACGACGACATATACATAGAAAAAATGTTATCGGGGAGGGGGTATATCGACCCCCCCTCATGTCGAAGTTATCAAGGAGGGGGTATATCGACAACGACGACATATACATAGAAAAAAATGTTATCTGGGAGGGGGTATATCAACCCCCCCTCATGTCGAAGTTATCGCAGAGGGGGTATAGCGACAACGATGACATATATATAGAAAAAAATGTTATCGGGGAGGGAGTCTATCGACCCCCCCTCATGTCGAAGTTACCGGGGAGGGGGTATATCGACCCCCCCCTCATGTCGAAGTTATCGGGGAGGGGGTATATATATCGACAAAATTACATCAACATATATCATCGAACAAAATTACATCATCATCATCATCATATATATATATACATCTAAAAAAGTTTTCATATATCATCATATATATATATATCATCATCATCTAGTACAAAAAATTGACCAAGCTAGTTTTCATATATCATCATATATATCATCATCATCTAATAAAGAAAAAATTTGACCAAGTTTTCATATATATACAAAAACATCTAACAACATCTATATATAACAGAAAAATAACAGAAAATAACATCTATATATAACAGAAAAATAACATCTATATATATTGAGCAGGGGAACGGCGGAGGGGCACGGCGCGGCGCCGGCGGGGGAGGGCAGGGGCGCAGGCGCGCGCGGGACAGGGCAGGGGCACAGGAGCAGGGGCTTGCTCACAGGGGGCGGCGGGGCACGGTGGGCGGCGCGTCGGGGCGGGCAGGGGCGTTGGTGGCGGCGACGACGGTGATGGCGAGCAGCCTGACGGCGTCGGTGGCGGCGGCGACGGCAAGGTGGAGCAGAGGCGTCGGGCGGCGACGGCGACGAGGAGGAGTAGGGGGCAGGGGCGTCGGTGGCGGCGGCGATGGCGACGGTGAGCAGCCTGACGGCGTCGGTGGTGGCGGCAACGGCAAGGTGGAGCAGGGGCGTCGGGCGGCGACCACGACGAGGAGGAGCAGGGGGCGTCGGGGGAGAAGAAGTGGGGGATTTGGTCGAAACTGCAAAGTGTTATCTTATGTACCAAGGGTATTGGTACCGGTTCGTGGCACCAACCGGTACCAATGCCCCCCTTTGGTACCGGTTGGTGCCACCAACCGGTACCAAAGGTCTCTTTTCAGCATACCAAAGGGCGGGAAACAGAGGCCTTTGGTATCGGTTGGTGCCACCAACCGGTACCAAAGGGGGGCATTGGTACCGGCTGGTGCCACGAACCGATACCAATGCCCCCCTTTGGTACCGGTTGGTGCCACCAACCGGGACCAAAGGCCTCGTGCTGCCCGTGGCCAAAACTTTAGTCCCACCTCGCTAGTTGAGAGGGGCGCGCAGTGGTTTATAAGCCCCACTGCCGCACCCCTCTCGAGCTCCTCTCGATTGCAGGCTTACGTGCCTAATTGTCACTGCTATGCCTGATGGGCCTACTGGGCCTTCTGCGGGCCTGAATCCTGGCCCATGGTTCAGGCCGTGGTGGCCCAGTAGGTGGCATTTTTTTATTTTTCCCAGTTTTTTTTTCTGTTTTTTGGCATTATTTATTTCCTTTTGTTTTTTTCTTTATTTTTAGTTCTTTTTGCTTTTAGGTAATAAAAATTATAAACTTTCTATTAGTGCCATTTGTTTTCCAATTTGAATAGTTTAAATTTGAATTTTTTTTAAATTTGTGTGAATCACTAATTTCTGAATAACTTTACTGTGAAAATAAATTTTTGAGTGATTCTTTTTCCTGCTATTTAATATTACTGTGTTTTATCATTATATTCAAAAACATATTTTGTTATTTTAGTTTCTAACACAAAAATTCTTTATGATAATTCTTTTTGCTATTAAAGTTTCTAACAAAAAATTCTTTATGAAAATTCTTTTTGCTTTTAATGTTTTAACAGAAAATACTTTGATAATTTTGGTTGCATAAATTTTATATAATTTTAGTTTCAATAATACTAAAGGTTTATAAAAGTTTTTTGAGTTGATTCCTTTTGCTATTGGAGTTTTGTAAAAGCTTTTTAGTTGATTCTTTTTTCTATTGAAGGATATAATAGTTTTGTTTTAGTTGATCATAACAGAATATTTTAATTGATTATTTTTAGTTCATTCCTTTTGCTATTAGTTCATTCTTTTTTATATTAGTTCATTATTTGAGCTAAATGACCCTGAAATTGAAAAGCACTACAAATGAACTCTGAAAAGGTTGAAAGTTGGCATGGTATCATCATTTCACCCACATAGCATGTGCTAAAAAGTTGAGAGGGTTACGGCAAAAACTGGATGCACTTCGCGTGCAAAATGGACAATCTCTTTCGAAGTATCAGGGTTTTGGATGAAAACTCATCTTTTACAAAGGGATTCCATTTTTTGAACTTATTTGAACTCCAGACTTTTTGTGCGTTCAAAATGCACCATTCAAAGCCACATCATCAATTTTCAACCCTCTCTGACTTCATTTGGTATTTTTCATGTCTGTATTGATTCTTTTTTTGAGCTAAATGACCCTTAAATTAAAAAGCACTACAAATGAACTCTGAAAAGGTTGAAAGTTGGCATGGTATCATCATTTCACCCACATAGCATGTGCTAAAAAGTTCAGAGGGTTACGATAAAAATTGGATGCACTTCGTGTACAAAACAGACAATCTCTTTGGAAGTATCAGGGTTTCGGACGAAAACTCATCTTTTACAAAGGGATTTCATTTGTTCAAATGTAACTGCAGTGATATTCTAGATCAAAGGCATCATCATAATAGTTGTTGATAGAAAGTCTTCACTTTTTCTTCACTTGTGTCCTTTGCTTATTGCGCCGTAACCATGGATAATCTTCATCATTTAACAGGGTGCTTGGGTCAGCCTTGACTTTGAAGGGAGGATTTTCATGAAACTTTTCATAATCTTCAGACACATCTGTCTTGCCCTCCAATCCCACTATGTCTCTTTTTCCTGAAAGAACTATGTGGCGCTTTGGCTCATCGTATGATGTATCTGCCTCCTTATCTTTTCTTTTTCTTGGTTTGGTAGACATGTCCTTCACATAGAAAACCTGCGCCGCATAATTTGATAGGAAGAATGGCTCGTCTGTGTACCCCAGATTGTTCAGATCCACTGTTGTCATTCCGTACTGTGGGTCTACCTGTACCCCGCCTCCTGACAGATTGACCCATTTGCACTTAAACAAAGGGACCTTAATATCATATCCATAGTCAATTTCCCATATGTCCACTATGTAACCATAATATATATGTGTCCTTTCCCCTCTTGGTTGCTGCATCAAAGCGGACAACACTGTTTTGGTTGGTGCTCTTTTAATCTTGGGCGATCGTGTAAAATGTATTCCCATTTATCTCGTACCCTTTGTAAGTCATTACAGTCGAAGATGGTTCCCTCGCCAACGAGTACAGGTCATCAGAAACTGTGTTGTCACACCTGACACGTGTTTGGAACCAACTGCTGAAACTCCTGATGTGTTCACATGTAATCCAGTCGTCACACTGGTCCGGGTGTTTGGAGCGCAGAATGTTCTTGTGTTCATCGACATACGGGGTCACCAAGGTAGAATTCTGTAGAACCGTGTAGTGTGCTTGAGACCAAGAATGTCCGTCCCTACATATTATTGAGTCCCCTCCTAGCATGCCTTTTCCACCCAGTCTCCCCTCATACCGCGATTGAGGGAGACCTATCTTCTTAAGGTCAGGAATGAAGTCAACACAAAACCCAATGACATCCTCTGTTTGATGGCCCATGGAGATGCTTCCTTTTGGCCTAGTGCGGTTACGGACATAAGGACTCCCATGAACCTCTCAAAGGGGAACATATTGTGTAGAAATACAGGGCCCAGAACGACAATCTCGTCGACTAGATGAACTAGGACGTGCATCATGATATTGAAGAAGGATGGTGGGAACACCAGCTCGAAACTGACAAGACATTGCGCCACATCACTCCTTAACCTAGGTAGGATTTCTGGATCGATCACCTTCTGAGAGATTGCATTGAGGAATGAACATAGCTTCAGAATGGCTAATCGAACGTTTTATGGTAGAAGCCCCCTCAATGCAACCGGAAGCAGTTGCGTCATAATCACGTGGCAGTCATGAGACTTTAGGTTCTGGAACTTTTTCTCTGCCATATTTATTATTCCCTTTATATTCGACGAGTAGCCAGACGGGACCTTCATACTGAGCAGGCATTCAAAGAAGATTTCCTTCTCTTCTTTGGTAAGAGCTTAGCTGGCAGGACCTTCATACTGCTTTGGAGGCATGCCGTCTTTTTCGTGCAAACGTTGCAGGTCCTCCCGTGCCTCTGGTGTATCTTTTGTCTTCCCATACACGCCCAAGAAGCCTAGCAGGTTCACACAAAGGATCTTCGTCACGTGCATCACGTTGATTGAAGAGCGGACCTCTAGGTCTTTCTAGTAGGGTAGGTCCCAAAATATAGATTTCTTCTTCCACATGGGTGCACGTCCCTCAGCGTCATTCGGAACAGATAGTCCGCCGGGACCCTTTCCGAAGATTACTTTTAAATCATTGACCATAGCAAGTACGTGATCACCGTTACGCATGGCGGGCTTCTTCCGGTGATCTGCCTTGCCTTTGAAATGCTTGACTTTCTTTCGACATTGATGGTTGGTCGGAAGGAATCGACGATGCCCCAGGTACACATTCTTCCTGCATTTGTCCAGGTATATACTTTCGGTGTCATCTAAACAGTGCGTGCATGCGTGGTATCCCTTGTTTATCTGTCCTAAAAGGTTACTGACAGCAGGCCAATCATTGATGGTGACAAACAGCAACGCATGCAGGTCAAATTCCTCCTGTTTGTGCTCATCCCACGCACGTACACCGTTTCCAATCCACATTTGTAAAAGTTCTTCAACTAATGGCCTTAGGTACACATCAATGTCGTTGCCGGGTTGCTTAGGGCCTTGGATGAGAACTGGCATCATAATGAACTTCTGCTTCATGCACAACCAAGGAGGAAGGTTATAGATACATAGAGTCACGGGCCAGGTGCTGTGATTGCTGCTCTACTCCCCAAAAGGATTAATGCCATCCGCGTTTAAACCAAACCATATGTTCCTTGCGTCACCTGCAAACTCCTCCCAGTACGTTCTCTCGATTTTTCTCCACTGCGACCCATCAGCGGGTGCTCTCAACTTCTCGTCTTTCTTACGGTCCACTCTGTGCCATTGCATCAACTTGGCATGCTCTTTGTTTCTGAACAGGCGTTTCAACCGTGGTATTATAGGAGCATACCACATCATCTTGGCAGGAACCCTCTTCTGGGGGCGCTCGCCGTCAACATCACCAGGGTCATCTCGCCTCATCTTATACCACAATGCACCGCATACCGGGCATGCGTTCAAATCCTCGTATGCACCACGGTACAGGATGCAGTCATTAGGGCATGCATGTATCTTCTGCACCTCCAATCCTAGAGGGCATACAACCTTCTTTGTTGCATACGTACTGTCGGGCAATTCGTTATCCTTTGGAAGCTTCTTCTTCAATATTTTCAGTAGCTTCTCAAATCCTTTGTCAGGCACACCATTCTCTGCCTTCCACTGCAGCAATTCCATTATGGTACCGAGCTTTGTGTTGCCATCTTCGCAATTGGGGTACAAACCTTTTTTTGTGATCCTCTAACATGCGATCGAACTTGAGCTTCTCCTTTTGACTTTCGCACTGTCTCCTTGCATGAACAATGACCCGGCGGAGATCATCATCGGGCACATCGTCTGGTTCCTCTTGATCTTCAACAGGTTCCTCCGTTGCAGCATCACCGTATTCAGGGGGCACATAGTTGTCATTGTCCTCTTCTTCTTCACTGTCTTCCATCATAACCCCTATTTCTCCGTGTTTGGTCCAAACATTATAGTGTGGCATGAAACCCTTATAAAGCAGGTGGGTGTGAATGGTTTTCGAGTCAGAGTAAGACTTCGTATTCCCACATATAGGGCATGGACAACATATAAAACTATTATGCTTGTTTTCCTCAGCCACTTCGAGAAAATTATGCATGCCCTTAATGTACTCGGAGGTGTGTCTGTCACCGTACATCCATTGCCGGTTCATCTGCGTGCATTATATATAATTAAGTGTGTCAAAAACCATTACAGAACATCATGAATATATAATTAAGTGACCAAATTAATAGAAGTTCATCATCACATTAAAACCAAAGTACATACACAGTTCTCATTGAACAACATATAGCTCTCCAGAGCATCTAATTAATTAAACCATACATTGAAACTATGTAAAACATTTCAATGCGAAAACAAATGCGATCATAATCGCAACCAAGGTAACAATTGATCCAACGGCATAATGATACCAAGCCTCGGTATGAATAGCATATTTTCTAATCTTTCTAATCTTCAACCGCATTGCATCCATCTTGATCTTGTGATCATCGACGACATCCGCAACATGCAACTCCAATATCATCTTCTCCTCCTCAATTTTTTTTATTTTTTCCTTCAATAAATTGTTTTCTTCTTCAACTAAATTTAACCTCTCGACAATAGGGTCGGTTGGAATTTCCGGTTCACATACCTCCTAGATAAATAAAATCTATGTCACGTTGGTCGGCATAATTGTCATAAACAATAAATGAACCAAATAGTTATAAAGATAATATATACCACATCCGAATCATAGACAGGACGAGGGCCGACGGGGGCGGATACCAAAACCATCGCACTATATAATTAGAAGCAATAATAAAAGTAAGAACATTATACAAGTATCTATCTAAACATACAAGTAAGAATTTTTTTCTTTCAGAAAGAAGATAAGAACAAGAGGCTCACCACGGTGGTGCCGGCGATGAGATCGGCGCGGGCGATCGACGGCGGTGAAGACGGGGACGGGACGTGACGGACCGCTAAACCTAGACACATATTGAGGAAAATGAAGCTTGGAGAGAAGAAAGCTTAAGTAGTGTGGCTCGGGCATTCCATCGAACACCTCGTGTGCATAGGAGGTGAGCTAGAGCACCACAAAGCCCCCCCCCTCGCCGGCAAGAAAAAATAGAGCAGCGTGCTCTGCTCGCCGGCGAGGGGGTATATATAAGCACACCATTGGTCCCGGTTCATGGCTTGAACCGGGACTAAAGACCACCCTTTGGTCCCGGTTCAAGCCACCAACCGGGACCAATGGTGGTGGGCCAGGAGCGAGGCCCATTGGTCGCGGTTCGTCCCACAAACCGGGACCAAAGGGCCCAGACGAACCGGGACCAATGCCCCCACGAGGCCCAGCAGGCTCCTGGCCTCACGAACCGGGACCAATGCCCCCATGGGTCCCGGTTCGTGACTGAACCGGGACTAATGGGCTTATTTGGCCCGAACGAAAGCCCTGTTTTCTACTAGTGCAAGAATTTACATGTTGGATGTTAAGAGGTGCTGGATGCCCATGATCAAGATATATCAATTATGGTTCTAGTCGTCAAACCCATGCATCTGCACGGGCTAGCAGTTAAAGACCACAAAGTTGTATTTGATGTTTGTGAAAAATGCTATTATACAATAATCGAAATGTTGGTACTAAAAAAGTTTTATTGGTCCACATAAGGATATAAAGAATCATACAGATTCACAAAATAATTTCATGGTGATACGTTCTTGTGGAAATTGTTTTATTTGTTAGATCCCTGACGCTGATTTGAATATTGTTATCCAATGTAACTAAATATATTCTCACTACTATGCATAGTGATGCATTTCTCTTTTTTGTGGTGTATTTATTATGTCTTTTTATTGGACATGTACAGATGCACGCATACTTCGAGCATATTTCAGTCATATCTAACTTTGACAGGGGTAAGTTTAGGTCATCTGATCCTTGTCTAGAAATGTGGCCAAGGCTAACAAAGCCAGGACATAATTATGGAAAAAAAATAGATTATAGGCTAGATGTAAATGTATCAACATTAAAGTGTAGAAAATCACAACTGCCAGTGGTACATACCTCACAGTTCATGCCCTTCATTAAAATGAATCTGCGTAACGTATTTTAATTCCAGCATTAATATGTATATGAAATCGAAGACATGGGTATGGTTGTATACATATGCATGTGGTTGGACCATTAGATAATCTACATAGATAGGTTTCTTGTATCTTTATCCAATGTTATACTTTATTTGCGAAATTGAGGTTTAAAGGTATTTTCATACAATAACATGATATACTGAGAAGGGATTCTACCATTACTAACAAATCATTGCTAGGCGATCAATGTGAATATGGTGAGCAGACATAAGAGCAGAAACTGCTACGTGCATAAATATGATGAATAAGTACATACATGCATATATGTCAGGCATCAATTGGAATCATGGGCGAATTACGTGATCGAGAATTTCAGATGACTCATGTGAGATATCATGCAAAAAAACGACCTTGTAAATGACAATTAGTCCATCACCAAGTTGTGTTCTGTCTGTTCCGACCATCAAACATTTTACATTTGAAAGGCTAGTTCTGAAACTGGTGTTGTAGACGCCCGACGCAGACAACCATAATTGATATATCTTGATCAGGGGCATCGAGCACCTCTTAACATCCAACATGTCAATTCTTGGGACCATGGGACGTCCTCAGCCGGTCACCATATGAGCCTTTCAGATTTGGGGTTTAGTTTGTAAAATGAATCTTGGGCATAAACCAACAATTCTACATCTGAACATCTACAATGGAATCTGTACACAAACAAATGATGGGTGCGATAGGCTAATAATAGCATTAAATTTGCCCAAAAAATACATGTGAAGAAGTCATAAACCAAGCAGTGTATGACAAATATTAAATGAGACTTAAATTGGTAGAATAGTTTATATAATATGAGTGGGCGGGCGGTTGCAATATGATGTGCAGTCTAGCATGATAAATTACTTGTTTATAAATTTTTGTTGCAAAAAATATTTTCTGTATAATGCGACATATCAAACTGCACATCATGCTGGGAAAAAGGACAATATTTGTTTGGCCAAATAGTTAAGTAAAGATATTTTTCGATAAAGTAAAAATATCCTGGTGTAAAATATTTAGTTGTGTTTTTCATTGGTCACACTTCATGTTACAATTCCTAGTAGGGTTCATCTGTATGTTTTTTCTTGGTGAAAAAAATCCAAGACGTTGCATGCGCACGTGGCGTTACAACCAAACAGACCAATCTCCTGATGGAAACGCACGTACCTTGGCAGCATGCATATGCATGACGGATACATGGTGGACTATATCATTACTAATTCACTTGCATCTATATGTTGCTAAATTAATGATACATGGAATTTATGGATACCTATAGGCTGAGATGATGCGGCCAGCTTGCCATATTAGAGGAGCGTGCGTGCATGCTGCCTCTGCCATTGCCGCTGAGGGCGCTTCCGTCTGATGTGCGATCAGAAGAGAAGGTTGAGGATGAGTGCAGATAATAGCAATAGCTACAAATACAGCATCCTTATAAATCTTGTGACACTCACACTGACCATGGTAGCCGCTGAGAGGATCATAAAATTAATAAGATTGTCGATCTATTAGCTCTCTCGGTTGCCTCTTTGATTTTGTGTGTGTTCTAGATTCTTCCCGAGTCTAGCAGCAAGTGCACTGCTGCCTCCACATGCATGTTACTGGCGGCCTGGCCGGATACACCACGATCAACACACGGTCTCCCGTTCACCTCAAGGGACGTAGCCCTGGCAAGATTTTCAGGAGATGAGAAAGAAGGATAGGAAAGCACGGTCTCTCTTTTCAATTGGAAAGAAACATGGTCGTGGATTTTTTATTTTTTTTGAGAACGTCGAGTATTTTTCTCCACCCTGATTGTGGATCGTGGAGTTTTCTTGCATGGAGGTTTCTATTTTTTTTCACTACTCGTGGACAACGTGGAGTTTTAAAGGGCGGAGGCTTTAATTTTCTGTTCCACTACCCATGGACGTGACAGATTATTTTTTACTGGATCATGGCATTTTCATGTGTGAAGGCTTCTGTTTTTTCTTTTGCACTACCGGTGTACGTGACAGATCCTTTTGTACCGGACCATCTTTGTTACGTAACTTTTATTTTATCCTGGCCGTAAATTCTCTAATCCAACGCTAGAATTAATATTGATGATGTGGGTTAATTAAACGGCTTGAAAGGTGCCTCTAATTAGTAGATATAAGATAAGACTAGGAAAAGTCCGATAGGTGAAATCTAATTAGTGGCGGGCGGTTCCGAACGCCAACCATAGCTATTTTGGAAAACTAGCAGTGGCGGGTACTGTAAATGGCTCCCCATTGCTTTCCAACTAAAAGTGACGGGCACAACTAAGGACCCATCACTGGTACACTCTTGCTAATTTAAGCATGGGCCAACATAAACAGTGGCAGGCAATTAAGACATGCTCGCCACTGGATTCTTGGTAAGCAGTGGTGGGCGTTTTTTATAGACCGCTACAGCTATGATTGGGTCACCCGCGTCCACCCGTTTCAAACTTTGTAAGAGTTTTGTGTGGCGGGTCCTACTTCACACCCGCCACAACTATATTTGGTCACCCTCGCACCTACCTCTTGGATATAGCTATCGTGGATGCTATCTGCTACCCGTCGATGTTATGCATGACTTTATCCAATCCCCTGCCCCCATGCCCCTCCTGCAACAAGTCAAACCTTATTCACCAAGAGACACATCTTTCTCCCCCTCCCTCTCGCTTCACTAAAACCGCCGATATCGTGGTGTCATCCCTTATAAGTGACACCAAGGAGCAAATAATGCATGTTACACATATCACACTCAATTTATTTCTAATAATGCACGTTACATATATAATAATACGCGCACAAGGTCAAGGTGTGTGCTACGCTACCTGTTGGTGATTCGAACTTAAGTATCCTTCCGTGCGATTTGCTATCACTAGTAGAAAACAGGACTTTGGTTCGGGCAGGGCAAGCCCATTAGTCCCGGTTCAGTCACGAACCAGGACCCATGGGGGCATTCATCCCGGTTCGTTAGCCCGGGGGACGGCCGGGGCCTCGTGGGCATTGGTCCCTGTTCATGGGGAACCATTTGTCCCGGTTCTAGGCACGAACCAGGACCAATGGGCCTCGCTCCTGGCCCACAACCATTGGTCCCGGTTTGTGGCTAGAACCGGGACAGAAGGTGGGGCTTTAGTCCTGGTTATAGCCACGAACCACTAGTGCAGAACCGGGCAATAGCACCGGTTCGTAAGGCCCTTTAGTGCCGGTTTCGGAACCGGCACTAACATTTTGGCACTAAAGGCCCCCCCTTTTAGTACCGGTTCAGCACGAACCGGTGCTAAAGGGCAACCACGTGGCACGAGCCAGCTCCGGGGGCCGGGAGCCCTTTAGTACCGGTTGGTAACACCAACCGGTACTAAAATGTTTGGGGGATTTTTGGTTTTATGATTTCTTTTTCATTTAATTTTGTGTTTTCCATTTTAATTCTTTTTTGTTTGCTGGTATTTTACGATACTACACATTGTACACGTTATGCATATATATATATATATATATATATATATATATATATATATATATATATATAAATAGAATTTCTAGTAGAACCAATCATATATATATCATCAATGTCTCACAAACCACCATATTAATTTACACATACACACATGTATAGCTATATACAATTTCTCCTACATATGCATGTTGCCTTCGGAGCCAGTGGCATTAGCCTAATTGGTGCCTTCGAAGCACGATGACAATTGGAAGTGGTTCATGACCTGTTCGATGGGGGCGGTAGCGGGTAATAGTATTCTCCCTTCGGATTTATGACCTGGTCGAGCAAAAATCCCGCTATTTCCTCTTGAAGTGCTTCTACGCGCTCCGTTTCTAGGAGCTTGTCCCGCACCTCTTTGAACTGTTAAGAAGGAGATCAATATGCATGTGTATTAGTTGTGTGACTAGATATCGATAATGGTGTAAAAATTGTGAATAGTGTTCTGACAAGCGTACCCATTCCTGTCTTTGAGATCTGCTCCTTTCGGATGCCATCATGCGAATGTTCTCGCAAACGCAGAATGTACACAGATCAGTCCCCTGCGCCTGCTTCAGGGCCTTTATTACGAGAATGGAATTTAATTTGATCAGATAATAATTAATCAAGCATGATAATTAAAGAGATGGCAGCTAGCTAGCTAGCTAGTACTAATTAATTACTTACCTTGGATCGAAACCATTTCAGCTGTGGTTTCCATTCGCCTTCCGTGACGCTGATGAACCTTGCTCAAGCCCTGCCCGCCGACAAAGAAAATGAATAAAGGGGTTATTAAATAGTTCATATCATGAAATGACGAACTAAATAGGCCGAGATATATAGTTAATAATGATTGAAATTACCTGTTGACTATCCCATACAAGATGTTGTAGTCACTATTTGCTTTGAGTAGCGAGTCCAGTATTTCAACTGTTCCGGCGTCAACTTTAATGATACACAAGATCCAGTGAAATCTGCATGCACACACGTTTGCATGTCTTAATTAAGCGGGCATATGTAAGCAAAAACATGTAGCTAGCTAGTAGGCAAAAACAGAGAATTTGTAGTACAAGAAAGTGTGACTCACTGGAAGTTATAAGGAAGTAGTATATCTTCATTGTATTTGAGGTGCTTCAAGAACTCTAGCATGCTGTCCTCTACCTGCTTTTCATAATACTTGTTCATTTTCCATGTGTATTCATTAACGGTGTTTGGGTCAATGAACCCAATGCCATAGCGTCCACCTTTTCTCATTTCATACATCTTCATCCTGCATAATACCACAAAAGAATATAGTGAGGATAATTATAGGTAATGATTGATCAAAAGGATCACTACAGCTAGCTTGAGACTTAAATTACAGAAAGAAATCACTTACAGACAATAGCAACTGACGATAGATTTGTCGAGTGCGTCTTGATTGTATAACCGAAACAGTTCAGAATACTCAATGGCCACAGCTTTCTCATGGTAGTAATGATCCTTCTTGACATTCACCATGAGGGACTCTCGATCAGATCTCTTGATAATGTCCATGTACCATTGATGCAATTCATACATTCTCGTTGGGAGCTTCTTGACATCTTCTGGCTCGACCAAAGGTTGGCCCCGGATATATTTCCGTTTTATTTCCTCCTCTGTAATCACAGGCATGTCCTCGATCTCGAGGAGTTGTCCAACAGTGATCTTGAGTTCTTCAGCCTGCATTATATGCTCCTGGGTTATTACCACATCGCCCACCTCAGGAACGTAAACTGTTTGGCCACAATAATATTGGGCGCGCGTACTGTCACGTGTTGTTGGCGGCACAACAAGCGGGGGGGGGGGGGTCGATTGCGCCGCCTGTTCTCCCAGCTGGGCAATGGTTTTCCCGCATTTTTCGACAGCTGCTTGTTGTTTGCTCGAGCTCGAGCTCGCCTCCTTCTGTAGACGTTGTCGATGTAACTTCCTGATGTGGCGCTCATAGTCTGTGTCAACAGGCTTAGGAGTTGGTGGTTGAGCCATACGAATGAAGTGGTCAACTACTTCCACAGGCACTTTCTCCCTTGGCGGCGGTGGCGGTTTCGGTCCAAAATGGGCGTCGACTTCTGCCCGCACTATGGCATTGGTTTGCTCCTCGGTCCTGTCGTAAGCCCTCACAGGAAGAGGAGTAGTGAGGTTTGGACCATATTTATATCGCTTGCCTCCGCCTGTACTTCCTGTACTATGACCTCGACTGGTACCGCTACGCACCATAGCTGCGGGGTGTCTCTTCTGCGATTGCTGAGGCGGCGGAGACGGCTGACGGGGCTGAGTTGGACGAGGAGGAGTGGCCTGAAGCTGTGCCGGACTTGGAGGAGGAGTGGCCTGAGGTTGTGCCGGACTTGGAGGAGGAGTGGACGTCTGACGCTGTGTCGGACTTGGAGGAGGAGTGGCTTGACACTTTGCCGGACTTGGAGGAGGAGGAGTGGCCTCACGCGTTGGTGGACTTGGAGGAGCGGGAGTCTGCTGACTCGGTGGCGGACTTCGACGAGGAGTCAGGTGATGCGGTGTCGGTGGCCTTCGAAAAATGATGCAATCCTTTCTCCATAGGATGATACGATGTTTGGCATCTCCGAGTGTGTGCTCCTCATCACCTCCAGGAATGTCAAGCTCTAGCCCCGAATATTGGTCCACCACCTCATCAACCAAGACACGAGCATAGCCCGCTGGAATCGGGTTGCAATGGAAGGTTGCCTCGGGGGAATTTGAAAAAGCAACGGCGTCCGCCACCTTCATGGATATGTTCTTCATTTTGAAGTGTAGCTCGCAGTTAGTGTTCTCCGTGATGTCATCCACGGGGTATCTATCCAGCACTACTGCGTCGCCCGGGGCGGAACCCACGCTGCTTCTCGGCATGGATGGGGCGGTGGTATCCAATGCTGGATCATCCGCTAGCTGCTGCAGCTGCTGAGACCCCCTTTGCTGGCTAAGTGAGTCGATCTGCTCCTGCTGCCGCTGGAATTTAGCTGCCAATTCTGCTTGACTTGCTTTTAGGCCTTGAAGGCGTTCATAGTCGAGCTTCCTTTGCTCCTCCTCCATCTTCCTCTTCTTCTCCTCCGCAATCTTCTTTCTCGCACGAGTTCTGTAGTCGGCGTTCCAGTCCGAAAACCCCTCATACCACGGAATAGCGCCCTTACCTCGTGTTCTTCCCGGGTGTTCAGGATTTCCCAGGGCATGCGTAAGCTCGTCGTTCTCTCTGTTGGGCTGGAACACCCCCGATCGAGCCTCTTCTATTGCAACAAGTAGCGCATCGTCGGCTCCGTTCAGACATGCCTTCGTCGAAACATTGCCTGTCTTCGGGTCCAACTCCCCCCCATGCGCATAGAACCAAGTCCTGCACCTGGGGGGCCAGCTCTTAGTAACCGGAGTGACACCTGCATCCTCCATCTCTTTCTCAGACTTATCCCACTTAGGCATTGCCACCGCGTAGCCACTTGGCCCCAGCTTATGGAACTTATCCTTTTTTTCGGCATTCTTCTTGTTTATTCTCGACCGTTCCTTAGCTAATTCTGAATCCTTGAATTTCACGAAATCGTCCCAATGAGCACTTTGATTCTCTAGTATCCCCTCAAATACTGGAGTCTTCCTTCCTCCCTTGACAAACTTCTCCCACGTCATTCTCTTGTGGTTCTTGAATGCAACCGCCATCTTCGTAAAAGCAGCGTCCTTGACTTTCCGCACGTCTGCTTCTGTGAAATTATCTGGTAGGGTGAAATGTTCCATGAGAGTATCCCAAAGCAGATTTTTTTGATTCTCGTCGACAAAAGTAACATCTGGACGTGGATTTGCTGGCTTTCTCAATTCTTGAAGGGAGATCGGGAGTTGGTCCTTCACAAGAACTCCGCACTGACGAACGAACTTGTCCGCAATCTTCTTAGGCACTAATGGTTCG
This sequence comes from Triticum urartu, assembly GCF_056163025.1. NCBI lineage: Eukaryota > Viridiplantae > Streptophyta > Magnoliopsida > Poales > Poaceae > Triticum > Triticum urartu. The sequence goes on from NC_141879.1 coordinate 86,415, forward strand.
CCATTAGGTTTGAATGCCTCGATATTGTACTTTACGCCCTCCTTCAACTTTTTGTTCGGGCCTCGTTTCGTCCTTTTGCCTGAAGATTTGCTCGATCCGTATGGCTGAAAGAAGAAAGATCGATTCGTTAATATATCTTCAACTCATTTAAAACATGCGATGATCACCAGATTCCTGCTTATATAAATATATATACCTCGCCGGTGTTTGTTGTTTCAGGATCAACATGTTCTTCGTCGTAGTTCATGACTTCATCTTCTCGGTCGTCGTGATCGAATATCATATCACCCTCTCCGGTGTTGTTTAGAAATTCGGAGCCGTCAAAATCTTCTTCATTCTGATCATCATCTGGCCCGCGTATGATATCGAACATGGTCTGTTCTCTCTCTCTGTCGGTATTGTCCGCCATAGCTTTTATTTAACTATGCCAAAAGAAATATAAAACAATTTAGTATAATCTCGAATAATAGATATAATCTCGAATACATCGTCTCGAATAATAGATATAATCTCGAATACATCATCTCGAATAATAGATATAATATTGAATACATCACTAGCTAGCTAGCTAGCAAGCTAATAAAGATCGAATACTACAGAGTAATCTAGGCCACTCGCAGTTCCTGAGGTGCGGGCGGTAGACACTCAAAGAGAAGGAACCATCACTGGATCATAGCTCGGGTGATCTCCCCAAAGAACCCGCCAGGTATTGGAGAACCTGACGTCCATAGAAGCCATGTAGCGATGGACGTGCTCGTCCTCCTCCCTGACACGGCGATGTACCACCTCCGGCGGGGCCGGCTCCCTCCGCACCGAAAGTGGCCCACGCGAATGCCACCAAAGGAGATGAGGGTCGACGACGGGACCCGGGGCCGGGTTCCTCACCAAGCGTCGCGCCCCTGAAGGCAGCACCTCCCAGTGCCAGCCCGACGGAGCCCAGTCCCGGACATGGGTCCTCTAAAGCAGGACGTCGTCGCGGACGTGTCGACGGCGAGGATGCGGGCTGGGCATCGTCGACAACAAAATACTATATGCCGCAAAAGTAAAGTAACATTTTTTAAATGATGGATTGTGATGATTTCATATATGCAAATTCTAAATTTTATAACTAAAAATATAAGAAACTAAAAAAACATCGATCATCGTCTAACAATTTGAAATTAATCTAATTCATCTAGCTAGCTAAAACTAACATTTCCAAAATTTCTAACATTTCTATATAACTAACATTTCTATAACATTTGACATTATATATATTATAACTAACATTTCTACATACTATTTGACATTAATCTAATCTAATTAATTAATTCATCTAAAACTTTGTATGAAAAACAGAAAAACAGAAAAAACTAAAAGCTAAAAACAGAAAAATTGTGTGTGTGTGCGCGTCTAGTGTGTGTGTAGTGTGTGTGTGTGTGTGTGTGTGTGTGTGTGTGCATGTAGTGTGTGTGTGCGCGCGCGCGTGTGTGTGCGCTACGGTCGGCGCCGGCGCCGGTGTGCGCTACGATCGATTGGAGGGAGGAGAGGGGCCGGGGGAGGGGCTCACAGCGCGCGCGGGCAAGGTCGAGGCGACGGCGATGGCGAGGGCGAGGTCGATCCAAAGGCGACGGCGACGGCGAAGCGAGGGGATCGGCAACCGGGACGGCGACGGGGGTGCCGCGGAGTCGACGGGGACGACGCGACGAGGACGGGGGCGTCGCGGAGTCGACGGGGACGGCGCGACGGGGGCGGCGACGGCGCGGGACGGGGCGGCGGCAGAGAGAAGTGGGAGATGAGAAACTGAAAATTTTCGATGTGTTTCTTATATAGGGGACACCTTTAGTACCGGTTAGAGCCACCAACCGGTACTAAAGGCCTGTTTTGGCCAGGCCAAGCGGGGGGAAGCACCCCCCTTTAGTACCGGTTCCTGGCTCCAACCGGTACTAAAGGCCCCCCCTTTAGTACCGGTTGGTGCCACGACCCGGTACTAAAGGGAGTGCGCTGCCAGGCAAGGGGCGCAGAAGTTTAGTCCCACCTCGCTAGCCGAAGGGCGCTCACACCTGCTTATAAGCCCCGCCGCCGCTGCTGTCTCGAGCTCCTCTCTAAAGCAGGCCTTCTGGGCCTACCTCTGCTACTCTGCCCTGTGGGGCCTATTGGGCTTGCGGGCCTGCATCCTGGCCCAACAACAGGTTGGGTTTCTAGTCGTATGCAGGCCGCTGTGGCCCGGTAGGTGGGCTTTTTTCATTTAGTGTTTTCTTTTCTGCTTTATTTATTTTGTTTTATTTATTTTTAGTTGTTTTTTGCTGTATTTAGAGTTTCTTTGTGAAATTTTTTGATAGTTTTTAGAAACTTTCAGTTAGTGCCGGTAGTTTTTAAATTTGAATAGTTTAAATTTTGAATTATTTGAAATTTGTGTGAATCACTAGTTTGTGAATAACTTAACTTTAAAAATACATTTTCCAGTGATTCTTTTTTATTATGTTTAATATTAGTGTGTTTTATCATTATATTCAATTTGGTAATGCTTAAGTTATTTAAAAAATGAAATGCCTTTGTAACGGATGAGTTTTCGTCCGAAACCCTGATACTTCGAAACAGATTGTCCATTTTGTACACGAAGTGCATCCAGTTTTTGCGGTAACCCTCTCTACTTTTTTGCACATGCTATGTGGGTGAAATTATGATACCATGCCAACTTTCATCCTTTTCTGAGTTCATTTGAAATGCTTTTCAATTTCAGGGTCATTTAGCTGAAAAAATCAATAAATGCATGAAACAATTTGCTTGCACATAAAATTTCTTCGCATTTCAAATGCCAAAACACATAACTAGCTACCCTAACTATTACAGAGATTCCCTCCTGGGTGTGAAACACAGAAGAAAGTGATGATAGTTAAGCCGATCACATCCCAGATCTTTGGGTGTGAAACTTTTTCTTCGCGTGTGTCCCTTTGCGTCGTAGCCATGGAAAATCTTCATCATTTAACGGGATGCTTGGGTCAATATTCACTGTGAATGGAGCAATTTCATCAAACTTTTCATAATCTTCTGACTTGTCTGTCTTGTCATCCACTCCCATGATGTTTCTCTTCCCAGAAAGAACTATGTGCCGCTTTGGCTCATCGTACGATGCATTTGCTTCCTTATCTTTTCTTTTTCTTTGCTTGGTAGACATGTCCTTCACATAGAAAACCTGTGCCACATCATTGGCTAGGACGAATGGTTCGTCTGCATACGCAAGATTGTTGAGATCCACTGTTGTCATTCCGTACTGCGGGTCTTCCGTTACCCCGCCTCGTGTCATATTGACCCATTTGCACCGAAACAAAGGGACCTTCAAACCACGTCAATAGTCAAGTTCCCATATGTCCTGTATATAACCATAATATGTTTCCTTTCCCGTCTTGGTTTCTGCATCAAAGCGGACACCACTGTTTTGGTTGGTGCTCTTCTTATCTTGGGCGATCGTGTAAAATGTATTACCATTTATCTCGTACCCTTTGAAAGTCATTATATTCGAAGATGGTAACTGGGACAGCAAGTACAGGTCATCTTCAATGGAGGTGTCATGCATGGTACGTGCTTGCAACCAGCTGGCGAAACTCCTGGTTTGTTCACGTGTAATCCAGTCATCAGACCGCTCCGGGTGTTTGGAGCGTAGCAAATTCTTGTGTTCATCCATATATGGAGCCACCAAGGCGGAATTCTTTAGAACTGTGTAGTGTGCTTCAGTGAGAGAATGTCCGTCCATACATATTATTTGTTCCCCTCCTAGTGTGCCTTTTCCATCCAGTCTGCCCTTATGCCGCGATTCAGGAACACCAATCGGCTTAAGGTCAGGAATAAAGTCAATACAAAACTCAATGACCTCCTCATTTTGACGGCCCTTGGAGATGCTTCCTTATGGCCTAGCACGGTTATGAACATATTTCTTTAAGACTCCCATGAACCTCTCAAAGGGGAACATATTGTGTAGAAATACAGGACCCAAAACATTAATCTCTTCGCATAGGTGAACTAGGACGTGCGTCATGATGTTGAAGAAGGATGGTGGGAACACCAACTCGAAACTGACAAGACATTGCACCAAATCATTCTGTAACCTTGGTATGATTTCTGGATCGATTACCTTCTGAGAGATTGCATTGAGAAATGCACATAGCTTCACAATGGCTAATCGAACGTTTTCCGGTAGAAGCCCCCTCAATGCAACCGGAAGCAGTTGCGTCATAATCACGTGGCAGTCATGAGACTTTAGGTTCTGGAACTTTTTCTCTGCCATGTTTATTATTCCCTTTATATTCAACGAGAAGGCAGATGGTACCTTAATACTGAGCAGGCATTCAAAGAAGATTTCCTTCTCTTCTTTGGTAAGAGCGTAGCTTGCATGACCCTGATGTATGCCGTCTTTTCCATGCATACGTTGCTGGTCCTCCCGTGCCTCAGGTGTATCTTTTGTCTTCCCATACACGCCCAAGAAGCCAAGCAGGGTCACACAAAGATTCTTCATCACGTGCATCACGTCGATTGCGGAGCGGACCTCGACGTCTTTCCAATAGGGCAGGTCCCAAAATATAGATTTCTTCTTCCACATGGGTGCGCGTCCGTCAGCGTCATTCGGAACAGGTTGTCCACCAGGACCCTTTCCAAAGACCACCTTCAAATCCTTGACCATATCATGTACATCAGCACCAGTACGGTGGCGAGGCTTCGTCCGGTGATCCGCCTCACCTTTGAAATGCTTGCCTTTCTTTCTTACGGGATGCCTGCTCGGAAGAAATCGACGATGTCCCAGGTACACATTCTTATTAGCCAAATATATACTGTCGGTATCGTCCAAACAGTGCGTGCATGCACGGTATCCCTTGTTTGTCTGTCCTGAAAGGTTACTGAGAGCAGGCCAATCATTGATGGTCACGAACAACAACGCCTTTAGGTTAAATTCTTCCCCCATGTGCTCATCCCACGCACGTACACCTGTTCCATTCCAGAGTTGTAAGAGTTCTTCAACTAATGGCCTTAGGTACACATCAATGTCGTTGCCGGGTTGCTTAGGGCCTTGGATGAGCACTGGCATCATAATGAATTTCCGCTTCATGCACAACCAAGGAGGAAGGTTATACAAACATAGAGTCACAGGCCAAGTGCTATGGTTGCTGCTCTGCTCCCCAAAAGGATTAATGCCATCTGCGCTTAGACCAAACCATATGCTCCTTGCGTCATCTGCAAACTCCTTCCCGTACTTTCTTTCGATTTTTCTCCACTGCGACCCGTCAGCGGGTACTCTCAAATTTCCGTCTTTCTTACGGTCTTCTCTGTGCCATCGCATCGCCTTGGCATGCTCTTTGTTTTGGAACAAACGTTTCAACCGTGGTATTATAGGAGCATACCACATCACCTTGGCAGGAATCTTCTTCCTGGGGCGCCGGCCCTCGACATCACCAGGGTCATCGCGGCAGATCTTATAGCGCAATGCACCACATACCGGGCAAGCGTTCAAATCCTCGTACTCACCGCGATAGAGGATGCAATCATTAGGGCATGCATGTATCTTATGCACCTCTAACCCTAGAGGGCAGACAGCCTTCTTAGCTTTGTACGTACTCTCGGGCAATTCGTTGTCCTTTGGAAGCATATCCTTTATCATTACCAGCAACTTTCCAAATCCCTTGTCAGATACACCATTCTCTGCCTTCCATTGCAGCAATTCCTGTGTGGTGCCCAGCTTTTTCTTGTCACCTACGCAATTCGGGTACAACAATTTTTTGTGATCCTCTAACATGCGCTGCAACTTCTTCTTATCCAAATCACTTGCGCAGTTTCTCTTTGCATTGGCAATGGCCCGACCTAGATCATCAATGGGCTCATCTGATGCCTCTTCTTCAGCTTCTTCCCGCATTGCCGGCTCAGCTTCTTCCCGCATTACCGGCTCAGCTTCTTCCCCCATTGTTGTATCATCGTATTCAGGGAACCCATGGCTAGGATAGCTGTCGTCGTCCTCTTCTTCTTCATTGTCTTCCATCATAACCCCTCTTTCTCCGTGCTTGGTCCAAACATTATAATGGGGCATGAAACCGGACTTAAACAGGTGGATGTGAATGGTTCTTGACGTAGAGTAATTGTGACCATTCTTACAGCGAGCACATGGACAAGGCATAAAACCATCCGCCCGCTTGTTTGCCTCAGCCGCAAGCAGAAAAGTATGCACGCCCTCAACGAACTGGGGAGAGCATCGGTCATCGTACATCCATTGCCGGCTCATCTTCATTACACAACACCGAATAGACCAAATTAATACAAGTTCATACAATTAATACAAGTTCATACATAAAGTTCATACAACACTTAAATGCAACAAACAAATAACTCTCTAGCTAAAGCATTTAAATGCAACAACAAATACGATCAAGATCGCAACTAAGGTAACAATGGATCCAACAACATAATGATACCAAGCCTCACTATCGATGGCATATTTTCTAATCTTTCTAATCTTCAAGCGCATTTTCTCCATCTTGATCTTGTGATCATCGACGACATCGGCAACATGCAACTCCAATTCCATCTTCTCCCCCTCAATTCTTTTCAATTTTTCTTTCAAGTACTCGTTTTCTCTTTCAACTAAATTTAACCTCTCGGCAATAGGGTCGGTTGGAATTTCCGGTTCACATACCTCCTAGAAAAAAAATTCTATGTCAACTTGATGGGCATAATTTGTCATAAACATGAAATGCAACTAGTTTTAAAAGAGAATATACATACCACATCCGAATCATAACAAGGACTAGGGCCGACGGGGACGGATATCAAAACCATGGCACTATATGTATAACAAACAACATACGGGTAAGATAATTTTACGAGTAACTATATATCCAAATCACACAAACATCAATTTTTATATAAAATTTCATGAACAAGAGGCTCACCACAAGGTGGTGCCGGCGACGGGACGGTGCGGGCGATCGACGGTGGCTACGATGGAGATTTAGAAGGCCCTAAGTAAACCACACCTACATATGCAAACTAAGTGTTATTTTTGACCTCAAATTGCATATAAATCAAATACTAGCACATATATATATCCTCCCAAATTACTAAACTCACAAATTAATCACTATATAAACCAATGCAAGAGCTAATCTAGCAATGAGAGATGAAAGGACAAAGTTGGTAACCTTTGTGATCATTTGAATGGATGAGGGCCTTCAAATCTTGACAAAATTTGGGCAAATTTTGTGATGAACTCGATAGGAAGAAGGGAAGAACAGAGGAGAGGGAGAGGGGAAAGGGGGAAGAACAGAGTGCTGGTGGACGAAGGGTTTATATAGGACGACCTTTAGTACCGGTTCGTGGCACGAACCGGTACTAAAGGTGCTGGAGGGGCCCCACTCTGACAACATCCTGCCACCACTCTCATTAGTACCAGTTCGTGGCACGAACCGGTGCTAAAGGTTCGCCACGAACCGGTACTAATGAAAGCGGCCCGGCTAGCCATTGGAACCGGCACTAATGTATACATTAGTGCCGGCTCAAATACAAACCGGCACTAATGTGCTTCACGTTTGACCCTTTTTCTACTAGTGAACCAGGACAAATGAGTTGCCTATATATACCCCATCGCCACGGCAGAGCACTCCACAGCCGGCGAGGGGAGGGCATTTCGGTGCTCTCTAGCTCACCTCCTATGCACATGAGGTGTTCGATGAAATGTCTGAGCCACACTAGTTAATATTTCTCCTCTCGGAACTCGACCTCTGAGCTCCATTTCCCCGAGATTTGTCTAGGTTTAGCGGTCCATCACGTCCCGTCCCCGTCTTCACCGCCGTCGATCGCCCGCGCCGATCTCATCGCCGGCACCACCGTGGTGAGCCTCTTATTCTTATCTTCTTTCTGAAAGAAAAAAAATTCTTACTTCAGATAGATACTTGTCTAATTTTCTTACTTTTATCATTCCTTGTTATTATATAGTGCGATGGTTTTGGTATCCACCCCCGTCGGCCCTCGTCCTGTCTATGATTCGGATGTGGTATATATTATCTTTTGATAACTATTTGGTTCATTTATTGTTTATGAAAATTATGCCGACCAACGTGACATAGATTTTATTTATCTAGGAGGTGTTTGAACCGGAAATTCCAACCGACCCTATTATCGAGAGGTTAAATTTAGTTGAAGAAGAAAACAATTACTTGAAGGAAAAAATAAAAAAATTGAGGAGGAGAAGATGATATTGGAGTTGCATGTTGCGGATGTCGTCGATGATCACAAGATCAAGATGGATGCAATGCGGTTGAAGATTAGAAATATTAGAAAATATGCCATTCATACCGAGACTTGGTATCATTATCCAGTTGGATCAGTTGTTACCTTGGTTGCGATTATGATCGCATTTGTTGTTGCATTGAAATGTTTTACATAATTTCAATGTATGGTTTAATTAGATGCTCCGGAGAGCTATATGTTGTTCAATGAGAACTATGTATGTACTTTAGTTTTAATGTGATGATGAACTTCTATTAATTTGGTCACTTATCTATTCATGAAAGGGTTGAAAATTGATGATGTGGCTTTGAATTGTGCATTTTTGAACACAGAAAAACTATGGAGTTCAAATAAGTTCAAAAAAATGAATTCCCTTTGTAATAGACGAGTTTCCGTATGAAACCTGATACTTCGAAAGATATTGTCCGTTTTGTACATGAAGTGCATCTATTTTTTTCCGTAACCCTCTCTACTTTCTTGCATATGCTATGTGGGTGAAATGATGATACCCAGTAAATGCATGAAAAATAACAAATGAAGTCAGAAAGGGTTGAAAATTGATGATGTGGCTTTGAATGGTGTATTTTGAACACAAAAAAACTATGAAGTTGAAATAAGTTCAAAAAAAAAATGAAATCCCTTTGTAACAGACGAGTTTCCGTATGAAATCCCTTTGTTTCAGTAAAATAAAATAAATAAGTAATTTGAAACAAAGTAATATAAACTTTAAAAAATATATAAGTAGAAACAAAATAAAATAAAATAAACTTTAATAACATAAATAAAATTTATGAAACTAAAATTATCAAAGTATTTTCTGTTCAAAATCATTAAAAGCAAAAAGAATTTTCATAAAGAACTTTTTTGTTAGAAACTTTAATAGCAAACAGAATTATCATAAAATAAGCAAGTAATTATAAACAAAATAAAATAAAATAAATAAGTATTTTTTTGTAAGTAGAAACAAAACAAAATAAATAAAGCAAAAAGGAAAACAAAAAAAGTGGGAAAAAAATAAAAAAAAGCCACCTACTGGGCCACCACGGCCTGAATACGACTAGAAACCCATCCATGGGCCAGGATTCAGGCCCACAGAAGGCCCAGCAGACCCACAGGCATAGCGGTGTGAGATTTGGCCCATAGGCCTGCATTACTGAGGAGTTCAATGGAGACGGTGCGGCAGCGCTTATAAATAGGTGCGGCCGCTCCTCAGCTAGCGAGGTGGGACTAAACATCCCACCGCACCGCGCCAGCGCAAGGCCTTTGGTCCCAGTTGGTGGCACAAACCGAGACTAAAGGTGTGCATTGGTACCGGTTCGTGCACCAACCGGGACCAATGCCCACCCTTTAGTCCCGGTTGGTGCCACCAACCGGGACCAAAGGCCGCCGTTTCCCGCCCTTTGGGTTGCTGAAAAGAGACCTTTGGTCCCGGTTGGTGACACCAACCAGGACTAAAGGGTGACACTGGTACCGGTTGGTGCCACCAACCGGTACCAATAGCTTTGCTATATAAGCCAGCACTTGTGAAAATTTCGTCAGTTCTTCAATCCCTCCGACGACGACGCCAGGCTGCCCGAGCTCGCTGTGCCTCTGCCGCGCCCCCGACCACGCCGCTGTTGCCCTGCCTCGACCATGCTGTCGTCGCTCCTGCCCCCCGACCACGCCACGCACCCTCGTCGTGCATCTGCCGTGCCCCCGACCCGCCCCGTCGCCGCCCTCTGCCTCGTCGACGCCATCGCCCTGCCCCGACCACGCCGCCGTCGCCCCTGCCCCCCGACCACGCCGCGCGCCCTCGACGTGCCTCTGCCACGCCCCCGACCCGCCCCGTCGACGCCGTCGCCGCCCTCTGCCCCGTCGACACCATCGCCCCTGCCCCGACCACGCCGCCGTCGCCCCTGCCCCGACCACGCCGTCGTCGCCGCCCTCTACACCGACGCCGGCGCCGTGCCTCTGCCCCTGCCCCGACCACGCCGCACCTCTCCTTGGTCAGGCCGGCGCCGCCCCCCTGCCCTCTCCTCTGTGTTTTCACATATTTATGATTTTTTTCCAGATTATATGTATATGTGTGAGTATATGTATGTGTGTATATCTGATTATATGTCTTTTTTTAGATTTTTTGTTCATATATATGATGATTTGTTTTTTGCATTTGTATAAAAATGTATATATGTATGTATGTTCTCTGTGCATATAAAAGTTAGATTTTTAGTACATTTGGGTACATTTTAGGTTAGTTTTATATATATATATATATGTTCTCTAATTTAGTACATTTTAGATTAGTTTCATTTTTAGATTTTTTTTATATATTTAGGAAAAGAAGGAAGAGAAGGAAGAAGGAAGAATAAGAAAAAGTTTTATATATGCAAAAGTTACATGTTTAGAGAAGTATTATATGTCTAGCTAGGAAGATATTGAAGAAGAAGAAAAAGAAGGAGAGGAAAAAGGAAAATAAGAAGAGGAAGAAAGGAGAAGAAGAGGAGAGGAAGAAGAGGAGAAATAAATAAGAAGAGGAAAAAAGAAGAAAAAGAAGAGGAGGAGAAGAAAGGAATAGAGGAGAAGAAGAAAAAATAGAAAATATTTTCTTCGATCTTCTCCTCTATTCCATTCTTCTTCTCCTCTTTTTATTTCTTCTTCGTCTTCTTATTTTTTATCGGGTATGTCGTTGTCGAAATAACCCCCTCCCCGATAACTTCGACATGTGGGGCGGTCGATATATATACCCCCTCTCGACCGCGATAACTTGGGAGCACCCCCGGCCCTCTCGCTCGACCAGAACTCTCGAGGACACCCAAACCCTAGAAAAAACGATGTCGGTCTCCTACCCCCTCCCGCCGCACCCCTACCCGACAAACTCTCTCGAGGCCACCCAAAACCCTTGAAGCGTTGTCGAGGCCACCCCAAACCCTTGAAGCATTGCCGAGGCCACCCCAAACCCTAGAGAAGCAGCGTCGAGGCCACTAATTAATATGATACCTTATTGTGATTAGCTAGCTAGTTCTACGTTTGCCACTAATATATCCATCTGTCATGTTTGAATAATAATTGCCATGTTGTAAATATTTGCAAAAACTATGGAGAACCCCCGAGACGAAGCACCAGAAGCGATGTTGGGGGACATAATCGCAAAAGGAAGTGATGCCGTCTTGTCGTATCTCAACGACACCGATGGTCTGAAAGGACAGGGTGAAGAAGAAGACTATGATTATGATGGCTCCGGTGACCCAATGCCGGTACAAGAAGGAGACCGTGATGACGGCTCCGGTGACCGAACCGATTCCGGCCAGGTATATATATTAGTTAAGCCTGTGCTGACTAGATAATTGATGCATTCATTGTTTTCGTGTGTACACATATTAATTAACTCTCGTCTTTCTTCTTTTTTCTAGACCTCCGGATCGAGCACAACTTCGGTAAGGAGATGAGGCCCGAAGAAAACGTTGCGCTCGGATGAAAGGTTTGAGATCACAGAAATCGCACGCGATGGCCAGCCGATTGAACCCATCCGAACAAAGGATGCATTTGCTGCTCAGTGCAGGGTTCTTGTTAGGGACAAGATCCGATCAGTACCCACCAATGGTTAAAGTCTAAGAATGAAGACCCTGAGCTGTCTTATGTCTCCGATATGCAGAACGAAGATCTTTGGAAAATGCTTAAGGCAAATTTCACCCTACCGCCAGAGGAGGATCCGGAGAAGCCAGATAAAGAGCAATTGATCAAGTCTCATGCTCTTAAGAAGATGACAGAACTATTCAGGAGGTGGAAGAATGAGCTGAAAACATCGTTTGTCGACCAAGAAAAGACACCAGAATTCAAAGGAAAGTATGAGAAGATCAGAGATCACTGGCCCGCATTTGTGGCCCACAAGAAATCGGACAAGAGTAAGAAGATGTCAGCGACAAACAAGAAAAATGCTGCGAAGAAGAAGCATCACCATCGCACGGGGTCAGGTGGCTACCTCAAAGCCCGACCTTTGTGGGACAAGGCTGAGAATGACCTGATTGCTAAAGGGGTCGAACCAGAGACATTGAACTGGCCAGACCGTTGCCAAACTTGGTTCTTCGAGGTTGGTGGAACCTTGGACCCTGTAACAGGGAAGTGCGTTTGGACGGACGAGCAACTGCGAATACCCGTCACGAAGCTTCAGCACTATATTAACGCAACACAACAAGGGACGTTCGTTCTAGACAGAGAGAAGGACGAGCTCACAATGGCCCTCGGGAATCCTGAGCACCCTGGACGGACACGAGGCACGCCAGGCTCCATCCCGTGGAAGGCTGGGTTTCCGGATGCAGGGGGTTACAAATGCCAGGAGAGGAGGAAGAAAGTGGAGCATAGCCAACTGCAGGCGCTGCACGCAAGGGTACAAGGGCTAGAGGAACGAGAAGCAAATCGCAGCAAACGACCTGCCGAAGCTTCCCCTGAAGCTACCCCGCCATCTCAGCGGAGAAGCAGTGTGGCTTCCACCGAGCAGCTTCAGCTGGAGCCTGTCTTCACGTCTCCTGCTAGCTATCCCGTGGATGCTATCACAGAGTCTCAACATTGCCACCTTATGACGCAATGGATGAGTTTGAAAGTCAAGGCGGCTATTGGCTCTGTTTTACCTACTGAACCTGGCGCAACCTATAATATGAAGTGCGTAAATAATAATAATCACAATTTTATTTTATTACCATCATTTGTGTTCAGTTTCATTTATTCATATATATGTATTGACCCCCTTCTTCAAATTATATATTTCGGATGCGGGATGAACTCCTACCACCAGATCGTATGCGAGCAATTCAAGAGTAATTCGCGGCATTCTTTCTTGACCACGTGATTGCTAAAGACGGAGAATACCATGTGGAACCTGAGTTCATTTGGAATTAGGAGATTATATTGTAAGAGATAATTATATTGTATATATGTAGTCAGTAGCGTCGGATAGATATACAAGAACTTGTTGTTCAACCAATCTCTCAGAGAAGGAGAGGTGTTCGATATCACTTCTCTCTGTATGCATATGTTCAAGACGATCTTCTGTTTCCTTCATTTGCTTACTAGCTAGCGTGTCTAGTCCTCTCTATACGTATAGTACGTAGCGTCAACCAAGCACGGAGATAAGATAGGACACTTCTATCTATTAATTAGCTAGCTAACACAAACACCTAAATTAACCCCCCAAAACCCCCTAACCCCCCCTTTCAAAAAAACACAAAAACCCCAGCCCCTGAAATGCTGACGCGTGGATGCCTATTGGTCCCGGTTGGTGTCACCAACCGGGACCAAAGGCCCCCCTGCCTGGGCGGCCGCAGCGGTCACGTGGAGAACCATCTGTCTCGGTTCATGTAAGAACCGGAACTAAAGGCCATGGGCATTAGTAACGACCTTTTAGTCCCGGTTCATAAATCGGGACAGAAAGCCCTCACGAACCGGGACAATAGGCCCTTTTTCTACTAGTGTATATTTGTTAAAGAGCATAAAATAAGAGGAGAATAGGACATGTCTCAACTGATAGTGATGCAATGGTAAGACCTCACGACAGCCAACTACGTGTAAACTTTGTTTTTTGGACCTTATGTACACATCGTTATTAAGATACTTTTAGAAGTAATATTTATTCTTTTGTCTATTTTTTAGGCCACTCAGTTCTCTTATTTTCCGGACAGTTTTGCTAATGATAAGTGGCAAAAGGTAAATGATCTGAAACAAGACATAATATAAATAGGCAGCTGTGTATTGAGTTTGAGGTAGTTTCGTCTTATCTCTAACTATGTTGAAATTATCTCTTAGCAATGTACTCTGCAAACTGCATATTTTTTATTTCGCATGCAGCCTTGCATGCACAAAGCATAAAAGTGTGTGGCGCTACGATTTTTGGAGCACCCCAGAGGATTGTTTCTTTTGTTTAATTTTTATTTTAGTTGGATCTCACCTTCTCTCTTAACCTCTTGAGGTTTAGTCACATGTTCAATGATATTTATTCTTCATTGCGGCTTATCAACATCGCGCTCATACTTGCTAATGGTTCTGTTCTTCTTTGTTATTGCAGGAGCTTTTGAGTTTCCATTGTTTAACCTTCCAAATAAGCATCTTATAGATGGACCATTTTATGACATTATTTTCTTTTCAGGGTGTCTGTTGTACATATCAATGTACATTATTTAATACACAGGTGTTCTGGAATTTGAGTATTTGACACAAATAGGGATACATCATATGGGTTATAGGAATGGTAAGCATTCCAACGTCAGCAACACAAGTGTATTTTTATACCACTTTAGGCGTTCATAAGTGTAAGATATTCTTAGGCATACAAATATTAGGTATTCTTTGTCTATTTTTGTAGGCCTCCTCTGTCATCAATGTACTTACTTAACCAATGATTTTTTTCTCAATACAATGAGTTATTACTAAACAATATATCCAGTTTAGTTGGGCCTAAATCCGCTATGACATTTGCAGGTTATGAGCTACTAAGGATAGCTTTTCCCATGCCTTCTTTCGTTTAGCTTTATTTCATTTCTTCATCTCACACATAATATTTACAACCATAGGATTGGACTTTAAGAACATCACCAAAGTAATTTTCCATGTCCTGCATAAAGAATGTTCTGTTTATTAGGTTTTCAATTTTTATGGTATGCTCCTTTGAGTAATTGTCCAATCCGAGCACGCATGTTGTACTCTCACCTTTGATTGCCACTTGGCTCCAAAGGAGAGAACTGGCCACTATACTGCAATGTTTGTGCACATGGTGAGTTTTTGCATAGCGCGTGCTGCTTTTTCTGGCCAAACAACATATAATTGATTTTCCATGACTAATAACAAAGAGAAACTATCTCATGTAATATATAACAGAAGAATGTTAAAAAAGTGTTCTCAATTAAAGACAACGCTATTAAAAGTTTCTACACATGTTTATAAAAATGTGTGCATATTAATAATACTAGCTCGTGCAACTGACGACCATTATAAATAAATGGACATGCTTCGGTCTGCTAGTCTGTTGTAGATACGCGTAACCCTTTGGCGCACATGGAGCTGCCATACTACTCGTACCACTTGGCCCTATGCATCTTGTTGGCTCTCCTCTACCATGCCGCCCTACGCGCCGCCGCCACCGCTGCCACCAGGCGTCCCCGCCCGAAGCTGCCTCCCGGTCCGTGGCAGCTTCCCATCATCGGCAGCCTGCACCACCTGTTGCGCGGGCTCCCACACCACATCATGCGCGACCTCTCCCTCCGCCATGGCCCGCTCATGCTGCTCCGCGTGTGCGAGCGCGAGGCCATCGTGGTCTCCTCCGCCGAGGCCGCGAGGGAGATCTACAAGGGCAACGAGGCCACCTTCTCGGCGCGGCTAAGCAGCCCGGGCATCGACGAGCTCTCCAGGCACGGCCAGGGAATCGTCTTCGCGCCCTACGGCGACCACTGGCGGCTGCTCCGCCGGATCCTCATGATGGAGCTGCTCAGCGCGCGGCGAGTCAAGGCATTCCGACGGATCCGCGAGGAGGAGGCGGCGCGCCTGGTCTCGTCGCTTCAGGCGACCTCCGACGGTCGACTCGTCAACATCGGCGAGCGGCTGGAAGAGTTCGTGACAGACTCGGTGGTGCGTGCCATCTTTGGGGACAGGCTGCCCGATAGGGCCACGTTTCTGAGGATCGTCAAGCAAGGAATGGACCTGTCGTTGATTTTCGGCCTCCGGGACCTCTTCCCTTCGTCGTGGCTAGTTCGACTTGTGCCGCGCGGCAGCGGCGGCAAGGCGGAGCGGCACCGTCAGGAGGTGTTCAGCGTTATGGGCAGCATCCTCAAGAGTCACGAGGAGAGGAGGGCAGCCAGAGATGGAGATGCCGAGCACGAGCAGGACATGGTCCAAGTGTTACTCAGGATCCAAAAAGATGCCACTACGCGAGTCTCCCTAACCGACGGAGTCATAAGGGCACTCCTCATAGTAAGCTCTCTCTTGTCTCTCTTTCTCTTGTTACAACCAAGGCTTTATATTTAGGCCTGGTTATTATATATACCCATCTAAGAAACAACTCGTGCTATCTTATTAGTATAATTTATACGTCGCATATATCCTCTTCTCTAATAGTTTTACAGCCCTTTTTTTGATTGATATTACTTGCTTGTATCCCTCCCAACAGGATGTCTTTGGTGCAGCACTCGACACCACAGCTACTACTCTACAATGGGCGATGGCTGAACTAATGGCGAACCCAAGGCTGATGCGGCGCGTGCAGTCCGAGGCAGATTGTGCTCTCGCAGGACAGGCTACAGTACAAGAGGCCGCACTAAAGAGCATGCAATACCTCCGGGCAGTTATTAAAGAGACCTTGCGACTACACCCTCCTGCCGTGCTCTTCCCTAGAATGTGTGTGGGAGACTGCAAGATTCAAGGATATGATGTACCACGAGGGATGATTGTGCTTACCAACACATGGGCAATCTCTAGGGACCCCAAGTATTGGGATGAGCCGGACAAGTTCATGCCAGAGAGGTTCGAAGGCGAGGGTGTTGCCGACTTGAGAGGCATGGACTTCGAGTTCACTCCTTTCGGTGTTGGGCGGCGGATTTGCCCTGGGATTGATTTTGCGTATGCAAACCTTGAGATTGCTTTGGCTAGCCTTCTTTACCATTTTAACTGGGAGCTGCCTCTCGGAGTTGAACCAGGCGAAGTGGACATGACAGAGGAGTTTGGAGTCACTGCTCGAAGGAAGGTCAACCTATTTGTGCGTCCAATTATTCGTGTTCCCCTTAGATGAATTACACTTGCAAAACCACATGCTCTTACTATAAGTAGCTCACATATGTGTACCTTATGTAATCATAATATGTATTTGTATCAAACCCCAAGAATACTCCTACGCACCCCGTAGTTTTATGTGGCAAAACGGCTGTCATAATGTCTTACATTTCCTTGAATACTTGTAGCTATTTGCTTCCATCTATAATGTCTTTATCTATGACAAAGGTTATTGTCACTAATGGTCAAATTATTTGTTCTCATGTATTCCCTAACAGTACACATCTACCATAGGGGATCATTTCAAGGAACTCGTTCATTGATCTCCCAACCACTGCATTAATATAATGCACACAACCCACGAAATTGACTATTATAACCTTTACCAAAAGAAATAAGGTAAACTCTTCTTTTATTTATTGTTTACTCGGGAAGTTCTTTTTTTGTTGGGAAGTTTACTTTTTTTGTATGGAAGGTTGCCTCGTTGTTGGGAAGTTCACCTTGTTGTGAAAGTTCACTTCTTTACAGTTTTGTTAGGATTTCATATTTTTTTGTCCAACTTCACCAGTCAATGTTATGCAGTTCAATGCATGCAGTTTAGATGGTTACCTCACCTCGAACTGTTCAGAAAAAATCGCAAAATAGTAATTTTGTAAGTGATAGATAATATTTATGAAAAATCAGTAATTTCATGCGAACGAGACAGAAAATTTTCTAAATTTGGTATTTGTAAATGCATTAGGGTGTCTGAGAAATAACTAGTTGATCATCAAATTGTTAGAGTTAAGTAAACCAAATCAAACCCTATCATGAACCCAAAAAAGTAGCAATGAGCTAGATTCAGAATTCTAGTAAGTAGATTGCTAAGTTGGCATGAACACAAAAATGGTTTATGGCAAACTTTTTAAATTTATTCATGAATAAATTTGTTAAATAAAATATAGATGTTGCTTATGGTGAACTAAATTCAAACTTATAATGAATGCAGACAAAAACTACCATGATACAGAAAGATCGACTAGGAAACAACTATTTCTCAAGCAACCAAAAATTAGCAAATCACTATCTACCCCACCTTCTAAGCTGATGGCAGCACTTACATTTAATTAGATCATTGATGGTATGCGTTGTTGCGCCAGTCCATTTTTCAATAATTTGATAAAAAAATTCATAAATGTTTGACACATGATCATGGGATAAACAATATCATAGGCAATAATATACTATTGGATCGGGCATTCGGTAGTCATTGAAAAAAACTAAAATGACACATATATTGGGGAGAAATCGAAAAGGTTTCAGTTTGTGATGGCTTGCAATGAGAAAGTAATAATGCTGGCGGTAAGCTAATTTAAATGTGGAGTGAAGGAGATATGCCCGTACTAATTCTAACATGACTCGGCGCGATAGTTTGGATTGTGTGCCTCTGTTTCTTAGAAATTAGGTGCTGAAGGAAATATGCCCTAGAGGCAATAATAAAGTTATTATTTTATATTTCCTTATTCATGATAAATGTTGATTATTCATGCTAGAATTGTATTAACCATAAACTTGATACATGTGTGAATACATAGACAAAACACTGTGTCCCTAGTATGCCTCTACTAGACTAGCTCGTTGAGCAAAGATGGTTAAGTTTCCTAGCCATGGACATGAGTTGTCATTTGATAAACGGGATCACATAATTAGTGGAATGATGTGATGGACAAGGCCCATCCGTTAGCTTAGCATAATGATCGTTCAGTTTTATTGCTACTGCTTTCTTCGTGTCAAATATATATTCCTCTGACTATGAGATTCTGCAACTCCCGGACACCGGAGGAATGCCTTGTGTGCTATCAAACTTCACAACATAACTAGGTGATTATAAAGATGCTCTACAGGTATGTCCGAAGGTGTTTGTTGGGTTGGCATAGATCGAGATTAGGATTTGTCACTCCGGGTATTGGAGAGGTATCTCTGGGCCCTCTCGGTAATGCACATCATATGAAGCCTTGCAAGCAATGTGACTAATGAGTTAGTTGCGGGATGAAGCACTACGGAACAAGTAAAGAGACTTGCCCGTAACGAGATTGAACTAGGTATGAAGATACCGACGATCGAATCTCGGGCAAGTAACATACCGATGACAAAGGGAATAACGTATGTTGACATTGCGGTTCGACCGATAAAGATCTTCATAGAATATGTGGGAACCAATATGAGCATCCAGGTTCCGCTATTGGTTATTGACCGGAGAGGTGTCTCATTCATGTCTACATAGTTCTCGAACCCGTAGGGTCCGCACGCTTAACGTTCGATGATGATATATATTATATGAGTTATGTGTTTTGGTGACCGAAGGTTTTTCAGAGTCCCGGATGAGATCACGGACATGACGAGGAGTCTCGAAATGGTCGAGAGGTAAAGATTGATACATTGGAAGGTTATACTCGGACACCGGAATGGTTCCGGAGTGGTTCGGGTATTTTTTGGAGTACCGAGGGATTACCGGAACCCCTCGGGGAAGTATTGGGCCTTAATGGGCCATAGGGGAGAGGAGAGGCGGGCCACGAGGAGGTGCCCCCCCATGGGGAGTCCGAATTGGACTAGGGGAGGGGGCGCGGCCCTCCTTTCCCTCTCCCTCTCCCTCTCTGTCCCTTTTCCCCTCCGCTGGAAGGAAGGGGGAGCCGACTAGGACTAGGAGTCCTAGTGAGACTCCCCCCACTAGGCGCACCCCATAGGGCCAGCCTCCTCCCCTCTCCTCCTTTATATATAGGGGCAGAGGCACCCCAAAGAACAATGGTTGTGTCTTAGCCGTGTGCGGTGCCCCCCTCCACCGTTTACTCCTCCGGTCATATTGTCATAGTGCTTAGGCGAAGCCCTGCGCTTATCACATCACCATCATCACCATGCCGTCATGCTGACGGAACTCGTCTACTCCATCGACACTCTGCTGGATCAAGAGTTCGAGGAACGTCATCGAGCTGAACGTGTGCAGAACTCAGAGGTGCCGTACGTTGGGTACTTGATCAGTTGATTCGAAAATACGTTCGACTACATCAACCACGTTAAGTTAACGCTTCCGCTTTCGGTCTACGAGGGTACGTGGACACACTCTCCCCCTCTCCCTGCTATGCATCTCCTAGATAGATCTTGCGTGAGTGTAGGAATTTTTTTGAAATTGCATGCTACGTTTCCCAAAAGTGGCATCTGAGCCAGGTCTATGCGTAGATGATATGCACGAGTAGAACACAAAGATTTGTGGGCGGTGATCGTCATACTGCTTACCACCAATGTCTTATTTTGATTCGGCGGTATTGTTGGATGAAGCGGCCCGGACCAACCTCACATGACCGCGTTCATGAGACCGCTTCCACCGACAGACATGCAACTAGTTTTGCATAACGGTGGCTGGCGGGTGTCTGTTTCTCCAACTTTAGTTGAATCGAATTGGACTGCGGCCGGTCCTTGTGAAGGTTAAAACAGCAAACTTGATAAATCACCGTTGTGGTTTTGTGCCGTAGGTAAGTACGGTTCATTCTAGAAGCCCGTAGCAGCCATGTAAAACTTGCAACAAACAAAGTAGAGGACGTCTAACTTGTTTTTGCAGGGCATGTTGTGATGTGATATGGTCAAGACATGATGTGATATAAAGATGTTGTATGAGATGATCATGTTTTTCAAAAGTTATCGACAACTGACAGGAGCCATATGGTTGTCGCTTTATTGTATGAAATACAAACGCCATGTAATTGCTTTACTTTATCACTAAGCAGTAGCGATAGTCGTAGAGACAATAGTTGGCAAGACGACCACGACGCTACGATGGAGATCAAGGTGTCAAGCCGGTGACGATGGAGATCATGACGTTGCTTTGGTGATGGATATCAAAAGCACAAGATGATGATGGCCATATCATGTCATATTTGATTGCATGTGATGTTTATCTTTATGCATCTTATTTTGCTTAGTACGGCGGTAGCATTATAAGATGATCCCTTACTAAAATTTCAAGGTATAAATGGTCTCCCCAAGTATGCACCATTGCGAAAGTTCTTCGTGCAGAGACACCACATGATGATCGGGTGTGATAAGCTCTACGTTCAAAAATAACGGGTGCAAGCCAGTTTTGCACATGCGGAATGCTCGGGTTAAACTTGACGAGCCTAGCATATACAGATATGGCCTCGAAACACTGGAGACCTAAGGTCGAACGTGAATCATATAGTGGATATGATGAACATAGAGATGTTCACCATTGATGACTACTCCATCTCACATGATGATCAGATATGGTTTAGTTGATTTGGATCACGTATCATTTAGATGACTTGAGGGATGTCTATCTAAGTGGGAGTTGTTAAGTAATATGATTAATTAAACTTTAATTTATCATGAACTTAGTCCTGATAGTATTTGCAAATTATGTTGTAGATCAATAGCTCGTGTTGTAGCTCCCCTGTGTTTTTTGATATGTTCCTAGAGAAAACTGAGTTGAAAGATGATAGTAGCAATGATGCGGACTGGGTCCGTGATCTAAGGTTTATCCTCATTGCTGCACAGAAGTATTATGTCCTTGATGCACCGCTAGGTGACAAACCTATTGCAGGAGCAAATGCAGAAGTTATGAATGTTTGGCTAGCTCAATATGATGACTACTTGATAGTTTAGTGCACCATGCTTTACGGCTTACACTACAAAAAAAAGACACATCCATGACATTTTGGGCCGGATGAAAAAAATTTCTGTCATACATATGACACTTCTATGACGATAATTGAGACAAAACACGGTATCATCATAGATGTGGTGGGCTCCTACTTCTATGACAAAAAATCATGACAGAAAATGGGCTTTTTGTCCTGGGCGGGCCGGAGACGCAGCTGCATGACATTCTTTGAGCCGTCCATGACAGAAAAAACCATGGTAGAAGCGAGGGGGAGGAAAATTTCGGGGAGTTCCCGGTTACGGTGGGAGGTCGGGGGCCGAGCGATGCGCGTTTCTCTTGTACACGTATGCGCGTGTGTGCGAGGTGTTGGCTCTAACTGAACCCGAGCGAGGCGTTGGGCTCTAACTAAACCCGAGCGATTGCACTGCAGGCTACGCGTTACTGAACTCGAGCGATCGATCGATGGCTGTTAACTGAACCCGATCGAGCGATTCCTTCGCTACTGCTGCTAACTGAAGCCGATCGATTGGATGAACAGTGAGCGTTGCGGGGGGGGGGGGGGGGGGGTGGATGAACAGTGAGCGGTGGCGTTGCCTCTGGATGAACAGGACCCCGTGGTGTGGAGGGCTGGATGAACAGTAGATGGTGGAGGGGTGCCCATGGAGGGGTGGTTGAACAGGACCCCGTGGTGTGGAGGGCTGGATGAACATTAGATGGTGGAGGGTGCCCGTGGAGGGGTGGTTGAACAGGACCCCGTGGTGTGGAGGGCTGGATGAACAGTAGACAGTGGAGGGTGCCCGTGGAGGGGTGGTTGAACAGGACCCCATGGTGTTGAGGGCTGGCTGAACAGTAGACGGTGGAGGGGTGCCCGTGGAGGGGTGGTTGAACAGTAGCCGGTGTAGTCGCGCGCGGTGGAGGCTGGATGAACAGGAGCCCGTGGAGGCTAGAGGAGGTCGACGGTAGCCCGTGGAGGCTGGAGGAGGTCGACGGTGGAGATGAACAGTATCCCGTGGAGTCCCGTTTTGCGGTACGCCACACCCCTCCCGATGAACAGGACCCCGTTTCGACCGTAGCGCTCCAACACAAGTCCGTTTCGTCCGTTTTGCGGTACGCCACACCCCTGCCGATCAATAGGACCCCCATTTCGACCGTAGGAGGTCCGTTTCCTCCGTTTTGCGGTACGCCACACCCCTCCCGATCAACAGGACCCCCGTTTTGACCGTAGGAGGTCTGTTTCCTCCGTTTTGTGGTACGCCAGACCCCTCCCGATCAACAGGACCCCGTTCCGAACGTAGGAGGTCCGTTGCCTCCATTGTGCGGTACGCCAGGCCTCGTTTCCATTGCCTGTTCCGTCCAAGCCCTCCCGATGAACATGACCACGCATTCCGTTCTGACCCAGCCGGTTGGCTCCCACGCGTTTCGTTCCCTCCTGATGAACACGACGCATTCCGTTGCCTCCCCATGAACACGACGCATTCCGTTTCCTCCCCATGAACACGATGACGACGCTATTTCTCCGTTCCGACCCAGCCATGTACACGAGCCCTGGTCGTACGTATGCGCAAATAGGCGTTCGAGACCCCGCCCGTATGTACACATACGTGGCCATATTTTCTTTCTTGCACCCTGGCCGCTGTACGTATGTGTACATGCTACGTGCGCGCCTCTACTACGACACGTGCGCGCCTCTACATCGACCAGTATGTACGTACACGTTCGCGACCAGAATGACAACGCCACGTACGCTTCGACCAGGTGGGTCCCGGCTGTCAGGCACTTCCTTGCATGCGAAGATGTAGCTTGTGGGTCCCAGCAGTCAGGGGGCGAATCGTTTTTTTTCCCGGACGCACTTCCTTGCGTGCAAAGATGTAGCTGGTGGGTCCCAGCAGTCAGAGGGAAACGTTTTTTCGCGAAATACAGTGGCCCGTCCGGTGGGTCCCCGCTGTCAGGTGGAGGAATAATTATTTTGCGCGTAATAAGGAGGCACTTCCTTGCTGCGGCCGTGGACCCAGCTGTCAGCCTCTCCATGTACAGTCCAGGTCCGATGGAAGCTGTTCCTTGACCACGTTGACCACGCCGCACCGAGAGCACCAGTGCGGTGGACGACGGCGAGGCCTAGGAAGGGAACAACACGGAGGCAGGGAAGACGCGGCAGTTGTTTCCCACGTGGAGGGGAGTACGACTGTACGAGGGTTTACTGGTTCGTCTGCCGTCGCCGGAGAATAACAGCAGGTGTGGGTTAGTAGAGGGATGGCTAGGCCAGTGATGTGAGTATGGTGGGGCTGTGAGGCCTGCGCGGCAGCACAGCCGGCCGTGGGGAGGAGGGAGCAGGCAGTCCCACCGGTGCTTGTTTGAGCGGCTGAAGCAGGAAGAGCAGAGATTGAAGAAGCACGACGGCCATTGGATGGACATCCAACAGTCACTGCTTGTGCGTCAACCTTTTTTTAGGAAAGCCTCAAATCTGCGGAAAACAACATACAACCCATCTGCCATTATTTCTAATAATTTATAGCCCATTTCCTAATTCTTAAGGGTTTTTTGGAGCCCATATTCTTTTTGTTAGCATTTTTTGCTAACAAAAAGAATATGGGCTCCAAAAAAACCTTGAAATTATACGAAATTTTGCATATTTCGGTGCGGCCCGAACTGTTTTTAATCCCGAAGTTTCGACTCACATTCAAACTGATTTTAAAAATAAATGTATATCAATATAAAATCCAACAAATTCTCCACGCATAAAAATTAATGTAATTTAAAATCTCGAAATGAAAAAAAAGATATTTGAAATTATTGCCGGTTTGATGTGTTTTAAAAATGTATAGCCCATTTCTCATTACTAATGGGCCATTTTCTCGGCCAGCCGAATGAAAGCTCTCCTCGTCTTGAAAGATTTGCAGCCCAACAGGCCTGACAAAGCGACTTACTTGGCAAATCACAAAAAAATGGGCTGTGGCCGTGGACCCAGCTGTCAGCCTCTCCATGTACAGTACTCTTCCGATGGAAGTCGTTCCTTGACCATGTTGACCACGCCGCGTGGAGAGCACCACGGCGGTGGACGACGGTGAGGCCTAGGAAGGGGACGACGGGGAGCCGGGGAAGACGCAGCAGTGGAAGCCCGCGCGTAGAGGAGTACGAGGGTTCACTGGTTCGGCTGCGGAGTGCGGCTGCCGTCGCTGCAGGGCCTGGCCAGCGGTGGGAATAGTAGGGGGCGGTGAGGCCTCCGCGGCAGCACATCCGGCCATGGGAGGCAGGAGCATGCGGCACGACCGGCGCTGCTTTGGGCGGCTGGAGCAAGAAGACCAGAGGTTGAAGAAGCACTACGGCCGTTGGATGGACATCGTATGGTCACTGGAGCTAGAATCGTTCATATTGACTAAAGTTGACAAAGGCCCCCGTCCCAGTCAACTTAGTAGGCCCACAAGTCAGCCTCCCAACATGGTGGGTCCCAGCTAGCAGGGGGAGTATTCATTTTTTTGTGCGTAATAAGGAGGCACTTCCGGTGGGTCCGAGCTGACAGCGGGGGGAACTTTTTTTCGCGAAATACGGTGGCCCGTCCGGTGGGTCCCAGCAGTCAGGGGGGAAACGTTTTTTTTCGTGAAATAAGGTGGCCCGTCCGGTGGGTCCCTGTTGTCAGGTGGAGGAATAATTATTTTGCGCGTAATAAGGAGGCACTTCCTTGCGGCCGCCTGGACCCAGCTGTCAGCCTCCACGTACAGTACTCTTCCGATGGAAGTCGGTCGTTGACCACGTTGACCACACCGCGCCGAGAGCACCAGGGCGGTGGTCTGGACGACGGCGAGGCCTGGGAAGGGGACAACACAGAGCCGGGGAAGACACAGCCGTGGAAGCCCGCGCGGAGAGGAGTACGAGGGTTCACTGGTTCGGCTGCGGTGTGAGGCTGCCGTCGCCGCAGAATAACAGGGGGTGTGGGTGAGTAGAGGGATGGCCTGGCCAGCGGTGGGAGTAGTACAGTGCGGTGAGGCCTTCGCGGCATCACAGCCGGCCACGGGAGGCAGGAGCACGCGACACGACCGGCGCTGCTTTGGGCGACTGGAGCAAGAAGACCAGACAGTGGCGAGTCTACTAGGTGGGCTTCATCAGGCTTAAGCCTACCCTCCACAAACGTATTTCAGCTAACCATACCACTTAACAATTATTTTTTTGTTCTTTACATGCAAGAATCACAATGCAATTGCTAATTAGGCTTAGAACTTGATGTTTGAGCCTGCCCTTCATTTTCATGCTAGACTCGCCACTGAGACCAGAGGTTGAAGAAGCACTACGGCTGTTGGATGGACATCGTACGATCACTGCAGCTAGAATCGTTTATATTGACTAAGTTGACAAAGCCCTTGGTACGCGTCAACTTAGTAGGCCCACAGCTCGGATTTGGCAGAGAACATATAGCCCATTTGCGATTTGTAAGAATGTACATCCCATTTTTTATTCTAATGGAATTTACTACAGCCCATTTACAGTTTGTTAAAAGTACAACCCAACTTCTAGCTAGGACAACGATTAATAATTTCAAACAACCGCTCAAAACAGAATTCAAAAAAAATTCGCACATTTTGATGGGATCCGAAATATTTTTATCCAAAATTTCTAGTCAGGTTAAATATAATTTCAAAATAAAGTTGTATTACGTTAAAATCCAACAAAATATTGCGCGCACAACAAGTAATGAAATTAAAATTTTCAAATTCCAAAAATAATATATTTTTAAACTAATTACGTGTTTGGTGCATAGTTACTGCCCAGTTATTATAATTACATCCCATTTATTATTTCTTAAAGTCCATTTTCTTGTTAAGCCTAATGCATACCTCCTAGGAAAGTTTGCAGCCCAGCGGGGCGGAGAATAACAAGTTGACCCGGATATAGTGTACAACTGTCGGCCCAGTTGCATTGCTGATGTTGAAAAAAAGGCCTGTGTAGTACAATACAACATAACATGGTTACTCAGCCCACATTCAGTGATGCCGGAAAGGCCCAAACAAGGCTTGTGTACAAGTTTGTCACTGAGCTCAATTAATAACTTAAGAAAAAAGTTAGATTACAGTGGAACCTAATTAAAAGCTGTCACGAGCAAATAAATAATTCAACGGGTCCCACTTGTGCGTGTGCGTGTGTTTGTGTGTGTGGGAGAGAGATAGAGAGAGACACCCATCGGTCGATGCTCGTAAATACATCTTTCAGCCATATGCATTGCTGATGCTCAGTAAAAACTTATATAGTTGACACAATCATATAGAACATCATAGCGCACTGAACTTGCATACAAAAATTTCACGCAAGCGGCACAATCAGGATGGAAGCAGTGGATCGCTACGGGAAGGGCTATGTTGAAACCAACGAAGTCGTACATAACGGTTCATCATCTTATAAATGACGGGGAAATATCTTGAATGTTGTGCAAAGAAAACAGACAGACAACACAATAAGTTCTGCTAGAACATTCAGTTGTTACCTCAAATTAGAGCACATCCAGGCAGCCAGCCCTGCCTCTTCTCCCAAAGAAGCAGTGGCCTCTGCCGTGCGATGGAGTAGGCCCTGTGCCATCCATCGTTCCGAGCAACACGGGGAAAGTCCGACGTTGACTCCTGTAATGGACGTCGTCGACGGACCCTGGCACCAGCGGCGGCGGCAGGACTTCGATTGATGGATTGACCACTTCTTTGACATGCACGAACACTCGATACAGGTACATCCCTAACGTGGTCCGCGGCGGCCTTGGTGGCGACGAATAGTACAACCCCGGTTCCTGCACCGATATCTCAACACCAATCACCTTCGGTATGGTGGACGACTTCTTCATCCATGCCATAACCGTCAGAGCCCAGCTGTCTGGAGGAACAAACATACTTACGAGCTCACCTCCAAGGTCGTTGATAAGCTCATTCATGGACTCGCTATTCCAAGCACGTCGAGGCATGCCGTGGAAGGTAAACTTTGTTAAAAACTCAAACTCAGAGGGCACCGAGCCCCATCCTAGGTGCCACCGATCAAAGCTCACCAGCGTGCCATCGCAGAACAAACGCCGGGAAGATTCGAACACACAACTGCAGTCAAAAGTTGTCCGGAACCTGACGAAGAAATCAGCCGGTGGCGGACAGACTTCGATGAGCAAGTCACTTATTTGGATGCCGTGCGCAATGCCAAGAGCTTTGACAAGGTCGTCTGGCGAGACGGGAGGCCGGTCGCCGTTGATGGTTACCATCAGTACTTTGCCGGCAAACTGGTCGTCAAGCGCCGCCATGCCACTATTGAGCGACAGCACGCAACGACCGAAGGCAGGACGGACCTCAGGATCTCCGGCTCGGAGATCCGCGTTGACCGGCGACATGATAGTGCGCTTGAGTACAGGGAGTACAGGAGGGGGATTTGGGGGAACTGGAGTAGGAATCGAGATTCCAGAGGTGGGGGAGGAGCAGGAGATTGGGGATGAAAAGGTAGCATGAATTTCGAGCACGCGCCAATATGCTCTCGGCGTGCAAGCGCACGAAAACACCGGTGGCGCCCACATGTTGGCCTAAGAGTCCTTATTCTTTCTTTTTTGGAGAGCCCGACCTTTTTTTTCAGGATCTTTTGAGAGCCCGGCCTGAGAGTCATAATTGACATGTTTGGCATTGCGTTACTACTCGGCCCATATTCAATGACACCTCACTAGCCCAAACAAGTGTACATCATGGAAAAGACATTGAGCTCAAATTATATAACTTGAAAAAAGGAGATATACTCTGAACACTGGAGAATGGTGATGCCCTCATTTAGCCCACCAGTAGTTCAAGACAATAAACAGTTCGGAACAACGATATATACAACATTCAAACACTGACTAGTGACTACTACTGACATAAACATCAAGACATGATAGTTCATAAGAAGTCTTGCTACACCACCAAAACGCACCCATCTGCAGCGCTCAGACTCTCGTGATCCAGACGAGAATGACATTCTAAATAGAAGCAACTATTACATAGTAAGAGTGACATAGACGAGGATGACCAAATGACAAGGAATATGCATAACAAAAGAAAGAACTACCCATCCAGAACCAGCAGCAAAGACAACAAAGTCATTCGAAGAGATGATCCAACACCATCATAATTTGTAGCCTTGCTTCAGCGACCAGTGATCCGGAGACACTAGTACTCCACCCTTTTGATGCAACAGCCCAATTACCTATCAACCTGAAGGCTTGAACCACATCACTGCCTGTCGTAATTGAGACATCCAAGGATCAAAGTTAATCCAGATGCCTTTGTCATTCTCACCTTCTTTTGGCTACAGGCTGTATCGTTGAAAATCAGGGGAGTTTGCTCCCGAACTCCTAGGGCTCACCGTGTAGACACAGTTTTCCATAGCAAACAGAGCCTCTCTGCCATCAATGTCCTTGCCAACGGTGATCTCCTGGTTAATCAGATAATTGAGTCTGAGAAATAGAGAGTGTGAACCAAGGCTGTTTACCCGCCTCCAACTAAAAAATCCTAAAGGCCCCAACAAGCTGGTATCCTGCTCATAGACGTAACAGCCACTGTCCGGATACTCACGTATTACACGGTGCTTGTATACAGTGGGGTTTTGCAATATAACTTTTCCGGCTCATGTGTCCGAATGATCATCAGTCTTTTGCCGTCGTCTGATCGAGCGAGGAACCAGTTGTGCTTCCCTCTTTTTGGCAAAGGTGGTGTGATTACAAAGGACAGTAATTGTAGGGACACTGCATCATATCAAAAAGGACAGGCACTGTTAATGTAAGATCAGCATTGTTCAGAGTATGAGTAGGATAATGCAAGAAACAGCATTGATATGTCCCTGTTGGAACTGGGAGGAAAATACAGGGAAATGTATACTGGGTTCGAAAATATAGAAGTGCCATGCATGGTTATACTCATGTTATCTCGCAATCGATTCTTCACAGGAAACTACCATGTCATGCATGTTATGTAATCATGTTCTGTCCTCACAAACAAATTCTTCAAGGTAACTAATAGACCATGCATTGTTATACACTCGTGTTCTGTGGGCAAATATTTTGTGAGGATATTATTCTAGCCATTGATTGCTGAAGGGCGAATATAGGTATGTACACATGGTAAGCATTGCAGCATTTCACTACTTCCAAATATAGAGTTCTCCATATGCACATTTACTTCCCTAATGTATGGTTAGATGAAACCAACAGTGTGGTGCATGTTTCTACATCATCAAAATGAGGAAACTAACATGGCCATTGATACACACTCATATTTAGTAGTAGTATATAGATTACTGTAAAATAAGGATAATATCCATATATTCCTAACCGTTTGATTATTCAGGGTACAAATTGGCTGTAATGACATGTTCACAATCGCATGAATTAACTCATTCCAAATATAGCTGATTTGCGGCGTCTCTAATACATTGCCATAGTTCTACTCAAATTCTGCTCAAACAGGGATATGCCAATCTTCACAAAAAGTTCAAACAGTGTCATGGCGTCATCATTAACATGAGACGGAAACAACTTACATGCGCCGTCCCAGCAATACGTGGTGCCATCTGCTTTGTCGATCGCGTAGATGATGCCATTGTGTTCAATAGCATTACAGAAGTGTGTATCAGCTTTGACGATGATCCACTTCGAGCTGAGTTGCCTCCAGCTAAAGAAGGCATCGGCGTAAAGATAGGCGAGTCCACGGTCGAACAAGGCAATTAGCTTGAAGTCTGCGTAATTCGCATGTCGTCTGGGCACTTGGCAGATTACAATCTTCTGCAAAACAAGGTCCATCCAACTGACGTGGTAATCTAGATGACTTGGACCGCGATGGTAATACTCTATATAATCCAACGGAGGAAGGATAATCTCATGGGAGGTCTGGAAGTTCACGAGCACCAACTTTTTACCGTCTTCTCTGAAGGCAGCCATCCAATGGGAGTTCATGCCGACCCAGTACATACCTGCCAAGAAGTTTCGGGCGATGGTGATCGGATCGATGTCGAGGGAAATGATGTACGGCGACCCACTACATACCTG
The DNA here is from genome assembly GCF_056163025.1 of Triticum urartu. Classification (NCBI taxonomy): domain Eukaryota; kingdom Viridiplantae; phylum Streptophyta; class Magnoliopsida; order Poales; family Poaceae; genus Triticum; species Triticum urartu. Next base: position 117,062 of record NC_141879.1, read on the forward strand.
CAAAGAAGTTTCGGATAATGGAGATCGGATTGAAGTCGAGGGGCATCATGTACGCCTCTGTATCATGGTGAGCCAATCTGGCAAGACCAGATAGCAGCAAGCAGGGTGTCTTGAAAAGCTTAGGCCTCGCTTCGATGATGGCCATGTGCATGTCCCTCAAGCATGCAGCCAGCCGCAGGGCGCTCAACATATCCATACACGAACAACAGAGGTCGAGGATGTCACTGGGGAGATTGCTCCAATCGCGGCTCATATGGATGTTGCGCGGTTTGCGTTCGGCCATGGTGGAGTTTGGAAGGTGGGGGTTTTGGGGGGCTTGATTTACGGGGGAGAAGGATGTGGGTGCTGGAGTGGCTAGCAAGGGAATAGTGGTACTGGGGGAGGCGAGTGAGGCGATGGTACACGGGGGCACAGTGAGATGGAGACGGAGACGGAGAAGGAGATGAAGATGGAGTGGTGCTATGGGAGCGGAGAGGGAGACGAGGTGAGGCGCCAATGTGCTGTACAGCGGCGATGACAGACTGCACAGTGCACAGGGTGAGGCTGACTTTGGTAACCCGAACACGCCGCCTGGACTAGTGTCAGGCGCAGGGTGTTGTCACTTCACTGTGAGGACCGGATGAATAGTATTTTGACCATCAAGTGTACCATGGTTGTACTACTACTACTACTAGTAGGAACATGAGTACTCCACTATTGTATAGCGGAAATAGGTCTCCCGTGCTAGCATGCCTATTCACTTCATCGTTCAGGTATCATCCATATTGCGAGCAGAACCAAATTCTCGTGCATGCCCAATCAACGCCCTGCCGCGATGCATGCAGTGGTCGTTCTGGTGCATCAAGGACGGCATGCAGATCGTTCCACACTTGAGAAGAGGAAAAATGGAAAGGTAGAACGTGGCAGCAGAGGAAGAGAACACTAGCTAACGAGGCTGGGAGGGGATCGAGCAGGAAGTTAATGCTCCACGCCTAAAGGTTTTCGGAAAACCTGATTTTCATAAGGTGACTTATACTCACCTAAACGGAGGGAGTATTCCTTAACCAGAGAATGTTGTGTCTCCCACTCATGCGCTCAAAAAAAAGCTACGACACATTTTTTTTATCTGTTTGCATAGGTCCCACCTATCAGGAAGGATGGGCACGTACACGAACAGGTACGACTCATCAGTCTACCCACATAGCCTTTTCGTTTAGTCTACCTAGCCGTCTAATCAATTGCCTGCACGCCACTTCTCCCATTTACTTCTCCATCGGGAACCGATTCTCCTCAGCTTCTTCACCTCCCCTTCATCTTCATTTGCATCCAAACCCCACTGTGTTCACATTGTTTTAACCTCTTTAAATAATCATCTACTACTTCAGTTAGACTAGCCATCTAATCCCAATTCTCCAAACCATAGCTCTCCGTTCCAGCGGTTCCAAATGGTGAAAGAGATCGAGATGCAGGTTTTTAGCGTCCAACATGTCCTCGTCGAAGGCTCGATGCGCATAGTTTCCACCGTCACCGTCCACCCAAGGGTTGTTCGGCAGTGGATCAACAATGTATCCAACTCCCTCGAAAAGGTAGAGACGAGGGTCATCGGTCTCGACGCAGAGTACACGGAGCGTGCCCCTGGGAAGATCCAGCGCGCCGCTGTCCTTCAGCTGTGCCTCGAAGATGATGTTTTGGTGTACCACATCATACACTCGCCCTCCATACCAGGTGTGCTTCATGATTTCTTGTCTCGGGAGGACGTATACTTCTGTGGGGCAGCCATCGAAGGGGACAAACAGAAGTTGGAGCCGTACAACCTTGATTTGAAAATCATCGCTGACCTACAAACCAGAATCAAAATTCCTATAGAAGATTGTGATAAACAGACACCATCCCTATTCGACGTAGCAAATTTTGTGCTCGGTACAAATCTTCAGAAGGGTGACGAGACGGTGGCATTAAGGTCGTCTGGATGGGAGAATTATCCCTTGACGTACGAGCGGATAAAATATGCTGCCCTCGATGCCCGTGTGAGTTTCGAGATAGTTTCAAGGTCCAAAGAGCTTGTTGCGAAGCCGTCTCCCACAGAGAATGAGAACAAGAAGAAGAAGAAGAAGAAGAGGCTGCACCAGTAGGAGGGCATTATGGATGGATGAACTATTTCCTCTCTTGTAAAAAAATTATTCCCTCTCTGTGTATATTGATAAAGATGGACTATTTCGATGGTGTGCATGTCTTTGGAATAGAGTAGTAGCGTGGGTCCGCTTGACTATAAGGAACTATTTATCCGCATATATAGCTTTCTCTGCTACTCCTTCCAGTGATCGGTATGCAATGCATGTGTCCGTAGACATGACAGCTTGTCCATGGAAGTTCAACTACGGCGACCATCACGTTTCATCTCGCGATTCCCACGACGCCTCTCCAACCCACGGCACCACGCCCCCTGACGTGCACCTCACCCCTCTCGGTCGCACCACCCCTCTGCCTTTGTGTGCATGACATGTGGGCCACCTAAAATGCGGCGAGCATCAAGTTTCTACCACAGCCACACGCGATTCCCACGACGCTGCTCGAACCCATGACACCACACGTCCCTCGACCTGCGGCTCACCCCTCTTGGCCCCACTGCCCCTCTGCCTTCGGGAGCATTACATGTGTACCAGTCACCTATCGGGTCCACATGCTATTGACTCAAAGGTAGGTGTAGTAAGGCGCTGAAGCTCAGTCCCGACGGCCCTGAGAGGGAAATGTAACTCTGGCTTGTGGTGCTCCCGCAGCACGAACTCGTGCCAAACTCGAGATTTGTTTCTTTACTATACATGCACGCAACGATTTAATGGACATTGTAATCTCAACATGTGATGGGGAGCTCTAAATTTGAATTTGAAACTTATAAAACGAAAATATTCAAAACAAATAAACTGGGAGAGGGGGAGTATATCGTAGGATGTGTCCCATACAAAATAAGTCCCCTGGTTTGTCACTGCGAAGATGCGGTTAGAAAGGAGCACAGCGTCTTCCTACTCGTACGGCAACAAATTGGCCGCAGACAGCATGGTCCGCCTTTGACTGCCATGTGCAAGGTTCGTGCTATCTTATTCAATCTCACCGTGGTTCCATCGTACCAATTCATGTTGTGGCCCGTTGCATGGATGATCCCAATGTTGGACAAAGGTTCTATGGGAACGGTGTCACCATTGTAAATGTTGTGCAAATTGATGTTGGTACCCTCCCGTACATATGCAAGCCAATCTCCACTCGCACCGAGCCTAACCTATGAAACAGTGGGCAGGGGGAGAATTAGGAAATGGACATGGAAGTAGTCTTTAGAATGCATTTACTACGTGATCAAACTCATCTTACCTGCTCGTCGGAGGAAATCCAAGTGCCCCTCAACGTCGGCATCTCAAGGGGCGTCAACTTGCAACTACGGCCACGCCGCGCTGGAGAGACCCCCAAGGAAACATCGTGCGTTCCATGGAACATCAAGATGCATTTGTATGAGTAGTTTATCTTGTGAGAGAAAAGGATGAACGAGGGAAGGCCTCTAGAGATAGAGATGGACACTACTACTACCAATGTGCTGGCCCATGCGTTGCAATGGATCCAAAGTAGTAGAATAATACTTGTTCACGTGCTTGAAATATAAACACTCTAGTTTTGATATACATGTGTCAGCAGACATGATAGCTTGTCCATGGAAGTTGAACCACGACGACCATCACGTTTCTTGTTTCTACCACTTCCACACCCACACGCGATTCCCACGACGCCGCTCCAACCCACGGCACGACGTCCCCCGACATGGACATGGATACCCCCGACGTGCCCCTCATCCCTCTCGGCCCCACCGCTCCTCTGCCTTCGTGTGCATGACATGCGGGCCAGCTGTACTGCGGCGACCATCAACTTTCTACCACAGACACACCCGATTGGACGCGTTTTGCCTGCTCCGCTGCCGTGCTCCGATCCGTACTCCCGCACCATCGAATTTTCATCCAGCGGCTGTGACACATTTCGTCCCAGGCATCAATCCTCAGCTGGAGTACTTATGTACTACAGGTAGTACCTGCCGGTGTGGCCATCTACGCCTCGTAACGCCCCGACGCCCAACTGTGGCACCCTCGCCACGGCCACGCCACCACTGGCCGGTTCATCTCGAACGAGTCGCGAACCGCGCCACCACCATGAGAATGACATGTGGGCCAGCCGCATTTAAGGTCCGCATGTCATTGACTCATAGGCCGAGCACTAAGCCACTGAAGTTCGGTCCCGTGGGCCCCGAGAGGGAAATGTAACTCCTGCGGCAGGCCTTGTGGTGCTCCCGCAGTACTAGCTCGTGCCAAAACTGGAATTTGTTTCTTACTACTACCAACTAGTACTAGTAAGGTACACATGCATTGCATGCATGAGATTCTGGTGGTTTGTGCATTATGGTTCTACATGTGGAGTTTTCTGGATTCTAACATGTGGCAAAATCTGGTGGAATGTAAGGTTAGGCAAGTTTGATTAACTTAGGTGAGTGTTTGGTTGAAGCCACACCTTAGGCAAGCCACACTAAGGCCCCACATGACATACACACAAAAAATGTGGCAAGATTCACTTAGGCTTGCCAACTTGTGGCTCTCATTTTGAAGAACTAATATAACTTTGCCTAAGCTTAGTTGTGGCAAAGTTAGTCATGAATTAAGTTCAACCATGGAGTCTTCTGGATTATACATGTGGCAGAATCTGGTGGATGATATCCAACGGCCAGTAGTGCTCGGATTTGCCATCTTTGTACCGTCGGATTGGCTTCATCCAACGACCAACTTTCAAAGTTTTTCACACACTATATAGGGGGTATAGATATAGATGTGCCGGTCCGTTGCAATGGATCCAAAGTATATCTATTTAGTGGAGTGCACTCTAAACACATTATCTATTTATTTTTCTCTAACCTTCCGTAGCCATGCAACCAAGCCACATAAGCTTCATGGGTGCCCCCCACATCATATTATTCATACTACGTTGATTGAAAAAAGATAAATCACCCAAAACAAGATCTTCCCGTTTTTTGTTCCTACGATGTTGTGCCGTGCACGTACGTACTAGTTGTATAGTAGTAGTACTAGTAGTATAGTACGTATTAGGGCAATCTTCAATGGTTGTAAGATAGTTGTTGGTAGACTTTGCCACATAGGATTTTTGATGATGTGTCATATAATAAATGTGGAAAGAGAGAAAGGTTGTATGTACATGAACCAACACTCTTGCACAAGCTCCAATGTAGAATGAGAGAGCACCTTATTTATTATCTCATATTCTATTGGGCAAACAAAATACAACCTATTGGAGTTGTTGTATGTTAAGGTGTTGGTTGATGACATGGCTTATTTTACCAACAAGCTAACATACAAACTGTTGGACATGCCCTTAGGCTGGTCGTAATGGTAGTATCATAGGTAGTATCATGCATGCCAACTAGGCAAATTTGATGAGGTGGAATAGAATTAAATGAAGAAAGAGAGGGTTGAGTATCATATCATGATTCCGTATCATATTAAATGATGTGCTACTATGTGTCATGCATGGCAATAAATGAAGTTAGCTATGATACTAACTTATGATACTATGCACTATTGATATAGTATCATACACTAGTATCATATGCATGATACTAGTATATGATACTCGCCATTACGACTAGCCTTAGGAGTACAAACTTGGTACTAGTAGGAGTAGTACTAGTACGGAATGCTCCTACTCTATCAACGAGCCCCATTTGACACCAAATTTCTTGGCTTCCGTGCTACAGCTAGATCTTCCCCTCGTTTATGTTTTCCAACTCGGTGGCGGGCGGGGTGTCGGTTTTCTCAACGGCGGTCCCACATGAAAGTGAAAATGCTAGGCAACACACCTTCCCTAAGCTATGTGTCGTGCCGGACGGGCCGTGGAGTACTCCCGATTCCCAAGCGTGTGGGGGTGCGACGGGAACGCGGCAGGCCTTTTCCTTTTACTAGCAATGTGCCCATGCATTGCGACGGATCCAAAGTAGTAGAATAGGAGTAGTATTTGTTCACAAACTTGAAAGAAATAACTATTGTTTTGATATACTCCTAATATATTACTCCCTCCGTACCTAAATATTTGTCTTTTGTGATATTTCAAATGGACTATCACATACGGATTATATAGACATATTCTAGTGTTTCTAGCAAGATGCCCGCGCGTTGCACGAAGTTGATGGAAAAGGTAAGCACAACTTATAAATTGACGGATGGAGTACTAGTTACAGTGATGCATATAATTAAGCAAAGGGATCGCACATGTCGGTATTGACTGGAACGAGAATGCAACAGCACAATAAGAATTAAGGCCACGATGATGCGATCACAGTGGTGGTTACAGAAGGCAAGAAGAAAGATGGATCCATGAACGTACGACCTCCTCCTCCTCAACTTAGTGCGCCGGGCCACCGACCGGCGGTAAGGAGCGGCGGCTTTTGTGGCGAGGTCGAGGTGCTTCTCAGCAAAGGCATCCAAGGCTTCCAGCCGGTTGAGGAAGGCCAACGTCGCAGCATCCTCACTGGCCTTGTAGATACCTATGTACACGATTTGCTCGTACACATGGATGTGTAGGTCGACGAATTCTTGCAGGGCGAGGCGCCTCGCCGCGAGCGCGACCTCCAGGTGGACATTCTTTGTGGCGTCGGCGGGCAGTCGCAGGGCCACCAGTGCTTGAAAGAGGTTCCGTCCATGGAGGCCGATTAGGGTGGCACGCAATGAGGAGCCCGGGCGCGCGGGCTGGAGGAGTACGGCGATGTCGTCCGCGAGCTTCTTGAGGACGGTGAACTTGTTGCTGGTGGCAACGATCATCTGGTCCAACTGAGAGTCGTAGCTGGCATCGACGGCGGCCATCCACCAGCCGGTCTCCAACACCGTCTGGAGACGATCCTCGGCGCCATGCCGCAGGCCGGCGTTGTGGACCATCTGGCGCAGCCGCTGGCCGCTCACGCGCATCACCGCCATGGGTCTGGAGTGAGCTCTTTTGTGCTTAGTGTAGGTGCTTAGGCAAATGCTTAGGTGCGTACGATGTGGTGGATGCATTGGAATGGAGGGGCGCCTTTATATGAGGGCAAACTGCGTTGCACTCACATCGTGCAGCCTCTTTTCCCGGACCTCCTCCCATTACTTCCCTCATGCATTAATTGAAGGAGGATGCATTGGCCGTTCAACATATCGGGAACCGCTACTCCCTCCCTCGTCTGCATTAAAGCCGTATCGGGAACTGCGTCGCCTGCTGTCAAATCGAATACTCCCTCCGTGTAGGTGAGTATTAAGTCATATTACGAAAACCAGCACAGAGGCGTGGTGCATTAACTCTCACATTGTTTCTTATTTTTTGACATAAATAGAGGAATCAACCAATAAGAGATGTGGGGCTTGTATGCTTTTAATGACTTGAGACTATCAAACATGACATGCAGTGGTCAGTTCGTTGCACAAGAACAAATACAACCCACGTCGGCACACACACATTTTATAGCATCACATCCAATGGCTATAAAATATGAGTGAGACCAAATTATATCTCATCTAGATGAGTTCTAGCAACATTGTATAAATAATACTTAGTACTCCTGTGCCATGTATCATATATTAGTATCATGTAGTACTTTATTTATTGCCATGTATGACACATAGTACTCAACTCTCTCTCTTTCTTCATTTAATTCTATTACAACCAGCCTTAGCAAATAATAAACATTAAGTTCTCTCGTTTTCCTATCCACCTTGGTCACCTAGACGGAGGGAGTATACTAAGCGGGCTTTTCCTGCACGGTAGGCGGGGCAGTTCCTCCTAGTCGGTTCGACAGAGACGCGAGAAGGCGAGGGAGTAGGCTGCTGCAAACGTAGGGTTGTGTGATTTGACATCGAGTTACTGCTGGACAGGTGGGTCCCCGTGATTTGACTTGCCATTATCATCTTAACTGCGGCGCTATGACCGGCGTGAGTCTCCCGATTCCTGACCACCTCCATACAGGTGCCTCTCCCAATGCTCCACCATGTAGCAGAGGCTTGCTCTTGCATGAGGCTGGTCATAGTGGGAGTAACTAAGGGAGTAACATAGATGCCACACAAGCAAAAATGATGAGGTGGCAAGTAGTTAATGAGGGGAGAGGCAAACGGTGCTAAGCGCGTGTACCTAGGTGAAAAGACAATTTTGAGTCTATAGCTAATTAAATGAAGCAAACTTAGCAACACCATTTCATTGGAAGAGGTCACTCCTTGGCAAATGCAATAAATACTAGTACTCCCTGTGTCCCATAATATAAGAACGTTTTTGGCACTACACTAGTGTCAAAAACATTCTTATATTATCGGACGGAGCCACGGAGGGAGTACGAAGAAAGAGATTGAGATAAGTAAAAAAATACACTTATAGCCAACCTTATAGCCAACCTGGTTGTAGTATGAGTGACTAAGTGATGACTATGTATGACATGCCAACATCAGATAGCCTAACGCACCGTGTTAAATCTCCAAGGGCATGACCGCGTGTGCGACGCGACGGTCGTGGTAGGCGCGACCATGATACGGGCTGCTGGCAGTCCTTGGATCTGAGATCAAACGGTCGCATGCTAAGTTGCTGAAAATTTGCAGAATAACCCTCCAGGATAGGATATTCACCCATAGGTCTAGAATCACGCCATGCAACCGTTCGATCTCAGATCCAAGGGCTCTCGGAAGCCCGTATCATGGGAGAACGGAAAGCCACTACCCTGCCGTTCGCACGCTGGCAGTTCGCTCCTACTCGTCCCCGCACGTCCTTTAATACTATGGTGGTTCGCTCCTAGTCGTCCCGTCATTCACATTACGGCAGTTCCACTAATCCTAACCCTCCTCCCAAATCCATGGCGTCCCAAATCTCCACGGTCGGCGGTGAGTACAAGGTTAGAACCATCACCGGCGATGAGTTCGACGTCATCTACACCCGTTCTTCCACGACGGTGAAAGGATGCCTTTCTCGCTTCAGACGCTTGTCCGAAGACTCAGATGATGAGTGGGTCGCTGGGCTAGATGTTGAGTACACCACAGTCCTGGGACGAGAGAAGGATCTAAAGGACGAAGAGAGGAAGAAGCCCGTCGTGATCCAGGTTTGCGTGCATGACTTATGCTTGGTCTACCAGATAAGCCATGCCGACGTTGAGTGCCAGGATTTTAAGGACTTCCTCGAGAGCAACCTAGTCAAATTCGTTACTGTAGACTTTGGTAACGACAAAGAAGTCCTGGGTTGGATAGGCCTCGTTGTAGGCAACACCTGCGACCTCCAGAAGAATCGGCTGGTGTCCTCTCATCAGCCTTCAATGCTAACCCTGGCAGGAGCCATGGTTCATCCTTCGTACGGTAAACTAGAGAAACCTCCATACACGTTTCATCGTTATGCATGGCAGCGGAATGTACTAGATATAGACCACATCCACTATGCTTCAATGGATGGCTACCTTTGTTTCAATGTCTACAAGGGTTGGATGAAGAGCAACAGCCAAGTGTGCGGTTCAAGCAAAGAAGTATCGGCCAAGAGGAAGAGGGACAAGGACGAAGTCGAGGACGTGGACGAGGACTCCGAGTAAGGTGGCAGTGTCATTGCTCATGGTGGTTCTAATGCAGTGTCTACCGGAATAGTTGCAAAGTTTAATTTCAGGCGTGCTTAATTTAATTTGAGGGGTGTGTTGTGCTGAGCCCCCAGCAGAACTATGTTATGTTTCTTCTAGTTACTTTAACTCTTCAGTACGTACATACTAGTATTTCTTACATTTCATCTTTTAGTTGGTATAGTACTAACACTCGTTTCTTCACATTATATACGTACAATATATATGGCCAACATCATATAGCCAGCAGTTTAGTTGTCAAAGAATTTTAGGGTGCTTAGTTTTGTCAAAGAATTCCAGGGTGCTTAGTTTTATTTGAGGGGTGGGTTGTGCACTTGTGCTGGACACCATTACTGTGACAAGCCTTTTTAATAGTACTATATGCATAATTTGGCGACGAGCTCTCTCTATATGTACCACCTTTTTTTTAATTTCAAGTTTTGCTCCATGGCGCAATCCATCGATACTACTACTGTACAAAAGTGGACTATATACATTATTTAAAAGGCTAGAGGGCGGGGCAGTCTAGCTCGGTCGGTTTCACGAGAGGCGAGGGCCTTTGTGATTTGATGGCTCATTACTGCTGTCAAATCGAATAGTACTGCGCCGCCCACTGCACGCCCGGCGCCTCCATTAAACCCCTCCGTTAAACCCGCATGCAAACCGAGAATCCTACTCCGGCCACACGTCCGTTCATGAGCGGGCCGGAATTAAACGCAACACCGGCCGACCTCCTCCCGTCCGCCCTCAGTTTAAACGAGGCCAGACGCCGGCTAAGCTAGACTATGCTTTGGTGCCTTAAGGCACCTGCCTTTGTGTCCATGATGTGTGGGCCCAATAGGTGGCTGGCCCACATGTCAGTGACGCAAAGGCAGGTGCCTTTAAGGCACCGAAGCTGCGTCCGGCCAAGCTCCTACTGTCCGCCCTCTATTTACACGAGGCCAGACAGACAGCGGGCAAGAATCGCACCCCTCCGCCGCTCCCCCATCTCCTCCTTCACCATTTTCTCCACTCTTCTGATGGCTTCCGATGACCCGTTCTCCGGCATATTACCTGGCTGGGTGGCCCGCCGAGCCCTCCGGATACGGGCGAGGCCGCTAGGTGCTTCACCAACCTCGCTTGGCCCGATGGAGCCAGTTGCCGCCCAAGCAGGCGTGTGGTTCAGCAACTCGCCGCTCCAGTTCAGCTCGACGAGGAGTGGCGAGTTGCTCCACGCCGGCACGGCGACGAGCATGCCGGTACGGGCGCCGTCGCTGCCGCGTCGTACCGCGGCACCAGTGTCTACGGTGGCCGCGCTTCCCGTGTCTGTGGGCGCGCCTCCCGTGCCTGCGGCAGCGCCATGCAGGCAGAGACAGAAGCGGGGTGCGTGGAGAGCGACGAGTCGGTGGCCAGCTTCTTCGTGTCCGCCGCCATCATCGAGGAGAAGTAGAACACGGGAGGCCGCCGCCACTTGGGACCCATGAAGGCCACCGCCGAGGCGACGACCGCGGATTCAGGTGGTTTCTTTGCTGCTTCGTCTCTTCCGAGGACCTTCGTTGACCCCGCAAGTGTCTGACGGACATGAGGAAGACAAAGGGATCCGTGGGCGGCCACTTAGAACTAAAATAAGTCTAGATACATCCATTTCCAGGACAAGTATTTCCGGACGGAGGGAGTATTAATTATACAAGAGAGCCGGATTGGCACCTCTTAGTTCATGTAAATGTAATGAAATCCATCATGTTTATATGAAGATCCGGCTTTTTTATACGAAATCCTTCATGATTATATGAAATCAGTCCGCGTTTGTACGAATTTCATCTGGTTGGTTAGAGTTGTAAAAATGTATGCCGCTGGCGTTTGATGTCGTCCTCCGTGGAAGGAAGCGGGAGGAAATTTGCCGGCTGCCGTTGGAGATGCTCTTTATGCTGGAAATAATAGAGTGATATCCAATCCATTTGAGTTAATTGCCTGTATGATTGTCCCTCTATAAAAAGTTAATTGCATGTACAGTGTACACGTGACTTGCAGGGTGGCTACAGCTTCGTACAGAAAGTTAAAAAGAAACAAGTCCATCCTTAATGTTGTATTCTAAGTACTCTGTGGATTCCACTGTCAGTACAGTAGCGAAAGAAGTATATATTAAATAAGTAGAGTAATATATAATATAAAAATCTAAAGTTAAAAGACAGAATTCGAACTCATATCATCGCGTTGCGAGCATCCAGCGCTAACCAGCCCAGCACATTTTTGTTGTAGACCATGGTGGAGATATATCTCCATGCTACTCTTATATATACTCCATTCATTCCTAAATATTTGTCTTTTTCAGATTTGAAATGGACTACCACATACGGATGTGTATGTAGACATATTTTAGAGTGTAGATTCACTCATTTTGCTCCGTATGTCTTTTCAGGAAGGGGTCAGATTTGTCCTTGATTTATTTATGAGGTATCCAGATGGCACTGCACTGCCAAGAAAAGAGGGTAACATCAAAATTATGGACTACTTTTTTGAGTATGTTGGTAAGATCCGGTCATAGTCACTTGTTGAAATCTCTAAAAAGACAAATACTCCCTCCGTCCGGAAATACTTGTCATCAAAATGGATAAAAGGGAATGTATGTAGACGTATTTTAGTTTTAGATACATCTCTTTTTATCCATTTTGATGACAAGTATTTTCGGACGGAGGGAGTAGAAAACAGAGTTGGTGATGATGGTGTGCGTGCCATCCTGCAATATAGGCCGTCGTATTTATATCTAACGGATAGGAAAGAAACTACGGAAATTTTGCAAAAATGTACCCACACGTCTCTCCACGTTCGCAAATAAGGCCTTCCCTCGTTCAGCCTTTTCTCTCACAAGATAAACTACTCATACAAATGCATCTTGATGTTCCGTGCAACGCACGGGCAGCTAGCTAATTTCTTTTAAAATAGTTGCTGCGATAATTGGGTTGAAGTGATATATTTTATGTCTGCCCCGAATGATTTCAGATTCACTAGTAGTAACAAAGAAAAGGTTGCCTTGTTAATTAACAGAAAACAAGGTGAAAACTATCACATGAGGCCGGTAAAAACAAGGCACACTGGGTTCAGCGTCATCGTCAATACAGCTGTGCGCGCGCGAGAAGTCTACATATCGAGGGGGCTACCGAGCGAGGCACCGAGACATAATGTTTGAGAGAGAAACCAATTGACAGATTATGATTAGATCGAGTTGTCGCCTTTCTTCTGTCATTGTTGGGGGGGCGGAGAGGGAGAGAAAGACGTATCGAGAGTGTGCGCGGTAGGCACAGAGGCACAACTAGCGAGTGTGTGTGTGTGTGTGTTTGAAAGAGGAGTAGATAGATTATTATCAAGATCGATGTGCCACCCTACTCCTTCGGTGCCGGGTAGTGTGTGTGTGTATATGTTTGAGAGAGAAGCCAGTCGATAGATTAGTATCAAGATCGAGGTGTCACCCTACTCCTTCGGTGTTGGGAAGTGTGGGTGTGTGGGTGTGTGGGTGTGTGTGTGGGTGGGGGCGGGGGGGGCAGTGACACTCACATATCTCAACTCTTATCTCTACTCTTATAAAAAGCAGAGTTGGTGATGATGGTGTGCCTGCCATCCTGCAATATAGGCTGTCCGATCTATATCTAACGGATAGGAAGGAAACTATGACAATTTACCTGCACTCCTCTCCACATTTGCAGATAAGGCCTTCCATCGTTTATCCTTTTCTCCCACAAGATAAACTACTCATACAAATGCATCTTCATGTTCCGTGCAACGCACGGGCATCTTGCTAGTCTTATAAAAAACAGAGTTGGTGATGATGGTGTTCCTGCCATCCTGCAATATAGGCCATCCGATTTATATCCGACGGACAGGAAGGAAACTATGGCAATTTTGCAAAAAGATACCCACACCCCTCTCCGCATTTGCAAATAAGGCATTCCCTCATTCATCCTTTTCTCCCACAAGATAAACTTCTCATACAAATGCATCTTGATGTTCCGTGCAACGCATGGGCATCTTGCTAGTAGGGAGAAGGAGTTTGTGTAGCTATATTAAGGGATAGGTAGATACCATATGTGTGAGAGACATTATTATACTTTGAGACATTAGTGGCTGTGGGTGGGCGGAATTAAAGGGGTGGGCGTGTTAGACATAGAGAGCGTGTGTATTTCTGTGTGAGAGACTTGTAGGACGGGGTAGAAAGATGAATTTAACCCTTACGGAGGGAGAGAAATACACGAAGTGTGCGTGTGTGATTCTGATGCCCACAGGGAAATGAGATATGTATGCGTGTGAGAGAGATTGCACAATTCATTCACGTATCACTATCTAGCGATCGTGGACGTGCATCGCTTGAACATAAGTCAATATCTACTTCGTATTGTGGCCAAAGGTACAATATCGATTCAATGCTATAAAGATTGGACACTCACATATCACATTTTTTCTATTTAAATAAACCTTTTCAGTTGTGCATGCCAAAGTTACAGTGATATTTCTTCAAACAACCAATGTAGCTATCATGTACATGCACCATTGTTACTCTTGCATTCAAATTCATTAGTGTTGGATGATTTAAGTTTCTATTTTGAAGTAATATATGTAATATTCATATATGAATTCAACGGGTATGCAATTCATGAAATGGAGGCTATGTAATCATATGAGGTAACACTTTTAAGTAGCTGACTACAATATCCAGTTCTTTTTGTGCGCCTCTACACTAACACGTCAATGCATTATGTTTAAAGTAAATAACCAATGGCACTAAATTATCTATTTACACGAGAAATACATAGGCTGAGCGTTTGATCCCTTTTTTGTGAACGCGTCACTACACCCATACGATTTGCCGCGCCCGTGTGAACGTCCAAGTTATCGGCGCATCATCCCGAGTTATTATCGTTTTTTCTGGGGTGAACTTCACACCAGTTATTAACTGCTGACGCGTGCCCCGTGTACACAGTCTAGCATGACCTTCCTGCTAGCACGGTCCAAAATTAGTTGAAACTGGATATGAACGATCCCGCGGGCGGCAAAATCTCCCGCCTCCTTCTAAAATTTCCGCCACCTTAGTCTTTAGCATGCGAAATCCCCCTTTTGTCCTTGGTGCACGGAGACCAACAGTTACAATACCGCCCTCATCTACATGATAGGTCGGGGCTGCTTTGGTAACTTCCAGTTCCCCTCACTACACGGCACCCCCATTTCCTCTCCCCCTCCCGCAAAAAAGACCAACTCCACAGCACCAGAGCATCTTACATCACGCCGTCCGTACTTCATCGCCCTTTCTCCCCCTCCCCTCTCAAAACCCTAGACTGCTCATCCACCGGTGTACCATAGCCCATTCACTGCTACCAGCGTCCACCTCGCTGGATCTGCTTCTGCGGCCGCATCTACCCCTCCCACCTCTCCTAGAAACAAGTAGACTGCTCATCCACCACTGTACCACAGCCCATTCAGTGCCGGCCTTGACCACGGCACCGGATCTGCTTCGCCGGTACTCTCGTCAACTGCCGCGCATCTGCAGCGGCTCATTCATACTCCCCACCGGAGACGCTTTGTCCACACCCCCCGGAGCCGCCCCACCGACGCCCCCGTCGACGGCCTCTGATCCTCTTCGCCGACACCTTCCTCAACCCTACCGGAGCCGCTTCGTCGACACCTTCCTCAACCCTACCAGAGCCGCTTCGCCGACACCATCGTCAACCCTACCAGAGTAGCTTCGCCTATACCATTCTCAACCCTACCGGGGCCGCTTTGCCAACTCACAAGTCCACGGCCTCAGATCCGCTTCCTCGCACCCTCATCCAACCTATCAGAGCAGCTTCTGACGGTCCGTCCACGGCCGCAGATCCGCATCATCGACACCACCCTTAACCCAATCACCGGAGCAGCTTCTGACGCCCCGTCCACGGTCGCAGATCCGCATCATCGACACCATCCTTAACCCAACCACCGAAGCAGCTTCTGATGCCCCGTCCACAACGCGGATCCATGTTGTCGACACCATCCTTAACCCAACCACCGGAGCAGCTTCACCTACGCACTCGTCTACGGCCACAGATCCGCTTCGCCCACACTGTAGTCCACCCTACCGGAGCCGCTCCACAAACACCCTACTCGACGGTTCTAGATCTCCTTACCGGACCCCGATAGCCAGCGCAGCATCATCACCCTTGACGTTTCTAACCTGATTCCCACCATCTGGAGAGATGCCAAGCACCCGCCACGGCCTAGGTACTTGTCACCTTTAAACCCGTCCAGCATCACCTGCCCGATGTACTTCAAATATACTAACCGGTCACTGTTACCTGTTATGCAGCTGGAAAAAACTACAAGGACGATGTTTCTTCTGGATCTAACAGCTTGGCCAACCAAGATCCTAGACTGAGGCATTGCTATGATCTTGTAAGTGTGTCTCTCTCTCTTGTATTGTTCTATGCCTGCCAGCGTGCTTTGCTAGGATTTTCGACCAGTAATCCCTTTGTGCAGACAATGATTTCTACTACTGGCTGCTAAATTAGATATGTAGATGTCATACATGATACTACCTCGTACCTCCGTTCCTAAATATAAGTCTTTCTAGAGATTCCACTATAGGCTACATACGGAGAAAAATGAGTGAATCTACAATCGAAAATGCATCTATATACATCTGTATGTGGTCCATACTGGAATCTCTACAAAGACATATATTTAGGAACAGGGGCAGTACATTACACAAAATCGTAGGTGGCATGTAGGAATTCCAGTGCACTACATTAGGCTCCCTTAGAGTGCCTGCTAGTCCAGCATACAAAGTCATGGCTAGTTTATGGTACACACACAATTGTTAATTGGTGGTTTAAATATGTGCAAGGGATATGCAATGTAGTATCATGTAGAGATGTCTGAAATTATCCGTGTCAACTTGCAGATAGGGTTACACAATGAAAAAGTACAAGATGTATGTGGCAATTTCATGGAACATCGCAAAAAAAGGAGAGGCAGCGGTGAGCCTATACAGTGTGCTATGGTACGTCACTCCTCCATTGCAATCATCGTGACATGTTATTTGTATGCCAGTTCTGTTAGCCAACTGCCAAGTTTCTTAGGGACAGTTATTACGAGTTATCCTAAGAAAATAAGCACATGTGAATATAAGCTCCATGTAATAAGCCAACCAGTTCTTTTCATTGCGTTTTCAGCTTATCTTTGGTATGATTAGTGGAAAGTCTAGATTGCATTATTATTATTTTCATTTTGCTACCCATATGGAAATTAATTTGACTTGCAAACATCACAAAATGAACCCAGTGCAGTAATTAATATGATAGGAAAATAGACCATCACTATTTGCTCAAAATGCAAATACAAAGATACCATCTAGTTGGCACAATCTACTTTGGTCAATGTTTTACATAGATCCCATTGCCTAATTTAAACGAAGAACGCATGACCCACATTTAAATGAAGAACAATTATTTATTGAAATTCGATGGTCCAAGTGGCTGGTTATTATCATATAGCAGCACCACCTGAGAGCATCATATAGCAGCAGCAGCTCATAGCAACTCATCATACAGCAGCAGCAGCCTGCAATTCATCATATACCAGCAGCAGCTCATAGCAATTCATCATATAGCAGCAGCAGGAGCAGCTCATAGCAATTCATCATATAGCAGCAGCAGGAGCAGCTCATAGCAATTCATCATATAGCAGCAGCAGGAGCAGCTTATAGCAACTCATCATATAGCAGCAGCAGCAGCTCATAGCAATTCATTATATAGCAGCAGCAGCAGCTCATAGCAACTCATCATATAGCAGCAGCAGCTCATAGCAATTCATCATATAGCAGCAGCAGGAGCAGCTCATAGCAATGCATCATATAGCAGCAGTAGAAGCAGCTCATAGCAATTCATCGTATAGTGGATCAGAATGAAAATTTGGCAAAAAAATTAGAGGAGATCCTCACCTTGTTGGATGAGCTCATCCTTCAACAGCACCTCAAGGCCATGGCCTGGGAGGATGGGAGGGGGAATAAGGTGCCTTCTACCGCAGTGTGGCATCAGCCGTAGCTGTGCAGCGCCCGCCGGAGTAGTGCGTTGGACGAACCACAGTGGAGCAGCTGCTGGAG
The DNA here is from genome assembly GCF_056163025.1 of Triticum urartu. Classification (NCBI taxonomy): domain Eukaryota; kingdom Viridiplantae; phylum Streptophyta; class Magnoliopsida; order Poales; family Poaceae; genus Triticum; species Triticum urartu. The sequence goes on from NC_141879.1 coordinate 134,782, forward strand.
ACCATGAGAATGAGGGGCGACGCCAGAGGGAGGAGCAGCCAGGGATATTTGCCTCTACCCGCCGGCCATGTAGCCTAGCTGGACATAGCATCGTCGAGGACCAGGCCAGATGGGACCAGTGGCGACGGCTCGCTGGAGGAACCATAGTGCTGCAGGCAGGGGATCGAGGTAGAGGGAAAGGGGAGAGGAGATGCAAGCGGGCAGGGCAATGAATGCTTTCGTGTTTGTTTTTACTTGAGGGTCAGGTGTGACACGGGTGTCAGCAGTTGCATTTTGAGTGTAATATAGGGAGACAACAGAGTCATTTCACTATTCCCCTTCCCTTCAATTTTTAGTGAGGTTCTACCCGAAAAACCCCCCTCCAAAGCGAAATTAGTTAAGCCCAAGCCCATAACTCAAAAATGACTTCTTTACATCTTTTATGGCTTATTTTGACAATATGCCCTGAAAAGGCATAATCGAACTGGCCCTTAACCTGCAATTCAATTGTGCGTGCAATGATGAATCACTCCTGCCTGCTATCTCTACATTTAGGCATCATCATACATGTCATAACCTAATACATGTGCATTTCATTGTGGAATCTGGAATATGCAATGTTTATGTTAGTTCATACGTTGCACATGATGTTTAAATGCCCCTTAAATCTGGTCAGTCAAGTGATGGTCTTTAAGCCTCCTTCTTTGCTTCTTTTCTTGATATGTAAGATTTTCTCACACATCTGTTCAATTGCTTGTTTGCATCAGCCAGCCATACTAGGACTGTTTGCTTTGATTACTTGCTGTTCTTGACCTAACACTCTAATAGAGCTTTTCAACGATTTAAACACTAAGGGCTGCTGTAGTGGGGCCTTGTCTAACTCATAGGTGACATAAAGGTTTGGCTGTACACTACAGTAGGCTCTCCAAGAGTACCTGGAGATCCAGTTCGAAGGTATGCCTAGTTTTTACATAGTGCAGACATAGTAAATGCTCATTTCATTGTGTGCAAGTGCAAGAGATGCGGCATGCTTCATTATGTGGTGTTGTTATGTTATAATCTCATCCTTTTGTGTTCACAGACTGGAAAGTATGCATATTTATCTTCCAAGGAGACGAGTAACTAGTTTGTGTCACCTTGCAGAGGGGGTGCAATGAAGATAAGATTGAGGATTTCCATGTACAAGATGTTAGGAAGGAGCCTTGCAAGAGAAGTAGGAGCTGCGCTGAGCCTCTTCAACCTGCTAAGGTAAGTCACTGTATGCAACGCAACAGTTCAATTCCTTGTTTGTTTCAGGCATAGTTAATTTTCTCTTTTCAATTGCTTTATTTGTCCTCAGTTAATGAGATGCCCAAATAATCATGCCTGATGTTCGGTACTTGTATAACTATTAGTTGACATAATTAAAGGCCTTGTCATTTAATTACTCTGCCGAAGTGTGCCTGAAGCTTTGAAGTCTATTAACCAACTATTATTGCATGAGGCTCACAATCTAGTTTATACTACGCTAATGATTGCATAGTTTTGCCTGCTGTAGTATGTTTGTATGAAACCCTCTGCTGTTCATTATGCTCCCTAAGACTTTAATTGAGGTACAGAATGGCCAACTGCTTGCTTACTTATACGCAACGTGCTGTCTAAATTTGTAACTTGTTTGTGTTTTTGATTGGGCCCCAACATCATGCTCCTCTCGTGAGCTAAGAGGGATTTCTGTATGCAGGCTGCACAGACTATCTTTTTTATAATTTTAAAAATATCACCTGCTTATGCTTCATGACATGTAACCATTTTTTTAAAGTGACGTGTAACATTATTGTTAGTCCTGTTTTGCCATGTAGTACAAAATAGTGTCTTGCTCGCTTCACTGTTGTAACTATATTTTTGCCCTACTCATGTGTACTTACAGAAACATTTTAGGATGAAGTGATATCAACACAAAGATCTGCGAGCAGTGCGGCATGGCCGTTACCGAATGATTATGGATTGGAATTGGAATCTGCTGATGTTCTCGAGCATCAACTAGAGGTGGCAAGACAACATGTACATGATTGTCAACGTATAATCAACAAGTTGAGACTAGACATGCAGGTATTAGATGCAGGAGTCAAAAAAATGAAACAAGACATTGAGGTAACCATGAAGGAATTGGATATTTTGCAGACTGAAATTTGTGCTATCTAAATCCGGCCAATCTTATTTTTTGAAGAGATTATAGTTCAAATGGAGTTAAGTTGATGCGCATCCATGATGTATGAGCTGTATTTGCCCAGTGTATGTAATTTGTTGTTTGTGTATGCTTTATTATCACCTGTGCCGAACCATAATGCCCAGTGGGTATAATCGGCTGTAATTTCTTTATTGTATAGTGTAGGATTATTCTACCTTTCTATGCCTTATCTCTTTGTTGTATAGTGTATGCTTTTTAGAGGTGATAGTATTGAGTAGGATAATTCTTTGAATATGCTATATCATTCAAACGGGGACCAACTCGCCCCACCATGGGCCTTCACGGGCTGTCGGATCCATGGGCCATGTACGGGCCGTCGGATCCATGGGCCTTCTACGTCTCGTAGGATCCATGGGCCTTCTACGTCTCGTAGGACCCATGGGCCTTCTACTTCTCGTAGAATCCATGGGCCTTCTACGTATCGTAGGATCCATGGGACTTCTACGTCTCATAGGATCCATGGGCCATGTAAGGGCCGACTCATTTATGGGTCTTGTACGGGCATTTAATGGGCCGTAGACGGGCCTTTAATAGAAATCGTACGTTTTATGGGCTGACCATAACGGGCCGTTAATAGGCCATATTTGGTCATGCTATGAAAATGGCCCAACAGATTAACGATCCACAAACGGGCCGACTGTAACGACGGGCTGAATTTGGCCCACAAGCAGAAAATGACAGTAACGGGCTGTAAGTAACCGAATGCTGCAAATGAGCCCAAGAATAAATGGGCCCTCAGAAGGCCGAAAGTTAACTTAGGCTGGAAACGTCCCAATGGAATAACGGGTCGTTAATGGGTATAAAGTGATACACTGTTCATTACGGGCCAGTTTCACCATGGGCCGTTAATGGGTGTAAAGTGATACACTGTTCATTACGGGCCAGTTTCACCGCGGGCTGTTAATGGGCCAAGAGTAACAAAGGCCTCAGATGGGCCGAAAGACGTCATGGGCCGTACATGGGCCAGAAGTGAAAACGGGCTGGAATCATATTGGATGGCCCAGATGATGCTACTGGGCCTAATCCGGATAGGGCGTAACGGGCCTTGGGCTAGCGGGCTATAAATTGGCTATATGCGAACAGGTCATTAACAGGCTTTCCATGGGCCAGCCCGCCAGCTTTTGACCAAGTCAAACGGGCCGGCCTTTTCACAGGAATGGGCCACTGTTGGGCCGTGCCATGTGTCGATGTATCATAGGCGCCTTCTGTCCAATGAGTGGATGACATCTGTCCTAACAATGAGCCGACACGTGTTTCCTCCAGCCAATGATGATTTTACACGTGGAAAATCCCCATTGGTCGGGGCTATTAACGGGTTATCGGATCCAAAACCCGACCCGATAGCTTAACGGCGTTCCGTTACGGTGGATGCCACGTGTCGGTCACCCTTGACGAAAGCACTTCTGTGACGTGCGATTTATCGTCATGGAAGTGGACACTTCCATGATGATAATTTTGGTAATGTCATGGAACACTTCTACGACAGCACAGGTATGACTATCTTGATTCTGTCATAAATTTGTCATGGATGTACATGCATGACAAAAAACGCGACCTACTGTGACAAACACGTATCATCACGGAAGTGTATTTTTTTGTAGTGTTATAATCGAGACTTCAAAAACATTTTTAACGCCACGGAGCATATGAGATGTTCCAAGAGATGAAATTAGTATTTCAGACTCATGCCCGTGTCAAGAGGTATGATACCTCTAATAAGTACTTTGCCTAGTAGATGGAGGAGAATAATTCAGCTAGTGAGCATGTTCTCAAAATGTCTGGGTACTACAATCGCTTGAATCAAGTGGGAGTTAATCTTCCAAATCAGATAGTGATTGGCAGAGTTCTCTAGTCACCATCACCAAGTTACTGAAACCTCATGATGAACTATAATATGCAAGGGATGACGAAAGCGATTCCCAAGCTCTTCGTGATGCTGAAATCGACAAAGGTAGAAATCAAGAAAAAGCATCAAGTGTTGATGATTAAACAAGACCATAGTTTCAAGAAAAGGGCAAAGGGAAAGAAAGGGAACTTCAAGAAGAATAGCAAGCAAGTTGTCAATCCCGTGAAGAAGCCCAAAGTTGAACCTAATCCTGAAACAGAGTGCTTCTACTGTAATGGAAATGGTCACTAGAAGCGGAGATACCCCAAATATTTGGCGGATAAGAAGGATGGCAAAGTGAACAAAGGTATATTTGATATTGATGTGTACCTTACTAGTGCTCGTAGTAGCCCCTGGGTATTTGATATATGTTTGGTTGCTAATATTAGTAACATGAAATAGGAGTTGCAGAATAAATAGAGACTAGTTGAGGGTGAAGTGATGATGTATGTTGGAAGTGGTTCCAAGATTGATATGATCATCATCGCACACTCCCTATACTTTCGGGATCAGTGTTGAACCTAAATAAATGTTATTTGGTGTTTGCGTTAAGCATGAATATGATTAGATCATGTTTATTGCAATACGGTTATTCATTTAAGACAGAGAATAATTGTTATTCTGTTTACATGAATAAAACCTTCTATGGTCATCCACCCAATGTTGATGGTTTATTGAATCTCGATCATAGTGATACACATATTCATAATATTGATGCCAAAAGATGCAAAGTTGATAATGATAGTGCGACATAATTGTGGCATTGCCGTTTAGGTCATATTGGTGTAAAGCGCATGAAGAAACTATATGCTAATGGGCTTTTGGAATCACTTGATTATGAATCATTTGATACTTGCTAACCGTGCCTTATGGGCAAGATGACTAAAACTCCGTTCTCTGGAACAATGGAATGAGCTAATGACTTATTGGAAAAAATACATACCAATGTATGCGGTCCGATGAGTGTTGATGCTCGTGGCGGGTATCGCTATTTTCTGACATTCACAGATGATTTGAACATATATGGGTATATCTACTTAATGAAACACAAGTCTGAAACATTTGAAAAGTTCAAAGAGTTTCAGAGTGAAGTAGAGAATTATCGTAACAAGAAGATAAAGTTTCTACGATCTGATCATGGAGGAGAATATTTGAGTTACGAGTTTGGCCTTCATTTAGAACAATGTGGAATAGTTTCACAGCTCACGCCACCTGGAATACCACAGTGTAATGGTGTGTCCGAACATCGTAACCATACTTTATTAGATATGGTGCAATCTATGATGTCTCTTACCGATTTACCACTATCGTTTTGGGGTTATGCATTAGAGACAGCTGCATTCACTTTAAACAGGGCACCGTCAAAATATGTTGGGACGACACCGTATGAACTGTGGTTTGGCAACAAACCTAAGCTGTTGTTTCTTAAAAGTTTGGGGATGCGATGCTTATGTCAAAAGGCATTAGCCTGATAAGCTCGAACCCAAATCGGAGAAGTGCATCTTCATAGGATACCCTAAGGAAACAATTGGGTACACCTTCTACCACAAGTCCGAAGACCAGATTTTTGTTGCTAAGAACAGAACCTTTCTAGAGAAGGAGTTTCTCTCGAAAGAAGTGAGTGGGAGGAAAGTAGATCTTGATGAGGTAATTGTAACTACTCTCAATTTGGAAAGTAGCTCATCCGAGAAATCTGTTCCCGTGATGCCTACACCTACTGGAAGGGAAGCTAATGATAAAGATCATGAAACTTCAGATCAAGTTGCTACAGAACCTCGTAGGTCAAACAGAGCATGATCCGCACCAGAGTGGTATGATAATCCTGTTTCGGAGGTCATGTTACTTGACCATGACAAACCAACGAACTATGAAGAAGCTATGATGAGCCCAGATTCCAATAAATGGCTTGAGGCCATGAAATCTGAGATAGCATCCATGTATGAGAACAAAGTGTGGACTTTGGTGGATCTTCCCGATGATTGGCGACCCATAGAGAATAAATGGATCTTCAATAGGAAGACGGACGCTGATGGTAGTGTTACTATCTACAAAGCTCGACTAGTCGCAAAAAGGTTTTCAACAAGTTCAAGGTGTTGACTACAATGAGATTTTCTCAATCGTAGCGATGCTTAAGTCCGTCCGGATCATGTTAGCAATTGCCATATTTTATGAAATCTGGCAAATGGATGCCAAAACTGCATTCCTTAATGGATTTATTAAAGAAGTGTTGTATATGATGCAACCAGAAGGTTTTGTCAATCCTAAAGGTGCTAACAAAGTGTCCAAGCTCCAGCGATCCATTTATGGACTAGTGTAAGCATCTCGGAGTTGGACTATATGCTTTGATGAGGTAATCAAAGCATATGGTTTTATACAGACTTTTGGAGAAGCCTGTATTTACAAGAAAGTGAGTGGGAGCACTACCACATTTCTAAAAAGTATATGTGAATGACATATTGTTGATCGGAAATGATGTAGAATTTTCTGGAAAGCATAAAGGAGTGTTTGAAAGGATTTTTTCGAAGAAATACCTCGGTGAAGCTGCTTATATATTGGGCATCAAGATCTATAGAGATAGATCAAGACGCTTGATAAAACTTTCGATGAGTACATACCTTGATAAGTTTTTGAAGGAGTTCAAAATGGATCAGTCAAAGAAGGAGTTCTTGCCTGAGTTGTAAGGTATGAAGTTGAGTAAGACTCAAAGCCCGATCACGGCAAAATATATAGAGAGAATGAAAGTCATTACCTATGCCTCGGTCATAGGTTCTATAAAGTACGCCATGCTATATACCGGACCAGTTGTGTGCCATGCTATGAGTTTGACAAGGGGGTACGATAGTGATCCAGGGGTAGATCACTGGATAGCGGTCAAAGTTATCCTTAGTAACCTAAGAGGACTAAGGAAATATTTCTCGGTTATGGAGGTGACAAAGAGTTCGTCGTAAAGAGTTACGTCGATGCAAGCTTTTACACCGATCTGGATAACTCTAAGTCTCAATCTGGATACGTACTGAATGTGGGAGCAATTAGCTAGAATAGCTCCATGTAGAGCATTGCAGACATAGAAAATTTGCAAAATACATACGGCTAAGCCTCTTCCACGAGCAAAACATGATCAGCACCAAGACTCCCTTGGTGTTAGATTCATTACAATGTAATCTCGATTATTGACTCTAGTGCAAGTGGGAGACTAAAGGAAAAATGCCCTAGAGGCAATAATAAAGTTGTTATTTTATATTTCCTTATTCATGATAAATGTTTATTATTCAAGCTAGAATTGTATTAACCGGAAACTTGATACATGTGTGAATACACAGAAAAAACACCGTGTCCCTAGTATGCCTCTACTGACTAGCTCGTTGATCAAAGATGGTTAAGTTTCCTAGCCATGGACATGAGTTGTGATTTCATAAACTGGATCACATCATTAGTGGAATGATGTGATGGACAAGACCCATCCGTTAGCTTAGCATAATGATCGTTCAGTTTTATTGCTACTGCTTTCTTCGTGTCAAATATATATTCCTCCGACTATGAGATTATGCAACCTCCGGACGGAGGAATGCCTTGTGTGCTATCAAATGTCATAATGTAACTGGGTGACTATAAAGATGCTCTATAGGTATCTCCGAAGGTGTTTGTTGTGTTGGCATAGATCGAGATTAGGATTTGTCACTCCGAGTATCGGAGAGGTATCTCTGGGCCCTCTCGGTAATGCACATCATATGAAGCCTTGCAAACAATGTGACTAACGAGTTAGTTGAGGGATGATGCACTATGGAACGAGTAAAGAGACTTGCCGGTAATGAGATTGAACTAGGTATGAAGATACCTACGATCGAATCTCGGGCAAGTAACATACCGATGACAAAGGGAATAACGTATGTTGACATTGCGGTTCGACCGATAAAGATCTTCGTAGAATATGTGGAAACCAATATGAGCAGGTTCCGCTGTTGGTTATTGACCGGATTGGTGTCTCGGTCATGTCTACATAGTTCTCAAACCCATAGGTTTCGCACGCTTAACGTTCAATGACGATATGTATTATATGAGTTATATGTTTTGGTGACTGAACGTTGTTTGGAGTCCCGGATGAGATCACGGACATGACGAGGAGTCTCGAAATGGTCGAGAGGTAAAGATTGATATATTGGAAGGTTATATTCGGACACCGGAATGGTTCCGGAGTGGTTCTGGTATTTTTCGAAGTACCGAGGGGTTACCAGAACCCCCTGGGGAAGTATTGGGCCTTAATGGGCCATAGGGGAGAGAGGAGAGGCAGGCCACGAGGAGGTGGTGCCCCCCGCCCCCATGGGGAGTCCGAATTGGACTAGGGGCCGTTGGAAGGAATGGGGGAGCCGACTAGGACTGCGAGTCCTAGTGGGACTCCCCCCACTTGGCGCGCCCCCTAGGGCCGGCCTCCTCCCCTCTCCTCCTTTATATACGGGGGCAGGGAGACACCCCAAAGCACAACAGTTGTTTCTTAGACGTGTGTGGTGCCCCCTCCACCGTTTACTCCTTCGGTCATATTGTCATAGTGCTTAGGCGAAGCCCTGCGCGGATCACATCACCATCACCGTCACCACGCCGTCGTGCTGACGGAACTCGTCTACTCCATCGACACTCTGCTGGATCAAGAGTTCAAGGGACGTCATCGAGCTGAACGTGTGCAGAACTCGGAGGTGCCGTACGTTCGGTACTTGATCGGTTGATTCGAGAAGACGTTCGACTACATCAACCGCGTTAAGTTAACGCTTCCGCTTTCGGTCCACGAGGGTATGTGGACACACTGTCCCCCTCTCGTTGTTATGCATCTCCTACATAGATCTTGCGTGAGCGTAGGAAATTTTTTGAAATTGCAAGCTACGTTTCCCAATAGGCGCATGTATGGACAGAAATGGTAATGCAACCAGGCCCGGTCCTGAGATTTTGGGGCCCGGGGCGAAACTAGGACATGGGGCCCTAGCAATCCTAGACGCAACCAAAAAACCATGGCATTAGGAGGTGTCTCATCTCAACGACTCGCCGCTTGGCATGGCCGAAGGGGCCATGATGCACGAGAAATCAAGCGTTGGTTAAATATAGCTCAACATGGGTGATTGTATAGGAGATCAAGCACAATTGCATTTACCATCAAGCAAGCGAAATTGCGCTAACACGCTCTAGCGGATGATGGACCTAATGTTTGATGTACAAAACTGATAGCATGCAAAAATTGTATGACAAAAATTAGCCAAATGGCTACTAAACTCAACCTATACAAAAAGGGAAACGTTTGGAGACGGTGCGCCGGCCGAATCTTTGGCCGGTCGCGTCCCACGCGTGAACCCTGCAACCAATTCAGACGAGACACGTAGGGTGTGTGGGGCCACCACTTCCCTCGTCCTGTTTCCTTCTCCACTCATCCTGTTTTCTCCCTTATCCTCTCGCCCGAGCCCACCTCGTGCTGCGCTGCAGCTTTTTATCGCCACAACCTCCTTGACCAGGCCCGACAGCATCTCGCCGGAGAAGAGTTGCCGGTGGAGATGGCCGCCAACCCCTCCCCCCACCCCTCGACGAGCTATTTCTTCCTTCACGCGGGCGCCTCCCCCATCCATGTTGTTTCCCTGTAAAAGACAGCGATGACGGAGGCACGGGCCCTGCGATGAGTTGCGATGGCAGCGCATGGCGACTGCAGGGACCTCGACGACGACGACGGTTTTTCTACAACGGCGTGACAGGTGATGTTGCAACCATTGGCGGAAGTTGCTGGAACCAGACGACGGAGGAGCTGCGACCAGCGACGGAATTTGCTACAACCATTATGCGCCTGTGGTGCGACCCCGATGATAGTGAGAACGCTTTTTGTTCCAACCGCTTAGTGTTTTTGTTACTACCATAGATGTAATTTGCTACTACCAGCGATTATTTTTGTTACATTCATTTGTGAAGACGATGCGACCCAGGCGACAGTGACATTTTTTTGCTGCAACTGAACAATTTTTTGCTACTACCGACTACATCTACATAATTTGCTACATCATTAATGGAGAAGATACAACCCTTGACGGCCGTGACAACGTTTTGCTGCAACCACACATATTTTTTGCTACTACCATAGACAGTAATTGTTACCACCATTCACGGCGGTGACCGGTGACTAGAAATCAGAAAAGTTGCAACCGGCGACGAAAAAAGCTTCAACCGGCTAGAAAAAAGCTTCGACCGGTGATATAGAAAGCTTCAACCGGCGACAGGAAATGCAGAAAGCTACGATCGTTAACACAAAAGCTTCAACCATATATTTCAAAAGCTTCAACCAGAAACCGACGACGAAAAAGCTGCAGCGGCGAGTGACGGTGTCCTGGACTAGGGGGTACTCACCACGTTGTCCCCCGATCAGTTAGATTGGGCCGAGGACCCCCATGGCCGTATACTCATGGGCCAGTTCGGACAGTTGTCGCATACAAGGAAGATTACACAAGACTTGGTGATCAAGACAAGGACTCCTCCCCACCGGCGTATTCGGCTAGGACTCTTGTTATCCTAGTCCTCTGGTGCATTATATAAACCAGGGCCAGGCTAGTCGATAGAGGATATAGACAATCATAATCATAGGCTAGCTTCTAGGGCTTAGCCTCTACGATCTCGTGGTAGATCAACTCTTGTAACCCTATATTCATCAAGATCAATCAAGCAGGAAGTAGGGTATTACCTCGATAGAGAGGGCCCGAACCTAGGTAAACATCGTGTCCCCCGTCTCCTGTTACCCACCGATCCATGACATACAGCTTGGGACCCCCTAACCGAGATCCGCCGGTTCTAACACCGGCATTGGTGCTTTCATTGAGAGTTCCGCTGTGTGATCGGCAAAAGGATCAATGGCTCGTCTTCAGATTAACTGCGACGTCGGCGTCTTCGTCACCGGCTCGACTGGTCACCTTGGCTTGACCGAGGACTATGCCCTGCCTCCGATCGTCATGTTCGGACGAGGGCCTTCATCAACACCAACCCCGATCTCTATCAAGATCATGGAGGAATCATCCATGGAGCTCGGGAGCTCAACGTCAACATTGCCCTCGGGCGACCGTGCTGTTTTTCTGGACAGCGAACTCGTAGCCGCCGCCGCCACCTCCTCGAGTGTCATTTTAACGATCACTTCAGTGGAATTATGCTGAATTAAGTCTACAACAACCCTAGAAAATTTTGTTGAGTTCCGATGGAGGAATCTCTGGCAATCTATGATATACCAGAGCCCTGTCAAGCCTGGACGGGATTCTGGGCGAGTTTAGGACGCGATGTCCAGCATCTAGCTCGGACGTCCTTTGGAAGATTCAACCGTTGATCGGCTTCTGAATTCCCATATCTACCACCCCTCAAAATTTTAGCTCGATCCGACTGTCCAAACTCCGGGAACCTTCCGATTAGTGCATCACTTTTCAGATCTGTTTCTGCGCGAATACAGATCCGACCCAAATTCATGTTTCTTTATGAACGTGATATCGGACAACCTTTTTAAAGGAATTTTCTTCTAAAGTATTGTGCGTTGTTCTTAAACACGTGCCCATAAAGTTTGAGCCTCCTCTGAGGTAATCTTCGCCATCACGCTGGTGTCAAACCAGTCCGGCAATATAGCTCCACGGCTGCCGACCTGTGCTAGACATGTTGTCACTTTTTGAGCCGAGCTCAACTTCTTCGAATCCTCACCTCGGCGAGCCGAACAAGAGTTTAGAATCACCAAAGATAAATCGTCACCAACATCGTCGCCCCACAGATTACACAGAGCGGGCACACCGGCATCGCCGTATGGTCACTTCATCAAACCAGCATTGGCCACGTCACAAGTTACGACCTGCGTCGGCATGGCCGCACTGTTGCTTCTTCGAGCCGATGTCCATCATGCCGAACTACCTCAACACCTCGGCTGACATGGCGGCTGCAATGACCCCTTACCGACCTGCTTCGTCACCTCGGCAAGACCGGGGGCTTGGCTATTTCTTCACCAACATACTCCGGTGACTTCGGCGTCACCAGCCGACCAGCTTCATCATGTTAGCTGGACCGAGGGCTTCGCCATACCGTCGCTTTATCGCCCATCAGGCAAGGGGTATGCGGATCGATTCCCAATTTTGGGAGTCGCTTTTCTTCGGACTTCTACAACAAATAAACCAGGTGCTATTAATCCTAACAATTTTTGCTTGTCGGGTTTATTTTTCCTAAGGAATTATTACTCTGCTTTGTTCCATCATCTGTACATAGGTCTATCAAATGACGGCCACATTAAAGATGGTCGCGTGGTGGTTCGGTCAGTTTTGGTACATAGTTCGGCGAACGCCGCATCTGAAATTCGGACCGCCCAGCAAATTCAGGCTTTGTCACGCCTTCACTGCGTCACGCCTACGCCCTGCATCGACATTGGCTTCGGCGCCAGGCCAAATCTCTTTAAATAAATTATTTTTAGGTAAAGCAATTATGCAAGGATTATATATATATTATTATTATTTCCTGGACCGCACTGCTTTGTGTGTGCAGGTAATCGATTTTGACTGCGTTACGTGGTCACTACTCCGGAGTGCCGAACTCCTTGCTCGGACACCTCAGGCCTGGGGGCTGGGACCTCGGCCATGCCGAGGACTGCGAACCTCGTCGGATCTGTCACAGATCAATGGGCGTCTTCGTCCTGCCACAAACCCGAATCGCGTCATCAACACCGAGCACATTTACCAGCTAAGTTGCTTTCATGCTCAAAAACTTTCAGTTTTAAATTTTGTTCGGTCCGACCAAGCATTATACTTTTTGACAGAAAGTTGTTTGTGACAAAGTTCCTTTTCAAAACTTTGTTTGTGACGCACATATTCAAATACCCCGTTTATTTGGGGGCTCCCTTGATGGAGCTTTTCCTCTTGCATATGATTATACTTGTACGGCTTCGTTCCTTGTTCGTGTATAACGCCACAATATGCACCATATTGAGCTAAACGATTTGCAAGCTGGGTTGCCTCGCTCCTGTGTTTACCCCTACGTTCCCGATTGTTCGGCTAGGGAGTAAAGGGAGCACCTCTGCGATTGTCACGATCGGGTCATCCGAGCCAGACCTCAGACTGGGTGAAGCCGAAAGCTAGCGCTCTTATTGTTTTCAATAATGGTCGGCACACAACGGAACTCATGAGTACACAAAATCTATTGCACATGTCTCATAGTAATAATGAGCAACCGAAGAAAGGTATTGTTGGGGGTACTATTTTCTTCGAAGATGCTTCTTACACTTCGTCGGTAATAAAGCATAAGTTCCCTGAGCGCGCTTTGTCTGTTACAGCCTTATGACCTGATTGCCTAGTTATCGGAAACGCCGTCGATATTCTCGACAGGTGGAGTACATAACACTTTTCGGCCCTTGGCCGAAGAGGGAGAAGCCGACGGTCGGTTAAGACGCGTTTAAAGTTCGGGTGAACGCGTATATGATATAAGTACTTCGGTACATACAATCATTATACATAAAATTCTTTTACCCAAGTTACTTGGGGGCTCTTAAATTTATACGAGCTGTTTTATAGTAAATGTGTTTTCTTCTTAGTCGTTGTAAAGTCTTTCTCTACCGCTCCTTTTTTGACTCGAAGTCTTGAGATCGGATGTGTCATGATAAAGCACGACAAAAGCACAATTTGTTTTCCAATTCTTGGATTGGCACCGAACACTTGATCTTGTTCGGACGTCATGTTTTTACTGACGTTTTTTGGTTTTCCAAGCTTTTGGCACTTTTAAACTATTTGTGTGTTTCCAGCATAAGTCTCGCAGTGCAACGCCGGACACCTTTAGAGATTCGGCAAAAACATTCTTGGATATTGCTATATATGCATCGGTCTTGAATTGTGTCTTCAGTCAATAGTTCGGTTGCCCGGCTCCTGTGCTTGCCTCCTACGTTCCGCTTTGTTCAGCTAGGTGTGCAACGGGAGAACCACTGCGATTGTGCTTTCAGCTCGCATGGTTAAGCACCTCAGTGGAGAAAGCCGAAAACTGACTATCACAATAAGCGCAAACTGGTCAGCGATCCAATGACCGTGTTAAATGATGGGCCGAAGTGTTTACGGCTTGACCACAGCTGTCGCCGAACACTAACCGGGGGCTCGTAGCTAGCTTCCCCAGTTTAAAGCTCCTATGACTAAGTGAAAGTTATAAAGCCAAGATATCTGATTGCCTCGTTTCCGCTAACACAACCGCCTCCGGGCACCGAGACGTCGGCTAAGGGTTGTCTGGTTATTGCAGAAACACCCTGCGTAGTATCTACAAAGGGGTAGAAGCCGACGATGGGCCACTTTCAACTGATAAACACTCGCAATGGAGTCAAAATAAGTATATATCATCAACATTCGTATTCATTATACAAGCGTTGCCTTCCGTAATTATCGTTATAAAGCCATAAATATGCATCAATTTGACTTAAGATTTTGGCCAAGCTGGGTTGCCTCGCTCCCGTGCTTACCCCTACGTTCCCGATTGTTCGGCTAGGGTAAAGGGAGCACCTCTGTGATTGTTACTACCGGGTCATCCGAGTTAGTACCTCAGACTGGGTGAAGCCGAAAGCTAGCAATCTTAAAGGATCACATTGGTCGGCAACGACGGAAGTTAAAATTTTGGTTCATTAATACCATAGAGTTCGGGAACTTTCCCCGAACTAAGTCCTCAATATTTTCCTCCCACATTGATCGGAGTTGAGGCTTCATGATCATGCTTAGCATGACAACCCAAAGAAAGGAACCGATAGCGGGACTATTTTCTCTGGAAGATGTTTCTTACGTTAAAAAGTAATATAACATATCTCTCCACGTACCTTTGTTTATAAAACTGTATGGCCGGATTGCCTTGTTTGTCATAAATCTTTGCCCTCATAAAGGCTTTATAAAGTAGGACAAACACTCCTCAGCTTCTGGCCAAGGAGGTGGAAGCCGATGGTCGGTCAACAAAGTTTTGTACAATGCGGATCCGAGCATTAATGATGTAAAGTACTTGGATACATAGAATCATTACACATACTTTGTGATTTTACTCTGGATATTGATCCTTAATTCGGCCACCCGTGCCCACATTAAGGCTCGGGGGGTACTGGGCTTCGTGCTTATCTTTTACAAATATTAAAGGGGTACATTGATCCCCTGATCTGGTGTTGCCACCCGACCAGTGTCTCGGGGGCTACTGCATTGCCTATTCAATGCAGAAAATTCAAAGTGCTCAGTGTTCGGCTCGACCGAACTATGTGCAAACGTGTCTTCGAACAACAATAGGTGTCATCTGGACCTATATAGCGTCAAGCTAATATATTGCGGCAACTTCTCAAGACCATCTCTCAAGGGCCCGTTCGCCGATCACTATTATCTCTAATATATTACACTGCGTCTATTTCTACGTATGCTGCCGAGCTAGGAGTTGATCCTCAGGCCGATTTCGAGCATCGACCTGAGTCTCAGGGGCTACTAGGATCAACGGTTTCATGTTTTCCTTCAGGTGCACCTCGGATATTAGGCCAACACGCACCTTGAGGGCTACTGGCTATACATCTCGTCAGAGATTACATTGCGCGGTTCGGAATTAAATTCATAAAAATCAGCCCATGGCCAAGGTGGTGCACCACCTCGGAAGCAGTCCGGCATAAAGCTCGGGCGCCAGTGGCTGGCTCCATAGAGGGCATTTCCGGTATTAAGCTTAGGTAAACTCTTTCAACTTTTTTGAACCAAGGTGATCTATGACACCTCGGATATATTTCGGTGTTGGAGCTCGGACGCAGTCCGACGTTGGTGCTCGGCTGCAAAAGACACCTCGAATGCAGTTCGGCGTTGGAGCTCGGACGCAAGAGGGCACTGCCGCCCGGGAACAACTTCAAACCCGAGTTGTGGCATGAAAATAACAAGGAATTGATAAAGGCCGAGAACTTAAAGGGGCTCCTCGGATACCCGACGTGTAAACTCTTCGGATTTACTTTGGCGATCCTCAAGATCGAAGACGAGCAGATTTGTTGAACCAGTTTCCAAGACCGACGACCGAAGATGAAGAACAGTTCGGAAGAATCGAGGAGCGTCCCCAGCTTGAAGACTGGTTCAGGGGGCTACTGACGGTGTCCTGGACTAGGGGGTACCCACCACGTCGTCCCCCGATCAGTTAGATTGGGCCGAGGACCCCCATGGTCATATACTCATGGGCCAGTTCGGACAGTTGTCGCATACAAGGAAGATTCCACAAGACTTGGTGATCAAGACAAGGACTCCTCCCCACCGGCGTATTCGGCTAGGACTCTTGTTATCCTAGGCCTCTGGTGCATTATATAAACCAGGGCCAGGCTAGTCGATAGAGGATATAGACAATCATAATCATAGGCTAGCTTCTAGGGTTTAGCCTCCACGATCTCGTGGTAGATCAACTCTTGTAACCCTATATTCATCAAGGTCAATCAAGCAGGAAGTAGGGTATTACCTCGACAGAGAGGGCCTGAACCTGGGTAAACATCGTGTCCCCTGTCTCCTGTTACCCACCAATCCATGACACAAAGCTTGGGACCCCCTATCCGATATCCCCCGGTTTTGACACCGACAGCAAGCCATTGATGCACATGACTGTTTCTAAGCACCAATGGTGTTGCGACGGATGCTGGAACTAGCGGCCCCGCCATTGTTGGATCTGGCGTCCGCCATTGCCGCCGTTTTTTTATGCAACCGGTACCTCTTTTGCTGCAGCGGAGACGGCGAGCAGTGGCCATGGCGAGCCACGAGCAACGCGGGGTGTGGCAGATGGTGACGGCGGCCAGAGTCAATGATGTGCGGCGGATGAGGAGGACGACGATCGAGTCCACCTTGAGCCCGTCTAATACGCGCCTGATCGAGCGGTTCCGTGCGCTCTGTGTTAGACAGATCCAATGGCCTACGCGGGACTGGCCGAAAGTTTCGGCCGGTGCACCGGCGCCTATTAGCGCCCATACAAAAATACTAAAACTAAAGTAAGATATTGAAAAATATACAACACTAAACATTGTTTGCGAAACAATTAGCTCTAACTCATAACATGGGATCAACTTTTTCATACTAAAAGACTTATATCTGATCGTTATCGGAAAACAAAGATTCAGTACCTGATCCAAAGCGATGGAAAAAACAGATCCAAAGATTTAGTATCTGACCGCTGTTAGCTGCGCATGTCGCTCCTACCTCTCTTCCATTGCGCTTTTAGGGTTGAACTAGATGCGCTGCTACTTCAAGCGACGAACGCAGGTATCGATTAATCGGTCGCTATGCCAATTCCCCTGGTTGCGACAAGTGGCGCACATGCAACACGCCATTTGTCGCAACCTCGAAGTTTTCCCTTTTTTCATAGATCTGTTTATTCAACACGTTTTATCTCTCAAACATTGCGTCTAAATCTCGAACCACTTTTAGCGTTGGATTCCTCGTGTCGAGATCTTCAAAACTAGATCCCATGTTGATAGGTTTTGACAAACTTTTTTTTCACGAAAAAATGAAAGAAAAATCGAACTGGGAGCACGAGTTTTTTCCCTTTCCGAAAGCAAAACCGTGACTCTCACAAAATCACAACCGCGCCTCTCGCGGAAGCAAAACTGTGACTCGCGAAAAGAAAAAAAAGAAAAAACGTGTTTTTTATTTCCAAGAAGTAACAGCCGTGACTCGTGAAAGCAAACCGTGCCTCTTGCCGAAGCAAAACCATGACTCTCGCCAAAGAAAAAAAACAGAAAACACATTTTTTTTCAATTCCGAGAGGCACGGCCGTGACTCTCGCTAAAGCACAACTGTGCCTCTCAAGAAAGCAAAACCGTGACTCTCGCGAAAGAAAAAAAAATAGAAAAGGCAATTTTTTCCGTTTCCGATAGGCACGGCTGTCACTCTCGCTAAAGCACAACCGTGCCTCTCACGAAAGCAAAACCGTAACTCTCGTGAAAGGAAAAAACAGAAAACGCATTTTTTTTCGTTTCCGAGAGGCACGGTCGTGCCTCTGACGAAAGCACACCTGTGCCTCTTGCGGAAGCAAAACCCTGACTCTCGCAAAAAAACAGAAAACACATTTTTTTCGTTTCTGAGAGGCTTCTTCGAGGGCGTCGACTGTGGCCGCTACTTCGCCTGCCGGTGGTTCTTCCGTCCACAAGACACAGTGATATCCAACACCAAACTTGTCAAGGACAACACCCACGACCCGAAGCGTGTTTTCTTGTCTGATGAAAGGAACGATAATGACCTTGATTGTATTGTGTCCAAGGTCAAGATCATCTAGGTCGATCCCAAGGTAAGTATAGTTCGTTGTTCATGACTCTATGATGCCTTACCTATGTAAATGTTTCTCAGTTTTGTTGCACACCTCGTTTCAGCTTGATCAAGAAGCCAAGGCTCAAGTAGCGGCTGACGCGGACCTGTACTTTGATATGTCCTATACTGTCCCCTACTCGACGTTTGAAAATATCACACTAGGTAATTGCTGCCTGCATCAAGGGCAAACCAGCTTGGTTATGTTTTGAACATTATATATATTGGCTCTATAGGGAAACTTACTATATATTGACATGGCTTTGCACTCTGCTTATAACCTTTGGAGTACCATTGCTAAATTTGTTGTATTAGATTTTCAAAATTATTTTTTGGGCTTTGAAGGTTTTTTAAAATATACATAGACCTATTTTCCCCACCAATTTCGCTGTTGTTGATCATAATCTGCTTGAAGTCAGAAATCCAGTTTCCACCTTGAACTTGTACACACAAATTCAGAATTAATCTACCGAGATAAATTCCCGTGGTAAAAAAACTTATTATGATAATACAAGATTTGCCTTGCTTGTAGATATTAATATGAATTCTGGGATCTCATTTGATAGTGAAGCTAATTCAGAGTCTGACGCTGCAGCAACAAAAGCAACAATTCTCGACCTATATTCAGGCTGTGGTGGAATGTCCACCGGCTTGTGCTTGGGTGCAGTAATAGCTGGTCTTCAGATCGAAACGGTATAGTTCTACCTTATTGTTTTCAAGAACATAAGTGATTGATGATGTTAGTGGAGAATTGGTAAAAACTAATAAGGACATGTTAGTGGAGAGAAATCAATCACTTATGTTCTTGAAAACAATAAGGTAGAACTATACCGTTTCGATCTGAAGACCAGCTATTACTGCACCCAAGCACAAGCCGGTGGACATTCCACCACAGCCTGAATATAGGTCAAGAATTGTTGCTTTTGTTGCTGCAGCGTCAGACTCTGAATTAGCTTCACCATCAAATGAGATCCCAGAATTCTCATTAATATCTACAAGCAAGGCAAATCTTGTATTATCATAATAATTTTTTTTACCACGGGAATTTATCTCGGAAGATAAATTCTGAATTTGTGTGTACAAGTTCAAGGTGGAAACTGGATTTCTAACTTCAAGCAGATTATGATCAACAACAGCGAAATTGGTGGGGAAAATAGGTCTATGTATATTTTAAAAAACCTTCAAAGCCCAAAAAATAATTTTGAAAATCTAATACAACAAATTTAGCAATGGTACTCCAAAGGTTATAAGCAGAGTGCAAAGCCATGTCAATATATACTAAGTTTCCCTATAGAGCCAATATATATAATGTTCAAAACATAACCAAGCTGGTTTGCCCTTGATGCAGGCAGCAATTACCTAGTGTGATATTTTCAAACGTCGAGTAGGGGACAGTATAGGACATATCAAAGTACAGGTCCGCGTCAGCCGCTACTTGAGCCTTGGCTTCTTGATCAAGCTGAAACGAGGTGTGCAACAAAACTGAGAAACATTTACATAGGTAAGGCATCATAGAGTCATGAACAACGAACTATACTTACCTTGGGATCGACCTGGATGTTCTTGACCTTGGACACAATACAATCAAGGTCTTTATCGTTCCTTTCATCAGATAAGAAAACACGCTTCGGGTCGTGGGTGTTGTCCTTGAAAAGTTTGGTGTTGGATATCACTGTGTCTTGTGGATGGAAGAACCACCGGCAGGCGAAGTAGCGGCCACAGTCGACGCCCTCGAAGAAGCCTCTCAGAAACGAAAAAAATGCGTTTTCTGTTTTTTTGCGAGAGTCACGGTTTTGCTTCCGTGAGAGGCACGGGTGTGCTTTCGCGAGAGGCACGACCGTGTCTCTCGGAAATGAAAAAAATGCGTTTTCTGTTTTTTCCTTTCACGAGAGTTACGGTTTTGCTTTCGTGAGAGGCACGGTTGTGCTTTAGCGAGAGTGACGGCCGTGCCTATCGGAAACGGAAAAAATTGCCTTCTTTATTTTTTTTCTTTCGCGAGAGTCATGGTTTTGCTTTCTTGAGAGGCACAGTTGTGCTTTAGCGAGAGTCACGGCCGTGCCTCTCGGAAATGAAAAAAAATGCGTTTTCTGTTTTTTTCCTTTCGCGAGAGTCACGGTTTTGCTTCGGCAAGAGGCACGGTTTGCTTTCACGAGAGTCACGGCCGTTCCTTCTTGGAAATAAAAACACGTTTTTTTCTTTTTTTCCTTTCGCGAGAGTCACGGTTTTGCTTCCGCGAGAGGCGCGGTTGTGATTTTGTGAGAGTCACGGTTTTGCTTTCGGAAAGGGAAAAAACTTGTGCTCCCGGTTCGATTTTTCTTTCATTTTTTCGTGAAAAAAAAGTTTGTCAAAACCTATCAACATGCATGGGATCTAGTTTTGAAGATCTCGACGCGAGAAATCCAACGCTAAAAGTGGTTCGAGATTTAGACGCAATGTTTGAGAGATAAAACATGTTGAATAAACAGATCTATGAAAAAAGGGAAAACTTCGAGGTTGCGACAAATGGCGTGCTGCATGTGCGCCACTTGTCGCAACCAGGGGAGTTGGAGTGATTTTCTCAACGAGTACTCCCCAACTAGTGATTTGGAGGAATTGGCATAGTGACCGATTAATCGATACCTGCGTTCGTCGCTTGCAGTAGCAGCGCATCTAGTTCAACCCTAAAAGCGCAATGGAAGAGAGGTAGGAGCGACATGCGCGGCTAACGGCGGTCAGATACTAAATCTTTGGATCTGTTTTTTCCATCGCTTTGGATCAGGTACTAAATCTTTGTTTTCCGATAACGATCAGATACTAAGTCTTTTAGTATGAAAAAGTTGATCCCATGTTATGAGTGAGAGCTAATTGTTTCGCAACCAATGTTTAGTGTTGTATATTTTTGAATATCTTACTTTAGTTTTATTATTTTTGTATGGGCGCTAATAGGCGCCGGTGCACCGGCCAAAACTTTCGGCCAGTCCCGCGTAGGCCATTGGATCTGTCTAACACGGAGCGCACGGAACCGCTCGATCAGGCGCGTTTTAGATGGGCTCGAGGTGGACTCGGTCGTCGTCTTCCTCATCCGCCGCACATCATTGACTCTGGCCGCCGTCGCCATCTGCCACACCCCGCGTTGCTCTTGGTTCGGCATGGCCGCTGCTCGTCGTCGCCGCTCGCCGCTCGTCGTCGCCGCTCGCCGTCGCCGCTCGCCGTTGCCGCTCGCCGCTCACCACTCGCCGTCGCTCGCCGTCTCCGCTGCAGCAAAAGAGGTACCGGCTGCATAAAAAAACGGCGGCAATGGCGGATGCTAGATCCAACAATGGCGGGGCCGCTAGTTCCAGCATCCGTCGCAACACCATTGGTGCTTAGAAACAGTCATGTGCATCAATGGCTCGCTGTCGATGTCAAAACCGGCGGATATCGGGTAGGGGGTCCCAAGCTGTGTGTCATGGATCGGTGGGTAACAGGAGACAGGGGACACGATGTTATCCAGGTTCGGGCCCTCTCTATCGAGGTAATACCCTACTTCCTGCTTGATTGACCTTGATGAATATAGGGTTACAAGAGTTAATCTACCACGAGATCGTAGAGGCTAAACCCTAGAAGCTAGCCTATGATTATGATTGTCTATATCCTCTATCGACTAGCATGGCCCTGGTTTATATAATGCACCAGAGGCCTAGGATAACAAGAGTCCTAGCCGAATACGCCGGTGGGGAGGAGTCCTTGTCTTGATCACCAAGTCTTGTGGAATCTTCCTTGTATGCGACAACTATCCGAACTGGCCCATGAGTATACGGCCATGGGGGTCCTCGGCCCAATCTAACTGATCGGGGGACGACGTGGTGAGTACCCCCTAGTCCAGGACACCGTCAGTAGCCCCCAAGTCCGGGACACATCCGATCTCAAGACTTCGAGTCAAAAAAGGAGCGGCAGAGAAAGACTTTACAACGACTAAGAAGAAAACACATTTACTATAAAACAGCTCGTATAAATTTAAGAGCCCCCAAGTAACTAGGGTAAAAGAATTTTATGTATAATGATTGTATGTACCAAAGTACTTATATCATATATGCGTTCACCCGAACTTTAAACGCGTCTTAACCGACCGTCGGCTTCTCCCTCTTCGGCCAAGGGCCGAAAAGTGTTATGTACTCCACCTGTCGAGAATATCGACGGCGTTTCCGATAACCAGGCAATCAGGTCATAAGGCTGTAACAGACAAAGCGCGCTCAGGGAACTTATGCTTTATTACCGACGAAGTGTAAGAAGCATCTTCGAAGAAAATAGTACCCCCACCAATACCTTTCTTCGGTTGCTCATTATTACTATGAGACTTGTACAATAGATTTTGTGTACTCATGAGTTCCGTTGTGTGCCGACCATTATTGAAAACAATAAAAGCGCTAGCTTTCGGCTTCACCCAGTCTGAGGTCCGGCTCGGATGACCCGATCGTGACAATCGCAGAGGTGCTCCCTTTACTCCCTAGCCGAACAATCGGGAACGTAGGGGTAAACACAGGAGCGAGGCAACCCAGCTTGCAAATCGTTTAGCTCAATATGGTGCATATTGTGGCGTTATACATGAACAAGGAACGAAGCCGTACAAGTATAATCATATGCAAGAGGAAAAGCTCCATCAAGGGAGCCCCCAAATAAACGGGGTATTTGAATATGTGCGTCACAAACAAAGTTTTGACAAGGAACTTTGTCACAAACAACTTTCTGTCAAAAAGTATAATGCTTGGTCAGACAGAACAAAATTTAAAACTGAAAGTTTTTGAGCATCAAAGCAACTTAGCTGGTAAATGTTCTCGGTGTTGATGACGCGATTCGGGTTTGTGGCGGGACGAAGACGCCCATTGATCTGCGACAGATCCGACGAGGTTCGCAGTCCTCGGCATGGCCGAGGTCCCAGCCCCCAGGCCTGAGGTGTCCGAGCAAGGAGTTCGGCACTCCGGAGTAGTGACCACGTAACGCAGTCAAAATCGATTACCTGCACACACAAAGCAGTGCGGTCCAGGAAATAATAATAATATATATATAATCCTTGCATAATTGCTTTACCTAAAAATAATTTATTTAAAGAGATTTGGCCTGGCGCCGAAGCCAATGTCGATGCAGGGCGTAGGCGTGACGCAGTGAAGGCGTGACAAAGCCTGAATTTGCTGGGCGGTCCGAATTTCAGATGCGGCGTTCGCCGAACTATGTACCGAAACTGACCGAACCACCACGCGACCGTCTTTAATGTGGCCGTCATTTGATAGACCTATGTACAGATGATGGAACAAAGCAGAGTAATAATTCCTTAGGAAAAATAAACCCGACAAGCAAAAATGGTTAGGATTAATAGCACCTGGTTTATTTGTTGTAGAAGTCCGAAGAAAAGCGACTCCCAAAATTGGGAATCGATCCGCATACCCCTTGCCTGATGGGCGATAAAGCGACGGTATGGCGAAGCCCTCGGTCCAGCTAACGTGATGAAGCTGGTCGGCTGGTGACGCCGAAGTCACCGGAGTATGTTGGTGAAGAAATAACCAAGCCCCCAGTCTAGCCGAGGTGACGGAGCAGGTCGGTAAGGGGTCATTGCAGCCTCCATGTCAGCCGAGGTGTTGAGGTAGTTCGGCGTGATGGACATCGACTCGAAGAAGCAACAGTGCGGCCATGCCGACGCAGGTCGTAACTTGTGACGCGGCCAATGCTGGTTTGATGAAGTGACCATACGGCGATGCCGGTGTGCCCGCTCCGTGTAATCTGTGGGGCGATGATGTTGGTGACGATTTATCTTTGGCGATTCCGAACTCTTGTTCAGCTCGCCGAGGTGAGGATTCAAAGAAGTTGAGCTCGGCTCAAAAAGCGACAACATGTCTAGCACAGGTCGGCAGCCGTGGAGCTATATTGCTGGACTGGTTTGACACCAGCGTGATGGCGAAGATTACCTAAGAGGAGGCTTAAAATTTATGGGCACGTGTTTAAGAACAACGCACAATACTTTAGAAGAAAATCCCTTTAAAAAGGTTGTCCGATATCACGTTCATAAAGAAACATGAATTTGGGTCGGATCTGTATTCGCGCAGAAAACAGATCTGAAAAGTGATGCACTAATCGGAAGGTTCCCGGAGTTTGGACAGTCGGATCGAGCTAAAATTTTGAGGGTTGGTAGATATGGGAATTCAGCAGCCGATCAACGGTTGAATCTTCCAAAGGACGTCCGAGCTAGATGCTGGACGCCGCGCCCTAAACTTGCCCAGAATCCCGTCCAGGTTTGACAGGGCTCTGGTATATCATAGATTGCCAGAGATTCCTCCATCGGAACTCGACAAAATTTTCCAGGGTTGTTGTAGACTTAATTCCGCATAATTCCACCGAAGTGATCGTTAAAATGACACTCGAGGAGGTGGCGGCGGCGGCTACGAGTTCGCTGTCCAGAAAAACAGCACGGTCGCGCGAGGGCAATGTTGACGTTGAGCTCCCGAGCTCCATGGATGATTCCTCCATGATCTTGATAGAGATCAGGGTTGGTGTTGATGAAGGCCCTCGTCCAAACATGACGATCAGAGGCAGGGCATAGTCCTCGGTCAAGCCAAGGTGACCAGTCGAGCCGGTGACGAAGACGCCGACGTCGTAGTTAATCTGCAGACGAGCCATTGATCCTTTTGCCGATCACACAGCGGAACTCTCAATGAAAGCACCAATGCCTCGCTGTCGGTGTCAGAACCGGCGGATCTCGGTTAGGGGGTCCCAAGCTGTGTGTCATGGATCGGTGGGTAACAGGAGACAGGGGACACGATGTTTACCCAGGTTCGGGCCCTCTCTATCGAGGTAATACCCTACTTCCTGCTTGATTGATCTTGATGAATATAGGATTAAAAGAGTTGATCTACCACGAGATCGTAGAGGCTAAACCCTAGAAGCTAGCCTATGATTATGATTGTCTATATCCTCTATCGACTAGCCTGGCCCTGGTTTATATAATGCACCAGAGGCCTAGGATAACAAGAGTCCTAGCCGAATACGCCGGTGGGGAGGAGTCCTTGTCTTGATCACCAAGTCTTGTGTAATCTTCCTTGTATGCGGCAACTGTCCGAACTGGCCCATGAGTATACGTCCATGGGGGTCCTCGGCCCAATCTAACTGATCGGGGGACGACGTGGTGAGTACCCCCTAGTCTAGGACACCGTCACTCGCCGCTGCAGCTTTTTCGTCGTCGGTTTCTGGTTGAAGCTTTTGAAATATATGGTTGAAGCTTTTGTGTTAACGATCGTAGCTTTCTGCATTTCCTGTCGCCGGTTGAAGCTTTCTATATCACTGATCGAAGCTTTTTTCTAGCCGGTTGAAGCTTTTTTCGTCGCCGGTTGCAACTTTTCTGATTTCTAATCACCGGTCACTGCCGTGAATGGTGGTAAGAATTACTGTCTATGGTAGTAGCAAATAATATGTGTGGTTGCAGCAAAACGTTGTCACGGCCGTCAAGGGTTGCATCTTCTCCATTAATGATGTAGCAAATTATGTAGATGTAGTCGGTAGTAGCAAAAAATTGTTCGGTTGTAGCAAAAAAATGTCACTGTTGCCTGGGTCACGTCGTCTTCACAAATAAATGTAACAAAAATATCGCTGGTAGTAGCAAATTACATCTATGGTAGTAACAGAAACACTAAGCAGTTGCAACAAAAAGCATTCTCACTATCATCGGGGTCGCACCACAGGCGCATAATGGTTGTAGCAAATTCCGTCGCTGGTCGCAGCTCCTCCGTCGTCTGGTTCCAGCAACTTGCGCCAACGGTTGCAACATCACCTGTCGCGCCGTCGTAGAAAAACCGTCGTTGTCGTCGAGGTCCCCGCAGTCGCCATGCGCCGCCATCGCAACTCATCGCAGGGCCCGTGCCTCCGTCATCGCTGTCTTTTACAAGGAAACAACATGGATGGGGGAGGTGCCCGCGTGAAGGAAGAAATAGCTCTTCCAGGGCTTGGGGGTGGGGTTGGCGGCCATCTCCACCGGCAACTCTTCTCCGGCTGCGCAGCACGAGGTGGGCTCGGGCGAGAGGATAAGGGAGAAAACATGATGAGTGGAGAAGAAAACAGGACGAGGGAAGTGGTGGCCCCACACACCCTACGTGTCTCGTCTGAATTGGTTGCAGGGTTCGTGCGTGGGACGCGACCGGCCGAAGATTCGGCCGGCGCACTGTCTCCAAATGTTTCCCTTTTTGTATAGGTTGAGTTTAGTAGCCATTTGGCTAATTTTTGTCATACAATTTTTGCATGCTATCAGTTTTGTACATCAAACATTAGGTCCATCATCCGCTAGAGCGTGTTAGCGCAATTTCGCTTGCTTGATGGTAAATGCAATTGTGCTTGATCTCCTATACAATCACCCATGTTGAGCTATATTTAACCAACGCTTGATTTCTCGTGCATCATGGCCCCTTCGGCCATGCCAAGCGGCGAGTCGTTGAGATGAGACCCCTCCTAATGCCATGGTTTTTTGGTTGCGTCTAGGATTGCTAGGGCCCCATGTCCTAGTTTCGCCCCGGGCCCCAAAATCTCAGGACCGGGCCTGGTTGCATTACCATTTCTGTCCATACATGCGCCTATTGGGAAACGTAGCTTGCAATTTCAAAAAATTTCCTACGCTCACGCAAGATCTATGTAGGAGATGCATAGCAACGAGAGGGGGACAGTGTGTCCACATACCCTCGTGGACCGAAAGAGGAAGCGTTAACTTAACGCGGTTGATGTAGTCGAACGTCTTCTCGAATCAACCGATCAAGTACCGAACGTACGGCACCTCCGAGTTCTGCACACGTTCAGCTCGATGATGTCCCTTGAACTCTTGATCCAGCAGAGTGTCGATGGAGTAGACGAGTTCCGTCAGCACGACGGCGTGGTGACGGTGATGGTGATGTGATCCGCGCAGGGCTTCGCCTAAGCACTATGACAATATGACCGAAGGAGTAAACGGTGGAGGGGGCACCACACACGTCTAAGAAACAACTGTTGTGCTTTGGGGTGTCTCCCTGCCCCCGTATATAAAGGAGGAGAGGGGAGGAGGCCGGCCCTAGGGGGCGCGCCAAGTGGGGGGAGTCCCACTAGGACTCGCAGTCCTAGTCGGCTCCCCCCTTCCTTCCAACGGCCCCTAGTCCAATTCGGACTCCCCATGGGGGCGGGGGGCGCCACCTCCTCGTGGCCTGCCTCTCCTCTCTCCCCTATGGCCCATTAAGGCCCAATACTTCCCCGGGGGGTTCTGGTAACCCCTCGGTGCTTCGAAAAATACCAGAACCACTTCGGAACCATTCGGGTGTCCGAATATAAGCTTCCAATATATCAATCTTTACCTCTCCACCATTTCGAGACTCCTCGTCATGTCCGTGATCTCATACGGGACTCCAAACAACGTTCAGTCACCAAAACATATAACTCATATAATACATATCGTCATTGAACGTTAAGCGTGCGGAACCTACGGGTTTGAGAACTATGTAGACATGACCGAGACACCAATCCGGTCAATAACCAATAGCGGAACCTGCTCATATTAGTTTCCACATATTCTACGAAGATCTTTATCGGTCGAACAGCAATGTCAACATACGTTATTCCCTTTGTCATCGGTATGTTACCTGCCCGAGATTCGATCGTAGGTATCTTCATACCTAGTTCAATCTCATTACTGGCAAGTCTCTTTACTCGTTCCATAGTGCATCATCCCGCAACTAACTCATTTGTCACATTGTTTGCAAGGCTTCATATGATGTGCATTACCGAGAGGGCCCAGAGATACCTCTCCGATACTCGGAGCGACAAATCCTAATCTCGATCTATGCCAACGCAACAAACACCTTAGGAGATACCTGTAGAGCATCTTTATAGTCACCCAGTTATGTTATGACATTTGATAGCACACAAGGCATTCCTCCGTCCGGAGGTTCCATAATCTCATAGTCGGAGGAATATATATTTGACACGAAGAAAGCAGTAGCAATAAAACTGAACGATCATTATGCTAAGCTAACAGATGGGTCTTGTCCATCACATCATTCCACTAATGATGTGATCCAGTTTATCAAATGACAACTCATGTCCATGGCTAGGAAACTTAACCATATTTGATCAACGAGCTAGTCAGTAGAGGCATACTAGGGACACGGTGTTTTTCCTATGTATTCACACATGTATCAAGTTTCCGGTTAATACAATTCTAGCTTGAATAATAAACATTTATCATGAATAAGGAAATATAAAATAACACTTTATTATTGCCTCTAGGGTATTTTTCCTTCAGTCTCCCACTTGCACTAGAGTCAATAATCTAGATTACATTGTAATGAATCTAACACCAAGGGAGTCTTGGTGTTGATCATGTTTTGCTCGTGGAAGAGGCTTAGCCGTATGTATTTTGCAAATTTTCTATGTCTGCAATGCTCTATATGGAGCTATTCTAGCTAATTGCTCC
Organism: Triticum urartu; assembly: GCF_056163025.1. Taxonomy (NCBI): domain Eukaryota; kingdom Viridiplantae; phylum Streptophyta; class Magnoliopsida; order Poales; family Poaceae; genus Triticum; species Triticum urartu. The sequence continues at coordinate 163,581 of NC_141879.1, forward strand.
CACTTTCAGTATGTATCCAGATTGAGACTTAGAGTTATCCAGATCGGTGTAAAAGCTTGCATCGACGTAATTCTTTACGACGAACTCTTTGTCACCTCCATAACCGAGAAATATTTCCTTAGTCCTCTTAGGTTACTAAGGATAACTTTGACCGCTATCCAGTGATCTACCCCTGGATCACTATCGTACCCCCTTGTCAAACTCATAGCATGGCACACAACTGGTCTGGTATATAGCATGGCGTACTTTATAGAACCTATGACCGAGGCATAGGTAATGACTTTCATTCTCTCTCTATATTTTGCCGTGATCGGGCTTTGAGTCTTACTCAACTTCATACCTTACAATTCAGGCAAGAACTCCTTCTTTGACTGATCCATTTTGAACTCCTTCAAAAACATATCAAGGTATGTACTCATCGAAAGTTTTATCAAGCGTCTTGATCTATCTCTATAGATCTTGATGCCCAATATATAAGTAGCTTCACCGAGGTCTTTCTTTGAAAAACTCCTTTCAAACACTCCTTTATGCTTTCCAGAAAATTCTACAACATTTCCGATCAACAATATGTCATTCACATATACTTTTTAGAAATGTTGTAGTGCTCCCACTCACTTTCATGTAAATACAGGCTTCTCCAAAAGTCTGTATAAAACCATATGCTTTGATTACCTCATCAAAGCATATAGTCCAACTTCGAGATGCTTAGACCAGTCCATAAATGGATCACTGGAGCTTGGACACTTTGTTAGCACCTTTAGGATTGACAAAACCTTCTGGTTGCATCATATACAACACTTCTTTAATAAATCCTTTAAGGAATGCAGTTTTGGCATCCATTTGCCATATTTCATAAAATATGGCAATTGCTAACATGATTCGGACGGACTTAAGCATCGCTACGGTTGAGAAAATCTCATTGTAGTCAACACCTTGAACTTGTTGAAAACCTTTTTGCGACTAGTCGAGCTTTGTAGATAGTAACACTACCATCAGCGTCCGTCTTCCTCTTGAAGGTCCATTTATTCTCTATGGGTCGCCGATCATCGGGCAGATCCACCAAAGTCCACACTTTGTTCTCATACATGGATGCTATCTCAGATTTCATGGCCTCAAGCCATTTATTGGAATCTGGGCTCATCATAGCTTCTTCATAGTTTGTTGGTTTGTCATGGTCAAGTAACATGACCTCCGGAACAGGATTATCATACCACTCTGGTGCGGATCATGCTCTGTTTGACCTACGAGGTTCTGTAGCAACTTGATCTGAAGTTTCATGATCTTTATCATTAGCTTCCCTTCCAGTAGGTGTAGGCATCACGGGAACAGATTTCTCGGATGAGCTAATTTCCAAATTGAGAGTAGTTACAATTACCTCATCAAGATCTACTTTCCTCCCACTCACTTCTTTTGAGAGAAACTCCTTCTCTAGAAAGGTTCCGTTCTTAGCAACAAAAATCTGGTCTTCGGACTTGTGGTAGAAGGTGTACCCAATTGTTTCCTTTGGGTATCCTATGAAGATGCACTTCTCCAATTTGGGTTCGAGCTTATCAGGCTGATGCCTTTTGACATAAGCATCGCATCCCCAAACTTTTAAGAAACGATAGCTTAGGTTTGTTGCCAAACCACAGTTCATACGGTGTCGTCCCAACGGATTTTGACGGTGCCCTGTTTAAAGTGAATGCAACTGTCTCTAATGCATAACCCCAAAACGATAGTGGTAAATCGGTAAGAGACATCATAGATTGCACCATATCTAATAAAGTATGGTTACGATGTTCGGACACACCATTACACTATGGTGTTCCATGTGGCGTGAGCTGTGAAACTATTCCGCATTGTTCCAAATGAAGGCCAAACTCGTAACTCAAATATTCTCCTCCATGATCAGATCGTAGAAACTTTATCTTCTTGTTACGATAATTCTCTACTTCACTCTGAAATTCTTTGAACTTTTCAAATGTTTCAGACTTGTGTTTCATTAAGTAGATATACCCATATATGTTCAAATCATCTGTGAAGGTCAGAAAATAGCGATACCCGCCACGAGCATCAACACTCATCGGACCGCATACATTGGTATGTATTTTTTCCAATAAGTCATTAGCTCGCTCCATTGTTCCAGAGAACGGAGTTTTAGTCATCTTGCCCATAAGGCACGGTTCACAAGTATCAAATGATTCATAATCAAGTGATTCCAAAAGCCCATTAGCATGGAGTTTGTTCATGCGCTTTACACCAATATGACCTAAACGGCAGTGCCACAATTATGTCACACTATCATTATCAACTTTGCATCTTTTGGCATCAATATTATGAATATGTGTATCACTATGATCGAGATTCAGTAAACCATCAACATTGGGTGAATGACCATAGAAGGTTTTATTCATGTAAACAAAATAACAATTATTCTCTGTCTTAAATGAATAACCGTATTGCAATAAACATGATCTAATCATATTCATGCTTAACGCAAACACCAAAAACATTTATTTAGGTTCAACACTAATCCCGAAAGTATAAGGAGTGTGCGATGATGATCATATCAATCTTGGAACTACTTCCAACATACATCGTCACTTCACCCTCAACTAGTCTCTATTTATTCTGCAACTCCTATTTCATGTTACTAATATTAGCAACCAAACATGTATCAAATACCCAGGGGCTACTACGAGCACTAGTAAGGTACACATCAATATCAAATATACCTTTTTTCACTTTGCCATCCTTCTTATCCTCCAAATATTTGGGGTATCTCCGCTTCTAGTGACCATTTCCATTACAGAAGCACTCTGTTTCAGGATTAGGTTCAACTTTGGGCTTCTTCATGGGAGTGAAAACTTGCTTGCTATTCTTCTTGAAGTTCCCTTTATTTCCCTTTGCCCTTTTCTTGAAACTATGGTCTTGTTTAATCATCAAAACTTGATGCTTTTTCTTGATTTCTACCTTTGTCGATTTCAGCATCACGAAGAGCTTGGGAATCGCTTTCGTCATCCCTTGCATATTATAGTTCATCATGAAGTTTCAGTAACTTGGTGATGGTGACTAGAGAACTCTGCCAATCACTATCTGATCTGGAAGATTAACTCCCACTTGATTCAAGCGATTGTAGTACCCAGACATTTTGAGCACATGCTCACTAGCTAAGTTATTCTCCTCCATCTACTAGGCGAAGTACTTATTAGAGGTATCATACCTCTTGACACGGGCATGAGTCCGAAATACCAATTTCATCTCTTGGAACATCTCATATGCTCCATGGCGTTAAAAATGTTTTTGAAGTCCCGGTTATAACACTACAAAAAAATACACTTCCGTGATGATACGTGTTTGTCACAGTAGGTCGCGTTTTTTGTCATGCATGTACATCCATGACAAATTTATGACAGAATCAAGATAGTCATACCTGTGCTGTCGTAGAAGTGTTCCATGACATTACCAAAATTATCATCACGGAAGTGTCCACTTCCATGACGATAAATCGCACGTCACAGAAGTGCTTTCGTCAAGGGTGACCGACACGCGGCATCCACCGTAACGGAACGCCGTTAAGCTATCGGGTCGGGTTTTGGATCCGATAACCTGTTAACAGCCCCGACCAATGGGGATTTTCCATGTGTAAAATCATCATTGGCTGGAGGAAACACGTGTCGGCTCATTGTTAGGACAGATGTCATCCACTCATTGGACAGAAGGCGCCTATGATACGTCGACACGTGGCACGGCCCAACGGTGGCCCATTCCTGTGAAAAGGCCGGCCCGTTTGACTTGGTCAAAAGCTGGCGGGCCGGCCCATGGAAAGCCTGTTAACGACCTGTTCGCATATAGCCCATTTATAGCCCGCTAGCCCAAGGCCCGTTGCGCCCTATCCGGATTAGGCCTAGTAGCATCATCTGGGCCATCCAATATGATTCCAGCCCGTTTTCACTTCTGGCCCATGTACGGCCCATGACGTCTTTCGGCCCATCTGAGGCCTTTGTTACTCTTTGCCCATTAACAGCCCGTGGTGAAACTGGCCCGTAATGAACAGTGTATCACTTTACACCCATTAACGGCCCGTGGTGAAACTGGCCCGTAATGAACAGTGTATCACTTTATACCCATTAATGGCCCGTTATTCCATTGGGTCGTTTCCAGCCCAAGTTAACTTTCGGCCTTCTGAGGGCCCATTTATTCTTGGGCTCATTTGTAGAATTCGGTTACTTACGGTCCGTTACTGTCATTTTCTGCTTGTGGGCCAAATTCAGCCCGTCGTTATAGTCGGCCCGTTTGTGGACCATTAATCTGTTGGGCTATTTTCATAGCATCACCAAATACAGCCTATTAACGGCCCGTTATGGTCAGCCCATAAAACGTACGATTTCTATTAAAGGCCCATCTACGGCCCATTAAAGGCCCATACAAGACCCATAAATGAGTCGGCCCTTACATGGCCCATGGATCCTACGAGACGTAGAAGTCCCATGGATCCTACGAGACGTAGAAGGCCCATGGATTCTATGAGAAGTAGAAGGCCCATGGGTCCTACGAGACATAGAAGGCCCATGGATCCTACGAGACCTAGAAGGCCCATGGATCCGACGGCCCGTACATGGCCCATGGATCTGACGGCCCGTGAAGGCCCATGGTCAGGCGAGTTGGTCCCCGTTTGAATGATATAGCATATTCAAAGAATTATCCTACTCAATACTATCACCTCTAAAAAGCATACACTATACAACAAAGACATAAGGCATAGAAAGGTAGAATAATCCTACACTATACAATAAAGAAATTACAGCCGATTATACCCACTGGGCATTATGGTTCAGCATAGGTGATAATAAAGCATACACAAACAACAAATTACATACACTGGGCAAATACAGCTCATACATCATGGATGCGCATAAACTTAACTCCATTTGAACTATAATCTCTTCAGAAAATAGGATTGGCCGAATTCAGATAGCACAAATTTCAGTCTGCAAAATCTCCAATTCCTTCATGGTTACCTCAGTGTCTTGTTTCATTTTTTGACCCTTGCATCTAATACCTGCATGTCCAGTCTCAACTTGTTGATTATACGTTGACAATCATGTACATGTTGTCTTGCCACCTCTAGTTGATGCTCGAGAACATCAGCAGATTCCAATTCCAATCCATAATCATTCGGTAACGGCCATGCCGCACTGCTCGCAGATCTTTGTGTTGATGTCACTTCATCCTGAAATGTTTCTGTAAGTACACATGAGTAGGGCAAAAATATAGTTACAACAGTGAAGCGAGCAAGACACTATTTTGTACTACATGGCAAAACAGGACTAACAATAATGTTACACGTCACTTTAAAAAAATGGTTACATGTCATGAAGCATAAGCAGGTGATATTTTTAAAATTATAAAAAAGATAGTCTGTGCAGCCTGCATACAGAAATCCCTCTTAGCTCACGAGAGGAGCATGATGTTGGGGCCCAATCGAAAACACAAACAAGTTACAAATTCTACTACTTTGGATCCATTGCAACGCACGGGCCAGCACATGTTGGAAATATGCCCTAGAGGCAATAATAAAAGCATTATTATTATATTTCCTTGTTCATGATAATTGTCTTTATTCATGCTATAATTGTGTTATCCGGAAATCGTAATGCATGTGTGAATAATAGACACCAACATGTCCCTAGTAAGCCTCTAGTTGACTAGCTCGTTGATCAACATATAGTCATGGTTTCCTGACTATGGGCATTGGATGTCATTGATAACGAGATCACATCATTAGGAGAATGATGTGATGGACAAGACCCAATCCTAAACATAGCATAAGATCGTATAGTTCGTTTGCTATAGTTTTTCCAATGTCAAGTATCTTTTCATTAGACCATGAGATCGTGTAACTCCCGGATACCGTAGGAGTGCTTTGGGTGTACCAAACGTCACAACGTAACTGGGTGACTATAAAGGTATACTACGGGTATCTCCGAAAGTGTCTTTTGGGTCGACACGGATCAAGACTGGGATTTGTCACTCCGTATGACGGAGAGGTATCACTGGGCCCACTCGGTAATGCATCATCATAATGAGCTCAAAGTGACCAAGTGTCTGGTCACGGGATCATGCACTACAGTACGAGTAAAGTGACTTGCTGGCAACAAGATTGAACGAGGTATTGGGATACCGGCGATCGAATCTCGGGCAAGTAACATACCGATTGACGAAGGGAATTGTATACAGGGTTGCTTGAATCCTCGACATCGTGGTTCATCCGATGAGATCATCGAGGAGCATGTGGGAGCCAACATGGGTATCCAGATCCCGCTGTTGGTTATTGACCGGAGAGTCGTCTCGGTCATGTCTACGTGTCTCCCGAACCCGTAGGGTCTACACACTTAAGGTTCGGTGACGCTAGGGTTGTAGGGATATGTATATGCAGTAACCCAAATGTTGTTCGGAGTCCCGGATGAGATCCCGGACGTCACGAGGAGTTCCGAAATGGTCCGGAGGTAAAGAATTATATATAGGAAGTGCTATTTCGGGCATCGGGACAAGTTTCGGGGTCACCGGTATTGTACCGGGACCACCGGAAGGGTCCTGGGGGTACACCGGGTGGGGCCACCTGCCCCGGGGGGGCACATGGGCTGTAGGGGGTGCGCCTTGGCCTATATGGGCCAAGGGCACCAGCCCCAAGAGGCCATGCGCCTAGGGTTCAAGAAGGGAAGAGTCCCAAAGGGGGAAGGCACCTCCTAGGTGCCTTGGGGGGGAGGGATTCCTCCCTTGGCTGCCGCCCCCCTAGGAGATTGGATCTCCCAGGGCCGCCCCCCCCCTTGGACTCCCTATATATAGTGGGGAAAGGAGGGCCTCTCATAACACATCTTTGGTGCCTCCCTCTCCCTCTCCAACACAACCTCCTCCTCCATAGTGCTTGGCGAAGCCCTGTCGGAGTACTGCAGCTCCACCACCACCACACCGTCGTGCTGCTGCTGGAGCCATCTTCCTCAACCTCTCCTTCCCCCTTGCTGGATCAAGAAGAAGGAGACGTTATGCTGACCGTACGTGTGTTGAACGCGGAGGTGCCGTCCGTTCGGCGCTAGGATCTCCGGTGATTTGGATCACGTCGAGTACGCCTTCCTCATCCCCGTTATTTGAACGCTTCCGCGCGTGATCTACAAAGGTATGTAGATGCAATCCGATCACTCATTGCTAGATGAACTCCTAGATGGATCTTGGTGAAACCGTAGGAAATTTTTTGTTTTCTGCAACGTTCCCCAACAGTGGCATCATGAGCTAGGTCTATGCGTAGTTCTTTTTGCACGAGTAGAACACAATTTGTTGTGGGCGTTGATGTTGTCAACTTTCTTGCCGCTACTAGTCTTATCTTGCTTCAACGGTATTGTGGGATGAAGCGGCCTGGACCAACCTTACACGTACGCTTACGTGAGACCGGTTCCACCGACTAACATGCACAAGATGCATAAAGATGGCTGGCGGGTGTCTGTCTCTCCCACATTAGTTGGAGCGGATTCAATGAAAAGGGTCCTTATGAAGGGTAAATAGAAGTTCACAAATCACGTTGTGGCTTTCACGTAGGTAAGAAAACGTTCTTGCTAGAACCCTACTTCAGCCACGTAAAACTTGCAACAACAATTAGAGGACGTCTAACTTGTTTTTGCAGCAAGTGCTTTGTGATGTGATATGGCCAAAGTTGTGATGAATGATGAATGATCTATATGTGATGTATGAGATGTTCATGCTATTGTAATAGGAATCACGACTTGCATGTCGATGAGTATGACAGCCGGCAAGAGCCATAGGAGTTGTCTTTATTTTTTGTATGACCTGCGTGTCATTGAGAAACGCCATGTAAATTACTTTACTTTATTGCTAAACGCGTTAGCCATAGTAGTAGAAGTAATAGTTGGCGAGCAACTTCATGGAGACACAATGATGGAGATCATGATGATGGAGATCATGGTGTCATGCCGGTGACAAGATGATCATGGAGCCCCAAGATGGAGATCAAAGGATCTATGTGATATTGGCCATATCATGTCACTATTATTATTTGATTGCATGTGATGTTTATCATGTTTTTGCATCTTGTTTGCTTAGAACGACGGTAGTAAATAAGATGATCCCTCACAATAATTTCAAGGAAGTGTTCCCCCTAACTGTGCACCGTTGCGACAGTTCGTTGTTTCGAAGCACCACGTGATGATCGGGTGTGATAGATTCTAACGTTCACATACAACGGGTGTAAGACAGATTTACACATGCAAAACACTTAGGTTGACTTGACGAGCCTAGCATGTACAGACATGGCCTCGGAACACAGAAGACCGAAAGGTCGAGCATGAGTCGTATAGAAGATACGATCAACATGATGATCGGACACGGCCTAGTTAACTCGGATCATGTTATACTTAGATGACTGGAGGGATGTCTATCTAAGTGGGAGTTCATTGAATAATTTCATTAGATGAACTTAATTATCATGAACTTAGTCTAAAATCTTTACAATATGTCTTGTAGATCATATGGCCAACGTAGTCCTCAACTTCAACGCGTTCCTAGAGAAAACCAAGCTGAAAGACGATGGCAGCAACTACACGGACTGGGTCCGGAACCTGAGGATCATCCTCATAGCTGCCAAGAAATATTATGTCCTACAAGCACCGCTGGGTGACGCACCTGTTCTCCCTGCAGAACAAGACATTATGAACGCTTGGCAGGCACGTACCGATGACTACTCCCTCGTTCAGTGCGGCATGCTTTACAGCTTAGAGCCGGGGCTCCAAAAGCGTTTTGAGAGACACGGAGCATATGAGATGTTCGAAGAGCTGAAAATGGTTTTCCAAGCTCATGCTCGGGTCGAGATATATGAAATCTCCGACAAATTCTTCAGCTGTAAGATGGAGGAAAATAATTCTGTCAGTGAGCACATACTCACAATGTCCGGGTTACATAACCGCTTGACTCAGCTGGGAGTTAATCTCCCGGATGACACGGTCATTGACAGAATCCTTCAGTCGCTTCCACCGAGCTACAAGAGCTTTGTGATGAACTTCAATATGCAGGGGATGGAAAAGACCATTCCTGAAGTATTTGCAATGCTGAAATCAGCAGAGGTAGAAGTCAAAAAGGAACATCAAGTGTTGATGGTGAATAAAACCTCTAAGTTCAAGAAAGGCAAGGGTAAGAAAACCTTCAAGAAAGACGGCAAGGGAGTTGCCGCGCCCGGCAAGCAAGCTGCCGGGAAGAAGCCAAAGAATGGACCCAAGCCCGAGACTGAGTGCTTTTATTGCAAGGAAAGTGGTCACTGGAAGCGGAACTGCCCCAAATACTTAGCGGACAAGAAGGCCGGCAAAACAAAAGGTATATGTGATATACATGTAATTGATGTGTACCTTACCAGTACTCGTAGTAGCTCCTGGGTATTTGATACCGGTGCAGTTGCTCACATTTGTAACTCAAAGCAGGAGCTGCGGAATAAGCGGAGACTGGCGAAGGACGAGGTGACGATGAGAGTCGGGAATGGTTCCAAGGTCGATGTGATCGCCGTCGGCACGCTGCCTCTTCATTTACATACGGGATTAGTTTTAAACCTCAATAATTGTTATTTAGTGCCAAGTTTGAGCATGAACATTGTATCAAGATCTCGTTTAATTCGAGATGGCTACTCATTTAAATCCGAGAATAATGGTTGTTCTATTTATATGAGAGATATGTTTTATGATCATGCTCTGATGGTGAATGGTTTATTCTTAATGAATCTCGAGCGTAATGCTACACATATTCATAGTGTGAGTACCAAAAGAAGTAAGGTTGATAATGATAGTCCCACATACTTGTGGCACTGCCGCCTTGGTCACATAGGTGTCAAACGCATGAAGAAGCTCCATGCAGATGGACTTTTAGAGTCTCTTGATTATGAATCATTTGACACGTGCGAACCATGCCTCATGGGTAAAATGACCAAGACTCCGTTCTCAGGAACAATGGAGCGAGCAACCAACTTATTGGAAATCATACATACTGATGTGTGCGGTCCAATGAGTGTTGAGGCTCGCGGTGGCTATCGTTATGTTCTCACCCTCACTGATGACTTGAGTAGATATGGGTATATCTATTTAATGAAACACAAGTCTGAGACCTTTGAAAAGTTCAAGGAATTTCAGAGTGAGGTTGAGAATCAACGTGACAGGAAAATCAAGTTCCTGCGATCAGATCGTGGAGGAGAATACTTGAGTCATTAGTTTGGCACACACTTAAGAAAATGGGGAATAGTTTCACAACTCACGCCGCCTGGAACACCTCAGCGTAATGGTGTGTCCAAACGTCGTAATCGCACTCTATTAGATATGGTGCGATCTATGATGTCTCTTACCGGTTTACCGTTATCTTTTTGGGGGTATGCTTTAGAGACTGCCGCATTCACTTCAAATAGGGCTCCTTCGAAATCCGTTGAGACGACACCGTATGAATTATGGTTTGGGAAGAAACCTAAGCCGTCGTTTCTATAGGTTTGGGGATGCGATGCTTATGTCAGAAAACTTCAACCTGAAAAGCTCGAACCCAAGTCGAAAAAATGCGTCTTCATAGGATACCCTAAAGAAACTATTGGGTATACCTTCTACCTCAGATCCGAAGGCAAGATCTTTGTTGCCAAGAATGGGTCCTTTCTAGAGAAAGAGTTTCTCTCGAAAGAAGTAAGTGGGAGGAAAGTAGAACTTGATGAAGTATTACCTCTTGAACCGGAAAATGGCGCAACTCAAGAAAATGTTCCTGTGGTGCCTGCACCGACTATAGAGGAAGTTAATGATGACGATCAAGATACTTCTGATCAAGCTCCTACTGAAATTCGAAGGTCCACAAGGACACGTTCCGCACCAGAGTGGTACGGCAACCCTGTCTTGGAAATCATGTTGTTAGACAACGGTGAACCTTCGAACTATGAAGAAGCGATGGCGGGCCCGGATTCTGACAAATGGCTAGAAGCCATGAAATCCGAGATAGGATCCATGTATGAAAATGAAGTATGGACTTTGACTGACTTGCCCGTTGAGCGGCTAGCCATTGAAAATAAATGGATCTTTAAGAAGAGGACAGACGCGGATGGTAACGTGACCATCTATAAAGCTCGGCTTGTCGCTAAGGGTTATCGACAAGTTCAAGGGGTTGACTACGATGAGACTTTCTCACCCGGTAGCGAAGCTAAAGTCCGTCCGAATCATGTTAGCAATTGCCGCTTTCTACGATTATGAAATATGGCAAATGGATGTGAAAACGGCATTCCTTAATGGTTTCCTTAAGGAAGAATTGTATATGATGCAGCCGGAAGGTTTTGTCGGTCCTAAGAATGCTGACAAGGTGTGCAAGCTCCAATGCTCGATTTATGGGCTGGTGCAAGCATCTCGGAGTTGGAACATTCGCTTTGATGAGATGATCAAAGCGTTTGGGTTTACACAGACTTATGGAGAAGCCTGTGTTTACAAGAAAGTGAGTGAGAGCTCTGTAGCATTTCTCATATTATATGTAGATGACATACTTTTGATGGGAAATGATATAGAACTCTTGGACAGCATTAAGGCCTACTTGAATAAAAGTTTTTCAATGAAGGACCTTGGAGAAGCTTCTTATATATTAGGCATCAAGATCTACAGAGATAGATCAAGACGCCTCATAGGTCTTTCACAAAGCACATACCTTGATAAGATATTGAAGAAGTTCAATATGGATCAGTCTAAGAAGGGGTTCTTGCCTGTGTTGCAAGGTGTGAAATTGAGCTCAGCTCAATGTCCGACAACGGCAGAAGATATAGAAGAGATGAGTGTCATCCCCTATGCCTCAGCCATAGGTTCTATTATGTATGCCATGCTGTGTACCAGACCTGATGTAAACCTTGCCGTAAGTTTGGTAGGAAGGTACCAAAGTAATCCCGGCAAGGAACACTGGACAGCGGTCAAGAATATCCTGAAGTAACTGAAAAGTACTAAGGAAATGTTTCTCGTTTATGGAGGTGACGAAGAGCTCGTCGTAAAAGGTTACGTCGACGCTAGCTTCGACACAGATCTGGATGACTCTAAGTCACAAACCGGATACGTGTATATTTTGAATGGTGGGGCATTAAGCTGGTGCAGTTGCAAGCAGAGCGTCGTGGCGGGATCTACATGTGAAGCAGAGTACATGGCAGCCTCGGAGGCAGCACATGAAGCAATTTGGGTGAAGGAGTTCATCACCGACCTAGGAGTCATACCCAATGCATCGGGGCCGATCAAGCTCTTCTGTGACAACACTGGAGCTATTGCTCTTGCCAAGGAGCCCAGGTTTCACAAGAAGACAAGGCACATCAAGCGTCACTTCAACTCCATTCGTGAAAATGTTCAAGATGGAGACATAGATATTTGTAAAGTACATACGGACCTGAATGTAGCAGATCCGTTGACTATACCTCTCCCTAGAGCAAAACATGATCAACACCAGAATTCCATGGGTGTTCGATTCATCACAATGTTACTAGATTATTGACTCTAGTGCAAGTGGGAGACTGTTGGAAATATGCCCTAGAGGCAATACTAAAAACATTATTATTATATTTCCTTGTTCATGATAATTGTCTTTATTCATGCTATAATTGTGTTATCCGGAATTCGTAATACATGTGTGAATAATAGACACCAACATGTCCCTAGTAAGCCTCTAGTTGACTAGCTCGTTGATCAACAGATAGTCATGGTTTCCTGACTATGGGCATTGGATGTCATTGATAACGAGATCACATCATTAGGAGAATGATGTGATGGACAAGACCCAATCCTAAACATAGCATAAGATCGTATAGTTCGTTTGCTATAGTTTTTCCAATGTCAAGTATCTTTTCCTTAGACCATGAGATCGTGTAACTCCCGGATACCGTAGGAGTGCTTTGGGTGTACCAAACATCACAACGTAACTGGGTGACTATAAAGGTATACTACGGGTATCTCCGAAAGTGTCTGTTGGGTTGACACAGATCAAGACTGGGATTTGTCACTCCGTATGACGGAGAGGTATCACTGGGCCCACTCAGTAATGCATCATCATACTGAGCTCAAAGTGACCAAGTGTCTGGTCTCGGGATCATGCACTACGGTACGAGTAAAGTGACTTGCCGGCAACGAGATTGAACGAGGTATTGGGATACCGACGATCGAATCTCGGGCAAGTAACGTACCGATTGACGAAGGGAATTGTATACGGGGTTGCTTGAATCCTCGACATCGTGGTTCATCCGATGAGATCATCGAGGAGCATGTGGGAGCCAACATGGGTATCCAGATCCCGCTGTTGGTTATTGACCGGAGAGTCGTCTCGGTCATGTCTACATGTCTCCCGAACCCGTAGGGTCTACACACTTAAGGTTCGGTGACGCTAGGGTTGTAGGGATATGTATATGCAGTAACCCAAATGTTGTTTGGAGTCCCGGATGAGATCCCAGACGTCACGAGGAGTTCCGGAATGGTCCGGAGGTAAAGAATTATATATAGGAAGTGCTATTTCGGGCATCGGGACAAGTTTCGGGGTCACCGGTATTGTACCGGGGCCACCGGAAGGGTCCCGGGGGTCCACCGGGTGGGGCCACCTGCCCCGGGGGGCCACATGGGCTGTAGGGGGTGCGCCTTGGCCTATATGGGCCAAGGGCACCAGCCCCAAGAGGCCCATGCGCCTAGGGTTCAAGAAGGGAAGAGTCCCAAAGGGGGAAGGCACCTCCTAGGTGCCTTGGGGGGAGGGATTCCTCCCTTGGCCGCCGCCCCCTAGGAGATTGGATCTCCTAGGGCCGCCCCCCCCCCCTTGGACTCCCTATATATAGTGGGGAAAGGAGGTCCTCTCATAACACATCTTTGGTGCCTCCCTCTCCCTCTCCAACACATCCTCCTCCTCCATAGTGCTTGGCGAAGCCCTGCCGGAGTACTGCAGCTCCACCACCACCACGTCGCCGTGCTGCTGCTGGAGCCATCTTCCTCAACCTCTCCTTCCCTCTTGCTGGATCAAGAAGAAGGAGACGTTACGCTGACCGTACGTGTGTTGATCGCGGAGGTGCCGTCCGTTCGGCGCTAGGATCTCCGGTGATTTGGATCACATCGAGTACGCCTTCCTCATCCCCGTTCTTTGAACGCTTCTGCGCGTGATCTACAAAGGTATGTAAATGCAATCCGATCACTCGTTGCTAGATGAACTCCTAGATGGATCTTGGTGAAACCGTAGGAAAATTTTTGTTTTCTGCAACGTTCCCCAACAGCACATTGGTAGTAGTAGTGTCCATCTCTATCTCTAGAGGCCTTCCCTCATTCATCCTTTTCTCTCACAAGATAAACTACTCATACAAATGCATCTTGATGTTCCGTGGAACGCACGAGGATGTTTCCTTGGGGGTCTCTCCAGCGCGGCGTGGCCGTAGTTGCAAGTTGACGCCCCTTGAGATGCCGACGTTGAGGGGCACTCAGATTTCCTCCGATGAGCAGGTAAGATGAGTTTGATCACGTAGTAAATGCATTCTAAAGACTACTTCCGTGTCCATTTCCTAATTCTCCCCCTGCCCACTGTTTCACAGGTTAGGCTCGGTGCGAGTGGAGATTGGCTTGCATATGTACGGGAGGGTACCAACATCAATTTGCACAACATTTACAACGTGACACCGTTCCCATAGAACCTTTGTCCAACATTGGGATCATCCATGCAACGGGCCACAACATGAATTGGTACGATGGAACCACGGTGAGATTGAATAAGATAGCACGAACCTTGCACATGGCGGTCAAAGGCGAACCATGCTGTCTGCGGCCAATTTGTTGCCGTACGAGTAGGAAGACGTTGTGCTCCTTTCTAACCGCATCTTCGCAGTGACAAACCAGGGGACTTATTTTGTATGGGACACATCCTACGATATACTCCCTCTCTCCCAGTTTATTTGTTTTGAATATTTTCGTTTTATAAGTTTCAAATTCAAATTTAGAGCTCCCCATCACATGTTGAGATTACAATGTCCATTAAATCGTTGCGTGCATGTATAGTAAAGAAACAAATCTCGAGTTTGGCACGAGTTCGTGCTGCGGGAGCACCACAAACCAGAGTTACATTTCCCTCTCAGGGCCGTCGGGACTGAGCTTCAGCGCCTTACTACACCTACCTTTGAGTCAATAGCATGTGGACCCGATAGGTGACTGGTCCACATGTAATGCTCCCGAAGGCAGAGGGGCGGTGGGGCCAAGAGGGGTGAGCCGCAAGTCGAGGGACGTGTGGTGTCATGGGTTCGAGTAGCGTCGTGGGAATCGCGTGTGGCTGTGGTAGAAACTTGATGCCCGCCGCATTTTAGGTGGCCCACATGTCATGCACACAAAGGCAGAGGGGCGAGGCGACCGAGAGGGGTGAGGCGCACGTCGGGGGGCGTGGTGCCGTGGGTTGGAGAGCCGTCGTAGGAATCGCGAGATGAAACGTGATGGTCGCCGTAGTTGAACTTCCATGGACAAGCTGTCATGTCTACGGACACATGCACTGCATACCGATCCCTGGAAGGAGTAGCAGAGAAAGCTATATATGCGGATAAATAGTTCCTTATAGTCAAGCAGACCCACGCTACTACTCTATTCCAAAGACATGCACACCATCGAAACAGTCCATCTATATCAATATACACCGAGAGGGAATATTTTTTTACAAGAGAGGAAATAGTTCATCCATCCATAATGCCCTCCTGCTGGTGCAGCCTTTTCTTCTTCTTCTTCTTCTTCTTCTTCTTCTTCTTCTTCTTCTTCTTGTTCTCATTCTCTGTGGGAGACGGCTTCGCAACAAGATCTTTGGACCTTGCAACTATCTCGATACTCACACGGGCATCGAGGGCAGCATATTTTATCCGCTCATACGTCAAGGGATAATTCTCCCATCCAGATGACCTTAATGCTACCATCTCGTCACCCTTCTGAAGATTTGTACCGAGCACAAAATTTGCTACGTCGAATAGGGATGGTGTCTGTTTATCACAATCTTCTATAGGAATTTTGATTCTGGTTTGTAGGTCAGCTATGCTTTTCAAATCAAGGTTGTACGGCTCCAGCTTCTGTGTGTCCCCTTCGATGGCTGCCCCACAGAAGTATACGTCCTCCCGAGACAAGAAATCATGAAGCACACCTGGTATGGAGGGCGAGTGTATGATGTGGTACAGCAAAACATCATCTTCGAGGCACAGCTGAAGGACAGCGGCGCACTGGATCTTCCCAGGGGCACGCTCCGTGTACTCTGCGTCGAGACCGATGACCCTCGTCTCTACCTTTTCGAGGGAGTTGGATACATTGTTGATCCACTGCCGAACAACCCTTGGGTGGACGGTGACGGTGGCAACTATGCGCATCGAGCCTTCAACGAGGACATGTTGGACGCTAAAAACCTGCATCTCGATCTCTTTCGCCATTTGGAACCGCTGGAACGGAGGGCTATGGTTTGGAGAATTAGGATTAGATGGCTAGTCTAACTGAAGTAGTAGATGATTATTTAAAGAGGTTAAAACAATGTGAACGCAGTGGGGTTTGGATGCAAATGAAGATGAAGGGGAGGTGAAGAAGCTGAGGAGAATCGGTTCCCGATGGAGAAGTAAATGGGAGAAGTGGCGTGCAGGCAGTTGATTAGACAGCTAGGTAGACTAAACGAAAAGGCTATGCGGGTAGACTGATGAGTCGTACCTGTTCGTGTACGTGCCCATCCTTCCTGATAGGTGGGACCTATGCAAACAGATAAAAAATGTGTCGTAGCTTTTTTTTTGAGCGCGTGAGTGGGAGACACAACATTCTCTGGTTAAGGAATACTCCCTCCGTTTAGGTGAGTATAAGTCACCTTATGAAAATCAGGTTTTCCGAAAACGTTTAGGCGTGGAGCATTAACTTCCTGCTCGATCCCCTCCCAGCCTCGTTAGCTAGTGTTCTCTTCCTCTGCTGCCACGTTCTACCTTTCCATTTTTCCTCTTCTCAAGTGTGGAACGATCTGCATGCCGTCCTTGATGCACCAGAACGACCACTGCATGCATCGCGGCAGGGCGTTGATTGGGCATGCACGAGAATTTGGTCCTGCTCGCAATATGGATGATACCTGAACGATGAAGTGAACAGGCATGCTAGCACGGGAGACCTATTTCCGCTATACAATAGTGGAGTACTCATGTTCCTACTAGTAGTAGTGGTAGTACAACCGTGGTACACTTGATGGTCAAAATACTATTCATCCGGTCCTCACAGTGAAGTGACAACACCCTGCGCCTGACACTAGTCCAGGCGGCGTGTTCGGGTTACCAAAGTCAGCCTCACCCTGTGCACTGTGCAGTCTGTCATTGCCGCTGTACAGCACATTGGCGCCTCACCTCGTCTCCCTCTCCGCTCCCATAGCACCACTCCATCTTCATCTCCGTCTCCGTCTCCATCTCACTGTGCCCCCGTGTACCGTCGCCTCACTCGCCTCCCCCAGTACCACTATTCCCTTGCTAGCCGCTCCAGCACCCACATCCTTCTCCCCCGTAAATCAAGCCCCCCAAAACCCCCACCTTCCAAACTCCACCATGGCCGAACGCAAACCGCGCAGCATCCATATGACCCGCGATTGGAGCAATCTCCCCAGTGACATCGTCGACCTCTGTTGTTCGTGTATGGATATGTTGAGCGCCCTGCGGCTGGCTGCATGCTCGAGGGACATGCACACGGCCATCATCGAAGCGAGGCCTAAGCTTTTCAAGACACCCTGCTTGCTGCTATCTGGTCTTGCCCGATTGGCTCACCATGATACAGAGGCGTACATGATGCCCCTCGACCTCAATCCGATCTCCATTAGCTGAAACTTCTTTGCAGGTATGTAGTGGGTCGCCGTACATCATTTCCCTCGACATCGATCCGATCACCATCGCCCGAAACTTCTTGGCAGGTATGTAGTGGGTCGGCATGAACTCCCACTGGATGGCTGCCTTCAGACAAGACGGTAAAAAGTTGGTGCTCGTGAACTTCCAGACCTCCCATGAGATTATCCTTCCTCCGTTGGATTATATAGAGTATTACCATCGCGGTCCAAGTCATCTAGATTACCACGTCAGTTGGACGGACCTTGTTTTGCAGAAGATTGTAATCTGCCAAGTGCCCACACGACATGCGAATTACGCAGACTTCAAGCTAATTGCCTTGTTCGCCCGTGGACTCGCCTATCTTTACGCCGGTGCCTTCTTTAGCTGGAGGCAACTCAGCTCGCAGTGGATCATCGTCAAAGCTGATACACACTTCTGTGATGCTATTGAACACAATGGCACCATCTACGCGATCGACAAAGCAGATGGCACCATGTATTGCTGGGACGGCGCATGTAAGTTGTTTCCGTCTAATGTTAATGATGATGCCATGACACTGTTTGAACTTTTTGTGATGATTGGCATATCCCTATTTGAGCAGAATTTGAGTAGAACTATGGCAATGTATTAGAGACGCCGCAAATCAGCTATATTTGGAATGAGTTAATTCATGCGATTGTGTACATGTCATTACAGCCAATTTGTACCCTGAATAATCAAACGGTTAGGAATATATGGATTTTATCCTTATTTTACAGTAATCTATATACTACTACTAAATATGAGTGTGTATCAATGGCCATGTTAGTTTCCTCACTTTGATGATGTAGAAACATGCACCACACTGTTGGTTTCATCTAACCATACATTAGGGAAGTAAATGTGCATATGGAGAACTCTATATTTGGAAGTAGTGAAATCCTGCAATGCTTACCATGTGTACATACCTATATTCGCCCTTCAGCAATCAATGGCTAGAATAATATCCTCACAAAATATTTGCCCACAGAACACGAGTGTATAACAATGCATGGTCTGTTAGTTACCTTGAAGAATTTGTTTGTGAGAACAGAACATGATTACATAACATGCATGACATGGTAGTTTCCTGTGAAGAATCGATTGCGAGATAACATGAGTATAACCATGCATGGCACTTCTATATTTTCGAACCCAGTATACATTTCCCTGTATTTTCCTCCCAGTTCCAACAGGGACATATCAATGTTGTTTCTTGCATTATCCTACTCATACTCTGAACAATGCTGATCTTACATTAACAATGTCTGTCCTTTTTGATATGATGCAGTGTCCCTACAATTACTGTCCTTTGTAATCACACCACCTTTGCCAAAAACAGGGAAGCATAACTGGTACCTCGCTCGATCAGACGACGGCAAAAGACTGATGATCATTCGGACACATGAGCCGGAAAAGTTATATTGCAAAAACCCCATTGTATACAAGCACCGTGTAATACGTGAGTATCCGGACAGTGGCTGTTACGTCTATGAGCAGGATACCAGCTTGTTGGGGCCTTTAGGATTTTTTAGTTGGAGGCGGGTAAACAGCCTTGGTTCATACTCTCTATTTCTCGGACTCAATTATCCGATTAACCAGGAGATCACCGTTGGCAAGGACATTGATGGCAGAGAGGCTCTGTTTGCTATGGAAAACTGTGTCTACACGGTGAGCCCTAGGAGTTCGGGAGCAAACTCCCCTGATTGTCAACGATACAGCCTGCAGCCAAAAGAAGGTGAGAATGACAAAGGCATCTGGATTAACTTTGATCCTTGGATGTCTCAATTACGACAGGCAGTGATGTGGTTCAAGCCTTCAGGTTGATAGGTAATTGGGCTGTTGCATCGAAAGGGTGGAGTACTGGTGTCTCCGGATCACTGGTCGCTGAAGCGGGGCTGCAAATTATGATGGTGTTGGATCATCTCTTTGAATGACTTTGTTGTCTTTGCTGCTGGTTCTGGATGGGTAGTTCTTTCTTTTGTTATGCATATTCCTTGTCATTTGGTCATCCTCGTCTATGTCACTCTTACTATGTAATAGTTGCTTCTATTTAGAATGTCATTCTCGTCTGGATCACGAGAGTCTGAGCGCTGCAGATGGGTGCGTTTTGGTGGTGTAGCAAGACTTCTTATGAACTATCATGTCTTGCTGTTTATGTCAGTAGTAGTCACTAGTCAGTGTTTGAATGTTGTATATATCGTTGTTCCGAACTGTTTATTGTCTTGAACTACTGGTGGGCTAAATGAGGGCATCACCATTCTCCAGTGTTCAGAGTATATCTCCTTTTTTCAAGTTATATAATTTGAGCTCAATGTCTTTTCCATGATGTACACTTGTTTGGGCCAGTGAGGTGTGGTTGAGTATGGGCCGACTAGTAACGCAATGCCAAACATGTCAATTATGAATCTTAGGCCGGGCTCTTAAAAGATCCTGAAAAAAAAGGCCGGGCTCTCCAAAAAAGAAAGAATAAGGCCTCTTAGGCCGACATGTGGGCGCCGCCGGTGTTTTCGTGCGCTTGCGCGCCAAGAGCATATTGGCGCGTGCTCGAAATTCATGCTACCTTTTCATCCCCAGTCTCTCGCTCCTCCCCCACCTCTGGAATCTCGATTCCTACTCCAGTTCCCCCAAATCCCCCTCCAGTACTCCCTGTACTCAAGCGCACTATCATGTCACTGGTCAACGCGGATCTCCGAGCCGGAGATCCTGAGGTCCGTCCTACCTTCGGTCGCTGCATGCTCTCGCTCAACAGTGGCATGGCGGCGCTTGACGACCAGTTTGCCGGCAAAGTGCTGATGGTAACCATCAACGGCGGCCGGCCTCCCATCTCGCCGGACGACCTTGTCAAAGCTCTTGGCATTGCGCACGGCATCCAAATAAGTGACTTGCTCATCGAAGTTTGTCCGCCACTGGCTGATTTCTTCGCCAGGTTCTGGACAACTTTTGACTGCAGTTGTGTGTTCGAATCTTCCCGGCGTTTGTTCTGCGATGGCGCGCTGGTGAGCTTTGATCGGTGGCACCCAGGATGGGGCTCGGTGCCCTCTGAGTTTGAGTTTTTAACAAAGTTTACCTTCCACGGCATGCCTCGACGTGCTTGGAACAGCGAGTCCATGAACGAGCTTATCAACGACCTTGGAGGTGAGCTCGTAAGTATGTTCGTTCCTCCAGACAGCTGGGCTCTGACGGTTATGGCATGGATGAAGAAGCCGTCCACCATACCGAAGGTGATTGGTGTTGAGATATCGGTGCAGGAACCGGGGTTGTACTATTCGTCGCCACCAAGGCCGCCGCGGACCACGTTAGGGATGTACCTGTATCGAGTGTTCGTGCATGTCAAAGAAGTGGTCAATCCATCAATCGAAGTCCTGCCGCCGCCGCTGGTGCCAGGGTCCGTCGACGACGTCCATTACAGGAGTCAACGTCGGACTTTCCCCGTGTTGCTTGGAACGATGGATGGCACAAGGCCTACTCCATCGCACGGCAGAGGCCACTGCTTCTTTGGGAGAAGAGGCAGGGCTAGCTGCCTGGATGTGCTCTAATTTGAGGTAACAACTGAATGTGCTAGCAGAACTTATTGTGTTGTTTGTCTATTTTCTTTGCACAACATCCAAGATATTTCCCCGTCATTGATAAGATGATGAACTGTTATGTACGACTTCGTTGGTTTCAACATAGCCCTTCCCATAGGGATCCACTGCTTCCATCCTGATTGTGCCGCTTGCGTGAAATTTTTGTATGCAAGTTCAGTGTGCTATGATGTTCTATATGATTGTGTCAACTATATAAGTTTTTACTGAGCATCAGCAATGCATATGGCTGAAAGATGTATTTACGAGCACCGACCGATGGGTCTCTCTCTCTATCTCTCTCCCACACACACAAACACACGCACACGCACAAGTGGGACCCGTTGAATTATTTATTTGCTCGTGACAGCTTTTAATTAGGTTCCACTGTAATCTAACTTTTTTCTTAAGTTATTAATTGAGCTCAGTGACTTCAAAAAGTTGTACACAAGACTTGTTTGGGCCTTTCCGGCATCGCTGAATGTGGGCTGAGTAACCATGTTAGGTTGTAT
The DNA here is from genome assembly GCF_056163025.1 of Triticum urartu. NCBI lineage: Eukaryota > Viridiplantae > Streptophyta > Magnoliopsida > Poales > Poaceae > Triticum > Triticum urartu. The sequence continues at coordinate 185,510 of NC_141879.1, forward strand.
TGTACTACACAGGCCTTTTTTTCAACATCAGCAATGCAACTGGGCCGACAGTTGGACACTATATCCGGGTCAACTTGTTATTCTCCGCCCTGCTGGGCTGCAAACTTTCCTAGGAGGTATGCATTAGGCTTAGCAAGAAAATGGACTTTAAGAAATAATAAATGGGATGTAATTATAATAACTGGGCAGTAACTATGCACCAAACATGCAATTAGTTTAAAATATATTATTTTTGGAATTTGAAAATTTTAATTTCATTACTTGTTGCGCGCGCAATATTTCATTGGATTTTAATGTAATACAACTTTATTTTGAAATTATATTTAACCTGACTAAAAATTTCGGATAAAAATATTTCGGATCCCATCAAAATGTGTGAATTTTTTTTGAATTCTGTTTTGAGCGGTTGTTTGAAATTATTAATCGTTGTCCTAGCTAGAAGTTGGGCTGTACTTTTAACAAACTGTAAATGGGCTGTAGTAAATTCCATTAGAATAAAAAAAATGGGATGTACATTCTTACAAATCGCAAATGGGCTATATGTTCTCTGCCAAATCCGAGCTGTGGGCCTACTAAGTTGACGCGTACCAAGGGCTTTGTCAACTTAGTCAATATAAACGATTCTAGCTGCAGTGATCGTACGATGTCCATCCAACAGCCGTAGTGCTTCTTCAACCTCTGGTCTCAGTGGCGAATCTAGCATGAAAATGAAGGGCAGGCTCAAACATCAAGTTCTAAGCCTAATTAGCAATTGCATTGTGATTCTTGCATGTAAAGCACAAAAAAATAATTGTTAAGTGGTATGGTTAGCTGAAATACGTTTGTGGAGGGTAGGCTTAAGCCTGATGAAGCCCACCTAGTAGACTCGCCACTGTCTGGTCTTCTTGCTCCAGCCGCCCAAAGCAGCGCCGGTCGTGTCGCGTGCTCCTGCCTCCCGTGGCCCGCTGTGATGCCGCGAAGGCCTCACCGCACCGTACTACTCCCACCGCTGGCCAGGCCATCCCTCTACTCACCCTCACCCCCTGTTATTATGCGGCGACGGCAGCCTCACACCGCAGCCGAACCAGTGAACCCTCGTACTCCTCTCCGCGTGGGCTTCCACTGCTGCGTCTTCCCCGGCTCTGCGTCGTCCCCTTCCCAGGCCTCGCCGTCGTCCAGACCACCGCCCTGGTGCTCTCGGCGCGGTGTGGTCAACGTGGTCAACGACCGACTTCCATCGGAAGAGTACTGTACGTGGAGAGGCTGACAGCTGGGTCCAGGCGGCCGCAAGGAAGTGCCTCCTTATTACGCGCAAAATAATTATTCATCCACCTGACAGCAGGGACCCACTGGATGGGCCACCTTATTTCGCGAAAAAAAAAATGTTTCCCCCCTGACTGCTGGGACCCATCGGACGGGCCACCGTATTTCGCGAAAAAAAGTTCCCCTCGCTGTCAGCTCGGACCCACCGGAAGTGCCTCCTTATTACGCACAAAAAAATGAATACTCCCCCTGCTAGCTGGGACCCACCATGTTGGGAGGCTGACTTGTGGGCCTACTAAGTTGACTGGGACGGGGGCCTTTGTCAACTTTAGTCAATATGAACGATTCTAGCTCCAGTGACCGTACGATGTCCATCCAACGGCCGTAGTGCTTCTTCAACCTCTGGTCTTCTTGCTCCAGCCGCCCAAAGCAGCGCCGGTCGTGCCGCATGCTCCTGCCTCCCGCGGCCGGATGTGCTGCCGCGGAGGCCTCACCGCCCCCTACTATTCCCACCGCTGGCCAGGCCCTGCAGCGACGGTAGCCTCACACCGCAGCCGAACCAGTGAACCCTCGTACTCCTCTCCGCTCGAGCTTCCACTGCCGCGTCTTCCCCGGCTCCCCGTCGTCCCCTTCCTAGGCCTCGCCGTCGTCCACCGCCGTGGTGCTCTCCGTGCGGCGTGGTCAACATGGTCAAGGAACGACTTCCATCGGAATAGTACTGTACGTGGAGAGGCTGACAGCTGGGTCCACGGCCACAGCCCATTTTTTTGTGATTTGCCAAGTAAGTCGCTTTGTCAGGCCTGTTGGGCTGCAAATCTTTCAAGATGAGGAGAGCTTTCATTCGGCTGGCCGAGAAAATGGCCCATTAATAACGAGAAATGGGTTGTACATTTTTAAAACACATCAAACCGGCAATTAGTTTCAAATATCTTTTTTTTCATTTCGAGATTTTATATTACATTAATTTTTATGCGTGGAGAATTTGTTGGATTTTATATTGATATACATTTATTTTTAAAATCAGTTTGAATGTGAGTCGAAACTTCGGGATTAAAAATAGTTCGGGCCGCACCGAAATATGCAAAATTTCATATAATTTCGAGGGTTTTTTGGAGCCCATATTCTTTTTGTTAGCATTTTTTTGCTAACAAAAAGAATATGGGCTCCAAAAAAACCCTAAAGAATTAGCAAATGGGCTGTAAATTATTAGAAATAATGGCAGATGGGTTGTATGCTGTTTTCCGCAGATTTGAGGCTTTCCTAAAAAAAGGTTGACGCACAAGCAGTGACTGTTGGATGTCCATCCAACGGCCGTCGTGCTTCTTCAATCTCTGCTCTTCCTGCTCCAGCCGCTCAAACAAGCACCGGCGGGACTGCCTGCTCCCTCCTCCCCGCGGCCGGCTGTGCTGCCGCGCAGGCCACACCGCCCCACCGTACTCACATTGCTGGCCTAGCCATCCCTCTACTAACCCACACCTGCTGTTATTCTCCGGCGACGGCAGACGAACCAGTAAACCCTCGTACAGTCGTACTCCCCTCCACGTGGGAAACAACTGCCGCGTCTTCCCTGCCTCCGTGTTGTTCCCTTCCTAGGCCTCGCTGTCGTCCACCGCACTGGTGCTCTCGGTGTGGCGTGGTCAACGTGGTCAAGGAACGGCTTCCATCGGACCTGGAATGTACGTGGAGAGGCTGACAGCTGGGTCCACGGCCGCAGCAAGGAAGTGCCTCCTTATTACGTGCCAAATAATTATTCCTCCACCTGACAGCGGGGACCCACCGGACGGGCCACCGTATTTCGTGAAAAAAATGTTTCCCTCTGACTGCTGGGACCCACCAGCTACATCTTCGCACGCAAGGAAGTTCCTGACAACCGGGACCCACCTGGTCGAAGCGTACGTAGCGTTGTCATTCTGGTCGCGAACGTGTACGTACATACTGGTCGATGTAGAGGCGCGCACGTGTCGTAGTAGAGGCGCGCACATAGCATGTACACATACGTACAGCGGCCAGGGTGCAAGAAAGAAAATATGGCCACGTATGTGTACATACGGACGGGGTCTCGAACGCCTATTTGCGCATACGTACGACCAGGGCTCGTGTACATGGCTGGGTCGGAACGGAGAAACAGCGTCGTCATCGTGTTCATGGGGAGGCAACGGAATGCGTCGTGTTCATGGGGAGGCAACGTAATGCGTCGTGTTCATCAGGAGGCAACGGAACGCGTGGGAGCCAACCAGCTGGGTCAGAATGGAATGCGTGGTCATGTTCATCGGGAGGGCTTGGACGGAACAGGCGATGGAAACGAGGCCTGGCGTACCGCACAACGGAGGAAACGGACCTCCTACGTTCGGAATGGGGTCCTGTTGATCGGGAGGGGTCTGGCGTACCGCAAAACGGAGGAAACTGACCGCCTACGGTCGAAACGGGGGTCCTGTTGATCGGGAGGGGTGTGGCGTACCAGAAAACGGACGAAACGGACTTGTGTTGGAGCGCTACGGTCAAAACGGGGGTCCTGTTCATCGGGAGGGGTGTGGCGTACCGCAAAACGGGACTCCACGGGATACTGTTCATCTCCACCGTCGACCTCCTCCAGCCTCCACGGGCTACCGTCGACCTCCTCCAGCCTCCACGGGCTCCTGTTCATCCAGCTTCCACCGCGCGCGACTACACCGGCTACTGTTCAACCACCCCTCCACGGGCACCCCTCCACCGTCTACTGTTCAGCCAGCCCTCAACACCATGGGGTCCTGTTCAACCACCCCTCCACGGGCACCCTCCACTGTCTACTGTTCATCCAGCCCTCCACACCACGGGGTCCTGTTCAACCACCCCTCCACGGGCACCCTCCACCGTCTACTGTTCATCAAGCCCTCCACACCACGGGGTCCTGTTCAACCACCCCTCCACGGGCACCCCTCCACCATCTACTGTTCATCCAGCCCTCCACACCACGCGGTCCTGTTCATCCAGAGGCAACGCCACCGCTCACTGTTCATCCAAACCCCCCCGCAACGCTCACTATTCATCCAATCGATCGGCTTCAGTTAGCAGCAGTAGCGAAGGAATCGCTCGATCGGGTTCAGTTAACAGCCATCGATCGATCGCTCGAGTTCAGTAATGCGTAGCCTGCAGTGCAATCACTCGGGTTCAGTTAGAGCCCAACGCCTCGCTCGGGTTCAGTTAGAGCCAACGCCTCGCACACACGCGCGTACATGTACGAGAGAAACGCGCATCGCTCGGCCCCCGACCTCCCACCGTAACCGGGAACTCCCCGAAATTTTCCTCCTCCTCGCTTCTACCACGGTTTTTTCTGTCATGGACAGCCCAAAGAATGTCATGCAGCTGCGTCTCCGGCCCGCCCAGGACAAAAAGCCCATTTTCTGTCATGATTTTTTGTCATAGAAGTAGGAGCCCACCACATCTTTGATGATACCGGGTTTTGTCACAATTATCGTCATAGAAGTGTCATATGTATGACAGAATTTTTTTTCGTTCGGCCCAAAATGTCACGGGTGTCTTTTTTTTGTAGTGTAAGCCGTAAAGCATGGTGCACTAAACTATCAAGTAGTCATCATATTGAGCTAGCCAAACATTCATAACTTCTGCATTTGCTCCTGCAATAGGTTTGTCACCTAGCGGTGCATCAAGGACATAATACTTCTGTGCAGCAATGAGGATAAACCTTAGATCACGGACCCAGTCCGCATCATTGCTACTATCATCTTTCAACTTAGTTTTCTCTAGGAACATATCAAAAAACACAGGGGAGCTACAACACGAGCTATTGATCTACAACATAATTTGCAAATACTATCAGGACTAAGTTCATGATAAATTAAAGTTTAATTAATCATATTACTTAAGAACTCCCACTTAGATAGACATCCCTCAAGTCATCTAAATGATACGTGATCCAAATTAACTAAACCATGTCCGATCATCATGTGAAATGAAGTAGTCATCAATGGTGAACATCTCTATGTTGATCATATCCGCTATATGATTCACGTTTGACCTTTCGGTCTCCAGTGTTTCGAGACCACTTATACCTTGAAATTTTAGTAAGGGATCATCTTATAATGCTACCGCCGTACTAAGCAAAATAAGATGCATAAAGATAAACATCACATGCAATCAAATATGACATGATATGGCCATCATCATCTTGTGCTTTTGATATCCATCACCAAAGCAACGTCATGATCTCCATCGTCACCGGCTTGACACCTTGATCTCCATCGTAGCCTCGTGGTCGTCTCACCAACTATTGTCTCTACGACTATCGCTACCGCTTAGTGATAAAGTAAAACAATTACATGGTGTTTGTATTTCATACAATAAAGCAACAACCATATGGCTCCTGTCAGTTGCCGATAACTTTTGAAAAACATGATCATCTCATACAACATCTTTATATCACATCATGTCTTGACCATATCACATCACAACATGCCCCGCAAAAACAAGTTAGACGTCCTCTACTTTGTTTGTTGCAAGTTTTACGTGGCTGCTACGGGCTTCTAGAATGAACCGTACTTACCTACGGCACGAAAACCACAACGGTGATTTATCAAGTTTGATGTTTTAACCTTCACAAGGACCGGCCACAGTCCAATTCGATTCAACTAAAGATGGAGAAACAGACACCCGCCAGCCACCGTTATGCAAAACTAGTTGCATGTCTGTCGGTGGAAGCGGTCTCATGAACGCGGTCATGTGAGGTTGGTCCGGGCCGCTTCATCCAACAATAACGCTGAATCAAAATAAGACATTGGTGGTAAGCAGTATGACGATCACCGCCCACAAATCTTTGTGTTCTACTCGTGCATATCATCTACGCATAGACCTGGCTCAGATGCCACTTTTGGGAAATGTAGCATGCAATTTCAAAAAAATTCCTACACTGACGCAAGATCTATCTAGGAGATGCACAGCAGGGAGAGGGGGAGAGTGTGTCCACGTACCCTCGTAGACCGAAAGCGGAAGCGTTAACTTAACGTGGTTGATGTAGTCGAACGTCTTTTCGAATCAACTGATCAAGTACTGAACGTACGGCACCTCTGAGTTCTGCACACGTTCAGCTCGATGACATTCCTCGAACTCTTGATCCAGCAGAGTGTCGATGGAGTAGACGAGTTCCGTCAGCATGACGGCATGGTGATGATGGTGATGTGATACGCGCAGGGCTTCGCCTAAGCACTATGACAATATGACCGGAGGAGTAAACGGTGGAGGGGGGCACCGCACACGGCTAAGACACAACTGTTGTTCTTTGGGGTGCCCCTGCCCCTGTATATAAAGGAGGAGAGGGGAGGAGGCTGGCCCTATGGGGTGCGCCTAGTGGGGGGAGTCTCACTAGGACTCCTAGTCCTAGTCGGCTCCCCCTTCCTTCCAGCGGAGGGGAAAAGGGACAGAGAGGGAGAGGGAGAGGGAAAGGGGGGCCGCGCCCCCTCCCCTACTCCAATTCGGACTCCCCATGGGGGGGGGCACCTCCTCATGGCCCGCCTCTCCTCTCCCCTATGGCCCATTAAGGCCCAATACTTCCCTGAGGGGTTGCGGTAACCCCTCGGTACTCCAAAAAATACCCGAACCACTCCGGAACCATTCCGGTGTCCGAGTATAACCTTCCAATGTATCAATCTTTACCTCTCAACCATTTCGAGACTCCTCGTCATGTCCGTGATCTCATCCGGGACTCTGAAAAACCTTCGGTCACCAAAACACATAACTCATATAATATATATCATCATCGAACGTTAAGCGTGCGGACCCTACGGGTTCGAGAACTATGTAGACATGACCGAGACACCTCTCCGGTCAATAACCAATAGCGGAACCTGGATGCTCATATTAGTTCCCACATATTCTATGAAGATCTTTATCGGTCGAACCGTAATGTCAACATACGTTATTCCCTTTGTCATCGGTATGTTACTTGCCCGAGATTCGATCATCGGTATCTTCATACCTAGTTCAATCTCGTTACGGGCAAGTCTCTTTACTTGTTCCGTAGTGGTTCATCCCGCAACTAACTCATTAGTCACATTGCTTGCAAGGCTTCATATGATGTGCATTACCGAGAGTGCCCAGAGATACCTCTCCGATACTCGGAGTGACAAATCCTAATCTCGATCTATGCCAACCCAACAAACACCTTCGGACATACCTGTAGAGCATCTTTATAATCACCTAGTTATGTTGTGAAGTTTGATAGCACATAAGGCATTCCTCCGGTGTCCGGGAGTTGCAGAATCTCATAGTCAGAGGAATATATATTTGACACGAAGAAACCGGTAGCAATAAAACTGAACGATCATTATGCTAAGCTAACGGATGGGCCTTGTCCATCACATCATTCCACTAATTATGTGATCCCGTTTATCAAATGACAACTCATGTCCATGGCGAGGAAACTTAACCATCTTTGCACAACGAGCTAGTCTAGTAGAGGCATACTAGGGACACAGTGTTTTGTCTATGTATTCACACATGTATCAAGTTTACGGTTAATACAATTCTAGCATGAATAATAAACATTTATCATGAATAAGGAAATATAAAATAATAACTTTATTATTGCCTCTAGGGCATATTTCCTTCAGCACCTAATTTCTAAGAAACAGAGGCACACGATCCAAACTATCGTGCCGAGTCATGTTAGAATTAGTACGGGCATATCTCCTTCACTCCACATTTAAATTAGCTTACCGCCAGCATTATTACTTTCTCATTGCAAGCCATCACAAACTGAAACCTTTTCGATTTCTCCCCAATATATGTGTCAGTTTAGTTTTTTTCAATGACTACCGAATGCCCGATCCAATAGTATATTATTGCCTATGATATTGTTTATCCCATGATCATGTGTCAAACATTTATGAATTTTTTTATCAAATTATTGAAAAATGGACTGGCGCAACAACGCACACCATCAATGATCTAATTAAATGTAAGTGCTGCCATCAGCTTAGAAGGTGGGGTAGATAGTGATTTTCTAATTTTTGGTTGCTTGAGAAATAGTTGTTTCCTAGTCGATCTTTCTGTATCATGGTAGTTTTTGTCTGCATTCATTATAAGTTTGAATTTAGTTCACCATAAGCAACATCTATATTTTATTTAACAAATTTATTCATGAATAAATTTAAAAAGTTTGCCCTAAACCATTTTTATGTTCATGCCAACTTAGCAATCTACTTACTAGAATTCTGAATCTAGCTCATTGCTACTTTTTTGGGTTCATGATAGGGTTTGATTTGGTTTACTTAACTCTAACAATTTGATGATCAACTAGTTATTTCTCAGACACCCTAATGCATTTACAAATACCAAATTTAGAAAATTTTCTGTCTTGTTCGCATGAAATTACTGATTTTTCATAAATATTATCTATCACTTACAAAATTACTATTTTGCGATTTTTTCTGAACAGTTCGAGGTGAGGTAACCATCTAAACTGCATGCATTGAACTGCATAACATTGACTGGTGAAGTTGGACAAAAAAATATGAAATCGTAACAAAACTGTAAAGAAGTGAACTTTCACAACAAGGTGAACTTCCCAACAACGAGGCAACCTTCCATACAAAAAAAGTAAACTTCCCAACAAAAAAAGAACTTCCCGAGTAAACAATAAATAAAAGAAGAGTTTACCTTATTTCTTTTGGTAAAGGTTATAATAGTCAATTTCGTGGGTTGTGTGCATTATATTAATGCAGTGGTTGGGAGATCAATGAACGAGTTCCTTGAAATGATCCCCTATGGTAGATGTGTACTGTTAGGGAATACATGAGAACAAATAATTTGACCATTAGTGACAATAACCTTTGTCATAGATAAAGACATTATAGATGGAAGCAAATAGCTACAAGTATTCAAGGAAATGTAAGACATTACGACAGCCGTTTTGCCACATAAAACTACGGGGTGCCTAGGAGTATTCTTGGGGTTTGATACAAATACATATTATATATGATTACATAAGGTACACATATGTGAGCTACTTATAGTAAGAGCATGTGGTTTTGCAAGTGTAATTCATCTAAGGGGAACACGAATAATTGGACGCACAAATAGGTTGACCTTCCTTCGAGCAGTGACTCCAAACTCCTCTGTCATGACCGCTTCGCCTGGTTCAACTCCGAGAGGCAGCTCCCAGTTAAAATGGTAAAGAAGGCTAGCCAAAGCAATCTCAAGGTTTGCATACGCAAAATCGATCCCAGGGCAAATCCGCCGCCCAACACCGAAAGGAGTGAACTCGAAGTCCATTCCTCTCAAGTCGGCAACACCCTCGCCTTCGAACCTCTCTGGCATGAACTTGTCCGGCTCATCCCAATACTTGGGGTCCCTAGAGAATGCCCATGTGTTGGTAAGCACAATCATCCCTCGTGGTACATCATATCCTTGAATCTTGCAGTCTCCCACACACATTCTAGGGAAGAGCACGGCAGGAGGGTGTAGTCGCAAGGTCTCTTTAATAACTGCCCTGAGGTATTGCATGCTCTTTAGTGCGGCCTCTTGTACTGTAGCCTGTCCTGCGAGAGCACAATCTGCCTCGGACTGCACGCGCCGCATCACCCTTGGGTTCGCCATTAGTTCAGCCATCGCCCATTGTAGAGTAGTAGCTGTGTCGAGTGCTGCACCAAAGACATCCTGTTGGGAGGGATACAAGCAAGTAATATCAATCAAAAAAAGGGCTGTAAAACTATTAGAGAGGAGGATATATGCGACGTATAAATTATACTAATAAGATAGCACGAGTTGTTTCTTAGATGGGTATATATAATAACCAGGCCTAAATATAAAGCCTTGGTTGTAACAAGAGAAAGAGAGACAAGAGAGAGCTTACTATGAGGAGTGCCCTTATGACTCCATCGGTTAGGGAGACTCGCGTAGTGGCATCTTTTTGGATCCTGAGTAACACTTGGACCATGTCCTGCTCGTGCTCGGCATCTCCCTCTCTGGCTGCCCTCCTCTCCTCGTGACTCTTGAGGATGCTGCCCATAACGCTGAACACCTCCTGACGGTGCCGCTCCGCCTTGCCGCCGCCGCCGCGCGGCACAAGTCGAACTAGCCACGACGAAGGGAAGAGGTCCCGGAGGCCGAAAATCAACGACAGGTCCATTCCTTGCTTGACGATCCTCAGAAACGTGGCCCTATCGGGCAGCCTGTCCCCAAAGATGGCACGCACCACCGAGTCTGTCACGAACTCTTCCAGCCGCTCGCCGATGTTGACGAGTCGACCGTCGGAGGTCGCCTGAAGCGACGAGACCAGGCGCGCCGCCTCCTCCTCGCGGATCCGTCGGAATGCCTTGACTCGCCGCGCGCTGAGCAGCTCCATCATGAGGATCCGGCGGAGCAGCCGCCAGTGGTCGCCGTAGGGCGCGAAGACGATTCCCTGGCCGTGCCTGGAGAGCTCGTCGATGCCCGGGCTGCTTAGCCGCGCCGAGAAGGTGGCCTCGTTGCCCTTGTAGATCTCCCTCGCGGCCTCGGCGGAGGAGACCACGATGGCCTCGCGCTCGCACACGCGGAGCAGCATGAGCGGGCCATGGCGGAGGGAGAGGTCGCGCATGATGTGGTGTGGGAGCCCGCGCAACAGGTGGTGCAGGCTGCCGATGATGGGAAGCTGCCACGGACCGGGAGGCAGCTTCGGGCGGGGACGCCTGGTGGCAGCGGTGGCGGCGGCGCGTAGGGCGGCATGGTAGAGGAGAGCCAACAAGATGCATAGGGCCAAGTGGTACGAGTAGTATGGCAGCTCCATGTGCGCCAAAGGGTTACGCGTATCTACAACAGACTAGCAGACCGAAGCATGTCCATTTATTTATAATGGTCGTCAACCCGTGCAACTGCACGAGCTAGTATTATTAATATGCACACACTTTTATAAACATGTGTAGAAACTTTTAATAGCGTTGTCTTTAATTGAGAACACTTTTTTAACATTCTTCTGTTATATATTACATGAGATAGTTTCTCTTTGTTATTAGTCATGGAAAATCAATTATATGTTGTTTGGCCAGAAAAAGCAGCACGCGCTATGCAAAAACTCACCATGTGCACAAACATTGCAGTATAGTGGCCAGTTCTCTCCTTTGGAGCCAAGTGGCAATCAAAGGTGAGAGTACAACATGCGTGCTCGGATTGGACAATTACTCAAAGGAGCATACCATAAAAATTGAAAACCTAATAAACAGAACATTCTTTATGCAGGACATGGAAAATTACTTTGGTGATGTTCTTAAAGTCCAATCCTATGGTTGTAAATATTATGTGTGAGATGAAGAAATGAAATAAAGCTAAACAAAAAGAAGGCATGGGAAAAGCTATCCTTAGTAGCTCATAACCTGCAAATGTCATAGCGGATTTAGGCCCAACTAAACTGGATATATTGTTTAGTAATAACTCATTGTATTGAGAAAAAAATCATTGGTTAAGTAAGTACATTGATGACAGAGGAGGCCTACAAAAATAGACAAAGAATACCTAATATTTGTATGCCTAAGAATATCTTACACTTATGAACGCCTAAAGTGGTATAAAATTACACTTGTGTTGCTGACGTTGGAATGCTTACCATTCCTATAACCCATATGATGTATCCCTATTTGTGTCAAATACTCAAATTCCAGAACACCTGTGTATTAAATAATGTATATTGATATGTACAACAGACACCCTGAAAAGAAAATAATGTCATAAAATGGTCCATCTATAAGATGCTTATTTGGAAGGTTAAACTATGGAAACTCAAAAGCTCCTGCAATAACAAAGAAGAACAGAACCATTAGCAAGTATGAGCGCGATGTTGATAAGCCGCAATGAAGAATAAATATCATAGAACATGTGACTAAACCTCAAGAGGTTAAGAGAGAAGGTGAGATCCAACTAAAATAAAAATTAAACAAAAGAAACAATCCTTTGGGGTGCTCCAGAAATCGTAGCGCCACACACTTTTATGCCTTGTGCATGCAAGGCTGCATGCGAAATAAAAAATATGCAGTTTGGAGAGTACATTGCTAAGAAATAATTTGAACATAGTTAGAGATAAGACGAAACTACCTCAAACTCAATACACAGCTGCCTATTTATATTATGTCTTGTTTCAGATCATTTACCTTTTGCCACTTATCATTAGCAAAACTGTCCGGAAAATAAGAGAACTGAGTGGCCTAAAAAATAGACAAAAGAATAAATATTACTTCTAAAAGTATCTTAATAACGATGTGTACATAAGGTCCAAAAAACAAAGTTTACACGTAGTTGGCTGTCGTGAGGTCTTACCATTGCATCACTATCAGTTGAGACATGTCCTATTCTCCTCTTATTTTATGCTCTTTAACAAATATACACTAGTAGAAAAAGGGCCTATTGTCCCGGTTCGTGAGGGCTTTCTGTCCCGATTTATGAACCGGGACTAAAAGGTCGTTACTAATGCCCATGGCCTTTAGTTCCGGTTCTTACATGAACTGAGACAGATGGTTCTCCACGTGACCGCTGCAGCCAGCCCAGGCAGGGGGGCCTTTGGTCCCGGTTGGTGACACCAACCGGGACCAATAGGCATCCACGCGTCAGCATTTCAGGGGCTGGGGTTTTTGTGTTTTTTTGAAAGGGGGGTGGTGTGTTTAGGGGGTTTTGGGGGGTTAATTTAGGTGTTTGTGTGAGCTAGCTAATTAATAGATAGAAGTGTCCTATTGTTGGAAATATGCCCTAGAGGCAATAATAAATTAGTTATTATTATATTTCCTTGTTCATGATAATTGTCTTTATTCATGCTATAACTGTATTATCCGGAAATTGTAATACACGTGTGAATACATAGACCATAATATGTCCCTAGTAAGCCTCTAGTTGACTAGCTCGTTGATCAGTAGATGGTTACGGTTTCCTAACCATGGACATTGGATGTCATTGATAACGGGATCACATCATTAGGAGAATGATGTGATGGACAAGACCTAATCCTAAGCCTAGCACAAAGATCGTGTAGTTCGTATGCTATAGCTTTTCTAATGTCAAGTATCATTTCCTTAGACCATGAGATTGTGCAACTCCCGGATACCGTAGGAATGCTTTGGGTGTATCAAACGTCACAACGTAACTGGGTGGCTATAAAGGTGCATTACAGGTATCTCCGAAAGTATCTGTTGGGTTGGCACGAATCGAGACTGGGATTTGTCACTCCGTGTAAACGGAGAGGTATCTCTGGGCCCACTCAGTAGGACATCATCATATGCGCAATGTGACCAAGGAGTTGATCATGGGATGATGTGTTACGGAACGAGTAAAGAGACTTACCGGTAACGAGATTGAACAAGGTATAAGGATACCGATGATCGAATCTCGGGCAAGTAACATACCGATAGACAAAGGGAATTGTATACGGGATTGATTAAGTCCTTGACATCGTGGTTCATCCGATGAGATCATCGTGGAACATGTGGGAGCCATCATGGGTATCCAGATCCCGCTGTTGGTTATTGACCGGAGAACGTCTCGGTCATGTCTGCATGTCTCCCGAACCCGTAGGGTCTACACACTTAAGGTTCGGTGACGCTAGGGTTGTAGAGATATTAGTATGCGGTAACCCGAATGTTGTTCGGAGTCCCGGATGAGATCCCGGACATCACGAGGAGTTCCGGAATGGTCCGGAGGTAAAGAATTATATATAGGAAGTGCTATTTCGGCCATCGGGACAAGTTTCGGGGTCACCGGTATTGTACCGGGACCACCTGAAGGGTCCCGGGGGTCCACCGGGTGGGGCCACCTGCCCCGGGGGGCCACATGGGCTGTAGGGGGTGTGCCTTGCCCTACATGGGCCAAGGGCACCAGCCCCAAGAGGCCCATGCGCCAAGAGAAGAGAAAAAGGGGAGAGTCCTAAAAGGGGAAGGCACCTCCGAGGTGCCTTGGGGAGGATGGACTCCTCCCCACCCTTGGCCGCACCCTTCCTTGGAGGAAGGGGCAAGGGCTGCGCCTCCCCCTCTCCCTTGGCCCTATATATAGTGGGGAAAAGGAGGAGCAAACGAATCTAAGGCCTGGCGCCTCCCTCTCCCTCCCGTGACACATCTACCTCGTCCCGCAGCGCTTTGCGAAGCCCTGTTGGAATCCCGCTACTTCCACCACGCCGTCGTGCTGCTGGATCTCCATCAATCTCTCCCTCCTCCTTGCTGGATCAAGGCATGGGAGACGTCACCGGGCTGTACGTGTGTTGAACGCGGAGGTGCCGTCCGTTCGGCACTAGGATCATCGGTGATTTGAATCACGACGAGTACGACTCCATCAACCCCGTTCACTTGAACGCTTCCGCTTAGCGATCTACAAGGGTATGTAGATGCACTCTCCTTCCCCTCGTTGCTAGTTTCTCCATAGATAGATCTTGGTGATACGTAGGAAAATTTTGAATTTCTGCTACGTTCCCCAATAGTGGTATCAGAGCTAGGTCTATTGCGTAGATTCTATGCACGAGTAGAACACAAAGTAGTTGTGGGCGTTGATTTTGTTCAATATGCTTGCCGTTACTAGTCTTATCTTGATTCGGCGGCATCGTGGGATGAAGCGGCCCGGACCGCCCTTACACGTACTTTTACGTGAGACAGGTTCCACCGACTGACATGCACTAGTTGCATAAGGTGGCTAGCTGGTGTCTGTCTCTCCTACTTTAGTCGGATCGGATTCGATGAAAAGGGTCCTTATGAAGGGTAAATAGCAATTGGCATATCACGTTGTGGTTTTGCGAAGGTAAGAAACGTTCTTGCTAGAAACCCATAGCAGCCATGTAAAACATGCAAACAACAATTAGAGGACGTCTAACTTGTTTTTGCAGGGTATGCTATGTGATGTGATATGGCCAAAAGGATGTGATGAATGATATATGTGATGTATGAGATTGATCATGTTCTTGTAATAGATGATCATGGAGCCCCAAGATGGAGATCAAAGGAGCTACATGATATTGGCCATATCATGTCACTATTTGATTGCATATGATGTTTATCATGTTATGCATCTTGTTTACTTAGTACGACGGTAGTAAATAAGATGATCCCTCATTAAAATTTCAAGAAGTGTTCTCCCCTAACTGTGCACCGTTGATACAGTTCGTCGCTTCGAAGCATCACGTGT
Source organism: Triticum urartu (assembly GCF_056163025.1). Taxonomy (NCBI): domain Eukaryota; kingdom Viridiplantae; phylum Streptophyta; class Magnoliopsida; order Poales; family Poaceae; genus Triticum; species Triticum urartu. Next base: position 200,867 of record NC_141879.1, read on the forward strand.
TAATCGGGTGTGATAGATCCTTTCGTTCACATACAACGGGTGTAAGCAAGATTTACACATGCAAAAACACTTAGGGTTAACTTGACGAGCCTAGCATGTGAAGACATGGCCTCGGAACACAGAGACCGAAAGGTCGAGCATGAGTCGTATAGAAGATACGATCAACATGAAGATGTTCACCGACGTTGACTAGTCCGTCTCACGTGTTAATCGGACACGGCCTAGTTCACTTGGATCATGTAATCACTTAGATGACTAGAGGGATGTCTATCTAAGTGGGAGTTCATAAGATGAACTTAATTATCCTGAACATAGTCAAAAGGTCTTCGCAAATTATGTCGTAGCTCGCACTTTAGTTCTACTGTTTAGATATGTTCCTAGAGAAAAATTAGTTGAAAGTTGATAGTAGCAATTATGCGGACTAGGTCCGTAGACTGAGGATTGTCCTCATTGCTTCATAGAAGGCTTATGTCCTTAATGCACCGCTCAGTGTGCTGAACCTCGAACGTTGTCTGTGGATGTTGCGAACATCTGACATACACGTTTTGATAACTACGTGATAGTTCAGTTAAACGGTTTAGAGTTGAGGCACCAAAGACGTTTTTGAAACATCGCAAAACATATGAGATGTTTTGAGGGCTGAAATTGGGATTTCAAGCTCGTGCCCACGTCAAGAGGTATAAGACCTCCGACGATTTTCTTAGCCTGCAAACTAAGGAGAAAAGCTCAATTGTTGAGCTTGTGCTCGGATTGTCTGAGTACAACAATCACTTGAATCAAGTGGGAGTTAATCTTCCAGATGAGATAGTGATGTTTCTCCGAAGTCATTACCACCAAGCTGCTTGAGCTTCGTGATGAACTATAATGTATCAGGGACATATATGATGATCCTTGAGATATTCGCGATGTTTGACACCGCGAAAGTAGAAATCAAGAAGGAGCATCAATTGTTGATGGTTGGTGAAACCACTAGTTTCAAGAAGGGCAAGGGAACAAAGGGATACTTCATGAAATGGCAATTCAGCTGCTGCTCTAGTGAAGAAACCCAAGGTTGAACCCAAACCCGAGACTGAGTGCTTCTGTAATAAGGGGAACAGCCACTGGAGCAGAATTACCCTAGATACTTGGTAGATGAGAAGGCTGGCAAGGTCGATAGAAGTATATTGGATATACATTGTGTTGATGTGTACTTTACTAGTACTCCTAGTAGCACCAGGGTATTAGATACCGGTTCGGTTGCTAAGTGTTAGTAACTCGAAATATAAGCTACGGAATAAACGGAGACTAGCTAAAGGTGAGCTGACGATATGTGTTGGAAGTGTTCCCAATGTTGATATGATCAAGCATCGCACGCTCCCTCTACCATCGAGATTGGTTTTGCGTTGAGCATAGACATGATTGGATTATGTCTATCGCAATACGGTTATTCATTTAAGGAGAATAATGGTTACTCTGTTTATTTGAATAATACCTTCAAATGGTCTTACACCTGAAATGAATGGTTTATTGAATCTCGATCGTAGTGATACACATGTTCATGCCAAAAGATAGTAATGATAGTACCACCTACTTGTGGCACTGCCACGTAAGTCATATCGGTATAAAACGCATGAAGAGGCTCCATGTTGATGGATCTTTGGGCTCACTCGTTTTTGAAAGGTTTGAGACATGCGAACCATGTCTATTGGTAGATATGCATGAAGAAACTCTATACAAATGGACCGTTTTGTACTCGCTTGATTTTGAATCACTTGAGACATGCAAATCATACCACATGGGCAAGATGACTGAAAGCCTCGGTTTCAGTAAAATGGAACTAGAAAGCAACTTGTTGGAAGTAATACATTTTAATGTGTGCAGTCCAATGAGTGCTGAGGCATGTAGTGGATATCGTTATATTCTGACTTCACAGATGATTTGAGTAGATGTTGAGTATATTTACTTGATGAATCACGAGTCTGAATTATTGAAAGGTTCAAGTAATTTCAGTGTGAAGTTGAAAGATCGTCGTGGTAAGAGGATAAAAATATCTATGATATGATCATAGAGATGAATATCTGAATTACGAGTTTGGCACAGAATTAAGACATTGTGGAAATTGTTTCACAACTAATACAGCCTGGAACACCATAGTGTGATGGTGTGTCCGAACATCATAACTGCACCCTATTGGATATGATGCATACCATGATGTCTCTTATCAAATTACCACAATAGTTTATGGGTTAGGCATTAGAGACAACCACATTCACTTTAAATAGGGCACCACGTAATTCCGATGAGATGACACCGTATGAACTATGGTTTAGAGAAACCTAAGCTGTCATTTCTTAAAAGTTTGGGACTACGACGCTTATGTGAAAAAGTTTCAGGCTGATAAGCTCGAACCCAAAGCGGATAAATGCATCTTCATAGGACACCCAAAACAGTTGGGTATACCTCCTGTCTCAGATCCGAAAGCAATAAAGGATTGTTTCTAGAATTGGGTCCTTTCTCGAGGAAAAGTTTCTCTCGAAAGAATTGAGTGGGAGGATGGTGGAGACTTGATGAGGTTATTGAACCGTCTCTTCAACTAGTGTGTGGCAGGGCACAGGAAGTTGTTCCTGTGGCACCTACACCAATTGAAGTGGAAGCTTATGATATTGATCATGAGACTTCAGATCAAGTCACTACCAAACATCGTAGGATGACAAGGATGCGTACTACTTCAGAGTGGTACGTAACCCTGTCTTGGAAGTCATGTTGCTAGACAACAATGAACCTACGAGCTATGGAGAAGCGATGGTGGGCCCGGATTCCGATAAATGGCTCGAGGCCATATAATCCGAGAGAGGATCCATATATGAAAACAAAGTGTAGACTTTGGAAGAACTACTTGATGGTCGTAAGGCTGTTGAGTACAGATGGATTTTAAAAGGAAGACAGACAATGATGGTAAGTGTCACCATTAAGAAAGCTCGACTTGTCGTTAAGATGTTTTCCAACAAGTTCAAGGAGTTGACTATGATGAGACTTTCTCACTCGTAGCGATGCTAAGAGTCTGTTAGAATTATGTTAGCGATCACTGCATTATTTATGAAATCTTGCAGATAGGATGTCAAAACATTGTTTCCTCGACGATTTTCTTGAGGAAAGGTTGTATGTGATACAACCGGATGGTTTCGTCAATCCTAAAAGATGCTAATGAGTATGCAAAGCTCCAGCAATCCTTCTAAGGACTGGAGTAAGCATCTCGGAGTTGGAATGTATGCTTTGATAAGATGATCAAAGATCTTGGGTGTATACAAAGTTTATGAGAAACTTGTATTTCCAAAGAAGTGAGTGGGAGCACTATAGAATTTCTGATAAGTATATGTTGACATATTGTTGATCAGAGATGATGTAGAATTTCTGGAAAGCATGTAGGGTTATTTGGAAAGTGTTTTTCAATGGAAAGCCTGGATTAAGCTACTTGAACATTGAGCATCAAGATCTATGAGGATAGATCAAAACGCTTAATAGTACTTTCAAATGAGCACATACCTTGACATGATCTTGAAGGTGTTCAAGATGGATCAGTCAAGGAAGGAGTTCTTGCCTGAGTTGTAAGGTATGAAGTTGAGACTTAAAGCTCGACCACGGCAGAATAGAGAGAAAGGACGAACGTCGTCCCCTATGCTTAAGACATAGGCTCTACAGTATGCTATGCTGTGTACCGCATCGCCTTCAGCGAGATGGTAGGAACCGTCGCTTAAGGTGAGCCCGAGATGGGCCGGCCTAGGAGCGTGGGAGGCCACAACCTTTTTTCTGTTTTTTTATGCTTTTGGTTTCGTTTTCTGCCTTATTTTTAAATTTTGTTTATACTTTAAAATATTCTAAATATATTACGAAAAACTTTCTATGAAGAATATTTAAAAAATGCTGACCAAGCATTTGAACAAAATGATAAATGTGTATATAAAAAAATTATCACATTACCAAAAATGTATAAAAAATCATGTATTTAAAAAATGTTAATCAAACATTTGAAATTTTCCTGTACAAATATTTGAAACATTTATGAAGAATTTCAGAAATGTTAAATGTCTATAGAGAAAATGTTGACCATGTATTAAAAAGTGATGAAGTGTTTTATCATGTATATAAAAATGTTAATCAAGCATTTGAAAAAAATATTGAACAAGTATTTGAAATAAGAAGATCAAGCATTTAAAAAATGTTAAATGTGTATAGACAAAATGTTCACCATGTGTTTAAAAAAAGTTAATATTGCATTTAGAAAATATTCATCAAGCATTTGAAATGTGCATAGACAAAATGTTGACCACATATTAGAAAATGTTAATCTTGTATATGAAGAATGTTAATCAAGCATTTCACAAAGTTTGAAAGTGTGTATAGGAAAAATATTGACCGTGTATTCATAAAATGTTAATCTTGTATTTGAAAATGTTAATAAAGCATTTGAAAATTGTTAAAAATGTGTATTGAAAAAAAATTGAGCATCTATGAAAAAAATATTAAATTTGTATTTGAAAAATGTTAAATGTCTATTAGAAAATTGTTCTTGACATTGCACAAAATGAAGAATAAAAAAAGAAACAAAGAAAACCAAAAAATTGAAAACTGAAAAAGAAACAAACAAAAGATTTTTTTTGGAAAATAAAACCAATGAAACAAATGCAGGAAGAATGAAAAAAAACAGTGGAGAAGAAAAAAGAAACGAAACAAAAGAAAAAAAGTATTGAAAAGAATGAAAATGTTGACCGTGTATTTAAAGTATGTTAATCTTGTATTTGGAAATGTTGATGAAGCATTTGAAATTTTTTTAAGATCTGTATAGAAAATGTTGACCATGTATTAAGAAAAATGTTAATCTTGTATTTGAAAAACTTTAATTAAGCATTTGAATTTTGTTTTAAGATCGAAAATGTTTACCATGTATTAAGAAAAATGTTAATCTTGTATTTGAAAAACTTTATTGAAGCATTTGAAACATGGTTAAAGTGTGCAACAAAAAATTGTTGACCATGTATTAAAAAAATGGCAATCTTGTTTTTGAAAGATGTTAAATGCGTATCAGAAAAATGTACTACATATATACCAAAAATGCACATTGTGCATGGAAAAAGGAGACATAAAAAAATATAAGTTTCATACAAATGTTAATCATATATTTCAAAAATGTGAAACATGTATATAATAAATGTTTCTGATGCATACAAAAAAACTTAATGTGTAATGAAATATCAGTTCACATGTGTTGAACAAAAAAGAAACCGATGTAAATCGACACAAAACAAAGAAAAGGAAGAAAAGAAATAAAAACAAAATAGACCGATGTAAATCGATACAAAACAAAGAAAAAGAAGAAAAGCAATAAAAATAAAATAATGAAAAAGAAAAAGAAAAATCCAAATAAACCAATGAACAAGAATGAAAACGGTGAAAACAGATAAAGAAATGAAGAAAAACAAAGGAAACAATGAAAAGGTGATAGAAAGAAACAAAAACCAAAGAATACAAAAGTAAAGGAAAAAACCAGTGAAAATCGAGCAAGAAGCAAAACAGCAAAAACAGAGAAAGAAGCAAAGAAAACCCACAGAAAACAAAAAAAATAGAAAAACAATGGAAAACCGGATGCCTATGCCTCAAGTATGTCGCGCCTTCATAGTTTCCATGGACATACTAGTGGTTCAGTGGTTAGCAGCCATAGCCTTTTTTTGACTCAACCTCATCTTGTCCCATCTTGTCTATACACATCTTGTCTTCGGCTAGCAGCCATACTCTTTTTTTGAGGGTAATGCGCCATCATGAGGAACTGTTGCTTGATAACATTCAGCCTCACACAAGCCTCGCCAAACTCAAGATAAGAGGATATAGTGGTACGAGATCTCCTTGTTGGATGGGGCTCCCTATGATAAGCAACTTGGTATATATTTATATTGCTAGTTGTTGTAACTGGCAGAATCTTCCAGCTCTTCGCAGGCTACCTGCACTCAGATATCTCCACATAAGAAGCATGCATGTAGTGAAAAGAATAGATCATTCATTTTATGGATGCGAGGACCCCCATCCTGGCTTCCCATCTCTTGAGATATTGGAGTTGCATGTCGCGGATGTCGTCGATGATCACAAGATCAAGATGGATTCAATGCGCTTGAAGATTAGAAAGATTAGAAAATAAGCCATTCATACTGAGGCTTGGTATCATTATGCCGTTGGATAGATATACGAAAATTTGTTGTTCGGCCAATCTCTCGGAGAAAGAGAGGTCACTCTTCACTTTGTATATGTTCATGACGATCTTGTGTAATTAATGATTCCTTCATTTGCTTACTAGCTAGCGTGTCGAGTTATCTCTATTAGCTGGCGCGTCGACCAAGCACGGAGAAAGAGAGGACACTTCTCTCTATTAGCTAGCTAACACATTATATGAAACCCCTAAATTAACCCTCAAAACCCCCCTAACATCCCCCCCCCCCTTTAGAAAAAAAACAAAAACCCCAGCTCCTGCCAGCTGCTGACGCGTGGATGTCTTTTGGTCCCGGTTGGTGTTACCAATCAGGACTAAAGGGCCTCCTGCCTGGGCGCCCCGCAGCGGCCACGTGGAGCCCCTTCTGTCCCGGTTCGTAAACGAACCGGAACTAAAGGTTTTGGGCTTTAGTCCCAACCCTTTAGTCCCGGTTCCGGAACCGGGGCTAAAGGGCCTCTAGAACCGGGATAAATGGGCCGTTTTCTATTAGTGATAGTTCATCATTTTCAAATCTCAGACAGCTTGGGTGCCTCAATTGGCTTCGAAAAACCTCAAGGAGAGAAACTACATTGCTTTATGATCAACGAGGTCCATAGGAATCAGGGGCGGAGCCAAAAAAATTAGCCAATGGGTTCACTCATTGACTTAATGTGAGTTTTTTTATTCGCACATTGACTAGTATGTTCAGTGGAGGAGCCAGTTTTTCTTTTCTTTTTTCTCTTTTGAGAAGACTGAACCCGATGTGAAGTATTTAGCCAAAGTGTATATGCATGTTCCAGATTTTTCAAAGGGACTTCGGTTGAACTAGACATCACTGATCCACAAACGACACACCTGTGTATGAGCATGTTCAGTGTAGGAGCCAGATTTCGTAATCTAGTTCACTCATTGGCTAAATTTTCTGGATCACTCATTGGAGGAGCCAGATTTTGTTTATTCGCTCATTGACTCAGCATGTTCAGTGGAGGAGCCAGAAAATTCAGTTGGGCTCAGTCTTCTCGTAGACTTTGGTTGAACTAGATAACGGAAAGGAACTCTGAAGTGCTCTCTAACCGGGGACGAAACAGAGCACTCTGTTTCGGTGAAAAAACAGAGGAATACTCAACACCAGCAACTACAGAATTGCAAATCCACTGCATCTATAGGGCTGGTAGAAGACGAGGGAGGCGACCTAGCGGCGGAGAAGAAGTGGTGATGCGACGTGCAAGATCACCTCTCACTAGGGTTAGGAAAGAACGCAGTTCAGTTTTTTTTTTCTTGATGGAAGGCGCAGGCTTTCTCTCTTTTTTCGAAATAATGTTCACTTTTCCTCCAAACTATTGAGTTATCTAACTTTTCTCAAACTATAGGGTAAAGATAGTAAGGGTCCAAAAATACCAAAGCTGTTTAAATAAAAATAAGGAGTGAAATTTACTGGGAAGTAATATTGTCTCTTATTTTCTACCAAAAATGTCTTCCTCCACGCTATATAAATAAAGCACACATGAAAATGATACATGGTGATGAGCAGACCCTCTTACAAGCATATCAAAGGAAGATCAAGAAAACATGAGAGATCACACCCTAACCACAACCCAGTCTACACTACTGACAAAGAAGGAAGACCTCGCCTCCAAGGGAAATCACCGGGCCTCGTTGCGTCTTACGCACCGAACTGTTTGCCGGAGAGGGGCCCCTGCCCTCCCGTTCCGGATAATGGAGCCCAAGCCCATGTAGACAACAAGGATCTCGAAAGGCACCAACGAGGACCAGTGTAAAAGATTTGGAGACCAAGTAGACCTTAGGTTTTCAAGCAATCACTGTTACTATATGAAAAAAATTCAGCGACTAGGTTTTCTTTCGCTCCGGAGTTCCCAGTCAAGTCTGCCTAATTAACAGAAGATGAGATTTCATAAAACAGCATTCACCTAATTAAATGCTCTCATTTTCGAAATGTATGGATCTTTGCACTTACTTATGGCAGAGATGCATACATGACTTCCGGAGTTATGTGATATGCAATAATAATACTTCCGTACTGAATATTATAGTGTACTGAGTGACTCACAAGAAAACTGTAAGAATTTTGATGTGATGAAGCTGTGGTATATAATACTCTGGAAAAACAATGCATGCAGTAGAGTATGTACTTCATTTTGATTCGTACCCAGATCTAGTACAGATCAGGGCATGCATGTGTCCCCCGCCGCGAACCGTCGGCCACCAAGGCCCACCATGGACCTGGCTACACCAGATCTGGGGCGAGGCCTGGCCGGCCGCCAGCACCACATGCCACCTAGCGTGGTGCTGGTCTAGGGTTAGCCCCCCTCGGTCGCTCGAAGGAGCGACGCGATGGGGTACGCGAGGGGGGTACCCTCACGTCTGGAAGGAGGTTCGCTGGCCTCTCAAGATGCCACTGTTGGTCGTCAGCTGCCCCTTGTCTCACCATTTTTTCATGCAGGCCAATGCAAACCTAAGTTTGTATGTGATAGTCAACTTATTTCGGTTCAAAATTAATAAATGATGAACAATTGCAAGAACGTGAACAATGAAATTTCAAGTCACTCCATATGTTATTCTCATTGGCCGTGTCCAAACTCAGTGCTCTAGCTCTTAGTATATACCTGAAAACAATATACCACTCTTAAAATCAGCCGGCTAAATTAAGCTAGTGCTCCTACCATGCATTTGCAAAGTTAAAAATATCACGAAGGAATGCTGGAGAACGATTAGGGTAGTAACAAAAATTGATGATACTTAATTGGTGATGCCATTTTGTACCATCACGTATGGGCACGGTTAGATGCGGTGGCTCACTTATGGTTTCACTCATCCGGCCCCGGCCCGTTGAACACTTATCAGGGACAGTTTGAGGTGGGTGTGGATAGTATCTTGATTAGATGTTCTGCATTCAGAGATACACATGTGATTTTACTAAACAATTTGATGGTTTCTTTGGTTGGCATGATTCTTGAGACGCAAGAATAGAGTGTCATGTTCTCTTGTATTTTGTAAAAATAGAAAAATACAGGAATTTAGATGGAATACTGTTTGATAGCACATGAAAACAAGGGAATTCTACTAAAATCTTTGACTAGATGAAATTTTCATTCAAAATGAAGTACAAATTAATCCCATGAAAACAATTCCAAAGAATTCCATCCTCTAAATAAAAGATCAAAGTTCTTAGGAATCCAAATCCTCAAAACGAAAAACCTATGGAATTCCGTTGAATCAAAGGAACCCCGAGGTCAACGACTATTGATTATGGTCTTTGATGTGGAGGTGGGTGGGTGATATTGATGGACTTATTCTATTAGTTGCTCGACCAGCAATCATATCTGAGTTTTATCTCGTCTATGTTGTTCACACCGTTTGCGTCCTTGGCACATTGATTAACTATTAAAGCTTTCATAGTGCATACAAATATGCATGCATCGACCGCTTAGAGCAACTCTAATGGGGCAACCCATTTCGTCCGCCCGCGTCCGTTTGGGTCGGCACGGACAAAAGTGGCGGCCCAACGCGCTGACCCAAACGGACGCGCGTCTGTTTTTCGTCCGCGGGCGACCCATTCCAAGCCCAATTTTGAGCCGGATTTGCGTCGGCGTGGACACGAGACGGATGCGCGCGTGCCTACTCCTCTCCCCGGGCCCACCTATCGGTGGCAGCCACCACCATTTTCCCCCATTTTCCCCAAAAACGCTCCCGCCCGCGCGCGCCCCCGGCCCCCAACCAGCCATGGAGGACGCCATCGACCTCGACCTCGACGCTGCCGCCGGCCTCGCCTCCCTCGCCTCGTCCGGCGCCGTCGCCCCCTCTGGGAAAGGCAAGCCTCGTGCCCCGTGCAAGACCGCCGCGGTGGCCAAGCCGAAGAAGGCGCTGACGCCCGAACAGCGGGCAAGGGAGTCGGCCAAGAGGAAGGGCCGGAGGCACGCCGCGGACGCGAGGGATGAGGCCGCTGCGCAGGCCGCCGCTGTCGCCGCCGCGCAGCAGGAGTTCACCAACGCCCACGTCGCCGCGGCAACGAGGGAGGCGCTCTACATGCTTGGGGTAAACCCTAGCCAACACGGCCTCGTCCAAGCCGCCGTCTCCGCGGCTAGCACCGGCTCGTCGGCGTTTCCTCGGATGGTGATGCCCGACTCACCCCGCGCATCGGCTTGCAACCCGGTCCCCGGCTTCCACGTCTACCTGCAGGCCTCCCTCCTCTACGGGGAGTGCTCACCCGACGTGAGCATGGTCGCGCCTTCCACGCCTGCGCCCGCGCCCATCGACCTCAACGCCACCCCGGTGGTTGGTGGCTCGTCGTCCGGCGGCACGAGGAAACGCGCGCGACAGGTGCCGGCCGGCGGTCTCCCGGACGCCAGTAACCTATTCGAGGAAATGCCGTCCGCCGTCGACGAGGACTACATGCAACACCTCATCTTCGAGGGTGGTGCGCCGGGCGCTGGCTACGATTCCGAGGAGACGCAAAGCCAGGACGGTCGCGGGGCGTTTACGCCGGCCGCTGGCTAAGATCCCAATCAGGCGGCCTTCATGCGTGATCAGGTCGGCATTGACCTGGACGGCTTCCCCCTCGACCATGATTTCCCGGACGACTATGGGCTAGAGGAAGAGGACGAGTGCGACATCGAAGTGGAGCCTTTGTTCGAGGACGAGCTCGCCAACCAAACCGCCGGTCATAAGCCGAAGCGCAAGAGCAAGCGCACGAAGGCGTACACAGCTGCCGAGGACAAGCTTCTTTGCGAGTGTTGGCGCAACATTGGACAAGACCCAAAGACGGGCGCCGAGCAAAAGCATTCAACCTTTTGGACTCGTGTGCACCGCGAGTTTCATGAGCGCAAGAAGTTTCCACCTTACCAATTTGTGAGCACGCGCGGGTGGGTCTCCATTTCCAAGTGGCGGAGGGTGATCCAACAAGAGTGCAACAAGTTTTGCGCCACCCTTGAGAGTGTCAAGGCCCACCCCGTGAGCGGCATCGGCGTGCAAGACATGGTATGATAGCAAGCAATCCGCCCCCTTTTGTGCCATCAAGATCATCCTTTTACGTCCTCATTTTGCACGAAAAACATTTTGTAGGCATTTCAAGCTTTGGAGGCATTCAAGGTTCAACACAATGGCAAGTGCTTCAACCTCTCCCATTGCTATCGGGTCATCAAGGACGAAGAGAAGTTCAAGGCACAACATGCCGCGCTCAAGGCACGTGGGGGGAAGGGCGCCGTGGAGGATGTTGGGGAGGGCGAGCCGGCACGGCCGCGGGGGAAGACTAATTCCAAGAAGGAGGACAAGCGAGATGCGGCCACCAACGCCTTGATCGCAAGCGTGGACGGCATGATGAATAAGAAGGACTCAAGAGAGGAGGAGCGCCGGCGTTTCAAGGCGGAGAAAATGGATGCTTTCATGGAGATCCAAAGGAGGAGGCTTGATCTTGACGCCGAAAAGCAAGCCAAGATGTTCGAGCTCGAGGCGGAGAAGCAAGCCAAGATGCTAGAGATCGAGGCCGCCAACGCCAAGACAAAGGCGAAAGCAGTGGCTCTTGCAAGCATGATGACCGGGGTGGAGATCATGAAGGTGGATCTCAACGCCTTGTCGCCAAGGAAGAGGCCGTGGTTCGAGAAGATGCAGGCCAACATGCTCAAGTTCAACGACGAGTGATCTATGGCGTCGTGGGGCCATCTTTTTTGTATGCCGGCATGACCACGGGAGCCGCGATGGCGTGGTCGAACTCAAGTCCCACCATTTTTTGTGTGCTGGCATGTGTGCTGTCCGGCTGGCGAGTGCGCCAGCATGAACTGTGGTGCTTTCTGAGGCCGGCTTTGTATGCCGACGCTGGCATGGTGCCGGCAGGAGACATGAACGCTGGCATGATCGGCCGCGGGCATTTTTTATTTAAAAGTTGAATGCGGACATGAAATGGGTCGGCGCGTTGGGCGCATTGTCGACCCAAATGCAAAACTGGGCGGATGGCGGGCGGGCGGCCGACCCAAACGGACAAAAAGCGGACAAATGCGCCGTCCGTTTGGGTCGCCCCATTGGAGTTGCTCTTAGTGATGTCATGCCTGATGGCGCCATCAACACCGTATAGTAATCTACGTGCACCAGCCTCATTGCGAGTCATAAGGGCTTCTTAAACGGCGGCCCGCAAATTTTCTCCCGTATCCATCCGAAGACGTGGGTGGAGGGGTGTGTCCGCGGACATGGATGTGGAAGGCCATCCAACGAATTTCATACAAACACAACAAATTTAATACAAACTGGACAAAATTTGTTATATTTTGGACATATTTTTAACTAAAAAGATACCAGACTAAGATAAAATTAGTCTACGACCAGCGCCGGTGGATATCCATTCCGACGACATGCATACCCTTGACTAGTCTACTACTGTCCACGGTGGATCTCCATTGTCGTCCCCATGTCCGGCAGCCGTGAGCCCCGGAGGTATATGCTTCAGCGCAAGGAGCGGCTCGCTTCCCCGCCACTCATTGGAGTGGAACAGTTGGCTGATGCTTCAGCTGAGGGGAAGGGTCCCTACACTGCACCGATTAGAGTTGTCTTTGGGTGTGGGGGCCATGGTGGCCTTCCAGAGGGCAACACTACAAAAAAAGACACATCCGTGACATTTTGGGCCGAACGAAATTTTTTTCTATCATACATATGACACTTCTATGACGATAATTGTGACAAAACCCGGTATCATCATAGATGTGGTGAGCTCCTACTTCTATGACAAAAAATCATGACAAAAAATGGGTTTTTCGTCCTGGGCGGGCCGGAGACGCAGCCGCATGACATTCTTTGGGCCGTCCATGACGGAAAAAACCGTGGTAGAAGCGAGGGGGAGGAAAATTTCGGGGAGTTCCAGGTTACGGTGTGAGGTTGGGGGCCAAGCGATGCGTGTTTCTCTCGTACACGTACGCGCGTGTGTGCGAGGTGTTGGCTCTAACTGAACTCGAGCGAGGCGTTGGGCTCTAACTGAACCCGAGCGATTGCACTGCAGGCTACGCGTTACTGAACCCGAGCGATCGATCAATGGCTGTTAACTGAACCCGATCGAGCGATTCCTTCGCTACTGCTGCTAACTGAAGCCGGTCGATGCTGCCTCTGGGATGAACAGTGAGCGTTGCGGGGGGGTTTGGATGAACAGTGAGCGGTGGCGTTGCCTCTGGATGAACGGACCCCGTGGTGTGGTGGAGGGCTGGATGAACAGTAGACAGTGGAGGGGTGCCCGTGGAGGGGTGGTTGAACAGGACCCCGTGGTGTGGAGGGCTGGATGAACAGTAGACGGTGGAGGGGTGCCCGTGGAGGGGTGGTTGAACAGGACCCCGTGGTGTGGAGGGCTGGATGAACAGTAGACAGTGGAGGGGTGGTTGAACAGTAGACGGTGGAGGGGCACGCGGTGGAGGCTGGATGAACAGGAGCCTGTGGAGGCTGGAGGAGGTCGACGGTGGAGATGAACAGTATCCCGTGGAGTCCCTTTTTGCGGTACGCCACACCCCTCCCGATGAACAGGACCCCCGTTTCGACCGTAGGAGGTCCGTTTCGTCCGTTTTGCGGTACGCCACACCCCTCCCGATGAACAAGACCCCCGTTTCGACCGTAGGAGGTCCGTTTCGTCCATTTTGCGGTACGCCACACCCCTCCCGATCAACAGGACCCCTGTTTCGACCGTAGGAGGTCCATTTCCTCCGTTTTGCGGTACGCCACACCCCTCCCGATCAACAGGACCCCGTTCCGAACGTAGGAGGTCCGTTTCCTCCGTTGTACGGTACGCCAGGCCTCGTTTCCATCACCTGTTCTGTCCAAACCCTCCCGATGAACACGACCACACATTCCGTTCCAACCCAGCCGGTTGGCTCCCCATGAACACGAAGACGACGCTGTTTCTCCGTTCCGACCCAGCCATGTATGTATGCGCGAGTAGGCGTTCGAGACCCCGCCCGTATGTACACATACGTGGCCGTATTTTCTTTCTTGCACCCTGTTCACTGTACGTACGTGTACATGCTACGTGCGCGTCTCTACTACGACACGTGCGCGCCTCTACATCGACCAGTATATATGTACGTACACGTTCGCGACCAGAATGACAACGCTACGTACGCTTTGACCAGGTGGGTCCCGACTGTCAGGCACTTCCTTGCCTGCGAAGATGTAGCTGGTGGGTCCCAGCAGTCAGGGGGCGAATTATTTGTTTTTTTTGCCCGGATGCACTTCCTTGCATGCGAAGATGTAGCTGGTGGGTCCCAGCAGTCAGGGGGGAAACGTTTTTTTCGCGAAATACGATGGCCCGTCCGGTGGGTCCCTGCTGTCAGGTGGAGGAATAATTATTTTGCGCGTAACAAGGAGGCACTTCCTTGCGGCCGCCGTGGACCCAGCTGTCAGCCTCTCCATGCACAGTACTCTTCTGATGGAAGTCGGTCATTGATCACATTGACCACGCCGCGCTGAGAGCACCACGGCGGTGGACGACGGCGAGGCCTAGGAAGGGGACGACGCGGAGCCGGGGAAAACGCTGCAGTGGATGCCCACGCGAAGAGGAGTACGAGGGTGAAGCTGCCGTTGCCGCAGAATAACAGGGGGTGTGGGTGAGTAGAGGGATGGCCTGGCTAGCGGTGGGAGTAGTAGGGGGCGGTGAGGCCTCCGCCGCATCGCAGCCGGCCACGGGAGGCAGGAGCACGAGGCACGACCGGCGCTGGTTTGGGCGGCTGGAGCAAGAAGACCAGAGGTTGAAGAAGCACTACGGCCGTTGGATGGACATCGTACGGTCACTGGAGCTAGAATCATGCATATTGACTAAGTTGACAAATCCCTCCGTCCCCGTCAACTTAGTAGGCCCACAAGTCAGCCTGCCACTATACTGGGTCCCAGCTAACAGGCGGAGTATTCATTTTTTTGTGCGTAATAAGGAGGCACTTCCTTGCGTGTGAAGATATAGCTGATGGGTCCGAGCTGTCAGCGGCGGTAACGTTTTTTTTGCGAAATACAAAGGCCCTTTCGGTGGGTCCCTGATGTCAGGTGGAGGAATCATTATTTTGCGCGTAATAAGGAGGCCTTTCCTTGCGTGCGGCCGTGGACCCAGCTGTCGGCCTCTCCACATACAGTCCACTTTAGATGCATATCGGTCGTTGACCATGTTGACCAGGCCGCGTCGAGAGCACCAGGGCGGTGGACGATGGCGAGGCCTAGGAAGGGAACGACACGGAGGCAGGGAAGACTCGGCAGTTGTTTCCCACGCGGAGGGGAGTATGACTGTACGAGGGTTTACTGGTTCATCTGCCGTCGCTGGAGAATAACAGCAGGTGTGGGTGAGTAGAGGGATGGCTAGGCCAGCGATGGGAGTACGATGGGGCGGTGAGACCTATGTGGCAGCAGAGCCGGCCGCGGGAAGGAGGGAGCAGGCAGTCCCGCCGGCGCTTGTTTGAGCGGCTGGAGCAGGAAGAGCAGAGATTGAAGAAGCACGACGGCCGTTGGATGGCCATCCAACAGTCACTGCTTGTGCGTCAACCTTTTTTTAGGAAAGCCTCAAATCTGTGAAAGACAGCATACAACCCATCTGCCATTATTTCTAATAATTTACAGCCCATTTGCTAATTCTTAAGGTTTTTTTGGAGCCCATATTCTTTTTGTTAGCATTACAGCCCATATTGTGGCCACGGTTAAAAAATTATACGAAATTTTGTCCGAACTGTTTTTAATCCCAAAATTTCGACTCACATCCAAACTAATTTTAAAAATAAATGTATATCAATATAAAATCCAACTAATTCTCCACACATAAAAACTAATGCAATTTAAAATCTCGAAATGAATAAAAAGATATTTGAAACTAATTGTCGGTTTGATGTGTTTTAAAAATGTACAGCCCATTTCTCATTACTGATGGGCCATTTTCTCGGCCAGCCGAATGAAAGCTCTCCTCGTCTTGAAAGATTTGCAGCCCAACAGGCCTGACAAAGCGACTTACTTGGCAAATCACAAAAAAACTGGGCTGTGGCCGTGGACCCAGCTGTCAGCCTCTCCACGTACAGTACTCTTCCGATGGAAGTTGTTCCTTAACCACGTTGACCACGCCGCGCGGAGAGCACCACGGCGGTGGACGACGGCGAGGCCTAGGAAGGGGACGACGCGGAGCCGGGGAAGACGCGGCAGTGGAAGCCCGCACGGAGAGGAGTACGAGGGTTCACTGGTTCGGCTGCGGTGTGAGGCTGCCGTCGCCGCAGGGCCTGGCCAGCGGTGGGAATAGTAGGGCGGTGAGGCCTCCGCGGCAGCACAGCCGGCCACGGGAGGTAGGAGCATGAGGCACGACCGGCACTGGTTTGGGCGGCTGGAGCAAGAAGACTAGAGGTTGAAGAAGCACTACGGCCGTTGGATGGACATCGTACGGTCCCTGGAGCTAGAATCGTTCATATTGACTAAGTTGACAAAGCCCTTCGTCCCCGTCACCTTAGTAGGCCCACAAGTCAGCCCCCCACCAAGGTGGGTCCCAGCTAGCATGGGGAGTATTTATTTTTTGTGCGTAATAAGGAGGCACTTCCGGTGGGTCCGAGCTGACAGCAGGGGGAACATTTTTTTCGTGAAATACGGTGGCCCGTCAGGTGGGTCCCAGCAGTCAGGGGGCAAATGTTTTTTTCGCAAAATACGGTGGCCCGTCCAGTGGGTCCCTGCTGTCAGTTGGAGGAATCATTATTTTCCGTGTAATAAGGAGGCACTTACTTGTTGTGGCCGTGGACCCATCTGAGACTCTCCACGTACAGTATACTTCCGATGGAAGTCGTTCGTTGACCACGTTGACCTCGCCGCATTCCATTGCATGCATGCGTCCATGGGCGTGGTGCGTCCCCACTGTCAGCCTCTCACGTACAGTCATCTTACGATGACTCTCGGTTGTTGACCACGTTGACCACACCGTGCCGAGCGCACCCAGACTGGAACGACCCGGAGATGGGGAAGACGGGGTAGTGGAGTCGTAGATGGAGAGGAGTGGGAAACTTCACTGGTTCGGGTGCGCGGCAGCACAGCCGCGGTGCCACCCACGGGAGACAGGAGCAAGAACAGAGGTTGAAGAAGGAGTACGGCTGTTGGATTAACATCCAACTGTCCAGCTGCTAGAATCATTTGTTGATTAAGTTGACAAAGCCGTGCGTACACGTCCGCTTAGTAGGCCCACAAGTCAGTCACCAAATCTGACGGGTCCCAGCTGTCAACGGGATGAATATTTTTTTTCGCAAAAGAAGGAGGCACTTCCTTCCATGCGAAGATACAGCCGGCGGGTCCCAACTGTCAGGTGGAGGAAACATTTTTTTCAGCTTAATAAGGAGGAACTTTCCTTGCGTGCGACCATGGACCTCGTGGGTCCCAGCCGTCAGGCTCTCCACGTACAGTCCTCTTCCTATGACTCTCGTTTGTTGACCATGCCGCACCGAACACAGCGAGGCAGTGGACGACGGCGAGGCCCCGGACAGGAACGACTCGGAGATGGGAAAACGCGGGAGTGGAGTCGCAGATTGAGAGGAGGAGAAGGGCTATAACTGGTTCTGTTGCGGCATGGGCTGTAGTCGTGGAGAATAACAGGAGGTGTCGAGGGGTGGAGGGATAGCCTGGCTGGCGGTGGGGTAGCGCTTCGCAGCGATGCGTGCTAAGCAGAGCCGCTAGCCGCCGGAGGCCGGACCAGGCGGTCCCGGCGACGCTGGAGGAAGAAGACGAGAGATTGAAGGTGCATGCCGGCCGTTGGATATAAATCCAATGGCTGTGGAGGACACAATCATTTGTTGACCAAGTTGACAACGCCCTGCGTAGGCTTCGACCTATTGGCCCACATGTCAGCCTGCAAAAATGTGGCATATATTTAACCCGAGTTTTCTAGAATGTACAGTCCATTTGCTGGGCTGGGTGAACAAATAATTTCGCGTCAATCAGGCCCATTTATATTTTCTAAGAAATCCCAGCTCATTTGCACTTCCTTGAAATACACGTATTAGGTGGGCTCGTTATTTATATAATGTTATGTTAGAAGGAGCAATTAATATCAAAGAATAAACCGGAGATGCACATTTTTTTATATATATAATTAAGAAATTAGCGAGTTATTTCTCAAAATAAAAATGAGCGCGTTATTATTAAATTGGTCCTTCAAAATTTTCGCAAGCTTTTGTACGCAATCACCAGGATTTTCCTTGCCTGTGAGTCAAAAACAATCAGGATTTTCCGTTAAACATTTACTTTTATAAGTTAATAACACATGGGATGTTTTTATAATGTATATATAAGTCTCTATAAAATATATGATAATAGTAATAATATAAATATATATGTGGTTAGAAGGGAAAACATAAATTGGACACAACATTACTTTTATAAGAGACCTGCGTTTTATACCCTACAGTAGGCATACTAACAAGTTCACACACAAATACAACAGAAAAGATAAACATTCATATCAAACTCAGGTTCACAGGACACGTTCATATTCATAGCCAACATTCACTATCAACAGCTCAAAAGATTCATATATACACAAGTTCAGCATATCTATGCATCCAAATGATTGATAGATCACACGACAATATTCATACATAATTCACAAAAAGATTCAGATATACACATGTTCAGTATGTTTACGCATCCAAATGATTGAGATCACAGCCAATATGATCCATGGACAAACTTTAATTACCTAGGGTACAGATTGGTAAATGGTGTTCAATCGGAGGTACTTCTTGCTAAAATTAGTTCTTGTACGAGTAAACTTTCGAGTACATAAGAGGCAGCACAGACAATCTGAACTTTGCTTGTAGGTTTATCCTCAAATAGTGGCCTCATGTCGAGGGAGGTTTGAGCAACTTGGCCACTACTTTCATCCAACTACTTTACTGGCTCATCTTGGTCCTGTATCTCGCCAAAATTCTACATTGCAGACGAGAAAGGAGGCGGTTGAGAAAATGAACCACCCAAATTTTTTATGCAGTTCAACTGAAATGGAGCATCCTTGTCCTGCAGACTGATTAAGTGCCAGATGAATATACGCGTCAACCAACTTGTCTGGAATCTTTAGACTCCATGCCATATAGTTCGCTACCATATGTGCCAATAACCAAAAGGCACAAGTTGGGACCAAAGACTGGACTGCGTTTTTCTGGGCTATGCACCAAGCAATATTTTTGGCGTTCACTCTCCTAATACTTGGAGTTTGACAATTGGTTGACGCCGGTTGATACTCGAATGAATATAGGCACTTCTTGTCAACATCGATGCTTGTCTGAGTGAACTTTGGAGTACATAGTAGCAGCATAAGTACCTGTCCATCTGATCATTTTGTGCAGTTCTACTGAAATCACCCAATGTAATGATTTGTCTGCGAGTTCAGGCTCCAAATTACTCCTTTATGAAATCGGCAAACAGTAGCACAATACCAAATTACCAATACATATGACAGGCACAATAATCAGGATAAAGACCAGTACCAACCTGTGTGAGGTAGCATATCAATTACTATTTCCTTTGACTGGAAGCCAAGATAAGCCAAGCGACTGACAGCAAATGAAGAAAGCAAGCGGAGATTAGCGACTGACAGGAAAGGACGGAAGCTGTCGAGGCAATGAAGCACCCAAAGTTTTTGTGCAGTTCCACCAAAATCGAGCATCCCTGTTGGCACATATATTGAGAGAGTGAGATTACTGTAATAGTGGGAGTAGTTGATGAAACATACACTAACAAATAGAAGCACCCTCATTATCTTAATGGGTAAAGTTAGCAACATAGTAGTCTTGCTTAAAGAGAGGTATTAGTTTATTTAATTAGTGCCAATTAGCTCAACTCAACACTCAAGCATTGCCATTTATCATAGGTTGCAAAACTTAAAAGTGCAAAGATAAAGGAGTTTCTCATGACAGTAGCACGATACAAATAGAGATGACAGCAAACTAATATGGATGAAGGCCTTAGGCCCGTACCAACCTAAGAAAAAAAGCTTATTCATGTAGTCCCATAAGAGATGATAAAGAACTCACTGGAATCACACAATAGTATATATTTTTGTGCACTTCAAATGTATGGTTGAAATCACTCTTGTTTACCAGTGCTGAGATTATATCAAAAGATTATCAAGAACTTCCAGCAGAGTTAAAGCACTGGCTGGGATACAGTTCATTGTATTGTCTTGTGTAGTTCCACTAAAATGTATGATTGGCACAACATGATCCCTGTTTGCACAAGTAGGAACAAGGTGAAACCTTCATTAGCTTAGTGAGAAAGGATAGGAAGACATTAGCATATTACTCAAACAGTAGCATCAAATTCATGATGGACAATATGCAAAACATTGCCTCATTGAACCAATGGCAATAAATTGACATGCAAAACAATAGCACTATTATGTCATGACACTAATAATACTCCCTCCCTGCTCCACCACATGATTCACCTCCATAGACAAACATTCACACGTACATGATTCAGCATAGGGTCCTACTAAAGATTTGTTTAACTCCAACAGGAAAATTAGGCAGTAATAAATTAGTGGTACTTAAGTACTCCTAATTAATTAAGTGAGACAGCAGAAGTGGAAGGGCTCCCTGGAGGATCGTCTCACATGTAAGGTAGTCGTTGCCGGAGCCCTTGAATGGCCTCGACTGAGGCCTCTGGCTTCAGCAAGATCGCCTTGGCACTGTTTATTCTTCTTCTTCTTCCTCTTCATGCTCTGTTTCTCTTTCTCCCCACCAGTTGGTGAAACCAAGTACATGATTGGCCTTCTAATTCAGAATTGGTTTTGTCAGTGAGGGAGTACAAGTGTACTAGTAAAAACAGCATTATTTTCTCATGGCAGTCGGAAAATAGAGATGAACACATGCATTAAATATCATTCTTACCTAAAGGAAGGTTATGGCGCTAATATGGATGATGAGGATTGGAACACAGATCTCCCTTTGTGCAGTTCCACCAAAATGAACCAACTGTTCCATTCTGACATTCAAGTTAAACAGCACAAAAGTCACTTCTTTTAAGAAGAGTTTTGTGCAGTGCACCAAAAGGTCACAACAGCAACCAGGTGAATTGGATATCCCTGTTTGCACAAAAAGGCATAGAGGAAACAGTCAGAGTCTCAAACAATTACAGGCAAAAACATTTGGCTAAACTTGTCAGAGTCTCAAACAATTACAGGCAAAAACAGTGGCATGGCTTCATTTTTACTAGGGACATTATATTAAGAACAGCTAAGGCTGCGTTCGGTTCACAGGTTTGGTGCAGGATTTTCATAGGAACACAATTCCTACGGTATTCTTTCCCTTCCAACCGTTCGGAACACGGGAAAGGTGAATAGTGTTTCATAGGAAAGCTGGTCTGGTAGTACTGATTCCATAGGATTAGAAACATCCACGCGCTGCTCATTTTTTGAGCGGAAGCCCGAGGCAGGCGCTCGCTGCCATGCGTTAGACAGGTTGCTGTGCTGTGTTTGCCGGAATAAAAAAATCAACCTATGTGTGGTACGTGAGGTGAGGACAAGAGTAGTCATTGTGCAGCTGAATAAACAAATAGCATCTCATACTGCCAAGCATGCTACTCTAAAAAAAACAAATCTGTACATTTCGTAGTCCATCCGAACACATTCTCTTGAGAGTTTCCTCCTGTTCGCTGTTCCATAGTTTTATACCTACATTCCTTTCCTATTCCTCTATTTTCATCAAGATCTATGTTTTCTGCCCCTTTATTCCGACCGGAGCCTAGATATTTGGTATAAGGGCATGGGACAATGGGTGCACCAGCAGTACAGCACCATGTACGTAAACAGGGGCATAAAGTGGTGATTCATAGTTTGTTGCCCCGAGAAACAAACATCCAAGAAACATATCTGGGTTGGCCCCATTTTTGTTCACTCTAGCCACCTACTCCTAGGTGTGGATAGCAAATCTAGTCCTGGTCATACCACTGTGTACAGCGTTACCCCTATATTTCCCTTTTCGACCAAGAGACCGGTTGGATGACCAGTCTGTACTACTTTCACCCCCTTTCCTTCCTGTTTGTACCAAGTCCGATGTACATACTAAATTCCCCCACCCCCACTTTATTTCTTGTTTGAACCAAGTATTGCCTCCGTCCGGAATTACTTGTCATCAAAATGGATGTGTCTAGAACTAAAATACATATAGATACATCCATTTCAATGACAAGTATTTTCAGACGGAGGGAGTACAAGATTCGACTCCATGAAGTAGGTTTACCTCTAACAATAGAAGAAAAAAAATAGGTGACATTGGACCATCCGATCGAGAGGGGCTGAGAGGTAGAAAATGATGCACATGCAGCGACGTAGCGAGCTGGGAAGTAGAGCTAAGGCGGTTTCGAACGAAGATATACCTGAAGGTCGTCGGGATGTGGATAGGTGGGCGGCGGGAGGCCGGATCCGCCCACAGGCAACAACGAAGGGATCGGAGGACCTCCCGCGCCGGCGCTCGGCCAGAGATAACAGTGCGGCCGGCAGTGGGTCTCCTCCCTCGCTGTCGACGACGGCCTAAATGCTGCCCCTCCTCCCCTTCACCGGCGGAGGGGGATACGTCCGGATCTGTAACCAGCGGTGAGGATAGAAAGCCAGTGTTTTTTGAAGGGAGAAAGACAGTGTTACTACCCCTATCTTGTTTAGATTCGGAGAGGATGAGAGTATGTGAATAGAGGAACCCTAGCAAGCAAGCGCGGAGGCTCCGGCCTATATATAAGTAGTGGGGTAGTTTTCCTTTTTCACTCCATCAAAACAATCGTTTAAAATTGTGTACTACTACATGCCAGGTCGCAGTTTTTTTAGTTGTTGATTGTTTTTTGAGATAGCTACCCGCTTGTTCCAAGTGGTGTTACGGTGTGCCAGGTCGCACTTTGTATCGTTCAAGTCTGGTACTACAAGTCCCTCCAATAAATGAACAACCACCCCCTCGTGAAAATTGTGAACAAGCCCACGGCTAAAATTAGCGGAAACGTGGGTTGCCCCAACATGCATTATTATTTATATTTTCTACTCCCTCCGTTCCTAAATATAAGTCTTTTTTATTAGCCACACCTAAGACAAGATTTTTTTATTAGCAGTGAACCCCACATGTCATAGACACAAAAATTGTGGCAAGATTCCCTTAGGCAAGCCAAAGTGTGTCTAACAATTTGAGCAACTCAGGTTAGACAATTGTGGCAAGTGTGGGAAAAATAATGTGGCAACATAAGACAAACATAGTCACAATCCAAACAGCCCCGTAATTTTTTGTGACATGCATGAAAATTTGGTTAGTTAAATTTATAGTCAAAATTTGGCAAGGTGCATCAAATCAACACATGCAAGTATCAAAAGGAAAGTCACGGCATGCATGCATGTGTTGTACTCCCTCCATTTCCAAATATAAGTCTTTTTAGATATTGCAACAAGTGACTGCATACGAAGCAGAATATGTCTACTCCTACATACGAAGTAGCCCATTTGAAATGTGTAAAAAGACTTTTATCGAGTGCAGTGCTTTGATGTGTCGCGTCAACTCGTACAAGACCGAGAAATTTGATTACTACAACGCCCTCTCCCTCGCGGACTGAGCTCCGGTGCCTTTACTGAACTTGCCTTTGGCTGCATGACAGGAGGGCCAACCACCTGTTGGGTCCACCTGTCATAGACGCAAAGGCAGGAGCAGTAAGTAGAAACTTTCGCTACATGCTATCCCTCCCGCACAAGGTGGACGGACATGCAGTGGTGGATTCGATACTGTAGAAGTAGGAGTAGCATCATTGTTCGTCTTCTCGAAGAGGCGAAGAGCCAAGCGCAACCCGAACATGGTAGTTGCAAACGCTCGCGTGGTGCGGTTCCTTGGAGCACGCATATACTAGCTGATACGTCCATTTTGCATCATGCTTTTATGACAATATTTATTGCATTATGGGCTGTTATTTCATGTTATGTCACAATACTTATGGCTATTCTCTCTTATTTTATAAGGTTTACATGAAGAGGGAGAATGCCGGCAGCTGGAATTCTGGGCTGGAAAAGGAGCAAATATAGAAGGCCTATTCTGTGCAACTCCAAAAGTCCTAAAACTCCACGGAATACCTTAAAATAAATAAAGAAAAATCATCGCCAAAGATGAAGGACAGGGGGCCCACACCCTGCTCACGAGGGTGGGGGCGCGCCCTCCCCCCTGGGCGCGCCCCCCTACCTCGTGGGCCCCCTGGTGGCTCTCCGACGCCCATCTTCTCCTATATGAAGTCTTTCAATGAGAAAAAAATAGAAGGCAACCTTTCGGGACGAGACTCCGCCGCCACGAGGCGGAACCTTGGCGGAACCAATCTAGGGCTCCCGCAGAGCTGTTCTGCCAGGGATACTTCCCTCCGGGAGGGGGAAATCATCACCATCGTCATCACCAACGCTCCTCTCATCGGGAGAGGGCAATCTCCATCAACATATTCACCAGCACCATCTCATCTCCAAACCCTAGTTCATCTCTTGTATCCAATTCTTGTATCCAAGTCCGGGATTGGTGCTAGTAGGTTGCTAGTACTGTTGATTACTCCTTGTAGTTGATGCTAGTTGGTTTATTTGGTGGAAGATCATATGTTCAGATTCTACATGCACATTATTACCCCTCTGATTATGAACATGAATATGCTTTGTGAGTAATTATCAAAGTACTGAACGCGAATCATATGAGCGTGATGAAAACTAGGTTGACGATATTCCCATGTGTCCTCGGGAGCGCTTTTCCTATTATAAGAGTTTGTCCAGGCTTGTCCTTTGCTACAAAAAGGATTGGGCCACCTTGCTGCACTTTATTTACTTTTGTTACTTGTTGCTCGTTACAATTTATCTTATCACAAAACTATCTGTTACCACTTATTTCAGTACTTGCAGAGAATACCTTGCTGAAAACTGCTTATCATTTCCTTCTGCTCCTCGTTGGGTTCGACACTCTTACTTATCGAAAGGACTACGATAGATCCCCTATACTTGTGGTTCATCAAGACTCTTTTCTGGCGCCGTTGCCGGGGAGTGAAGCGCCTTTGGTAGGTGGAATTTGGTAAGGAAAAATTTATTTAGCGTGCTGAAATTTTCTGTCACTTGTTACTATGGAAAGTAATTGTCTGAGGGGCTTGTTCGGGGTATCTTCACCCCGTCCACTAGAGCAAAGATTTGCTCCTCAACCTACTGAACCTACTGAACTTATTTAAAATGAAACTCCTTTTCAGATTCCTTCGGGTATAATGGAAAAACTGCTAGCTAACACTTTTACAGGAGATGGAACAAAGCATCCTGATGAACATCTACGCTATGTGGATGATGTTTGTGGACTATTTAAGGTTGTAGGTATACCCGATGATGTTGTTAACAAGAAGGCTTTCCCTTTATCTTTGAAGGGAGACGCATTGACATGGTATAGGCTATGTGATGATATGAGATCATGGAACTATAAAAGATTGAAATTGGAATTTCATCAAAAATATTACCCTATGCATCTTGTTCATCATGATCGCAATTATATATATAATTTTTGGCCTCGCGAAGGAGAAAGCATCGCTCAAGCTTGGGGGAGGCTTAAATCAATGTTATATTCATGCCCCAATCATGAGCTCTCAAGGGAAACAATTATTCAAAATCTTTATGCTCGGCTTTCTGAAAATAATCGCACCATGCTCGATACTTCTTGTGCTGGCTCTTTTATGATGAAGACTATTGAATTCCGATGGAATTTATTGGATAGAATTAAACGCAACTCTGAAGATTGGGACCTCGACGAAGGTAAGGAGTCAGGTATGACACCTAAGTTTGATTGTGTTAAATCTTTTATGGATATTGATATTTTCCGTAAGTTTAGCACTAAATATGGACTTGACTGAGATAGTAGATTCTTTCTGTGAATCTTTTGCTACTTATGTTGATCTCCCCAAGGAGAAGTGGTTTAAATATCATCCTCCCATAGAAGTAAAAGTAGCTGCACCTATTAAAGTTGAAGAAAAGATTGTCACTTATAATGATCCTATTGTTCCCACTTCTTATGTTGAGAAACCACCTTTCCCTGTTAGAATGAAGGATCATGCTAAAGCTTCAATTGTTGTTCGTAAAAGCAATATTAGAACTTATACACCTCCTGAGCAAGTTAAAGTAGAACCTAATATTGCTATTGTTAAAGATCTTTAATCTCTTGTCTGATAATATTGATGGGCATGTTATTCAATTCCAGGGTGAAACTGCCAGAATTGCTAAACCTTGTGATAGCGATAAACATAGACCTGTGGTAGGCGTGCCTGTTATTTCTGTTAAAATAGGAGATCATTGTTATCATGGCTTATGTGATATGGGTGCTAGTGCTAGCGTTATACCCATTGACTTATACAAAGAAATTATGCATGAAATTGCACCTGCTGAGTTAGAAGATATCGATGTTACAATTAAACTTGCCAATAGAGATACTATTTCTGCAATGGGAATTGTTAGAGATGTTGAAGTCTTGTGTGGGAAAACCAAATATCCTGCTGATTTTCTTGTTCTTGGTTCTCCACAAGATAGCTTTTGTCCCATTATATTTGGTAGACCCTTCTTGAATATTGTTAGTGCTAAGATAGACTGCAAAAAGAATGTTGTTACTATTGGCTTGGATGATATGATTCACGAGTTTAATTTCTCTAAATTTAGTAAACAACACCGTGAAGAAGAATTACCTAGTAAGGATGAAATTATCGGTCTTGCTTCTATTGATGTACCTCCTAGTGATCCTTTAGAACACTATTTGCTAGACCATGAAAATGATATGTTCATGAATGAAAGAAGGGAAATAGATGAAGTATTCTTTAAACAGGAACCTATTCTGCAACACAATTTGCCTGTTGAAATCCTAGGGGATCCTCCTCCACCCAAGGGTGATCACGTGTTTGAGCTTAAACCTTTGCCTGATAATCTTAAATATGCTTATCTTGATGAAAAGAAAATATATCCTGTCATTATTAGCGCTAACCTTTCATAGCATGAAGAAGAAAGATTATTGAAAACTCTGAAGAAGCACCGTGCCGCTATTGGATATACTCTGGATGATCTTAAGGGCATCAGTCCCACTCTATGTCAACATAAAATAAATTTGGAAGCTGATGCTAAACCAGTTTGTGATCCTCAACGACATTTGAATACTAAAATGCAAGAAGTGGTAAGAAAAAAATACTCAAGCTTCTGGAGGCAGGTATAATTTATCCCGTTGCTGATAGTCAGTGGGTAAGTCCTGTCCATTGTGTCCCTAAGAAGGGAGGTATTACTGTTGTCCCTAATGATAAAGATGAATTGATTCCGCAAAGAATCATCATAGGTTATAGGATGGTAATTGATTTCTGCAAATTAAATAAAGCTACTAAGAAAGATCATTACCCCTTACCTTTTATTGATCAAATGCTAGAAAGATTATGCAAACATACACACTATTGCTTTCTAGATGGTTATTCTGGTTTCTCTCAAGTACCTGTGTCGGCTAAAGATTAATCAAAGACTACTTTTACATGCCCTTTTGGTACTTTTGCTTATAGACGTATGCCTTTTGGTTTATGTAATGCACCAGCTACCTTTCAAAGATGCATGATGGCTATATTCTCTGACTTTTGCGAAAAGATTTGTGAGGTTTTCATGGACGACTTTTCCGTCTATGGTTCCTCTTTTGATGATTGCTTGAGCAATCTTGCTCGAGTTTTGGAGAGATGTGAAGAAACTAATCTTGTCTTGAATTGGGAAAAGTGCCACTTTATGGTTAATGAAGGTATTGTCTTGGGGCACAAAGTTTCTAAAAGAGGTATTGAAGTTGATAAAGCGAAAGTTGATGCTATTGAAAAGATGCCGTGTCCCAAGGACATCAAAGGTATAAGAAGTTTCCTTGGTCATGCCGGATTTTATAGGAGGTTCATTAAGGACTTCTCAAAAATCTCTCGGCCTCTGACTAATTTATTACAAAAAGATGTACCATTTGTCTTTGATGATGATTATGTAGAAGCATTTGAGATACTTAAGAAAGCATTAGTCTCTGCACCTGTCGTTCAGCCACCTGATTATAATTTACCTTTTGAAATTATGTGTGATGCTAGTGATTATGCTGTAGATGCTGTTCTAGGGCAAAGAGTTGATAAGAAATTGAATGTTATCCATTATGCTAGTAAGACTCTAGACAATGCTCAAAGAAATTATGCTACTACCGAAAAGGAACTTTTAGCAGTTGTATTTGCTTGTGATAAATTCAGACCCTATATTGTTGATTCTAAGGTAACTATTCATACAGATCATGCTGCTATTAAATATCTTATTGAAAAGAAAGATGCCAAACCTAGACTTATTAGATGGGTTCTCCTGCTGCAAGAATTTGATTTGCATATTGTTGATAGAAAAGGAGCTGAGAACCCTGTTGCAGACAACTTATCTAGGTTAGAAAATGTTCTTGATGACCCACTACCTATTGATGATAACTTTCTTGATGAGAAATTAAATGTCATAAGCACTTCTCGTAGCACTCCATGGTATGTTGATTGTGCTAATTATATTGTTGCTAAATTTATACCACCTAGCTTCACATACCAGCAAAAGAAAAAGTTTTTCTATGACTTGCGGCATTACTTTTGGGAGGATCCACATATTTATAAAGAAGGAGTAGATGGTGTTATTAGACGTCGTGTACCTGAGCATGAACAGGAACAGTTCCTACGCAAGTGTCACTCCGAAGCTTATGGAGGACACCACGCTGGAGATACAACTGCACATAAGGTATTGCAATCTGGTTTTTATTGCCCTACTCTCTTCAAGGATGCCCGTAAGTTTGTTTTGTCTTGCGATGAATGTCAAAGAATTGGTAATATTAGTAGACGTCAAGAAATGCCTATGAATTATTCACTTGTTATTGAGCCATTTGATGTTTGGGGCTTTGATTATATGGGACCTTTTCCTGCCTCTAATGGTTACACACATATTTTAGTTGCTGTTGATTACGTTACTAAGTGGGTAGAAGCTATTCCAACTAGTAGTGCTGATCATAAAACTTCTATTAAAATGCTTAAGGAAGTTATTTTTCCGAGGTTTGGAGTCCCTAGATATTTAATGACTGATGGTGGTTCACACTTTATTCATGGTGCTTTCCGTAAGATGCTTGCTAAATATGACGTTAATCATAGAATTGCATCTCCATATCACCCACAGTCTAGTGGTCAGGTAGAATTGAGCAATAGAGAGCCCAAATTAATTTTGCAAAAGACTGTCAATAGGTCTAGAAAGAATTGGTCCAAAAAACTGAATGACGCATTATGGGCCTATAGAACTGCATACAAGAATCCTATGGGTATGTCTCCGTATAAAATGGTTTACGGAAAAGCTTGTCACTTACCTCTCGAACTAGAACATAAGGCATATTGGGCTATTAAAGAGCTCAACTATGATTTCAAACTTGCCGGTGAGAAGAGGTTATTTGATATTAGCTCACTTGATGAATGGAGAACCCAAGCTTATGAAAATGCCAAGTTGTTCAAACAAAAAGTTAAAAGATGGCATGACAAAAGGATACAAAAGCGTGAGTTTAATGTAGGTGATTATGTGTTGCTATACAACTCTTGTTTAAGATTTTTTGCAGGAAAACTTCTCTCTAAATGGGAGGGTCCCTACATTATCGAGGAGGTCTATCGTTCCGGTGCCATAAAAATCAACAACTTCGAAGGCACAAATCCAAAGGTGGTACACGGTCAAAGGATCAAACACTATATCTCAGGTAATCCTATAAATGTTGAAACTAATATTATTGAAACCGTAACCCCGGAGGAATACATAAGGGACACCTTCCAGAACGTTCCAGACTCCGAAAAGGAATAGGTATGTGATACGGTAAGTAAACCGACTCCAAAACAATTTTCAAGGCAATATTTCTCCATTTTGGAATATTTAGAAAAATAGAAAAATAAGTAGCAGTCCGGGGAGGACACGAGGCCTCCACGAGGGTGGAGGGCGCGCCCTACCCCCCTGGGCGCGCCCCCTACCTCGTGATCACCTCGTGTGCCCTCCGGACTCCGTTTCCTTGCACGATACGTATTTTGGTCGGTAAAAATTCATTATATATACTCCCGAAGGTTTTGACTCTTGTATCACGCAAATTTCCCCTGTTCTTGTTTCGAGCTGTTTTTCTGACAGGTCTAGATCATCATGACGACCCCAAGTGCTTCCAAGGACAAGTTTTTCGAGAAGGTGATCAACCCTTACCTCGCGGAGGTGCTACGACACCCTCAAACCATTGAGATGCGTGATGGGTTGCTGCACATCCGCAATGTTGAGGGACCAAAGGGAACCGGAAGCGTGGAGTCAAGGCTCGAAGCAATGGAGCAACAAGTTTTCAAGTGCCAGGGGATGGTGGAGCGTGGAATCAACGCTACCCACAAGATGCTCGGGGAGTTCACCAACAACTACGAGCCGGATGCCAAGAGGACCGAGGAGGCCATCTTCAAGCTACATGAGAAGATCGAGCACCTCCAAGCTCAAATCTATGATCTGCAAAACCAAAACTGTGAGTATGAATATAGATTCAAAAGGATGAGTTTGGCTGCAGATTTGAGGATTCCGGAGACTCGATCATCCTTCTATGATTGTGAGCCTATGCCATGGAAGGTGGACGACAACCTTGCATCATCATCAACACCTCCACCGCCAACAACAAAGAAGGAGAAATAATCACATGGGTATGGGCACTCCCCTTGGCAACTGCCAAGCTTGGGGGAGGTCCCTTGGTATCGTATCACCATCACAACTCCTATCTTTACCTTTTTCTTAGTACGATCCTATTAGTAGTATCTTGATTTAGTAGAATAAAGTCATGGCATGATCTTGTTTTGAGTTTTGCTTTATGATCCTTCTTTGTAATCGAGTCCGTGAGCTATATAATAAAGATTAGTGTTGAGTCAAGGGCTTGAGCATTTTGCCATGATCTTGGGTGATTAGAAGAAAAAGAATAAAAAGAATCAAAGAGTTCATATTGATCTAAGTGAAAGTAATGACTCCACATAGAAAGAGTATGATGATTAAAAGTTGTTGGGAGTTGGCAAATATAGCTTCGGTCATCGTTCCAATTAATAGGAAGTAATAAGGAAAGAGAGGTTTCACATATAGATATATTATCATTGACATCTTTTATGATTGGGAGCACTCATTAAAATATGACATGCTAAAGAGTTGAGGTTGGACAAGGAAGACAACATAATGGGTTATGTTTTCCTACATCCGAGATAAAGTATGTTGTCATGGATCCTCTACCGTGTTGAGCTTGCCTTTCCCCTTCATGCTAGCCAAATTCTTAGCACCAAGTAGAAATACTACTTGTGCTTCCAAATACCCTTAAACCAGTTTTGCCATGAGAGTCCACCATACCTACCTATGGATTGAGTAAGATCCTTCAAGTAAGTTGTCATCAGTGCAAGAAATAAAAATTGCTCTCTAAATATGCATGACTTATTAGTGCAGGGAAATAAGCTTTGTACGAACTTGTTGTGGATGCAATAAAAGCGACGGACTGCATAATAAAGGTTCACATACAAGGGGCAATATAAAGTGACGTTCTTTTGCATTTAGATTTTGTGCATCAACCCTAAACGCGCATGACAACCTCTGCTTCCCTCTGCGAAGGGCCTATCTTTTATTATTATTCTCTACCTTATGCAAGAGTCACGGTGATCTTCACCTTTCCTTTTTCATTTTATCCTTTGGCAAGCTCAACATGTTGGAAAGAACATGATATATATATTTAATTGGACGTGGGAGAGCATGAATTATTATTGTTGACATTACCCTTGAGGTAAAAGGTTGTGGGGCAAAACTATAAGCCCCTATCTTTCTCTGTGTCCGATTAAAACTCCGTAACCACAAGTATTGCGTGAGTGTTAGCAATTATGAAGGACTAAGTGATAGTTGAGTATGTGGACTTGCTTTTAAGCTCTTACATAGACTCTTTCCGATGTTATGATAAATTGCAATTGCTTCAATGACTGAGATTATAATTGTTGATGCTCAATAAGGTTTCTGATTCATACTTTGGCTTTGTGAAAAGATCATCACTTGAACATGAGTAATCATATGACAAAATCTATTTATGTTGCTGTTATGGAAATAATCATGATGCCTTCATGTCCGTATTTTATTTTTATCGACGCCTCTACCTCTAAACATGAGGACATATTTATTGTTATCGGCTTTTCGCTTGAGGACAAGCGAGGTCTAAGCTTGGGGGAGTTGATACGTCCATTTTGCATCATGCTTTTATGACAATATTTATTGCATTATGGGTTGTTATTTCACGTTATGTCACAATACTTATGGCTATTCTCTCTTATTTTACAAGGTTTACATGAAGAGGGAGAATGCTGGCAGCTGGAATTCTGGGCTGGAAAAGGAGCAAATATAGAAGGCCTATTCTGCGCAACTCCAAAAGTCCTGAAACTCCACGGAATACCTTAAAATAAATAAAGAAAAATCGTCGCCAAAGATGAAGGCCAGGGGGACCACACCCTGCTCACGAGGGTGGGGGGCGCGCCCTCCCCCCTGGGCGCGCCCCCCTACCTCGTGGGCCCCCTGGTGGCTCTCCGACGCCCATCTTCTCCTATATGAAGTCTTTCGATGAGAAAAAAATAGAAGGCAACCTTTCGGGACGAGACTCCGCCGCCACGAGGCGAAACCTTGGCGGAACCAATCTAGGGCTCCGGCAGAGCTGTTCTGCCGGGGATACTTCCCTCCGGGAGGGGGAAATCATCACCATCGTCATCACCAACGCTCCTCTCATCGGGAGAGGGAAATCTCCTGCCGGGGATACTTCCCTCCGGGAGGGGGAAATCATCACCATCGTCATCACCAACGCTCCTCTCATCGGGAGAGGGAAATCTCCATCAACATCTTCACCAGCACCATCTCATCTCCAAACCCTAGTTCATCTCTTGTATCCAATTCTTGTCTCCAAGTCCGGGATTGGTGCTAGTAGGTTGCTAGTAGTGTTGATTACTCCTTGTAGTTGATGCTAGTTGGTTTATTTAGTGGAAGATCATATGTTCAGATTCTTTATGCACATTATTACCCCTCTGATTATGAACATGAATATGCTTTGTGAGTAATTATGTTTGTTCCTGAGGACAAGGGAGAAGTCTTGCTATTAGTAGTCATGTGAATTTGGTATTCGTTCGATATTTTGATAAGATGTATGTTGTCTAACCTCTAGTGGTGTTATGTGAACGTCGACTACATAACACTTCACCATTATTTGGGACTAGAGGAAGGCATTGGGAAGTAATAAGTAGATGATGGGTTGCTAGAGTGACAAAAGCTTAAACCCTAGTTTATGCGTTGCTTCGTAAGGGGCTGATTTGGATCCATATGTTTCATGCTATGGTTAGGTTTACCTTAATACTTTTTTTGTAGTTGCGGATGCTTGCAATAGAGGTTAATCATAAGTGGGATGCTTGTTCAAGTAAGAACAGCACCCAAGCACCGGTCCACCCACATATCAAATTATCAAAGTACCGAACGCGAATCATATGAGCGTGATGAAAACTAGCTTGACGATATTCCCATGTGTCCTCGGGAGCGCTTTTCCTATTATAAGAGTTTGTACAGGCTTGTCCTTTGCTACAAAAAGGATTGGGCCACCTTGCTGCACTTTATTTACTTTTGTTACTTGTTGCTCGTTACAATTTATCTTATAAAAAAACTATCTGTTACCACTTATTTCAGTACTTGCAGAGAATACCTTGCTGAAAACTGCTTACCATTTCCTTCTGCTCCTCGTTGGGTTCGACACTCTTACTTATCGAAAGGACTATGATAGATCCCCTATACTTGTGGGTCATCACTAGCCTGGCTCTTGCATGAGACAAAATTGCTACTCCCTCCTTTCTGGTTTGTAGTGCTCAATTCAAAAATCTCACCAATCAATGTAGATGGTGAGTGGTGGAATACAATTTGTAGTTTTGCAAAAGCATCTAATTAATGCTCTTGTTTTCCTCAAAAAAATATGTTTATCAATGCATTAATTGCAATGCATGCATGCATAAAGTACATGCATTGGTCAAATTTCTCTTAATACTTGCATGCAATGATTTAATGCACCTTGGAATCTGAAAATGTGATGGAAAACAACCGAATTGAGCCTTATAAAATGGAAAACATAAAATTTTGAGATAAGCCCTATAAACCGGAAAGGAGGGAGTATTGTTTAACAATTAAACTCCATTATCCATTAGTTGATACTCATTCTGCATAGGTCCACGCGCTTAGCACCGTTTCCTCCTGGGGTCACCAATGTTTATTTGCTAATTAATAGCATTGCATGCAATGAACTAGCCATTGCAAGTCATTAAAAGCATGCACACCTCTCATCTATTATTGGTTGATATGTCAAGAAACAAGAAACAAGGTAGAAGTTAATGCACCGCGCCTAAGTGTTTTGGGACTATTTGGTTTTCGTAATATGACTTACACACCTAGACGGAGGGAGTAGTATAAACCTGTAAACCGGAAAGGAGTATTTGCCTTTCTAGAGATTTCAACAAGTGACTAGACTACACCGTGTGCAGTACCCCCTCCCTTCCGGTTTATAGGGCTCAAATCTCAAATCTCATGAACCAAGGCATTTTGCGATTGGAGGAATGTATCTCGTACTTTACAAAACTACCCTAATTAAACTCATGCATTAATTACATAGTTCTCTCGTTTTCCTCTCCGCCTTGGTCGCGGTGCACAATATTGAGCACTCCTATATGACTAGCCGCTCTATCTACATGCGGGACATTTCAAAGCATCCGGGCCCGCGTCCCATCCACCAAATCACAGCGAGGTGCTACACTCGAGACTCACCTGTCACCCCTGTGTGGCCGTCATGACCCGTCAAGGTGGCCTCCAAGTTGGACTGGACGAAGCAACCATCATTTCACTGGAACGCTCGTTCAAGCCCTTTCATCCCTTTCTTGAAGAAAACCTCACTCCAGGCTACTTACTTCTGCCATTTTTCTTCTGTACCGACGAAGGAAAGGTGGGCGAATCAGTTATGCTGCTATATTTTCATTCCAAGAATCTTCTTTTTGCGAAGCACCGACCGATTCTCACATCCTATTCTTTTCCCGTTTTCATTGCGATTGTGGTTTCCTTTCGATTGCTTTTTATTTGTCAGTTCATTGATGGATCCTGGAGCACTAGGCAAAGAGTTGCCAGCGGACAACCCACTGGAGACAGCGATCTCTAGGAAGCGAGCACCGACCAACGAGTTGACCATGTTGGCGGGCCAACCCATGGAGACGAAGAACTCCAAGAAACAAGCACTGGCCCAAGAGTTGAGGACGTTGGCGGACAAACTCCTCAAAGAAAGTTGGAAGAACAGCAAGGACCCCACCGTGCCTACCCCAGGAACTCTGATTGCCACCTATGTGAGGCTCAAGACCGAGTTTGAGGAGATAGTCGCCGTTGAGAAGCAGTATTCCCCTGGCAAGGTGATGGCCCCCATCGAGGACGAGGAGATGGCCCCCGGAGGGATGAGATCCCCCGGTGAGCTGCACAAGGTAAAAAATAATGGCTTATTACCATAGTTGTGGTTTTTGATTATTTGCAATGTGCTTGCTAATATGTTAGGGTTGTGCAGGTGCCGGTGGACGTCCTTGATGATTCCGATGTCGTGACCCGTCCTGTTGGCATCGCCCCGGAGATCGATTCTGATGCCGCTGTCCATCCTATGGACATCGCCCCAGAGATCGATTCCGATGTCGCGGTCAGTCCTGTGGACATCGCCCCAGAAATCGATTCCCATGCCGCTGTCTGTGCTGTGGTCATTGCCTGAGAGATCGATGAAAAGAAATAGTTGGTCGCGATAATCCTTCAGGGTAATTTGCATTGCCATGTGTTTAATTACCAGAACGATGCGTGTTATCAAACCATCTTAGGGCTAGTGCACTGTCTTGTGTGGGCGGATCTTGCTACTTTTGTTTGATAGTGAATCATGCGAACCCTCTCCGAGTTATGGAAACAGATGTATCCTCACCAGCTTCTGATGTAATATATGGGTTCTTAGATGTAAGTTTGAACTGTTTATCATATCAGCAGGGCTTGTTTGATGATTCTTGGTGTTAGTAGGCTAGCTACTGTGCGAGCTATAGTACTTGCAAAACACTCACCGAAGAGAAACGTTGGGGCTGATGAGGCTGGTCGTAATGGTAGTATCATAGCTAGTATCATGCATGCCACCTAGGCAATTTTGATGAGGTGTCATAGCATTAAATGAAGAAAGAAAGGATGGAGTATCATATCATGATACCGTATCATAATAAATGTTATGCTACTTTGTGTCATGCATGGCAATAAATAGAGTACTACATGATACTAATATTAGATACTATGCATTAGGGAGGTAGTATCATACACTAGTATCATATGCATGATACTAGTATATGATACTCCTACTCCCCATTACAACTAGCCTAAGCTCGTGGTACGCTTATACTTATCCCTCGTCGATCGACCAATAGCCCTAGCTCCTAAAATTGTAGGCTTAGCGATCGATCAGACAATAGTCGACATACATTCAGGCCTCATTTGGTTCATAGGGTAGGAAAATCATAGCAAAAGTACAGAGAACGTGCAACACAAAATCATAGCAGTGCAGAGACGTACTCCCTTCGTTCCAAAATAGATGACCTAGGCGGGCTAGTTTGGCCTAGTGGGTTTCAGTGATATGACGTGGTACAGTGTCGTCCAGTCTTCGCGTGTGGTAGCAGTATTGCGGGTACAGTAAGTTTTCTTGAAGAAGCAGAATTCAACGAAGTCATGATGGTTCCTTCGTCCGAACAACTTACAGTGGGAAAGGTTGGGCCTGCGATATGACCGGGGTAGACTAGGATAATTTTGTGCATGGCAGGTGGACCAGGATGGTCGACGTCCCACATGTCGGCGAATGAAAGTATTCTTTCCGATATAGAGGACGAGCAACGAGTATTCATTGTTTATTTTATATGAAAGCTATTGTCTCCACTGTTACGACGGAGGAGTGTGAAACACGGTAGCCCAGTGAACTTGGCATGTGCACCACTCCCTCCTTCCTCATGTAATGCCCAGGTTACAGCTTTTTCTCATTTTCTCTCTATCTATTTCCTCTCAAATGTTTTTTACCTTTCGTTTTTTAAGTACAATTGTTTTTATGCCTTTTTTTAGAATTACTTTTTTTATACCTAGGAGCACGTGTAGAGACTTTGTCTTGTTAATGCCTCTCTCTCCTCCACATAAGGAGTACTACTTGCTATGCATGCATGCGGCGGGCAGCTGGCGTCTTGAG
Source organism: Triticum urartu (assembly GCF_056163025.1). NCBI lineage: Eukaryota > Viridiplantae > Streptophyta > Magnoliopsida > Poales > Poaceae > Triticum > Triticum urartu. The sequence continues at coordinate 238,385 of NC_141879.1, forward strand.
GGGCCAGGGCGGTGAGAGCGGGCTCCGGAAGCGGTCTGGACTCTAGCATGGCCCACCTCACATTATCACCATATATTTCTTGGAGTCCGTGCGCGGCGGGCAGGCGATTTCTTCTCCCTCCCCCGTTTCTCTCTTCTCAGCCGACGCCCGCCGAGCGATTAGATTTCGGCTATCGATGGTTTATTCAATTACGGTCCCACATGTCAGTGAAATTGCAAGACAACGCGTGTCCCCTCTGGTGAGCGGCGTGCGAGCCGGACTGTCAGGGTTGCGACGCGTACGAGTCGTAAGTGTGCCGCCTTTTCCTTTAGAACTTGCGAAGCATAACATTTTCGCGCGATCGATCGATAGAAATCCAGAACAAAATGACGAGGGCGGTGCTTTCCCGCACGTTAGGCGGGCTAGTTCGAGTGATATGACGTGCTACAGTGCCGTGCACTTGCTCCATTTTTATGTAAGAAAGAGTTTACACTCTTACGCGGGAGGAGTGCGAAACACCGCGGATCTGATTTTGATCGAGGGATAACTGTTCCCTGCCAAATAATGGAGGATTGTTAGCGATTATAGCATGATAGTTAGGGCATCTCCAGCGCTGGCCCACAAATTTACACCGGCATCTGTCCGAGGACACTGATGGATGCCATCTGATGCTGCCCACATACCTTTCGACAACTGTATGAACTAACCGGACGAAATTCGTGCGAACAAAGCAAATTTCAAATTGACCGGATGAAACTCATTACATTTCGAGAACTTTTCCTATAAACTGGATGAAATTCATTACATATTTCGCACAAACCGTACTAAAACTACTGTAAACCTAATCTAAACGATTTCCGGGCCCCGACCACCATGTCCGGCCATGAACCTGAGAAAGCCGGCCATTGCCTTTGCCTCCTCCTTATCCGCCTCGATAGCCTCCTCCTCCGGAGCACAAGGTTATGAAGATTTTCGCCTCCACGTCGCCATCAAGCGGCTAATCGGCCGCCAATTTTTATCCCACCAAGCTTGGCATCGACTGAGTGGAGGAGCGGTGGCCTTCCTAGGACCAGAGCGGTGGCGACCTACCGTCTACTACTCTTCCTCGCTGCCGGCTGCACCCGCGCACGCGCGCCGGCTTCGTGGTCGTGGCGGCGGAGGGCGGCCCGGGGGGGGGGAGCCGGAGATCTCCTTCGTCTACTCCTGCGACAGTACGTCCAAGAGAGCTTTGGAGCGCGCCCGGAGCGGAGCCACCGATGTCCTTCGTCTGCTCCTGCGACAGTACGTCCAAGAGATCTTTGGAGTGCCCGGAGGCCATGGTTGGAGTTGTGCCAACAAAAGGAAGGGACCGGAGGAGAATGAGTGTGGGTCTTTGGCTATGGCTGGGAGATGGGGTCAAGTTAATATAGCGGGCGAATGGCAATGAGCCGCGGCAGACGGATGGACGGCTGGCAGCGGAGTAGGTTCGTCGGCAGCCGTGGTGTCATTAACGCGGAGCAGTCGCTTGCACCGGGATGCCGCGCGGGTGGCGCTCTCTCAGCCGGCGCGCTGCTGCAATGCCGGCGCCAGTGAGAGGTCGCGTCGGGCGTGAATGCGGACGCTGCTTCAGTGACTTAACCGCAGGTGCGTTGTCTCACTAACATGTGGGCCCAACGGGCATCAGGCCTGCATGTCAGTGACACACCAACTGCACCTGCAGTTAAGGATGGTGAATGCGGCATTGACGTTTTGGAGAGACGGTGATCGTTTCAGGCGGGAAGCGCTCGCTAGCGATGGAAGGGGTTTCGGTAGGCCAGGGCGGTCAGATGCTGGCGTGGTGGTAAAATGTGAACTCATGGATGACGAGCCTTTGAAGCATATGCGGCACGTATTGACAACCAGGCGTCCATGCAACCGCTCTTGTCGCCAGCTAGCATTCGATGATCACCATTAGACACCACACAACCATACATAACTTATGAATAATGGACGAATCGATCAGACACACACTCGTGTGCAGTGGCACTATGATCGGTTGCTCACGATAGTACATACTCCGCACCATAGTACCCTCTCTAGCTAGGCTGTTTTATAGATTGTCGTTGTGATGGACGATATACATGAGCAAGGCGCCGAGTCACGAGTATGACCGTTGGTGTTGAGCCAGGTGAATACATGCTCGGTGTTCGCGGAGGCCTCCAGCAAACGTCTAAACAGTAATGTCACATACGCATAATTTTGGTTTTTATTTCTTTCTTCATTGACAGGTAGGCCCGCATAGATAGATAGATAAAGAACACGAGCTAATGAGGCGCATGCGGACTGTTTGACTGGTCAACCAGACAAATACGGAGCTATACGCTGAGCCAGTGACCATATAATCACCATATCTCGTATACAATGATCAAAGTGAGCTATCAAGACAAGTTTGATGACCGCCAATGCATTTTACTCGGTAATAAATGACCAGGATTGAAGGGGAATCCAAATTTGCTTCGTCTTCTATCCTTGAGCTCTTGACAAACCAATGCACTATACGGTTGTCCAGCCACTCCACCCGAGAGCTCTCACCAAGCGTCGTTCATGCCACCGCGCCGCCCACTAACCGGTAAGGCAGCGATGGCATCCCGCCGTGCCGAGTTCATCGCCGCTCGCGACCTGACAACTATGTGGGAGGAATTTGAAGATGCCAAGGCCGAATGGGAGGTAGAGCAAGAGGCGGCCAAAGCCGCACAGAGGGAGCGGAAAAGTTAGAAAGCACTCAAGACAAGAGAGGCCTGCCGCCTGATACGTCTCCATCGTATCTACTTCTCCAAACACTTTTGCCCTTGTTTTGGACTCTAACTTGTACGATTTGGATGGAACTAACCCGGACCGACGTTGTTTTCAGCAGAATTGCCATGATGTTGTTTTATGTGCAGAAAACAGAAGTTCTCGGAAAGACCTGAAACTCCACGGAACATCTTAGAAAAAATAATAAAAAATCCTCGCTAAAGATGAAGACCAGGGGGGCCACACCTTGTCCACGAGGGGGGCGCCCCCTACCTCGTGGGGCCCCTGGAGACCCTCCGACGCCAATTCCAACTCTATATATTCGCTTTCGGAGAGAAAAAAATATGAGAGAAGAGTTCATCGCGTTTTACGATACGGAGCCGCCGCCAAGCCCTAAAACCTCTCGGGAGGGCTGATCTGGAGTCCGTTCGGGGCTCCAGAGAGGGGGATTTGTCGCCGTCGTCATCATCAACCATCCTCCATCACCAATTTCATGATGCTCACCGTTGTGCATGAGTAATTCCATCGTAGGCTTGCTGGACGGTGATGGGTTGGATGAGATTTATCATGTAATAGAGTTAGTTTTGTTAGGGTTTGATCCCTAGTATCCACTATGTTCTGAGATTGATGTTGCTATGAATTTGCTATGCTTAATGCTTGTCACTAGGGCCCGAGTGCCATGATTTCAGATCTGAACCTATTATGTTTTCATGAATATATGTGAGTTCTTGATCCTATCTTGCAAGTCTATAGTCACCTATTATGTGTTATGATCCGACAACCCCGAAGTTACAATAATCGGGATACTTCTCGGTGATGACCATAGTTTGAGGAGTTCATGTATTCACTATATGCTAATGCTTGGTTCCGGTTCTCTATTAAAAGGAGGCCTTAATATCCCTTAGTTTCCGTTAGGACCCCGCTGCCACGGGAGGGTAGGACAAAAGATGTCATGCAAGTTCTTTTCCATAAGCACGTATGATTATATTCGGAATACATGCCTACATTACATTGATGAATTGGAGCTAGTTCTGTGTCACCCTATGTTATGACTGTTACATGATGAACCGCATCTGGCATAATTATCCATCACTGATTCGATGCCTACTAGCTTTCCATCTACTGGTTTACGCTTATTTACTTTCCCGTTGCTATTGTTACAATCACTACAAAATACCAAAAACATTACTTTTGCTTTCGTTACTCTTTTGTTACCGTTACCACCACTATCATATTACTTTGCTACTAAATACCTTGCTGCAGATATTAAGTTATCCAGGTGTGGCTGAATTGACAACTCAGTTGCTAATACTGGAGAATATTCTATGGCTCCCCTTGTGTCGAATCAATAAATTTGGGTTGAATACTCTACCCTCGAAAACTGTTGTGATCCCCTATACTTGTGGGTTATCACCGCCACAAGAAAGAAAAGGACGCAAGCGCTGCTGCAGAGAGGTCGGCGGAGATCCAAGCACGGTGGGGTGTCGCCGACAAAGCCAGGAAGGAGAACGACGGCGTCTGGCCAGCATGTGAGAAGTAGTAGTACTAGTAGTTAGTGTGTGTGTCTGTGTCTGAGTACGAGCATGTACCAATACTAGTACTAGTTACTACTGTAGTTTTTAGAGCAAATTACCAGTACATTAGGCTAGACTAAATGGAAAAATTCCTATCCTAAGCATCAAATGGCATCTCTTTCTTTATAGGAATTGAGATGCATGTCATCTCACTTCCTATGATTTTCATATTCCTATCCTATGAACGAAAGGAGGCCTCTGTTGGAGTAACTACTGTAGCTAGTAGTACTGCTGGTACAGTAGTTTTCTTCAAGAAGCGGAATTCAACGAAGTCTTGATGGTTCCTTCGTCCGAGCAACTTCAAAGTGGGAAGTGGGCCTGTGATTTGACGGCTCATTAGTAATTGTTACTGCGGTGCGATGACCTGGGTGACTCCCTTGGAGTTCTGCGTGCATGGCAAGTGGACCAAGATGGTCGACGTCCCACATGTTGGCGAACGGAAGTATTCTTTCCGATGTCGAGGAGCAAGGAAACCGCGTGGTATAGTATCACTGCTGATTGGTTCGCAAAAAAATAGTATCACTGCCGATTTATAATTATTTTTTATTTCTGATGAATGCTAGCGTTTCAACTCTTACGACGAAGGGTGCCAAACACGGCACGTGCTGGATGTCCCACACGCCAGCGAAAGGAGTGGGACATGAACAGCGTGGTAGAGCCTAGCGTAAAAAAACAGCGTGGTAGAGCGTCTCCACTTCTTCCACTTCTGGGTCGGAGACCACACGTAGTAGTACTTAGTGGTATGAACGATACAAAGTGCGACCTGGAGAGAAAGACACGTCTAGTTGGAAGGTCTCGGGGCATACACATAAACAAATATGAAAGTTAATATTTGCCTCCAACTAATATAGTAGTAGTAGAGTACTTAGGCACGTACTCCATAACACCACCGTGCATTGCACGTACAACATTTAGTGGTAGTACGTAGTAAGAGACAAATGCCGCCTAAGAGTTCCCTTCTCGACCTACTTTTGGGTGTTTGGTAGAGTGTATGGAGGGTGCATGAGTCTACACTAGTTTAGCACAAATACACTAGAAGCATGCATGAAGAGGGGTGTTGAGTTGAGCATGCATGAAGAGGGAACAACTATGCTGAGTCGAGAACGCAACCAAACACACCCTATATGCCACGCATGTTCATACCATTTGTGCCTTTCTACTTCACTTACTGCGCTACATTACTCAGGTTCGTACGTCCACTCCTGGGTACATGTCCGTCTCGTAGTTCCAGTCCCACGTGTTCTTCATATAGATGGAACGATCCTTGCATAACACGTGCACCTTGATGTCTCGCGTGTTGGCAAAAGGTTGAACAAAGCTCACGTAAAAAAATAGAGTGGAAGAACATAGATTCCGGACGACCGAGAAGGAGCAAGGAACCTCGTAGTGGAGCATCTGCACTCATAATATTTAATATTATTCAGCGATATAAAATTAACCAATCATCTCCACAGTGGACTGGAAGAGTACAAAACATGGCAGCCCAGTGTAGTTACATCATATTAGTACATGGCTAGCCCACGCTATCACCATAATTCTTGGCTTCCGTGCAACACCTATCTCTAGTAATCCAGCAGCTTGTATCGCTTCTCCCTCCTCGTCTCTATCAAAGTGCGGCGGGCTGGCGTTTCTGCCGTCTTTTGAGGTCGGTTAACTATCACATGTTAGCGACATGCCAAGAGCATTCTAAAAAAAATTCCTTTCATGTTCCGTTTTCAAAAATAAAAAAATCCTTTCACGTACGAATTTGCCTATATGCTTTGAGCAACTTGCATGTCCTATACTGCTCCTGTTTGATACTCTAACTTAGCTAGAGGTTAGACTAACTCATGACTAACCCTGAACTAACTGTAGCCAAAGAGGTGTTTGGGTGACAGGGTTAGATTGACAATAAATGCACTTCATGGAGAGAGAAAAGTGATTTTTTAGTGGTCCCAATGAGAACTATCTCCAGTTAGCACCTCTTGGGTGGGATAGTTTTTTTTGTGGGTTCGGTGCAACTTGCTCCAATTTAAACCCTCATGCTTGGATACTTTAGGGCTATTTGAGCCCCAACTAGCTCAAATTAACTCTAACCCATGGATCCAAACAGGGCCTATGGCCAGTCTCGACGCGGAGCAGTCGCGTGCCCCGGGAAGCGGCGCTCTCTCGGCCGTCGCGCCACTTCAAAGCCGGCACCAGTGAGAGGTCACCTCCGCTCTGGCCGGGCATTAATGCGGCACTGATGCTCCATGGCGACGCACCATTTCACGCCGGAAGTGCGCGCTGGCAAGGGAGTATAGGTTTTGAACCGTTTCAGGTGTAGTACTGGTAGTTTGCAAAACCACACAATTATTGCACTCAGTTTCCTAAGAAATTGTGGTAAAAAACGTTACTCCACACTCCACAGCCCGCTTCCCTTCTCCTTCCTCTTCCACCGCCCGCACACGTCCACAGGAAGCGACCTGTCAACCCTTATATAGGAGTGCTAGCACAAAAAGATGCATGCATGACCACTAAAATTTCCATATTAAATCGCCGCTCCGGCGGGAGTATGGCGTATGTTGTTACCTTCGGCCGACCCATGGCTACCGGGCGACGGCGACCAGAGAAGAGGCGGCGGCAGGGGAATGAATGCAGCTACTATTTGGGTTCGCCTTCCGGCTTAAATAAATGCGCAGCATCACGTGTACCCGCGGGTGCACAAATTGTAACATACTCGTGTCTACATAAGTGGGCGTCACGTAACTGGTGTGTGTGAGAGAGAGATTCTGAGAGACAGAGTGCGTGTGTGCGACTCTAATCTTCGGACATGTACTCAACCTTTTGCATCGGGATATAAGTATAATGGTATTTACTTTAGCTAGTGATTTACGTGGCCATATTAACGTGGTTGTGTCAAAAAAATGTCACTTCCTGCTTGTGATTTGCGTTATATAATTACAAGCAAGATTCTCGTGCATTGCACGGAACATCAATATGCATTTTTTACAAAACACCTGTTGTGATTGACCCATGCAGGAGTAATGCCATGTGTAAAAACTAATGATATCTCGAGAATTTTATAGGAAAACTGGTATCTCGAGAATGTCATCAAAAAAATGAAAGATGAGAGATAAGGCAAGGAGGAGTGGAGCGTGGTGGTGACTGGTGGTCAGAATGGGCGGAGGCATGGGGATGGACGGCGCCGCAGGCGGCAGCAGCCACCATGCATGCTAGATTGTTCCAGAGACTTATTCCTTTTTTAATTGCTAAGCAATGAGGTTGCGGGAGATAATGATGTGGAGAGAGGTGCGGGTATCTTTTGTAAAATTATCATAGTTTGCTTTCTATCCGTCAAATATAGATCATACGGTCTGTATTACAAGATGGCAGGCACACCATCATCGCCAACTCGTTTTTTTATAAGGGCACAGATGATAAGTTTGCTAACTACTAAAGTAAAGTGGAATTTGTCCATGTTATGCAAGTAAATAAAGGTGATTGTTTATCATACGGGTAAGGTTGGATGAAGGGTGGCAGGAACAAATGCTCCGCCTAGAGCATGTGTGTGTGAGATGGAGTCTTAGTGTGTGTGTGGGGTGTGTGTGTGTGTGTCTGTGTGTGTGAGAGAGAGAGAGAGGAGAGAGAGAGAGATGGAGTCTTAGTTTGTGTGTGTGTGGGAGAGAGAGATAAATGGAGTCTAAGTGTGTGGGGGGTGCGTGCGTGTGTGTGTTTGTGTTTGTGTGTGTGTGTGTGAGAGAGAGAGAGATGGATTCTTAGTGTGTGGGGGGGGGTGCGTGCGTGCGTGTGTGTGTGTGTGTGCGTGCGTGTGCGTGTGTGTGTGTGTGTCGCAGGGTCCTCTGTGGTGGATGTAATTTAAGTGTGCATGGCTTCATCATAGAGAGGTGATGTGTATGGCAGAGGCCACCAACGATGGGGTGCGAGAGAGAAAATGCTCGTAGAGAGGAAAGAGAAGGTGCGTGCGCGTGAGAGGAGTCGACATCGAGAGAACGTGTTTGTTCGAGAGACACCGAGGAAGACTACTATATATCGATGGTGCATATGTAGGCCAGAATTAAACAAAGGGATGGTCTTATTGGTTTCGGGGATATAGGGGAAGAGTGAGAGGCGCGGGGGGGGGGGGGTAGCTAGAAGGAGATTGTTAAGTGTGAGTGTGTGTTTTACCCATCCAGACGGAAGTTATGTGCACAAAAGAGGAGAACGATTCGATGTGGCGTTAGGATTGAGGGTAATTAACTACGTATGGAGACATAGAGACCTTGAACGTGCTTGTGTGAGAGGTATACATGTATACGTGGGATGTGTGTGTGTGTGCGCGCGCATGATCGAGATAAAAGAAAGAAGACATAAGTCATAAGATCAACGACATGGGAGAGACGGATCGGTATGACAATATGCATGCATGTGAGAATGCAGGGAAGAAGGCCCGACAATTGAGCATGTGTTTTTGTCTTTAAGAGATAGTGGCGTGGGCTGGAGCATGCATCTATGGTGAGCAGAGGGGGTGAGGCGCAACGATTGTGTAAAAGAGATCAACCTATAAATGCATATGTATGGAGAGACATATATAGTGTGGGTGATAGGAAGCAAGACTCCGTGCGAGAAAGAAATGTTGACGGAGAAACTACAGATAGATACAGAGATGGAGATGCTAGCTAGAGGGACATCCGCTAGTTTGGGTGTTGGAGATGACCGTCGGGTGGTTCAAAGGGTGAAGTTATATATGTGTGTGAGAGGGAACTTGACTGCATGTAGAGAGAAACATATGTAGTGTGCGTGATAGGAATCAAGAGTGAGGGCGAGAAAGAAGGTTGATGGAGAAACAGATAAATACAAAGATAAAGATGCTTGCTAGTGTGCGTTAGAGATAGGAGTCGAGTGGATCAGAAGGCTGGGTTATGTGTGTGGGTGTGAGAGAGATAGAGAGAGGGTGCATGTGAGTCACATACAAACAGATATCAGAGAGAAATGAGATCCAGAGAGACGGAGTTTTGTGTTTGCGAGAGAGAAAGATATTTCACAACGAGAGTGATATCTAGAGAGACATATGAGGGAACGCAAGATATCTCTAGGGAGAGAGGGTGTGTGTGAGCGACATACAAGAGAACAATGGAGAAATATGAGACCCTGGGAGACAGAGTTTGTGTTTGTGTGTGAGAAAGAGATATTGAAGAGGAAGAGTCGTAGGTTCTCATATCTAAGGAGAGAAAGACATCTCTGTATGAGGAGTGTGCGAGTGGCACACATGGGAATAGTAGAGAGAAATGAGACCTCGGGAGACAAAGTTTTGTGTTTGTGTGAGAGAAAGAGACTCCACATGGAGAATCATAGTTAGGGACCCATAGCAGGGAGCGAGATATACTTAGAGAGAGATAGAGTGATGAAGGTCGAGGGAGAGAGAACGTTAGTGTGTTATGAAGATAAAAGATCATTGTCGACATACAGGTAGCACGAGAGATACCTGAGAGACGATAAACGGGTACAAGTCCAGAGAGATAGTCCTATATAAGCATGAGTGATAGCTATATGAGACGAATATCTGGATTAAAGGGGATTCAAATATTTAAACTGGAGACCACGACATCGATAATATCATAACGCAAATTGGTGTATCAAACATGCATATTCATTTGAATCTGGGCACACGTGTGATGTTATATAGTTTATCAATATTGGTGATCCATAGATTCTTCAATTACAAACAATGCATGGTTTATATGCAATTAATGTCTAAACGGGATTACACTATATGTTGCGTGTGTGAAACACATTATACATGTATGAGAAGTTAAAAAAACCCCGCATGAAACACACATTAATTGGAGACAGTTAGCGAGGAATGCATACATTGGATTTGAACATAAAGTGGTTTCAAATATTTGAAAATCCAAATTGATGGATACAACCTTATGAATCTGAGATCATGCCATTTGTAAACCATATTTATGTATAAATAGTGTTGTGCTTTTGAAAGTATATATAAAAAATGATGTATATAGAATGTAATTCCAATTGAAAATGGATCCCGCCCGAAAAAAATAGAATACAAACGGGATTCGAATTGAGTTGGCACGGTAAACGTGCACTCTGCAAAATTTGAACGAAGCTGGGAAAGTCGCAGTAACTGCCCGAAACCAAAATCTGCGAGATGGAAATCACTACTGCCTATCCCTGCCATGCAAAGCCTATCTGCTAGATTTCTATAGGTTTCGATAGGGGTAGGTTTGTAATTTCACCCAAATGTGACGTAACCGCCTCTCACCCGGATTCATACACGGTGGGCGCCAAAACACAGTGTGCCCTCGGCCAAAATCGACTCCCTCCCCGATTCATATTCATACACGGTGGGCGGCAAAAACAAACTCTCGTCGGCAAATATTCGGTGTATGCGAGATTACCGTCCTATCCCCAACGGACTAATGTTGCTGTGATGTAGTAGAAATTTGAAACGGGGCTAAGTTTGTAAATTTCCTCGCATTTGAGACAAGCGCTCCCTGAATACATGGTTCCCCCTTCCTCTCTACCTCCCTTTTCCCCATTCGTACTCCGTGGGCGCCAAAACACCCTCTCCACCCCACCCTCCTTCGTCCGCCGCCGTCCGCCACCCCATCCACTGCCGTCCTCCTCCACCATGCCGGAGCTGATACCCCGATGCCGCCGTCCATTACAAGAGATCGACCTCTCTCATCCATGCCTTCGGACCGGGATCCTTGCATCCCGTCCTCTCACTTCATCCCCGCCGTCGTCCACCTTGCCAACGCCGCTCCTACGACCGTCTAGTCCACCGCACCCCACCGCCACCGTCTACCCTCCTAGATCTGCTTCCACGCCGCCGACAGCCATCGCTACCGCAGCACCGTCAAATTCTCAGCAGATGCGTACACAGCGCTGCACCAGAGCCGGTACTCTTTCGTATCTGCTCAACTTATTTATCGCAGCATGAAAATAGATCGCCACTGCTTTACTCTGATTTCTTGTCTTGGTTGCGAAGTTGCCTTTGTCCGGTTTGCACCTTCAGATCAGCCATGGCATGCTCAACACTATACTCCCAATGCTTATGGTTTTCCCCTTTTATATTCCACACTAGTTAAATCACAGTAGACTAAATTTCAAAATTGGGTCAGTCAATTTTTCAGAGCTCGCCGGAGTTCGCCGATGCAATCGAAGGGGCTCGGGTGGTTGTGCGGCCTCGCCAAACAAAGAAAACTCGACGCGGATGGGGGTTGGGGCGCGGGTGGGGGGTGGGGGTGGCGGAGGAACACAGGCGGTGGGGGCCGGTGGTCCGGCCGGCGGCCCGTGCGGTGTTCTGTATGGGAAGAATCAGAGACGAGGAAGAAGAAGGGTTAGGAGACGTAGGATCTTCATCCAACCGCCTGAAATGGTCGAGAGACAGCTGGGAGTTGCATTCTTAATGCGCTCTGGTTCATCATGTGTGGGCACTGCGCAACCAACATTTTATTATCCAAAATCTGCTTGCTCTTCTTTACCATGTTCGATAGAGCTGGCCTGTACGTGATCGATAGGCTTTAAATTACTAGCGGCAATACAACAACGTATTTTCAAGCCAGTTCCACTTTCCCGATTTATATATCATGGTTATGGTGTACCCCTGTTATGTAACTATGATCTGCCTAGTTGCTGTGTGCTCTTGTTATCATGGTTTGGCAATGAACTCTCTATACAATATATTATGAACCTATCATCTGCCAGCTATCCTTACTTCTGGAGCCTATTTTTTGTGTACTTGTGCCAGATTATATAAATGCACGCACCATATTACAGCACACATGAGCTCTCTCATCAGTATCCAGTGATAGCACATAAGTGTTTACAGGGGCACCCCTATATTAGAATATCATCTGCATTACAAAGATAATCTCACAACTATTTATGTTTTCATGGTTCACAGATATTATACGCAATTATAGTGAATATCAGAATCCGCGCATTAGAAGAATATTGTGGAACACTGCAATGACTTACAAAGTTGGCACCAAGGCATTGAGTGCCATTCTGGAAGCAATGAAACTCGTACGCTCCCCACCTGTTGATTCTTGTTCAGAATATCATCCTAATGACTATTCTAACCTCGAGGAGTCAAAGGCAGATGGCATGTCCTGTTCACCCATCAAGGTGCCTGTTCTAATTTGGCAAGGTTTTATTGATTGCGTGTATCTTGCATATGTTGTCTTGCATTTCTTCTACTTTGTTGCACCGCCATCTGCTTAGTTTACTCATCATATAACTCGAGATGCCATGCCTATCCATTATCAATACATATTCCATCTGTCATCATACCATGTTTTTCCACTCAAATGCTGTTCTTGTGCATCAGACATCAAAAAGGAAGAGGGTGATTGCCGAACCTGAAGGAGCACCAGCAAAGTCCTTGAAAAACGTGGTGGTGCCGGAGAAATCAGACAGCGCCCCACTTATATTGCCTGTACAACCAGTGACACAAAACATAGGACCGACTCCAGCAGACTGTACCCATAGTTCACTAGCCACACCACTAGCCCCACCACACAGGACCTGCACTCCAGCAAAAGGTATACCGATTTCATTTGCCATAGCACCATCCGTACCACAGAAAAATCCCACTCCAGCAAAAAGTACAGCAAGTCCACCGGCCGAAGACCTATCCCAACTGCAGAGACGGCCAATTCCTACAGATTGGAACCCCATTCCATTTATTCCCAGTTTAAAAGACAATGCTTTCAATGTTGTTAGGGACTACGTGCATATATTCCCATCATGGGAAGATTATAGTGAAGACAAACACCATTTTCACATCTTCCTGTCCAACTTACGTGTAAGTGCTATTATTCATGGTTATTATTTTCCCGTTTTCTGCTGATTGAACACATCAATGTTTTACATTACATTGCTGTAACTAGGCGAGGGTCAATCTGGATAGTCATGAAGAGCAAAGCTTGCTTGTGCTTTTCAAGGAAGCATTGCAGCAGTATCGGTGTTACCTGAGGAAATCACACTTTGATGGCAAGTCTATAAACGAATTTTCGGTGAAGTCTCCTGTGCTAAATTTAGAAGACATTGAATGGAAAAACCTTGTTATGCACTGGTCTCGTTCCCAGGATGAGGTACTGTCTATAAGATCACATGACAATTTGAACTTCTACTTTTCCGCATGTGCCTTACGGATCTTTTTTGCAGGAAATCTGCTCGAAGAAGAATTCCGGTTTGAAAAGAACGACAGGATATCGCAAATATGCTGCCCGCTGCTTTGCTCTTGTTAGTACCTGTTGTCCTGTATCACTGTACTTGCATACATACCTGGTTCATTACGTGACAGCAGTATGCATGATAGCTTGCTTATCAATTGTTCGCTCCAAATTATCTGATCTGTATGAATGGTTACATTAGTGTAAAATATATCCAATGCCAATGAATTTTTTTAGCTCTGCATTGTTCTTGTAAGTACATGTTGTCCTTTATCAGTGTACTTATATTGACAGGTAGTTGTTCATGTACCATCACTCTACAGCTTATTTTCCTTTGCCCTCCATTTTCTACACATCAGATCTATATTTACTCTTACCATAAGGTTGGTACTGAAGAAGTTTAGCTGTGCATTGCTCTTGGTTGTGCCTTTTGCCTGTATCGCTGCACATACATTTATAGCTACTTGGTTATATAGCATCACTCTTCATCTTATCTTAAATATTCTCCATTTTTTGTATATTATCACATCTATATTTACTCTTAACAAAATGTAGAATAAAGGCAATGCTTATGAAGAAGATTCTGTGCTAAACTTCTTGAATTTCCCCCCATCTGCATGGACAAGGGCTTTATAGAGCCTGTCTTCACCAGTAATGTAAGTTTGTCCTTCTCAAGCCTTCAAACTTTGTTGTGTATATTTGGTTAGGCATAACTGCAACAGCTGTTTATTTTTGGTGTTTGCATCAAATTGCATGTTTAAAGTTTATTATGTACATAAACAAAAGTTTCTCCTTCTCAATTTAAGTTTTCAGTTGTACAACCAAGTTCCTTCTTCATACCATGTAAATTAAACTATACAGAGCAAGTGATCTTCTTTTGCACTGCATGTATGCTTCTGTTCTTCATCCGTAATCCAGTGGTGTGGTGAACCTACCCACTACAGTACAATGTCATATTTTGCAATGTCTTAACTATGAACAATGTCATATCATTCTACTATTATTTAAACCGTCTCTTTATTTGCCAATCTGAAATGGTATAAATTGACAGCACACTAACCATTGATACTTATGAGTTCTTGATCTGTAATCCAGTGGTGTCGTGAAGCTTCCAACTCCTTCACAATGTCATTTCCTGCCATGTCTTGACCTGAACAATACCATATTGTGTTAATGCAATTCTAAACTGTGTCACTTTATTTGTCAGTAAGAAATGTGATGAATTGTCAGCACTGATACTTTTATGTGCAAAACCTGTCATCTGTCTGCTTGTTTATCTTTCAGAGTGAGGAAGATATAAGTGTTGAACAAGCGCAGTCTCATCATCTTGCCCAGCTGCTTGCGCTGCAGCTCCCCAGCAAGGCTAACCTTTCTTGAACTCTATTGAAGTGCTGTCGGTTTTGTATATTATTTTGTCGGCGTGTTTATTTGCACTGGTGGCGATCTTTGATGCCCAGTGTATGTAATATGCTGTCTGCTTGTGCTTTATTATCATAGTGGTGAACTTTGATGCCCAGCGGATGTAATATGCCATAATTTCTTTATTGTATAGTCTAGGTTTTTTCTTATTCACGATGCTGCAGTTATTTTACTGTATATATATCCTGTCTTCGCAGTAAACCGGCCAAACCGTAAAATTACGGTACATAATCGGGCCGTCATGCAATCACGATGTATGATCCGCATCATGGGCCCCGTCAAACTGGACCACTAGTAGATTCGGGCCTTTAATAGGCCGAGTAACCCCCGGCCCTCTTTTCGCAAGAAAACTCAATGGGCTTTTAGGAGGCTGAGAAGTAGGTTGGGCCTGAAACGTGCCGAATAGCTCACGGGCCAGCAATAGCCCGAAATGGACCCGGCCCATGATTGTGCGAATCAATTCACGGGCTTTTAACAGGCCAAAGTTGTCTCGGTCCTTGTTTGGCCCAATCACATATCCGCTGCGAGCAGGCCGGATGCAAACCGGGCCGTAGTTAGGCCCAACTATATGACGGGCTTTTAACAGGCCGAAATTAATATAGGGCCGAAATGTTAAACGGGCCCTTAACAGGCCGAAACTAATATCAGGCCGAATTACTAAATGGGCCTTTAGCAAGTGGGCCCAAAAACATAGCTTCCAGTTAACGGGCTGAATCTGATATGGGCCATAATTGAGCCCAAAGCCTCTTAAAGGGTCGGACCTGATCTGGGCTGTGATTTGGCCCAGAAAGTGGGAGGCTTTTAACGGGCCGGATCTTATATGGGCCATTATTAGGCCCGGAACATGGCAGGCCATTAATGGACCGGATCAAATATGGGCCGACATTTGGCCCAAAACATGGCAGCCAGTTAATGGGCCGGCCTACTAGGGTCCTCAAAATCTTGTGGGCCTACAGCTGGGCCGGCCCATTAATGTCGGCGAAATCTTGTGGGCCTTTAGCTGGGCCGGCCCATTATGATCCGCAAGAATTTTGTGGGCCTTTACCTGGGCCGGCCCATTATGGCACACAAAAATCTTTTGGGCCTTTACCTGGGCCGGCCTATTATGGCCCGCGAAATCTTCTGGGCCTTTAGCTGGGCCAGCCCATTATGGTCCGCAAAATCTCGTGGGCCTTTAGCTGGGCCGGCCCATTATGGTATGCAAAATCTTGTGGGACTTTAGTTGGGCCGGCCCATTTAAACTTGATGGACCGTGCCACGTGTCGACGTATCATAGGCGCCTTCTGTCCAATGAGTGGACAACATCTGTCCCAACGATGAGCCGACACGTGTTTCCTCCAGCCAATGATGATTTTACACGTGGAAAATCCCCATTGGTCGGGGCTGTTAACGGGTTATCGGATCCAAAACCCGACCCGATAGCTTAACGGCGTTCCGTTACGGTGGATGCCACGTGTCGGTCACCCTTGACGAAAGCACTTCTGTGACGCGCGATTTATCGTCATGGAAGTGGACACTTCCGTGATGATAATTTTCGTAATGTCATGGAACACTTCTACGACAGCACAGGTATGACTATCTTGATTCTGTCATAAACTTGTCATGGATGTACATGCATGACAAAAAATGCGACCTACTGTGACAAACACGTATCATCACGGAAGTGTATTTTTTTGTAGTGCAAGACACAGGCTGTGTACGTCGGCATCGCCTCGGGGATGGCCTTCATGGGACCCAAGCGGCAGCGGCCTTCCGTGTTCTACTTCTTCTCGATGATGGCGACGGGTGAGGGAGTCCTGCATTAGGGGGTATCCGGACAGCCGGACTATATACTTTGGCCGGACTGTTGGACCGTGAAGATACAAGACTCAAGACTTCGTCCCGTGTCCGGATGGGACTCTCCTTTGCGTGGAAGACAAGCTTGGTGATCCGGATATTAGATTTCCTTCTTTGTAACCAACTCTATGTAAACCCTAGCCCTCTCCGGTGTCTATATAAACCGGAGGGTTTGGTCTGTATAGGAACAATCATAATCATCATAGGCTAGCTCCTAGGGTTTAGCCTCTACGATCTCGTGGTACATCAACTCTTGTAATACTCATATCATCAATATCAATCAAGCAGGAAGTAGGGTTTTACCTCCATCGAGAGGGCCCGAACCTGGGTAAAACATCGTGTCCCTTGCTTCCTGTTACCATTAGCCTTAGACGCACAGATCGGGACCCCCTACCCGAGATCCGCCGGTTTTGACACCGACATTGGTGCTTCCATTGAGAGTTCCTCTATGTCGTCGCTGCAAGGCTCGATGGCCCGCCTCGTTGTCAAGGACAACATCACCTCTGGGGGAGCACTGGCAGTAGGCCAAACTCTTTGACTGGGCAGCATCTTCATGGCCGCCCGATCGGCTTCTGCGCTGACAATGACCTCTCGGGTCATCAAAAACGACCTCCACGTCAACTCGGAACTCACTGAGCAGATGGATCCAATGGAGCTCTCCTCCCTCAATGAGCTTTTGGACTGCATCGCCGCTTTGGGAGTCGCAACATACTATGATCGGATTGGGCTTAAACCCGACCAAAGGGATATTAAATCCCCACCGGTCACCCACGAGATAGCGGTAGTGGAAGAGCCGCACATGGATTATCCCTCTAATTTGAGGACGAACTATGTCCGGATTGCCGAGCTCTCTGAGTCGGATACCCATTCGCGGGAGGACATGACCCAGGCCCCGAACTTAGAGTCGGGCAATGGGCCGGAAAAATCGGGTAGCACCCCGGAGCCCGAGCTGTCAGGCCCAGAAGCTCCTCTGCCCCTGGGCGTTAGATCGGATCAGAATCCAGATTTAACTAATCCCGCCCACCCATACTTAAGCCGTCTCTCCCATATAAGACAAGAGCCCCAAGAGACAGTACATCGCTACTGGGCCAGATTCCTCCTTGTGATAAACAAGGTCAAGGACTGTCGCGAGGAAGACGCAATCTCAGTTTTTTGCAAAAACTACACGAGCAAGGGGATCCTTAATGCTATAAGTCGCCGTGACATAGTACACTTTGCCGACTTAGCAGCCATGGTACAGAAGTAATGTGCGATGGAAAGCGCCTGGAAAACCCAAACAGACTTTTGGGAAAATCCGGCTCTCACTAAACCCTTCCTCCGAACTAAAAGGGCGAACTCTCGTAAGTTACCCGATCCAATTCCCAAAAAACCAAAGCCCACTCCAGGGCGTGGAACCGTATTGGAAGAATGGCTCAATGGGCCATGCAATATTCACAGCACGTCGGACACTACGCCAACGCATAGCCTTAGAGCATGTTGGATACTCCGACAGGTAGCAAAAAGTGGTGAGGATCTTCTTGTAAATCATAAAGCAGAGCAACATCCCGCCGATGACAACAATGCGGTACTAACAGTCTTCGAGACTTTCACCTCAAATAATAGGCGCAAGCGAGTTCATCGAAACTTCGCTGAAATCTGCCACGGGGCAAAAATAAATCCGTGGAACGACACTGCTATAACTTTCAGTTCCAGTGACGAACCTCGATTCCATACAGTCCGGGCACCAGCCGCTTTGGTCCTTAGCCCAACCGTGGACGGCTTCCGACTCACTAAAGTACTCATGGACGGCGGAAGCGGATTAAACTTGATCTATGAGGAAACACTCAACAAGATGGAAATTGATAAAAGCCGCATCGAACAGAGTGGCACAACCTTCAGGGGAATCATCCCTAGTCGGGAGGCACGGTGTGCGGGAAAAATCACACTCGATGTGGTATTCGGCACCTCGGAGAATTACAGGTCCGAAGAAATCACATTCCAAGTGGCTCCTTTCAGCAGCGGATACCACGCCCTTTTAGGATGGGACGCATTCACTAGCTTTCAAGCTATACCACATTACGGGTACATGAAGCTTAAAATGCCCGGACCCAATGGAATCATCACTCTAACCAGTGATCCGGACGTCGCACTCCGCGCCGAAAATAAAACTGCAGCACTAGCCATGGAAGCATTATCCGAAGCCCTAGCAGCCGAAGAACTAACAATGCTGTGCACCACAGTGGGCAGGGACGACGTGATACTCGACAAACGACCCAAGTCCACCTCATTTAAACCCGCAGACGAGATAGTCAAATTCCAGGTCCATCCAACGGACCCCACAAAGACGGCTTCCATCGGGACACAGTTGAGCCCCAAAATGGACGCCGCACTACGAGACTTCCTACGCGAGAATTGGGACATTTTCGCCTGGCATCCTTCGGACATGCCGGCCATCCCATGCAGGCTGGCCGAACACAACCTCAATATACTGAAAGGATACAAGCCAGTCAAGCAAACTCTTAGGCGCTTCGCAGAGCCTAAACGGCAAGCCATGGGAGAAGAGCTAGCCAAGCTACTTGAGGACGGATTCATCAGAGATATCAAGCATCCGGATTGGCTAGCCAATCTGGTAATGGTACCAAAGAAGGAGAAATCCTGGCGCCTATGCGTCGATTTCAAAGACCTCAACAAGGCTTGCCCGAAGGATCCCTTCCCCCTCCCTCGCATCGACCAAATCATCGACGCCACCGCAGGACACGATTCACTATGCTTTCTTGACGCATACTCCAGATACCATCAAATAAAGATGGCAGAGTCCGACCAAGCCGCAACGGCCTTCATAACGCCATATGGCCCTTTCTGCTTCAACACTATGCCTTTCGGGCTTAAAAATGCCAGCGTAACCTATCAACGCATGATTCAAACATGCCTGGAGAAGCAAATCGGCAAAACAGTGGAAGCATATGTGGACGACGTGGTCATAAAAACAAGACACGTCGAAACCCTGATAGATGACTTGAGGCTTACATTCGATAACCTCTGAACATATGAATGTTGGGTTTCGTAGTAATTTCAAAATTTTCCTACGCACACGCAAGATCATGGTGATGCATAGCAACGAGAGGGGAGAGTGCTGTCTACGTACCCACGTAGACCGACTGCGGAAGCGTTGACACAACGTAGAGGAAGTAGTCGTACGTCTTCACGATCCAACCGATCAAGCACCGAAACTACGGCACCTCCGAGTTCGAGCACACGTTCAGCTCGATGACGATCCCCGGACTCCGATCCAGCAAAGTGTCGGGGAAGAGTTCCGTCAGCACGACGGTGTGGTGACGATCTTGATGTACTACAGCAGCAGGGCTTCGCCTAAACTCCGCTACAGTATTATCGAGGAATATGGTGGCTGGGGGCACCGCACACGACTAAGGAATAGATCACGTGGATCAACTTGTGTGTTCTAGGGTGCCTCTGCCTCAGTATATAAAGGACTAGAGGGGGGAGGCTGGCCGGCCAAGGTGTGGCGCGCCAGGAGAGTCCTACTCCCTCTGGGAGTAGGATCCCCCCCCCCCAATCCTAGCTGGAATAGGATTCGCGGAGGGGGAAAAGAGAGAGAGGGGGCCGGCCACCTCTCCTAGTCCTAATAGGACTAGGGGAAGGGGGAGGCGCGCAGCCCATGTAGGGATGCCTCTTCTCTTTTCCACTAAGGCCCATCATGGCCCATTTAGCTCCCGGGGGGTTCCGGTAACCTTCCCGGTACTCCGGTAAAATCCCGATTTCACCCGGAACACTTCCGATATCCAAACATAGGCTTCCAATATATCAATCTTTACGTCTCGACCATTTCAAGACTCCTCGTCATGTCCGTGATCACATCCGGGACTCCGAACAACCTTCAGTACATCAAAATGCATAAACTCATAATATAACTGTCATTGTAACCTTAAGCGTGCGGACCCTACGGGTTCGAGAACAATGTAGACATGACCGGGACACGTCTCCGGTCAATAACCAATAGCGGGACCTGGATTCCCATATTGGCCCCTACATATTCTACGAAGATCTTTATCGGTCAGACCGCATAACAACATACGTTGTTCCCTTTGTCATCGGTATGTTACTTGCCCGAGATTTGATCGTCGGTATCCAATACCTAGTTCAATCTCGTTACCGGCAAGTCTCTTTACTCGTTCTATAATACATCATCTCGCAAATAACTCATTAGTTGCAATGCTTGCAAGGCTTATGTGATGTGCATTACCGAGAGGGCCCGGAGATACCTCTCCGACAATCGGAGTGACAAAACCTAATCTCGAAATACGCCAACCCAACATGTACCTTTGGAGACACCTGTAGTACTCCTTTATAATCACCCAGTTACGTTGTGACGCTTGGTAGTACCCAAAGTGTTCCTCCGGTAAACGGGAGTTGCATAATCTCATAGTTATAGGAACATGTATAAGTCATGAAGAAAGCAATAGCAACATACTAAAAGATCGGGTGCTAAGCTAATGGAATGGGTCATGTCAATCAGATCATTCTCTTAATGATGTGATCCCGTTAATCAAATAACAACTCATTGTTCATGGTTAGGAAACATAACCATCTTTGATTAACGAGCTAGTCAAGTAGAGGCATACTAGTGACACTTTGTTTGTCTATGTATTCACACATGTATTATGTTTCCGGTTAATACAATTCTAGCATGAATAATAAACATTCATCATGATTATAAGGAAATAAATAATAACTATATTATTGCCTCTAGGGCATATTTCCTTCAGTCTCCCACTTGCACTAGAGTCAATAATCTAGATTACACCGTAATGATTCTAACACCCATGGAGCCTTGGTGCTGATCATGTTTTGCTCGTGGAAGAGGCTTAGTCAACGGGTCTGCAACATTCAGATCCGTATGTATCTTGCAAATATCTATGTCTCCCACCTGGACTAGATCCCGGATGGAATTGAAGCGTCTCTTGATGTGCTTGGTTCTCTTGTGAAATCTGGATTCCTTTGCCAAGGCAATTGCACCAGTATTGTCACAAAAGATTTTCATTGGACCCGATGCACTAGGTATGACACCTAGATCGGATATGAACTCCTTCATCCAGACTCCTTCGTTCGCTGCTTCCGAAGCAGCTATGTACTCCGCTTCACATGTAGATCCCGCTACGACGCTTTGTTTAGAACTGCACCAACTGACAGCTCCACCATTTAATGTAAACATGTATCCGGTTTGCGATTTAGAATTGTCCGGATCAGTGTCAAAGCTTGCATCAACGTAACCTTTGGTACCTCCATATACGAGAAACATATCCTTAGTCCTTTTCAGGTATTTCAGGATGTTCTTGACCGCTGTCCATTGATCCACTCCTGGATTACTTTGGTACCTCCCTGCTAGACTTATAGCAAGGCACACATCGGGTCCGGTACACAGCATTGCATACATGATAGATCCTATGGCTGATGCATAGGGAACATCTTTCATATTCTCTCTATCTTCTGCAGTGGTCGGGCATTGAGTCTTACTCAATTTCACACCTTGTAACACAGGCAAGAATCCTTTCTTTGCTTGATCCATTTTGAACTTCTTCAAAATTTTGTCAAGGTATGTTGTTTGTGAAAGTCCAATTAAGCGTTTTGATCTATCTCTATAGATCTTTATGCCTAATATGTAAGCAGCTTCACCAAGGTCTTTCATTGAAAAACTCTTATTCAAGTATCCCTTTATGATATCCAGAAATTCTATATCATTTCCAATTAGTAATATGTCATCCACATATAATATTAGAAATGCTACAGAGCTCCCACTCACTTTCTTGTAAATACAGGCTTCTCCGAAAGTCTGCATAAAACCAAATGCTTTGATCACACTATCAAAGCGTTTATTCCAACTCCGAGAGGCTTGCACCAGTCCATAAATGGATCGCTGGAGCTTGCACACTTTGTTAGCTCCTTTTGGATCGACAAAACCTTCTGGTTGCATCATATACAACTCTTCTTCCAGAAATCCATTCAGGAATGCAGTTTTGACATCCATTTGCCAAATTTCATAATCATAAAATGCGGCAATTGCTAACATGATTCGGACGGACTTAAGCATCGCTACGGGTGAGAAGGTCTCATCGTAGTCAATCCCTTGAACTTGCCGAAAACCTTTCGCGACAAGTCGAGCTTTGTAGACAGTAACATTACCATCAGCGTCAGTCTTCTTCTTAAAGATCCATTTATTCTCAATTGCTTGCCGATCATCGGGCAAGTCAACCAAAGTCCATACTTTGTTCTCATACATGGATCCCATCTCAGATTTCATGGCTTCAAGCCACTTTGCGGAATCTGGGCTCACCATCGCTTCTTCATAGTTCGTAGGTTCATCATGATCTAGTAGCATGATTTCCAGAACAGGATTACCGTACCACTCTGGCGCGGATCTTACTCTGGTTGATCTACGAGGTTCAGTAGTATCTTGATCTGAAGTTTCATGACTATCATCATTAGCTTCCTCACTTATTGGTGTAGGTGTCGCAGAAACAATTTTCTGTGATGTACTACTTTCCAATAAAGGAGCAGGTACAGTTACCTCGTCAAGTTCTACTTTCCTCCCACTCACTTCTTTCGAGAGAAACTCCTTCTCTAGAAAGGATCCATTCTTAGCAACGAATGTCTTACCTTCGGATCTGTGATAGAAGCTGTACCCAACAGTCTCCTTTGGGTATCCTATGAAGACACATTTCTCCGATTTGGGTTAGAGCTTATCAGGCTGAAGCTTTTTCACATAAGCATCGCAGCCCCAAACTTTAAGAAACGACAACTTTGGTTTCTTGCCAAACCACAGTTCATAAGGCGTCGTCTCGATGGATTTTGATGGTGCCCTATTTAACGTGAATGCGGCCGTCTCTAGAGCGTATCCCCAAAACGATAGCGGTAAATCAGTAAGAGACATCATAGATCGCACCATATCTAGTAAAGTACGATTACGACGTTCGGACACACCATTACGCTGTGGTGTTCCGGGTGGCGTGAGTTGCGAAACTATTCCACAATTTTTCAAATGTACACCAAACTCGTAACTCAAATATTCTCCTCCACGATCAGATCGTAGAAACTTTATTTTCTTGTTACGATGATTTTCAACTTCACTCTGAAATTCTTTGAACTTTTCGAATGTTTCAGACTTGTGTTTCATTAAGTAGATATACCCATATCTGCTTAAGTCATCTGTGAAGGTGAGAAAATAACGATATCCGCCACGAGCCTCAATATTCATCGGACCACATACATCTATATGTATGATCTCCAACAAATCTGTTGCTCTCTCCATAGTTCCGGAGAACGGTGTTTTTGTCATCTTGCCCATGAGGCACGGTTCGCAAGTACCAAGTGATTCATAATCAAGTGGTTCCAAAAGTCCATCAGTATGGAGTTTCTTCATGCACTTTACACCGATATGACCTAAACGACAGTGCCACAAATAAGTTGCACTTTCATTATTAACTCTGCATCTTTTGGCTTCAACATTATGAATATGTGTATCACTACTATCGAGATTCATCAAAAATAGACCACTTTTCAAAGGTGCATGACCATAAAAGATATTACTCATATAAATAGAACAACCATTATTCTCTGATTTAAATGAATAACCATCTCGCATCAAACAAGATCCAGATATAATGTTCATGCTCAACGCTAGCACCAAATAACAATTATTTAGGTCTAATATTAATCCCGAAGGTAGATGTAGAGGTAGCGTGCCGACCGCGATCACATCGACTTTGGAACCGTTTCCCACGCGCATCGTCACCTCGTCCTTTGCCAGTGCTCGCTTATTCCGTAGTCCCTGTTTCGAGTTGCAAATATTAGCAACAGAACCAGTATCAAATACCCAGGTGCTACTGCAAGCTCTAGTAAGGTACACATCAATAACATGTATATCACATATACCTTTGTTCACCTTGCCATCCTTCTTATCTGCCAAATACTTGGGGTAGTTCCGCTTCCAGTGACCAGTCTGCTTGCAGTAGAAGCACTCAGTTTCAGGCTTAGGTCCAGACTTGGGTTTCTTCTCCTGAGCAGCAACTTGTTTGCTGTTCTTCTTGAAGTTCCCCTTCTTCTTCCCTTTGCCCTTTTTCTTGAAACTAGTGGTCTTGTTGACCATCAACACTTGATGCTCCTTCTTGATTTCTACCTCCGCAGCTTTCAGCATTGCGAAGAGCTCGGGAATAGTCTTGTTCATCCCTTGCATATTATAGTTCATCACGAAGCTCTTGTAGCTTGGTGACAGTGATTGGAGAATTCTGTCAATGACGCAATCATCTGGAAGATTAACTCCCAATTGAATCAAGTGATTATTATACCCAGACATTTTGAGTATATGCTCACTGACAGAACTGTTCTCCTCCATCTTGCAGCTATAGAACTTATTGGAGACTTCATATCTCTCAATCCGGGCATTTGCTTGAAATATTAACTTCAACTCCTAAAACATCTCATATGCTCCATGACGTTCAAAACATCGTTGAAGTCCCGATTCTAAGCCGTAAAGCATGGCACACTGAACTATCGAGTAGTCATCAGCTTTGCTCTGCCAGACGTTCATAACATCTGGTGTTGCTCCAGCAGCAGGCCTGGCACCGAGCGGTGCTTCCAGGACGTAATTCTTCTGTGCAGCAATGAGGATAATCCTCAAGTTACGGACCCAGTCCGTGTAATTGCTACCATCATCTTTTAACTTTGCTTTCTCAAGCAACGCATTAAAATTCAACGGAACAACAGCACGAGCCATCTATCTACAATCAACATAAACAAGCAAGATACTATCAGGGACTAAGTTCATGATAAATTTAAGTTCAATTATTCATATTACTTAAGAACTCCCACTTAGATAGACATCCCTCTAATCTTCTAAGTGCTCACGTGATCCAAATCAACTAAACCATAACCGATCATCACGTGAGATGGAGTAGTTTTCAATGGTGAACATCGTTATGTTGATCATATCTACTATATGATTCACGCTCGACCTTTCGGTCTCCGTGTTCTGAGGCCATATCTGCATATGCTAGGCTCGTCAAGTTTAACCTGAGTATTCTACGTGTGCAAAAACTGGCTTGCACCCGTTGTAGATGGACGTAGAGCTTATCGCACCCGATCATCACGTGGTGTCTGGGCACGACGAACTTTGGCAATGGTGCATACTCAGGGAGAACACTTCTTGATAATTTAGTGAGAGATCATCTTATAATGCTACCGTCAATCAAAGCAAGATAAGATGCATAAAAGATAAACATCACATGCAATCAATATAAGTGATATGATATGGCCATCATCATCTTGTGCTTGTGATCTCCATCTTCGAAGCACCGTCGTGATCACCATCGTCACCGGCGCGATACCTTGATCTCCATCGTAGCATCGTTGTCGTCTCGCCAATCTTAAGCTTCCACGACTATCACTACCGCTTAGTAATAAAGTAAAGCATTACATCGCGATTGCATTGCATACAATAAAACGACAACCATAAGGCTCCTGCCAGTTGCTGATAACTTGGTTACAAAACATGATCATCTCATACAATAAAATTCAGCATCATGTCTTGACCATATCACATCACAACATGCCCTGCAAAAACAAGTTAAACGTCCTCTACTTTGTTGTTGCAAGTTTTACGTGGCTGCTACGGGCTTAAACAAGAACCAATCTCACCTACGCATCAAAACCACAACGATAGTTTGTCAAATAGACTCCGTTTTAACCTTCGCAAGGACCGGGCGTAGCCATACTTGGTTCAACTAAAGTTGGAGAGACAGTCGCCCGCAAGCCACCTATGTGCAAAGCACGTCGGGGGAACCGTGTTGGAAATATGCCCTAGAGGCAATAATAAATTGATTATTATTATATTTCCTTGTTCATGATAATCGTTTATTATCCATGCTATAATTGTATTGATAGGAAACTCAGATACATGTGTGGATACATAGACAACACCATGTCCCTAGTGAGCCTCTAGTTGACTAGCTCGTTGATCAATAGATGGTTACGGTTTCCTAACCATGGACATTGGATGTCGTTGATAACGGGATCACATCATTAGGAGAATGATGTGATGGACAAGACCCAATCCTAAGCATAGCACTAGATCGTGTAGTTCGTATGCTAAAGCTTTTCTAATGTCAAGTATCATTTCCTTAGACCATGAGATTGTGCAACTCCCGGATACCGTAGGAGTGCTTTGGGTGTATCAAACGTCACAACGTAACTGGGTGATTATAAAGGTGCATTACAGGTATCTCCGAAAGTGTCTGTTGGGCTGGCACGAATCGAGACTGGGATTTGTCACTCCGTGTAAGCGGAGAGGTATCTCTGGGCCCACTCGGTAGGACATCATCATATGCGCAATGTGACCAAGGAGTTGATCACGGGATGATGTGTTACGGAACGAGTAAAGAGACTTGCCGGTAACGAGATTGAACAAGGTATATGGATACCGACGATCGAATCTCGGGCAAGTAACATACCGATAGACAAAGGGAATTGTATACGGGATTGATTAAGTCCTTGACATCGTGGTTCATCCGATGAGATCATCGTGGAACATGTGGGAGCCATCATGGGTATCCAGATCCCGCTGTTGGTTATTGACAGGAGAACGTCTCGGTCATGTCTGCATGTCTCCCGAACCCGTAGGGTCTACACACTTAAGGTTCGGTGACGCTAGGGTTATGAAGATATGTGTATGCAGTAACCCGAATATTGTTCGGAGTCCCGGATGAGATCCCGGACGTCACGAGGAGTTCCGGAATGGTCCGGAGGTAAAGATTTATATATAGGAAGTCATGTTTCGGCCATCGGGACAAGTTTCGGGGTTATCGGTATTGTACCGGGACCACCGGAGGGGTCTCGTGGGCCCACCAGGTGGGGCCACCTGTCCCGGGGGGCCACATGGGCTGAAATAGGAGGGAACCCAGCCCATAGTGGGCTGGAGCGCCACCCCCTATAGGCCCATGCGCCTAGGGTTCCACCATGGAAGAGTCCATGTGGTGGAAGGCACCCCTAGGTGCCTTGGGGGGGAGGGAAACCTCCCCTTGGCCGCCGCCCCCCCTAGTAGATCTCATCTACTAGGGCCGGCGCCCCCCTTGGCACCCCTATATATAGTGGGGGGGGAGGAGGGATTTCAGGCCAGCCCCTGGCGCCTCCCTCTCTCCCCGTTACGTCTCTCTCCCGTAGTATAGGCGAAGCCCTGCTACTGTGACGCCCTGCATCCACCACCACGCCGTCGTGCTGCTGTATCTTCATCAACCTCTCCCTCCTCCTTGCTGGATCAAGGCATGGGAGACGTCTCCGTTCCGTACGTGTGTTGAACGCGGAGGTGCCGTGCGTTCGGCACTTGATCATCGGTGATTTGAATCACGACGAGTACGACTTCATCAACCCCGTCCACTTGAACGCTTCCGCTTAGCGATCTACAAGGGGATGTAGATGCACTCTCCTTCCCCTCGTTGCTAGTCTCTCCATAGATAGATCTTGGTGATACGTAGGAAAATTTTGAATTTTTGCTACGTTCCCCAACAGTGGTATCAGAGCTAGGTCTATTGCGTAGATTCTATGCACGAGTAGAACACAAAGTAGTTGTGTGCGTTGATTTTGTTCAATATGCTTGCCGTTACTAGTCTTGTATTGATTCGGCGGCATCGTGGGATGAAGCGGCCCGGACCAACCTTACACGTATGCTTACGTGAGACAGGTTCCACCGACTGACATGCACTAGTTGCATAAGGTGGCTAGCGGGTGTCTGTCTCTCCCACTTTAGTTGGATCGGATTCGATGAAAAGGGTCCTTATGAAGGGTAAATAGCAATTGGCATATCACGTTGTGGTCTTTGCGTAGGTAAGAAACGTTCTTGCTAGAAACCCATAGCAGCCACGTAAAACATGCAAACAACAATTAGAGGACGTCTAACTTGTTTTTGCAGGGTATGCTATGTGATGTGATATGGCCAAAAGGATGTGATGAATGATATATGTGATGTATGAGATTGATCATGTTCTTGTCAAAGGAATCACGACTTGCATGTCGATGACGAGACAACTTAAAGAAGACACAATGATGGAGATCATGATGATGGAGATCATGGTGTCATACCGGTGACAAGATGATCATGGAGCCCCAAGATGGAGATCAAAGGAGCTATATGATATTGGCCATATCATGTCACTACTATTTGATTGCATATGATGTTTATCATGTTATGCATCTTGTTTACTTAGTACGACGGTAGTAAATGAGATGATCCCTCATTAAAATTTCAAGAAGTGTTCTCCCCTAACTGTGCACCGTTGCTACAGTTCGTCGCTTCGAAGCATCACGTGTTAATCGGGTGTGATAGATCCTTTCGTTCACATACAACGGGTGTAAGCAAGAATTACACATGCAAAAACACTTAGGGTTAACTTGACGAGCCTAGCATGTGAAGACATGGCCTCGGAACACAGAGACCGAAAGGTCGAGCATGAGTCGTATAGAAGATACGATCAACATGAAGATGTTCACCGACGTTGACTACTCCGTCTCACGTGTTAATCGGACACGGCCTAGTTCACTCGGATCATGTAATCACTTAGATGACTAGAGGGATGTCTATCTAAGTGGGAGTTCATAAGATGAACTTAATTATTCTGAACATAGTCAAAAGGATTTTGCAAACTATGTCGTAGCTCACGCTATAGTTCTACTGTTTAGTTATGTTCCTAGAGAAAAATTAGTTGAAAGTTGATAGTAGCAATTATGCGGACTAGGTCCGTGAACTGAGGATTGTCCTCATTGCTTCATAGAAGGCTTATGTCCTTAATGCACCGCTCAGTGTGCTGAACCTCGAACGTTGTCTGTGGATGTTGCGAACATCTGACATACACGTTTTGATAACTACATGATAGTTCAGTTAAACGGTTTAGAGTTGAGGCACCAAAGACGTTTTGAAACGTCACGAAACATATGAGATGTTTTAAGGGCTGAAATTGGAATTTCAGGCTCGTGCCCACGTCAAAAGGTATAAGACCTCCGACGATTTTCTTAACCTGCAAACTAAGGGAGAAAAGCTCAATTGTTGAGCTTGTGCTCAGATTGTCTGAGTACAACAATCATTTGAATCGAGTGGGAGTTGATCTTCCAGATGAGATAGTGATGTTTCTCCGAAGTCATTACCACCAAGCTGCTAGAGCTTTGTGATGAACTATGATATATCAGGGACATATATGATGATCCTTGAGATATTCGTGATGTTTGACACCGCGAAAGTAGAAATCAAGAAGGAGCATCAATTGTTGATGGTTGGTGAAACCACTAGTTTCAAGAAGGGCAAGGGAACAAAGGGATACTTCATGAAACGGCAATTCAGCTGCTGCTCTAGTGAAGAAACCCAAGGTTGAACCCAAACCCGAGACTAAGTGCTTCTGTAATAAGGGGAACAACCACTGGAGCAGAATTACCCTAGATACTTGGTAGATTAGAAGGCTGGCAAGGTCGATAGAAGTATATTGGATATACATTATGTTAATGTGTACTTTACTAGTACTCCTAGTAGCACCAGGGTATTAGATACCGGTTTGGTTGCTAAGTGTTAGTAACTCGAAACAAAAGGCTATGGAATAAACGGAGACTAGCTAAAGGTGAGCTGACGATATGTGTTGGAAGTGTTTCCAATGTTGATATGATCAAGCATCGCACGCTCCCTCTACCATCGAGATTGGTGTTTGCGTTGAGCATAGACATGATTGGATTATGTCTATCGCAATACGGTTATTCATTTAAGGAGAATAACGGTTACTCTATTTATTTGAATAATACCTTCAATGGTCTTGCACCTAAAATGAATGGTTTATTGAGTCTCGATCGTAGTGGTACACATGTTCATGCCAAATGATAGTACCACCTACTTGTGGCACTGCCACGTAAGTCATATCGGTATAAAACGCATGAAGAGGCTCCATGTTGATGGATCTTTGGGCTCACTCGTTTTTGAAAGGTTTGAGACATGCGAACCATGTCTATTGGTAGATATGCATGAAGAAACTCTATACAAATGGACCGTTTTGTACTTGCTTGATTTTGAATCACTTGAGACATGCAAATCATACCACATTGGCAAGATGACTGAAAGCCTCGGTTTCAGTAAAATGGAACTAGAAAGCAACTTGTTGGAAGTAATACATTTTGATGTGTGCAGTCCAATGAGTGCTGAGGCATGTAGTGGATATCGTTATATTCTTACTTCACAGATGATTTGAGTAGATGTTGAGTATATTTACTTGATGAATCACGAGTCTGAATTATTGAAAGGTTCAAGTAATTTCAGTGTGAAGTTGAAAGATCGTCGTGGTAAGAGGATAAAAATATCTATGATATGATCATAGAGATGAATATCTGAATTACGAGTTCGCCACGGAATTAAGACATTGTGGAAATTGTTTCACAACTAATACAGCCTGGAACACCATAGTGTGATGGTGTGTTCGAACATCATAACTGCACCCTATTGGATATGATGCATACCATGATGTTTCTTATCGAATTACCACGATAGTTTATGGGTTAGGCATTAGAGACAACCACATTCACTTTAAATAGGGCACCACGTAATTCCGATGAGATGACACCGTAGTAACTATGGTTTAGAGAAACCTAAGCTATCATTTCTTAAAAGTTTGGGATTGCGACGCTTATGTGAAAAAGTTTCAGGCTGATAAGCTCGAACCCAAAGCGGATAAATGCATCTTCATAGGACACCCAAAACAGTTGGGTATACCTCCTGTCTCAGATCCGAAAGCAATAAAGGATTGTTTCTAGAATCGGGTCCTTTCTCGAGGAAAAGTTTCTCTCGAAAGAATTGAGTGGGAGGATGGTGGAGACTTGATGAGGTTATTGAACCGTTGCTTCAACTAGTGTATAGCAGGGCACAAAGAGTTGTTCCTGTGGCACCTACACCAATTGAAGTGGAAGCTTATGATAGTGATCATGAAACTTCAGATCAAGTCACTACCAAACCTCATGGGAGGACAAGGATGCATACTACTTCAAAGTGGTACGTAACCCTGTCTTGGAAGTCATGTTGCTAGACAACAATGAACCTACGAGCTATGGAGAAGCGATGGTGGGCCCGAATTCTGATAAATGGCTCGAGGCCATATAATCCGAGAGACGATCCATATATGAAAACAAAGTGTAGACTTTGGAAGAACTACTTGATGGTCGTAAGGCTGTTAGGTACATATGGATTTTAAAAGGAAGACGGACAATGATGGTAAGTATCACCATTAAGAAAGCTCGACTTGTCGTTAAGATGTTTTCCACAAGTTCAAGGAGTTGACTACGATGAGACTTTCTCACTCGTAGCTATGCTAAGAGTCTATTGGAATTATATTAGCGATTACTGCGTTATTTATGAAATCTTGCAGATAGGATGTCAAAACATTGTTTCCTCGACGATTTTCTTGAGGAAAGGTTGTATATGATACAACCGGAAGGTTTTGTCAATCCTGAAAGATGCTAATAAGTATGCAAAGCTCCAGCAATCCTTCTAAGGACTGGAGTAAGCATCTCGGAGTTGGAATGTATGCTTTGATGAGATGATCAAAGATTTTGGTGTATACAAAGTTTATGAGAAACTTGTATTTCCAAAGAAGTGAGTGGGAGCACTATAGAATTTCTGATAAATATATGTTGACATATTGTTGATCAGAAATGATGTAGAATTTCTGGAAAGCATATAGGGTTATTGGGAAAGTGTTTTTCAATGGAAAGCCTGGATTAAGCTACTTGAGCATTGAGCATCAAGATCTATAAGGATAAGATCAAAACGCTTAATGGAACTTTCAAATGAGCACATACCTTGACATGATCTTGAAGGTGTTCAAGATGGATCAGTCAAAAAGGGAGTTCTTGCCTGAGTTGTAAGGTATGAAGTTAAGACTTAAATCTCGACCACGGCAGAATAGAGAGAAAGGACGAAGGTCGTCCCCTATGCTTAAGACATAGGCTCTACAGTATGCTATGTTGTGTACCGCACCTGAAGTGTGCCTTGCCATGAGTCAGTCAAGGGGTACAAGAGTGATCCAAGAATGGATCACAGTACAGCGGTCAAAGTTATCCTTACTAACTAGTGGACTAAGGAATTTTTCTCGATTATGGAGGTGGTAAAAGAGTTCGTCGTAAAGGGTTACGTCGATGCAAGCTTAACACCTATCCGGATAGCTCTGAGTAGAGATACCGGATGCATATAATGGAGCAACAATTTAGAATAGCTCCAAGCAGAACAGTTATTTGGATTAGCTCCAAATGGAACGTGGTAGCTACATCTAGGAGATGACATAGAGATTTGTAAAGCACACACGGATCTGAAAGGTTCAGACCCGTTGACTAAAACCTCTCTCACAAGCAACATGATCAAACCTAAAACTCATTGAGTGTTAATCACATAGTGATGTGAACTAGACTACTGACTCTAGTAAACTCTTGGGTGTTAGTCACATGGCGATGTGACCTGTGAGTGTTAATCACATGGCGATGTGAACTAGATTATTGACTCTAGTGCAAGTGGGAGACTGTTGGAAATATGCCCTAGAGGCAATAATAAATTGATTATTATTATATTTCCTTGTTCATGATAATCGTTTATTATCCATGCTATAATTGTATTGATAGGAAACTCAGATACATGTGTGGATACATAGACAACACCATGTCCCTAGTGAGCCTCTAGTTGACTAGCTCGTTGATCAATAGATGGTTACGGTTTCCTAACCATGGACATTGGATGTCGTTGATAACGGGATCACATCATTAGGAGAATGATGTGATGGACAAGACCCAATCCTAAGCATAGCACTAGATCGTGTAGTTCGTATGCTAAAGCTTTTCTAATGTCAAGTATCATTTCCTTAGACCATGAGATTGTGCAACTCCCGGATACCGTAGGAGTGCTTTGGGTGTATCAAACGTCACAACGTAACTGGGTGATTATAAAGGTGCATTACAGGTATCTCCGAAAGTGTCTGTTGGGCTGGCACGAATCGAGACTGGGATTTGTCACTCCGTGTAAGCGGAGAGGTATCTCTGGGCCCACTCGGTAGGACATCATCATATGCGCAATGTGACCAAGGAGTTGATCACGGGATGATGTGTTACGGAACGAGTAAAGAGACTTGCCGGTAACGAGATTGAACAAGGTATATGGATACCGACGATCGAATCTCGGGCAAGTAACATACCGATAGACAAAGGGAATTGTATACGGGATTGATTAAGTCCTTGACATCGTGGTTCATCCGATGAGATCATCGTGGAACATGTGGGAGCCATCATGGGTATCCAGATCCCGCTGTTGGTTATTGACAGGAGAACGTCTCGGTCATGTCTGCATGTCTCCCGAACCCGTAGGGTCTACACACTTAAGGTTCGGTGACGCTAGGGTTATGAAGATATGTGTATGCAGTAACCCGAATATTGTTCGGAGTCCCGGATGAGATCCCGGACGTCACGAGGAGTTCCGGAATGGTCCGGAGGTAAAGATTTATATATAGGAAGTCATGTTTCGGCCATCGGGACAAGTTTCGGGGTTATCGGTATTGTACCGGGACCACCGGAGGGGTCCCGTGGGCCCACCGGGTGGGGCCACCTGTCCCGGGGGGCCACATGGGCTGAAATAGGAGGGAACCCAGCCCATAGTGGGCTGGGGCGCCACCCCCTATAGGCCCATGCGCCTAGGGTTCCACCATGGAAGAGTCCATGTGGTGGAAGGCACCCCTAGGTGCCTTGGGGGGGAGGGAAACCTCCCCTTGGCCGCCGCCCCCCCTAGTAGATCTCATCTACTAGGGCCGGCGCCCCCCCTTGGCACCCCTATATATAGTGGGGGGAGAGGAGGGATTTCAGGCCAGCCCCTGGCGCCTCCCTCTCTCCCCGTTACGTCTCTCTCCCGTAGTATAGGCGAAGCCCTGCTACTGTGACGCCCTGCATCCACCACCACGCCGTCGTGCTGCTGGATCTTCATCAACCTCTCCCTCCTCCTTGCTGGATCAAGGCATGGAAGACGTCTCCGTTCCGTACGTGTGTTGAACGCGGAGGTGCCGTGCGTTCGGCACTTGATCATCGGTGATTTGAATCACGACGAGTACGACTTCATCAACCCCGTTCACTTGAACGCTTCCGCTTAGCGATCTACAAGGGTATGTAGATGCACTCTCCTTCCCCTCGTTGCTAGTCTCTCCATAGATAGATCTTGGTGATACGTAGGAAAATTTTGAATTTCTGCTACGTTCCCCAACAGTGGTATCAGAGCTAGGTCTATTGCGTAGATTCTATGCATGAGTAGAACACAAAGTAGTTGTGTGCGTTGATTTTGTTCAATATGCTTGCCGTTACTAGTCTTGTCTTGATTCGGCGGCATCGTGGGATGAAGCGGCCCGGACCAACCTTACACGTATGCTTACGTGAGACAGGTTCCACCGACTGACATGCACTAGTTGCATAAGGTGGCTAGCGGGTGTCTGTCTCTCCCACTTTAGTTGGATCGGATTCGATGAAAAGGGTCCTTATGAAGGGTAAATAGCAATTGGCATATCACGTTGTGGTCTTTGCGTAGGTAAGAAACGTTCTTGCTAGAAACCCATAGCAGCCACGTAAAACATGCAAACAACAATTAGAGGATGTCTAACTTGTTTTTGCAGGGTATGCTATGTGATGTGATATGGCCAAAAGGATGTGATGAATGATATATGTGATGTATGAGATTGATCATGTTCTTGTCAAAGGAATCACGACTTGCATGTCGATGACGAGACAACTTCAAGAAGACACAATGATGGAGATCATGATGATGGAGATCATGGTGCCATACCAACGCATAGCATAGCCTTAGAGCATGTTGGATACCTTAGAGCATGTTGGATACTCCGACAGGTAGCAAAAAGTGGTGAGGATCTTCTTGTAAATCATAAAGCAGAGCAACATCCCGCCGAAGACAACAATGCGGTACTGACAGTCTTCGAGACTTTCACCTCAAATAATAGGCGCAAGCGAGTTCATCGAAACTTCGCTGAAATCTGCCACGGGGCAAAAATAAATCCGTGGAACGACACTGCTATAACTTTCAGTTCCAGTGACGAACCTCGATTCCATACAGTCCGGGCACCAGCCGCTTTGGTCCTTAGCTCAACCGTGGACGGCTTCCGACTCACTAACGTACTCATGGACGGCGGAAGCGGATTAAACTTGATCTATGAGGAAACACTCAACAAGATGGAAATTGATAAAAGCCGCATCGAACAGAGTGGCACAACCTTCAGGGGAATCATCCCTAGTCGGGAGGCACGGTGTGCGGGAAAAATCACACTCGATGTGGTATTCGGCACCTCGGAGAATTACAGGTCCGAAGAAATCACATTCCAAGTGGCTCCTTTCAGCAGCGGATACCATGCCCTTTTAGGATGGGACGCATTCACTAGCTTTCAAGCTATACCACATTACGGGTACATGAAGCTTAAAATGCCCAGACCCAATGGAATCATCACTCTAACCAGTGATCCGGACGTCGCACTCCGCGCCGAAAATAAAACTGCAGCACTAGCCATGGAAGCATTATCCGAAGCCCTAGCAGCCGAAGAACTAACAATGCTGTGCACCACAGTGGGCAGGGACGACGTGATACTCGACAAACGACCCAAGTCCACCTCATTTAAACCCGCAGACGAGATAGTCAAATTCCAGGTCCATCCAACGGACCCCACGAAGACGGCTTCCATCGGGACACAGTTGAGCCCCAAAATGGACGCCGCACTACGAGACTTCCTACGCGAGAATTGGGACATTTTCGCCTGGCATCCTTCGGACATGCCGGCCATCCCATGCAGGCTGGCCGAACACAACCTCAATATACTGAAAGGATACAAGCCAGTCAAGCAAACTCTTAGGCGCTTCGCAGAGCCTAAACGGCAAGCCATGGGAGAAGAGCTAGCCAAGCTACTTGAGGACGGATTCATCAGAGATATCAAGCATCCGGATTGGCTAGCCAATCTGGTAATGGTACCAAAGAAGGAGAAATCCTGGTGCCTATGCGTCGATTTCAAAGACCTCAACAAGGCTTGCCCGAAGGATCCCTTCCCCCTCCCTCGCATCGACCAAATCATCGACGCCACCGCAGGACACGATTCACTATGCTTTCTTGACGCATACTCCAGATACCATCAAATAAAGATGGCAGAGTCCGACCAAGCCGCAACGGCCTTCATAACGCCATATGGCCCTTTCTGCTTCAACACTATGCCTTTCGGGCTTAAAAATGCCAGCGTAACCTATCAACGCATGATTCAAACATGCCTGGAGAAGCAAATCGGCAAAACAGTGGAAGCATATGTGGACGACGTGGTCATAAAAACAAGACACGTCGAAACCCTGATAGATGACTTGAGGCTTACATTCGATAACCTCCGAACATATGAATGTTGGGTTTCGTAGTAATTTCAAAATTTTCCTACGCACACGCAAGATCATGGTGATGCATAGCAACGAGAGGGGAGAGTGCTGTCTACGTACCCACGCAGACCGACTGCGGAAGCGTTGACACAACATAGAGGAAGTAGTCGAACGTCTTCACGATCCAACCGATCAAGCACCGAAACTACGGCACCTCCGAGTTCGAGCACACGTTCAGCTCGATGACGATCCCCGGACTCCGATCCAGCAAAGTGTCGGGGAAGAGTTCCGTCAGCACGACGGTGTGGTGGCGATCTTGATGTACTACAGCAGCAGGGCTTCGCCTAAACTCCGCTACAGTATTATCGAGGAATATGGTGGCTGGGGGCACCGCACACGGCTAAGGAATAGATCACGTGGATCAACTTGTGTGTTCTAGGGTGCCTCTGCCTCAGTATATAAAGGACTAGAGGGGGGAGGCTGGCCGGCCAAGGTGTGGCGCGCCAGGAGAGTCCTACTCCCTCTGGGAGTAGGATCCCCCCCCCAATCCTAGCTGGAATAGGATTCGCGGAGGGGGAAAAGAGAGAGAGGGGGCCGGCCACCTCTCCTAGTCCTAATAGGACTAGGGGAAGGGGGAGGCGCGCAGCCCATGTAGGGCTGCCTCTTCTCTTTTCCACTAAGGCCCATCATGGCCCATTTAGCTCCCGGGGGGTTCCGGTAACCTTCCCGGTACTCCGGTAAAATCCCGATTTCACCCGGAACACTTCCGATATCCAAACATAGGCTTCCAATATATCAATCTTTACGTCTCGACCATTTCGAGACTCCTCGTCATGTCCGTGATCACATCCGGGACTCCGAACAACCTTCGGTACATCAAAATGCATAAACTCATAATATAACTGTCATTGTAACCTTAAGCGTGCGGACCCTACGGGTTCGAGAACAATGTAGACATGACCGGGACACGTCTCCGGTCAATAACCAATAGCGGGACCTGGATTCCCATATTGGCTCCTACATATTCTACGAAGATCTTTATCGGTCAGACCGCATAACAACATACGTTGTTCCCTTTGTCATCGGTATGTTACTTGCCCGAGATTCGATCGTCGGTATCCAATACCTAGTTCAATCTCGTTACCGGCAAGTCTCTTTACTCGTTCTATAATACATCATCTCGCAAATAACTCATTAGTTGCAATGCTTGCAAGGCTTATGTGATGTGCATTACCGAGAGGGCCCGGAGATACCTCTCCGACAATCGGAGTGACAAAACCTAATCTCGAAATACGCCAACCCAACATGTACCTTTGGAGACACCTATAGAGCATTTTTATGATCATCCAGTTACGTTGTGACGTTTGATAACACACAATGTATTCCTCTGGTATCCAGGAGTTGCATGATCTCATAGTCGAAGGAACATGTATTTGACATTAAGAAAGCGATAGCAATAAACTGAAAGATCATATGCTAAGCTAACGGATGGGTCTTATCCATCACATTTTTGATCAACGTGCTAGTCTAGTAGAGGCACAGTAGGGACACAGTATTTGTTTATGTATTCACACATGTATTTAAGTTTCCGTCAATACAATTCTAGCATGAATAACAAACTTTTATCATGAACAAGGAAATATAAAATAATAACAACTTTATCATTGCCTCTATGGTATATTTTCATCAATTCGAACATGGCGACGACCATTTTATAGCCATGGGCGGCGGGAAAATGTGGCGGGAATGACCGCGTGCAGTTGGCATGCGGCGGCCACCATTAGTTGGCATGCTTACCGGTGCCATGGGCGTT
Organism: Triticum urartu; assembly: GCF_056163025.1. NCBI lineage: Eukaryota > Viridiplantae > Streptophyta > Magnoliopsida > Poales > Poaceae > Triticum > Triticum urartu. The sequence continues at coordinate 277,363 of NC_141879.1, forward strand.
TGGCCGTCTGCGCCATTGGTAGGGAGAGAAGATGGGCCACGCAGGAGGCTGAGGACGGAGGTGAAACATCCCTCCCGTCCAAGCGGTTGAAGGATGGAGCCCCCACCAACCCAACGCCCCACAGTGTCTAAACATGAAGGCTTGGGGGCTCGATATGGAGCGCCCTTCATAAATTATGGCCACCTCAGATCGGATGGTGACTCTGCTAGAGTGCCTTGTCGGCCAAAATGTCATACTGGCGGTTATTATGCCGATCAGGCCGTTATGCCGACTCTGCTAGTGTTGCTTTTACCTCCTCGGGATGGCCCAAACCTAATAAAATCTTATGTCCTGTGCCTTACCATCTCGATCCGGCACGTGTACTTCAAAATAAAAAAAAAAGCTTGCTAGGTTTGCCGTGGCCATTTTACTTGATGAATGTCTATCTAACATGATGTTAGATTATTTTCATCCATTTAGGTATGCGTCGGGTAAAGCCGCAGATTGACGGTTGGCAGTGAAGTTGAAGAAAACAAAAGTGAATGTGAATTGATTGACAAAGGTAAAAGAAAAAGTAACACTCACTTTCCCCATCTCGCCGCTTCTGCAGTCGCCGAGCAGCGCGCTATCCTCTTCCTTCCGCAAAGGTATGCCTGCCGTTTCCCCTCCTCTCTCTTCTGTTCCCTTACCCTTTTTGCAATGGAGATCTCTTAATTGTTTACATCTTGGATGGATCTAGTTTTTTCAGCGTCTTACAACAGTAACAGTAAGAGGCGTCGCTTGGAGCAGTTCCAGTTGGTGCTTCCTAGACCACTACATACAGATACAGTACAGGATTAAATCAATCTCCAGCAGGTACCAATTTCTGCAGGCCAACCAAACTAATTTGTTTTCATGCTTTACTTCTGAATAACACCGTGCGTGTAGCTAGTTCTGAATGGGGGACGAAACTCTGCTGGAGCGTATACTCAACGGAGACAAGGAACCCAAGGATCTGCTGTTAGCACTCTTACAGCGCATCACCAACGATTTCTCTGAAGACAGACAAATTGGTCAGGGTGGATTTGGAGTGGTTTACAAGGTAGGTACAGTTTACCATTTTGAGAGCATACATAAAGATCTCAAGTTCAGTATAATATCGCTAGTTCGATAAAAAAAAACAAGTACCACCGATTCATCTTGTTTTGTTCTGCATCCTTTAATATTAACAACTTGCATTTATTGATAAAATTACAGCAGGAAACTCACCTGCTATTTTCATTAAACTAAAAACGCAACACCTGCTGCTTTGGTATTGTAAGCTGACCATCATTTAAATGCTGACCAATAGGGTGAACTCCAAAATGGGATTATTGTTGCTGCCAAGAGGATTGAAGTCAACCAAATCGCAATTGATGGCGTGTCATTTCGCCGTGAGTTTAACAGCCTCATGAACACCAACCATCAAAATGTAGTCCGGTTTCTTGGCTTCTGTTCTAATACACATCATACACCGAGAAAAGAGGCGGGAAAAATTAATCTTGTAAGCGTAAGAGAAAGATTGCTCTGTTTTGAGTACATCCGCAATGGAAGTCTTGACAACCATATTACTGGTAAGGTCTTATTGCAATTGATGCAGCTCTTCTTTCTTACTTCTTTACCTTACTGCCTGGACTAGTGCTCGCTCAGTTTTCAAGTCCGGATCAACCTTAGTAACAGTTATTTTAATCTAAAATGTTCCATCATTAATATTGCTCGGTATGAAGTTTAACATTACTTCTTACTTTTTTGTGTATTTATTATTCTACAGATGAATTAAGGGAACCACGTTATGACATAATCTCTGGAATTTGCAAGGGTCTGTTTTATCTTCACGAGGAAAAAAGAATTGTTCATATGGATCTTAAACCGCCAAATATATTACTTTATGATCATATGGTTCCAAAAATTACTGATTTTGGGTTGTCAAGATCAAATGAAATGTCGCATACTATGGGTCAACGTTTTGGAACACCGTAAGCTATGCATCAGAGGAACCATCATTTACAGTTTTATATCATTACAGCCCCAAATTTACTTTGTGTCATAATGCATCACACTATTGTATTTTAATGCAGAGGATATGTCGCTCCAGAATACAAGAAAGATGGCAAAACTTCATTCAAGTGTGACATATACAGTTTGAGTGTCATAATCACCGAGTTGGTAACCGGGCGTAAGAGCATCCCTCACAAAAGTAATGTAAGTGTGATATCTCTCATTTTTTAGAACAACAACAATTAATGTTTCACTTCTGCTTCGGTAGACCCCCCTAAACACAAGGACGACTCAGATTAACCCATACCTCTTTCTAATAAAGGGCATGATGGTCATATTTCGTTTTTTTTTTCTGAGAGTGCCAAGATTCGAGCGAGCAACTAATGGTTCACAATGCATCGCCATAACCAACTTGCCACCAATAGTTAACGTGTATACAAGTGTCTTTCTTATTCTTTTCTTCTATCCTCTTTTCTTTTTCCTATTTTTTTCTTTCCTTTTTCTTGCTTTTTTCGCGTGCTTTCAAGCAGTTTTGTTCAGGATTAATTTTACTTTTCCATTTTTTTCGTTTTTTTCTTTTTTTGTTGGTTTTCCTTTTTCTCTTGCAATGTGCAAACTTTTTTGATTTCATTTTTTCCGAAATGAATGTACTTTTATTTAAATTTGCGAACATTTTTTCAAACATGGTGGACTTTTTTCAAAATCGAGAACTTTTTATCAAATTCATAAAAAAATATTGATGAACGTCTTTTCAAAATGGATGATTTTTTTAAATCGATGAACCTTTTTCTCAAGATTGATGAATTTTTTTTTTTCAAAATGAATGCATTTTTCAAAGTATATGAATTTTTTTTTCAAAATTGATGGACTCTTTTCAAAATCGATGAACTTTTTCAAATCCGTAAACTTTTTGCTCCAAAATCCATGAAATTTTTCTCAATTCATGGTGTTTCTCATTTTGTGAACATTTTGCAAATCCGCTAATATTTTTTCAAATACATGAACTTCTCCAAAAAGATGGTCCTTTTTAAATTCAATGGTCAAAGGTCAAAGATGTCCACGCTCAACTTGTCGTCCAGGTCAACCACGACGAAGGTTTTTTTGGTCGAACCGGAAAGAAGCGATCGGGCGTATGATCTTGACGAGCGACAGATGATCAAAGAGACAAGGGCGGTCGGGTCCGCACAGATCGAGAACAGGCCAGGGTAGCTCAAGCGGACCAGCTCTGTACCCAACCATGGGTCCAGCCAGAGTTGGGTCCCGGTTCCATTCCCTATGGAGAAAGAAATCCCTAGGCAGATTTCCTCCTTATCCTCTGGATGGAACGCCAAACATTTTTGTAGTTAGACATTGAAGCTTATCAGCTTGTGTACCTAGCGACGAGCGGTCGGTAGTGAGAGTTACTGGGTTCGATCCCTCGCATTGCCATTTCATTTTTAATATATTTTCCCTGTGTTTCGCGTGCAATAATAGGTGGGCCCAGTCAGGCAGCGTCCTGTCCGTTGTGCCATCTATATGACTGAACTTCCCGAATGTCAAACCCTATTTGCCGCCCGTGGGTGTCAAACCGTCGCCGCTCGAAGCGAAGCGAGCGACCGGCACGATAAGAGTCAGCCCTTTTTTCTTCATGTTTTTATTTTTCGTTTTCCTTTCTGCTTATTTCTTCCTTTTCTTTTCTTTTCTTTTTACCTTATTTTGTTTTTATTTTTGTTTCATTTTTTCCATAAATTAAAAAAATCAAAAAATGATTGAAATTCCAATTTTTCTTCACATATTCGAAAATTGTTCATGTTTTTCAAATTTATTCATGTTTCAAAAAAAGTTCAGGATTCCAAATTCCAATAGAAGTTCAAATTTTCAATTTGTTCATTTTCCAAAAAATATTCATGTTAAAAATAGTTCACCGTACATTGGGAAACTGTTCACTGTGTATAAAAAGTGTTCATCCTATGTACAAATTTTATTCAACGTGCATTTAAAAAAATCAGCATATACTTTCAGGAAAGTTCAGTTTTGTATTTGAAAAAATTCACCATATACTAAGAAAATGTTCATTGTGTATTTTAAATTCACTTTTTAAAAATTGTTCATATTTAAGAAAAGAATATTCGATTCTTTTTACGATTTTGAAACATTGTTGGCATTCTCAAGAAATTTTGTTCACATTGTTTTCTAAAAGTATTGGAAAAAAAACCCGGATATAGATCATACGGTCTGTATTACAAGATGGCAGGCACACCATCATCGCCAACTCGTTTTTTTATAAGGGCACAGATGATAAGTTTGCTAACTACTAAAGTAAAGTGGAATTTGTCCATGTTATGCAAGTAAATAAAGGTGATTGTTTATCATACGGGTAAGGTTGGATGAAGGGTGGCAGGAACAAATGCTCCGCCTAGAGCATGTGTGTGTGAGATGGAGTCTTAGTGTGTGTGTGGGGTGTGTGTGTGTGTGTCTGTGTGTGTGAGAGAGAGAGAGAGGAGAGAGAGAGAGATGGAGTCTTAGTTTGTGTGTGTGTGGGAGAGAGAGATAAATGGAGTCTAAGTGTGTGGGGGGTGCGTGCGTGTGTGTGTTTGTGTTTGTGTGTGTGTGTGTGAGAGAGAGAGAGATGGATTCTTAGTGTGTGGGGGGGGGTGCGTGCGTGCGTGTGTGTGTGTGTGTGCGTGCGTGTGCGTGTGTGTGTGTGTGTCGCAGGGTCCTCTGTGGTGGATGTAATTTAAGTGTGCATGGCTTCATCATAGAGAGGTGATGTGTATGGCAGAGGCCACCAACGATGGGGTGCGAGAGAGAAAATGCTCGTAGAGAGGAAAGAGAAGGTGCGTGCGCGTGAGAGGAGTCGACATCGAGAGAACGTGTTTGTTCGAGAGACACCGAGGAAGACTACTATATATCGATGGTGCATATGTAGGCCAGAATTAAACAAAGGGATGGTCTTATTGGTTTCGGGGATATAGGGGAAGAGTGAGAGGCGCGGGGGGGGGGGGGGGGGGGTAGCTAGAAGGAGATTGTTAAGTGTGAGTGTGTGTTTTACCCATCCAGACGGAAGTTATGTGCACAAAAGAGGAGAACGATTCGATGTGGCGTTAGGATTGAGGGTAATTAACTACGTATGGAGACATAGAGACCTTGAACGTGCTTGTGTGAGAGGTATACATGTATACGTGGGATGTGTGTGTGTGTGCGCGCGCGCATGATCGAGATAAAAGAAAGAAGACATAAGTCATAAGATCAACGACATGGGAGAGACGGATCGGTATGACAATATGCATGCATGTGAGAATGCAGGGAAGAAGGCCCGACAATTGAGCATGTGTTTTTGTCTTTAAGAGATAGTGGCGTGGGCTGGAGCATGCATCTATGGTGAGCAGAGGGGGTGAGGCGCAACGATTGTGTAAAAGAGATCAACCTATAAATGCATATGTATGGAGAGACATATATAGTGTGGGTGATAGGAAGCAAGACTCCGTGCGAGAAAGAAATGTTGACGGAGAAACTACAGATAGATAGAGAGATGGAGATGCTAGCTAGAGGGACATCCGCTAGTTTGGGTGTTGGAGATGACCGTCGGGTGGTTCAAAGGGTGAAGTTATATATGTGTGTGAGAGGGAACTTGACTGCATGTAGAGAGAAACATATGTAGTGTGCGTGATAGGAATCAAGAGTGAGGGCGAGAAAGAAGGTTGATGGAGAAACAGATAAATACAAAGATAAAGATGCTTGCTAGTGTGCGTTAGAGATAGGAGTCGAGTGGATCAGAAGGCTGGGTTATGTGTGTGGGTGTGAGAGAGATAGAGAGAGGGTGCATGTGAGTCACATACAAACAGATATCAGAGAGAAATGAGATCCAGAGAGACGGAGTTTTGTGTTTGCGAGAGAGAAAGATATTTCACAACGAGAGTGATATCTAGAGAGACATATGAGGGAACGCAAGATATCTCTAGGGAGAGAGGGTGTGTGTGAGCGACATACAAGAGAACAATGGAGAAATATGAGACCCTGGGAGACAGAGTTTGTGTTTGTGTGTGAGAAAGAGATATTGAAGAGGAAGAGTCGTAGGTTCTCATATCTAAGGAGAGAAAGACATCTCTGTATGAGGAGTGTGCGAGTGGCACACATGGGAATAGTAGAGAGAAATGAGACCTCGGGAGACAAAGTTTTGTGTTTGTGTGAGAGAAAGAGACTCCACATGGAGAATCATAGTTAGGGACCCATAGCAGGGAGCGAGATATACTTAGAGAGAGATAGAGTGATGAAGGTCGAGGGAGAGAGAACGTTAGTGTGTTATGAAGATAAAAGATCATTGTCGACATACAGGTAGCACGAGAGATACCTGAGAGACGATAAACGGGTACAAGTCCAGAGAGATAGTCCTATATAAGCATGAGTGATAGCTATATGAGACGAATATCTGGATTAAAGGGGATTCAAATATTTAAACTGGAGACCACGACATCGATAATATCATAACGCAAATTGGTGTATCAAACATGCATATTCATTTGAATCTGGGCACACGTGTGATGTTATATAGTTTATCAATATTGGTGATCCATAGATTCTTCAATTACAAACAATGCATGGTTTATATGCAATTAATGTCTAAACGGGATTACACTATATGTTGCGTGTGTGAAACACATTATACATGTATGAGAAGTTAAAAAAACCCCGCATGAAACACACATTAATTGGAGACAGTTAGCGAGGAATGCATACATTGGATTTGAACATAAAGTGGTTTCAAATATTTGAAAATCCAAATTGATGGATACAACCTTATGAATCTGAGATCATGCCATTTGTAAACCATATTTATGTATAAATAGTGTTGTGCTTTTGAAAGTATATATAAAAAATGATGTATATAGAATGTAATTCCAATTGAAAATGGATCCCGCCCGAAAAAAATAGAATACAAACGGGATTCGAATTGAGTTGGCACGGTAAACGTGCACTCTGCAAAATTTGAACGAAGCTGGGAAAGTCGCAGTAACTGCCCGAAACCAAAATCTGCGAGATGGAAATCACTACTGCCTATCCCTGCCATGCAAAGCCTATCTGCTAGATTTCTATAGGTTTCGATAGGGGTAGGTTTGTAATTTCACCCAAATGTGACGTAACCGCCTCTCACCCGGATTCATACACGGTGGGCGCCAAAACACAGTGTGCCCTCGGCCAAAATCGACTCCCTCCCCGATTCATATTCATACACGGTGGGCGGCAAAAACAAACTCTCGTCGGCAAATATTCGGTGTATGCGAGATTACCGTCCTATCCCCAACGGACTAATGTTGCTGTGATGTAGTAGAAATTTGAAACGGGGCTAAGTTTGTAAATTTCCTCGCATTTGAGACAAGCGCTCCCTGAATACATGGTTCCCCCTTCCTCTCTACCTCCCTTTTCCCCATTCGTACTCCGTGGGCGCCAAAACACCCTCTCCACCCCACCCTCCTTCGTCCGCCGCCGTCCGCCACCCCATCCACTGCCGTCCTCCTCCACCATGCCGGAGCTGATACCCCGATGCCGCCGTCCATTACAAGAGATCGACCTCTCTCATCCATGCCTTCGGACCGGGATCCTTGCATCCCGTCCTCTCACTTCATCCCCGCCGTCGTCCACCTTGCCAACGCCGCTCCTACGACCGTCTAGTCCACCGCACCCCACCGCCACCGTCTACCCTCCTAGATCTGCTTCCACGCCGCCGACAGCCATCGCTACCGCAGCACCGTCAAATTCTCAGCAGATGCGTACACAGCGCTGCACCAGAGCCGGTACTCTTTCGTATCTGCTCAACTTATTTATCGCAGCATGAAAATAGATCGCCACTGCTTTACTCTGATTTCTTGTCTTGGTTGCGAAGTTGCCTTTGTCCGGTTTGCACCTTCAGATCAGCCATGGCATGCTCAACACTATACTCCCAATGCTTATGGTTTTCCCCTTTTATATTCCACACTAGTTAAATCACAGTAGACTAAATTTCAAAATTGGGTCAGTCAATTTTTCAGAGCTCGCCGGAGTTCGCCGATGCGATCGAAGGGGCTCGGGTGGTTGTGCGGCCTCGCCAAACAAAGAAAACTCGACGCGGATGGGGGTTGGGGCGCGGGTGGGGGGTGGGGGTGGCGGAGGAACACAGGCGGTGGGGGCCGGTGGTCCGGCCGGCGGCCCGTGCGGTGTTCTGTATGGGAAGAATCAGAGACGAGGAAGAAGAAGGGTTAGGAGACGTAGGATCTTCATCCAACCGCCTGAAATGGTCGAGAGACAGCTGGGAGTTGCATTCTTAATGCGCTCTGGTTCATCATGTGTGGGCACTGCGCAACCAACATTTTATTATCCAAAATCTGCTTGCTCTTCTTTACCATGTTCGATAGAGCTGGCCTGTACGTGATCGATAGGCTTTAAATTACTAGCGGCAATACAACAACGTATTTTCAAGCCAGTTCCACTTTCCCGATTTATATATCATGGTTATGGTGTACCCCTGTTATGTAACTATGATCTGCCTAGTTGCTGTGTGCTCTTGTTATCATGGTTTGGCAATGAACTCTCTATACAATATATTATGAACCTATCATCTGCCAGCTATCCTTACTTCTGGAGCCTATTTTTTGTGTACTTGTGCCAGATTATATAAATGCACGCACCATATTACAGCACACATGAGCTCTCTCATCAGTATCCAGTGATAGCACATAAGTGTTTACAGGGGCACCCCTATATTAGAATATCATCTGCATTACAAAGATAATCTCACAACTATTTATGTTTTCATGGTTCACAGATATTATACGCAATTATAGTGAATATCAGAATCCGCGCATTAGAAGAATATTGTGGAACACTGCAATGACTTACAAAGTTGGCACCAAGGCATTGAGTGCCATTCTGGAAGCAATGAAACTCGTACGCTCCCCACCTGTTGATTCTTGTTCAGAATATCATCCTAATGACTATTCTAACCTCGAGGAGTCAAAGGCAGATGGCATGTCCTGTTCACCCATCAAGGTGCCTGTTCTAATTTGGCAAGGTTTTATTGATTGCGTGTATCTTGCATATGTTGTCTTGCATTTCTTCTACTTTGTTGCACCGCCATCTGCTTAGTTTACTCATCATATAACTCGAGATGCCATGCCTATCCATTATCAATACATATTCCATCTGTCATCATACCATGTTTTTCCACTCAAATGCTGTTCTTGTGCATCAGACATCAAAAAGGAAGAGGGTGATTGCCGAACCTGAAGGAGCACCAGCAAAGTCCTTGAAAAACGTGGTGGTGCCGGAGAAATCAGACAGCGCCCCACTTATATTGCCTGTACAACCAGTGACACAAAACATAGGACCGACTCCAGCAGACTGTACCCATAGTTCACTAGCCACACCACTAGCCCCACCACACAGGACCTGCACTCCAGCAAAAGGTATACCGATTTCATTTGCCATAGCACCATCCGTACCACAGAAAAATCCCACTCCAGCAAAAAGTACAGCAAGTCCACCGGCCGAAGACCTATCCCAACTGCAGAGACGGCCAATTCCTACAGATTGGAACCCCATTCCATTTATTCCCAGTTTAAAAGACAATGCTTTCAATGTTGTTAGGGACTACGTGCATATATTCCCATCATGGGAAGATTATAGTGAAGACAAACACCATTTTCACATCTTCCTGTCCAACTTACGTGTAAGTGCTATTATTCATGGTTATTATTTTCCCGTTTTCTGCTGATTGAACACATCAATGTTTTACATTACATTGCTGTAACTAGGCGAGGGTCAATCTGGATAGTCATGAAGAGCAAAGCTTGCTTGTGCTTTTCAAGGAAGCATTGCAGCAGTATCGGTGTTACCTGAGGAAATCACACTTTGATGGCAAGTCTATAAACGAATTTTCGGTGAAGTCTCCTGTGCTAAATTTAGAAGACATTGAATGGAAAAACCTTGTTATGCACTGGTCTCGTTCCCAGGATGAGGTACTGTCTATAAGATCACATGACAATTTGAACTTCTACTTTTCCGCATGTGCCTTACGGATCTTTTTTGCAGGAAATCTGCTCGAAGAAGAATTCCGGTTTGAAAAGAACGACAGGATATCGCAAATATGCTGCCCGCTGCTTTGCTCTTGTTAGTACCTGTTGTCCTGTATCACTGTACTTGCATACATACCTGGTTCATTACGTGACAGCAGTATGCATGATAGCTTGCTTATCAATTGTTCGCTCCAAATTATCTGATCTGTATGAATGGTTACATTAGTGTAAAATATATCCAATGCCAATGAATTTTTTTAGCTCTGCATTGTTCTTGTAAGTACATGTTGTCCTTTATCAGTGTACTTATATTGACAGGTAGTTGTTCATGTACCATCACTCTACAGCTTATTTTCCTTTGCCCTCCATTTTCTACACATCAGATCTATATTTACTCTTACCATAAGGTTGGTACTGAAGAAGTTTAGCTGTGCATTGCTCTTGGTTGTGCCTTTTGCCTGTATCGCTGCACATACATTTATAGCTACTTGGTTATATAGCATCACTCTTCATCTTATCTTAAATATTCTCCATTTTTTGTATATTATCACATCTATATTTACTCTTAACAAAATGTAGAATAAAGGCAATGCTTATGAAGAAGATTCTGTGCTAAACTTCTTGAATTTCCCCCCATCTGCATGGACAAGGGCTTTATAGAGCCTGTCTTCACCAGTAATGTAAGTTTGTCCTTCTCAAGCCTTCAAACTTTGTTGTGTATATTTGGTTAGGCATAACTGCAACAGCTGTTTATTTTTGGTGTTTGCATCAAATTGCATGTTTAAAGTTTATTATGTACATAAACAAAAGTTTCTCCTTCTCAATTTAAGTTTTCAGTTGTACAACCAAGTTCCTTCTTCATACCATGTAAATTAAACTATACAGAGCAAGTGATCTTCTTTTGCACTGCATGTATGCTTCTGTTCTTCATCCGTAATCCAGTGGTGTGGTGAACCTACCCACTACAGTACAATGTCATATTTTGCAATGTCTTAACTATGAACAATGTCATATCATTCTACTATTATTTAAACCGTCTCTTTATTTGCCAATCTGAAATGGTATAAATTGACAGCACACTAACCATTGATACTTATGAGTTCTTGATCTGTAATCCAGTGGTGTCGTGAAGCTTCCAACTCCTTCACAATGTCATTTCCTGCCATGTCTTGACCTGAACAATACCATATTGTGTTAATGCAATTCTAAACTGTGTCACTTTATTTGTCAGTAAGAAATGTGATGAATTGTCAGCACTGATACTTTTATGTGCAAAACCTGTCATCTGTCTGCTTGTTTATCTTTCAGAGTGAGGAAGATATAAGTGTTGAACAAGCGCAGTCTCATCATCTTGCCCAGCTGCTTGCGCTGCAGCTCCCCAGCAAGGCTAACCTTTCTTGAACTCTATTGAAGTGCTGTCGGTTTTGTATATTATTTTGTCGGCGTGTTTATTTGCACTGGTGGCGATCTTTGATGCCCAGTGTATGTAATATGCTGTCTGCTTGTGCTTTATTATCATAGTGGTGAACTTTGATGCCCAGCGGATGTAATATGCCGTAATTTCTTTATTGTATAGTCTAGGTTTTTTCTTATTCACGATGCTGCAGTTATTTTACTGTATATATATCCTGTCTTCGCAGTAAACCGGCCAAACCGTAAAATTACGGTACATAATCGGGCCGTCATGCAATCACGATGTATGATCCGCATCATGGGCCCCGTCAAACTGGACCACTAGTAGATTCGGGCCTTTAATAGGCCGAGTAACCCCCGGCCCTCTTTTCGCAAGAAAACTCAATGGGCTTTTAGGAGGCTGAGAAGTAGGTTGGGCCTGAAACGTGCCGAATAGCTCACGGGCCAGCAATAGCCCGAAATGGACCCGGCCCATGATTGTGCGAATCAATTCACGGGCTTTTAACAGGCCAAAGTTGTCTCGGTCCTTGTTTGGCCCAATCACATATCCGCTGCGAGCAGGCCGGATGCAAACCGGGCCGTAGTTAGGCCCAACTATATGACGGGCTTTTAACAGGCCGAAATTAATATAGGGCCGAAATGTTAAACGGGCCCTTAACAGGCCGAAACTAATATCAGGCCGAATTACTAAATGGGCCTTTAGCAAGTGGGCCCAAAAACATAGCTTCCAGTTAACGGGCTGAATCTGATATGGGCCATAATTGAGCCCAAAGCCTCTTAAAGGGTCGGACCTGATCTGGGCTGTGATTTGGCCCAGAAAGTGGGAGGCTTTTAACGGGCCGGATCTTATATGGGCCATTATTAGGCCCGGAACATGGCAGGCCATTAATGGACCGGATCAAATATGGGCCGACATTTGGCCCAAAACATGGCAGCCAGTTAATGGGCCGGCCTACTAGGGTCCTCAAAATCTTGTGGGCCTACAGCTGGGCCGGCCCATTAATGTCGGCGAAATCTTGTGGGCCTTTAGCTGGGCCGGCCCATTATGATCCGCAAGAATTTTGTGGGCCTTTACCTGGGCCGGCCCATTATGGCACACAAAAATCTTTTGGGCCTTTACCTGGGCCGGCCTATTATGGCCCGCGAAATCTTCTGGGCCTTTAGCTGGGCCAGCCCATTATGGTCCGCAAAATCTCGTGGGCCTTTAGCTGGGCCGGCCCATTATGGTATGCAAAATCTTGTGGGACTTTAGTTGGGCCGGCCCATTTAAACTTGATGGACCGTGCCACGTGTCGACGTATCATAGGCGCCTTCTGTCCAATGAGTGGACAACATCTGTCCCAACGATGAGCCGACACGTGTTTCCTCCAGCCAATGATGATTTTACACGTGGAAAATCCCCATTGGTCGGGGCTGTTAACGGGTTATCGGATCCAAAACCCGACCCGATAGCTTAACGGCGTTCCGTTACGGTGGATGCCACGTGTCGGTCACCCTTGACGAAAGCACTTCTGTGACGCGCGATTTATCGTCATGGAAGTGGACACTTCCGTGATGATAATTTTCGTAATGTCATGGAACACTTCTACGACAGCACAGGTATGACTATCTTGATTCTGTCATAAACTTGTCATGGATGTACATGCATGACAAAAAATGCGACCTACTGTGACAAACACGTATCATCACGGAAGTGTATTTTTTTGTAGTGCAAGACACAGGCTGTGTACGTCGGCATCGCCTCGGGGATGGCCTTCATGGGACCCAAGCGGCAGCGGCCTTCCGTGTTCTACTTCTTCTCGATGATGGCGACGGGTGAGGGAGTCCTGCATTAGGGGGTATCCGGACAGCCGGACTATATACTTTGGCCGGACTGTTGGACCGTGAAGATACAAGACTCAAGACTTCGTCCCGTGTCCGGATGGGACTCTCCTTTGCGTGGAAGACAAGCTTGGTGATCCGGATATTAGATTTCCTTCTTTGTAACCAACTCTATGTAAACCCTAGCCCTCTCCGGTGTCTATATAAACCGGAGGGTTTGGTCTGTATAGGAACAATCATAATCATCATAGGCTAGCTCCTAGGGTTTAGCCTCTACGATCTCGTGGTACATCAACTCTTGTAATACTCATATCATCAATATCAATCAAGCAGGAAGTAGGGTTTTACCTCCATCGAGAGGGCCCGAACCTGGGTAAAACATCGTGTCCCTTGCTTCCTGTTACCATTAGCCTTAGACGCACAGATCGGGACCCCCTACCCGAGATCCGCCGGTTTTGACACCGACATTGGTGCTTCCATTGAGAGTTCCTCTATGTCGTCGCTGCAAGGCTCGATGGCCCGCCTCGTTGTCAAGGACAACATCACCTCTGGGGGAGCACTGGCAGTAGGCCAAACTCTTTGACTGGGCAGCATCTTCATGGCCGCCCGATCGGCTTCTGCGCTGACAATGACCTCTCGGGTCATCAAAAACGACCTCCACGTCAACTCGGAACTCACTGAGCAGATGGATCCAATGGAGCTCTCCTCCCTCAATGAGCTTTTGGACTGCATCGCCGCTTTGGGAGTCGCAACATACTATGATCGGATTGGGCTTAAACCCGACCAAAGGGATATTAAATCCCCACCGGTCACCCACGAGATAGCGGTAGTGGAAGAGCCGCACATGGATTATCCCTCTAATTTGAGGACGAACTATGTCCGGATTGCCGAGCTCTCTGAGTCGGATACCCATTCGCGGGAGGACATGACCCAGGCCCCGAACTTAGAGTCGGGCAATGGGCCGGAAAAATCGGGTAGCACCCCGGAGCCCGAGCTGTCAGGCCCAGAAGCTCCTCTGCCCCTGGGCGTTAGATCGGATCAGAATCCAGATTTAACTAATCCCGCCCACCCATACTTAAGCCGTCTCTCCCATATAAGACAAGAGCCCCAAGAGACAGTACATCGCTACTGGGCCAGATTCCTCCTTGTGATAAACAAGGTCAAGGACTGTCGCGAGGAAGACGCAATCTCAGTTTTTTGCAAAAACTACACGAGCAAGGGGATCCTTAATGCTATAAGTCGCCGTGACATAGTACACTTTGCCGACTTAGCAGCCATGGTACAGAAGTAATGTGCGATGGAAAGCGCCTGGAAAACCCAAACAGACTTTTGGGAAAATCCGGCTCTCACTAAACCCTTCCTCCGAACTAAAAGGGCGAACTCTCGTAAGTTACCCGATCCAATTCCCAAAAAACCAAAGCCCACTCCAGGGCGTGGAACCGTATTGGAAGAATGGCTCAATGGGCCATGCAATATTCACAGCACGTCGGACACTACGCCAACGCATAGCCTTAGAGCATGTTGGATACTCCGACAGGTAGCAAAAAGTGGTGAGGATCTTCTTGTAAATCATAAAGCAGAGCAACATCCCGCCGATGACAACAATGCGGTACTAACAGTCTTCGAGACTTTCACCTCAAATAATAGGCGCAAGCGAGTTCATCGAAACTTCGCTGAAATCTGCCACGGGGCAAAAATAAATCCGTGGAACGACACTGCTATAACTTTCAGTTCCAGTGACGAACCTCGATTCCATACAGTCCGGGCACCAGCCGCTTTGGTCCTTAGCCCAACCGTGGACGGCTTCCGACTCACTAAAGTACTCATGGACGGCGGAAGCGGATTAAACTTGATCTATGAGGAAACACTCAACAAGATGGAAATTGATAAAAGCCGCATCGAACAGAGTGGCACAACCTTCAGGGGAATCATCCCTAGTCGGGAGGCACGGTGTGCGGGAAAAATCACACTCGATGTGGTATTCGGCACCTCGGAGAATTACAGGTCCGAAGAAATCACATTCCAAGTGGCTCCTTTCAGCAGCGGATACCACGCCCTTTTAGGATGGGACGCATTCACTAGCTTTCAAGCTATACCACATTACGGGTACATGAAGCTTAAAATGCCCGGACCCAATGGAATCATCACTCTAACCAGTGATCCGGACGTCGCACTCCGCGCCGAAAATAAAACTGCAGCACTAGCCATGGAAGCATTATCCGAAGCCCTAGCAGCCGAAGAACTAACAATGCTGTGCACCACAGTGGGCAGGGACGACGTGATACTCGACAAACGACCCAAGTCCACCTCATTTAAACCCGCAGACGAGATAGTCAAATTCCAGGTCCATCCAACGGACCCCACAAAGACGGCTTCCATCGGGACACAGTTGAGCCCCAAAATGGACGCCGCACTACGAGACTTCCTACGCGAGAATTGGGACATTTTCGCCTGGCATCCTTCGGACATGCCGGCCATCCCATGCAGGCTGGCCGAACACAACCTCAATATACTGAAAGGATACAAGCCAGTCAAGCAAACTCTTAGGCGCTTCGCAGAGCCTAAACGGCAAGCCATGGGAGAAGAGCTAGCCAAGCTACTTGAGGACGGATTCATCAGAGATATCAAGCATCCGGATTGGCTAGCCAATCTGGTAATGGTACCAAAGAAGGAGAAATCCTGGCGCCTATGCGTCGATTTCAAAGACCTCAACAAGGCTTGCCCGAAGGATCCCTTCCCCCTCCCTCGCATCGACCAAATCATCGACGCCACCGCAGGACACGATTCACTATGCTTTCTTGACGCATACTCCAGATACCATCAAATAAAGATGGCAGAGTCCGACCAAGCCGCAACGGCCTTCATAACGCCATATGGCCCTTTCTGCTTCAACACTATGCCTTTCGGGCTTAAAAATGCCAGCGTAACCTATCAACGCATGATTCAAACATGCCTGGAGAAGCAAATCGGCAAAACAGTGGAAGCATATGTGGACGACGTGGTCATAAAAACAAGACACGTCGAAACCCTGATAGATGACTTGAGGCTTACATTCGATAACCTCTGAACATATGAATGTTGGGTTTCGTAGTAATTTCAAAATTTTCCTACGCACACGCAAGATCATGGTGATGCATAGCAACGAGAGGGGAGAGTGCTGTCTACGTACCCACGTAGACCGACTGCGGAAGCGTTGACACAACGTAGAGGAAGTAGTCGTACGTCTTCACGATCCAACCGATCAAGCACCGAAACTACGGCACCTCCGAGTTCGAGCACACGTTCAGCTCGATGACGATCCCCGGACTCCGATCCAGCAAAGTGTCGGGGAAGAGTTCCGTCAGCACGACGGTGTGGTGACGATCTTGATGTACTACAGCAGCAGGGCTTCGCCTAAACTCCGCTACAGTATTATCGAGGAATATGGTGGCTGGGGGCACCGCACACGACTAAGGAATAGATCACGTGGATCAACTTGTGTGTTCTAGGGTGCCTCTGCCTCAGTATATAAAGGACTAGAGGGGGGAGGCTGGCCGGCCAAGGTGTGGCGCGCCAGGAGAGTCCTACTCCCTCTGGGAGTAGGATCCCCCCCCCCCCAATCCTAGCTGGAATAGGATTCGCGGAGGGGGAAAAGAGAGAGAGGGGGCCGGCCACCTCTCCTAGTCCTAATAGGACTAGGGGAAGGGGGAGGCGCGCAGCCCATGTAGGGATGCCTCTTCTCTTTTCCACTAAGGCCCATCATGGCCCATTTAGCTCCCGGGGGGTTCCGGTAACCTTCCCGGTACTCCGGTAAAATCCCGATTTCACCCGGAACACTTCCGATATCCAAACATAGGCTTCCAATATATCAATCTTTACGTCTCGACCATTTCAAGACTCCTCGTCATGTCCGTGATCACATCCGGGACTCCGAACAACCTTCAGTACATCAAAATGCATAAACTCATAATATAACTGTCATTGTAACCTTAAGCGTGCGGACCCTACGGGTTCGAGAACAATGTAGACATGACCGGGACACGTCTCCGGTCAATAACCAATAGCGGGACCTGGATTCCCATATTGGCCCCTACATATTCTACGAAGATCTTTATCGGTCAGACCGCATAACAACATACGTTGTTCCCTTTGTCATCGGTATGTTACTTGCCCGAGATTTGATCGTCGGTATCCAATACCTAGTTCAATCTCGTTACCGGCAAGTCTCTTTACTCGTTCTATAATACATCATCTCGCAAATAACTCATTAGTTGCAATGCTTGCAAGGCTTATGTGATGTGCATTACCGAGAGGGCCCGGAGATACCTCTCCGACAATCGGAGTGACAAAACCTAATCTCGAAATACGCCAACCCAACATGTACCTTTGGAGACACCTGTAGTACTCCTTTATAATCACCCAGTTACGTTGTGACGCTTGGTAGTACCCAAAGTGTTCCTCCGGTAAACGGGAGTTGCATAATCTCATAGTTATAGGAACATGTATAAGTCATGAAGAAAGCAATAGCAACATACTAAAAGATCGGGTGCTAAGCTAATGGAATGGGTCATGTCAATCAGATCATTCTCTTAATGATGTGATCCCGTTAATCAAATAACAACTCATTGTTCATGGTTAGGAAACATAACCATCTTTGATTAACGAGCTAGTCAAGTAGAGGCATACTAGTGACACTTTGTTTGTCTATGTATTCACACATGTATTATGTTTCCGGTTAATACAATTCTAGCATGAATAATAAACATTCATCATGATTATAAGGAAATAAATAATAACTATATTATTGCCTCTAGGGCATATTTCCTTCAGTCTCCCACTTGCACTAGAGTCAATAATCTAGATTACACCGTAATGATTCTAACACCCATGGAGCCTTGGTGCTGATCATGTTTTGCTCGTGGAAGAGGCTTAGTCAACGGGTCTGCAACATTCAGATCCGTATGTATCTTGCAAATATCTATGTCTCCCACCTGGACTAGATCCCGGATGGAATTGAAGCGTCTCTTGATGTGCTTGGTTCTCTTGTGAAATCTGGATTCCTTTGCCAAGGCAATTGCACCAGTATTGTCACAAAAGATTTTCATTGGACCCGATGCACTAGGTATGACACCTAGATCGGATATGAACTCCTTCATCCAGACTCCTTCGTTCGCTGCTTCCGAAGCAGCTATGTACTCCGCTTCACATGTAGATCCCGCTACGACGCTTTGTTTAGAACTGCACCAACTGACAGCTCCACCATTTAATGTAAACATGTATCCGGTTTGCGATTTAGAATTGTCCGGATCAGTGTCAAAGCTTGCATCAACGTAACCTTTGGTACCTCCATATACGAGAAACATATCCTTAGTCCTTTTCAGGTATTTCAGGATGTTCTTGACCGCTGTCCATTGATCCACTCCTGGATTACTTTGGTACCTCCCTGCTAGACTTATAGCAAGGCACACATCGGGTCCGGTACACAGCATTGCATACATGATAGATCCTATGGCTGATGCATAGGGAACATCTTTCATATTCTCTCTATCTTCTGCAGTGGTCGGGCATTGAGTCTTACTCAATTTCACACCTTGTAACACAGGCAAGAATCCTTTCTTTGCTTGATCCATTTTGAACTTCTTCAAAATTTTGTCAAGGTATGTTGTTTGTGAAAGTCCAATTAAGCGTTTTGATCTATCTCTATAGATCTTTATGCCTAATATGTAAGCAGCTTCACCAAGGTCTTTCATTGAAAAACTCTTATTCAAGTATCCCTTTATGATATCCAGAAATTCTATATCATTTCCAATTAGTAATATGTCATCCACATATAATATTAGAAATGCTACAGAGCTCCCACTCACTTTCTTGTAAATACAGGCTTCTCCGAAAGTCTGCATAAAACCAAATGCTTTGATCACACTATCAAAGCGTTTATTCCAACTCCGAGAGGCTTGCACCAGTCCATAAATGGATCGCTGGAGCTTGCACACTTTGTTAGCTCCTTTTGGATCGACAAAACCTTCTGGTTGCATCATATACAACTCTTCTTCCAGAAATCCATTCAGGAATGCAGTTTTGACATCCATTTGCCAAATTTCATAATCATAAAATGCGGCAATTGCTAACATGATTCGGACGGACTTAAGCATCGCTACGGGTGAGAAGGTCTCATCGTAGTCAATCCCTTGAACTTGCCGAAAACCTTTCGCGACAAGTCGAGCTTTGTAGACAGTAACATTACCATCAGCGTCAGTCTTCTTCTTAAAGATCCATTTATTCTCAATTGCTTGCCGATCATCGGGCAAGTCAACCAAAGTCCATACTTTGTTCTCATACATGGATCCCATCTCAGATTTCATGGCTTCAAGCCACTTTGCGGAATCTGGGCTCACCATCGCTTCTTCATAGTTCGTAGGTTCATCATGATCTAGTAGCATGATTTCCAGAACAGGATTACCGTACCACTCTGGCGCGGATCTTACTCTGGTTGATCTACGAGGTTCAGTAGTATCTTGATCTGAAGTTTCATGACTATCATCATTAGCTTCCTCACTTATTGGTGTAGGTGTCGCAGAAACAATTTTCTGTGATGTACTACTTTCCAATAAAGGAGCAGGTACAGTTACCTCGTCAAGTTCTACTTTCCTCCCACTCACTTCTTTCGAGAGAAACTCCTTCTCTAGAAAGGATCCATTCTTAGCAACGAATGTCTTACCTTCGGATCTGTGATAGAAGCTGTACCCAACAGTCTCCTTTGGGTATCCTATGAAGACACATTTCTCCGATTTGGGTTAGAGCTTATCAGGCTGAAGCTTTTTCACATAAGCATCGCAGCCCCAAACTTTAAGAAACGACAACTTTGGTTTCTTGCCAAACCACAGTTCATAAGGCGTCGTCTCGATGGATTTTGATGGTGCCCTATTTAACGTGAATGCGGCCGTCTCTAGAGCGTATCCCCAAAACGATAGCGGTAAATCAGTAAGAGACATCATAGATCGCACCATATCTAGTAAAGTACGATTACGACGTTCGGACACACCATTACGCTGTGGTGTTCCGGGTGGCGTGAGTTGCGAAACTATTCCACAATTTTTCAAATGTACACCAAACTCGTAACTCAAATATTCTCCTCCACGATCAGATCGTAGAAACTTTATTTTCTTGTTACGATGATTTTCAACTTCACTCTGAAATTCTTTGAACTTTTCGAATGTTTCAGACTTGTGTTTCATTAAGTAGATATACCCATATCTGCTTAAGTCATCTGTGAAGGTGAGAAAATAACGATATCCGCCACGAGCCTCAATATTCATCGGACCACATACATCTATATGTATGATCTCCAACAAATCTGTTGCTCTCTCCATAGTTCCGGAGAACGGTGTTTTTGTCATCTTGCCCATGAGGCACGGTTCGCAAGTACCAAGTGATTCATAATCAAGTGGTTCCAAAAGTCCATCAGTATGGAGTTTCTTCATGCACTTTACACCGATATGACCTAAACGACAGTGCCACAAATAAGTTGCACTTTCATTATTAACTCTGCATCTTTTGGCTTCAACATTATGAATATGTGTATCACTACTATCGAGATTCATCAAAAATAGACCACTTTTCAAAGGTGCATGACCATAAAAGATATTACTCATATAAATAGAACAACCATTATTCTCTGATTTAAATGAATAACCATCTCGCATCAAACAAGATCCAGATATAATGTTCATGCTCAACGCTAGCACCAAATAACAATTATTTAGGTCTAATATTAATCCCGAAGGTAGATGTAGAGGTAGCGTGCCGACCGCGATCACATCGACTTTGGAACCGTTTCCCACGCGCATCGTCACCTCGTCCTTTGCCAGTGCTCGCTTATTCCGTAGTCCCTGTTTCGAGTTGCAAATATTAGCAACAGAACCAGTATCAAATACCCAGGTGCTACTGCAAGCTCTAGTAAGGTACACATCAATAACATGTATATCACATATACCTTTGTTCACCTTGCCATCCTTCTTATCTGCCAAATACTTGGGGTAGTTCCGCTTCCAGTGACCAGTCTGCTTGCAGTAGAAGCACTCAGTTTCAGGCTTAGGTCCAGACTTGGGTTTCTTCTCCTGAGCAGCAACTTGTTTGCTGTTCTTCTTGAAGTTCCCCTTCTTCTTCCCTTTGCCCTTTTTCTTGAAACTAGTGGTCTTGTTGACCATCAACACTTGATGCTCCTTCTTGATTTCTACCTCCGCAGCTTTCAGCATTGCGAAGAGCTCGGGAATAGTCTTGTTCATCCCTTGCATATTATAGTTCATCACGAAGCTCTTGTAGCTTGGTGACAGTGATTGGAGAATTCTGTCAATGACGCAATCATCTGGAAGATTAACTCCCAATTGAATCAAGTGATTATTATACCCAGACATTTTGAGTATATGCTCACTGACAGAACTGTTCTCCTCCATCTTGCAGCTATAGAACTTATTGGAGACTTCATATCTCTCAATCCGGGCATTTGCTTGAAATATTAACTTCAACTCCTAAAACATCTCATATGCTCCATGACGTTCAAAACATCGTTGAAGTCCCGATTCTAAGCCGTAAAGCATGGCACACTGAACTATCGAGTAGTCATCAGCTTTGCTCTGCCAGACGTTCATAACATCTGGTGTTGCTCCAGCAGCAGGCCTGGCACCGAGCGGTGCTTCCAGGACGTAATTCTTCTGTGCAGCAATGAGGATAATCCTCAAGTTACGGACCCAGTCCGTGTAATTGCTACCATCATCTTTTAACTTTGCTTTCTCAAGCAACGCATTAAAATTCAACGGAACAACAGCACGAGCCATCTATCTACAATCAACATAAACAAGCAAGATACTATCAGGGACTAAGTTCATGATAAATTTAAGTTCAATTATTCATATTACTTAAGAACTCCCACTTAGATAGACATCCCTCTAATCTTCTAAGTGCTCACGTGATCCAAATCAACTAAACCATAACCGATCATCACGTGAGATGGAGTAGTTTTCAATGGTGAACATCGTTATGTTGATCATATCTACTATATGATTCACGCTCGACCTTTCGGTCTCCGTGTTCTGAGGCCATATCTGCATATGCTAGGCTCGTCAAGTTTAACCTGAGTATTCTACGTGTGCAAAAACTGGCTTGCACCCGTTGTAGATGGACGTAGAGCTTATCGCACCCGATCATCACGTGGTGTCTGGGCACGACGAACTTTGGCAATGGTGCATACTCAGGGAGAACACTTCTTGATAATTTAGTGAGAGATCATCTTATAATGCTACCGTCAATCAAAGCAAGATAAGATGCATAAAAGATAAACATCACATGCAATCAATATAAGTGATATGATATGGCCATCATCATCTTGTGCTTGTGATCTCCATCTTCGAAGCACCGTCGTGATCACCATCGTCACCGGCGCGATACCTTGATCTCCATCGTAGCATCGTTGTCGTCTCGCCAATCTTAAGCTTCCACGACTATCACTACCGCTTAGTAATAAAGTAAAGCATTACATCGCGATTGCATTGCATACAATAAAACGACAACCATAAGGCTCCTGCCAGTTGCTGATAACTTGGTTACAAAACATGATCATCTCATACAATAAAATTCAGCATCATGTCTTGACCATATCACATCACAACATGCCCTGCAAAAACAAGTTAAACGTCCTCTACTTTGTTGTTGCAAGTTTTACGTGGCTGCTACGGGCTTAAACAAGAACCAATCTCACCTACGCATCAAAACCACAACGATAGTTTGTCAAATAGACTCTGTTTTAACCTTCGCAAGGACCGGGCGTAGCCATACTTGGTTCAACTAAAGTTGGAGAGACAGTCGCCCGCAAGCCACCTATGTGCAAAGCACGTCGGGGGAACCGTGTTGGAAATATGCCCTAGAGGCAATAATAAATTGATTATTATTATATTTCCTTGTTCATGATAATCGTTTATTATCCATGCTATAATTGTATTGATAGGAAACTCAGATACATGTGTGGATACATAGACAACACCATGTCCCTAGTGAGCCTCTAGTTGACTAGCTCGTTGATCAATAGATGGTTACGGTTTCCTAACCATGGACATTGGATGTCGTTGATAACGGGATCACATCATTAGGAGAATGATGTGATGGACAAGACCCAATCCTAAGCATAGCACTAGATCGTGTAGTTCGTATGCTAAAGCTTTTCTAATGTCAAGTATCATTTCCTTAGACCATGAGATTGTGCAACTCCCGGATACCGTAGGAGTGCTTTGGGTGTATCAAACGTCACAACGTAACTGGGTGATTATAAAGGTGCATTACAGGTATCTCCGAAAGTGTCTGTTGGGCTGGCACGAATCGAGACTGGGATTTGTCACTCCGTGTAAGCGGAGAGGTATCTCTGGGCCCACTCGGTAGGACATCATCATATGCGCAATGTGACCAAGGAGTTGATCACGGGATGATGTGTTACGGAACGAGTAAAGAGACTTGCCGGTAACGAGATTGAACAAGGTATATGGATACCGACGATCGAATCTCGGGCAAGTAACATACCGATAGACAAAGGGAATTGTATACGGGATTGATTAAGTCCTTGACATCGTGGTTCATCCGATGAGATCATCGTGGAACATGTGGGAGCCATCATGGGTATCCAGATCCCGCTGTTGGTTATTGACAGGAGAACGTCTCGGTCATGTCTGCATGTCTCCCGAACCCGTAGGGTCTACACACTTAAGGTTCGGTGACGCTAGGGTTATGAAGATATGTGTATGCAGTAACCCGAATATTGTTCGGAGTCCCGGATGAGATCCCGGACGTCACGAGGAGTTCCGGAATGGTCCGGAGGTAAAGATTTATATATAGGAAGTCATGTTTCGGCCATCGGGACAAGTTTCGGGGTTATCGGTATTGTACCGGGACCACCGGAGGGGTCTCGTGGGCCCACCAGGTGGGGCCACCTGTCCCGGGGGGCCACATGGGCTGAAATAGGAGGGAACCCAGCCCATAGTGGGCTGGAGCGCCACCCCCTATAGGCCCATGCGCCTAGGGTTCCACCATGGAAGAGTCCATGTGGTGGAAGGCACCCCTAGGTGCCTTGGGGGGGAGGGAAACCTCCCCTTGGCCGCCGCCCCCCCTAGTAGATCTCATCTACTAGGGCCGGCGCCCCCCTTGGCACCCCTATATATAGTGGGGGGGGAGGAGGGATTTCAGGCCAGCCCCTGGCGCCTCCCTCTCTCCCCGTTACGTCTCTCTCCCGTAGTATAGGCGAAGCCCTGCTACTGTGACGCCCTGCATCCACCACCACGCCGTCGTGCTGCTGTATCTTCATCAACCTCTCCCTCCTCCTTGCTGGATCAAGGCATGGGAGACGTCTCCGTTCCGTACGTGTGTTGAACGCGGAGGTGCCGTGCGTTCGGCACTTGATCATCGGTGATTTGAATCACGACGAGTACGACTTCATCAACCCCGTCCACTTGAACGCTTCCGCTTAGCGATCTACAAGGGGATGTAGATGCACTCTCCTTCCCCTCGTTGCTAGTCTCTCCATAGATAGATCTTGGTGATACGTAGGAAAATTTTGAATTTTTGCTACGTTCCCCAACAGTGGTATCAGAGCTAGGTCTATTGCGTAGATTCTATGCACGAGTAGAACACAAAGTAGTTGTGTGCGTTGATTTTGTTCAATATGCTTGCCGTTACTAGTCTTGTATTGATTCGGCGGCATCGTGGGATGAAGCGGCCCGGACCAACCTTACACGTATGCTTACGTGAGACAGGTTCCACCGACTGACATGCACTAGTTGCATAAGGTGGCTAGCGGGTGTCTGTCTCTCCCACTTTAGTTGGATCGGATTCGATGAAAAGGGTCCTTATGAAGGGTAAATAGCAATTGGCATATCACGTTGTGGTCTTTGCGTAGGTAAGAAACGTTCTTGCTAGAAACCCATAGCAGCCACGTAAAACATGCAAACAACAATTAGAGGACGTCTAACTTGTTTTTGCAGGGTATGCTATGTGATGTGATATGGCCAAAAGGATGTGATGAATGATATATGTGATGTATGAGATTGATCATGTTCTTGTCAAAGGAATCACGACTTGCATGTCGATGACGAGACAACTTAAAGAAGACACAATGATGGAGATCATGATGATGGAGATCATGGTGTCATACCGGTGACAAGATGATCATGGAGCCCCAAGATGGAGATCAAAGGAGCTATATGATATTGGCCATATCATGTCACTACTATTTGATTGCATATGATGTTTATCATGTTATGCATCTTGTTTACTTAGTACGACGGTAGTAAATGAGATGATCCCTCATTAAAATTTCAAGAAGTGTTCTCCCCTAACTGTGCACCGTTGCTACAGTTCGTCGCTTCGAAGCATCACGTGTTAATCGGGTGTGATAGATCCTTTCGTTCACATACAACGGGTGTAAGCAAGAATTACACATGCAAAAACACTTAGGGTTAACTTGACGAGCCTAGCATGTGAAGACATGGCCTCGGAACACAGAGACCGAAAGGTCGAGCATGAGTCGTATAGAAGATACGATCAACATGAAGATGTTCACCGACGTTGACTACTCCGTCTCACGTGTTAATCGGACACGGCCTAGTTCACTCGGATCATGTAATCACTTAGATGACTAGAGGGATGTCTATCTAAGTGGGAGTTCATAAGATGAACTTAATTATTCTGAACATAGTCAAAAGGATTTTGCAAACTATGTCGTAGCTCACGCTATAGTTCTACTGTTTAGTTATGTTCCTAGAGAAAAATTAGTTGAAAGTTGATAGTAGCAATTATGCGGACTAGGTCCGTGAACTGAGGATTGTCCTCATTGCTTCATAGAAGGCTTATGTCCTTAATGCACCGCTCAGTGTGCTGAACCTCGAACGTTGTCTGTGGATGTTGCGAACATCTGACATACACGTTTTGATAACTACATGATAGTTCAGTTAAACGGTTTAGAGTTGAGGCACCAAAGACGTTTTGAAACGTCACGAAACATATGAGATGTTTTAAGGGCTGAAATTGGAATTTCAGGCTCGTGCCCACGTCAAAAGGTATAAGACCTCCGACGATTTTCTTAACCTGCAAACTAAGGGAGAAAAGCTCAATTGTTGAGCTTGTGCTCAGATTGTCTGAGTACAACAATCATTTGAATCGAGTGGGAGTTGATCTTCCAGATGAGATAGTGATGTTTCTCCGAAGTCATTACCACCAAGCTGCTAGAGCTTTGTGATGAACTATGATATATCAGGGACATATATGATGATCCTTGAGATATTCGTGATGTTTGACACCGCGAAAGTAGAAATCAAGAAGGAGCATCAATTGTTGATGGTTGGTGAAACCACTAGTTTCAAGAAGGGCAAGGGAACAAAGGGATACTTCATGAAACGGCAATTCAGCTGCTGCTCTAGTGAAGAAACCCAAGGTTGAACCCAAACCCGAGACTAAGTGCTTCTGTAATAAGGGGAACAACCACTGGAGCAGAATTACCCTAGATACTTGGTAGATTAGAAGGCTGGCAAGGTCGATAGAAGTATATTGGATATACATTATGTTAATGTGTACTTTACTAGTACTCCTAGTAGCACCAGGGTATTAGATACCGGTTTGGTTGCTAAGTGTTAGTAACTCGAAACAAAAGGCTATGGAATAAACGGAGACTAGCTAAAGGTGAGCTGACGATATGTGTTGGAAGTGTTTCCAATGTTGATATGATCAAGCATCGCACGCTCCCTCTACCATCGAGATTGGTGTTTGCGTTGAGCATAGACATGATTGGATTATGTCTATCGCAATACGGTTATTCATTTAAGGAGAATAACGGTTACTCTATTTATTTGAATAATACCTTCAATGGTCTTGCACCTAAAATGAATGGTTTATTGAGTCTCGATCGTAGTGGTACACATGTTCATGCCAAATGATAGTACCACCTACTTGTGGCACTGCCACGTAAGTCATATCGGTATAAAACGCATGAAGAGGCTCCATGTTGATGGATCTTTGGGCTCACTCGTTTTTGAAAGGTTTGAGACATGCGAACCATGTCTATTGGTAGATATGCATGAAGAAACTCTATACAAATGGACCGTTTTGTACTTGCTTGATTTTGAATCACTTGAGACATGCAAATCATACCACATTGGCAAGATGACTGAAAGCCTCGGTTTCAGTAAAATGGAACTAGAAAGCAACTTGTTGGAAGTAATACATTTTGATGTGTGCAGTCCAATGAGTGCTGAGGCATGTAGTGGATATCGTTATATTCTTACTTCACAGATGATTTGAGTAGATGTTGAGTATATTTACTTGATGAATCACGAGTCTGAATTATTGAAAGGTTCAAGTAATTTCAGTGTGAAGTTGAAAGATCGTCGTGGTAAGAGGATAAAAATATCTATGATATGATCATAGAGATGAATATCTGAATTACGAGTTTGCCACGGAATTAAGACATTGTGGAAATTGTTTCACAACTAATACAGCCTGGAACACCATAGTGTGATGGTGTGTTCGAACATCATAACTGCACCCTATTGGATATGATGCATACCATGATGTTTCTTATCGAATTACCACGATAGTTTATGGGTTAGGCATTAGAGACAACCACATTCACTTTAAATAGGGCACCACGTAATTCCGATGAGATGACACCGTAGTAACTATGGTTTAGAGAAACCTAAGCTATCATTTCTTAAAAGTTTGGGATTGCGACGCTTATGTGAAAAAGTTTCAGGCTGATAAGCTCGAACCCAAAGCGGATAAATGCATCTTCATAGGACACCCAAAACAGTTGGGTATACCTCCTGTCTCAGATCCGAAAGCAATAAAGGATTGTTTCTAGAATCGGGTCCTTTCTCGAGGAAAAGTTTCTCTCGAAAGAATTGAGTGGGAGGATGGTGGAGACTTGATGAGGTTATTGAACCGTTGCTTCAACTAGTGTATAGCAGGGCACAAAGAGTTGTTCCTGTGGCACCTACACCAATTGAAGTGGAAGCTTATGATAGTGATCATGAAACTTCAGATCAAGTCACTACCAAACCTCATGGGAGGACAAGGATGCATACTACTTCAAAGTGGTACGTAACCCTGTCTTGGAAGTCATGTTGCTAGACAACAATGAACCTACGAGCTATGGAGAAGCGATGGTGGGCCCGAATTCTGATAAATGGCTCGAGGCCATATAATCCGAGAGACGATCCATATATGAAAACAAAGTGTAGACTTTGGAAGAACTACTTGATGGTCGTAAGGCTGTTAGGTACATATGGATTTTAAAAGGAAGACGGACAATGATGGTAAGTATCACCATTAAGAAAGCTCGACTTGTCGTTAAGATGTTTTCCACAAGTTCAAGGAGTTGACTACGATGAGACTTTCTCACTCGTAGCTATGCTAAGAGTCTATTGGAATTATATTAGCGATTACTGCGTTATTTATGAAATCTTGCAGATAGGATGTCAAAACATTGTTTCCTCGACGATTTTCTTGAGGAAAGGTTGTATATGATACAACCGGAAGGTTTTGTCAATCCTGAAAGATGCTAATAAGTATGCAAAGCTCCAGCAATCCTTCTAAGGACTGGAGTAAGCATCTCGGAGTTGGAATGTATGCTTTGATGAGATGATCAAAGATTTTGGTGTATACAAAGTTTATGAGAAACTTGTATTTCCAAAGAAGTGAGTGGGAGCACTATAGAATTTCTGATAAATATATGTTGACATATTGTTGATCAGAAATGATGTAGAATTTCTGGAAAGCATATAGGGTTATTGGGAAAGTGTTTTTCAATGGAAAGCCTGGATTAAGCTACTTGAGCATTGAGCATCAAGATCTATAAGGATAAGATCAAAACGCTTAATGGAACTTTCAAATGAGCACATACCTTGACATGATCTTGAAGGTGTTCAAGATGGATCAGTCAAAAAGGGAGTTCTTGCCTGAGTTGTAAGGTATGAAGTTAAGACTTAAATCTCGACCACGGCAGAATAGAGAGAAAGGACGAAGGTCGTCCCCTATGCTTAAGACATAGGCTCTACAGTATGCTATGTTGTGTACCGCACCTGAAGTGTGCCTTGCCATGAGTCAGTCAAGGGGTACAAGAGTGATCCAAGAATGGATCACAGTACAGCGGTCAAAGTTATCCTTACTAACTAGTGGACTAAGGAATTTTTCTCGATTATGGAGGTGGTAAAAGAGTTCGTCGTAAAGGGTTACGTCGATGCAAGCTTAACACCTATCCGGATAGCTCTGAGTAGAGATACCGGATGCATATAATGGAGCAACAATTTAGAATAGCTCCAAGCAGAACAGTTATTTGGATTAGCTCCAAATGGAACGTGGTAGCTACATCTAGGAGATGACATAGAGATTTGTAAAGCACACACGGATCTGAAAGGTTCAGACCCGTTGACTAAAACCTCTCTCACAAGCAACATGATCAAACCTAAAACTCATTGAGTGTTAATCACATAGTGATGTGAACTAGACTACTGACTCTAGTAAACTCTTGGGTGTTAGTCACATGGCGATGTGACCTGTGAGTGTTAATCACATGGCGATGTGAACTAGATTATTGACTCTAGTGCAAGTGGGAGACTGTTGGAAATATGCCCTAGAGGCAATAATAAATTGATTATTATTATATTTCCTTGTTCATGATAATCGTTTATTATCCATGCTATAATTGTATTGATAGGAAACTCAGATACATGTGTGGATACATAGACAACACCATGTCCCTAGTGAGCCTCTAGTTGACTAGCTCGTTGATCAATAGATGGTTACGGTTTCCTAACCATGGACATTGGATGTCGTTGATAACGGGATCACATCATTAGGAGAATGATGTGATGGACAAGACCCAATCCTAAGCATAGCACTAGATCGTGTAGTTCGTATGCTAAAGCTTTTCTAATGTCAAGTATCATTTCCTTAGACCATGAGATTGTGCAACTCCCGGATACCGTAGGAGTGCTTTGGGTGTATCAAACGTCACAACGTAACTGGGTGATTATAAAGGTGCATTACAGGTATCTCCGAAAGTGTCTGTTGGGCTGGCACGAATCGAGACTGGGATTTGTCACTCCGTGTAAGCGGAGAGGTATCTCTGGGCCCACTCGGTAGGACATCATCATATGCGCAATGTGACCAAGGAGTTGATCACGGGATGATGTGTTACGGAACGAGTAAAGAGACTTGCCGGTAACGAGATTGAACAAGGTATATGGATACCGACGATCGAATCTCGGGCAAGTAACATACCGATAGACAAAGGGAATTGTATACGGGATTGATTAAGTCCTTGACATCGTGGTTCATCCGATGAGATCATCGTGGAACATGTGGGAGCCATCATGGGTATCCAGATCCCGCTGTTGGTTATTGACAGGAGAACGTCTCGGTCATGTCTGCATGTCTCCCGAACCCGTAGGGTCTACACACTTAAGGTTCGGTGACGCTAGGGTTATGAAGATATGTGTATGCAGTAACCCGAATATTGTTCGGAGTCCCGGATGAGATCCCGGACGTCACGAGGAGTTCCGGAATGGTCCGGAGGTAAAGATTTATATATAGGAAGTCATGTTTCGGCCATCGGGACAAGTTTCGGGGTTATCGGTATTGTACCGGGACCACCGGAGGGGTCCCGTGGGCCCACCGGGTGGGGCCACCTGTCCCGGGGGGCCACATGGGCTGAAATAGGAGGGAACCCAGCCCATAGTGGGCTGGGGCGCCACCCCCTATAGGCCCATGCGCCTAGGGTTCCACCATGGAAGAGTCCATGTGGTGGAAGGCACCCCTAGGTGCCTTGGGGGGGAGGGAAACCTCCCCTTGGCCGCCGCCCCCCCTAGTAGATCTCATCTACTAGGGCCGGCGCCCCCCCTTGGCACCCCTATATATAGTGGGGGGAGAGGAGGGATTTCAGGCCAGCCCCTGGCGCCTCCCTCTCTCCCCGTTACGTCTCTCTCCCGTAGTATAGGCGAAGCCCTGCTACTGTGACGCCCTGCATCCACCACCACGCCGTCGTGCTGCTGGATCTTCATCAACCTCTCCCTCCTCCTTGCTGGATCAAGGCATGGAAGACGTCTCCGTTCCGTACGTGTGTTGAACGCGGAGGTGCCGTGCGTTCGGCACTTGATCATCGGTGATTTGAATCACGACGAGTACGACTTCATCAACCCCGTTCACTTGAACGCTTCCGCTTAGCGATCTACAAGGGTATGTAGATGCACTCTCCTTCCCCTCGTTGCTAGTCTCTCCATAGATAGATCTTGGTGATACGTAGGAAAATTTTGAATTTCTGCTACGTTCCCCAACAGTGGTATCAGAGCTAGGTCTATTGCGTAGATTCTATGCATGAGTAGAACACAAAGTAGTTGTGTGCGTTGATTTTGTTCAATATGCTTGCCGTTACTAGTCTTGTCTTGATTCGGCGGCATCGTGGGATGAAGCGGCCCGGACCAACCTTACACGTATGCTTACGTGAGACAGGTTCCACCGACTGACATGCACTAGTTGCATAAGGTGGCTAGCGGGTGTCTGTCTCTCCCACTTTAGTTGGATCGGATTCGATGAAAAGGGTCCTTATGAAGGGTAAATAGCAATTGGCATATCACGTTGTGGTCTTTGCGTAGGTAAGAAACGTTCTTGCTAGAAACCCATAGCAGCCACGTAAAACATGCAAACAACAATTAGAGGATGTCTAACTTGTTTTTGCAGGGTATGCTATGTGATGTGATATGGCCAAAAGGATGTGATGAATGATATATGTGATGTATGAGATTGATCATGTTCTTGTCAAAGGAATCACGACTTGCATGTCGATGACGAGACAACTTCAAGAAGACACAATGATGGAGATCATGATGATGGAGATCATGGTGCCATACCAACGCATAGCATAGCCTTAGAGCATGTTGGATACCTTAGAGCATGTTGGATACTCCGACAGGTAGCAAAAAGTGGTGAGGATCTTCTTGTAAATCATAAAGCAGAGCAACATCCCGCCGAAGACAACAATGCGGTACTGACAGTCTTCGAGACTTTCACCTCAAATAATAGGCGCAAGCGAGTTCATCGAAACTTCGCTGAAATCTGCCACGGGGCAAAAATAAATCCGTGGAACGACACTGCTATAACTTTCAGTTCCAGTGACGAACCTCGATTCCATACAGTCCGGGCACCAGCCGCTTTGGTCCTTAGCTCAACCGTGGACGGCTTCCGACTCACTAACGTACTCATGGACGGCGGAAGCGGATTAAACTTGATCTATGAGGAAACACTCAACAAGATGGAAATTGATAAAAGCCGCATCGAACAGAGTGGCACAACCTTCAGGGGAATCATCCCTAGTCGGGAGGCACGGTGTGCGGGAAAAATCACACTCGATGTGGTATTCGGCACCTCGGAGAATTACAGGTCCGAAGAAATCACATTCCAAGTGGCTCCTTTCAGCAGCGGATACCATGCCCTTTTAGGATGGGACGCATTCACTAGCTTTCAAGCTATACCACATTACGGGTACATGAAGCTTAAAATGCCCAGACCCAATGGAATCATCACTCTAACCAGTGATCCGGACGTCGCACTCCGCGCCGAAAATAAAACTGCAGCACTAGCCATGGAAGCATTATCCGAAGCCCTAGCAGCCAAAGAACTAACAATGCTGTGCACCACAGTGGGCAGGGACGACGTGATACTCGACAAACGACCCAAGTCCACCTCATTTAAACCCGCAGACGAGATAGTCAAATTCCAGGTCCATCCAACGGACCCCACGAAGACGGCTTCCATCGGGACACAGTTGAGCCCCAAAATGGACGCCGCACTACGAGACTTCCTACGCGAGAATTGGGACATTTTCGCCTGGCATCCTTCGGACATGCCGGCCATCCCATGCAGGCTGGCCGAACACAACCTCAATATACTGAAAGGATACAAGCCAGTCAAGCAAACTCTTAGGCGCTTCGCAGAGCCTAAACGGCAAGCCATGGGAGAAGAGCTAGCCAAGCTACTTGAGGACGGATTCATCAGAGATATCAAGCATCCGGATTGGCTAGCCAATCTGGTAATGGTACCAAAGAAGGAGAAATCCTGGTGCCTATGCGTCGATTTCAAAGACCTCAACAAGGCTTGCCCGAAGGATCCCTTCCCCCTCCCTCGCATCGACCAAATCATCGACGCCACCGCAGGACACGATTCACTATGCTTTCTTGACGCATACTCCAGATACCATCAAATAAAGATGGCAGAGTCCGACCAAGCCGCAACGGCCTTCATAACGCCATATGGCCCTTTCTGCTTCAACACTATGCCTTTCGGGCTTAAAAATGCCAGCGTAACCTATCAACGCATGATTCAAACATGCCTGGAGAAGCAAATCGGCAAAACAGTGGAAGCATATGTGGACGACGTGGTCATAAAAACAAGACACGTCGAAACCCTGATAGATGACTTGAGGCTTACATTCGATAACCTCCGAACATATGAATGTTGGGTTTCGTAGTAATTTCAAAATTTTCCTACGCACACGCAAGATCATGGTGATGCATAGCAACGAGAGGGGAGAGTGCTGTCTACGTACCCACGCAGACCGACTGCGGAAGCGTTGACACAACATAGAGGAAGTAGTCGTACGTCTTCACGATCCAACCGATCAAGCACCGAAACTACGGCACCTCCGAGTTCGAGCACACGTTCAGCTCGATGACGATCCCCGGACTCCGATCCAGCAAAGTGTCGGGGAAGAGTTCCGTCAGCACGACGGTGTGGTGACGATCTTGATGTACTACAGCAGCAGGGCTTCGCCTAAACTCCGCTACAGTATTATCGAGGAATATGGTGGCTGGGGGCACCGCACACGGCTAAGGAATAGATCACGTGGATCAACTTGTGTGTTCTAGGGTGCCTCTGCCTCAGTATATAAAGGACTAGAGGGGGGAGGCTGGCCGGCCAAGGTGTGGCGCGCCAGGAGAGTCCTACTCCCTCTGGGAGTAGGATCCCCCCCCCAATCCTAGCTGGAATAGGATTCGCGGAGGGGGAAAAGAGAGAGAGGGGGCCGGCCACCTCTCCTAGTCCTAATAGGACTAGGGGAAGGGGGAGGCGCGCAGCCCATGTAGGGCTGCCTCTTCTCTTTTCCACTAAGGCCCATCATGGCCCATTTAGCTCCCGGGGGGTTCCGGTAACCTTCCCGGTACTCCGGTAAAATCCCGATTTCACCCGGAACACTTCCGATATCCAAACATAGGCTTCCAATATATCAATCTTTACGTCTCGACCATTTCGAGACTCCTCGTCATGTCCGTGATCACATCCGGGACTCCGAACAACCTTCGGTACATCAAAATGCATAAACTCATAATATAACTGTCATTGTAACCTTAAGCGTGCGGACCCTACGGGTTCGAGAACAATGTAGACATGACCGGGACACGTCTCCGGTCAATAACCAATAGCGGGACCTGGATTCCCATATTGGCTCCTACATATTCTACGAAGATCTTTATCGGTCAGACCGCATAACAACATACGTTGTTCCCTTTGTCATCGGTATGTTACTTGCCCGAGATTCGATCGTCGGTATCCAATACCTAGTTCAATCTCGTTACCGGCAAGTCTCTTTACTCGTTCTATAATACATCATCTCGCAAATAACTCATTAGTTGCAATGCTTGCAAGGCTTATGTGATGTGCATTACCGAGAGGGCCCGGAGATACCTCTCCGACAATCGGAGTGACAAAACCTAATCTCGAAATACGCCAACCCAACATGTACCTTTGGAGACACCTATAGAGCATTTTTATGATCATCCAGTTACGTTGTGACGTTTGATAACACACAATGTATTCCTCTGGTATCCAGGAGTTGCATGATCTCATAGTCGAAGGAACATGTATTTGACATTAAGAAAGCGATAGCAATAAACTGAAAGATCATATGCTAAGCTAACGGATGGGTCTTATCCATCACATTTTTGATCAACGTGCTAGTCTAGTAGAGGCACAGTAGGGACACAGTATTTGTTTATGTATTCACACATGTATTTAAGTTTCCGTCAATACAATTCTAGCATGAATAACAAACTTTTATCATGAACAAGGAAATATAAAATAATAACAACTTTATCATTGCCTCTATGGTATATTTTCATCAATTCGAACATGGCGACGACCATTTTATAGCCATGGGCGGCGGGAAAATGTGGCGGGAATGACCGCGTGCAGTTGGCATGCGGCGGCCACCATTAGTTGGCATGCTTACCGGTGCCATGGGCGTTTGGCCGTCTGCGCCATTGGTAGGGAGAGAAGATGGGCCACGCAGGAGGCTGAGGACGGAGGTGAAACATCCCTCCCGTCCAAGCGGTTGAAGGATGGAGCCCCCACCAACCCAACGCCCCACAGTGTCTAAACATGAAGGCTTGGGGGCTCGATATGGAGCGCCCTTCATAAATTATGGCCACCTCAGATCGGATGGTGACTCTGCTAGAGTGCCTTGTCGGCCAAAATGTCATACTGGCGGTTATTATGCCGATCAGGCCGTTATGCCGACTCTGCTAGTGTTGCTTTTACCTCCTCGGGATGGCCCAAACCTAATAAAATCTTATGTCCTGTGCCTTACCATCTCGATCCGGCACGTGTACTTCAAAATAAAAAAAAAAGCTTGCTAGGTTTGCCGTGGCCATTTTACTTGATGAATGTCTATCTAACATGATGTTAGATTATTTTCATCCATTTAGGTATGCGTCGGGTAAAGCCGCAGATTGACGGTTGGCAGTGAAGTTGAAGAAAACAAAAGTGAATGTGAATTGATTGACAAAGGTAAAAGAAAAAGTAACACTCACTTTCCCCATCTCGCCGCTTCTGCAGTCGCCGAGCAGCGCGCTATCCTCTTCCTTCCGCAAAGGTATGCCTGCCGTTTCCCCTCCTCTCTCTTCTGTTCCCTTACCCTTTTTGCAATGGAGATCTCTTAATTGTTTACATCTTGGATGGATCTAGTTTTTTCAGCGTCTTACAACAGTAACAGTAAGAGGCGTCGCTTGGAGCAGTTCCAGTTGGTGCTTCCTAGACCACTACATACAGATACAGTACAGGATTAAATCAATCTCCAGCAGGTACCAATTTCTGCAGGCCAACCAAACTAATTTGTTTTCATGCTTTACTTCTGAATAACACCGTGCGTGTAGCTAGTTCTGAATGGGGGACGAAACTCTGCTGGAGCGTATACTCAACGGAGACAAGGAACCCAAGGATCTGCTGTTAGCACTCTTACAGCGCATCACCAACGATTTCTCTGAAGACAGACAAATTGGTCAGGGTGGATTTGGAGTGGTTTACAAGGTAGGTACAGTTTACCATTTTGAGAGCATACATAAAGATCTCAAGTTCAGTATAATATCGCTAGTTCGATAAAAAAAAACAAGTACCACCGATTCATCTTGTTTTGTTCTGCATCCTTTAATATTAACAACTTGCATTTATTGATAAAATTACAGCAGGAAACTCACCTGCTATTTTCATTAAACTAAAAACGCAACACCTGCTGCTTTGGTATTGTAAGCTGACCATCATTTAAATGCTGACCAATAGGGTGAACTCCAAAATGGGATTATTGTTGCTGCCAAGAGGATTGAAGTCAACCAAATCGCAATTGATGGCGTGTCATTTCGCCGTGAGTTTAACAGCCTCATGAACACCAACCATCAAAATGTAGTCCGGTTTCTTGGCTTCTGTTCTAATACACATCATACACCGAGAAAAGAGGCGGGAAAAATTAATCTTGTAAGCGTAAGAGAAAGATTGCTCTGTTTTGAGTACATCCGCAATGGAAGTCTTGACAACCATATTACTGGTAAGGTCTTATTGCAATTGATGCAGCTCTTCTTTCTTACTTCTTTACCTTACTGCCTGGACTAGTGCTCGCTCAGTTTTCAAGTCCGGATCAACCTTAGTAACAGTTATTTTAATCTAAAATGTTCCATCATTAATATTGCTCGGTATGAAGTTTAACATTACTTCTTACTTTTTTGTGTATTTATTATTCTACAGATGAATTAAGGGAACCACGTTATGACATAATCTCTGGAATTTGCAAGGGTCTGTTTTATCTTCACGAGGAAAAAAGAATTGTTCATATGGATCTTAAACCGCCAAATATATTACTTTATGATCATATGGTTCCAAAAATTACTGATTTTGGGTTGTCAAGATCAAATGAAATGTCGCATACTATGGGTCAACGTTTTGGAACACCGTAAGCTATGCATCAGAGGAACCATCATTTACAGTTTTATATCATTACAGCCCCAAATTTACTTTGTGTCATAATGCATCACACTATTGTATTTTAATGCAGAGGATATGTCGCTCCAGAATACAAGAAAGATGGCAAAACTTCATTCAAGTGTGACATATACAGTTTGAGTGTCATAATCACCGAGTTGGTAACCGGGCGTAAGAGCATCCCTCACAAAAGTAATGTAAGTGTGATATCTCTCATTTTTTAGAACAACAACAATTAATGTTTCACTTCTGCTTCGGTAGACCCCCCTAAACACAAGGACGACTCAGATTAACCCATACCTCTTTCTAATAAAGGGCATGATGGTCATATTTCGTTTTTTTTTTCTGAGAGTGCCAAGATTCGAGCGAGCAACTAATGGTTCACAATGCATCGCCATAACCAACTTGCCACCAATAGTTAACGTGTATACAAGTGTCTTTCTTATTCTTTTCTTCTATCCTCTTTTCTTTTTCCTATTTTTTTCTTTCCTTTTTCTTGCTTTTTTCGCGTGCTTTCAAGCAGTTTTGTTCAGGATTAATTTTACTTTTCCATTTTTTTCGTTTTTTTCTTTTTTTGTTGGTTTTCCTTTTTCTCTTGCAATGTGCAAACTTTTTTGATTTCATTTTTTCCGAAATGAATGTACTTTTATTTAAATTTGCGAACATTTTTTCAAACATGGTGGACTTTTTTCAAAATCGAGAACTTTTTATCAAATTCATAAAAAAATATTGATGAACGTCTTTTCAAAATGGATGATTTTTTTAAATCGATGAACCTTTTTCTCAAGATTGATGAATTTTTTTTTTTCAAAATGAATGCATTTTTCAAAGTATATGAATTTTTTTTTCAAAATTGATGGACTCTTTTCAAAATCGATGAACTTTTTCAAATCCGTAAACTTTTTGCTCCAAAATCCATGAAATTTTTCTCAATTCATGGTGTTTCTCATTTTGTGAACATTTTGCAAATCCGCTAATATTTTTTCAAATACATGAACTTCTCCAAAAAGATGGTCCTTTTTAAATTCAATGGTCAAAGGTCAAAGATGTCCACGCTCAACTTGTCGTCCAGGTCAACCACGACGAAGGTTTTTTTGGTCGAACCGGAAAGAAGCGATCGGGCGTATGATCTTGACGA
Organism: Triticum urartu; assembly: GCF_056163025.1. Taxonomy (NCBI): domain Eukaryota; kingdom Viridiplantae; phylum Streptophyta; class Magnoliopsida; order Poales; family Poaceae; genus Triticum; species Triticum urartu. The sequence continues at coordinate 316,060 of NC_141879.1, forward strand.
GCGACAGATGATCAAAGAGACAAGGGCGGTCGGGTCCGCACAGATCGAGAACAGGCCAGGGTAGCTCAAGCGGACCAGCTCTGTACCCAACCATGGGTCCAGCCAGAGTTGGGTCCCGGTTCCATTCCCTATGGAGAAAGAAATCCCTAGGCAGATTTCCTCCTTATCCTCTGGATGGAACGCCAAACATTTTTGTAGTTAGACATTGAAGCTTATCAGCTTGTGTACCTAGCGACGAGCGGTCGGTAGTGAGAGTTACTGGGTTCGATCCCTCGCATTGCCATTTCATTTTTAATATATTTTCCCTGTGTTTCGCGTGCAATAATAGGTGGGCCCAGTCAGGCAGCGTCCTGTCCGTTGTGCCATCTATATGACTGAACTTCCCGAATGTCAAACCCTATTTGCCGCCCGTGGGTGTCAAACCGTCGCCGCTCGAAGCGAAGCGAGCGACCGGCACGATAAGAGTCAGCCCTTTTTTCTTCATGTTTTTATTTTTCGTTTTCCTTTCTGCTTATTTCTTCCTTTTCTTTTCTTTTCTTTTTACCTTATTTTGTTTTTATTTTTGTTTCATTTTTTCCATAAATTAAAAAAATCAAAAAATGATTGAAATTCCAATTTTTCTTCACATATTCGAAAATTGTTCATGTTTTTCAAATTTATTCATGTTTCAAAAAAAGTTCAGGATTCCAAATTCCAATAGAAGTTCAAATTTTCAATTTGTTCATTTTCCAAAAAATATTCATGTTAAAAATAGTTCACCGTACATTGGGAAACTGTTCACTGTGTATAAAAAGTGTTCATCCTATGTACAAATTTTATTCAACGTGCATTTAAAAAAATCAGCATATACTTTCAGGAAAGTTCAGTTTTGTATTTGAAAAAATTCACCATATACTAAGAAAATGTTCATTGTGTATTTTAAATTCACTTTTTAAAAATTGTTCATATTTAAGAAAAGAATATTCGATTCTTTTTACGATTTTGAAACATTGTTGGCATTCTCAAGAAATTTTGTTCACATTGTTTTCTAAAAGTATTGGAAAAAAAACCCGGATCTGCAGCTCTAATTAGTACTTTAAGGTTAGCGCCGCCTTTCAGCCGCCATTAGTGACTAGGTCGTCTGGTTAGCATCGGTTGTAGGCATGGCTAGGATGTGGGTTAGATACTTGTTTTAAGCGCTTTTATATAATTTTTGCAAAATTCCTGCATTCGCTCAGCTCTTGAGAAATGGGCCGGCCCGTTTGCTCACTACCTTTAGCGAAAACTAGACTATTACATGTATGTATTAATACGTATATATCAGACTAGCTTTTGCTTTGTGAGGGGGGTCTACCGAAGCGGGTCTCGTTTCACTTTGCATCCATCTTTTTTTCGTTCTTCAATATGCCTAGTATAGTACTGAATGGCATATATATACTTTAAACAACATATTTCTTCATATATATCACACGTGGCTGGATGGATTTGTTTATGGTGTTGAGGCGAATGCACACTATGGGTCTAATGTCTGGCCTTGAACTAGAAAATGGCACTGTAAGGTTTTGGGATTATCATAAATAATTTACATTTGTCGAATGTAGGTACTTCGAAGGTGGGGCATAGGTGGAATAAGACACCGACGTTACTACAATATCAGCAAGTAACCAGATGCATTGAAATAGCGGTACGATGCAGGCAACAAGAACCGGAAGCTAGACCTTCTATAGGTGATATAATCGACATTCTGAGTGAAATTGAATGTACGGATGGGCAAACTGGCCAGGTAAAGCTATAGCTAGTTTAATATACTTTGTTATCAAAACAGTGGAAATGGATGCATCATTCGAAGTCAAAAGAGATAACAGTGTTCCTGAGATCGGAGAGCTAATGAAGTGTGAAACAATCAAGTATTCAAATTAACAGGCTGTATTAATTTGGTTCCAGATCCAAATACATATGTTAGCTAATCTTATCCCTGCTAGGACAGAATAATCCCACATTTGCTTTTCACAACTATCATAGTGGCCTAAATAATAAATATATCATTTCTGAAAGAAAAAAAAAGTGTACTTTCCAATAACACATCTCTCTTTTCTTGCAGGGAAGCACTTATCTGGACGATGACATGCTTGGTATTGAGCCACTCGAGCTTAGGTTTGATGAGGAGATGTCATGGTCAGGTAAGCTAACCAACAAGACAAAGGCATGTTTTGCCTTCAGCATTGAAAAACCTAGCAAGCAGTACACCATAGAGCCAGACAAAGGCATTGTGCCACCAGGATGCAGTGTCTTTCTTGTTCAGATAATAGTGAAAACACCGCAAGTTACACAGAATGCTGACAAGCTCATCGTGCGGAGCACAAGAGTGCCCGAGGGTCTTAGAGTCGAGGATATCACTGAACATATATTCCATGAAGAGGTCGGTAAAGTGGTTGATGAGGTGGATTTGATGGTTGTATATGAGCCGGTCGAGGCAGCCTCCCCCACGCGCAAGGTGAGCTTCATCAAGTAATCCCGACATAACGAAATGAGTTTATTCTTTAATCTTACTACTTCATTGTTCAAGCATGGTGCAAGGCCATCAATTCTAGCAGCTATGAAGACGGCGTGCGAGGACAACGAGATCGCTGTAATTTCAACCTACGAATGAGACCTACCTATTGAGAGTCAGCGACCGAGCCATCGATGTCACAAGGGGGGCCATGGGCAGCCTACTCCACAAGCTGGGTGAGCTCCTCAAGGAGGAGTTCAATCTGGAGGCGAGCGTCAAGAAAGACGTCCAGTCACTCTCGGAAGAGCTGGTGAAGATGCAACTCATACTCCACAAGGTGTCAGAGGTGCAGCAGGACAACCTCGATGACCGGGTCAAGCGTTGGGCCAATAATGTCTTGTCAGGGAGATGTCATATATATGACCTAGAGGATTTCCATGTTGATGGCTTCCTGCTGCACAGCGAGCCTGACTCTAATACGAGTGGCTTCAGGGGACTCACACAGTGATCATTTCATAATTATGCCAAGTCATCATCCTTTGCATTGCTTGATCACAGTGGTTAATATCTCATTTCAAATTCCTCCACTGAATTCAATTCAAATTTGAAGTTGCTGGAAAGATGTTCATCGTTTAGCAAATATTCCAAAACAATTTATTGTTCAGGAAAACAACATCACCTTTTTGCTAAAATGAGCAGTAGCAATTAATCCAGTGCAATTCCAGCATTTTAAAATGCTGATTCATTTATGAAAAAGGCATTTGAATTCCTATGCCTCCCAAAATAATTGTGGCAGTGCCTAAAAATGCAATGTATTTGTTGGGATTAATCCCACATTTTTCTAAAATGATTTGGATGCCCAATTAATTCCATCTCTCTCTGTTAATTAAATAAAAGAGAAAAACAGAAAATGGAAAAAGAACAGGTCTCCGGGCCGAAGCCCCAAGCCGGCCCAGCCTCGGTGTCGCCCACGCCATGGCCGGAGCTCGAAAGCGCACTGCTGCCGCTAGTTCCTCTGCACCCGAACCTTGCCGCCTCCATGGCTCGACGCCGGCGCCCTTGCCGGCCACCCCAGCCGCTGCAACCGCCACCGCTGGACGCGCGATGCTCTGCCTGTTCGAAAGCACCCAACCGCGCGCGATTTGAGCCACTGTGTGCGTTTTCCGGGCACCTCCGGCGAAGCAACCGCCGCCGCCCGCGGATGTGGCGTAGCCTGGGCCCACCTCTGGGTCACTGCCAGTGGCCACGTGGGTCCCAGTTGACCACCTTGACTGGTCAATAGGCAACGTTTGACCTGCTGACTCACCCAGCCCCCGGGCCCACTGTCAGCCCCTGTAGCCTCAGCTGGGTACACTCAACTGCTGAAAATGCGTGTAACATCATACATTGAACCATGTTAATGTGATCCTTATTGTATGGAAATACACTGGCAGACACATCATTTGTTAAGATTATGACTTGTATAGTAAACAAAGTATCATTGTTGACGAATCTATGCTATTTTCAGATTAGCACTCGAAATAAGCTTTCATACCACCGAGCCTAGAAACAACAAAATCTATATATGTGCTATACTATACTATACCATTTAAAAAAAAAAAACACTCCATGATACCTGTACAACAGAATATAATTTTTTTTAAACTGAAATTGCATAATTGATCGTGTGCTATACTATACCATTTGATAACGCTCTATGGTGCCCAAAGTGATGAAAATAAAGGTGAATGAAATGTTGTCCAAATCTTTGTCCTATATAAATAAAAATATTAAATGACATGAAAACCATGCATCACCAGCCCAAAATAGGCCAGAAATGCCATAGTACACAACCTCATCATGGCCCCAACAAAATAGCCATGAGTGTGTGTAATCCAACAGAATCTGCAAAAAAAAAATTATGGCAAACTTTGCATACTGCTTTTTTGTCATAAGATTTCTTTCTTTCTTTCTTTCTTTCTTTGTTTCGTAGCAGGCTTGTGAAAGCATAAAGGTGTTCTTCCTCTTCTAAAGTCAACCGTACATAAAATTTCTCTTGTCTGTCATCCTAATTAACTGCCGTTTTTTAATTACCCTCCTGTGGCAGCGTGTGGCTCATGAACTCACAACAACCACGTCCCCGTCCCCGTTCTCTCGTCGATCAGCTTCAACGGCTTCTTCTTCTTTACAAGTTTCTGGTCTCAGGCTGATGAAGGTGTTTCAGAGGCATCAGAAAAAAAGAAGAAAAAAATGTCACCAGACAAGAAGTAGATTATGGATAACTACAGACCTTTGTTGGTATGTAATCTGCTTCGATCAGCTAATCAGTCGGTCCAGATTTTCCATCAACTAGTGTGCACAGTCAGGAATTTGCAGCACACTTCCACACGAGTAAGTTTCCTACATATAGATGCATTTCTTTATAACTAAGTTGCTTGTTTGATGACATTCACATCTCTTTACAGAAACCGAAATAAGAAGTTGTTTTCACCTGAATGGCTGGATCTTCCCATAATTTTCTTACATCCACTTCTACACGAAACGGTTTTTTTGTTTCTTTCTCAGTTACCACTGGTTTTTCTTCCCCCGACTGAACCGTTTCTCCCCTCGTTACATATAGTATTGGGCTGGCTCAGGACTGTAGCCTCATTTTAATTGTTTTTGCTGTTTTGTAATGGTTTTATTCGGTTTTCATTTGTTTCCACTGTTTTTGCTATGGTTTTCTTTGGTTTTCATTGGGTATTTTTCTTTTTTCTCAACACATGCCTATTTTTTTCACACACAATATACAATTTGCGTATACATCAGGAGCATGTCTTATACATGGTTAACAATTTTTTCCAAATCCATTTTTTGATGTCTACTTTTTTTCATACACATTGTACATTATTGTATACATATGAAATATTATTTTTATACACATTTCATTTTTCAAACACATGATTAACAATTTTAGGAAATAGATGTTTTGATGTCTATTCCTTTTCATACACATTGTACCTTTTTCTGTATACACCGGAAACATTATTTTTATACACAATTAGCATTTTTCAAATATATGATTAACATTTTTCCCAAATACATGTTTTGATATTTATTCTTGTTCATGCACATTCGTATATTTTTTGTATTCATCTGAAACATTATTTTACACACATTTAACATTTTCAAATACACGATTAACATTGTTTTTTCAAATATTGTTTTGATGTCTATCCTTTTTCATACACATTAGTGCATTTTTTGTATACTACGGAAACATTATGCTTATACACATTTAATATTTTTTAAATACATGATTAACATTTTTTTCAAATACATGTTTTGATATCTATTCATATTCATTTTTTGTATACATCATATACATTATTTTGATACACATTTAACGTTTTCGAATCCATGATAAACATTTTTTGTCAAATAAATATTTTGAACATCTTTTTGAATACACAGTAAAATTTTCCACAATATGTATTCGCGCATTTTTTTAATGGCGTAAACAAGTTTTGATACAACATGAACTTTTTTAAAGGTATAAACATTTTTTAAATTGTCGCAAACATTTTCTGAAACAGGAGAATATTTCTTTAAAATGTCACATACATTGCTTAAATGGCAATAAACATTTTTGAACCTACACGGACTCATTTTTTTAGTTGTACAAAACATTTTTTATATTACACAAACATTTTTTTACATTGTATGCACATTCCATAAAAATTGAACTTACATTTGTTTGAAACACTGGGACAATTTTTCATTGTCATGAATTTTTTTCATAAGCTATCAACATTTTTTGAATTTGTGTTAACATTTTTAATATATTTTTTAAAAATAAAAATTTAAAAGGGAAAAGAGAAAAAAGAAATTGGCGTGACGTCATCATGACGTTAGCATCACCAAACCAGGTCCCTGCTTGTCCGGCCCATCACCATCTCCTATAGGCAGCTGAACGAGCGAGGCATAGTCACGCCTGTCAATAAGAGCATACAATAGGGAGCAGCTATTCTGCACACAGGATCATCTACACCCGGATGTGAACAGTATATTCAAAACAAATAGTAAACAATTTCAAAAAATCTGAATGTTTAGGTATCCAAGATGCTCATGTGCTCAAGGTGCGTGCAAAATTTTGAGGAGTTTGAACATTTGAAGAGCTCGTGCCAAAATAAAACAAAATCCGGGTGTCTTAGAAACTTTGAAAAAGAACACTATTTGTAGCGATTTTTTTTTGGCACGGGCTCCTCAGATGTCCAAACAATCTGAAAATTTGCACGCGCCTTGCCTACATGAGCATCTTGGATGCCTAAAAATTTCAGATTTTTTTGTTTTTCTATTTACTATTGTTTGAATTTACTATTCACCGGGTGTAGATGAGCCTGGGCACCGTTTGAATTATCGCATACAATAGGAGTTCCCTGCCTTCGGTGGCTAACTTGAGTGGATCATTGGCTTAGGCTGAGCTCCTTATTTTTTTTCTCTAAAATAATGGGCTAGTTGCTACATTAACAAAGTACGTAGTACCATGTTAAAATGAGCAGTCGTAGTAGAGACGGTGTGTTCTTTGTTGGGTTTTTTTTGTCCACGGTGTCTAGTGGAGGCCAAGGGAGAGACATGACACACGAGCACAGCACCTTCAATAGCATTCTGGTGGAGCAATAGCATTTCACCTGGAAACAAATGGAAACTACAAGATGGCCGGTCCCATTTTATTTTTGATATACATTTTGAAGAGGGTTTTTTTTTGCATTTTTAAATAGTGGATGAACACGGCCAGGAGAGCGTCCGACTCCGCTCTTTTCGGATCGTGCCATCCCACGGTCAGAGGAGTGCAGGGTGTGGTCACCGTGGCGACAGATACAGCTCTGCCGTAACAAACCTGTTAGGGCATCTCCAACGGGAGATGCTAAGAGGGGGCGCTAGGAATTTAATCCCGGCTGATCGGCGGTTACGTTGTCGAATCCCAGCGCCTCGTCTAGTATCGGTGCAAAGGAAGGCACCGAGCGCTTGCTTATTTTTTAACGTGTGAGAGAACCGGGCCTTTCTTTCTAATAATTTGTTATTCAAGATCCCGCTATTAGCGCCAACCTTGGAGGAGCGAGCGCTAACTTCCTCGGATATTTTTTCCCACACGATAAGCGCCTGCATAAGCGCTCAACATTGAAAATGCCCTTAGGCACCTCAACAACCTAAACGCGGCTCACGCACGGATTGCGGGCTTGCCGTTTTTCATGTGACAGAAAAACGAAAAAAAAACTAACTAGACACGGCGCACATGATTTATTCCACAAAAAAGGTGCATAGCTTGTGAATCCATCCGGGCAATGGAATAAGATGTTTTTTGTACTTCCTCCGTTCGGAATTACTTGTCATAAAAATGGATGTATCTACAACTAAAATACATCTAGATACATTTATTTCTTGGACCAGTAATTCCGAAAGAAGGGAGTAGTTGGGTCTAAAATACGGCCGGTCAGCAACGCGCACAATCCATCCCAAAGTTGTTTTCCTAACCTAACTAACATCAAGCTCCGTAACGCGCACTCGCAAGCACTGTACAGCGGGAACAACGTCGTATTGAATGGTAACGGGACATGGGCTTTTCTCCTTTTCACCATAAAAAGAACATCAAGCAATTTTCAAACTGAAAGTAGGTGCACAAAGCTGAGCCAAAAAGCCAAAGTTCACGTGACACCAACCTTTTTTTTTTGAGGGGCACGTGATACCAACCTAGTGTGTAATGATTCCTTTTTATCCTACACGAAGCAGGCACGAACCCACCCACCCAGATACCTTTCTAACAATACAGATTCCATACTTCAAGATGAATGCTCTGATGCTCCTGTTTATGCACTTTGTTTCAATACTCCATTTTCGCTCGCACCAGTTCATGCCTTTAATTGCATGTATATGTCTGTATATAGTGCAGGAGAAATGGACGGGTTGTCTTGCTTCATCGTCTCCCCTTAGTCCGCTAGAACGGCTATATTGGCAACGGAAGCACTCCTTTGTTGCAGCCTCAGTTCGCCTGATCGACTGCCGAGGAGGTTGAGCCGGCAGAATACACGAATTCAGGTGTAGAAAATTTTAAATACACGACAAAACACAAAATTAATTTTAAGGCCACCTCAGTTGGCACCCAAAATACTTGGCTTAGTTAAAGCTTCTTTGTGATGTCGATCTCGGGAAAGACGGTGGCCTGAGGGGAATTGGTATGTGGTCGCTCGATCTGGTGACCGCGAGGCTACAACAAGTCGGACTCCCCATCAACTTGGGGGGCAAGCACACCCCCCCCCCCCTTGGCTGCCGACTCCCCCTCTAGATGCATCTAGGGGTGTCGGCCCCCTCTCCACTTCACCCTATAAATAGAGGGGGTGGGAGGGCAGCCACACCCCTTCCCGTGGCGCAGTCCTCCCCCTCCTACACCTCCTCCTCCGTTGAGCTTGGCAAAACTCTGCCGAAGAACCACGAGCTCCACCACTATGTTGTCATGCTGCCGGAGTTCTCCCTCAACTTCTCCTTCCCCCTTGCTGGATCAAGAAGGAGGAGACGTCCCCGGGCCGTACGTGTGTTGAACGCGGAGGCGCCGTCCGTTCGGCGCTAGGATCGGATCTTCCGCGATTTGAATCGCCGCGAGTACGACTCCATCAACCGCGTTCTTGTAACGCTTCCGCTTAGCGATCTTCAAGGGTATGAAGATGCACTCCCTCTCTCTCGTTGCTAGCATCTCCTAGATTGATCTTGGTGACACGTAGGAATTTTTTTGAATTATTACTACGTTCCCTAACAGGAATATCATGTTCACTCCATGTGCTTGGGCGGGGTGGTGTGTTGTTGAAGGTCCAGCCGCACTCGCCTTTGCTAGAGCCGGTATTGCTTCCCGCATCCAAGATGAGGGCGGAACGTAGAGCCATACGGTGTCGCCGTATCAGTCGAAGGTGAATTCGAGGCTTCCGAAGAGAGGGTTCCGACGAGGGAGGGCAGCGTGTCGTCGTAGAGCCGACCTGCCCCATCGACGGTTAAACTGAAGGAGCCGAAGGTGAAGCTCTGGCCTAGTGTGCCAACTGACGGTACCGGAAACCATCAGTAGTCTCGATAGGGTGGTGCGCAGAACTGGAAGTACTAGAGGGGACCGCACACGAGGAGTTACCTAGGTTCGGGCCCTCATCATGGAGGTAATACCCTACTCATGCCTTGATTTTGATTGATGGGGAAGAACGCCTCGTATGAGGGGGTTACAAATATGTGGAGATGATTGCTATCGAGACTAAGGTGTCGAGTATGAGATTCCTCGAGCTACTCCCTGGCCTCGCCTTATAAAGTAGGACGAGGCCTAGGGTTACACTGCTTGCTAGCCGACCTAGATCCTTGACGAGACAGGGAGTCCTCATCTTGCACGCCAAGCCACCGATCTTCTGGAAGGTTATCCTCTTGCTGGGTAAGGGGCCCAGGCCTCACCTTGGCCTGTTGGGCCTTGAGGTCGGCCCGATATCCGACTTCCCAGCTGACGGGCCACCCCCGGTGCTATACACCGTCAATCCCAGACGACCTCATCAACGATGTTGTCTCTATCGGCTTCGCCTTCACCGACCCCTTCATCGACGATAAAATGGATGCGGACCCGGCATCAGGCGCTAGGTCAGCGATGGGCACAACGGCTAGGGGCATGGAGAGAGGACATGGAGGAAGAAAATGGGCATTACGGCAACTCCAACGCGGATGATAAAATGGACATCACCAAATGTCCGCGGGGGCGGGGCGCCCCCAACGTTTAACTGCCTGCCCAGCTCGAAGGCCGTTTCATCTGCGCAATGTGTGGGATAGGTTCATGAGTTAGACACCTTCCTGGTTAGCCTCTCTGAGGAGGTTCGGACCCTGACGCACGATGGGGAGGGGGCCCACCCGCAGCAGGAGTCTCAAGTGGCCGCCTGTGCCCGCCTAGACGCATTCTGCGCTCGAGTTCAGAGGGCGCTTTCCCCCATTCTTCAAAACCCTGCTTCTCGCGCTCCCCCAACGAAGCGCACCCGACAGAGGAGGCAGGTGGATCTGTCCACACCCAAGCGAAGTGTGCGCTTGGCAAGAAGAAGGGCCCATGGCTCAGTGGCTAGCAAGCAACAGCAAGTGATCATCCGCAAGCTTTGCTTAGCCCATGAAGGCGACACGATCGGTGATGAGGCGTTGCAGGCGTATATCCGCTTGTTCGAACAGCCGCTGAATGATACCCACATTGCTGCTATACTTGCGCTCTTTGGTTGGGAGCCGTCGGCTCTCCCGATGCAGGACGAGGTGGAAGGAGTGAGGGTTTAACTCCTTGCCCCGGTGGTGATGGTGGGCTGTTCTTATGGCTGAACAACCGATGAAAATGCTAGTGTGGAATGTTCGTGGGCTCAATTCACCGGCGAGGAGGCATGCTATCTTCCAAGTGGTGATCTCGGTAGACCTTAGCATCGTGTACTTCCAAGAAACTAAGTTGGAGGTTGTAACGCTTGAGGTTGTCAAACAATGCCTTGGTAATAAATTTGAAAGTTTTTACTACCTCCCAGCGATTGGGACGTGCGGTGGCATCTTGGTAGCCTGGGACTCGCTTGTGGTTTCCTTGTCCAACCCTCACCGCTCGGAAAACACGCTGTCCGCCCTTGTGCAGCCCCTGGGTGCACCGATGTGGTGGCTAACGGGTGTGTACGGTCCATCCTCGGAGGATGCGGCCAAAGTGGAATTTATGAGGGAATTGGTGGAGGTCCGGGAGCTCTTGGCTGGCCCGTGGCTGTTGGTTGGTGATTTCAATCTCCTAGTCAATCCGGAGGATAAGAACAATGACTCTGTTAACCGTCGCATGGTCAGCCGCTTTCGATCCAAACTGAATAGGTTGGAGCTCAAGGAGATTTATTTGAATGGGAGACGCTACACGTGGTCCAACGAGAGGTCAAGGGCCACGTTGGAAAAAATCAATCACGTGTTCGGGACAAACTGTTGGGAGGATCTTTACCCTTCCAGCTTCTTAATGGCGTTGAGCTCGGTGATCTCGGACCACTGTCCACTATTGGTGGACCTGCACACAGACTTTCAATATGGGAAACGCTTCAAATTCGAAGCTTTTTGGCCTAAGGCTCCGGGCTTCATGGAAACGGCGCAGGAGGCGTGGCACTCCATACCATCGGAGAGCAACCCCTACATGGTGTTGAACAATAAGTTGAGGGCCACAGCTAAACACCTCCAACGGTGGAATGACAAGTGGATTGGCAATATACGCATGCAGATCGCAATTGCCCTGGAGTTGATCCTACGTCTTGACGTGGCCATTGAGACTAGACAGCTGAGTCAAGAGGAGTTTGTGCTTCGGAAACTTCTGAAAAGGAAGCTCTTGGGTCTCTCCTCCTTACAACGGTCAATCGCAAGACAATGATCTAGGTTGCTGCATCTGAAGGAGGGGGACGCCAACACGGAGTTCTTTCATCGCCATGCCAGGCACCGACAACGGAAGAATGTGATCATGTCGCTCCGGCAGAACGACGGGGTTGTCTCCGGCCAAGAGAAGATTGCGGAAGTTGTGGATTCATATTACGGGGCATTGTTTGGTTCCACCGTGGGTCGCCAGTTCACGATTGACCTGGCACAACTCGACCTACCCTCCATGGACTTGCAACACTTGGAGGAACCGTTCACGGCCGATGAAGTTGTCAAAGTGATCAAAAGCATGCCCCTTGACAAGGCACCTGGGCCGGATGGCTTTACGACCCGGTTCTACGCGCTATGCTGGAATATCATCAAGGATGAGTTCATGAATGCCCTCGCGGCATTCTACCATGGGGACATGCGTGGATTAGCATCACTCAACAAAGCTCTAGTGGCTCTGCTGCCAAAGAGAGAGGGAGCCGAGGAGTTAAAAGACTACCGCCCGGTGAGTCTGGTACATGGTGCGGTGAAATTTTTTGACAAGGTGTTGGCATGCCGTCTTTCCGAGGACCTACCACATTTGGTGGGCCAGCATCAAGGCGCTTTTGTCAAGGGACGGCTCCTTCACGACAATTTTATGCTGGCGCAGTGTACAGCCCACCACCTTCATGCCTTGAAGCAGCCGGCTTTGATGATCAAGTTGGACATATCCAAAGCATTCAACACAGTGAAATGGCCCTTCCTCCTGGAAGTTCTTCATCGCATGGGCTTTGGCGCAAAGTGTATGTCCTGGATTGTGGGACTTTTATCCACCTCCACAACGCGTATCATGGTTAATGGGGTGCCCGGGGCCCCGATCTTCAACTGCTGCGGCCTTCGTCAGGGTGGACCGCTATCGCCGATGTTGTTCATCCTTGTCATGGAGCCCCTACATCGCCTCTTCAAGTTGGCCTCCGCTTCTGGCCTTCTGGCGCCGTTGGCGCGCGTGGGATGTGAGCACCGCATGTCTATCTTTGCGGATGACGTGATTATTTTCCTCAAGCCGGTGGACATGGATCTGGTTACGACAGTTAGGATCTTACAAATCCACGGTGTGGCATCGGGGCTCCGGGTTAACATGCACAAAACATCGGCCATGCCCATCAGGTGTTCTCAGGAAGAGGTGGCACTTGTGGAAGGAGCCTTGGGGTGCCGCATTGGGTCCTTCCCATGAAAATATTTAGGTCTCCCCTAGGCCTAAGGAAGCCATCTGCAGCGCAACTTAGCGGCCTGGTGGAGCAGCTGGCGGCGCGCCTGCCCACCTGGAAGGCGGCGACCCTGCCAAAGAGTGGCAGGCTTGTTCTGGTCCTATCGGTGCTCTGCTCGATTCCTATTCACTCGATGCTCTCCTTGGATCTTCCGGCAAAGACGATAACGGCCATAAACAAAATAATCAGAGCCTTCCTCTGGTGCGGAAAGGCTCAGGCTAACGGTGGGAACTGTTCGGTAGCTTGGGAGGAAGTATGCATGCCAAGATGGGCGGGAGGCCTTGGGATCCCATGCCTCAGTTGGCTTAACATCGCCATGCAGTCTCGTTGGGCCTGGTTACGTCGGGTGGACAGTGGTCGCCCTTGGACGGAGTTCAAATTCAACCTCCCCAAGAAATCTCTAGCATTAGTCGCGGCGGCTACCAAGGTGACGATTGGAAACGGGAAGGAAGCTCTCTTTTGGGAGGATCGCTGGCTACATGGGATCCGAATTCAGGAGTTCGCCCCTGGAATCTATGAAAGGATCTCTAAGCGAGCAAGGAGCACACGCACAGTACATGATGCTATCTCAATGGGAGCCTGGACTCGGGACATTAGCCCCGACATGGCATACGAGGATTTGGTGGACTATCTGGAGATTTGGCAGAGACTACATGGGATCCAGCTCCAGGAGCACGTCCCCGACGCCATTACTTGGGCCTGGGAAACGAACGGCCAATTTTCGGTACGGTCGGCCTATGTGGCACGGTTCGTTGGTAGGGAGGTGGCGCCGACGGCGGAATTTTCCTGGCGATCTCGGGCTCCCCTCCGGTGCCGCTTCTTCACCTGGCTGGCTATGTGAAACAGATGCTGGACTTCAGACAGACTTGCCTGCGGTGGTCTCCCGCATCAGGATGCTTGCCCGTTCTGTGACCAGGAGGACGAAACCATTGATCACATCCTGCTGACATGTGTGTTCGCTAGAACAGTTTGGAGAACTCTGTGCTCGGGCCTGGGCAAGCCGCAGTGGTCCCCAACGGTACAAGACAATCTAAAGGATTGGTGTGTTGCGCGAACGTCGAGTGTTGGCAAGCCGAAGGAGATACGGGCACTCCTCACCCTAGGACTTTGGGAGTTGTGGAAGCATAGGAATGCAATTGTGTTCGATGGCGCTGTGCCATCCCTACAGCATGTAGTTGGGCGCATCGTCACGGAAGGCAAGGCTTGGCAGCAGGCGAGTTTATTGAAGGGCGAAGTAGATAGCATGTTTGATCTTCTGGTAGGGTGGGTAGGGAGTGAGTAGTCCCGACTGCCACGTTTGTAGGTGGAGTGATGGATTGTACATTATGAGCGGGAGTTACTGTAGCATTTAAAACTCTGTAACATCCATGGTGGTTTGGGCTCTTCCCCCACTCTTCTATAAAAGATGATACGCACACTCGTGCATATTCGAGAGAAAAAAAAAACCGGAGTTGCCAAATAAAAGCGGACACGGACTTTTATTGATTATTGGGAATATTTTTTACATACCAGAAGGACCTAAAACACAACTAAAAAAATCATACTCTACTGGACGGGCCCCGCGTGGGAAGGTCCGGCCTCGTCGTCATTGGCGGCCGGCACGAACGATGGATGCCTCCTGGCAACATCGTCGTGCTGGTCGTGTGGACGCTGTGCGCGGAGGCGAGAACGGCCCAGTTACCGTTGGCTCCGCCGCTACCATGGCCACAACGGCAGCTTCGGACGCGCGCTCCGCCTCCAGCGTCCTTTGAACTGAACTCCTCCAGGAAGTTAAATAACACGCCCGTACGCATGTAAACTGAACTGGCTAGGCTGCTTTGGCTGCAAGTTGACCATTGGTCTGCACTGGTCACATGCTGCAGTCTGCCCAAGACTCTCCACTCGTGGGTGGCCCGGCTTTCCATTATTCTCTTTTAATTTTGATGAGGAGCATGTGGCGTTCATTCATCTTCACCCCCGGCCCCGACCCTACCCTACCCATGCATACAAGGAAGTTGTTGATTCCTTTGGCATTCATTCATCTTCATCTCCAGTTCCATAGCCGAATAGAGGTATAAGTAGAGCACCATGACCACCACGCCCAGGCCCAGCTCGCTGCTGCTGCCAGTAATCCTACTAGTCATCCTTGCCGCCGCGGCCCAAGCTCAAAGGGAAGGGGAAGGGGGTTGCCTCCACAAGTGCGGCGACATCGACATCCCCTTCCCCTTCGGCATCGGCGTCGGCCCGGGCTGCTTCCGGCATGGCTTCGAGGTCGCTTGCAACCACTCCTCCCATTCGGATCCCCCTCGCGCCTTCCTTGCTGACAAGTCAACATTCAAGGCCGAGGTCTACAGCAACGACTCCCAGGCCTACAGTAATTATTCGAGGTCGCCACTGGAGCTGGTGAGCATATCAGTCGCCACGGGCGAGACACGAGTGTACGCCGCGGTCTCCTACCGCTGCAACAGATATCTCAACTCCTTGTCCATGGTCCAGGAAATGAATTTCAGTGACACGCCGTTCGCCGTGTCGGCGACGCGTAATGTTCTCATCGGCGTCGGCTTGGAAGCCGAGGCTGAACTGAATTGGTTTCTGGCTAACGATCCCAGGGCCAGTTTCACTTGCAGTGTACAAGGTGGCATGTTGACCTGGCGGCACGCGAGGGACGGGTCGTGCACGGGGTGGGGCTGCTGCGAGCACCCCCTCCCGATCCTGGACGACGAGCCGAGCTCCGCCTACAAGTTTTTCACATTGTTGTCCAACCCCACGGACGACATCTGGTTGTGGAAAACCTACCCGTGCACCTACGGCATGCTGGTGGAGAAGTCATGGTACAACTTCTCTACGACGGACATGTACGACAACAAGACGCTACTCCAAAGGTTCCCCCGGGGCGTCTCCCTCGCCCTCGATTTCGCCGCCGGGAACACTTGGTGTCCGGCGGAAGGACAGCCGCTGCCTCCGGACTATGCCTGCGTCAGCGGCAACAGCTCATGTGCCAATGCAACATATACTCCTGGCTATATCTGCAAGTGCTGGGACCATTACGCTGGCAACCCATACATTGCTAACGGATGCCAAGGTACATATGATATTACATACTCCTACATTCATACATATATACATGCAAGAAACAAACTGTCCGTTACCAATTCGTAACTCCCAAAAGTGTGATGTTGATTCTTCAGACATTGATGAATGCAAGCTCCCGGAAGTGTATCCCTGCTCAAGCGGGATCTGCAAAAACACGCTGGGAGGCTATGACTGTCCATGCAAATACGGAATGAAAGGCGATGGCAAAGGAGGGACCTGCACAGATGTATTCTCCCCAGAAGCAAAGGCGGCTGTTGGTAAGCTACTACTACACTGCACTAATTAAGATTTATCCCCCTATTGCAGGCCAATCTAAATCATCAACATAGAAACACATGTATGACATAGGCACTGCCTGTGGATCTCTTGCCGCATATCTATACCTAATAATAAAGGGAGGAAGACTTCTTTCTTCTCCTTCCGTCATCCTTTTATATTCGTTAATTTTGTGTTAACCATAAAAATTGACAACTGAGATTTAAAAGGATTTATCGTCAATCGCTCCATCGCTCATTTTCTTCATACGTCATCCATCTACATCTTTTTCGTCATTCACGGTAGAAGCCCAATTGAACAGACCAGAAAGGAAACCTTACCGGATTGAATCGGCATCCAATATCGTCTCTTGCCCTGATTGGTTCTTCTTTCCGCTGCACACAACATCTCCATATATACACATATATAGTCCTCCCGAGCCGTCGTTCCGTTAGAATTACGATGGACCTGGCTTCCACCGCGCCCTAGCCAACCGCCAGATTGCCCTTCCCCATCCTCGCTGCGGCCCTTCCTTCACGCCGTTAGCTCCGAGGAGGCCGATGCCACCATCACGTCGATCTCGCTCAACGCGAGAATCACACTCGCATGGGAATTTCATGCCATGGTTCTGCGGATCGGAAGCGGTTCCAAGGTGGCAGAGGGAGGAGGCGGCACCTGTGACGAGGGGAGGCGGTGCGCACCGGCTTCGATGAGGTGGAGCGGCAGCACCATCTGCACGCACATGTACTTGCGTCGCCATCCGACAAAAGAGACTATTTAATTCTTATGTTGATAGTTCTAGTGGTAATTTGTTCTAGATTCCAAGTTGATGAACAAAAGAAACTATTTAATTCTTATGCTGAAACTTTCTGGTAGATTTGTAATTGTGAATTTAGTTATATAAACTAAGTTTGTTTCTTGTCCATCTAGGTGTAATAGGTGGTATTCTTCTCATGGTGATTCTGTGGTTTACTGTTATTCATCGCAAAGAGAAAAAGAAGACAAAAGAATTCTACAAAAAGAACGGCGGCCCTGTATTAGAGAAAGCAAAAGGCATTAAAATTTTCAAAAAGGGGGAGCTCAAGCCAATTTTAAAGAATAACAACATAATTGGAAAAGGTGGATTTGGTGAAGTTTACAAGGGCCTTCTTGACAATAAAGAAGTTGCAATAAAGAAGCCGATCAATGGTAGCGTGCGAGAGAATGAACAATTTGCAAATGAAGTCATCATCCAATCTCAAGTCATCCACAAGAACATTGTTAGGCTCATTGGTTGTTGCCTTGAAGTTGAAGCCCCCATGCTGGTCTACGAGTTTATCTCCCAAGGTAGCCTCCATGACATTCTTCATAACAAGAATAACAAGGCGGCTCTCAACTTGGATGCACGTTTAAGTATCGCTGCACAGTCAGCAGATGGTCTAGCTTATATGCACTCACAAGCAAACACTAGAATTCTACACGGTGATGTCAAACCAGCAAATATACTCTTGGATGATAACTTTATAGCCAAGATTTCAGACTTCGGCATATCTAGATTGCTTGCGAGAGACAAGGAACACACTGCATCAATCATCGGCGACATAAACTATATGGATCCGGTATATCTACAAGAAGGCCTACTAACCGAAAAAAGTGATGTCTACAGTTTCGGAGTTGTGATCCTGGAGCTTATCAGTGGCAGGAGGGCCATACATTCTGAGAATAATAGCTTGGTAAAGAGTTTCCTTGAAGTCCATAAGGAACAGAAGAAAGCGACCGAACTTTTTGACAAGGAAATTGCAATAGCAGAAGATTTAGAGATTCTTGATAGTCTAGCAGGTATGGCCATGGAATGCCTTAGCCTTGATGTAGATCAAAGACCAACAATGATGGAGGTAGCTGGGCAACTACACATACTGAGTCGATCTCGTAAGGTGCAAGATGTTTGACAAAATTAATCCTTAAGGAGGTGTCTTTTGGTTAGGAGAAAATCTGTAACTGCATTTCTAAGGTAGCCAAGTGTTTGTGCACTGCATTTGTAACCGTATTTCTAAGGAGGCAGTACGCTTGTATGCTGCATTTGTAACCGTGTGTCAAAGAACTACATTTTTTTTTCCAAATTTGTAACTGTGTTACAGATAGTACGTCGTATTTTCTTGCACCTGCAGAGTTTCAACGTGCTTTACAGGTTGTATGAAAAACCTTTGCCTCCTTTTCCCCCTCACTTTCTCTCACCTGTCCCGTGCTGCATAATTAGTATGCTCACCGTCATGTTTAATGAGGTAATCGTATTCAAATAGTACATGCTATCGAATATTATCCAACACGCTGAAGAGCAAGTCCGTATTGTCCGAGAAAATCTCAAGGCGGCTCAGGACCGCCAGAAGAGCATTACGATCGCAAACGAAGGGGTTTGACTTATCAACCTGGTGATCAAGCTTATCTGCGTGTCACTCCTATGAAGGACACTCACCGCTTCAGAATCAAGGGCAAGTTAGCTCTACGCTACATTGGTCCTTTCCGCATTATTGCTAGACGTGGTCAAGTGGCATATAAATTGGAGTTGCCGCCGGAATTCTCTTATATCCATGACGTCTTCCATGTGTCGCAACTTCGTCGTTGCTTCAAGGAATCTCCGCACTGACCAGTGGATCATGAATTGCTCGGATTCGGAGATGTGGTGGAGCTCTGGGCGAAAGTCCAGCCCTGACTTTGGGTCGGTGCCGGCAACGGCGGCGCCATGGCGTCGTTCCCCTTCTTGAAGGCGTTGTCGTGGAGCTCCATTACACGACTCTCCGGGATAAATCTCTAGCTTCGGATGGTCGAAGCGGGCAATGACGGCGGCTACGTCGTTTCCTTCTTTGAGGCATCGCCTTGAAGAGTCAGCATACTGCAGTTTGCACGGATCTCTTCGTCATCGGGGACAGTGGACGTTGGGGCGGCGGCTCCGGGTGGTTTCTGATTGTGCGCCGAGATGGCGATCTCGGGAACAATGTGACTGGCAGCTCTATGAGGTGGGGCTCTATCTCGACATTGGTTGGGTGGCATCCTTGTCCCGCTTGGGCGGTAGGGGTGTCGGCTCGGTCAATGCGCCCCAGAGGGCAAGTAGACAGCAAAAAAGACAGATAGATCCAAACTTTGCATGCTACTGACTGCATTCATCATCAGATTTCTTTCCTTTCCTTTCCTGGAGCTTGCAAGCAAGCACAAAGGGATCAATCAGTCTTGTTCCTCTTCTTCTACACTAAAGAATGATGAATTACAACACACACAAAGTTGCGACACGACACCGTAAACTTAATTTCTGTGTCATCCTAATTTAATTGCCGTTTTTCTTCTTTCTCATGTGGATCACGTCCCCGTTCCTTCCCGGGAGCGTCTCATGCTCTCGTCCATGAGCTTGAACGTCTTCTTCACAAGCTTCTGGTCCAGCGCCGTCGTTCTGTAGATCTTGAACACCCGGTCGACACGCTCGGGCTTGCTGCTCTGGAAGTAGACCTCCTCAAACTTCTTCTTCACGAACCTGCACTCAAGTATATTATAAAAGTAAAACACCATACCATAAGAGCAAACTGACTGAAACAAATAATGTATTTTCCTCTCGAATATGCCAAATTTGTTGAGGACTGTGTGCACTCACTCGTAGGCATGCTCCACATCCTGTTTGCCAGGCGCGATTGGCTCATAGTCCTTAAACCACTCGCACACGGTCAAAGGAACCTTTTGTATTTTCCTCTCGAATATGTCAAATTTGTTGAGGAACAGCATGAAGGATGTTTTCTGGACCGATCGAAAGCAACATCACATCAAGTAGACTAGGATCAGAAATACTCCATCAAGAATAGCTTCTTTGCTTTAAAACGGGAAATTTGAGACAGACCTCAAAACATGTTTGCTTTAACACCCAGTCGAACAGCTCCTTGGTCTCCATCATCCTGTTCTGCGTCTCATCCTCAAATAACAACTGATCGTACCTGACAGACAGTAACGGCCTCCAAACATCTATTCATGTATTCATGTACTCAGTGCAGCACAAGAAAATGAGATTGTTGTACTCACTCGCTAATGGCAGCACAAAAGATAACTGCATCAACACCTTCAAAGAGATGAATCCACTTCCTCCTCTCATTCCTTTGACCCCCTACGTCGTACAGCCTGTACACCTCTCCGCCCCTTTTGCTCTCTCCAAGGGGGCTGCATGCACAGACCAAAAAAAACTCTCTTCAGTCTGTCATTCTGTATGTATGTATCTGAGCAGAGCAAAAGATGATATATGCAAACCTAAATTAACCAGATTACCTAAACTGAATTTCTACAACCCCATTTGTCCGCACTCTTGCATGGAGCACATCCTCCTGCAAAGCATCTCGAAATGTTAGCAGAGAAAAAAAATCTGACCATCATTATATCTATCCATCTGATCTGATAACCAGTAAATAAATGTCTCCAGATAAGAATTTGATTGTGGATAATTACAGACCGACCTTTGTTGGTACGTAATCTGCTTCAGCTAATCGGTCCAAATTGTCCATGAAGTAGTGTGCACAGTCAGGAACTTGCAGCACACTTCCACACGAGTAAGTTTCCTACACAGTAGAAAGATGCATTTCTTTATAACTAAGTTGGTTGTTTGACGTCATTCACATCTCTTTACAGAAACCGAAACAAAAACCTGAATGGCTTGATCTTCCCATAATTTTCTCACATCCTGTACGAGTTCTTTGTTAAGCGAAGGGTAATCCAACCTGCCTCCGATTTCTGATAGTTTTTCTCCAATCTCCTGAAGATAGGATAGGAAAATCAAAGGAGCAGAGCAATACATAAAAGGGAAAAGTATTCGACAGTTGGATATGTATTCGAGAATGACAGTGGAAAAGCAGCAAAACACAATACTGCCTGCTTAAAGCAGGGTGTTTGCGGGTCTGAAGAAGTTCATCTAGATCTAGTGCAGCAGAGCTGCAATGCGAGGTCTGAAGAGGTTCGATTGTAGCCCTAGCTACAGTAGTTGTAGTTGTGTAACAAACAGATGATGGTTATCAGTTTGAAATAGAAACTGCTGCTTGCTCTCTGGACAATAATACTGCTTAACAAGGAACTGCTGCTCCAGTTGTAAATTGTAGCAGATGATTGTTATCATGTTGCAAGATATTACATCATGTTGTAAGTTGGACAGGTTTGATTGAACATAGCCTAGCCTAGCTGGTTGTGTAACTGTAATGCTGCTTCAGTTGTAACAGAGCACAGTTATCATGTTGCTGCGAGACATTGGTGTTGCTTATGTCGGAATCCACCAAATGTAACTCTACTACTTACTGAACAAAATAGGATGCACGGACCTGATTATCGGGTAATATCACATATTTTGAAGACTCGGATTCCACTTGGGCAAGCTCTTTAGCTCCATCATATAGTATCTGTGCAAATTCAACTCACTATTACTCAGGGAAAATATGTGCAAAACACACAGGCCCCCATAAGAAGATGATAAAGCTGCCTACATGATCCCCACGAAGCAATAGGAGGAAGAGGGAAAAAAACCATATATATTAAAACACACCCGTTCCAGTAGTAGGAGCATACTTTGATTGTCTGGAACACGTTGGCATGGATGACGGGCGTATAGCCCTTGAGTTCTGCCTCGTCGAAGCCGGTTCGGAAAAGAAGCTTGATCTGAAGATAAACAAACAAACATTCAGTAAACGTAAGGCATCATACTATATTTCCATGGGGCCATGGGGCAGGGAAGGATAATACAATACAATGGAGGGGTTCTTGCCTGTTTAAATATCGTGGACTTTCCTGATTCTCCGGCACCTGAAAAAGACAGAAAGCATCGGCATCCTATTAGGAATCGTTCGGTCCTGATTCTGAAGCAAAGCAGGCTAAAGAAGAGAGCTAACTATCGGGAATTGGTTCAAGTAATGTTTGTTTTCAGTGATCCCCATCATTAATGAGAAAGCTTGCAAAAAAGTTCAAAAATCAAAAACAAAGGAGATACACAAATGAACTTGGTTAGAAAGATATAGTTCAGTGAAGCAGTAAATTCAAATTGTGAAGATAAAATTGAGACTAGCAGGCATAAGAAGAAATGCGTGTAAAAGTTAAAGTGAGTTGGCAGTTTAGTTACCAAGAAGCAAGAGCTTGTGGATGTGCTGGTCCGCCTTTGTCTCGTGCAGAATGCGGCGGTCGATGTCTGCAGACTGTAAAGGTGGATCGAGGTGTGTGTGTGTGTGCATCAGGACAGGACGGGACAGGAGAGGAGGAATTGAATGAAATGAAGAGGTCTAGTAAGTGGTATGGAAAGGATGAGCTTACTCACTCTTGTGTTGTCAGCTGCGTCTGCCTCATTTACTGAGTGAGGTCTGCTGCAGGATGAGCCCATGGTTTGAAGCGCACACGCGAGCATGGACATTACTATTATTATTCTAGAAGACAAGATGTGCGGTCGGTCTCATGCTTCCTTGCTTGCCAATGACCTGAAAGATAAGATGACGGGCAAGTAAGATCCAGAGACCTCTAAATAAAACTACCTAGTTATAGCTTAATAAAAGAGAGAGAGAGAGAGTATTATAGTTGCAGGCAGGCAGGCAGGCAGCACATTGATTGAAGATGGAGGGTTGAGTTGAATGAATCAAGATAAGATGGTTGGTATATATGTGTATGAAGTATGAAGTCATGAATGGTGGTTGGTATGTGTATTTTGGGCCTTACTATATACGTATGCTAGATTCATTCTGAGTGAGCTGCACATTCACATTCACATTCTTTCTGGCAAGGAAGCAAGCAAGCAAGGAAGGAAGGAGGCTTGGTGAATGATACCAATCAATCAATCAATCGTCCCCTTTGCTATGCTATGCTACGGTATGCATGTTATATATAATAAGAAAGAAAAAAGAAGGCAGATGAGATGAGATGAGATGAGATGTAGAAACAAGCTGCGGAACAAATCAAGCAGCATATCCTTTCCTTTCCTTTCATTTCCTTTCCTTTCATTTCCTTTTCTTTCCTTTCCTTGGTACAGTACATTTACAGTGGAGTAGAAACAAATCAAGAAACTAGTAATAAGCAAGCAAAGAAAGATAGAATCCTGGTGATTAGGTAGTGGCTTTGACCTACCAACTGCACGGCGGGCGGGCGGATCTACTCACTGAGCTAGCTAGCTACAACCAACAAGCTGTGTTTTTTATTTATTTATTTATTTTCCGAGTGACGAAAAGAGATGAGAGATAGAATGAATCTGAATCTGAATCTAGGCTGGCTTGCTTGCTGCTCATACATACCTCAATCGAATCCGATCCGATCCAAGAAGGCTCAACCCAATCCAATCCAATCCAATACAAGGGGAGGGGAGGGGAGGGGAGTGGCGGGAGGGGCGGGGTGGAGACGGCAGGGGGGAGCTTCTGGGCGGCGGCGGCGGCGGCGGGTGGTTTGTAGGGAGGGAGGAGGAGAGATTGGTTTGGTAGGTCAGTCAGCGTGAGAGTGAGAGTGAGGAACCAAAGTGGAGTGAGAGATCGAAAGGGAATGAATGCGTGCGTCTCCACTTTGGTTTGGTAGGCAAGACGAAATCCAAATCCAAAATACTACTCCTTTTTCTATGAAAAAAAATGAAACTACTAAAATCACCGTCACCAATAAAAAATTCCCAAACAGAACAAACAAAATCAAATACTACTGTATATATATATATAAACCTTTTAAAAAAACTGAAATTCAGGGTGGTGCTTGTCTTAGAGCATCTCCAGCCGCACCCCAACAGGCCCCCCAAGACGCCGTTTTTTCTGCCGGCGCAAAAAAAAAAACCCAGTCGCGCCCTCAGGACGCCGAATTCCGCCGTTTCGGACCATTTTTTGGCCCGGTGATCCCAGGCCGAACTCAATACACTACGGCGGGGACTTGGGGGCTCCGGCGAAAGTAAAAGTGGCGTGTGGGCCACCACTGTGAGGCGAGAAACGCCTTTTTCCCCGCCCAGATTCGACCCGCACACGGCAGGACGCCACTTCCCCTTTCGCCGCCATGCCGATCCCGGTGCCACCCACCTGCCCACAGCCGCTGCTCCACGGCTAGAAAGGTCATTCCCCTACGAAAAGAGAGGGGTTTCGCCACGACAGTCTCCATCCTGCTCCTGGGCAAGCTTTCCAGGGCTCTGACCACGCAGGTGGGGATAACCGCGGCTGCCCACCCACCACGCTCGCTAGGTGTTCGACGATTTGCTTGTTCAGCAATGGACTCCGACGAGGAGGAGGCGTTCGCAGCTCTGATGGAGGAGCTAATTTGCGCCGAATTTGGGCCTAATTTGCGCCGAACTTGGGCTGAACTTGACGGTTGGGGGGCGAACTTGAGGGGCTGCTGGGAACCCGAGCACCCCCATGCCGAAAATATAGCTGGTAAGCCCCCAAGAGGCGCTATTTCAAGCTCTTGGGGGCCGAACGGTTGGAGATGCTCTTACCCTGGAGCCCACCTCATCTGTTTCCAGACACTGTTGGCGGTCGATGCTTGAAGCTCTCCCCTTGGCTATCTTACAGGGCTGGAAGCTAGCTAGCTGCCAGAGGTGAGTCAATTCAATAAAGCTTGTAGGATCGGAAGACTTCAAAGATGTGGTGGCTCCATCTCCCCTCTCGTTTCTCTCATCGTCCTTGTTTGACAAAAAGGGGGCAGCGGCACTAATCCTTCATCGATATGGTGTATTGCGTGTCGTGCAAGCTGTCGGCGGGATGTTCCTTCTTCATCAGATGCACAATGCCAAACCTAGTCACCAAAGCCGCAGATTCAACCATCACATGTGTGGCTGCAAAGTGTGAGGGTTGGTCGTCGGCAGGTAAGGGGTCTTACACCGACCCCCCCCCCCCCCCATCTCCTCTTACTCAACATCCAAGTATAGGAGGCCCCAACCTCCTTCCTACAATTTCCATTTCTTTCTCGGCTGGCTTTGGTGGCTAGGGTTGGCATATTCAGGGTTGGTCTAGATGTGTTGACAAGGTGAAGTCAATCGGTCTCGCTGAGGTTGGCATCTCTGCCATGGTCGGCTGCAATACCTGGACCCGACTACATTTTAACAATTTTGTTCGTGGTTCTGTGTGCAAGTTCAAAAGACTTGTCTGTAATTCTTATTCTCCTTTGTTAACATGTTGGGGGATATGTCTTGTGATCTTTAGTTTGTTCATGGTTCCTTTCGAAGAAAGATGACTGGTATTGACATAGTCGTGAGAGACAATGGTACCACCAATTCGTGGGTCATGTAGAATTGGTGATTCCAACACAAGATCAGTCGTAACACACTTTCGGCGCATAACAGCGAATATGCCATGGATCGATCACGTTATGCGCGACATCAAAAGCTCATCGCCACACAACAAAAATATGCATACATACCATTGAAAGCATCACATCAAAAATTTGAATGCACGTGATAGAACCTCAGTATATGATGCATCGAGAGTGACCTTCTATCCTTACCCCTACTTTTTGCTTAAATAGATGTAGACGATTATAAGCTTGGGAAACAAAAAAATGAGAGAGAGAGAGAGAGAGAGATGAAAACAAACCTGATGACCAGAAAATAATTGGACAAGAAAAACCTCAGGATGATGCATTGAGAGCGTCATCCTGCCTTATCTTGTGCTTTTGTGCTTAAATGGATGCATGCTTTTTGTAAGTTTGACAACAAAATAGTGCGAGAGAGCTGAAATCAACCATGGCGATGAAAAGTGGACAACAAAGGTCAGTCGTAACGAGCTTTCGGCGTGTAAATACGAATATGCCATGGATTGATCACGTTATGCGTGGCAATAAAAGCTCATTGACACAACAAATAGATACATATCATTGAAAGCGTCACATCGAGATTTCTATTTAATGCACACGATACAACCATAAGATATGATGCATTGTGAGCACCTTAATATCGTTATCTTGTGTTTTGTGCTTAAGCAATTTATAGATGCAGTGGTTTATAAGTTTGGGAAACAAAAAAGTTTATGTATGAGAGAGGGAGAGAGAGAGAGTTCAAACAATCATTAGAGACGAAGGGGAAAAGTGGAGAGGAAAAAATGATGTGTTTGGGTGAGTGACCCCGTGGTGTCTTGTTGCTTGTTGCTTCCTCTCCCCTCCCTCTCATCTCGGACAGAAAGAAAGCAGAAGAGAAAGGTAAAGTGTTGACATGGTTGAAGGACTTGTTTGTAATGTTATCTTTCTTTGGTTGTCATGCTTTGGGGATGTGTTGTGATCTTCGTTTGTTCACAATCACTTATGTAAAAAAGGATTTTTGCCGA
Source organism: Triticum urartu (assembly GCF_056163025.1). Classification (NCBI taxonomy): domain Eukaryota; kingdom Viridiplantae; phylum Streptophyta; class Magnoliopsida; order Poales; family Poaceae; genus Triticum; species Triticum urartu. The sequence goes on from NC_141879.1 coordinate 342,723, forward strand.
CATAGTCATGAGAGACGACGGTATCACCGATTAGCGTGTGATGTACAACCAGCGATGGATGCCAACACAAGATGATTCATTAGACACTTCAGGCGCATAAAAGCGAATATGCCACGGATCAATCATATTATGGGCGGCAATAAAAGCTTATTGACAAAATAAGTAGACCAACCATCACATCAAAATTCCCATTTAATGCACGTGATATAACCTCAAGATACCATGCACTAAGAGTGTCCTTGTACCTTAGCTTGTGCTTTTGTGCTTAAATAGACAACAAAAGTAGTACCAGAGAGTTGAAAACGACCATGACAAGGAAAAAGTGGACAACAAGGTCAATGGTAACGTGTTTTCGGCGCGTAAATGCGAATATGCCACGAATCGATCACATCATGGACACAACAAATAGATACATGCCATTGGTAACATCACATCAAAGTTTCCATTAAATGCCTGCTATGCAACCTTAAAACATGATGCATCGAGACCGCCTTTATGTCGTTATCTTTTACTTTATTCTCAAATAGATGCAGGGGTTTGTAAGTTTTGGGAAACAAAAAAAGTGAGTGAGAGAGAGAGAGAGTTGAAAACAACAAGCAAAGAGTGGACAAAGGAAACCATCACCAAGTGTTTGGGTGGTGCGGTGTTGCAATACCTGGACCCAACTACATTTTAACTTTTTTTTTCCAATGTCCCGTGTGCACGTTTGAAGGACATGTGTGTACTCTCAATTTCGCTTGATTGACAAACGTGTTCTTTGTTGTGATCTTCAATTTGTTCACGGTCGCTTTGTAAATAAATGATTGTTACTGGCATGGCCATAAGTGACGGTAGTACCACCGGTGAACAGGTGATGTAGAACCGAAGATGCCAACTAAGATACAGCTAATCATAATGCGCATTTGACACATGAATACAAATATTTCATTGACTAATCATGTTAGATGTGGCAATAAAAGCTTCTAGACACTTGAAGATAGATATGGAGCACTGAAAGCATGACATGGAGATTTTCATTTAATCCTTGCATTCCAACCTTATATAAATATATGGTGGATTTGTGAGTGTGTGCTTAAATAGATGGAGGGGTTTATAAGTTTGGCAACAAAACAGTGTGCGAGGGTTGGAAACGACCACGACGGGAAAAAAATGGTCAACAGAGACAAGCCGTAACGCACTTTGGACGCATTAATTAGTACAAATACGCCAGGGAGGACCGTGACATTATGCGCGGCAATAAAAGCTCATGGACACAACAAGTAGATACCACCAACAATCGGAAGCGTAAACATCGAGATTTTCATTTAATGCACGCGATACAACCTAAAGATACATACGAGGCATCCAGCATCATTATCTCCTACTTTGTGCTCTAATAGATAGATTGTAGATGCAGGCAGGGGTTTGTAAGTTTTGGGAAACCAAAAAGTTTTATTTTAATTTTTTTGAGAAATTGGGAAACCAAAAAGTGAGAGAGGGTTGAGAGTTGAAAAGGGGAGTAGAAAAACCATCCATCACCATTCACCACTGTCTTTCTTGCTCTGCTTCCCCTCTCCTCTCCTCTCTGCTCTGCTCCCGGACGGTCAGTCAGAAAGAAAGAAAAGCAGAGTAGGAGGAGAAAGGAAAAGTCTTTAGCCAGCGATGACGACCGCGGCGGGGTCGGAGTCGTCGTCCTCCTCGACCCCGGCGACGGCGGCGGCGGTGCTGCCGGTGGGGTTCCGGTTCCGTCCGACGGACGAGGAGCTGGTGCGGCACTACCTCAAGGCCAAGATCGCGGGGCGGGCGCACCCGGACCTGCTGGCGATCCCGGACGTGGACCTGGCGGCGGTGGAGCCGTGGGACCTGCCCGCCCGCTCCGTCATCAAGTCGGACGACCCCGAGTGGTTCTTCTTCGCCCGCCGCGACCGCCCCAAGTACCCCGGCAAGTCCTCCCGCTCCTGCCGCTCCACCGCCGCCGGATACTGGAAGGCCACCGGCAAGGACCGCCTCATCCGGGCGCCCGGCCCCGGCGGCTGCAGGGGGAAGGGCGCCCTCATCGGCGTGAAGAAGACCCTGGTGTTCCACCGCGGCCGCGCCCCACGCGGCGCACGCACCCCGTGGATCATGCACGAGTACACCGCCACCGACCCAAACCCCCAATCCCAATCCCAGTCCCAATCCCAATCTCAATCTGCAGGCCCCCAAAATGTAACCTTCCTCTTGTTTTCCCCTTCCTCCCTCTTGTTCTCCTCTGCTCGGCTTCCATTGGTTTGATTTGATTTCAGCTTGAATAAGTAGAGTAGAGTAATTCTTTCTTTCTTTCTTTCTTTCTTTCTGCCATGCCATGGATGCCAATGTGTTACCTAGCTTGCTTATTGGCAGTAAGTAGTAGTACCTAGAACAAATCAGATAGATACCAATGTGTTAGGGTTGCAGTGAGTCAGTCAGTCAGTCAGGCAGGCAGGCACATATAAGTTACTAACTGGGTTGGACTAGTCAAATCTGCAGATAGATAGATACTCTGCCTCTTGTAGCATCTCATTCAGTTGCTTGTTTCTCAATTATATATACGTACTACCTAGTGTGGATATGAATGTGCTAGCTAGCTTATGCAGGAACAATTTGCAGTCAATCACCACACCACACATATATAGCTCGGTTGTTGACAGGATTTGAACACTAGGAGGACATGGCATACTTGTTGGCAGGATGAATATGAATATGTTGTGTTCAAAATATCTTCTTCTTGTTTCTTTCTTTCTTTCTTTCTTCTATGAATATGAATGCCCTAGCTAGCTAGCTTAGCAGCACCGTTTGCAGTCAGTAAGGTGTAGCTCACTCTATTTTTGGGCCAATTCTGCCTGCCATAACAATAGGACAGGGCATACTTGCAAGATGATGAAAGCATGTATAATTGTGCAGTCTATCAGTCAGTCCCTAGTTGGTGTCTGTGTCGTTCGTACGCTCTATGTCGCTCGTCAAGTCACTACTTGGTGCAATAGGAATGGCCTGTATACTTTGTGGTTTACACCTTTTCTTTACTTCTGAAATAACTTCTTCATTAAAGAAAAGACCATCATTGTGCACTCAGTCAGTCAGTACCATTGCCTCGTTCACTTCTTGACAAAATCTTTTGTCAACTTGTCATAACACTAGGACTGTACATACATACATATTTGCGAGCTGATGAAACCATGTATATATCACTCGATGACTGTCTTGTTGATTTGTTTCTTCAGGATAGCTTTGTTCTGTACCGCCTGTTCAACAAGCAGGATGAAGAGACCCCGGCCCCCGTTTCAGAACCCCCGTCCACGTCGCCTCCAGCCAATCCGCCGCTACAGCAAGCCGACGACACGGCCAGCGCCTCCATGGTGGAAGACAAGGCCTCGCCATCTGATTCGAGCCAGCTGACCCCGACCAATGCAACCACCGACCACACCTCCACTGCCCATCTTCTTGCAGCCGCCGGTGACGCAGAGCAGATAGCGGATCAGGTAAATTGCTGCTTTTCTTTCCCTTTCATGCATTATATTATATTATATTATATTTTCAGCCTCTTCTCCTGTCTTTCAGTTGACTGAGAAATGTGTGTGTCTTTTCTTATCCATAAATTAAATTGCAGGATGCTGCTTATCTGAATATGTTGGCCCAGCTTCCTGCAATCAGCTCCCCGATGCGTCCTTACACGGATCTCCCTTTTGTCGGCAACATGGGTGATGAGCAGGAAGACTTCTCGATGTATCTGAACAACATCATAGGTGAGCAGGATGTGCAAGCCATGTTGCCCAATCCAGCCGATGACGAAACGGGCGTGTCCAATCCTACAGGCTCATGGACTCCTTATCCCCAAGATATGTTGGACATGATAAATTCAATTGGCCCTATGGGAGCAGCACCTTGGACGCAGCAGCAGCAGCAGGCCACAGCTCCAGTAGAGTTGATGGACCCACAACAAGGGATTGCGGCAAGGAGGATCCGGCTTGCGTACGCTGTTGAGAGGGCATCGGCGTCTCAGCCTATATTAGCTTGTCACTCGGAAAGCGAAGAAGGTGAGGGCGAATCAGCTGGCTGTAGCACAGAAAGTTCATCCAACAACCATGAGGAGGAGGATCATGTCAATGATGCACTTTTCCAAACCATGGTATGTATGGTTCTTCTGACTAATTACCTTGAGTTATGCTTGAAAAAAGACTTGGAGCAAGTCTACTTAGTAGTATTTAATTTACTCATCATAATATGTCTTGCTTAGGCTGGAGATCTGATGCATAACATCACTCCTGCTCAAGCGCTACTGGTTTCTTGGGTGGAAGTTGCAGACAAGCTCCAGCATCTATCATTCAATGGTACGTACGTAATAAGCCTTCTTCAGTTTTGAAAGAGAAAGGGGATAGCTCAGTGCCCGTATCGTGAGCTGTGGCTAAGCCGAGCTGTTTGGTAAATTTGCTGCCGTGCAGATGACAGCATATTGGAAGAAGAAGATGCCAAGCCGAGTCGTGGAGCCGGTCTGAAGCAGAGGGTGAAGCAGGACTCGGGTCGAAACGGGCATGACCCGGACGGACTCCTGCGCAACAGTGCCTACTTGCCTGGCCCTGGAGATTCATTTTCAGAAACAGCGAGACGGCGGAGGTCCCTCTGGCTGGCGCTCCTGGTGATGGCCATCCCCCTCTGCTTGTGCTTGTATTGGTTGGTGTCTGGAGGTCACTGAGCTACCGGCCGGTGTAAGCTAAACTAAACGGTTCCTCTTCCTCATCGTTCTTCGTTGGTAGGCTCTCTCTCTATATATACTTGTGTTGGTGTTGCTGGTGTGGTGTATATACTTGACTTGGTGTCTGTGTGTGTGTGTTAAGTAAGTAACTTTAGGCTGTCTCTACCGTAATGTAGCCATCCCATTGACATGACATGTTGGAGAGAGAAATCGACTTACAAACTCTATTGTCTATGCAAGCAAGCAAATGAATGAATGAATGAATGGATGATTGAGTTATGTTAGCAACTCCATATAAATATATGTGAGTGCAGTACAATGCAGTGCATCTCAAGTTGAGTTTCTGAATCCTCACAGCTTCATTTTTGCCTCAAGTTGTTCAGTTTCAGTGATAAGTCCTGCAGGAGTGACTGATCTGAATGTTGATCAGATCCAAACTCAGTTGATTCTTTTCTTTCGATAAAGTGCATTGCGTTACATTACATATGCTTGAGGGACAGTCCAACACCCCGAAACAAACAAATGCCGACTCTAGCTAGCGTTGGACACAATGACCAAATTGCGGATGCTCTGACAACAGCAAAGAACACCTGCATGAGGATTCAGAAACAGTGGCGGGGCCAAGCCTCCCGATGTGATGTGAGAGGGTAGCACAATTTCAACCACTGGAGCATTTGGCTTCAGAAAAGGAGCTACGGATAGTAACAATTTATTAGTTTGGTAATTTTAGGATTTATTAAAATCAAAAGCTTAATGAGACGACACTTAGTAATGCCTCATAAGATGAAATATATGCGTATCTTAATACTGTACAGTACTATTTTGAATGCTTTATAAATTATTGCAAAACTCAAACAAAATACAACAAAATGAGTATCAATACCCTTGCCTGAATCTTATAATAATTATCCGTTGCGACACCTACGTCGCCCCTCGCCTCCCTGACGTCCGCCGCTGTGTGGTTGATGGCCGCGCCGAGGCACACTCTGCTGCACTTGAAGAATGTCACATGAAACATAGCCAAGACGTCGTCAAGGCCGCCAGCGTCGGCCGAGGGGACAAGCGTTCGCTGCAGCTTGTCCGAGGGGCGAAGTCGCCAAGGACATCGGTATGATGATAAAGATACAATAAGTGGGCACACGTTAAAATTCTCAATAATTATTCAGCAAACCATACACCGGATTGATTATGAAAAAGGAGATACATTGCACAATAACTCTGAAAATCTAAACATGACCATGGTCACCTATAATAAAATATACGTCCATATCTAGAAATTTTTATGCTTCCACTCTTCCACATTATTAATGTCACCAATCACAAACTTATTATAAGAGGATGGAATATATAGAATTCAACACCGTTGATGTAATTTATAGTTTATACTTCTTCATGTATTCACGGAATATGACTTGGTCATAAATGGGCTTATTGTCTTCTGATAAAAGCTCCTTTATCGGCCCATATGGCCTATCAAGATCATCAGTGCTTAGAAAGCATGCAATTGAGATAAGTGGCTCTACAGTTGGTCTTAGCAGAACTCGGTGCTCCACGCTCTTGAACTTCCCGTTTGTAATAATCTGCACAATTGCAAAAAGGACAAATAAGAATTGGATTTCAAACAATCCATCATAGAGATCAATGATGGTGTATGGTATTATGGTGAGTAACAACATATTTTTTAGTTAACTATAGTTTAATTTATTAAACATTATTGTTTATGACAAATTTTATGACAAACAAAATATTGCAAATTTATCACGAATAAAATGATTTTGTATGATAATTAAATTATTCTTCAAATTTAGAATTGTGTCAAAACTGTCCTTCAATCTTAAATAACAAATAAAGATCAATTTACAAAAATTCACATCGACAACTAGAATACAAATATGTATGTGCTTGGTCCAATATCAATTGGTAATGTCATTTCTTATCAAAATTTATATATTTACTAATAGTTTAGAGTTTACACACCATTTTAATATAATTTTAAAATTAAATACTAGAACTTGAGACAATGAGAGATTGGGGAATATACTGTATTCACTCTTATATATTTTTCTGAAACTTATCACTGCAGGGTAAAACCGCTATCCAGCTTTGTATATTATAGCTCTACTATTAGAAAGAGAAACGTACAGGTTTCACAAAAAGTGCTGGTACCCATAAATATGCCTATACAAATATAATTGTATACTAACAATAATAATAAACTATTTAAATATAATTTATAGATGAATATTGTAAGCACAAGCATAGAAGATAAGATAGTTATTAATTTATGACCGTAATTAAAAAAATTATATACTAAAATAATAAAAAAATATTTTCCAAATGAGTGAATGTATAAAAAATATATAATTAATGTATAGCAATTTGGTTAGCTGAAAGTGTGACAGTACCTGCATCATGTCAGCAATATTGGCCAGCAACGCACCCTTGACCGGAGGAACATCAATCCAAACACCTTGATGAAGAATTTGAAGGCCGCCGACGCTATCTTGGAGGAGCAAGGTCAGTATGCTTGGTCCCACCCATGGTCAAATGTGGCTCGGGACATATCGGGAAATAGTGACACGCCATAGACCTTGCATTGAAGCATTTTGTGCCTGCTAGATAATCACTTGCAAGACCTAAAGCTTCCGAAAATAACTCAGACAACTTCATCACAACTCCATCGATGCCTTCCATGTACTCCCTCACTTCTTCTCTGTACACTTCCACAATAATGTTATCAAAAATATAATTTTATCTCACGAAAGCACCCTTAACATGCATGGGATAACTAATTAGAAAGTTAGTGTGTGAAGTTAATTATACATTATATAGTGGAGGGATGACCTGCAGATTTGTGGTATTGCTTCAAAGCTTTCGGGGTCTTGTAGAGCCTTGCAAGATAAGGTATCTCTCCAGTCGGCCGGAGTTGCTGCGCTGAGATCTCCATGAAAGCTGAAGAAGTTAACCTTGCGAGCAAAGTCGCGCGAGTACCACTTTGCTTTCTCCTCCTGAGGAAGCTCATGGAAAGCTCGGACTCCTCTCTGGATTCCCTCCATGACATGGAGAGGAATCCCATGATTCACCAGCTGAAAGAAGCCCCATGACTCTGCCGCGCTCCTTATCTCCTCCACGACCCACTTTCGGCTCTCCGGGGAATCAAACCCGGTGAGATCAATCACGGGGAACTGAAGGCCGCGAATCTTGTGAAGATGATCGTCTTCTTCTTCAGGGAGTGAATAGCTGAGGAGATTCTCTGGAGGGTGTATGAACATGGAGGGAAGCTTGGTGACACCGGCGTCGACGAGGCCTTTGACGCCGGCTTTGCTCTCGTGGAAGGCTTTGATCTCCATCTCACGCTGGCTGTGATCCACCACAACTGAGGATGCCATGGTTTGCTTGTTTGTTTAAGCAACAACAAGTTTGCTTGCAGGTGGTTTAGATTGCTCTCGTGTTCTCCTCTATTTATATGTAGGCGGAATAGGAACAGGTTTTGATTTGCTTACCAGTTTATTTGAGAGAATTAATTAATGTTTTGAAGATAGATGAGTGAGACGTGTTTACAAACAAAGTTGAGTGTTTGAAAGGGACGGCTCTGTTAATTTCTACCTACACCTACTCACGCCCCAACAATCTGTGTGCAATAATTTTTCTTTTACTTGTCTTTGAAGGCCTTGGCTGAAGGAGATCGATCGACATCAAGATATTGACTAACCCTGCTGCCTGTTTGGTCTGATTTTCAAGCAAGGGTACCTAGTATTCAACAATACTGTACAAACACAGCTCGTCTGTGGCTCTACTCTACTTGAAGATTCAACAATTTCCTTTTTCTTCTACACCAACCAGACACCCAGCGAGGAACGACGGGAGAGGAGCTCTAGTCCCCCCCCCCTCCCCCCCACGGCTCCCGCGTCGTCCTCCTTGGGCGACTCGGGGGCGACGAGGGTTTCCCCCCGGCGCCGCCACCCCCTCCCCTTGCCGCCACCAGAGGTACGCCAGCCTAGGAGGCTGCCGATGAAGGTGGCGGCGAGGCTCCCCGTCGCTTCGTCCCTTGGTGAAGGACCCTGGACGCCGGGGCGGCGGCCCCTGACGGTGAGGCGGCGCCACCTTTGCGGCAGGTGGCGGGCGCGGGATGCGGCGGACGGCCTCCTCGTCAGCTTGGGCAGCGAGGAGCCGGCAAGAGGTTGTCGCGGCGTGGGCTTCTTCCACTCCAGATCTGAAGGTCGTGCTTCTCTCCTCCTCTGCTCCACTCCCCCTTTGGCGTGTCCGATCTGTGGCTTTGGCTATCAGATCCGGTGCTGGCGGTGTGATGGTGGTATAGGTCTGCGTCTGGGATAATCCCTTGGCCGGTCCTCCGGCCACGGCGGCGACGGCGCGTGCGCGCGTGGTTTTTCTCCCTGGAGGCACCGCTGAGGACCTGTTCTATCCACCCCCATCCCAGATCCCGGGTGAAAGCCCAAAACCCGTCCCAGGTTGGGCAGCGGCGGCGCCCTGCGCGTCGTTCTCTTCTTGGAGACACCGCCTGGGGCTCTCTGGTTCTTCGGGAGAGTGGCTGTGAGGTTGGAGAGCGCTCCTTGGCGAGCCCAAGGGGTGATTTTTTTTTGTGTAGGGTGTGTGCTCCTGCAGGTGTATGCCTCGACGGAGTGATGCTCTGCGGCGGCAAGGTCGTGGTGTGTCATGGTGGCTCTGCTCCTGAGCCGGGTCGTAGGGGGATAGGGTTCCTCTTCCCGTTGACAGCTCCACGACGCGCACCGCAGATGCCTCTCCCCTTGTGCGGACACTGGAGCGACACCTAGTGCTTCCAACTTTCGCCCCTGATGCTCTGTAGTGCTTCTTCGACGATCCTCCCGGCAACTTTCCTTCTATTTCTCGGCGTCCAAGGAAGGTGGCAGTGCAGCGGATGTGGTGTGTCTTCGGTGTGGCGAGGACCGATAGTTTTCTTGCTCTGGTGTGTCGGCCGGCGCTTGCTCTAACTCTCGGGTGAGCTCCCAACGATCCGATGGTGCGGCGCCTTCGAGCCTAGGCGAGAGGATAGGGTTCCTCTTCGGCGTTGGAAGACAGGTGCTCGTTTTGTTCGATGCTCCATGGTCAGGCGACCCTCGGTGCTTCCATGCTACTGACTGATCCTCGATGCTACTTTGTTTTCCTGTCTTTGGTCCCGGGGTGCAGCGGACTTCAACATTACTTGCAGGATTTTCTCGTGTATTTTCTAGGTGCGCAGTAGTGTGCGTTGCATTGTAAGTTGCTCAGTCAGCTCCCATGTATCTTTCGGTCGCTCATGCTTGGTGGCCTTGTGTAATCCTAGCCGGTTGATGGCTTTGTTAATTCAAAGCCGGGCTCTTCTTGAGCCTTCGTTCCAAAAAAAAAACCCAGACACCCAGCGAGTGGTCGGAGGCCGTGCGGCTCCCTCTCCGAGTGAGGGGCCGGGTGCTGCCTGCTGACACAACGGATCCGATCGGAAGGGCTGGATGCTGTAACAGTTTGCTACAAAACGGTGTGAAACAGTCTGCTAGTGTCATCACGTTGCACGCAGCATGCGTATTTTTTTCAGAACCCGCTGATTTAACCGAATTCCCTCGAAGTACTCTCCTCCTGCCAAAGGAGGATGACCTCCGGCCTCTTAGCCTCTGCATCCGAGAGATACAATGCTGCTCCTCCTGCCAACCTCCACACTGTCGCAGCTGCTGGAGCTACACGGAGCCCACCACCCACAACATCTTTCCCCCGAACACCTGAGCCTCCCAAGACGGCGCCTCCATGGAGGGTACGACGCGCAGAACGCCGCCGCCCCAAACCAGGCGGAATTTTGGACCTTCGTTCGGAGGTGGATAGGAGGGACCTCGGCTTCGCCTCCATGGCGGGTAACGACGTCGAGGGACATTTCCCTTGCCAGGCCGAACCAGCCGACCAAAGTTTCCTTCGGTCCGTATCCTATACCACCAAACCTCCATTTGCTCCTGATCCGGCAGCGAGCCGTGAACCGAAACCTACAAAGATGAAAGTGCCATGGGGCTCAATCCACCAGGAAGGATGATCGAGAAGAATAGCCATTGTAGATCATCCAGGCGCCAAATCCATCATCCCACGTGGCCCTCATGTCTGAACTTGGCCCGTACATTATCATCTTCGTGTTGGTCGGATATAGAAGAGTGAATTGACTTGGGATGGTTTTGTGTAACTGCCCTGCCCTGCCCTCAAGAATATATATCATCGGTATGCACCTTTAATGTTCTCAACTTTGCAAACAACATAGTATATCTTTCAGTTTAGTGTGAATTAGCTTGTGCATTTTTCAAGGCATGCTCAGTTATGTCACTCTCTTTCTTGCGTAAACATTTTTGGTACTCATCATCCTTGTTTATGATTCCTGGATGATCTAGCTCAAGTTTGAACCTCAAACTTGAGATGGGTTGTGATGGGATGAGGATGGATTCGCCACCTCCTTCGACATAGAACTTTACTGCTGCCGAACTGTCGATTTTATTGTTTCTTTTGTAAGACCGATGATCTTTGGCCGTGTGCAACTTAGCTATGCATAGGCCGAGTGTTGCTCATCATGGAGAATGAGTTTTGGAACTCCTTGAGAATGAGTTCTTTTAGCAGTGCTTTCTGTTTTTTTTGCGGAGCTCCTTCTTTTGAGATGATCATCCACTTGAGAACGAGTTTCTTTTAGCAGTGCTTTCTGTTTTTTGCTTCTTGGTTTGGAACTTGCGTTCTTTGGGTATGTTTCATTAGCCCTTTCGTTGCTTGTTTTAAGCACCCTGGCCTGCAGGTAGATACATACAAGAGAGCAGAATTCTGAATAGGCAAATGAGCTTACTACCAGGAATACATAATTGAACAGATGACCAAATGAGCATTCCCTACCTTGGCATGGCACTATATAATTAAGATGAAGCTTTGCTGTCAGGTGGGTTCAGTTGGTCATCTTGTGTGGTGGTCGGGATGCAAGTGGCTTCAAAGGTACTGGATAAATAGGGTTCTGTTTTCATCTCAATTACTCCAACTAGATGATGCCCTGTGTGTTTCTGCGGTAACGCTGTTAAATAAATGCATAAATAGTTGCTGCCAATAACTAAATCAAATGAAAAGAAAATATAATCTTGAATAAATAAATAAAGTATCTAAAAAAACTTTTGGATTACAGTTACAGATGTCATTTCGAAGAAAAATGTTAAGGATGACTAACATGCATGTATGATGTGGCAACCTTACATTCATAGACCACTATAAGAAATCTGTTAATACGTGACAGTTCCAATCCGTCACCGACCTGCACAAAACTGTCATGCAGAGGCATACGTGACGGAATTGAAATCCGTCATGTATATTGCGTCATAATTTGACCACTGCACGCTCCATGACGGACCATCCTAAACCGTCACGACCCATGACGGTTCTTAGCCGTCATGGATGGCAGTTAACTGACTTGCACATGACGGCATTAACTTGTCTACCACGTCATAATCTAACATGGATCCGACGTGGCAGCCCATGTAGTAATCAGCCCACCAAATTTGTTGGCCCACTAAACTTCTGCCCAGTCCAAGAGTGTTGGCACATATAGTAATTAACCCAATTATGAGAATTTAGGCCCATTTAGGTACAACCCACTAATTTCAATCCAGGAGATTAGTCCACTTAACGTTTCTCTTGTCCATGGAAATTTAAGCAAATAATAATTTGATAGAAAATATATACTCATGTCATTCAAAACAAAAATACGTAAACACACTAGAAAATACATGTGCATGAGCAAAACAAAAATGACAATTTTTTAATTTTACAAGCATATCTCGAAGAACACTATGCTACTCTACAATCAGCACCGCCCCCATCAAGCAAGGCCCAACGCTCGTCGGACATGAATCATGGGTCATCCCACATTCCTGGCCGTTAGATCCACCCATCCACACCAAAGTCTTTAGAACACATGTCTTCGTTGTTGAAGATGCTGCCATAAAACAATATCTGCCACATGATGAAAAATATGTCACAATATAAAATATTACAGCCAGTAGGTTAAACTAGAAGTAACTTACTACTCCCTTCGTTCCTAAATATAAGTCTTTTTAGATATTCGAATATGGACTACATACGAACGAATATAGTTGTATTTTAAAGTGTAGATTCACTCATTTTGCTCCGTATGTGGTCCATATTAAAATTTCTAAAAAGCCTTACATTTAGGAAGGAAGGGAGTACACATTATCAAGTCCTATATTTTTTTCACTCCCACGATGCAATAGTGCAACAAAATCAATCGTGTGAAAAGAAACAACTGATGGTAACAAAAAGGAATGATGAGCATACATGTCAATGGATTTGGTAGTATACTCCACTGTGCTTATTTGACATGAAGTTCCAGGCTATCACTACACTAAATCTGAATCATGCTATGAAAACATTCTGAAATTTCCTACGATGCAGTCTCTCAGGTGCTGCGAAATATAAAGTATGTGAAACTCTGAAAAAGTATGAAAGGAAAGTCAAGAGAAGGCGCTTTTGTACCCACTATAAGAAATAAATAACATAAGCAATACTTTTTATTCTAGTAATGAAGGCAAACATCAAAACAGAAAGGAAATAAACTCTTTTTCATCTTAACTAGGTAATTGCACATGTGTTGCAACGGGGACAAATACATTTTAGGAGCATTGCCAACTTTTTTAAGTTTAGATTTCAAGTTTCTTATCTTCTTGTCATATATAGCACTTAATTCGCCTCACTTCACATGTCTTTCTTCATTTTATTAACTGTGACTAGTTGACTAAATATTGTTTGGTAGACCCCCCTTCACAAAACGTATAAAGGGTAATATAGACCTTTGTCAAATCGTATCTAGTTTCGTATGTATGATGGGTAACACGTCCATACATACGTCATCGAAGTACTCCTCCGGCCTGGGCCGGCCCACTAACACCCTTTTGTTCTCTTCTATTAAAGTTCAAAAAATACGCAAAAACCTACCTTCGAACCAACAGGCCACCTTGACTCCTGTGATCATTATGATATGACACTGCTCTTAGTTAAAAACCGGCTGCCCATCAGACTATAGAGGTTTAATATTTTAATATGGCCCACACATGATTTGTTGGTTTGGATCATCGATCCTTAATTCATTGCTTTAGTTGATCGTTTCGCTAAACACGTCCACTACATATGCACCCTCTCGTTGCTTTCTAATTTAGTGCTTCCTGATTGAACGTACGCTTCAACATATGGTAGATTTATAGTATTTGAAAAAAGAAAGATTTATAGTACTTGACCATTAGCCGGAAATTGCTTCCCATAAATCACGCCAAATTTCATTTATTATAAAAAATCTAGTAAGTTGTGATTGGCTTCACACATACAAATATAAGAGAATAATTTGAGGGACGTGGAGTAGCTGCTCCTAAGCTCAAATGCACCCTGATGAACAGTAAATCAAAAACAAAGTAAAAATGTTATGAGTTTTCTTTCTAAACTTTGACAAATGCTCTATATGCTTGCCATAGTTCAGCACAAAATGACAATACTGGAAACCGTGGCAAAAAAAATCAATGCTCCAAAAATGCTAGTTTTATAAACATTTTGAAGTACTAATTTTGTTTTTTTGCCACGACTTCCACGAATGTCATTTCGTGCTCAAATTTTGCAGGCATGCAAAAATTTGTCAAAGTTCACAACCAAAAAAATCAGATTTTTTTTATTTTGTTTACTAATTTTTTTAAGTTTTACAGTTCACAAGGGTGCATTTGGTCTCGGGTCAGAATAGGAATTTCGTTATTCAAGATGTATTTTTGTGCAGCCCAACAAGCTTAAGTGGCATGGAAGCATTATTCTTTATCAGTAGAAGCATCCTTTTTATGGTGTGATGAGAACATATTTATTCCATATTTATCGACCGTATTGATAGAAATATTTTTCGCCTCGATAGAAGCATTATTTCTATGCTCTATGGTAGCATTTCAATGAATTGTAAGTATATTCTAATGTAGCAAAAACAATATTTCTGTTTGATGGAAACATTTACTGTTTGCAAAATAAATTGTACTGAAGCAAAACAAGAATATACACATACACAAATTTAATTGGGGTTTTGACAAGTTTTGCATTTTCTGGAGTTTTCCCGGTGAAAAAAGGCCGATGAATGGCCGAACGTGTCGCAACTTGCATCGGTGTCTGGCATGAATTCCTACCATTGGCATGTCCACCTACTTAATTGAAAAAAGTTGAGGCCATTTCAAAGATGTCGAAAAATAGACCATGTTGAACGAAGGGCCTTCGCATAGGTCAGAAAGCTCCATCTGAGAGCACGTTATTTCTCGACATCCTTGAAATGGCTTCATTTTTTCATGGCATTATATGACCAATTTAAGCCACTATACCAAGTTGTTTCATTTTTCGATAACTTTTGCATTTTTTGAAGTTTTTCCGGTGAAAAAATGTCGATAAATGGCTGGACGTGTCGCAACTTGCATCGGTGTCGAAAATTGTTCAAACCTAACATGATGCCTACAATGGGCATTTGCACCTGCTTGCAAAAGTAGAGATCATTTCAAGGATTTCCAAAAAATACACCATGTTGAATGAAGGATGTTCGGGTTGGCCAGAATTCTCCGTCTGAGAGCACATTGTTTCTCGACATCCTTGAAATGGCCCTAGTTTTTTTCATGCCCTTTTATGACCAATTCAAGGCAGCATGCCAAGTTGTTTGAGTTTTTTTAACAAGTTTTGCATTTTATGGATTTTTTCCAGTGAAAAAAGGCCGATAAATGGCAGGACGTGTCACAACTTGCATACGGTATCGAAAATCGTTCAAACCTGGCATGGATTCCTACCATGGGCATGCCCACCTGCTTGCAAAAGTTAAGGTAATTAATTTCAAGAATGTCCAAAAAATAGACCATGTTAAATGGAGGATGTTCGAGTGCTAGAAAGCTCTGTCTGAGAGCACGTTGTTTCTCGACATCCTTGAAATGGTTCTTTTTTTTGTTCATGCCATTGTATAACCAATTCAAGGCACCATGCCAAGTTGTTTGGATTTTTAATAAATTTTGCATTTTTTGACTTTTTGGGTGAAAAAAGGCTAATAAATAGTCAGATGTGTCACAACTAGCATACAGTGTTGGAAATAGTTCAAACCTTGCCTGGATTCCTATCATGGGCATACCCACCTTGCTGCAAAAGTTGGGTTCATTTTAAGGATGTACAAAACAAGACCTTGTTTAACGAAGGGTGTTCGGGTAGGCAAGAAGGCTCCATGTGAGAGCACATTATTTCTTGACATCTTTGAAATGACCCCATTTTTCCATGGCCTTGTGTGAACACATCAAGGTAACATGCCAAGTTATTTGGGATTTTGACAATTTTTTCATTTTCTGAAGTTTTCCCGGTGAAAATGGTCCGAGCATGAAAAATGGCCCGATGTGTCACAACGTACATATGGTGTCGGAAGTCGTTCAAACTAGGCACATATGCCTAACATGGGCAAGTTCACCAGCTTGCAAAAGTTGAGGTTAGTCTTGATATTTCCAAAAATACGATGTTTAACGAACGGTGTTGATCAGGTAGGCGAGAAGGGTCTGTTTGGGAGCACCTCATTTCTCGACATCCCTTAAATGGCCTCATTTTTTTCCATGGCCTTGTATGGCCAATTCAAAGCACCATGCCAAAGTGTTTAGGTATTAGACAAGTTTTGCATTTTCTAGATTTTTCTCTTTATAAAAGCCGATAAATGACCGGACATGTCGCATCTTGCATATGATGTAGAACGTTGTTCAAACCGGGCATGGATTCCTACCATGGGCATGCCCACCTGCTTGCAAAAGTTAGGGTCATTTGAAGGATGTCCAAAAATAGATCATATGCAGTGGATGGTGTTCTATCAAATTGACTCACTTTAGATCGAAGCAAAGTTCAGTGGCGTCAGAAGTTACGAGGTCGAGTAACACCAGAAGTAAAATATGCTTCTTGATGGAAAATAATAAAAAAATTGATACAACAGTTTGTTTCCGAACAAATAATAATAAACAAATAGTTACATTGGACATAAAACTTTATTCAATGGAAGCAAATTTAACATGTACGGGGAGCTAACTTTAGAAGGAAAGAAACAAAATTCTATCCGGTATAAAATAAAAGAATATGTCGTAGCTTGATTTGTGGGTCTGATTAGTTTGAGAAACAGAATGACAAGGAAAGCAAGCCGGACCTACGTTCCATTCCAACCAACCGTGATTTTTGGGATCAATTAATTCTAGGAAGCAGATAAACGGGACAAATTAATTCCTTGATGCAGATTCGAAGGAAACTACCTGGAGAAAGACCCGACCAGGTCTGATGCAACGCTACCTGAACCATAGCGATGCCTTATATGTTTCGTGCTTCCTAACCTCAGGAGTGGCGGAGTATCTTAGTGGTAAGAAGCCTAATTAGTTGGACGAGGTTAGGGGTTCGATTCCTTGTGCATGCTTTCTCTCATTTTCTTAGGATTTTTATATCGCGCTTTTAAAATAGTAAGTGGCCTTGCCTTTACAACGGGTGTACTTTCGAAAAAGGACCATCCTGCCCTTTATTATGAAAGGGGATAAGGTAATCTCAGCCATCGATGTGTTTAGGGGGGTCTACCGAAGCATAAGTGATATTGTTTTTGTAAGAATTTTCTCCCTAGTCTTGTTGTTTAGCATTGTTCGTGCGTGTTGTATTTTCTTTTCACATATCAGTTGACTCCTCCTGATTGGCACACACAATCCTTGTAGTGCTTTCAAAATATATATAGGTGAGGACTTTGTATCCATTTATTCCATTTGTCTAATCACTTGATAAACACAGCCTTATTTGTCTTGCTTGTACAACATACTCTCGATTAATTACTTGGCGGCCTTAATTAGTTTTTATTCTTAAAAAAGTAATTCCGACAAGGAACTTGGGACGGAAGGAGTAGAACTTAATAATTATGCACATATATAGAGCTAGGCAGGATCACTTGTTTTAAATGATTGAAACTCTTGTTGCTCCTAGGATAAATAGTTAAGAGGTCACATGCATGATCAAATTGGAATATGCATGCATGGTACTTGCTTGTATTGCTTATTCTATCAGTTTTCCATGCATATTTTATGAATTACCATCTCGATCGATGTAGATTAAGGTAGACATGGTAGCTACCTAGGGAAAAACGTCCAATATGTGCACACTCAATATTAAAGAAAAAAAAAGCAGGTGTATGATGTGCAAATGCTACACTGATCGAGGAGAAACCAGAAAATGTCACTTGACATCACAAAGAAACCTGTGTGTAGCGTCGCCACTGGTTTGAACTAATAACGATAACAAAGATGTTATCAAACAAGCAGAAATTAACTTGTGTTACTGTAGCTAACCATTGCATTGCATGCAGAGACAACAAAAATGCTATTGCAAAGGAACAAACATGTTATCAAACAAGCAGACCGTCCCACCGGAAGGACGCCTCTTCACTTGGCAGCATTATTCGGGGAGACGAGGGTGACCGAGTTGCTGCTGTCCACCGACGCATCTGCAGCGTATGTGCCAGACAGCAATGGGTCGTTTCCCATACATCTCGCTGCGTCAAAATATGGACCTGATAATGTTATGGCCTTGCTACGAACGGCTGATTCAGGCGTGGGAATCTGTCGACCAATGAACCCACCCTCTCGCCCCGTTCCCTCGCGTCGCCCTCTCGAGGGCGACTCGGGGGCGACCGACCTCCCCGTCCGCCTCCTCCCCTTCTCGATTCCTTCCCTTGCCGCCGCCGGAGACGGGCGCCGGGTCCCCCGCGCGGCCGCCGATGAGAGTGGTGGCGAGGCCCTCGGCCGCGACGCCGCTCGGGCTCGGGCCTAGGGTTTGAGGCGGCGGCCTCTGCTCGTGAGGGCGGCGTCGTCCTGGCGGCGGGCGGCGCTCGCCGGAGTTGAGGGCGGCGTCTACTCGGCCGCGCGGGCGGCGAGTTGGCGGTGGATGCGGGCGCCGCGTGAAGGGATCCCCTGCTGCTCTCCTTCGCCAGATCTGAAGACGGCGCCCCCGTGCTGCTGCTTCCTCCTCGTCAGTCCGGCCGGATCCGGTGGCGGACTGCGCGGATGTGGGGTTGGGAGCTCTGGATCGGAGTAATTTCTTGGCCGGCTGCGGCGGCCACGACGCCGGCGGCGCTCCAGGCGCTGTTTCCTTCTTGAAGGCGGCTTCGAGATCCAGCTCCCTCCCCCTCGTCCTCCCCCTGCACCCGGGTGAAAACCCACAACTTTGGTTGGGCGGCGGCGGTGCCCGGCTCCGTCACCTTCTTGAAGGCGCCGCTTTGGGTCCGCGGGGAGGTGGGACAGCTGCAGCGCGTTCTTGGCGTTCCTGATGGCGGCGGTTCTCTCTTTAGTGGTGTCGCTTCGCCATGGCGGTTGGCTGGTCCGGCTCTCGTGGTGATTGTGGTGCCCAACTCTTCGCCGTGTCTTCCTAGGGTGCTCCCGTCCCGTTCAGAGAGGCTGTAGGTGGAGCGGCTTCATCTTGCACGAAGCTTCGGTGGAGATGTCAAGTCATGCCTGACCGACAGGTGCTACGCTTTGTCATGCCTGGTAGGCAGGTGCTACGCACGACAGATCTTCCAAAGACTTCAAGCTGTGTCGGCTGGTGGTACTTGGCAGCATGGTGCTGAGGTGTATCAGTGGCGACCGCGACGTGCTCAGCTGTTTGCGCGCAGGGAGGAGGTGCCGTTGGGCGCCGTGGTGGCGTCGACGATAGCTGGACCGAGTAAGGTTGATGCATCAGTACAGTTCTGAAGATGGAGCGGTGGCAGTTGGTGGCGGCGGCCTCTGAGTGCACGTCGGACCGGTGAGACCCATGCCCGGTAGGCGTCCTGGATGGGACCTCAGGTCTTAGATGTTAGGTTTGGCTGCGATGTCTGTTTGGTATTAGGCTCAGGCTATCTGCGCCCCTTCATCAACTGGATAGAGTTGCTTAGACGGCGGCTTTAGTCTTACTATTGTATTACTTTGTAAGGTCTTGTGAGAATAATTAATAAAGTGGTCGTATGCATCGCCCGGATGCAGAGGCCGGGGTCATCCTCTTTTTCTAAAAACGAACGGCTGATTCCTCAAAAAGGGAAAAGAAAAAGAGTGGCTCTTACTGCGCCCAGCTACGCGATGCCAACGGCAGGACCTTCCTCCATGTCGCGGTCCAGGAAAAAAACTGGGCGGTGGTAAAGTACGCTTGCGAAGAACAAGGCAAGTTGTTCACATCGTCAGTCATGAACATGCAGGACAAGGACGGGAACACTGCGCTGCACCTCGCAGTTGAGGTCGGGGATATATATATACTCCATGCTCTGGTGTCAACACCAGAGGTTAAGCTAAATATAACCAACAAAAAGGGAGAAACACCACGAAATGTAGCATTCACCAGGTGGATACAGCAAGAGATAGCCAGACGCTATTCGGTAACTTTTCTTGTTTCATGCACGCATATAGAGTATGTATGCACGTACTCCCTTCATTCGGAAATACTTATCGGAGAAATGAATGTACCTGTATAGTTTTAGATACATCCATTTTAGTGACAAGTATTTCCGAACAGAGAGAGTATATATAAACTTCCACTGACTTGTCGGCTTTTTTCTTCCAGAACTCACGGTCTAGGATATGGTGGTTGCTGAACGAAGCCGCCAGTTTGACTGCTGCCCCACGGAACAATATCTTACCGAGAGATAGAGATATCGACGACGACAACAACAACAAAGATGACGCATCGCAGAGCATCGTCAGCCAAACGCAAATCATTGGCCTCGGCTCTGTGCTGATCACGACGGTCACGTTTGCCGCAGCCTTTGCCGTGCCTGGTGGCTACCGAGCTGACGGCACACCGACGCGTTCACCTTGTCCGGTGCATCCATCATCCTTCTCATGGTTGCTGGGTTGGGCACAGTGTCACAAACACGCGAATTGTCCTTGCTCAACTCGGTAAATCTCCTGTCTTATTCGGCTAAGACCCTTGGCGCGTTCGGGTTGTACGCGGTGCTGGCTCCCGTGGAGCGCAAAAAGGCCATCGCTTCTTGCTTCGTTACGGTTGGGGCGCTCGTGGCGTTGGAAGTCGGTTGGACCATCAGGGAGATGAGCATGGCATACTTGGACAAAGCCGTCCTGGTGAAGAGGTTTGGAATTAGTCGGTGGAAGGTGGCATGCACAGTCCTATTGACTCTCATGTTTCAACTCGCCCCATACATTGTCATCTCCCTCTCTGGTTTGAAGTGAACACAAGAGTGCATTCACTTGGAATGCTTTCGTACGTGTACCCGCCGACAAAATATCATCGCTACCAGAATGTATCTTTCAATTTTCTGTTTTGCAAACGATATGTATCTTCCAATTTAGTGTGAATTACATTGTGCGCCTTCCAAGGCACTTGGTTATGTCACTCGCTTTCTTTCTTGCGTAAACATTCTTTGGTACTCATCCTGCCCCCCCCCCCCCCCCCCCCTAAGTTACAATAGCATGCATAACTCTATGGCTCTACGCTGCACAGAACGGCCCCAACCACTGTTCAAAGTTGTACGTATGCGATTGGAGTGGGCGGCAAGAGAGGTTTTACCAAACATGGGTGACAACATAATCTCTGGATTGGCCCACCACTTCCTTCGACATAGGCATACTGTTGGCCTGTATGACTCTATTGTTGCCAATATGTTTTCAATTTTATTTTGTCAGACTATTGGCAGGCTTATGGAGATTAAGCACAACTTGGGGACAGGGCAAATTCCCACAAAGTGTGCTGGTTCACCATAATTGTAACATATTACATCCTTAAGCTTAGGATCATTTTTAACCATAGCTTCCTCTATTCTGCTTTGCATAGCTTCACCAGTCTTGTTAGAGCTATTTGTCCTTCAGAGAATTGGCACTTTTGTTCTTCTTCTTTTGCTGAGTTTGCTGATACCCCCTCCATACCCCTGATATAATTGGCCAATGATAACCCACAAGTATAGGGGATCGCAACAGTTTTCAAAGGTAGAGTATTCAACCAAAATTTATTGATTCGACACAAGGGGAGCCAAAAAATATTCTCAAGTATTAGCAACTAAGTTGTCAATTCAGCCACACCTGGATAACTTAATATCTGTAGCAAAGTATTTAGTAGCAAACTAATATGATAGTAGTGGTAACGGTAACAAAAGATTAATGAAAGCGAAAGTAATATTTTTGGTATTTTGTAATGATTGTAACAATAGCAACAGGAAAGTAAATAAGCGTAAACCAGTAGATGGAAAGCTCGTAGGCATCGGATCAGTGATGGATAATTATGCCGGATGCGGTTCATCATGTAACAGTCATAATATAGGGTGACACAGAACTAGCTCCAATTCATCAATGTAATGTAGGCATGTATTCCGTAAATAGTCATACGTGCTTATGGAAAAGAACTTGCATGACATCTTTTGTCCTACCCTCCCGTGGCAGCGGGGTCCTAATGGAAACTAAGGGATATTAAGGCCTCCTTTTAATAGAGAACCGGAACAAAGCATTAGCACATAGTGAATACATGAACTCCTCAAACTATGGTCATCACCGAGAAGTATCCCTATTATTGTCACTTCGGGATTGTCGGATCATAACACATAATAGGTGACTATAGACTTGTAAGATAGGATCAAGAACACACATATATTCATGAAAACATAATAGGTTCAGATCTGAAATCATGGCACTCGGGCCGTAGTGACAAGCATTAAGCATAGCAAAGTCATAGCAACATCAATCTCGGAACATAGTGGATACTAGGGATCAAACCCTAACAAAACTGACTCGATTACATGGTAAATCTCATCCAACCCGTCACCGTCCAGCAAGCCTACGATGGAATTACTCACGCACGGCGGTGAGCATCATGAAATTGGTGATGGAGGATGGTTGATGATGACGACGGCGACGAATCCCCCTCTCCGGAGCCCCGAACGGACTCCAGATCAGCCTTCCCGAGAGGTTTTAGGGCTTGGCGGCGGCTCCGTATCGTAAAACGCGAGAACTCTTCTCTCTTATTTTTTTCTCTCCGAAAGCGAATATATAGAGTTGGAATTGGCGTCGGAGGGTCTCCAGGGGGCCCACGAGGTAGGGGGGCGCGCCCAGGGGGGGAGGGCGCGCCCCCACCCTCGTGGACAGGGTGTGGGCCCCCTGGTCTTCATCTTTGGCGAGGATTTTTTATTATTTTTTCTAAGACATTCCGTGGAGTTTCAGGACTTCCGAGAACTTTTATTTTCTGCACATAAAACAACACCATGGCGATTCTGCTGAAAACAACGTCAGTCCGGATTAGTTCCATTCAAATCATACAAGTTAGAGTCCAAAACAAGGGCAAAAGTGTTTGGAAAAATAGATACGACGAAGACGTATCAGCCAACACCTCGGAACTACCCAAGCATAGGAACAAATTGCCGCTGTTGTTGAGATTGAATATTAGGCATAGTAGGCATGAACTGAGGAGGCCACTAGTTAAACCGTGAAAATTGGTTCCCTTGCCACGGCTGCTGCATCCCGAGGAAACCCTCCCTGACATCCAAACTGTTGCATAGCCTTATACTAGATGGATACGTGCGCTTTGCCGCGCCTGGGTTGAATGAATGCCAGAACATTTAACTCTGTAGCTGAACCATGCGTGCAGGAGTCTCTTACAAATTTAAAATAAGATTGTGCAAAAACTGCAGTTTCCCAAGACATGTAAAAACCCGAGGTAAGATCATGTATACAATATAGTGCAGTACTCCCTCCGTAAGGAAATATAAGAGCATTTAGATCACTATTTTAGTGTTTTAAATGCTCTTATATTTCTTTATAGAGGGAGTACATGTTAAGGCAATAGACAATTATGACTTCATATGTAGCCACTATAATGGTAAGGCATGTTAACAAAAATTCAATTCAGGAGGGACTAGGGTACGCCATGAAACCATGACAAACTAAGCTTCCGTAACCTAAGAATTAAAGCAACTTGCACACGTTTAAGTATCTTCTACCCAAACCCAAACTTATAGCGACCTGCACAGTTAAGCATCTTCTAGTTTAGAGCAATTTCCTTCCCCGTTTCTTATTAATAGTTGCCACCTTAGCCATCATCCCTCTTCCTGGTCCTACTATACTTCTCTTGTTGCCAAGACAACATTTCTTGACAAACTGCTTCCACGGCAGGCTAACAGTGAGCGTCCACCTAGGCATTGGTTTGAGCTTGCTAAAAAGACAAACTGCAAAAGTTTAATGAATTGCGGAAAAAACTCTAGAACTTGAGGAAAGGAGATAAAAAAATCACCAAGATTACCTAGTGCTTGCTATGCGAACAACCATCCGAAGCTAAGGAAGCCAATGTCTATAGAAAAAGTGCATAACATAGTCAACATGTGTACTAACTTGGCTAATGGAAAAAGGGTTCAAATTGAAGAATGAAACTGCAATCCCTAGTTTGACTTATAAATCCAAGCATAAAATGGATTGTTAATGAAAGTCACAACATTTTATTTTATCTTCAGTACAAATGCGCATGGAAATAAAGAAAGTGAAAATCTTCCTTTTTAGAAGAAGGTAGGCTAAACCAATTTGGATTACAATATCTATGTGAAGCATGACACATTTGGTTAAGATCACAAAATACACAATGTTGTATGTGGAACTTTTTGGCCAATAACATAGTAAAAAGCAACCCGCAAAGCAATGACATCAAAAAATATTAAGTTTCATTTTGGACAAAGGTATATTTAGGGATCCATGTCAAACTCAGAAGCCACCTCCTACTCTTACTCCTCTACAAACCTCCAAGATGGATCACTAATGGAAGTCATTTTTTTTATTCTAATCCTTAGTAAAGCATCTATCAAAAATTCAAAATGAAGAAAGTGAAAGTCTTCCTTTTCACAAGGTGAGCTAAACCATTCAGATTAAAATTAGTAAGTGAAACAATATGAATTTTGCTAAGATCACAAAGGAGGCTATTAGCTCTAGAGATCAGTACATAAACAAGGAGGCTAACAGTTTAGGCATGATGGGCAGGTAAAAATAAGACTATTTAGCATACCAAATAGAGAAAAATATGTACATCTAGAATACCAAATACATATCATTAGATACATCATAAGACGTATTTTCATGTTGTACATATTTGGCTGACATTTCAAAAAATCTATATGCACTATATTATGGGAGTAGTAATTTGTCCTTGAATATCGTCTTCTGTTCTCGGTTTGTGGGGCCATCAACGCATCAATCGCTATGGCTTTTATCAACAGTACTTTGATTAATCTGCATAAGTGGAGCAGAGCAAGGAGAGGGGGGATCTCAAAGTCTCGCCATCTACAAGGGGTCGGGGTGCCGTGTAGGTTACCACATGGCACAATCCGGGCACGACCTTATCCCAGTCATTTTCCTGTGAAAATATTTTGATTGCCGATGGAAATAGCTGCAATTTTTATGTAAAACGATAGTACCCATGTTGTTCCTTGGCACGGTGAGATAACCCAGTGAATGATGTAGGTAGCACATCATAGAATGAGTTGAGTTGATGATGATACATAAATAGTGGAGCCGAGTGAATGTGTATGTACGCACACATGCACGTTGCAGCCGTGGACAAGACGAGGATGGGATGATGTGTTTATGGACCATATGTATCAGGGGAGGAGAGGACAGTAGGACATGGGTGGATATATGGACGAGATGCAAGCAAATGGACCTCATCTCATCCGGATGGAGAGGCGGCAGCCAATCAGGCGCCGGCATCCAGATTTGGTTACCGTTCATCCTCACCACCCAATCCTCCGGCTCTTGTGGATATAAAAGCAACCAACCAGCACCTTGCCCCGTCTAGCTCTATCTATCTACGTACGTACTCTTTCCCACTTAGCTAGCTAGCAGCCATGGCCGCCCTCTCCTCTGCAGCCGTCTCCGTCCCTTCCTTCGCCGCCGGCGCCAAGGTGGCCGCTCCCCGGAGCAGCAGGATGGTGGTGCGCGCGTCCCTGGGCAAGAAGGCCGCCAGCGCGGCCGTGGCCATGGCCGCCAGCGCGATGCTGCTGGGCGGGTCGGCGATGGCGCAGGACGTGCTCCTGGGCGCCAACGGCGGCGTGCTGGTGTTCGAGCCCAACGACTTCAGCGTCAAGGCCGGCGAGACCATCACCTTCAAGAACAACGCCGGGTACCCGCACAACGTGGTGTTCGACGAGGACGCGGTGCCCTCCGGCGTCGACGTCTCCAAGATCTCCCAGGAGGAGTACCTCAACGCCCCCGGGGAGACCTTCTCCGTCACGCTCACCGTCCCCGGCACCTACGGCTTCTACTGCGAGCCCCACGCCGGAGCCGGCATGGTCGGCAAGGTCACCGTCAACTAAGCTGTCATCTAGCTCTTGCGAATTGTTGCGGGTCGGTTGATCGATCGGGCGTGTCATGCATGCATATTGATTAATTGTACGTACGTACGCTATATGTATATGTTTTCAACTATAAGATGAGATGAGGCTCTTGATGATAAGTACGCACTCCTTCTTCTTAGCTTTGATTTGATTGATGATCTATGGCTGCCGTGTATGCTTAATTATTTTTTCAATTTGTTATGCTCATCGAAAATTAGTATGTTCTCTCAGATATACTATATATGTGTCCCGACTTCGTACCTTTAATAGGAGGCAAATATAATTGAGCTACCACCTGTGACTTTGGGTCTATGACATATGGACCAGACACCTAATGGGCCCACATGTCATGCACCCAAAGTCAAGAGTAACTTTAACAATTGTTATAGGAAAACGATTCCCTCAAAAGAAATAAAATCCAGCACACCCAAAGAGAAAGGGATACGTGTATAAGGCCAATGGGTTCAAATGTTGCATGGGAGCAAAACTTGAAAACAAGAAATTTTGGGCTTCACTTGAATGTGTCTATTCCTCTTTTTTTTCTTTAGAAATAGAGTACACACACGGACATGGATCCTCTTATGTTGCTATCATTGCCTTACCCCGCCTTTCTGTTGCTGACAGGTGGGACTGATGCTTGATGAGACCCACATGGCAGTGACTCAATTGTAGGATAGCCCACGTTAGGGGATCCTCATCCCCCCCCCCCCCTCCCCCTCCCCACCACCACACCGAATGCTAGACCTGCATAATACTTGTTACGTAATTTACGTAAATAGCAACATTGAGCGTTATTAGCAAATTATTTACGTAATTTACGTAAACAGTTACAAGACAGAATCTGAGCATGGGGCAACATAGCACGTTATTTTGAACTGCTAAAAAAAGGTGCTTAAAAGATTTTTCTTTTTTAGTTTTTTTACATCAATACGCATGCTTGTGGTCTAACTACTTGTGAGATTTCATTCAAGAATACAACGTGCTGCACAAAAAAAGGCAAAATTTTGCCCAGAAACAACTAAGAACAAGCCCCTAATTTGCATGTGTTCTGTATTTTTTGTATTTTTCACGTGCAAACATGTATAATGTTGAAATGTTGGCGCATTATACTGCATTGCTGTAATGCAGAAATTTGAAAATTTTCAAGCCATGGTTTTTTGAACTTACAAAAAAAAATAGGCACTATGTGCCCGTGCTTTTTGTACGTGGGCCGTGTGTGTTTCTGCACTTTTGGCCCGTTTTTTAGTTTTCTTACAGAGGATGGCCGGGTTTTTTTTTCTTCGGGAGGAAAAAAAAATAGAAGGCGCGACTCCGCTGGGGATCGAACCCAGAATCTCTGGTTTCGTAGACCAGCGCCTTATCCATTGGGCCACGGAGTCCTGCGTGTGTTATATTTCTTTTTGGTCGTATCATATATCAATTATCTTTTCCTTTAAGCACCATGTACAACCGTTGTGTTAGTCAGCCACACATGTATTCTTAATCCCCCACATAGACCTCTTTTAAATAATATTTAGGTCACTTTCTGATTATTATTTTTGCAGTTTTTTTACCTTTTGCTTTCTTTCTTTTTTTTGAACCTTTTGCTTCCTTTTCCATCACGCGAAAAAAAGAATTTTAAGTTGTAACTCACGGGATTTTCTTAGTAATAACGTGTGCCTTTTGTTGTCGTGTTGTTCCTTCTATCGGTGTCGATTTGTGGTTTAGTTGCGAGGCACGATAGATTTTTACTTGGGTCGCATGTGTGTCTTCTGTTGTTTCGGCTTTGCCCCTCGACCGTCGTGACTCATACATTGGCATAGGTGTGCAGGAGAGATTCGCTAAAAAAAGGTGTGTAGTAAGAGAGGCTCGTATATTTTTTTTTTTGTGTTTCAGTTTGGGGCTGGATTTTACCATGGAAGGAGTAATGGATATTGTCTTTTCTTCTTGGAGCAGACGCGCACAAGTGGGCTGAGAGGGTGATAGTAACACCTCATTCACGAGTGCTTTTACCGAGTTTTAATTTAGGTCTGGCGAAAATTTAGTGGAGTAAAAATGTCCCACTAAGGGTTTACTCCGCCAGATCCTCCGTTATGTATAGGGATCGGTTAGAGTTGCCCTTACGTTTGCTTTGGTCCATGGGATTCATCAAAAGGGCTTCAGGGTTAACCCAGCTTTGGCTCCAAGCCTGCAAGCATTCCCAACTGCAGGAGGATTGATTTCCCAAGTCAAAAATAATTTGGAACCAAAATTGGTGTCCTAGTTGTGCCACCCCAATGCATCATAGTTAGTTATGTATGTTTCATCTCCTGAAAAGGGAATCGTTATTGCCCAAAACAAAGGAAATGTCAGATATGCCTAAAAATGATCTGTGTGCTAAAAATAAAGAATGGCTGAAATGAAAAATAAAAATGAAGAGGTGGAGGTGCGGGGAATCGAACCCCGTGCCTCTCGCATGCGAAGCGAGCGCTCTACCATATGAGCTACACCCCCGTTGCTTGTTACGTTGGTACGCGTGATTAATTGGTCTGTTAATTAATTACTCCCGTCAGTACGTACTACTCCATATGGAGTATTTAACGGCAACTTGTTTCCTATTATATTATATGGACAAAATATAGAGTGCACAACATCCATATGGATGTCTTACCACAATAGATCAATCACAATACTGTACTAAATTTGAAGCTTCCCGGTACAATCCCTGATGTTGTTTAGAGGACTAATTAACTGACTTGTACACTCTGGCGATGATGCGTCATCGTGGTACTGATGTATGTTAGTATGTACTACTTCAATTTGAAATGAAACCACATCACTTATTTTATATCGAAGGGAGTAGCAAATTTGCTTGGGTGTCGCAACGGGAGAAAAAAAATTACACTTCCCTAGCTCAATGGCTCTAGACCCTTCCCTCTCCCCACACTCGCCTATTCCCGTACAATAAAAACAAGATGGTAAGTGGTGTCGCAAAAAAACATAAATGTGGAATGATTTTTTTTTGACGGGAAGGCCATCATCACTAGCTTTATTAAAACTCAAATGACACTTACATCATCAGCTAAAAATTTAAAGAGGAAATCCGGCGGAACCTCCACCCAAAAGGTAGGAGTATTGGCACCGCCCCACTGAGCTAGGTCATGGGCAACCATATTAGACTCTCTAATACAATGTTCTACCACAGCCTTCCTGAGTTCTCTCAACATCACTCGACAATCTTGCAAAATAGGAGCCGCCACCATCGAGTGTCCTTCATTATTATGTAGCGCCTGCACCACTATCAGGTTGTCCATACGTACTAAAAGATTGTTGCATCCAGTGCTCTGTGCTAGTTTTAGTTCCTCCAACAGCGCTGCTGCTTCTGCTGAAACCACATCTGGGACGTGGTCAAGTCTTGCTGTAGCTGCCTTGATGAAGCCTCCTCTGTTATCGCGAAGCACAGCTCCACAAGCTCCTGTGAAATCGTCTTCTGAGTAGGATGCGTCGACATTCAGTATTTGTTGTCCGGTCATGCCAGGAGACCATCTGTTTGCATGTGGAACTTGGGTCAAAATTCCTCTTGCTCTAACAAAATTCAAGGTTAAAGCGTATTTTGCTGGAGCAGTCTGAACTGGACACTGAACTTGTTCACCCCGGACCAATTGCCTGCGTTGCCACCATATGTACCAACATGCTGTTGCAAACAACTCTGGTAGTTTAACTGGGTCCATATACATGTGCTGAGAGGCTTGATCACATAGCATAAATTCAATCAATGTTGAACCAGCATGATCCACTAGCGCTGCATCCGCTACTTCCTTTGCTATTCCAAGGGCTTCCCAAATTTGCATTACTCGGGGGCATTTAAAAAGGGCATGCATTATGTCTTCTGCTCCCGAAGAACATACTGGACGCTGAGAGTTACTGCCAATATGGCGGTTTGCAAGGACACAAAGACATGGAATAGCATTATGCAAACACCTCCATGGACATTTTTTGATCTTCCCTGGTAGCTTGAGGTTCCATAATCTTTTCCACACCGGATGTGATGAAGATCCACCTGACTGAAGTGCACCCGGGGTTGTCGCATAACACACTTCCCACTGTTTATAATAAGCTGACCGTACCGTAAAAACGCCACTCTTCGTGAGGTGCCATGCGATGTAGATTTCCATCTCCTGATGATGGATTGGGATTTGAAGAATGCGGTCCACATCAATAGGCCAGAAATTCTCACGAATAAGCAGTTCATCCATTCCCCCGAGACTGGGTCTATTAATTCATGAACTTTAGTAAGCACTTGATTCGCCCGAACTGTCACTATTTTCCTTGAAGAGCTATTCGGTATCCAGCAATCATCCCAAATATTTATTTTTGCTCCATCTCCAACTCTCCATATACTACCCTTCTTGAAAGTTTGAATTCCCACCCATATACTTTGCCATACGAAAGATGAGCCCTTTTTCAACTCGCAATTTAGAATATCACCCGTGGGATAGTACCTTGATCTCAAAACCTTTGCACAGATAGAGTCATAATTTTCAATCAGCCTCCAAACTTTCTTTGCGAGCATAGCCAAGTTGAAATTGTGGATGTCACGGAAGCCCATCCCTCCGTTATCTTTGGGCACACACATTTTCCACCACGCAAACCAGTGCATCCGGCGTTGGTTCTCGTCATCACCCCACCAATACTGCGACATTGCATCAGTGATCCCCTTATAAATGTGGAACGATTTTATAATAAAGGTGTGTGTGCAATTTAGGCCACATATATATCTGATGGAAATATGCCCTAGAGGCCATAATATAGTTGTTATTATTATATTTCCTTGTTCATGATAAAGTTTTATAATTCATGCTAGAATTGTATTGGTCGGAAACATGTGTGGATACATAAACAAATACCGTGTCCAAGTAAACCTTTACTAGACTAGCTCATTGATCAAACATGGTTAATGTTTCCTAACCATGGACATGTGTTGTCACTTGATAACGAGATCACATCATTAGGAGAATGATGTGATGGACGAGACCCATCCGTTAGCTTAGCATATGATCATTCAGTTTATTGCTACTGCTTTCTTAATGTCAAATACATGTTCCTTCGACCATGAGATCATGCAACTCCCGAATACCGGAGGAATGCCTTGTGTGCTATCAAATGTCACAACGTAACTGGGTGATCATAAAGATACTCTACAGGTATCTCCGAAGGTGTCTGTTGAGTTGGTGTGAATCGAGATTGAGATTTGTCACTCCGTGTATCGGAGAGGTATCTCTTGGCCCTCTCGGTAATACACATCACAAGAAGCTTGCAAGCAAAGTGACTAAGGAGTTAGTTGAAATATGATGTTTTACGGAACGAGTAAAGAGACTTGTCGGTAACGAGATTGAACTAGGTATAGAGATACCTATGATCGAATCTCGGGCAAGTAACATAGCGACAGACAAAGGGAATTACATATGTTGTCATAAAAGTTCAACCGATAAAAGATCTTCGTGGAAAATGTAGGAATCAATATGGGCATCCAGGTCCCCCTATTGGTTATTAACCAGAGAGTTGTCTCGGTCATGACTACATAATTCCCAAACCCGTAGGGTCGCACGCTTAACATTCATTGACGCTCGAGTAGTATTGGGATATTTGATGAGTCGTAACCAAATGTTTTTTGGAGTCCCGGATGAGACCCCGGACGTCACGAGGAGTCTCGGAATGGTCGAGAGCTAAACATTTATATATGGGAAGTCATATTTTGGGTTCCAGAAAAGGTGCAGTTTTTTCAGTATTGTACCGGGAAGCTTTCAGAAGGTTCCAGAGGGGTCGGGAAGTCCACAAGTGGGTTCACCACGACCCAAGGGCTAGCATGGGCTGCGGGGAGGCGCTCTGGCCTTATCGGGCTAGGCGCATGATAACCCACACATATAGGGGATTGTTGGGGAACGTAGCAGAAATTCAAAATTTTCCTACGTGTCACCAAGATCTATCTATGGAGAGACCAGCAACGAGGGGAAGGAGAGTGCATCTACATACCCTTGTAGATCGCTAAGCGGAAGCGTTCAAGTGAACGGGGTTGATGGAGTCGTACTCGTCGTGATTCAAATCACCGATGACCAAGTGCCGAACGCACAGCACCTCCGCGTTCAACACACGTGCAGCCCGGTGACGTCTCCCACGCCTTGATCCAGCAAGGAGAGAGGAAGAGGTTGAGGAAGACTCCATCCAGCAGCAGCACAACGGCGTGGTGGTGATGGAGGAGCGTGGCAATCCTGCAGGGCTTCGCCAAGCACCACAGAAGAGGAGGGAGAGAGAGATGCAGGGCTGCACCAACGAGAGATCGAATCACGTGTTGTGGGCAGCCCAATGCCTCAATATATATAGGGAAGGGGAGGGGCTGCGCCCCCTCTAGGGTTCCCAACCCTAGGGGGGCGGCAGTCCTAGATGGGGAACAAGGGTGGCGGCCAAGAGGGGATGGGAGAGGGAGGCGCACCAATATGGGCCCTAAGGCCCATATCCCATTAGGGTTTGCCCCCTCTCCATCTCTTAGGCGCATGGGCCTTAGTGGGGCTGGTTCCCTTGGCCCATGTAGGCCAAGGAACACTCCCCACAGCCCATGTGGCCCCCCCTGGGCAGGTGGCCCCACTTGGTGGACCCCCGGGACCCTCCCGGTGGTCCCGGTACGTTACCGATAAACCCCGAAACTCCTCCGGTGACCAAAACAGGACTTCCCATATATAAATCTTTACCTCCGGACCATTCTGGAACTCCTCGTGACGTCCGGGATCTCATCCGGGACTCCGAACAACATTCGGTAACCACATACAAACTTCCTTTACAACCCTAGCGTCATCGAACCTTAAGTGTGTAGACCCTACGGGTTCGGGAGACATGCAGACATGACCGAGACGTTCTCCTGTCAATAACCAACAGCGGGATCTGGATACCCATGTTGGCTCCCACATGTTCCACGATGATCTCATCGGATGAACCACGATGTCAAGGACTTAATCAATCCCGTATTCAATTCTCTTTGTCTATCGGTACGATACTTGCCCGAGATTCGATCGTTGGTATCCCAATACCTTGTTCAATCTCGTTACCGGCAAGTCTCTTTTACTCGTTCCGTAACACATCATCCCGTGATTAACTCCTTGATCACATTGTGCACATTATGATGATGTCCTACCGAGTGGGCCCAGAGATACCTCTCCGTTTACACGGAGTGACAAATCCCAGTCTCGATTCGTGCCAACCCAACAGACACTTTCGGAGATACCCGTAGTGTACCTTTATAGCCACCCAGTTACGTTGTGACGTTTGGCACACCCAAAGCACTCCTACGGTATCCGGGAGTTGCACAATCTCATGGTCTAAGGAAATGATACTTGACATTAGAAAAGCTTTAGCATACGAACTACATGATCTTGTGCTATGCTTAGGATTGGGTCTTGTCCATCACATCATTCTCCTAATGATGTGATCCTGTTATCAACGACATCCAATGTCCATGGTCAGGAAACCGTAACCATCTATTGATCAACGAGCTAGTCAACTAGAGGCTTACTAGGGACATGGTGTTGTCTATGTATCCACACATGTATCTGAGTTTCCTATCAATACAATTCTAGCATGGATAATAAACGATTATCACGAACAAGGAAATATAATAATAACTAATTTATTATTGCCTCTAGGGCATATTTCCAACAGTCTCCCACTTGCACTAGAGTCAATAATCTAGTTCACATCGATATGTGATTAACACTCAAGGTCACATCCCCATGTGACTAACACCCAAAGAGTTTACTAGAGTCAATAGTCTAATTCACATTTACCATGTGATTAACACTCGATGAGTTCTGGGTTTGATCATGTTTTGCTTGTGAGAGAGGTTTTAGTCAACGGGTCTGAATCTTTCAGATCCGTATGTACTTCACAAATTTCTTATGTCATTTTGTAGATGCAACTACTACGCTACATTTGGAGCTATTCCAAATAACTGTTCCACTATACGAATCCAGTTTACTACTCAGAATAATCTGGATTAGTGTCAAAGTTTGCATCGGCGTATCCCTTTACGACGAACTCTTTTACCACCTCCATAATCGAGAAAATTCCTTAGTCCACTAGTTACTAAGGATGACTTTGACCGCTGTCCTGTGATCCATTCTTGGATCACTCTTGTACCCCTTGACTGACTCATGGCAAGGCACACTTCAGGTGCGGTACACAGCATAGCATACTGTAGAGCCTATGTCTTAAGCATAGGGGACGACCTTCGTCCTTTCTCTCTATTCTGCCGTGGTCGAGCTTTAAGTCTTAACTTCATACCTTACAACTCAGGCAAGAACTCCTTCTTTGACTGATCCATCTTGAACACCTTCAAGATCATGTCAAGGTATGTGCTCATTTGAAAGTACCATTAAGCGTTTTGATCTATCCTTATAGATCTTGATGCTTAATGTTCAAGTAGCTTAATCCAGGTTTTCCATTGAAAAATCACTTTCCAAATAACCCTATATGCTTTCCAGAAATTCTACGTCATTTCTGATCAACAATATGTCAACAACATATACTCATCAGAAATTCTATAGTGCTCCCACTCACTTCTTTGGAAATACAAGTTTCTCATAAACTTTGTATAAACCCAAAATCTTTGATCATCATCAAAGCATTCATTCCAACTTCGAGATGCTTACTCCAGTCCTCAGAAGGATTGCTGGAGCTTTGCATACTTATTAGCATCTTTCAGGATTGACAAAACCTTCCGGTTGTATCACATACAACCTTTCCTCAAGAAAATCGTCGAGGAAACAATATTTTGACATCCTATCTGCAAGATTTCATAAATAATGCTAATATAATCCCAACAGACTCTTAGCATCGCTACGAGTGAGAAAATCTCACCATAGTCAACTCCTTGAACTTGTCAAAAAACATCTTAACGACAAGTCGAGCTTTCTTAATGGTGACATTTACCATCATTGTCCGTCTTCCTTTTAAAATCCATCTACACTCAACAGCCTTACGACCATCAAGTAGTTCTTCCAAAGTCTACACTTTGTTTTCATACATGGATCCTCTTTCGGATTATATGGCCTTAAGCCATTTATCGGAATCCAGGCCCACCATCGCTTCTCCATAGCTCGTAGGTTCATTGTTGTCTAGCAACATGACTTCCAAGACAGGATTACGTACCACTCTGAAGTAGTACGCATCCTTGTCATCCTACGAGGTTTGGTAGTGACTTGATCTGAAGTTTCATGATCAATATCATAAGCTTCCACTTCAATTGGTGTAGGTGCCACAGGAACAACTCTTTGTGCCCTGCTATACACTAGTTGAAGTGACGGTTCAATAACCTCATTAAGTCTCCACCATCCTCCCACTCAATTCCTTCGAGAGAAACTTTTCCTCGAGAAAGGACCCGATTCTAGAAACAATCCCTTATTGCTTTCGGATCTGAGACATGAGGTATACCCAACTGTTTTGGGTGTCCTATGAAGATGCATTTATCCACTCTGGGTTCGAGCTTATCAGCCTGAAACCTTTTCACATAAGCATCGCAGCCCCAAACTTTTAAGAAATGACAGCTTAGGTTTCTCTAAACCATAGTTCATACGGTGTCATCTCATCGGAATTACGTGGTGCCCTATTTAAAGTGAATGTGGTTGTCTCTAATGCCTAACCCATAGACTATTGTGGTAATTCGATAAGAGACATCATGGTATGCATCATATCTAATAGGGTGCAGTTATGATGTTCGGACACACCATCACACTATGGTGTTCCAGGCTGTATTAGTTGTGAAACGATTTCCACAATGTCTTAATTCTGTGCCAAACTCGTAATTCAGATATTCATCTCTATGATCATATCATAGATATTTTTATCCTCTTATCATGACGATCTTCCAACTTCACACTGAAATTACTTGAACCTTTCAATAATTTAGACTCGTGATTCATCAAGTAAATATACTTAACATCTACTCAAATCATCTGTGAAGTAAAAACATAACGATATCCACTACATGCCTCAGCACTCATTGGATTGCACACATCAAAATGTATTACTTCCAACAGGTTGCTTTCTAGTTCCATTTTACTGAAACCGAGGCTTTCAGTCATCTTGCCCATGTGGTATGATTTGCATGTCTCAAGTGATTCAAAATCAAGTGAGTCCAAACGGTCCATCTGTATAGAGTTTCTTCATGCATATCTACCAACAAACATGGTTCGCATGTCTCAATCCTTTCAAAAATGAGTGAGTCCAAAGATCCATCAACATGGAGCTTCTTCATGTGTTTTATACCGATATGACTTACGTGGCAGTGCCACAAGTAGGTGGTACTATCATTACTATCTTTTGGCATGAACATGTGTATCACTATGATCGAGATTCAATGAACCATTCATTTTAGGTGCAAGACCATTGAAGGTTTTATTCAAATAAACAGAGTAACCATTATTCTCCTTAAATGAATAACCGTATTGCGATAGACGTAATCCAATCATGTCTATGCTCAACGCAAACACCAAGCTCGATGGTAGAGGGAGCGTGCGATGCTTGATCATATCAACAATGGAATCACTTCCAACACATATCGTCAGCTCACCTTTAGCTAGTCTCCGTTTGTTCCGTAGCTTTTATTTCGAGTTACTAACACTTAGCAACTGAACCGGTATCTAATACCCTGGTGCTACTAGGAGTACTAGTAAAGTACACATCAACACAATGTATATCCAATATACTTCTATCGACCTTGCCAGCCTTCTTATCTACCAAGTATCTAGGGTAATTCTGCTCCAGTGGCTGTTCCCTTTATTACAGAAGCACTTAGTCTCGGGTTTGGGTTCAACCTTGGGTTTCTTCACTAGAGCTGCAGCTGAATTGCCGTTTCATGAAGTATCCCTTTGTTCCCTTGCCCTTCTTGAAACTAGTGGTTTCACCAACCATCAACAATTGATGCTCCTTCTTGATTTCTACTTTCGCGGTGTCAAACATCGCGAATATCTCAAGGATCATCATATATATCCCTGATATATTATAGTTCAACACGAAGCTCTAGCAGCTTGGTGGTAATGACTTCGGAGAAACATCACTATCTCATCTGGAAGATCAACTCCCACTCGATTCAAATGATTGTTGTACTCAGACAATCTGAGCACAAGCTCAACAATTGAGCTTTTCTCCCTTAGTTTGCAGGCTAAGAAAATCATCGGAGGTCTTATACCTCTTGACGTGGGCACGAGCCTGAAATCCCAATTTCAGCCCTCGAAACATCTCATATGTTTCGCGACGTTTCAAAACCGTCTTCGGTGCCTCAACTCTAAACCGTTTAACTGAACTATCACGTAGTCATCAAAACGTGTATGTCAGATGTTCGCAACATCCACAGACAACGTTCGAGGTTCAGCACACTGAGCGGTGCATTAAGGACATAAGCCTTCTAAGAAGCAATGAGGACAATCCTCAGTTAACGGACCTAGTCCGCATAATTGCTACTATCAACTTTCAACTAAATTTTCTCTAGGAACATATCTAAACAGTAGAACTGAAGCGCGAGCTACGACATAATTTGCAAAGATCTTTTGACTATGTTCAGGATAATTAAGTTCATCTTATGAACTCCCACTTAGATAGACATCCCTCTAGTCATCTAAGTGATTACATGATCCGAGTTAACTAGGCCGTGTCCGATCATCACGTGAGACGGACTAGCCAACGTCGGTGAACATCTTCATATTGATCGTATCTTCTATACGACTCATGCTCGACCTTTCGGTCTTCTGTGTTCCGAGGCCATGTCTGTACATGCTAGGCTCGTCAAGTTAACCCTAAGTGTTTTGCATGTGTTCCGAGGCCATGTCTGTACATACTAGGCTCGTCAACACCCGTTGTATGTGAACGTAAGGATCCATCACACCCGATCAT
Source organism: Triticum urartu (assembly GCF_056163025.1). NCBI lineage: Eukaryota > Viridiplantae > Streptophyta > Magnoliopsida > Poales > Poaceae > Triticum > Triticum urartu. Next base: position 380,666 of record NC_141879.1, read on the forward strand.
CACGGCGTGCTTAGAAAAGATGAACTGTAGCAACGGTGCACAGTTAGGGGAGAACACTTCTTGAAATTTTAATGAGGGATCATCTTATTTACTACCGTCGTTCTAAGCAAATAAGATGTATTAACATGATAAACATCACATGCAATCAAATAGTAGTGACATGATATGGCCAATATCATATAGCTCCTTTGATCTCCATCTTGGGGCTCCATGATCATCTTGTCACCGGCATGACACCATGATCTCCATCATCATGATCTCCATCATCATGTCTCCATGAAGTTGTCACGTCATCTATTACTTCTACTACTACAGCTAACGTTTAGCAATAAAGTAAAGTAACTACATGACGTTTATGTTGACACGCAGGTCATGAATAAATTAAGACAACTCCTATGGCTCCTGCCGGTTGTCATACTCATCGACATGCAAGTCGTGATTCCTATTACAAGAACATGATCAATCTCATACATCACATATATCATTCATCACATCCTTTTGGCCATATCACATCACATAGCATACCCTGCAAAAACAAGTTAGACGTCCTCTAATTGTTGTTTGCATGTTTTACGTGGCTGCTATGGGTTTCTAGCAAGAACGTTTCTTACCTACGCAAAGACCACAGCGTGATATGCCAATTGCTATTTACCCTTCATAAGGACCCTGTTCATCGAATCCGATCCGACTAAAGTGCGAGAGACAGACACCCGCTAGCCACCTTATGCAACTAGTGCATGCCAGTCGGTGGAACCTGTCTCACGTAAGAGTACGTGTAAGGTCGGTCCGGGCCGCTTCATCCCACGATGCCGCCGAATCAAGATAAGACTAGTAACGGCAAGCATATTGAACAAAATCAACGCCCACAACTACTTTGTGTTCTACTCGTGCATAGAATCTTCGCAATAGACCTAGCTCATGATGCCACTGTTGGGTAACGTAGCAGAAATTCAAAATTTTCCTACGTGTCACCAAGATCTATCTATGGAGAGACCAGCAACGAGGGGAAGGAGAGTGCATCTACATACCCTTGTAGATCGCTAAGCGGAAGCGTTCAAGTGAACGGGGTTGATGGAGTCGTACTCGTCGTGATTCAAATCATCGATGACCAAGTGCCGAACGCACGGCACCTCCGCGTTCAACACACGTGAAGCCCGGTGACGTCTCCCACGCCTTGATCCAGCAAGGAGAGAGGGAGAGGTTGAGGAAGACTCCATCCAGCAGCAGCACAACAGCGTGGTGGTGATGGAGGAGCGTGGCAATCCTGCAGGGCTTCGCCAAGCACCACAGAAGAGGAGGGAGAGAGAGATGCAGGGCTGCACCAACGAGAGATCGAATCACGTGTTGTGGGCAGCCCAATGCCTCAATATATATAGGGAAGGGGAGGGGCTGCGCCCCCTCTAGGGTTCCCAACCCTAGGGGGGGCGGCAGCCCTAGATGGGGAACAAGGGTGGCGGCCAAGAGGGGATGGGAGAGGGAGGCGCACCAATATGGGCCCTAAGGCCCATATCCCATTAGGGTTTGCCCCCTCTCCATCTCTTAGGCGCATGGGCCTTAGCGGGGCTGGTTCCCTTGGCCCATGTAGGCCAAGGAACACTCCCCACAGCCCATGTGGCCCCCCCGGGGCAGGTGGCCCCACTTGGTGGATCCCCGGGACCCTCCCGGTGGTCCCGGTACGTTACCGATAAACCCCGAAACTCCTCCGGTGACCAAAACAGGACTTCCCATATATAAATCTTTACCTCCGGACCATTCCGGAACTCCTCGTGACGTCCTGGATCTCATCCGGGACTCCGAACAACATTCGGTAACCACATACAAACTTCCTTTACAACCCTAGCGTCATCGAACCTTAAGTGTGTAGACCCTACGGGTTCGGGAGACATGCAGACATGACCGAGACGTTCTCCTGTCAATAACCAACAGCGGGATCTGGATACCCATATTGGCTCCCACATGTTCCACGATGATCTCATCGGATGAACCACGATGTCAAGGACTTAATCAATCCCGTATTCAATTCCCTTTGTCTATCGGTACGATACTTGCCCGAGATTCGATCGTCGGTATCCCAATACCTTGTTCAATCTCGTTACCGGCAAGTCTCTTTTACTCGTTCCATAACACATCATCCCGTGATTAACTCCTTGATCACATTGTGCACATTATGATGATGTCCTACCGAGTGGGCCCAGAGATACCTCTCCGTTTACACGGAGTGACAAATCCCAGTCTCGATTCGTGCCAACCCAACAGACACTTTCGGAGATACCCGTAGTGTACCTTTATAGCCACCCAGTTACGTTGTGACGTTTGGCACACCCAAAGCACTCCTACGGTATCCGGGAGTTGCACAATCTCATGGTCTAAGGAAATGATACTTGACATTAGAAAAGCTTTAGCATACGAACTACATGATCTTGTGCTATGCTTAGGATTGGGTCTTGTCCATCACATCATTCTCCTAATGATGTGATCCCGTTATCAACGACATCCAATGTCCATGGTCAGGAAACCGTAACCATCTATTGATCAACGAGCTAGTCAACTAGAGGCTTACTAGGGACATGGTGTTGTCTATGTATCCACACATGTATCTGAGTTTCCTATCAATACAATTCTAGCATGGATAATAAACGATTATCATGAACAAGGAAATATAATAATAACTAATTTATTATTGCCTCTAGGGCATATTTCCAAGAGGGATCACAACAGTTTTCGAGGGTAGAATATTCAACCCAAATTTATTGATTCGACACAAGGAGAGCCAAAGAATATTCTCAAGTATTAGCAGCTGAGTTGTCAATTCAACCACACCTGAAAGACTTAATATCTGCAGCAAAGTATTTAGTAGCAAAGTAGTATGAAAGTAGCGGTAACGGTGGCAAAACTAATAGTAGCAGTTTTGTAGCAATCGTAACAGTGGCAACGGAAAAGTAACTTAACAAAGATCAATGTGAAACGAGCTTGTAGGCAATGGATCAATGATGAATAATTATGTCGGATGGCATTCATCATGCAACAGTTATAACATAGGGTGGCAAAGAACTAGCTCCAATTCATCAATATAATGTAGGCATGTATTCCGAATATAGTCATGCGTGCTTATGGAAAAGAACTTGCATAACATCTTTTGTCCTACCCTCCCGTGGCAGCAGGATCCTATTGAAAACTAAGGGATATTAAGGCCTTCTTTTAATAGAGAACCGGACCAAAGCATTAGCTCCTAATGAATACATGAACTCCTCAAACTACGGTCATCACTGGAAAGTGTCCCGACGATTGTCACTCCGGGGTTGCCGGATCATAACACGTAGTAGGTGACTATAACTTGCGAGATTGGATCAATAACACAAATATATTCATGAAAACATAATAGGTTTAGATCTGAAATCATGGCCCTCGGGCCCTAGTGACAAGCATTAAGCATAGCAAAGTCATAGCAACATCAATCTTAGAACATAGTGGATACTAGTGATCAAACCCTAACAAAACTGACTCGATTACATGGTAAATCTCATCCAACCCATCACCGTCCAGCAAGCCTACGATGTGATTACTCACGCACGGCGGTGATCATAATGAAATTGGTGATGGAGGCTAGTTGATGATGACGATGGCGACGATTTCCCCTCCCCGGAGCCCAAAATGGACTCCAGATCTGCCCTCCCGAGGAAGAACAGGAGGTGGCGGCAGCTCCGTATCGTAAAATGTGATGAATCGTTCCTCTGATTTTTTTTCTCCCCGAACGTGAATATATGGAGTTCGAGTTGAGGTCGGTGGAAGTCTGTGGGTCCCACAAGACAGGGGGCGCGCCCTAGGGGGTGTGCGCCCTCCACCCTTGTGGACAGGTGGTGGGCCCCCTCTAGTTGATTCTTTCGCCAATATTTTTTATTTATTCCAAAAATAATCTCCGTGAAGTTTCAGGTCATTCCGAGAACTTTTATTTCTGCACAAAAATAACAACATGGCAATTCTCCTGAAAACATTGTCAGTCCGGATTAGTTCCATTCAGATCATGCAAATTAGAGTCCAAAACAAGGGCAAAAGAGTTTGGAAAAGTAGATACAACGGAGACATATCGGCGCACCAAGTTCTCAAAAGCCCATGTGGGTAGGGAATGCAAAAAAAGGAAGGAGTCCTAGTAGGAATAGGATTGTACTTGGAGTCAAAGTCCTCTCCCCCTTAGCTGCGCCCTAGGGCTTGGAGGGGCTGTTTTCCACACCCCTCCACTATATATAGAGGGGATGGGGTGCCCCAAGAGGAAAAACCAAGCCCTTCCGTAGTTCCACCGCCTCGTTCCGGAGACGCTTAGCGAAGTGCTGTCGATGCTCCACCATCACCATTACCACCACGCCGTCGTGTTGGTTGTAATCCCATCTACTTCTCCTCTCCCGCTTGCTGGATCAAGAAGGAGGAGACGTCATCGAGCCGCACGTGTGCTAAACTCGGAGGTGTCGTCCGTTCGACACTAGATCGGTTGGATCGTGATCAGATCGCGAAGAGTATGACTACATCAACCGCGTGATAAACGCTTCCGCTTAGCGATCTACAAGGGTACGTAGATGCTCTCCCCCTCTCGTAGCTATGCATCTCCATGGATAGAGTGCGTAGAATTTTTTATTTTTCATGCAACGTTCCCCAACAATATCTACCATGTTGTGATCATCAAATCTGCACACCTTACTGGCATTCCTCAGTGATGCCCATTCTCACCGGGTGGCTAGCGTGGATGACACGGTGGCCTGGTTCTTGGCCGCTGGCCCCGAGCCAAAAGAAGGCGCCGTCAATTTCTAAACTCAAAAGGATGAACCACTACTTTGGCAACTCCATTGTAGTCTTGTCTCGAAATATTCGGGGACCAAAATAAGAAGGCGTTCTAGTTGGCGACCATCTATATATTTGGACACAAGGATCCGGGTTTTCTTTTTTTGTTTTTTGAGAATGGAAATAAGAATTGTTATGATTGTGTTTTGCAATTTGCGGGATTACAATGCATCTTATCCGGCTTAGCTATTGGTCAGGCAACAAAAAAAAACTTATAAGAGGAAGACATAAGCCGGATGAAGAAATAGAAAAGAGTGGAATTGTCACATACTAGTAGTTTTGTTTCCTCAAAACAAGAAACAAAAAAGGAAAGGACGAATGAAGTAAAAAAAAGGTGTCTGCTCCAAACAAAAAAGAAATGAATGGAATGCAAAAATAAAGGAGTGGAGGTGCGGGGAATCGAACCCCGTGCCTCTCGCATGCGAAGCGAGCGCTCTACCATATGAGCTACACCCCCAATTTGCATGCTACCTCGGGACGCGTGATCAATTACTAATTGGGTTTGTTCAATTGCTAATTACATGTTGTAATCAGTGGGAGCAGCAGGTCCTAATTCCACTCTTTTCTATTTCTTCATCCGGCTTATGTTTTCCTCCAAACTAGCCGGATAAGATGCATTGAGATCCCGCAAATTGCAAAATACAATCATAACAATTCTTATTTCCATTCTCAAAAAACAAAGAAAACCCCATATCCTTGTGTCCAAATATATAGATCCAGGTCGCCAACTAGAACGCCTTCTTATTTTGGTAGCCGAATATTTCGAGACAAAACTACAATAATGGAGTTGCTAAAATAGTGATTCACCCTTGTGAGTTTAGAAACTGAGCGCGCCTTCTTTTGAGCCTCAAGCCTTTCTTGAATCTCATGGACCGGAGCAAACGTAAGGTTGGGTAGGAGCCACACCGCGCACGCATCGCTGTAGCTCAATCTAATAGGCAGCCACTTGACAAGCTCGCTCTCGTCGTCCACAAAATTGTATCTAAACACGCCGCCCTCAAAGGCAAAGTAGGCACTGCTGCTGCTGTTGCCTGCATTATCCAGCAACTGAGCGGAGAAACTAGCCGGAGAGCCGAGGAACAAGATGCGGTTGCCAAGGTTCTGTCCATCCTTGGCGACCCACCGCATCTCGCCGCTGCCTGCCTTGTTAGAGTTGTGTCGAATATTGTGTATAAGGTAGGTTACAGTTGGACTATGAGTTGTATTGTGTTTACATAGGATGTGGAATCGTGTCCTAGTAGGACACTTGTATCCTATGCCTCTCATATATAGCGGAGGTAGACACACGATGTAACCTATGCCAACATAATAGCATAGGCGCGCAAGGGGGAGCTGGCGGGTGTGCCGGCGTCCGGGTGGCCGGTGTGCGGTATTGTGATGGTGTCATGGGGAGGAGCGTCCATAGTCAGGCCCCGGGGATGTAGCCATATCGATGAACCTCGTTAACAAATCTCGGTGTTGTGCTTGTGTGATTGCTTGGTCCTCGAATGATCGACAGGTGTGCCTCAGATTTATTCTAACAAGTGGTATCATGAGCAAGATTTTGAAAAGATTGTGGAAGTTGATCTAGAGGAAGTATCGAATTCGAGATGCAGCCGGTTGCGGTGTGGTTCTCGGCAAGATTGAGGAAGCGATCAGCGGAAATTGGATGGCCATGCAAGCAGTCGAGACGTGCGGCGGTCGATGAGGTGGATCGATCGGGCGAGCGTCAGGCGTCGTACGCGAGTTGCGGCAGCAGCGACGCAACCCAGGTGCACGGTGTCAGTGGTGGCCCAAGGCCCTGGATTGCTGAGGAGCCGTGCAAGTTGGATGCATACGGTGCGAGCTAGGAGTACATACGAGATTTGTTTGGAAAACAAAACCGGACCGAGTCCAGGGAGACTCGAACACGTGTCTCTGCGATGGGTGTACCTGCGGTGGAGTATAAAAACAGCAGCAGGCAGCCTCGTGACGAGACAAGGAGGCAGGCCAAATCTAGCGGAAAATTCCATATAGTGATACACGTACATCAGGAAAGTTGAGAATTTGACAAAGCAAATAGTTAGCATCAGGAGTTAAAGCCAAGATAGTTTTTTCACAGGGTCAGCCGTCCGAAGAACCAGGACGTCAACGAGTTCCAGGTTTGAGGTGAAGAAGTTCGTGGAACTGAAAACCTTGAGTTATGGCAGACAAAAGTGAAAAATTTGTTGGCGCAATAGAGATGCTTGAAGGCGTTGCAAGAAGTCACGTCAGCTAAGATGGAATTATCTGGTGATGGATGGAGATTCACGGAAGATGATTTGGGAGCCTCGAGTGTGTCATACAGTCGAACGAGTTCGGCTGGGTCGGACTAGGCAGTCTGACGGATCGACGTGAGTCGGTTGGTACAAAAGACGGTGGTGGGATCGGCGACGACGACATAGAAGCGTGATGTCGATGGTGACCGACTTCTGGGCGTGGAAACACGTGGCGCAGGTCCAGAGGGCTTGTGTGGTTTCGACAAGACTATGGCGCGGGGTTGATTCAAGACGGGGTGCACATGAGAGCTTGAAGTCGACGGAGCGCGAGGGTGGACTGATCATCTACCATGGAGTCATGTTGAAGGTGGAGCTGAATTGAGGGGCTACGGCGTAAGAGCTCAGAGATTCGAAGCCTATTCAGCGGGGAAAGCGAGGGACACGTAGTTTGGACTGGAACCCAGTGGTCTGATAGAAGCGTGAAACTCGTCATCGGTCGGTGATGATCAGTGGTACTTTGCAGTGGGGGTTGAGTGGTGTGGGTTCGCAGCCCTTGAGACTCGACCGGGACAGCGGAGGCTCGACGCGGTAATAGCGGCGAGGCGTGCGGTATGCACGGGAGATGGAGACGGGCCAGGGCTCTGGTGGTCATACATGTGATGAGACAACTGCGAATTTGATTTGGAATGACTACAAGCAATGGTGAAATTCCTTCAAGTTTCAGACAGACGGTCAAGAAAGGAGTGGTGATGTTGAGTTCAGGTAACTCTTATGTGTGACACCCAATATGTGAGTTGTTCACTTTCACGCAGGTCATTGATCAGTGTGTGATGGCGTTGGACTGATACTCTAGAAGTTCAGAGCACAAACTAGAGTAACAAGGAACTTAATTTTGCTCGAGTGTTGACTGTGGTCAAGAAAAGAAGGGACTACAAGTTGTAGGTGGAGTCACATGAAGTCTTTGGAGTAGCAGCGGTGCTCATGGGATAGGCTCAAGTCCAAACTGCATGGAAGTTTGACGCATTGACGAATTCAAGGTGGTGGAGAATATTCACCAAGGTGGAGTTTGTTAGAGTTGTGTCGAATATTGTGTACAAGGTAGGTTACAGTTGGACTATGAGTTGTATTGTGTTTACACAGGATGTGGAGTCGTGTCCTAATAGGACACTTGTATCCTAGGCCTCTCATATATAGCGGGGATAAACACACGATGTAACCTATGCCAACATAATAGCACAGGCGCGCAAGGGGGAGCTGGCGGGTGTGCCGGCGCCCGGGTGGCCGGTGTGCGGTATTGTGATGGTGTCATAGGGAGGAGCGCCCAAAGTCAAGCCCCGGAGATGTAGCCATATCGGTGAACCTCGTTAACAAATCTCGATGTCGTGCTTGTGTGATTACTTGGTCCTTGGATGATCGACAGATGTGCCTCAGATTTATTCTAACATGCCTCTTTTTGCAGCGCGTGCACCGTCACCCGCAGTATTTATGAAAGATAGTCGTAGTCATAAGGACCCCTGTTCTCTTTCATCATGACGAATGCCCATAGTATGGAGCCAACGCGAGACCGGAGAGGCAAATGCGTTCTTTCCGGGAAGCGGCGGCGGACTGTGCACTCCTTGATGTGGGGTGGAGGGGTCTTCCTTTCACATGGGATAACAAGCAGCAGGGGAACGCGAATGTGAAGGCTAGACTGGACCGTGCTATGGTCAACTCCTTGTTCCTTAATCTGTTTGAGTTCACAAATGTGAAACACATGAGTAGTGTGGAATCAGACCACTGTTTTGTTTTAGCAGAACTCAAAACGACAGGGGCGACCGGCTGGGCTCGAGCTCGGCGCTCTTTCCGTTATGAAAACGTATGGCAGAGCCACTCAGATTACGACGACGTGGTACGTGCGATGTGGCGCACGGGATCCGGCCAAGGAGGACTAAAGGGCGTAATCGAGGCTCTGGCCGTGGTGCAGTCTCAGTTAGGCGAATGGGGCCAACGTGAGTTTGGGAACATGCAGAAGAAAGTACGCCGGCTTCAAGCTTGACTGGACAAGTTACGGTGTGCCTCGCTCCGTCGAGGCCCAACTGAGGAAGAAACCAGCGTAGCAAAGCAGCTGCGTGAGGCTTTGCGACAGGAGGAAATCTGGCTCAAGCAACGTTCTCGGGTATCTTGGCTGTGGGAAGGAGACCGGAATACCGGTTATTTTCAAGCCCAGGCAGCGCAGAGAAAACGCATTAATAGAATTACCTCGTTGGAAGTGGGTGATGGCCGTGTATGCACTGATCCAGCGGAGGTGAAGAGGGAGATTATGGGCTTCTATCAGGTGCTATACCAATCTCAAGGTTATGCGCCACTGGAGGAATTGTTGGACTGTGTTCAACCGAGAGTGTCACATGAGATGAACGAAACCTTGTAGAAAGAATATGTGGCAGCCGAGGTGAAGGACGCATTATTCCAAATGGCACCGTCCAAAGCTCCGGGCGTGGACGAGTTCACGGTGGGCTTCTACCAACGACATTGGGACGTCCTTGGTGATGATATTACTCAAGCAGTACTGGTTTTTCTAAACGGTGGCGAGCTACCGACAGGACTCAACGACACAGCTATAACTTTGATCCCCAAAGTTCGAAATCCGCAGAAAATCTCACAGTATAGACCAATTGCCTTATGCCTAGTGCTTTACAAAATTGCTGTCAAAGTCTTGGCAAACAGGCTTCGGCTCATTCTTGATGAGGTTATAGGAGAGGAGCAAAGTGCTTTCGTACCTGGCCGTCTAATCACGGACAACGTACTGGTTGCTTATCAATGTATCCATGCTATTCGCAGAAGGAAAAAAGGGAAAAATGCAAGTTGTGCGGTTAAGCTAGATATGTTGAAAGCTTATGATCGGGTGGAGTGGCATTATCTCGAAGCAATGTTGTTCAGACTAGGGTTTGGGGATAGCTTCATCAGACTCGTCATGAAGTGTGTCACTTCTGTTCGCTTCACGATCAAGGTGAATGGGGAACTCCTACCTTTCTTTGATCCTTCGAGGGGTCTTTGTCAGGGCTGCTCCATGTCTCCTTACCTCTTCCTCATTTGTGCACAAGGCCTCACAGCCCTTTTAAACAACTATGGGGGTGCACACATTGACAGAGGAGTTCGGGTAAGTATCCATGCACCATGGGTAAATCACCTTTTATTTGCTGACAATAGCCTCATCTTCCTCGGTGCAAATACCCAAAGTGCAGACAGGCTCAATGAGATTCTCCGGATTTATGCCGAATGCTCGGGTCAAGCGGTTAACCGGGAGAAGAGCTCTATTTTTTCAGTGCAAACGCAGGTCAGCCCCTCAGAGATATTATGAAAAACTCTCTCGGAATTATGGCGGAAGCGTTTTCATAGCGCTATCTGGGGTTGCCTACTGCTATTGGAAGAATCACAAGCGGCACTTTTAGCCATATTGGTGACCGTGTGCGCAACAAAATAGGTGGCTGGTCAGAAAGAAATCTTGAGTGCGCAGGAAGGGAGGTTCTTATAAAAACAGGCGCACAGGCCATACCAACCTACAGCATGAGCTGTTTTCTGCTGACAAAGAAAGTTTGCAAGACTATAACGTCTCCCATGGCCAAATATTGGTGGGGCAGTTCCCTGGACAAAAGATCTCTGCATTGGATTTCTTGGGACAAATTGACTGTGCCAAAGGCCAAGGGAGGCATGGGTTTTCAGGACCCTGAAATGTTCAACCTAGCCATGTTCGGCAAGCAGGGCTGGCGACTGCTTACAAGCCCGGACTCGCTGTGTGCTCGGGTGTTGAAGGGAAGATACTTCCCACAGACTGACTTCCTTCATGCTACGGCGCCAAGCCGAGCTTCTGCGACATGGAAGGCGATCGTGGTTGGGCGGAGGGTGTTGGAAGAGGGTTTGATCCACAGGGTTGGCGATGGCACCACGACCTCAATATGGACAGACCCGTGAATACCGACCACAATATCACTGAAACCTAATGGCCGCATAGGAGATGCTCCACTCGCAAAAGTTTCAGATTTGATTGATGTTTACATAGGCAGGTGGAATGTGGATTTAGTCCGCCAAAACTTCACTCCCCCCGACGCGGCAACAATACTGAATATCCCTCTGAGGGTGGCGGGCGGGGAGGATACTTTGGCATGGGCTTTGAAAAGGTCAGGACACTATACTGTCAAATCGGCGTACCGATCTCTCATGACTCGTAACGAGCCTAGTTCTCCAGAGGAAGGGATGGTAGCGGAGACATCACCGAATAACAAACAGTTGTGGACTGCACTTTGGAAGCTTAATGTGTTACCAAAGATCAGAGTATTCTGGTGGAGAGTTCTTCGGGGGATTCTACCGGACTCTGTGACTCTACACTACAGGCACATCAAAACGATGAGCCAGTGTGATATTTGCCAGGCTACAGAAGAAGACCTGATGCATGCACTGATGACTTGCACGCATGCAAGTTTGTTTTGGGCGGCGGCTAGTGATCGCTTTGATTTACAGTTACCAGTGCTGCACCAAGATTTTTGGGCTCGTGACATCACTTTAGACCAGCAGCTCTCTGATGATGCACGATGCAAGATTATTACCATCATGCATTCCATTTGGACCTCGATGAACAAGTGGACACATGATCAGGAGGGGTTCGATCCGGCGATGGCCATGAAGTGGGTGCAGGAGACATTATCCATTCTTGACATACCAAGTGGACGCACTCGGGCACCGGGGCAGTGCTGGCGTCCCCCGGAAGCGGGATGGATCACCATTAACACGGACGGATCAGTGTTCGACGGCTAGCCAAATGGGGGGGCAGGGGGAGTGGCACGCTCCCATCTTGCCTTCCTAGGAGCTTGGTGCAAGCCACTGCCGGGAGTCTCGGATCCCTTCATTGCCAAGCTTCTGGCTTTTCGGGAGGGGGTAATCTTTGCTCAGCTCCGAGGATACTCACATGTGATAATAGAGGTTGACTGTCTCCACTTGGTCGATCTCTGGAACTCGCCAGGCAACTCCAGATCGATTGCGTCGCCTATCTTTAGAGAATTATTGGACATTGTGCCACACTTTATTTCCTTTTCGGTTCGACATGTCGGTAGGGACTTGAATGTGCCGGCCCATCTCTGTGCTCAGCGTGCCTGTACGCTTGATGGGACGGACAGTTGGCTAGTTGTTAGCCCAGATTTCCTCCGCACCAGCCTACGGGCAGATTGTAACCGGCTCTTGCTATTCTGAATAAAGTCCAAAATTCGATGCAAAAAAAAAAAGAATGCCCATAGTATCTCACCTTGTGACTCCAACATGTAGCTGCGTTCGTGATCATTATTATTCTCATCGTGGTCTGCATTCCACCTCCATGACATGATGCATGGTCGCCGCTTCCGCCGCCATTAGTTTGGATTTGGAGGAGGAAGCACCAGAGAGCGTCGGCGGCCCAAACCAAGACCTTGCCGTCATGATACATGGCCTCACCTCCTCGTGCCACGGTATCCAGTCTCTTTTCCATGACCGTCCACGAGATGTCGCCGGGGCGCATGATAGCCGCCGTGAACCCTGTTTTCCTAATGGCTTGCTTGCGAAAACTGTAGAGAAAAACGGTGCCATCACCGTAGACGATGCCGCGGAAACTGTCCATGGCCATCCTCGTCTGCTCTGGGAAGGGGGGGGGGGGGGGGGGGTAGGTTTAGGGTCACGGCTCCGGTAAAAATGCCGATGAGTTTTGGGTCGGGGCCAGCGACCAAGAACCAAGCCGCCGTGCCGTCCGCGCTAGCCACCCGGTTCCTTGTTCTTTCCTGGACGGTGGTTGGTTTGGTTGTACCCCCGGCCGGCGGCTCTGGGAGGAGGATGTCATCGTTGCTGCGGCAGGGGTGACGGAAGTCGACGATGGAGTGCACCATGCGGTAGTCGCGCGACGTGAGAAGCCACGGCAGGCACGATGTCGCCAACGCCGCAGGGGAGAGCAGCGCAGCCGCGTCGCGCCATGGCCTGCAGACCGCAAATAGTATTTGTTTTTTCTTTAATTAGCATGCATGCATGCATGCATTACTTTTCATTGATGTCAAATTGATGCCTCACTGTTCAGTAGTAGGTTACAAGACCAAGATAAGAAAGTGGTGAGGCGCCCGAGCAGCAGGCAGACCTGTTATTATCATCGGCGTTGGAATGGGCTTCATGATCTAGGATCCATTGGGCTGTTGGCAGGCTCGTGTTGGCCTAGGCGTACATGTTTGACACATCCTGCGCTACGCTCTCTCTGTTTCTTAGCTAGGTCAGTCGCCGCACCCTCGCTCTTTAATTTCTCGTCCTCGTTCCTATCGCCCTCTCTCGATTCTGGAGGCCGACGCACACAAATCCGGCCAGATCAGCATGAAGATGCATGGCGGCGACGAGATCGAGATGGGTTCGCTGCTGGGCAGCATGGCGGCGACGCGCTGCTGCGGGCGTGGGGCATGGACAAGGCCCGTCAGAGGCTGGAGCGCCACCTCGCGGCCGTCCAGTGCATCCTGCTGAGCTTAGCGAAAGCAAAACTCTCTACTCCTGGCCAGACTATAAGAAACACAAACCTTCAACACCATTCTTACACGCCCAATGCATATTCACCACCTCTCTACTGTAGTCTGCATGCTGGCTCAGGTAGTGCTATAATCGTGACAAGCCGCATCAACCAAGTTGCTTCTATCATGGGCACACTTCCTCCACATCAGATATCACTTCTAGATGAGGATCAATCATGGAAGCTTTTTCGTAGAAACGCATTTGGAAGGGGAGTGGAAAAGCAAGAGGAATTGATTTTAATGGCTAAGAGTATTGTCCACAAGTGTAAGGGATTACCTCTTGCTATCAAAACCATAGCAGCCTTACTTCGTTCGAAGCATCGCGATCAGTGGGTTTCTGTTCTGGATAGTCATGGTTGGAAAGATGCCATCCTCACAAGTACTGGGATTGTACCTGCACTACAGCTAAGCTATGATCACTTGTCGTCAGAAGCAAAAATATGTTTTTCCTTCTGTGCTATTTTCCCCAAGGATAGCCCGATGGATAAAGACATGTTAATCCAGCTATGGATGGCAAATGGCTTTATTGCATCGGAAACAAGAGGCCAGCAAATTTTTGATGTTCTAGTTTGGAGATGTTTCCTACAAGATGTCGAGATTCAAAAGAATTTGCTTTTTGGGTTTCGAGATGGGTTCATCCACCGACGAACTACCTGCAAGATGCATCATCTTGCTGACTCCGTAAGCGGAAATGATTGCTCCATTTTGCAAGAATCTTCTTCATGTCAAGAATTTTTTCAAGGATCCACAGATGATGCTAGTTCATTACAGCATGAGGTTCGACATTTGTCACTTGACTATGTCAGTAATAATATTATTGCCGCCATGAAGGAAATTCTAGCTCCCCGGCCCCGCACGATATTAGTCTTCCAAAGGAAAATTGGGATTGGGATCCATCCGAGTATGGCCAAGTCAACATTCGTGTCCTTACGAGCACTGAAGACATTCTCATTCGGGACAAATATGACAAGCTTGAAGCATCTTCGTTATCTAGATTGTTCTTACTCTGATATATCTGCACTGCCTGAAGCCATTACCATGATGTATAGCTTGCAAACGTTGAAACTCACTGGTTGTGCAGACCTTAAGAAGTTACCAGAAGACATGAGATGTATGAGCAGTCTTCGGCACATGTTCCTCATTGGGTGTGATAGTTTGGAGCGCATGCCACAAGGTATTGGTCAGCTGAATTCTCTACAGACATTGACGAATTATGTCATCGACAGCGACGCAGGTCGTGGAATTGATCAACTAAAAGATTTGAGTCTAGGTGGTGCTCTTTGTTTGACTGAGCTGAGAAAGGTGCATAGTGCAGAAAATGCTAAACAAGGCAATATGTCCGCCAAGCATAATTTGAAACGATTATTACTCGATTGGGAAGATGGGCCTTCTTATGTCATAAATGTTGGATATGAAGTAGATACTAAAGCAGAAGGAATATTAGAGGCCCTTTGTCCTCATAAAAGCCTTGAAGTTCTACTTTTATCTAATTATACCGGTGCTAAATTGTCATCATGGATGCACAACTCTGCACTGTTAGAGCATCTTAGTGAGCTTCGTCTTGGTGACTGCAAGAACTGCAAGGATCTTCCACCATTATGGCGGTTGCCCTCTCTTGCGCACTTGGGTTTGGATCGTATGCCTAGGTTGAAAAGTATATGTGTTGGCAATGATGATACAAGCATTGGGGAATCATGCATGTTTGTCTCCAAGATCCTTCTTTCCTAAATTGGAAACGATGATAGTTACCAACATGGATAATCTAAAGAGATGGCACCAGGAGGTGTCAGGACAGGTAGCGGCTGTATCATTTCCTCAGCTTAAGAAGCTAAAGATTTCTGGATGCCCAAGGTTAATGACACTGCCGGAGGAACTTGTGCAGCAACTCCCAGCTCCCGAGGAAATATGGATCGTTGAGTGCCCGAACTTGGAGGGAGCCTTCTCAAGAGGAGGCGCTTATTGGAATTTGGTCGAAGGAATTCCATATAGATCAATTGACCCTTACTGGAATTGGGTTCGACTTCCACGGAGACCGAGCCAATAAGTGCTTCACTTGCCTTTGATTGGGGATTTGATGTCAAGGCTCAAAAGCACTGTGTGGCTTTATGTAAAGATTTTTCATTTGTGTGGCTTTTCTCCAGGTATCTGTTGTTATCACACCATGCAAACCTTGCCTTAGTTCCTCCACAACTTCTATTAATCATGCTCATCTGCAAACACAAGTGTTACATTTCTGCTTGCTGGGATGAAGCTGTATACTCTGCAAAAAAATGATGTATGCATTCCAGCAAGTAGTGACCGATCTGAGATGATATTAAAGTTTACACATTTGGAATCTGAGATGATATTAGAGATTACAACATCAGGATGGGAAGAGATGAATAAAACACCGTTAGGGGAGGGTAATTTCTGGAATCCTAAATTTTCCAAAGTATTACAAGGAGAATAAACTTAGGCAGATCGGCAATGGTGCTTGCTGGGAGGTCAATAACTGTAATTGGTGAGGAGGAGGGCGTTTCTCCATGAACAAGTTGTATCTCAACTAGCTAGTACGTAGTTTATACTACTTATTACTTGTACCCTTCAAAGTTCCAATATCCATTTGTTTCTCTTTCTCACGTCCGGGCAAGCAAATTACATACATTTTACTGACGACTATTCAGATTCCTTTACTACATACTCCCTCCGTTCCTAAATATTTGTCTTTCTAGAGGTTTCAAATTGACTACCACATACGGATGTATATAGACATATCTTAGAGTGTGATCCGTATGTAGTCACTTGTTGAAATCTCTAGAAAGACAAATATTTAGGAACGGAGGGAGTAGAATAGAGTAGATTCATTCAGATTCAGTCCTACATAAACCAAACCACCTTCACTTGATAATCCAGCAGCCACAATCTGCAACTGGCCGGACCCCAAACGCCAACAATTTCATCCACTAGTGTAGACAATAGAAGCTCAATGAACCAAACATCATCATGCAGATGCAGGCATGTTTCCAAGAGTAACAACAGGGGCAAAACAGAATGAAAACATGAGCAATCAAGCACAGCAGTGCTTACTCATCAATCAAGTCCTAACGAGTCATCATGATAGCTAGTGATTAGTTGTTCCCAGATGAACTCAGGTCTGAAGCTCCTTCCAACTCCTTCGCCGTCGCCTCGGCACCAGATGACGATGCCCTTGCCCTCGCCCTCATCGTGGCCACGTCAGAGAAGCTGTCGGGCAGCACCATCAGCGGGTCGCTGTTCCCGTCCGTCTTGCGAAGGAACGCCTGGGCCAGTGCATAGCCCAATGCACGGGCAACTGGGACCGCCACCGCGTTGCCGACTTGCATGTATCTGCCAAGCTCAAGCAAGCATCATTCAGGAACATTCAGGAGGCGCAAATGTTCAGCTCGGGTCCAGTCTACATATGTATGTATGTGTGATGAACCTACCGCTCTTTGATGGGGCCGTACATGCGTTCTCCCTCACCGTCAGCACCCGCGCCTGATCCGGGTGCAGAATGACCTAAATGCAGGACAAACACACACACAAAAAAAAAAACTTATTCAGGGACTCCAGCAGCGAACGGGTGAATAACGCGTTGCCCTTGGGAGGGGAGGGGAGGGGAACAACAACCGGAAACGTTAAGCTGAAAATTAGAAAACAGAGAGCAAAAGATGAGAGATACTGCAAACAAATTATGAATGAAATAGTCTGACCTGGTTGTGCGGTTCTGCTCTGGTGAAAACCGTCGGCACTGTCTCGTCCCACCACAACCGTCCGAAAGGCCTAAAACAACAATGTATATATGTAACTTTGTATGTATCAAAGAAAATCGTTGACGACAACCCATCTGAGCTCCGGAAAGGAAATTAAGTGGTGGAAGCAGCTCCGATACTCACTTTAACGACTTGCCATGCACAAACGACAGCGCGTACCAAGGAACCTGGAAATGTAGACGACTAATAAGATTTTTTTTCTTTTCTTTTTGAGATTCTATAAATAATAAGTAAGAGCTAGTAGATTGCATATATAGTTGCTATATATGTTTTTGGTAATGCTTTGGGTCATATTGGAAAAAAAGAATTGGGCAGTAGAAGGGTACCCACCAATGGTTTGCCAGACTCAAGACAGGGCGGCTTAACTGTAGGATCCATATACACAACATTGTCATGGCCGACCTTGACGCCTGTCAAGTTACGGAAGTTGGCTCCCTAATAACACACAAAGTTCAACATATGGTCATGTAGGGAGAATGCAACGGGCAAACAATAGTGAGAACTATATGAAGCCTCCTACCTTCTGATATGGTATTTGCTTACACGCTCATAGTCATCTTTGTTCAGCTTCAAAGGCCGGTGATCAAGGAGCTTACCTTCTGAGGGACATTTGTTATCACCAAATGAGTAGTCCAGCATCTCTGGAACATGTCAGGAGCTTCAACCCATTACAAAGGTATATATATGAAACTGAATTGCAAAGTGAAAAACAAGGCCTTTCATTCCAATACAAACAAACAAAAACGTGAGCGTATTCAGGTTGTTAATAGAGCTATGTAATTTACCTTTACGACTTAGCCGGATATAGCGCTGCAAGTCTGTCTTTGCTTCCACACTATACACAGTTTCATCGGCAGTTTCATCGTTGCTTACCTGGATGTACAAAAGATGTTAGATATGTCGAGGTTATGAAATGTATAGGTTGGGTAGAAACTTGCCGTGGGCAGATCTGAAATGGCGTCACGAAGACACAGAGCCTCCTTCAAGGTTGGTTTCTGATTTTCATCATATGCAACAACGCTTTGCTGCAAAACAGAATCAATCTGGTCAGCATGCATGTTTACACTTGCTAGTGGATTGGTTTCAATATAATTTTACTTACAGAGAAGGCACTCGGTGCTCCGCCACGTACTACTACGTCGTGTGTTGGGAGGGGATACTTTGGGAGCACCTGCATAGCCAAGTACACCATATCAATCATCTGAGTCATAGAGTTGTAGAGAACACTGATAATGACAAGGTACATTTACAAACCATGGTCGGGAGGGCTCCCCATAGGAACATTCGCATTCGAAATTGTGGCAGCCCATAGCAACCGGCTACCATCAACCCCATCCGAGATTGATAGTTCAGTGCCACCAAACGGCTCAAAGCATACCTACCAACAGAGCCACCATTGAGCTTAAGAATATCCGCGACGTTTTCCATAAGCACATATTTTGGCTTAAGGAAGGAAACGATGTCCATAAATGTGACAATCTGTCTATTTTTGTCATCATCCAAGGGTTTGTAACATTTTCTGTGCCGATTGTTCCCGCTCAATCCTTGACAGGGCGGGCCACCGCACAACACATCAACATCACCCTTTAAAACGTGATAGGACAATCAAATACCATTAGCGAATCTTGTGTTTAGCCAATATTACCAAGTAGAAAGAAGATAGGAAACACTCACTGGCAATGATAAGATATTTCGCCTATGGCCTTCTTTAACAAATTCTTTAATTTTAAGTGGGTAATCGCTGAACATTGAAGCAGAGTCATTGCACTTGAAATACATTTTTTTAAATAACTTCAGATTAGATACTAACCAGAGTTTCTCCATGGTCTCCCAGGAATCCTCAACCCGATGGTCATTCCATTGCACCTGTTAAAAAATTATATTATGATGGCATGTACAGGAACAACAAATATACCAACACAACAAGCGAACAAGATGAGAATGAGGAGTACCTTGAAGTATATGCATTTTTCTCTCTTGGCGCCACCATAGCAGATCGCGGTAAGTTTGTCTATGACAAGCTTGCCTTTTCCAAGTTCATGTTCTTCCCCTCCAACCTTCAACGGACTAGCTGAGGCATCGTTATTATGTTTGTAGATGTACTTGTCACATAGGACAGACCATTCCTCTAGCAACGAGAGAAAATCCTCCAATTTTTCATTACGAACCTACGTCCAAAAATCAAGAGACAAATTATATATTCAACAAACAAGAGAGAGCATTTATACAATATAACGAAGTTTAAGATGCACCAAGAAATACCTCTGTGATTGGATGGTTATACTTGAAGCTCTCACATGCATTGGTATTAAGATCTACAGCCCATCGCTACAAATATCAAGAAAAAAGGTAAAAACGAATAAGGACATGTTAGTGGAGAGAAATCAATCACTTATGTTCTTGAAAACAATAAGGTAGAACTATACTGTTTCGATCTGAAGACCAGCTATTACTGCACCCAAGCACAAGCCGGTGGACATTCCACCACAGCCTGAATATAGGTCGAGAATTGTTGCTTTTGTTGCTGCAGCGTCAGACTCTGAATTAGCTTCACCATCAAATGAGATCCCAGAATTCTCATTAATATCTACAAGCAAGGCAAATCTTGTATTATCATAATAATTTTTTTTACCACGGGAATTTATCTCGGTAGATTAATTCTGAATTTGTGTGTACAAGTTCAAGGTGGAAACTGGATTTCTGACTTCAAGCAGATTATGATCAACAACAGCGAAATTGGTGGGGAAAATAGGTCTATGTATATTTTAAAAAACAGGCTCAATGAGATTCTCCGGATTTATGCCGAATGCTCGGGTCAAGCGGTTAACCGGGAGAAGAGCTCTATTTTTTCAGTGCAAACGCAGGTCAGCCCCTCAGAGATATTATGAAAAACTCTCTCGGAATTATGGCGGAAGCGTTTTCATAGCGCTATCTGGGGTTGCCTACTGCTATTGGAAGAATCACAAGCGGCACTTTTAGCCATATTGGTGACCGTGTGCGCAACAAAATAGGTGGCTGGTCAGAAAGAAATCTTGAGTGCGCAGGAAGGGAGGTTCTTATAAAAACAGGCGCACAGGCCATACCAACCTACAGCATGAGCTGTTTTCTGCTGACAAAGAAAGTTTGCAAGACTATAACGTCTCCCATGGCCAAATATTGGTGGGGCAGTTCCCTGGACAAAAGATCTCTGCATTGGATTTCTTGGGACAAATTGACTGTGCCAAAGGCCAAGGGAGGCATGGGTTTTCAGGACCCTGAAATGTTCAACCTAGCCATGTTCGGCAAGCAGGGCTGGCGACTGCTTACAAGCCCGGACTCGCTGTGTGCTCGGGTGTTGAAGGGAAGATACTTCCCACAGACTGACTTCCTTCATGCTACGGCGCCAAGCCGAGCTTCTGCGACATGGAAGGCGATCGTGGTTGGGCGGAGGGTGTTGGAAGAGGGTTTGATCCAAAGGGTTGGCGATGGCACCACGACCTCAATATGGACAGACCCGTGAATACCGACCACAATATCACTGAAACCTAATGGCCGCATAGGAGATGCTCCACTCGCAAAAGTTTCAGATTTGATTGATGTTTACATAGGCAGGTGGAATGTGGATTTAGTCCGCCAAAACTTCACTCCCCCCGACGCGGCAACAATACTGAATATCCCTCTGAGGGTGGCGGGCGGGGAGGATACTTTGGCATGGGCTTTGAAAAGGTCAGGACACTATACTGTCAAATCGGCGTACCGATCTCTCATGACTCGTAACGAGCCTAGTTCTCCAGAGGAAGGGATGGTAGCGGAGACATCACCGAATAACAAACAGTTGTGGACTGCACTTTGGAAGCTTAATGTGTTACCAAAGATCAGAGTATTCTGGTGGAGAGTTCTTCGGGGGATTCTACCGGACTCTGTGACTCTACACTACAGGCACATCAAAACGATGAGCCAGTGTGATATTTGCCAGGCTACAGAAGAAGACCTGATGCATGCACTGATGACTTGCACGCATGCAAGTTTGTTTTGGGCGGCGGCTAGTGATCGCTTTGATTTACAGTTACCAGTGCTGCACCAAGATTTTTGGGCTCGTGACATCACTTTAGACCAGCAGCTCTCTGATGATGCACGATGCAAGATTATTACCATCATGCATTCCATTTGGACCTCGATGAACAAGTGGACACATGATCAGGAGGGGTTCGATCCGGCGATGGCCATGAAGTGGGTGCAGGAGACATTATCCATTCTTGACATACCAAGTGGACGCACTCGGGCACCGGGGCAGTGCTGGCGTCCCCCGGAAGCGGGATGGATCACCATTAACACGGACGGATCAGTGTTCGACGGCTAGCCAAATGGGGGGGCAGGGGGAGTGGCACGCTCCCATCTTGCCTTCCTAGGAGCTTGGTGCAAGCCACTGCCGGGAGTCTCGGATCCCTTCATTGCCAAGCTTCTGGCTTTTCGGGAGGGGGTAATCTTTGCTCAGCTCCGAGGATACTCACATGTGATAATAGAGGTTGACTGTCTCCACTTGGTCGATCTCTGGAACTCGCCAGGCAACTCCAGATCGATTGCGTCGCCTATCTTTAGAGAATTATTGGACATTGTGCCACACTTTATTTCCTTTTCGGTTCGACATGTCGGTAGGGACTTGAATGTGCCGGCCCATCTCTGTGCTCAGCGTGCCTGTACGCTTGATGGGACGGACAGTTGGCTAGTTGTTAGCCCAGATTTCCTCCGCACCAGCCTACGGGCAGATTGTAACCGGCTCTTGCTATTCTGAATAAAGTCCAAAATTCGATGCAAAAAAAAAAAGAATGCCCATAGTATCTCACCTTGTGACTCCAACATGTAGCTGCGTTCGTGATCATTATTATTCTCATCGTGGTCTGCATTCCACCTCCATGACATGATGCATGGTCGCCGCTTCCGCCGCCATTAGTTTGGATTTGGAGGAGGAAGCACCAGAGAGCGTCGGCGGCCCAAACCAAGACCTTGCCGTCATGATACATGGCCTCACCTCCTCGTGCCACGGTATCCAGTCTCTTTTCCATGACCGTCCACGAGATGTCGCCGGGGCGCATGATAGCCGCCGTGAACCCTGTTTTCCTAATGGCTTGCTTGCGAAAACTGTAGAGAAAAACGGTGCCATCACCGTAGACGATGCCGCGGAAACTGTCCATGGCCATCCTCGTCTGCTCTGGGAAGGGGGGGGGGGGGGGGGGGGGGGGTAGGTTTAGGGTCACGGCTCCGGTAAAAATGCCGATGAGTTTTGGGTCGGGGCCAGCGACCAAGAACCAAGCCGCCGTGCCGTCCGCGCTAGCCACCCGGTTCCTTGTTCTTTCCTGGACGGTGGTTGGTTTGGTTGTACCCCCGGCCGGCGGCTCTGGGAGGAGGATGTCATCGTTGCTGCGGCAGGGGTGACGGAAGTCGACGATGGAGTGCACCATGCGGTAGTCGCGCGACGTGAGAAGCCACGGCAGGCACGATGTCGCCAACGCCGCAGGGGAGAGCAGCGCAGCCGCGTCGCGCCATGGCCTGCAGACCGCAAATAGTATTTGTTTTTTCTTTAATTAGCATGCATGCATGCATGCATTACTTTTCATTGATGTCAAATTGATGCCTCACTGTTCAGTAGTAGGTTACAAGACCAAGATAAGAAAGTGGTGAGGCGCCCGAGCAGCAGGCAGACCTGTTATTATCATCGGCGTTGGAATGGGCTTCATGATCTAGGATCCATTGGGCTGTTGGCAGGCTCGTGTTGGCCTAGGCGTACATGTTTGACACATCCTGCGCTACGCTCTCTCTGTTTCTTAGCTAGGTCAGTCGCCGCACCCTCGCTCTTTAATTTCTCGTCCTCGTTCCTATCGCCCTCTCTCGATTCTGGAGGCCGACGCACACAAATCCGGCCAGATCAGCATGAAGATGCATGGCGGCGACGAGATCGAGATGGGTTCGCTGCTGGGCAGCATGGCGGCGACGCGCTGCTGCGGGCGTGGGGCATGGACAAGGCCCGTCAGAGGCTGGAGCGCCACCTCGCGGCCGTCCAGTGCATCCTGCTGAGCTTAGCGAAAGCAAAACTCTCTACTCCTGGCCAGACTATAAGAAACACAAACCTTCAACACCATTCTTACACGCCCAATGCATATTCACCACCTCTCTACTGTAGTCTGCATGCTGGCTCAGGTAGTGCTATAATCGTGACAAGCCGCATCAACCAAGTTGCTTCTATCATGGGCACACTTCCTCCACATCAGATATCACTTCTAGATGAGGATCAATCATGGAAGCTTTTTCGTAGAAACGCATTTGGAAGGGGAGTGGAAAAGCAAGAGGAATTGATTTTAATGGCTAAGAGTATTGTCCACAAGTGTAAGGGATTACCTCTTGCTATCAAAACCATAGCAGCCTTACTTCGTTCGAAGCATCGCGATCAGTGGGTTTCTGTTCTGGATAGTCATGGTTGGAAAGATGCCATCCTCACAAGTACTGGGATTGTACCTGCACTACAGCTAAGCTATGATCACTTGTCGTCAGAAGCAAAAATATGTTTTTCCTTCTGTGCTATTTTCCCCAAGGATAGCCCGATGGATAAAGACATGTTAATCCAGCTATGGATGGCAAATGGCTTTATTGCATCGGAAACAAGAGGCCAGCAAATTTTTGATGTTCTAGTTTGGAGATGTTTCCTACAAGATGTCGAGATTCAAAAGAATTTGCTTTTTGGGTTTCGAGATGGGTTCATCCACCGACGAACTACCTGCAAGATGCATCATCTTGCTGACTCCGTAAGCGGAAATGATTGCTCCATTTTGCAAGAATCTTCTTCATGTCAAGAATTTTTTCAAGGATCCACAGATGATGCTAGTTCATTACAGCATGAGGTTCGACATTTGTCACTTGACTATGTCAGTAATAATATTATTGCCGCCATGAAGGAAATTCTAGCTCCCCGGCCCCGCACGATATTAGTCTTCCAAAGGAAAATTGGGATTGGGATCCATCCGAGTATGGCCAAGTCAACATTCGTGTCCTTACGAGCACTGAAGACATTCTCATTCGGGACAAATATGACAAGCTTGAAGCATCTTCGTTATCTAGATTGTTCTTACTCTGATATATCTGCACTGCCTGAAGCCATTACCATGATGTATAGCTTGCAAACGTTGAAACTCACTGGTTGTGCAGACCTTAAGAAGTTACCAGAAGACATGAGATGTATGAGCAGTCTTCGGCACATGTTCCTCATTGGGTGTGATAGTTTGGAGCGCATGCCACAAGGTATTGGTCAGCTGAATTCTCTACAGACATTGACGAATTATGTCATCGACAGCGACGCAGGTCGTGGAATTGATCAACTAAAAGATTTGAGTCTAGGTGGTGCTCTTTGTTTGACTGAGCTGAGAAAGGTGCATAGTGCAGAAAATGCTAAACAAGGCAATATGTCCGCCAAGCATAATTTGAAACGATTATTACTCGATTGGGAAGATGGGCCTTCTTATGTCATAAATGTTGGATATGAAGTAGATACTAAAGCAGAAGGAATATTAGAGGCCCTTTGTCCTCATAAAAGCCTTGAAGTTCTACTTTTATCTAATTATACCGGTGCTAAATTGTCATCATGGATGCACAACTCTGCACTGTTAGAGCATCTTAGTGAGCTTCGTCTTGGTGACTGCAAGAACTGCAAGGATCTTCCACCATTATGGCGGTTGCCCTCTCTTGCGCACTTGGGTTTGGATCGTATGCCTAGGTTGAAAAGTATATGTGTTGGCAATGATGATACAAGCATTGGGGAATCATGCATGTTTGTCTCCAAGATCCTTCTTTCCTAAATTGGAAACGATGATAGTTACCAACATGGATAATCTAAAGAGATGGCACCAGGAGGTGTCAGGACAGGTAGCGGCTGTATCATTTCCTCAGCTTAAGAAGCTAAAGATTTCTGGATGCCCAAGGTTAATGACACTGCCGGAGGAACTTGTGCAGCAACTCCCAGCTCCCGAGGAAATATGGATCGTTGAGTGCCCGAACTTGGAGGGAGCCTTCTCAAGAGGAGGCGCTTATTGGAATTTGGTCGAAGGAATTCCATATAGATCAATTGACCCTTACTGGAATTGGGTTCGACTTCCACGGAGACCGAGCCAATAAGTGCTTCACTTGCCTTTGATTGGGGATTTGATGTCAAGGCTCAAAAGCACTGTGTGGCTTTATGTAAAGATTTTTCATTTGTGTGGCTTTTCTCCAGGTATCTGTTGTTATCACACCATGCAAACCTTGCCTTAGTTCCTCCACAACTTCTATTAATCATGCTCATCTGCAAACACAAGTGTTACATTTCTGCTTGCTGGGATGAAGCTGTATACTCTGCAAAAAAATGATGTATGCATTCCAGCAAGTAGTGACCGATCTGAGATGATATTAAAGTTTACACATTTGGAATCTGAGATGATATTAGAGATTACAACATCAGGATGGGAAGAGATGAATAAAACACCGTTAGGGGAGGGTAATTTCTGGAATCCTAAATTTTCCAAAGTATTACAAGGAGAATAAACTTAGGCAGATCGGCAATGGTGCTTGCTGGGAGGTCAATAACTGTAATTGGTGAGGAGGAGGGCGTTTCTCCATGAACAAGTTGTATCTCAACTAGCTAGTACGTAGTTTATACTACTTATTACTTGTACCCTTCAAAGTTCCAATATCCATTTGTTTCTCTTTCTCACGTCCGGGCAAGCAAATTACATACATTTTACTGACGACTATTCAGATTCCTTTACTACATACTCCCTCCGTTCCTAAATATTTGTCTTTCTAGAGGTTTCAAATTGACTACCACATACGGATGTATATAGACATATCTTAGAGTGTGATCCGTATGTAGTCACTTGTTGAAATCTCTAGAAAGACAAATATTTAGGAACGGAGGGAGTAGAATAGAGTAGATTCATTCAGATTCAGTCCTACATAAACCAAACCACCTTCACTTGATAATCCAGCAGCCACAATCTGCAACTGGCCGGACCCCAAACGCCAACAATTTCATCCACTAGTGTAGACAATAGAAGCTCAATGAACCAAACATCATCATGCAGATGCAGGCATGTTTCCAAGAGTAACAACAGGGGCAAAACAGAATGAAAACATGAGCAATCAAGCACAGCAGTGCTTACTCATCAATCAAGTCCTAACGAGTCATCATGATAGCTAGTGATTAGTTGTTCCCAGATGAACTCAGGTCTGAAGCTCCTTCCAACTCCTTCGCCGTCGCCTCGGCACCAGATGACGATGCCCTTGCCCTCGCCCTCATCGTGGCCACGTCAGAGAAGCTGTCGGGCAGCACCATCAGCGGGTCGCTGTTCCCGTCCGTCTTGCGAAGGAACGCCTGGGCCAGTGCATAGCCCAATGCACGGGCAACTGGGACCGCCACCGCGTTGCCGACTTGCATGTATCTGCCAAGCTCAAGCAAGCATCATTCAGGAACATTCAGGAGGCGCAAATGTTCAGCTCGGGTCCAGTCTACATATGTATGTATGTGTGATGAACCTACCGCTCTTTGATGGGGCCGTACATGCGTTCTCCCTCACCGTCAGCACCCGCGCCTGATCCGGGTGCAGAATGACCTAAATGCAGGACAAACACACACACAAAAAAAAAAACTTATTCAGGGACTCCAGCAGCGAACGGGTGAATAACGCGTTGCCCTTGGGAGGGGAGGGGAGGGGAACAACAACCGGAAACGTTAAGCTGAAAATTAGAAAACAGAGAGCAAAAGATGAGAGATACTGCAAACAAATTATGAATGAAATAGTCTGACCTGGTTGTGCGGTTCTGCTCTGGTGAAAACCGTCGGCACTGTCTCGTCCCACCACAACCGTCCGAAAGGCCTAAAACAACAATGTATATATGTAACTTTGTATGTATCAAAGAAAATCGTTGACGACAACCCATCTGAGCTCCGGAAAGGAAATTAAGTGGTGGAAGCAGCTCCGATACTCACTTTAACGACTTGCCATGCACAAACGACAGCGCGTACCAAGGAACCTGGAAATGTAGACGACTAATAAGATTTTTTTTCTTTTCTTTTTGAGATTCTATAAATAATAAGTAAGAGCTAGTAGATTGCATATATAGTTGCTATATATGTTTTTGGTAATGCTTTGGGTCATATTGGAAAAAAAGAATTGGGCAGTAGAAGGGTACCCACCAATGGTTTGCCAGACTCAAGACAGGGCGGCTTAACTGTAGGATCCATATACACAACATTGTCATGGCCGACCTTGACGCCTGTCAAGTTACGGAAGTTGGCTCCCTAATAACACACAAAGTTCAACATATGGTCATGTAGGGAGAATGCAACGGGCAAACAATAGTGAGAACTATATGAAGCCTCCTACCTTCTGATATGGTATTTGCTTACACGCTCATAGTCATCTTTGTTCAGCTTCAAAGGCCGGTGATCAAGGAGCTTACCTTCTGAGGGACATTTGTTATCACCAAATGAGTAGTCCAGCATCTCTGGAACATGTCAGGAGCTTCAACCCATTACAAAGGTATATATATGAAACTGAATTGCAAAGTGAAAAACAAGGCCTTTCATTCCAATACAAACAAACAAAAACGTGAGCGTATTCAGGTTGTTAATAGAGCTATGTAATTTACCTTTACGACTTAGCCGGATATAGCGCTGCAAGTCTGTCTTTGCTTCCACACTATACACAGTTTCATCGGCAGTTTCATCGTTGCTTACCTGGATGTACAAAAGATGTTAGATATGTCGAGGTTATGAAATGTATAGGTTGGGTAGAAACTTGCCGTGGGCAGATCTGAAATGGCGTCACGAAGACACAGAGCCTCCTTCAAGGTTGGTTTCTGATTTTCATCATATGCAACAACGCTTTGCTGCAAAACAGAATCAATCTGGTCAGCATGCATGTTTACACTTGCTAGTGGATTGGTTTCAATATAATTTTACTTACAGAGAAGGCACTCGGTGCTCCGCCACGTACTACTACGTCGTGTGTTGGGAGGGGATACTTTGGGAGCACCTGCATAGCCAAGTACACCATATCAATCATCTGAGTCATAGAGTTGTAGAGAACACTGATAATGACAAGGTACATTTACAAACCATGGTCGGGAGGGCTCCCCATAGGAACATTCGCATTCGAAATTGTGGCAGCCCATAGCAACCGGCTACCATCAACCCCATCCGAGATTGATAGTTCAGTGCCACCAAACGGCTCAAAGCATACCTACCAACAGAGCCACCATTGAGCTTAAGAATATCCGCGACGTTTTCCATAAGCACATATTTTGGCTTAAGGAAGGAAACGATGTCCATAAATGTGACAATCTGTCTATTTTTGTCATCATCCAAGGGTTTGTAACATTTTCTGTGCCGATTGTTCCCGCTCAATCCTTGACAGGGCGGGCCACCGCACAACACATCAACATCACCCTTTAAAACGTGATAGGACAATCAAATACCATTAGCGAATCTTGTGTTTAGCCAATATTACCAAGTAGAAAGAAGATAGGAAACACTCACTGGCAATGATAAGATATTTCGCCTATGGCCTTCTTTAACAAATTCTTTAATTTTAAGTGGGTAATCGCTGAACATTGAAGCAGAGTCATTGCACTTGAAATACATTTTTTTAAATAACTTCAGATTAGATACTAACCAGAGTTTCTCCATGGTCTCCCAGGAATCCTCAACCCGATGGTCATTCCATTGCACCTGTTAAAAAATTATATTATGATGGCATGTACAGGAACAACAAATATACCAACACAACAAGCGAACAAGATGAGAATGAGGAGTACCTTGAAGTATATGCATTTTTCTCTCTTGGCGCCACCATAGCAGATCGCGGTAAGTTTGTCTATGACAAGCTTGCCTTTTCCAAGTTCATGTTCTTCCCCTCCAACCTTCAACGGACTAGCTGAGGCATCGTTATTATGTTTGTAGATGTACTTGTCACATAGGACAGACCATTCCTCTAGCAACGAGAGAAAATCCTCCAATTTTTCATTACGAACCTACGTCCAAAAATCAAGAGACAAATTATATATTCAACAAACAAGAGAGAGCATTTATACAATATAACGAAGTTTAAGATGCACCAAGAAATACCTCTGTGATTGGATGGTTATACTTGAAGCTCTCACATGCATTGGTATTAAGATCTACAGCCCATCGCTACAAATATCAAGAAAAAAGGTAAAAACGAATAAGGACATGTTAGTGGAGAGAAATCAATCACTTATGTTCTTGAAAACAATAAGGTAGAACTATACTGTTTCGATCTGAAGACCAGCTATTACTGCACCCAAGCACAAGCCGGTGGACATTCCACCACAGCCTGAATATAGGTCGAGAATTGTTGCTTTTGTTGCTGCAGCGTCAGACTCTGAATTAGCTTCACCATCAAATGAGATCCCAGAATTCTCATTAATATCTACAAGCAAGGCAAATCTTGTATTATCATAATAATTTTTTTTACCACGGGAATTTATCTCGGTAGATTAATTCTGAATTTGTGTGTACAAGTTCAAGGTGGAAACTGGATTTCTGACTTCAAGCAGATTATGATCAACAACAGCGAAATTGGTGGGGAAAATAGGTCTATGTATATTTTAAAAAACCTTCAAAGCCCAAAAAATAATTTTGAAAATCTAATACAACAAATTTAGCAATGGTACTCCAAAGGTTATAAGCAGAGTGCAAAGCCATGTCAATATATAGTAAGTTTCTCTATAGAGCCAATATATATAATGTTCAAAACATAACCAAGCTGGTTTGCCCTTGATGCAGGCAGCAATTACCTGGTGTGATATTTTCAAACGTCGAGTAGGGGACAGTATAGGACATATCAAAGTACAGGTCCGCGTCAGCCGCTACTTGAGCCTTGGCTTCTTGATCAAGCTGAAACGAGGTGTGCAACAAAACTGAGAAACATTTACATAGGTAAGGCATCATAGAGTCATGAACAACGAACTATACTTACCTTGGGATCGACCTGGATGATCTTGACCTTGGACACAATACAATCAAGGTCATTATCGTTCCTTTCATCAGACAAGAAAACACGCTTCGGGTCGTGGGTGTGGTCCTTGACAAGTTTCGTGTTGGATATCACTGTGTCTTGTGGACGGAAGAACCACCGGCACGTGAAGTAGCGGCCACCGTCGACGCCCTCGAAGAACTCTGTTATCCTGCCGATGTAGTCCGGCAGATTTTCTCCGGCCTATGCACAAATGGGTACGTAGAAAGGAATTAATAGTTGGAAGTATAGGATTATTTCTAGTCGCAACAATCAAGCAATGCGGTCTTTACTACTACTACTACTCCTATTACTTGTTTAGAAAAAGCGACCTCTGCATTATTCCAATGCAATGCGTACATAACCAATTTTAAATCTATCTATCTATCTATCTATTATATAATTAAAACAAGAGACAAATAAGCCATCATGTTCATCCACATATGCTAATATTATTTAAACCATTTGATTAGAATAGCAACGGCTAAGATTTAAAAGTAATTACGTACCATGTTAATCTGATTAGAATAGCAACGGCTAAGATTTAAAAGTAATTACGTAACATGTTAATCTGTAGAAAACGGCATGATTGAACCATCACGTTGTCACGTGTCTATGCATAAAAAGGATGTAGTAGTCGAAAGTACCTTTCTGCTCCCGAGCTCATTTGAGCTCGGTGAACAGTAAAATCGAAAAAAAATAAAAAAAATTGAAAAAAAATCCAATTTTTTTTGGGAGAAACATTGACAAAAGTTCTACCTGCTTGCAAAAATTCGTCATGGAATCACATTCCTGTGAGGCGTAGCAAAAAAAACAAATTCAGTGCTCCAAAATGCTTTTCAAAGTAGCATTTTCAGAGTACCAATTTTGTTTTTTCTGCCACGCCTTCTAGGAATGTGATTTTAAGACGAATTTTTGCAAGCAGGTAGAACTTTTGTCAATGTTTCTCCCAAAAAAAATTGGAATTTTTTGAATTTTTTTCGATTTTATTTTGATTTTACTGTTCACCTGAGCTCATTTGAGCTCGGGTGCAGAAACTCTGCGTCCTGTAGCAGTCCGGGTGTGAGACAATAGCCGGTCAAAAAAAAGGAAAGCAAAAGTCCAGATCTAACACAGAACCTAACTACAATTGGAAACTCCACTGAAAGCTGTACACACCTCACGGTAGCACTAGTAGAAAACGGGCCTATTGTCCCGGTTCATAAGGACTTTTAGTCCCGGTTCCTGAACCGGGACTAAAGGGTCGTTACTAATGCCCTGACCCTTTAGTCCCGGTTCTAACCAGAACCGGGACAGATGGGCCTCCACGTGGCCGGTGCGCTGAGCCCAGGCAGGAGGGCCTTTGGTCCCGGTTGGTGGAACCAACCGGGACCAATATGCATCCACGCGTCAGCATTTCTGTGGCTGGGGTTTTTGTTTTTTTAAAGGGGCTTGTTTAGGAGTTTTGGGGGTTAATTTAGTTTGTTATTAGCTAGCTAATAGAGAGAAGTGTGCTCTCTTATATCTCCTTGCTTGGTTTATACCAACGCTATGCTATGCCTAAACATGGCTTAGATTGAAGTGAAGGCAACATATGTGGTGCATGTCGAAAGTAGTACTAATCCAAACTTGATCAAGTTAGGATTAATTAGTACTAATTAATCCTAACTTGATCAAGTTTGGATTAGTACTACTTTCGACATGCACCACATGCATGTTGCCTTCACTTCAATCCAATCCATGTTCATTTCACCCATTGATATATATATATATATATATATATATATAATAACTCTTCATGCTCACATCATGCATCATCATAATAATAAGTCCTACTAATCATCATGATAGAACTTCTACTCGTTATTAATAACAAGTCATACGATCATCATCCTCATAGTCATCGAACCCAACCCTACTTAATTGTTCTGAGCACATGATCATCAGTATTAGGTAGGACCTAAATACCCTCTTTAAGGTAAAATAGCATAAAACAGTATAGACCCTGACTCTCCATTATGGAGAATGGAGATCATCCTGTCTCCAATTCTTGCGCCGCGCTTCCTTTTGAGTCCAAGAACCTCTTTACGAGTGTCCATACATTTTTTCCATTCTCTGATTTGCATGTCTCCACTTCTTTTAGAAATCCGGTATGGACAGTTGAGATTCGTAGGATGACCTGGATATATGTTCAAAACATCAAGGCGACCATGCTCATACATCAGATGAGGCACACAATCCTCTGGGATTATCTGTTGAAAAACATAGTAATAACTTCATAGTTAGCGCAATGAAGTACTAGTTTTATATAGAAGTATGCAAAAGATGCACGTATGTCGTAATAGTAAAAAATCTTACCAGGGTATCTCCATAGTAGTTACCGTAGTTCAACACGTGCACTAGTGGCACGTATTGACCATAATGTTGAGGAGTTTGATTGTAGATATTGTAATTCTCAAGATCATTACAAAATCCAACCAGATGATTTTTCTCCTTGTAAGTTAACTCAGAGCCATCGGTGTAGTAAGTTCTGTCTACCATCTTCTGCACATTCTTTGATACTTCAAAATAAGTTGTCAACTATTTTGAAATGAACAATATAAGTTAGTTAATAATTAACTATGTTTGAGAAACTCACATAACGGTAGAACTGGAGGCGTATCAACAAGGACCCAAATGTCCATATTGTCTTGCTCGATTTCAGGATCACCAAGATCCATGGTGACAAGCATACCCTCATCAAAACCATACAATTTGCAAAATGCTTCCCAATTTTTGCAACCAAAATGGGTTACGCTCTCAGCATTATACAACTTTACTTCAAAATCCACATCATGATGGGTCCTTAGGTGAATTTTCTTCGTTTCAAAATTTCCATGGTCTTCAAAATCCATCCTCTTCAAGACATAGCGTCTTGCATGGCATGGGATAAACTATACTCGAATTGTAAAAGATGAAAATTACACGTTGAAATAGTTGAAGTCATGCTTAATTATGAAAAAAAACACTTGTCGTCGTTGCGTACCGTTTCAACTTCGAAGGTCTCCTCGAGCTTAATGCTGAAGCGCCGATCATCGTCCAGGTGAGGCCTGTCGCACAGACCTCGATCGTCGTGGCACCATTCGCACTCCCCCGGGAGACTTTCGTCGTCCGATGATGACATTTCCTATACGTTCATAATTCAAAGATTAAACATGTACAATTAAATATATATATATATATGTACTACAAAAATTAAATTAGATCATTATTATTCAACTAATCATATGCATATGCCTTGCATAGTGCTCTCCAATTTGAGCATTGAATAAGAAAAATCAAATCGCAAAATAAAGTAGTATTCAAATTAGGATGCATTCAATTATAAGAAAAATACATCATCTCCATGTGTCCGTACATCGTCGAATATTATCACTAATACACGTCGAATACTATCATACATATCGCCAGTATAGCTAGAACCGTAGCGCCCGACGGGTATCGGCGCGGGCGGTGGACACCCAAAGGGAAGGAACCATCACAGGATCATAGCTCCAGTGAGATCCCTGAAGAACCTACCAGGTATTCTCGAACCTGCCCTCCAATGCAACCATGTAGCGACGGACGTGCTGGTCCTCCTCACTGACACGGTGACGTACCACCTCCGCGGTGTCCGGAAGCCTCGGCACTGTCACTGGCCCACGCGACCGCCACCAAACAAGGATCGGGTCAATGACGGGCTGGCTCCTCACCAAGCTACGCCCCCCGGAAGGTAGCGCCTCCCAGTACCACCCCGGCGGAGCCCAGTCCCGGACATGGCCCATCTGGTCAAGCAGGTGTCGTCCTCCGCCGACTCGACGACGAGGATGCGGGGTAGGCATCGTCCACGTCGATGCAGGAATAATTGCTTTAACTAAAAAAATAAACTAGTTCTATTAATTTTCTTGCTAAAAATAAACTACTTCTATAGTAAAATAAACCAGTTTTATTAAATCAACTAGTTCAACTACTAAGCACTTACTATAAATAGAATAAAGTAATACTTACTAAAAATAAACAAGTTTACCTAGTTCTAACTAATTCCATTAAACACTTTCTAAGTAGTACTTACTAAAAGTTATCGGGGAGGGGGGTATATCGACAACGACATACCCGATAACAAAAATAAGAAGAGGAAGAAGAAGAAAAAAGAGGAGAAGAAGAAAGGAATAGAGGAGGAGATCGAAGAAAAAAAGAGGAGAAGAAGAAGGAATAATAGAGGAGAAGAAGAAGAATTCTTGTTCTTCTCCTCTATTCCTTCTTCTTCTCCTCTTTTTTTTCTTCTTTTTCATCTTCTTATTTATTTCTCCTCTTCTTCCTCTCCTCTTCTGCTTATTCTTCTTCTTCTCCTCCTTCTTCCTCTTCTTATTTTCCTTTTTTCTCTCCTTCTTTTTCTTCTAAATATGAACATATACATAAATGACTTTGATCATACATAATTTTCAGATTCCTACACAATATGAACATATACGTAAATTGACAAAGAAAATTCTATGAACAAAAAAAATCATAAAAAATCTATGAACAAAATTACAACAGAAAAAAATCATAAAAAATCTATGAACAAAATTACAACAGAAAAAAATCATAAAAAATCTATGAACAAAATAAAAATTCTATGAACAAAATTACAACAAAAAAATTCATAAAAATTCTATGAAAAAATTGACATATTCTTTGCATATATATGAACACACAAATTTTTGCATATGCAACAATAATATGAACAGAAAAAACTTCTAACTTTTGCATCTAAATTAACTACAACAACTCAATTAACTATACATCTAAACTACGCATCTAAATTAACTACAACAACTCAATTAACTATACATCCTAAATTACGCATCTAAATTAACTACACATCTAAATTAGGAAATTACGCAACGGGGCGGCGATCGACGAGGAGGCAGGACACGGGGGCGACGGTGAGGGGCGCGGCGACGGCGACGGTCAGAGGTGCGGAGACGGCGACGGTGAGGGGCGCGGCGACGGGCGATGAGGAGGCAGGGGGCGGCGACGGTGACGGTGAGGGGCACGGCGTCGGGCGGCGAGGAGGCAGGGGGGCACGGGGCGGCGACGGCGTCTGGGCCGCGCGGGACGGCGTCGGAGGCAGGGGCGACGGCGAGGCGCAGATCGAGGGGCAGCCTGGCGGCGTCGTCGGGCGGGGAAGACGAACTGAATGAAAATTTTCACAAGTGCTACTTATATAGACGAAGCATTGGTTCTGGTTCGTGACAGAAACCGGGACGAATGCGACCTTTGGTCCCGGTCGGGCGGGGAATACCCACTTTTCGGCAGCCCAAATGGCGGGAAGCGGCGGCCTTTGGGCCCGGTTGGTGCCACCAGCCGGGACTAAAGGGGGGCATTGGTCCCGGTTGGTGCCACGAACCGGGACCAAAGGGCGTGTACTGGAACTGCCGCGGTGCGTTGGGATGTTTAGTCCCACCTCGCTAGCCGAGAGGGGCTCGGAGTGGTTTATAAGCCCTGCCGAGCCGACCACTTCGAGCTCCTCTCTACTGCAGGCTTACGGGCCTAAATCCACTCTCTGTGCCTGTGGGCCTACTGGGCCTACTGTGGGCCTGCATCCTGGCCCAACTAGCGGGTTTCTAGTCGTATGCAGGCTGTGGTGGCCCAGTAGGCGGCATTTTTTAAAAAAAATCCAGTTTTTTGTTTTTTTACTTATAGCAAAATACTTACTAGTTTTTCAGTTATTATTTTTGGTTTTAGGTAATAAAAATTATAAACTAGTTTGTAACAAATTATCAAAATGCCATTAATTTTCCAATTTGAATTCTTTGAAATTTATGTGAATCACTAGTTTGTAACAAAAGAAATATTTATGATAATTCTTTTTGCTATTAAAGTTTATTTTTGCTTATAATGTTTTGAACAGAAAATACTTTGATAATTTTAGTTGCATAAATTTTATATAATTTTAGTTTCAACAATACTAGAGGTTTATACCTTGAAATTTAGTCCCACCTCGCTAGCTGAGGGAGCTCGAGAGTGGTTTATAAGCGCTGCTGCACCTTCCCTCTCGAGCTCCTCTCAAATGCAGCCTTTCGGGCCTAACCCTGTGCGGTGTGCCTGTGGGCCTACTGGGCCTCCTGCGGGCCTGAATCCTGGCCCATGATACGGTTTCTAGTCGTATTCAGGCCGTGGGGGCCAAGTAGGTGGCACCTTTTTTTTCTTTGTTGCTTTATTTATTTTATTTTGTTTCTACTTACAACAAAATACTTATTATTGCTATTTTTTCCAGTTTTTTTGTTTTGTTTTCTGCATTATTTATTTTCTTTTTTTTGCTTTATTTTTTAATTCTTTATGCTTTTAGTTTTAGAAAAATTATAAACTTTTTGTTAATGCCATTAGTTTTCAAATTTGAAAACACTTTGTGTATTATATTTACTATGTACAATCTTTCTCCACAGAGATACCGAAAATTATAAACTTTCTGTTAGTGCCATTAGTTTTCAAATTATAATAGTTAAAATTTGAATTCTTTGAAATTTGTGTGAATCTCAAGTTTGTGATTAACTTTACTAAAAAAATGAACATAGATGTGCCTATAGAGAAAATTCAACCTAAATTCATAATCAATTTCTATGAATTTCAGAGAAATTCTTTATGAATTTAGGTCAAATTTCCTGTATAGGAGCATCTATTTTCATTTTGAGAGGAGCTCAACAAGGCAGAGAGGGATGGGCTTATAAACTAGTGTGGGCGCCCTTCGGTTGGTGAGGTGGGACTAAACTGTGAATCGCAACGAGGACGAACCATTTAGTCCCGGTTGCAGACATGAACCGGGACTAAAGGGGACCTATTGGTCCCGGTTCATGCCTCCAACCGGGACCTATGGTGGTGGGCCAGGAGCGAGGCCCATTGGTCCCGGTTCTACCACCAACCGGGACCAATAGGTCCAGACGAACCGGGACCAATGGCCCACGTGGCCCGGGCGGCCCCCTGGGCTCACGAACCGGGTCCAATGCACCCATTGGTCCCGGTTCTGGACTGAACCGGGACTAATGGGCTTACCCGGCCTGGACCAAAGCCCCCTTTTCTACTAGTGTAGCAAACAATGCCAGATTGTACGACCATTGCATGTGATGATGTCACGATGACATCAGCAAAACAATTTTTTCTTTCATTGGAATATTCTCAATCATAGATTTTGCAATGGATGCTAATTATAAAGAGATCTAAAACTACACACAAAGGAAAACATATACACATGTATATGTGTATGGAATTGGACTCAAGCGAACCCAAAGTCATCCGACGGTACAACCTGATATGTCTGCATTCGATGCATGATCAACATCTAACTGGATGCCATCAATCAGATTTGTGCAATTAATCTACCCGAATTACGCCAAATACTAGCATATACGTGGGACTAAAGGCAGTTATTTTTTGTGAAGATGATAAAATGTAGACGCAAGTTATGCTAAAAAATATATTACTTAAACTGATAATAGATGTTTGAGCTGGAGTGCAATTTTTATTGGGTAGATAACACATATAAATCAATTACACATATACATGGTACAAAATGTAGTTTTTTTTTACTAAGTGGTTAAACTGTACACATTAGTTCATAGCTAATATGAGAGTGACGTAAAGAGGAAGTTGTACCAAATATGTTGTAAACAGCATACCTGGTCAATTTGTAATAATTATAGGTCACTACAAATCAACATACACACGATAATAAAGAACAATGTTTCAATGGAGCAAGTGTAAATATTGGTGCTATATCAAATTGGCGTGGACAATAGTAATAAGACAGACGGTCCTAGATGCATACATAAATATGCCAGGAGGAATCTAATCCACTATGGATTTAACTCTATTTTACGTTGGTAGTATTGTAATAAGAACAAAATTTTAGCATTTTTATTTTCATACCATACTGTGCGGGACTTATTTTGAAAATAAAGATGCCCATGAAAATACAAATAAAGTGTAAATTTAATTTCGCAGCAAAATCCATTCATAGTACAAATTATATATATGCACCAAAGAGAATTGGTGTAAGGAAAAGAAGGAGTTAGAAAAAAAAATGTTCTTATAAATATCGGTGTACATAAATTTATATGGACAGTTGTACATATTTGTATACGAAATTCAAAGCACAAACGGAACATCAACAAAAAAACATCAAATAGCGTGCAATATGTAGCAATGAAAGAAAGGGGAAATACATCCAAACATGCCTCAGTGTATTCTGTGCATGTATCACTTTGCGCATTGGAAATAAGAAGTGTGCATTAGATGCATCAACATGGATAGTTTTTGGCAGTATATGGGAAGAGCTTGATAGGAGCATGATGGACACGAGCAGAAGCATTCATATCACGAGCGGACCAAGTCCATGGTGATCGAGAATAATCAAAAAGTAGTAGGTTGAGAAGCATCGAAAAATAGATGCATGTCTTATGTAGAAGATATGAATGACACTAGGTAAGAAAGATGGACGGGTGATATATATTTGTGAGTAAGCGCATCTCTTGCAAAGGAAGGTGCATAGTGTTTTTTCACCATGGATAAAGGTTGGAATCACAAAACATCTATAATATACATTCTAGAGTGATAGAGTGTCATAAATTCCAATTTTGATGACATGAGATATACCACCGAGAAAGAAATTAATCAACATAAAGTTATTTTAATAGATCAACCTAGACATTACAAACTACACTAGTAAAAAGCCCGTGCGTTGCCATGGGCATTTAAAAAATCTACAGATAGCATGTGTAAACATAACTGCGGGGCGGCCTGCGCATTTGTGCGGCTAGATTTTAGATGTACTACCATACATGTTCTTAAGTATATGATTTTGACAAATATTTTTTATATGAACATGCAATATCATAGATCATAGCACCGTGATGGACACTCCGCGAAAGAATAAAGGTATTATTTTATTGACAAATTTATTACACTTTGTATATTGATACAAAACATTGGATTTTTTATTGCACATTTTGTTCTAATTTATGTGCTTTTGTGACTCGTGCATCATAGATAATTAGACACCGGTATAATTCTTTTTAAACATCATTTAAAATAGATTTTATGAAAACTTAAATTAAATATACATGGGTTAAATCTAGACATTTCTCCATTTGTTCACCTATCTCACAATTAGTGGTATTGCTATTATACGTTACTCAGTTAGTGTGATGCCATGCATCCATATGGTCCAATACATATTCGTATGAGCGAAAGAATGCGTGGTTGGATGGTTAAGAGGACAATGACTTATAGTTGTATGGTTAGGAGGATAATGGTATTTTAGCCCACCAATGTTCAAATCCTAGACTTGACACTCGTGCTTGCATTTTTTAGATTTATTTCAGGCCTTCTAGTGATGTGCGTTCAGTAGGAGAAGACGCTCCCGTAGTCAACGAAGGTGTCTGTAGCGACTTCGTCAATCTCAAAACAATGTGCCAGCTTATAAGTCTCTCAAAGATGCTCATATGGACAGTGTTCCAAGAATTTCCACTTGGTGTTTGTTGCTCTTTGTTACTTTTCTTCATGATTTCAGAGCATCTACAGACACAATGAACAAATTTGGCCCCTCAAACGTCTGCAGACGCACCCAGGTGCATCCACGGATAGTGTCCTCTCGTACCTTAAATTTTCATTTGCAATCATAAATCCTATTTTTCCAAACATCAAATACATGCAAACACATGCACGTCGATCATTTTGGATTTGCATGTCAGTTCTAGTGTATACGATTACGATCCGAACCCACAGTCCATGTTGCGCCGACGGGGTTGTTTAGATTTGCAGCAATGTTGGGGATATCACTTACCGGGAACTTATCGGTCGACCCATGATCGATAAGGGGTGAATCGGCCAGTTTATCGGCATATCGGCCGATTTATCGCCATATCGGCTGATCTATCGGTCGATTTATCTTATCGGCCAGACAATGGTAAGCGATAAATCGGCCGATTTATAGGAATATCGGAAGATATCTTGAACAGTGATTTGCAGTGAAGATTAACACCCAAGTTGGCCTGGCGCGGTAGGAGGTTTAGTTCCACCTTGCCGTGCGAGAAGCGAGTCGACCGACTTAAATAACCGTGTCGTCCA
This sequence comes from Triticum urartu, assembly GCF_056163025.1. Lineage (NCBI taxonomy): Eukaryota > Viridiplantae > Streptophyta > Magnoliopsida > Poales > Poaceae > Triticum > Triticum urartu. The sequence goes on from NC_141879.1 coordinate 421,162, forward strand.
AAAGTGATAGGCATTGATGGCTGAAGATTATTGCGTGTCATTATTGTTAATATTCCTCACAAAAGGAGCATTGATGGCTGCCCAGCACTTTTTGCTTCGTAGGTGCAGCGTGTAGTCCGACGGTAGAGGGCAAGGTCCGGCGCAAGGGTGGCGGCGAAGGTAGCAGACGTCCGATGGGAACACGATCATAAAGAAGTTTTTAAAAATATATATGAAGTTCTAAAGGAGTATGCATCTGAACTTGTGAGCATTGTACATGCATTCCCCCCTTTACTTCCTTCACTATACACTTAGATTAACATCTCTATGCTACAAATTAAGAAAATTAAAAAATACTTTATGTAAACAAAACAAATTCACGACATCTATCTTGGGTGGTATAGTAGGACACTACATGGAAAAATATCACAAATGAACATCTTTGTTGCTTCACCGAGAAAAATAGAATGGCCCTCTTGTCTCGTATGAAGAATGTAAGTATATAAGTCAATACAGAAGATAAGAGGGCCATCCTATTTTTCAAAGATTCAAAATTAGGAATTTACAAGAGAGTTACAACCCTAAGGCGAAAGGGGAAAATAACAAGAATATTTTGTATAGGGTGTGGTGCCTCTCACAGCCATCTTCGAACTACTTAATGTCACCTTTTGTTAGGAATGTGCTAAAAAATCGCAATGCAAAATTACATGTTCAAATTTATCAAAAGAAAGTACTCACGGGACTTCAGATAAGAGCAAAACCTAGCATGAAAATACCAAAGGCATATTCTTTTCCATCGACAGTTCATGCTAAACTCTCGAGATTCCTGAGTGAGGCTCCCCTCCCTCCCTCCAGTTCCTCCACCTCATACTAACCCCCTCTCGCCGCCGCCGGCGTGCACCATCGGGCCTTGCTCGCGTGGTGTCAGCGGCGGCGGCCCTGACATTCCCCGCGCATGGCGACCCTGCTCGGAGGTGGCGGCTGGCGGCGATGCTCCTAGTTCGTCAACGGGTCTGCCGGCGGCGCGCTGTCTTGGGTTGTGCAGCACCGGGTGGTAAGGTGGCGATGGCGCGACTGATTGGCTGCCTATTTCAGAGGAAAAAAGACAATTGCTAGACCAGATAAGAATTTACTTACTGCTCACTCTCTTCCTCGAGTACTCCTCTTCTTCTCTCGTCTCGCTGCAATCAGTGAAGCTCGCTCGCCCCTGTGCCGCCCGATGGCTCGACCCCCTTCGTCACAAAACCCTATACTTGAAATGATATTGAGAGTACACCAAACTACACAGCAGAATTCCAAACTGAAGCTTTATATCTAGCATATCATATCTATTCCATATTTCAAAATGCAGGAATACACTGCAACTCTGCAGCACACAACACCATGTATTTGTTCTATTATGCTACATTGCCATTTACTCTTTACATGGCCTTCTGTTCAGCAATAACTAAACCGTGCCCTAAAGAACTGTATTCCTTTTAATTCACAACATGGCAATCCCATGTAATGCTTGCATTACTGAGATAAGAAAGCAAGCAATCGACCCCCTTAATTAATTAGTAGGACCTTGATCCGGCGCTTAGAAGCTTGCATACTGTGATAAAAATAAAGTCAGCAAGCCTGTTGTATTCACAAGAAGCAAGCAAACAACCAGCTTATAATTAATTATTAGGACATCCATCGCTAATAATGGTTCACGGTACAAACAACTCTTGAACCATTTGTTATTAATCGGAGGAACCTGGTTCAGTGATCAATCTTGTAAAACCTGACATACTGTTACTGTGTTACATATAGGAAAACCATGGGAAACAACATAATCGAAAATATTCATAGATGAGGCCCAATATAGAAAACCAAAGGTGACAAAAAATATGGCAATGAAAAATGCTCTCTAAACTGAACTAAATAACCCCCACCTATTCTGATCCATGAACATTTTGCCAAAGAATCAATTCATGCTATAATAGTATGCACCTACAAATTGCTTCTTCCTCTTCCTCTATCACCTGGAGGAAGTAGATAGTGATACTTATAAAAAATTATCATAATATATCAAGAAATAAACATGAATAAATATACGTAAACAGAAAGTATGTTAACACAATCATAAAATGATAGGCATGGTTCTTCATTTATTTTCTATCTGCTTTGCTCTTCGTGTCTTCTTCCACTATTGCCTCACCCCCATCCGTCGTTGTTCTGTCATCACGTTCCTCAGTAGGGAGGGAACAAAACACAAACAAGTAATCTGAGAAGAGTATTTTTTAGAGAGGCATGCGGGCATTGACATATCAGGGAAAACATCAATGTCTAAACATTCCTATCAAGATTTCTAGCTTTACTCTTACAATGTTGGAAGTGGGTGTTGAATGAAAAATATATACTGTCTCATAAACTCCTTCACGTTTTGTTCAAGGATTTACCTTCATCAGCTATTGAATTCAGATTCAAACCAGCCTACCCAAAGCCACCAACACATAAATCAGGCAACATAGCCTAAATCACTATGTTCAACTCGGGGTGGTGATTCAAACTGCATGTACTCATTCAGGGCGGTCCGATTCCAAGTTTCTAACAACCAAAAAATCATTAACGTGCAACTATATATCACAACAACCTACAAATGTTCAAATTTCATACTAATCGAGTTCCATGCAGACCTTGTCATGCTGCAAGCAACGCAATAAATTTGAAATTAATCTGATTGGAGTTCCACAAATCTCAGCCACGCACAACCAAAACTAAGAAGCAATGAAAGCTCACCGGGGAAAGGATTGAGGAAGAGATCGCACCCGAGCCCGCGGCACGAAGCTGCCCTGGCCGGCAGGCGCCGGTCCTTCCGCCTCCCCATCATGCACAACCATCTAAGCACGCTGCACAGAGTATCGGGTCCGGGGCCTCCGCGTCTCCTCCCAGCTCCAACAGCACGCCGCTAGCATCTCCCCGCCCGTAGCAGCTCCGGCGGCGTTCGTTCCTGTCGGGGACCTCCACACCAGCGCCCAGCTCGAGCAGCAAACGCATAGCCACCACACGGGCGTCCCCGCCACGACGCACGCAACAACGTCGACGGTGCACTTCTTGTCGCCTACATCCTCCTAACCAGGCGAGTGCACACATGCACCCCTCGGACCACCCTACCACGAACTGGGTCGTCGTGCGCCCGAAACTCCCGCCCACCCTCCACATCAGACTTCTTGGCGTGAAAGCTCTGCATTCGTGAATATATCCGTGCCCACAATATGTTTGTGGGACAAATCGGATTCTCCAAATCAGTGGATCGACCAGACCCGGCAGCTGAAAAAATTCATTGGCATCAGTGGATCATTGTGTTTGCCCGCCAAATTGCCGATGCTGCGGCGGCGCACGCTTCCCTAGTCCGCCCAAATCATGGACGCCGTGCACGGCGCTCTTCCGCTCGCGACGCCCACTGCACCGCCTCCGGTCCCGCGGGTGTGCTCACGCCGCTGATGCCCGTTGGTCATCGCTGCTTGTCGCTGCTCGCCGCGCAGCCAGGGAATCGCACCACCACCGTGAAGGATTCAAACCATTCCAATACTACAATATGAGCGATCTGGGAGGAGTACGTACAGGAAAGTTGCCCTTCCCGTTCCAGGATTACAAGGAGCGATTTCTGGTTCGGGCAGGTATAGGGAGAAAATATGATTTCACCTATCAGAAGATTGATGAGTATGGGGTTTGCATCTACTTTTGTCAGGCGTTGGTGCATCAAGGGAAGAAAAAGATTGTGTTCCAATTTTTGCAGGAAAGATGTGCCGTGAATTAACTCAAACTATGGTAAGTGGGGATTGCATGCCGATTTTACCTGTCTTCTAAGGAAAGAGGAGGAACAACCGAAGTAAGGAATAAAATCGTTGGGGGTTGACCTGATCGATCGATGGGAGGGGCTGCGAACGAACGAACGAACGACTTACGGACTGCTCCATTAGGAGTAGAGATTACTCTTCATATATATGCATTGTCTAGCCGCGCAAGTGTGCGGGACACACTGCTAGTTAAAGTTAAGGTAACAATCTTCAGTACTGAAGTAAAAAAAAAGTGCTGACCTTCTACTCTGCTGTTGCAGTGCTGCTACGATAGACGAACAAACAAACTAGGTATATAGCAAGACTAATCTGATCGGAAGGAAGCTAACATGCATGTATTCAGAGATGAGACCTAGACTAGAGGTGAAGAATCCCTCAAAAAAAAACTAGAGGTGAAGAGAGCTAGGGATGTTAATTACTGTGTTATATATCGTATATCGTACCGTTACATAGACGTAGTCGCCAATGTTGTAGATGGTGTCGTCGACCTTGGCTGATCGGTAGTGCGACTTGGCCAGCTTGACCTCCTCATCGTCGGCGGCGGCCGCTTTCCTGCTCCAACTACATTAATGTCGTCTTGAGCACATGCATATATAGAATGAAGTGACACATATATAGATGAAGATATAGGACGCATGAGTTACCCCCTCCTTGGGTTTTGTCACGGACCCAAGTACCTCTACGGCCCACAACCCTGGAGAAGGCCGGCCCAGGAGGAACCCACAACCCTGGAGAAGGCCGGCCCAGGAGGAAGAATTCTTCCTCCTGGGCCGGCCTTCTCCAGGGTTGTGGGCCGTAGAGGTACTTGGGTCCGTAACCCGCTTCTTCCTCCTGGGCCGGCCTTCTCCAGGGTTGTGGGCCGTAGAGGTACTTGGGTCCGTGACAGGTTTGGGCCGCGTTGGCGCTTGTATCGATTGGGCCACCTGCTGTGCGCCTCCTCGGCGAGGAATGGCTCGCCAACCAACACAGAGTCAGAGTCGCTGTCGGTGGCAGCCTTGGGCGCGGGCTGCGCCGGCGCCTTGGATCTCTTCCTCTTCACCGGAGACTTGACGACAGGTGTGCGCTTGCGGTTGCGGGTGGAGGCCCTCAGCGTCAGCGGTTGTTCCGTGGCGAGGGCGGCGGCCGGCGGTAGGCTCTCCATGTCCATGGCTACTTCAACTTCCAGCTCGCAGCTCACTGGGTTCGTGGAGATGGTTTGGAAGATGGATCTGAGTGTGTGCGGGTGCAGGTGAGGATTTTGGGGGTTTTAAAAGGAGGTTTGAATTTTGATGATGATGATTTTGCGGACGATCAGTTTTGGCTGGCCATCGGAACCGGAGCATGCAGGAGGTGAACGTTGGAGCTGTATGCTGATTGATAGTTTCCTTCCATTTTAATTTTGATTTTGATTGATTGTTTCCTTCCAATCGTATACTTTACTTACTTACGTGATAAGTATATTCCAGTTTCCTTCCTTAAATTGCTTATTACGTTTCCATGCCATCATATATTTCAATTACAATATATACTATATAGTAAATCAGATTTGGAATGTGCACCGTGCTTCCATGATTACCATCAGATTTGGAATACGTGATTGATTCATTGATTTTCTTTTTTTTTCAGTGTACACACGTGGTTAATTTCCCGTTTTCCAAGGTATATATACGTGATTGATTTTCATTTACCGAGTGAAGTCTGAAATAAACCTCGTTTTCATACGACCTGTCGGAACTTCCACCTCCAAATCCCGGTCGTTAGAGCCCTTGAGGTTGTTCCCAAACAGGGATGGATGATGTGGAGTGGGGCGAGACCGGAAATGCTGAGTCGGCAAGGTCATGGGTCCCACTGGTCTTGGCGCGGGCCAAAATCAGGGGGAGGGGTCAAGTAGAGACTTTTTGGGGGGCATTTATGCCGTGGTACAATAGTCTGATTTTCAGCTATGCGCCAATTTTTCTTTTACTTTGCTTCTAGTGTAGGATTTTCTCGTTGAAATCATGGAACCGACAGAGTTGTTGAATTTCGTATTTCACTTTTCTTTTTTTCCTATTTTGTGTTTTTACTAGTGGAGTTTTTTCCTTTTTATTTTATATTTTGTTCTTTATTTCTTTTTAAAATTCATGAAAATTTCAAAAAATAAACCCAAGAACATTTATTCAATTTTGTGAACATTTTTTGAAATCTGAGAACATTTATTCAATTGTGAATATTTTTTTAAAATCTGAGAATATTGTTTTTGAAAAGGAAAAATGTTTTGAAATTCACAAAGATATTTTGAATTTATGATTATTTTTTCAAATTCGTGGACATTTGTTTTGAAATGGTGAATATTTTTTGTAATTTGGGAGTAATATTTTTGAAATTTGCGAACATTGTTTTTAGATCTGTGATTTTTTTTTGATGAAATTTTATGAAATCTGGGAACATATTTTTGGAATTCACAAACATAGTTTGAATTCACTACTCCCTCTGATCCAAATTAATTGACGCGGCCTCTATACAATGTTGTATATAGGTTGTGTCAAATAATTAGGATCGGAGCGAGTAAATTTTTTCGAAATTCACGATCATTTTTTGAATCAACAAACAATTTTCGAAATTCATGACCATTTTTTGAATTCATGATCATCTTTCCGGATCGACAACCATTTTTCGAATCGGCAAACATATTTGGAAATCCATGATATTTTTTTTGAATTCATGACCAATTTTGAATTAACGAACACTTTTTGGATCAACAAACACTTCTCAAAATTTATGAAGAATTTTGAAATTAGGAACTCATTTGAATTCCTTAACATTTTTAAAAATGAAAATAAACAGAAATAACGAAAAACAAAATGGGCCGCCCGCCCGGCAATGGGCCTGCGCAAACCGCGCGGGGACGTCCCGGGGCGCTGCTATAACTGCCGGATCGCCTGTTGGCCCATAAATGCGTCCCTCACGTCGCTCAAACGTCCCTCATGTTTTAAGTTTTAGGCTTTCGTTTTTATTTAATTTTATAATTGTACTAAAGAATATATTTATTAAAAAATATTTTACTGCTTCAATAAAAAATGACTTGCAAGTAAAAAATGTTTTTCATGTATTTGAAAGTAGTTATTCGTCTTTTATTTTTAAAAAGGTTCATGTGTTGCAAAAAAAATGTACATCATGTATTTTAAAAAATAGAAAATGGTCGTAAACTATTTAAAACAAATCATCATGCATTGAAATTTGTTCACCATATATTTGAAAACTATTAAAAAAAATTGTCGCGTGTATCTCAAAGTGTTGATGCAATATTCATAAAAATACACAATGATAGTTTTTAGATACACTTGGACCAATTTTTGGTACATGACAAGAAATTATCGAATAAATGATAACCATTTTCTTAATACATAACGGTTACTGGGATACATGTGGATACAGGGGCAAGAAGGGCCGCTGGAACTACATGTGCTTATTGGGATTATTTGTTCTTTGATTGCAATGCGGGCCTCGAAGGATTATTTGTTATGCTTTCTAGGGTTGATGTATTTGTTAAGTATGTTAATCATGCTTTTGTTAAGTAATACTCCCTCATTTCCTAAATATAAGTCTTTGTAGAGATTTAACTATGAACCACATACGGATGTATATAGATGCATTTTAGAAGTAGATTCATTCATTTTGCTCCGTATGTAGTCCAGGATGTTAAGCACAAAGATTAAGCAGCTTGCAGGTGTTGAGTTTCTTGGAATCCTCTCTCTCTGATGGATGAGCAATACTACTTAGATGATTATATCATGAAAATTTCTCATGGATTACTTAGCTAGCTATCTAGGGAAAACAAAGCATCAAAATACTAGTACTAGTATCATCAATTCCAGACACCATCCATTTACACATACTCCACTGATTCATGTATAACACATTATGTATATATATGAGGATCGGATCGGATCGCTAGGGTTCCCTTTATTCTTTCTTTCCCATCCCACAAGAGAGAAAGGAGGATCGACCGAATTCTACTAACACAGACAAGTTAGGAAGGAGGGAGCTTCTTCCTTCCCACAAGAAGGTATTTCAAGTCAAGTCAACCCACCAACTAGACCAGACCAGGCAACAAAAGAATATCTCTACTTTTTTTTCTCTCTCTTTCTACAACCATGACAGGCAAAGCGGGGAGGGGAGACGAGGGGACGGAGATCAATAGACGGACGGCGCCACTATTCATCACCAAAAAAAAGCTTCCAATTCAATTCAGATCAACAACAACAACATAAGTCTTCCTTCTTCTTATCTTCTTTCCTTGCATTCAGATTCTCTTCCCTTCTTCCAGCCCAGTCCGTTGCCCCTGCCTGATACACACATAGAGCAGCAAACCACTCATCGGGTTCACTGCGGTTTGATCAATTACTAGTGTTTGGGATGCAATGCACAGATATAAATCAATGTTACAACCCAACGTGCACGCTCATCGATATATCGATATATAAACAAACAACAGATGGCAAATCACAACACGGTTTATTTAACAAGGGAGCTACATGCCTACAGCATCTCACATTAAAATGACTCCAGCGCAGCAGGGAATGTGCACCAGACAAACAACAGGTGCTTGGGATGCAATGCACATATATAATATGAATGTTGCAACCCAATATATATGCGCCCTCGCCAATATATAAACAAACAACAGATGCATGGCAAATCACAACACGCTTGTTTTAGGGAGCTACATGCCTACTACATCTCACATTAAAATGATTTCATGGCAGCAGGCAAAAATGAATGCAAATATAGCAGGGGCAATGTGCAGCAAACAAACAACAGGTGGTGGCAAAGCGCAGAGCGTGTTAAAAAGGCCTCCATCGCAACATGGAAAATAAGTTGGCCTATGAGGAGGTGAAACCGCTGGATATGATGCTATACTATATAGGTGTCATGTCACTTCTCCTTCATAGTCACATCAAAAGTTCCAAAAAGAAAAAAAACAGGATTTACATTCTAAACTATACTTTCATTATAAACAGTTCCAAACAGCCTGGCTCTAGTAAGGGAATGGATTGAAAGAAATTAACAATAGAATAAATCAAGCTAGGACACAACACAGCAAAGCGTAAACTAAAAACTGACGACAGTCAACATATACCCATCTCTCGACAATCTCATTCAACTTCGCCCAAACTTCTTATTCCAGAAAAACAGATATTATCCTAATTCACTTGAATGCGTAGATGGCACTTCTTTGTGTCCAGGATTTAAAAATCAAATTTAGTTAAATGCATAGATGACACTTGTTTGTGTCCAAGATGTAAAAGCCCTACCGTGTCCAGGATGTAAAATTCAAATTCAGTTAAATGCATAGATGGCACTTATTTGTGTTCGGGATGTAAAAACCCTATTGTGCCGCAAGACCAGATATAACAGCTTGGTATTTTTCTTTGTTCTACATCAAAACTATAAAATAGTCAACTAGGAAATATAGCATTCCATATAACTACCATTAGATGCAGTGCAAGTGTGTAACTACTGACAAATCTTGTTCCATGAGCGCAACCCTTTCCTTTCAAACAAGCCTATACAACAATGAATACATACATAGCAAAATGAATGAATCTACACTATAAAATAGGTCTATATACATCCGTATGTGGTAGTCCATTTGAAATATCTAAAAAGACAAATATTTATGAACGGATGGAGTAAAATCTACATTGAGATATTGAACATTTGAACAACAATGGAAAACCATACAGGGGCGAACTAAAACCGCCTCTCTCTAGCCGTTTTACTTGTACATACACGTGGCATTGGCTAACCAAGACAAATAAATGAAAACCTCAGCTGCAGGCTGATCGCTTAAATAAGCGAACATTTTTCTACACTCAGCTCCAAGTCAAGAATCACCACTCTACAGCTCATCAATGTATTGCAAGATAGAGAAATAAATATGTAATAAATTACCTCCTTTTCCCCTCTTCCTTGCAAGCGCCTCAGTCGAGATCATCATCATACGAGCGGCCGCTCGCATTGGCATTGGCATTGACATCGTTGTTGTAGTCACCAGATGGTGAACCAGCAGCGTCCTGGTCCTGGTCGTTGCTCTCCGCCTGCTGCGCGCCAAAATCGGCCCCGAAAGGCCACGGCAACGTAACCCCGAACCTCCTCTCCATGACCCTAGGCGAAGCAGGCCACCACCAGGAGGAGACTCGGGGTCATCAGTAGTAGGCACCTCGATCTCATGGCGACAGACAGGGTAGGAGCTGCGGATGTGGAGCCAGGGGAGGATGCAGTCCTCGTGGAAGACGTGCTTGCAGGGGTGCTGCTTGGCCTTGGCGACGGCGCCGAGCAGCAAGTCGTCCATGCAGACGGCGCACACGTCGACGGCCGCCATCATCATCATGTCATTGTCAGGGGAGACGGCCTTGGCCCCGAAAGGCCACGACAATGTGACCCTAAACCTCCTCTCCATCACCCTAGGCTCGGAGATACTCATACTCATGGGCGAGCCGCGAATCCAGTGGTGGATTCTATGGGGGTGGAACGCCGGGGATCACCGGAATCGGCCGGCGGCCGTGGGGGTGGAGAAAGGGGATCTCGAGAGTTGGGCTTGCAGTTGCAGCAGCTCCAATCTTTTTCTCGCTTTGGTAGAAAACAAAAGGGCAACCAACCAATCACATGGGAGGCCACGGACCCCCTCCCCTCCCCTAAATCAAATCCTGACCATCCATTCCATTACATCAACACGTGAAATTCTTCACTCATACAACACAATTTTTCACATTCCAACTTTACTTTATGCATGATTACTTAGAGGCTACTAATAGGGATATGTACATCTAATAAGGACATGTACGACTCATCCATGGAGCATCAACCGGTGAGATGATGCATTATTGTTATTCCAAAAGCAAAGACTCGACCATTTCCATGTTGGTTGGGCCTTCGGTTGCGCCTGTGCCCGCGAGTCCAAGGCCGCTGCTGGTGTCGGCCCGTCCCTCCGCGCCTAGTTTAGTTCATTACTTATCTAATCTAATTGTGGTATGTGTGCCAATTTGTAAAGGAAAATCGATACAAACCCTAGGTAGAAGAGATCTTGCTATCAGGGCATTAGCTACAAACTGTGTTGGAGCTGCATCTCCTAAAATCTCCGGACGAATAAATAATCAGATCTGAAAAAGGCCTAGCGGGGGGAGCTATAAAAATTAATGTGGACACATGCTCTTTCCAACAGTCTCTTGATGGTGCTATAGGGCTTGTTGCACGTGATGAGTAGTGCAACATGGGTGTTGCCGTTTGTGAGTAGTGTTGATTCAGCAGAGATCTTGGCCATCAAGCATGGTCTTTATTTGGCAGCGAGAATCAGATGCAACGTTGCTCATATTGAGTTCGATTCTAGTTTTGTGGTGGAGATTATGCAAGAACAGGAAGATTACCATGGCGAGGAGGTTGCAACGATCACATAATGCACTGAGTTGGTTTGTGATTTTGCAAAGGTTTCGTTTCTCATTGCTTTCGTGAAGCCAACTCGGTAGCTGATCGCTTGGCTGGCCACTCCTATAGTACTAGATCTTCTGATTTTTGGGAAAGTTTTGTCCCTGGTTTTATTTCTCAAATTCTTGTAAATGACATGTCTATCATTGGAGAAATAAAGTCTTATTGATAACCAAAAAAAAAACTTTGCCCCTTCCCTACCCCCCATAAGAACTATTTATTTCAATGTTGTTCGAGTTTGATTCAGTTTTACTGCATGTTTGAATGTCTCCAATTAAAAGTACAAATATTGAGTTGATTCCAACAAAAAGGAAATACAGAAGGATAAAATTATGGAGGTTGCATATGGCGAATCTGAGTTTGTGAACCCATGTGTATGTGTCTGGTGTGTAGCTGGCTAAACTAATGATCTGGAGTAATATTTTGGAAAACATATATGCTAATAGTTGGGACTTGGAACAACAGTGGACTTATCTAAAGGGTAAATGAGACTCATTTTGTAAGCATAACACACACCCAACAGCCAAAACTGACACCTAAATCGTATAAGCGCGGAGAAGACTTTGCAAGGACAGTAGGACCTGCCAAGACAATTCTTGTTCTTCTTTTATCATCATCATCGTCGTCGTCGTCGTCGTTGTCGTTATTTTTTGGTACCAACATTTGGTAAGGAATTTGTATCAAGTACATATGATATCGTAAGGAATCATCTCTGGCCTGGGAGGTGGTAGTCCAAGGTGAAGCATTACAATATTGGGAATGGCCAATAGGACTGGAAAGTCAAATGCGCCTCTCGCAGTTACACTGCCACCACGGTTATTTCCGCATAGTAGAAAAGGGAAAACCCGATAGTATAGTCCTTTTTTTTCACCTTTTTGTGTTTCCCTAGTGGGTTTTTTCTTATTTTTATTTTATTCTATATTTTAATTTTTCTTTATTCCTTTTTTAAATTCGTAAACATTTTTCAAAAATATTCTTTGAAATCCAAGAACATTTATTCAATTTTGTAAAAAAAATTGAAATCCGAGAATATTATTTGGAATTTGGAATTTATTTTTGAAATTCTCTAAGATATTTTGAGTTCACGAACATTTCTTGAAATCACGAACATTTTTTGAATTGGCGACCACTTTTGAAATTTGGAAGGATTTTTTGAAATTTGTGAATGTTTTTGGATCTACGAATAGTTTTGAACTGACGAACATTTTTTGCAATTTGGGAAAATATTTTTCGGATTCAAGAACATAGTTTAAATTAAATAACATTTTTTTATCAGCGAACATTTTGAAATTAGGAACTTTCTTGAATCCCCGATTTTTTTAAAAAAATAGAAAAACATAAAAAATGAAAAATTAAATGGGGCGCACGTCCCGCAATGGGCCTGCCCAAAGCAAGCCGGGACGTGCGCGTCGGTTACATCGTGTTACGCACGGATTAGGAGCTTCCTGGAGCGCAACTATAACTCGCTTGTAGCGAGTTAAGCAGCCGGTTTAAATGCATCCGTCACGTCGCTCAAATATCGCTCAAGTTTAAGGTTTTTGGATTTATTTTTTACTTTAATTTGATAATTGTCCTAAAATAAATATTCGTATAAATTTTTTAGTTTACTACTTCAAAAAAAAGCTATGTGCTATTTTTTCATGTATTTGAAAGTAGTTATTCATCATGTATTTTACAAAAGGTTCATGCATGTTGAAAAAAGTGTACATCGTGTATTAAGAAAATAAGAAATGTGCATCAACTATTTAAACAAATCATCATGTATTGAAATTTGTTCATCCTATATTTGAAAATTAATAAAAAAATTGTCGCATGTACCTGAAAATGTTCATGCAATTTTTATAGAAATACACAATGAACATTTTTTTTGAAGAAAAACTAATATTTTTGGAATATATCATGAATAGTTTTTAGATACACTTGGACCAATTTTTGGTACATGACAAGAAATTCTTGAATAGATGATAACCATTTTCTTAATACACAATCAAGCTTTTTAAAGTACAAGACCAACATTTTGTTTAATACTTCGGGGCACATATTTTTTGGACACCCGCAAAACATATTTTTAGCATGATTTGAGCCTTTTTTAAATACACAACCAACACTTTTTATAAACACTATAAACATTTTTGTTATAGATGAAAAAATATACGAATAAGAGAAAATAAAATATTGTGAATGGAAAAGGAATTAGAAACGAATTAAAAAATGAAAGTGTCAAAAGAAAATAACATATCAGAGAATGTAAAAAAAGAAAAGGGAATAGAAAAGAGAAACAGGAAACAAATAGGAAAAAAGAGTTGAAGACAAACACAAGCAGCTCCGTCCAGAACTCGAGCAACATCCGTCACACCTTGTCATCCTCATGCATTGTGTCTGAAAGAAAGAAAATTGTGGAAGCGTATGCTATTCGGCAGGGACGCGTTCGTGTTATATAGAGATGTCGGATTATAAGATAGGTTGCGCAGGTTGTTACTAGGCTTGGCCTCTACTCCAAGCTATACAAAGATAAGCCTATCCTAGCTAACAACCTGCCGTGCCCAAGATTACATGTACTCGTACGTACCAATACGTGACAACATGTCACAAAATACTAGCCTATACATTTTCTACAAGCCTATCATTTAACATCCTCCCTCAATCTTAACTCATCAAGGTTTAGATTGTTCTTGAAGGCTTGAAACTGTCGAATTTGTAAAGGCTTGGTGAAACCATCAACAACTTGATCTCCTGTTGGAATGAACTGTATCTCTAATAGCTTCTGTGCTACTCTTTCACGAACAAAGTGATAGTCAATATCTATATGCTTTGTTCTAGCATGAAATACATGATTTGCAGAGAGATATGTTGCACCCAAGTTGTCACACCACAGTTGTGACACATGTGACCTTCCGATTCCTAGTTCATTAAGTAAAGTTTCAATCCACATTAGCTCAGCAGTTGCATTTGCGAGAGACTTATATTATGCTTCAGTACTGGAACGTGATACTGTTGCTTGCTTCTTAGCAGTCCAAGATATAAGATTAGACCCAAGAAAAATAGCAAAACCTCCAGTAGACCTTCTCTCATCTGGACATCCAGCCCAATCCGCATCAGACAATGCACTTATTCCAGTTGATGGAGATCTACATAACTTGAGCCCTATTCCAGTACTTCCTTGAATATACCTTAGTATTATTTTGACAGTTGTCCAATGTAAGGAGGTAGGAGCATGCAAAAATTGACAGACCTTATTTACTGCAAATGATATATCAGGTCTAGTCAAAGTTAAATACTGAAGTGCACCAACTATGCTTCTGTACTTAGTTCCCTCTTCGGCGCTCAACACCTTCCCTTCATGCAATGACAACTTATCAATGGTAGACATGGGTGTATTGGAAGGCTTACAATCCTTCATGCCTACCCATTTAATTATGTCTCTGGCATACTTGTCTTGAGTTAACATAATACCATCATGCATTTTTCTAACTTCAATGCCCAGGAACTAATGTAACTCTCCCAAGTCTTTAAGTGCAAACTCACTTCTCAAATTCTTTAGAAGAGCTAAGGTAGCATCTTGTGATGAACTAGCAACGATTATATCATCAACATAAATTAACATAAAGATGATCACCTTCCCTTTCTTGAAGAAGAATAAAGAAGTATCTCCTTTTGAAGCTCGAAAACCTAGTTGCTGCAGTTTCATACTCAATCTTGAATACCAGGCTCTAGGGGCCTGCTTTAGACCATACAAGGCCTTGTCCAACCTACATACATGATGTGGTTTCAAGCCATCCTCAAATCCAGGTGGCTGCCTCATATAAACCTCTTCCTCGAGAACGCCATGTAGAAATGCATTCTGTACATCCAATTGACGAAGACTCCAACCCCTGGAAACAGCAATGGACAGAACAAGTCTAATAGTAGCAACTTTAACAACTGGACTAAACGTGTCCTCATAATCAATACCATAATGCTGCTTAAAGCCTTTAGCCACTAGCCTAGCCTTGTATCTGTCTATTGTGCCATCAGGCTTTCTTTTAATCTTGTATACCCACTTACAATCTATCACATTCCTCCCTTGCTTAGGAGAAACCAAGTGCCAAGTCTAATTTTTCATGAGAGCTTCATATTCTATATTCATAGCCTTTTTCCAATTATCATTGCTTAGTGCCTCTAACGGATTTTGAGGTTCACTAGTGGAAGCAAAGTTTGCAAACTTGAAGTTTTTCTCATACCCGACTGTCCCATCTTTAAACTTTGATGGTTTCAAAATACCTTTTTGTGCACGTGTAGTCATCCGTAACTGTGCATGGTCATGTATTGAATTATCAGCCATAGAAGATCCGAGCCCATCACCTCGTACCCGATCCGACCGAGTAGAGGCGGGCGAATCTCCCTCGACCGCCGCACTCCTGACTGGGCTTGGATCCCGTGCGGGTGCACTGTGCAGCGCACTGCCTGGGCTCAAGTTCTGTGCGTGTGGGCCAGGTGACGCACCACCCGCCCCATGTGACGACAAAGGCGTGCCAGGCGTGCCGGGTCCGCCCGTGCGGGAGCTTGACGCGTGGCGCGCGCCAGACGGAGGCGAGGGCAGGTCGGGTCCGCCCGACCAATCACCACCAGTCCCGCCAGACCAGGGGCCAAGGGGCGCCAGGAGATCTTCCTGGGGATCCGCAGGCGCGTCAGTTGGCCCCCTGCCACCAAATCTCGCGGGATCAGCGCCCGCAAGTGCAGGCGAATCTGCTTCGTGTTCCGCACCAGGCGTTTCCTGTTGCTCCTGCTGCTGCATAAAATCATGACGATTTGGAGTGCTGTTTTTTTTCACTGCTGTTTCCGTTAGGATTAGGATTATTAAACAAATGATCATTAGCAATATGTTCACCCCCTTGATCAGTAGGATTTAATAAATCTGGTGAAAGCAAAAGGATCTCATCACGAGACGAGCACCGGCATTAGGATGGAGTGTAGAGAAAGGAAAAACGTTTTCATCAAACACAACATCCCTTGAAATATAAACACGCCCGGTGGAAATATCAAGGCATTTGAAGCCTTTGTGAAGGTTGCTATACCTGAGGAAAGCACACTGCTTGGAGCGAAATTGAAGTTTGTGATTGTTGTAAGGTCGGAGGTTGGGCCAGCAGGCACACCCAAAAATTCTCAAGATAGAATAGTTGGGTTTTTCATGGAAAAGTCGTTCAAGAGGTGTTTCAAAGTTGATCACTTTGCTAGGCATCCGATTTATCAAGTAGGTTGCGGCAATGAAAGCTTCACCCCAAAACTGCAGGGGCATAGAAGCTTGAGCAAGAAGAGACAAACCTACTTCAACAATATGACGATGTTTCCTCTCAGCTGAACCATTCTGTTGGTGCGCATGAGGGCAGGAGACATGGTGAGATATACCTATTTTGGTAAAGAAAGAGTTGAGTTTAACATACTCCCCTCCCCAATCTGTTTGGAGAGCAAAAATTTTGCGATCAAATTGTCGCTCTACAAGTTTCTGAAAATCATGAAACTTTTGAAACACCTCGGACTTGTGTTTGATAAGATAAATCCATGTAAATTTACTGAAATCATCTATGAAACACACATAATATTGCTTTCTTCCTAACACACACAGCAGCCTGATACAAACACACACAACAGCAAACCACTCATCAGGTTCACTTCAATTTGATCAATTACTAGTGTTCTGGATGCAATGCACAGGTATAAATCAATGTTGCAACCCAATGTGCGCCATCGTCAATATATAAACAATAGATGGCAAAGCGCTTCACGGTTGTTTCGGGAAGCTACAGGCCTACTACATCTCACATTATAACGACTCCATCGCAGCAGCAGGGAAATTGAATGCAGATATAGCAGGGGCAATGTGCACCAGCCAAACAACAGGTAGCAAAGCGCAGAGCATAACCGCAAGTTAAAAAGGCCTGCGAGGAGGTGAAACTACTGGGGATGATGCTGTGCACATTTTATAGTACCGAATTGGTTAAGTTCACAGCTTCTCCTTCATGGTCATATACCTTCCTACCTCCGTGCCAGCCAAAAAAGGAATATGATTCACATTCTAACCTACACTTTACCGAAAAAGGGTTTCCCCCGCTTTGTATTCCAAAGCACCAACACCGATACAGAGCAAACGCTGGGGCGAGCAGCACAACTAACCTACACTTTCACCATCAAAGGTTCCGAACAGCATGACCCTAGTGAGGGAACGAACTAAATAAACTTACAAGAGAATTAATCCAGCTAGCTAGGACACAAGACAGCAAAGTGCAAACCAAAAATTGGGAATAGTCCTCTAAAATAAGTTTTACTGCTGAATGCATAGATACTTGTTTGTGTCCAGGCTGCTAGTATAAACCCTAGCACATGACAAGACCAAACAAAACTGCTGGATATATTTTCCTTTGTTTCACATCGAATAGGAATCCCGTACACCTATCATAGATGCAGTGTACGTAAATGTGTAACTACTGACAGCAGCCCAGCCCTAATTATATTTTGAACAACCCTTTCCATGCATACAGCTCTGTCTAGCTGAATATATAGAACATGCACGCCAGCTTTGACCAAACAATCAACTCATTGAAAGGTAAATACTAAAACCAAACCTAAATTGAGATCATCCTACGTACTCCCTCCGTTCCGATTTACTCGTCGTGGATTTGAACTAAAACCACGACGAGTAAATCAGAACGGAGGGAGTACGTCTTACACGGAAGCAACCGTAAGTAATAATGATGAAATAAGGGACGGTGCATTAGTCGACATCATTGTTGTTGTGGTCGCTGCTCTCTGCCTGCTGGGCGCCAGAAAAAGCCCATGCCAGCGAGATCCTGAACCTCCTCTTCATGACCCTAGGCCAAGGGCCACCACCAGCACCAGCACCAGGAGACTCAGCTGGGTCATCAGTGGGCACCTCGATCTCATGGCGACAGACAGGGTAGGAGCTGCGGATGTGGAGCCAGGGGAGGATGCAGTCCTCGTGGAAGACGTGCTTGCAGGGGAGCTGCTTGGCCTTGGCGGCGGCGCGGAGCAGGAAGTCGTCCATGCAGACGGGGCACACGTCGACGGCCGCCATCATCATCATGTCATTGTCAGGGGAGACGACCTTGGCCCCGAAAGGCCACGGCAACATGACCCTGAACCTCCTCTCCATCACCCTAGGCTCGGAGATACTCATACTCTTGGGCGAGCCGTGAATCCACGCGGTGGATTCCATGGGGGTGGAACGCCGGGGATCACCGGAATCGGCCGGCGGCCGTGGGGGTGGAGAAAGGGGATCTCGAGAGTTGGGCTTGCAGTTGCAGCAGGTCCAATCTTTTTCTCTCTTTGGTAGAAAACAAAAAGGCAACCAACCAACCAACCAACCAACCAATCACATGGGAGGCCATGGTAGAAAACAAAAATGAATGCAAGTATAGCAGGGGCAATGTGCAGCAAACAAACAACAAGTGGTGGCAAAGCGCAGAGCGTGTTAAAAAGGCCTCCATCGCAACATGGAAAATATGTTGGCCTGTGAGGAGGTGAAACCGCTGGATATGATGCTATACTATATAGGTGTCATGTCACTTCTCCTTCATAGTCACATCAAAAGTTCCAAAAAGAAAAAAAAACAGGATTTACATTCTAAACTATACTTTCATTATAAACAGTTCCAAACAGCCTGGCTCTAGTAAGGGAATGGATTGAAAGAAATTAACAATAGAATAAATCAAGCTAGGACACAACACAGCAAAGCGTAAACTAAAAACTGATGACAGTCAACATATACCCATTTCTCGACAATCTCATTCAACTTCGCCCAAACTTCTTATTCCAGAAAAACAGATATTATCCTAATTCACTTGAATGCGTAGATGGCACTTCTTTGTGTCCAGGATTTAAAAATCAAATTTAGTTAAATGCATAGATGACACTTGTTTGTGTCCAAGATGTAAAAGCCCTACCGTGTCCAGGATGTAAAATTCAAATTCAGTTAAATGCATAGATGGCACTTATTTGTGTTCGGGATGTAAAAACCCTATTGTGCCGCAAGACCAGATATAACAGCTTGGTATTTTTCTTTGTTCTACATCAAAACTATAAAATAGTCAACTAGGAAATATAGCATTCCATACAACTACCATTAGATGCAGTGCAAGTGTGTAACTACTGACAAATCTTGTTCCATGAGCGCAACCCTTTCCTTTCAAACAAGCCTATACAACAATGAATACATACAGAGCAAAATGAATAAATCTACACTATAAAATATGTCTATATACATCCATATGTGGTAGTCCATTTGAAATATCTAAAAAGACAAATATTTAGGAACGGATGGAGTAAAATCTACATTGAGATATTGAACATTTGAACAACAATGGAAAACCATACAGGGGCGAACTAAAACCGCCTCTCTCTAGCCGTTTTACTTGTACACACACGTGGCATTGGCTAACCAAGACAAATAAATGAAAACCTCAGCTGCAGGCTGATCGCTTAAATAAGCGAACATTTTTCTACACTCAGCTCCAAGTCAAGAATCACCACTCTACAGCTCATCAATGTATTGCAAGATAAAGAAATAAATATGTAATAAATTACCTCCTTTTCCCCTCTTCCTTGCAAGCGCCTCAGTCGAGATCATCATCATACGAGCGGCCGCTCGCATTGGCATTGGCATTGGCATCGTTGTTGTAGTCACCAGATGGTGAACCAGCAGCGTCCTGGTCCTGGTCGTTGCTCTCCGCCTGCTACGCGCCAAAATCGGCCCCGAAAGGCCACGGCAACGTAACCCCGAACCTCCTCTCCATGACCCTAGGCGAAGCAGGCCACCACCAGGAGGAGACTCGGGGTCATCAGTAGTAGGCACCTCAATCTCATGGCGACAGACAAGGCAGGAGCTGCGGATGTGGAGCCAGGGGAGGATGCAGTCCTCGTGGAAGACGTGCTTGCAGGGGAGCTGCTTGGCCTTGGCGGCGGCGCGGAGCAGGAAGTCGTCCATGCAGACGGGGCACACGTCGACGGACGCCATCATCATCATGTCATTGTTAGGGGAGACGGCCTTGGCCCCAAAAGGCCACGGCAACGTGACCCCGAACCTCCTCTCCATCACTCTGGGACAAAGATGCGGGCGCCGCAGTAGCACGGCCGTGGGGTGGAGAAAGGGGATCGAGAGAGTCTCCTATTTTATTTTATTTTATTTTATTTGGCAGGAAACAAAAAGGCAACCCTTCCTCCCCTAAATCAAATCCCGACCATCCATTACTTCTGCATCCAACGCATGAAATTCCTTCACTCATAGTACAACACAATTTTTCACATTCCAACTTTTCTTTTTGCATGATTACTAGAGACTATGGCACCACCTGAGGGCTGAGGCTGAGGCTAGGCTGGCACGTGCGCACCTATCTTGTCTAGGCGAGTGAATTGCAAAAAACATCGACATTGAAGGCTAGGTTTGCAGAAACCACAAGTCTACTGTTTTATGCCCAAAAACACTATTTCCCAGGCTATTTTCTACAGTTCTATTACCCTGACCACAGAAACTCCATACACCAAATTTTAGCTCATTTAATTTAACCAATCTCCCTCAATATGTTTCCCAAATTTAAGTTCAGTGGAGAACATTTTGAAGGAAGTACCATTTTTATTTATTCAAATGGTATGAAATTTTTACAGTTCCTTCATATGCCAAACTTATTATCCTACAGCAAATTTCAGCACAATCCAATCATCTATGTAAGCCCAGCTTCAAATTCTATTTTCTGTCCAGATTGGCACATTGCAAAGCAAGTGCTATCTAGACACCTCCTATTGCCCTCAAAATTTTTGTGCCATCTTCCATATCCAAATCATTGCCACATTCCAATATTCAGCTCCATTTGCCTACTAAATCTTCCTCGGCAAATTTCCAAAGTTTCTATCCTGAGAGAAGCTTTGTGAATGAAGTACAAGCTAGGATTATCCAAATGGTATAAAAAATTACAGTGCTTTCCTATGCCCAAATGACCATACTCCACAAAATTTCAGCTCAATCCATGTACTCATTTGAGCCCAGCTTCAACATCCATATTTCTGCCTGATGTGGTACTTTGCAAATCAAGTGCCATCTAGGCTCCTCCAGTTGAGCTGAAAAATTGCCAAGACAGTCTCCCTAGTAGATGATCATCCTCAGCCAAAACTCAGGCACATTATCCATGTGCATTTCCCGTACCGCTAATCAAACACTTGGCTACTAATTCATGTTTGAGCATAGTTCGGTCTCCTCGTGAGATTCTTTGGTTGTAATTTTCTCCTTGGCACCTACCTGGGGAGTGCCCAACCCACTAGACATGTCTAGGCCGCCCAGAACGCATGGCAACGCCACGGTCACGCGGCGGGCATGCGAGTTTACACGCTCTGGAGTTGGAGCCCTCGACCACCGTCCAAACCTCGACGTATCGCCACCAAACCATGTTTTTGTGATTAAATATATACTTATGTAACTATAAATGATTTTTAGAAAAAAATAAAGAGCAAACTATAAGGTACCTGCAGTTCAAATTTGACCCGTTTCCTACTAAATTGGAGGAAATTTGTCTTTTTCACGAGAGGTGGATCAAAACTTTTGACACCTAACCATTTGGTCAATTGTGCATTAAATATATCCAAATATTATAGAAAAATGATTTGGTACAATTTTGCAACAAATATATGGTAGGTCCTTCACAAAAAAACTCATTTTGGGCACTCTGAAAATGGAAAATGTATTTTTCGTCCAAAGAAAATGAAAACTTACTTAGGCAACATTGTTTGCCATTCCAAGATTCACCCTTGTGAACGATATGGGATCATTTGAACAAACTCTGTCATGAATGTGGCCATAAGATTGATCATTTTGTCTTGAAGCCATAAACCTTCACACATGATAGCTCATTTCTGAGAACACTTTTTAAAAATAATTACCGGATTACAAGTTTATTATTTTTCCTGGTATCTTGGCCACGTATAATGACACAATGCGAAGGTTTTCCAAATTTTTTGTTTTTTTAATTTTTCATGCCTGTTTCAAAATGCGGTCAAAACGGCAGGCATGACCGTTCCTCGCTAGTGGTTGAATCTTGGAAACATTTGGTGTTTCTCTAATGAAATAGATACTTTTGTACCTAGAAATAATTTTTGGAAAAAATCATGAGCAAACTATGAGGCAGCTGCACTTCAAATTTGACCCACTTCCTTCTAAATCGACAGAAATTTGTCTTTTTCACAAGAGGTGGATCAAAGTTTCTGACACCCGACCATTTGGTCAATTGTACATTAAATATGTCCTAATACTTTAGAAAAATGATTTGGTCCAATTTTGCAACAAATATATGGTAAGTCCTTCATAAAAAATCATTTTGGCACTCAAAAACTAGAAAATGATTTTTTTCGTCCCAATAAAATGAAAACTTCCTTAGGCAACATTGTTTGCCATTCCAAGATGCACCCTTGTGCACAATATGAGATCATTTTAACAAACTATGTCATGAATGCTACCATAACATTGATCATTTGGCTTGAAAGCCATTGATCTTCACACGTGATAGCTCGTTTTTGAGAACACTTTTTTAAAATAATTACCGTATTACAAGTTTATTATTTTCCTGGTATCTTGGCCACATATAATGACATAATGCGAAGGTTTTCCAATTATTTTATTTTATTTTTATTTTTCATACTCGTTTCAAAATGTGGTCAAAACAGCGGGCATGACCATTCCTAGCTAGTGGTTGAATCTTGGAAAACTTTTGGTGTTTCTCTAATGAAATAGATACTTTTGTACCTAGAAATAATTTTTGAAAAAAAATCATGAGAAAACAATGAGGCAGCTGCAGTTCAAATTTGACCCGCTTCCTACTGAATCGACAGAAATTTGTCTTTTTCACGAGAGGTGGATCAAAGCTTCTGACACCCAACCATTTGGTCAATTATACATTAAATATGTCCTAATACTTTAAAAAATGATTTGGTCCAATTTTGCAACAAATATATGATATGTCCTTCATAAAAAACTCATTTTTGGCACTCAAAAAATGGAAAATGATTTTTCGTACAAATAAAATGAAAACTTCCTTAGGCAACATTGTTTGCCATTCCAAGATGCACCTTTGTGCACAATATGAGATCATTTTAACAAACTATGCCATGAATACTACCATAACAGCGATCATTTTACTTGAAAGCCATTGATTTTCACACGTGATAACTTGTTTCTGAGATCACTTTTTTAAAATAATTACCGTATTACAAGTTTATTATTTTTCCTGGTATCTTGGCCACGTATAATGACACAATGCGAAGGTTTTCCATTTTTTTATTTTTTTATTTTTTCATGCCCATTTCAAAATGCGGTCAAAACGGCGGGCATGACCGTTCCTCGCTAGTGGTTGAATCTTGGAAACTTTTGGTGTTTCTCTAATTAAATAGATGCTTATGTACTTAGAAATGATTTTTGGGAAAAATAAAGAGCAAACTATAAGGTAGTTGTAGTTCAAATTTGACCCGCTTCCTCCTGAATCGGCGGAAATTTGTCTTTTTCACGAGAGGTGGATAAAATCTTTTGACACCCAACCTTTTGGTCAATTGTACATTAAATATGGCCTAATATTTTAGAAAATTGATTTGATCCCATTTTGCAACAAATATTATGTAGGTCCTTCACAAAAAAACTCATTTTGGACACTCAAAAAATGAAAAATGAATTTTTTGTCCAAAAAATGAAAACTTTCTTAGGCAACATTGTTTGTCATTCCAGGATGCACCCTTGTGAAAAGTATGATATATTTGAACAAATTATGCCATTCCAGAATGCACCTTTGTGCAAAAAATACAAGAGAAACAAATAGAAGAACACAATTACATAAGCTTTGTTCTCATTGGTTGAAATGTTTGTGCCATGGATCGATGACATGTCATCCATCCATCCATCCAAGAAACCGCCCCCCCCCCCCCCCCCCCCGCGCAACCCGACCACCCAAACCCTATCAATCTCGCCACCGGACTCACTCTCCCCCCTCATCCTCTCCCGCTCGCGCACGCTCAAGCCGCTCGCCGCCACCACGTCCGCCGCCGCTGCCGCGCTCAGGGCGCAGTGGCCTCCTCCCCGCTCGCCGCCCTCCTCGCCCCCTCAAGGCCGCCTCCTCGCCTCCTCCAAGGCCGCCTCCTCATTCTAGCCGGCCCTCGATAAATCTACCTAGCTGCGCTCCGTTCTCTACCCGTGTGATCCAAGGGTCCAACGGGAAGAAGAAGCCCGCCGCCGCCCCCGGCTCCCGCCACCCACCACTCTCCTCCCCACCTCAGATCCTCTCCCCTCTCCCCACTCCCAGATCCAACTGGCCTGGTGGTCGTCGTCCGGGACGGCATGCTCATCCCGCGGCCCGAGACGGAGGCCGTCTCGGGGTCCCTCTGCCGCGTCTTCACCGTCTTCCCCTTCGTCGTCACCAATCACGGCGCCGGCTCTGTCATCTTCGGCCGCGGGTACCGGGAGTATCGCCTCGGGGAGTACTCGACCTGGCTGCATTGCCGGGTTGAGGACGCCGACAACTGGGCCAAGATCCGCAGCTGCCTCCGCGACGGTGGCGTCTGCCAGAGGTTCGGGGCCAGGAGGGAGTCGCTGCAGCAGTTCGTCAACAACAACCTCTCCCCGATTCAGGTCGATTTCTTCACATGTTCTTCGCCCTTAAGTTTAATCCTTGTGATTTTGGTGGTTAGTGCGGATTTGTTATGAGCACATTTAGTTGGAAAATAAATTCCCTGCTGCTACTGCTAGTTGGATTTTGGGGATACGAATCGATTGGTCTCCAGGGATGCGGAAATTTCATCTCCACTAAAAAATTGCGGTATGATGGTTAAGTCTAACGAGTGGCATTGCTTGTCGAGTTGGTACAGATTGTGTGTGGGTATTCCGCAGGACCGATAGAAGAATCGTCGGATCCCATCTCCTCCAGGACCACCACATGTGACACTTCAATTCGTATGAATAATTGCTCTGCAATTTTCATGCTACATTGTCAATTAGTGATTTAATTTCTGCACCACTGTCTTCCAGTGTGCTGTATTGCTGTTGTCTCCCCTCTTTGCTATATTGCTTGGCTGTCTATTTGTCTATTATGTGCTAAAGTGCTAATGGATACAACTAGCTTGCCTTTTGTGGCTGCATGGCAATGTATTATATTGAGATAGGGTTCTGGTGAAGATTAATGCAAGATTCGAGCGGTGGTAGAGACTAGTGCGAGCTATTTAACTTGACTTATTCAGTTTGATCATGGCATGTTTCTGTACAAATTGTTTCCACTTGATTTCAGCAAATTTTGAGGATGACCATGACATTGCTTTATTGTACTCTATTTTGATGAAAGAATGGCCTTGTGATAGAATTTGCATAAACTTAACTGAACTGTGGACTTAGTGCTGTGAAACTTCTCACATTGCATTTTTTTTCCTTTCTGACTATCAGTTTTTCGCCCCGACTATCATAATTCTCCCTTGTTGCGTGTGGGAATACCTTGTTCATGTCAATTATAGTATCCACTCATGAAATTGAAACCTTCAACATTATTATATTGGAGACTACTGGTCCGTGTTGATCTACTGGTCCTGTGTGTATGTGTGTGTGTGTGTGTCGAGAAAAGTTGTGGTTTGTGCTGCTCCTTTGTAACGTGATGAAACAAGCACCTGTAGTGTCTGAGTGAGTGAGTGTTTGTCTGTTGCCAACTTACACTTTCAAAACCGCGTTAAATAACAAGTTTGTTCGAGCAATTTTTTTAGTCTCCTCTTTGTTCTTCTGGGTTTTTTATAATCTTATTTGGTAATTCTGGTGGTACATGTGTAGTAAGTAAATAGTGCTACTGCTTAACTCAAAATTTCATTTACAAAGAATAAAAAGGATGAGCATTTCTCCAGCCAATGTCTAAAGTAGTTGCTGTTGTGATCGGCTGGACCTATGCATTTCATTAGAACTCAGCTATAGCTTGGACTATGCTTCTGAACAGAATGAAACATTTCTCTTTCTTTTATCTGTCTTCAATTCTTTGGATCGAACGGCTCTCTTGAACACATGTAAGTTAGTGTGGTGATGGTTAAACAACTACAGTAGATCGGCGCTTTTGCATTTTTGCATTTCTCAACCTTGGATATTTTGCCAAAATAAACCCTTAGATTCGTTGCCATTCCTTTGATAATAATTTGTTGTGGCCGTTAAGTATTTTTAGCAGTAATAAACCTGTCTCTTTCATTCGTGTGGCAGTTTAGTGTTTACAATATCTTGGATACAACCAGGGGATACACTGCCAGTAGATAGAGCGGACAACAAGTTCACTTGATCTAGCGAACATATGAGCCACCTTATTAGCACTATGACTTACATGAACAAAAGAAATGGAAGTAAAACTGGACAATGAAGATTTAATATCAGCAACAATTTTCAGTGTTTTCCTCAACTTGTTTTTGCTGCCACTTGATATATACTTAGCTTGTACTTGAAGCTGTGGTTTAATGATGGTGATTTTGTTCTACTTGGATGCATTGGTACCCCCATCATCGAGCACACGGATGCAACAGTGGCAAGAAGATCATGTCCGTGTGCATCACTAAGCACACCATGGCAATCATCCACCTCCGCACAGATGCTAACTCAATCCAGATCATCGTCGACGCTATCATCCACAGGTATCTCTCTCGGTTCCCTTTATTCTCTCCTGCGTTTGTGATGATAGTTTGTGAGCTCGGACTAGTAGATGTTAGATCTTGCATGTTGAATGGATGGCCGTCGTACTAGAATGATATTGTTGTTTAGGCACAATGTGTTGAATTGAAGTTGCAGGACCTGCACTCGTGCCATGCATATTCTTATTGTGTCTGTTGTCTTGTATGAATACCTCATTTTAACTAGCTCGGCAACAAAAAGCACGGTACTAGCTGAAATGTGTTTATCATTCTATAAAGAATTGCTCTTTACTCCTTTTTTTTGAATGGAATGTTCATAATATATTGGCTCCAGTTTTTCTAATTCTTCCCGGCTGATTCATGTAACAGGGCGACCAGTGAGTTAGCCCAGTCCTGACTATGGTTGTCCAGTGAGTCTGGCATTTGATCGCTATCAAGGAGCTCCATGCTGAAGAAGAAAACACTTCTAGAGCTTGTAACTATGATTCCCATACTTGTAGAGCTTGTATCAGCTTGTAAAGCCTGTAAAGTACTGTATATGTTACAGCTTGTATTACTTGTCATTTGTAGAGCTTGTACTGAATCTAGCTATTGTTATTAGAAGTATTATGTGTGTTTTCCGCTTGGCAATTTAAATAATGGTTATTTATTTTACTGTCAAATTGAAATATGAAGAATCTGAGCCTAATAGCTGGGACCCACTTATCAGAACCTGACAAGTGGGACCCGTTTGACTAGTGGACCCATTTTATAAAAAAGAAAACTAAAACTGTGTTGGTACAAAAAGGCCATGGCCCAGAAAATAAAAAGGCCGAATTGATGGGCTAGGCCCATGTAGCTAGCGAAAATTGACAGGAAAAAAATATATATATATATGGGCTGAATTAATGGGCTTGGCCCATATAGACACCAAATCAGACCGGGCTGATTCTTATCAACGACCTTTTCATTTGGTCGCGATTTTGCCATGTCAGCTAGCCAAGTTGGATCCGATGTGACCTAGGCAGACAGCTAGCGACCAAAACAGAAGGTCGTAGGATCAACGACCTTTTGTTTTGGTCGTTGCCTTCAATGACCATATCACGCAAAATGTCGTTAATTTCCATTAAAGACGGACGGCTTTTGACCATCTGCTTTTGGTCACAAAAAGGTCGCAAATGAAAAATAATGACCATTTAGCGACCAATAATGATGGTCGCAAGTTGACATATTTCTTGTAGTGACAATGTGACACAGGAGAAGATCAAGCTACAAGCCAGTTATGAGAGGTTGGTTGAAGATTTCAATGCCATTTTGGATGCCTAGGAGCTGAGGGCCCAGATAGAAAGGAAACCTGATGAGAGCAAGCTACAGGAGAAGTATGACATGGTTAAGAACATGACTGTGCTCAAGTCAGTGTCATTAGGAACATGAAGTTGAAGCTTGCTGAAGAGAAGAGGAAGTTACATGCCCAAACTAATGAGCTTGAAAAGGTTGTGGAGCAGACCAAGGTGAAGTTGAATGCTATCAATTCCATCTTAGATGAATGAGCCATTGGGCAGTATCATGTAATATGCTACTTATTAGTACTATCATCATGCTTATGTAATGATCTCCCAAATATGCTACTTATTACTGAAGGAAATATGCCCTAGAGGCAATAATAAAGTTATTATTTATTTCCTTATTTCATGATAAATGTTTATTATTCATGCTAGAATTGTATTAACCGGAAACATAATACTTGTGTGAATACATAGACAAACAGAGTGTCACTAGTATGCCTCTACTTGACTAGCTCGTTGATCAAAGATGGTTATGTTTCCTAGCCATTGACATGAGTTGTCATTTGATTAACGGGATCACATCATTAGGAGAATGATGTGATTGACTTACCCATTCCGTTATCTTAGCACTCGATCGTTTAGTATTCTGCTATTGCTTTCTTCATGACTTATACATGTTCCTATGACTATGAGATTATGCAACTCCCGTTTACCGGAGGAAAGCTTTGTGTGCTACCAAACGTCACAACGTAACTGGGTGATTATAAAGGTGCTCTACAGGTGTCTCCAAAGGTACTTGTTGGGTTGGCGTATTTCGAGATTAGGATTTGTCGCTCCGATTGTCGGAGAGGTATCTCTGGGCCCAGTCGGTAATGCACATCACTATAAGCCTTGAAAGCATTGCAACTAATGAGTTAGTTGCGGCATGATGTATTACGGAACGAGTAAAGAGACTTGCCGGTAACGAGATTGAACTAGGTATTGAGATACCGACGATCGAATCTCGGGCAAGTAACATACCGATGACAAAGGGAACAACGTATGTTGTTATGCGGTCTGACCGATAAAGATCTTCGTAGAATATTGATACGTCCATTTTGCATCATGCTTTTATATCGATATTTATTGCATTATGGTCTGTTACTTCACATTATATCACAATACTTATGGCTATTCTCTCTTATTTTACAAGGTTTACATAAGGAGGGAGAATGCCGGCAGCTGCAATTCTGGGCTGGAAAAGGAGCAAATATTAGAGACCTATTCTGCACAACTCCAAAAGTCCTGAAACTCCACGGAATATCTTATAATAAATAATAAAAAATCCTCGCCAAAGATGAAGACCAGGGGGGCCACACCCTATCCACGAGGGAGGGGGGCGCCCCCCCTCCCTAGGGCGCGCCCCCTACCTCGTGGGCTCCCTGGTGGCTCTCCGACGCCCATCTTCTTCTATATGAAGTCTTTCGTCGAGAAAAAAACAGGAGGCAACCTTTCGGGACGAGACTCCGCTGCCACGAGGCGGAACCAATCTAGGACTCCGGCAGAGCTGTTCTGCCGGGGACACTTCCCTCCGGGAGGGGGAAATCATCGCCATCGTCATCACCAACGCTCCTCTCATCGGGACAGGGCAATCTCCATCAACATCTTCACCAACACCATCTCCTCTCAAAACCCTAGTTCATCTCTTGTATCCAATTCTTGTCTCCAAGTCCGGGATTGGTGCTAGTAGGTTGCTAGTAGTGTTGATTACTCCTTGTAGTTGATGCTAGTTGGTTTATTTGGTGGAAGATCATATGTTCAGATCCTTTATGCATATCATTACCCCTCTGATTATGAACATGAATATGCTTTGTGAGTAGTTACGTTTGTTCCTGAGGACACGGGAGAAGTCTTGCTATTAGTAGTCATGTGAATTTGGTATTCGTTCGATATTTTGATGAGATGTATGTTGTCTAGCCTCTAGTGGTGTTATGTGAACGTTGACTACATAACAATTCACCATTATTTGGGCCTAGAGGAAGGCATTGGGAAGTAATAAGTAGATGATGGGTTGCTAGAGTGACAGAAGCTTAAAACCTAGTTTATGCGTTGCTTTGTAAGGGGCTGATTTGGATCCATATGTTTCATGCTATGGTTAAGTTTACCTTAATACTTTTGGTGTAGTTGCGGATGCTTGCAATAGAGGTTAATCATAAGTGGGATGCTTTCTCAAGTAAGAACAGCACCCAAGCACCGGTCCACCCACATATCAAATTATCAAAGTACCGAACGCGAATCATATGAACGCGATGAAAACTAGCTTGACGATATTCCCATGCGTCCTCGGGAGCGCTTTTCCTATTATAAGAGTTTGTCCAGGCTTGTCCTTTGCTACAGAAAGGATTGGGCCACCTTGCTGCACTTTATTTACTTTTGTTACTTGTTGCTCGTTACAAATTATCTTATCACAAAACTATCGATTACCACTTATTTCAGTACTTGCGGAGAATACCTTGCTGAAAACCGCTTATCATTTCCTTCTGATCCTCGTTGGGTTCGACACTCTTACTTATCGAAAGGACTACGATAGATCCCCTATACTTGTGGGTCATCGAGACTCTTTTCTGGCGCTGTTGCCGGGGAGTGAAGCGCCTTTGGTAGGTGGAATTTGGTAAGGAAAAATTTATATAGTGTGCTGAAATTTACTGTCACTTGTTACTATGGAAAGTAATCCTCCGAGGGGCTTTTTCGGGGTATCTTCACCCAGACCAGTAGAGAAAAGAGTTGCTCCTCAACCTACTGAACCTATTGAAAATGAAATTCCTTTTGAATTTCCTTCGGGTATGATAGAAAAACTGCTAGCTAATCCTTTCACAGGAGATGGAACAAAGCATCCTGATGAGCACTTAATATATGTGGATGAAGTTTGTGGATTATTTAAGCTTGCAGGTATACCCGATGATGTTGCTAAGAAGAAGGTCTTCCCTTTATCTTTGAAGGGAGACGCATTGACATGGTATAGGCTATGTGATGATACGAGATCATGGAACTATAGAAGATTGAAATTGGAATTTCATCAAAAGTATTACCCTATGCATCTTGTTCATTGTGATCGCAATTATATATATAATTTTTGGCCTCGCGAAGGAGAAAGCATCGCTCAAGCTTGGGGGAGGCTTAAATCAATGTTATATTCATGCCCCAATCATGAGCTCCCAAGAGAAACAATTATTCAAAAAATTTATGCTTGACTTTCTGAAAATAATCGCACCATGGTCGATACTTCTTGTGATGGCTCTTTTATGATGAAGACTATTGGATTTAAATGGGATTTATTGGATAGAATTAAACGCAACTCTGAAGATTAGGATCTCGACGAAGGTAAGGAGTCAGGTATGACACCTAAGTTTGATTGTGTTAAATCTTTTATGGATACCGATATTTTCTGTAAGTTTAGCACTAAATATGGGCTTGACTCTGAGATAGTAGCTTCTTTCTGTGAATCTTTTGCTACTTATGTTGATCTCCCTAAGGAGAAGTGGTTTAAATATCATCCTCCCATAGAAGTAAAAGTAGCTGCACCAATTGAAGTTGAAGAAAAGACTGTCACTTATAATGATCCTATTGTTCCTACTTCTTATGTTGAGAAACCACCTTTCCCTGTTAGAATAAAGGATCATGCTAAAGCTTCAACTGTGGTTCGTAAAAGCAATATTAGAACTTATACACCTCGTGAGCAAGTTAAAGTAGAACCTAATATTGCTATTGTTAACGATCTCTTGTCTGATAATATTGATGGGCATGTTATTCAGTTCTGCGGTGAAACTGCTAGAATTGCTAAACCTTGTGCTAAAGATAAACATAGACCTGTGGTAGGCATGCCTGTTATTTCTGTTAAAATAGGAGATCATTGTTATCATGGCTTATGTGATATGGGTGCTAGTGCTAGTGTTATACCTTATGACTTGTATAAAGAAATTAAGCATGAAATTGCACCTGCTGAGTTAGAAGATATTGATGTCACAATTAAACTTGCCAATAGGGATACTATTTCAGCAATGTGAATTGTTAGAGATGTTGAAGTCTTGTGTGGGAAAACTAAATATCCTACTGATTTTCTTGTTCTCAGTTCCCCACAAGATAGCTTCTGTCCCATTATATTTGGTAGACCCTTCTTGAACACTGTTAATGCTAGGATAGATTGCGAAAAGAATGTTGTTACTATTGGCTTGGATGATATGGTTCATGAGTTTAATTTCTCTAAATTTAGTAAACAACACCGTGAAGAATAATTGCCTAGTAAGGATGGAATTATTGGTCTTGCTTCTATTGTCGTACCTCCTAGTGATCCTTTAGAACATTATTTGCTAGACCATGAAAATGATATGTTTATGAATGAAAGAAGGGAAATAGATGAAATATTCTTTAAACAGGAACCTATTCTGAAACACAATTTTCCTGTTGAAATCCTAGGGGATCCTCCTCTACCCAAGGGTGATCCCGTGTTTGAGCTTAAACCGTTGCCCGATAATCTTAAATATGCTTATCTTGATGAAAAGAAGATATATCCTGTTATTATTAGTGCTAACCTTTCAAAGCATGAAGAAGAAAGATTATTGAAAACTTTGAAGAAGCGCCGTGCTGCTATTGGATACACTCTTGATGATCTTAAGGGCATTAGTCCCACTCTATGTCAACATAAAATAAATTTGGAGGTGGACGCCAAACCGGTTTGTGATCCTCAAAGACGTTTGAATCCTAAAATGAAAGAAGTGGTAAGAAAAGAAATACTAAAACTTCTGGAGGCAGGTATAACTTATCCTGTTGCTGATAGTCAGTGGGTAAGTCCTGTCCATTGTGTCCCTAAGAAGGGAGGTATTATTGTTGTTCCTAATGATAAAGATGAATTGATTCCACAAAGAATTATTACAGGCTATAGGATGGTAATTGATTTCCGCAAATTAAATAAGGCTACTAAGAAAGATCATTACCCCTTACTTTTTATAGATCAAATGCTAGAAAGATTATGCAAACATACACATTATTGCTTCCTAGATGGTTATTCTGGTTTCTCTCAAATACCTGTGTCGGCTAAAGATCAATCAAAGACTACTTTTACATGCCCTTTTGGTACTTTTGCTTATAGACGTATGCCTTTTGGTTTTTGTAATGCACCTGCTACCTTTCAAAGATGCATGATGGCTATATTCTCTGACTTCTGTGAAAAGATTTGTGAGGTTTTCATGGATGATTTTTCCATCTATGGATCCTCTTTTGATGATTGCTTGAGCAATCTTGATCAAGTTTTGCAGAGATGTGAAGAAACTAATCTTATCTTGAATTGGGAAAAGTGCCACTTTATGGTTAATGAAGGTATTGTCTTGGGGCATAAAGTTTCTGAAAGAGCTATTGAAGTTGATAAAGCCAAGGTTGATGCTATTGAAAAGATGCCATGTCCCAAGGACATCAAAGGTATAAGAAGTTTCCTTGGTCATGCCGGATTTTATAGGAGGTTCATTAAGGACTTCTTAAAAATTTCTCGGCCTCTGACTAATTTATTACAAAAAGATATACCATTTGTCTTTCATGATGATTGTGTAGAAGCATTTGAAATACTTAAGAAAGCATTGATCTCTGCACCTATTGTTCAGCCACCTGATTGGAATTTACCCTTTGAAATTATGTGTGATGCTAGTGATTATGTTGTAGGTGTTGTTCTTGTTGGGGAACGTTGCAGAAAACAAAAATTTTCCTACTCGTTTCACCAAGATCATCTA
This sequence comes from Triticum urartu, assembly GCF_056163025.1. Classification (NCBI taxonomy): domain Eukaryota; kingdom Viridiplantae; phylum Streptophyta; class Magnoliopsida; order Poales; family Poaceae; genus Triticum; species Triticum urartu. The sequence goes on from NC_141879.1 coordinate 455,092, forward strand.
GGAGTTCATCTAGCAACGAGTCATCGGATGCATCTACATACCTTTGTAGATGGCGCACGGAAGCGTTCAAAAGAACGGTGATGATGTAGTCGTACTCGACGTGATCCAAATCACCGATGACCAGCGCCGAACGGACGGCACCTCCGCGTTCAACACACGTACGGGACGGGAGACGTCTCCTCCTTCTTGATCCAGCAAGGGGGGAGGAGAGGTTGATGAAGATCCAGCAGCACGACGGCGTGGTGGTGGATGCAGGGCGTCACAGAAGCAGGGCTTCGCCAAGACTACGAGAAGGAGACGTAACGGGGAGAGAGGGAGGCGCCAGGGGCTGGTATATCATCCCTCCTCTCCCCCCCACTATATATAGGGGTGCCATGGGGGGGGCGCCGGCCCTAGTAGATGAGATCTACTAGGGGGGGCGGCGGCCAAGGGGAGGTTTCCCTCCCCCCCAAGGCACCTAGGGGTGCCTTCCACCACATGGACTCTTCCATGGTGGAACCCTAGGCGCATGGGCCTATAGGGGGTGGCGCCCCAGCCCACTATGGGCTGGGTTCCCTCCTATTTCAGCCCATGTGGCCCCCCGGGACAGGTGGCCCCACCCGGTGGGCCCACGGGACCCCTCCGGTGGTCCCGGTACAATACCGATAACCCCGAAACTTGTCCCGACGCCCGAAACAGCACTTCCTATATATAATTCTTTACCTCCGGACCATTCCGGAACTCCTCGTGACGTCCGGGATCTCATCCGGGACTCCGAACAACATTCGGGTTACTGCATATACATATCTTCACAACCCCAGCGTCATCGAACCTTAAGTGTGTAGACCCTACGGGTTCGGGAGACAAGCAGACATGACCGAGACGACTCTCCGGTCAATAACCAACAGCGGGATCTGGATACCCATGTTGGCTCCCACATGCTCCACGATGATCTCATCGGATGAACCACGATGTCGAGGATTCAATCAACCCCGTACGCAATTCCCTTTGTCTATCGATATGTTACTTGCCCGAGATTCGATCGTCGGTATCCCAATACCTCGTTCAATCTCGTTACCGGCAAGTCACTTTACTCGTACCGTAATGCATGATCCCGTGACCAGACACTTGGTCACTTTGAGCTCATTATGATGATGCATTACCGAGTGGGCCCAGTGATACCTCTCCGTCATACGGAGTGACAAATCCCAGTCTTGATCCATGTCACCCAACAGATACTTTCGGAGATACCCGTAGTCTACCTTTATAGTCACCCAGTTACGTTGTGATGTTTGGCATACCCAAAGCACTCCTACGGTATCCGGGAGTTACACGATCTCATGGTCTAAGGAAAAGATACTTTGACATTGGAAAACTCTAGCAAACGAACTATACGATCTTGTGCTATGTTTAGGATTGGGTCTTGTCCATCACATCATTCTCCTAATGATGTGATCTCATTACCAATGACATCTAATGTCCATATTCAGGAAACCATGACTATCTATTGATCAACGAGCTAGCCAACTAGAGGCTCACTAGGGACATGTTGGTGTCTGTTATTCACACATGTATTACGATTTCCGGATAACACAATTATAGCATGAATAAAGACAATTATCATGAACAAGGAAATATAATAATAATGCTTTTATTATTGCCTCTAGGGCATATTTCCAACAGTTCTAGGGCAAAGAGTTGATAAGAAATTAAATGTTATCCATTATGCTAGTAAAACTCTAGACAATGCTCAAAGAAATACAACACGAAGTGGGTAGACAATGGCGCTTCCACCCACCCACCCACCCTCCGGCTACTCTCTCCGGTGATCTCCCCGTTCCTCCGGTAACTTTTGGATCTTCTCCGCGCATTGGATTTGGATTTCCCTCCTCTCTCTTTGGATCCCATTCTTTATGGGTTCTGATGGTGGTGCTACTCTCGATCTGGATTTTTCTCATGGTGTGGCTTTTGCCGATGAGGTTTTTAGATCTTATGGTCTTTCGATCCATCCTTTGGAGGGATCCCGTCCTTTTGTCCTGGTGGTCTCTTTCAGTCGGCATGATTTCCGGCTTGATGAAGATTTTGTGGCTGCGGCACTTGAGGCAGCTCTAGGGGGTTCAACAATTGATCTTATGGTGACATATATCAAGGATAAGGTTTTCTCATTTGTGGTGTCTTGCAAGGAGATTGGTTTTCATATTGTTGATTCACGCTCTTATGCTTGTCCTCAGTTTAAATGTTATTTTCATCTCTGGGGTAATGGTGGGCCAAATTGGTGGCGTGAGTTTTTGATCTGGAAGGAGTGTGATGCTGAGTGGATTCTTGTTAGTCCCTCTAAGCGGCGTGCTACTCTTGGTATGTTGGCTATGCATAAGCCCCCTGTCAAGTCTGCGATCAGATCTGCTAATTCTAATCGTAAAAGGCTATCTTTCGCCACGTTCCAGAATTATGATGTGTGCAAAGGGTATCGCTATCCGGCTACTCAAAATTGTCTCGAGTTAGCATCTTTGTCTGGTTATGATCTTCCCCCCAAGGAACGAGTTGTCATTCACCCCCCGCCGCCGGTGGAGCTTCAGTGGACGGTTGCCTCGCCATCGATCACCTTTGGTACGGTCGCTCCTATCCGATCGCTTTCCCCGGAACCACTAGCTCCATCACCGACGCGTTCTTCGGGCGGGATTGCTAATGTTTCGAATGATGCCATGATGGGCCCCTTCGCCATTTTGGGTTCTTCGGACTCGGTTGTCACTGGACCTTCGCCCACCTGTCTTCCCAGGCCAAGTTTTTCTCCGTTGAGTGGCGGCCCAATTTCTGTGGAGCCCAGTTCTTCTCCTTCTTCTCCAGTTGGGCCTTTTAGCCCTTCCACGTTGGTGATCCCGTCCACGCAGGAGGCTCTGGACGCTTTCGAGACCATGGTCAATGACATGGTGGACCAAGTGCTTACGTGTTCTCGTTGCTCTTTGGGGGGCCACCTGTCTGTCAGCTGCCCCTGCACCGTTGGATGTTTGGCATGTGGAGATCCTGCTCATTCAAGAAAAGACCGCGAGTTTATTGCGATTGAAAAAGGTTTATGTTGGAAACGGAAGCGTCCCGCTATCTCGGATAGACCGGTCTCCTTGCGTCGGAAAGCATGCGCTGCCGCCATCTCTGCAGGCTAGCCCTATCACATCACCATTAACCAGCCCGCAATCTTGTGCTCCGCACACCCCATCTGCTCCGCCTCCTCTGACGCCACCGCTCCCTTCCTCGCCACCGCCCATGGACAACTTCGCCCTGGATCCGCAGCGTTATGTGCCGGTGGGCCATCACATCATTGACGGAGGTGTTCATCGCGTTCCTCAGACTTTCGTTACGCCCCCATCGCCCGTTGTTCGTTCGCATGAGAGCTTCATGATTGCTGAGGTTATGCCGGCTCCACCTTTGCATCAGATGGGTCAGATACGTGAGCAGGTGGTTGAGCTTATCAACCACATGGGTTTTCATGTTCGTTCTGCTCAGCCATGGATTTCTGGAGTGGGTCTGTTTGAGGTCAGAGATGCTGGCGAGCGTTTTGCTTTGATTCAACTACCTCCTCAAGATCTTGGTCAGGATAGATTTGTTCGTTTTATGAAGCATGACCATGGCGAGGGTTTTCGTGGGGTTCAAGGTTTTCGTGATGGATGTCCGATGTTCTTAGGTGTCCCCCTGGATCTCCGTAATACTGAGAATCTCAGGGCTGCTGTTAATACCTTTGGAAAGTTCCACCATTGGATTAGTGATGATCCATATCTTGTCAGATCTGTTGTGTTTGCCTCCTTCCCTGAGGATATCCTGGTTCCTAGGGACGTGGTGTTTTCTGATTATGCTGCCTGGGGTGGTGCTAAAGTTTCTTGGACAGCGCCGTGTTACATCCTAGGAGCTAATTTTGTTGAGCAAATGCCGCAAGATGAAGATCCCATGCCTATTGACGGCAATCCTCACCCCCTGCCTGGTCACTTAATACATGAAGATTATCTCTTTGCTCTTCCGCCTTATCCAGCTCTTGGGTGGAACGACGTGCCGCCTCCCCCGCCTCCCATGCATAATCAGGGTGGTGGCTGGGGCTGGCATGACAATGAGCAGGATGCCCAGGAGGATGCAGTGCAAGTTGAGCCCGTTCCTGATCAGGAGTCTATGGTCATTAACCAGCAGGATTTCTCGGGCTCTATTGGCCAGTCGGATAGTCAAGTTCAGGCTGATCCTCCCTTACATGATGTGGCGATTGTGCAAGATCTTCCAGCTGTAGTTGTGCAAGTTCTTGTTGATAATGGAAATGTTGCTTTGGCTGCCCAGCCTGACGTTGCACCAGTGGAACCAATTCTCATTGAGGGTGGTCTTCAGATTGGTATTCAGCCTGCTGTGGAAGTGGATGAAAATGTCATTCAGTTAGGTGAGCCACCCGCTGATCCTGATGCATTGGCTATAGTGCCGTACCAGCCACCTGTGCTGCCACGGCAAGATCTTGTTGTTGGCTGAGTTCATGTTGTTTATGGCCCGCCTTTGCCTCCTGAGATGGCCTGGAGGCGTACTTTCGATACTCTTTTGGGGCGCTGCTCTTCTCTTCAGGTTCCAAAGCCGGTCCTACAGTCTTCTTTTGGGTCACTGCTCCTTTCCAAGAGATCGTGGTCCCTGGCTTTTGAGAACGTCCATTGGGTGTCAGATTTTACCACTGATGATTCGGCTAGCATGGTCGCCCCTTTGTCTACTCTCCCACCTTCCAGGGGACTTGCTCGGGCTCTGTTTCCTGACAGCCAGATGGAGTTGGAGCACGACCCAGGCCTGCAGTTTGCGACTGCCCCTGATGAGCAGTTCTCTTTTTCTGCTCCTTCTATGAAGAAGAAGAAGGCCTCCAAGCGTGGTCGTCCTCTAGTCGTGGACTCTGAACTGCGCCGCTGCACCCGTAGCTCTGCAAGACGGGATGGTTTCAAGCATGTGCTTCAAGCCTTGCTTATGACTGAACCTAAGAAGAAGAAGCCCCGTTCCAAGCCTCTGATGGATGATGATTCTGCCCATAGCATGCCCTCAGTGCCACCTCCAACACCTCTTTGTCATATTCAGCAAATTGGAGCGGAAGTGGGGATCTCTGCTGAAAAGCTCACTGTGGATGCGCTTATGGCGGATCCTTCTTCTGCCAAGGACAAATCTTCTCATGAATAGCTCGGGCTGTGCAAGCGGGGTGTGGTCGACCCATAACTGGACTAGTTATCGTAGGATTTATCTAAATACTTTGTCTCTGGGACCTGTATGCTTTCGTTGTCTTTGCAAACTTCTGTTGTTTGGCTTTGCTGCATGTCTGAAATGCTCTTTGTGCTGCCTGCTATGTGGGCATGCTGTTAAAGTTGTAAACGCTATGTTCCATGGATATTCGGTCTAATAGAAGTTGGCGTGTTATGTGTTGGAATGTTCGGGGCCTAAATTCTGATGACCGTCAGCATGCTGTTCGTAACAAGGTGGATGAAAGTCAGGCTTCTGTTATCTGTCTGCAGGAAACAAAAATGGAGTGTATTGACTCCAGAACTGTCAGAAAATTTTGCCCTCTTCATTTTGATTCTTTTGTTTATAGCCCTTATGTTGGGGCTTCGGGCGGCATTGTTGTGTTGTGGAACTCCTCTGTCCTTGCAGGGAGATTAATTGAGGTCAAGCAGTTTGGCGTTGTTGTGCACTTTACTTCCAAACACAACAATGAGCAATGGACGTTGGTTAATATTTATGGGCCATGTCGTGGCCAGGCTAGGGATGATTTTGTGGACTGGCTATATAATCTCTCCATCCCTGACTCTGAAAATTGGCTTGTTTTGGGAGACTTTAATTTTATTAGATCCACTGAGAACAGAAATCTCCCTGGTGGCGATGCTAATGATATCTTCATTTTTAATGAGATTATTGGGCACCTTGGCTTGCTTGAGTTACCTATTAAGGGGAGATCTTTCACTTGGTCCAATATGCAGGATACTCCTCTACTAGAGCATCTCGATTGGTTTTTCACTTCCTCAAACTGGATCTCTTGTTACCCCTCCACCCAGGTGTTGCCCCTGGCCAGGACTGCTTCAGATCATGTGCCTTGTGTGGTGGCCATCAACACTTCCATCCCTAAGTGTAATATCTTTCGTTTTGAAAATTACTGGGTGGAGCTGCAGGGTTTTATGGACTGTGTGTCTGCTTCATGGGCTACTGCTTCCAGCAAAACCAACATCTCGGCCAAGATTGCTGACAAATTTAAAACCTTGAGGAGGGATCTTAAGAGTTGGCACATGAATGTTTCCAAAATGAAAATATTAATTGCTAAATGTAATAGGGTGGTTCTCATTTTGGATTGCTTGGAGGAATTGAGGCCACTTTATAGACATGAGTTCAACTTTCGTAATCTGGTCAAGTTGCACTTGGAGCATCTGCTGCACCTTCAGTTTCTGTATTGGAAGAAGAGGTGCACTATAAGATCTATTAAAGTGGGAGAGGAGAACACTAAATTCTTTCATGCTATGGCTTCTGAAAGATTTAGGCATAACTCCATTGCTTCTCTGCAGTTGGATGATGGTACAATTGTGTCTGATCATGAGCAAATGGCTGCTGCTCTCTGGCAAAACTTCAAAAATAGGATGGGAACTAGTCATGGTATTGAAATGTCTTTTGATCTTTCCTCAATTTTACACAGAGTCGAGGGCCTTGACTCCCTCACTAAGATGTTCTCCAAGGAGGAGATGGATAATACTGTTAAGAGCATGCCCATTGATAAGTCTCCTGGGCCAGATGGCTTTAATGGACTCTTTTTTAAAAAGTGTTGGCCTATAATTAGTAAGGATTTCTATGAGCTGGCTTCTGCTTTTCATGAGGGGTCTGTAAATCTGGAGAACATCAATTATTCTTATATCACCCTGGTCCCTAAGAAGAGATCTCCTGAGTCTGTTAATGATTTTAGGCCTATCTCTCTTTCTGGTATGGGGGTGAAATTCCTTTCTAAGATGGCTGCTAACAGGCTGCAGCTAGATATCATAAGATGTTTGCATAAAAACCAATATGGTTTTATCAAGTCCAGAACCATTCAGGACTGTGTTGCTTGGACCTTGGAATATTTGCACCAGTGCCATCAGTCAAAGAGGCCTATTGTCATCCTCAAGCTGTATTTTGAGAAAGCTTTTGACTCTATTGAACATGAGGCCATTTTCCAAATTTTGAGGCACAAGGGTTTTAATGATAAGTGGATTTCCTGGGTTAAACAGTTTCTGGCTTTTGGAACCTCTTCTGTCCTGCTGAATGGAGTTCCTGGAAAACAATTTGCTTGCAAAAAGGGGGTTAGGCAGGGTGACCCTCTTTCCCCACTTCTGTTTGCCATTGCTGCAGATCTGTTGCAATCAGTAGTCAATGATATGCACCATAAAGGTCTTCTTCAGCTTCCTATTCCTTGCCATGATAAGGAATATCCAATTATCCAGTATGCTGATGACACCCTCATTATTATGCCTGCTGAGGAATCTCAGTTGCTCTCATTGAAGAAAATGCTCTTCCTTTTTTCTAAGTCCACTGGATTGCATGTTAACTATCACAAGTCATCCCTACTTCTATTAATGTGGATTCAGTGGAGATTGCTAGACTTGCTGGTGTTTTTGGTTGTGTGGTTGGCACCCTACGTTTTACTTATCTTGGCCTTCCTGTGGGAATTACAAAACCCAAGATCTTGGACTTAATGCCTCTGGTTGATAGTATGGAAAGGAAGCTCTCTGTTAGCTCTTATTTCCTTGCTCATGGAGGAAGACTGCAGTACCTGATATCTGCCCTTTCTTCTGTGCCAATTTTCTTCCTGTGTAGTTTGGACTTGCCTCCTGGTATTTTAAAGCGGCTAGAGAGAATTCAGAGGCGGTGTCTTTGGAGGAAGTATGGTCATGATTCTGGTCAGTCACTGGCAGCTTGGGGTTTGGTTTGTAGACCAAAGAACAAAGGTGGCTTGGGTATTTTGAATCTGAAGTTGCAGAATGAGGCTCTGCTCCTTAAACATGCTAGCAAATTCTACAATAAAGTTGATGTGCCCTGGGTTCAACTCATCTGGAATACTTACTACCATGGTAGGGTTCCTCATGCCACCATCATTTGTGGTTCTTTCTGGTGGAGGGATATATGCAAGTTAATGGATAAATTCAGGATGGTCAATGCAGTGCATGTTAATAAGGGTGACACTGTCCTCTTTTGGTCTGATTCTTGGACATTGGGGGACACTAATATTCCTCTTGAGCAAAGGTTTGCTAGGCTTTTTTCGTTTGCTATTGATCCCCTTATCTCTGCTGCAGAGGTTTTTGAATCGACTGAGCTCACCTCTTTATTCCATTTACCCCTCTCTGAGAGAGCTTTTGGAGAGCTGCAGTCTTTGCAAAACCTGCTTTTGCTTTCTGACCATAATCCTCAGCTCAATGACACATGGGTATGGAAAGAGGATGGCAAGGGATATTCTGCCAAGAAATACTATTCCTTCTTGCATAAACACATTGTGCCCAACCCACTCTTGTCCTGGGTGTGGGCTAGCTGGTGCACTATGAGGATCAAGTTCTTTGCTTGGATGTTGATTATGGATCGGTTGAACACTTAGGATATGCTGGAGAGAAGGCACTGGAATGTTTCTGAATCAAACCATTGTGTACTTTGTCCAACGCACACCAAGGAGGATAGAGATCACCTATTCTTTCAATGTAATTTCAGTTGTAGGGTCTGGAATTATCTTCAAATAAACTGGATGGCTGGAGATGATATGGTTGCCATTGCCTATCATGCTAGAAGGGATTTTGCTAAGCCTTTCTTCTCTGAGGTGGTTTTCCTGGCATGCTGGAACATCTGGAATGTTAGGAATGATAGGGTGTTTAGGAATGTTACACCCTCTTTTCGTAGATGGAGGTCTTCCTTTATTCTAGACATTTCCCTTTTGGTTCATAGAATTAAGCCTAAGTTTAAAGAGGACCTGCTTAGATGGATTTCCTTTTTGCCACCTTGAGGTGAGTTTATTGTTTTCCCTCTTTTTTGCTTTCTTGGGTCTTTAGTTCCATACCCTACAGTTTCAGGTCAAAAAAATGCTCAAAGAAATTATGCTACTACTAAAAAGGAATTCTTAGCAGTTGTATTTGCATGTGATAAGTTCAGACCTTATATTGTTGATTCTAAAGTAACTATTCACACTGATCATGCTGCTATTAAATATCTTATGGAAAAGAAAGATGCTAAACCTAGACTCATTAGATGGGTTCTCTTGCTACAAGAATTTGATTTGCATATTGTTGATAGAAAAGGAGCTGAGAACCCCGTTGAAGACAACTTATCTAGGTTAGAAAATGTTCTTGATGACCCACTACCTATTGATGATAGCTTTCCTGATGAGCAATTAAATGTTATAAGTACTTCTCATAGTACTCCTTGGTATGCTGATTATGCTAATTACATTGTTGCTAAATTCATACCACCTAGCTTCACATACCAACAAAAGAAAAAGTTTTTCTATGATTTGAGCCATTACTTTTGGGATGAACCACATCTTTATAAAGAAGGAGTAGATGGTGTTATTAGACGTTGTGTACCTGAGCATGAACAGGAACAGATCCTATGCAAGTGCCACTCCGAAGCCTATGGAGGACACCACACTGGAGATAGAACTGCACATAAGGTATTGCAATCCGGTTTTTATTGGCCTACTCTCTTCAAGGATGCTCGTAAGTTTGTCTTATCTTGTGATGAATGTCAAAGAATTGGTAATATTAGTAGACGTCACGAAATGCCTATGAATTATTCACTCGTTATTGAACCATTTGATGTTTGGGGCTTTGATTATATGGGACCTTTTCCTGCCTCTAATGGATATACACATATTCTAGTTGTTGTTGATTACGTTACTAAGTGGGTAGAAGCTATTCCAACTAGTAGTGCTGATCATAACACTTCTATTAAAATGCTTAAGGAAGTTATTTTTCCGAGGTTTGGAGTCCCTAGATATTTAATGACTGATGGTGGTTCACACTTTATTCATGGTGCTTTCCGTAAAATGCTTGCTAAGTATGACGTTAATCATAGAATTGCATCTCTTTATCACCCACAGTCTAGTGGTCAAGTAGAATTGAGTAATAGAGAGCTCAAATTAATTTTGCAAAAGATGGTTAATAGGTCTAGAAAGAATTGGTCCAAGAAACTTGATGATGCATTATGGGCCTATAGAACTGCATATAAAAATCCTATGGGTATGCCTCCGTATAAAATGGTATATGGAAAAGCATGTCACTTACCTCTCGAACTAGAACATAAGGCATATTGGGCTATTAAAGAGCTCAATTATGATTTCAAACTTGCCGGTGAGAAGAGGTTATTTGATATTAGCTCACTTGATGAATGGAGAACCCAAGCTTATGAAAATGCCAAGTTGTTTTTAGAAAAAGTTAAAAGATGGCATGACAAAAGGATACAAAAGCGTGAGTTTAGTCGGTGATTATGTATTGCTATACAACTCTCGTTTAAGATTTTTTGCAGGAAAACTTATCTCTAAATGGGAAGGCCCCTACGTTATCGAGGAGGTCTATCGTTCCGGTACCATAAAAATCAACAACTTCGAAGGCACAAATCCGAAGGTGGTTAACGGTCAAATAATTAAACATTATATCTCAGGTAATCCCATAAATATTAAAACCAATATTATTGAAACCATGACCCCGGAGGAATACATAAGAGACACTTTCCAGAACGTTCAGACTCCGAAAAGGAATAGGTATGTGATACGGTAAGTAAACCGACTCCAAAACAGTTTTTAAGGCAATATTTCTCCGTTTTGGAATATTTAGAAAAATAGAAAAATAAGTAGCAGTCCGGGAAGGACACGAGGGCCCCACGAGGGTGGAGGGCGCGCCTCCCTACCTCGTGAGCACCTCATGTGCCTTCCGGACTCCCTTTTCTTGCATGATACGTATTTTGGTCGGTAAAAATTCATTATATATTCTCCCGAAGGTTTTGACTCCCGTATCACGTGAATATCCTCTGTTCTTGTTTTGGGCTGTTCTCTGTCAGGGTTGTCAAGGCCAGGCATCATGTCGTCCCCCTCCTCCAACAACGGTGACAAAGATGCTTGGCTAATGAAGATAGAGCTGAAGAGGGAAGAACCCATGGAGATCAACAAGGATGAAGGGATCAAGAAGGCCGCGGAGAACCAAGCTCCGGCAACAGAAGCAATCCTTCAACTTGATCACAACCTTCTTACCCCAACTGAGATCGAAGCTTTCCATATGATTGAGTTTACTCGTATTCAAAACAAGTATCTCACAAGTGAAAATATTTTGTTGAAGGAGCATATGTTTGCACTCAAGGGCATTATTCGCAAGCTAGAGGACCTCTTACACTCGATGTGCGACTATCCATCACCTCCATCTTCACCAACAGCAAAGAAGGAGAAATAATCACATGGGTATGGGCACTCCCCTTGGCAACTGCCAAGCTTGGGGGAGGTGCCCCGGTATCGTATCACCATCACAACTCCTATCTTTACCGTTTTTCTTAGTTCGATCCTATTAGTAGTATCTTGATCTAGTAGAATAAAGTTTATGGCATGATCTAGTTTTGAGTTTTGCTTTATGATCTCTCTATGTAATCGAGTTCGTGAGCTATATATATAATAAACATTAGTGTTGAGTCAAGGGCTTGATTATTTTGCCATGATCTTGAGTGAATAAAAGAAAAAGAAGAAAAAGAATAAAAAGAAACACAGAGTTCATATTGATCTTATCGAGAGTAATGACTTCACATATAAAGAGTATGATGATTAAAAGTTGTTGGGAGTTGACAGACATAGCTTTGGTCATCATTGCAATTAATAGGAAGTAATAAGGAAAGAGAGGTTTCACATATAAATATACTATTATTGACATCTTTTATGATTGGGAGCACTCATTAAAATACGACATGCTAAAGAGTTGATGTTGGACAAGGAAGACAACGTGATGAATTATGTTTTATTATATCTGAGATAAGGTATGTTTTCATGGATCCTCTAACATGTTGAGCTTGCCTTTCCCCCTCATGCTAGCCAAATTCTCAGCACCAAGTAGATATACTACTTGTGCTTCCAAATACCCTTAAACCAGTTTTGCCATGAGAGTCCACCATATCTACCTATGGATTGAGTAAGATCCTTCAAGTAAGTTGTCATCGGTGCAAAGCAATAAAAATTGCTCTAAATATGTATGATTGATTGGTGTGGGAGAAATAAGCTTTATACGATCTTGTGATGTGGAAGTAATAAAAGCGACGGACTGCATAATAAAGGTTCATATCACAAGGGGCAATATAAAGTGACGTTCTTTCGCATTGAGATTTTATGCATCCAACCATAAGAGCGCATGGCAACCTCTGCTTCCCTCTGCGAAGGGCCTATCTTTTATTATTATCTTCTACCTTATGCAAGAGTCACGGTGATCTTCACCTTTCTTTTTTCGTTTTATCCTTTGGCAAGCCCAGCATGTTGGAAAGAACATGATATATATACATATATATATATATATAATTGGATGTAGGGGAGCATGAGTTATTATTGTTGACATTACCCTTGAGGTAAAAGGTTGGGAGGCGAAACTATAAGCCCCTATCTTTCTCTGTGTCCGATTAAAACTTCATAACCATAAGTATTGCGTGAGTGTTAGCAATTATGAAGGACTAGATGATAGTTGAGTATGTGGACTTGCTTTTAAGCTCTGACATAGACTCTTTCTGATGTTATGATAAATTGCAATTGCTTCAATGACCGAGATTATAGTTTGTTGGTTCTCAATAAAGTTTCTAATTTATACTTTTGCATTGTGAATAGATCATCACTTGAACATAAGTAATCATATGACAATATCTATATATGTTGCTGTTATGAGAATAATCATGATGCCTTCATGTCCGTATTTTATTTTTATCAACGCCTCTACCTCTAAACATGGGGACATATTTATTGTTATCGGCTTTCGCTTGAGGACAAGCGAGGTCTAAGCTTGGGGGAGTTGATACGTCCATTTTGCATCATGCTTTTATATCGATATTTATTGTATTATGGGCTTTTACTTCACATTATATCACAATACTTATGGCTATTCTCTCTTATTTTACAAGGTTTACATAAGGAGGGAGAATGCCGGCAGCTGGAATTCTGGGCTGGAAAAGGAGCAAATATTAGAGACCTATTCTGCACAACTCCAAAAGTCCTGAAACTCCACGGAATATCTTATAATAAATAATAAAAAATCCTCGCCAAAGATGAAGACCAGGGGGCCCACACCCTGTCCACGAGGGTGGGGGCGCCCCCCCTAGGGCGCGCCCCCCTACCTCGTGGGCCCCCTGGTGGCTCTCCGACGCCCATCTTCTGCTATATGAAGTCTTTTGTCGAGAAAAAAACAGGAGGCAACCTTTCGGGACGAGACTCCGCCGCCACGAGGCGGAACCTTGGCGGAACCAATCTAGGACTCCGGCAGAGCTGTTCTGCCGGGGACACTTCCCTCCGGGAGGGGGAAATCATCGCCATCGTCATCACCAACGCTCCTCTCATCGGGACAGGGCAATCTCCATCAACATCTTCACCAGCACCATCTCCTCTCAAAACCCTAGTTCATCTCTTGTATCCAATTCTTGTCTCCAAGTCCGGGATTGATGCTAGTAGGTTGCTAGTAGTGTTGATTACTCCTTGTAGTTGATGCTAGTTGGTTTATTTGGTGGAAGATCATATGTTCAGATCCTTTATGCATATTATTACCCCTGTGATTATGAACATGAACATGCTTTGTGAGTAGTTACGTTTGTTCCTGAGGACACGGGAGAAGTCTTGCTATTAGTAGTCATGTGAATTTGGTATTCGTTCGATATTTTGATGAGATGTATGTTGTCTAGCCTCTAGTGGTGTTATGTGAACGTCGACTACATAACACTTCACCATTATTTGGGCCTAGAGGAAGGCATTGGGAATTAATAAGTAGATGATGGGTTGCTAGAGTGACAGAAGCTTAAACCCTAGTTTATGCGTTGCTTCGTAATGGGCTGATTTGGATCCATATGTTTCATGCTATGGTTAGGTTTACCTTAATACTTTTGTTGTAGTTGTGGATGCTTGCAATAGAGGTTAATCATAAGTTGGATGCTTGTTCAAGTAAGAACATCACCCAAGCACCGGTCCACCCACATATCAAATTATCAAAGTACCGAACGCGAATCATATGAACGTGATGAAAACTAGCTTGACGATATTCCCATGTGTCCTCGGGAGTGCTTTTCCTATTATAAGAGTTTGTCCAGGCTTGTCCTTTGCTACAAAAAGGATTGGGCCACCTTGCTGCACTTTATTTACTTTTGTTACTTGTTGCTCGTTACAAATTATCTTATCACAAACTATCTGTTACCACTTATTTCAGTACTTGCAGAGAATACCTTGCTGAAAACCGCTTATCATTTCCTTCTGCTCCTCGTTGGGTTCGACACTCTTACTTATCGAAAGGACTATGATAGATCCCCTATACTTTTGGGTCATCAAATATGTAGGAGCCAATATGGGCATCCAGGTCCCGCTATTGGTTATTGACCAGAGAGGTGTCTCGGTCATGTCTACATAGTTCTCGAACCCGTAGGGTCCGCACGCTTAACGTTCGTTGACGATATAGTACTATGAGTTATGTATGTTGGTGACCGAATGTTGTTTGGAGTTTTGGATGAGATCACGGATATGACGAGGAACTCCGGAATGGTCCGGAAGTAAAGATTGATATGTGGATAGTAGTGTTTGATCTCCGGAAAGGTTCCGGAATCCATCGGAAGGGGTTCCGGATGTTTCCCAAAATGTTTGGGCACGAGAACACTTTATCTGGGCCAAAGGGGAAATCCCACGAGGTATTTGGAAAGCGCAAAAGGAAGTTTTGCGGAGTCCAGGGGCCAGATGCCAGGGTCCCTGGCGTCTGGGTCCAGACGCCGGGAACCCTGGCGTCTGGCCCTGGAGTTCGAGAAGGACTCTTGCCTTTCGGGTGAAACCGACTTTGTGGAGGCTTTTGCTCCAAGTTTCGACCCCAAGGCTCAACATATAAATAGAGGGGTAGGGCTAGCACCCAAGACACATCAAGAAACACCAATTCGTGTGCCGGCAACCCCGTCTCCTCTAGTTTATCCTCCGTCATAGTTTTCTTAGTGCTTAGGCGAAGCCCTGCGAAGATTGTTCTTCACCAACACCGTCACCACGCCGTCGTGATGTCGGAACTCATCTACTACTTCGCCCCTCTTGCTGGATCGAGAAGGCGAGGACGTCACCGAGCCGAACGTGTGTAGAACTCGGAGGTGTCGTGCTTTCGGTACTTGGATCGGTCGGATCGTGAAAACGTACGACTACATCAACCGCGTTGATATAACGCTTCCGCTTTCGGTCTACGAGGGTACGTAGACAACACTCTCCCCTCTCGTTGCTATGCATCACCATGATCCTGTGTGTGCGTAGGAAATTTTTTGAAATTACTGTGTTCCCCAACAATTACTACCTCCGTCCTGGTTTATTGGTCCCCTTTGTAATTTGTGCCAAATTTTGACCAAATATTTAACTAACAAAATATTAATGCATGTCAACAAAAATTGTATCGTTGGATTTGTATTTGAACATAGTTTCCAATGATGTAATTTTTGGTGACATGCATGAACATTTTGTTAGTTAAATTTATGGTCAAAATTTGGCCCAAAATACAATGGGACCAATAAACCAGGACGGAGGTAGTAGTTATGTAATGGTTATGTATGGATCTCCCAAATATGCTACTTATTAGTTATGTAATGGTTATGTATGGATCTCCCAAATATGCTACTTATTAGTTATGTAATGGTTATGTATGGATCTCCCAAATATGCTACTTATCAGTAATGTAATGGTAATGTATGGATCTCTCAAATATGGTACTTGTTAGTTATGTAGTGGCTATGTGGATCTCCCAAATATGCTCAATGTGATGAAGGTGGTTATGATAATTTTGATGTTATTGTTAGGCTGACGAATCACTTTGGTGGTTTTGTCGACATCGAGGGACCCTAGACTCACTTTGGTGGTTTTGTTGACGTCGAGGGACCCCAGACTCACTTTGGTGGTTTTGTCAACGCCGAGGGACCGTAGACTCACTTTGGTGGTTTTGTCGACGTCGAGGGACCCTAGACTCACTTTGGTGGTTTTGTCAACGTCGAGAGACTCATAAACAACTAGCATCTATCTTGCTATGAGTGCATAAGCAACTAAGATCAACATCTAGCGTCAAGTTTAAAGAGCGAAATATGAGGCATAAACATCCAACATCATCATCAAGTTCAAAGCAACAACATAAATGTTGTCAACCAGCATCAAGTTCAACAGCCAAAAATGACAATAACCAAGGCATATAGTTCAAGCAGCCAACAAGGGTACCAACATCAACATCTAGTTCAACAGCCAACAAAGGCACCAACATCAACATCTAGTTCAACAGCCAACAATGGCACCAACATCAACATCTAGTTCAGCAGCCAACAAAGGCACCAACATCTAGTTACCAGAAGCATATGGGTATTCTTTCATCTTGTAGGAAACAGTCCTCTTCCTTCCAATCTGTCTTCGAGCCTGAAATGTTCTCCTATAGCCTGCAACAGAGGTAGAGGGTGTACCAGCTGTGGTATCTTTCTTCCTGGGAGACCTCCTTGGAGGAGCAGTAGGTGCAGTAGCAGCAAGTACAGCTTTCCTTCTTGGAGGAGCAGTAGGTGGAGTAGCAGCAGGTGTGGCATTCCTGCTTGGAGGAGCAGTTGGTGCAGCTTTCTTCCTAGGAGGAGCAGTACCAACAGCTGTTGTAGATGGAGATGGCCTCTTCCTTGTTGGTGTAGCAGCTGTAAATGAAATGGTGGTTGAAGCAGAAGCTTGTGACCTATTTGGCTTCATTTCAAAAACAATTATGAATTTCAATTCAGACAGAATAATGAAAATTGAGATGCTTAGCTAACTTGACGCTGGTTTTTTCTCACTGCAAGAGCTAGCTTTAGGTGCTTGGAGCACACACTGTATTTATGCCCTATGATAACCCACAAGTATAGGGGATCGCAACAGTTTTCGAGGGTAGAGTATTCAACCCAAATTTATTGATTCGACACAAGGGGAGCCAAAGAATATTCTCAAGTATTAGCAGCTGAGTTGTCAATTCAACCACACCTGGAAACTTAGTATCTGCAGCAAAGTGTTTAGTAGCAAAGTAATATGATATTGGTGGCAACGGTAACAAAAGAGTAGTGCAAGCAATAGTAAATATTTTTGGTAATTTGTAGTGATTGTAACAGTAGCAGCGGGAAAGTAAATAAGCGAGAACCAGTATATGGAAAACTCGTAGGCACCGGATTAGTGATGGATAATTATGCCGGATGTGGTTCATCATGTAACATTCATAACATAGGGTGACACAGAACTAGCTCCAATTCATCAATGTAATGTAGGCATGTATTCCGTATATAGTCATACGTGCTTATGGAAAAGAACTTGCATGACATCTTTTGTCCTACCCTCCCGTGGCAGCGGGGTCCTATTGGAAACTAAGGGATATTAAGGCCTCCTTTTAATAGAGAACCGGAACAAAGCATTAGCACATAGTGAATACATGGACTCCTCAAACTATGGTCATCACCGAGAGTGGTCCCGATTATTGTCACTTCGGGGTTGCCGGATCATAACACATAGTAGGTGACTATAGACTTGCAAGATAGGATCAAAAACTCACATATATTCATGAAAACATAATAGGTTCAGATCTGAAATCATGGCACTCGGGCCCTAGTGACAAGCATTAAGCATAGTAAAGTCATAGCAACATCAATCTCAGAACATAGTGGATACTAAGGATCAAACCCTAACAAAACTAACTCGATTACATGATAAATCTCATCCAACCCATCACCGTCCAGCAAGCCTACGATGGAATTACTCACGCACAGCGGTGAGCATCATGAAATTGGTGATGGAGGATGGTTGATGATGACGACGGCGACGAATACCCCTCTCCAGAGCCCCGAACGGACTCCAGATCAGCCCTCCCGAGAGGTTTTAGGGCTTGGCGGCAGCTCCGTATTGTAAAACGCGATGATTCTTCTCTCTGATTTTTTTCTCTCCGAAAGCAGATATATAGAGTTGGAATTGGCGTCGGAGGGTTTCCAGGGGGCCCACGAGGTAGGGGGCGCCCCCCCACCCTCATGGACAGGATGTGGGCCCCCTGGTCTTCATCTTTGGCGAGGATTTTTTATTATTTTTTCTAAGATGTTCCATGGAGTTTCAGGTCATTCCGAGAATATTTTTTTTCTGCACATAAAACAACATCATGGCAATTCTGCTGAAAACAGCGTCAGTCCGGGTTAGTTCCATTCAAATCACACAAGTTAGAGTCCAAAACAAGGGCAAAAGTGTTTGGAAAAGTAGATACGACGGAGACGTATCAACTCCCCCAAGCTTAAACCCTTGCTTGTCCTCAAGCAATTCAGTTGACAAACTGAAAGAAAGAAAGAAAGAAAAACTTTTACAAACTCTGTTTGCTCTTGTTGTTGTAACTATGTCAAGCCAGCATTCAAGTTTTCAGCAAAGATCATAACTAACCACATTTGCAATAATTCTCAGGTCTCATAATTACTCATATCAATAGCATAATCAACTAGAAAGCCATAATAATAAATCTCGGATGACAACACTTTCTCAAAACAACCATAATATGATATAACAAGATGGTATCTCGCTAGCCCTTTCTGAGACCGCAAAACATAAATGCGGAGCACCTTTAAAGATCAAGGACTGACTAGACATTGTAATTCATGGTAAAAGAGATCCAATCATAGTCATACCCAATATAAATTAACAATGATGAATGCAAATGACAGCTGTGCTCTCCAGCTAGTACTTTTTAATAAGAGGGTGATGACTCAACATAAAAGTAAATGGATAGGCCCTTCGCAGAGGGAAGCATGGATTTGTAGAGGTGCCAGAGCTCGGTTTTGAAATAGAGATAAATTGCATTTTGAGCGGTATACTTTCATTGTCAACGTAGCAACTAAGAGATGGCGATATCTTCCATGCTAAACACATTATAGGTTGTTCCCAAACAGAATGGTAAAGTTTATACTCCCCCTCCACCAACAAGCATCAACCCATGACTTGCTCGAAACAACGAGTGTCTCCAACATACATCAGGTCCCAGGGGGAGTTCTGTTTGCAATTAATTTTGATTTAGTTTGCATAAAGCATGGGACTGGGCATCTCGGTGACCAGCCATTTTCTCGTGAGTGAGGAGCGGAGTCCACTCCTCTTGACAATAACCCGCCTAACACGGAAGATAAGGACAGCCTTGGTTGATACATGAGCTATTCAAGCATACAAAACAGAATGTTTATTTGAAGGTTTAGAGTTTGGCACATACAAATTTACATGGAATGGCAGGTAGATACCGCATATAGGAAGGTATAGTGGACTCATCTGGAATAACTTTGGGGTTTAAGGGATTGGATGCACAAGCAGTATTCCCGCTTAGTACAGGTGAAGGCAAGCAAAAGACTGGGAAGTGACCAACTAGAGAGCGACAACAGCCATGTACATGCATTAAAATTAATAAACATTGGATGCAAGCATGAGTAGGATATAATCCACCATGAACATAAATATCGTGAAGGCTATGTTGATTTGTTTCAACTACATGCGTGAACATGTGCCAAGTCAAGTCACTTAAATCATTCAAAGGAGGATACCACCCCATCATACCACATCATAATCATCTCAATAGCATGTTGGCACGCAAGGTAAACCATTATAACTCATAGCTAATCAAGCATGGCACAAGCAACTATGATCTCTAATTGTCATTGCAAACATGTTTATTCATAATAAGCTGAATCAAGAATGACGGGCTCATCATATTTACAAAAACAAAAGAGGTCGATTTCATACCATCTTTTCTCATCTCAGTCAGTCCATCATATATGTCATCATAATTGCCTTTCACTTGCACGACCGAACGGTGTGAATAATAATAAGAGTGCACGTGCATTGGACTAAGCTGGAATCTGCAAGCATTCAATAAACAGGAGAAGACAAGGCAATATGGGCTCTGGGTTAATTTAACAATAATGCATATAAGAGCCACTACAACAATTTAATTATGGTCTTCTCCTATCGACCCCCAAAGAAAACGAAAGAAAATAAAACTATTTACACGGGAAAGCTCCCAACAAGCAAAAGAAGGACAGGAAATATTTTTTGGGTTTTCTTTTTAATTACTACTGCTACAACAGTAAAATAAACTACTACTAATTTTTTTTGTTTTTCTTAAGGTTTAACAACACACAAGAAGAAAGCAGGAAAAAGAAAATAAACTAGCATGGATATTACAGTGAAAAAGTATGAGCATCAACATCTAGCAATGAGTGTGTGTGAACATAAATGTAATGTCGGTGAGAAATATGTACTCCCCCAAGCTTAGGCTTTTGGCCTAAGTTGGTCTATTGCCAGGGATAGCCTGGCGGATACCCGTAAGTGTAGCTGGGGTCGTACTGCGACGAAGAATAACTGGGATCATACTGTGATGCAGCGGCTATCGCCTGCTGAGCTGCAGCGTGGAGTCGGGCTGCCTCCGCTCTCCTCTCATATTCATCTGCCTCCTCTCTGGTAATAGTATATCTTCCTTTTGTCTGTGAATCAAAAAGGGCAGGAGCAGGGAGAGTAATACGGACAACATGCCGTTTGTAAAAAATTAAACGATATAAAAGAGGTGATTCGGGCCTCTCGACAAAATGATGTGAAGACATGGAATCATAATCTAGATATGCAGGGGGCAACTCCGTGTCACCCTCACGGATGTCTATCTCAAGAAAATTGGCTAAGCGGGTTGCATAAATTCCTCCAAAGAAATCTCCATTATGTCTATTATGATGCAACCTACGAGCTACAATGGCTCCCATATGATAAGATTGGTCTCCTAACACAACATTCCTGAGAATGCTGAGATCAGGGACACACATGTGACATGCTTCATCCTTAGCATTTATACATCTACCTATGAAGAAAGCAAGATAATGTATAGCAGGAAAGTGAATGCTCCCTATGGTAGCTTGTGTTATATCTCTAGATTCCCCCACATTTATACTAGCAAGAAAGCTTCTAAATTCAGATTTAGGGGGATCCCTAATACTGCCCCAAGATGGAAGTTTGCAAGCAGAAGTGAAATCCTCTAAGTCCATGGTATAAGATTTGTCATAAAGATCAAACATGACTAAAGGAGAATTACGCGAAGATGAATACTCAAACCTCCTCACAAATGTACTTGTGAGATCATGATACTGGGGGCATTTGTTAGCCTCAAAATCCTCAAGACCGGCATTGCGCAAATATGATTTAAATTCTTCTTTAATTCCCGCACGGTCCATAAAATTTTCCGACGGCCATTCGCAAGGCCGCACTAGAGCGTCTCTTGGTGGATCTTCATCAGCATCACACATAGCAATCCTGGGTCCTTGCTTCTTAGAAGAACCACCTTGGAACATCTTCCTAAGCATTATTGTTTTTCTCTGAAAAATTCTGAAATTTTTAGTAACTTCAAACAAAAGTGAACCAACCTCAATAAAACTGATAGCAACTACTCCTACAAGTGCCTAGAGCCTATATCAAGCATTAGAACTACTTGGAACCATATAAATTTGACATGCAAGCTCAAGAACATGGTCACCTATGCAGCACAAATTTGCAAAGAATAAAGCACTAGAACAAAAACTAATTGGACCAATGGAGGAGTCACATACCAAGGAACAATATCCCCAAGCAGTTTTGCGAGAGGTGCTTTGAGCAAGGAGATCGAAAATCACAGCAAAAGTGGCTGGAACTCGTGCTTGAGTTGGTTTTTCGGGTTTGTGTGAGACAGAGGAAGAAGATGTGTGCTGGGATAAGTGGAGGAGGGCCACCGTGGGCCCACGAGGCAGGGGGCGCGCCCTCCACCCTCGTGGCCAGGTGGCAGCTCCCCCCGCGGTAATTTTTGCACAGTAAATCCTCAAATATTCCCGAAAAAATCATATTAAATTGGCATGTCATTCTGAGGACTTTTATTTTTGGGATATTTTTATATTGCACGGATAAGCCAGGAAACAGACAGAGAAATACTATTTTTACTTTATTTCTACTTAAATAACAGAAAGTATAGAAGGGGTACAGAAGTTTGTGCTTCTAGTTTCATCCATCTCATGCTCATCAAAAAGAATCCACTAACAAGGTTGATCAAGTCTTGTTAACAAACTCATTCCGATAATCATGAAACCGGAGAAATTTCGAATAACTCTAGGTTACCTCAACGGGGATATGCACATCCCCAATAATAAGTATATCATATTTCTTTTTGACAGTAGGAAGAGGAAATTCAAAACCTCCAATTATAATCGATGGAATTTTTCCAATGGAGTTGATACTATGAACTTGAGGTTGTTTCCTCGGAAAGTGTACCGTATGCTCATTACCATTAACATGAAAAGTGACATTGCCTTTGTTGCAATCAATAACAGCCCCTGCAGTATTAAGAAAAGGTCTTCCAAGAATAATAGACATACTATCATCCTCGGGAATATCAAGAATAACAAAGTCCGTTAAAATAGTAACGTTTGCAACCACAACAGGCACATCCTCACAAATACCGACAGGTATAGCAGTTGATTTATCAGCCATTCGCAAAGATATTTCAGTAGGTGTCAACTTATTCAAGTCAAGTCTACGATATAAAGAGAGAGGCATAACACTAACACCGGCTCTAAGATCACATAAAGCAGTTTTAATATAATTTATTTTAATGGAGCATGGTATAGTAGGTACTCTGGGATCTCCAAGTTTCTTTGGTATTCCACCCTTAAAAGTATAATTAGCAAGCATGGTGGAAATTTCAGCTTCCGCTATCTTTCTTTTATTAGTAATGATATCCTTCATATATTTAGCATAAGGATTAGTTTTGAGCACATCAGTCAATCGCATACGCAAAAAGATAGGTCTAATCATTTCAGCAAAGCGCTCAAAATCCTTGTCATCCTTTTTCTTAGATGGTTTGGGAGGAAAAGGCATGGGTTTCTGAACCCATGGTTCTCTTTCTTTACCATGTTTCCTAGCAACAAAGTCTCTCTTATCATAACGTTGATTCTTTGATTGTGGGTTATCAAGATCAACAGCAGGTTCAACTTCTACATCATTATCATTACTAGGTTGAGCATCATCATGAACATCATCATTAACATTTTCACTAGGTTCATGTTCATTACCAGATTGTGTTTCAGCATCAGACATAGATATATCATTTGGATTATCATGTGGTTCAGCAATAGGTTCACTAGAAGTTTGCACAGTTCTATGATTTTTCTTTTTCTTCTTTTTAGAAGAACTAGGTGCATCAATATTATTTCTCTGAGAATCTTGCTCGATTCTCTTAGGGTGGCCTTCAGGATACAAAGGTTCCTGAGTCATTCTACTAGTTCTAGTAGACACTCTAACAGCATAATCATTTTTCTTACTATTCATTTCATCAAGCACTTCTTTTTGAGCTTTAAGTACTTGTTCCACTTGAGTGGTAACCATAGAAGCATGTTTGGTAACAAGTTTAAGTTCACCTATAATATTAGCCATATAATCATCCAAGTATTTAATCATATCAGAATTTTGTTTTAATTGTCTACCAAAATAAGCATTGAAATTTTCTTGTTTGACGATGAAATTATCAAACTCATCAAAACATTGCCTAGCAGACTTATAGTGAGGGATATCACCTTCATCAAATCTATAGAGAGAATTTACCTTTACTACCTGTGTCGGGATATCGGGATCAGGAGGTTCTTCAATAAATAAAGGATTGAGATCATATACTTCTTCAACAGGTGGTATATTAAGACCATGTATTTCTTCAATAGGAGGTAAATTCTTAACATCTTCAGCTTTAATACCTTTTTCTTTCATAGATTTCTTTGCCTCTTGCATATCTTCAGGACTGAGAAACATAACACCTCTCTTCTTCGGAGTTGGTTTAGGAATAGGCTCAGTAATTGGAGCAGGAGCTGGCTCAGGGGCTGGCTCAGGAAGTGCCCAATTATTTTCATTTGTCAACATATTGTTCAATAGAATTTCAGCTTCATCCGGTGTTCTTTCCCTGAAAAGAGAACCAGCACAACTATCCAGGTAATCTCTGGAAGCATCGGTTAGTCCATTATAAAAGATATCAAGTATTTCAGGTTTCTTAAGAGGATGATCAGGCAAAGCGTTAAGTAACTTGAGAAGCCTCCCCCAAGCTTGTGGGAGACTCTCTTCTTTAATTTGCACAAAGTTGTATATTTCCCTCAAAGCAGCTTGTTTCTTATGAGCAGGGAACTATTTAGCAGAAAAGTAATAAATCATATCCTGGGGACTACGCACACAACCAGGATCAAGAGAATTAAACCATATCTTAGCATCACCCTTTAATGAGAACGAAAATATCTTAAGTATATAAAAGTAGCGCGATCTCTCATCATTAGTGAACAGGGCAGCTATATCATTTAACTTAGTAAGATGTGCCACAACAGTTTCAGATTCATAGCCATAAAAAGGATCAGATTCAACCAAAGTAATTATATCAGGATCAGTAGAGAATTCATAATCCTTATCGGGAACACATATAGGTGAAG
The DNA here is from genome assembly GCF_056163025.1 of Triticum urartu. Lineage (NCBI taxonomy): Eukaryota > Viridiplantae > Streptophyta > Magnoliopsida > Poales > Poaceae > Triticum > Triticum urartu. Next base: position 479,755 of record NC_141879.1, read on the forward strand.
TAGCAAAAGCAGGGTCAGGTTTCATTTTATCTCTGAGTGATTCTTTGTTCCATTTAACTAATAACCTCTTGAGCTCATATCTATCTTTGCAAGCTAAAATAGCGGCAGAAGATTCCATATCAAAAAGATAACCCTCAGGAATAACAGGCATATTTTCATCATCACTTTCATCATCGTATTCAGATTCAATAATTTCTTTCTCTCTAGCCCTAGCAATTTGTTCATCAAGAAATTCACTAAGGGGCACAGTAGTATCAGGCATAGAAGCAGTTTCATCATAAGTATCATGCATAGCAGAAGTGGCATCATCAATAACATGCGACATATCGGAACGAATAGCAGAAGCAGGTTTAGGTGTCGCAAGATTACTCATAACAGAAGGTGAATCAAGTGCAAGGCTAGATGGCACTTCCTTACCTCCCCTCGTAGTTGAGGGATAAATTGTTGTCTTAGCGTCTTTCAAGTTCTTCATAGTGTCCAGCAGATATAAATCCCAAGTGACTCAAAGAATAGAGCTATGCTCCCCGGCAATGGCGCCAGAAAAAGGTCTTGATAACCCACAAGTATAGGGGATCGCAACAGTTTTCAAGGGTAGAGTATTCAACCCAAATTTATTGATTCGACACAAGGGGAGCCAAAGAATATTCTCAAGTATTAGCAGCTGAGTTGTCAATTCAACCACACCTGGAAACTTAGTATCTGCAGCAAAGTGTTTAGTAGCAAAGTAATATGATATTGGTGGCAACGGTAACAAAAGAGTAGTGCAAGCAATAGTAAATATTTTTGGTAATTTGTAGTGATTGTAACAATAGCAGCGGGAAAGTAAATAAGCGAGAACCAGTATATGGAAAACTCATAGGCATTGGATTAGTGATGGATAATTATGCCGGATGCGGTTCATCATGTAACAGTCATAACATAGGGTGACACAGAACTAGCTTCAATTCATCAATGTAATGTAGGCATGTATTCCGTATATAGTCTTACGTGCTTATGGAAAAGAACTTGCATGACATCTTTTGTCCTACCCTCCTGTGGCAGCGGGGTCCTATTAGAAACTAAGGGATATTAGGGCCTCCTTTTAATAGAGAACCGGAACAAAGCATTAGCACATAGTGAATACATGAACTCCTCAAACTATGGTCATCACCGGGAGTGGTCCCGATTATTGTCACTTCGGGGTTGCCGGATCATAACACATAGTAGGTGACTATAGACTTGCAAGATAGGATCAAGAACTCACATATATTCATGAAAACATAATAGGTTCAGATCTGAAATCATGGCACTCGGGCCCAGTGACAAGCATTAAGCATAGCAAAGTCATAGCAACATCAATCTCAGAACATAGTGGATACTAGGGATCAAACCCTAACAAAACTAACTCGATTACATGATAAATCTCATCCAACCCATCACCGTCCAGCAAGCCTACGATGGAATTACTCACGCACGGCGGTGAGCATCATGAAATTGGTGATGGAGGATGGTTGATGATGACGACGGCGATGAATACCCCTCTCCAGAGCCCCGAACGGACTCCAGATCGGCCCTCCCGAGAGGTTTTAGGGCTTGGCGGCGGCTCCGTATCGTAAAATGCGATGATTTCTTCTTTCTGATTTTTTTCTCTCCGAAAGCAGATATATAGAGTTGGAATTAGCGTCGGAGGGTTTCCAGGGGGCCCACGAGGTAGGGGGCGCGCTCCCCACCCTCGTGGACAGGGTGTGGGCCCCCTGGTCTTCATCTTTGGCGAGGATTTTTTATTATTTTTTCTAAGATGTTCCGTGGAGTTTCAGGTCATTCCGAGAATATTTGTTTTGTGCACATAAAACAACATCATGGCAATTCTGCTGAAAACAACGTCAGTCCGGGTTAGTTCCATTCAAATCACACAAGTTAGAGTCCAAAACAAGGGCAAAAGTGTTTGGAAAAGTAGATACGACGGAGACGTATCACCCTACAAGTTTGCAATTGCTGCAAGTAATAGATGCCATCCTAGATGTATCCCTTGGTGTTGGTTTCTCAAATGGGGTTTTCCTCCTCTTTGTTTGTTGCTTCCCAACCTTGTCTCTGAAAACCGGAGGCTCTATGTCTTGAGTTCTTGGCCACATATTTGGACTAGGGACGGGAAATATGATATGGCCATATGTTCTACATTGCCTTCTTGAAGAAATCACCCACAAAGTCTTCAGGTTGCAACTTAGCTTTCACAATTGCAGATACTGCATGATTGCAAGGCATAGCAGTCATATCCCATTTCTACATCCACTTGTTTTGTGCAGCAAGTTCACTGAGTAGGTGTTATCTCCACTACTAACTTGGTAAATGTTAGGACCAGCCATCAAAGTTTGGCACCAACTTGAGTTGTACTTGGCCTCCTCTAACATCTCAGCATATGTTGGGCAAATTTCCCAATTTTATGTCTCTGTCTTAGTTCTATTGGTGTTAAATTTGACCATCAATTTTGTGCTAATTCCTTCTATCATGGTCTTTATTGGCTTCCCTCCGACATCTAGTATCATTTTGTTAAACACCTCACTGATGTTGTTCACAAAGAGGTTAGTCTTGCAGTTAAAATCCATTGCATGTCTAACCCAAGTATGAACTGGTACTTTATTAAGCCATGCCCAAGCTGCCTTACACTCTCTTTTCAAATCATTCATTGCAGCAAGGTGTTCATTCTTAGTATAAGAGTATCTAGGTGCATCCATGTGTTTCTTTAATTCATCACCTCTAAAGCTAGCAGTTTGGAAATTCTGATATATATGTGTAAGGCGGAATCTTTGTGGACAATTGGGGAAAACATGGTTTACTGCATTTAAAAGGCCCTGTTGACACAATAGGAACTAGAGTTAAACATTGGGCCTTTTGAGTTGTTGACAGAGCAATGTGCATATGAAACAATAGAATTACAATAGAACTATGAGAAGAGAAGTTTACTTTCTGCCTATCAGAAATGATGGTATAGTAGCCAAACTTTCCGCTTTCTCCACCAAGTGCATCTCTCAACTGTGTTAAGAACCAGGTCCAGCTGCCTGTGCCCTCTTTGTCAACAACTCCAAATGCTATAGGATATATATTGTTGTCTCCGTCCTTTCCTGTTGTAGCAAGGATCTGTTGACATGTTGACAGCTTGATAAAACAACCATCTACCCCTGTAAAATGGCAAATGTGAGAAGATATTGTATTTAATGTGAGCACATAAACACTTCACAAGTTACAAAACACAGTGTACCAATGAATGGCTTGCATCCATTTAAAACCCCTTCTTTGCAAGCATTAAGACAGAAGAACATGCCATGGGACCTTGGATTTTTGCTTGGGTGCTCTGGCAGATGCTTAGTGGTCACAACACATGTACTGCCTGGGTTTGTATGTAATACATACTGCAAATAATCTTTAATCCTAGTGTATTGTCCTCTCTGATCTCCTTGGACAACCTTCAATGCTTGCTTCCTAGCCCTATAGGCCATATGGGTTGAGATCTCTACTCCATATTTCTTCTTCAAATTTTGCACTATTGTGGTGATTTAGTGTGCTAGTATCAGTTCTCGTCATGGCCTTACACTGGTGTGCCACCCATTTTCTTGCGACCTTGGTATTCTCTGCTACTGTTGGGCATGTGTGCAGAAAAGTAGCCTTTCTTATGCAAAAATTACTCTCATTTGCGATAACAGAAGCTGCAATGTCGAAAGAGCATTTTACATTAGTGCACACAACTATGATGTTGTCATTGTAGTTTCAGTGGAACTCATAGTTCATGTTCTGACCTATGTGAAATGTCTGAAGCGCTCTCCTAAATTGGTACACATTGAGGAAACAAAGCTTTCTATAAAACTGCTCCTATGGGTTCTCTCTGTCATCACTGTACCACTTCCTTGGCAAACATTTATATGCTCTACTCTTCCTTACAATGGGAAGAACAAAATGTTCTTCCTCAGCTCCATCATCATATTCCTTCTTCAACTCACCTACACCTATCTCCTCATCAGATCATGGTATCCACACATCCTCAAATCTTTGCTCCAAGCTAGAATGTGACCTCTTGGTTGGCCCTTTTCTAGATTTGTTCTTATTTGGTGGCTCATGTTGTTGCTCCTCATGCTCCACCTGATCCTCTTGCTCATGCTCAACCTGCTCCTATTCCTCTTCCTCAACCTGCTCCTCTTCCTCATCTTCCCCATACACTTCATCCACATCAGTGTCTCCTTCAAAATGAACGAGTGGGTCCTCTCTCTGCCTCCTCATCTCATTAAGCCTCTGAAGAAAGTCTTCATATGCATCCGGATCATAATCATCTTCAGTTAAAAGAACTGGTAGTTTTTTCTTAACCATTTGAACGTGATTAGCTGCCTTCTTATGTTTTCAAAATTTGGCAATCTTTGTTCTCCTCTTTAGCTCCATTAGTGTCTCCAGCTCATCGTGATCCATAGCAGCATCTAAGTTTGTGCTCTGCTGTGTGGAGAAGAACTGCACTGGCTCTGACTGCTTTTGTTTATTGGATTTTTCTGGTGATCTGAAGAGAACACCAGACGGATTGACTTCATACACATGTTTCTCTCCTAATTGACTCAAAGGAACCTGCTCCTCATACACATAGCCTGAATTAAAATATGCAGGTCTTTGATCAATGCCCCTAATCACTGTCAAGTTCACTACATTCTGATCCTTATTAGCAATATGGTCAAGCATCTCATCAACCTTCTCATCATCACAAATTTCTTCCAATCCTGCAATACCCACACCAAGATCCCTCACAAAGTAAATGTAATCAGTAGAATCAGCCATATCCCTCTATCTCTATTAGTGCTACCAAATTGTAATATGTGATGTCTGAAATGCAGATCATCTCTCCAAGTTGTCTCTGTCACGGAAGTGCATTCTAACTTCCCAAACAACAACATCCGAACTAGACGGCAAGATAATACAACAATTTTAATTAATACTACATAATTACTATAAAAGAAGTTAACATATAGCTCTTCCCACAGGTTTGAGAACTGCTCGTTTTTCAATCGACATTTCAAAACAATGTTGTCGATGTGATCAAAATGAAAATGAAATGCCCTCTTTTTTCTGTGTGACTTTGCTAGAGCAACTTGGTTTGGCCATCCTTGGTACATTAAAACTGATATCTTAGCCTAGAATCATCTTTCTATGCAAAGTATTATTCATGGCTTTCTTAATATGCAACCATGCCCACTATTTTCAATTTTATGTGGTGCATACAGAAATCGAGAAATGATTATCTTTTTGCCAGAAAATGCTCTCTTCTCATCAAGTTCATCATATTTTTGCTGCTGCCTTGCTTGATCCAAACATTTCATTGGTAAACTCTTCTGATCTTGCTCATGTTAATGATCAAAATCACATTCAACGGACCAAAAATGTGATGCCGCTTCAAGGTTGCACCCTTAGGAGTGATTTAATTGTCATAAGAGCTAAAATATACTCTGACACCTCCTACAAATGATTAAAAATTCCTGGTTTAGTGCACGGTACACCAGCCACGGGCATTGGGGGTTTTCTAAACTTTTTGCAGGGTCAAAAGGACGTTCAAGTGCAGATTCAAGCCTCTGTTGTGATCACACAATCTCCTCTTCAAGCTGAAGCCCTTGCTCTTCTTCTTGCAGCCAAAAAGGCTCATATTTTGCAGGTGGATCAACCAACCTTTCTCACTGACTGCCTATCTTTCGCGAAGGCGGCTGTGACCAGAAGTATTTCAGATGATTGTATTCTGTGGACTATCATAACTACCCTTGCTAATTTCTTCAGAACAACGAGCGATCTTCATGCGCGGGTCTACCACATATCTAGGGAGATTAATGAGATTGCGCATAATGTTGCTCATCAGATTCTCACTTGTGCATCGGAAGCTGTCTTTAGTTGCTTTGGTTCAGCTCATAGGAACATGTCATGCCCTGTAATCTCTCGTCTTTCTAACCTCAATCTACAGGGTTTTGTACCACACGTCGTACACTATCATTGAGCTAAATGAAATTTTGGCGTTGTGGGCGCCTTTCCTTGTTAAAAAAAGGTAAGTCAGACTCATTTTGTAAGCATAACACACAACCAAAAGCCAAAACTAACGCCTAAATCGTATAAGCGCAAAGAAGACTTTGCAAGGATAACGGTAGGACATGCCAAGATAATTCTTCTTCTTCTTTCATCATCGTGGTCGTCGTCATCATCGTTATTTTCTGGTATCAAGATTTGGTGAGGAATTTGTATCAATTATATGTGATATGGTAAGGAATTATCTCTAGCCTGAGAGATGGTAGTCCCAGGTGTGGCATTGCAAGATTGGAAAGGGCCGAATAGGGCTGCAAAGTCAAAATGCGCCTCTCGCAGTGACAATGCCACCACGGTTATTTTCTCATAATAGAAAAGTGAAAACATAACATTATAGACCAATTTTTTTTCCTATTTTGTGTTTTTACTAGTGGCTTTCTCCAGTTTTTTCTTTTCTCTATATTTCTTTTTAAAATTCATGAACATTTTTTAAAAAATTCCAAGAACATTTGTTCAATTTTGTGAACATTTTTTGAAATCTGAGAACATTTATTAAATTTTGTGAACATTTTTTGAAATCTGAGAATATTTTTTGGAGTCTGGAACTTTTTGAAATTCTCGAAGATATTTTGAATTCATGAATATTTTTTGAAATTCATGGACAGTTTTTTTGAATTGGTGAGCATTTTTTGAAATTTGTGAACATTGCTTTTTAGATCTGTGAATTGTTTTTGAATTGATGAAATTTTATGAAACCTAGGGACATATTTTTGGACTTCACGAACATAGTTTGAATTCACTACTCCCTCCGATCCAAATTAATTGACAAGCCTCTATACAATGCTATATAGAGGTTGTGTCAAATAATTAGGATCGGAGCGAGTATTTTTTTTTGAAATTCACGATCATTTTTTTGAATGGACAAACATTTTTCGAAATTCATGACCTTTTTTGGATTCATGATCATTTTTTCGAATTGACAATCAATTTTCGGATCGGCACACATATTTTGAAATCCATGATTTGTTTTTTGAATTAGGAACAATTTTGAATCAGCGAAGTTTTTTTGGATCAACAAAAACTTCTCAAAATTTATGAACCATTTTGAAATTAGGAACTCGTTTGAATTCCTGAACATTTTTAAAAAGAAAAAAAAGAAAACAGAAATAACGAAAAACAAAATGGGCGCCCGGCCCGCAATGGGCCTGTGCAAACCGTGCGGGGACGTCCCGGGGCGCTGCTATAACTCCTCACGTCGCTCAAACGTCCCTCAAGTTTTAGGTTTTAGGCTTTCGTTTTTATTTAATTTTATAATTGTACTAAATAATATATTTATTAGAAAAATATTTTACTACTTCAATAAAAAATGACTTGCATGTAAAAATATTTTTCATGTATTTGAAAGTAGTTATTCATCTTGTATTTTAAAAATGGTTCATGCGTGTTGCAAAAAATGTACATCCTGTATTTTAAAAAATATAAAAATGTTCACAAACTATTTAAAACAAATCATCATGTATTGAAATTTGTTCATCATATATTTGAAAACTATTAAAAAATTGTCGCATGTAGCTCAAAATGTTCATGCAATTTTTATAAAAATACACAATGATAGTTTTTAGATACACTTAACCAATTTTTGGTACATGACAAGAAATTATCGAATAAATGATAACCATTTTCTTAATACACAACGGTTACTGGGATACATGTCGATACTGGGGCAAGAAGGGCCGCTGGACCAACATGTGCTTATTGGGACTATTTGTTCTTTGATTGCAATGCGGGCCTCGAAGAATTAATTTTTGTGCTTTCTAGTATCGATGTATTTGTTAAGTCCGTTAATCATGCTTTTGTTAAGTAATTTCCCAGTGGCGCTTTCTTACATACCAGGGTTCGACTCCTAAAAAATTTTATGTATGTAATAAAAGCTACCATCCCTAAAAAAAGGTAATATAAGCTACTTTTTTTAATGGAAAAGTAATAAGGTACCTAGGCTTATGTCAAGATTAAAAAAAAACTTGTATGTATGTAAACACGCCATGCAGACGTTGCTGGTTTTTCTGATATATATGGTAAGCGCATTTTTATTGTGTTGAACAATACGCGGATGTTATCAGTCATGCTGATCTGCAAATTATAAAGTTTTACGTTCTGCAATGCATATGAGATAAGATTAAGCACAAAGATTAAGCAGCTTGCAGGTGTTGAGTTTCCTGGAATCCTCTGTTTATATGGATGAGCAATGAAGTACTCCTAGTATTGTAATGGGTCATTACAATGCTACTTTTTAGATGATCATATCATGAAAAATTCTCATGAATTACTTACAAAAAATCCTATCCTGCAGGGTTTTTTTTTCTGAATCAATCATCAATCCATCAAAGAGGCCAAAATGTTGTTCAGTGCCAACGTGCACACTCACAACGAAGCATCATCCGTTCCTGGGTGCACATCTAACCTGCAGGTCACAAATCCCTAGCTAGGGAGGGAAAACAAAGCAACAAAATACTACTAGTGTTGCATCATTTCCAGACACCATCCATCCATTTAAACATACTCCACCGGTTCATGTATAACACATTATGTATATATAGGAGGATCGGGTCGGATCGCATCGCTAGGGTTCCCTTTCTTCTTTCTTTCTTTCTTTCTTCCCATCCCACAAGAGAGAAAGGAAGATCGATCGACGACACAGACACACAATTCTACTAATAACACAGACAAGGAAGTTAGGAAGGAGGGAGCTTCTTCCTTCCTTCCCACAAGAAGGTATATATTCAGTCAAGTCAACCCACCAACCAGACCAGACCAGACCAGGCAACAAAAGAATATCATCTCTACTTTTTTTTTCTCTCTTTCTACAACCATGACAGGCAAAGAGGGGAGGGGGGACGAGGCAACGGAGATCAATCGACGGGCGGCGCCACTCTTCATCACCAAAAAAAGCTTCCAATTCAGATCAACAACAACAACACAAGTCTTCTTCTTCTTCTTGTCTTCTCTTCCTTGCATTCAGACTCCTTCCAGCCAGTCCGTTTGCCCCTGATACATAATATCACAACAGCAAACAACCAGTCAGCTTCACTTCAGTTTCATCAATTACTAGTGTTTTGGGATGCAATGCACAGATATATAAATTAATGTTGCAACCCAATGTGCGCCATCGTCAATATATAAACAAACAACACATGGCAAAGCGCTTCATACTTGTTTTAGGGAGTTACAGGCCTACTACATCTCAAATTATAACGACTCCATCACAGCAGCAGGGAAAATGAATGCAAATATAGGAGGGGCAATATGCACCAGACAAACAACAGGTGGCAAAGCGCAGTGTTAAAACAAAGGCCTCCATCACAGCATGGAAAATACATTACAACACTTAATTAGTTAAGTTTGCAACTTTCATACTCATATACCTGCCTACTTTGGGTGCCTACCAAAAAGGCACAACAGGATTTACATACTATAAGCTAGACTTTCACCATCACAAATTCCAAACAGCCTGGCCCTAGCAAGGGAACGGACTAAAGAAATTGACAAGAGAATTAATCAAGCTAGGACACAACACGGCAAAGTGTATACTATGAACATATATGCATCTCCAGGCACTATCATTCAACTATAACACATCATCACCCCTCTAATAACTCCCACACTTCTTATTCCACAAGAGATATTATCCAACTCCTACTAAATGCATAGATGACACTTCTCTGTGTCCAGGATATGAAAACCTTATCACGTCGCAAGACCAAATAAAACCGCTTCATAGTTTTCTTGTTTTTACATCAAAGCTAAAACAATAGTCAAACACAGTAGGAAATATATGGCATCCCGTACAACTATCCTAGATGCAGTGTAAGTCTGTAATTACTGAAAGCTGCCACTGTGCTCCTTGAGCCCAGCGCTTATATTTTCAACAAGCCTATACAGCTCTGTCTACCTGAACAGCTTTGACCAAACAATCAACAAGAGGAAAACAATCAAACATCTTGATCAGCAAATGAATTGGTACTGATACTGAAGTTTTGCTCCTATTCGCTCCTCTAACATCTATCTAGTCTAGATAAACATGACATGACCATACAACTAGCCGTTTTACTTATACACGTGCATTGGCTAAAGCCAGACAAACAAATGAAAACCTTAACTACCGGCTGAATGCTTAATAGAAGAATTTTCCAACAGTGAAACTAGCATGGATCATAGGGGAAAAAATCACCGTCAGAGCCGCGTTGACATTTAACACTGTCCAGCTCATCATAATAAAATAAGGTAAATGCTAACATCTAAATTGAGATATTGACCATTTATACTATTGGGTAGCAATGGAAAACCATACAGGGGTGAACTAAAACCGCCATTCTACTTCTAGACGTGGCATCAGGCAACCAAAACAAATAAATGAAAACCTAAACTGGAGGCTGAGCGCTTAATTAACAGAGCATTTTCCTACACCTCCCATCGAGAATCACCAGTCTATTAACTTATTATTGCATTGAAGATAGATAAAGTAGATATTACTAAAATCAAAATCAAGATACTGGAGTATTTGGTAATAACAGAAAGCTGTACAAGGTATGTTTTCGGTCTACCAGGCGGAACGTGTGGTGGTAATCGTCTTACGCAAGCAACCATAATAATAATGAAAAGTATGTAAAGGCGGTAACAATTGCGATGTGAAAGGTTATATCTGGTGAACTAAAACCGCCACTCTCTAACCGTTTTACTTTTACACGTGGCATCGGCCAACCCAGACAAATAAATGAAAACCTGAACTGGAAGGTGAACACTTCATTAATAGAGCATTTTTCCTATGGTCTAACTAGCATGGCTCATAGAAAAGATTAACCATACAACTAGCTACGTTGCACGTGGCATCGGCCAACCCATACAAATAGACCAAAACATCAACTGCAGACTGAGGACTTAATTAACAGAAAGTTTTCCTAGTGTGCAACTAGTCTCATCATGCCATTGCAAGATAGATAAAGTAAATAATAAAATCTAAATCAAGATATTGGAGTATTTGGTAATAATAATGGAAAGCCATAAAATGTATGTTCTATGTCAACCTGGGGGCAATCGACTCACGCAAGCAACCGTTATAATGAAATAAATATGTGAAAGCGGTAACAAATGCAAGGCGAAAGGTTATACCTCCTTATCCCCCTGTTCCCCTCTTCCTTGCAAGCGCTTCAGTCGAGATCATCATACGAGCGACCGCTCGCATCTGGATCGTCGTTGTAGTCAGCAGAGCCAGCAGCGTCCTGGTCGCTGCTCTCCGCCTGCTGCGCGCCAAAAGCGGCCCTGAGAGGCCAGGGCAGGGAGATCCTGAACCTCCTCTCCATGACCCTAGGCGAAGGGCTGCCACCACCAGGAGACGCAGGTGCCGCCGCCGCCGCAGCAGCAGCAGCAGGGGCAGCGGCCTGGCGCTGGTGGTTCTCATAGTCAGGGTCATCGGTGGGCAGCTCGTGGCGGCAGACAGGGCAGGAGCTGTGGAGGTCGAGCCAGGGCAGGATGCAGTCCTTGTGGAAGACGTGGTTGCAGGGGAGCTGCTTGGCGGCGGCGCCGAGGAGGAAGTCGTCCATACAGACGGCGCACTGGGCGCCCCCGTCGGCGGCCATCATGTCGGCAGAGACGGCGACGTCGGGCAGGGCGGCGACGGCGGCCTTGGCGGCGGGCGGGGTGCCGTAGCGGCTGGGGTCGTTCTCGGCGAGCTGCTGGATGAGCTGCTCGAGGCCGGATCCCATGAAGTAGTCGCCGAGGCTGACCCCGCCGGGGACGGGGCCCCCTTGGAAGGAGGCGAATCCGCCGGGGAAGGAGGAGCCCTCGAGGACGATCTGGATGGTGGCGCCGCCCGAGAGGAGGCCGCCGAGGTGGCCGTGGAGGAAGTCGGTGACGTCGAACTGGTTGTTGGTGGAGGCGGCGCGGGGCGCGGAGGGGGATGGCGGGCCGAGGACCCCGGCGAGGTCGCTGGGGTTGCGGAGGTCGAGGAAGCTGGCGAGGGGGAAGAAGGGGTGGATTTGGGGGCTAGGGTTTGGGGGGTCCTCGTCGTCGAGGAGCTCCTCGACGAACCCCCCGGCGCAGAGCGGGCAGAAGACCTCGTCGTCGCGGGAGGCGGGGGCGGCGATGGCGACGGCGCGGTCGCACTGGTGGCAGAAGTAGCGCTGCTGCGGGAGCGGCGCCGACGACGACATGGCGGCGGCGGCGGCGGCGGCGGCGGCGGCGGCGATGGATCCGACGGGGGTGGGGAGGGGATGGATTTGGGGGGAATTTCGTAACGGAAGCGATTGATTTGGGTTGGGGTTTTCGATTTCGATTTTTCTTTCGGCCGAATTTCGACTGACTGATTTTATATCTAGGGTAGAGCGACGACTGGGAAGGAAGGTGTTGGGCTGACAGTGGGGCCCGCGTGGACTCGTCTGCCGTCTCTCCTCTCCTCTCCTCTCCTCTCCTCTAGGCAAGGCAGTTTCCTCACCCAACAACACTTTTTTCTTCTTCTTCTTTATTAAAAGGGGATAATGGATTTTCATTTATTTATTTGCTAAAAAATAGTATATCTCAACATCCATCAGAGAAATTCATTCATCGCCCAACAGCAACATTATATACAAAAAATCAGGTCGCAAGCAATCGGGAGGAAACCCTGGATCATAGTTTGTCCCGGGGCGGGGCCCGGCCATCTTAGATTGCCCATGCCCAGAGGGCTTGCGCCGAATTCAACCAACGTGTGCTCATGGTAGTGGTGAGGCAGGTGACAAAGATAACTTGCGGGTAAAGGCAAAATTGAGTGCACGCCTCATGAGGAAGGGATATATGGTGACGATATCTAGTTGTTCTAGGGCTGTGGTTGAAAAAAAAACCTAGCTCACAAGCGATCCGCAAGCTATAGAAAGTGTATCAAATGTGAGATCCTAGGATGAAATGGTCCAAAGTCACCTTATACTAGTCTCACTAGCCTTCTTTAGGACAGCAATGACAAGTTTCATTGGCCTCTCGTCCTATCTGTATGAAATATTGTAAAACTGTTGTGATCTAATTTTCATTGCATTACAGAGAGTACATGGGGGGATACATATAGCAGGCGTCGTAAGCGATCATGCGATCGTGGCGATCGTGGGCAGGAGCGTGGGACGCTCCTGCGAGGACTCCTGTGTTGACCTGGTCCGTTGCCTGACCTAGACCATCACCTAACACCCCCCCCCCCCCCCGCAGTGTCAGCGGCGAGCTCGACGACGTTGAGACTGAAACGGATGCCGGTGAAGGTTGCGGGTGGAAGCCCCTTGGTGAAGATATCGGCGAACTGCGCGCTGGTGGGAACATGAAGAACCCTCACCTCACCTAATGCTACTTTCTCGCGTACAAAGTGTATGTCAATCTCGATATGCTTAGTTCTACGATGCTGGACCGGATTACAGGACATGTATACAGCAGAAATGTTGTCACGGTACACGACAGTGGCCCTCTGGATGGGTCGATGAAGTTCACCAAGCAGCTGGCGAAGCCAAACTGTCTCAGCAACAGCATGAGCTACCGAGTGGTACTCGGCTTCCGCGGAGGACCTGGAGACGGTTAGCTGTCGTTTTGACGACCAAGAAATCAAATTATCACCCAAAAAAACACAGTACCGGAAGTAGATCGTCGAGTATCGGGGCAACCTGCCCAGTCTGCATCAGAGTAGGTTGTAAGAGAAGTGGGAGAGGAGGTGTTGAAGAGAAGACCGTGATCGAGGGTGCCTTTGAGGTAACGGAGGAGGCGCTTGATGTGGTTAAAGTGAGGGATGCGGGGATCATGCATGTACAGGCAGGCTTGTTGCACGGAGTAGGCGATCTCAGGGCGGGTGAGGGTCATGTATTGTAAGGCTCCTGCGAGGCTGCGATAGAGGGTAGGATCAGGGTATGGATCACCGGACGCGGAGAGTTTGGAACCAGTTTCAGCGGGAGTGCGCGTGGGATGACACTCGAGCATGCCGGCCTTGGAAAGGATGTTAAGAGCGTATTGCCGCTGGGACAGAAAGAGGCCTGAAGACGAGCGGGAGACAGCGACACCGAGGAAGTGATGAAGCTGCCCAAGATCGGTCATACAAAATTCGGCACCGAGGAAGTGATGAAGTTATTAATGTGTTAGACATCTTCCTTTTTTTCTCGCATTGTTATTCATGTGATGAGCAAGCAGACTCAGTGTCTTAGTTGTAGTTTAACCAATTTGGGGTTGCCTTGTTGATCAAGCCACAATTGGATTAAGGGTTCATGGTCAGTGGCATTCTACATGTGCTCACGAGAAGCAAATGGAATGATAAGGATAACTAGTGGGTAAAGGTAAAATCGGATGCACGGGTGAGAACGGATGGGTACATGTTGATGATATCAAATTGTTAGGGTGCGGTGAAAAAAACCCCGCTCACAAGCGATCCGCAGGCTATAGAAAGTGTATCAAATGTGAGAGGCGCCTAGGATGAAATGGTCCAAAGTCACCTTATCCTAGTCTCACTAACCTTCTTAGGACGGCAGTGAGAAGTTTCATCGGCCTCTTGTCCTATGTGTGTGAAATTTGAAAACTAACAACCCCCCTCTATGTTCATCTATCTCCGCCAGATTTCCGATACAAGCGATCGACTGTCACTTTGAAGATGTCCAAATATTGACCACTTCATGGGTATCACTATTGAGTCTTGACCACAAACACAATTGAGGTCGATCTCTCAGGCCAAGAAGGCGCCCTCTTGGACTGCATAAACTTCCATGACTAGAGGGCTCGTAGTCATACCAACGTGTGTAGCGTGCCCACTGCATCTCAAAGTTTTTTTTAGGAAGGCATGCAAAGTAAAACCAAGGGCCTCTTTGTTCGAAGGAATTTTATAGGTATTTTAGAAGATACTATACAGAGATACAATGCAGTCGACTTTGAAGGTATTTTGAATATCAGTTCATTGTTATCTCCCGTCCTTTCTTCCCATAGTTGGGGTAAAAAGCTAGTTGACAACACTCGTAAATGCATGATTTGGTTGTACCCACAACCAACATGTGCTTGCTCCGTCCATAAATCAATGCCTATCGAACTTTGCGCATCCAAGGAAGAGCGTTACCGGTCACGTCACAAGCCAGGGAGCTCATACTTGCCTTCATTGCACTCGTCGCGTGGAGGTGCTTCTGTATCGTGTGGGCCCTTAAATTGGACAACACACATTGCGTTCATCACAAATAAACAACTCAATAATCAATAATAGAAAGGGTTTTTATCATTTATGGTTATGTGCCCAACAACAACATGCATGCCAATCAAGCCGCAAACAATCAGGAGGAAACCCTGGATCACAGTTTGTCCCGGGGGCCACCCATCTTAGATTGCCCATGGCCATGGCCGGAGGGCTTGCGCCAAATTCAACCAACCTGTGCTCGCTCCGTCCACACATCGTTGCCTAAATCTGACGCTTGCAACTTAGAGCCCTGCTGGTCACGTGGCGAGAGAGGGTGACTCACATTAATCCGCCTTCCTCGCGCTTGTCGTGCTACTCACACCACATCGTCGTTAAGGCTTCATGTGTCGGTGAAATTCCTTATTCTCATGATAGACAAATGAAAGTGCATGAGAAGCAGTGGACCCGTGCTAGTGGCAAGGAAGGGTGACGAAGATAATTAGCGGCTAAAGGCAAATTGGGTGCATGGCTGGTGGAGGAAGGGATATATGTTGAAGATATCAAGTTGTTTATAGGGGGTGTGGTGAGAAAACCCTAGCTCACACGAGGTTCATGGGCTATAGAGAGGTGTATCAAAACTGCAAGTTGCGTCGTCTCATAAACTAAAAACCACTTAAGTCAATACTATTTAGACAAGATCTCGCTAAAACTCTAAGAGGCCTGTTTCGAGAAAAGTAAAGAAAGGTCGAGTGTAGGTTTCGAATCATTTAGTCTCTTTGGAAGGAATTTATGAAGAGAAGTCTCTCTACGTACTATGCAAAAAAAAGTGGTGTTTAACACTAAAAGTTGTAACAACGGTATCGACAACCAAAAGTACATGCTCTAATTGTATGGACAGCCAACTCATTCATGCTGGCTCCATCCATACATCACTATGGAGGATCAAGGTAAGAGGCATGGTCCCACAGTGAGCGAGAGAAACTAATATTCCTGGTTGTTGGCGGGGGCAGAGGCACGGGGCGCGGAGGGGGGTGGCGGGCCGAGCACCCCGGCGAGGTCGCTGGGGTTGCGGAGGTCGAGGAAGCTGGACAAGGGGAAGAAGGGGGAAGAAGGGTTTGGTGGGTCCTCATCGTCGAGGAGCTCCTGCTGCTGCTGCGGGGGAGCGGCCGACGATGACATGGCGGCGGTGGCGATCGATCCGACGGGGGGATGGATTTGGGGGAATTCGTAACGGAAGCGATTTGGGGGCGATTTTTCTTTCTTTCAGCCGAATTTCGATTCGATTGATTTTATACCGAGGGCGACGACTGGGGCGGCTGACAGTGGGGCCCGCGTGGACTCGTCAAGGATCCAGAATGCTCTTTTCTCTAGTCTAGTACGCAAGGCAGTTTCCTCACACTTGCATCATCTTCATCTACTACAAGAAAAAGAGATACTACTATTGCTTCTCAATCACCAGGCATCTATATCCCGTCGTGTTTTTGCTTTGACGATTCGCCACTTGGTCGATGGCGACGTAAAATGTGTGCACCCTACCGACGCGTGGATTATTTTGGGATCTCACTGTGTAGATTCGCGTTGTGGTTTTAGTTATGCTGTCAAAATTTTCTTAACTAGCATGCACGAATTATGGGTGCGTTTAGTATTTTCTGGGTATGTGGGCTTTACGTGGCCAGAAGGTTGTGGATAGGTTAGACTCTCCTTCCTCTCCATTATCTACGCGTGTCGCTCCCCTTTATGCAAGACTCGAGCGTCCACTGCCGCCCTCCTCCCATAGCATCCCATTGCTCACTTCGTCGTCCGCCCTGCCTACGCCTTGTGCACATCCAGCTTCTTCTCATCGCCCTGACCAGCCACTCAATGTTGCCTAGCCTGCTGATGGATAGGATTGCTGCCTCGCCGTTCGCTGATGATCAGTATGTGAGAATTTAAGCAGGGGCTAGCCGTTTATGGCTTGAAACTGATGGATTTGTTTCTTCATGCACAACTGTTTGGTGATACTATATGATTCCTTATATGGTAACAGCAAGAAGGGAAGTGATGATGGTGAGTAGTATATTTATCCTTGATTAACTCTGACAATTAGCAATTGTTTGGAACGACATTGATGCAGCCTGTGACTAGCAGGAATATTAACTTCTTTCCATGTTCGAATTTGTCATCCAAGTTTGAGTGACAATAGGGCCAAGCAGGAGGATCTTGCTACCAAGTCTAATTATTTTGGAATAAGTGCTGATAATGGAACTGGGTTGTTTTCATCTTCTATATTACCTTTTGATAGCAGCCCCAAAAGGTCAATTTATTTTAATTTTTTAACCTCAAAAGTGCTCAACTATGCAAACCGTGTTCAGGTTCTAAATTTCATACGTTTTGCTACCCATCTGCAAAAACATATATGGTATAACCGAGTTTACAGGTCAATTTATTGTAGAGTAAATTTGATACCCTCTTTTCAGGTTGTAATATACACCATTTTTTTGATCCATTTCAACAAGGCATATGCACCATGGTGCTTCATTTCAAATAAGTTGTTCTTAAGAAGCAAAGGGAATGATCGGAGCTCTTATGCGTTTTGCCCTTTAGATATCATGCAGGCTAATTAATTCTCCAGAGAGGCAAGTCATTATTCCTGGAAGCTATATATATATATATATATATATATATATATATATATATATATATATATATATATATATTAAAAATGTATGTCTGGTCTGCTTGAGTGTCTGTCAATATATGAGTATTCTGAAAACCAGACTGATAGTTTAGCTTAATATATCAGTCGTTTTCACTCCTGCCATTGGGTTCTCCATGCACATCGGTAGCATTCTTTTTCTTAAAATCATCTCATTTTTTGCCACTATCTTCTATATATTAACGAATTATTTTTGCAAAGCAGCCGGTACAAATTAATGCTAATTGTTCTTCATTTATTTTCATCAGGTTAAATGTTTCAAATATTGCTCCCAATATTCAAAAAGATACACTTCTCTTTGATATTTCCAGTTCTATATAAGAGCGTTTCGTAAGTCGGGTTACTGCATCTTTTGTTCTTGATGTTCCCGTTAAACCCTAAACCCTATATATTAACGTGGTAGCAGTGAGGCCGGCGAGCAGTCGCCGGGAGGCACGCCGCCGAATATGAAATGCCGTGGGGAGGGGGCGAGTCGAGGGAGAGGCTAGGCTTTTACTCCGAGCTGTAGCAGCCGAAAATATGTAGGGGAGGGAGAGGCGCATTTTTCCTGCACTAACTATTTTTTTGATCGGTTAGATGCATATTAGAGAAGTAAAACCGACTTTTTACTCCTCTGACACCGGATAAATCGGGTTTTCTGTTGAGTAACTGCAGCCTGTGCGGCGTGATAGGATATATGATATATTTCCTCACTACATGTGTTGTGCAGTGCAAATCTGTTTCGAGTCCATTTGATAGTTCTTTCCGTTCTTCAAGTTTGAATAAATATATGGCTGCTATGGGGGATTGATCACTACCGGAATTTCGCCTAATCCCGACTATGCCGACGATGGTCAGCGGAACCGCCAGGGTCCTATTTCTTGGTGGATAGCTGGTTTCGAGTGGATCCGATCACCATTTCTTGGAGAAATTTCCTGAGCAAATGGTACAAGTGAGCATGTACCAATGATTTCTCTTGAGCCTGTAGAAGAAGTACATGAAATTTATGGGGTCAATGATGAAACACTGTGGCCGACCTTCTTCTCTATGAGACCGTCAGGCAGGCTTATACCATTACGCTCTGCTCTGCTAATATGGTCAGGCAAATTCTGCCATTTTTTTTCCAAGTTGAAAACCATCTTCATACCATCCCAGCAACCAACAACAATGCTCCTTCAGAGGCAGACTGTTTGATTTTTTGGCGAACCTTTTGTATCATTTTGATTACGTATATTGGGGGAATTGTACATAGAGAGGAAGTGACCACGTCCAAGATCTTCTAATCTATAAGCAGACGATTCATTTGTGGAAGTTGGACCACATGCAGCGAAGAACAAGGGGTGCAGGGAAACAACATCTCAATCCTCGGAGGTTCGTTAATTTTCAGCAAAACATGAATGAGTTGGTTTTGTTTGACTTTCCATATATATGTATGTTTCCTGATGATAAATTGAGATGGAAAAGTGTATCTATATACCTACTAATAAAGCAAGATGTGTTTCTCCAATTTTTCCATCCGTTCATCGTCCAATTTTTGTTTTTCTATCCGAGGTGGTACTAAATTTTTGCGCGTCCGTATTTTACCAATCCAGATTTTCGTACTTGGACCGCACACGCTGTGGCCCAGCTAAGCCAGCCCACGTATTTCCTTGCCCATAAAGCTCTAAAAACTCTATTAGTCACCTGATGCGGCAGATAGTCAGAGCGTCGCACAGGTCACCTCAAACGATGCCGGCCCGTTTTGTTTTTCCTTCGAAATTTATTTTTAATTTTACCTTATTTCCTAATTAAAACTTTTCAAAAAAGGTTCGAATTTTTAATGAAAGTTTCGAAAAATGTTCAGGATTACAATATTGTGTTCCCGTTTTTAAAAGTGTTGGGAAAAATAATTTTTTCTCTTTCTGATTTTTTTCGAAATTCAGGACATATTCATTAAAATTCCATTTTTTGCGTTTTCAAAAATTGTTTAGGATTTTCAGAAAAAATGAAAAATATCTACATTCGAAAAATATTCTTGTTTTAGTGAAATGGTCATAGATTCAAAATAAATTCCGTGTTTAAAAACAAATTTTATTAAAAAATTCTGAATTTTCCAAACATGTTCCATTTCCAAAAGTTAGTCATGATTTCAAAATATTTGTGTTTTCATAAAAGGTTCATGTCTTCACAAAATAATGTGTTTCAAGTTTTGTTCATGTTTTTTTCAAAATAGACGGAATATTAAAAACATTGTTTGTAATTTCAAAAAATGTTCACTTTTATAGGAATATTCGGCAATTCATATTTTTAAAAAATTTCAAAAAATATTTTAAATCCGACGTTGCAGTATGTTCTTAAATATTCGCGCTGGCTATTGGTTAGCAGTACACGTTTGTTGCCATGGCTAGCAGCACGCGGTCAAGTCTTTAAGGTCATGTGTTCGATCATTCAACCCGTCATTTTTCTGGACGGTCACCGGGAGGTCAAAGGAAAAAGAAAATAAAAACACATGATGCGTCGTGCAACCCCGCGTGGCGTCGTGGCGTCAGTCAAGGCGACGGTTCCCGAGGTGCCCTCCGCCGCCCCCGATGCGCCATTAAGGCCGGCGTTATGCCGGTGCGTCGGTCACCTACCCGCCGCCCGCCCGTCCTTAAAACTCCACCACTCGGTCTGCCTCACCCACCCCCACTCACCTCACCCACGGATGCGATCCCGCAGACGCGTTCCTCACTCCACCGACGAGCTAAAGGATGGAAGATTTCATAGTTCTTCATAGGTCATCCCTTTATATCCGTTGATTTTATGTTAACTATAAAGATTGACGGTTGAGATTTAAAGTGTGTCTAGAGTTGATAAAAATTACCCACCAATGCTATCCATAAGTGAGAAAAAACGATTGATTTTTCTTCTTGTCCGCCGAAAAGAACAATTCATAAAAAAAGAAAAATTTATAAACGTTGGTCACTATAGGGGAGTCAAACTCGCCTCTTAAGCCCAGCTCGAGCCCAGCTAAAACTGTGACGCTCGGCAGAGGGACACTCGCAGCGTCTTTGGCTGGCCTGGGTGGATCAGGTCGTGCATCCAGTGCGGTCTATGCAGCGTCTTTGGCTGGCCTGGGTGGATCAGGTCGTGCATCCAGTGCGGTCTATGCAGCGTCTTTGGCTGGCCTGGGTGGATCAGGTCGTGGAAGTGCACACGGGATGAAGGCCAGTGGCCGAGTGTGAGTGACGTGCATTTTCCGGCATAGGGGCTCGACACACCACTAGCAGCCGATAACATAGTGGGCAGCCAAGGCACGTCTGCAACACTACGTCTCGCGGTGACATGCTGGCATGATGGCGCGTGTCTGTGACCCGGCGATGGGCCAGCTTGCGTGGCTCGTGCGACACGATGGTGATAGTACGCGATGCTCGCGGCGTGCCAAGCCGAGCGCGTGATTCGCAGCGGCAACGGGCCATGGTGATGACAACTAGGGGTGGTGCGGCTACTCCTGCTGATAGGCGTGAAGCTTGCATCAGCGCACACATGGCGAAGGTCGATAGAAAAGAGTGGGCGATGTGCATCTGCCGCACCGGCCCCGCGTGGCAATCAGGCCTCACCGGCGCACGAATCCGGCCGTTGCCTCCCCTGCTGCGCGCCACCTCCCACCAGATGTTGCATCCCCCTACAGAGGACCAGAGAGAGCACGACCGCGCCTCCCATTGTCTCTCGCTGGTGGCCGCACTCCTTTCCGGCTCCGGCCAAGAGCGTGCCGACAAGGGCGTTGCGCGGCCGGCTCAGCAGCATGGTCAGAGCAGCGGGGAAGGTTCGCGAAGGCGGTTTGGCGATGGTAACACAACCCACTCAGCCGCAGACGACCAGCGGCGCCTCGCCCTGCTCACCATTGATAGTGCGATGCAAGCACAACCAAATAATTAGTATTCAAAGAATTTACTTTATGGTAGTAATACCTTGCAAGCTTCTTGAAAACGAATCTGTATGCTTGATGTGAACAGAACTGCTCCCAGCGTCTTCTGCACCATGGCTCAAGGCGCAGATGTCAGGCTAGTGGTGCGAAGTCTGTCAGGCTAGGCTGAAGAAGGCTGCGGCCCTGGAGTCTTTAGGGGCCGTTTGGATCGCTGCCTTCAACTACCAAGCCAAAATATTGGCGTTGACTGGGACGTGGGTGTCTGTTTGGATTACTTCCGATTTTTTGGCATGCCCAGCTCGCCCGCACTCCCTCCTTCTGATTCCACGCCAAATTATTGGCGAAACCTGGGCGGGCGATTTGGTCGCCATTTTTTTGGTCAGCCCACGATTGGTAGGGCGAACCTGGGCACCAACCAAACAGCCCCTTAGTCTCGCAACTTGCGTCCCCAACTTGTCTATTTGCGGACATGAGTAAAGCATACGACAGGGTTGAGTTGGAATTCCTTAGAGCTATGTTGACCAAGATGGGCTTCGGGCCAAGGTGGGTCGATCTGGTCATGAACTGCGTCTGCACAGGTCCGGTACCAGATCAAGGTGAACGGGGAATTGACTGAACAGTTTTCACCTTCTCGAGGCCTACGTCAGGGTGATCTGGCTTCGCCATACCTGTTTGTTATTTGTGCGGAGGGACTCTCGGCCCTGCTGCATGATGCGGAGGTGTCGGGGAGGATCACTGGCGTCCGTATTTGTCAGGGGGCACCGGTTCTGTCACACTTGCTGTTCGCGGATGATTCTTTGTTGCTGCTGAAAGCGAAGCAAGATGAGGCCCTGGAGCTTAGGCGACTGCTGGATCTATATGAGGCGTGTTCTGGTCAGTGCATAAACCTCGAGAAGTCGGCTGTCATGTTCAGCCCGAACTCGAAAGAGGAGGTTAAAGCCATAGTGAAGAACGCGTTGCTGATCCATACTGAACAATGGAATGAGAAGTACTTGGGGTTGCCGGCTCATGTTGGCAAGTCCAGGAAAAAAGCGTTTGGTTTCGTCAAGGGGGCCATGGCTGGGCGGGTCTATGGGTGGAAAGAACGTCTTATTGCAAAGGCTGGGAAGGAGACCCTTGTCACTACAGTTGCTCAAGCCATTCCCACCTTCGCTATGTCATGCTTCTACCTGACAAAAACTTTCTGTGAGGAACTAAGCTCTTTGGTCAGAAACTATTGGTGGAGCCAACAAGACAAGGAGAACACAATTCATTGGATTGGATGGAAAACTCTCACGCTTCCAAAGGCTCAGGGAGGGTTAGGATTCCGGGACATGCACGGGTTCAACATTGCCATGCTGTCGAGGCAGATTTGGAGGCTGCTCCAAAACCCGGATTCCCTATGTGCGCAGGTGTTGCGAGCTCGTTACTATCCCAATGATCAACTGCTGGAGGCCGCCCCGAGAGATGGCATCTCTTACTCCTGGCGTAGCTTGCTTCATGGGATGCAACTCTTTCGGGAAGGATACATTTGGAGGATTGGGGATGGCACCCAAGTTAATATCTGGAATGATCCGTGGATACCGCGGCCCTGGTCACGACGCATCTTAACGGCATGAGGGCCAAATTTCCTGGATAAGGTTTGTGAGCTTATTGATCCATCCACAGGCCAATGGGACGAACAGTTGGTACGAGACACTTTTTGGGCCGACGATGTCAAGCACATCCTTCAGATCCCTTTGAGAGATGGGGCCCAAGACTTCATAGCCTGGCAGTATGACAATAAGGGTACTCACTCCATCAAATCAGCTTATAAGCTCTTCTGCCAGCTGGAGGAAACCAGGGTGACCGGGGACGTGGGTGCAAGTAATGCGAACCCGGGATCTCTGAACAGAGTGGAGGATGACTCGTGGAAGTGGATTTGGAAATTACCCTGCCCGAAAACCATTCAAATGTTCACTTGGAGAGTCAAGCATGAGTCCCTTGCGCTACGGACGAATGTGGCCCGGAGAGGCATCCCTATAGCTGGCACGAAGTGTTTGTTCTGCGGCAGAGTTGACGAGGACGGGGCTCATCTCTTCATCAAATGCAAAACTGTCAAGGGCGTCTGGAGAGAGCTTGGTATGGAACGGGAACGCGGTGCGTTGGAACGGATCACGTCCGTGCATGCAACATTGGACTTCTTGTGGGGGCTGGATGTAAAAAAGCGACTTCTTGTTCTCACTTTCTGGTGGTTACGGTGGTCTAATCGCAACAAGCTTCGTTCAGGAGAACTGCCACTAGCGGCCGAGGTTGTGGCCAGAAGAGCTCAGAGCAGTGTCCTGTAATTCATGCACATATATATCTCCACCGATCCCAAGCCGTCACCGGAGAGATGGAGGCCTCCAGTGGATAGTGAGTACAAGATTAACGTTGATGGATCCTTCGTCCCTGGGCAGCCCAATGCTGGTTGGGGCGTCGCCGTGCGAGATGCGGGAGGCCATCTTCTGTGCGCTCGGGCGGGTTGCGAAGAGCATGTAAACGATGCCTTTGCTGCTGAAGCCCGTGCCGTGGCTCAAGCTCTAGCTGATGCTCTGGACTTCTAGCTGATGGTACGTGTGGAATTTGAAACGGATTCCCAACTTCTAGCTGATGCTCTGGACTTGGGTAAGGTGGACTCCTCGGCGTACTCAGCTGTGATTGAGGACATGAAATACCAACTAAAGCTCTGGTTCTCCAAGTTTACAATTTCTGTTTGTAGAAAGAGTGCCAATTCGGTGGCACATGAACTTGCCAATCTTGGTCGAATGTGTGAGATAAACCACTGTATGCAGTGGAACTCTGATGTACCAGCCCATGTGGGCGTCTGTGTCTCGGGCGATATGCCCAGCCACCGTTAAGCAATAAAGCCTAGTTTGCTTTAAAAAAAAACTTGTCTATCTGCTAGTATCACTTTGCATGTACATACAAGGGATAAACTGGATTTTCTTAATTTAGTACTCACGTACACAGCCATCCGAGTTTGAATCATATCTGTCCCAGATTTGACCGGCCAGTTTCCTTTGTCTCTTCGTGATGATGTATAACTCTCAACTCAACTAATCCATCACCCATAGGGAACCGTGCTAAAGCAGAGTAGCATCTAGCACAGGAGGAGGTAGGGTTCGAGGAGGAAGAAGGGGATCGGGATGAGAGTACAATGTTCCAGATAATTCTCGATGCCTCTCCACCTAACGCACACCAACACTTAACCACCCAGCTCCCAGGTGGCTGGGTCGAACTTGTGGCTGGGCCGCTTCTTCCTCCTGGGCCGGCCTTCTCCAGGGTTGTGGGCCGTAGAGGTACTTGGGTCCGTGACAGGTTTGGGCCGCGTTGGCGCTTGTATCGATTGGGCCACCTGCTGTGCGCCTCCTCGGCGAGGAATGGCTCGCCGACCAACACAGAGTCAGAGTCGCTGTCGGTGGCAGCCTTGGGCGCGGGCTGCGCCGGCGCCTTGGATCTCTTCCTCTTCACCGGAGACTTGACGACAGGTGTGCGCTTGCGGTTGCGGGTGGAGGCCCTCAGCGTCAGCGGTTGTTCCGTGGCGAGGGCGGCGGCCGGCGGTAGGCTCTCCATGTCCATGGCTACTTCAACTTCCAGCTCGCAGCTCACTGGGTTCGTGGAGATGGTTTGGAAGATGGATCTGAGTGTGTGCGGGTGCAGGTGAGGATTTTGGGGGTTTTAAAAGGAGGTTTGAATTTTGATGATGATGATTTTGCGGACGATCAGTTTTGGCTGGCCATCGGAACCGGAGCATGCAGGAGGTGAACGTTGGAGCTGTATGCTGATTGATAGTTTCCTTCCATTTTAATTTTGATTTTGATTGATTGTTTCCTTCCAATCGTATACTTTACTTACTTACGTGATAAGTATATTCCAGTTTCCTTCCTTAAATTGCTTATTACGTCTCCATGCCATCATATATTTCAATTACAATATATACTATATAGTAAATCAGATTTGGAATGTGCACCGTGCTTCCATGATTACCATCAGATTTGGAATACGTGATTGATTCATTGATTTTCTTTTTTTTTCAGTGTACACACGTGGTTAATTTCCCGTTTTCCAAGGTATATATACGTGATTGATTTTCATTTACCGAGTGAAGTCTGAAATAAACCTCGTTTTCATACGACCTGTCGGAACTTCCACCTCCAAATCCCGGTCGTTAGAGCCCTTGAGGTTGTTCCCAAACAGGGATGGATGATGTGGAGTGGGGCGAGACCGGAAATGCTGAGTCGGCAAGATCATGGGTCCCACTGGTCTTGGCGCGGGCCAAAATTGGATTAACAGGGGGAGGGGTCAAGTAGAGACTTTTGGGGGGGCATTTATGCCGTGGTACAATAGTCTGATTTTCAGCTATGCGCCAATTTTTCTTTTACTTTGCTTCTAGTGTAGGATTTTCTCGTTGAAATCATGGAACCGACAGAGTTGTTGAATTTCGTATTTCACTTTTCTTTTTTTCCTATTTTGTGTTTTTACTAGTGGATTTCTTCAGTTTTTTCCTTTTTATTTTATATTTTGTTCTTTATTTATTTTTAAAATTCATGAAAATTTCAAAAAATAAACCCAAGAACATTTATTCAATTTTGTGAACATTTTTTGAAATCTGAGAACATTTATTCAATTTGTGAATATTTTTTGAAATCTGAGAATATTGTTTTTGAAAAGGAAAAAGGTTTTGAAATTCACAAATATATTTTGAATTTATGATTATTTTTCAAATTCGTGGACATTTGTTTTGAAATGGTGAGTATTTTTTGTAATTTGGGAGTAATATTTTTGAAATTTGCAAACATTGCTTTTAGATCTGTGATTTTTTTTTGATGAAATTTTATGAAATCTGGGAACATATTTTTGGAATTCACAAACATAGTTTGAATTCACTACTCCCTCTGATCCAAATTAATTGACGCAGCCTCTATACAATGTTGTATATAGGTTGTGTCAAATAATTAGGATCGGAGCGAGTAAATTTTTTCGAAATTCATGATCATTTTTTGAATCAACAAACAATTTTCGAAATTCATGACCATTTTTTGAATTCATGACCATCTTTCCGGATCGACAACCATTTTTTGAAGCGGCAAACATATTTGGAAATCCATGATTTTTTTTTGAATTCATGACCAATTTTGAATTAACGAACACTTTTTGGATCAACAAACACTTCTCAAAATTTATGAAGAATTTTGAAATTAGGAACTCATTTGAATTCCTTAACATTTTTAAAAATGAAAATAAACAGAAATAACGAAAAACAAAATGGGCCGCCCGCCCGGCAATGGGCCTGCGCAAACCGCGCGGGGACATCCCGGGGCGCTGCTATAACTGCCGGATCGCCTGTTGGCCCATAAATGCGTCCCTCACGTCGCTCAAACGTCCCTCATGTTTTAAGTATTAGGCTTTCGTTTTTATTTAATTTTATAATTGTACTAAAGAATATATTTATTAAAAAATATTTTACTGCTTCAATAAAAAATGACTTGCAAGTAAAAAATGTTTTTCATGTATTTGAAAGTAGTTATTCATCTTTTATTTTTAAAAAGGTTCATGTGTTGCAAAAAAAATGTACATCATGTATTTTAAAAAATAGAAAATGGTCGTAAACTCTTTAAAACAAATCATCATGCATTGATATTTGTTCACCATATATTTGAAAATTATTAAAAAAAATTGTCGCGTGTATCTCAAAGTGTTGATACAATATTTATAAAAATACACAATGATAGTTTTTAGATACACTTGGACCAATTTTTGGTACATGACAAGAAATTATCGAATAAATGATAACCATTTTCTTAATACATAACGGTTACTGGGATACATGTGGATACAGGGGCAAGAAGGGCCGCTGGAACTACATGTGCTTATTGGGATTATTTGTTCTTTGATTGCAATGCGGGCCTCGAAGGATTATTTGTTATGCTTTCTAGGGTTGATGTATTTGTTAAGTATGTTAATCATGCTTTTGTTAAGTAATACTCCCTCATTTCCTAAATATAAGTCTTTGTAGAGATTTAACTATGAACCACATACGGATGTATATAGATGCATTTTAGAAGTAGATTCATTCATTTTGCTCCGTATGTAGTCCAGGATGTTAAGCACAAAGATTAAGCAGCTTGCAGGTGTTGAGTTTCTTGGAATCCTCTCTCTCTGATGGATGAGCAATACTACTTAGATGATTATATCATGAAAATTTCTCATGGATTACTTAGCTAGCTATCTAGGGAAAACAAAGCATCAAAATACTAGTACTAGTATCATCAATTCCAGACACCATCCATTTACACATACTCCACTGATTCATGTATAACACATTATGTATATATATGAGGATCGGATCGGATCGCTAGGGTTCCCTTTATTCTTTCTTTCCCATCCCACAAGAGAGAAAGGAGGATCGACCGAATTCTACTAACACAGACAAGTTAGGAAGGAGGGAGCTTCTTCCTTCCCACAAGAAGGTATTTCAAGTCAAGTCAACCCACCAACTAGACCAGACCAGGCAACAAAAGAATATCTCTACTTTTTTTTCTCTCTCTTTCTACAACCATGACAGGCAAAGCGGGGAGGGGAGACGAGGGGACGGAGATCAATAGACGGACGGCGCCACTATTCATCACCAAAAAAAAGCTTCCAATTCAATTCAGATCAACAACAACAACATAAGTCTTCCTTCTTCTTATCTTCTTTCCTTGCATTCAGATTCTCTTCCCTTCTTCCAGCCCAGTCCGTTGCCCCTGCCTGATACACACATAGAGCAGCAAACCACTCATCGGGTTCACTGCGGTTTGATCAATTACTAGTGTTTGGGATGCAATGCACAGATATAAATCAATGTTACAACCCAACGTGCACGCTCATCGATATATCGATATATAAACAAACAACAGATGGCAAATCACAACACGGTTTATTTAACAAGGGAGCTACATGCCTACAGCATCTCACATTAAAATGACTCCAGCGCAGCAGGGAATGTGCACCAGACAAACAACAGGTGCTTGGGATGCAATGCACATATATAATATGAATGTTGCAACCCAATATATATGCGCCCTCGCCAATATATAAACAAACAACAGATGCATGGCAAATCACAACATGCTTGTTTTAGGGAGCTACATGCCTACTACATCTCACATTAAAATGATTTCATGGCAGCAGGCAAAAATGAATGCAAGTATAGCAGGGGCAATGTGCAGCAAACAAACAACAGGTGGTGGCAAAGCGCAGAGCGTGTTAAAAAGGCCTCCATCGCAACATGGAAAATACGTTGGCCTGTGAGGAGGTGAAACCGCTGGATATGATGCTATACTATATAGGTGTCATGTCACTTCTCCTTCATAGTCACATCAAAAGTTCCAAAAAGAAAAAAAACAGGATTTACATTCTAAACTATACTTTCATTATAAACAGTTCCAAACAGCCTGGCTCTAGTAAGGGAATGGATTGAAAGAAATTAACAAGAGAATAAATCAAGCTAGGACACAACACAGCAAAGCGTAAACTAAAAACTGACGACAGTCAACATATACCCATCTCTCGACAATCTCATTCAACTTCGCCCAAACATCTTATTCCAGAAAAACAGATATTATCCTAAACAGATATTTGTTTTAAAGAGTTTACGACCATTTTCTATTTTTTAAAATACATGATGTACATTTTTTTTGCAACACATGAACCTTTTTAAAAATAAAAGATGAATAACTACTTTCAAATACATGAAAAACATTTTTTACTTGCAAGTCATTTTTATTGAAGCAGTAAAATATTTTTTAATAAATATATTCTTTAGTACAATTATAAAATTAAATAAAAACGAAAGCCTAAAACTTAAAACATGAGGGACGTTTGAGCGACGTGAGGGACGCATTTATGGGCCAACAGGCGATCCGGCAGTTATAGCAGCGCCCCGGGACGTCCCCGCGCGGTTTGCGCAGGCCCATTGCCGGGCGGGCGGCCCATTTTGTTTTTCGTTATTTCTGTTTATTTTCATTTTTAAAAATGTCAAGGAATTCAAATGAGTTCCTAATTTCAAAATTCTTCATAAATTTTGAGAAGTGTTTGTTGATCCAAAAAGTGTTCGTTAATTCAAAATTGGTCATGAATTCAAAAAAAATATCATGGATTTCCAAATATGTTTGCCGATTCGAAAAATGGTTGTCGATCCGGAAAGATGGTCATGAATTCAAAAAATGGTCATGAATTTCGAAAATTGTTTGTTGATTCAAAAAATGATCGTGAATTTCGAAAAAATTTACTCGCTCCGATCCTAATTATTTGACACAACCTATATACAACATTGTATAGAGGCTGCGTCAATTAATTTGGATCAGAGGGAGTAGTGAATTCAAACTATGTTTGTGAATTCCAAAAATATGTTCCCAGATTTCATAAAATTTCATCAAAAAAAAATCACAGATCTAAAAGCAATGTTTGCAAATTTCAAAAATATTACTCCCAAATTACAAAAAATACTCACCATTTCAAAACAAATGTCCACGAATTTGAAAAATAATCATAAATTCAAAATATATTTGTGAATTTCAAAACCTTTTTCCTTTTCAAAAACAATATTCTCAGATTTCAAAAAATATTCACAAATTGAATAAATGTTCTCAGATTTCAAAAAATGTTCACAAAATTGAATAAATGTTCTTGGGTTTATTTTTTGAAATTTTCATGAATTTTAAAAATAAATAAAGAACAAAATATAAAATAAAAAGGAAAAAACTGAAGAAATCCACTAGTAAAAACACAAAATAGGAAAAAAAGAAAAGTGAAATACGAAATTCAACAACTCTGTCGGTTCCATGATTTCAACGAGAAAATCCTACACTAGAAGCAAAGTAAAAGAAAAATTGGCGCATAGCTGAAAATCAGACTATTGTACCACGGCATAAATGCCCCCCCAAAAGTCTCTACTTGACCCCTCCCCCTGTTAATCCAATTTTGGCCCGCGCCAAGACCAGTGGGACCCATGATCTTGCCGACTCAGCATTTCCGGTCTCGCCCCACTCCACATCATCCATCCCTGTTTGGGAACAACCTCAAGGGCTCTAACGACCGGGATTTGGAGGTGGAAGTTCCGACAGGTCGTATGAAAACGAGGTTTATTTCAGACTTCACTCGGTAAATGAAAATCAATCACGTATATATACCTTGGAAAACGGGAAATTAACCACGTGTGTACACTGAAAAAAAAAGAAAATCAATGAATCAATCACGTATTCCAAATCTGATGGTAATCATGGAAGCACGGTGCACATTCCAAATCTGATTTACTATATAGTATATATTGTAATTGAAATATATGATGGCATGGAGACGTAATAAGCAATTTAAGGAAGGAAACTGGAATATACTTATCACGTAAGTAAGTAAAGTATACGATTGGAAGGAAACAATCAATCAAAATCAAAATTAAAATGGAAGGAAACTATCAATCAGCATACAGCTCCAACGTTCACCTCCTGCATGCTCCGGTTCCGATGGCCAGCCAAAACTGATCGTCCGCAAAATCATCATCATCAAAATTCAAACCTCCTTTTAAAACCCCCAAAATCCTCACCTGCACCCGCACACACTCAGATCCATCTTCCAAACCATCTCCACGAACCCAGTGAGCTGCGAGCTGGAAGTTGAAGTAGCCATGGACATGGAGAGCCTACCGCCGGCCGCCGCCCTCGCCACGGAACAACCGCTGACGCTGAGGGCCTCCACCCGCAACCGCAAGCGCACACCTGTCGTCAAGTCTCCGGTGAAGAGGAAGAGATCCAAGGCGCCGGCGCAGCCCGCGCCCAAGGCTGCCACCGACAGCGACTCTGACTCTGTGTTGGTCGGCGAGCCATTCCTCGCCGAGGAGGCGCACAGCAGGTGGCCCAATCGATACAAGCGCCAACGCGGCCCAAACCTGTCACGGACCCAAGTACCTCTACGGCCCACAACCCTGGAGAAGGCCGGCCCAGGAGGAAGAAGCGGCCCAGCCACAAGTTCGACCCAGCCACCTGGGAACTGGGTGGTTAAGTGTTGGTGTGCGTTAGGTGGAGAGGCATCGAGAATTATCTGGAACATTGTACTCTCATCCCGATCCCCTTCTTCCTCCTCGAACCCTAGCTCCTTTCGCTTGAACAGGTCTGAGGCGTTGTATGGGAACTAGTACTAATTTTGAGGTTTGATGCAAACAGCCATCTAGCACGTCAATCCCTCCTCGAAACTTGAAACAGAGAGTAGCATCGACTCTGTAAGGCTGGTCACAATGGGCAGGAACTTAGGAGTAACATCACACACTCCAATGCAACTTTGCTTATGTGGCACATATTTAATGAAGAGAGAGCTGCTTGTGGTAACTAGCTAAGTTACCGGAACATCACACTCCAAGAAACAATGAGTCTATGATCTAATAAATACATCGTTGCATGATACTACATACATGTTCCTACCCACTATGGAGGTAGTAACATATTCTAGGGAAGTGTGTAGGTTACTAGTTTATGTTCCTGCCCATTGTGACCAGCCTAACGCAGCCGTCTTGGTTTGAAAAAACATGGCGGTAGTTTCTGGGTGATCCGGACACATACAAACTAACTCCTGCCTATCTCGATGTAACGCTCCGTGCGCTATCGCAGAAAAATTTGATGTGTCCTCAGATTGACAGATCGTCAGAGACACCTGTGGCGGCGCATAAGCCGTAACCCTAATTTCTTATGAACTTAATTTTTATCCTCGTCAGTCCAACTGATTATTGTTGATGTAAACTCTTCCTCGCCGGCTATTGCTCATGTGGCGGGTCGTGGCTTCTCGATTCTTAAAAAGTGACCCGCCGCCGCTCCGGCTGCTCCGGCGCGTCGTAGTCCTTCTCCTCCGCCTCGTAAGCAAGGAAAGAAGACATCCACAGCCACTCCGTCTGCTCTGCCAGCGTCTAGCAATACAGCCAGAGGCGGGAGGCAATACAGATTCGGTCCTTCTCTGAAGACTCCAGAGAAGTTACCATACGAGAGGGCCGAGGAGGAAACCGCGAAGATCGTGTGAGACGAAGTGACGAACTTCTTTGAAGGGGTGAAAGCAAAGAAACATCCACCTCCGGAGGAGAAGGTAGATCCGGTGAAAGCGAAGCGCACTCTGGCTGCCCTGACAAAACCACCAAAGTCTCCGCCGAAAGGCAACTATGAGCGCATTATTGCAAAGACATGGGTCGAAGCAGAGCGGTCGGGAAGTACTGTCAGTGATCAAAGGTTAAAAGAACGAAGAGCTGGGAAAAAAATTGCCCAGCTCGGTGAATAAGCGAACCAATCGTGCCCCCCGCTCAAGGTGTCTAGCAACGATGATGATCCGAGGATGGTGCCCGGTTATAGCAATCTTGGAGATTACCTGCCCGACGATGTACATTATGATTTCTTGGAGGTGGAAGAACACAGATACGAGTATGGGAAGCCTCTCATCAAAGATGAAAAATCTCTAACAACGATGATGCGAAGATTGCATGATTGGTACATGAAAACCTGCAGAGAGTCTGGGGGGAAGAATACTTTGACGCTGAGAGTTAAAGAGGAGCATGACCTCGTTGGAATTGAACTGTTTCATGTTCCATTTGAGGAGTTCTTCCAGTTTTTCAATCAAAAGGCCCTCGATAAATCTACGGTCACTTGCTACTGTCTGTAAGTAGTACTACTTCTGTCATTAAGTCTCTCTATATAGGTCAGCTCTTTCATTGCATGTATTTATAATTATCCTCACTATATGCAGATTGAAGATTGCCGAATTGAAGA
This sequence comes from Triticum urartu, assembly GCF_056163025.1. NCBI lineage: Eukaryota > Viridiplantae > Streptophyta > Magnoliopsida > Poales > Poaceae > Triticum > Triticum urartu. The sequence goes on from NC_141879.1 coordinate 513,252, forward strand.
AAAGATAAATTGGTGATATTGGGTTCATTAACACAAATCTCATAGATGCAACTGAGGTTGAATTTCATGCCAAAGATACCGAGGCCAACTTGCTACGATCGTTGGTAATAAATGAAAACAAAGATATAATACTCTTTCCTTACAACTTCAAGTGAGTGTTACTATCTTGTGCATATTCGGTTTCCCTTATTAGTCCAGGTTATAGTAATGTAATTGATGAGTTATGCATGCGTGCGCAGGTTCCACTATATTCTCCTAGAGATTAAGCTTGAGCAGGGACTAGTAACCGTCTTAGACTCGAGACGAAAAGATCCCCAGGTCTATGCGGACATGACTCAAATGCTTGAGAAGTTAAATCGATCATTATCCACCATATCAGCAACTTTGTTCATTTCCTGATATCAAGTAATTGTTTTCTTTGTCTGGCAGGGTTTGGAGAAAATTCACCAAAAAAGCTCCGGGACTGCCGAAGAAGCTGCAATTTAGACACCCGAAAGTAAGTACTACTAGCATGTTCCGTGCATCTCCTAGTGATTCAAGCGCTAGTTTCATCAATACCATTTATGGCATGCTTGCTTATCAGTTTGACTGACCTCTATTTATTGTAAAGTGGTTGTGGCAGGAACAAGGGAATGATTTCTGTGGATACTATGTTTGCGAGTCCATCCGCCACACGACCTGTAAATGGGGTACTCCGACGAACAATATGAAATGCGTAAGCAATAATATACACAATTTTATTTTATTACCATCATTTGTGTTGAGTTTCATATATATATATATATATGTATGTATGTATGTATTGACCCCCTTCTTCAAATTAGCTCTTTCGGATGCGGGATGAACTCCTACCACCGGAGCAATTCAAGAGGAATTGGCGGCATTCTTCCTTGACCACGTGATCATTGAAGACGGAGAATACTATGTGGACCCTGTGTTCATATATAATTAGGAGATTATATTGTAAGAGATAATTATTGTATATATGTAGCCGGTAGTGTCGGATAGATATACGAGAACTTGTTGTTCGACCAATCTCTCGGAGAAGGAGAGGTGGTCGATATCACTTCTCTCTGTATGCATATGTTCATGACGATCCTCTGTTTCCTTCATTTGCTTACTAGCTAGCGTGTCTAGTCCTCTCTATACGTATATAGTACGTAGCGTCGACCAAGCACAGAGATAAGAGATGACACTTCTCTCTATTAATTAATTAGCTAGCTAACACAATATATGAAACACCTAAATTAACCCCCTAAAACCCCCAACCCCGACCCCCCTAAAAAATAAAAACCCCAGCCCCTGAAATGCTGACGCGTGAATGCCTATTGGTCCCGGTTGGTGCCACCAACCGGGACCAAAGGCCCTCCTGCCTGGACTCGCCACACCGGCCACGTGGAGGCCCATCTGTCCTGGTTCGTTTAAGAACCGGGACTAAAGGGCTAGGGCATTAGTAACGATCCTTTAGTCCCGGTTCAACAACCGGGACAGAAGGCCCTTTTTCTACTAGTGCGATCACGCAGTTCACGATGAGATTGGGTAAACTGTTCAAACATGACCGGTTCTTGGTGCAGGGGCTCAACATTTTCACCTTGAAAATCAAATCCTTGGTCGAAGATGTTGTTATCATGCTCGTCCTCGATGATCATGTTGTGCATGATCACACAAGCAGTCATCACCTCCCAAAGTTTCCCTTCATACCATGTCAGTGCAGGGTTTCGAACGATACCCCATCGGGATTGAAGCACACCAAAAGCACGTTCCACATCCTTTTCTAGCACTCTCTTGCATTTGGGCAAATCTCTGTCTCTTCTCACCTTGGGGTTTCGAGATTGTCTTCATAAAAGTTGACCACTGAGGATATATACCATCAGCTAGGTAGTATCCCTTGTTGTAGTGGTGGCCATTGATCTCAAAGTTGACAGGTGGGGAGTGGCCTCTGGAAGCCTTGCGAAGACTGGAGAACGCTGCAGCACGTTGATATCATTGCGAGAACCTGCCATGCCGAAGAAAGAATGCCATATCCAAAGATTTTGCGAAGCCACCGCTTCGAATATGACAGTGCACGCTTTAACATGCCCCTTGTACTCGCCATGACAAGCAAATTGACAGTTCTTCCACTCCCAGTGCATACAATCTATGCCGTCAAGCATGCCTGGAAAAGCCTCTTTTGGCGTTGATCGCCAACAACCTTTTTGTATCAGCCGCATTTGGCTGCCTCAAGTACTCAGGGCCAAACACTGCCACCACGGTCTTGCAGAAGTTGTACATTGACAGCAGACATGTGGACTCACTCATGCGCATGTACACATCCACCAGATCGCCTGGAATTCCATATGCAAGCATGCGGATGGCCGTGGTGCATTTCTAATAAGAGGAGAATTCAAGCTTGCCAAGGGCATCCGTTTTGCACTCAAAGAATGAGTCATGAGCAATCACTCCCTCTTGGATACGATTGAACACATGCCTTACCATACGAAAACGGCGACGGAATTACTCCGGTTTGAAGAGCGCGGTATTCTCAAAGTAATCAGCATAGAGCAGGGTGTGGCATCTCTCTCTATTGCGGTTCAGGTTGGGAGCACGGCCAGGGACTGACCCCCTGTACTGAGGCCGCTGTTGTTCAATGTGGTCGTGAACGACCAATGCAGCCACCACAAGATCTTCGTCATCCGAGGACGAATCATCCGACGAATAAATGAAGTGCTTGAAGAAAAAATCATCTCCACTGTCCATACCTTTGTGGCAAAGTGTCAAACACCTTGCGGACGTGGTTTGGTATGGATAGCCGGGGGTGAGCAATTAGGAAGCGGCCGAAAAATAGGGGCGGCGCTGGCGGCGGGGTGGGCACGTGAAGGACGGGTGGAGGCGTTGGAGTTGAATGAAGCGCTAGTGTCCCCGACGGGCGGGCCACCGGGAAGACAAGGGCGTGCATCCCGCACGTCCATGCGATGTCCGTTTCATCCCAAACGCAACGCATGTTTTGGCCAGGAATGGGTCGAAAACGGACGAAAATCAGACATTTGTCCATTTGAGACCGTGCGTTGAGCCGAGCTATTCATACGTTCTACCCTAAACGGACTAGAACGGACATGATGGAGTCGTGCACTGGAGTTGGCCTAAATGGGCATCGGCCCATCCATGCAAGCACACAGGGAAGGAAGATGGAACTGAACTTTGCGTTGTATCATTGCAACGCCATCGATCAAAGTCGAACAGCATGTGAGAGGACCACGAGGGAGGCCGATGCTGGATCCATCGATCGACCTACCTGCTTGAGCATCCTTTAACGGCGGCCTCTTCCTCACATGCATCGCAATGCATGTCCGATCTTCATGCGTGTGTGTAGACAGTAAAATGTCTGTGAGGCCATGCTCAGTTCCTGTCTATTGGTGATGCGGATTGGTGATGCTATTGTCGGAAGGGACGAGTCGACGTAAATAAACAAGCTGTAGATGGGAACCCTACTGTGTACCTGGTCAAGACAAGATCCTGAATGACTGTCAAAACTCTAGAATTTTCGTTAATTTTGAGCTTTAGACTCTACTGTTGGTGATCTACAGAGCCTCGCCACCATTTTTCTACCGTCTGGTTAGATCACGATTATAAAATCATAAGAAATACGGCCTGGTGGTTTTCCATAATCTTTACGAAGTTGCGAACAAATATTTTTCGGAATTGTTATGGCCAATTACTGGAATTTGAAAGGTCCACTACAAGCGCTCGTACATGTACGGATGTGCCCAACAGATAATTTTTTCTCTAGACGTATAGCTAGAGTACATACAATCGTAGGGCATCCATTGTTGCTTGCTATCGTCGTCGCAGATCAATGCCGTCGTCAAGCCTTCTGACGAGCACCTAGCTAGGAAGTAGCTAAGTAACCTGCTGCGCGACCGGACGTAGAGGACGACGCAGAGCAGCGTGCCGACGACGCAGCTGGCGCCCCAGATGGCGAAGGTTGCCTGGTAGCAGCTGGCGCCGGAGCAGGTGGCGGCGCCCCGCTTGCTGGCCTCCCGCTGGTACAGGAGCGCCGAGAAGTAGCCGAAGCAGAGCGAGCCGACAGGGATGTTGGACACCAGGACGTTGTGGTTGACGGCGAAGTTCTTGGCGCCGAACAGCTCGATGGTCGCGGACACCGCCACCGACGTCATGGCCCCCGTGCAGGTCCCGATGATGGCAGTGCTCGCGTACAGGAAGACGCTGCCCTGGTTGAGCAACATGAAGAAGGCGCACGCCATGGGTGCCATGAGCGACGCCATGGACCCCGTCCTCGATATGCTGTGGCCGCTTCTGCACCACAAAGCAACAAATTCAGTTTAGCTGCTGTTTCCGTTTCTTCTGCTTCTGGAAACAAGTAAATTAAATTGCATGGACAAAAGGACCATGAAGTTGTTTATAGTTAGTACAAGTTTCCCATTTATTAAAAGGACCCCATGAATATATCCTGGAGACTCCAATAAGACCTCAAAGACGAAAATAAACATTAATCAAATCATGCAAGTGTGTGGAAATTAAGAACGGTTAATTGCTTACTTTGCAGAGTAGTAGTCCATGAAGGACGGGAGGAGGCGACCGAAGAAGCCGAAGGAAGACGACAGGGAGACCAGAGTGGAAGTCCGGCCGAGACCTCGCGACTCGGCAATCTGACCCAGATTGTTGAGGAACACCAGGCCCAGGGTGCCGCTGAACATATAGCTCAAGAAGTATAGCCAGAAGTCCGGCTTCTTGAGCAGCTGGAGGCCTCCGACCTCCTCCTCGGCGGCGGTGGTCTCCAAGTCCGTCACCTCGATCACGACCACGGCGTCATCCTTCTCGCGCTTCGCCTCCCCGATCTTGTTCATCTTGAGCGCCACCGGTATTAGTATGGGGACGGCCAGCAGCACGCTGAGGCTCACCATCTGCTGCCTGGAGGACAACCAGCTGGCCGTGGAGCCGATGCTGCCGACCACGGCGCACGCCCCGGTGGCGAGCGTGATTGCGAACATGACGAGGAATGCCGTGTCCGTGCTCGACATGGAGTCGCTCTTGAGGTCGAACAGCCTGAGGGCCGGCGCCACGAACACGGTGACGATCACCGGCACCACGGCATTGAGGAGGAGGTACGTCTTGGCCTTGGAGTCGGCCAGGCGGGGCATGGTCTCGGCCAGGCTGGTGTACACCTTGGCGCTGAGGCCGAGGTAGCTGGTGGCGAGGCTGACGGCGACGCGGCTCCTGGACGCGAAGTTCTTGACGCTGAGCAGGAAGCAGACGGTGTTGATCCAGCAGATGCCGTTCCCGGCGAGGGCGGTGAGCAGGAACAGGTGCCAGAACTTGAGCCCTGGGCTGTCCACCAAGAGGTACTGGACGCCGTAGCCGACGAGGCCGAAGCACGCGCCGACGAAGGCGACGAGCGGGAGCGGCACGTAGAGCGCGGCCACGCCGGAGAACCAGCCGAAGAGCTTGCCAGCGTCGGAGGCGAACGCTAGGAAGTTGAGCTGCACCTGGGAGATGCCCTTGAGCTCCTTGAGCTGCGACGAGTAGACGGGGAAGTCGGAGTTGGGGCCGTTGATGGTCTGCAGCCAGATGGTCCCGACGAGGCCGAGCCAATGGGCCGAGGAAGGCCACGACGACATCGCCGAGGAGAGCGGTACGTGCTCCGTCGTCGATCGGGACTCCGGGGTCGTGGTGGTGTTGGAGGCAATGGAGCTCTGATATTAATTAATTATGGCCCCTGCTGGCCGCTAGGTATTTATGCACCGGCGACTCCTCGTCCAAGTCCTGCGGTTGTGGCTGCAACTGTTTGAATTGCGTTGTACTCCAGTAGATAGATAAATCTCTCGCGTAGCGGTTGAAAACTCTTTGTTGTAACAAATGCGGTTGTAAGTTGTAACAAAATAGATGATTCCGTATTGTAACAAATGCGGTTGTAAGCTGTAACAAAATACTGGAAGATTTATCAAGAGGTACTGGACATGTCATAGAAAGGAAGGAACAATAATTTGTTCAGACTCAGTTGGTGACCCCAACAGGTTGATCTAAAAGCCAATCTAGTCTGCCTAAAAATCATACTTCCCATTAGATCACCCCTATGCAGGGTACTGCCGTCAATGCCTGATTCCTTACATTTGTCTTATCTGGTGCAGAACCATGCATGCTTTTGTATTATACTCCTATGAAACTGAGTTACATGCTGCAAAAGCTTGATTAGCACTGGATTTTGAAAAAAAAAAACTGACGAGTTACCTCTGTGTGCGTAGTGGAATCAATTTTGGATTAAAAGAAGGCCTGGAACACGGGTGAGGTTTGACGGGATGAATGTGTAGAGAAAGATTTGGTGCATCGATGATCGATTGATTGTGCACTAGGCACATATATATAGGTACAAGGGGTGCGGCCGGTATCTTGCCTCCTAAGATACACGTACATACAGAGGGAGACAGATACAACAGGTACGGCATACAGGACCCAGACCTACGTACATGTACACATGTTCAACACCCCCCGCAGTCGAAGCGTCGCCGGTGACGCAAAGACTGGACCGAAAGCCCTCGAAAGTCGAGGTGGGTAGTCCCTTCATCATCACATCGGCGAACTGCTGATCGGTGGGCACATGTAGAACACGAACACGACCAAGTGCAACGTGCTCCCGGACGAAGTGGATGTCGAGCTCGATGTGCTTCGTCCGTCGGTGATGGACAGGGTTGGCAGCGAGGTACACCGCGGAGACGTTATCGCTGTAGACGAGCGTCGCCTTGGTGACCTCACATAGCAACTCCTGAAGTAGCTGCCGTAGCCATGAACACTCCGCGACGGCGTTGGCTACGGCCCGATACTCGGCCTCGGCGCTCGAACGTGAGACCGTGGGTTGTCGTTTAGATGACCACGAAATCAGAGAGGGCCCGAGGTAGACACAGTAGCCGGAAGTGGAGCGTCGAGTGTCGGGACACCCAGCCCAGTCGGCGTCGGAGTAGGCGACAAGGCTGGTGTCCGGCGAGGCCGTCTGGGCGAGACCCATGGCTGTGGTGCCACGTATGTATCGAAGTATACGTTTCACGAGAGCCCAATGGGTGTCACGAGGAGCGTGCATGTGAAGGCACACCTGCTGGACAGCATACTGAATGTCCGGACGCGTCAGTGTGAGGTACTGAAGCGCACCGACGATGGAGCGGTAGAAGGGAGCGTCGGACGCTGGAGAGCCCTCGACGGCGGACACCTTAGCCTTCGTATCAATAGGCGTGGAAGCAGGCTTGCAGTTAAGCATGCCCGCTCGCTCCAGAAGCTCGTAGGCGTACTTCTGCTGGTGCAGGAAGAAGCCAGTAGCCCGGCGCATGACCTCGATGCCGAGGAAGTAGTGGAGAGCCCCCAAGTCCTTGAGGGCGAACTCTGTGCCGAGGCGAGCTGTGATCTGCTGAAGAAGCGCTGGCGAGGACGCAATCAGGATGATGTCGTCGACGTACAGTAGGAGGTACGCGGTGGTGGGGCCCTAGTGGTAGACAAACAGGGAGGCATTGGACCGTGTGGACCGGAACCCCTGCTGCTGGAGGAAGGCCGTGATCCGCTGGTACCAGGCCCGAGGCGCCTGCTTCAACCCGTATAGAGAACGGGAGAGCAAGCACACGTGGTCCGGATAGGCGGTGTCGACGAAACCAGTCGGCTGCTGACAGAACACCTACTCGTCGAGATGACCATGCAAGAAAGCATTAGACACGTCGAGCTGATGAACAGGCCAAGCGTGAGAAACAGCAAGCTGGAGAACAGCGCGAATCGTGCCCGGTTTGACAACCGGGGCAAAGGTGTCGGTGAAGTCCATGCCGGCGTGCTGGCGAAAGCCGCGGACCATCCAACGCGCCTTGTAGCGCTCGAGAGAACCGTCGGGGCGAGTCTTGTGGCGGAAGACCCACTTGCCAGTGATGACATTGGCACGGGGTGGCCGCGGGACAAGCTGCCATGTGCGGTTGCGCTGTAGGGCGTCAAACTCCTCACGCATCGCAGCTAGCCAGTTCGGATCCCGAAGGGCTATGCGAGCGGAGGTGGGAAGCAGGGACGGTGTCGAGGTAGAAGTCGCGCACGCGTAGTCGTCCGACGGGTAGCGCGTGCTGGGACACAGCGTCCCAGTCCGAGCCCGAGTGACCACACCGGTGAGGGGTGCGGCCGCAGTGCCGGGGGCCGCGGTGACGGGAGCCACGGTGGGGGCCGTGGCGGGGGCCGCGTCGGGGGCAGCTGCGGGAGCAGCAGTGGGGCCGGCCGAGGGGGCCACGGCGACGGGGACCGCGACGGGGTCCGCGGCGAGGGCGGCCGCAGGAGCCACAACGGGACCGGCCAAGGGGGCCGTGGCGATGGGGACCGCGACGAGGTCCGCAGCGGGGGCCGCAATGGGAGCGGCAGAGGAGGCTGCTGCGTCGGGGGCCGCGGCAGGAGCCGCAGCGCCAGGGGCCGCCGGCGCGGGGAGCGCGGGCAGGGCCGGACCCGGGGCGCGGCTGGGCGGTCCGCCAGAGGTGGGGGCAGGGACGAACCGCGCCGCAGAAGACTCCGAAGGTGACGGTACCTGCTGAAATGGGAACACTTGCTCATCAAAGTACACATGCTGCGAAGTGAAAACACGGTGGGAGACTGGATCATAACACCGGTAACCTTTGGTGTTGGGAGGATATCCAAGAAAGATGCAAGGAAGGGCCCGGGGCGCGAGTTTCTGAGGAGCAGTGGACGCGGTGCTAGGATAACAAAGACACCCGAAAATACGAAGACCATCATAAGATGGAACCGCACCAAATAGGAGCTGGTGAGGGGTGTAGTTCCAGCGGGAACGACATGGTTTAATGAGTAGGTTGGCGATCGCGAGCGCGTCCGGCAAGAACCGAGGAGGCACGTAGGAGTGAAAGAGCAACGTGCGGACACAGTCATTCAGCGTGCGAAGGACGCGCTCGGCGCGACCATTCTGCTGAGACATGTAGGGGCAGGTGAGGCGAAAGATGGTGCCGTGGGACGCAAGTAAATTGCGGACGGCGATGTTGTCAAACTCCTTCCGTTGTCAGTGTTGGGGAACGTAGCATAAATTCAAAATTTTCCTACGTGTCACCAAGATCTATCTATGGAGTCATCTAGCAACGAGGGAGGAGTGGATCTACATACCCTTGTAGGTCGCGCGCGGAAGCGTTCAAGAGAACGGGGTTGATGGAGTCGTACTCGTCGTGATCCAAATCACCGATGATCCTAGCGCCGAACGGACGGCACCTCCGCGTTCAACACACGTACGGAGCAGCGACGTCTCCTCCTTCTTGATCCAGCAAGGGGGAAGGAGAGGTTGATGGAGATCCAGCAGCACGACGGCGTGGTGGTGGAAGTAGCGGGATTCCAACAGGGCTTCGCCAAGCGCTGCGGGAGGAGGGAGATGTGTCATGGGAGGGAGAGGGAGGCGCCAGGGCTTAGGTATGGTTGCCCTCCCTTCCCCCCACTATATATAGGGCCAAGGGAGAGGGGGGGGCGCAGCCTTGGCCCTTCCTCCAAGGAAGCGTGCGGCCAGGGAGGAGTCCATCCTCCCCAAGGCACCTAGGAGGTGCCTTCCCCCTTTAGGACTCTTCCTTTCCCTTATCTCTTGGCGCATGGGCCTCTTGGGGCTGGTGCCCTTGGCCCATATAGGCCAAGGCGCACACCCCTACAGCCCATGTGGCCCCCCGGGGCAGGTGGACCCCCTTGGTGGACCCCCGGACCCCTTTCGGCACTCCCGGTACAATACCGATAATGCGCGAAACCTTTCCGGCGACCAAAACAAGACTTCCCATATATAAATCTTTACCTCCGGACCATTCCGGAACTCCTCGTGACGTCCGGGATCTCATCCGGGACTCCGAACAACTTTCGGGTTACCGCATACTAATATCTCTATAACCCTAGCGTCACCGAACCTTAAGTGTGTAGACCCTACGGGTTCGGGAACCATGCAGACATGACCGAGATGACTCTCCGGTCAATAACCAACAGCGGGATCTGGATACCCATGTTGGCTCCCACATGTTCCACGATGATCTCATCGGATGAACCACGATGTCAAGGACTTAATCAATCCCGTATACAATTCCCTTTGTCTAGCGGTACGATACTTGCCCGAGATTCGATCGTCGGTATCCCGATACCTTGTTCAATCTCGTTACCGGCAAGTCTCTTTACTCGTTTCGTAACACATCATCCCGTGATCAACTCCTTGATCACATTGTGCACATTATGATGATGTCCTACCGAGTGGGCCCAGAGATACCTCTCCGTTTACACGGAGTGACAAATCCCAGTCTCGATTCGTGCCAACCCAACAGACACTTTCGGAGATACCTGTAGTGTACCTTTATAGCCACCCAGTTACGTTGTGACGTTTGGCACACCCAAAGCACTCCTACGGTATCCGGGAGTTGCACAATCTCATGGTCTAAGGAAATGATACTTGACATTAGAAAAGCTTTAGCATACGAACTACATGATCTTGTGCTAGGCTTAGGATTGGGTCTTTGTCCATCACATCATTCTCCTAATGATGTGATCCCGTTATCAATGACATCCAATGTCCATGGTCAGGAAACCGTAACCATCTATTGATCAACGAGCTAGTCAACTAGAGGCTTACTAGGGACATGGTGTTGTCTATGTATCCACACATGTATCTGAGTTTCCTATCAATACAATTCTAGCATGGATAATAAACGATTATAATGAACAAGGAAATATAATAATAACTAATTTATTATTGCCTCTAGGGCATATTTCCAACAGTCTCCCACTTGCACTAGAGTCAATAATCCAGTTCACATCGATATGTGATTAACACTCAAGGTCACATCCCCATGTGACTAACACCCAAAGAGTTTACTAGAGTCAATAATCTAGTTCACATTACCATGTGATTAACACTCGATGAGTTCTGGGTTTGAACATGTTATGCTTGTGAGAGATGTTATAGTCAACGGGTCTGAATCTTTCAGATCCGTATGTACTTTGCAAATCTCTATGTCATCTTGTAGATGCAGCTACTATGCTATATTTGGAGCCATTTCAAATAACTGTTCTACTTGGAGCTATTCTAAATTGTTGCGCCATTATACGTATCCGGTATCTCTACTCAGAGCTATCCGGATAGGTGTTAAGCTTTCATCGACGTAACTCTTTACGTCGAACTCTTTATCACCTCCATAACCGAGAAACATATCCTTATTCCTCTAAGGATAATTTAGACCGCTATCTGGTGATCTACTCCTAGATTACCTTTGTACCCTCTTGCCAGATATGTGGCAAGGCACACATCAGGTGCGGTACTTATCATGGCATACCGTATAGAGCCTATGACAAAAGCATAGGGGCCGACATTCGTCCTTTCTCTTTCTTCTGCCGTGGTCGAGCTTTAAGTCTTAACTTCATATCTTATAACTCAGGCAAGTACTCCTTCTTTGACTGATCCATCTTGAACCCCTTCAAGATCATGTCAAGGTATGTGCTCATTTGAAAGTACCATTAAGCGTTTTGATCTATCCTTATAGATCTTGATGCTCAATGTTCAAGTAGCTTAATCCAGGCCTTCCATGGAAAAACACTTTCCAAATAACCCTATATGCTTTCCAGAAATTCTACGTCATTTCTGATCAACAATATGTCAACAACATATATTCATCAGAAATTCTATAGTGCTCCCACTCACTTCTTTGGAAATACAAGTTTCTCATAAACTTTGTATACACCCAAAATCTTTGATCATCTCATCAAAGCATACATTCCAACTCCGAGATGCTTACTCCAGTCCTTAGAAGGATTGCTGGAGCTTTGCATACTTATTAGCATCTTTCAGGATTGACAAAACCTTCCGGTTGTATCACATACAACCTTTCCTCAAGAAAATCGTCGAGGAAACAATGTTTTGACATCCTATCTGCAAGATTTCATAAATAATGCAGTAATCGCTAATATAATTCCAACAGACTCTTAGCATCGCTACGAGTGAGAAAGTCTCATCGTAGTCAACTCCTTGAACTTGTCGGAAAACATCTTAACGACAAGTCGAGATTTCTTAATGGTGATACTTACCATCATTGTCCGTCTTCCTTTTAAAATCCATATGTACCTAACAGCCTTACGACCATCAAGTAGTTCTTCCAAAGTCTACACTTTGTTTTCATATATGGATCCTCTCTCGGATTATATGGCCTCAAGCCATTTTGGAATCCAGGCCCACCATCGCTTCTCCATAGCTCGTAGGTTCATTGTTGTCTAGCAACATGACTTCCAAGACAGGATTACGTACCACTCTGAAGTAGTACACATCCTTGTCATCCCACGAGGTTTGTTAGTGACTTGATCTGAAGTTTCATGATCACTATCATAAGCTTCCACTTCAATTGGTGTAGGTGCCACAGGAACAACTCCCTGTGCCCTGTCACACACTAGTTGAAGAGACGGTTCAATAACCTCATCAAGTCTCCACCATCCTCCCACTCAATTCTTTCGAGAGAAACTTTTCCTCGAGAAAGGACCCGATTCTAGAAACAATCCCTTATTGCTTTCGGTTCTGAGACAGGAGGTATACCCAACTGTTTTGGGTGTCCTATGAAGATGCATTTATCCGCTTTGGGTTCGAGCTTATCAGCCTGAAACTTTTTCGCATAAGTGTCGCAGCCCCAAACTTTTAAGAAATGACAGCTTAGGTTTCTCTAAACCATAGTTCATACGGTGTCATCTCATCGGAATTACGTGGTACCCTATTTAAAGTGAATGTGGTTGTCTCTAATGCCTAACCCATAAACTATCGTGGTAATTCGATAAGAGACATCATGGTATGCATCATATCCAATAGGGTGCAGTTATGATGTTCGGACACACCATCACACTATGGTGTTCCAGGCTGTATTAGTTGTGAAACAATTTCCACAATGTCTTAATTCTATGCCAAACTCGTACTTCAGATATTCATCTCTATGATCATATCATAGATATTTTATCCTCTTGTCACGACGATCTTTCAACTTCACCCTGAAATTACTTGAACCTTTCAATAATTCAGACTCGTGATTCATCAAGTAAATATACTCAATATCTACTCAAATCATCTGTGAAGTAAGAACATAACGATATCCACTACACGCCTCAGCACTCATTGGACTGCACACATCAAAATGTATTACTTCCAACAAGTTGCTTTCTAGTTCCATTTTACTGAAAACGAGGCTTTCAGTCATCTTGCCCATGTGGTATGATTTGCATGTCTCAAGTGATTCAAAATCAAGTGAGTCCAAACGGTCCATTTGCATGGAGTTTCTTCATGCATATACACCAATAGACATGGTTCGCATGTCTCAAACTTTTCGAAAACAAGTGAGCCCAAAGATCCATCAACATGGAGCTTCTTCATGCGTTTTATACTGATATGACTTATGTGGCGGTGCCACAAGTAGGTGGTACTATCATTACTATCTTTTGGCATGAACATGTGTATCACTACGATCGAGATTCAATAAACCATTCATTTCAGGTGTAAGACCATTGAAGGTATTATTCAAATAAACAGAGTAACCATTATTCTCTTTAAATGAATAACTGTATTGCGATAGACATAATCCAATCATGTCTATGCTCAACGCAAACACCAATCTCGATGGTAGAGGGAGCGTACGATATTTGATCAACCTTGGAAATACTTCCAACACATATCGTCATCTCACCTTTAGCTAGTCTCCGTTAATTCCGTAGCTTTTATTTCGAGTTACTAACACTTAGCAACCGAACCGGTATCTAATACCCTGGTGCTACTAGGAGTACTAGTAAACTACACATTAACACAATGTATATCCAATATACTTCTATCGACCTTGCCAGCCTTCTCATCTACCAAGTATCTAGGGTAATTCTGCTCCAGTGGCTGTTCCCCTTATTACAGAAGCACTTAGTCTCGGGTTTGGGTTCAACCTTGGGTTTCTTCACTAGAGCAGCAGCTGATTTGCCGTTTCATGAAGTATCCCTTCTTGCCCTTGCCCTTCTTGAAACTAGTGGTTTCACCAACCATCAACAATTGATGCTCCTTCTTGATTTCTACTTTTGTGGTGTCAAACATCGCGAATATCTCAAGGATCATCATATATGTCCCTGATATATTATAGTTCATCACGAAGCTCTAGCAGCTTGGTGGTAATGACTTCGGAGAAACATCACTATCTCATCTGGAAGATCAACTCCCACTTGATTCAAATGATTGTTGTACTCAGACAATCTGAGCACAAGCTCAACAATTGAGCTTTTCTCCCTTAGTTTGCAGGCTAAGAAAATCTTCGGAGGTCTTATACCTCTTGACGTGGGCACGAGCCTGAAATCCCAATTTCAGTCCTTGGAACATCTCATATGTTCTGCGATGTTTCAAAAACGTCTTTGGTGCCTCAATTCTAAACCATTTAGCATTACGCACTGAACTATCATGTAGTCATCAAAACGTGTATGTCAGATGTTCGCAACATCCACAGACGACGTTCGAGGTTCAGCACACTGAGCGGTGCATTAAGGACATAAGCCTTCTATGAAGCAATGAGGACAATCCTCAGTTTACGGACCTAGTCCGCATAATTGCTACTATCAACTTTCAACTAAATTTTCTCTAGGAACATATCTAAACAGTAGAACAGAAACGTGAGCCACGACATAATTTGTGAAGACCTTTTGACTATGTTCAGGATAATTAAGTTCATCTTATGAACTCCCACTCAGATAGACATCCCTCTAGTCATCTAAGTGATTACATGATCCGAGTCAACTAGGCCGTGTCCGATCATCACGTGAGACGGACTAGTCATCATCGGTGAACATCTTCATGTTGATCGTATCTACCATACGACTCATGCTCGACCTTTCGGTCTCTTGTGTTCCGAGGCCATGTCTGTACATGCTAGGCTCGTCAAATCAACCTAAGTGTTTCGCATGTGTTCCGAGGCCATGTCTGTACATGCTAGGCTCTTCAACACCCGTTGTATTCGAACGTAAGAATCTATCACACCCGATCATCACGTGGTGCTTCGAAACGACAAACTTTCGCAACGGTGCACAGTTAGGGGGAACACTTTCTTGAAATTTTAATGAGGGATCATCTTATTTACTACCGTCGTTCTAAGAAAATAAGATGTATAAACATGATAAACATCACATGCAATCAAATAGTGACATGATATGGCCAATATCATATTGCTCCTTTTGATCTCCATCTTCGGGGCTCCATGATCATCATCGTCACCGGCATGACACCATGACCTCCATCATCGTGTCTTCATGAAGTTGTCTCGCCAACTATTACTTCTACTACTATGGCTAACGGTTATCAATAAAGTAAAGTAATTACATGACGTTTATGTTGACACGCAGGTCATAAATAAATTAAGACAACTCATATGGCTCCTGTCGGTTGTCATACTCATCGACATGCAAGTCGTGATTCCTATTACAAGAACATGATCATCTCATACATCACATATATCATTCATCACATCCTTTGGCCATATCACATCACATAGCATACCCTGCAAAAACAAGTTAGACGTCCTCTAATTGTTGTTTGCATGTTTTACGTGGCTGCTATGGGTTTCTAGCAAGAACGTTTCTTACCTACGCAAAAACCACAACGTGATATGCCAATTGCTATTTACCCTTCATAAGGACCCTTTTCATCGAATCTGATCCGACTAAAGTGGGAGAGACAGACACCCGCTAGCCACCTTATGCAACTAGTGCATGTCAGTCGGTGGAACCAGTCTCACGTAAGAGTACGTGTAAGGTCGGTCCGGGCCGCTTCATCCCACAATGCCACCGAATCAAGATTGGACTAGTAACGGTAATCATATTGAACAAAATCAACGCCCACAACTACTTTGTGTTCTACTCGTGCATAGAAACTACGCATAAACCTAGCCCATGTTGCCACTGTTGGGGAACGTAGCATAAATTCAAAATTTTCCTACGTGTCACCAAGATCTATCTATGGAGTCATCTAGCAACGAGGGAGGAGTGGATCTACATACCCTTGTAGATCGCGCGCGGAAGCGTTCAAGAGAACGGGGTTGATGGAGTCGTACTCGTCGTGATCCAAATCACCGATGATCCTAGCGCCGAACGGACGGCACCTCCGCGTTCAACACACGTACGGAGCAGCGACTTCTCCTCCTACTTGATCCAGCAAGGGGGAAGGAGAGGTTGATGGAGATCCAGCAGCACGACGGCGTGGTGGTGGAAGTAGCGGGATTCCAACAGGGCTTCGCCAAGCGCTGCGGGAGGAGGGAGATGTGTCATGGGAGGGAGAGGGAGGCGCCAGGGCTTAGGTATGGTTGCCCTCCCTTCCCCCCACTATATATAGGGCCAAGGGAGAGGGGGGGGGGGCGCAGCCTTGGCCCTTCCTCCAAGGAAGCGTGCGGCCAGGGAGGAGTCCATCCTCCCCAAGGCACCTAGGAGGTGCCTTCCCCCTTTAGGACTCTTCCTTTCCCTTATCTCTTGGCGCATGGGCCTCTTGGGGCTGGTGCCCTTGGCCCATATAGGCCAAGGCGCACACCCCTACAGCCCATGTGGCCCCCTGGGGCAGGTGGACCCCCTTGGTGGACCCCCGGACCCCTTTCGGCACTCCCGGTACAATACCGATAATGCGCGAAACCTTTCCGGCGACCAAAACAAGACTTCCCATATATAAATCTTTACCTCCGGACCATTCTGGAACTCCTCGTGACGTCCGGGATCTCATTCGGGACTCCGAACAACTTTTGGGTTACCGCATACTAATATCTCTATAACCCTAGCGTCACCGAACCTTAAGTGTGTAGACCCTACGGGTTCGGGAACCATGCAGACATGACCGAGATGACTCTCCGGTCAATAACCAACAGCGGGATCTGGATACCCATGTTGGCTCCCACATGTTCCACGATGATCTCATCGGATGAACCACGATGTCAAGGACTTAATCAATCCCGTATACAATTCCCTTTGTCTAGCGGTACGATACTTGCCCGAGATTCGATCGTCGGTATCCCGATACCTTGTTCAATCTCGTTACCGGCAAGTCTCTTTACTCGTTTCGTAACACATCATCCCGTGATCAACTCCTTAATCACATTGTGCACATTATGATGATGTCCTACCGAGTGGGCCCAGAGATACCTCTCCGTTTACACGGAGTGACAAATCCCAGTCTCGATTCGTGCCAACCCAACAGACACTTTCGGAGATACCTGTAGTGTACCTTTATAGCCACCCAGTTACGTTGTGACGTTTGGCACACCCAAAGCACTCCTACGGTATCCGGGAGTTGCACAATCTCATGGTCTAAGGAAATGATACTTGACATTAGAAAAGCTTTAGCATACGAACTACATGATCTTGTGCTAGGCTTAGGATTGGGTCTTTGTCCATCACATCATTCTCCTAATGATGTGATCCCGTTATCAATGACATCCAATGTCCATGGTCAGGAAACCGTAACCATCTATTGATCAACGAGCTAGTCAACTAGAGGCTTACTAGGGACATGGTGTTGTCTATGTATCCACACATGTATCTGAGTTTCCTATCAATACAATTCTAGCATGGATAATAAACGATTATCATGAACAAGGAAATATAATAATAAATAATTTATTATTGACTCTAGGCCATATTTCCAACAGTCAGTTTGCAAGGCGAGAATAGGACGACCAAACTGTGTGGTGACATATGAATAAAAAGCGGTGAGTGTGGCAAGAGCGTCGGACTTGCGACGGAGAGGGAAGGTCCACACATAATGAGTAGAGTCATCCAATATCACCAGATAGTATAAATAGCCCGTGTTGCTAGCAACCGGGGATGTCCAAACATCACTATGCAATAACTAAAACGAAAAGGTGGAAATGTTTGTAGACTCGCTAAAGGGAATACGAACGTGCTTGCCAAGACGGCAAGCCTCACAAGTGTGATCATTGACCTTATTACATGAGAAGGAAAAACTCTGAAGAATCTGACTCATAACGATGGAGTTGGGATGACCAAGACGGGCATGCCAAAGATCAACACTGGCGGCGAAGGCGGCGGGACGACGGGTGGTGGCGGCGGCGGAGGGATGCACTGGGTAAAGCTTGTCCGGGCTATCACATTGGTGGAGCACCATCCGTGTATGGGCGTCCTTCACAGAAAAACCGATATCGTCAAATTCAACAGTTATAGGATTCTCACGAGCAAGGCGACGAATAGAAACAAGATTGGTGACTAAGTCAGGATACACAAGAACATTAGACATATGCACAGGAGTGGAAGTAGAAGGAAAAGACATATGACCAACATGAGTAATGGGTAGGGAGGAACCGTTACCAACGATGATACAAGTGGGAGTATGAACGGGAGTGGCAGACGTGAGGTTACCGGGATGAGCAGTCATGTGAGCAGTGGCCCCCGAGTCCATGTACCAGTCACCACCGCCACCATAGGATCTCGGTGACGGGGCAGAGTGTAGGGCAGCAAGCAAGGCCGGGTCCCACGGCGGCGGCACCTGAGGAGGGTAGGACCCTCTGTAGGCCGGCGCGGGAGCTGCCCCGAAGGCCGAAGCGGCGGCGCCATAGGCGGGCGCGACCCCATAAGCCGGCATGGCGGCGGCGCCATAGGCCGGCGCGGACCCGTAGGCCGGCGCGGGTGGGGGGGCACCGTAGCCGCTGTAAGGAGCGGCGTTCTGCGCGGCGAATAGGGCCTGGTGGCCCGCCGGGCGGGGCCCAAGGATGCCTGGAGCCGGAGCCCGAGGGACCGGCATGGAGTATGCGTGGACGACGCCGGTCCACGGGTTGGTGCCGTACGTCCATGGGGGAGTCACCTGCTGCTGCTGCTGACGAGCCCCCCCCCCCCCCCCCCCCGGCGCCTGTTGCTGCTTGCTGCCGCCCTCGCGGCGGTTGCCGCGGCGCCCACCACCCAGCTGCTGGGGGGCAGCGGGAGGGGCGGGAGGCGTGGGCGGGAGGGGCAAGTACCCCGGAGGCGCGCGGGGGGGGGGGGGGGGGGGGCTGCTGGCGCGGCACGAGTGGGGCGGCCGGTGGAGGGGCGGCGCGTGAGGTGCCGACGGCGAGGGCGTGGTGCTGCACGCGCTTCTTGACCCCCTTCATCCGGCGCTCCTCCAACCTCAAGTACGCCACAAACTTGGGGAAGGAGGGCTCCGGCATCAAGGTGAGGTTGGAGGCGGCGTTGCCGAAGTCCTCGTTGAGGCCAGCGGTGAGCGTGCTGAGGAGGAGGAGGTCGTCGTCCACCTTGGCTCCAATGTCATGGAGCTCGTCCGCCAACGTCTTCAGGTGGCGGCAGTAGTCATCAATGGACTGTTCATCCTTGTGACAGTCAAAAAATTCTTGCTGCAAAAAAACACGGCGCTGAAGCTTGTTGTCGGTGAAGAGGCCGTTCAGCTTGACCCACAGGGCGCGGGCGTCGTCGCCGGCGCTCACGACCGTGTGGAACAAGTCCTTGGAGATGGTGGTGAAGAACCACCGGATGATCGTGGCGTCGATCGCGGTCCACTCGGCGCCATCCACCATGGCGCGGGAGTCCACGGTGCCATCCACGTGGTCCACGGGATTGTTCTCGCGAAAGAGCAGCGTGACACTGGTAGAAAAAGGGCCTATAGTCCCGGTTCGTAAGGGCCTTTAGTCCCGGTTCCTGAACCGGGACTAAAGTGTCGGTACTAATGCCCTGACCCTTTAGTCCCGGTTCAATCCAGAACCGGGACTAAAGGGCGCGGCCACGTGGAGCTCCACCTTTAGTCCCGGTTGGTAACACCAACCGGGACTAAAGGAAATTTTATGAATTTTTTTTTTGAAAACCAACCGGGACTAAAGGAAATTTTATGATTTTTTTTTTGAAAAATTCTTTTGAAATTTTTTTTGAATTTTTTTTATTTTCAAACTTCTGAATTATTTTAACCTCTAGTCTGTAATCGCCACCCCTCATCACTTCTCAATTTATCCTCTAATCACCCTCATCATTCCAAATCATCTAACTTCCCGAACGGTCACCCATCTTCCCACTCCCCCAGCCTGAGCACGCTTAACTTCCGGGTTCTATTCTCCCTCGCTCCAAGTCTGCACTTGTTGTTTTCCTGACAATAGTAACATGTCAATCCTATTAACCTTCAGGAATTTTGCTTGAGCATGAAGTGACACATTTCACTGTTTGAGTTTGAAACTATTGTTTTAAAAAACAATAATTATTTAGTAACACTAATATTTCTTGAATAATTAGTTTGACCATTGTTTGACCACAGTTTGACCACAGTTTGATCAGATTTGACCAAAATTGAAATAACTAAAATAATTATTTAGTAACACTAATATTCTAGAATAATTAGTTTGACCATTGTTTGACCACAGTTTGCCCACTGTTTGAATATTTTTCAATTTTTTCCACTCTAGATCTTAAAAGCCCCGTAACTTTTTTTCTGTTAGGTTTTTGAGGATTTTGAAAATGTTTAACGGGGTTTCCCCCGTTAAATTTGGATGTAACTTTTCGAGTAGATGATTTTTCATATAAAAAACTTTTTCATCCGAGTTAGTATGCAAAAGTTATGCCCATTTTTACAAATTTCGAGAGATTTTGCAAATAAAGTCAAAATTCACATTTGCAAATTTTCCCAACAACTAGACCACATATCACATGAGAAACTTGTTTTCTTTTCTTTTTTGACATTTCCATTATTTTCTTTTATTTTTTTAAAACTGAAAAGGCGATCCACGGGGGGGGGGGGGGGGGGGGGTAGAGTTTGAAAATGGGACCTTTAGTACCGGTTCGTGGCACGAACCGGGACTACAGGTCTCAACCCCATTAGTCCCGGTTCGTGCCTCAAACCGGGACTAAAGGTCTAATCTTTAGTCCCGGTTTGAGGCACGAACCGGGACTAAAGGTCATCGCACCCTTTAGTCCCGGTTCATGTCTTAAACCGGGACTAAAGGGCCCGAGTGAACCGGGACTAATGCCTTAGCCGCACGAACCGGGACCAATGCTCACATTAGTCCCGGTTCTAGACTGAACCGGGACTAATGAGCTGAGCCGGCCTGGACCATAGCCCTGTTTTCTACTAGTGTGAAGTACGTCTTCCACGCGAAGTACGTGGAGTTGGAGGCATCGAGGATGATGGGGACGCGTGCGTGGACGTTGATGTCGCGGATTTCGGTGGGGTCGACGGCGAAGGGGTTGGAGTAGGTGGAGGCGTTGGACGACATGGTGGCGGGATCATGGGAGGGAGGCAGCGGCGCGGCTGAAGAGGAGTGGCACGGCGGCGGGAGGTAGGCGGCGCGGCAGGGAGGGGCGGCGCGGCGTGGGGAAGGAGGCGAGCGGTGGAGGGAGGGCGCGTGTGGAGGAGAGGTGGAGGTGGCGGCTTGGGGCGGCGGCGGGGGATCGCGGCGGCGGCGGCGGCCCGAGGCGGCGGCTAGGGTTAGCGGAAGCTGGAAAATCGACTTGCGATAGACACCATGTAGAAAAAGATTTGATGCATCAATGATTGATTGATCGTGCACTAGGCACATATATATAGATACAAGGGGTGCGACCGGTATCTTGTCTCCTAAGATACACGTACATATAGAGAGACAGATACAACAGGTATGGTATACAGGACCCAAATCTACGTACCCACAGACATTTGGCAATTGCGACGACCCCAATCAGCTTTTGTTTAACACATGCTTCTGTAGTATATTTAGGCAAAGGAAAAAAATAATAGACAACACTTGCAGTACATTTTGCATGGGGCAAAGAAACAAAATATAAGTAAAATATGTTCTGAAAATTCCATTTGGAGCCCAGGCTCAGCTGCTCCTGAAATCGAATCATATGTATATAGAAGGGCTGAGTGCACATATACGTACGTACAAAAATATTAGTATTGGATTAATTGTAACTTTCTTACATTTGGATGTACTTCCTCCGTTCGTAAATACAAGTGTATTTAAAAATTCTAATATAGGCTATATACAAAGCAAAATGAGTGAATTTACACTCTAAAATAAGTCTATATGTAGTCCATATTTAAATCTCTAAAAAAATTGTATTTAGAAACGGAGGGAGTGTACTTTCTAAAACCAGAAAAATCACCACCGATGCTCTGGTAGGTGGTTTCGGATGATGGTTTTGCTCACGTGGCGGTGAGGTGAGATGGGAAAGTACCAATGTTATAGCCATTCCGTCGTGCTCCCAGCGTACGCATGTCGACCGCTCCAAGACCTGCCACATGATGAACCTGGTGAGCACCGACGCACGACTAACTCTACAGACTACAACTCATACACATGCTCCACAAAGCCAACCTCAACGGAAGCCACTGAAGGACACGAGGAGCCGACCGGCAGCACGCGTTCGCAACCGGCGGCACTGTCGCGTTAGCACAACCTCGTGGAGATCATATACCACTCCAGCCTCCAGGGATTTTGGCTCTCGCAAGCACTTCATGGTGTGCAGCTGTGCGCGGTGCAGCAGTGTGACAACTTCAAGTACCACTCCTCGGAGTACGCGGTGCCGCCGCCACCCCTGCCAGTGGCGGACGACACGCTAGCTGCTCGCCTGCGGCGGCGGGATGTTGTACTGGATGAGCGACCCGCTAGCAGGCTGTCTGTATTCCTTCGTCCCGCACCAGCCGTTCTACCAGACAAGATGGAGGACAACAATATGAACACCAGAGCGTGCGCGCAGCAACAGGGAGCGGTGCCCATGTCCGAGCGGCAGGAGCCGCCGGACCTTGTCATCCCAATCCGCGTGCCCCATGGCCAACCGGGTTTTCGCGCCCGCGTCGAGGTCAAACTTGGACATGGCAGCAACTACCGCCTTGTTTCCTTCTCCAACAGCCAGATCTAGAAGGAAGGAGTGACGCCGGAGAAATATCAAATCCAAATCTGCTTTTATTGAGACCGTAACTACAACTAATCTATTAAAGAGACATGAAACTCCGCCCAACTCAACTCCGGCGGTCGCGGGAAGAGAGGGAAGGGGCCAACAACGTGAAAATTGGGAGGGATTCTAGAAGAATCTGTTTCGCCAGGGAAGGAGAAACCTCCAGATACCCGGCGGTTGGCTCGGCACAACACATCTCAGTCCCAATCTCAGCCTTAGATTACAGATCAGACGGTACATATGGCCCAAAGGCAGGCACACCAACACCACCAACTCACATTCTTATAGAAGTAGAGGAGTAGAGATCTGGCGCCTCTCGATCTGCTTGTTCAACCTTGCAGTGGCGTCTAGAAACGGGTAAAAAAACCAACCCAAAATTTAATGGTTCATAAATTGTTCTAGAAAAATAAATTATGCCTCATGATCACTATGGTCTGATCAGATAACCCAATTCATCAAATCACCAAGCCAATCGGTCCACCATTCATCTAAATTATGATTTGTTGGCTTGGATTCAAAAAAATTAGGCAAAGAAGATGACTAAATTTTTTGGCATAGCTTTGCTGGTCTAGCCGGAGTTCAGTCTACAGTCGATCGTCGCCCGCGCATGGCACCCCGCACCCCTACTACGTAGAAAAAAAATCCATTTTACTACCCTAAATAAAGTGGGTGGTTCACTTAACCCCCTGATCTATTTTTCGGCTTCTTCTACCCCCCAAACAAATCAAAATCGGACAAAACACCCCCTGGCTGGTTTGTCCCCACCCGTTGCTGATGTGACACTAGTCAACGGTGGTTGTGGCACCCCGGCTCAGAGAAACCGGAACGCCCCGTATTCCAGCCTAGAGATCGAGGAGAAGTCTTCTGGAATACGACACTGCTTAGTATAGAAAAAATCAGCTCTTTATTATAAGTTATATGGATACAAGGGATTACATCGGCACGGCGAAACTACGCCTGCCACGGTTGCTCTATGCAAGCAGCAGAACAACACGATGCAGCGGAATAACTCTAGCAGCGGAACAACGACGACGGTGATGAACTCCACTCCGAAGGGACTCTGGCTGGAACGCTTATCCTAGCTCGCAAACAAGGAATCCATGGCAAACAAGCAATCAAATCTGGCATGACCTGCAAACTGACATGACATGCCAGGTCAGTACACTAGTAGAAAACAGGGCTTTGGTCCAGGCCGGGTCAGCCCATTAGTCCCGGTTCAGTCTAGAACCGGGACCAAAGTGGGCATTGGTCCCGGTTCGTGAGCCCAGGGGGCCGGCCGGGCCACGTGGGCCATTGGTCCCGGTTCATCTGGACCTTTTGGTCCCGGTTGGTGGGACGAACCGGGACCAATGGGCCTCGCTCCTGGCCCACCACCATTGGTCCCGGTTGCTGGCTTGAACCGGGACCAAAGGCTCCCCTTTAGTCCCGGTTCATGCCACCAACCGGGACCAATGAGGTGCCTATATATACCCCCTCGCGCAAGAGCAGAGCACAGTGCTCTGTTTTTTCTGGCCGAGGGGGAGAGGGCTTTGTGGTGCTCTAGCTCACCTCCTATGCACATGAGGTGTTCGATGGAATGCCCGAGCCACACTACTTAAGCTTTCTCCTCTCAAAGCTCGACCTCCAAGCTCCATTTTCCTCGAGATTTGTCTAGATTTAGCGGTCCGTCACGCCCCGTCCCCGTCTTCACCGCCGTCGATCACCCGCGCCGATCTCATCACCGACACCACCGTGGTGAGCCTCTTGTTCTTATCTTCTTTCTGAAAGGAAAAATATTCTTACTTGTATGTTTAGATAGATACTTGTATCATTTTCTTACATTTATTATTGCATCTTATATAGTGCAATGGTTTTGGTATCCGCCCCCGTCAGCCCTCGTCCTGTCTATGATTCGGATATGGTATGTATATTATCTTTATAACTATTGGTTCATTTATTGTTTATGAAAATTATGCCGACCAACGTGACATAGATTTTATTTATCTAGGATGTATGTGAATCGGAAATGCCAACCGACCCTATTGTCGAGAGGTTAAATTTAGTTGAAGAAGAAAACAATTCGTTGAAGGAAAAAATAAAAAAAATTGAGGAGGAGAAGATGATATTGGAGTTGCATGTTGCGGATGTCGTCGATGATCACAAGATCAAGATGGATGCAATGCGCTTGAAGATTAGAAAGATTAGAAAATATGCCATTCATACCGAGGTTTGGTATCATTATGCCGTTGGATCAATTGTTACCTTGGTTGCGATTATGATCGCATTTGTTTTCGCATTGAAATGTTTTACATAGTTTCAATGTATGGTTTAATTAATTAGATGCTCTGGAGAGCTATATGTTGTTAGATGAGAACTATGTATGCACTTTGGTTTTAATGTGATGATGAACTTCTATTAATTTGGACACTTAATTATATATAATGCACGCAGATGAACCGGCAATGGATGTACGGTGACAGACACACCCGCGAGTACATTAAGGGCGTGCATGAGTTTCTCGATGCGGCTGAGGCAAACAAGTAGAATGGTTTTATGTGTTGTCCATGCACTGAATGTGGGAATACGAGGTCTTACTCTAACCAGAAAATCCTTCACTCCCACCTGCTTTACAAGGGTTTCATGCCACACTATAATGTTTGGACGAGGCACGGAGAAATAGGGGTTATGATGGAAGACGGCGAAGAAGAAGAGTACGATGACAACTATGTGCCCCCGGAATACGGTGATGCTGCAATGGGGGGAGCTGGTGAAGATCAAGAGGAACCAGACGATGTGCCCAATGATGCTACCACGGGTGAAGCTGCTGAAGATCAAGAGGAACCAGACGATGTGCCCGATGATGATGATCTCCGCCGGGTCATTGTCGATGCAAGGACGCAATGCATTAGTCAAAAGGAGAAGCTGAAGTTCGATCGCATGTTAGAGGATCACAAAAAAGGGTTATACCCCAATTGCGAATATGGCAACACAAAGCTCGGTACCGTACTGGAATTGCTGCAGTGGAAGGCAGAGAATGCTGTGGCTGACAAAGGATTTGAGAAGCTACTGAAAATATTGAAGAAGAAGCTTCCAAAGGATAGCGAATTGCCCGACAGTACATACGCAGCAAAGAAGGTCGTATGCCCTCTAGGATTGGAGGTGGAGAAGATACATGCATGCTCTAATGACTGCATCCTCTACCGCGGTGCATACAAGGATCTGAATGCATGCCCGGTATGCGGTGCATTGCGGTATAAGATCAGACGAGATGACCCTGGTGATGTTGACGGCGAGCCCCCCAGGAAGAGGGTTCCTGCGAAGGTGATGTGCTATGCTCCTATAATACCACGGTTGAAACGTCTGTTCAAAAACGAAGAGCATGCCAAGTTGATGCGATGGCACAGTGAGAACCGAAAGAAAGATGGGAAGTTGAGAGCACCCGCTGACGGGTCGCAGTGGAGAAAAATCGAGAGAAAGTACTGGGATGAGTTTGCAAAGGACCCAAGGAATGTATGGTTTGCTTTAAGCGCGGATGGCATTAATCCTTTCGGGGAGCAGACCAGCAATCACAGCACCTGGCTCGTGACTCTATGTATGTATAACCTTCCTCCTTGGATGTGCATGAAGCGGAAGTTCATTATGATGCCAGTTCTCATCCAAGGCCCTAAGCAACCCGGCAACGGCATTGATGTGTACCTAAGGCCATTAGTTGAAGAACTTTTACAGCTTTGGAATGGAAACGGTGTACGTACGTGGGATGAGCTCAGACAGGAGGAATTTAACCTTAAGGCATTGCTGTTCGTGACCATCAACGATTGGCCCGCTCTCAGTAACCTTTTAGGATAGACAAACAAAGGATACCACGCATGCACGCACTGTTTAGATGACACTGAAAGTATATACCTGGACAAATGCAGGAAGAATGTGTACCTGGGCCATCGTCGATTTCTTCCGACCAACCATCAATGTCGAAAGAAAGGCAAGCATTTCAAAGGCGAGGCAGATCACCGGAAGAAGCCCGCCATGCGCACCGGTGTTCACGTGCTTGCTATGGTCAATGATTTACACTACGTAATCTTTGGAAAGGGTCCCGGTGGACTAGCTATTCCAAATGACGCTGAGGGACACGCACCCATGTGGAAGAAGAAATCTATATTTTGGGATCTACCCTACTGGAAAGACCTAGAGGTCCGCTCCTCAATCGACGTGATGCACGTGACGAAGAACCTTTGCGTGAACCTGCTAGGCTTCTTGGGCGTGTATGGGAAGACAAAAGATACACCTGAGGCACGGGAGGACCTGCAACGTTTGCACGAAAAAGACGGCATGCCTCCGAAGCAGTATAAAGGTCCTGCCAGCTACGCTCTTATGAAAGAAGAGAAAGAAATCTTCTTTGAATGCCTGCTCAGTATGAAGGTCACGACTGGCTTCTCGTCGAATATAAAGGGAATAATAAATATGCCAGAGAAAAAGTTTCAGAACCTAAAGTCTCATGACCGCCACGTGATTATGACGCAACTGCTTCTGGTTGCATTGAGGGGGCTTCTACCGGAAAACGTCCGATTAGCCATTGTGAAGCTATGTGCATTCCTCAATGCAGTCTCTCAGAAGGTGATCGATCCAGAAATCATACCAAGGCTAAGGAGTGATGTGGCGCAATGTCTTGTCAGTTTCGAGCTGGTGTTCCCACCATCCTTCTTAAATATCATGACGCACGTCCTAGTTCATCTAGTCGACGAGATTGTCATCCTGGGGCCCGTATTTCTACACAATATGTTCCCCTTTGAGAGGTTCATGGGAGTCCTAAAGAAATATGTCCGTAACCGCGCTAGGCCAGAAGGAAGCATCTCCATGGGCCATCAAACAGAGGATGTTATCGGGTTTTGTGTTGACTTCATTCCTGGCCTTAACAAGATAGGTCTCCCTAAATCGCGGTATGAGGGGAGACTGACTGGAAAAGGCACTCTTGGAAGAGACTCAATAATATGCAGGGACGGATATTCTTGGTCTCAAGCACACTACACAGTTCTACAGAACTCTACCTTGGTGACCCCGTATGTCGATGAACACAAGAACAGTCTGCGCTCCAAACACCCGGAGCAGTGCGACGACTGGATTACATGTGAACACATCAGAACTTTCAGCAGTTGGTTGGAAACACGTCTCAGAGGTGACAACAGTGTTTGTGATGAGTTGTACTTGTTGTCCAGGGGACCATCTTTGACTGTATTAACTTACAAAGGATACGAGATAAATGGGAATACATTTTACACGATCGCCCAAGATCAAAAGAGCACCAACCAAAACAGCGGTGTCCACTTTGATGCAGCAACCGAGAGCGGAAAGGATACATATTATGGTTACATAGTGGACATATGGGAACTTGACTACGGACCTGATTTTAAGGTCCCTTTGTTTAAGTGCAAATGGGTCAATCTGTTAGGCGGCGGGGTACAGGTAGACCCACAGTACGGAATGACAACAGTGGATCTGAAAAATCTTGGGTACACTGACGAACCGTTCGTCCTAACCAATGATGTGGCACAGGTTATCTATGTGAAGGACATGTCTACCAAACCGAGAAAAACAAAAGATAAGGAGGCGAATACATCATACGATGAGCCAAAGCGCCACATAGTTCTTTCAGGAAAAAGGGACATCCTGGGAGTGGACGGCAAGACAGACATGTCTGAAGATTATGAAAAGTTTCATGAAATTCCTCCGTTCAATGTCAAGGCTGACCCAAGCATCCTGATAAACAATGAAGATTATCCATGGTTACGGCGCAATAAGCAAATGACACAAGCGAAGAAAAAGTGAAGACTTTCTCCCGCAACTATTATGATGATACCATGCCAACTTTGTAACACACGAACATGCTACCATTGTCCGTTTTGTACATGCACATGCTATGTGGGTGAAATTATGATACCATCCCAACTTTCAACTTTTTCAGAGTTCATTTGAAAGTGATTGTCCATTTTGTACACGAAGTGCATCAAGTTTTCTCTATAAGCGCATATATTCTCATTTTTTTAGTAAGTTAATCACAAAAATTGTTTTCAAATTTGAAAACTAATGGCACTAACAGAAAGTTTATATTTTTTCTAAAACTAATGGCACTAACTGAAAGTTTATAATTTTGCTAACCTAAAAGCAAACAGAATTAAAAATTAAAGCAAAAAACAAAAGAAAATAAATAATGCAAAAAAAATCAAAAAAACAGGAAAAAACTATTTTTATAGTAAAGTTAATCACAAAATAAAATAAATAAAGCAACAAAGAAAACAAAAAAACTGAAAAAGTGTTTTCAAATTTGAAAACTAATGGCACTAACAGAAAGTTTATAATTTTGCTAACCTAAAAGCAAACAAAATTAAAAATTAAAGCAAAAAACAAAAGAAAATAAATAATGCAAAAAACAAATCAAAAAATAGGAAAAAAACTATTTTTATAGTAAAGTTAATCACAAAATAAAATAAATAAAGCAACAAAGAAAACAAAAAAACTAAAAAAGTGTTTTCAAATTTGAAAACTAATGGCACTAACAGAAAGTTTATAATTTTTTAAAACTAAAAGCATAAAGAATTAAAAAATAAAGCAAAAAACAAAAGAAAAATAAATAAAGCAACAAAAAAACAAAAAAAATGCCACCTATTGGGCCACCACGGCCTGAATATGACTAGAAACCCTACCATGGGCCAGGATTCAGGCCCGCAGCAGGCCCAGTAGGCCCACAGGCATTGCAGTCACATATTAGGCCCGAAAGCCTGCTGTTGAGAGGAGCTCGGGAGGGTGGGCGCAGCAGCGCTTATAAACCACTCCCGAGCCCTCTCAACTAGCGAGCTGGGACTAAACTTTTGGGTGCGGGGCAGCACAAGGCCATTGGTCCCGGTTGGTGGCACCAACCGGGACAAACGTGGCATTGGTCACGGTTCGTGGCACCAACCAGAACCAATGCCCCCCTTTAGTCCCGGTTGATGCCACCAACCGGGACCAAAGGCCGTCGCTTCCCGCCCTTTGGGCTGCTGAAAAAGGCCTTTGGTCCCGGTTGGTGGCACCAACCGGGACTAATGCCCACCTTTAGTCCCGGTTTGTGCCACGAACCGGGACTAAAGGCTTCGCTATATAAGTTCACACTTTGGAAATTTTCACTCTCATCTCTCGCAGTTGCCGCCCCGACGCCGACGCCGCCAGGCTGCCCCGCCGTCGCCGTCGCCTCGCCCGTGCCCGTCGTCGCCCGCGCCCTCGCCCTCGCCGTCGCCCGCCCTCGCCCGCACCCTCGCCGTCGCTCGCCGTCGCCCGGGCCCCTGCCCCGGCCCGCCCCTGCCCCGACGCGTGCCGCCCCGGCCCGCCCACGTCGCTGTCGCCCGCGCGCCGCCCCGGCCCGCCCTCGCTGTCGCCCGCGCCCCTGCCCCGACGCCATCCTCGCCGCCGACCTCTCCTCAGCTTGGTCCGGCCGCCGACGCCCTCCCTTTGCAAATTTTTTTAGGTTATTTTCATTTGTAGAAATTTTTTATGTATCTAGGAATATTTTTGTTCATAGATGATAGATGATCAAATGACGATTTTTTTGTTCATAGATGATAGATGATCAAATGATGTTTTTTTTGTTCATAGATGATCATATGATTTTTTAGGTTATTTTCATTTGTAGAAATTTTTTATGTATCTAGGAATATTTTTGTTCATAGATGATAGATGATCAAATGATGATTTTTTTTGTTCATAGATGATAGATGATCAAATGATGTTTTTTTGTTCATAGATGATCATATGATTTTTTTAGGTTATTTTCATTTGTAGAAATTTTTGTTCATATATGGATATTTAGGGGGTCGAGGGTCGAGAACTAGTTTAGGGGGTCGAGGGTCGAGAACTAGTTTAGGGGGTCGAGGGTCAAGAACGCCGGACATTCATGAGAGAGGCGGGGAAGAAGGGGAAAAAGAGGGAGAAGAAGAGGAAGAAGAATAAAAAGAGGAGAAGAAAGAATAGAGGAGAAGAAGTTCTTCTCCTCTATTCTTCCTTCTCTTCTTTTTTCTTCTTCTTCTTCCTCTTCTTTTTTTATCGGGAACGAGGGTCGTCGAGGGGTCGAGGGGGGGGGACGGCGAACATTCATGAGAGAGGCGGAGAAGAGGGAGAAGAAGAGGAGGGGAAGAAGAGGAAAAAAAGAAGATAAAGAAGAAGAATAAAAAGAGGAGAAGAAAGAATAGATGAGAAGAACTTCTTCTCCTCTATTCTTTCTTCTCCTCTTTTTATTCTTATTCTTCCTCTTATTTTTTTATCGGGAACGAGGGCATGTCGAGAGTGTCGTCGAGCGGTCGAGGGTCGGGAAACTAGGGCTTACCCAAAGAAGGAGAAGAAGAGAAGAGGAAGAAGAGGAGAAAAAAAAGAAAAGGAAAAAAAGAGGAAGAAGAAGAAAAAAAAGAGGAGAAGAAGAAGGAATAGAGGAGAAGACTTTGTCAGTTCTTCTTCTCCTCTAGCTATTCCTTTCTTCTTCTCCTCTTTCTTCTTCTTCTTCTTCTTCTTCTTAATTTTTATCGGGGGTTCGAGGGTTCGAGGGGTCGAGGATCGCCGAGGGGTCGAGAGAGGTTTCCTAGTGTCAAAGTATTGAAGAAATCCATGCCTTCATCATTAGCCGGAAGTAACCAGGGCATGTTGGTACGAAGTTCTACAAAGTTGTTCTGGAATGAAGTCCCGGATAGAATAATCCGCCTTTTGGTACGAATTCAGCAAAGGCCTTCCAAATAGCGATATTCGGAAGGCTCTTGCTGAACTTTGTACCAAAAAGCGAATTATCCTATCTGGGACTCTGTTCCAGAACAACTTTGAAGAGCTTCGTATCATCATGCACATGTTACTTTCGCCTAATGATGAAGACATGGTTTTGTTGAATCCTTTGACACTAGGCAACCTCCCGACCCCTCGGCGATCCTCTCGAAGATGAGAGGAAGAAGAGGGTCGTCTAGGGGTCGAGGGTTCCAGGGTCGTCGAGGGTTCGAGGGGTCGAGGATCGCCGAGGGGTCGAGAGAGGTTTCCTAGTGTCAAAGTATTGAAGAAATCCATGCCTTCATCATTAGCCGGAAGTAACCAGGGCATGTTGGTACGAAGTTCTGCAAAGTTGTTCTGGAATGGAGTCCCGGATAGAATAATCCGCCTTTTGGTACGAATTCAGCAAAGGCCTTCCAAATAGCGATATTCGGAAGGCTCTTGCTGAACTTTGTACCAAAAAGCGAATTATCCTATCTGGGACTCCGTTCCAGAACAACTTTGAAGAGCTTCGTACCATCATGCACATGTTACTTTCGCCTAATGATGAAGACATGGTTTTGTTGAATCCTTTGACACTAGGCAACCTCCCGACCCCTCGGCGATCCTCTCGAACATGAGAGGAAGAAGAGGATAAAAAAAGAAGAGGAAGAAGAAAAAAAAAAGAGGAGAAGAAAGAATAGAGGAGTTCTTCTCCTCTATTCTTTCTTCTCTTTTTTTTCTTCTTCTTCCTCTGTTTTTATCGGGAACGAGGGTCGTCGAGGGACATAGATGTAGTGTCGTCGTTGTCGATATATACCCCCTCCCGATAGCTTACTATGATTAGGTAGCTAGTTCTACGTTTGGCACTAATATATCCATCTGTCATGTTTGAATAATAATTGCCATGTTGTAAATATTTGTAGAAACTATGGACACCGCCCTAGACGAAGCAAAAGAAGCGTTGTTGAGGGACATAATCGCAGAAGGAAGTGATGCCGTCTCATTGTTTCTCAACGAAACCGATGGTCTAGAAGGAGAGGGTGAACAAGCTGGCTACGGTGACCTAATGCCGGTGCAAGAAGAAGAACATGAGGACGGCTCTGGTGACCCAATGCCGGTGCAAGAAGGAGACCGTGATGACGGCTCCGGTGACCGAACCGAGTCCGGCCAGGTATATATATTAGTTAAGCCTGTGCTGAGTAGCTGATTGATGCATTCATTGTTTTGGTATGTACACATATTAATTAAGTCTTTGTTCTTTTTTCTAGCCCTCCGGACCGAGCACAACTTCGGTAAAGAGACGAGGCCCGAAGAAAAAGTTGAGCTCGGATGAACAGTCTGAGATCATAGCAATCGCGCCCGACGGCCAACCGATTGAACCCCTCAGGACAAAGAGCACATTTGTTGCTCAGTGCGGGGTTCTGGTTAGGGACAAGATCCCGATAAGCATCCAGCAATGGTTTAAGCCGGCTACAGAAGACCCTGAGGTGTCTTATGTCAATGATATGCAGAAAAATGATCTTTGGACTGAGCTGAAGTCAAATTTCACCCTACCGCCAGAGGATAATCCAGAGAACCCAGTTAAAGAGAAATTAATCAAGTCTTTTGCTCTTAAGAGGATGGCAGAACTATTCAGGAGGTGGAAGAAAGAGCTGAATAAGTTTGTCGAAAATAATGAGACACCAGAATTCAAGGGCAGATATGAGAAGATCAGAGATCACTGGCCCGCATTTGTGGCCCACAAGACATCGGAAATGAGTAAGAAGATGTCGGCGACAAACAAGCAAAATGCTGCGAAGAAGAAGCTTCACCATCGCACGGGGTCAGGTGGCTACCTCATAGCCCGGCCTAAGTGGTCCAAGACTGAGAATGATCAGGTTGATAAAGGGATCGAACCAGAGACAATTAACTGGCCAGACCGTTGCCGGACTTGGTTCTTCAGGGCTGGCGGAACCTTGGACCCTGTAACAGGGAAGTGCATTTGGACGAACGATCAAATGGACATACCAGTCAGGAAGCTTAAGCAGTATATCGAAGCAGCACAGGAAGGGACGTTCTTTCCAGACAAAGAGAACAACGAGCTCACAATGGCCCTCGGGAATCCTGAGCACCCTGGACGGACACGAGGCACGCCAGGCTCCATTCCGTGGAAGGTTGGGTTTCCTGACGCAGGCGGTTACAAATCCCATGAGAGGAGGAAAAAAGTGTAGCAAACCCAAATGCAGGCGCTGCAAGCAAGGGTAGACGCGATAGAGGAACGAGAAGCAAATCGCAGCTTTTCACTGCCGGCCGATTCCAGAAGGATATGCTAGGGTGATGGTGGATGAAATAACAGAGGGATTTGAGGACCTCCAGCTTGACCACCCTACCGGTGAAGGGGAGACTCGGCTGGGGTCTGCTCTGAAGACTCCATGCCTATGGCGGAAGGAGCTCATCAACCTTCCGAACTGGACGCCTCCGCCTCCTCCTCCTCCTCCGGCGAGTCAGGGCACTCCGCCTCCTCCTCTGGCGAGTGACGATCAGGGCCCTCGGCCGGCTCCTTCTCCGGCGCGTGGCGACACTCCGCCTCCTTCTCCGCCTGTGCCGACGCGCCCGAGCAGCCAACCTCCTCCTTCTCCGCCTCGTTAGCAAGGGCGGAAGAGACCTGCTGCCGCTCCAGCTGCTTCGGTGCGTCGTAGTCCTTCTCCTCCGCCTCGTAAGCAAGTAAAGAAGACAACCGCTCCGTCTACTCGGTCGGCGTCTAGCAGTACAACCAGAGGCGGGAGGACATACAGATTCGGTCCTTCTCTGAAAACTCCAGAGAAGTTAACATACGAGAGGACCCCGGAGGAGAACGCGAAGATCGCGCGAACCAAAGTGGATGACTAGTTTCAAGGGTTGAAAGCAAAGAGACATCCACCTCCGGAGGAGAAGGTAGATCCGGTGAAAGTGAAGCGCACTCTGGCTGCCCTGGCAAAACCACCCAAGTCTCCGCTGAAAGGCAACTATGAGCGCATTATTGCAAAGACATGGGCCGAAGCGGAGCGGTCGGGAAGTACAGTCAGTGAGCAAAGGCTGAAAGAACGACGAGCAGCTGGGAAACAAATTGCCCAGCTCGGCGAACAAGCGAAGCAATCGTGCCCCCCCCCCTCAAGGTGCCTAGCGACATCGTCGATCCGAGGATGGTGCCCGGTTATGGCAATGTTGACGATTACCTGCCCGACGATGTACATTATGATCCCATGGAGGTGCAGATACAAAGATACGAGTACGGGAAGCCTCTCGTCAAAGATAAAAAATCTTTAACAACGATGATGCGAAGATTACATGATTGGTACTTGAAAATCTGCAGAGAGTCTGGGGGGAGGAGTACTATGTATGCAAGAGTTAAACCGGAGCATGACCTCGTTGGAATTGAACTGTTGCCTAGTCCATTTGAGGAGTTCTATCAGTTTTTCAATCAATTGGCCCTCGATAAAACAACGATCACCTGCTACTATCTGTAAGTACTACTACTTCTGTCATTAAGTCTCTCTATATAGCTCATCTCTTTCATTGCATGTATTTATAATTATCCTCACTATATTATGCAGAATGAAGATCGCCGAATTGAAGAAAAGACAAATCGGTGATATTGGGTTCGTTAACACATATCTCATAGATGCAACTAAGGTTGAACATCGTCCGGAGATACCGAGGCCAACTTGCTACGATCATTCCAAAAAAATGAAAACAAAGATATAATACTCTCTCCTTACAACTTCAAGTGAGTGTTACTGTCTTGTGCATATTCAGTTTCCCTTATATATTAGTCCAGGTTATAGTAATGTAATTGATGAGTTATGCATGCGTGTGCAGTTTCCACTATATTCTCCTAGAGATTAGGCTTGAGCAGGGAGTAGTAACCGTCTTGGACTCTAAACGAAAAGATCCCCAGGAGTATGCGGACATGACTGAAATCCTCAAGAAGTAAGTTAAATCGATCATTATCCACCATATCAGCAACTTTGTTCATTTCCTGATATCAAGTAATTGTTTTCTTTGTCCGGCAGGGTTTGGAGAAAATTCACCAAAAAAGTTTCGGGACTGCCGAAGGAGCTGGAATTTAGACACCCGAAAGTAAGTACTATAGTAGCATGTTCCGCGCATCTACTAGTGATTCAAGCGCTAGTTTCATCAATACCATTTAGCATTCTTGCTTATCAGTTTGATTGACCTCTATTTCTTGTAAAGTGGTTGTGGCAGGAACAAGGGAATGATTTCTGTGGATACTACGTCTGCGAGTCCATCCGCCACACGACCTGTGAGCGGGGCGGGTACTCTGACGAACAATATGAAGAACGTAAATAACAACATTCACAATTTTATTTTATTACCAACATTTGTATTGAGTTTCATTCATTCATATATATATATATATGTATTGACCCCCTTCTTCAAATTAGATGTTTCGGAAGCGGGATGAACTCCTAGCACCAGCTCGCATGCGAGCAATTCAAGAGGAATTGGCGGCATTCTTTCTTGACCAAGTGATCGCTGAAGACGGAGAATACTATGTGGACCATGAGTCCGTATGATTATATTTGTAAGAGATAATTATTGTATATATGTAGCCGGTAGTGTCGGATAGATATACGAGAACTTGTTGTTCGACCAATCTCTCGGAGAAGGAGAGGTGGTCGATATCACTTCTCTCTGTATGCATATATGTTCATGACGATCTTCTGTTTCCTTCGTTTGCTTACTAGCTAACTAGCGTGTCTAGTCCTCTCTATACGTATGTACAGTACGTAGCGTTGACCAAGCACGGACATAAGAGAGGACACTTCTCTCTATTAATTATAGCTAGCTAACACAATATATGAAACACCTAAATTAACCCCCCAAAAGCCCCAAACCCCCCCCCCCTTTCAAAAAAAAACAAAAACCCCAGCCACAGCGGGACTGACGCGTGAATGCCTATTGGTCCCGGTTGGTGCCACCAACCGGGACCAAAGGGTCTCCTGCCTGGGCTCTGCGCACTGCCCACGTGGAGGCCCATCAGTCCCGGTTCTGGATTGAACCGGGACTAAAGGGTCAGGGCATTAGTACCGACACTTTAGTCCCGGTTCAGGAACCGGGACTAAAGGCCCTTATGAACCGGGACTATAGGCCCTTTTTCTACCAGTGGTACATTGAATGTACTTGCAAGCTCACAATAACCAGAAGCATTCAAGACAAACAACAGCATGGCAATTATAGGTAAGCAGGAATTATCATGAGATCATCAGGATAACATGACATGAACAACTTGAACATGATACAGCTAGAACAATATGAGCATGGCATGAACATATAAATCTGACGATACTAGCGTGCAACATGATGACACTATATGCACCACATATTTTGCTCGGGTTACCTCGTAACCAACGCATGGATCACTTACCAACCTCGGACATCACACGATCATCTCAGGATCAAATCAAGCTTGGTATAAACAATACCGTAGTAATCATTAAATGACCATGAGGAGCTTGATCTTTACCCATGATTCTCGCACAACATCACGAATATCCAACAACTCGATATCCTCGATACCATGGTGATCATTCACGGATCACAAATGGAACCACTCTTGGCTCAACGGGTTACCTCGTAACAATACGGTGATCACTCCCGGATCACATAACAAACTTATCTCATCATCGAACCGAGGTTGTTATTAAGCACATCATTATTATTACTGTTGACCCACAGTGTGACCAACTACGAACTAGGCACTTATCCGCGAGCGCGACTATCGATAGATTTAATATACACTCTGCAGATGTAGCGCACTGTACCCACACTACGGAACCCATGGCCTCGCACTCTCATTCGGGTGGACCAACTGAAGGAAATATGCCCTAGAGGCAATAATAAAGTTATTATTTATTTCCTTATATCATGATAAAAGTTTATTATTCATGCTAGAATTGTATTAACCGGAAACATAATACATGTGTGAATACATAGACAATCAGAGTGTCACTAGTATGCCTCTACTTGACTAGCTCGTTAATCAAAGATGGTTATGTTTCCTAACCATGGACAAAGAGTTGTCATTTGATTAACGGGATCACATCATTAGTTGAATGATCTAATTGACATGACCCATTCCATTAGCTTAGCACCCGATCGTTTAGTATGCTGCTATTGCTTTCTTCATGACT
The DNA here is from genome assembly GCF_056163025.1 of Triticum urartu. Taxonomy (NCBI): domain Eukaryota; kingdom Viridiplantae; phylum Streptophyta; class Magnoliopsida; order Poales; family Poaceae; genus Triticum; species Triticum urartu. The sequence goes on from NC_141879.1 coordinate 551,009, forward strand.
TATACATGTTCCTATGACTATGAGATTATGTAACTCCCGTGTGCCGGAGGAACACTTTGTGTGCTACCAAACGTCACAACGTAACTGGGTGATTATAAAGGTGCTCTACAGGTGTCTCCAAAGGTACATGTTGGGTTGACGTATTTTGAGATTAGGATTTGTCACTCCGATCGTCGGAGAGGTATCTCTAGGCCCTCTCGGTAATGCACATCACTTAAGACTTGCAAGCATTGCAACTAATGAGTTAGTTGCGGGATGATGTATTACGGAACGAGTAAAGAGACTTGCCGGTAATGAGATTGAACTAGGTATTGGATACCGACGATGGGCCGCGCGCCCCTTCCCCCCCTTGGTCCGAATAGGACAAGGAGAGGGGGCCGGCCCCCCTTCCTCCTCTCTCTCCTCCGCGAATCCTATTCCAACTAGGAAAGGGGGGAGTCCTACTCCCAGAGGGAGTAGGACTCCTCCTGGCGCGCCTCCTCTTGGCCGGCCGCCGCCCCCCCCCCCCCCCCTTGAGCCTTTATATACAGAGGCAGGGGCACCCCCTAGAGACACAAGTTGATCCACGTGATCATATTCTTAGCCGTGTGCGGTGCCCCCTTCCACCATAGTCCTCGATAATATTGTTGCGGTGCTTAGGCGAAGCCCTGTGACGGTAGTACATCAAGATCGTCACCACGCCGTCATGCTGACGGAACTCTTCCCCGACACTTTGCTGGATCGGAGTCCGGGGATCGTCATCGAGCTGAACGTGTGCTAGAACTCGGAGGTGCCATAGTTTCGGTGCTTGATCGGTCGGACCGTGAAGACGTACGACTACATCAACCAAGTTAACGCTTTTGTTGTCGATCTACAAGGGTACGTAGATAACACTCTCCCCTCTCGTTGCTATGCATCACCATGATCTTGTGTGTGCGTAGGAAATTTTTTGAAATTAGTACGTTCCCCAATAGTGGCATCCGAGCCTAGGTTTTATATGTTGATGTTATATGCACGAGTAGAACACAAGTGAGTTGTGGGCGATATAAGTCATACTACTTACCAGCATGTCATACTTTGGTTCAGCGGTATTGTTGGACGAAGCGGCCCGGACCGACATTACGCGTACGCTTACGCGAGACCGGTTCTCCCGACGTGCTTTGCACATAGGTGGCTTGCGGGTGACAGTTTCTCCAACTTTAGTTGAACCAAGTGTGGCTACGCCCGGTCCTTGTGAAGGTTAAAACAGCACCAACTTGACAAACTATTGTTGTGGTTTTGATGCGTAGGTAAGATTGGTTCTTGCTTAAGCCCGTAGCAGCCACGTAAAACTTGCAACAACAAAGTAGATGACGTCTAACTTGTTTTTGCAGGGCATGTTGTGATGTGATATGGTCAAGACATGATGCTAAATTTTATTGTATGAGATGATCATGTTTTGTAACCGAGTTATCGGCAACTGGCAGGAGCCATATGGTTGTCGCTTTATTGTATGCAATGCAATCGCGCTGTAATGCTTTACTTTATCACTAAGCGGTAGCGATAGTCGTGGAAGCATAAGATTGGCGAGACGGCAACGATGCTACGATGGAGATCAAGGTGTCGCGCCGGTGACGATGGTGATCATGACGGTGCTTCGGAGATGGAGATCGCAAGCACAAGATGATGATGGCCATATCATATCACTTATATTGATTGCATGTGATGTTTATCTTTTATGCATCTTATCTTGCTTTGATTGACGGTAGCATTATAAGATGATCTCTCACTAAATTATCAAGAAGTGTTCTCCCTGAGTATGCACCGTTGCGAAAGTTCTTCGTGCTGAGACACCACGTGATGATCGGGTGTGATAGGCTCTACGTTCAAATACAACGGGTGCAAAACAGTTGCACACGCGGAATACTCAGGTTATACTTGACGAGCCAAGCATATACAGATATGGCCTCGGAACACGGAGACCGAAAGGTCGAGCGTGAATCATATAGTAGATATGATCAACATAGTGATGTTCACCAATGAAACTACTCCATCTCACGTGATGATCGGACATGGTTTAGTCAATTTGGATCACGTAATCACTTAGAGGATTAGAGGGATGTCTATCTAAGTGGGAGTTCTTAAGTAATATGATTAATTGAACCTAAATTTATCATGAACATAGTACCTGATAGTATCTTGCTTATGTATGTTTGATTGTAGATAGATGGCCCGTGCTGTTGTTCCGTTGAATTTTAATGCATTCCTTGAGAAAGCAAAGTTGAAAGATGATGGTAGCAATTACACGGACTGGGTCCGTAACTTGAGGATTATCCTCATTGCTGCACAGAAGAATTACGTCCTGGAAGCACCGCTGGGTGCCAAGCCTGCTGCCGGAGCAACACCAGATGTTATGAACGTCTGGCAGAGCAAAGCTGATGACTACTCGATAGTTCAGTGTGCCATGCTTTACGGCTTAGAACCGGGACTTCAACGACGTTTTGAACGTCATGGAGCATATGAGATGTTCCAGGAGTTGAAGTTAATATTTCAAGCAAATGCCCGGATTGAGAGATATGAAGTCTCCAATAAGTTCTCTAGCTGCAAGATGGAGGAGAACAGTTCTGTCAGTGAGCATATACTCAAAATGTCTGGGTATAATAATCACTTGATTCAAATGGGAGTTAATCTTCCAGATGATTGCGTCATTGACAGAATTCTCCAATCACTGCCACCAAGCTACAAGAGCTTCGTGATGAACTATAATATGCAAGGGATGAATAAGACTATTCCCGAGCTCTTCGCAATGCTAAAAGCTGCGGAGGTAGAAATCAAGAAGGAGCATCAAGTGTTGATGGTCAACAAGACCACTAGTTTCAAGAAAAAGGGCAAAGGGAAGAAGAAGGGGAACTTCAAGAAGAACAGCAAGCAAGTTGCTGCTCAAGAGAAGAAATCCAAGTCTAGACCTAAGCCTGAAACTGAGTGCTTCTACTGCAAGCAGACTGGTCACTGGAAGCGGAACTGCCCCAAGTATTTGGCGGATAAGAAGGATGGCAAGGTGAACAAAGGTATATGTGATATACATGTTATTGATGTGTACCTTACTAATGCTCGCAGTAGCACCTGGGTATTTGATACTGGTTCTGTTGCTAATATTTGCAACTCGAAATAGGGACTACGGATTAAGCGAAGATTGGCTAAGGATGAGGTGACGATGCGCGTGGGAAACGGTTCCAAAGTCGATGTGATCGCAGTCGGCACGCTACCTCTACATCTACCTTCGGGATTAATATTAGACCTGAATAATTGTTATTTGGTGCCAGCGCTAAGCATGAACATTATATCTGGATCTTGTTTGATGCGAGACGGTTATTCATTTAAATCAGAGAATAATGGTTGTTCTATTTACATGAGTAATATCTTTTATGGTCATGCACCCTTGAAAAGTGGTCTATTCTTATTGAATCTCGATAGTAGTGACACACATATTCATAATGTTGAAGCCAAAAGATGCAGAGTTGATAATGATAGTGCAACTTATTTATGGCACTGCCGTTTAGGTCATATCAGTGTAAAGCGCATGAAGAAACTCCATACTGATGGACTCTTGGAACCACTTGATTATGAATCACTTGGTACTTGCGAACCGTGCCTCATGGGCAAGATGACTAAAACGCCGTTCTCTGGAACTATGGAGAGAGCAACAGATTTGTTGGAAATCATACATACAGATGTATGTGGTCCAATGAATATTGAGGCTCGTGGCGGATATCGTTATTTTCTCACCTTCACAGATGACTTAAGCAGATATGGGTATATCTACTTAATGAAACATAAGTCTGAAACATTTGAAAAGTTCAAAGAATTTCAGAGTGAAGTTGAAAATCATCGTAACAAGAAAATAAAGTTTCTACGATCTGATCGTGGAGGAGAATATTTGAGTTATGAGTTTGGTGTACATTTGAAACAATGCGGAATAGTTTCGCAACTCACGCCACCCGGAACACCACAGCGTAATGGTGTGTCTGAACGTCGTAATCGTACTTTACTAGATATGGTGTGATCTATGATGTCTCTTACTGATTTACCGCTATCGTTTTGGGGTTATGCTTTAGAGACGGCCGCATTCACATTAAATAGGGCACCATCAAAATCCGTTGAGACGACGCTTTATGAACTATGGTTTGGCAAGAAACCAAAGTTGTCGTTTCTGAAAGTTTGGGGCTGCGATGCTTATGTGAAAAAGCTTCAACCTGATAAGCTCGAACCCAAATCGGAGAAATGTGTCTTCATAGGATATCCAAAGGAGACTATTGGATACACCTTCTATCACAGATCCGAAGGCAAGACTTTTGTTGCTAAGTTCGGAAACTTTCTAGAGAAGGAGTTTCTCTCGAAAGAAGTGAGTGGGAGGAAAGTAGAACTTGACGAGGTAACTGTACCTGCTCCCTTATTGGAAAGTAGTGCATCACAGAAAACTGTTTCTGTGACACCTACACCAATTAGTGAGGAAGCTAATGATAATGATCATGAAACTTCAGAACAAGATACTAATGAACCTCGTAGATCAACCAGAGTAAGATCCGCGCCAGAGTGGTACGGTAATCCTGTTCTGGAAGTCATGCTACTAGATCATGATGAACCTACGAACTATGAAGAAGCGATGGTGAGCCCAGATTCCGCAAAATGGCTTGAAGCCATGAAATCTGAGATGGGATCCATGTATGAGAACAAAGTGTGGACTTTGGTTGACTTGCCCGATGATCGGCAAGCGATTGAGAATAAATGGATCTTCAAGAAGAAGACTGACGCTGACGGTAATATTACTGTCTACAAAGCTCGACTTGTCGCAAAAGGGTTTCGGCAAGTTCAAGGGGTTGACTATGATGAGACCTTCTCACCCGTAGCGATGCTTAAGTCTGTCCGAATCATGTTAGCAATTGCCGCATTTTATGATTATGAAATTTGGCAGATGGATGTCAAAACTGCATTCCTGAATGGATTTCTGGAAAGAAGAGTTGTATATGATGCAACCGGAAGGTTTTGTCGATCCAAAGGGAGCTAACAAAGTGTGCAAGCTCCAGCGATCCATTTATGGACTGGTGCAAGCCTCTCGGAGTTGGAATAAACGCTTTGATAGTGTGATCAAAGCATTTGGTTTTATACAGACATTTGGAGAAGCCTTTATTTACAAGAAAGTGAGTGGGAGCTCTGTAGCATTTCTGATATTATATGTGGATGACATATTACTGATTGGAAATGATATAGAATTTCTGGATAGCATAAAGGGATACTTGAATAAGAGTTTTTTTAATGAAAGACCTTGGTGAAGCTGCTTACATATTAGGCATAAAGATCTATAGAGATAGATCAAGACGCTTAATTGGACTTTCACAAAGCACATACCTTGACAAGATTTTGAAGAAGTTCAAAATGGATCAAGCAAAGAAAGGGTTCTTGCCTGTGTTACAAGGTGTGAAGTTGAGTTAGACTCAATGCCCGACCACTGCAGAAGATAGAGAGAAAATGAAAGATGTTCCCTATGCTTCAGCCATAGGCTCTATCATGTATGCAATGCTGTGTACCAGACTTGATGTGTGCCTTGCTATAAGTCTAGCAGGGAGGTACCAAAGTAATCCAGGAGTGGATCACTGGAGAGCGGTCAAGAACATCCTGAAATACCTGAAAAGGACTAAGGATATGTTTCTCGTATATGGAGGTGACAAAGAGCTCGTTGTAAACGGTTACGTTGATGCAAGCTTTGACACTGATCCGGACGATTCTAAATCGCAAACCGGATACGTGTTTCCATTAAACGGTGGAGCTGTCAGTTGGTGCAGTTCTAAACAAAGCGTCGTGGCGGGATCTACATGTGAAGCAGAGTACATAGCTGCTTCGGAAGCAGCAAATGAAGGAGTTCATATCCGATCTAGGTGTCATACCTAGTGCATCGGGTCCAATGAAAATCTTTTGTGACAATACTGGTGCAATTGCCTTGGCGAAGGAATCCAGATTTCACAAGAGAACCAAGCACATCAAAAGACGCTTCAATTCCATCCGGGGTCTAGTCCAGGTGGGAGACATAGAGATTTGCAAGATTCATACGGATCTGAATGTAGCAGCCCCGTTGACTAAGCCTCTTCCACGAGCAAAACATGATCAGCACCAAGGCTCCATGGGTGCTAGAATCATTACTGTGTAATCTAGATTATTGACTCTAGTGCAAGTGGGAGACTGAAGGAAATATGCCCTAGAGGCAATAATAAAGTTATTATTTATTTCCTTATATCATGATAAAAGTTTATTATTCATGCTAGAATTGTATTAACCGGAAACATAATACATGTGTGAATACATAGACAATCAGAGTGTCACTAGTATGCCTCTACTTGACTAGCTCGTTAATCAAAGATGGTTATGTTTCCTAACCATGGACAAAGAGTTGTCATTTGATTAACGGGATCACATCATTAGTTGAATGATCTAATTGACATGACCCATTCCATTAGCTTAGCACCCGATCGTTTAGTATGCTGCTATTGCTTTCTTCATGACTTATACATGTTCCTATGACTATGAGATTATGTAACTCCCGTGTGCCGGAGGAACACTTTGTGTGCTACCAAACGTCACAACGTAATTGGGTAATTATAAAGGTGCTCTACAGGTGTCTCCAAAGGTACATGTTGGGTTGACGTATTTCGAGATTAGGATTTGTCACTCCGATCGTCGGAGAGGTATCTCTGGGCCCTCTCGGTAATGCACATCACTTAAGCCTTGCAAGCATTGCAACTAATGAGTTAGTTGCGGGATGATGTATTACGGAACGAGTAAAGAGACTTGCCGGTAACGAGATTGAACTAGGTATTGGATACCGACGATCGAATCTCGGGCAAGTAACATACCGATGACAAAGGGAACAACGTATGTTGTTATGCGGTCTGATCGATAAAAGATCTTCGTAGAATATGTAGGAACCAATATGGGCATCCAGGTCCCGCTATTGGTTATTGACCGGAGACGTGTCTCGGTCATGTCTACATTGTTCTCGAACCCGTAGGGTCCGCACGCTTAAGGTTTCGATGACAGTTATATTATGAGTTTATGCGTTTTGATGTACCGAAGGTTGTTCGGAGTCCCGGATCTGATCACGGACATGACGAGGAGTCTCGAAATGGTCGAGACATAAAGATTGATATATTGGAAGCCTATGTTTGGATATCGGAAGTGTTCCGGGTGAAATCGGGATTTTACCGGAGTACCAGGAGGTTACCGGAACCCCCCGGAGATATATGGGCCTTAGTGGGCCTTAGTGGAAGAGAGGAGAGGTAGCCAGAGATGGGCCGCGCGCCCCTTCCCCCCCTTGGTCCGAATAGGACAAGGAGAGGGGGCCGGCCCCCTTCCTCCTCTCTCTCCTCCGCGAATCCTATTCCAACTAGGAAAGGGGGGGGGGAGTCCTACTCCCGGAGGGAGTAGGACTCCTCCTGGCGCGCCTCCTCTTGGCCGCCCCCCCCCCCTTTGAGCCTTTATATACGGAGGCAGGGGCACCCCCTAGAGACACAAGTTGATCCACGTGATCATATTCTTAGCCGTGTGCGGTGCCCCCTTCCACCATAGTCCTCGATAATATTGTAGCGGTGCTTAGGCGAAGCCCTGCGACGGTAGTACATCAAGATCGTCACCACGCCGTCGTGCTGACGGAACTCTTCCCCGACACTTTGCTGGATCGGAGTCCGGGGATCGTCATCGAGCTGAACGTGTGCTAGAACTCGGAGGTGCCGTAGTTTCGTTGCTTGATCGGTCGGACCGTGAAGACGTACGACTACATCAACCAAGTTAACGCTTCCGTTGTCGATCTACAAGGGTACGTAAATCACACTCTCCCCTCTCGGTGCTATGCATCACCATGATCTTGCGTGTGCGTAGGAATTTTTTTGAAATTACTACGTTCCCCAACACCAACGGCGTTCCCACAAAACTGTCCTACTGCCATGACACCCTCCCGCCCCCTCCGACAAACTCCCCTCTGGGATAAGTCCTGGGTGGCCACATGTCTACCAAAGACACCAACGGCCACCGTCGTGGCAAAACATAAACGGTCCCAAACGGGGACAAGGATCGATACTCAACAACAGGCACCGAAGGCTTATGCCGTCCTACCTGATCAGGGTAGAGCCCGCGCATAACCTTCTCGCCTTGGAGGCACCGGCAAGAGGCATGACAATAGACTCAGTTAGGGCCTTCCCATAAGGCAAGCGTGGTTGCACTGGTCAGCTCGATATGGTGGCACCATGACTCAGCCAACAATTGTTCAAGTTCAATTTAATCCGGTTAAACTTGAATGCAAATATGCTGAGCCATGATAAAATAACATGATGCAATTACAATGCATGAGCATGATATCAACCTAGGCATGGGGGTGCAACATAACTATCCACCACATCAACGACGAATCATATCCAACTGAGCAGAGCATGATGACGAGCATGAATATTACAAGTATAACACTACTCATAGCATAACATGATCATAGCATCAATAATAAATACCATGCAAGAACACATCAATAACATAATTGAGTAAATACTTAACCGATTAACAGCAAAGGAACAATGCCTATCAACGGTGCTCGGTAATCGTCGTTAGTCATGCACCGAAGAACATGACCAACCCAACATGTACTATTATCAAGCATGGCAATATGAAAGTAATACTAGCAAGTAGTTTGTGATAACAAAGTGCAAGAAAACATAGCATGACGGTAATCACCGATCCATAAGCATAACCGAAATAACGACATCAGTAGCAAAACAAGCATACAGTTATTAAAGATTCAAGTTGAAAACCAATGCAACTGCATGGCTGTCATGCAAATGGTGGTTGTGGCTTGCCTGGAGATGAAGAATACACCGGGGAGAAGTGCGGTGAAGCCGCGGAAAGGTTCACTGGAGGGGATTGATTAATGGCAAGGGAAAAATGGTCATTTTCATAATGTCAAAACATGGTGAAAATGAGACCAAAAGAACGGGCTCGATGCAACGAAGACGTGGGCTTTGGAATCACCTCATTTGGAGTTAGGAGCAAAAAGATATGAAGTGTTTTCTGCGAGGGACCTATCTGTATTGAAAATATTTTCAAACAGGGCCTGGACAGAAAAACAGAAAGCGTACTTTAAATAATACGCCTTTGCTTGAGGCAAAACGCATTCCTGGATGAAACAGATCGGAAATATGCTTTTAGAAAAGGAAAACGTACTTCCGCATGAAGCAGAGGAGAAATACGCATTCTGAAAACGAAAACGTACTCGCGGGTTTACACATCCACTTAATCCAGTCAGCAAGATGCGGGGCCGACCTCGTCTCGCTGACATGCGGGGCCCGCGGCCAGCTGGCAGGGAGGGCATCGTCTCCTTCTTCTCTCCGCTCGTGCCCGCCCTTGGCCAAGGCAGAGCCGGCGCCCGACGGCGACTGCGAGCAGCTCCGGCACCCTCCCGCGCCGTGCCACCTACCGAAGTGCTCAGCGGGATGAGCCGCATCTCCCTAGACCCTTGGTTTTTGCGAAGGGGTCAAGGTCGAGCAGGGCTCCCACGGCGGCGGACGACGGTGTCGGGAGATGATGGAGCTCGCGGACAGAGGCCATCGGAGGAGGGGGGAAGTTGCTGGGGAGGTTCGCCGGTGACTAGGTGGAGCTCTAGTGGTGGTGGAATGAAGAGAGAGGCTCGGCCTCGCCACAATTTCAAAGGAGTGCCGCGTCGGCCATGACGGCGATGGCGAGCATAGAGATCTTCTCGAGCTCGGGCTAGAGGTGGGGAGGGGGAGAGGAGTGCGGTGGATGCGATGGTGTGCTAGGGGTGGCCTTTATATAGGCGTGGTCAAGGAGGGGAGGCCGTGGACGCGTGTTCGTGGCTCTGGTGCCGCCGCTCGCGTCCGTCCACGCTCTAGCGACGGCCAGCGAGCACGGGATGGCACGGGACCACGACGAGGGAGGTGCGACGAGCTACAGAGGCGCACAGGGACGAGCAGAGCTCGGGTACAAGAGGAGGAAGACGCCGCGGCGCGAACAGAGCCGGTCGGCGCACTGTGTTCTCATGGGCGTTCGGCCGCGAGCGTCGGTGAGGAAGCGGACGGAGGGGGAGAGGGGTCCAGGGGAATGGAAACGACGCGGGCTAGCTGCTGGACACGCTCACGCGCGCGAAGACGACGAGAGGAGGAGGGGCCCGAGCAAGAAACCACCCAGCTCGCGTCCATGGCATGCCAGAGGGATGGTCACCGCGTGAGCTGGCGAGTATCAGGTTCCAAAGGCTGGAAAATGTTGTCTAGTGGTAAGTTCTTCCAGGGTACATTGTAAATGCTGTGGTAGATCGATGAAAAACTCTCTAGTTAAATGGTAAGTGAGCTCTGAAGTTTACTGCAGTAAACTTGGCCGTGCTCCGCTGATCAACAGGAATTTGATTGGGCCAAATGGATTTGTCTGGGGTGATTAGCTTAGGAAGGACTATAATCCTGGAGATTTTGAGAGGATTTGGACCAAGATACACCATAGTTGCTTCACAACTGCATATTTAGTCCAGAATCAAGATCGGGAAGGTGCACTCACATGGAGTATCAACTTGATCTGACATTTGGCAAGGCCTAAGGATTTGGACATAGTGATATGCTGTAAAAATTTCATAAGAATTGAATTAACCAAAATGGTACTTGTTTCACACACATCAACTCTGTCCAGGAACTTGCAAAACTTCTATAGAAATATTTTCTTGATTAATTGGTCCCAAATTTGGTGGAGAGAGTTTTTGTGGTCACGAGAATGCTCTGGTAAATTTTCAGGAGAAATGAAGCAATATATAATGTACTTGCTTCACAATCTGAAAATATTGACAGAAGCAAAGATTTGGTCCTGTGCTCATATAGATCAAGGGATGGAGCTGAAATTTGGAGGAGTGTAAAGATATGAGCACATTAAGGAGTGTGCGAAATTTCAACTCATTTGGGTACTCCTAGCTAGCACTTCCTTCACAATGCCTTCTGTCTGACAGAAAGTTTGAAAATTCACTGAGGAAGATGGGCTTGGCAAATAAAGTTGAATTTTTTCATAAGGAAATTATTTGGACATAAAAGAATGCCCAAAAATTTTGGGAGCAAACAAGATAATATAAATGACACTTCCTTGACAAAGTGCCACTCTGGACAGAAATGAAGAATAATTATTAGGGAATTATTTTTGGGCTAGGACAGGATAGTTTGGGCATATTTGATAAATATATGACCCAAAGGAATTATGAGAATTATTTGGGATATTTTGGATGGACAGAAATATAGGTTGCTTCACAACCTACGGCAGACATGGTTATTCCTTTAATAGAAAAAAAGGAATATTCCTGAGAAAAAGAAATTAGGGTTTGGTCAAGCAGTGAAGTGACATGATACTTGGGAAATATTTGAGGATGATGAGTCACTTGGGAGAAGAAATTAGGATGATCCCCCAGGTTGCAAGGCCACAGATCCACTCCAAAAACAAAAATAGAGCAAAAACCAATAAATCAAAAGAAAAAGAAAAGGGCCAAAAACCAGGCTGTTACAACTCTTACCCCCTTAAAGATATCTCGTCCTCGAGATTTGGTTGCTCAGGGAACAAGTATGACTTGAGGACACCGTTTCCAACTCGGGTATCCTTTCCCTTTATTTATTGTGCCCCCAAGAATTTCAGATGATCAACTTCCCTTGCTCTGGGGGTGGTTCACTTCACCTATCCCAAATCCTGACAGTTTTTTTCTCATATACCATATCCTTTTGCTGACGTTGATTTTCTCATATCTGCGATGATTTCCAATGAATCTGAGTATAAATTTCCTTTTTCCATGAAAACTTTTTTACTTCTGCTACCGGGTTACTCAAATAAATGCAGGTCTTCTGGTTTCAATAAATGTTGAGAATTAATCATGGCCATCTTCTGACGGAATCTGACTGCTCATAGGTGGTACTGATTTGATTTATTGCTTTGGCTCAAGCATGAGATATGTACCAAAGATTCGACTGCCTTTTGTCCTGAGCAATATAACGGGGTATGGAGTTATAGCTGTGTCATACCTCAAATATTTACATCTTGAGACTGGCCCGACAGGGGGCTGACGGACAATTGCTTTTTCCTGACAGGCTGACCGTGTACTTGATTCCGACGGTGAGTATACCGGGTCTGAGCTGATTGTTCGGCTTTTGATTTTCTCATTTTGTCGGTATACCCATTTGGATTTTTCCACACTAACCATTCCAAGCGGGTCGGCGGGATATGAAATCCTTGTAAAACAGAGTAGGCCTCTAAGGGTATGCCCTTGGTGGATCCATATGGAATTACGGCCTCCAACTGATTTGGGTATCCGGACCCTGATGGTCGTGCAAAAATCATCATACCTTTGCTGTTAGTCTCACCCTTTAACGGTCATGATTTTCTTTGTCAGGATATCTTACTGAAATAACTTGGACACACCTGTCCTTGATTCTTCGTATGACCATGGTTGTGGCTAATGCAATATTTTTTTGTCATTATTCCTGGTGCTTGGGGTCTGCACGTATATGACATATACACGGGGCTTGTAGCTGTACATAGCTCATTGTTGAGGCCAACCATACAAGAGGGTGACAAGAGTTCATGAGATCTCCTGGTCAGTGCGAGAATATTGGCCTTGGTGGCCCCTGTCAAGACTGTTGATTTTGTGATGTCTTATCCAGATCTTGTAGATCCTTCTATTACATAAGATGTGTATCTCTGCTTATCTTCATTTGCATGATTCATGAGGCTGTGGGATCCGTACTTTCCTTAGGTATATCTGTTGGATCCTTGCCACATCTCGTATGAGTGACTGACATGACCTGGGATGCATTCTCACCATATATAAGAATCATATGCAACCAAACACTTGATTCTTGAGGTAGGCATATGTTTTGACTGAATTGTACCTCTGACAAAATTATTGCAAATCTGATCTTTGAACTGCACTGTCATATACTGGCAACTCACGGGGTCATCTCTTGTAGCAATACTAAATACGACATGCGGTGTCGTACTGAAGAAGGCAAGGTGTCGTGGGTTGAAAGCTATCCGAGTAACTTACATGTCCGAGGATGCATTCTCACCGCATAGGTGGAAAGATATGTAGCCGAACACTTGATTTTTGAAGCAGACATATGCCTTGACTGACTTGTACTTCTGACCAAAAATATTCTTGATCCGACTCTTGAGATGTACTTCCATATATTGCCAAATCACCGCATAATGTCTGAGGACGGTGCAATAGTGTGGTACTGACGCGGATTGAGTGGCTTACGAGTGAAGCCATCCGAGTAGCTTGACACGAAGCTTGGTCTGATTACGACTGAAGCCTGAGTTTCGTACTTGAGAAGCTTCTCCTTGGGGTTCGCTTGTTGAGAAAAATTCATTCCCGCCTATCAGAAGCTTTTATCAAGGTATCTTGCTGAGAAAGACCGGGTATCTTGGACCGGAATTTGTCCATATATTGTACTGAGAAAAATTGAGGAGCCTTGCACCATAAGCTTTTTGCGATAGCGCGTAGAGGAAGACTGAGTTTCTCATATTCAAAACTTCATACTATGATATGCATACTGGAAACCACACTTACACCCATAATATTCTGCGGCTGATTACATGCATGAGAAATTTTATTTGACTGTCTTCCTTGATCATAGCACATTCTGACTTTCTTTCGGAGTATAACATCTTTCAAGCATAATTCATTGCTGAGTCAAAACTTTGTATATGATCCATACCTTTGACTGAAAATATACCGTTGATCTTGTACCTGACTTGTCTTGCTGCTGACTTGATCATTACTGCTGTGAGGATTTGGTACTGATGTAGACTTGAGTTTATCCGTGCTGTTGTGAGGAGTGCCCACTAATGCAAAATTGATTATCAGCCTCAAGATCAGAGTTTTCCCATTTCACTGCAGTCGGCTGAGAATTCCATTCTGTTTAGCTGAGTTTCCAAATATTTAAACTCCTTGTTGCTTCTTTGAGTCCGGTGTCGGTTGATGAGCAACTCTTTATAGAGGAAAAATAATGTAACACCGGGGCCCAAAAAGAAAGAAGCAAAAGAAAACTCAACTAAACAAAAGCACACAACAACAATCAATTCACACACAATCAATGTCACATATTACTACTAGTCACACAATATGCATGCCTACTTAAGCACACAAATCTCGCGGGATCTCTGGTTCTACGATCTAGCATGCTGTGACGGTGTGCACGGGGACGAATAAATGTGTGGAAGAATTGTTGTAAACAGCGCTACACTAAGTGCTAGCTTAGCCAGGTAGCAACCTGGACTAGCTCGGAGGCGAGGACACACTCGGTAATCATGTAGTAGGACACGAAGGTCGCAACCACATTATTATCAAGCGGACGGAAAAAGATCCATACTCGTCCAAGAAATAGGAAAACAGGGGAAAACTGAGGCTGCTGACATTGCCCTTTCTTGATAACTAAGATCATTAAGGGTTGCCAACACGACAAAATGAAAGGGCAATTCGGGATAGAAGCATGTCCATCACGGAAACGATGGTGGGGCTGAAAGAAAGACATCGGCGCGATTCCTGAGAACCATTTTTGCAAACAGTGTCCGGATCACTTGGCATCACTCTGCTGGGATAGAAATGACACCAAACACCGAAGAACGAGCAAGAAAAGAAAACTGGAGAAATGCAAAGGCTGAGCTGTAGTGGATCCGAACCGATACCAGCTACACTCACATGGAGTATCAACTTGATCTGAAATTTGGCAAGGACTAAGGATTTGGACAGAGTAAGATGCTGTAAAAATTTCATAACAATTTGATTAACCAACATGGTACTTGTTTCACACACATCAACTCTGTCCAGGAACTTGCAAAAATTCTAGAGGAATATTTGCTTGATTAATTGGTCCCAAATTTGGTGGAGAGATGTTTTATGGTTATGAGAATGCTTTGGTAAATTTTGAGGCAAAATGAAGCAATATATAATGTACTTGCTTCACAATCTGAAAATATTGACAGAAGCAAAGATTTGGTCCTGTGCTCATATATATCAAGGGATGGAGCTAAAATTTGGAGGAGTGTAAAATTATGAGCACATTAAGGGGTGTGCAAAATTTCAACTCATTTGGGTACTCCTAGATAGCAGTTCCATCACAATGCCTTCTGTCCGACAAAAAGTTTGAAAATTCACCGAGGAAGATGGGCTAGGCAAATAAATTTGAATTTTTGCATAAGGCAATTATTTGGACATAAAAGAATGCACAAAAAGTTTGGGAGCAAACAAGATAAGTTAAATGACACTTCCTTCACAAAGTGCCACTCTGGACGAAAATGAAGAATAATTATTGGGGAATTATTCTTGGGCTAGAACAGGAAAGTTTGGGCATATTTGAGCAATATATGACCCAAAGGAATTATTAGAATTATTTAGGAATTTTTGGATGGACAGAAATATAGGTTGCTTCACAACCTAGGGCAGACATGGTTATTCCTTTAATAGAAAAAAGGAATGTTCTGAGAAAAAAAATTAGGGTTTGGTCAAGCAGTGAAGTGACATGATACTTGGGAAATATTGATGATGAGGCACTTGGGAGAAGAAATGAGGATGATCCCCGGGGTTGCAAGGCGACATATCCACTCAAAAAGAAAAACTGAGCAAAAACAAATAAATCAAAAGAAAAAGAAAAAGACCAAAAAACCAGGCTGTTACAGTGGTTTTGACCTGGGTGGGGCCTCCTTGTCAGGTCTCTCTCTCTCCGTTCGCCACACCCCACTCGACCTCGCCTCGCTCCTCCGCGGCGTCGACTCCGCCGCCATCCACCCCGTCGCCGCTCTAGCCGCGCGCCTGCACCGCCCCGCCTCCTCCCCGAGCTTGCGCCTGAAATTAAATTTGGTTGCCTAGATTTAGAAAATTTGTATACCTGACTATTTCTACATTGCTAGGGATAGGAAGGTTCTACATATTTCATTGAGCACCTCCAGTACAAACAAGCAAGCAAATCAATTGTGTGCCCGCAGATCTGTACATCTCATGCTTCATGCTCAAATCACTGGGGCTGCAAGAGAAGCAAACAGAGTTCAGTGGGATATCCCATTCCTCAAGAGGAATACTGATGATAAATTGAGATGGAAAAGTGTATCTATATACCTACTAATAAAGCAAGATGTGTTTCTCCAATTTTTCCATCCGTTCATCGTCCAATTTTTGTTTTTCTATCTGAGGTGGTACTAAATTTTTGTGCGTCCGTATTTTACCAATCCAGATTTTCGTACTTGGGCCGCACACGCTGTGGCCCAGCTAAGCCAGCCCACGTATTTCCTTGCCCATAAAGCTCTAAAAACTCTATTAGTCACCTGATGCGGCAGATAGTCAGAGCGTCGCACAGGTCACCTCAAACGATGCCGGCCCGTTTTGTTTTTCCTTCCAAATTTATTTTTAATTTTACCTTATTTCCTAATTAAAACTTTTCAAAAAAGGTTCGAATTTTTAATGAAAGTTTCGAAAAATGTTCAGGATTACAATATTGTGTTCCCGTTTTTAAAAGTGTTGGGAAAAATAATTTTTTCTCTTTCTGATTTTTTTCGAAATTCAGGACATATTCATAAAAATTCCATTTTTTGCGTTTTCAAAAATTGTTTAGGATTTTCAGAAAAAATGAAAAATATCTACATTCGAAAAATATTCTTGTTTTAGTGAAATGGTCATAGATTCAAAATAAATTCCGTGTTTAAAAACAAATTTTATAAAAAAATTCTGAATTTTCCAAACATGTTCCATTTCCAAAAGTTAGTCACGATTTCAAAATATTTGTGTTTTCATAAAAGGTTCATGTCTTCATAAAAGTTATGTATACAAGAGAGGCTGCTGAACTGATATGATCTTAGCAAGTAGCCCGAAGTAAAAGAAATGTGGGTTGGGGCTTGAATGTTCAATGCCATGACCTGGGTTTAAGCGTGCATGGCCTTGACTTTGGGTCCCTGTTTATTATACTGCTGGGGTGGCTGTCAAAAAATTTTATTAAAAGAAAGGAAATGTGACGAGGAAAGATGAAAGTGACATCAGTGCTTTTCTTAATGTGATCCTGATGCTTTTCAAGAATGTGTTTGCCCTATATAAAAAGTTTTAAGTACTTCTTGTTGGCTAGTTTTTTTATTCATTGTGTTGCATTGGCTAGAAAACATAGATTTACAAAAAAATTCCGATAAAGGGCGCCATTTATTGACTCATAATGTAGCATCGAGGGATACAATCACAATGAGTACACCCGGCTTGTGCATAACTACGATGCACACAGCCAACACACACACGATCACATCGGCAGAGAGCAAAGTCATACAAGACCGAAGCTATGCCTAGGTGAAGGGAAAAAAGAAAAAAGTCACATAGATTTCAATAGATACATATGCATATTTATCATTTATCATTTATCATTCATTCTATTTCCTGTTATCTTTTCTTGTACACCAGCCTTGATGAATCTTCTGACTTGGTTTCCCTAAAGAGAACCAATGGTTCCCTGGTTTGCCAAGAGGCCAAGAAAAGGAGAAAGGTTAGCAAACCCGAACCTGAAGTTCTTACGGTACAAATTGATTAAATCTTCCACTGATTTTGTCCCGTTTAAGTATTTAATTTCTGTCTGGCACAGAGCCTCCAGTAATTAATACCAACTTGAGATGTTTGCTTGTGGTGCATGTTTATTTTGCAGTACATTTCTGGATAGACTTTTACATATGAACTGAATGGTTAAATTTTGCCATTTTTTATTTGTTTGGCCTGACTAATAATTTCTCATGTTTGATACGATTCAAAGAAACTGCTCTTGTTTAAAAACACATATTCTTATACATGGTCCAGTTCCCCTATTCACACGAGATGTTTCCAATTGCTAAAGATACCCCTATTAAGCAAAATGATGCTGCATCAATTGCTCTGAACTTGGTTTCTCAATCTAATCAAACTGACCTGCGATCCCGAGACGCCACATTAGACAATTTTCATGTAAGTTAAGGTTCAAATTATAATATCTGACGTTTGATGTTCTATTTACATATACTGCCTTATATATGCATGATGAATGACTTAGATTTTTAGGTATGTATGCTAGATGCTTTTCTGCTATTTCAAGCAATAATCAAATAAGCATGCTTTAATATTAGAACCCTATAAGCAACTTACCATATATCTCCAATGCTCATGTGTTTTCTCTTTTCGGATATCACCTTTTGCCCTGCTTTATGTACTACTTGTGCCTCAATAGCAAGCAACATCTCTCCCCTTTAAGTCTGTATCTCGATACTGTATTTTTTTTATGCCATGAGATCTGGTTAGCTGTACACTCTACATTTACCTGCTGCCTGAAGAGCGGTTAGGAGTAGCATAGGGTGTTTGTGTTGCTTGTGTAGACGTGTAGGGTGTTGTTTGTTGTACGAAATCGGCACTTTCTTGACCAACTTTTTGCATATATTTGCTTCTCCTCTTTGTGAAAAGACACGCAAATGCTTGTTTTCATGTTATCTGAAGTAAGCCATACATATGAGGTTGAAACTTTGTTGCTGATGCTTGTGTTTGCCTACAGCGGAGCCAAGATGATTCGTCGCCTCTGTCTGGAACGTGTATTTTACCCGAGAGGAAAACTCTACCTCCAGAAATGGAGAAAAAAGTTGATGAGAAAGTCAAGTCTGAATTTCCTATCTATGTGGGAGAAATGACAGCAACTTCCACCAAGTATAGGGATGATAAAAATAAGAGAGGAGAGGTACCACCGCCTGTTATGGTGAGTTTACATACTCATTTATTCAATCACATTATTGACTTTGTTATTGTTTTTGCAAATTAAACATTGGTTAGAAGCATTGGAATGATCTCATTTAAATTATCTGTTCATCTAAATATGTGAACTTGTATTTCTGAACAGTACTTGTCCAAAAAATTTGAAAAATGGCTCCCCTGCCGGAATGGAAAACTTTTCCTTGAGAGAGAGGACAATAAGCAAGTTGAAACCAAATTCCGTGTTGGAAGTGGTAAGAGTATGGCTTCTATTCACAGTGGGTGGAAGGAGTTTCTTGATAAGAATAATCTGGATCCGAAGGTGGGGGATGTGTGTCTCTTTGAAGCGAGAGATAAAAATAGGAATAGGCAGACACTGAGGGTCCATCTGATTCGGAGGTGTAGCTATTGTTTTCTGCTTCACTATCTTTGTTTCCTGCCTCTTGAAACCAGAGCTGACCCCCCCGTGCCATGCAGGGGGCCCCTCCAGAAGAAGAAGATGCACGCCCCCGACTCGAGTGGGGCCACAGCATCCACCGAGCCCTCACCAAAGGCGCCTGCTGAGGAGACCCATGCGCCCCCGGCGGGAGTGAGGAGACCGCCCTCCGTTCTACGGCGGAGTCGGGGCATACAGTGACTGAAGAGGATCATGTGACTTCTCCCCAGCCGCACGAAGACTTGCCTTCTCCAGCCTCGCGAGGGGGAGGAGGTGCCATGCGTGGTGAGAATCGTCGACTCCAAGCGCGACTCAACAATGTTGTTTCTTTAGATACTACGAAGAAGGCGCTCGAAGACAAGGACAAGGCACTTGCTGATGCGAGGGAGAAGATGGCCAAGTTGGTGAAGAAAATAAGAGAATTTTTAGAAAAGGAGAAAATAAGAGAATTGAATGGTAATTCAATTTTGTCTTCTTTGCAGAATTAACCGAGGATGTCAAGCAAAACCTCTTGAAGTAGTGGACGTCTCGACGGAGTCAAGGTACACCACAGAACTCATGTTGATCTGTACGTATATTTTTCTTCTGAATACATGTTCATTTAATTGATCCCTCCTCCCACTTCCATGTCATGTCATCCTGGGAATAGGAGATTACGTGGTTTGTATGTTTTGGTTCTTGGATATTGCTTCGTTGTGGCTGTTTTGCTTGGCTAGCAGAGCACACAAAGCTCTTTTTGTGCCAAGCTGTTTGCTTGAGATACATTGTGATTGACTGATTGAGTTATTGGTTCATTCTTGTAGGCGTGTGGAAATTATGATGGATGTTGCCGTTCATGGAAAATAAGGTTCCGACCGGCGAGAAAGCCACATATAACCTCAAAAACACTTGGTTCCTGCCGTATTTGTTATCTCATGTTTTATCTCCCTACCCGCACTGCTTATTCTGAATTGCAACCGGCAAATATGACCATGTGTATTCAGATTTCTGTGGCAACAAGCGTTCTCTACTTATTTGTTTTTTCAGTTAGCTTTTGCATTGACCGATGTTTAATGATGTGAAGATGTTAGCAATATATATATCTTCAGGGGACAATCATTGTTATTCTTAATTGTGTTTTGTATCAGGCACTGGCTCCGTTTCTCATATGAAAAGAAACCTTTTTTATAACATAATTTGTTTGGTATATATTTTTGTTTCACCTTTTACGGATTGAAAACCTGCACATGTATTTTTGCTGAATCCAACTATTTCTTCAAACAACTATATGGCGTGTTCTTCCACCATTTCAATCAGACAAGCTCAGAGGAATTGCTGACGTCTCGGAGAGCCCTCAAGCACTGATGCTAAGGTAAGGGCATCTCCATCGCACGACCGTTTGCACAAGCGCCCGGTCGGTGTTTTGTACGCGTTTTTTTAAGCGTCCGACACCTCATGATGCATCGATGCCAGAAAAAGGAGCCGGGAATCAATAGAAAACTGTCAAAACGACTGGGATTTAATCCCTAGCTCCCAGGCCTAAGCGCCTAACTGAATGCACTGCTCCAATGTGAGTAGACTTTTCTATTCTAGATCTCAAAAGAAAAAGAGAAGCTCAGAAGAAATAGATAGATGCAATTGAAATAATGAAGAACACAAAAGAACCAGTATTTTTCTCTAAGGAAAATAAGAAACAATCTTTTTTTTTACTTCCAAATGCGAGTCCATGTCTCAACACACAATGGATACATTTGTTGGGTATATGAAAGAAACTCGGACGTTATATATCAAAAGGTCGCACTAACTAAAATGGAACCCCAAACAAAATCAAATAGATCCTACTTAATTTGAATCACCTATATATGAAATATATTGTTTTGTTGATTATTATCACTTCTATGTGAAATCCATCATATTATTGATTCAAATTGTCATCATCTTTGCTATCTTAATGCTACTCAGAAACACAAAAAATTCCCGCAGCAACGCGCGGGGGTATTATCTAGTTACAAATAGTTTTTATGTCTTCCTAATTAGTATCACATACCTTCCTTTCATGAATCATCAAACATGGCAGCACAATTAATCACAATACATTAAGTATTACTTTCTCTCTCCTATTATGTCTCTCAACATGGAACGTTGCCATGCATGGTGTGTGGGGCCCTATTTATGTCATTCAATTAGTGATTATATCATAATTATTTTGATTGGCGGTTTCAAATGGAATAATCTGTTAACAAACATAACCGCTATGACAGCGCACATCTAAATGCAATCTAGTGGTGAAAAGGCAAGGAGCCTGGGCATCTAGGTGTCCCAAACGGTCATTCTACATATATTATATATTTTGCGTCAATCGCCAAGCAGGGGCACGACGCCTTGCAAGGTGGCGCTGCGTCTATAGTCACCCTGCAAGTATTACCAGCTCTTAGTACTAATAGATCCACACAAAATCAAACTAACACAGACAATACATTATTAAGCATCCAATCATTTTACTTTCTCAGCAGCAGACAAAATTAAACTACCATACGACATGGTCACTTCTTCATCTAGTGATACATTACCCAAAAAGGCTTTCGCCCTGCTTTATATATAAAGCAAACCAAACGTACAAAACCGATAAAAAGCACACCACACCATGCGACAGCCACACTCACCACGGCCAGATACATAGGTGCCAAAGGGGTACATCTGAGGGTCCATCTGATTCGGAGGTGTAGCTAATATGGTCTGTATGGTGATGACACTGAGAGAGAGCTGAGTGTTGAACAACTTCACTCACTTGATTCAGATGACTTGTAGTACTTGGCTGTTAAACGACTTTGTAGCATGCATGTATCCAAGTATTTTGTGGAAAGGTTTGCGTTGAGTATTGGTTGGTTGGTTGGTTGGTTGGGTACTTGTAGGAGTAGGCGATGGAACAGCTAGTTGGTTCATTCCACGTATCCAAGTCCAAAGTCCACATATACGTACAGATCCAATCAAGCCAAAGTCCCAGCTTGTTTGGCTTGGATCTATACGTATATGTGGACTTTGGACTTTGGATTTTTAGTAAATTTGGTCCTTGTCGCTGGTATATCCTTGTAGAAAGAGTAGAAAACCCTTTCCAGTAGCACTATTATTCCATTAATAAGGATTACCTATATGGATTTTTAGTAAATTTAAGTTTATTTGAAACACTTGTATAGACCAAGACCATCACAACAAGCACACACACGCAACCCTACTTCTATAATAAACCAAAGAAAATTCATGTTGAAAGTATGAGTGCATATCTGATACTTCCTCCGTCCGGAAATACTTGTCATCAAAATGGATAAAAAAGGGGGTGTATCTAGACGTATTTTAGTTCTAGGTACATCTCTTTTTATCCATTTTGATGACAAGTATTTTCGGACGGAGGGAGTATCACTCACAATCAACGCTCATCCTGACGGAAAACGGTGACAATGTCCGTCAATGCCATACTAAACCAACAGTTGTATCCAAGATGCCTGTAGGCCATCTCTGCCTACAGTTGTGACTATTCCTTCATCAGACATCATCAGATCCAACTGCCATATGATTTCCCAAGCCATCAATATCTGTGATAGACGAACAACCTGCGCGCGTCTAGTACAATAATACCAAAGCAAAGTATACAATTGAAAAATAGAGCAAGTGACAGTTCAGAAAGAAACAAAATGGTGAGACAGAGAAATAATTTTCACCTAACTCTAAATCATCCAACTTTCCTTTTTCTGTACAGGATGAATTATGCTTTATGTGAATGCATGTTATGGAATTTACACTTGAGGAGAAACACCCAAACTCTACACATCTAGATACTTTTCAACAATTTGAACACTGAACCTGAAGAACAGTCTGCGCAAGGGTTTCTTTGTTGATAAAGTTATAAACATCGTCCCTAACATAATATAAGATAAATTCGCAATAATAAGGAATAAAAAATATATATACTTTTGTAGAATATATAAAATCAGTCAAAAATATGGTCCTCTGCTGTACCAAATGCACCATGATCTTTAGACTCCCAAAATATCCCTTTGGTCTGCAATAAAATGAATTTCAGTCTGAATAGTGCGACGGTACCTCAAGAAACATGCTTGTAAATTTAACAGGCTACTCAACTACTCCCTCCGTCCCATAATATAAGAACGTTTTTGACACTAGTATAGTGCTAAAAACGTTCTTATATTATGGGACAGAGGGAGTAATATATTTCACTGCCTCTCCCAAGAGATATATAGAAACATAGCATGGGTCAGTAATGTGATGCAGTTCCAACGTACGTAGCAAAATCATTTGCATACTTTGGAACTAAAACCATCATTTATGGAAGCTGGTTTGGCTATGCGTCTATCTCTTACGGAAGCAGTTTTGCAGATTTTACCTTCACCATTGTCATTAGCTTTCTGCCCTATAGATGCTTATTTCGCAAAAGGAATCAACGCTATCATGTACATAACATAACCAGCCAAAGCATCCTAGGATCTACTCCCTCCGTTCCGAATTACTTGTCTTAGATTTGTCTAGATACTGAGGTATCTAGCACTAAAATGAGTCTAGATACGCCGTATCTAGACAAATCCAAGACAAGTAATTCGGAACGGAGGGAGTACACCACTATCTTGACCAATACCTTCCGGGACACATCCCGACAGTGCTCATCAACCATATATACTACTGCAAGGTGCATCTAAGAGGGGTCAATCATCGTGTCCATTGTTACATGTGGTAGAAAAATGTCTGACCAGTGACCAGCAAATGTTTCCGGACTCAGGCACACACAGTAAATATATGCAGGTGCACACACATAATATGAAAGCACTGACAATATTTTGTGAAAGCACTGACAATAGGCAATGGAGCATATGGTCTACAATCCCAAACAATCATTTATATAAGGGAATCTTCATACAATTTATTATGTTCGAACATATTTTTCTTCGACTTAATTGTTAACAGAAGTTGTTTTCTACAAAAAAAGTAGTTTCTCGCATAAAAATCATTTCTTATTCTGAAGAGAAATATATTGGAATCATTAATTAGCACAGCTGAAAGGTACAAATCTGATCATTTACTTGATTAAATGATGTCACTAATGCTTATGATCGGCCTGGTTCTTGTATTGGTTTAAGAAATTTGCAGTTGCTGAAGAAAGATGAGCATCTTCGCACAACTATATAAGAGACCTCAATCCAAATCTAAATGAGGGTTATCCATTACACAATAAGACAACACTCTCAGCTTCGGAAATGGTTTAAAAATCTTACTGTTATTAATCATTGTCGGATGCCTCTGTTCCAAGACCTCATGCACGCAAACCTTTCCAACTTGTTGGTTCTCTTGGTGGATGTCCAACAACAATCCCCAGCATGCAAACCCTCATTTGTAGGGGTCGGCAGGACCGATCCTCATGCTGCAAATATCTTTGCTGGCACGACACCTGAATACAAAAAGAAATGTTAATAGCATAAAGCATGCACCCAAATGCAGCATGGAAGACAACTAAAGTTTTACAAAGAAACATTCCCTACCGTCGAAGCTGGTTCAAGGCCAGTTAGTTATATATATTTTTTCTTCTTCTAAAAATCACATAGAAAGCATCGTGAGTTCCCAACCCAAGAGCGGCATAAGTAAATTATTAAAGAGAATAGAAATTCCGCATTTGCTTTCTTACAAGTATGTATGTCGACCATTGAACAACCTTCCCCATCTACGTACCCTAATGTTGGAGATGAGAGATAGAAGAGAGATGGCGAGATTGTGTAGTTTGTGTACCTACATCTACATACCAACTGGTGGAGGCAGTTACCGGCGTCGACACCCTATAACTGCCTTGCTACAGTAGGCATAGCTTTAGGGTGGAGGAGGGGTGAGAAGGCATTAATCTCACGCACGAGGGAGTGGAGAATTGGTGAAGCCTGCGGGGTAGAAGGAGTTGGGCCATGGGGAGAAGGAGGTGGCGGTGGTGAAGGAGAAGACCTGAAGACGGCCGATGATTGGCAGAAGATGGTAGAACGAAGTGGGGCAGTAGGCAGCGGTGGGCGGCAGGAGGAAGAAAGGGAGCCAATTTGGCCGACTCCCACTTGTTATCAGGGCCCACTTGCTTTCAGGGTTAGGAGTAGGAAGCACAACCCCAGCGCTTGACTAAGTCAAAATCGAGGAAGCCAACGCAATCGATAGCCCAGGGAGCTTAGTGAATTACTACAAGGAGGGTTAGGCGCTATTCAGCCGCAGCGACACACACACACACCCAAAGGGCGAGGCAACAATTATACGAAGCACCACTTCCCGTAGGTCAGGTACTAGCACGCAAGCACGCTTTGCTGCGCCATTGTTGTTGTTTGGTTTCTTGAAAAATAATAGTCACTCTGTTTCAAAATATAAAGTGTACTTCTTTTTTGAAAAAGTCAAACCTTTAAGTTTGACCAAATTTGTAGAGAAATACATCAAAATATAACATCTAGTCGATATGATTAGATTCGTCATGAAATAAATTTCCATACCTTTTTGTTTAATATTGTGGATGTCAATATTTTTTGCTCTGAACTTGGTCAGAGTTAAAGAAATTTGATTTTCCAAAAAACTAATACCATTTATATTTTGGAACTAATGGTGAGAGTTAAAAAAATTTGACTTTCCAAAAAAACTAATACCCCTTACTTATTGGAACCGATGGAATAATTAGTTTGCCGGGTGGGAAGATGATGGAGGGTGTTTTATTTTATTTATAATGCAGTGATTTGGCCTTTCTATGGCGTGGTTCTGTGTTATCCTGTGTTATCCGCTAACCAACATATACGGTGGTTGCATGTACCATATTGGTGCTACAGTTCACATGGTGTCGCTTCTTTTTTTAGGTAGTGGGAGGGTGCACGGGGTTCATATGTTTTTATAGGCCAATTGCCGTTGGTTGATTTGAAAAATCATTGGCCCAATCAAAATCGTAAGCCAAATCCTCAATTAAATTGAAAAATTGAATGGGGGAGCTCCTTGAGAAATTGTTGATTTGGTCAAAATTGGGTGACCTGATTCTAAATTGAAGACCTCATTAATTGTGAGGCCTTAAAATAGGAAGCATAATGTAAAACATAAAAAAAGTTGAATGCGATCTTTAAGAAATTGTTGACCCGAACAAAATCGGATGACCCAATTTCAATTGAAGACCTCAATTGAATGTGGGCTCTTTCAAATCACGAAGCATAGTGGAGAGCTCCTTGAGAAATTGTTGACTTGGTCAAAACTGGGTGACCCGATTCTAAATTGAAGACCTCAATTAATTGTGAGGCCTTAAAAAGGGAAGCATAATGTATAACATAAAAGAATTGAATGAGAGCTCTGAGAAATTGTTGACTCGGACAAAATCAGATGACCCAATTTCAATTGGAAACCTCAATTGAATGTGAGCTCTTTAAAATTAGGGAGCATAGTGTTATAGAGGACTAGAAGGGTTGGGCGCACTTTGCTGCGTCGTTGGTGTTATTGAGGTTTCATAAAAAATTACTCCATCTATTTCAAAATATTAGATGCTTTATTTTTTGAAAAGTCAAACTTTTTCAAGTTTGATCAAATTTGTAGTGAAATATATCAATATCCATAATATCAAATTGGTGTCATTCGATTCATCATGAAATGAATTTTCATATTTTATTCATTTAGTATTGTGGATGTTGATTTTTTTTGCTCTAAACTTGGCCAATGTTAAAGAAATTTGTCTTCTCAAAAAACAATACACCTTATAATACGGAACCGACGGAGTATTTAGTTTGGCGAGTTGGGGAGATGAAGTGTGTTTTAATTTTATTTATAATGCGGTATTTATTGTGGGCCTTTCACGATATGATTTTGGGTTATCTGCTAATCAAACAACACTTATGTGGCAAAAACAAATATGCGCCGGTGGATGCATGTACTATATTTGTGCTATAACATCAAATGTTTATGATTCTTTTTTCTAGTTGGTGAGATGATGCGTGGGATTGATATGTTTTTATATGTCGATGGTTGCCGATTGATTTGAAAAAAATTATTGACCCGCTCAAAATGTGAACCAAATCTAAAATTGATTACCTCAATCAAATGGGAGATCTCCAAAATTAGAGAGCATGATGAATTAGAAGAATAAAATGAGAGAGTTATTTAATAAAATTGTTGTCCCAGGAAAAATTGAGTGACCCAATTCTAACTTGAAGACCTTAATTGATTGTGAGGCCTCTAAACTTAGGGAGCATAATGTATTAGATGATTAGAAGATGCCACACCCTGGAACGGGAGGCTACGACATTCACATCAGTCGTCGGGTCTCATTCCGGCAATAAAATCTTTCCACCTTGGGGTTTTCTTCAAAGAATCGCTTAATTTTATGGGAAAATTACATCTAAATACAGTATATACGTACTATATATACAAACCATCTTTATATCCAAACCATCACATCAGTCGCCGCGTATTTCCATCGGATGCACATATTTCAGAGGACCAGTACTTATGGTTCTACTTGCAGCCTTGCAGGGATCCCCGTTCATTGAAGGCGCCGAGTCAATGGAGTTGTGTGCGTCCACGGCATCAACACACATGAGTTGTTCCCAGTATATATGGTGGTGCATCCATTTTACAGGTAACTTGTGTGTTCCTTGGATAGGTGTGTTGTGCAGATCTGACATAGGTTATATTGATGCAGAAAGGTTTGCTCTTTCAAAATCAAATGCATTTGTGTGTACCAAGTTTAATAAGGTTTTTTAGGCAAGTTTAAGAGGGGTTGCCGGAAGCTACTGAAACGATCTGAATACCAAATTCTGCTTCTTCTTTTTTTGCTTGCTTGGTAGTACAGTCTGCACTACATATCAAATCTTGTCATTTCTTCACATCTTTTGAGAAATCTTGTCAGAGGAAGAGACGATGGGCTTTAGAGAATTTGAATCACAGGATAGTGATAAATAGAGGGATAATTAATCTTGAGGTATATAAAAGTTTGGTACTGGATTTACCCAATTAGAAATTACAGTTGATGGAGCTGGGATCTTAAACATTTTTTTTCTTTTGTCGTGTATATGCACACTCACCTTCTTGCAATTGTATCTATTAACTACCTTATTGCTTTCACATATAAACTCCTGGTCCTGGATGATTTTTATTTAAGAGCATAACTTGATGAACGGAAGAGGGAGGTTATAAAGTTTACTCGCATATTCTTGTTTCGGAAACAGTATAAGAAAGGCCAATCTGCTGGACCTTCTTGTCCATAGCGGGGGTGATATAGTCAATGGCTCTTTTCGCTTGCTCATTCACAATGGCTATGAAGTAATGTGGAGCACACTATACTCTGTTAAATAGGAATTTACTCGTAATCTACATTTAGATGCTGCTTCAGCAATTATCGTGTGATAGTGCATGCTTAGGGACGCCGGAGAAGTGAGAAAGGCCGTCGTTTGGTGTGGGCCAGACTAGTGTCTCCAATTGTTGCCATACTGTCGTCTTATTTGATTTTATTTTTCAAAGTTGAGAAATGATGGATGAATAACATAGATATGTTGGAAGATAGTACACTTGAAATAAAGGTCTTTTGAAGATCAGTTCATTGTTATCTCCCCTCCTCTCTTCTCACAATATATATAAGAAAGAAAAAAAAAGGCGAGAACAAACGGCCATGTGGAAGTGTCAATATATTGACCTAGCCGTCAGCTCTAAAGCTACAACTAGCCGGGTCCACAAGATCCGGCGCACCACCGATGAGGTGATGAGTAGATGAGAGTCGTCGAAGGGAAGGTTGAGGAGGAGGATAAGTAGTTGGTAGACAAATGCAAAGTTGGGTGTATGTTGTCAACAGTTTGGAGGGGCGTATTTCGAATCGAACAAATTAAAGAAAGAAAGAAAAAAAAAAGACAGCAAGGAAGGAATGTAGCTTTTGATTCAACAAGGATAGGGAAACAAACAAAGAGTAGGTATTTCCCACATGTATATCTATCTGAAAGATTGTTGTGTAGAGTGGCACCGAGAGCTGAGCTGAGCTGAGCTGGCTTCTTCAATCAATATATATAATAACAAGAATAATAATAATGTTACTTCTTTTTGGGTAAGTAGGTAGTACTGACCCATTGAGCCAATGCCAATGCCAAGCAGCAACATTCAGCATTCAGGTTCAGCTACATTCCTTCCTTGCTGTCATTGGAGCGGCGGCGGTGGAATCAATGGCGAATCTTTCTTTCTTCTTCTTCTTGTAGAGAGAGAGAGAGAGAGAGAGAGAGAGAGAGCCGTTGCGAGGGGAGAGAGAGACGAGGATGAAGATGGCGACGCGGTTGGTGCTCTTTGAGTTTGCATCATTAGTCATTGCTCATTCACCAGCAGAGAAGCAATGCATCGGAGGGAGTGGAGCTCACCGTTTCGGAGCTCTCCGGCGAGCCCACCGTGGAGGGAGTGGAGCTCACCGTGGTCAGCGTGGCCAGAAGCTGGTCGCCCACGGCCTCCTCGCTGTCCACCACGTCCGACCCCAGCACCAGCTCCGCCACCGTGGCCGACCCTTCATCCCCAACCTTCTCCTCCATCTTCTTCCGGAGCAGGTCGGGCAGGTCGGTGGCGACCACGCGCGCCCCCAGCAGCGCCGCCACGACGGACACGAGCCCGGAGCACGGGCAGCAGTCCGGTGTCGGCGGCGTGCTCGAGGAACTTGGCGCCCGTGACCCCGGAGGCGCCTCGGAAGGAGGAGGGCTGCTGGTGGAGCGTCAGGCGGCGGCCGCAGGCGTCCATGGGGAAGGCGTTGGGGCGGTGCGACGCCGGCTGGCCCAGGCCCCACAGCAGCATCGTCTCCGACGCCCCGCTCTCCACGCGCCGCGCCGGTCCGCCGTACGCGCCCATCCTCCAGCGGCGGCGGCGGCCGAGGAAGGAGAAATCGTACGCTTGGTGTGGTGGGCTTGTGGCCTGTTGTGTTTCTGCTGGGCCGGGCCGAGATGGGGTGGCTGGGCTGGGAGGCATGGAGGCCCGGCCCGGCCCGGGTAGCGACGCTCCATCCGTCCTCTCTCTTTCTTTCTTGTGGACGGATCTGCTCCTCATCTTCCATCTCCATCTGCCATTTCGAATTCTCCGTCTCTCTCTCCCCTCGCAACGGCTCTCTCTCTCTCTACAAGCAGAAAGAAAGATTCGCCATTGATTCCACCCCGACCTCCCCATCTGCCGCTCCCCCCCCCCCCCCCCCCGAAGGTGCTCGCGACGCCACACGAGAGAGAACAGTCCACAGACAGGTGGGGTTCCATATGTGCCCGCGAGACAGAAACAAAGGCGCATGGGGTGGCGGTGGATCCGTGATAACAGTAAGATGGGACGACAAGGATGACTAATTGGCAGGAAAACGAAAAGTTGGGTGTATGCACGACTACAAGGAAACAGGGTGTTAGTCGATAACAATCAGGAGGAAACGTCGGATCATAGTTTGTCCTGGGGGCCAGCTATCTTAGATTGCCCATGGCCAGAAGGCTTGCACCAAATTCAACCAACGTGTGCTCGCTTTGTCCACGCACCGTTGCCTACCAAATCTGACCCATACAACTTAGAGCCATGTTGGTCACATGGGGAGAGAGGGTGATTCACATTTTGTCTTGCTTGCACTTGCCGTGTTGCTCACGCCACATTGGGGTTAAGGGTTCATGGGTCGGTGATTTTCCATATATTCTCTCACCATGCAAATGAAAGTGCACGGGGACTGGAAAATTGAGCAATTTACCAAATGATTTAATTCACAAAAATAGTAGATAAAGCATGACTATAATAACAGAGATAGAACAAGTCGTGCAATCTAATAGAGAGTATGCGAAGAAGGCACCATCTTGGACTGCATAAACTTCCATGACTAGAGGGCTCGTAGTCATACCAAGGTGCACAGTGTGCCCGCTGCATCTCGAAGACTTTTTTAGCAAGGTGTGCAAAGTAAAACCAAGAGCTTCTATGTTCGAAGTAATTTTATAGGTATTTTGGAAGATAGTATACAAAGATACACCGCAGTCAACTTTGAAGATCCTTTGAACATCAGTTCACTATTATCTCCCCTCCTTTCTTCTCATTGTCGGGGTAAAAAGCTAGTTGACAACACTCATAAATGCATGATTTGGTTGTACCCACAACCAACATGTGCTTGCTCAGTCCATACATCGATGCCTACCAAACTATGCGCATGCAAGTAAGAGCCTTGCCGACGGAGATGTTTCCGTATTGTGTGGGCCCTTAAATTGGACAACATGCATTGCATTCACCACAAAATAAACAACTCAACAATCAATAATAGAAATAGTCTCACAAATAATGACATATACAATGGGCACAGATGAATCTCACCAATCCCCTAAATCTCACACACACATATATGGGAAATTACTCACACATGAGAGGGGAATAACCAATAAACATAGAGATTACACAAAAGATGAATCATATTGATAATATAGCAAAGAACCGCAATAATATGAATGATCGATCAGACTGATCGATCCAATCTCAATCTCTGAATAAGTGCGAACGGAGTTACACAAATTGGAATAACTCTCTCTTACAAATTGACTAAAAGAGGGGTTGAAGATCGGAGAAGGCTGGAGTGAATCTAAGTGAACTTCTTCTCTCCCGGATCTCTTCTATCTTCTTGAGGCGGTGGTATGGCTTCCCTTTTTATTGTCTTTCTCCTCGGATCTGGCCTCCTCCTTCACGGAATTTGTTTGGACAGATAAGGGGTAGGTTGTCATGGCGGTACGAGTGCTCACGCTCGTACCAGACGCCATATATTTTCTCGGGTGCACCAAATGACAATTTTTGCTGAAAAGGTAAGTTGCTCCAAATTGCTTCAACGACCAGGGTATTCATTGCTTTCCTTGCAGAAGTTTTTGGTCATGCACATCAAGGAGGAAACACAAGGTTTCTTCATTCTCGAAGGAGCATCGTTAGTAAAAAAGGGGAGAAACCGGCAAAAACCCTTTGAAAAAGCAAACAAATACCCATGTGAAAGTGTCAAAGTATCGAGCAACTAAACGGGGTCCACATGTGCGAGATCCAACGAACCTTGTCACCACTGAGGACCGAAAGGTCATGTGCAGAGGAGAGGCATCGAAGGATGAAGGCTGCCCGCACTTTTCTTTTCTTTTGTTTTTTCCATGAGAGTAAAGAAAACGAGGAGGCGTTGTCGATGAGGAGTTTAACTAATTGGTAGACAAACGCAAAGTTTGGTGTATGTGGATAATTCCAAGTTGTTAGATGGTGCTTAAGAAGCTTGTCATAATGCGATATTCTGCTGAGCAGACGTTGTCAAAACTTTGGAGGGCCTTGCCTGTTTCGAACAAATTGAAGAAGAAGAAGAAGAAGAAGAAGAAGAAGAAGAAGAAGAAATTGATATTCTATGATTCGACAAGGATAGCCAAATTTCGCACATATTTTTGGGGAAATTTTAGTCTAGTATCTAAAGTGACTGATGGTGTAGCAGCGAGAGGTACAGCCAAAGCTTGCACTGGCTTGAGTATAATAATAATGTTACAACAATGAGTCTGCACTGCACTCCCAATGCCAATGCCAAGCAGCAGCAGCTATGTGTGTGTGGCAACTAACTCATGTTTTTCTTTTTGAGGTGAACTAGGGATTTGGCAACTAACTCATGTGAGACAGAGGCAGACAGAGTTGGCTTCTGTCCGGGCTTGTGGCCTGTTTCTCTAATGGTCTGGGCCGGGCCGAGATGGGGTGGCTGGGCTAGGAGGCATGGAGGCCCGGCCCGGGTAGCGACGCTCCATCCATCCTCTCTCTCTTTCTCCATCTTGTGGGCGGATGTGCTCCCCATCTCCATCTCCATTTCGAATTCTCCATCCATCCCCGTCTCTCTCTCCACCCCGCAACGGCTCTCTCTCTCTCTCTCTACAAGAAGAAGAAGAAAGAAAGATTCGCCATTGATTCCACCCCGACCTCCCCATCTCCCCGGAGGCAGCAGCTGCTGTTGAGCGCCGCAGATCTGATTTCCATGGAGGTGGAGGCGGTTCCATCGGCGGCGCCGGCACTGCCCGGAGGGGACGGCGCCGTCCGGGTCGTCGCCAGGATCTGCCCCCCTTCTGCCGCATCCACGGCGACGACAGCGCCAGCTCCTGCCGCCGGGACATCCTTGTTCCAGGTCGCCGCCTCGCGTGGCCGCCGCCCCCGCGCCTCCGGGCCCGGCGCCGGCGCCGTCCTCTCCTTCACCCCCGCCGCCGCCGCAGCTCCTCCAACCCCCTCCTCTTCCTCCCAAGGGTAATTCAAGCATTCCTTCTGCCATTAATTCCTTGCCGACTGAAACAAAGATGGATCCAAGAACTCAACTTTTTTCCCCTCCTCTCCTCGCGGGTGTTTGCAGGAGGTCCGCCGCCGGGCAGCGCAAGGAGGAGCACAGGCTCGACTGGTGCTACCTGCAGGAGGAGACCAACCACCACGTCTTCCTCCACGAGCTGCACCCCATCCTCGTCCACCACCTGCACAACCACACCCAGACCACCGCCGGCAGCAGCAGCAGCGGCACCGCATGCGTCGTGGCCTGCGGCGCGGCCGCCGCCAAAGACCACCTCTTCAAGGTACGCACACGAAGCGCCCACCATCCTTGCCATTTCAGAGACACCATATGCAACAGTCAGATGCATCTGTAATTTCGAATTTCTGCACATTGTTCCTGCTGTCTGTCTGTCTCAGGGGTCGCAGGACCAGCCGGGCCTGGTCACCATCGCCATGGAGGAGATCCTCGACTTCGCGGCGTCCATCGGCGGCGCCGTCAGGGTCTCGTCCTACCAGGTGGTGCAGGACGCCCACGTCTTTGATCTGCTGGAGCCCAAGGAGCAGGAGGTCCTGGTGCTGGAGGATGCCCAGGGCAAGACACACCTCAAGGGCCTCTCCAAGGTACTACCACTACTCTGCTCTCACAATGCAATGCAATGCAGCCTCTTTTTAAATTCTTGTTTCAAACAGAGAATAACAAAATACACTTAGAAGAAGAATTGCTTGGAATTCATACTCATACCAATTGTTTTTACATGCCAGCCAGTTTAACCACCTTAACAGTGTGGTGATTTTACTCTGTTAACATGTTTTTATTTATTTGTCTTCCTTTGCAGGTTCATGTCAAGTCCATTGAGGATTTCACGCGGCTGGGTTGTTTCGATGAGAACCAGGACAAGCAGCAGCCCACCAAAGCTTCTTCTTCTTCTACCCAGCAGCAACCCACTAAACCATTTTCTACCCAGCCGCAACCCGCTAAAGCTTCTTCCACCCAGCTACCGGCCAGAGGGCACCAAGGCCTCATCATACACATATCTAGCTCTGACCAGGACGGCAAAGAGCGTCCCGTGGCCAAGATCAACTTTCTCAGCCTCACAGGTTTGTGTTGTGATCTTCTCCTGCGTGCACCTCATCGAGCACTGGCTCGCTCACACTACTAGTATGTAGCATCTGCCTTATTATGTTTGCTTCTTGGTGTCAGACTATGTGGACCCCAAGCAGAAGACCGGCGGTGCAGCAGCCGCTCTGTCAAGCGGCAACAAGTCCATGTACACCCTGATGAATGTCGTGCAAGCGCTCAACAGCAACCAGAGCTTCGTGCCATACAGGCAGAGCAAAGTGACTCGTATTCTGCAAGACTCTCTGTGCAAGACGAGCGGGGCTGTGGTGATCGCCTGCTTGGTAAGCTATACTCCCCATCTTCATCTCGTGTGGAATCCGTATGTATGTTTATTGTTTTGTTTTGTTTTGTTTATTGCAAGAGGCACGAAAGAAGATAAGTAGTGTTTGCATATTGTAAATCCGTATGTATGTCAGCCTAGTACTGGAATGCATGTTCTAGCTCTTTGTAAGCACTCCCAGAAGCTGACATGAATTGGATGAAGAGGTTACTTGAACTTTATTACTCCGTATTAGGTCGCAATACTTTTGTTCCTTAACTACCAAACTTGCATGTTCTTTTATGCTTACTAGCTTACCTACCTGTTGGAATTAATATTAATACGTATAACTCATAAATATTCAATTTCAAACTTCGTTTATCCCTTCATGGTTGATGCAGGAAGAAGTTTCCTGCCAAGATACGGTTTATACTCTCAGCTTGGCCGCTCGCTCGAGTCAAGTGGCCACTCAAGCGGCTAACGAACAATGCCGCAGGTCCACGAGTGTTACAAGTTTCAAAAGGGCAGATGTTAACTTGTCTGCAGTTGCTAAAAGCTCCTCAAGGCCGATTCTTTCTTCTACACACCAACCGAATCCCGTGGTAGAGAAGCAGCAGGATCGGCCCCAATGGAATATGAGCGCAGTAAAAGCAGCTCGAACTCCCATTGCGAATAAGAGGTACCCTTCTAACCTGTCCGAGAATGGATTTGACCCTGGCACTTGACTAACATTGTGATTACTAACTTTTGTTTTTGGTTTCTTACAAGGTCTCAACCAACCATGCATCCAGCGAAAAAATCTGAAAACTCGCTCCCTACTCCTATCAAAGTTACCCAAAAGGCTGCTACACCCACAATGAGCGGAAGGTACCGCACAATTCATTTCAGAAGGCTGCTAGAGGATTTGAGCTTTGCAATTGATTTATATTGTGTTGATAATGTTTGCTTTTAATTTTTCTTACAAGGTCTCAACCAAACATGCATTCAGCAAAAAACCTTGAGAGCTCGCTGTCTACTCCTATCAAAATGCCTCCAAAGGATGCTAAACCCACGATGAGTGGAAGGTACCACACCATTCATTGCATAAGGCTGGTGAACAATTTGAGCTTGGAATTTGACTAACATCGTGGTGACTGACTTTTGTTTTTGATTTCTTACAAGGTCTCAACCTGAAAGCGCGGTCTCTCCTCCAACCAAGATGAAGCAAAAGGATGCCAAACCCGCAATGAGTGGAAGGTACTACGCCGTTCATTAATAAATCCTGTGAAAGGCTGGTGATTGATTTGAGCTTGGTACCTGACTAAAATTGTGTATTTTTATTTATTCCGTAAAAGGTCTCAAGTAATGATGCGCTCAGCAAAGAAACTTGAAAGCTCGCTTTCTGCTTCTATCAAAACAAAGCAAAAGGATGCTAAACCTACTGCAACGAGCGGAAGGTACCACACCATTCATTAACTCCAGGAAATTTCTTGTCCAATTTTTCCTTCCATAAATAACTTGTGTCCTCTGTACATGTACAGTGCCTTATTATGCCCAAGCACCAATTCAGCAAAGGTAAATAACTTATTGCAATGTTGCAAGCAGAGTAGTATGCAGGTGTTGAAGTTGCCATTCTAATGTTTCGAACTAATCAATTCCAATCTATGAAATTTGTAGGAAGAGGCAGCAGTCATTGCACCAGCAACAGTAACAGAAGTCGAGGTTAGTTACACGGATTGCACTTGTGCATGATTGTTTGGCTATCAGTTTCTTAATCTAAATTGTTTCCACTGCATCATTCTACAGGAGATACAATCATCACAAGGCATGGAAATCGATGCTCCATCAACAGATGAGGTACATTTGTTTCTTTTCAGTAGTATAGTGTCGCTAGGTACATTGGTTTCTTTCCGGTAGTATAGCGTCACTAGGTAGATGATAACCTTGTTAATAATGATTGCCATATGCTGGACACAATATGCAGGGATTTGACAAAACAGGCGATGCTTTAGATACTGTGCCATCTGAAGTACAGAAGGTGGCCTCGAGTGGTATGGCAATCGGTGCCCCATCTACAGATGAGGTACGTTGGTTCCTTTCTGGTAGTATAGTGTCACTAGGTAGATTGAGAACCGTGTTAGTAATGGTTGGCATATGTTGGACGCAATATTGCAGGGATTTGATAAAACAAGCGATGCTCTGGATACCGTATCATCTGAAATACAGAAGGTGGTCTCAAGTGGTATGGAGGAAGAGGTACATAGCCTGTGCAGAAGAAGTAGATCTGTTTTTTTTTTTGTTTGTTTTAGCAGTTCTGTCTATCATGAAAAAACATCATCTTCATCTCTTTATTCAGGACCATTCATCGTCAAGTCTGGATGCAGCGAGTTCGTGTACCATGGACTTGGGCGAAACCTGCTCTTCAAACATTCCTGGTATAAACACAACTCTTGGTATTATTTTCTTGGCGAATCTTTTGGTGTACACCTAGTTGACAGTCAATCGTCACTCCCAGATGCCTTTGTCGAGAAGACTCCAGTCAAAACTCACATGAACACTCCAAAGATCAGCGACAAACTGAGAGAGATATCAAACTCACTGAAGCTTCTTAATGCTCGTCCATTGAGCGTAATGGCACAAAAGGTAGCCATGGAAAAGACACAAGAAGAGGGCATGGAGAAGATGCAAAAGGTGGCCATGGAAAAGACACAAGAAGTGGCCATGGAAACAACACAAGAAGAGGGCATGGAGATGACACAAGGAGTGGGCATGGAGAAGACAGAAGAAGTGGCCATTGAAAAGACACAAGGAGTGGCCATGGAAAAGACACAAGAAGAGGGCCTGGAGATGACAGAAGAAGTGGCCATTGAAACGAAACAAGAAGAGGGCATGGAGACGACACAAGAAGTGGCCATTGAAACGACACAAGAAGAGGGCATGGAGACGACACAAGAAGTTGCCACTGGAACGACACAGGAAGAGGGCATGGAGACGACACAAGGAGTTGCTGTTGAAGCAGCACAAGAAGTGGCCATTGAAACAACACAAGAAGTGGCTGTTGAAACAACACAAGTGGCCATTGAAACGGCAGAAGAAGTGGCTGTTGAAACAATACAAGAAGTGACTGTTGAGACGGCACAAGAAGTGGCCACTGAAACAACACAGGAAGTGGCTGTTGAGACGGCACAGGAAGTGGCTGTTGAAACAACACAAGAAGTGGCCACTGAAACAACACAGGAAGTGGCCACTGAAATGACACAGGAAGTGGCTGTTGAAACAACGCAAGTAGTGGTGGCTGTTAAAACAACACAGGAAGTGGCCACTGAAACGACACAAGAAGTGGGCATGGAATGTGTCCAGGGTGGGACCAACATAGATGCACCTGAACCAAAGACGCCTGCGATGCACCTCAAGGTCGAGCAACCAGCAGATCCAAAGACTCCTGCGATACACCTCAAGTTTGAGCAAGCAGCAGATTATCCGACTAGTTCATTCAAGACTCGTAGCACCGGGATAAAGGTTGGTAGTTCACACACACCTTGCTGACACATCCTTGTCATATCTCCTCTACATTATTGACCTTGTTGATGAACACTTCCTTTTTGTGTTACCACAGAAATCCATAGTCCAGGAGTGCTTGAGTTTTCTCAACAGCGCTAACAAGTGAGTACAATCCTAACTAATAACAAATCAGTCATTGGGAACTGTGTCTGCTTATCTAATGCATGTTTGTATGTCCATTGCAGGGAGCAATTGAAGAGCTTGAAGGTTTCGATCTTAGTGACTGTTACCCCTCAGTTTTGTTTTGTTTTGTTTTTTCACTAACCTGCTGTGAATTTGCAGGGCATCGGAGAGAAAAGAGCAAATTACATCATCGAGCTTCGTGAGCATTCACCGGAGCTGTTTAAAGGGGTAGGTGTTGTAGCTCGACATCACATAGAAAGTTTAGGCAAAACCAGTAGCCAAGTTAATTATGACTTACGGTGTGCGTCGTCCTTGTTGCATGGTTTTGCAGATAGATGATCTGAGGGATGTCATTGGAATGAATAAGACGGAGGTACTGACCGAGTGAACCACACTTTTTACTTCATATACATGCAACATCAATATTGTTGTATTTGGTTGGTTTATGCTTACTAGTGTTTCATCACAAGAAATACCATTCCATCACTGTTGATATGATGTGACTCGCATCTATCTCTGTCATACAATTACTGTAGATATACTAACTAGATGTGTTTGGTTCCCTAGAATAGATATACTACATGCAAGGTGTTTAGCTGATGTGATGGGTTAGTGAAGAGAAGAGATGTGTGTTTTGTGCTGATTGGCAATAATAATATAATAGAGATGATAATAACAATGAGGTGTTGGTGTTGTTGTTGTTGTTGTGTTTGGGCAGATAAAAAAGATGATGGCGGGGATCATCAACAGCCCCTAATCTAATCCCCTTGATTGCTGATGATGGATGGAGTGGACGGATGGATGGATGCTAATTTCTTTGTGCACAGGGAGGGAGGGAGGCATTTCTTTGTGCAACGGTTGGTTGTTGGTTGTTGTTGGGACGGACACAAGAGAAGAGAAGAGAAGAGTGGCATTATGTTTTTGGTGGTTTGGTCTCTGCATCTGCATTTTGTGGTTCATGAATGAATGAATGAATGCAGTAAGTAGTGCAGTGCAGTCAGGAGGTGCTGGGTGTTGCAGTTAATTAGGAGTATATTTCTTGAGTGTGTGTGTGTGTGTGTGTGTATAATAATCTTCATTCTAGCTAGTTTCCTGTGTTGGTGTGGGAACTGCTTACATTTCAACTTGATGGAGCCTTTGCACTCGACTCGAGATTAGACTGCATGCAAACACAGATTCATCAATCAAATGGTAAAGTAGAGGGGAACTTGAATTGCCTCCCTCCCTCCCTTCACATGTACTCCCTCCGTCCCAAAATTCTTGTTTTAGAATTGTCTAGATACGGATGTACCTAATACTAAAATGTGACTTGATACATCCGTGTTTAGACAAATCTAAGACAAGAATTTAATTTTGGGACGGACGTACCAAAATATAAGATGCTTTTGCTGTTAAAATTGAACTGGTAAAACGT
Source organism: Triticum urartu (assembly GCF_056163025.1). Classification (NCBI taxonomy): domain Eukaryota; kingdom Viridiplantae; phylum Streptophyta; class Magnoliopsida; order Poales; family Poaceae; genus Triticum; species Triticum urartu. The sequence continues at coordinate 590,902 of NC_141879.1, forward strand.
CTTATATTTTGCTAGTACGGAGGATTGTCTCAGCCGTCCTGGGTCTTAGTTCGATCCACGGACCGCTAGCTGAACTTAACTGAAGCTTCCTCAGACTAGTTTTCTTGAGTTTGAGTGGCCGTCGTCTCTCTTCACAGTAAGCAACTGATCTCCAGAAAGGAATGTTCATTTTTGCTGCTCGAGCACTCGAGTCCATAAACACCCTATATATATTTTGGCAAAATTACATTCTTACTGTCAGAATTTTTTGTCGTCTTTCTTTCTTTCTAGGTACAACAATCTTAACTGAATAACCTCTGCCTGACCTGAAAAACACACAACATATATATGTGATATGCAATGTACCCTCCACTAATACTAGTACTTCACAAAAACAACCAGATAGTTGCATCTATAGTCCCTTATATGAGGACATGCACACCCTATATATGTATTCCCTTATATAAGAAATCTATTTAGGTTTTTTCTAGTGAAAATAAATATAATTAGGTATTCAGAGTCTTTTTTTGGGCTGTACGGGCCTGTTTCTTTTGTTTTATAGCTACAGCCCAGCTGTCTTCTGTGTGTTTTGGTTTTTTGTACGTGTTCATATTTTTTGGCAGACTCCTATTTGGCGCACGCAACCTGGTGCGTACCCACCCCCCCCCCCCTGAGCCCACTGCATACAGAAATTTTGAAATTTCGAATATTTTTAATTCATGATTTTTTTTCAAATTGGTCAACATTTTTTAAATTTGGGCTGAACATTTTTCGAATTTAAAATTTGTTTATCGAATTGGAAAAAGTGTTCACCATATTTTTGAAGTTGCGATTTTTTTTCTTAATCCATCAACTTTTTACAAATTGGCAAATACTTTTTGAAATGGCGTACATGGTTTTTGGAACTCATCAACAAGTTTTTTTGCATAAGCGAACAATTTTGTTTAATTCTTGAATAAATTTTGAAATTTAGAAACATTTTGTTTGTGAACAATTTTTGAATTCATCAATATTTTTTGAATCAGTGAACATTTTTTGAAAATTTACGAAATATAGTTTTCTAAATCCCAAGCATTTTCTTGAATATTTTCATAAATTCAAGGACATTTTTTGTATACACAAACTTTTACTTTTGAATCATGTGCATTTTTGAATCGATGAACATAAAAAAAATCAATTCATGAATACCAAGTGTGTGTGTGTGTGTGCGCGCGCGCGATATGTGAGGAGATGCATGCCCTATATATTTAGTCTTTTGTACATGTTGCGAACTTTTTTTTTTTTTGGAATTTGCTAAGTTGCACTCCCTATATATATGTGAGGAGATGCACTCCCAAAATGTTCACCATATTTTTGAAGTTGCCAACATTTTCTAAATTCATGAACTTTTTACAAGTTAGTGAATATTTTTTGAAACTGCGTACATGTTTTTTGGAACTCGTCAACAAGTTTATTTATTTTTGCATAGGCAAATATTTCTTGAAATTTGTGAAGAACTTTTGAAATTCATAAAAAAAATTTATTGACGAACATTTTTGAATTCATCAATACTTTTGTTGTAGACACAACGTTTTACTTTTTAATCATGAACATTTTGTGAATCGGTGAACACTTTTTTAAAATAAAAAGTCATGAATATTTTAAAATTGACGTATATTTTTAAAGAGGCAGTGATATCAAACCCATTAAGGGGCGCTTGCTGGGAGAGCAAAGGGAGTGTCCACGTGGATCCAGGAGGTTGGGCAGGAAGCTGCATGTTGGTTGGGCCACATGGTGCGTGCTGATTGGGGAGAAAAAGGAGCAGTAGGTTGCATGTTGATTGGAGCACTTGTTGCATGTTGATTGGAGAGAAAAAAGGAGCACTAATTGGGTCCTTTGATGCATGCACATACTTTGTACACACAACCTTTGTCATGCACATTCATGCTATTAGTGATCTTCACGCTCTTATATTTGTTTACGGAGGGAGTAGAATATAATGTGTGCATACAAACATATATTAAAAATCTTATCTCAAAATTGCTGGTTGGCCACAGTGAGAAATCTTTTCTTGGATTATTTTTGCAAGATGGAGGCGAGACTTTTTCCCTTTTTATTTTTGAGAAATTTTTTCTAGCCTTTTTCTTTCCCTTTTTGAGATGAGTGTGATGCTGACATGATGCGAGAAAGTTTTTTAAAATTTTGAGAAAGGTGAGGTTTTTCTTTTCTTTTTTTCTTTAAGATAGAGAAACGTGCACACAGCTCCTTCTCAAGCGGCCCGCAATGGCGGGCCCCAATCACTATGCTTATAGTATATGTAGTGCATCCCCATGTTAAACAAGATCATGCACTTGGCCTGGTTGCCCGCTCGGGCTGTGGTTGGGCAGAGCTTGTGGGTTCGAATCCCCTGTGCGTGTCTTTTTTCATTTTATTTCTCGGCCCACTGACATATGGGCCGCCTACGGACGTGTCCTCCACTATAGAAATACGAGATACGTATGTGACGTGTAGAGCCAGGACTTGCATTTCAACCTCAGGGACCGTATTGACCATGTATTTTTATGTACCGGGACCGTATTGAAGCAATACGTAAGTTTCAGGACTGAGTTGGACGTCGTCAACGAGTATGAGGACTATAGATGCAATTATCTCCAACAACAATTGTTGTATATACATACATGGGTGAATGAGACAACAACCTGCAGACTGCTCCAAGCGATCTTATCTTTTCATGTCTAGTCACAGAAATCAACATCACACTTGGTTTCAGTACACACTCTCGAAAACTACACTTGTTGATCTGGGCTGCACTAACTCAACTTAACTCAGCCGTGCTGTGCTTCACTTCTTCAAAGTAGCACATACCTTTCTTCACGTTGCACATAGCCCATGAGCCTCAGGGACGCTAAACACTGGTACGATCGATTAGTACGCAGCCTCAAGGGCCTAGCAGCTGGATGGAGCGAATCCACAATGATGGCGAGAAGTTTGCTGTAATTTGCCAGTTTCCTTACAAGGCTAAGGCCCTGTTTAGATACTCTAACACAGTTAGAGTTAGAGTTATTTTCTAACCCACTCTAACCCAAATAAGCACTTCCCCATCGGGATAGTTGGGTTAGATGGAACTAACCCAGGGTTATTTGAGCCCTCAACTAACCCAAACTAGCTCTAACCCTATGATCCAAACAGGGTCTAAGCCGCAACGATCCTGATCCCGACCCCAGGCTCTCCAGGTCGCGAGACGAGTTGCTGGCGCTGGACGAACCGCCGCTAGGGTTCAGTACTCCGACGAACTCCGCTCCGCTATCTAGTTTTTTAGGCGCTGGACGCGCACGCCCGTTGCCGAGCGCTTCCGGACAGAGCGAGATGCAAATCCACATCGTGTTATCATTGAGATGAGAACTGACCGATCCAAGGTACTGCTGAAATTTGAGATGAGCTCTAGACCCATATAGCAATTTCTGAAAAATCTCTAAGGACCCATGTGGGTTATATGGCATTAGGTGTAGTGAGAAGTTTAGTCTCACCCCGAAAGTAGAAGAGGAGTTGGACCTCCTTATAAGGGTTTCTTTTCTACATGCTATTGGAGCTTGAGAAGAGAAGAGGCCCTCGCGCACTCCTCCTCCGCCGCCCGCCTCGCCACGCCTCGACGCGGGATTGAGCCGAGCCGAGCTCACACCTACGCGCTTATTTTTGCCAGTCACTAACGGAGAGTTCTCTGACAGCTGGGCCACGATCTGAGACGTCGGATCATGGGCTATCACGGACTCGGACGTGGGTCGAGCCCACGTCTCTCCACGCGGCTGCGCTTATATGCGGTGTATCCTAACCCTAGCCGCCACGAACAGATCACATCTGCTCCACGCGCATGCCCACCGTTGTTCCCTTGCTGCTGCTGCCACCGGTGACTCCATCCCTTCCGCCGCGTACACGGTCGACGGGAGAGCAGGTCTCCGAAACCACGCCCTTCTGGTTCCTGTACGGGGTGAGGGGCGAATAGGTTTTTGGGCAGTGATTACGCGACTGCTCACTTCCGATCGTCTACTTCCTCTACGTCTGCGTCACCTTCATCATCAACATGTCTGCCGACGCCGAACGTGCCGCCGCCGAGAAAGCTGAAGCTGACAAGAAGGCCGCCGAGGACGCCGCTGCTGCCACCAAAGCCGCGGCCTCTGCATGGCCTACTGGAGGGTATAACTCATTTTTCCCGCTCCTACTATTTTCTGTTTTAGCCATGCTAGCGTTATACGTAGATCTTTCTGCAATTAGCGTAGTATGTACTAGTTTGACTGAATATCAGTATGCGTTTATTTGTGTCAATGCCATGCTAGTGATTTACTCGTGGACTAATTTAATCGAGAAATTGCCTATTTACTCAACAGGTACTCCTATATCATATCTTTAATTTATCACTTCCTATGCTAGCTCTATCAGCATATCTATCTATCTATCTATCTATCTATCTATCTATCTATCTATAGATTCACGTTCGCTCGTCTGCTGCATTGTGTTGTGTGACGTGATTAGCTCCATCAGTTAATCGTGACGCATCTCGTAAGATTCACAAACATAGGTCTACAAGAGCCCCATAGTTCCTGCTGGCCCTTACCCTGGCGCGCATAGCATGGAAGGCAGGCTGTCATACTATATTAGCGTTCTATGTGTATTGAGTAAGTAATTTATCTTCATATACATCATGCATTGTGCAAGTTTTGAGGCAAATTTTTAGCGCTTTGAGTTATCATGATGATTAAAAAGTATGTGTAGAGATTCCGGCAGTGACACACTATTTGTATTTATTTTTCTCCCTCTTAATATATAGGCAACTCAGTTGCCATTCCCTAAAAAAGTGTATTGAAAAATGTGGGTTCTATGTAATAAAAAACAAACCTTTGAATTCGTATTGAGAAGAAGTTTTTGATGATAAATATTTTCAGTGACAAAAATTCATTGCGAAGGAGAGAGTATAGGAAGGGCCCTGAGATTAAAAAACTCAGTGCTAAAAATTCATTGCAATGGAGAGATATATGAAAGGGCCCTGAGTTTTAGGTTCACCTCGGGCCCCCAAAATCTTAGGACCGGCCCTGCTTTCTTCATTGAATGTTAACTAGATGACTCGTTGCACCAATGGCGCAAAGCCTGAGAGGGAGCCAAGTATGGTGAGAATATTTAGACACCCAAGTCGAAAACCAAATGTGGCCAACACTCCCGCATCCTCTGCTTGGAAGCCGCCTTTTCTCACCGGAGCTAACATAGATACATGATTCTTCAAGAGCAAATTTCAGAGAAAATATAAAGCATGGAAAGCTTTAAGTTGTACTATTGAGACCATACCACGATATCTTCATTTAGTTTCTTTGGAAATCTAAAGGTCTAAGAGGATGGTACATGTGAGAAGCTGTGAATCCATAACAAAAAACTAAACTAACTTACAAACAAACATTTCAAGTTTGGAAGCCACAAAGATGCGGCCCAGATCTCTCATTGTAGGGCAGGTACATGTCCTTAATCCTGCATCCACAATCCATAATTTTTCAACACCTAAATCCATGAAATCCAAACAAAGGAAATCATGGCAGAAACATGTGTCGTGGCTTACGTCTCGGAGAAGGACTTCTTGGCATTCTTGTACAGGTTGGACACAGCAATCCTCGCTGCGAGCCCATCATTTCAGTCTTCTTTAATCTCTAACTGAACCAAATAACAAAAGCTTAAGCTTAAGCATCCACACACACAGAAAATTCAAAACAAATCTCACATAAAACTGTCCCAAGTCAGATACAGGGGAAACCAAGGTGAGATGATCATGTTTCTTATAGGAAACAATAACCATAGGTAAATACATACATTATTGTCCTGTCAGAAGGTACTTAGTTGTACTTCAAGTGGTACTGGGACATGAAACTAAGCCATTGAAATTTTTGTAACAGAATAGATGATAACACCAGTGTAGGCCATGAACAAAAATACAAAGAAGAACATAATCAAGCATAACCCACCTCGACCGAAGCAACGGCTGATCAACAGCAGGAACCTGAACCTCGTGATGCTAGACCAGATATCTATGGTTACCCATTTTATTTCTCCCGCCTAACCTGAAGTAGTTATCTGGACAAAATAGGGAGGCACACTTAAACAAATCAGTTCTTAGTAATTATAGAATGCCCTGTATTAAAGGAAGTAAAATCAAGCATGTATGTGCTCTAACTTTCATAACTGCATGTAAACTCAGCAACTAACTTTATATACCAAAGTGTACAATTCTCAAGTTTAGCTACAGAGACGAAAACAGGGACAGAGGGCGTGCACCTGAAACCTGACGGAGTTTGCTTCGGCCTCCCTCTCAATGGCCAACCCAGAACATAATCATCAACCATGCGCGCCTCCCCCATGTACTTAAATACAGTAGGCATATATCAACTAAATCCAGGCACCTAATTAAAAAAACACTGCTGTTAATATAAATGCAGACAAAGACAAGCAACCAGATCAGTCTAGTTGCACACACCATGGTCAACACGAGTGCAGCACGATCAGCATGTTCATAGAACCACTTCCATAAACAGTTCCAGTAGGCTCTGATAAACTCATTTCCAGCAATCCATTGCTTATATCAAGAATGACCAAAAGAAGCAAACCGAGCACAACTCTATAAGCACAACGTTTAAAAAAATCTCTTCTCTAAGCTAATCAAGCCTGCTCGCTTTCGTTTTTGATTAAAGCCAGTTCGGTCAGTTAGGAGAAAAAAAACAATTAATAAAATTACCCAAACTAAACAATCTTCTAATCTGCTTTAATGGAACATAATAAGCATTTGCTGCTGCTCTTTGTATGATATACTGGACCCCTTTACAGGCGGTTATGCATGCACATTTTACACAGTAGCCTGCATAACCCACTCAGCTTGCTTACATAATTTAACAGGCTAATAAGGAGACAAAGGCTGACAGCATTAAAAAAGACAAGGCGCATCATAATCTCACCAGACAAGAACAAGTGGTAGGCCATGAAACAAAGCAAACAGAGCATGTAGCAAGAAGCAATGAAGTGCATCAATAAGAACACATCTAACCTTGCAAAAGTATGACCGGTCCGGACGTCAGGAAACCTGGACAGGAAGAGAAAGAAGCAACGAACAAACATTTCAGCTCAAACACATTTTATCAAACAGCAGACGAGCAAGAAATATCTTACCTTTCCAAACAGAAATATCTTGCATTTTATCAAACAGTAGCCTGATAAACAAGAAGTTGGATGACCCTGCAGCAACAAGATAAAGAGAAGTGAGAACAAGAAAACCGAAGAGCACGAGGACATGGAAAGCAAAGCCGGCCGAAGCGACGCATGCAAAAGAAAAAAACGACGGTGACACTAATACGGAGAAGAAGAGCTGCAACCTCAACCGGTTTGACAACCAGGAGAAGTCCGTGTGGACGAGGCCGAGGCTGCCCGCCAGGACCAGCTCCAGCGCGAGTTCCACGTCTGCCTCATCGCGCTGCGCCACAATCGGCTAATTTAGATTAGAATTTTTTTTTGTATTATGTTTTAGATTGGAAAAAAATAGAGCTTTGGTTTGGACTTCCTACGCAAGGAAAGATTCTGATTCACGTCCAAAACCCTAGTTTGGGTCTAACTCGGAATCCGAACTTTCCAAAACTATCTGGTTTAAAAGCTAGCTGCATGTTGCGGGTCACTTTTGAGGTAGTAAACAACCTCGGTTGGAAATGACGCCAAAATCATATTTATTCGTTTTGACGAGACAAACAGTTTTTATGTTGAACGTTTTTTGATTCGAAGCCATCTTGAGAGCCAAATCGCTCTCGCAAAATAGGCAATCAATGGCGCTACCCATCAAACATCAGCTATATGGGTATCTGATGGGGTGCGCCACAATTTGCTTGTGGTAGGGCTGCACTTTAATGGCTCTAACTTGTGCATACAACCTCGGATTATGACATGTAGCATATTTTTTGTTGTTGTGTAGCATCATGAGCAAATCTATGACTAGATGCATGTATGATTAGGGCATATGGTGATATGCGGCATTGGACGTATGTGCGGGGTGATTACTGGATGTATACGCGGCATTGGACATATGTGTGGGGTGACTAGATGCACGTATGATTAGGTCGATGTACACCTAGCAATTCATTAATAAAGTTAGCTCCTTCACAAAGCAAGGATTGATGCACCTACTCACATTGAGAGAGAGTTTTTAAGTTAAATCGGTTTTTCACTTACCCTTTTGTTCTTTTACTTTCGAATAATTTTTATTGCAGACGAGAATCCATCTGCATACGGGTTCCCTTGGCCATCATCCGACGATCAAACCATCGATGACCTAGAAGTAATGAGCACGGGGCGGCGTCCGGTGGCGGTGACCTCTGCGCCATGTGGCCCTGCCTCCTCAAACACCCCTAAACCCATCAGGAGCCTCAAACCCCCCTAAAACCACCGGGCGGATGTCATGGTAAAAATATAGCGACCCAGGCGAGCAGTATGTGACGATGGAGCTTGATGAAATGATTCAAAAAAAGAAAGAAAAGAAAGCTGAGCAACCATCAAAGGGATATGGTGTGAGTCTTCTCTGGTTGGTTATATGCAGAGAAGATAGAATATTTTTCTTTGGGTATAAGCCGAGAAGATACACATAATAATAGTTCATATCCATCACAGTGTGCAATGATGATTGAAGCTTACCGCTTTTAGACGATACGGCTATTTAAGGCGCTCCTCGCGTGGCGAGGTGGGACTAAACCATTGCGGAGTTTGTTCTATCAAAAACTTGGCAAATCCTGAACCCTGACATTCCAATTTTTCAAAAAAATGAAAAAAGGAAAATGTTTACCAAGTGTCGAAAGTCTGCAAAGATGTGACCCCTGGAATTTCTATTAAAAAAAATAAAAAATGGAACATGCCTGTCGAGTCTTTGTTAGACGAAACTCGGCAAACAAAGGCCGCATCACGGTTCCGTCGCCTGCTGTACAGTAGGGCCCACTGGTCAGGCTTTTGCGAGTTTTTTCCTCACCGAAAATCGGTTTTATTTGAGATTCTGCCGAGTTTATTTAGTTCGCCGAGTCGTTTTTCGTTGGAACCAGGCAAAGCCAGAGTTTTGCCAAGTAGTTTATCACTGCCAAGTTTAATTTTGAATCAAACTCTAGTTTGCTGAGTTTTCGATAAAGTGGACTCGGCGAAGTTCTGGAAGTCGGGATAAAACTAGATTCTAAGGGGGTGTTTGTTTTCAGGGACTTTTTTGTGTAAGGACTAGAAAAAGTCCCTCTTAGAGACTTTTTTACCAAACGGGAGGGACTTTTTAGGGACTAAACTAGTCATTTGGGACTAAATGAAGAAGACTCTCAAGGAGAGTCTTTTTTGGGACTTTTTGGGACTTTTCCAACAACGCCCCTCCATGCATTCAATGACCCGCCACCCCATGGTGTTGTTTGATTGTTATTTTTTTATATACTAGGGACAACATGGTCATTTAATAACCTCTAGAAAGAGACTAAGGACTTTTTAGTCTCTGAAAACAAACAAAAAGAGACTTTTTAAGGACTAGAGACTTTTTAGTTGGGACTAGAAAAAGTCCTAGGACTTATGAATCAAACAGGGCCTAATAGTGATGAGCTGCCGACATGCATGAAAATTTTGGCCCACCGGAATGCATGCGAGAGTCATATATTTTGGGAGCACCAACATCAACATATATCTATGGCCCACAAAGAAGAGTCCGCTCCGCACCCTCCCTCTCGTCTTCCAAGAAAACATCGCGAACGTGTGGCTGCCGACGGCGACGGCGACGGCGACGGCGAGCTGAGCAGCGCGCCGCCTCCCATTCCCCTGGTCACTGTCGTCGCCCTCCCACTTCCGGCAACGCAACGCAACGCAAGCAACGAGATCGATCGACAATGAGCGACCAAAATTAAACCCATGCATCAGGTAATTATTACTCTAGTATTAATTAAGCTTCTCATGTCGATCGACGACGTACTCTTTAATTTAATTTGGTTGGCGCATCAGATTCAGATCCAATACCTTGATGTAAATATCATCAGATCCAATACACTGCTAGCTAGTACTAGTACTTTCGTCCTGGTTTATTGGCCCTTCATATTTAGTGTCAAATTTTGATAATAGATTTAACTAACAAAACGTCAATGCAGGTCATAAAAAACTGTATTCTCATGGTATAATTTTTTATGACATGCATTGACATTTTGTTAGTTAAATCTATGATCAAAATTTAATACAAAATACGGGAGGGACTAATAAATCAGGACAGATGTAATAGCTAGCTAGATGCCAGATTATGTCTTTCTTCTTCCTTCCCCCTGATTTAAAGTGTCATATGCATATATAGCACGCTATTCACCCAAGACTAGAAGAGAATGGCTGCATCTGACAAGACATATATGTCGCTGGTGTGCACAACGGTGCAAGAGCTGGCGTGGTTGATGAGGTGCTGGCCGCTGATGAGATGCCGGAGCCCATCCCTCTCATCGATCTTAACCGGCGAGCTATTTTACGGTACCCTGGTACTCCCAAAACATGTGCTGGAGTACCGAACAAATCTAGCCGTCCGTTGTAAAAGGTAACTTAGTCATTTTTCCATGGGTACTTTCAATTTTCTCCCCGTGATCTCGCATAGATGCCAAATTAGCTCCCAAAAGAAAAAAGGAACTCCAGATCAAGTGCCAGAAAAAACTCCCGTTCGTTCGGCCGGAAATCCCGATCGCTCGCTGCATCGCAATAGAGTGGCGGCGCCACTTCAAGCCTGATCCTTCTCTACCGCAGGCCACCGTGCCTTCTCCACACCGATCGTCGGCTCCGCCGCGTCGCTCGTATGGCACATACGGATGAGCCACCCCCGGCCAAACCCTGTACTGCGCCACGGTCGAGGAAATGGGTCCGGCGGCTGCACGGCATAGGTCTTGTTCCGGCTCATCCCCGACGCGGATGCTTCCCCGCTACTCACCCATGAAGGACGTTCATAACCCGCTGGCATGGGCTCATCCCGGCATCTCCGGACGCTGCATGCAGATCAATATATTAGGTTTTGCTTGCAATTGCAAAATAAAAAATGGCCGCCAGAATACATGAGAGGTTACGAGGAATGAAAATGAATTAATATTAGATTGTTATATTATTACAGTTTTGCCCCTTATATCAAGGTACTCGTGTACTTTTTAACTTAGTACTCTGTTGGATGAGTGATGGAGTACCAAGTAATAATGTCCGCTGGATCAAGAGGAATGTACGGTCTATACTTATTTCGGGGTACCGTAAAAGATCTCTAACCGGCTGACGGCCGTTGACAAAGCCGACAAGCTCCGGGCGGCTCTACAGACCTGGGGCCTCTTCTTGTTGAGTGTGTGCACCCTTAATTAGTTTCTTCTACTCCCTCCGTTCAATTTTATAAGTTAAAATGTCTTCAAAGCCTTATAAAAGTGAACAGAAGGAGTAGCTAAAATTGTTCAACTTTTGCTGAGGTTTTTGCCCAGGCGACCAACCATGGAATGGAATCGAGGAGTCCCTTATGGATTCCATGATGAGTGCATCGAAAGACTTCTTCATGCAACCGTCTGAAGAAAAGCAGAGATACAGCAACTTGATAGACGGCAAGCATTTCCAGATGGAAGGCTATGGAAATGACAAAGTAGTGACCACCCAGGAGCAGGGCCTGAGCTGGAACGACCGCTTGCATTTGAGAGTGGAGCCTGAAGACGAGAGGAATTTCGCCAAGTGGCCCACTCACCCGGAATCTTTCAGGTTAATCACCTACTCCCTCCGTAAACTAATATAAAAGCATTTAGATTACTAAAGTAGTGATCTAAATGCTCTTATATTAATTTGCCCTTGGTTCCAAAATGTAAGGTGTATTTTATTTTTCTCTTTCTACATATATACATACAGGGATTTACTACATGAGTATGCACCTTCTAGTTGGTCCTTGCGAATCGCCAGCCGACAAGCTCAGTGCTTTGCAGCCGTTATTCACGGCCAATTGGATTGACAGTGGGTCGTCGCCAACATCTCCCACGCTTGATTCAGCAGCCGACTGTGTGACTCACCGTCCGGAGTTAAATCGTTGGTTTCAAGATCCGGCCATCCATTAGTTGGTCCATGCAAAAGATTCAGACCTACTGCTTCAACGATCTGGCCGTATGTATCGACAGTAAGCCCACATATGCATGTATACGGTCCGCTCAAGAGGCCCACTCACGCGGTCTTGCACTACTAGTAAGTGTGCACGTTATTTGAACTAATAAGTGTGCATACGCAATACGCATCTATTTGGATTAACATATTATAGTAAACTTAATACAAGACAATTTATTCATAAATTTGAAATTTTCTATAAATTTGAAATACCATTTCTCCTTAATCAATATGTCTCCTGTATTAAAAGATCACCCACTTTTCTCAATGTATAAAATTCAAAATTGTTTACAAGATTCATCATGATTCTTCATATGCACACATTTATGCAAGTATAGTCACACATGAAAATGTCACTTAGGACAAGCTAAGGAACTGTTTCAGTGCCAACAAATTCCAGTCAAGAACTACACAAGATTGTCATGAACATATACAGAGAGAAGTGACCTCTCTTTCTCCGAGATTGATCGAATAACAAGTTTTTGTATATATCTATCCGACACTACTACATATATACCAGGTCCTGATAATTGCTGCATGGCCTCCACCGAAACAATCGTTTCCGCAGATCATTTCTTATAGGTAACCTCCACCCGCCGATGATCCCATAGCCGGTCGTCAGGCTGGGAGTAGTGAACGTCCACTAGCAAATATAAATAGGAACAAGACAGGCCTGCCTAAATGAGTAATCTATAGGCGATTTCAGGCATCCCGACCGCAAGCAAGACGGTAGCTTTCATGAGCGGCTTTAGGAAGCATCTATGGACCTGTTTAAATCGATTTTAGAAGCTTCCGTGTAGTTTTCTCTTTTTTTTCGACATGTTTTCATGGTCTTCTTTGGTTTTTTCGGGTTTTATATTTTCCTTTGCCTTTTTTCTTTTTACCAAATACATGTCGACTTTTTTTAGCACATGTTCTACAGTTTTTGTATACACGTTGAACAAATTTTTAAGACACAGAAATATTTTTTTTCATATGATAAACAATTGCCACATACATGTTTGAACATTTTTAGAATACATTTTATACATTTTCTAAATACACCTTGATTTTTTTAATGATAGGAATTTTTTTAAAGCGAAACGAATATTTTTTATATTTTTTTTAAAAAAACTTTCAAACATATTTTTGAAGTGCGTGAACATTTTTTAATTTTCATGAACATGTTTCTGAATGATACAAAACATTTTTTCTAAAATGACGTGAACAAAATTTTTTACTTGTCTAAACATTTTTTTAAATGGCATGAATAAATTTTTGAAACACATGAACATTTATAGAATTTAGGAATAATACGTTTTTCCATTTCAAAAATTAAAATAAGTAGTAAAAAAACTAATTAAAACCAGCAGAACAGGACGTGGCTGTTTGGTCTCATTGTGGGCCAGACATAGCTCTGTCCGATTTTATTAGGCGGGCTTGGCGATAGGCCGTCATTTTCGTTTTTGCGTGGCCTCCAGCACTCCAGTAGGTGGATCCTATTTGGCGCTTCAGCGCTCGTTTGCAAACGGGCGCCGGCAAGGATCAAACCCGGGACCTCTTCCTTCCGAGTGAAGCACACTGACCACTACACCCACGCGTCGTGTTAATGCCTACTTCATGTTATATAGTCCTATGTATAGGAAATGCCCCCCCCCCCCTTTATGTTTTCCATGTTTATTTTCTTTTTCTTTTTTGTCTCTTGTTTCTTTTTTCTTCTCTAAAATTCATGATTTCTTCCAATCAAAGATTTGTTTTCGAAATGGATGAACTTTTTTCCAAATTGTTTAACTTTTTTCAAAATCAACGAACTTTTTAAATATTTTTGTGATTTTTCTAAAAAATTGATGAGTTTTTCCAAATATGATGAACTATTTTTTAAAATTGATAAAAAATTTCCAATATGATGAACCTTTTTCAAAATTCATGAACATTTTCTAGATTTGATAACTTATTTTAAAAACCGACGAACGTTTTTCAAATCCGATGAACTTTTTTGCAAAATGGATGTTTTTTTAGAATCGATGAACACTTCTAAATTCGAAGAAGTTTTTTCTAATTCGAGGAGTTTCTTTCCAAATTCAATGAACCTTTTCTAAATCATACACATTTTTTATTTCTCAAAATTTTCATTTTTGTACTTTTTTTTTATTTTTTAAAGTTCAACGGAGGTGAAACAATGCTCTTTTTTTGGAACCGGTGAAACAACGCTCGAGCGAGCGACCAGACGTGGCGATCGATGAAGTGATCGAGCGCTCACCACATGGGCCGGCACACGAGCAGGCGGCTGTGGGCGAGCGCTGCGTAGGAGCTCCCAGTCCACCACACATTCATTCTTTCCATGCACAACCGTCTGGCAAACGCGCCAACCCCACACGCGAACAAGAGGAGCATTGCTTCAAAAAAAAGAGGGGCACGCAATCATGCAGTCTATATAACCACGGCAGCGATACAAACGCAGTTGATGGCCTGTGCGATGGCCACGCATTTTTTTTCTTCAAAACGGAGGCAAAAAATTTGACTCATCTATTAATTAAGCAGAAGAGAGTTGCCTAGTTAACTAACGGGAAACCGGGCTAAAACCGTCGCAACCGCTGAGCGACACACATAAGATACCCCACACACGCCCCTCTAAAGAGGGCCTCGTCGATACAGCTCATCGCCATCCTTCCTCCCCTAGAAGGCGTCTTCGCCATCCCTACACTCTGAGCAAACAACTCCGACTTCGTCGTAGGCGATCGCCGACTCAACCTACTATGAATAGGCCTTGTGGAGTTGCATGAAGATCCGTGCCAGAACTCAGCCACCTGACAACGCAGCTCCGACTCTGATGGAGAACTACGAAGGACAAAACCAGGCACGGCTGGCGCCACAAAAGATCACCGAATGGCCCATCTGGAGCCATTCATCGTACGTCGCAGTGCCCCGCCACCGCAACTTCGACTCCACAGCAACAACCAAACCGAGGCAATCCCGTGGACACGCCCTAGAAGAGCCTACTACCGCAACCATTGCCGCATCGCCGACATCGCTCCCACCATCACCATTGCCACAGAAGCCTGGACGCCCCAACCGCCGCCATCCACTGGTCATGCTTGAAGGAAATATGCCCTAGAGGCAATAATAAAGTTATTATTTATTTTCTTATAATCATGATAAATGTTTATTATTCATGCTAGAATTGTATTAACCGGAAACATAATACATGTGTGAATACATAGACAAACAAAGTGTCACTAGTATGCCTCTACTTGACTAGCTCGTTAATCAAAGATGGTTATGTTTCCTGACCATAAACAATGAGTTGTTATTTGATTAACGAGGTCACATCATTAGTTGAATGATCTGATTGACATGACCCATTCCATTAGCTTAGCACCCGATCGTTTAGTATGTTGCTATTGCTTTCTTCATGACTTATACATGTTCCTATGACTATGAGATTATGCAACTTCCGTTTGCCGGAGGAACACTTTGGGTGCTACCAAACGTCACAACGTAACTGGGTGATTATAAAGGAGCATTACAGGTGTCTCCAAAGGTAGATGTTGGGTTGGTGTATTTCGAGATTAGGATTTGTCACTCCGATTGTCGGAGAGGTATCTCTGGGCCCTCTCGGTAATACACATCACATAAGCCTTGCAAGCATTACAACTAATATGTTAGTTGTGAGATGATGTATTACGGAACGAGTAAAGAGACTTGCCGGTAACAAGATTGAACTAGGTATTGGATACCGACGATCGAATCTCGGGCAAGTAACATACCGATGACAAAGGGAACAACGTATGTTGTTATGCGGTCTGACCGATAAAGATCTTCGTAGAATATGTAGGAGCCAATATGGGCATCCAGGTCCCGCTATTGGTTATTGACCGGAGACGTGTCTCGGTCATGTCTACATTGTTCTCGAACCCGTAGGGTCCGCACGCTTAAGGTTACGATGACAATTATATTATGAGTTTATGCATTTTGATGTACCGAAGGTTGTTCGGAGTCCCGGATGTGATCACGGACATGAGGAGGAGTCTTGAAATGGTCGAGACGTAAAGATTGATATATTGGAAGCCTATATTTGGATATCGGAAGTGTTCCGGGTGAAATCGGGATTTTACCGGGTTACCGGGAGGTTACCGGAACCCCCCGGGAGCCATATGGGCCTTCATGGGCCTTAGTGGAAAGGAGAAAGGGGCAGCCCGAGGTGGCTGCGCACCTCCCCCCTCCCCTAGTCCTATTAGGACTAGGAGAAGGTGGCCGGCCCCCCTCTCTCTCTTTCCCCCCTTGGGAATCCTAGTTGGAATAGGATTGGGGGGGGGAGTCCTACTCCCGGAAGGAGTAGGACTCCTCCTGCGCCCTCCTCCTTGGCCGGCGCCCCCCTCCCCCTTGGCTCCTTTATATACTGAGGCAGAGGCACCCCAGAAACACACAAGTTGATCCAGGTGATCTATTCCTTAGCCGTGTGCGGTGCCCCTGCCACCATATTCCTCGATAATACTGTAGTGGAGTTTAGGCGAAGCCCTGCTGCTATAGTTCATCAAGATCGTCACCACGCCGTCGTGCTGACGGAACTCTTCCCCGACACTTTGCTGGATTGGAGTCCGGGGATCATCATCGAGCTGAACGTGTGCTCGAACTCGGAGGTGCCGTAGTTTCGGTGCTTGATCGGTTGGATCGTGAAGACGTACGACTACTTCCTTTACGTCGTGTCAGCGCTTCCGTAGTCGGTCTGCGTTGGGTACGTAGACAACACTCTCCCCTCTCGTTGCTATGCATCACATGATCTTGCGTGTGCGTAGGAATTTTTTTGAAATTACTACGAAACCCATCAGTGGTATCAGAGCCTAGGTTATTTATGTTGATGTTATATGCACGAGTAGAACACAAGTGAGTTGTGGACGATACAAGTCATACTGCCTACCAGCATGTCATACTTTGGTTCGGCGGTATTGTTGGACGAGACGACCCGGACCAACCTTACGCGTACGCTTACGCGAGACCGGTTCCCTCGACATGCTTTGCACATAGATGGCTTGCGGGCGACTGTCTCTCCAACTTTAGTTGAACCGAGTGTGGCTACGCCCGGTCCTTGCGAAGGTTAAAACGGAGTCTATTTGACAAACTATCGTTGTGGTTTTGATGCGTAGGTGAGATTGGTTCTTACTTAAGCCCGTAGCAGCCACGTAAAACTTGCAACAACAAAGTAGAGGACGTCTAACTTGTTTTTGCAGGGCATGTTGTGATGTGATATGGTCAAGGCATGATACTGAATTTTATTGTATGAGATGATCATGTTTTGTAACCGAGTTATCGACAACTGGCAGGAGCCATATGGTTGTCGCTTTATTGTATGCAATGCAATCGCGATGTAATGCTTTACTTTTTTACTAAACGGTAGTGATAGTCGTGGAAGCGTAAGATTGGTGAGACGACAACGATGCTACGATGGAGATCAAGGTGTCGCGCCGGTGACGATGGTGATCATGACGGTGCTTCGGAGATGGAGATCACAAGCACAAGATGATGATGGCCATATCATATCACTTAAATTGATTGCATGTGATGTTTATCTTTTTATGCATCTTATCTTGCTTTGATTGACGGTAGCATTATAAGATGATCTCTCACTAAATTATCAAGAAGTGTTCTCCCTGAGTATGCACTGTTGCCAAAGTTCGTCGTGCCCAGACACCACATGATGATCGGGTGTGATAAGCTCTACGTCCATCTACAACGGGTGCAAGCCAGTTTTGCACACGCAGAATACTCAGGTTAAACTTGACGAGCCTAGCATATGCAGATATGGCCTCGGAACACGGAGACCGAAAGGTCGAGCGTGAATCATATAGTAGATATGATCAACATAACGATGTTCACCATTGAAAACTACTCCATCTCACGTGATGATCGGTTATGGTTTAGTTGATTTGGATCACGTGATCACTTAGAGGATCAGAGGGATGTCTATCTAAGTGGGAGTTCTTAAGTAATCTGATTAATTGAACTTAAATTTATCATGAACTTAGTCCTGGTAGTATTTTGCAAATTATGTTGTAGATCAATAGCTTGCGTTGTTGCTTTCATATGTTTATTTTGATATGTTCCTAGAGAAAAATTGTGTTGAAAGATGTTAGTAGCAATGATGCGGATTGGATCCATGATCTGAGGTTTATCCTCATTGCTGCACAGAAGAATTATGTCCTTGATGCACCGCTAGGTGACAGACCTATTGCAGGAGCAGATGCAGATGTTATGAACGTTTGGCTAGCTCAATATGATGACTACTTGATAATTTAGTGCACCATGCTTAATGGCTTAGAATCGGGACTTCAAAGACGTTTTGAACGTCATGGACCATATGAGATGTTCCAGGAATTGAAGTTAATATTTCAAGCAAATACCCGAGTTGAGAGATATGAAGTCTCCAACAAGTTCTATAGCTAAAAGATGGAGGAGAATCGCTCAACTAGTGAGCATGTGCCCAGATTGTCTGAGTACTACAATCGCTTGAATCAAGTGGGAGTTAATCTTCCAGATAAGATAGTGATTGACAGAATTCTCTAGTCACCATCACCAAGTTAGTAGAACTTCGTGATGAACTATGATATGCAAGGGATAACGGAAACGATTCCCAAGCTCTTCGTAATGCGGAAATTAACGAAGGTAGAAATCGAGAAAAACATCAAGTGTTGATGGTAGACAAGACCACTAGTTTCAAGAAAAGGAAAGAGGGAAGAAGGGGAACTTCAAGAAGAACAGCAAGCAAGTTGCTACTCAAGTGAAGAAGCCCAAGTCTGGTCCTAAGCCTGAGACTAAGTGTTTCTACTGCAAAGGGACTGGTCACTGGAAGCGGAACTACCCCAAGTGATTGGCAGATAAGAACGATGGCAAAGTGAACATAAGTATATTTGATATACATGTGTACTTTACTAGTGTTTATAGCAACCCCTCAGTATTTGATACTAGTTCAGTTGCTAAGATTAGTAACTCGAAACGGGAGTTGCAGAATACACAGAGACTAGTTAAGGGTGAAGTGACGATGTGTGTTGGAAGTGGTTCCAAGATTGATATGATCATCATCGCACACTCCCTATACTTTCGGGGTTAGTGTTGAACCTGAATAAGTGTTATTTGGTGTTTGCGTTGAGCATGAATATGATTTGATCATGTTTATTGTAATACGGTTATTCATTTAAGTAAGAGAATAAATTGTTGTTCTGTTTACATGAATAAAACCTTATATGGTTACACACCCAATGAAAATAGTTCATTGGATCTCGATCGTAGTGATACACATAATCATAATATTGAAACCAAAAGATGCAAAGTTAATAATGATAGTGCAACTTATTTGTAGCACTGCCGTTTAGGTCATATTGGTGTAAAGCGCATGAAGAAACTCCATGCTGATGGGATTTTGGAATCACTTGATTATGAATCACTTGATGCTTGCGAACCATGCCTTTTGGGCAAGATGACTAAAACGCCGTTCTCCGGAACAATGAAGCAAGCAACAAATTTGTTGGAGATCATACATACTGATGTATGTGGTCCGATGAATATTAAGGCTTGCAGCAGGTATCATTATTTTCTGACCTTCACAGATGATCTGAGCAGATATGGGGATATCTACTTGATGAAACATAAGTCTGAAACATTTGAAAAGTTCAAAGAATTTCAGAGTGAAGTGGAAAATCATCGTGACAAGAAAATAAAGTTTCTACGATCTGATCGCGGAGACAAATATTTGAGTTACGAGTTTGGTCTTCAATTAAAACAATGTGAAATAGTTTCACAAACTCATGCCACATGGAACACCACAACATAATGGTGTGTCCGAACGTCATAACCGTACTTTATTGGATATAGTGCAATCTATGATGTCTCTTACCAATCTACCACTATCGTTTTGGGGTTATGCATCAGAGACAGCTGCATTCACGTTAAATAGGGCACCATCTAAATCCGTTGAGACGACACCGTGTGAACTATGGTTTGGCAAGAAACCTAAGCTGTCTTGTCTTAAAGTTTGGGGTTGCGATGCTTATATGAAAAAGTTTCATCCTGATAAGCTCAAACTCAAATCGGAGAAGTGCGTCTTCATAGGATATCCAAAGGAAACTATTGGATACACCTTCTATCACAGATCCGAAGGCAAGACTTTTGTTGCTAAATTCGGAAACTTTCTGGAGAAGGAGTTTCTCTCGAAAGAAGTGAGTGGGAGGAAAGTAGAACTTGACGAGGTAACTGTACCTGCTCCCTTATTGGAAAGTAGTACATCACAGAAAACTGTTTCTGTGACACCTACACCAGTCAGTGAGGAAGCTAATGATGATGATCATGAAACTTCAGAACAAGATACTACTGAACCTCGTAGGTCAACCAGAGTAAGATCCGCACCAGAGTGGTACGGTAATCCTTTTCTGGAAGTCATGCTACTAGATCATGATGAACCTACGAACTATGAGGAAGCGATGATGAGCCCAGATTCCGCGAAATGGTTTGAGGCCATGAACTCTGAGATATGATCCATGTATGAGAACAAAGTATGGACTTTGATGGATTTGCCCGATGATCGGCAAGCCATAGAGAATAAATGGATCTTCAAGAGGAAGACGGACGCTGATAGTAGTGTTACTATCTACAAAGCTAGAATTGTCGCAAAAGTTTTTCGACAAGTTCAAGGTGTTGACTACGATGAGAGTTTCTCACTCGTATCTATGCTTAAGTCTGTCCGAATCATGTTAGCAATTGCCGCGTTTTATGAAATCTGGCAAATGGATAAACAAAACTGCATTCCTTAATGGATTTACTAAAGAAGAGTTGTATACGATGCAACTAGAAGGTTTTGTCGATCCTAAAGGTGTTAACTACATATGCAAGCTCCAACGATCCATCTATGGACTGGTGCAAGAATCTCGGAGTTGGAATATACGCTTTGATAAGTTGATCAAAGCATATAGTTTTATACAGACTTGCGGTGAAGCCTGTATTTACAAGAAAGTGAGTGGGAGCACTACAGCATTTCTGATAAGTATATGTGAATGACATATTGTTGATCGGAAATAATGTAGAATTATTCTGCAAAGCATAAAGGAGTGTTTGAAAGGAGTTTTTCAAAGAAAGACTTTGGTGAAGCTGCTTACATATTGAGCTTCAAGATCTATAGAGATAGATCAAGACGCTTGATAAGTTTTTTCAATGAGTACATACCTTGACAAGATTTTGAAGTAGTTCAAAATGGAGCAGTCAAAGAAAGAGTTCTTGCCTGTATTACAAGGTGTGAAGTTGAGTAAGACTCAAAGCCCGACCACGGCAGAAGATAGAAAGAGAATGAAAGTCATTCCCTATGCCTCAGTCATAGGTTCTATAAAGTATGCCATGCTGTATACCAGATCTATTGTATGCCCTACCACTGAGTTTGGCAAGGGAGTACGATAGTGATCTAGGAGTAGATCACTGGACAGCGGTCAAAATTATCCTTAGTGGAATAAGGATATGTTTCTCGATTATGGAAGTGAAAAAAAAGGGTTCGTCGTAAAGGGTTACGCCGATGCAAGTTTTGACACTAATCTAGATGACTCTAAGTCTCGGTCTAGATACATATTGAAAGTGGGAGCAATTAGCTAGAGTAGCTCCATGCAGAGCATTGTTGACATAGAAATTTGCAAAATACATGCGGGTCTGAATATGGCAGACCCGTTGACTAAGATTCTCTCACAAGCAAAACATGATCACACCTTAGTACTCCTTGAGTGTTAATCACATAGCGATGTGAACTAGATTACTGAATCTAGTAAACCCTTTGGGTGTTGGTCACATGGTGTTGTTCTCGAACCCGTAGGGTCCGCACGCTTAAGGTTTCGATGACAGTTATATTATGAGTTTATACTTTTTGATGTACCGAAGGTTGTTCGGAGTCCCGGATGTGATCACGGACATGACGAGGAGTCTCAAAATGGTCGAGACATAAAGATTGATATATTGGAAGCCTATGTTTGGATATCGGAAGTGTTCCGGGTGAAATCGGGATTTTACCGGAGTACCGGGAGGTTACCGGAACCCCCCGGGAGCTATATGGGCCTTAGTGGGCCTTAGTGGAAAAGAGAAGAGGCAGCCTGAGATGGGCCGCGCGCCCCTCCCCTCCCTTGGTCCGAATAGGACAAGGAGAGGGGGCCGGCCCCCCTTTCCCTTTTCCCCCCTCCGCAAATCCTATTCCAACTAGGATTGGGGGGGGGGGATCCTACTCCCGGAGGGAGTAGGACTCCTCCTGGCGCGCCACCTCTAGGCCGGCCGCACCCCCCCTTGAGCCTTTATATATGGAGGCAGGGGCACCCCAGAGGATCACAAGTTGATCCACATGATCATATTCTTAGCCGTGTGCGGCGCCCCCTGCCACCATAGTCCTCGATAATATTGTAACAGTGCTTAGGCGAAGCCCTGCGACAGTAGTACATCAAGATCGTCACCACGCCGTCGTGCTGACGGAACTCTTCCCCGACACTTTGCTGGATCAGAGTCCGGGGATCGTCATCGAGCTGAACGTGTGCTAAAACTCGGAGGTGTCGTAGTTTCGGTGCTTGATCGGTCGGGCCGTGGAGACGTACGACTACATCAACCAAACGCTTCCGTTGTCGATCTACAAGGGTACGTAGATCACACTCTCCCCTCTCGTTGCTATGCATCACCATGATCTTGCGTGTGCGTAGGAATTTTTTTGAAATTACTACGTTTCCCAACAGAGTCAGCCACGATGGAGTAGATCTAGAGCATGATGTGGACGTCGACTGCGCGCCACAGATCATCAGGACGGGCCAGCGGCACCTGCTGAACATGGCAAGCATCGTTGTATTTGAGAAGAACGAGGAGGAAGAAGGTGCGCCACTTGTGGTAATTTTGCTGGGCAAGATCAAGTTTGAACTTGAGGTGGTTCGTGATGTGATCATTGAAGATGTTGCCGTAGCGGGAGGTGTTGGGTGGAGCGATGGCGGCTGGTGCGGTGAGGCTGGAGAAGATCGGGGAAGAAAGGGTGGAGAGGGGCACCGGGAGAGTAGGGTTAGGTGGGGGTGGTGGCGCGAGCACGGAGGTGCCGCCGGAGAGTGGCAGGGACAGGCTGGAGGGGAGGCTGGGGATCGAGGGCTGAGAGACGGCAGGAGAGGTGACCGTGGCAGTGGCCGGAGAGGAGAGGGAAGCCACGGTGGGGGCGGGGGGGGGGGGGGGGGGGGTTGCCGTCCTGAGCCATATGAGCGTCTGATACCAAGCTAGACGAGGAAACTCGCTCTATATTGATCTCTAAGGGTTACACCATGAATATATACACGACTAGCCAATGAAGTGCCCTCTACAAGTGAAAGCTCCTATGATTGATGGCAAGAGGCAATCCCTTACATTCACGGACAATACTCTCAACCATTGAGATCAATTCCTCTTGATTTTCCACTTGCTTTACAAATGTGTTTAAATGAAAAAGCTCCTGTGATTGATCTTCATCCATAAGTGATATTTGATGTGGAGGAACTATGCCCATGATAGAAGCAACTTGATCACCACGGCTTGTAACAACCATAACAGTGCCTGAGCCAGCATGTAAGCATAACAAAGATGTCATATCATTCCACTTTTGTGTATCTTCATTCCAAACATCATCCAATACTAAGAGGTACCTTTTCTTGCCTAACACTTCACCAAGTTTCTTCTGCAATGCTTCCATCTCAGTCAATTCACACTTGTTCATTGTGACCACTTGTATTATAGAACGGATGATTTGTTTGATGACGAACATATCAGAGACACAGACCCATATGGCCAACTCAAAGTGATGCTTCACCCTCTCATCATTGTGCACAAGTTGGGCAAGAGTAGTCTTATCAATTCCCCCCATACCAACTATGGGGAGCGCCATGACGTTATTATTGTTAATGTTGTTGTGGTCGAGCAATATTCTCACCGCTAGTTCCTTATCAGCTTGTCTGCCGACAACCTCTGATTCATCAACTCGAGCAATATTCTCACCTCTGATTCACCATCCTGGTCGGTCGCCGGCTGAATCGGTGGTGTTGCTCCGGTGTAGGAAGGAGCGAACAAAGCCAATGAAATCGCATCGCGAGGGTGAGAGCACGCGGTTTGCTTTGCTTGTGTGCGGTTGAAAAAAAAAATCAAGTCAATATAATATGCTTACTCCAACTTTACGACCGGAGATATCAAGC
Organism: Triticum urartu; assembly: GCF_056163025.1. NCBI lineage: Eukaryota > Viridiplantae > Streptophyta > Magnoliopsida > Poales > Poaceae > Triticum > Triticum urartu. The sequence goes on from NC_141879.1 coordinate 615,201, forward strand.
CTTGTTGGTAAGAACAAATATCATATCAAGTCAATATAAGAGGGTGCTATTTACACAGATTTTACACACCTGCTGATGGAATTCTCTCGTCCTCACCTGCTTGTACTGCATTAGAGTACAAAGGTAATTAAGTCGTCGGTTTGTGTACAGCCTACAAACTTTGAGCTTGGAGTAAGAGAGTTTGATTCCGCTAATCAGTCGTCGGTTCACACCTCGAGTGGCTGCTAATCAGGATGACATAAGAGAGTTTGATTCCGCTAACTTGGTCCCTAACTTACCTGCCACGTTATTCACCTGCTTGGAGTATTTGTATAGTGCTGCTGGGACAAATAATCGATAAAAGTGGTACGCGCAGTTTGGCATGGCATGGGTCATTTTTTGTTGTTACAATTTGGTTGCCATCTGCTTTTGTGTGCATAGAGTCAAAAGCTTTGTGTGCAATCGTGCCCTCCGCTCAAGGTGTCTTGCGATATCTCTAATCACCCGGGGCTAGTGCCAGGTATCACTTTTGGTGATTACGTGGGCGATGATGTACAATTTGAAATGGCTGAGGTAGTAGAGGTCTTTAGATACGAGCACGGGAAGCCTCTTGTCAAACCGGATCAGCTCCCGCATCTACCAACGATGATGCGAAGATTGCATGACTGGTACTTGGAAACCTGTAGGAAGACCGGGACCGATAGTATGATGCTGGGAATTAAAGATGAGCACGACTTCGTTGGAGTCGACCTGATGTCTGTTGAATTTGTGAAATTATTTCAATTATTCAATCAAGAGGCCCTCGACAAAACTCCCATGACTTGCTACTGTCTCTAAGTATTATTTCTGTAATTAAGTCTCTAGCTCAGCTCGTTCATTGCATGTATATATAATTATTCTCACTATATTATGCAGATTGAAGATCGTCGAATGCAAAAGAGGACAAATCTATGACATTGGATTCATTAGCCCAAATACCATAAATGAATGGGCGGTGAAAAAAAGAGCCAAAGATACTGAGGATAACTTGCTAAACGCGTTCCTTCGACATCAAAACAAAAGGGAAACACTCTTTCCTTACAACTTTCAGTTAGTGTTACTGTCTTGTGCATATTCGGTTTCGCTTACTTGAGGTTCGGTGTAATTGATGAGTTATGCGTGTGTAGGTTCCACTCTATTCTGCTATCCATAAAGCTTGACGGGGCAGTAGTAATTGTCTTAGACTCGAGACTAAAGAGCAAAAGCAGTGGCCGGACATGAGCGAAATGCTCCAGAGGTAAGTTCAATCATTATCGCACCATATCGGCAACTTTTGTTCATTTCCTGATATCAAGTAATTATTTTCTTTGCCGGGCAGGGTTTGGAAAAAGTTCACCAGAATAGTCCCGAGTCTGAAGGAGCTGCAATTTACACACCCCGGGCTTGATTATTAGTTTGATTAAACTCTATTCTCGTAAGGTTCTTGTGGCAAGCACCCGGGAATAATTTTACGTGGATACTACGTTTGCGAGTTCATTCGCCACTTGACCTATGAGCGGGGCTTATCTGACAAACAATTTAAAGTACATAAACAATATTCAGAATTTTATTTGATTACCATCAATTGTGTTGAGTTTCATTCATACATATGTACTGACCCCCTTTTTTAAATTAGATCTGGCAGATGCGGGATGAACTCCTACCACATGATCGCATACGAGCAATTTAAGAGAAATTGGCGGGATTCTTTCTTGACCACGTCATACCTCAACACGGAGAATACCATATGGAATTGGAAATGGATCATAGATAGATGATGTTAGGGATTGTAAGAGATGTTACATTGTATATATGTAGGAGCGTCGGATAGATATACGAAAACTTGTTGTTCGACCAAGCACGGAGAAAGAGATGTCACTTCCCTCTATATATGTTCATGATGATCTTGTGTAATTAATGGTTCCTTCATTTGCTTACTAGCTAGCATCCAGTTATCTCTATATGTAGTAGCTAGCTAACACAATATGAAACAACCAAACCCTCCACCCCCCCCCCTTTCAAAAATAAAACAAAAACCCCAGCGCCATGGAGCTGCTGACACGTGGCTGCGTTTTAGTCCCGGTCGGTGTTACCAACCGGGACTAAAGGTCCTCCGGGTAGGGCTCCCCACAGCGGCCAGTTGGACCTCCTTGTTGGGTTTCGTAGTAATTTCAAAAAATTTCCTACGCACACGCAAGATCATGTGATGCATAGCAACGAGAGGGGAGAGTGTTGTCTACGTACCCACGCAGATCGACTGCGGAAGCGCTGACACAACGTAGAGGAAGTAGTCGTACGTCTTCATGATCCAACCGATCAAGCACCGAAACTATGGCACCTCCGAGTTCGAGCACACGTTCAGCTCGATGACGATCCCCGGACTCCGATCCAGCAAAGTGTCGGGGAAGAGTTCCGTCAGCACGACTGCGTGGTGACGATCTTGATGTACTACAGCAGCAGGGCTTCGCCTAAACTCCGCTACAGTATTATCGAGGACTATGGTGGCAGGGGGCACCGCACACGGCTAAGGAATAGATCACGTGGATCAACTTGTGTGTTTCTGGGGTGCCTCTGCCTCAGTATATAAAGGACTAGAGGGGGGAGGCTGGCTGGCCATAGGAGGCGCGCCAGGAGAGTCCTACTCCCTCTGGGAGTAGGATCCCCCCCCCCCCCCCCAATCCTAGTTGGAATAGGACTCCTTGAGGGGGGAAAGAGAGAGAGGGGGGCCGGCCACCTCTCCTAGTCCTAATAGGACTAGGGGAAGGGGGAGGCGCGCGGCCACCTTGGGCTGCCCCTTTCTCCTTTCCACTAAGGCCCATCAAGGCCCATATGGTTCCCGGGGGGTTCCGGTAACCTCCCGGTACTCCGGTAAAATCCCGATTTCACCCGGAACACTTCCGATATCCAAACATAGGCTTCCAATATATCAATCTTTATGTCTCGACCATTTCGAGACTCCTCGTCATGTCCGTGATCACATCCGGGACTCTGAACAACCTTTGGTATATCAAAATGCATAAACTCATAATATAACTGTCATCGAAACCTTAAGCGTGTGGACCCTACGGGTTCGAGAACAATGTAGACATGACCGAGACATGTCTCCGGTCAATAACCAATAGCGGGACCTGGATGCCCATATTGGTTCCTACATATTTTACGAAGATCTTTATCAGTCAGACCGCATAACAACATATGTTGTTCCCTTTGTCATCGGTATGTTACTTGCCCGAGATTCGATCGTCGGTATTCCAATACCTAGTTCAATCTCGTTACCGGCAAGTCTCTTTACTCGTTCTGTAATACATCATCCCGCAACTAACTCATCTAGTTGCAATGCTTGCAAGGCTTAAGTGATGTGCATTACCGAGAGGGCCCAGAGATACCTCTCCGACAATCAGAGTGACAAATCCTAATCTCGAAATACGCCAACCCAACATCTACCTTTGGAGACACCTGTAATGCTCCTTTATAATCACCCAGTTACGTTGTGATGTTTGGTAGCACCCAAAGTGTTCCTCCGGCAAACGGGAGTTGCATAATCTCATAGTCATAGGAACATGTGTAAGTCATGAAGAAAGCAATAGCAACATACTAAACGATCGGGTGCTAAGCTAATGGAATGGGTCATGTCAATCAGATCATTCAACTAATGATGTGACCTCGTTAATCAAATAACAACTCTTTGTTCATGGTTAGGAAACATAACCATCTTTGATTAACGAGCTAGTCAAGTAGAGGCATACTAGTGACACTCTGTTTGTCTATGTATTCACACATGTATTATGTTTCCGGTTAATACAATTCTAGCATGAATAATAAACATTTATCATGATTATAAGGAAATAAATAATAACTTTATTATTGCCTCTAGGGCATATTTCCTTCACTCCTTTAGTCCCGGTTCGTAAGTCAACCGGGACTAAAAGTAATGGGCATTAGTCCCGATTGTTTTGTCTCGGTTTCAGAACCGGGACTAAAGGCCCTCTGGAACCAGGACTGATGCCATGTTTTCTACTAGTGACATATTCCCGAACCTGTAGGGTCGCACGCCTAACGTTCGGTAGCGCTATGATAGTATTTAAATATTAATAGTGGAAAGTCCGAAAGTTTTTCAGAGTCCTGGATGAGATCCGGGACATCGCGAGGAGCTCCGGAATAGTCCGAAGGTAAACATTCATATATGGAAAGTTGTTATCGGGGTTTCGGGAAAAGTTTGAGTTTTTTCGGTATTGTACCGAGAAGATTCTAGAAGGTTCAGGAGTGGGGCCCACCTGCATGGGGACCCACATGAACGTGGGTAGTGGAGAAAGTCCCCACAACTCTGGTCTAGTCGCCCCAAGACCCCCCCTTAAAAGGAATAGTATCATATTCCAAAGGGATAAGATCAGGATCCCTAGAAAGGGGGGATAGCGATCGGTGGGGAAGGAAAGGAGGAATTTCCTTCCTCCCTCTATGGCCAACGACCATAGGGCCTTGGAGGGCAAGCCACCAGCCCCCTCCATGCCTATATAAAGGTGGGGAGGCATTGGGCGCAGCCACCCCTTGGACCCTTGCCCGTTACCTCTCCCAACTCCTCCCATGTTTCACGGGTACGCACTTGGCGAAACCCTGCCGGAATTCCGCTGCCACCACCACCACCATACCATCATGTTGGTCCCGATCTCATCTACCCCCTATGTCTCGCTTGCTGGATCAAGAAGGAGAGGCTGCCGCCAAGCTGCACGTGTGCTAAACTCAAAGGTGTTGTCTGTTCAGCACTTGATCGGGAGTTCGTGGATGATCGTGTTGGACCGCGAAGACGTTGGACTACATCAACTGCGTTTCTTAACGCTTCCGCTTAGCGATCTACAAAGGTATGTATATCCAATCTCTCCTCTCGTAGATGTGCATCTTCAAGATTGATCTTGATGAGCGTAGGAGAATTTTTGTTACCCATGCAACGTTCCCCAATAGGAGGAGCTCCCGGTGGAGAAGGCGAGCAAGAGGAGGGAAATAAGCGGCATGTGGGAGCAGTGGCCGTCTGTGCCGACGCGTAGAGAAGATGCCATCAACCGAGGACAAGCCCACTATCAAGGACATCAATGAGATGGTGTCCCCACTGTTGGCTCCCCCTGCCGACCGCTGCTCCATGGACGGCGGTAGTGGGGTCGTGTGCTCAGCGCTGCCACGCGCAAGTAGTGGTAGGTCGAGCTGGTTGCCAAATTGACCGCCGCCGCGCACAAGGAGTGGGGGCGGAGCTAGCCGCCAAATCGACCGTTGCCGCTTGCAAGACCACCGCGGCTGATGAAACTACGAATCGATCACCTGAATGGAATTATAGCATCGATGTACTTTTTTTTTTCATGTAGAGTATATCTTGAATGAAAACATCGTTGTGTAGATCGGAAGGGACGAGGAAAAAGGGGATTAGAGAGAAGCTTATTGGAGGTAGGAGAAATACCACATACATGGTGTATATTAGCTCGCATCTCCCCAGACTCCTCTCATGCAACATGACGTATCATGTGCGCTCACCTTAGGCTGGCTATGGAGAAATTGCCGACTCCAGCGGGCCTGGCTAGCAGGTGCTTTGAGGTCTGCAGCCCAAATAGTGAAGGCATGTAAGGAAACAACTCATTTTCTTTTCGTGTGGGCTTGGTTGAACCTAATGCGGACAATCAAAGCGCGCCCTTGCTGTGTCATCCGCTGGTGCAGTGCATGTGCATAGTACAACTTGATGTAGCCGTCATCCGTTGCTTCTCTTTGGCAGTTAATTTGCAACCCTGTTAGTCGCTGGTGTTGAGTGGACAGTACTCATGTGTTTTGCCAGTCGAAACAGAGCAGAGCAGCTCCTCTTCCTCTGCTTTTGCTGGACGGCTGCATGCCCTGCGTGTCCATAAAGATCATCTTTTCTTAGGCACTAAAGCGTGCCTAAATACATTTATATTTAGACAAATCTGTGATAAATAATTCGGGACATATGACTACATACACACTCCTTTCATAAAGTAATATTATATTTGCCCGGTAAAATAAAATAAATACTCTTATATTAATCCCGTGCCGATTGCCCATGTTAGAGGATTACTGGAAACTACGGTAGACGACTTGTCATGTTTCCCGCAGTTGGACCCATTTAATCAGAGTAATCGCGATTAGGTGTGTGATTAACAAAAGAAAAAAGATAGTACGCACTACAACTTCTCCAACTTCGGCGTGAAATCATTCGCCTAACACTTGTCCAAGAAATTATTTGGCATGATACCATGTAAAGTAAGCCTGTAAGGCTAAGGCACAACTTAGAAAAATGTCCAATTTTGTGTACATTAGTTAAATGAGTGATCAAATAGCAAACCATGGACACAAGTAGTAACCTGCCCTTGTGAGGAGAACATGGCATGGTACGCTCCATGTGACCTACTGACAAAACAAATAGACAACCGCTCGGAAAGTGCAGAATGCTGCAGAAACCACGAGTTCTCACAGCTTTGCAAGCAATTTTACCACATCATGGCCATGGCGGACGGAGCATAGTAGCCTAGAGCCTCTAACCGCAATCACAACAAACACAGAGACAAGAGTTTGTGACGTGTAAGTTCTGCAGTTTTTCTCCTTTGTTCTTCTCCTTTTATTAGAAAACATAAAGACCTGCCGTGGGTGCTCACGCTCCTACCGGATCGTGCCATCCCACCATCGAGCGCATGCCCACACGGCGCTCAACAACTCTGCCACGGACCACCCCCACAAAGTGTGTCTCATAGCTGATCATAACTAAACCCAGAAAAATAGCTAACATAAACTAAGACATGCCATGGTAGAGAAAAACTGCCCGAAAATGGCTGCCCTGTCACACCACACGTATGGTAGGACTAGATTATTCCAATAAATTTCCCATAATCTAGTGGGTTAGCATGCACTAAATTAAATGTTAAGACCCTTGACGACAACGCGCTGTTGCGCACGTCTTTATCTTTCTCCTCGTGCCCGTGCACTAAGTTTCCCTCAATTGTTAAACACCCAATGCCACGGTGCCACGTATAAGAATTCCCTAATTCTAGTTTCTACTCCCTCCTAAGGCTAGTCATAGTGGGAGTAACTTAGCTAGTAACATAGTGCACTCCAAGAAAATTTTGCTTATGTGGCAAGTATTTAATGTGAGGTAGTAACACAATATATTACTGTAACATAGCGCTTCCCAAGACAAGATAAGTCTACAAGCTAATAAATGAAGCCATCTATGACACTATTATTATGTTACTTTGCATTATGAAGGTGGTAACTTAGACTAGTGTCATGCATATGACACTAGTCTAAGTTACTCCCCACTATAACCAGCCTAAAACCATGACAAGAATTATGAAACCTGAGGAGTATGTTCCAAAATGTACTACTACAGGGCTCACACGCATCTCAAAGTTAAGTTTGACCAATAATTAGAGACGAATAGTAATGCATGGCTTATGGGACAAAAAAAAATTGCATGGCCAATTGCTCGTGAATACAAATTTAAAGTCATGTGATTGCCCCACTGTCCCCAACGATTATTTCCAATGATGCTAGCGCGCTGCTGCTTTGGCTCAATGCATCGGAGAATCTTTGTACATGCGTGAATTTGAAACTGCCAGGAAATTGCTGGCTTTGCTGCCTCTCTACTGAACTAATCTTTGCGAGAAATGAATCTTAGCAATGTTGACTCGAGTCAAGGAGTAACCGCTACGTAATTTTTCCCTTGAAAGGCTCACTATGAACTATATACGGATGTATATAGACATATCTTAGAATGTAGATTCACTAATTTTGCTTATTGAAATTTCTAAAAAGACTTATATTTAGGAACAGAGGGAGTACATAGAATGTAGCACAAGATGCAGTGTACATAAAAAGTAGCACAAGTTGCGGTGTACATTGATTAATACATAGATAACTAGTTCACAATTGCAGGGATCGAAATAAATAGACATGATATCATACACACGCTCAGCTTGCTCGAGAGAACACCTGGCTTGCTGCCTGGACTATGTGCTCAGGGTCACCAATGACGACCCGGAATCCTCTTTTACAGACGAACCAACGGCGAGGCCCCAGTGCAATCTTAGCGAATTCCATCACCTTGGAAACACATGTAATGATCAGCTCATGTGAATTTTGCTTGAGAAATTTGATAATCCAGGCTATGGCAGCAATCAGGATGATGAAGAAGAATATGGGAATGTTGATCATCCAGGTCATGACAGCAAGCATCATCCCCACATCCCTCTTGTTTTGTAGCTTCATTTCTTGGATGGCGGTGAAGATCATATTCATCTGAGAATCCAAGGTGGACGACGTGGAGGCGGAAGGCATCGTCAGGGCAGTAGGCTTCTTGATGGGCGTGCTCCAAGACATCATTATCCACAGGATTCTCGTGCCGAAAAACATGAGGGCAACATGGACCGCGGAGGTGAACACGGGGTAACTCTTCATGGCCGCCGATGGCACAAGTTGTTCTGTGACAGCGGAAATGGAGCCCGACAACAGAATCCAGAAGAGCAGCAGGCACACGATCTCCAGGGTCGAATTGCATGGCATTCTCAACAACTTGGAGAGGACGATGGTGGCAGTGTAAGTAAACATAGGGGTGAATTCCTCCATGGCTGACGGCACAAGGGCTGTGACGATGGCGGAAATGGCCTCATGCAGCAGGTACAAGAGCAGCATGGAGCACAAGGTCTTGAGGAGGTATCCAGCAATGGAAAGATATGTATGCCATGGCGTTGTCACCACCACCGCGGTGAGGATGATGGCGGCAATGACAGTAAACAAGACTTGCATCTCCTCCGACAAGGACGGCAGCAGTAAGGAGGCGAGCTTGGCAATGGCTCCGAAGATGACAAGAAAGACCAGAACTGTTCCAGCGATGCCTAATAACCAGGTGGCCATCCTTACTGCTGGAGAAACCGCAAGTGTGTGTGTGTGTGTGTGTGCGAGAAATGAAGATGCACAGGTACGTAGTAGGCACCTAGGCCTTGGACTATATAACACAAGACGTACGTCCTCCTTTGCAAATCCTTTGATGACGCGTTAACTTGACCCACGAAGACTTAATTGTAAACTCGTCATCCCGCGTTAATTAACTTGTGTTATTAGAACATACGAGTAGTATAATATATAAAGCCACCTTGGACGTAGATTCCCGGCACTCGGAGACGTAGATTCCCGGCTCTTGATAGATGCATCACATGCACATTCGATGGGTAAAGGTGCCTTCTACGTACCAACAATGGAACTTTAAAAGTGGCCGTTAATGCTTGCTACTATCAACTACCTTGCGGATCGATGATATAGTGAAGGATCCACGATGCTGCCTTTTCCTTTCGGACATAGCTAAGTTTAAAACGTTGTATGGTTAGCTTAACCATACAATATTGGCGCAAATCATTTGTCTTAGTCACCGACCCCTTGGCAGGGGAGGGCCCAGGAATTGAAGACTGTGTATTCAAATTTTGTTCTTTTTAGAAGCCTATAGCCTTTCTTTTGGCGTGTATAACCGATTATACTAGCATACAGTGCTAGCTCTAATAAAATATATCACATAATATATATTGTATTCATTAAATTGACCATAACTTGGTATTGTTCAACATATAGAAGTAAAGATTGTTTAACATATCATGGCAAAATGTAATTAAGATCTATAGAGGATAGAATATAGCAATTTAAATAAGAAACCTTGCATAATGATCACTGTAACAAATTCAAAATTTATAAACATTCTCACATAACTAACTCAAATAAAAAATAACAGATTCTCATGTCTAAGTAATTCATAATTGACTGCAAACAAGTCTCTAATTTTACTATAATTAAATAGAAAGACAGGTGGCCAGACTAACTTGAGGGTGTGTTTGTTTGGGCTGCAACTTTCTCGGCTGCAGCTGCAACGGCTCCGGCTGGAAGGAGCAGCTATGGCTGAAAGGTAGAAGCTGAAGTGCGTCGTTTGGTAATTGTGTTGTAGTAGCTGCGGCTTGTTCTGAAATGTGCTGAAATGACCAAGATGTCATGTGTTCTGCTGATTATACTGTTTTAACAATAAATGACCAGATTAAAAGTTATTTTTTTGAAAATGGCTAATTTTTCACAGATTTGAACTGAAACCACAGTTTCACATAGTTGATCGACCTCTCTGTATCTTTATCACAAAAATATCACACGGTCAGATAGTCGATGACACAGCTAGAACACAGAGCATGCTACGCAAGCACAAGCACGCACCCAAACCTTGGACATTAATTAGCATTCATATACATATCAATTAGCACATCACGCACGATTCATATACAAGTGCTCACAGACCGGCGTTGTGCCTGAGCGAAGCAGCAGGATGAACCGGGGAGCTCGCTGGCGTCCATGGCGAAGCAGGGGGCGGAGGTAATGAGATGAGGCCAAGGTGGAGCCTGCACCGGAACGACCTAGTGTGCGTTGTCGGCAAGCACAGTCACGCCCGGGGACTCGTCAGCAGCTGCGTATGCCTAACGTTAACCCCAGAAGGATAACCCCACCGATGTCGTCGCCAAGGCAACTCGTGACGGCGGCAGAGCTCACGCGGGATCTCGGGTTGGAGCCTTCGATTCCATGGGTTGCAACGCGGTTTGATGAGCTAAAGAAAACCCACAGCCACTGGATTCAGGGACCAACACATAACTTATAATGTTGTAAAAAGTTGTGAAAAGTTGTGAAGTTTCTACTCTGTTTGCGATTCAGGGACCAACACATAACTTATAATGTTGTGATGAACCAAGAGTTCCCGGAAAAAAGACAAGTAGCATCACCATGGGAGAAGTGCCAAGAAAATACACCAGGCATGTATTAATTGGATCAAATGATCCATCTTACTTATATATGTTTGGCATCACATAAGTGCACACTGCTCTAGAACTGCATGCATCCGGAGGTCTAATGAGCTAAAGAAAACCCACAGCCACTGGATTCTTTCATAGAGTAAAAATAGTGATTGCTTGAAGATTGAGTGATGTACATTGACAGAGTTTCAGTCCATAAAGGAACGGCCATGGCATTGCATTGCGATTTTGTGGTTCTTTCTCGCCACAAACTGAATAAGCTCTGCTGAAAAACACATGCCACGCATTTCTCAGCTGGAGGATTGAAGAGTCAATGGTACTCTCCTTCCTCAAGATTGGGCTGTCCTTTGTATACTAGTGTACTCCCTCTGTAAACTAATATAAAAGCGTTTAGATCAAGGCTCTCAAGGTAGCAGCCAGCTGGGCATATGCTATACCTGTCACAGATAAGATAGATGATCTCAGGCGCATGTTACTGAATTTGCTAAGAAAATGTAATCTATGCACGGCAAAACCTAACAGTTGCAGCCTAACCCACGGAGCTGCTGCAGCGCGTACTAAGCAAATCAGTCATTCTGTTATGGTGTAAATATTAAAATAGCAAAATTATCTCGGAGACCAGATTGAGGACAAATAGTCGCTGCACCATACGAGATGAAGTAGTAATCTATGCACGTCGTTGCTTCCGCCAGGTACTCCTTTCGTTCCAAAATAGATGAACCAACTTTGTACTAGTTTTGTACTAAAGTTAGTTCAGTTCAGTCATCTATTTTGGAACGGAGGGAGTAGCTAGCTGCTGTCGAGTTGCCAGCAGTGAAGAGTGCCAAAAAAAAAAAAAATCTCCTGCAGGAGCATGCCGACTGTCCCTGCATTTCTTACATGTATGGTCGTCAGGCAGAGAGCAGTGGCAGTGGATCAACTAGTCCACCTGTCAACAGATTTAAAACACCTACAGCGACGAAATGGACAACAAGGACAGAGAAATAAACCGGACAACAAGACTCGCTGTGCTCCAGACAACTAATGCACTTGCTTTTTTTTCTTTTCTTTTTTTCTGAACCAGTGGCACACGCCGGCTTGGTCTTCTCTTGGGTACCTAGTCAGAACACCCACTACGTCAACTTTTCGAAAAAAAGTTCCACAGGCACCGCATTATGGAACGGAGGGAGTACCCCAACACTGCAAAACTGATATGTAGTAGCGCTGCATATGTATATATGTTTAGAAGAAGAGCTAAAGTTGGGTTTGAAACCCTGGGAAAAAAATTAACTCTGCCTCCAGCTGTTCCGGTGCGGTGTCTAACGGTCGAGGTATTGCATGATTTGCCGCATGCTGGCCATCATGCTACAACAAAACAAGTTGTTAAAGGTACATATATCACCTGTGCTGTCTGCTGTGTATCATCTCCCATCCGCCCATATAGAGAGTCAACTCTGCTTTCATCTTTACTTACTTACAATGGTAAATATGGTAGCATCGACAGAACTTGAAAAACGACGGGCATAGCCATCAGTCCTCGACCGGACCATCTGGGCCATCCACCAACTGAACTTAACTGAACCCTGATGTGCTTCAGTTCTTCAGAGTGCCTTTCTTCACTGAAGCTTTGGCTATGGTCTCCCTTGTCAGCAAGTAATTCAGGTCCCATAAAGAAAGGTTCAACTTCAACATCTTGTCACTTCCATCATGGAAAGGCATGCAATTCCATGTTGTCATTTTGCTGATATAGCATATCATCTATCTATGTCTATCTATATATCTATCCATATCTGTACTATAATTAGAGACACCCTAAAATTTCCTACATTAATAGGAAATACGAGCCATTAATCTGGTGGGACCGAGTTATAACGTTTTAGAACAACAGACATTATAAGTTGGCATGTTATCCAAATTACATAACTTTTACATACGTTGATCCACATTATGTAACATGTTGTGAAACAAAAAATTCCATCATCATGTACGTAACACCTAACCAAACTATAAAAATAATCCTGTTCATCACATGACACCTAACATATTTTTAGAACATGTGACACCTACGAAACAATTTTATTTCACACATACGGGACATTATTTCAAAGCCCTTCCATTGATCCCCTCAACAAATACATCGGTACCCAAGGCTCATGCCTCAATCCATACCTTATCGAACTACTCACAAATGGAGATCAGATCGCAAGAAGAAAACATTGAAGAACATATCTTGGAGATTGATTGATTGCATATATGTCTTACAATGGATGTCTTGTGCGATACACGATTACAAGTATGAATTAGAGGAGGGAGTGCTATGGTAGTGATGGTGGCTACGGAGATGGAAATGGTGGCGTCTAGGGTTTGAAGATGTTCTAGCTGTTGATGACGTTCTCCCGTGCTCGTTCAGTTGACATTTCGATGGAGTCCCCTTTATAAAAGTTGTATAGGTGGACGATCTGCCTTGGTTTGCATGCCAAACAGGAGCTCATTCGGGCGCGTGCACCTGTATGGAACGCCATCTTTTGCTCGGTTTCGCGTAGACACTTCCTATTGATTCCTTTTTCTTCCATTCTCCTTCATTTCCATTCCCACACATGATTTCTTTCATTTTTAGCCCATTTTCCTATGAAAACACATCAAAGAGAGGATTGTGGAATCCTTTGCATTCATTAGTCAACAGTACCCATCGTATGTGGCATCACGAGACGGGGGCGATGGGAGTGAAGAGTGGTCGTGGACGGGGGCGACGTCGCCACCCACCCCCCTCCCCCACCCTTGTCGGCGCCGGCAGCAGCAACAGTACACACCCACTGCTATATGCCGAACGACAACAATGCATATAAGGAGTTGAGGAGGTGGGGGGCCATAGCCCCCCCCCCCCCCCCCTCTCTTCACGGATTCACATTATATTTGAGCACATACTTTATATCTATCGTAGTGGTAGTCTAATCTAATTGGGCAGATTATGTTGTGTTCACATAATCACATCTTGTGCTTTACAGGAACCTACAACGGACCTGAGTGTGAATTGATTTTTGCTTCGGTACACCCAGCTTGTAACTTTGCATGAATCTTAAAGTTATTTTAAAAGTCTATTATCATGTAAACCTACAGCTCAAACATATTGAATATATTGAGCTGTATACAAAAGACTATATTATTCTTTTTTTATTGAAGAGATACATTTTAATCTCCATCTTTAATCTGCATCGAAGTAGGTAAACTTTTCTAAGGGGGGTGCATCGAAGCAAAACTCGGTTTTGGAATTTGGCAAAACATTTGGCAGTCAACTCCAACTCCTCACCTGTATTTATATTTTTCTAAAGGAACCACATAGTTGAAGTGTTGGTATTGTTGAGCAGCCATTCTTCAAGCAAGATTCACATTTTTTTGGGAAAGCAAGATTCACAATTACTGAGCACACACTCACTGGAATGTGCGCTAGAGTTCGACAGATGCTACTTCTCGAACAGAGGTTTCAGGAAACAAAGAAGAGAGTTGCACTCATTCTGTTATTTTCCTGAAACCCCAGTGTATGTGTGTGCTCCTCTGTTTTTGCTGGACCGCTGCTCGCTATGTTTCGTCCCTTGTCATGGTTTTGGTCAAATGTACGCGTAGGACAGCAAGAAGTGATGAAAAGCAGGGCCAACAAGACTCACCTGTGCTCTTTTGATGCCCACTTACAGAAACCAATATGGTTGTGTGCATCACTTGATGCAGAGGCTGGGGGAATTACTCCTCTTTGAAAAAACTTAGAGAAACCAACACCACACCACACCGTAGCCATATATACTTGCATAAGTACTACTACTAGTAGCAATGCAAGACATGTACGCATCTCTGCCATGGGTAAGCATATCAATTTAAATACCTCACTGGAACGCCAAGCACAGTTCCGAATCAAACTGCTGTGAAAAGTTCCGAATCAAGCAATAACAGTACAAGACATCTCTGCCTGCCAATTCAGCCAATGAATTCTAGACCTACTTGAATAAAATCTCAGCCACTGAATTCTTTCATAACGTACCAGTGATTACGTGAAGAATTAACGCTTAAGCAGAGCAGTTTGATTAGTCTTCCTCTGTTTTTTGCTGGACCCACCGCTAGCTGCATTCATTCATGCTCCATAGAGAGAAGGACATCTTAGCTCAAGCATTGCATTCTGAATTGAGACAAGTCCATATTACAACCCTGAACTACCACCAAAGTCTAAGATACATACACTCAAGGTCTGACGTCATAAGGCACCACAAAGAAAAACGATAGCATTACATTTTCCATAAAATGGGTACAAAGCATTTTGCTACAATTCCAGCAACACAATCTTGTTTGATAAATGAAAGAAGCCAAGTTTCATGATTCCAAGAGCTGGAAACATGATTATTTTATCTGGAGAAATAGGATATCACAATGGTAGAAATCACTATTACAGGCAAGTGTGTACGTTTGGAAAAGAAAATTTAAACGTAGTTAAAACAACCAGGAGATCCTACGAGCAAGGGAAGGAACGTCGGCCTGCGTGCCGTGTTTAGGCCGTACTCATCCGAGTCGGTTGTAAACTAGCTATATATATTCAGCCATCAAGACTTTTATTTTTAGGTTATTTTCTTCTAGAGTTGAGAGTTTAGAGACGTCATGTATGAACTATGAAGCGGCCCTCTGGGCGTTCATCTTGTTTATCTTTGTGATATTTTCTATTAAGAAAAATACAATTTGACGAGAGGATTCTGGTAATTGAGAGTTTGCTAGCTATTGGTTTAAGGTCCGTCGGCGACGACGGATTACGTGCTGGTTACTTCTACTAAGGCGGGAGGTGCCTTGTTAGCCGAGGTATTGCTTGTCAGTTGTCGTTACCATAGTTTCAGGTTGCGTATATTACTCGTGAAATTGGGAGCTTCTGTTGGTGGAATTCGGTCGAGGTTGTTGCATCGTGAAAGATCGGGACAAATCAGCGGCACGCTCAAGGTCGTGCTTTCATCGGGTTCGTCAACTGCCAAGTTGAATCGCGACGCCATTAGAGCCAACAGGATGTTTGGGGCGACTCGGGAGACGGCCCGACGCTACCCCTACCGGAGGGAGGAGGTGCGTGGGAAGCCAGTTCTGGGCCTTGGCCGACGAAGGCGCCGGCGACTCTGATGACGACGAGGGCGACTCGGCCGGCGGGCCGGCGGGCGTGCCGTCTCCCACCCCTTCCAACGCGATTTGCGAAGCCCTTAGGGTGGGGTATTCTGAGGACGAGGTGGCTTTGAGTGTGGATCAGGCAATTCCTTCCGACGATCCGACGAGGCTAGGTCTGCGGGCGGAAGACAAGATCGAGATCGTCCGACGCATTGTTCATCGACGGACGGCGGCCACGGCGATCCGGCCTTGGAAGGGGCCTCTACCTAAGGTTAGTCTACCGAAACCGATTTTGTCAGATTTCTTTATGGAAGATACTTGGAAGGTTGTGACGAGGAAAAAGAAACGGCGGCCGCCGGTCGACCAAGCAAGGGTGATCCGGGTGGTGCGGATCGCGCATTTGAATCGTTTGCTGGGCCCCGAGGGGCTGGCGGCGGCTGAGCGCTGTGTGGGCGGGCCTTTGCGTGGGCCGTCGGTCCAATGTGAGCTATCCGAGGGTGGGCCGGGACTAGCTGTTTTGGCCAAGGCTCTCAAGATAGCAGCCAACTGGGCATATGCTCTAC
Source organism: Triticum urartu (assembly GCF_056163025.1). NCBI lineage: Eukaryota > Viridiplantae > Streptophyta > Magnoliopsida > Poales > Poaceae > Triticum > Triticum urartu. The sequence goes on from NC_141879.1 coordinate 631,681, forward strand.
CTGTCACAGATAAGATAGATGATCTGAGGCACGTGTTACTGAATTTGCTAAGAAAATGTAATCTATGCATGGCAAAACCTTACAGTTGCAGCCTAACCCCACGGGAGTTGCTGCAGCGCGTACTAAGCAAATCAGTCATTCTGTTTATGGTGTAAATATTAAAATAGCAAAATTATCTCGGAGACCAGATTGAGGACAAATAGTCGCTGCACCATACGAGATGAAGTAGTAATCTATGCACGTCGTTGCTTCCGCCAGGTACTCCTTTCGTTCCAAAATAGATGAACCAACTTTGTACTAGTTTTGTACTAAAGTTAGTTCAGTTCAGTCATCTATTTTGGAACGGAGGGAGTAGCTAGCTGTTTTGTACAATGATTTCTCTCAATTTTGTGATTGTACAGTCGTGGTTACTCTGCAGTGTTTTCAGGTGGGCATAACTCTTTCAAAGATAGCCTTTACTGAACCTACTTTTAAAACACCTTTAACTGTCAACAGATTTAAAACACCTTCACTCACGTCTCACAGGGCAACAAGAACAGAGGAATAAACTGAACAACAAGACTCACTATGTTCCAGACAACTAATGCACTTACCTCGACCGGACCATCTGGGCCATCCACCAACTGAGCCTTGATGTGCTTCAGTTCTTCAGAACGCCTTTCTTCATTGAAGCTTTGGCAAGTAATTCCGGTCCATAAAGAAAGCTTCAACTTCGACATCTTTGGCAGAGGCCATTTACTCACGCAAATGTTGTATTTACAAAAATCTCATCTTCTGTTCGATGAGAACCTACAATAGATTTGACTGGACTTGACTGGGAACACCAACATACTTGTCAGCTATTTGGTGAGCTAAAGGATATCTTAATACAGTGACTCGTTGTGCATGAAACTATGAAGAAAAAGGAATAGCAGAGCCGAGCAGCTCCTCCTACTATGTTTTTGCTGGACCCACTGCTAGCTGCATGCAACGCAAAGCATGCTGTGTTTCCTTTAGATTGAGTAGTATACATTGACTTTCGTCATTTCAGTCCATACAGATAAAGCTATGGCAATCATTTGGTAGGAAAATCTAATCTATGCATGCCAGAACCTAACAGTTGAACAATCTTTAGATATATCATATATACATACAAGTGTTAGCTTCTGAGTTTTGACATCAAGTCTAGGTGGGGTGTACTCAACATTAAATATAACTAGCACATATGTCCGTGCATTGCAACGGGAGAAAAATTAGTGAGTATTATATGTGCAAGCAAAATCCTGTGCGCACATGAAAAAGGAACATTTAACTTCTCGATTTCGCCAGGTATGAAGTAATCAATCCGCTATTTTTCCGTTCATTGATCGAGGGCATTTAAGAGTTTTGTTACGTCATCACACGCTAGAGACGGCCCATTAATTATTCGATCTACTTTTTCTTTCAATCAAGGAGATTTTAAGGTATGAAGTTTCTGAATATTGTAGGAAACATGAGCCATTTTCTAAATCCTCGACAGTTTTTTGAAAATTATGTACACTTGCAGAAAAACGTGAACAAAATTTGAATAGGAATATCTTTTAAAATTCACAAATATTTTTTTGAACACACCAACTTTTTTTAATACAAACATGAACATTATTTGAATTTGTGAACATTTGTTTTAGAATGAGAACATGTGTTGAAAATTAATAACATTTTTCAAAAATGTGTATCTTTTAACATTATTTTGAATCGTGGAAATTTCACTAATACAAGAATATTTTTAGAATTTGGAGCTTTTTTGAAATTTCCATTTTCATTTTACAAATATCGAACAATTTTGAAATAAAATAAAAGATTTTGAAAAAATAGGAAACCTTTTTCAAGTTACGAATATATTTCAAAATAGCAACAAAATTTTGGAATTCTGAACATTTTCTATATTTTTTAATTTTTAACTTTTTCGAGAATTTTGAATTTATGAAATAAATTCTATAAGAAAAATAAACTTGGAAGTGATGAAAGAGATAGGGAAAGGAGAATAAAAATAGAAATAAAATACAGAAACAAAGAAAAATGGGCCAGCCCTTTATAGGTTGTCATGTGCGAAGCTCGGGCTATTTGTCGCCTGTGTGGAAAATAGAATTTTCAGAGCTGCATGGGCCAAAAAATAAGTGGGATGACTTCGCTGGGCCGTAGCTCGCGGCCCACGTACAAAATTCTGGAAAAAGCTTTTTTCTAGCAGACAAACGAATTAGAATTTAGTACCATCTCAAATAGAAAAAAAATTCTTTTCGACGATGCATGAATAAAAAAATTGGCGAAATGCATCTTATTTTATTAGTAGATATAGATTAACGGACTAAACAAATGCATCAATCTTGGAATGCTTGAATAATCCCCCAACGCCGGCATCCTAATCAAAGGCAAGCGAACCATTTAGCAGTTGGGTCCTTGGAAGTCCATCAGCCAAATTCTTTTAGTCAGGACCAACTGATCTCTTCGGAATTGCTTCAACCAAATTACAAGTTGTCGCAGGATCCTATATTTAGAGCAACTCTAACGCGCCGATACAAACGGACGATGATTTTTTCCGTATTTTTGTCCGTTTGATCGGCCGCTCGCTCGGCGTACGCCTTATTTATGATTTGGGTCGGTAGTGCGTCCGACGCGCCGACCCATATTTACCGACGTGGTCGGCTGACTGCTGTTTTTCTACAAATATGCACACATTTTGCATAGTTTCTTAACCAAACAAAAATAGCATAGTTTTGCAACCAAATAAATTTAGCATAGTTTACAAGCCAAATAAAAATTAAATTATCTCAAATACATTTTAAAAAAAGATAAATCTATTGGTTGCCAACATGATCTCATATATCCTCAACAAAATCAGTTTGCAGCTGCATGTGAGTTTTCCAATCAAGCATTTTATGATGAAATTGGGTGAACTGCGCAAACGTTACCGCTCCTCCTCCATGCTCAGACACAACATTCCCACCCTGAAACTAAAACCCTTGATCGTAGATACGTTCCGGGCGCTCATCCTCTACGATTATATTGTGCATGATCACACAAGCAGTCATCACCTCCCACAACTTCTTGATACTCTAATTAAGTTCTAGCAGATACCGAACGATGCTCCATCGAGATTTCAGAACACCAAAGACACGCTCGACATCCTTCCTAGCACTTTCTTGCTCTTGAGCAAATCTTTTCCTTTTCTCTCCGTTGCCTGCCCGGGGTTCATCCCCCCGACAGTCAGTGGAAATGATTGCTCCAATCTACAAGAGTCTTTGTCACGTCAACAAAATATGCAAGGAGTCTCAGGTGCTAGCTCATTACAGTATGAGGTTCGACATTTGTCACTTGATTATGTCAGTAATAATAATACAATGACGGAGATTCTAGCTCCCCGGCCCTGCACGATATTAACTCAAAGGGAAGTTTTTTGGATTCTGACTCTTGTGAGTATGCCCATGCCAAATTTCATGTCCTTAAGAGCATTGAAGACATACTCAATTGAGAAAAATATGAAAATCTTGAAGCATCTCCGCTATCTTGATTGTTCTTATTCTTTTTTTTTTGAGGAGTGATTGTTCTTATTCTCTTATAACTGCACTGCCTGAAGCCACAGCCATATTGTATAGCTTGCAAACATTGAGGCTCAATGGTTGTAAAAAGCTGAAGAAATTGCCAGAAGGCATGAGATATATGATCAGTCTTCGGTACATCTTCCTGGTTGGGTGCGATAGTTTGGAGCGCATGCCACAAGATATTGGTCTATTGAATTCTCTACACACACTGACGAGTTATGTCGTTGATAGTGATGCAGGTCGTGGAATTGATTAGTTGAAAGATCTGAATCTAGTTGCTGGTGCTCTTTCTTTGTATGAGCTCAGAAAAGTGCATGGTGCAGAAAATGCTCAACAAGGCAATATTTCTGGCAAGCATAATTTGAAGCGACTATCACTCGATTGGGCAAATGGACCTTCTCATAGTATGCCTTATTTATATGAAGTAGATACTAATGCAGAAGGAATATTAGATGCCCTTCGTCCTCATGAAAGGCTTGAAGTTTTAGAATTATGCAGCTATACGGGTGCTAGATTGTCAGCATGGATGCATGACTCTACATATTTTGAACATCTCAGCGAACTCCGTCTGAGTAGATGCATGAACTGCAACGTCGAAGATCTTCCACCACTGTGGAAGTTGCCCTCACTCGGGTACTTGAGTTTGGATCGTATGCTTAGTTTGACAAGCTTATGTGTTGGTAATGAGGATGCAGACAATGTGGAATCCTGTATTTCTCCAACACCTTCTTTCCTAAACTTGAAACCATGATGATTCGCAACATGCCTAGACTGGAGAGATTGCACCAGGATGTGGCAAGACAAGTATCGGCTGTATCATTCCCTCAGCTCAAGCAGCTACATATTTCTGGAAGCCCAAATTTAAAGACACTACCGGAGGGAATCCTGCAGAAGCTCATGGCCCTCAAGGAACTACATGTGAACTGCTGGAGAACGATTAGGGTAGTAACAAAAATTGACGATACTTAATTGGTGGTTCCATTTTGTACCATCAAGTATGGGTAGGGATGCGATGGCTCATTTATGTTTTTCAGTCATCCGGCCCCAGCCCATTGAACACTTATCAGAGACAGTTTGAGGTGGGTGGGTGGCATCTTAATTAGATGGTCTGCATTCAGAGATATCCATGCGATTTTACTAAACAATTTGATGGTTTGTTTGATTCGCATGATTCTCGAAACGCATAAAGAGTGTCATAGTTGTAAAGTGATATTCACTGTATATTCATTCATCTCACAAGAGTACATTATATACAGGAGGATTACAACGGGCACGAGCGCCACTCGGAGCGACGTGCGTAACAGACGCGGGCTATGCGTGCGTCGTGGAGAGATGGGTGGAGCCGCCTTGAGAACCGGTCAGGTGGGTGCTGACTGAGCCGTTTTCCAACAGCCCCCCGCAGCTGAAACGGGGTCCTCGACGACGTTGAGGCTGGTCCTGAACTCCTGGAAGACGATGGTCGGCAGCCCCTTCGTGAACACATCGGCGAACTGCGATGTGGAGGGCACATGAAGCACACGTACATCGCCAAAGGCCACACGGTCGCGGACGAAATGGAGATCGATTTCGACGTGCTTCGTCCGTTGATGTAGAACCGGGTTGGTGGAGAGGTACGTGGCAGAGATGTTGTCGCAGTAGACGACTGTGGCACGGGTAGGCGGGCGCCCAATCTCCTGAAGTAGTTGCCGGAGCCAGCACGATTCAGCGACCATGTTGGCGACGGCGCGGTACTCCGCCTCCGCGCTGGACCTGGACACCGTGGCTTGCCGTTTGGATGACCAGGAGACAAGGTTTTTATCGCCGAGGTACATGCAGTAGCCGGACATCGAACGCCGAGTGTCAGGGCACCCGGCCCAATCGGCGTCAGTGTATGCCATGAGCTGGGAAGACGCCGACGGACGTAGATGGAGCCCGAGGTGCACTATCCCGCGGAGATAGCGGAGAATGCGCTTGAGCAGGGCGACATGAGGCATGTGCGGCGAGTGCATGACCAAGCACACTTGCTGGACGGCGTAGGCGATATCGGGGCGTGTAAGCGTGAGGTACTAGAGCGCTCCGGCAAGGCTGCGGAAGAGAGAAGGGTCTGGCACGGGGTCACCGGAGGTGGCAGAGAGCTTGGTTTTGGTGTCGGCAGGTGTGGCGATGGACTTGCAATTAAGCATGGAAGCGCGATCGAGGATCTCGAGGGTGTATTGCTGCTGAGACAGGAAAAGGCCCTGAGCACTACGCTGCACATTTATGCCGAGGAAGTGGTGGAGGGCGCCGAGGTTGTTCATGGAAAACTCGGTGGTGAGCGCGGCTGTGATGGAAGCGAGGAGTGGGGCGGTGCTAGCAGTGAGTATGATGTCGTCGACATATAAGAGGAGGTAGGCAACCGCCGGACCACGCCGGAGAATGAACAACGACGTATCACAGCGCGAAGCAACGAAGCCCATGGTGGATAGGAAGGACGTGAAGCGGTGGAACCAGGCGCGCGGCGCCTGCTTGAGGCCGTAGAGCGCCTTGTGGAGCTTGCACACGGCCGAGGGGTGTGCGTTGTCGATGAAGACGGCCGGTTGCTGGCTGTACACCACCTCATCAAGCGTCCCATGGAGGAACACGTTCTTGACGTTGAGTTGGTTGATGGCCCAGTTGCTGCTGACGGCGATGCTCAAGATGACGCGGATGGTGGCCGGCTTGACCACCGGACTGAAGGTCTCACCGTAGTCCACCCCCGGTTGCTGGGTGAAGCCACGCAAGACCCAACGAGCCTTGTACCGAGCGAGGGAGCCGTCCGGATGCAGTTTGTGACGGAATATCCATTTCCCGGACACCAAGTTGACACCTGCGGGACAAGAAACCAAAGACCACGTTTTGTTTTGCACCAAAGCATTATATTCCTCAAGCATGGCATTGTACCAGTTAGGGTCCCGGAGGGCGATTTTGTAGTTGGCAGGTATAGGGGATATGGTGGGGGACGAGATGGACACGGCCATGAGCTTGCGCGGTTGCAAAAAACCGGATTTGGCTCGGGTGCGCATCGTATGCAGATTTTTGGGCGGTGCAACAGGGACAGCACGTGGGGGAAGGGAGGCATGGGCGGGCGACGTGGGTGAGGCGGGTTCTGCATGCGGGCTAGCGCTCTCATTGGTCGAGGTGGAGCCGGTGGCGGGGGAACCGCGGGTAGTGGGTGTGGGGTAGGGCGAATCTGCGCGGGATTGGTGGATCGGATCCGCCGAGGGTGTGGGAGGGACCGTGGTTGGCGGGCACGAGGCCCGCGAGAAGGTGGGTGGGGGGACAGGTGGGGCCACGGTGGGGGATGCGGCAGGTGCGGGGAATCCGGGAGTGGATCGGGCTCCGCAGGTGGGGAGGAGGCGGATTTTCTGTGGCTATGGCGCGGATTTCTCGTGCGCCGCTGTGGCCAGGTGGGGGGAAGCATACGGGAACGTGGCTTCGTCAAAAACCACGTGACGGGAGGTGATGACACGTCGGGTCGCGAGGTCCAAGCAGCGGTACCCCTTGTGCTCGAGGGGCATGCCAAGGAGAACACACCGAAGCGAGCGTGGTGCCAGTTTGTGGGGCATGGTGGCGTAAGTATTGGGGTAGCAGAGGCATCCAAAGGTACGGAGGGAGGAGTAGTCAGGATGCGTTCCGTGGAGAGCGTAGTATGGAGTGTTGTGATTAATGGCACGGGAGGGACAGATGTTGAGAAGATGGGTGGCGGTGTGGAGGGCCTCGACCCAGAAGGTGGGTGGCATGCTGGCGTGGAGAAGAAGAGTGCGGAGGATGTCGTTGGTAGAGCGAATCGCGCGTTCGGCCTTGCCGTTCTGAGAAGAAGTATGGGGGCAGGAGAGACGAAGAGCGGCGCCGCGGTTAGAGAGGAAGGAGCGGAGGCGTACGTTGAGGAACTCCCCACCATTATCGCATTGCAAACACTGTATGACAACACGGAACTGCGTAAGAACATAAGTGTAGAAACGCTCAAGATATGAGACAACATCAGATTTGTGACGCAGAGGGAAACTCCACGAGAAATGAGTAAAATCATCCATTATAATTAGGTAATACTTGAAACCAGAAAAGCTCGCAACAAGGGCGGTCCATAGATCGCAATGAACTAATTGGAAGGGAAAAGAAGTAAATGACATGGACTCTGGGAAAGGTAATCTAGCCTGTCGACCTAGTTGACACGCTTCACACGAACCACGCGGGTGAAGTGGTTTATTACATGAAGGAAGGAAATCATGGCGCATGCGAGAGAGGGCAGCAGCACTGGGGTGGCCAAGTCGCTGATGCCATAAGTCGCCGATGGTCGCGGTGAGGAGAGCGGAGTGTTTGTTGGCGCCGCCGGAGAACGAGTAGAGCTGCCCGTAGCTACTGCTGGTCAGGAGAGGGGTCCGAGTGGCTAGATCCTTCACAACAAAAGCAAAAGGGTAAAATTCAATTGAACCAGAGTTATCAATGCAAAAACGGCGGACAGAAATAAGATTGGTGGCTACACGAGGTGAGTAGAGGATATTGTTGAGGTAGAAGGGACGGGAGGTGAGTTTTGTCGAGCCGGTGGCATGAACAGGGAGATGGGACCCATCACCAACAATGATACTAGAGGGGGAATGGTTGGATGGAGAACAAAATGAGCCAAGATTACATGCGTTGCCGGTGACATGGGATGAGGCGCCGGAGTCAAGGTACCACTCGCCGTGGCCGCCGCCTTGCTGCTGGATGGCCATGTTGTTCATGGCGGCGAGCAGGCCCGCTTGGTTCATTTGCATACATGTTCGTCATCATGCAACCCGTTTTAAAACTTACTAAATAAATTGCATGGATCTTTGGTCCATTTAAACCGAGGGAATTCACATGGTGATTCTTTTTATAACCTATCCTCCCGTTATTAGGGAGCTATATTCAATATCCCATTTTTGGAATCACCCATGAACACACTTACAAATAATCACATGCCTTTTCTCTCTCCAAATTTAGGTCCCCAAACTTTGCTTTTTATCCTTTCCCCATTTCTCGGAGCTCCACCAAAAATCCGAACATTTTTGGACCTTCCGAACCCTCACTTCCTATTCAAACCATTTGATTTTAAATCAAGTGAGTTTGAATTTAAAACTTTCAAAAATGCCCACTCCATTTTCTTGGAACATGCGCATTTTTGCGACTCCGTGGAAATTACTCCCATGCCGAAATTCCATCCATACCCTCTCTTTCCATTTTTCTTCTTCTATCTATTTTTTCTTTTCTCTTTTTGGTTAAGAGAGGAGAGTAGAGAAAGAGAGAGCCCAACTCAAGCGAAGCCCGTCCAGCCAGCAGGCCTCTGGCCACTTCCCTCTCCCTGGGCCGGCCCCCAAGTCCCATCTTGCTTCCCGACCTCTAGCCCAGTCGCTCCCCGTGGTAACCCTTGCCTACCTGCATCGATCCCCATCTCCCCCCATCGATCCCTTCCTCCTGTGCGTGCGCCGTCAGAGAGAGAGAGAGGGAGAGCAGCGCTGCACCACTGTCCCGATCCATGGATCTCCTGGCCCATGCCTCCCCGTCGCTCTCCCTTCACGCGGGCCTCCCTTTCCTCCGCCGCGCCGGCCTGCGACAGCTGCCGCCGAGCTCCTCCAGGAAGGCCACCTCAAGCGGGAGCCATGCCAGGCTCCTCTTCCTCGCGCCGGCTCCGCCCACGCCGGAGCATCCGAGAGCCGCAGACCGAGCCGCCTCCTGCCTCGTCCCCGCGCCGTAGGGCATCGCCTCTGGTCGGTTCCAGCCGCCCTCGGCCTCTCCTCGAGTACCCGCGCCTGCAGCGTCGTCCTCTGCGCCCGCAGACGTCGCCCGTTGCCGAAGCCCCAAGTCCGCGTCGCCGAGTCCCTCGTCCTGCTGGAGCTGCTCCTCCCGCCGCCCAAGTACCTCCCCGCCTCCGGCCATGGTGCCCGCTCCAGGGCCGCCCTCCACCGCCGGCTCTATCTCCGGCGAGCGCCGCGCTGTCTCCCTGCCTCGTCTGCGGTGCCGGCGTCAACAACAGCAGTGGACCGGAGCCCCTACCTTGCTCCACCATGTCACCGACCTCCTGCCGTGGCCTCCTCCTCGCTTCAAGTCCTTGCTGTCAAGCATCACGTCGCCGCCCTGCTACGTTCGTCACCGGAGATCGCCAGATCCGGTCGCGTTGGATCGGATCCTCCCGTCCCTGCCTTGTTGCTGCCCACTAGAGGCCTTCCGTCTCGCGTGTGTTTTGGATCAGCAAGGATGAGACACCAAGAACCGTACCCGGACCGTCAAGCACCTTCCCCGAGGATTTTGCCAAGTACCATGACATGAACGACCCTCGAACGCGTCAAGTACCTCTTCGCAAGACCAAGTTCCTCTACGATACATGTACGACTACACGACGAACCGCCAAGACCCAAGTACCATGATGCCAAGTACCTCTTCGGATCGTCAAGGTGGATCTCGAACGTTGACGAGGTTCCGATAAGACCCTCTACGTGTACGGCTACAATGTGAACGTGTACCCGACGACCCCGGAGACCTATGTTACACCAAGTACCACGACGACCTTCGACTTGTACCCCTACATCGCACCGAAACGCCGAGTTCCTCGTCGAGACCCCGAACATTTACGGAACCTTGTGCGACTATGGATGTGAACGACCACCGTCAAACCCAAGTTACTCGGATTCGTCAAGTCCCTCTACGAAAACGTTGTACGCCTACTTCCGTGGCTGAAGGCCCGTGTACAACTACCGTCGCCGTGGACGACTACTTCCTCTACTTCCTCTACGAACCCGAACTGCTCCGAGAATGCACATGGAAGGTATAACCCCGAGACGACTGCCCGTGAACGAATGCATGTGTGATGTATGAGATGCTCGTGCTTGCTTCGTGCTCGAATTGTCGGTGCACGTTGCCCCTCTTGCGTTGTCACCATCGTCGACTCATGGGACACCCGGTATCCGGGAGTGCCCCACCATCTTTTGCACGGATCCGCACACTTCTCCTTTGCATCGGTATCTCAATCGAGTTACCGGAACCGGAACGCTGCCATGGCACCGTTTTCGTATCGTTGCCGTGGCACCCCTTTTCATTTCCGCCACGGTGACAAATGCTTCATAATGCTCTTGTCAAATTTTAATAAAAATTGCATAAACTTGCACATGTCATTCGCATCATGATAATAACATTTAAATGTTTAAATTGTTGTTTGCTTTTAAATTACTAATGCATATGGGGATTTACCGGATTCGTTATTTGTTATATCCGGCCCCATTTAAATTGTTTAGATGATGTAGTTTTGATATGCCTCACCTCTTGCCATGTTTAACAACATTTAATATTGTTGAGTACATAGCCGAGAGAGAACTAAATAAGTCATGTGGTGTTTCGTCAATATGCAACTCGTTGCATATTGATCTCCACTTAATTTTTAGAATTGCTTGTGCACTTTGCCATGCCATGTTTCATTAAACCGGACATGCATCATACTTGGTTGTGCATCATGTCATGCTTATGTGGTGGTTGTTTACCATGTTGTTTGCTTTCTTTCCGGTGTTGCTTTTTCGGATTGGTTCCGATAACATCGTGTTGTGAGGATTCGTTGGACTACGTCCGTTTGTCTTCTTCATGGACTTGTTCTTCTTCCTTGCGGGATTTCAGGCAAGATGACCATACCCTCGAAATCACTTGTATCTTTGCTTGCTAGTTGCTCGCTCTTTTGCTATGCCTATACCGCGATACCTACCACTTGCTTATCAAGCCTTCCATATTGCCACGCCAAACCTCTAACCCACCTTGTCCTAGCAAACCGTTGTTTGGCTATGTTACCGCTTTGCTCAGCCCCTCTTATAGCGTTGTTAGTTGCAGGTGAAGATTGGAGCTTGTTCTGTGTTGGAACATGGATATATTTTGTTGGGATATCACAATATCTCTTATTTAATTAATGCATATATATACTTGGTAAAGGGTGGAAGGCTCGGCCTTATGCCTGGTGTTTTGTTTCACTCTTGCCGCCCTAGTTTCCGTCATATCGGTGTTATGTTCCCGGATTTTGCGTTCCTTATGCGGTTGGGTTATAATGGGAACCCCTTGACAGTTCGCTTTGAATAAAACTCCTCCAGCAAGGCCCAACCTTGGTTTTACCATTCGCCACCTAGCCTTTTTCCCTTGGGAGTCGCACATCCCGAGGGTCATCTTTATTTTAACCCCCCCGGGCCAGTGCTTGTCTAAGTGTTGGTCCAAAGTAGAGCCACTTGCGGCGCCACCTCGGGGAAACTTGAGGGCTAGTTTTAGCTGTACGGAGTGTTCATCCGGTGTTGCCCTGAGAACGAGATATGTGCAGCTCCTATCAGGATGTTGGCGCATCGGGCGGTCTTGCTGGACTTGTTTTACCATTGTCGTGGATGTCTTGTAACCGGGATTCCGAGCCTGATCGGGTCTTCCCGCTAGAAGGAATATCCTTCGTTGACCGTGAGAGCTTGTGATGGGCTAAGTTGGGACACCCCTGCAGGGATTTGAACTTTCGAAAGCCGTGCCCGCGGTTATGGGCAGATGGGAATTTGTTAACGTCCGGTTGTAGAAAACCTGAAGTTGACCTTAATTAAAATACATCAACCGTGTGTGTAACCGTGATGGTTTCTTCTGGGCGGAGTCCGGGAAGTGAACATGGTGTTGGAATAATGTTTGAGGTAGGTTGTTTTAGGATCACTTCTTGATCATAGTTGTTCGACCGTGCTTTTGCTTTCTCTTCTCGCTCTCATGTGCGTATGTTAGCCTCCATATATGCTAGTCGCTTGCTGCAGCTCCACATCATACCTTTGCCTTACCTATAAGCTTAAATAGTCTTGATCGCGAGGGTGTGAGATTGCTGAGTCCCTGTGGCTCACAGATACTTCCAAAACCAGCTTGCAGGTGCCGATGAGTCCGCGCCGACGACGCAACCAAGCTCAGGAGGAGCTCGATGAAGACCTTGTCCTTTATGTTGTTTCGTTCTAGTCGATCATTAGTGGAGCCCAGTTGGGGTCGATCGGGGACCTTGTCGCATTTGGGGTTCTTCTTTTATTTTGGTTCCGTAGTCGGACCTTGATTGTATCTTGATGATGTAATGCTTTATTCATGTAACTGTGTGAAGTGGTGATTGTAAGCCAACTATGTATCTCTTTCCCTTATGTATTACATGGGTTGTGTGAAGATTACCTCACTTGCGCCATTGCTTTCAATGCGGTTATGCCTCTAAGTCGTGCTTCGACACGTGGGAGATATAGCCGCATCGAGGGCGTTACAAGTTGGTAATCAGAGCCTTCCCCGACCTTAGGAGCCCCCACTGCTTGATCGAATTAGCGGACGAGTTGAGTCTAGAAAAATGTTTTGAGTCATTTAGGAATTATATATCGGAGAGTTAGGAATTCTTTTTACTCCTCAGTCCCTTCATCGCTCTGGTAAGGCATCCTGACGTAGAGTTTTGACTATTCTCTTCTCAAATTTCACTAAATTTTTTTAGGATCACGCGGGTATCTTGGAACCTTTCCGATGGTTTTGTGACGAGAACATTGTTCTTGGTGCCTCCTGTCATTTAGGGGTTGTGGCAGTGTCCCGGGGAGTTGAGCTCCGAGGTGTTGTCGTCACAATTTTATCGTTGCAGTTCTGGAATACCTGAGTTTAGTTTCGCCGACATCGAAAATCTCTTTTATGCAGTTGTTGGTGAGATAACCTTGACGCCACCCAGTACTGGGGCGGGAGTTCGGGAGTATTGCCATAACTCGTATAACGGATGCTTTTCGAAGGTTGAGGTAGATGATTTCCGAAGGTTTCTTGGTTATGTGTTGAAGGATGGATACAGCTGGATGTAGGATTTTCTAGATTTGGGTGAGATATTATGCTTCCCCCGTATCCCCAACACCTGATTGCATAACCGGAAAATTTCGGGAGTTTATAAGTGGGAATTCAAGTAGCTCTAAGGATATCTTTCCGACAGATGTATGATATGAAATTGGGGTTCGACGTCTAGTGGTCCGCCTATCCACGGTCGGTTTTACAGTGGTCTCGTTGTGTCTTAAAGAGTCCTTGGCTATGCCGACTCGGGGACGCTTCGTATGTCATGTGCACTGCCTTGTACATGATGGTGTTGTATGATCGAGCCCGTGTAGGCCCCACCATGAAAACTTCGGATGAAATCTCTATCATATGTTTGTTCCGGCTTATTTTGCAAGCCAATCCTTTGTTTTGTTTTGAGTTGTGGTATTCGAGTTGCTTCAATGTCAAATGTTGATTCCATACCTTCCCAAAGCGGTGTTCTCATACTCCGATGTGAATACTAATCCTTCTTGATAATCGAGATCGTTTTGTCAATCCTTTTCAACCGGTGTGCTTCTCTTCAAGTGGATCTGATCATTTTCAACATCCGCAAGATCAAATCAAAGTCTTCTCAACGTTGTTCGTTTCATCCGTTTCCAAGTTATCTTTGTTTTCCCGCCCTCCCTCCCTTGTTTTTCTTCAAGGACTCATATTTCTTAATCGAGTTATCTTTGTTTTTCTTCAAGGACTCATATCCGGTGATTCTAAAGATACTAACGGAGCTTCTAGTTCATCATTCTTCGTTTCTTTTATCTTCTCCGGTGGTTTCAAGTCAAGCTTTGGTGATCTTACCCTTTCCTCATTTCAATGCCTTCTCATACCGGTGCGCCTCATAATAATTCACTTCTCACTATTCATTTGTTCCCGCGTGCTCAAGCTTTCTCAAAAGGCTCGTCTTGTCATTCAAGATCCGTTCAACCTATTTCGAGGTTGTTATCTCATTCAAGTCATTTAATTCAACCGGTGCAACCTCTCTTTCAAATCATTCAACGGTGTTTTCTTTTGAGTGGGCCCTAACCCACAGGTCTTTTCCCAGGATCTTACCTGACTCTTCTTATTTTCCCGGAGCTATCCTCAAATTTCTTTTTGAAGTTTGACGTAAGAATGATTTATCATCAGTCAAATGCTTTTCTCCAAGATCTGTCGAATTCTTTTCATCGTTGGCTTAACCTCTTCGTTTTGATTGTCTAAATAATTCTTGGTGGTGTTTCTCGTCGTCATTCTCAACATTTGAAGACCGAAGAAGAGTTTTTTCCTCCATATCTTATCCGTTCTCTCAGAGACTCGTGGTTCTAGCTTGATGCCATCCTCTCATAATTGTTTTGATAGAATTCTTTTCACCCATCCGGAGAAATTCAAGATTCTTTTCAGTTTGTTTCTCCGGAGCCCATCATCTCAGAATTTATTCATTCTCAGCTTTCAGCTATGGTTCTCCAAATCTTATCGGTGCTTCGTTCAAGTGATCTCTAATCAGTTCGTGATCCCTTCGTTCTCATGTATCTAGATTCTCTCGAGCATCTTCGTTCATTTGCAAATTCTTCCCGGTGATTCGTTATCTTTTATTCGTTCTTTTTCAATTCTTACGGTGGTTCGTTCAAGAGTTCTCTTCCTTGGTTATCATATCAATTCATTCGTGCTTTCCAAATGGTAACGATGGTTTGTTGAAGTCTTTTCTCAAGTTTGTGCTATATATATATCTTAATCCTTTCTACGAGAATAAGTAGTATGCCAAATCCGCTGCTTGTCATCAATTTAAATTGGTGAAGGATGAGCATAACATAATTCTTATTCTTGATTCACCCAAATGATTAATTCCCTATTCTGGTGGCTCATCAAACTCTTGGGTTCAATAGCTCATCTTTCTTTTCCGGAGTTCCAAGCTCTAATTATCACGAAGATCCATTTATATCATCGCAAGCCTTCACCTTGCGTTTTCAATTTCTCCTTCCTTTCGTTTGATCATCCTTTTGTTACCGGAGTTCTCACGAAGTTTCTACATGATGGTTCATCAAGGATTCAATTCCGTCTCGAAGTGTTCATCTACATTCTTTCCTAAGGAGCTTAAGTTTCTTCATCGTGCGACCCGGAGTGCAATTCTCCCTTCCGTATCATTGGAGGTGGTATTTTGTCATTCTTGATAATATGAGTTCATGTTGGCAGCTGCAGCGCGTAACGAATCCACCAAAACCTGAAGCATGCATGTCTTGCAGGATAAGTCGTTATTCTTGTCTGAAGCTAGGCTAGGAACCTAGTAGAGTGTCCTGTTTGGGAATTAAAAACGAATTCCAGAGCCAAAATCGCAGTACCTTGCGGCAGCACTGCATCCGACTCCTTCGATCGATCAGTGTATAAATAATGTAACAACACTCTGAATGAATATACAGACAAGTTCTGAATTCCTTCGCTAAAAGGGGGACGAAACAGAGAATGCATGCATGCAGAAAGCAGGCATCCATCCACTCCTTAAGGTCGTCGATCTAGGACTCGATGATCCCCGGCATCATCCTTTCTATCTATTCTTACCATACCAGCGAGTAAACACATGCACTTTTCGAGTATATTTTCGTTACTGGAGTTGTGCTCTCAAGCTGAGAGCTCTGAATGCAAGCTTCTTCCATGGAGTAATGCATGCATCTTTGTCAGGGAACTTTTGCTTCATCACAAATTCTAAAGACTCACTGAAGAACCTGTGTTTTTTGCTGTCAGTACCACAGACAAAGCTTCACAGAAGAACAACTGAAGCACAACACGGCTTCAGTTATCAGATGGTCCAAGGAACTGAACCATGAGATGGACATGAGTTCCTATATACTGTATGTTGTAAATGTATTGACACTGAATACAAATATCTCCTCTCAATAGAGGAGGCCACAACTATAGGAGCATTTGTTTAAGATGAACTTTTTAAGCTACACGGACGAAACCTCTGTTTCCGGCAACCAATGCCTTTCTTTCTTCTCTCTTTTTTACTCCATCCATCCCATAATATAAGAGCGTTTTTACACTAGTATAGTGCCAAAAATGCTCTTATATTATGGGACGGAGGGAGTACTTCACTAGTGAATGCTGGCAACACACTATGACAGTGAACCAAGATGCAAATTCGCTTCTTGAGCCTGGCGGAAGCGCATGTTGGCACACTTTACACTATCAGTCATGTCTCATGTGCATTTACTCTATGACAAGATCAACTACTGTCAGTACGACTGTTTACAGTTATAAGAGGTCTTGCGGCATATAAAGCATATCCGTTACAAGCAAATGAACTGAGAACACGCAGTGGCCCATTGCTTCTCCTCCGATCTGACATGAATATGTTGAGTACATTCTGAACCGCCCAAACAAAGTACAGGTGGTACTATTCTGACCCAAGTGATATGCATGAGGGCAGCATGTAAAATTCTAAGTTACTAGTACAGGTGGTACTATTCCCTGAATCTCAAACAAAGTACTATAAACTGTGTAACCGTTTGCAATCAAGATCTTACTACAGCATATAAATTGAAGTATATCTGTTAAAGAAAAAAGGCAACAACTGACAAGAAGCAGAAACTTTTTTGGCAGATCTAACTAGTGATAGTACTAGCTAGTGTTTCTGTCTTTCCCTTGAGAAGTAGGGACTCAGTATAACCAAGGAGTACATCCAAATTACTACGGTTAACTTCATTCAAATTTTGAAAACCATCACAGAGCGTACGCGACTTCAGATATCTGTGTGGGTGACTCTTTGTCTCTATCATCAATAGGCATGCTTGCAAGTATCATTCTGCATTTACATCTTGCCGAGTTGCCTCTTTCGACTCCTTTTCCTTCCATGCGTGCAATGCTGTTGAAAAGATAATATAAATACTCAAGACCATTGCCTCTCCCGAATTCCTATATTTATTTTAAAATCTATATATTGAAAGGTGGACTACTTCGTCCACTGTCACTACTCTCTATCGGCCATTTGCAGCACAACTGCACATGCTAGGTTACTACCTCCCCATAAGAACTTTGTGGTCTATTATTCATCTCTACGCTACAGTTGGTCATCTGTAATATCATATCTTTGGGTCGGCACTTTGTGTTTAACTAGTTGAGCATCTGTTGTTCTTTCTACATCACCTATATCTGAGGGCAGCATGTAGGGAACAATGATGATGGTGGTGGTGGTGGGAGTACTGGTAGGAGGAGGAGCAGCAACAACAACAACAACAACAGGCTAAATAGCCATCAACCAGAGTGGTCGGCCAAGAAGGTCTCCCTTATTAATGCAACGCCGGTAATCATTGGGTAGCTAGATCAGAATGGCCCGATGGGAAAGCCGAAATATTCAAATGCATATCTCAACATGAAAACAGAACATCACAACTGTTCACAAAAAACATCAATCTGAGAGAGTTGCCTATTTTTTCCTGACAAAAAGGTAATGTATCTACTTGAATTCATTCACTTGATACCTAGACATAATCATAAGACAGGTGCAGAGATGATCAATTAATAACTAAAGTTGCATTTTCACTAACTTACACAACCTCTGTCAAAATGAGGTCTTAAAATTTTAAGCTACCAGGGCTGGCTAGTTAAGGTGTAAATGCATGGACAGCAGTTCGGTCGGTGACCGAAACAAGAAGAAATAAAATTGCATTCATTCTCTTACTGTGAAATAAGATTGCAAACAAAGTTGTTATGCATTGCAGAGAATGAAGGTGAAGTTTCATTGAAAGAGAATGAAACTTCACATTGCATATGTTTTGGACAAAAGGCAGCGTGGAACACACCTATAAAGACAGAAAGAGAAGACATTTGCTATCAGTTCAATTCAAATTCAGAAGTGGTTACTGGAGTACTTCTGCAGGCAACAACCATAGCCACGACTTAAGATTTACCAAGGTATTTGCTATAAATTGGAGTTCAAGCAGATTCCAAAGTACACAGGCAAATACTTCAGCCAACAGAAGAGCCAATTCTTGACCGAAGCACAAACTTGGTTTGAAGGTAAAAAAAACTACTGTCCATTTACGTCTGCTAACGACTCTGAGAACAGAGGAACATAGGGTAGAAGACGTCGTGTGTTGCTCTTCTCAAGATTAAGGATATATCCAACTTTCTGATGTCGCATATCATATGCTACCAAGGTATCACCTCCACATGAGACCAAGAAAATGGTGTCGCAATCTGGATGGATCTCAACCACCATGTAGTCCTTCCCAGTCATGCTCATAAGCTTATTGAAGCTGGCAGTATGCTTCAGGACCAATTCTTTACTATGGCAATCCTGAAGGCACCAGAGTTGTAACCGAGAGATTTGGTTGTTATCGTCGTAGGAAGCCATAGCGTAGTGTAAGCACCCCTGCGACGATCCAATCGTACCAAATCTCCGGCCGTATGGTAGACTGATGGTCTTCCACACTTTGCCCTCCATGTCGTTGATGACCGTCGTTGCGTATATATAAGGCCGCCCATCAGGTAGAGCATGCCGCCAACAAAGGTGCATCTACTCTGAAAGAATAGCTTAACTTTCTCAGCCATATCACTATCCCTATGAGTCCAGGCTCTGGTCTGCGACGAGTAGATGTTCACTCCTGTGATGTAAGGTTCCTGAAAGGTCTGCTCAAAGTGAAGAACGTGGAAATGGGATAATGCGGCCGGATTGAAAGCCAGACCTGTGGTACAGCTATGTATGTTGGCCTGCCGCGGCTTTGGGGGCAGCTCCACCCAGCTCCGGGTGATGGGATTGCACACGACAAAACGGAAATCATCCTCTTTCATCGAGGGGGTCATGTTGTTGTTTTTCCTGTAGCGGCGGTAGAGAAAGAGGCCATTGCAGGCGTTCACCTGGATGATGCCCTCGTCCTTGTCATGGTCGTGCAGGTAAGGGAGGGAGGGGTCGAACAGGGCTGCTGCACCGTGGCCGGAGACGCTGGCGAAGTGGTGGCCACGGCGCCACGCCAGCTGTTGCCCACAGTCATGTAGAGGAAGCCAGCGAGGGTTTGGGGCAGCTTGTTGCGGTTGGCGGGGTCAGCGATGAGGTCGCGCCATGGCACGGAGACGCACTTGAAGCGGTGGACGGACCTGACCGGGAGGCGAGACAGGATCTCCAGGATGAGGTCGTCAGTGAAGTGGCTGGCCACCGTCGCCCCGGGATGGTCATCCAGCAGCCTCGGCTTGGTGTTCCGCACCATGGAGCTGAATCTGGAGTGGTGGGATGGGGAGAAGAAATCATGGATCTGCAAACGGGATGGGGAGAGGAAGATCGTCGATCTGGGTGCTACATTGTGGGTACCTGGACGATCGTCGATCTGTAGATGGAGAAAGAGGAGATCGTCGATCTGGCTAAGGAAAATCGATCCGCCGCCGGCGGCGCTTCGGTACTCGCGGAATAATCAAGGAGGGTATGCTGGTCGATCCAAACCTGTTTTGGAAAAACGAGACCTTGAATTCTGCCAAAGGGTCCTTGCAAAATATGTATACCCCTTGTAATATCTTACCGCACAATCGATATACAGCTCCCCGCAAATGTTTTTAGACATTTTTACACCATGACATGTGTCCCGATAGTATACATCCCTTATGTTTTTCATAAAACACCCTCAAACTAAAATCTAGATTAATATTGGGTCATTGCCTGTCGCCACACACCTTGTCTCTGGTCGCCGGCGCTTGCCCTCCGTCGAGGCAGTGGCCGGCGCTCGGTTTGAGGGTGATTCACCGCGGGTGGCGTGCACCACAACAAACGCGGCCGAGCCCTTGCCCACGCCCGAGGCCGAGCTAGCTATATAATAGAAGGTACTGGATGCAACTCAATTGTATCCATTGGAGTTGTGTACAATGTTTACAAGAGGTGTCGTGGGTGACAAGCCAACTAATCCTATCAAATCTCTAGAAGTTAAAATATACATCGCCAGAGATAGGAGAGAGATCAATTTTGGAAGATATACAAAGATATGTCGTCTTCAACACCCCGCCGCAATTTGAGCGTTTGCGTCGGCGATGCAAAGACTGGAACGGAACTCTTGAAATGCAGCAGTTGGCAACCTGTTTGTCATAATGTCAGCGAACCACTGGGGGTGTGGGTACATGAAGTACATGCAGCACATCCAACTGAATTTTCTTGCGCACAAAGTGATCATCCAACGCAATGTGTTTGATGCCCTTATGCTGCACCGGGTTAGCAGCGAGGTAGGTTCCCGAAACATTGTCACGTAAAACCACCATAGCCTTGGGAATGGGAACTTGAAGCTCACCAGAAGATGACGCAACTAACATGTCTCAGTTACAACGTTGGCCACCGCATGACACTCAACCTCAACACCCGAGCGGGATAAGGGGTCACTCATCACGTCATCTTTGAGCCAGGTGGACCGGGTAGAGGACCCCATGGCGGTTCACTAAGGGGTCGTGTTGAGAAGGCCCATGATGCATAGAAGGAAGGCTCGCGAAGACTTGGCGCATACTTCAAGGTATCTAGTCCTCTATAACACATGTATCTTTTGAATAATTTATTACTAATAAAGACGGTTGTGTGCATGTTCAATCAATGCAGAGGCCACGGGTTATTCTCCTTTTGACATTCTCTCTGTGGAGGAAAATCCTAGACGCGCGGAAGATTACGGGCCTTCCATGCGGTACTCAGTGCTAGTTAATCTCAACCCTCCCCCCTTTTCATGGGGGTTGGCCCCGCCTCCCTTCTAACCTCGAACCAAAAACCGCCACATAATCACAGCCCGTTGAATCCGTAAAACCCACCCCGTGCATGTAGCATTGCTCGTGCACTGTGCACGTTCACCTCGTCATGGATAAGACCATCTTAATCTTCTTCTTCTTGGGTGTTGGATGGATCGGTGCTAGTAATGGTACAACTCTTTGGTGGTGGAACCCTTAGATTTTAGGGGGCCTGATGTCACAGAACCGAAAAAAATGAAAAATACAAGGGGGGAAACGTGCCAACCCAAAGCCGACAGAAAGACAACAAGGTCGGCTCTGAGTTCCAGACGCGCGCATCCAAGAAAAATATTCGGACAGAAATCAATATGCTGCATGAGCATGAGCATGACCTAGCTAGCAAGGCACACAACTGAAGTCTAATCTTTTTTAGTTCCAATTGCAAATCCACCATCGACTTGCAACTAGAGAGCGACATTTTTTGTCCCGGTTGCGAGTCCATAACCTCACAACTGGAGCCCGACCTTTTTTTTATAGTTGATAGTCCCAACTTCGACTCATAACTGGGATAAGCTTTGTTTTTCCCAGTTGCAAGTTTAGCGTCGACCCGCAACTGGGCCCAACCTTTTTTGTCCCAGTCGCAAGTCAACCCTTGACTCGTAACTGGGGCCCAACACTTTTTTTTCCTAGTTGCAAGTCCACCCTCAACTCGCAAGTGGGGCGGTTTTTTCTTCTAGTTATAAGTCCACCCTTGACTCACAATTGGGCCCCGACATTTTTTTGTCCCAGTTGCAAGTCCACTATGGACTCACAATCATAGTTTGTTGCAAGTCCCGACCATAGTGTGTTGTTGTTGTCCTAGTAGAAAGTCCACCATCGATTCGAAATTGGGATGTGTTTTTTTCATAATCTCAGTTCAATTCCACCCTCGACTCGCAACTCGTATCACTGTTTTATATACTTGTCTCAGTTATAAGTTCACCCTCGACTTGCAACTAGGTACTTAGTTTGTTTTATCCGGTTGTAAGCCCACCATTGACTCGTAATTGGGCCTGTGTTTTTGTCTTTCATCCTAATTGCAAGTCCATGCTTAACTCACAACTAGAATCATAGTTTTTATCCCAGTTGCAAGTCGACTGTCGGGGGGATAGACCCCGGGCGGGGGCTATAAGCAAAAAAGGGTGGGGAGCATGGGTCGGTCGGTTCAGGGGCACTCTCGAGATTTCATTTCATTTCCCTTCCCTCTCCTCCTGGCTCAGGAGTATCGCGATGCACAGATCAAATGGGGGGTGGGGATATTCTCGAGGGCGGGCGCCCTCAGGCTCGGAAGAAAGAAATTTGATGAGGCGAAATTCGAAAACGTGGGATGGACTGGCTCGTGGCCTCGGAGAATAAGAACGACCACATGGAGGTTTTCAAATGGTTATTGGGACAAACCATTTGGACCGAGTCTAGAAGCATCTGGTAACCAGTTTTTTTCCAAGTGGGGCTCAAATGACTACATCCAAGTGAACGAACTCGAGGAGGATTTTAGCCTAGAAGACAAACTCGATAAAAAAGCCTAGTCATCCACCCGAGTGCCGCACCTGCGAGGACTAGAAAACCCTAACCTAAACTACTAACCGGAGCAAAGGCACCGGGATTCCCCTCCCCGCCGCCGGCCACCGGAGTCCACGGGCTCACCGGCGAAGCCTGGAAGGGACAGTTGCCCTGGCCGTTCTGCGAGCCCGTTCCCAAGAAGTCAGCCGCCGAGGCATTCATCCTCAGCTCCATTGTTCATGTACAACGGCCATGTGTGACGCAAGATGGATGACACCGACATCCACGGTGGAGTGCGCGCTGGCAGCGCTGCACAGGGAGGCTGTGCATGGCGGCTGATGACAATGCAGCACGCTTGAACTGCCGCGCACGATGGCCGCTACCGTGCTAGCGCGCATGCTATGGAGGGCATGTCCGGTCGCCCGACGAGCACTAGTAGAAAAGGGGGCAAAGGTCCAGGCCAGGTCAGCCCATTAGTCCCGGTTCAGTCCAGAACCGGGACCAATGGGGGCATTGGACCCGGTTCGTGAGCCCAGGGGGCCGGCCGGGCCACATGGGCCATTGGTCCCGGTTTGTCTGGACCTTTTGGTCCCGGTTGGTGGGACGAACCGGGACCAATGGGCCTCGCTCCTGGCCCACCACCATTGGTCCCGGTTGGTGGCTTGAACCGGGACCAAAGGCTCCCCTTTAGTCCCGGTTCATGCCACCAACCGGTACCAATGAGGTGCCTATATATACCCCCTCGCGTAAGAGCAGAGCACACTACTCTGTTTTTTCTGGCCGAGGGGGAGAGGGCTTGGTGGTGCTCTAGCTCACCTCCTATGCACACAAGGTGTTCGATGGAATGCCCGAGCCACACTACTTAAGCTTTCTCCTCTCCAAGCTCGACCTCCAAGCTCCATTTTCCTCAATATTTGTCTAGGTTTAGCGGTCCGTCACGCCCCGTCCCCGTCTTCACCGCCGTCGATCACCCATGCCGAGCTCATCGCCGGCACCACCGTGGTGAGCCTCTTGTTCTTATCTTCTTTCTGAAACGAAAAAATATTCTTACTTGTATGTTTACATAGATACTTGTATTATTTTCTTACTTTTATTATTGCATCTTATATAGTGCGATGGTTTTGGTATCCGCCCCCGTCGGCCCTCGTCCTGTCTATGATTCGGATGTGGTATATATATTATCTTTATAACTATTGGTTCATTTATTGTTTATGAAAATTATGCCGACCAACGTGACATAGATTTTATTTATGTAGGATGTATGTGAATCGGAAATTCCAACCGACCCTATTGTCGAGAGGTTAAATTTAGTTGAAGAAGAAAACAATTTGTTGAAGGAAAAAATAAAAAAAATGAGGAGGAGAAGATGATATTAGAGTTGCATGTTGCGGATGTCGTCGATGATCACAAGATCAAGATGGATGCAATGCGCTTGAAGATTAGAAAATATGCCATTCATACCGAGGCTTGGTATCATTATGTCGTTGGATCAATTGTTACCTTGGTTGCGATTATGATCGCATTTGTTTTCGCATTGAAATGTTTTACATAGTTTCAATGTATGGTTTAATTAATTAGATGCTCTAGAGAGCTATATGTTGTTAGATGAGAACTATGTATGTACTTTGGTTTTAATGTGATGATGAACTTCTATTAATTTGGACACTAATTATATATAATGCACGCAGATGAACTGGCAATGGATGTACGGTGACAGACACACCTCCGAGTACATTAAGTGCGTGCATGAGTTACTCGATGCGGCTGAGGCAAACAAGCAGAATGGTTTTATGTGTTGTCCATGCACTGAATGTGGGAATACGAGGTCTTACTCTAACCAGAAAATCCTTCACTCCCACCTGCTTTACAAGGGTTTCATGCCACACTATAATGTTTGGACGAGGCACGGAGAAATAGGGGTTATGATGGAAGACGACGAAGAAGAAGAGTACGATGACAACTATGTGCCCCTGAATACGGTGATGCTGCAACGGGGGGAGCTGGTGAAGATTAAGAGGAACCAGACAATGTGCCCAATGATGCTGCAATAGGTGAAGCTGCTGAAGATCAAGAGGAACCAGACGATGTGCCCGATGATGATGATCTCCGCTGGGTCATTGTCGATGCAAGGATGCAATGCGAAAGTCAAAAGGAGAAGCTGAAGTTTGATCACATGTTAGAGGATCACAAAAAAGGTTGTACCCCAATTGCAAAGATGGCAACACAAAGCTCGGTACCGTACTAGAATTGCTGCAGTGGAAGGCAGAGAATGCTATGGCTGACAAAGGATTTGAGAAGCTACTGAAAATATTGAAGAAGAAGCTTCCAAAGGATAACAAATTGCCCGACAGTACATACACAGCAAAGAAGGTCGTATGCCCTCTAGGATTGGAGGTGGAGAAGATACATGCATGCCCTAATGACTGCATCCTCTATCGCGGTGCATACAATGATCTGAACGCATGCCCGGTATGCGGTGCATTGCGGTATAAGATGAGACGAGATGACCCTGGTGATGTGGACGGCGAGCCCCCCAGGAAGAGGGTTCCTACGAAGGTGATGTGGTATGCTCCTATAATACCACGGTTGAAACGTCTGTTCAGAAACGAAGAGCATGCCAAGTTGATGCGATGGCACAGTGAGGACCGTAAGAAAGACGGGAAGTTGAGAGCACCCGCTGACGGGTCGCAGTGGAGAAAAATCGAGAGAAAGTACTGGGATGAGTTTGCAAAGGACCCAAGGAACGTATGGTTTGCTTTAAGCGCGGCTGGCATTAATCCGTTCGGGGAGCAGAGCAGCAATCACAACACCTGGCCCGTGACTCTATGTATGTATAACCTTCCTCCTTGGATGTGCAGGAAGCGGAAGTTCATTATGATGCCAGTTCTCATCCAAGGCCCTAAGCAACCCGGCAACGACATTGATGTGTACCTAAGGTCATTAGTTGAAGAACTTTTACAGCTGTGGAATGGAAATGGTGTATGTACGTGGGATGAGCACAGACAGGAGGAATTTAACCTAAAGGTGTTGCTGTTCGTGACCATCAATAATTGGCCCGCTCTCAGTAACCTTTCAGGACAGACAAACAAAGGATACCACGCATGCACGCACTGTTTAGATGACACCGAAAGTATATACCTGGACAAATGCAGGAAGAATGTGTACCTGGGCCATCATCGATTTCTTCCGACCAACCATCAATGTCGATAGAAAGGCAAGCATTTCAAAGGCGAGGCAGATCACCGGAAGAAGCCCGCCATGCGTATCGGTGATCACGTACTTGCTATGGTCAATGATTTACACGTAATATTTGGAAAGGGTCCCGACGGACTAGCTGTTCCAAATGACACTGAGGGACACGCACCCATGTGGAAGAAGAAATCTATATTTTGGGACCTACCCTACTGGAAAGACCTAGAGGTCCGCTCTTCAATCGACGTGATGCACGTGATGAAGAACCTTTGTGTGAACCTGCTAGGCTTCTTGGGCGTGTATGGGAAGACAAAAGATACACCCGAGGCACGGGAGGACCTGCAACGTTTGCACAAAAAAGACGGCATGCCTCCGAAGCAGTATAAAGGTCCTGCCAGCTACGCTCTTACGAAAGAAGAGAAAGAAATCTTCTTTGAATGCCTGCTCAGTAGGAAGGTCACGACTGGCTTCTCGTCGAATATAAAGGGAATAATAAATATGCCAGAGAAAAAGTTTCAGAACCTAAAGTCTCATGACTGCCACGTGATTATGACACAACTGCTTCCGGTTGCATTGAGGGGGCTTCTATCGGAAAACGTCCGATTAGCCATTGTGAAGCTATGTGCATTCCTCAATGCAATTTCTCAGAAGGTGATCGATCCAGAAATCGTACCAAGGCTAAGGAGTGATGTGGCGCAATGTCTTGTCAGTTTCGAGCTGGTGTTCCCACCATCCTTCTTCAATATCATGACGCACGTCCTAGTTCATCTAGTTGACGAGATTGTCATTCTGGGGCCCGTATTTCTACACAATATGTTCCCCTTTGAGAGGTTCATGGGAGTCCTAAAGAAATATGTCCGTAACCGCGCTAGGCCAGAAGGAAGCATCTCCATGGGCCATCAAACAGAGGATGTTATCGGGTTTTGTGTTGACTTCATTCCTGGCCTTAAGAAGATAAGTCTCCCTAAATCGCGGTATGAGGGGAGACTGACTAGAAAAGGCACTCTTGGAAGTGACTTAATAATATGCAGGGACGGATATTCTTGGTCTCAAGCATACTACACAGTTCCATCTCCATGGGCCATCAAACAGAGGATGTTATCGGGTTTTGTGTTGACTTCATTCCTGGCCTTAAGAAGATAAGTCTCCCTAAATCGCGGTATGAGGGGAGACTGACTAGAAAAGGCACTCTTGGAAGTGACTTAATAATATGCAGGGACGGATATTCTTGGTCTCAAGCACACTACACAGTTCTACAGAACTCTACCTTGGTGACCCCATATGTCGATGAACACAAGAACAGTCTGTGCTCCAAACACCCAGAGCAGTGCGACGACTGGATTACATGTGAACACATCAGGACTTTCAGCAGTTGGTTGGAAACACGTCTCAGAGGTGACAACACTGTTTGTGATGAGTTGTACTTGTTATCCGGGGGACCATCTTTGACTGTATTGACATACAAAGGATACCAGATAAATGGGAATACATTTTACACGATCACCCACTAGTAGAAAAAGGGCCTTTAGTCCCGGTTCATAAGGGCCTTTAGTCCCGGTTCTGGAACCGGGACTAAAGGGTTGGTACTAATGCCCTGACCCTTTAGTCCCGGTTCAAACCAGAACCGGGACTAAAGGCCCTCCATGTGGCCGGTCCACCTTTAGTCCCGGTTGGTAACACCAACCGGTACTAAAGGAAATTTTCTGATTTTTTTTAATTTTTTTTTGAATTTTTTTGAATTTTTTTATTTTCAAATTTCTGAATTATTTTAACCTCTAATCTCTAATCACCCCTCATCACTGCTCAATTTAATCTCTAATCACCCCTTATCATTCCAAATCATCTAACTTCCCGGACGGTCACCCATCCTCCCACTCCCCCAGCCTGAGCACGCTTAACTTCTGGGTTCTATTCTCCCTCGTTTCCAAGTCTGCACTCATTGTTTTCCTGACAATAGTAAGATGTCAATCCTATTAACCCTCAGGAGTTTAGCTTGAGCATGAAGTCACACATTTCACTGTTTGAGTTTGAAACTATTGTTTTGAAAAACAATAATTTTTTACTAACACTAATATTTCTTGAATAAGTAGTTTGACCATAGTTTGTCCACAGTTTGCCATAGTTTGACCAGATTTGACCAAAATTCAAAAAACTGACCTAATTATTTAATAACACTAATATTCTTGAATAATTATTTAGTAACACTAATACTTCTTGAATAAGTAGTTTGACCATAGTTTGACCAGATTTAATGAAAATTTAAAAAAACTGAAATTTGAGCATAACTTTTTTTCCTTTTGGAATATGAGGATTCTACAAATTTGCAAACAGGCTGTAGGCGGTCTCCATCGGATGTAACTTTTCGAGTAGATGATTTTTCATATAAAAAACTTTTTAATCCAAGTTCGTATGCAAAAGTTATGCCCATTTTACAAATTCTAGAGAGATTTTGTAAATAAAGTCGAAATTCATATTTGTAAATTTTCCCAACAACTAGACCACATATCACATGGGAAACTTATTTTATTTTATTTTATTGACATTTCCATCATTTTCTTTTGTTTTTTCTAAAACTGAAAAGGCGGTCCACGGTGGGGGGGGGAGAGTTTGAAAATGGGACCTTTAGTACCGGTTCGTGCCATGAACCGGTACTAATGCCTCAAAGCCCATTAGTCCCGGTTGGTGGCACCAACCGGGACTAAAGGTCTAACCTTTAGTACCGGTTGGTGCCACCAACCGAGACTAATGGGCATCGCACCCTTTAGTCCCGGTTCGTGGCACGAACCGGGACTAAAGGGCCCAGGTGAACCGGGACTAATGCCTTAGCCGTACGAACCAGGATAAATGCACCCATTGGTCCCGGTTCTGGACTGAACCGGGACTAATGGGCTTACCCGGCCTGGACCAAAGCCCCCTTTTCTACTAGTGACCCAAGATCAAAAGAGCACCAACCAAAATAGCAGTGCCCGCTTTGATGCAGCAACCGAGAGCGGAAAGGACACATATTATGGTTACATATTGGACATATGGGAACTTGACTACGGACATGATTTTAAGGTCCCTTTGTTTAAGTGCAAATGGGTCAATCTGTCAGGAGGCGGGGTACAGGTAGACCCATAGTACGGAATGACAACAGGGATCTGAAAAATCTTGGGTACACTGACGAACCGTTCGTCCTAGCCAATGATGTGGCACAGGTTATCTATGTGAAGGACATGTCTACCAAACCGAGAAAAAGAAAAGATAAGGAAGTGAATACATCATACGATGAGCCAAAGCGCCACAAAGTTCTTTCAGGAAAAAGGGACATCCTAGGAGTGGAGGGCAAGACAAACATGTCTGAAGATTATGAAAAGTTTCATGAAATTCCTCCCTTCAATGTCAAGGTTGACCCAAGCATCCTGATAAACGATGAAGATTATCCATGGTTACGGCGCAATAAGCAAATGACACAAGCGAAGAAAAAGTGAAGACTTTCTCCCGCAACTATTATGATGATACCATGCCAACTTTTTCAGAGTTCATTTGAAAACTATGAATTTAGGTCGAATTTTCTCTATAGGTGCGTCTATGTTCATTTTTTTAGTAAAGTTAATCACAAACTTATGATTCACACAAATTTCAAAGAATTCAAATTTTAACTATTCAAATTTGAAAACTAATGGCACTAACAGAAAGTTTATAATTTTTCTAAAACTAATGGCAGTAACAGAAAGTTTATAATTTTGCTGACCTGAAAGCAAAAAAGAAATAAAAAATTAAAGCAAAAAACAAAAGAAAATAAATAATGCAGAAAACAAAACAAAAAATCTGGGAAAAAATAAAAATAGCAACAATAAGTATTTTTTAAATAGAAACAAAATAAAATAAATAAAGCAACAAAGAAAACAAAAAAACTAAAAAAGTGTTTTCAAATTTGAAAACTAATGGCACTAACAGAAAGTTTATAATTTTTCTAAAACTAAAAGCAAAAAGAATTAGAAACTAAAGCAAAAAATAAAAGAAAATTAATAATGCAGAAAACAAAACAAAAAAAACTGGAAAAAAATAGCAACAATAAGTATTTTGTTGTAAGTAGAAACAAAATAAAATAAATAAAGCAACAAACAAAAAAAAACAAAAAAGTGTTTTCAAATTTGAAAACTAATGGCACTAACAGAAAGTTCAGAATTTTCTAAAACTAAAAGCAAAAAAGAATTAAAAAATAAAGCAAAAAACAAAAGAAAATAAATAATGCAGAAAACAAAACAAAAAAACTGGAAAAAAATAGCAACAAAAATAAATAAATAAAGCAACACAGAAAAAAAAGTGCCACCTACTGGGCCCCTACGGCCTGAATACGACTAGAAACCCTACCATGGGCTAGGATTCAGGCCCGCAGGAGGCCCTGTAGGCCCACAGGCACACAACGCAAGGTTAGGACCCAAAGCCTGCATTTGATAGGAGCTCGAGAGGGAAGGCGCGACAGCGCTTATAAACCACTCTCGAGCTCTCTCAGCTAGCGAGGTGGGACTAAAGTTTTGGCGCGGTGCAGCACAAGGCCTTTGGTCCCGGTTGGTGCCAGCAACTTGGACTAAAGGGGGCATTGGTCCCGGTTCGTGGCACAAACCGGGACCAATGCCCCCCTTTAGTCCCGGTTGGTGCCACCAACTGGGACCAAAGGCCGCCGCTTCCCGCCCTTTGGGCTGCTGAAAAGAGGCCTTTGGTCACGGTTGGTGGCACCAACCGGGACTAAAGGGGGCATTGGTCCCGGCTGAAAAGAGGCCTTTGGTCGCGGTTGGTGGCACCAACCGGGACTAAAGGGGGCATTGGTCCCGGTTTGAGCCACGAACCGGGACCAATGCCTTTGCTATATAAGCAACACTTGGGAAATTTTCAGATTTCCCTCGCCAGTTGCCCCCGACGACGCCGACGTCCTCGACGCCGCCAGGCTGCCCCGACGCCACCCGCCGCCCCCGCCATCGCCGTCGCCCGCGCCCGTTGTCGCCGTCACCCGCGCCCTCGCCGGCCGTCACCCGCGCCCGTCTTCGCCATCGCCCGCGCCCTCGCCCGCGCCCTCGTCGCCCGCGCCAGTCCTCGCCGTCGCCCGTGCCCTTGCCGGCCGTCGCCCGCGCCCATCGTCGTCGTCGCCTGCGCCCTCGTCGGCCATCGCCCGCGCCCGTCGTCCCCATCGCCCGCGCCATCGCCCGTGCCCTCGTCCGCGCCCTCGTCCCCCGCGCCGAGCGGTAGAGGAAACCCTAATTAGCAAGTATCGTCGGTGTGAGATACATGTGGCCGTCGGTGTCGGACACTACATGCATGTCCCACAAGTGACGTGGGGGCGACCCTCGACGACCCTCGTTCCCGATAAAAAAAGAGGAAGAAGAAAAAAAAAGAGGAGAAGAAAGAATAGAGGTGTTCTTCTCCTCTATTCTTTCTTCTCCTCTTTTTTTTCTTCTTCCTCTTCTTTTTTTATCCTTGAAGCATTGTCGAGGCCACCCCAAACCCTGGAGAAGCAGCGTCGAGGCCACCCCAAACCCTAGAGAAGCAGCGTCGAGGCCACTAATTAATATTAGTTCTACGTTTGCCACTAATATATCC
This sequence comes from Triticum urartu, assembly GCF_056163025.1. Classification (NCBI taxonomy): domain Eukaryota; kingdom Viridiplantae; phylum Streptophyta; class Magnoliopsida; order Poales; family Poaceae; genus Triticum; species Triticum urartu. The sequence continues at coordinate 663,006 of NC_141879.1, forward strand.
ATCTGTCATGTTTGAATAATAATTGCCATGTTGTAAATATTTGTAGAAACTATGGACACCGCCCGAGACGAAGTATAAGAAGAGTTGTTGGGGGACATAATCGCACGAGGAAGTGATGCCGTCTGCTCGTTGTTTCTCAACGACACCGATGGTCTGGAAGCAGCTGGCTATGATTATGATGGCTCCAGTGACCTAATGCCGGTGCAAGAAGGAGACCGTGAGGACGGCTCCGGTGACCCAATGCCGGTGCAAGAAGGAGACCATGATGATGTCTCCGGTGACCGAACCGAGTCCGGCGAGGTATATATATTAGTTAATCCTGTGCTGACTAGCTAATTGATGCATTCATTGTTTTGGTATGTACACATATTAATTAAGTCTTTGTTCTTTTTTTCTAGCCCTCCGGATCGAGCACAACTTCGATAAAGAGACGAGGCCCGAAGAAAAAATTGAGCTCGGATGAAAGGTTTGAGATCATAGTAATCGCGCCCGACGGCCAACCGATTGAACCCATCCGAACAAAGAGCGCATTTGTTGCTCAGTGCGGGGTTCTGGTTAGGGACAAGATCCCGATCAGCATCCAGCAATGGTTAAAGCCAGCTACAGAAGACCCTGAGGTGTCTTATGTCAATGATATGCAGAAAAATGATCGTTGGACTGAGCTGAAGTCAAATTTCACCCTACCGCCAGAGGATGATCCGGAGAAGCCAGTTAAAGAGCAATTAATCAAGTCTTTTGCTCGTAAGAGGATGGCAGAACTATTCAGGAGGTGGAAGAAAGAGCTGAATAAGTTTGTCGATAAAAAAGAGACACCAGAATTCAAGGGCAGATATGAGAAGATCAGACATCACTGGCCCGCATTTTTGGCCCACAAGACATCGGAAAAGAGTAAGAAGATGTCGGCGACAAACAAGCAAAATGCTGCGAAGAAGAGGCATCACCATCGCACGAGGTCAGGTGGCTACCTCGTAGTCCGTCTTAAGTGGGCCAAGACTGAGAATGATCTGGTTGATAAAGGGATCAAACCAGAGACAATTAACTGGCCAGACCGTTGCCGGACTTGGTTCTTCGGGGCTGGCGGAACCTTGGACCCTGTATCAGGGAAGTGCATTTGGACGGACGAGCAAATGGAAATACCAGTCAAGAGGCTTAAGCACTATATCGAAGCAGCGCAGCAAGGGACGTTCGTTCCAGACAGAGAGAACGACGAGCTCACAATGGCCCTCGGGAATCTTGAGCACCCTGGACGGACACGAGGCACGTCAGGCTCCATTCCGTGGAAGGCTGGGTTTCCGGACGCAGGCGGTTACAAATGCCACGAGAGGAGGAAGAAAGTGGAGCAGACACAACTGCATGCGCTGCACGCTAGGATACAAGCGATAGAGGAACGAGAAGCAAATCGCAGCAAACAAACTGCCGAAGCTTCCCCCGAAGCTACCCCGCCATCTCAGCGGAGAAGCAGCATGGCTTCCACCGAGCTGCTTCAGCCGGAGCATGTCTTGACTGCTCCTACCAGCTATCCCGTGGATGCTATCACGGAGTCTCGAAATTGCCACCTTATGCTATCAAGGCGGCTGTTGGCTTTGTTTTTCCTACTGAACCCGGCGCAACTTTTCACTGCCGTCCGATTCCAGAAGGATATGCTAGGGTGATGGTCGATGAAATAACAGAGGGATTTGAGGACCTCCAGCTTGACCACCCTACCGGTGAAGGGGAGACTCGGCTGGGTTCTGCTCTGAAGACTCCATGCCTATGGCGGAAGGAGCTCATCAACCTTCCGAACTAGACGCCTCCGCCTCCTACTCCTCTTCCGGCGAGTCAGGGCACTCCGCCTCCTCCACCGCCTCCTCCTCCAGCTAGTGACGATCAGGGCACTCGGCCGGCTCCTTCTCCGGCGCGTGGCGGCACTCCGCCTCCTTCTCCATCTCCGCCTCGTCAGCAAGGGCGGAAGAGACCCGCTGCCGCTCCGGCTGCTCCGGCGCATCGTAGTCCTTCTCCTCCGCCTCGTAAGCAAGTAAAGAAGACATCCGCTCCGTCTGCTCTGCCGGCGTCTAGCAGTACAGCTAAAGGCGGGAGGACATACAGATTCGGTCCTTCTCTGAAGACTCCAGAGAAGTTACCATATGAGAGGACCCCGGAGGAGAACGCCGAGATCGCGCGAGAAGAAGTGAGGAACTTCTTTGAAGGGATGAAAGCAAAGAAACATCCACCTCTGGAGGAGAAGGTAGATCCGGTGAAAGCGAAGCGCACTCTGACTGCCCTGACAAAACCACCCAAGTCTCCGCCGAAAGGCAACTATGAGTGCATTATTGGAAAGGCATTTGCCGAAGCGGAGCGGTCGGGAAGTACTGTCAGTGATCAAAGGTTGAAAGAACGACGAGCTGGGAAACAAATTGCCCAGCTCGGCGAACAAGCGAAGCAATCGTGCTCCCCGCTCAAGGTGCCTAGCGACATCGTCGCTAATGATCCGAGGATGGTGCCCAGTTATAGCAATCTTGGAGATTACCTGCCTGACGATGTACATTATGATTTCATGGAGGTGCAGATACAAAGATACGAGTACGGGAAGCCTCTCGTCAAAGATGAAAGATCTCTATCAACGATGATGCGAAGATTGCATGATTGGTACTTGAAAATCTGCAGAGAGTCTGGGGGGAGGAGTACTTTGTATGTGAGAGTTAAAAAGGAGCATGACCTCGTTGGAATTGAACTATTGCTTGTTCCATTTGAGGAGTTCTTTCAGTTTTTCAATCAATTGGCCCTCGATAAAGCAACGGTCACCTGCTACTGTCTGTAAGTAGTACTACTTCTGTCATTAAGTCTCTCTATATAGCTCAGCTCTTTCATTGCATGTATTTATAATTATCCTCACTATATTATGCAGATTGAAGATCGTCGAATTGAAGAAAAGACAAATCAGTGATATTGGGTTCATTAACACAAATCTCATAGATGCAACTCAGGTTAAATTTCATGCCGCGGATACCGAGGCCAACTTTCTACGATCGTTGGTAATAAATGAAAACAAAGATATAATACTCTTTCCTTACAACTTCAAGTGAGTGTTACTATCTTGTGCATATTCGGTTTCCCTTATATATTAGTCAAGGTTATAATAATGTAATTGATGAGTTATGCATGCGTGTGCAGTTTCCACTATATTCTCCTAGAGATTAAGCTTGAGCAGGGACTAGTAACCGTCTTAGACTCGAGACGAAAAGATCCCTAGGACTATGCAGACATGACTCAAATGCTCGAGAAGTAAGTTAAATCGATCATTATCCACCATAACAACAACTTTGTTCATTTCCTGATATATCAAGTAATTGTTTTCTTTGTCTGGTAGGGTTTCGAGAAAATTCACCAAAAAAGCTCCGGGACTGCCGAAGAAGCTGCAATTTAGACACCCAAAAGTAAGTACTATAGTAGCATGTTCCGCGCATCTCCTAGTGATTCAAGCGCTAGTTTCATCAATACCATTTGGCATTCTTGCTTATCAGTTTGATTGACCTCTATTTCTTGTAAAGTGGTTGTGGCAGGAACAAGGGAATGATTTCTGTGGATACTACGTTTGTGAGTCCATCCGCCACTCTGACGAACAATATGAAGTGCGTAAATAACAACATTCACAATTTTATTTTATTACCATCATTTGTGTTGAGTTTCATTCATTCATATATGTATGTATTGACCCCCTTCTTCAAATTAGACGTTTCGGAAGTGGGATGAACTCCTAGCACCAGTTCGCATGCGAGCAATTCAAGAGGAATTGGCAGCATTCTTTCTTGACCACGTGATCGCTGAAGACGGAGAATACTATGTGGACCATGCGTCCGTATGTTAGGAGATTATATTTGTAAGAGATAATTATTGTATATATGTAGCCGGTAGTGTCGGATAGATATACGAGAACTTGTTGTTCGACCAATCTCTCAGAGAAGGAGAGGTGGTCGATATCACTTTTCTCTGTATGCATATATGTTCATGACGATCTTCTGTTTCCTTCGTTTGCTTACTAGCTAGCTAGTGTGTCTAGTCCTCTCTATACGTATGTATAGTACGTAGCGTCGACCAAGCACCTATTAATTATAGCTAGCTAACACAATATATTAATTATAGCTAGCTAACACAATATATGAAACACCTAAATTAACCCCCCAAAACCCCCAACCCCCCCCTTTAAAAAAAACAAAAACCCCAGCCACAGAAATGCTGACGCGTGGATACCTATTGGTCCCGGTTGGTGCCACCAACCGGGACCAAAGGCCCTCCTGCCTGGGCTCCACGCACAGGCCACGTGGAGGCCCATCTGTCCCGGTTCTGGATTGAACCGGGACTAAAGGGACAGGGCATTAGTACCGACCCTTTAGTCCCGGTTCAGGAACCGGGACAAAAGGCCCTTACGAACCGGGACAATAGGCCCATTTTCTACTAGTGGAGCCGTCCTCGCTAGCAGCCAGAATACCGCCGAGCCGCTGGTTTCGCGTCTGTGGGGCCTCCCTCGGTCACCGCACTCTGCACCGTGCTCCGGGCGCGTCAAGCTCATCACCGTGCCTACAAGAAAGAGTTGCACGACAGCCGCCCAGAAGCCATTTGATAAAATGACCCATAGAAAGAGAGTTGTGAAGAAGATGACCATTTACACATTGATAGGTGGGCCCGTGTCTTATTTGTCACATCAGTCGGTCAAACTTTTTGGTTTTCGCCCCTACCTATCGGGTTCGCTATTTTCTCAAGCAAACTCGATGATTAGTGCTCCGCGTTACTGGTTAGGCAGAGTTGTACCCTGCCACAAATGTGGTACCAAGTTGTTACCCTATCCCGAACTGTGATGGTTTTGGGTAAATCTATATCTATATCTATACCTAACAATAAAGGGGGTATTATTTCTGTCGGTACACCATCGAAATTGCCCCCAAAGTATTATCCACCAGTGCCACCGATAAAAAACGTTTCACAAAGAGAAGTTTTCTTGTTGGGCCGACCCATGCAGTAAGGACCTCCTATACTACGCTCTGCACACTAGGAGAAAAAGCAACGAGCCCATCCGGGTTGGCCCATGTCCAGGTGGCCTTTGTTATAAATTTCATTTTTTTCCTTTTTCTTTTCATTTTATGTTTTCATTTTTTCTACTTTAAATAATTTAGTACTTAAAAAATTTCTTTAAAATAAAATAAATAAATTTTTGAAATAAAATATTTAATAAATCATAAAATGTTTGTGGCTTGAAAAAATGCTCGTGATTTTATAAATAAAATTTGAAATAAAATGTTTAATAAATCATAAAATGTTTGTGGATTCAAAACATGCTCGTGATTTTATAAAAACATTGCTTATTATAAAATAATTTATGAATTTTGAAAAAAGGTTTAGGAAATTGAAAAATGTTCATGATTTTTTAAAAAGTTTGTCTATTATTTTTTTAATGAAATTGAATAAGAATTCCAAATTCAAAAATTGTTCATGAATGAAAAAATATCCTAAAACTTCAAAAACTATTCATGACTTACATGATAGTCTATTCATTCATAAACTATTTGCTAAATAGTATATTCAGAAAATGATCATGCATTTCAAAAAATGTTTTTTAAATCAGAAAAAGTTTTGTGAATTTCAAAAATCGTTCCAACAATTTCAAAAAATCTTCGTCGATTCTAGAAATGTTCACCGATTCAAGGAAATTGTTTACGAAAATGTTTAGAAATTTTAAAAAATATTTGCAAAGAATATAAAATGTCCATGAATTGAAAAAATATTTTTGATTTTAGAAAATGTTTAAAATATTTGAAATATTGTTTAGAATTTTTGATTTTAGTAAATTTTTGAATTCAATTTTTTTAAAATGTTCACAATTTCAAATATGTGCACGAGTTTAAAAAAATGCTCATGATTTCAAGAAAATTGAGAGTGATAGTGTATCTTGGTGATGCTGCAAAATGTGGTCATGGTCATTGAAGATTATTTCTTCCCTTGCAATGCACAGGCCCTTTTGCTAGTAACTCATATAAGGATGATGCATCATGAGAAATAATCTTTTTGATATAAATAATGTTATGTTGAATTGGCCCAGCGTCGTCCATTGTGCGGTGATCCGATCCGTTTTTTTGGTCGTCCTTTCCCTACGACCTTTCCGGCTCTGCCATCTATGTATAAGAAGATTATGGTCATAGCTTTATGGACTGAAACGCAACGACCTGATGGGCAGCCTACCAACAGATCTGATGGGCAGCCACCGTCCCCGTCCCCGTCCGCCTCGTCGTCATCAGGAGATTATGGTCGGCGGTGAATCCGTTTGAATGCGCTCTTGGGCCTTGAGCTGGGTGCGCCAGGGGGTGGGCCGGTTCTGAGTGAGCCGGGCCCGTGCGTGGTTGGGCCGGTGTTAACTTGGTATGAGGCCCAGCCTAACCAAGCAACTACGTCGATCACTCCTGCAGCCCCATGCACGTTCGTTGTTCCTCGAGTTTGTCTGCCATCGATTCGATCTAGGGTTTTGAGTCAGAGCCGGTCGAGGTTTTGTGATCGTGGTGCAGGGCGGGCAAGGCGCATCCCCCCACTCCACGTCATGGCTAGTCGAGGTGCTGTGCCACCCCCTGGCAAGTTTGTAGCCCCGAGTGGTGCTGGCCGCGGAGGGCTAGTGCCGCCAACGGGGGCTGGCCGCGGCAGGAATGGTCCGCCGCCGGGAATGGGCCGCGGTGGAGTCGGCCTGCAGTCCGGGACTGGCCGCGGTGGGGTTGCCCCGCTGCCGGGAGCTGGGGACAGCAGGGCGGCGCAGGAGGCCAACGGCCCTAGGCTGCTAGCGGCTGGCGGAGTGCCCGGACATGGCGCAGTTGGCCGCGGGTCTGTTCCTGTGGGCGCTCGGCCCCGGACGCCGGTGGTGGTTCCGCAGTCGGCTATGGGTCGGGGTGGTCCTAGACCCCCGGTGCCAAACCCGGCTGCTGCCGCGGGCCGAGGCACTTCGGGACCGAGGCCGCCTCCTCCAGCTACTGGCTTCCAGCCATGTCCGGTGACAGTGCCGCCCGGTGCCAGGCCGCCGCATTTTGTGGCCCGACAGTCGCAGAATTCAGTGGCGCCAGTGCTGACGTAGGCACAGTTGCCACATGCTTCAGTCGATGGGGGTGATTCGACTGCACCTCGTGGTCAATGGGGCGATGATGGGTATAACGATTATGGTGATGGACAGCCCCGGGGATACTCATCCACGGGTGGTGGTCGGGGGTATTCCTGGCAGAGCAATGGTTCGGCTGAGAGGCCTTTCATGGGGTCAACGGGAGGCTTTGTCGAAGGGGCGTATGGACTGGGACATTGATGACCCACAAGTATAGGGGATCTATCGTAGTCCTTTCGATAAGTAAGAGTGTCGAACCCAACGAGGAGCAGAAGGAAATGATAAGCGGTTTTCAGCAAGGTATTCTCTGCAAGTATTGAAATAAGTGGTAACAGATAGTTTTGTGATAGGATAAATTGTAACGAGCAACAAGTAACAAAAGTAAATAAAGTGCAGAAAGGTGGCCCAATCCTTTTGTAGCAAAGGACAAGCCAGAACAAACTCTTATAATAGGAAAAGCGCTCCCGAGGACACATGGGAACATCGTCAAGCTAGTTTTCATCACGTTCATATGATTCGCGTTCGATACTTTGATAATTTGATATGTGGGTGGACCGGTGCTTGGGTGATGTTCTTAATTGAACAAGCATCCCACTTATGATTAACCTATATTGCAAGCATCCGCAACTACAACAAAAGTATTAAGGTAAACCTAACCATAGCATGAAACATGTTGATCCAAATCAGCCCCTTACGAAGCAACGCATAAACTAGGGTTTAAGCTTCTGTCACTCTAGCAACCCATCATCTACTTATTACTTCCCAATGCCTTCCTCTGGGCCCAAATAATGGTGAAGTGTTATGTAGTCGACGTTCACATAACACCACTAGAGGCTAGACAACATACATCTTATCAAAATATCAAACGAATACCAAATTCACATGACTACTCATAGCAAGACTTCTCCCTTGTCCTCAGGAACAAACGTAATTACTCACAAAGCATATTCATGTTCATAATCAGAGGTGTAATAATATGCATATACGATCTGAACATATGATCTTCCACCAATTAAACCAACTAGCATCAACTACAAGGAGTAATCAACACTACTAGCAACCTACTAGCACCAATCCCGGACTTAGAGACAAGAATTGGATACAAGAGATGAACTAGGGTTTGGAGATGAGATGGTGCTGGTGAAGATGTTGATGGAGATTGCCCTCTCCCGCTGAGAGGAGCGTTGGTGATGATGATGGTGATGATTTCCCCCTCCGGGAGGGAAGTATCCCCGGCAGAACAGCTCTGCCGGAGCTCTAGATTGGATCCGCCAAGGTTCCGCCTCGTGGCGGCGGAGTCTCGTCCCGAAAAGTTCCTTCCTATTTTTTTCTCATCGAAAGACTTCATATAGGAGAAGATGGACGTCAGAGAGCCATCAGGGGGCCCACGAGGTAGGGGGCGCACCCTAGGGGGGGCGCCCCCCACCCTCGTGAGAAGGGTGTGGGCCCCCTGGCCTTCATCTTTTGCGAGTATTTTTCTTTATTTATTTTAAGACGTTCCGTGGAGTTTTAGGAATTTTGGAGTTGCGTAGAATAGGTCTCTAATATTTGCCCCTTTTCCAGCCCAGAATTCCAGCTGCCGGCATTCTCCCTCTTTATGTAAACCTTGTAAAATAAGAGAGAATAGCCATAAGTGTTCTGACATAAAGTGAAATAACAGTCCATAATGCAATAAATATTGATATAAAAGCATGATGCAAAATGGACGTATCAACTCCCCCAAGCTTAGAACTCGCTTGTCCTCAAGCGAAAAGCCGATAACAATAAATATGTCCTCATGTTTAGAGGTAGAGGCGTCGATAAAAATAAAATACGGAAATGGAGGAATCATGATTATTCTCATAACAACAACATATATAGATTTTGTCATATGATTACTTATGTTCAAGTGATGATCTATTCACAATGCAAAAGTGTAAATCATAAACCTTATTGGGCTCCAACAAACTATAATCTCAGTCATTGAAGCAATTGCAATTTATCATAACATCGGAAAGAGTCTATGTCAGAGCTAAAAAGCAAGTCCACATACTCAACTATCATTTAGTCCTCCATAATTGCTAACACTCACGCAATACTTGTGCTTACAGAGTTTTAATCGGACACAGAGAAAGATAGGGGCTTATAGTTTTGCCCCACAACCTTTTACCTCAAGGGTAATGTCAACAATAATGGTTCATGCTCCCCTACATCCAATTAGATATATATATCATGTTCTTTCCAACATGCTGAGCTTGCCAAAGGATAAAATGAAAAAGGAAAGGTGAAGATCACCGTGACTCTTCCATAAGGTAGAAGATAATAATAAAGGATAGGTCCTTCGCAGAGGGAAGCAGAGGTTGCCATGCACTTTTATGGTTGGATGCACAAAATCTCAATGCTAAAGAACGTCACTTTATATTGCCCCTTGTGATATGAACCTTTATTATGCAGTCCGTTGCTTTTATTACTTCCACATCACAAGATCGTATAAAGCTTATTTCTCCCACACCAATCAATCATACATATTTAGAGCAATTTTTATTGCTTTGCACCGATGAGAACTTACTTGAAGGATCTTACTCAATCCATAGGTAGATATGGTGGACTCTCATGGCAAAACTGGTTTAGGGATATTTGGAAGCACAAGTAGTATTTCTACTTGGTGCTGAGAATTTGGCTAGCATGAGGGGGAAAGGCAAGCTCAACAAGTTAGAGGAACCATGACAACATACTTTATCTCAGATATAAGAAAGACATAACTCATTACGTTGTCTTCCTTGTCCAACATCAACTCTTTAGCATGTCGTATTTTAATGAGTGCTCCCAATCATAAAAGATGTCAATGACAATATATCTATATGTGAAAACCTCTCTTTCCTTATTATTTCCTATTAATTGCAACAATGACCAAAGCTATGTCTGCCAACTCCCAACAACTTTTAATCATCATACTCTTTCTATGTGAAGTCATTACTCTCAATAAGATCAATATGAACTTTTTGTTTCTTTTTTTCTTTCTTTTATCTTTTCTTTTATTCACCCAAGATCATGGCAAAATAGTTAAGCCCTTGACCCAACACTAATCTTTATTATATATAACTCACGGACTCGATTACATAGAGAGATCATAAAGCAAAGCTCAAAACTAGATCATGCCATAAACTTTATTCTACTAGATCAAGATACTACTAATAGGATCGAACTAAGAAAAACGGTAAAGATAGGAGTTGTGATTGTGATACGATACCGGGGCACCTCCCCCAAGCTTGGCAGTTGCCAAGGGGAGTGCCCATACCCAGATACTCAATTCTTCTTTGTTGGAGGAGACGGTGGGGGTGTTGTTGATGATGCGAGCTTGTCATCCATCTTCCAAGGCATAGGTTCACCATCATAGAAAGATGATCGAGTCTCCGGAATCCTCAAATCTGTAGACAAACTCATTCTTTTGAATCTATATTCATACTCACGGTTTTGGTTTTGAAGGTCATAGACTTGGGCTTGGAGGTGCTCGATCTTCTCATGTAGCTTGAAGATGGCCTCCTCGGTGTTCTTGGCATCCGGCTTGTAATTGTTAGTGAACTCCGCGAGCATCATGTGGCTAGCGTTGATTCCACACTCCACCATCCTTTGGCACTTGAAAACTTGTTGCTCCACTGCTTCGAGCCTCGTCTCCATGCTTCCGGTCCCCTTTGGTCCCTCTTCATCGCGGATGTGCAGCAACCCATCACGCATCTCAATGGTTTGAGGGTGTCGCAGCACCTCCGCGAGGTAAGGGTTGATGACCTTCTCGAAGAACTTGTCCTCGGAGGCGGTTGGTGTTGGGTTTCGTAGTAATTTCAAAAAATTTCCTACGCACATGCAAGATCATGGTGATGCATAGCAACGAGAGGGGGAGAGTGTGATCTACGTACCCTTGTAGATCGACAACGGAAGCGTTAACTTGGTTGATGTAGTCGTACGTCTTCACGGCCCGACCGATCAAGCACCGAAACTATGGCACCTCCGAGTTCTAGCACACGTTCAGCTCGATGACGATCCCCGGACTCCGATCCAGCAAAGTGTCGGGGAAGAGTTCCGTCAGCACAACGGCGTGGTGATGATCTTGATGTACTACTGTCGCAGGGCTTCGCCTAAGCACCGCTACAATATTATCGAGGACTATGGTGGAAGGGGGCACCGCACACGGCTAAGAATATGATCACGTGGATCAACTTGTGTGTCTAGGGGTGCCCCTTGCCTCCGTATATAAAGGATCGAAGGGGGGGTGCGGCCGGCCCTAGAAGGAGGCGCGCAGGAGGAGTCCTACTCCTACCGGGAGTAGGACTCCCCTCCCTTTCCTTGTCCAAGTAGGAGAGGGGGAAGGAGAGAAGAAAAAGGGGGGGGGGCGCCGCCCCTCCCTCCTTGTCCAATTCAGACTAGGGGGAGAGGGGGCGCGTGGCCTGCCCTGGCAGCCCCTCCTCTTCTCCACTTTAGGCCCATGAGGCCCATTAACCCCCCGGGGGGTTCCGGTAACCCCCCGGTGCACCGGTTTTATCCGAAACTTCCCCGGAACACTTCCGGTGTCCGAATATAGCCGTCCAATATATCAATCTTTATGTCTCGACCATTTCGAGACTCCTCGTCATGTCCGTGATCACATCTGGAACTCCGAACTAACTTCGGTACATCAAAACTCATAAACTCATAATATAACTGTCATCGAAACCTTAAGCGTGCGGACCCTACGGGTTCGAGAACAATGTAGACATGACCGAGACACGTCTCCGGTCAATAACCAATAGCGGAACCTGGATGCTCATATTGGCTCCTACATATTCTACGAAGATCTTTTATCGGTCAGACCGCATAACAACATACATTGTTCCCTTTGTCATCGGTTTGTTAGTTGCCCGAGATTCGATCGTCGGCATCCCATACCTAGTTCAATCTCGTTACCGGCAAGTCTCTTTACTCATTCCGTAATACATAATCTCACAACTAACTCATTAGTTGCAATGCTTGCAAGGCTTATGTGATGTGTATTACTGAGAGGGCCCAGAGATACCTCTCCGACAATCGGAGTGACAAATCCTAATCTCGAAATACGCCAACCCAACATGTACCTTTGGAGACACCTGTAGAGCACCTTTATAATCACTCATTTACGTTGTGAGGTTTGGTAGCACATAAAGTGTTCCTCCGGCAAACGGGAGTTGCATAATCTCATAGTCATAGGAACATGTATAAGTCATGAAGAAAGCAATAGCAACATACTAAACGATCGGGTGCTATGCTTAATGGAATTGGTCATGTCAATCAGATCATTCACCTAATGATGTGATCCCGTTAATCAAATAACAACTCTTTGTTTATGGTTAGGAAACATAACCATCTTTGATTAACGAGCTAGTCAAGTAGAGGCATACTAGTGACACTCCGTTTGTCTATGTATTCACACATGTATTATGTTTCTGGTTAATACAATTCTAGCATGAATAATAAACATTTATCATGATATAAGGAAATAAATAATCACTTTATTATTGCCTCTAGGGCATATTTCCTTCACTTGGGGCCGTCATGATAACCTAGATCTGTCAGAAAAACAGCTCGAAACAAAAACAAGAGATTTTTGCGTGATACGGGAGTCAAAACCTTCGGGAGGTTATATAGCGAATTTTTACCAACCAAAATATGTAACGTGCAAGAAAACGGAGTCCGGAAGGCACACGAGGCGCTCACGAGGTAGGGGGGCGCGCCCACCACCCTCATGGGGCCCGCGTGTCCTTCCTGGACTGCTACTTATTTTTCTATTTTTCTAAATATTCCAAAACGGAGAAATATTGCCTTAAAAATTGTTTTGGAGTCGGTTTACTTACCGTACCACATACCTATTCCTTTTCGGAGTCTGAAACGTTCCGGAAAGTGTCCCTTATATATTCCTCCGGGGTTATGGTTTCAATAATATTGGTTTCAACATTTATGGGATACCTGAGATATAATGTTTAATTCTTTGACCATTTACCACCTTCGGATTTGTGCCCTCGAAGTTGTTGATTTTTATGGCACCGGAACGGTAGACCTCCTCGATAACATAGGGGCCTTCCCATTTAGAGAGAAGTTTTCCTGCAAAAAATCTTAAACGAGAGTTGTATAGCAATACATAATCACCTACATTAAACTCAAGCTTTTGTATCCTTTTGTCATGCCATCTTTTAACTTTTTCTTTAAACAACTTGGCATTTTCATAAGCTTGGGTTCTCCATTCATCAAGTGAGCTAATATCAAATAACCTCTTCTCACCGGAAAGTTTAAAATCATAGTTAAGCTCTTTAATAGCCCAATATGCCTTATGTTCTAGTTCGAGAGGTAAGTGACATGCTTTTCCATAAAACATTTTATACGGAGACATACCCATAGGATTTTTATATGCAGTTCTATAGGCCCATAATGCATCATCAAGTTTCATAGACCAATTCTTTCTGGACCTATTAACCGTCTTTTGCAAAATTAATTTGAGCTCTCTATTGCTCAACTCTACTTGACCACTAGACTGTGGGTGATAAGGAGATGCAATTCTATGATTAACATCATATTTAGCAAGCATTTTACGGAAGGCACCATGAATAAAGTGTGAACCACCATCAGTCATTAAATATCTAGGGACTCCAAACCTCGGAAAAATAACTTCCTTAAGCATTTTAATAGAAGTGTTATGATCAGCACTACTAGTTGGAATAGCTTCTACCCACTTAGTAACATAATCAACAGCAACTAGAATATGTGTGTATCCATTAGAGGCAGGAAAAGGTCCCATATAATCAAAGCCCCAAACATCAAATGGTTCAATAACAAGATAATTCATAGGCATTTCTTGACGTCTACTAATATTACCAATTCTTTGACATAAATCACAAGACAAGACAAACTTACGGGCATCCTTGAAGAGAGTAGGCCAATAAAAACCAGATTGCAATACCTTATGCGCAGTTCTATCTCCAGCGTGGTGTCCTCCATAGGACTCGAAGTGACACTTGCGTAGGATCTGTTCCTGTTCATGCTCAGGTACACAACATCTAATAACACCATCTACTCCTTCTTTATAAAGATGTGGGTCATCCCAAAAGTAATGTCTCAAGTCATATAAGAACTTTTTCTTTTGCTGGTATGTGAAGCTAGGTGGTATAAACTTAGCAACAATATAATTAGCATAATCAGCATACCATGGAGTACTACAAGAAGTACTTATAACATTTAATTGTTCATTAGGAAAGTCATCATTAATAGGTAGTGGGTCATCAAGAATATTTTCTAACCTAGACAAGTTGTCTGCAATGGGGTTCTCAGCTCCCTTTCTATCAACAATATGCAAATCAAATTCTTGTAGCAATAGAACCCATCTAATAAGTCTAGGTTTAGCATCTTTCTTTTCCATAAGGTATTTAATAGCAGCATGATCAGTGTGAATAGTTACTTTAGAATCAACAATATAAGGTCTGAACTTATCACAAGCAAATACAACTGCTAAAAGCCCTTTTTTCAGTAGTAGCATAATTTGTTTGAGCATTGTCTAGAGTCTTACTAGCATAATGAATAACATTTAATTTCTTATCAACTCTTTGCCCTAGAACAGCACCTACAGCATAATCACTAGCATCACACATAATTTCAAAGGGTAAATTCCAATCAGGTGGCAGAACAATAGGTGCAGAGACTAATGCTTTCTTAAGTATTTCAAATGCTTCTACACAATCATCATCAAAGACAAATGGTATATCTTTTTGAAATAAATTAGTCAGAGGCCGAGAAATTTTTGAGAAGTCCTTAATGAACCTCCTATAAAAACCGGCATGACCAGGGAAACTTCTTGTACCTTTGATGTCCTTGGGACATGGAATCTTTTCAATAGCATCAACCTTGGCTTTATCAACTTCAATACCTCTTTCAGAAACTTTGTGCCCCAAGACAATACCTTCATTAACCATAAATTGGCACTTTTCCCAATTCAAGACAAGATTAGTTTCTTCACACCTCTGCAAAACTCGATCAAGATTGCTCAAGCAATCATCAAAAGAGGAACCATAGATGGAAAAGTCGTCCATGAAAACCTCACAAATCTTTTCACAAAAGTCAGAGACTATAGCCATCATGCATCTTTGAAAGGTAGCAGGTGCATTACATAAACCAAAAGGCATACGTCTATAAGCAAAAGTAGCAAAAGGGCATGCAAAAGTAGTCTTTGATTGATCTCTAGCTGACACAGGTATTTGAGAGAAACCAGAATAACCATCTAGAAAGTAATAGTGTGTGTGTTTGCATAATCTTTCTAGCATTTGATCAATAAAAGGTAAGGGGTAATGATCTTTCTTGGTAGCTTTATTTAATTTGCGGAAATCAATTACCATCCTATAACCTATGATAATTCTTTGTGGAATCAATTCATCTTTATCATTAGGAACAACAGTAATACCTCCCTTTTTAGGGACACAATGGACATGACTTACCCACTCACTATCAGCAACAGGATAGATTATACCTGCCTCCAGAAGCTTGAGTATTTCTTTTCTTACCACTTCTTTCATTTTAGGATTCAGACGTCATTGAGGATCACGAACTGGTTTGGCATTTGCTTCCAAATTTATTTTATGTTGACATAGAGTGGGACTAATGCCCTTAAGATCATCAAGAGTATATCCAATAGCAGCACGATGCTTCTTCAGAGTTTTCAATAATCTTTCTTCTTCATGCTCTGAAAGGTTAGCACTAATAATAACAGGATATATCTTCTTTTCATCAAGATAAGCATATTTAAGATTATCAAGCAGAGGTTTAAGCTCAAACACGGGATCGCCTTTGGGTGGAGCAGGATCCCCTAAAATTTCAACAGGCAAGTTATGTTGAAGAATAGGTTCCTGTTTAAAGAATACTTCATCTATTTCCCTTCTTTCATTCATGAACATATCATTTTCATGGTCTAGCAAATAGTGTTCTAAAGGATCACTAGGAGGTACGACAATAGAAGCAAGACCAATAATTTCATCCTTACTAGGTAATTCTTCCTCACGATGTTGTTTACTAAATTTATAGAAATTAAACTCATGAACCATATCATCCAAGCCAACAGTAACAACATTCTTTGTGCAATCTATGGTAGCATTGACAGTATTTAAGAAGGGTCTACCAAATATAATGGGACATGATGAAGCTATGTACCTAGGGTAGGGTCATGGACCTATCCTAACTGCCCTATCCAAGGACATCTCTAGAAGAAATCACCTTTCAATCGACTTGGAGGTGTTCCACTCGACAGACTCGAAGACACTCGACCAAGAAGCAATCAGTCGACGGCCAGGAGACCTAAAGTCACTCCGCATGCTAACGGTCGGGCATTAAGTAGCTTTTATGGTCATCATAGCACTTTATTAGGGACATTACCAGTAACGCCGGACCTTAATGTACTTAAAACCCTGTATAACTAAGGGCCGGAGGGGTCTGGCAAACTCTATATAAGCCACCCCTCCTCAGTGTAAAGGGTTCGCACCCCTGTAATTCATACACACATAATCCAGTCAACCGCCTCCGGGCTCCGAGACGTAGGGCTATTACTTCCTCCGAGAAGGGCCTGAACTCGTAAACCTCGTGTGCTTACAACTACTCCATAGCTAAGATCTTGCCTCTCCATACCTACCCCCCTACATTACTGTCAGACTTAGAACCACGACAGCTCTGTTCCTGTCGACCAAACCTTGAACGAGAATGGATCTCGCATCAAAGCCTGGTTCCCTGGGGTCGACTGGAATCCTTCACCCAACACTATGAGGGCGCCTGTCATCCTACTGAGTACATGTTTCGGGGCCAGAGTGCTTTAGTAGAGCCATCAGGGCCGCTGTGATTCCTCCCAACTTCAGGTTGGCGAATGGAGTCAGTAAGTTCACTGGTGAGTCCAAGCCCGATACTTGGCTTGAAGACTACCGAGTGGCTGTCCAGATTGGCGGTGGCAATGATGAAGTGGCCATGAAACACCTGCCTCTCATGTTGAAGGGCTCAGCCAGAGCGTGGTTGAATCAGTTAGCACCCAACAGCATTTACACTTGGGAAGATCTCGCCCGAGTGTTTGTCACCACATTTGAAGTAACATGCAAGCGACCGGCCGGGCTGACGGAATTGTGGTCTTGCATGCAGAAGCTGAATGAAACTTTGAGGGATTACATCCAGAGATGGATCACGTTACATCAGACGGTAGAGAATGTGCCTGATCACCAAGTGGTCTGTGCCTTCAAAGAAGGCGTCAAGTACAGAGAACTGAATCTGAAATTCGGTCGAACCGGAGACATGTCTCTGAATCGGATGATGGAGATTGCCACCAAGTACACTAATGGTGAAGATGAGGATTGACTCTGAAGTGGCAAGCACAAGTCAGTCGCCCAAGAAACCGGAGGAGGAAATTCCAATCGGAAACAGAAGCGGAAAGCCGAGCCAGCTGCTCCTGGGGAAGCCTTGGCTGTAACTCAAGGAAAGTTTAAGGGGAAACCCAAAGGGCCTTGGAACCCCAAGAAAGTTAAAGACCAAGACGGAAATGATGTGTTGGATTCGCCATGTCACATCCACACCAAGAAAGATGAAGAGGGCAAGCTCATTTACCCGAAACATACCACTCGATAGTGTCGGCTCTTGATCCAGCAGTTCCAGGGAAAACAGCCCAAAGATAAGGAAAAGGAGTCGGACAAAGTTGAGGACAAGGAAGACAGTGATGATGGATACCCCCAGGTCAATTCCACCTTGATGATTTTTGCTGATGTTGAAAGCAAAAGTTGACTGAAAGTTATCAACCGTGAGGTGAATATGGTTGCTCCGGCGACACCCAGTTATCTGAAGTGGTCTCAGACTGCCATCACATTCGACCAGTCCGATCACCGAACGCACATTGCCACCCCTGGGAGGCAAGCTTTGGTGGTCGACCCAGTTGTTGAAGGCACTCGACTGACCAAAGTCTTGATGGATGGTGGCAGTGGTTTGAACATACTGTATGCTGAGACGTTGAAAGGGATGGGCATTCCGATGTCCAGACTCAGTACCAGCAACATGAGTTTCCATGGAGTCATTCCTGGGAAGAAGGCTGAGTCACTCGGCCAAATTGCTCTAGATGTGGTTTTCGGTGATTCCAAGAATTACCGCAAAGAAAAGTTGACGTTCGAAGTTGTGGATTTCCAGAGTACTTATCACGCTATTTTGGGCAGGCCAGCTTATGCACGCTTCATGGCTCGACCATGTTATGTGTATCTCAAATTGAAGATGCCTGGTCCCAAAGGTGTGATCACTGTTACGGGCAATCGGAAGAAAGCAGAAGAGTGTTTTCAGAAAAGCTCAAAGATCGCTAATGCTCAGATGGCAATGGTGGAGCTGCAGGAATACCAGAAGACTGCAGACCCGAGTGATTTGTTGCGAGCCAAGAAGCCTGCTACAGAATCAGCTTTTCAGTCGTCTGGTGAAACGAAGCCGGTTCACATTCACCCGACTGATCCCAGTGCTGCTCCGACTCATATCTCAACAACACTCGACTCCAAATAGGAAGAAGCGCTCATCTAGTTCCTCTGTGAGAACTGGGACATCTTCGCATGGAAGCCTTCTCACATGCCGGGTGTTCCCAGGGGACTGGCTGAGCACCGCCTACGAGTCGACTCAAAAGTGAAACCCGTCAAAGAACATCTCCGATGGTCCGCCGTCTAGAAGAGAAAGGCTATTGGTGAGGAGGTGGCTCGGCTCTTAGCAGCGGAGTTCATCCGAGAGATTTACCACTCCGAGTGGCTCGCCAACGTTGTCATGGTCCCCAAGAAGGACAAGTCACTTCGCATGTGCATTGACTTTAAACATATCAATCGGGCCTGCCCGAAAGATCATTTTCCTCTCCCCCGCGTCGACCAGATAGTCGACTCGACTGCGGGATGTGAGCGACTATCTTTTTTAGACGCCTATTCTGGGTACCATCAGATCCGTCTGTATGGACCTGACGAGATCAAAACAGCTTTCATCACTCCATTCGGGTGCTTCTGTTATGTTACCATGCCATTCGGCCTCAAGAATGCCGGAGCCACATTCATGAGGATGATTTAGAAGTGTTTGCTCACTCAAATCAGTCGGAATGTGGAAGCATACAGGATGATATTGTGGTCAAGTCACGGAAGGGTTCCGACCTGCTGACTGACCTTGCTGAAACCTTTGCCAACCTCAGGAGGTATGATATCAAGCTTAATCCATCAAAGTGCACATTCGGAGTTCCTGGCGGAAAGTTACTCGGTTTTCTCGTTTTCGAACGGGGAATCGACGCCAATCCAGAAAAAGTCGGTACTATACTCCGGAAGAAACGTCATGTGCGAGTGCACGACGTCCAGAAGCTTACTGGTTGCTTGGCCGCTTTAAGTCGATTCATCTCTCGTCTCGGTGAAAAGGCATTGCCTCTTTACCGATTGATGAAGGAGTCAGACAAGTTTGAGTGGACCCCTGAAGCTGATGCAGCGTTTGCAGAGCTCAAAGCTCTGCTCTCCACCCAGCCGGTGCTTGCTGCCCCAATCAGCAAAGAGCCTTTGCTGCTTTACATCGCAGCCACGGGACAAGTCGTCAGTACGGTACTTACGGTCGAGCAGGAAGAAGAAGGAAAAGCCTTCAAAGTTCAGCGCCCAGTATATTATATTTCTGAAGTTTTGACCCCGTCAAAGCAAAGATATCCTCATTATCAGAAGCTTGTATATGGGATTTATATGAACACAAAGAAGGTTGCTCACTACTTCTCTGATCATTCCATTACCGTGGTCAGCGACGCTCCATTGTCAGAGATCCTGCACAACAGAGATGCAACTGGTCGAGTGGCAAAATGGGCGATTGAACTCCTTCCTCTAGATATCAAGTTTGAGGCAAAGAAAGCTATCAACTCCCAAGCAATAGCAGATTTCGTCGCCGAGTGGATTGAACAACAACTGCCGACTCAGGTTCACTCGGAGCATTGGACCATGTTCTTCGACGGTTCCAAAATGCTGAATGGTTCCGGTGCCGGGGTAGTATTGGTCTCCCCCCGAGGAGATAAGCTCAGATATGTTCTTCAAATCCACTTCGATTTCTCCAATAACGAAGCAGAATATGAAGCACTTTTATATGGGTTGCGCATGGCCATTTCACTCGGCGTCTGTCGCCTCATGGTCTATGGTGACTCAGATTTGGTGGTTAATCAAGTGATGAAGGAGTGGGACGTCAGAATTCCAGCCATGACTGGTTATTGCAATGCAGTGAGAAAGCTGGAGAAGAAATTCGAGGGGTTAGAACTTCATCACATACCCCGACTGAAAAATCAAGCAACTGATGATTTGGCGAAAATAGGTTCCAAAAGAGAAGTCATTCCCAGCAATGTGTTTTTGGAACACATCCACACACCATCAGTTCAGGAGGATCCCTTCACTGAAGAAGCCCTGCAGCCAAAAAGTGCCACGGATCTGATTGAAGTTGAAGTTCCATCTGTGGTCGACCTGATCATGGAAGTTTTGGTCATCACTCCCGACTGGACGGTACCATACATCGCGTACATCCTAAGGATAGAACTCCCAAAGGACGAAGAAGAGGCTCGACAAATTGTCCGTCGATCCAAGGCCTTTACAGTCATAAAGGGACAGTTGTATAGAGAAAGCGCGACTGGAGTCAGTCAGAAGTGTATAACATCAGAAGAAGGTCAGATAATCCTTGATGAAATCCACTCGGGGACCTGTGGTCATCATGCGTCCTCTCGGACCATTGTGGCTAAAGCATACCGAGCGGGATTCTACTGGCCAAGGGCGAATGTAATGGCGAAAGAGATAGTCGACAAATGTGAAGGATGTCAGTTTTACTCCAATATGTCGCACAAACCCGCGTCAGCCCTGAAAACCATTCCACTCGTCTGGCCCTTCGCTGTTTGGGGACTGGACATGGTTGGACCACTGAGAACGGGCAGGAGCGGCTTCACTCATGTGCTAGTAGCAGTCGACAAGTTCACCAAATGGATTGAAGCTAAGCCTATCAAGAATCTTGATGCTTGCACTGCTATCAGTTTCATCAGAGAGTTGATATTCAGATATGGAGTTCCGCATAGCATCATCACTGAGAATGGGTCAAACTTCGATTCTGACAAATTCAAAGCCTTTTGCGCCTCTCAAGGCACACGAGTCGACTACGCTTCAGTCGCTCACCCCCAGTAGAATGGACAAGAGGAAAGAGCAAACGGCTTAATTCTCAAAGGACTGAAACCCCGACTGATGCGCGATCTCAAGCACGTAGCAGGTGCATGGGTCGACGAGCTTCCATCAGTTCTTTGGGGATTGAGGACAACCCCGAACCGATCGACTGGAACAACCCCATTCTTTCTGGTCTACGGAGCCGAAGCAGTTTTGCCGAGTGACCTGCTTCACAACGCACCCCGAGTCGAGCTCTACTCTGAAGATGAAGTAGAACAAGCCCGGCAGGATGCAGTCGACCTCCTGGAAGAAGAAAGAGAAATGGCCATGATCCGATCGACCATCTATCAGCAAGACTTGCGTCGATTCCATGCCAGAAATGTGAAGAGTCGAGCCTTGCAAGAAGGAGACTTGGTCCTCCGAGTGGATCAACAGAAACCACACAAACTCGCTCCTACTTGGGAAGGTCCCTTCATAGTCACCAGAGTCCTCCACAATGGAGCGTACCACCTCTATAATGTCGATCGCCAGATTGATGAGCCACGAGCCTAGAATGCGGAGCTGCTCCGCCCCTTTTATACTTGAATTCTCACTCGGATGAGATGTAATAAGAAAAACTTCTGTAGTTTATTTATCAAAGACAAGAGTGTTATAATTTTCCCAGTGATTCTTATTGTTTTTGTTTGCGTGAGAAATCCCCCAGTGGGTGGCTTAGCTGCGAATCCGTTTCGCCTAAGTTTGTAAAAATAATTTCCTACCGAGTGGTGAGCCAGCCTCTCACTCGGAGGCTTAGCTGTGAACCCATTTCGCCTAAGTATTTGAAAATCCTACCGAGTGGTGAGCCAGCCTCCCACTCGGGGGCTTAGCTGCAGTCCAGTACTCGCCTAAGTGTTTGAAAATCCTACCGAGTGGTGAGCCAGCCTCCCACTCGGGGGCTTAGCTGCAGTCCAGTACTCGCCTAAGTGTTTGAAAATCCTACCGAGTGGTGAGCCAGCCTCCCACTCGGGGGCTTAGCTGCAGTCCAGTACTCGCCTAAGTGTTTGAAAATCCTAGCGAGTGGTGAGCCAGCCTCCCACTCGGGGGCTTAGCTGCAGTCCAGTACTCGCCTAAGTGTTTGAAAATCCTACCGAGTGGTGAGCCAGCCTCCCACTCGGGGGCTTAGCTGTAGTCCAGTACTCGCCTAAGTATTTGAAAATCCTACCGAGCGGTGAGCCAGCCTCCCACTCGGGGCTTAGCTGCAGTCCAGTACTCGCCTAAGTATATGAAAATCCTACCGAGTTGCAAGCGACCCTCCCACTCAGGGGCTTAGCTGCAGTCCAGTACTCGCCTAAGTATTTGAAAATCCTACCGAGTGGAGAGCGAACCTCCCACTCGGGGGCTTAGCTGCAGTCCAGTACTCGCCTAAGTTTGAAAAATCCTACCGAGTGGAGAGCGACCCTCCCACTCGGGGGCTTAGCTGCAGTCCAGTACTCGCCTAAGTTTGAAAAATCCTACCGAGTGGAGAGCGACCCTCCCACTCGGGGGCTTAGCTGCAGTCCAGTACTCGCCTAAGTTTGAGAAATCCTACCGAGTGGAGAGCGACCCTCCCACTCGGAGGCTTAGCTGCAGTCCAGTACTCGCCTAAGTTTGAAAAATCCTACCGAGTGGAGAGCGACCCTCCCACTCGGGGGCTTAGCTGCAGTCCAGTACTCGCCTAAGTTTGAAAAATCCTACCGAGTGGAGAGCGACCCTCCCACTCGGAGGTTTAGCTGCAGTCTAGTACTCACCTAAGTACGAAACACATCCCGACCCGCAAGGACGATGAGGTGCAGGTCGACTGCCACCTTCTCCTTCGGAGCTTCGCCACAAATACAACGTGCGCTCCATCCCGACCCACAAGGACGACCAGGTGCTGGTCGACTGCCACCTTCCCCTTCGGAGCTTCGCCACAAATACAACGTGCGCTCCATCCTGACTCGCAAGGACGACGAGGGGCAGGTCGACTGCCACCTTCCCCTTTGGAGCTTCACCACAAATACAACGTGCGCTCCATCCCGTCCCGCAAGGACGACGAGGTGCAGGTCGAATGCTACCTTCTCCTTCGGAGCTGCGCCACAAATACAAAAGTTGTCTCGAGTGAAGAACGAGTTCCACTCGACGGAGAATTCATGAAGATATTCAATGATAAACCAAGTTCAGATAAATCCTAAAGGTTCCAGACCGCAGATCGAAGTGCTCGGGCATTCAGCCCGAAAGAGTTTAACGGTTACAAAAACCACTCGGCATTCCGAGGCAAATTTAAGGTGGGGCATAAAAGTTTGTTCACTCCGCAGGAGGAGGACTGGCAGGCTCGACGAACTCGTCCAGGTCGACACCGTCGGCGATCCGAGTGGCTGCAGCAATAAAAGTCTCCATAAAAGATTGGAAGTCATGCCTCTGGGTGTTGGCGACCTTGATTGCTGCGAGCTTCTCTTGTCGCACCTCCTTGCAGTTGACACGAACCAAAGACAGAGCCACATCGGCACCACACCGGGCGGAGGATTTCTTCCATTCTTGCACTCGGTCAGGGATCTCGTTCAGTTGAGTCATCAGAGATTCTAGATCATTCTGAAGCGTCGCCCCCGGACAAAGCGTCGAGTCGATTCGAGAGACAACCTCCTTTAGGTGCGCGAGGTAGCTTGTGGCGCTGGCGATACGGGACTCTAGTCGGAGCACGTTCATCGCAGTTTCATCGCAGACCGGGGAAGCGATAGGGTCCAGACCCGTCTCGACCCTTCTAGTTTCTTCATCAAAGTCTTGACAAAGTTCTGCAGCCAAAAGTCAGTTCAATCAACCGAGCAAAATCCGATGGCAAGCATCAACACAGTCGGATTAAAAGAAATACGTCCCAGCACGAGATAAAGCTTCTTGGCAAGGGTCCTCAGATAAGCTTCTGTGTCGTTCCTCTTGCGGATCGCAGACTCCAACTTTTCGTTCAGGGCGACCTTATCCTTCTTCAGGATGGTCACTTCGCGGTAAGCTTCATTAACACAAGATGTCAGTCTAGTCACCTCTCCTTCAAGCGTTCCGACTGAAGGAAGCTTCTCGTCTGCAAGAACGGTTTTGTCTTGGGCTGCTTTTTGCGCGGCGGCGAGGTCCGAGTCCTTCTTGTCCAGAGCCAACTTCATTTTCTCTACAAAAGGAATAATCGAATAAAAAAAGACCAAAGAGATATATTGAAGTTCAGTCGGCAATCAGTTACCTTCCATACCAGCGGCCTCGTCTTGAGCTTTTTTCAGATTTTGTTGAGCCAATTCCAAGTCAAGGTTTAGTTGGATCTGCTGTTTCTCCAAGTCAGCAAAGCGAGCTCCAAGATCACAAGATTTCTGCAATCAGGGAGGGGAAGTTATTTTACAGCGAAAAACGACAAAGACAATAAATACTAAGACTACGGTCGACTGCCCGCAGTCCACCATAGTCTCGGGGACTACACCAAGTGGGTGCAATTTGCGTGCCCCCACCGGTTCGGTTTACACTCGACATGGCCAGATCGAGCGAAAGAATCAAAATACAAAGACTACAGTCGACTGCCAGCAGTCCACCGTAGTCTCGGGGACTACACCCAGTGGGTGCACTCAGCGTGCCCCCACTAGTCCAAAAATTCAATCGATGCACCCAGTGGGCGTACAGATGCAAAGATTTTCAGAAAGAGAGTCTTCAGATAGCATATCCTAACAGAACAGTGGTGACCAACTAACCTGAACATTGCTTTGGAGAGCCGAGCTGGCGTCATAGGCGGCCTGACTGGCGTCCCGCACCGCCTTCATCTTCTCCATCATAATGCCCGCCTGGCGTATGGCTTCCTTGGCAGCATTCACTTCGTCCTCTGGGACATGATGGATTGCAAAAACTAAAGGTGGGTCGGCAGGAGCTTGAGCAGTCGACGAAGAAGGCAGGGCACTCGACAATGGTATGGCAAAGGTAACAGAACCCAGATTGGCATCACCAGCATCCTGAACGACTGGTTCCGCCATCAGCGTCGACTGTGGCACCTTGCTTGCAGGAGCTTTCCTATTTTTCCTCGTCAAAGGCCTCTCAGGCTCTTCATCATAATCATCGGGGAGGTCAATAATGTTAGGAGCTGTTCAAAGATCAATCGCTAAAATCACATCACCCAATGGTACACATTGCAGTTGAGTCGACCAAATAAAGACAGAATGACAGAAATCATACCTAGATTGGAAGTGACTACATCCTCCATTACCTCATCCTCATCCCTGTAAGCTGAGGTCCCGAAAGTAGCAGCGCTGCCAGTTCCAAAGTTCTTCTGGTTAAATCAAGAAAAAATAAACAGTACGGAGCGTCGAGTGAACACAAAGGGAGACACTCACGCAGAAGCGACGGGGATGTCAATCTTAATCCTCGGCAACGCCTTGCGAGGCTTCTGCTCTGCAACTTTGGGATGCTTTGACGTTTTTTCAGTTGGGGTTGGTGAAGATGTCCGAGGACGCTTTGAAGGCTGACCAGTCTGAGAGATCGCCTTTTCACGGGCGCTCGGTCGTTCTTGGTCAAGCTTAGATCGCCTCTCCCTGCGAGGAGACGACTCGACTTCTTCTTCGTCACTTGAGTCGTCGCTTTCTTCGTCCCCTTCTCCATCAGAATGCCATTCGCCATTGTCGCCGCCGTTTGCCTCTCCTTCCGGGTCTTGATCTTGCTCTCCATTGGGCACTGAGTACATTTCGATAAGGGCCTGAAAGAAAGCAGGAAGAATAAAGTCAGTCGATGCAGTATAGACAGCTGCGCGAGTGAATTCAGATTATAATCAAAATCTCAGAATCGGACCTTTTCTGGTTCATGGGACTAGTCGAATGGAGGAACTCTCGTGGCTCCCCTGGGGTTGTCCTTGTTTCCGGTGATGCCCGATAGCCACCCCTCCAGTGTGTCGTCATCGACCTCCCCCGGGTGAATCCGAGTGGTGTCGTCAAGACCCGAATACATCCACACCGGATGGTCTCGAGCTTGAAGAGGCTGGATGCGCCGCCGAAGGAAAACCTCCAAGAGATCCATACCAGTGACCCCGTCACGGATAAGCTGGGCCACCCGTTCGACCAGCACCCTAACTTGCGCCTTCTCCTCCGGGATCACCTTCAAAGAGGAGGGTTTCCTCACTCGGTCCATGGTAAAAGGAGGGAGGCCAGTCGACTGCCCTGGCGTCGGCTGGTCTTTGCAGTAAAACCAGGTCGACTACCATCCGCGGACCGAGTCGGGAAGAATCATGGCCGGAAAGGAACTTTTCCCTCTCATCTGAACACCAAGACCCTCACACATCTGAATCACTTGTGTTCTCTCATCACTCGGATTGGCCTTTTTCACCGTCTGAGAACAACAGGTGAAAATGTGCTTGAAAAGACCCCAGTGAGGCCGACAACCCAAGAAATTCTCGCACAAAGACACGAAAGCAGCGAGATACACGATTGTGTTGGGAGTGAAGTGGTGGAGTTGTGCCCCAAAGAAATTCAGAAATCCCCGAAAGAAAGTGTGAGGAGGCAAGGAAAACCCACGGTCGACGTGGGTGGCAAGAAGAACGCGCTCACCCTCCCGAGGTTGCGGCTCAGATTCCTTCCCCGAAAGCCGTGCCGATCCATAGGGGATCAGTCCTCCGTCGGCTAGGTCGTCGAGGTCTTCTTGGTGGATCGTCGAGCGGATCTAGTCGCCCTGGATCCAGCCCTTCGGCAGGCCGGCTCATGAGGAAGATCCACCCCGACTGGTTGCCTTCCCCTTCGCCTTTGCCGTCGCCTTCTTCGCTCGCTCCAGAGCCACTGTCTTCTCCTTCCCCATCATCACCGACGAGACACGTACGGAGCGGCGGCGCTGGGGCGAGAGCGAGCGCGACGAAGAAGCCTGAAGAGGAGAAGAGGAAATGAGAACGCACTATTCAAGAAACCCCGGTCTGACGCCTTATATGAGGTTACTTCCGAGTGGCTGACTGGTAGGCCCGGACGATCCTGTCAAATCCAGCAACAGTCGCGCGCGCGATACGTGGCGAAAAAGGCGACGCGGAGATCGAGGCGGCTCCGTCCTATCCCATCCAATTACTGCGGCCACCCCCGTCCCGCGCGCTTCCCAAAATTCGAATCCCGCGAAATCCACGGGCAGTAGAACAACTTGTCAGACGGAAGATCTCCTCCACACTGTTACTCGGAGCTTTTCAAGTAAAGAAACTCACTCGACAAAAAAAACTAAGAATGGATCAAGGCGACTGAAAAGGATGTTGCTGTCGTCACTCAGGTTCATTGATCCGAAACAAGATATGCTCATGGCATGAAAAATGAGTCGGAGAAGTTCTCAACTCCTTCCCCACTCAAACCTCGATCCATTCGGGGGCTAATGATGAAGCTATGTACCTAGGGTAGGGTCATGGACCTGTCCTAACTGCCCTACCCAAGGATATCTCTAGAAGAAATCACCTTTCAATCGACTTGGAGGTGTTCCACTTGACAGACTCGAAGACACTCGACCAAGAAGCAATCACTCGACGGCCAGGAGACCTAAAGTCACTCCACACGCTAATGGTCGGGCATTAAATAGCTTTTATGGTCATCATAGCACTTTATTAGGGACGTTACCAGTAACGCCCGACCTTAATGTACTTAAAACCCTGCATAACTGAGGGTCGGAGGGGTCTGGCGAACTCTATATAAGCCACCCCCTCCTCAGTGTAAAGGGTTCGCACCCCTGTAATTCATACACACATAATCCAGTCGACCGCCTCCAGGATCCGAGACGTAGGGCTATTACTTCCTCCGAGAAGGGCCTGAACTCGTAAACCTCGTGTGCTTACAACTACTCCATAGCTAAGATCTTGCCTCTCCATACCTACCCCCCTACATTACTGTCAGACTTAGAACCACGACAAGACAAAAGCTATCTTGCGGAGAAGTAAGAACAAGAAAATCAGCATGATATTTAGTTTTCCCACACACGACTTCAACATCTCTAACAATTCCAATTCGTGAAATAGTATCTCTATTAGCAAGTTTAATTGTAACATCGATGTCTTCTAACTCAACAGGTGCAATGTCATGCATAATTTCTTTGTATAAGGTATGTGGTATAACACTAGCACTAGCACCCATATCACATAAGCCATGATAACAATGATCTCCTATTTTAACAGAAATAACAAGCACACCTACCACAGGTCTATGTTTATCTTTAGCACAAGGTTTAGCAATTCTAGCGGTTTCACCTTTGAACTGAATAACATGCCCATCAATATTATTAGACAAGAGATCTTTAACAATAGCAATATTAGGTTCTACTTTAACTTGCTCAGGAGATGTATAAGTTCTAATATTGCTTTTACGAACAACAGTTGAAGCTTTAGCATGATCCTTTACTCTAACAGGGAAAGGTGGTTTCTCAACATAAGAAGTACGAACAATAGGATCATTATAAGTGACAGTCTTTTCTACAACTCTAATAGGTGCATCTACTTTTACTTCTATGGGAGGATGGTATTTAAACCACTTCTCCTTAGGGAGATCAACATAAGTAGCAAAAGATTCACAGAAAGAAGCTACTATCTCAGAGTCAAGTCCATATTTAGTGCTAAATTTACGGAAGATATTGGTGTCCATAAAAGATTTAACACAATCAAACTTAGGTGTCATACCTGACTCCTTACCGTCGTCGAGGTCCCAATCTTCAGAGTTGCGTTTAATTCTATCCAGTGTTGGGGATATCTCTTACCGGGAACTTGTCGTCAACCCATGATAAGGGGTAAATCGGCCTATTTATCGGCATATCGGCCGATTTATCACCATATCGGATGATTTATCGGCCGATTTATCTTATCGGTGAGACACAGGTAAGCGATAAATCGGCCGATATATCGGAATATCGGAAGATATCTTGAACAGTGATTCTATCCAATAAATTCCATCTGAATTCAATAGTCTTCATCATAAAAGAGCCAGCACAAGAAGTATCGAGCATGTTGCGATTGTTTTCAGAAAGCCGAGCATAAAAACTTTGCATAATTATTTCTCTCTGGAGCTCATGATTGGGGCATGAATATAACATTGATTTAAGCCTCCCCCAAGCTTGAGCGATGCTTTCTCCTTCACAAGGCCAGAAATTATATATATAATTGCGATCACGATGAACAAGATGCATAGGGTAATACTTTTGATGGAATTCCAACTTCAATCTTTTATAGTCCCATGATCTCATATCATCACATTGCCTATACCATACCAATGTGTCTCCCTTCAAAGACAAACGGAAGACCTTCTTCTTAGCAACATCATCGGGTATACCTGCAAGCTTAAATAATCCACAAACTTCATCCACATATATTAAGTGCTCATCAGGATGCTTTGTTCCATCTCTTGTAAAAGGGTCAGCTAGCAGTCTTTCCATCATACCCGAAGGAAATTCAAAAGGACTTTCATTTTCAATAGGTTCAGTAGGTTGAGGAGCAACTCTTTGCTCTACTGGACAGGGTGAAGATACCCCGAACAAGCCCCTCAGAGGATTACTTTCCATAGTAACAAGTGACAGTAAATTTCAGCACACTATATAAATTTTTCCTTACCAAATTCCAGCTACCAAAGGCGCTACACTCCCCGGCAACGGCGCCAGAAAAGAGTCTTGATGACCCACAAGTATAGGGGATCTATCGTAGTCCTTTCGATAAGTAAGAGTGTCGAACCCAACGAGGAGCATAAGGAAAAGATAAGCGGTTTTCAGCAAGGTATTCTCTGCAAGTACTGAAATAAGTGGTAACAGACAGTTTTGTGATAGGATAAATTTTAACGAGCAACAAGTAACAAAAGTAAATAAAGTGCAGCAAGGTGGCCCAATCCTTTTGTAGCAAAGGACAAGCCGGAACAAACTCTTATAATAGGAAAAGCGCTCCCGAGGACACATGGGAATATCATCAAGCTAGTTTTCATCACGTTCATATGATTCGCGTTTGATACTTTGATAATTTGATATGTGGGTGGACTGGTGCTTGGATGCTGTTCTTACTTGAACAAGCATCCCAATTATGATTAACCTCTATTACAAGCATCCGCAACTACAAAAAAAGTATTAAGGTAAACCTAACCATATCATGAAACATGTGGATCCAAATCAGCCCCTTACGAAGCAACGCATAAACTAAGGTTTAAGCTTCTGTCACTCTAGCAACCCATAATCTACTTATTACTTCCCAATGCCTTCCTCTAGGCCCAAATAATGGTGAAGTGTTATGTAGTCGACGTTCACATAACACCACTAGAGGCTAGACAACATACATCTTATCAAAATATCAAACGATACCAAATTCACATGACTACTCATAGCAAGACTTCTCCCTTGTCCTCGGGAACGAATGTAATTACTCACAAAGCATATTCATGTTCATAATCAGAGGGGTAATAATATGCATATAGGATCTGAACATATGATCTTCCACCAATTAAACCGACTAGCATCAACTACAAGGAGTAATCAACACTACTAGCAACCTAGTAGCACCAATCCCGGACTTTGAGACAAGAATTGGATACAAGAGATGAACTAGGGTTTGGAGATGAGATGGTGCTGGTGAAGATGTTGATAGAGATTGCCCTCTCCCGCTGACAGGAGCGTTGGTGATGACGATGGTGATGATTTCCCCCTCCGGGAGGGAAGTATCCCCGGCAGAACAGCTCTGCCGGAGCTCTAGATTGGATCCGCCAAGGTTCCGCCTCGTGGCGGCGGAGTCTCGTCCCGAAAAGTTCCTTCCTATTTTTTTCTCATCGAAAGACTTCATATAGGAGAAGATGGACGTGGAGAGCCACCAGGCGGCCCATGAGGTAGGGGGGCACGCCCTAGGGGGGGGCGCCCCCCACCCTCGTGAGAAGGGTGTGGGCCCCCTGGCCTTCATCTTTTGCGAGGATTTTTCTTTATTTATTTTAAGACGTTTCGTGGAGTTTCAAGACTTTTGGAGTTGCGCAGAATAGGTCTCTAATATTTGCTCCTTTTCCAGCCCAGAATTCCAGCTGCCGGCATTCTCCCTCTTTATGTAAACCTTGTAAAATAAGAGAGAATAGCCATAAGTGTTGTGACATAAAGTGAAATAATAGTCCATAATGCAATAAATATAGATATGAAAGCATGATGCAAAATGGACGTATCAGACATCGTCACCGCGGTTGTTTCCGTGGTCATCGTGGTGGTCGAGGCGGTCGAGGTGGCCGCTATCGTCCAAGACAGCATTCAGTTGTCGTTGAGCATATGGCTGCTGGCGGGGCTACTGAGGAGCCTGGGTTGTCTAGCCAGGCTATGGAGGTGGTGACGACACTGGCTGATGTGGAGGTTCCTGGTAATGTTGAGGTCGGGTCTGTGTCTGTGGAGGCATCTGACAGGGCTGATCTAGACAGGGCGGCCAAGTGGGCGCGCAAGAAGGAAAGAATGTTATGCTACCACTGTGGCGAAAAGGGCCATTTCATTGCTGAGTGTGTGGCAGTTTTATGCGATACTTGTGGCAAACCAGCCCATGACTCGGGGGCTTGTACACTTTTGAGGGATCAGGCACCGACTCTTATGATGTAAGGAGTGTACTATGTTGAGCTCATGTTTTTTGAGTCTCCGATCGAGAGGGTGGTTCCTGATGAGGCTCAGAGTGTGACCACTTGGGTTGTCAAAGTGACTAGAGGACAAGTCTCTGAGACCCAGATTGTGCAGCGGCTTCGGGAGCTTGCTCCAGGGGACTTCCACTGGGAGCTTTATTTGAATCATTTTACTATTCCACCTCAGCGCGTTTAACGAGGAGGTTTCCTTGGCACGTCTTGCCAAAGCAGAGATCGTGTCCCCTTATTCTGGGATTCTCATCAATACGGTTGTGGGTAACCCAACCGCGCCATTGATTACGGCGCTTGGGAGATAAGCGAGTTTTACCAGGCCGGTGGGGACGCATAGTCGCGTCCGCCCATATAAGGGGATAAGGATCCACCTTTTCATCCACGCCTTCTTCCTCCTTTGCCTATCCAATTCCGCGCACTCGAGCTCCAGCGCCCAAGTCCGCACACCCCACCTCAACCTTCTCCAGCCATGTCCAGAGCGGGAGGCAAGTGGATGGTCTCCTCCGTCACAGAGGGACACATCAAAAAACTGAGGAAGGCCGGATACTTGTCTAACGACATTGTGCACCGGCTTCCCGAAGAGGGGCAGCTCATCCCCACCCCTAGGCCACATGAGAGGGTGGTGTTCCTGAAGGAAATATGCCCTAGAGGCAATAATAAAGTTATTATTTATTTCCTTATATCATGATAAAAGTTTATTATTCATGCTAGAATTGTATTAACCGGAAACATAATACATGTGTGAATACATAGACAAACAGAGTGTCACTAGTATGCCTCTACTAGACTAGCTTGTTAATCAAAGATGGTTATGTTTCCTGACCATGGACAAAGAGTTGTCATTTGATTAACAAGATCACATCATTAGTTGAATGATCTGATTGACATGACCCATTCCATTAGCTTAGCACCCGATCGTTTAGTATGTTGCTATTGCTTTCTTCATGACTTATACATGTTCCTATGACTATGAGATTATGCAACTCCCGTTTGCTAGAGGAACACTTTGTGTGCTACCAAACGTCACAACGTAACTGGGTGATTATAAAGGAGCTCTACAGGTGTCTCCAAAGGTACATGTTGGGTTGGCGTATTTCGAGATTAGGATTTGTCACTCCGATTGTCGAAGAGGTATCTCTGGGCCCTCTCGGTAATGCACATCACTTAAGCCTTGCAAGCATTGCAACTAATGAGTTAGTTGTGGGATGATGTATTACAGAACGAGTAAAGAGACTTGCCGGTAACGAGATTGAACTAGGTATGGGATACCGACGATCGAATCTTGGGCAAGTAACATACTGATGACAAAGGGAGCAACGTATATTGTTATGCGGTCTGACCGATAAAAGATCTTCGTAGAATATGTAGGAGCCAATATGAGCATCCAGGTTCCGCTATTGGTTATTGACCGGAGACGTGTCTTGGTCATGTCTACATTGTTCTCGAACCCGTAGGGTCCGCACGCTTAAGGTTACGATGATAGTTCTATTATGAGTTTATACATTTTGATGTACCAAAGGTTGTTCGGAGTCCCGGATGTGATCACGGACATGAAGAGGAGTCTCGAAATGGTCGAGACATAAAGATTGGTATATTGGAAGCCTATGTTTGGATATCGGAAGTGTTCCGGGTGAAATCGGGATTTTACCGGAGTACCGGGAGGTTACCGGAACCCCCCGGGAGCTATATGGGCCTAAGTGGGCCTTAGTGGAAAAGAGAAGGGGCAGCCCAAGATGGTCCACGCACCCCTCCCCTCCCTTGGTCCGAATAGGACAAGGAGAGGGGGCCGGCCCCCCTCTCTCTTTTCCCCCCTCCGCGAATCCTATTCCAACTAGGATTGGGGGGGGGGAATCCTACTCCCAGAGGGAGTAGGACTCCTCCTGGCGCGCCTCTCCTAGGCCGGCCGCACCCCCCCCCCCCTTTGAGCCTTTATATACAGAGGCAGGGCACCCTAGAGAAACACAAGTTGATCCACGTGATCATATTCTTAGAGAAACACAAGTTGATCCACGTGATCATATTCTTAGCCGTGTGCGGTGCCCCCTTCCACCATAGTCCTCGATAATATTGTAGCGGTGCTTAGGCGAAGCCCTGCTGCAGTAGTACATCAAGATCGTCACCACGCCGTCGTGCTGACGGAACTCTTCCCCGACACTTTGCTGGATCGGAGTCCGGGGATCGTCATCGAGCTGAACGTGTGCTAGAACTCGGAGGTGCCGTAGTTTCGGTGCTTGATCGGTCAGGCCGTGAAGACGTACGACTACATCAACCAAACGCTTCCGTTGTCGATCTACAAGGGTATGTAGATCATACTCTCCCCTCTCGTTGCTATGCATCACCATGATCTTGTGTGAGCGTAGGAAATTTTTTCAAATTACAATGAAACCCATGAGTGGCATCCGAGCCTAGGTTTTATTTGTTGATGTTATATGCACGAGTAGAACACAAGTGAGTTGTGGGTGATATAATTCATACTGCTTACGAGCATGTCATACTTTGGTTCGGCGGTATTGTTGGACGAAGCGGCCCGGACCGACATTACGCGTACGCTTACGCGAGACCGGTTCTCCCGACGTGCTTTGCACATTGGTGGCTTGCGGGTGACAGTTTCTCCAACTTTAGTTGAACTAAGTGTGGCTACACCCGGTCCTTGCGAAGGTTAAAACAGCACCAACTTGACAAACTATCGTTGTGGTTTTTGATGCGTAGGTAAGATTGGTTCTTGCTTAAGCCCGTAGCAGCCACGTAAAACATGCAACAACAAAGTAGAGGACGTCTAACTTGTTTTTGCAGGGCATGTTGTGATGTGATATGGTCAAGACATGATGCTAAATTTTATTGTATGAGATGATCATGTTTTGTAACCGAGTTATCGACAACCGGCAGGAGCCATATGGTTGTCGCTTTATTGTATGCAATGCAATCGCGGTGTAATGCTTTACTTTATCACTAAGCGGTAGCGACAGTCGTGGAAGCATAAGATTGGCGAGACGACAACGATGCTACGATGGAGATCAAGGTGTCGCGCCGGTGACGATGGTGATCATGACGGTGCATCAGAGATGGAGATCACAAGCACAAGATGATGATGGCCATATCATATCACTTATATTGATTGCATGTGATGTTTATCTTTTATGCATCTTATCTTGCTTTGATTGATGGTAGCATTATAAGATGATCTCTCACTAAATTATCAAGAAGTGTTCTCCCTGAGTATGCACCGTTGCGAAAGTTCTTCGTGCTGAGACACCACGTGATGATCGGGTGTGATAGGCTCTACGTTCAAATACAACGGGTGCAAAACAGTTGCACACGCGGAATACTCAGGTTATACTTGACGAGCCAAGCATATACAGATATGGCCTCGGAACACGGAGACCGAAAGGTCGAGCGTGAATCATATAGTAGATATGATCAACATAGTGATGTTCACCAATGAAACTACTCCATCTCACGTGATGATCGGACATGGTTTAGTTGATTTGGATCACGTAATCACTTAGAGGATTAGAGGGATGTCTATCTAAGTGGGAGTTCTTTAAGTAAATTAATTGAACCTAAATTTATCATGAAACTTAGTACCTGATAGTATCTTGCTTGTTTTTGCTTGATTGTAGATAGATGTCTCGTGCTGTTGTTCCGTTGAATTTTAATGCGTTCCTTGAGAAAGCAAAGTTGAAAGATGATGGTAGCAATTACACGGACTGGGTCCGTAACTTGAGGATTATCCTCATTGCTGAACAGAAGAATTACGTCCTGGAAGCACCGCTGGGTGCCAGGCCTGCTGCTGGAGCAACACCAGATGTTGTGAACGTCTGGCAGAGCAAAGCTGATGACTACTCGATAGTTCAGTGTGCCATGCTTTACGGCTTTGAACCGGGACTTCAACGACGTTTTGAACGTCATGGAGCATATGAGATGTTCCAGGAGTTGAAGTTAATATTTCAAGCAAATGCCCGGATTGAGAGATATGAAGTCTCCAATAAGTTCTAGCTGCAAGATGGAGGAGAACAGTTCTGTCAGTGAGCATATACTCAAAATGTCTGGGTATAATAATCACTTGATTCAAATGGGAGTTAATCTTCCAGATGATTGTGTCATTGACAGAATTCTCCAATCACTGCCACCAAGCTACAAGAGCTTCGTGATGAACTATAATATGCAAGGGATGAATAAGACTATTCCCGAGCTCTTCGCAATGCTAAAAGCTGCGGAGGTAGAAATCAAAAAGGAGCATCAAGTGTTGATGGTCAACAAGACCACTAGTTTCAAGAAAAAGGGCAAAGGGAGGAAGAACGGGAACTTCAAGAAGAACAGCAACCAAGTGGCTGCTCAAGAGAAGAAACCCAAGTCTGGACCTAAGCCTGAAACTGAGTGCTTCTACTGCAAGCAGACTGGTTACTGGAAGCGGAACTGCCCCAAGTATTTGGCGGATAAGAAGGATGGCAAGGTGAACAAAGGTATATGTGATATACATGTTATTGATGTGTACCTTACTAATACTCGCAGTAGTACCTGGGTATTTGATACTGGTTCTGTTGCTAATATTTGCAACTCGAAACAGGGACTACGGATTAAGCGAAGATTGGCTAAGGACAAGGTGACAATGCACGTGGGAAACAATTCCAAAGTCGATGTGATCGCAGTCGGCATGCTACCTCTACATCTACCTTCGGGATTATTATTAGACCTAAATAATTGTTATTTGGTGCCAACGTTAAGCATGAACATTATATCTGGATCTTGTTTGATACGAGACGGTTATTCATTTAAATCAGAGAATAATGGTTGTTCTATTTATATGAGTAATATCTTTTATGGTCATGCACCCTTGAAGAGTGGTCTATTCTTATTGAATCTCGATAGTAGTAACACACATATTCATAATGTTGAAACCAAAAGATGCAGAGTTGATAATGATAGTGCAACTTATTTGTGGCACTGCCGTTTAGGTCATATCGGTGTAAAGCGCATGAAGAAACTCCATACTGATGGACTTTTGGAACCACTTGATTATGAATCACTTGGTACTTGCGAACCGTGCCTCATGGGCAAGGTGACTAAAACACCGTTCTCCGGTACTATGGAGAGAGCAACAGATTTGTTGGAAATCATACATACAGATGTATGTGGTCCGATGAATATTGAGGCTCGTGGCGGATATCGTTATTTTCTCACCTTCACAGATGACTTAAGCAGATATGGGTATATCTACTTAATGAAACATAAGTCTGAGACATTTGAAAAGTTCAAAGATTTTCAGAGTGAAGTTGAAAATCATCGTAACAAGAAAATAAAGTTTCTACGATCTGATCGTGGAGGAGAATATTTGAGTTACGAGTTTGGTGTACATTTGAAACAATGCGGAATAGTTTCGCAACTCACGCCACCCGGAACACCACAGCGTAATGGTGTGTCCGAACGTCGTAATCGTACTTTACTAGATATGGTGCGATCTATGATGTCTCTTACTAATTTACCGCTATCGTTTTGGGCTTATGCTTTAGAGACGGCCTCATTCACGTTAAATAGGGCACCATCAAAATCCATTGAGACGACGCCTTATGAACTATGGTTTGGCAAGAAACCAAATTTGTCATTTCTGAAAGTTTGGGGCTACGATGCTTATGTGAAAAAGCTTCAACCTGATAAGCTCGAACCCAAATCGGAGAAATGTGTCTTCATAGGATATCCAGAAGAGACTATTGGATACACCTTCTATCACAGATCCGAAGGCAAGACTTTTGTTGCTAAGTTCGGAAACTTTCTAGAGAAGGAGTTTCTCTCGAAAGAAGTGAGTGGGAGGAAAGTAGAACTTGATGAGGTAACTGTACCTGCTCCCTTATTGGAAAGTAGTGCATCACAGAAAACTGTTTCTGTGACACCTACACCAATTAGTGAGGAAGCTAATGATAATGATCATGAAACTTCAGAACAAGATACTACTGAACCTCGTAGATCAACCAGAGTAAGATCCGCACCAGAGTGGTACGGTAATCCTGTTCTGGAAGTCATGCTACTAGATCATGATGAACCTACAAACTATGAAGAAGCGATGGTGAGCCCAGATTCCGCAAAATGGCTTGAAGCCATGAAATCTGAGATGGGATCCATGTATGAGAACAAAGTGTGGACTTTGGTTGACTTGCCCAATGATCGGCAAGCAATTGAGAATAAATGGATCTTCAAGAAGAAGACTGACGCCGACAGTAATATTACTGTCTACAAAGCTCGACTTGTCGCAAAAGGGTTTCGGCAAGTTCAAGGGATTGACTACGATGAGACCTTCTCACCCGTAGCGATGCTTAAGTCTGTCCGAATCATGTTAGCAATTGCCGCATTTTATGATTATGAAGTTTGGCAGATGGATGTCAAAACTGCATTCCTGAATGGATTTCTAGAAGAAGAGTTGTATATGATGCAACCGGAAGGTTTTGTCGATCCAAAGGGAGCTAACAAAGTGTGCAAGCTCCAGCGATCCATTTATGGACTGGTGCAAGCCTCTCGGAGTTGGAATAAGCGCTTTGATAGTGTGATCAAAGCATTTGGTTTTATACAAACTTTTGGAGAAGCCTGTATTTACAAGAAAGTGAGTGGGAGCTCTGTAGCATTTCTGATATTATATGTGGATGGCATATTACTGATCAGAAATGATATAGAATTTCTGGATAGCATAAAGGGATACTTGAATAAGAGTTTTTCAATGAAAGACCTCGGTGAAGCTGTTTACATATTAGGCATAAAGATCTATAGAGATAGATCAAGACGTTTAATTGGACTTTCACAAAGCACATACCTTGACAAGATTTTGAAGAAGTTCAAAATGGATCAAGCAAAGAAAGGGTTCTTGCCTGTGTTACAAGGTGTGAAGTTGAGTCGGACTCAATGCCTGACCACTGCAGAAGATAGAGAGAAGATGAAAGATGTTCCCTATGCTTCAGCCATAGGCTCTATCATGTATGCAATGCTGTGTACCAGACCTGATGTGTGCCTTGCTATAAGTCTAGCAGGGAGGTACCAAAGTAATCCAGGAGTGGATCACTGGACAGCGGTCAAGAACATCCTAAAGTACCTGAAAAGGACTAAGGATATGTTTCTCGTATATGGAGGTGACAAAGAGCTCATCGTAAACGGTTACGTTGATGCAAGCTTTGACACTGATCCGGACGATTCTAAATCGCAAACCGGATACGTGTTTACATTAAACGATGGAGCTGTCAGTTGGTGCAGTTCTAAACAAAGCGTCGTGGCGGGATTTATGTGTGAAGCGGAATACATAGCTGCTTCGGAAGCAGCAAATGAAGGAGTCTGGATGAAGGAGTTCATATCCGATCTAGGTGTCGTACCTAGTGCATCGGGTCCAATGAAAATCTTTTGTGACAATACTGGTGCAATTGCCTTGGCGAAGGAATCCAGATTTCACAAGAGAACCAAGCACATCAAGAGACACTTCAATTTCATCCGGGATCTAGTCCAGGTGGGAGACATAGAGATTTGCAAGATACATACGGATCTGAATGTTGCAGACCCGTTGACTAAGCCTCTTCCACGAGCAAAACATGATCAGCACCAAGACTCCATGGGTGTTAGAATCATTACTGTGTAATCTAGATTATTGACTCTAGTGCAAGTGGGAGAATGAAGGAAATATGCCCTAGAGGCAATAATAAAGTTATTATTTATTTCCTTATATCATGATAAAAGTTTATTATTCATGCTAGAATTGTATTAACCGGAAACATAATACATGTGTGAATACATAGACAAACAGAGTGTCACTAGTATGCCTCTACTAGACTAGCTTGTTAATCAAAGATGGTTATGTTTCCTGACCATGGACAAAGAGTTGTCATTTGATTAACAGGATCACATCATTAGTTGAATGATCTGATTGACATGACCCATTCCATTAGCTTAGCACCCGATCGTTTAGTATGTTGCTATTGCTTTCTTCATGACTTATACATGTTCCTATGACTATGAGATTATGCAACTCCCGTTTGCCAGAGGAACACTTTGTGTGCTACCAAACGTCACAACGTAACTGGGTGATTATAAAGGAGCTGTACAGGTGTCTCCAAAGGTACATGTTGGGTTGGCGTATTTCGAGATTAGGATTTGTCACTCCAATTGTCGGAGAGGTATCTCTGGGCCCTCTCGGTAATGCACATCACTTAAGCCTTGCAAGCATTGCAACTAATGAGTTAGTTGCAGGATGATATATTACAGAACGAGTAAAGAGACTTGCCGGTAACGAGATTGAACTAGGTATGGGATACCGACGATCGAATCTCGGGCAAGTAACATACCGATGACAAAGGGAACAACGTATGTTGTTATGCGGTCTGACCGATAAAAGATCTTCGTAGAATATATAGGAGCCAATATGAGCATCCAGGTTCCGCTATTGGTTATTGACCGGAGACGTGTCTCGGTCATGTCTACATTGTTCTCGAACCCGTAGGGTCCGCACGCTTAAGGTTACGATGACAGTTATATTATGAGTTTATACATTTTGATGTACCGAAGGTTGTTCGGAGTCCCGGATGTGATCACGGACATGACGAGGAGTCTCGAAATGGTCGAGACATAAAGATTGGTATATTGGAAGCCTATGTTTGGATATCGGAAGTGTTCCGGGTGAAATCGGGATTTTACCGGAGTACCGGGAGGTTACCGGAACCCCCCCCCGGGAGCTATATGGGCCTAAGTGGGCCTTAGTGGAAAAGAGAAGGGGCAGCCCAAGATGGGCCGTGCACCCCTCCCCTCCCTTGGTCCGAATAGGACAAGGAGAGGGGGCCGGCCCCCCTCTCTCTTTTCCCCCCTCCGCGAATCCTATTCCAACTAGGATTAGGGGGGGGGGGAATCCTACTCCCAGAGGGAGTAGGACTCCTCCTGGCGCGCCTCTCCTAGGCCGGCCGCACCCCCCCCTTTGAGCCTTTATATACAGAGGCAGGGCACCCCAGAGAAACACAAGTTGATCGACGTGATCATATTCTTAGAGAAACACAAGTTGATCCACGTGATCATATTCTTAGCCGTGTGCGGTGCCCCCTTCCACCATAGTCCTCGATAATATTGTAGCGGTGCTTAGGCGAAGCCCTGCTGCAGTAGTACATCAAGATCGTCACCACGCCGCCGTGCTGACAGAACTCTTCCCCGACACTTTGCTGGATCGGAGTCCGGGGATCGTCATCGAGCTAAACGTGTGCTAGAACTCGGAGGTGCCGTAGTTTCGGTGCTTGATCGGTCGGGCCGTGAAGACGTACGACTACATCAACCAAACGCTTCCGTTGTCGATCTACAAGGGTATGTAGATCATACTCTCCCCTCTCGTTGCTATGCATCACCATGATCTTGTGTGAGCATAGGAATTTTTTTGAAATTACAACAAAACCCATCAGTTCCTCCCCCATTTCCTCTGCGGACTGGGCTTCCCTCTCCACGCATTTTTCCGGGGGCTCATGTTCTACTATGGCCTGGATTTCCACGATCTGGCCCCGAACTTTGTCCTCAACATCTCGGCGTTTATCGTCGTGTGCGAGGCTTTCTTCTGCATCCACCCCCATTTCGGCCTATGGCTCAAGACTTTCAATGTCAAGCCGAAGGTGGTGCGCGGCACCCAGGCGGAGTGCGGAGGTGCCATGGTGGGCAAGATGCCCAACGTCCTATGGCTCGAGGGCTCCTTCGTGGAGTCCCTAAAGGGGTGGCAGTCGGGGTGGTTTTACATCATCGAGCCGCGCGACCCTGAATGGGTCGCAGCCCCCGAGTTCCGATCCGGACCCCCTACGCGGCTCGCCTCCTGGAAAGAGACGGGCCTGTCGTGGGGTAAAAAAGGAGAGCTGGTCGGACTCCAAACATGCGTCCAAACCCTGGTGGACAAGAAGCTCAAACTTGTCAACGTAGTCCAGGTTATGCTCATCCGCCGGATCCTCCCATGTCAACAACGGGCTTTCAACCTGTGGGAGTTCGACCCGGCGCGGCACCGAACCCTTAGCAGGCTCTTCGACACGACGTACGAAGATGCCTGGAAGGTGCTTTTCAAGGGCGCCGAGGCCCCCGCATCCGCTACCGAGGATCATGGATTCAGCACGCAGCGTCACGCTCGTGCGGTAAGCTGTTTATACCTTTTACAGGGTATTAGTTTTTCATAGTTTGACTCCATGCGGGATCTAAGCTCCCTTACCTTTGACAGGATTGGCAGGAGACGTCTGGACAGATCAACTGTCCGGCTCCTTTGCCCGAAGGCCCAACAGACGCTCGCTTGGCGAAGCTGTTGGTTCCGGCACCCTATGTGGTGCCGGAGAAGAAGGCCAAGAAGAAGGCCACGGGGACTCGAAAGAGTGCCCGGCGCCAGGAGGTGTCGGATTCATCATCCGACGACTCCAAGGCGCACTCCTCCCATGAAGACGAGGAGGAGAAAGAAGAGACCTCTCCCCCTCCAGCGGGGGAGGGAAGAAAAGGAAGGCAGCCCCAACTGGGGAGGCCGAAGGGTACAAGAAGGGGAAGACCCCTCCTTCGGACTACTCCACCAACGCCGACGACGGCGAAGAGGAGTGGCCGCACAGGGCCAAGCCCCTGGCGAGATCGTAAGTATCCGGATACCAGAGTGATTCATAGTATTCCCCCATAGCATAGCTTTTCCTTACGTCGAACACATTTATGCAGTCCACCCAAAGACCGGCTCGACGTGTCGTCGAGCGGTTCCCTGGATTCGTCGGACGTGAATTCGCTTCCGACGGCTACCTCCCCCCATCCTACGGACGACGCCGCCGTGGCGTCCCAACAGGTTCCAAGCCAGGAGGAGGTGGTCCTGGAGGCGCCGCAAGGCGACCTCCCGGACTCCAGGCGTAAAGGGGATAGGACCCCCAAGGGCTCCAAGTCCGGCCTTGAGCCGGGCACCGCGCCGAAACCTTCAACGGTTCCGGACTCCGGTAGGCAGCCTCCTTCCAAGAGGAGCAAGCCTATCGAGCCGGTGACCTCCATCCAACTGGAGACACCGGACAATTTGCTAGAGATGCTTAACGGCGCCTTCATCGACGAGGAGCACCGCACTATTATGAGTGCGGTGATCCAGAAGGTTCAGTCCGCCAAGAGCGGACTGACTGAAGCCTGTGCCAGCCTTCTAACAGGCTTTGAGGTAAGTAAAGAATATGTAAAAATATTACCGCATAGACAGTAGCCCCTGATGCTCTGTTCGGCGTTCGAAACGAAAAGCCGAATAGAGGATCTAATAACATTCGCAGGAGTCTAACATAATCAAGTCAATATGCGTATGCAGGCTTC
This sequence comes from Triticum urartu, assembly GCF_056163025.1. NCBI lineage: Eukaryota > Viridiplantae > Streptophyta > Magnoliopsida > Poales > Poaceae > Triticum > Triticum urartu. Next base: position 706,130 of record NC_141879.1, read on the forward strand.
GCTACTGGCCTCCGCCGCACTGACTGCGGAGGTGGATACGTAGAAGCAAAACCTCGCGCGGTCTGAGAACGAGCTCGGCCATGCCAAGAGGCAACTCGAGGAGAAGGAAGGTAAGTAATACCTTGCGCAAGTATATAGAGAAGATGTGGTTGCAAAAAATGAGAGGATCAACGTGCTATTATAGGGGCCACGACCGAGGTGGCAACCCTTAAGAAAGCGTTGTCCGAGGCCGAAAGTAGAGCGGCCGCGGAGCGCACAGAGAGATGGAAGTAGGAGGCGCGGGTGGAGGAGGTGCAAAAAGAGCTCCAGGCTCTCGTGAAAAAACACGAGAGTTTGGAGCTTGACTCGAAGACGCAAGCGTCCGAGCTTGCGGCAGCCCTCGAAAGCGCGAAGTCTGCCAAGGCCGAAGCCCAGAAAGCCCTCCAAGAAATTACTTGTTACTTACCCGAGTCCGGAGCTCTCCAGGAGCATTTGCAGATTTGCCCCGTAGTGCGTCTAATGCCGCCGCCTACTACCGAGCCAAGGAGGGGAGCTCGACGGAGAAGGTGTTCTGGTCTCAGTATGCTGAGGCCGGACACCTGGTGCCTTTGAGCGACCAGCTGAAGCAAATGGTCGAGCTCCACAAGGTGGCCGAACAGGCCATAAAGGGCCTCATAGTTCGGCTTTGGCCTGGAGAGGCTCTACCTAGGAGCTACTTCGGGCTGGTGAGGCGGCTGGTGGATGCCTGTCCACGGCTTGAAGTAATCAAGCGCTCCGTCTGCATCGAAGGTGCCCGTAGGGCGCTTGCCCGTGCTAAGGTGCACTGGGGCAAGATGGATGCGGAGAAGCCGGTGAAGGATGGGCCGCCGCCGGGCAAGGAGCATCGCGTCCCGGAAGCGTATTATGAGGGCGTCCTGAAGGGTGCCCGCCTTATAGCGGATGAATGGTCCAAAGATGTAATTTTTGAGTATACTCGCATTTGTGATCCTGTGCGCTGAAAACTTGTTCATATGCGCTAAGCAACGCTTTTGAATTTAAAATATTACCTTCTGTACGGCCGTTTATCAAATTTGAGAGATGGTGAGTCGTCGGCTTCTGCCCCCATGCCGCGAGTGCTGGGGTGTTCGGGATAAACATGAGCGCTCCTTTTCCCATTCTTGGGTCCTTCGAGGGAGGCGCTCAACACAACGAACAAGGCAATCGGACTATAATGCTTGAACACTCTCACTTAGCCATAGAATTCTATAATTTTAAATTTCGGCGAAGCCCCTAGTGTTCGGAAGACCGAGTTCGGGGTGCTATCCACGCCTAGGCCGGACAAAACCGACTCCTCGCTCTAAGCGGCATAAGTCTTTAGGGACTCGAAAACCTCTCGAACAGCGACCAGCTCTCGCCTCATCATGACAGTCAGTTTTAGCTTTCTCTACTGAGGTGCTTAGCCCAGCTCAACTGGGGCACAATCGCAGTAGTTCTCTTAGTGCTACCTTAGCCGATATAACGGAACGTAAGGTACCAAAACATAGGAGCCGGGCAAACCCAACTATTGACCCAAGACATGATTCGGAGCCGATGCATATAATGCTATAAGTTCGGGGTGCCGCACTTGTGAAAGTGTTCGGACTTCTCACACCGTATTGTGGGGTACTTAAGCCCTTGGCGTATTGGCCGTACCAAAGTGTACGGGTGCAACATGTCATTAATGAACATATATTCGTAAAAAGGAGTAATGCAATAATAGACGGAAGCTATGCATTGTTTATTTGAAAAAGCTGCGATCATAGCAGAACGATACAAATACTGCAATAAGCAAAAGATGGGACTATTTAACATGTCCTTTCCAGGGGCAAGCTGCGGAATGTTATGTGAAACAGGTATACTGCTCGTTATAGAGACCACCTTAGAGTTCCATAGTGCGGCGTAGTTTTCTGCTTCCCTGGCTGTATCATTTGTGCGGCAATTGTACTGCTGGACAAGCCTTCCGACGAATGGAGTCCTGAAAATAAGAGAAAATTAAGAAATCGGCAGCCCCTAGTGCGGTTTAAGCCGCGTTTCGGGCGTGTCGTGATGGTGCCCCTCCCCCTGTGCCCATGGTATTTCCAGAGCGTAGTTATGTACGCGCAACACTGATTTCGCAAGTTCGCGAGGGCTAGGGTTGGGGCCGCATTGCTACGCTTGCTCGGAACGTGCCAGGCGGTCTTGTTATAGGTTACTCCGGGCGCGCTTGACGGTGTCCAGACGTTTAATGGCCGGATTGGAGAATTGCCTTGAGAGGCTGCGATAGCCGCCGTATGCTCCTCCGTTCGGAGAGAGCGTTCGGTGTTTCCATTGACCGTGATGACGCCTCGAGGGCCTGGCATCTTGAGCTTGAGGTATGCGTGGTGCGGCACCGCATTGAACTTGGCAAATGCGGTTCGCCCGAGCAGTGCGTGATAGCCACTGCGGAACGGGACTATGTCGAAGATTAACTCCTCGCTTCGGAAATTATCCGGAGATCCGAAGACCACTTCAAGTGTAACTGAGCCTGTACAGTTGGCCTCTACACCAGGTATGACGCCTTTAAAGGTCGTTTTAGTGGGTTTAATCCTTGAGGGATCGATGCCCATTTTCCGCACTGTATCCTGGTAAAGCAGGTTCAGGCTGCTGCCGCCGTCCATAAGGACTCTAGTGAGGTGAAATCTGTCAATAATTGGGTCTAGAACCAATGCTGCGAATCCGCCATGACGGATGCTAGTGGGGTGGTCCCTTGGATCAAAAGTGATCGGGCAGGAAGACCATGGGTTGAACTTTGGGGCGACTGGCTCCATCGTGTATACGTCCCTTAGCGCACGCTTCCGCTCCCTCTTGGGGACGTGGGTTGCGTATATCATGTTCACCGTCTGCACTTGTGGGTGAAAACCTTTCTGTCCACTGTTGTTCGGCGGCCGGGGCTCCTCCTCGTCATTGCTATGCAACCCCTTGTCTCTGTTTTCGACATTTAACTTGCCTGCCTGCTTGAACACCCAACAATCCCTGTTGGTGTGATTGGCTGGTTTTTCGGGGGTGCCATGTATCTGGCATGAGCGGTCGAGTATTCGGTCCAAACTGGACGGGCTCGGAGTATTTCTTTTGAATGGCTTTTTCCGCTGACCGGGTTTAGAGCCTCTGAATCCGGCATTAACTGCCGTATCCTCAGCATTGTCGCCGTTAATGTGGCACTTTTGCTTGTTGCGACGCGACCTGCCACTGCTGTCCTTGGTATCCGAATTACCAGGGCTCTTGGTCATGTTATTGCTGCGAGCTAGCCAGCTGTCTTCTCCTGCGCAAAAGCGGGTCATAAGTGTCGTGAGGGCTGCCATAGATTTCGGCTTTTCCTGTCCTAGGTGCCGTGCAAGCCACTCGTCGCGGATGTTATGCTTGAAGGCTGCTAGGGCCTCTGCGTCTGGACAATCGACGATTTGATTTTTCTTGGTTAGGAACCGTGTCCAGAATTGTCTGGCCGATTCCTCTGGCTGCTGAATTATGTGGCTAAGGTCATCGGCGTCTGGTGGTCGCACATAAGTGCCCTGGAAATTGTCGAGGAATGCGGCTTCCAGGTCCTCCCAACAACCAATTGATTCTGCTGGCAAGCTGTTAAGCCAATGCTGAGCTGGTCCTTTAAGCTTGAGTGGGAGGTATTTGATGGCGTGTAGGTCATCACCGCGGGCCATGTGGATATGAAGGAGATAGTCCTCGATCCATACCGCAGGATCTGTTGTGCCATCATATGATTCGATGTTCATGGCTTTGAAACCCTCGGGGATTTGATGATCCATTACTTCATCTGTGAAGCATAGTGGGTGTGCGGCGCCTCTGTATTGGGCTATATCACGACGCAGGTCAAACGAGCTTTGTCTACTGTGTTCGGCCCGGCCAGATTGACTGTATCCGGAGTGACGATTACCGTCTCGTGTCGTGGGGCGCCCACGCGATCCGTAGATCGATCTTGTTTGCCTTGCCTTGTCCTCCAATATATCTCGCATGTCTGGTGCATTTTCCAGTGCCTTGGTATTTTTTGAGCGGCGCCGGGGTGGGGCTTGAGTGGAGGGCCGAGAGGCTTCTCTGTCGCAGCCACGGGGTGGCCGATCGGCCGCATCATGCGCTGGTGATGTAGGTTTAGGTGCTTCCTCCTCTAGTCGGGGTAGCAACCTGCGCTTTGGGTAGCTCTTGGAGGGGCGTTCGAGTTCATACTCTTCGGCCGCAAGGACTTCAGTCCATCTGTCGGCTAGAAAATCTTGATCAGCTCTAAGATGTTGCTGTTTTTTCTTGAGGCTGCTCGCCGTGGCCATAAGCCTGTGTTTGAAACACTCATGTTCGACGGGATCCTCCGGCACGACAAATTCGTTGTCGTCGAGGCTTGCCTCGTCTTCGGAGGGAGGCATATAATTATCGTCCTCGACATCTCTATCTGCCGCTCTCTCATGAGGGCTGGCTTCTCCATCCTCTTGTGCTGAATCTCGCTGGAGGTGGTTGTCTTCGGCGCTGTCCAGGGTGTTATTATCTCCCGTGCCGGAATCACCGTTTTTGCTTTGGCAGGATTTAGAGCGGCGCCGCTGATGCCGGCACTTAGGCTGCTTCTTGGAGGGGTCATCCTCCGCTGTTCCATCGCCATTGCCTTCTTTTGGGGTGTCCACCATGTATATATCATATGACGAGGTGGCTTTCCAGTGCCCTATAGGCGCTGGTTCTTGATCGTCTCCTGCATCGGCGTCCATACCGTTGATGTCTTCGGAGTCGAAGTCGAGCATGTCGGTTAAATCATCGACAGTGGCTACGAAGTGGGTGGTGGGTGGGCTTTGAATTTCTTCATCATCCGCATCCCAACCTCGCTGACCATAGTCCGGCCAGGGCTCTCCTAATAAAGAGAGAGACTTTAGTGAATTCAGAATATCGCCGAAGGGCGAGTGCTGAAAGATGTCCGCGGCGGTGAACTCCATGATCGGCGCCCAATTGGGTTCGATCGGTAGGGGAACGGAGGGCTCGGAGTCCGGAGAGGAGTCCGGCTCCTTGGAGTCACGGGCTTTGCAGAGAATAGGACTGGTGTTCGGCTCGATCGCCGTAGAGATTGCAGCCCCCGAGGCGGTGTCCAACCACCCATCCTCGATTGGCACAGTTGGCTCCGAATTAAGGGTCGGGGCTTATGCGGGTGCGGCCTCCAGGGCACTGTTCGGCAGCAGAGCTAGATCATGCCCATCATAACAGTGCGGCGCGCTCGGCCGTGGCTCGAATCTGTCAAAGATTAAGTCTCCGCGGAGGTCGGCCATGTAGCTCAAACTTCCAAACTGACCTGATGGCCAGGGGCGTAGCTTTCGATCTGCTCCAGATGGCCAAGCGAAATGGCCCGCAGTGCAAAGCCGTCAAATACGAAGATCTGTCCGGGGAGAAAAGTCTCACCCCGGATTGTATCGCTGTTGATGATCGAAGAAGCCATCGGGCCTAAAAGTGATGACACAGAGGAACTCTCAATGAAGGCACCAATGTCGGTGTCAAAACCGGCGGATCTCGGGTAGGGGGTCCCGAACTGTGCATCTAGGCGGATGGTAACAGGAGGCAGGGGACACAATGTTTTACCCAGGTTCGGGCCCTCTTGATGGAGGTAAAACCCTACGTCCTGCTTGATTAATATTGATGATATGGGTAGTACAAGAGTAGATCTACCGCGAGATCAGAGAGGCTAAACCCTGGAAGCTAGCCTATGGTATGATTGTTGTTTGTCCTACGGACTAAAACCCTTCAGTTTATATAGACACCGGAGAGGGCTAGGGTTACACAGAGTCGGTTACAATGGTAGGAGATCTACATACCCGTATCGCCAAGCTTGCCTTCCACGCCAAGGAAGGTCCCTTCCGGACACGGGATGAAGTCTTCAATCTTGTATCTTCATAGTCCAGGAGTCCGGCCGAAGGTATAGTCCGGCTATCCGGACACCCCCTAATCCAGGACTCACTCAGCTCCACCTTCCTCGGTGCCTTCGACCACTCTGAGATTTGGGTCTATCGAGCCTGCAACTGCACCTCCGAGACTGTGGAGTGAGCGGGTGGAGTCTTTTGAGGCTTTTGAGCACTCTTTACCAGCGTTGGACTTTGAGGGTCCGGGCTTGGAGGGTTCTTGCGCGGGGGGGAGGGGGGGGCGGGGTCTAGAGCTGTTGTTCTCGCCTCCCTCTGATTTTGTTGCGACGACGGAACTGCAGGTGGTGGTTCCGAGCTCTCAAGGGGGTTTGAGGCAGGTGGCCTCGGCGCCCCTTCTCCTTTCGCACCGGTCGGGGTTACCGTGATGGAGGCTTTACCTTCGGGAGGGGGTCCATGGCACGTGGCCTCGGCACCCTCTTCACCTCTCGCTAGCCCGGGACAGCAGGTGGCAGGTCCGGTCTATGGAGGGGGCTCGGGGCGGGTAGCCTTGGAGCCCTCTTCACCTTCTGCGCCTAGGGTGGCCGCCCCACCGTTGGCGCCGGCGAGCACCTTTGGCCATCGGGCTGGGGTGGATGGGGAGCGTGGGTAGGCAGCCCATGGTACCCCATCAACTGACTCGACGCCTTCTCCCGGCCGTGGAGACCGTTTGAGTGTTCGGGGGGTGACAGGAGGTCACTCCCCGGGCAACTTCACTCGGGAGGAGGTGATAGCGTTTGGCGGGATTCCGGACCAGGCGTCTGAGGGCCGACGGTTGAGCTGCCGTCTTCAGGACCGACCGGAGGTGGACGACATGCATCAGTGGTGCGCCATGAGGGCGGCCAAGCGTCGTGACGTCCAGGTCACTACTGGTATGTCGGTTAATACTTCTAATTCCATCTTTCATTTTTTGAACGATGAGATTGTTGATAATGCAAAACAATTAGGGAATTCACTAGGTAGTAGTAATGGTGAAATTTCTAATTCCATTAATGATTTACTGGATTTAGAGGCCGACAGGGCTTTAGATATGATCCCTAACTTAGCTGCCGTCAAACCCATGAATGACTCCGAGATTGATGCTTTGGGGGTCCGGGTGCTGAATAATTTCTGTGACGATCTCGCTAATCCCCTCCCGGAGCTGGAAGAGGAGGATGAGAGTGTCGAGATTGATGTAGTAAGACCTCCAGAACCTGGGAGTGAGGACCGGGTGGACAGGAGGACCAGCCCTAAGCGCAAATCTAAGCGCAAGATTTACCCAACGTTCGCAGTTCGTAGGAGTGCTAGTATTCGCACGGCTAAAAAATTCCATGATGAGCTATGAGAGGAATCTTTTGGAATAGCAGAGGTCTTAAGGACTTGGCTAAAAGAAGGTTTCTTGCAGAAGCATCCATCGAGCATAGATTGGACTTCATTGCGTTGTCTGAAACTGGTAGAGAAAATTTCTCACCACAATTTCTCAATACTTTATCGGGTGGTATTGAGTTTGACTGGCACTGTCTGCCGCCGCGAGGAAGATCGGGTGGGATCTTACTCGGTGTTAGATGCGAGTCTCTCGAAGTTCGAAGTGTGGTCATGGGAGATTTTGCTGTTAAGTTCAGGGTGCGGTCCAAGGTTGATGGATTTGACTGGGCTCTGGTGGCGGTGTATGGTGCCGCACAGTCAGAATTCAAACCGAATTTCTTGGCTGACATTGTTAGAGTTTGCGGGTCTAAGCAGCTCCCAATCCTGGTTGGGGGAGACTTTAACATTATTAGGAGGCGTGATAAGAAGAATAATGATAACTTTGACGGGAGATGGTCGTTCATGCTCAACACTATTATTGAAAGTTCACATGGTCTAACGCCATGCCAAATCCAACATTTGGAAAGTTGGATCGTGTACTCGCAAGTGTCGAATGGGAACAGAACTTTCCCTTTGTAACAGTTTAGGATCTCTCTCGTGGTATTTCTGATCACACGCCTCTATTTCTTGACTCTGGTGGGGCTACATACCCGGGCAACAAGAATTTGTTCTCGTTCGAGCTTGCGTGGTTCGAAAGAGAAGGCTTCCTGGATCTCGTTGCCAGAGAGTGGGCTAAGGATGCAGGCGGTAGGAATGCGCTTGAGCGCTGGCAGAATAAGATTAGGCACCTGAGAAGTTTCCTACGTGGGTGGGCTAAACATCTTAGTGCGATTTATAAGGTTGAAAAGGAATGGCTCCTTGCCCTTATTCAGTCCTTAGATGTAAAAGCAGAAACCACGGTTCTGCCAGCCGCCGAGCTTCATACCAAGCTTGACGCTGAGATGAGGCTGAAAGAACTCCTTTGTGAAGAAGAATTAAAGTGGGTAATGCGGGCCAAGGTACGAAGCGTGGTCCAGGGGGACACGAACACTCAATTCTTCCACATGATAGCCAATGGCAAACACAGGAAGAAGAGAATCTTTCAGCTTGAACAAGATGAGGGTACGATTATCGGCCAAGAGAACCTAAAGCCATACATTACTGAGTACTACAAACAATTGTTTGGACCACCAGAGGAGAACTGTGTGTCTCTGGACGAGTCTAGGGTTGAAGATGTACCTCAACTTACTGCCGTCGAGAACGATATTTTAACTGCTCCTTTTTCGGAAAAGGAGGTGTTCGAGGCTATCTCACAGATGAAAAATAATAAGGCCCCCGGCCCGGATGGTTTCCCGGCTGAGTTTTATAAGAAGTGCTGGCATATTATTAAAGGGGACCTGTTGCCGATGTTCCATGATTTGTTCTCGGGACAATTGCAGCTTTTTCAGCTAAATTTTGGAACAATAACCCTACTTCCTAAGAAAACAGAGGCCGTGAGAACCGAGCAATTCAGGCCTATCTGTCTTCTGAATGTCAGTTTCAAAATTTTTACCTAGGTCGGGACGATTAGGCTCACACATATTGCACATGCTATGGTGCAGCCTACTCAAACTACTTTCATGCCGGACAGGAACATCCTAGAAGGGGTTGTGGTCCTTCATGAAACGCTCCATGAGATTCACACGAAAAAACTAGATGGAGTTATTTTCAAGGTGGATTTCGAGAAGGCGTATGATAAATTCAAATGGCCGTTCCTTCAACAGGCCTTACGCATGAAGGGCTTTGATGAAGCTTGGCGACGCCAGGTGGAATCGTTCACACAAAAAGGGAGTGTTGGAATTAAAGTGAATGACGATATAGGTCATTATTTCCAGACACACAAGAGGGCCTGAGACAAGGTGATCCTATGTCTCCAATGTTGTTCAATATTATGGTTGATATGTTGGAGATCCTGATAGGGAGGGCAAAGGAGGCCGGTCAGGTGGGTGGCTTGGTGCCTCGTCTAGTTGATGGTGGTGTGTCCATCCTGCAATACGCTGAAATCATCTTTATGGAACACGATTTGGCAAAAGCGAGAAATATGAAGTTGGTGTTATGCTTATTTGAACAATTGACTGGATTGAAGATTAATTTTCATAAAAGCGAGCTGTTCTGCTTTGGTAGAGCCAAAGACGAACAAGATGCTTATAGACAATTGTTTGGATGTGAATTGGGGGCTTTGCCTTTTATGTATCTAGGTATTCCCATTCACCATCGTAAGCTAACAAATGGAGAGTGGAAGTGCATCGAGGATCGGTTTGAGAAGAAACTGAGTTGCTGGAAAGGAAAACTCGTGTCTTATGGAGATCGTGAGCATGCCTATGTTTCTCCTATCCTTCTTTGAGGTCCTAGTTGGGGTTAGGAAAAGGCTGGACTTCTATCGATCCCGATTCTTCTGGCAGAGTGATGAACTTAAGAGAAAATACCGACTCGCCAAATGGGATATCATCTGTCGACCAAAGGACCAGGGGGGCCTTGGTATTGAGAATCTTGAAGTCAAGAATAGATGTCTTCTCAGTAAGTGGCTGTATAAGTTGTCATTTGAGACAGAGGCAACGTGGCCGCAGATTCTACGTAGTAAATATCTGCAGTCCAAGACCCTGTCCCAGGTCACACTGAGACCAACTGATTCGCCGTTCTGGAAGGGGCTTATGAGAATCAAAGCTACCTTCTTTAACAGAACTAAGTTTATTGTCGGTAATGGCAACACCACTCGCTTCTGGGAGGATACGTGGCTTGGTGATGCGCCTTTGGCGATCCAGTATCCGTCCCTTTATCGTATTGTTCAGCGTCGGGAGGCTCTTGTTGCCATGATTATGCAGTCAATTCCCCTCTATATTTAGTTTAGGAGGGTGCTTGTGGGCGAACGATGGGAAGCATGGCTTCACTTGGTGCGTAGACTGATGGAGGTTCAGTTAGCTCCTCAGCCCGATCAGTTGTGTTGGAAGCTTACTAGATTTGGGGAGTTCACAGTCAAATCGATGTATATCGATATCATTAACTCTAGTGTTATTTCTAGTTCCAAAGATGTTTGGAAAGTCAAGGTTCCTTTGAAGATTAAAGTGTTTATGTGGTTCGTCCATAAACAAATAATTTTAATAAAGGATAATTTGGTTAAGCGCAACTGGACAGGTTCTACTAGGTGTAGTTTCTGTGATCGGGACGAGACTATCAAGCACCTCTTTTTTGACTGCCCGTTGGCAAGAGTTTTGTAGCGCTATGTGCAAATTACCTTTAACATTACTCCTCCGACTTCGGTCAACACGTTATTCGGGACGTGGCTTGCTGGGATAGAGTCCGAAACAGCTAGACACATTCGTGTAGGAGTATGTGCGTTGTTATGGACAATTTGGAACTGCAGAAATGATTTGGCTTTTAACAGAACAACAACTATCAACTATTAATTTTTTTCAGGTTTTATTCCGGACTACTGCGCTGATCCGTATGTGGTACTTACTCACTCCGACGGCGGCCAGGGAGCGTTTGGTTACTGGATCTGTCCGGTGGGAGATAGTAGCGCGGGATATTTTCAACCGGTTTGGATGGCGGTCATGTAATAGGATAGGCGATTAGTTTACCTATCTTCTATTTTGCCAGCCGGTTGTGGCTTCTTGGGCATTTTGTTATCGGTGTTGAGGCTCTGTGTGAGCTAGCCGTTCTTTTTTTGTTTCCAGACTTTAAGACCTTGTTGAACCTCTTTTACTTTTTAATAAATGTGGCCGTATGCATCGTTCTGATGCAGAGGCCGGGGAGTCCCCTCTTTTCGAAAAAAAATGAGGTAGAGCATGCCGCCAACAAAGGTACTTCTACTCCGAAAGAATAGCTTAACTTTCTCAGCCATATCATTATCCCTATGAGTCCAGACTCCGGTCCGCGAAGAGTAAATGTTCACTCCTGTGGTGTACTTTTCCTGAAAGGTCTGCTCAAAGTGAAGAACGTGGAAATGGGATGATACGGCCGGATCGAAAGCCAGGCCTGTGGTACGGCTAGCTCTGTTTGCCGCCGGCTTTGGGGGCAGCGGGGGCAGCTCCACCCACCTCTGGGTCACCGGATTGCACACGACAAAACGGAAATCATCCTCTTTCATCAAAGGGGTCACCTCGTTGTTTTTCTTGTAGCGGCGGTAGATAAGGAGGCCATTGGAGGTGTTGACCTAGATGATGCCCTCGTCCTTGTTATGGTCGTGCAGGTAAGGGAGGGAGGGGTCGAACGGGGCTGCTGCGCCATCGCTGGAGACGCTGGCGAAGTGGTGGCCGCTGACGGTCATGTAGAGGAAGCCAACGAGGATCTGGGGCAGCTTGTTGCGGTTGGCGGGGACGGCGATGAGGTCGCCCATGGCACGGAGACGCACTTGAAGCGGTGGACGGACCTGGCCGGGAGGCGGGAGAGGATTTCCAGGATAAGGTCATCGGTGAAGAGGCTGGCCGCCGTCGCTCCCGGATGGTCGTCCAGCCTTGGCTTTGTGTTCCTCTTGAAGTTTGCCTCCAACTTAACCGGTTCCCTTCCATCAACAATATCTGATCTGATGACAAAAATTTCCAGCATCCTCGACTCTAGAATCATTTAGTTATAAATTGTGGAAAATGGTTGGAGGTACCAAAGTTGCCCTCATCGCTTGAAAAATTGCACATCGCTCGTTGTGCCAAGCTGGCGTCAATGCCAAGAAACCTTTGGAACATCACAAAATTGAGAAAAATCATTGTAATGGACTGTGCTACCCTGACGATGTTTCCAGATGGAATGTATAGAGTCACTGTGCTCAAGACGCTAGAAATGAGGCGGTGCCCAAGGTTAGAGACACTACCGGAGGGACTCCTGCAGCAGCTCCCGGCCCTCGAGCAACTTACTATCATAGACTGCCCGAACTTGACGGGAGCCTTCTCAAGAGGAGGTGTTTACTGGAATTTGGTGAAAGCAATTAGACATCGATTAGTTGACTGAACCAGTGCGCTGAATGCTTTGGTTGCATCAAATTGAATGCCTACGCCAGTACATGTGTATGTCGGCTTTGTAGGGCTTTACATTCCAATGAGGTATATATACTCTCTTTTCTTTACCTTATTCTCATATTCTTTCGAAATTATACCTTGATCCAGAACATTGCACAGTAATCCATCCGTAAGAAATATAAGAGTGTTTAGATCACTATATTTCTTTCCGGAGGGGGTACGTTGTAACTCAACTTCAGTTGTTAATCATAATATACTTGCATCTATCTGTATGATCTATTTGGTGTCTTTGTAGATGTCAAAACTGAAAAGCACTTGTATTGTATCTCTCTAAGTGTCGGTGTCATTTTCAGGTTCAAATGAATAGCATCGGGTGCATTGCAAAAGCAAGGAAAATCCCTTTACTGCACAATCACAAAATTGAGAGAAATCATTGTGATGGACTGTGCTACCCTGACGACGTTTCCAGATAGAATGTATAGAGTCACTGTGCTCAAGACGCTAGAAATGAGGCGGTGCCCAAGGTTAGAGACACTACCGGAGGGACTCCTGCAGGAGCTCCCGGCCCTCGAGCAACTTACTATCATAGACTGCCCGAACTTGACGGGAGCCTTCTCAAGAGGAGGTGTTTACTGGAATTTGGTGAAAGCAATTAGTCATCGATTAGTTGACTGAACCAGTGCGCTGAATGCTTTGGTTGCATCAAATTGAATGCCTACGCCAGTACATGTGTATGTCGGCTTTGTAGGGCTTTACATTCCAATGAGGTATATATACTCTCTTTTCTTTACCTTATTCTCTTATTCTTTCTAAATTATACCTTGATCCAGAACATTGCACAGTAATCCATCCGTAAGAAATATAAGAGTGTTTAGATCACTATATTTCTTTCCGGAGGGGGTACGTTGTAACTCAACTTCAGTTGTTAATCATAATATACTTGCATCTATCTGTATGATCTATTTGGTGTCTTTGTAGATGTCAAAACTGAAAAGCACTTGTATTGTATCTCTCTAAGTGTCGGTGTCATTTTCAGGTTCAAATGAATAGCATCGGGTGCATTGCAAAAGCAAGGAAAATCCCTTTACTGCACAATCACAAAATTGAGAGAAATCATTGTGATGGACTGTGCTACCCTGACGACGTTTCCAGATAGAATGTATAGAGTCACTGTGCTCAAGACGCTAGAAATGAGGCGGTGCCCAAGGTTAGAGACACTACCGGAGGGACTCCTGCAGCAGCTCCCGGCCCTCGAGCAACTTACTATCATAGACTGCCCGAACTTGACGGGAGCCTTCTCAAGAGGAGGTGTTTACTGGAATTTGGTGAAAGCAATTAGTCATCGATTAGTTGACTGAACCAGTGCGCTGAATGCTTTGGTTGCATCAAATTGAATGCCTACGCCAGTACATGTGTATGTCGGCTTTGTAGGGCTTTACATTCCAATGAGGTATATATACTCTCTTTTCTTTACCTTATTCTCATATTCTTTCGAAATTATACCTTGATCCAGAACATTGCACAGTAATCCATCCGTAAGAAATATAAGAGTGTTTAGATCACTATATTTCTTTCCGGAGGGGGTACGTTGTAACTCAACTTCAGTTGTTAATCATAATATACTTGCATCTATCTGTATGATCTATTTGGTGTCTTTGTAGATGTCAAAACTGAAAAGCACTTGTATTGTATCTCTCTAAGTGTCGGTGTCATTTTCAGGTTCAAATGAATAGCATCGGGTGCATTGCAAAAGCAAGGAAAATCCCTTTACTGCACAATCACAAAATTGAGAGAAATCATTGTGATGGACTGTGCTACCCTGACGACGTTTCCAGATAGAATGTATAGAGTCACTGTGCTCAAGACGCTAGAAATGAGGCGGTGCCCAAGGTTAGAGACACTACCGGAGGGACTCCTGCAGCAGCTCCCGGCCCTCGAGCAACTTACTATCATAGACTGCCCGAACTTGACGGGAGCCTTCTCAAGAGGAGGTGTTTACTGGAATTTGGTGAAAGCAATTAGTCATCGATTAGTTGACTGAACCAGTGCGCTGAATGCTTTGGTTGCATCAAATTGAATGCCTACGCCAGTACATGTGTATGTCGGCTTTGTAGGGCTTTACATTCCAATGAGGTATATATACTCTCTTTTCTTTACCTTATTCTCATATTCTTTCGAAATTATACCTTGATCCAGAACATTGCACAGTAATCCATCCGTAAGAAATATAAGAGTGTTTAGATCACTATATTTCTTTCCGGAGGGGGTACGTTGTAACTCAACTTCAGTTGTTAATCATAATATACTTGCATCTATCTGTATGATCTATTTGGTGTCTTTGTAGATGTCAAAACTGAAAAGCACTTGTATTGTATCTCTCTAAGTGTCGGTGTCATTTTCAGGTTCAAATGAATAGCATCGGGTGCATTGCAAAAGCAAGGAAAATCCCTTTACTGCACAATCACAAAATTGAGAGAAATCATTGTGATGGACTGTGCTACCCTGACGACGTTTCCAGATAGAATGTATAGAGTCACTGTGCTCAAGACGCTAGAAATGAGGCGGTGCCCAAGGTTAGAGACACTACCGGAGGGACTCCTGCAGCAGCTCCCGGCCCTCGAGCAACTTACTATCATAGACTGCCCGAACTTGACGGGAGCCTTCTCAAGAGGAGGTGTTTACTGGAATTTGGTGAAAGCAATTAGTCATCGATTAGTTGACTGAACCAGTGCGCTGAATGCTTTGGTTGCATCAAATTGAATGCCTACGCCAGTACATGTGTATGTCGGCTTTGTAGGGCTTTACATTCCAATGAGGTATATATACTCTCTTTTCTTTACCTTATTCTCATATTCTTTCGAAATTATACCTTGATCCAGAACATTGCACAGTAATCCATCCGTAAGAAATATAAGAGTGTTTAGATCACTATATTTCTTTCCGGAGGGGGTACGTTGTAACTCAACTTCAGTTGTTAATCATAATATACTTGCATCTATCTGTATGATCTATTTGGTGTCTTTGTAGATGTCAAAACTGAAAAGCACTTGTATTGTATCTCTCTAAGTGTCGGTGTCATTTTCAGGTTCAAATGAATAGCATCGGGTGCATTGCAAAAGCAAGGAAAATCCCTTTACTGCACAATCACAAAATTGAGAGAAATCATTGTGATGGACTGTGCTACCCTGACGACGTTTCCAGATAGAATGTATAGAGTCACTGTGCTCAAGACGCTAGAAATGAGGCGGTGCCCAAGGTTAGAGACACTACCGGAGGGACTCCTGCAGCAGCTCCCGGCCCTCGAGCAACTTACTATCATAGACTGCCCGAACTTGACGGGAGCCTTCTCAAGAGGAGGTGTTTACTGGAATTTGGTGAAAGCAATTAGTCATCGATTAGTTGACTGAACCAGTGCGCTGAATGCTTTGGTTGCATCAAATTGAATGCCTACGCCAGTACATGTGTATGTCGGCTTTGTAGGGCTTTACATTCCAATGAGGTATATATACTCTCTTTGCTTTACCTTATTCTCTTATTCTTTCTAAATTATACCTTGATCCAGAACATTGCACAGTAATCCATCCGTAAGAAATATAAGAGTGTTTAGATCACTATATTTCTTTCCGGAGGGGGTACTTTGTAACTCAACTTCAGTTGTTAATCATAATATACTTGCATCTATCTGTATGATCTATTTGGTGTCTTTGTAGATGTCAAAACTGAAAAGCACTTGTATTGTATCTATCTAAGTGTCGGTGTCATTTTCAGGTTCAAATGAATAGCATTGGGTGCATTGCAAAAGCAAGGAAAATCCCTTTACTGTACAATCAAGCCCAGTCAGGTTTATACTTACTAGCAGGCGAAGTACACAAATGTTGCGGCTGTGCAAAAGCCAAATTAGAGAAGCATCTATGTACTAGAAGATGCCAAGTGGGCAGCAAGAGCTAAGCTGTATAGTTTCAGAGAATAAGACCACTCAAACTGACATACTACAGAGCGCAGAGACACCCCAGTCACTGCCCTTGTGTATATATATATATAGTATCAGTGAAGTTTATAGTTACTAGTAGGTCGACCAATTCTCTCCTTCCTAATCCTCTTACAGAGTACACTTGTCCAGTCTTCACTGTGAATGAGGCAAATTATGTTCAAGTTATCAGTCACTAGCTACCCTTATGTATTGTTTCTTAGCCAATTATGTTGGTAGCTTTGTGGACTGGAATGAGGCGATGTATAACACCCGGTCTTCAAGTAATCAGTGTCACTATATGAATGAATTTAGCGACGGGGATTTGTTGTAGTTTCCAGTCAAGTCTGTTGTATACTTTCATTAGAAGATGTGATTTTCTAAATACAATATTTGCAGAATGTGAATCTCTGTGCTTACTCATGCCGAGGGAATGAGCCTAACCGAATGCCTGGCATCGGTTGTGATCCTAAAAAGATACAGCTGAAGACTAGGCATCATGCAACAAATACAAAGCTAAGATAGGGACACGTTAACATGTTGAAGCTAGGCTAGGAGTGTGTCCTATTGAACGTTAAGAGGATCCAGAGCCAAAATTGTAGTACTAGAGTTTACCTTGAGCACGCAAAATTCTACATCACTCAATCTTCAAGTTTTTTTTAGAAAAGGAGGATTACCCCGGCCTCTGCATCAGCATGATTGCACACAGTACTGAATATTCAAGTAGTCACTGTTCCTGTATCAAAGAATCCAGTGATTGAGATTCCCTAGCTCATCAAAGAGTCAAAGACCTCCGGATGCATCCAGTTCCAGAGCATTGTGCACTTACATGATGTCAAACATATATAAGATGGATCATGTGATCCAACTAATTGCCTGGTCCATTGTCCAATGCACCGTCCATTGCTTCTCTGACCCAATATAATGGAAGTGATATATGCAGCATGTAACATTATAAGTCATGTGCTAGTCCCTGAATCTCAAACAGAGTAGAAACATTTACAACTGTTTACAATGAAGGTCTTACATCATATAAAGCATGTCTGTTCAAGCTAAGAAATAAGAAGAAATAGAAACTAATAAGATGCAGAGTTAGGGTTGAACTCGTATAGTGGCACTGTTGACAAAAATACCTTGCGCACTTTTTCTTTATTTATTTTGTTTTGTGTTTTTGCAAGATCTACTTATCCAATCTCATACAATTTAATCTATCTCAATACCGTAGAGGGATTGACAACCCCTCTTACACGTTGAGTTGCAAGTATTTGTTATTTGTGAAGTTGCCGTTTACATAGTGTTGCTTGGTTCTCCTACTGGATTGGTAACCTTGGTTTCATAACTGGGGTAAATACTTACCGTTGTTGTGCTGCATCATCCTCTCCTCTTCGGAGAAAAACGAACGTAGATACAAGCAATTAGGGGTCCGGGGAGGCTGTTGGAAGAGCTCCGTGCGGCCATGGACGAGGACGGCGAGGGGAGGTCACAGGCGCACTATAGAGCGCGCGTTTGGCACGCTCTAGAGGTGGTCACCACTGGCATTGCATTTGGCAGTGTCCTCCAGGCTGCCAATTCATGTCTAGGCTATGTATGAAGGTCAAATAATGTATGTGCATGTGTGTGTGTGTGCGCTGCTGACCCAGGGCAAACAAGTGTTGGACTGCATCCTCAAGTCCATTCTAACAGCAAACTTGTGGGGTTGATACAGTGCAGGTTGTTATGATTCAAGTTTTGTATCCATGTCTAGTAGTGATAACTCACTAAGGTGCAGCTCTCCACAAAATTTTAGCTCTAGCAAATCCTTCAAGCTTGCACTTCCTTCACAACTTGAATTTTAGGGCCAAAACTTAGATTTGGCCCCGTGATTTTGTGTGGATGTGAATGACCAAATTTGTCAAAATTTGTGACAAATTTGGTGTGACAACTAGGTGTTGCCCAAATTATTTGATAATTTTTAGAGCTACAAAATGGTAATTCTTTCACAGCAACAACCTATGTCATATTGCTTTGATCAATCAATTCAAGACCTTGCCTTGACCTAATTGAGCCAATAGTTTTACCCGAGCTTACCATAGGCCTAGTGATCATCTCCATTTAATTTCATGAATTAGATGTGGCAGAAATTGAAATTGTTTCTGGAAGAGGAATATTGCGTTGGACTTTGCAATATTGGGTCACTCGTTTGATCAAGATGGAGTGGAGAGTCTCTTAAAATATTGGAGTGATCTAGCTCAACAAAGAAAGCTAGGTTCCTTTGTGCCAGTCAGAGCTAGGGTTTCAAATTCCAGCTGGCTGGCATTTGAGTTGGTTTGGTCTTGGTTGTGATGTGATCCAGCTATAACTAGGGGCAGGTGAACTTTAATTACAAATTTCATAAGAATTTTTTTGGAAGAGAATCCAAAGTCAATAACAACAAAAATCAAAAATTCTGTTTTTTGACGTGTTACATGGAGAGGACGAAAGGCTAGGGGGCAGAGGAGATAGCAAACAAGTTTTTCAGTGCACTGCATGATGTTCGCCTGAAGGGAAAATATTGTCGTTGACCACACTCTCAAATCCAAGATATATTTAATCAGCAGGGTACTCGTCGACAAATCCAAGGCCCTCTATAACATTGGTGGTGTAATACATCTCACCCTTCCCTGACCTAGCTACTAAGTCTTTGTGTAGAAGCTGAATTAAATGCTTAGTGCACTCAACTTGTATTGTGGCAACATCAATTCACCGGGCTTAAACATTTGCATAAAGTACCGACTGACAGAAACATTCACCACATCTTCTCCTGGTGCCTTACTGGTGGTAGGTTCATTGGCTGATTTCTTCTTTCGCTTTCTGCCCTTTTTACGATGCTGAGCTAAGGGGTCCATAGAAGATGGTTCTCCGGAATGCATTTGTTGGGTTTGCTAAAATTTAGTGTGCAATTATGAGTCATGATGCATAAAAAATGAAAGAAAAATCCGACATGGCCTTTGCTAAAAAGATGACATAACGAGTGCAAGAAATTCGACGAAACGGAAATGAATCGACGTTTCGCCAAAACGTTGGCACTCATGTCGATACCTGTCAATATAAGCCAACGGTAGTACAATGGATCCCTGTTAAAAAATGAAAGAAAAATTCGACATGACCTTTGCTCACAAGAGGACATAACGAGTGCCAGAAATTCGGCGAAACAGAGATGAATCGACATTTCGCCAAAACATTGGCACTCATGTCGATACCTGCAAATATAAGCCAACGATTACTATAATGGATACTAGTTCAAAATTAAAAGAAAATTTCGACATGACCTTTGCTATCAAGAGGACATAACGAGTGCTAGAAATTCGGCAAAACAGAAATGAATCGACGTTTCACCAAAACATTGGCACTCATGTCGATACCTGTAAATATAAGCCAACGATACTACAATGGATCCTAGTTAAAAAATGAAGAGAAATTCGACATGACCTTTGCTAATAAGAGGACATAATGAATGCTATAAATTTGGCGAAATGGAAATGAATCGACGTTTTTCCAAAACATTGGCACTCATGTGATAACATACAACTATAAGTCAACCACACTAGAAGGGTTCCTATGCGTAAACTTACCAAATATTTCTAAACTACTACTCCCTCCATTCCAAAATAGATGACTCAACTTTATACTAACTTTAGTACAAAGTTGAGTCATCTATTTTGGAACGGAGGGAGCAGTATATATTTACCCTAAACAAAGATATGACCATAATACAAAATAACACTAAGAAACAATGGTATGTATTTCTAAACTACTAATATTTACACTAGGCACAAATCTCACAATGCATACCGAAGAGGTGGAATGCTTGGAGAGGGAGGGGCCGGACATGGCCGCACGGCTAGCCATGGTGGTGGAGCTCGGCGATGGCGGTGGCGACGGCGATGAGATGCCTCCTCCGGTGTTGGAGGAGGAGGCCATGCGCGCCCGCGCTAGCCCGAGGAGGGGCGCGACAACGAGGAATAGTGGCGGCGACGAGGGGCGCGCGCGGCGGCAAGGGGCGACACGATGATGAGGGGCGCACGCGGCAGCAAGGAGCGACTGCACCAACAGGCAGGGTATAAAGGCCGCCACACGTATGGCAACAAGTAGTGGCTGTCAGTAGTAGGAGGCCACCACTGCTAAAATGACCTCCTGGGACCCCCCAACCAAAGTTGCGGTGATTTAGCTGTGGCTGGGCGAGAGATTTGCCCGCCACAACTGATAGAAGGTGCAGTGGCGGGCGCCATATGTCACTCACCGCTGCGGTGTTTTCACGGGATAAGATTTGGAATGGTTCACCTATGGCGGACAAGAATGCGTGCTCGCCACTGCTACTCATGTAGCTGTAGTGGGCTAATTTTGCTACCCACCACTGCTTGCTTTCAAAAATAGTTACGGCGGCTGCCCTGCCGTGCCTGCCATGTATTGGGGCTCACCTATAAGCCTTTTCGCAATAGTGGTACTTGGGTTTGGAAAATTTCCATAGTTTGACAACTATATGTGTTGGTAAGGATGACATTGACATTGGGCAATCTAGTATTTCTCCATCAACATTCTTTCCTAAGTTGGAGACCGTGATACTTTACAAGATGCCTAAGCTAAGGGGATTGCATAGGCGGTGGCAGCACAAGTAGCAGTTGTATCATTTCCTCGGCTTAAGAAGCTAGATATCTCTGAATGCCCATGTTAGAGACACTACCGGAGGGACTCCTGTAGCAGCTTCCAGCCCTCAAGGAACTAAGAGCAACTCAACCGCGCCGACCCATTTCGTCCCCACGCGTCTGTTTGGATTGGCGCGGACAGAAAAATCGACCCAACACACCGACCCAAATGGACGCATGTCCGCTTTTCGTTCGCCTGCCGACCCGTTCCCAGCCAAATTTTGAGCCTGATTTACTTCAGCGCGGACACGAAGCGGATGTGCGCGACGCACGCCTACTCCTCCACCAGGCCCGCTAGTCGGTGGCACATTGGCCATCCTCTTCCACCCATATCGACAGCAAACCCTCGCCCGCCCTGCCCGTTGCTTCCGCCATCCATGTTCCGATGCTTCTGCCAGCAGCCCGTGCCAACTCGCCTCCCCCAACGCCGCCGCCTCCCACGTCGCCAGCACCACCACCTCGCCGCCGAGGCCCCGAAAGCTTCCCACCCCACACTCCGACGTCGCCGCGAGCAGGAAGCTGCCTCTCCCGCCTCGGCTAGCTCCTTCGTCCAACACCGCCCGATGTCCTGATGCCGTCACGCTCGTCGGACGCCGCCAGGCCAGCCACTTGGTCCAAGGGAGGCGCGCGTCTCTCCTCTTCGTCGGCCAGCTTCTTCGTCGATGCCCGCGCGTCTCTTCTCTTCGCCGGCCACCTTAATAGGCAGCGGTCGTTGTTCTGGGCTCGATCCTAGGGCACATTCCGGCTTTGAATCGCAACCGAGAGAGCGGTCATTTGCTTCTTTGGAAGGACTACTTTGACACAACCAACCCGCTATTCAAACATCAGAAATTCCGGCGGGATTTTCTTATTGCTAGGCATCTTGTCAATCATAATAGAGAGGGGGTGGTTAGATAGTATAACTATTTCGTGTGCAAAGAGGACGGCCTTGGAAAGATTGGCTTCTCACCTTATAAGAAATGCATTGCAGCCATCCGGATGCTTGCATACGGAGTGCCCGGTGATCTCATTCATGAGTACGTCCGTATGAGGGAGTCTACATGCCTAGAGTCCATGTATAGGTTCTGCTAGATTGTGATTGTTGTGTTTGGCCCTGAGTACTTGAGGCAGCCAATAGTTCAAGATACAGCCCGCTTTGTTTGCGATGAATGCAAGGAGGGGCTTCCCAGGGATGCTTGGTGGCATAGACTGCATGCATTGGGAGTTGAATAATTGCACTTCTGCTTGGCAAGGGCAGTATAATGGCCATGTCAGGGCTTGCACTATTATACTTGAGGCCGTGGCCTCACAAGAGCTCTGGATTTGGCACTCTTTCTTCGGCATGGCCGGTTCGCGCAATGATATCAACGTGCTTCAACGCTCGCCGGTGTTTTCAAGGCTTGCCGAAGGCAACAGCCCCCCGGTGAATGTTACCATCAACGGCCACAACTACGACAAAGGATACTACCTAGGTGACAGTATCTTTCCTCGGTGGACCACTATTGTGAAGACAATCCCAAACATGTCGGAGAGAAAAGGAAAAGATTTGTTCAAGAGCAAGAGAGTGCTAGGAAGGATGTCGAGCGTGTCTTTGGTGTTCTGAAATCTCGATGGGGCATCGTTCGGTATCCTGCTAGAACTTAGAGTATCAAGAAGTTGTGGGAGGTGATGACTGCTTGTGTGATCATGCACAATATAATCGTAGAGGATGAGCGCCGGAACGTATCTACGATCAAGGGTTTTAGTTTCAGGGTGGGAATGTTGTGTCTGAGCATGGAGGAGGAGCGGTAACGTTTGCGCAGTTCACCCAATTTCATCATAAAATGCTTGATTGGAAAACTCACATGCAGCTGCAAACTGATTTTGTTGAGGATATATGAGATCATGTTGGCAACCAATAGATTTATCTTTTTTTAAAATGTATTTGAGATAATTTAATTTTTATTTGGCTTGTAAACTATGCTAAATTTATTTGGTTGCAAAACTATGCTATTTTTGTTTGGTTAAGAAACTATGCAAAATGTGTGCATATTTGTAGAAAAACAGCAGTCAGCCGACCACGTCGGTAAATATGGGTCGGCGCGTCGGACGCACTACCGACCCAAATCATAAATAAGGCGTACGCCGAGCGAGCGGCCGATCAAACGGACAAAAATACGGAAAAAATCATCGTCCGTTTGTATCGGCGCGTTAGAGTTGCTCTAAATATAGGATCCTGCGACAACTTGTAATTTGGTTGAAGCAATTCGGAAGAGATCAGTTGGTCCTGACTAAAAGAATTTGGCTGATGGACTTCCAAGGACCCAACTGCTAAATGGTTCGCTTGCCTTTGATTAGGATGCCGGCGTTGGGGGATTATTCAAGCATTCCAAGATTGATGCATTTGTTTAGTCCGTTAATCTATATCTACTAATAAAATAAGATGCATTTCGCCAATTTTTTTATTCATGCATCGTCGAAAAGAATTTTTTTTTCTATTTGAGATGGTACTAAATTCTAATTCGTTTGTCTGCTAGAAAAAAGCCTTTTCCAGAATTTTGTACGTGGGCCGGGAGCTACGGCCCAGCGAAGTCATCCCACTTATTTTTTGGCCCATGCAGCTCTGAAAATTCTATTTTCCACACAGGCGACAAATAGCCCGAGCTTCGCAGATGACAACCTATAAAGGGCTGGCCCATTTTTCTTTGTTTCTGTATTTTATTTCTATTTTTATTCTCCTTTCCCTATCTCTTTCATCACTTCCAAGTTTATTTTTCTTACAGAATTTATTTCATAAATTCAAAATTCTCGAAAAAGTTAAAAACTAAAAAATATAGAAAATGTTCAGAATTCCAAAATTTTGTTGCTATTTTGAAATATATTCGTAACTTGAAAAAGGTTTCCTATTTTTTCAAAATCTTTTATTTTATTTCAAAATTGTTCGATATTTGTAAAATGAAAATGGAAATTTCAAAAAAGCTCCAAATTCTAAAAATATTCTTGTATTAGTGAAATTTCCACGTTTCAAAATAATGTTAAAAGATACACATTTTGGAAAAAATGTTATTAATTTTCAACACATGTTCTCATTCTAGAACAAATGTTCACAAATTCAAATAATGTTCATTTTTGTATTAAAAAAAGTTGGTGTGTTCAAAAAAATATTTGTGAATTTTAAAAGATGTTCCTATTCAAATTTTGTTCACGTTTTTCTGCAAGTGTACATAATTTTCAAAAAACTGTCGAGGATTTAGAAAATGGCTCATGTTTCCTACAATATTCAGAAACTTCATACCTTAAAATCTCCTTGATTGAAAGAAAAAGTAGATCAAATAATTAATGGGCCGTCTCTAGCGTGTGATGACGTAACAAAACTCTTAAATGCCCACGATCAATGAACGGAAGAATAGCGGATTGATTACTTCATATCTGGCGAAACCGAGAAATTAAATGTTCCTTTTTCACGTACGCACAGGATTTTACTTGCACATATAATACTCACTAATTTTTCTCTCGTTGCAATGCACGGACATATGTGCTAGTTATATTTAATGTTGAGTACACCCCACCTAGACTTGATGTCGAAACTCCGAAGCTAACACTTGTATGTATATATGATATATCTAAAGATTGTTCAACTGTTAGGTTCTGGCATGCATAGATTAGATTTTCCTACCAAATGATTGCCATAGCTTTATCTGTATGGACTGAAATGACGAAAGTCAATGTATACTACTCAATCTAAAGGAAACACAGCATGCTTTGCGTTGCATGCAGCTAGCGGTGGGTCCAGCAAAAACATAGTAGGAGGAGCTGCTCGGCTCTCCTATTCCTTTTTCTTCATAGTTTCATGCACAACGAGTCACTGTATTAAGATATCCTTTAGCTCACCAAATAGCTGACAAGTATGTTGGTGTTCCCAGTCAAGTCCAGTCAAGTCTATTGTAGGTTCTTATCGAACAGAAGATGAGATTTTTGTAAATACAACATTTGCGTGAGTAAATGGCCTCTGCCAAAGATGTCGAAGTTGAAGCTTTCTTTATGGACCGGAATTACTTGCCAAAGCTTCAATGAAGAAAGGCGTTCTGAAGAACTGAAGCACATCAGGGCTCAGTTGGTGGATGGCCCAGATGGTCCGGTCGAGGTAAGTGCATTAGTTGTCTGGAACATAGCGAGTCTTGTTGTTTAGTTTATTCCTCTGTTCTTGTTGCCCTGTGAGACGTGAGTGAAGGTGTTTTAAATCTGTTGACAGTTAAAGGTGTTTTAAAAGTAGGTTCAGTGAAGGCTATCCTTGAAAGAGTTATGCCCACCTGGAAACACTGCAGAGTAACCACGACTGTACAATCACAAAATTGAGAGAAATCATTGTGATGGACTGTGCTACCCTCACGACGTTTCCAGATAGAATGTATAGAGTCACTGTGCTCAAGACGCTAGAAATGAGGCGGTGCCCAAGGTTAGAGACACTACCGGAGGGACTCCTACAGCAGCTCCCGGCCCTCGAGCAACTTACTATCATAGACTGCCCGAACTTGATGGGAGCCTTCTCAAGAGGAGGTGTTTACTGGAATTTGGTGAAAGCAATTAGACATCGATTAGTTGATTGAACCAGTGCGCTGAATGCTTTGGTTGCATCAAATTGAATGCCTACGCCAGTACATGTGTATGTCGGCTTTGTAGGGCTTTACATTCCAATGAGGTATATATACTCTCTTTTCTTTACCTTATTCTCTTATTCTTTCGAAATTATACCTTGATCCAGAACATTGCACAGTAATCCATCCGTAAGAAATATAAGAGTGTTAGAACCACTATATTTCTTTCCGGAGGGGGTACTTTGTGTTGAGTTTAGGTGTAAATTTGTATTTGGCAGGATTATGTACTAAAGTGAAAATTATAAATTTCAGGAGGACAAGAGTGTAAAGAGGAAGGTAGAGATAAGGAAAGGAACGGACAAGAGCTCGGGAGGGAGGGGCTCCAGTTCTGATGTGTAAACTCCTCTCAAATCCACTATCAAATCCTAGTTGATTTAAACCAAAATTCGGTTCTTTCTTGAGGATTTCATCGTGGCACCAGAGCAATCGGTCCTGGATTCAGATTTGATCTGATTTGTGCTACGCTTGCTGCTCGTGGTGGTCGTGGCCGGCTGGCCCCCTTTGTGCACGGCAGCCATCGTCATCAAGGTCGCCGCCGTCGTCGTGCGGGGCCGCATCTTCCGGCTGTGCGGCGTTGCCTTTGTGCCGCCTCGCTGCCACTGTCCTCGTTTCAGGCCGCATCCTCCAGCTGCTGCGCTACACGTTGCCTTTGTGCTGCTCTGCTGCCGTCGTCGTGCTGTACAGATCTGAATTCTGAAGTGTTCCTGTGCTGCACTAAGTAGGAGCTGCCAACGACCAGCTAGTATTTGCTTTTTCTCTCAACAAGGTAGAAGTGTTTTTAGTCCAGCAGCTTGTGGTGGATTGAATCTTCTTGATGTGTGGTAACTGGTGTAGAGAGAATTGAACTGTGTGCCAAGGGTTGTAGTTGTTCAGTTTTTTCAGGAATACACCAATTGTTCAGTGGTCATGGGAGATACCAGTAGGGATTCTAGTATTGAGAAATTGTGTGAAAGTATGCAGCGTATGATTTCACAGCTGATGGAGCAGGCACAAACAAAAACAAGCAGTACTTCTGAAATTTTGAAGACCCTGGAACCCAATCCTGTCAAGTTAACTGGCCCGGGTGATTTTTTTAGCTGGTCTCGGAATGCTACTTTGATTCTAGAGTCACACGGACTTCAGAAATTTTTGAAGGAAGATGAGAAAAAGCCAACAGATGTCACACAAGAGCAGTGGGATCAGAATCAAAAGCGAGTTATGGTATGGCTGTTGGGGTCGATGGAGAAGACCGTGAGGGAACAGGTTGAAGGGTTTCAGTCTGCAGCTGAGGTGTGGACGAGCATTAAGAAACAGTTCTCAGGGAAATCGAACAAGATGCAAGTCAGTAGGATTTTCCATGAATTAAGGAAGATCAAGCAAGAGCAGAAGACAGTGACCGAATTTGCGGGAGAAATCAAGAAACTCTATAGAGACCTGGAGTATTTTAGACCATTTAAGGCACATGATCCCAGGGACGTACCCCTCCTTCGAGAGTGGTTTGAGCCATTGTTGGTTCAGACTGTTCTTGATGGTCTGGACTCAGAGTTCAATCTCCGTTCCCAGCTCATACAAGCCACACCAGATTGGCCTACATTGGATCAGGCCATCTCTAGTATACTGGAGGAAGAAACATGGCTGGCCAATCAGATCACAACTTCACAAACAAATGTTGATGGTAGAGCTGCACTATCTTCGGTTAAGCAAATTCAGTCTCCTGGTACTTCAAGAAATGAGCAAGCAAATGCTACTAGATTTGACTACACAAGGAAGCCTAAGATGGTGTGTGACCACTGTAAAAAACCAGGCCATTTGAAGAAGAGTTGTTTTGATATAGTTGGTTACCCTCCTGGATGGCAATCGAAACAATTTAACAGATTCACCAATGGTGGTAGTAATGCAAGAAGGCCAGATCGAGCTCATCTTACTTTATTTGGGGGAGAGCGGTCTGCGGTAGCAGCCCAAGCACTTCAAGAATTTAAAAGCAAACTTATGGCGAATACTTCACAAGGCCCTGCTGAAACAACATCTGATGCTCATTCTGGGAAAGGTATGAAGAATTTTTTAACATCTTGGATAATTGATTCAGGGGCCACAAATCACATGACAGGATCATCTAAGAACTTTTCATCATATACCCCTTGCTCTGGATGGGATAGGGTACGCATAGCTGATGGATCCTTAGCTCCGATAATGGGTTATGGGAACATTAATTGTACTCCATCTCTATCCTTAAGCCCAGTCTTGCATGTCCCTAATTTGCCAGTGGACCTCTTGTCAGTTAGTTCACTGACAAAGTCACGTAATTGCAAGGCATCCTTCGACCCTCACTCATGTACATTTCAGGATCCGAAGACAAGAAGAAATCTTGGGACTGGGATTGAGCACGATGGCCTCTACTACCTTACCAATGCCCCGTCTCCATCTCCATATGCCCTCAGTATGATGAATAGCTTGACCATTGATGAATTTCTACTAATGCATTATAGACTAGGGCATCTGTCATTCCAAGCCCTTAGTCGCATGTTTCCATCTCAAGTTAAAAATTATTGTAAGGAGAAGCTTTTGTGTGATGTGTGTGAACTGGCTAAACACACTAGAACCAATTATCCTAGTAGTAATGAGAGAAGTAAGATACCGTTTGATGTGGTGCATTCGGATGTATGGGGTCCATCGGTTGTAACTGCCCTCACAGGGGATAGATATTATGTGACCTTCATTGATGGTTTTAGTAGGTGCACATGGCTGTACCTCCTAAAGCATAAATCTGAAGTTCTGCCTGCATTCAAAGATTTTTTTTAATATGGTGCGTAACCAGTTTGGCATGAATGTGAAAATATTACGCTCCGATAATGGTACCGAATATATCAATGGTAAATTTAGTAATTTCTTGTCTTCTTATGGTATTATACATCAAACAACTCGCGTGAATACTGCAGAACAAAATGGTGTGGCAGAGAGAAAGAATAGACATCTACTGGAAGTTGCTGGAGCTCTCATGTTCACGATGAATGTGCCAAAATTCCTTTGGGGAGAAGCAGTCAAAACTGCTGCCTATCTAATAAACCGTATGCCTTCTAGTGCTTTGGGCCATAAGACTCCTATTGAATGTTTGCAGGGCTCTAACTCATTTATTGTGCCACCAAAAATATTTGGATGTACCTGTTTTGTTCATGATTACAGGAGTTCAGCAGGAAAACTTGATCCAAGAGCCATCAAATGTATCTTTGTGGGCTATTCTCCCACAAAAAAGGGATATCGGTGTTGGTCGCCTACTGAAAGGAAATTCTTTGTGAGTATGGATGTTACCTTTCACGAAAAAGAACCATTCTATTCCTTAAAACGAAATGATAATGATACAGGTAGCAAGGGGAAGAATATCATAGGAGAGAGCAATGATAGGGGAACTGTAATAATACCTATCAGGGATATCATACGCTCAGAAGATGAAACCGAGGGGGAGAAAACAACTGTAGCAGGGGATGGCATATGCGGGGTGGCTAAACTGGACCCGCTCACAAACAAATAGTTGAAGGAGATGAGGCACACATACAACTAAGAGTAGGAGATGGACTATGTGAGAGAGATCGATTAGGGGAGGAGAAATACTAGGAGAGGACCGAGATAGATGACAACACCAGGAAGCTTCCTATCTATGTTGATGTAGCGGGGAATGTTGTATGTAGGGGGCTAAGTTAACCAGCTTACACACCAATAATTGAAGAAGAATGAAGGAACGGAAAATCACCCAACCAACAGCCCGGTTTTGCTTCGGCGTCACTATAGCAAGGGACATATGGGTTCCCAATAGGACATTTCCCTCAATAACTTGTATCGGTACTTACGTTGTGGGTGTCTATTGGCTTAGTTTGATCATTGTCATAGAATCAAAGTTGAACTATGTTTTCTATCTAAGAAAAGCAGCTACCTACCAAATAGACACTGCTCTATGAAATACGTGATGTATACATGCATGCACTTTATTTATGAGAAAACCGACCCGTTCTCAGGAAATAAGGTCATTAAGTACAAAAAAGAGTACAACAATCCACACACACGCACACACCCCCACTAGCTTGAACATCACAGTAGCCGCCATGATTAGCACCGCCGAGACGACACGCCTGAATGCAAATGTTAGCATCACTGCATGCAAGCGTGCTAGGGTAATTTCGACACTTCTTAGCTTGAACTGTGTCTATGAAAATAGAGTAAAACAAAAGTGTTATTGCATGTTATCAGAACAACAAAATTCTATGATCAAACATATCTTGAAGCATGTCATTACCACAAGAAATGAAGAGTGCAAGTATCAAGACGGCCACGACAACGATGCGGGTCTTGCAAGCCATGGTGAGAACTTTGAATGGATGTTGGTTTTATCTTGACATGTATTTATAGGACTTGAAAGGTTGTTTTTTGTCGTGCTTCTTTAGAGATATGGGTTGTTTTTTGTCATGCTATTTATGTAATAGAGAGAGATTTATTACTTTGTAATGTTCATTCATATCTAACCATTACATTATTTGTTGATGATATGAAGAATATTTCCTTGACTTCATTATATAGGACTTGGCATTTGTTCTAAAGACTGAGAATACATTTTGATTATGCGTATGAGAGCAAACAAAGGAATATATTTGGGTAATCAAGAGATTCATTACTTCCTAATGTTATTCACATCCAGTCATGGCACTAATTATTGAAGATTTGAAACATATTTCTATGAACTAAAGTAGAAAAAACTAATTAATCATGTGATTAATTGAGATATTTTTTGGAAAAGTAGTACAAATATAGACACTCATGTACACGCAGAGAAACTCACCCCTATGAATACACGCACACACATTCTACCCTTACAGTCTGAGAGACTCAATCTACAAAACTTGAGATAGATGAAGTCAGCATAAGACCCTCGTAATCGTGTGGAAAATAGTAATTGAGATAGATTTAATGGAAGACTTGGAGAAGAGATAATTTGTTACAATTCACATGATAATTTATAACAAGAAAACACAGTACCATGTTAACATGGCTCATGCCTCTTTAATTACCTCTCCCTCTCTCGCTTTCAACCATAATTTCCCAATAGATATGATATAAATCTATGGTGATACTGATTCAAAATAACGCTGTAAGATATGGTGCTAAATCATTCATAGAACCTCCAACAGGTGTATATAAAGGGATAGCAAACAAGTTTTTTAGTGCACTGCATGATGTTCGCCTGAATGGAAAATATTGTCGTTGACCACACTCTCAAATCCAAGATATATTTAATCAGCAGGGTACTCGTCGACAAATCCAAGGCCCTCTATAACATTGGTGGTGTAATACATCTCACCCTTCCCAGACCTAGCTCCTAAGTCTTTGTGTAGAAGCTGAATTAAATGCTTAGTGCACTCAAC
Organism: Triticum urartu; assembly: GCF_056163025.1. NCBI lineage: Eukaryota > Viridiplantae > Streptophyta > Magnoliopsida > Poales > Poaceae > Triticum > Triticum urartu. The sequence continues at coordinate 736,948 of NC_141879.1, forward strand.
TTGTATTGTGGCAACATCAATTCACCGGGCTTAAACATTTGCATAAAGTACCGACTGACAGAAACATTCACCACATCTTCTCCTGGTGCCTTACTGGTGGTAGGTTCATTGGCTGATTTCTTCTTTCGCTTTCTTCCCTTTTTACGATGCTGAGCTAAGGGGTCCATAGAAGATGGTTCTCCGGAATGCATTTGTTGGGTTTGCTAAAATTTAGTGTGCAATTATGAGTCATGATGCATAAAAAATGAAAGAAAAATCCGACATGGCCTTTGCTAAAAAGATGACATAACGAGTGCAAGAAATTCAACGAAACGGAAATGAATCGACGTTTCGCCAAAACATTGGCACTCATGTCGATACCTGTCAATATAAGCCAACGGTAGTACAATGGATCCCTGTTAAAAAATGAAAGAAAAATTCGACATGACCTTTGCTCACAAGAGGACATAACGAGTGCCAGAAATTCGGCGAAACAGAGATGAATCGACATTTCGCCAAAACATTGGCACTCATGTCGATACCTGCAAATATAAGCCAACGATTACTATTATGGATACTAGTTCAAAAGTAAAAGAAAATTTCAACATGACCTTTGCTATCAAGAGGACATAACGAGTGCTAGAAATTCGGCAAAACAGAAATGAATCGACGTTTCACCAAAACATTGGCACTCATGTCGATACCTGTAAATATAAGCCAACGATACTACAATGGATCCTAGTTAAAAAATGAAGAGAAATTCGACATGACCTTTGCTAATAAGAGGACATAATGAGTGCCCGAAATTTGGCGAAATGGAAATGAATCGACGTTTTGCCAAAACATTGGCACTCATGTGATAACATACAACTACAAGTCAACCACACTAGAAGGGTTCCTACGCGTAAACTTACCAAATATTTCTAAACTACTACTCCCTCCATTCCAAAATAGATGACTCAACTTTATACTAACTTCAGTACAAAGTTGAGTCATCTATTTTGGAACGGAGGGAGCAGTATATATTTACCCTAAACAAAGATATGACCATCATACAAAATAACACTAAGAAACAATGGTATGTATTTCTAAACTACTAATATTTACACTAGGCACAAATCTCACAATGCATACCGAAGAGGTGGAATGCTTGGAGGGGGAGGGGCCGGACATGGCCGCATGGCCAGCCATGGTGGTGGAGCTCGGCGATGGCGGTGGCGACGGCGATGAGATGCCTCCTCCGGTGTTGGAGGAGGAGGCCATGCGCGCCCGCGCCAGCCCGAGGAGGGGCGCGGCAACGAGGAATAGCGGTGGCGATGAGGGGCGCGCTCGGCGGCAAGGGGCGACACGATGATGAGGGGCGCACGCGGCAGCAAGGAGCGACTGCACCAACAGGCAGGGTATAAAGCCTGCCACACGTATGGCAACAAGTAGTGGCTGTCAGTAGTAGGAGGCCACCACTGCTAAAATGACCTCTTGGGACCCCCCAACCAAAGTTGCGGTGATTTAGCTGTGGCTGGGCGTGAGATTTGCCCGCCACAACTGATAGAAGGTGCAGTGGCGGGCGCCATATGTCACTCACCGCTGCGGTGTTTTCACGGGATAAGATTTGGAATGGTTCACCTATGGAGGACAAGAATGCGTGCTGGCCACTGCTACTCGTGTAGCTGTAGTGGGCTAATTTTGCTACCCACCACTGCTTGCTTTCAAAAATAGTTACGGCGGCTGCCCTGCCGTGCCCGCCATGTATTGGGGTTCACCTATAAGCCTTTTTGCAATAGTGGTACTTGGGTTTGGAAATTTTCCATAGTTTGACAAGTATATGTGGTGGTAAGGATGACATTGACATTGGGCAATCTAGTATTTCTCCATCAACATTCTTTCCTAAGTTGGAGACCGTGATACTTTACAAGATGCCTAAGCTAAGGGGATTGCATAGGCAGTGGCAGCACAAGTAGCAGTTGTATCATTTTCTCGGCTTAAGAAGCTAGATATCTCTGAATGCCTATGTTAGAGACACTACCGGAGGGACTCCTGTAGCAGCTTCCAGCCCTCAAGGAACTAAGAGCAACTCAACCGCGCCGACCCATTTCGTCCCCACGCGTCTGTTTGGATTGGCGCGGACAGAAAAATCGACCCAACACACCGACCCAAATGGACGCATGTCCGCTTTTCGTTCTCCTGCCGTCCCGTTCCCAGCCAAATTTTGAACCTGATTTACTTCGGCGCGGACACGAAGCGGATGTGCGCGACGCACGCCTACTCCTCCACCAGGCCCGCTAGTCAGTGGCACATTGGCCATCCTCTTCCACCCATATCGACAGCAAACCCTCGCCCGCCCTGCCCGTTGCTTCCGCCGTCCATTTTCCGATGCTTCTGCCAGTAGCCCGTGCCAACTCGCCTCCCCCAACGCCGCCACCTCCCACGTCGCCAGCACCACCACCTCGCCGCCGGGGTCCCGAAAGCTTCCCACCCCACACTCCGACGTCGCTGCGAGTAGGAAGCTGCCTCTCCCGCCTCGGCTAGCTCCTTCGTCCAACACCGCCCGATGTCCTGATGCCGTCACGCTCGTCGGACGCCGCCAGGCCAGCCACTAGGTCCAAGGGAGGCGCGCGTCTCTTCTCTTCGTCAGCCAGCTTCTTCGTCGATGCCCGCGCGTCTCTTCTCTTCGCCGGCCACCTTAATAGGCAGCGGTCGTTGTTCCGGGCTCGATCCTAGGGCACATTCCGGCTTTGAATCACAACCGAGAGAGCGGTCATTTGCTTCTTTGGAAGGACTACTTTGACACAACCAACCCGCTATTTAAACATCAGAAATTCCGGCGGGATTTTCTTATTGCTAGGCATCTTGTCAATCATAATAGAGAGGGGGTGGTCGGATAGTATAACTATTTCGTGTGCAAAGAGGACGGCCTTGGAAAGATTGGCTTCTCACCTTATAAGAAATGCATTGCAGCCATCCGGATGCTTGCATACGGAGTGCCCGGTGATCTCATTCATGAGTACGTCCGTATGAGGGAGTCTACATGCCTAGAGTCCATGTATAGGTTCTGCTAGATTGTGATTGTTGTGTTTGGCCCTGAGTACTTGAGGCAGCCAATAGTTCAAGATACAGCCCGCTTTGTTTGCGATGAATGCAAGGAGGGGCTTCCCAGGGATGCTTGGTGGCATAGACTGCATGCATTGGGAGTTGAATAATTGCCCTTCTGCTTGGCAAGGGCAGTATAATGGCCATGTCAGGGCTTGCACTATTATACTTGAGGCCGTGGCCTCACAAGAGCTCTGGATTTGGCACTCTTTCTTCGGCATGGCCGGTTCGCACAATGATATCAACGTGCTTCAACGCTCGCCGGTGTTTTCAAGGCTTGCCGAAGGCAACAGCCCCCCGGTGAATGTTACCATCAACGGCCACAACTACGACAAAGGATACTACCTAGGTGACAGTATCATTCCTCAGTGGACCACTATTGTGAAGACAATCCCAAACATGTCGGAGAGAAAAGGAAAAGATTTGCTCAAGAGCAAGAGAGTGCTAGGAAGGATGTCGAGCGTGTCTTTGGTGTTCTGAAATCTCGATGGGGCATCGTTCGGTATCCTGCTAGAACTTAGAGTATCAAGAAGTTGTGGGAGGTGATGACTGCTTGTGTGATCATGCACAATATAATCGTAGAGGATGAGCGCCGGAACGTATCTACGATCAAGGGTTTTAGTTTCAGGGTGGGAATGTTGTGTCTGAGCATGGAGGAGGAGCGGTAACGTTTGCGCAGTTCACCCAATTTCATCATAAAATGCTTGATTGGAAAACTCACATGCAGCTGCAAAATGATTTTGTTGAGGATATATGAGATCATGTTGGCAACCAATAGATTTATCTTTTTTTTAAATGTATTTGAGATAATTTAATTTTTATTTGGCTTGTAGCCAATTTTTTTATTCATGCATCGTCGAAATTTTTTTTCTATTTGAGATGGTACTAAATTCTAATTCGTTTGTCTGCTAGAAAAAAGCCTTTTCCAGAATTTTGTACGTGGGCCGCGAGCTACGGCCCAGCGAAGTCATCCCACTTATTTTTTGGCCCATGCAGCTCTGAAAATTCTATTTTCCACACAGGCGACAAATAGCCCGAGCTTCGCACATGACAACCTATAAAGGGCTGGCCCATTTTTCTTTGTTTCTGTATTTTATTTCTATTTTTATTCTCCTTTCCCTATCTCTTTCATCACTTCCAAGTTTATTTTTCTTACAGAATTTATTTCATAAATTCAAAATTTCGAAAAAGTTAAAAATTAAAAAATATAGAAAATGTTCAGAATTCCAAAATTTTGTTGCTATTTTGAAATATATTCGTAACTTGAAAAAGGTTTCCTATTTTTTCAAAATCTTTTATTTTATTTCAAAATTGTTCGATATTTGTAAAATGAAAATGGAAATTTCAAAAAAGCTCCAAATTCTAAAAATATTCTTGTATTAGTGAAATTTCCACGTTTCAAAATAATGTTAAAAGATACACATTTTGGAAAAATGTTATTAATTTTCAACACATGTTCTCATTCTAGAACAAATGTTCACAAATTCAAATAATGTTCATTTTTGTATTAAAAAAAGTTGGTGTGTTCAAAAAAATATTTGTGAATTTTAAAAGATGTTCCTATTCAAATTTTGTTCACGTTTTTCTGCAAGTGTACATAATTTTGAAAAAACTGTCAAAGATTTAGAAAATGGCTCATGTTTCCTACAATATTCAGAAACTTCATACCTTAAAATCTCCTTGATTGAAAGAAAAAGTAGATCAAATAATTAATGGGCCGTCTCTAGCGTGTGATGACGTAACAAAACTCTTAAATGCCCACGATCAATGAACGGAAGAATAGCGGATTGATTACTTCATATCTGGCGAAACCGAGAAGTTAAATGTTCCTTTTTCACGTGCGCACAGGATTTTGCTTGCACATATAATACTCACTAATTTTTCTCTCGTTGCAATGCACGGACATATGTGCTAGTTATATTTAATGTTGAGTACACCCCACCTAGACTTGATGTCGAACTCAGAAGCTAACACTTGTATGTATATATGATATATCTAAAGATTGTTCAACTGTTAGGTTCTGGCATGCATAGATTAGATTTTCCTACCAAATGATTGCCATAGCTTTATCTGTATGGACTGAAATGACGAAAGTCAATGTATACTACTCAATCTAAAGGAAACACAGCATGCTTTGCGTTGCATGCAGCTAGCGGTGGGTCCAGCAAAAACATAGTAGGAGGAGCTGCTCGGCTCTCCTATTCCTTTTTCTTCATAGTTTCATGCACAACGAGTCACTGTATTAAGATATCCTTTAGCTCACCAAATAGCTGACAAGTATGTTGGTGTTCCCAGTCAAGTCCAGTCAAGTCTATTGTAGGTTCTCATCGAACAGAAGATGAGATTTTTGTAAATACAACATTTGCGTGAGTAAATGGCCTCTGCCAAAGATGTCGAAGTTGAAGCTTTCTTTATGGACCGGAATTACTTGCCAAAGCTTCAATGAAGAAAGGCGCTCTGAAGAACTGAAGCACATCAGGGCTCAGTTGGTGGATGGCCCAGATGGTCCGGTCGAGGTAAGTGCATTAGTTGTCTGGAACATAGCGAGTCTTGTTGTTTAGTTTATTCCTCTGTTCTTGTTGCCCTGTGAGACGTGAGTGAAGGTGTTTTAAATCTGTTGACAGTTAAAGGTGTTTTAAAAGTAGGTTCAGTGAAGGCTATCCTTGAAAGAGTTATGCCCACCTGGAAACACTGCAGAGTAACCACGACTGTACAATCACAAAATTGAGAGAAATCATTGTGATGGACTGTGCTACCCTGACGATGTTTCCAGATAGAATGTATATAGTCACTGTGCTCAAGACGCTAGAAATGAGGCGGTGCCCAAGGTTAGAGACACTACCGGAGGGACTCCTGCAGCAGCTCCCGGCCCTCGAGCAACTTACTATCATAGACTGCCCGAACTTGACGGGAGCCTTCTCAAGAGGAGGTGTTTACTGGAATTTGGTGAAAGCAATTAGACATCGATTAGTTGATTGAACCCGTGCGCTGAATGCTTTGGTTGCATCAAATTGAATGCCTACGCCAGTACATGTGTATGTCGGCTTTGTAGGGCTTTACATTCCAATGAGGTATATATACTCTCTTCTCTTTACCTTATTCTCTTATTCTTTCGAAACTATACCTTCATCCAGAACATTGCACAGTAATCCATCCGTAAGAAATATAAGAGTGTTTAGATCACTATATTTCTTTCCGGAGGGGGTACTTTGTGTTCAGTTTAGGTGTAAATTTGTATTTTGCAGGATTATGTACTAAAGTGTAAATTATAAATGTCAGGAGGACAAGAGTGTAAAGAGGAAGATAGAGATAAGGAAAGGAACGGACAAGAGCTCGGGAGGGAGGGGCTCCAGTTCCGATGTGTAAACTCCTCTCAAATCCACTATCAAATCCTAGTTGATTTACACCAAAATTCGGTTCTTTCTTGAGGATTTCATCGTGGCACCAGAGCAATCGGTCCTGGATTCAGATTTGATCTGATTTGTGCTACGCTTGCTGCTCATGGTGGTTGTGGCCGGCTGGCCCCCTTTGTGCGCGGCAGCCATCGTCGTCAAGGTCGCCGCCGTCGTCGTGCGGGGCCGCATCTTCCGGCTGTGCGGCGTTGCCTTTGTGCCGCCTCGCTGCCACTGTCCTCGTTTCAGGCCGCATCCTCCTGCTGCTGCGCTACATGTTGCCTTTGTGCTGCTCCGCTGTCGTCGTCGTGTTGTACAGGTCTGAATTCTAAAGTGTTCCTGTGCTGCAGTAAGTAGGAGCTGCCAACGACTAGCTAGTATTTGCTTTTTCTCTCAACAAGGTAGAAGTGTTTTTAGTCCAGTAGCTTGTGGTGGATTGAATCTTCTTGATGTGTGGTAACTGGTGTAGAGAGAATTGAACTATGTGCCAAGGGTTGTAGCTATTCAGTTTTTTCAGGAATACACCAATTGTTCAGTGGTCATGGGAGATACCAGTAGGGATTCTAGTATTGAGAAATTGTGTGAAAGTATGCAGCGTATGATTTCACAGCTGATGGAGCAGGCACAAACAAAAACAAGCAGTACTTCTGAAATTTTGAAGACCCTGGAACCCAATCCTGTCAAGTTAACTGGCCCGGGTGATTTTTTTAGTTGGTCTCGGAATGCTACTTTGATTCTAGAGTCACACAGACTTCAGAAATTTTTGAAGGAAGATGAGAAAAAGCCAACAGATGTCACACAAGAGCAGTGGGATCAGAATCAAAAGCGAGTTATGGTATGGCTGTTGGGGTCGATGGAGAAGACCGTGAGGGAACATGTTGAAGGGTTTCAGTCTGCATCTGAGGTGTGGACGAGCATTGAGAAACAGTTCTCAGGGAAATCGAACAAGATGCAAGTCATTAGGATTTTCCATGAATTAAGGAAGATCAAGCAAGAGCAGAAGACAGTGACCGAATTTGCGGGAGAAATCAAGAAACTCTATAGAGACCTGGAGTATTTTAGACCATTTAAGGCACATGATCCCAGGGACGTACCCCTCCTTCGAGAGTGGTTTGAGCCATTGTTGGTTCAGACTATTCTTGATGGTCTGAACTCAGAGTTCAATCTCCGTTCCCAGCTCATACAAGCCACACCAGATTGGCCTACATTGGATCAGGCCATCTCTAGTATACTGGAGGAAGAAACATGGCTGGCCAATCAGATCACAACTTCACAAACAAATGTTGATGGTAGAGCTGCACTATCTTCGGTTAAGCAAATTCAGTCTCCTGGTACTTCAAGAAATGAGCAAGCAAATGCTACTAGATTCGACTACACAAGGAAGCCTAAGATGGTGTGTGACCACTGTAAAAAACCAGGCCATTTGAAGAAGTGTTGTTTTGATATAGTTGGTTACCCTCCTGGATGGCAATCGAAACAATTTAACAGATTCACCAGTGGTGGTAGTAATGCAAGAAGGCCAGATCGAGCTCATCTTACTTTATTTGGGGGAGAGCGGTCTGCGGTAGCAGCCCAAGCACTTCAAGAATTTAAAAGCAAACTTATGGCGAATACTTCACAAGGCCCTGCTGAAACAACATCTGATGCTCATTCTGGGAAAGGTATGAAGAATTTTTTTAACATCTTGGATAATTGATTCAGGGGCCACAAATCACATGACAGGCTCATCTAAGAACTTTTCATCATATACCCCTTGCTCTGGAAGGGATAGGGTACTCCATCTCTATCCTTAAGCCCAGTCTTGCATGTCCCTAATTTGCCAGTGGACCTCTTGTCAGTTAGTTCACTTACAAAGTCACGTAATTGCAAGGCATCCTTCGACCCTCACTCATGTACATTTCAGGATCCGAAGACAAGAAGAAATCTTGGGACTGGGATTGAGCACGACGGCCTCTACTACCTTACCAATGCCCCGTCTCCATCTCCATATGCCCTCCGTATGATGAATAGCTTGACCACTGATGAATTTCTACTAATGCATTATAGACTAGGGCATCTGTCATTCCAAGCCCTTAGTCGCATGTTTCCATCTCAAGTTAAAAATTATTGTAAGGAGAAGCTTTTGTGTGATGTGTGTGAACTGGCTAAACACACTAGAACCAATTATCCTAGTAGTAATGAGAGAAGTAAGATACCGTTTGATGTGGTGCATTCGGATGTATGGGGTCCATCAGTTGTAACTGCCCTCACAGGGGATAGATATTATGTGACCTTCATTGATGGTTTTAGTAGGTGCACATGGCTGTACCTCCTAAAGCATAAATCTGAAGTTCTGCGTGCATTCAAAGATTTTTTTTAATATGGTGCGTAACCAGTTTGGCATGAATGTGAAAATATTACGCTCCGATAATGGTACCAAATATATCAATGGTAAATTTAGTAATTTCTTGTCTTCTTATGGTATTATACATCAAACAACTCGCGTGAATACTGCAGAACAAAATGGTGTGGCAGAGAGAAAGAATAGACATCTACTGGAAGTTGCTGGAGCTCTCATGTTCATAATGAATGTGCCAAAATTCCTTTGGGGAGAAGCGGTCAAAACTGCTGCCTATCTAATAAACCGTATGCCTTCTAGAGTTTTGGGCCATAAGACTCCTATTGAATGTTTGCAGGGCTCTAACTCATTTATTGTGCCACCAAAAATATTTGGATGTACCTGTTTTGTTCATGATTACAGGAGTTTAGCAGGAAAACTTGATCCAAGAGCCATCAAATGTATCTTTGTGGGCTATTCTCCCACAAAAAAGGGATATCGGTGTTGGTCGCCTACTGAAAGGAAATTCTTTGTGAGTATGGATGTTACCTTTCACGAAAAAGAACCATTCTATTCCTTAAAAGGAAATGATAATGATACAGGTAGCAAGGGGGAGAATATCATAGGAGAGAGCAATGATAGGGGAACTGTAATAATACCTATCAGGGATATCATACGCTCAGAAGATGAAACCGAGGGGGAGAAAACTGCCAATACAACTGTAGAAGGCGATAATACATTAATATCTGATGCGTATGAAAATCTTTCAGGTCAACAGGAGATGGATACAGGAGATGAAGAAGGTGTACCGCAGGAAGTTGATGAAGAAGTTGTGAATCAATCACAAGTACTAGAGGAGGCACCAACAAGTGAAGAAATGGCCCACGATGAGGGTGATGTTGAAGGTACTCAAACCCATATACCATCCTCTAGTACTCAAATAAATGATGAACCGATTGCCTTACGAAAGGAAAAAAGAAAAGTAGATATACCTGCGCGTCTGAAGGATTGTGTTGGATATAAACATGATCTTGCAAAATTTGTTTCCTATGATAGATGTACTTCCTCTTTTAGGAGCTTTATTGCATCCTTGGATTCTACATCAGTACCTAAAGATTGGAAGGATGCAATGAATGATCCTAAATGGAAGGCAGCAATGTTGGAGGAAATGTATGCTCTAGAAAAAGAATAATACATGGCAATTGGTAGAATGGCCGAAGGGCAAGGAACCAGTCGGATGCAAATGGGTTTACACCATTAAGTGTAACCCTGAAGGTAAAATAGAAAGGTATAAAGCTCGGTTGGTGGCCAAAGGCTACACACAAACTTGTGGTATTGATTATGAGGAAACATTTGCTCCTGTAGCAAAAATGAATACAGTAAGAACTTTGATATCTTGTGCAACTAATCTTGGGTGGAATTTCTTTCAGATGGATGTAAAAAATGCGTTCTTACATGGAGACCTTCAGGAGGAAATTTATATGCATATACCACCAGGTTTCAACACGGTACAAACTGAAGGAAAGGTCTTGAAGCTCCGTCGTTCACTATATGGCCTAAAACAATCTCCTCGTGCGTGATTTGGTCGATTTAGAAAAGCTATGCTGAAATTGGGTTTCAGCCAGAGCAATGCCGACCATACTTTATTTTATAAAAGATGTGGTGGAAAACTGACGATATTAATTGTCTATGTTGATGATATTGTTATTACAGGAGATGATGATCAAGGTATTGAAAAAGTGAAGCAACATTTGAGTAACGAGTTCGAAGTCAAGGATCTAGGACAAATGATGTACTTTCTTGGAATTGAAGTCTCACGAAGCTCAAGAGGTATCTATCTATCTTAAAGAAAATATGTGCTAGATCTGTTGTCAGAAACTGGTATGTCTGGGTGTCGTCCAGCATTAACACCAATTGAACAAAACCACAGATTGACTAGTGAGTCAGGGGAACCTGTTGACCGGGAGAAATATCAGAGACTTGTTGGCCGTTTGATTTATTTATCGCATACTCGTCCTGATATAGCTTTTGCCGTAAGCGTGGTGAGCCAGTTTATGCATAATCCTAAAACTCACCACATGGATGCAGTAAATCGAATCATTCGGTATTTAAAGGGGTGCCCAGGTCAAGGTTTATTGTATAAGTCAAATGGCAATTTACAAATAGAATGTTATACTGATGCTGATTGGGCCGGTTCATTAGATGATAGAAGGTCTACCTCAGGATACTGTACGTTTGTTGGAGGAAACATAGTTACTTGGCGTAGTAAGAAACAAAATGTTGTTGCAAGGTCCACTGCAGAAGCAGAATTCAGAGCTATGGCTCATGGAGTATGTGAGGTCTTATGGCTAAAAATCATACTGATGGAGTTGGGTCTATTCCAGGCAAGACCATTGATGATGTATTGTGATAATAAGGCTGCACTAGATATAGCACATAACCCGGTTCAACATGGTATAACAAAGCACATAGAAATTGACCGACACTTTATCAAAGAGAAGCTTGACCAAGGAATAGTATGTATGCATTATGTGAGCTCTTCAAACCAACTAGCGGATATTCTGACCAAAGGTCTCGCTGAAAATGTGTTTTCTAGCTTATGTAGCAAGATGGGGTTATATGATGTTTTTGCCCCATCTTGAGGGGGAGTGTTGAGTTTAGGTGTAAATTTGTATTTGGCAGGATTATGTACTAAAGTGTAAATTATAAATGTTAGGAGGACAAGAGTGTAAAGAGGAAGATAGAGATAAGGAAAGGAACAGACAAGAGCTCTGGAGGGAGGGGCTCCAGTTCTGATGTGTAAACTCCTCTCAAATCCACTATCAAATCCTAGTTGATTTACACCAAAATTCGGTTCTTTCTTGAGGATTTCATCACTTTGTAACTCAACTTCAGTTGTTAATCATAATATACTTGCATCTATCTGTATGATCTATTTGGTGTCTTTGTAGATGTCAAAACTGAAAAGCACTTGTATTGTATCTATCTAAGTGTCGGTGTCATTTTCAGGTTCAAATGAATAGCATCGGGTGCATTGCAAAAGCAAGGAAAATCCCTTTACTGTACAATCAAGCCCAGTCAGGTTTATACTTACTAGCAGGCGAAGTACACAAATGCTGCGGCTGTGCAAATGCCAAAGTTAGAGAAGCATCTATTTACCAGAAGATGCCAAGTGGGCAGCAAGAGCTAAGCTGTATAGTTTCAGAGAATAAGACCACTCAAACTGACATACTACAGAGCGCAGAGACACCCCAGTCACTGCCCTTGTGTATATATATATAGTATCAGTGAAGTTTATAGTTACTAGTAGGTCGACCAATTCTCTCCTTCCTAATCCTCTTACAGAGTACACTTGTCCAGTCTTCACTGTGAATGAGGCAAATTATGTTCAAGTGATCACTACCCTTGTGTATGGTTTCTTAGCAAATTATGTTGGTAGCTTTATGGACTGAATGAGGCAATGTATGTATATCACCCAGTCTTCAAGTAATCAGTGTCACCGTATGAATGAATTTAGTGACTGCGATTTGCTCTAGTTCCCAATCAAGTATGTTGTATACGTACACTAGAAGATGCGATTTTGTAAATGCAACATTTGCAGAATGTGAATCTCAGCGCTTACTTATGGCAGAGAATATGTTCAGCTTGTATTGGTCAGTGCCGCAGTACAGTACATATATGCAAGAGGGAGCGAGCCTAACCGAATTTAGTGAGTGTGTATATATAGTATCAGTGAAGTTCATAGTTACTCGTAGGTCGACAAATTCTCACCTTTCTAATCCTCTTACAGAGTACACTTGCCCAGTCTTCACTGTGAATGAGGCAAATTATGTTCAAGTAATCAGTCACTAGCTACCCTTATGTATTGTTTCTTAGCCAATTATGTTGGTAGCTTTGTGGACTGGAATGAGGCGATGTATAACACCCAGTCTTCAAGTAATCAGTGTCACCATATGAATGAATTTAGCGACGGGGATTTGTTGTAGTTTCCAGTCAAGTCTGTTGTATACTTTCATTAGAAGATGTGATTTTCTAAATACAATATTTGCAGAATGTGAATCTATGTGCTTACTCATGCCGAGGGAACGAGCCTAACCGAATGCGTGGCATCGGTTGTGATCCTGAAAAGATACAGCTGAATACTAGGCATCATGCAACAAATACAAAGCTAAGATAGGGACACGTTAACATGTTGAAGCTAGGCTAGGAGTGTGTCCTATTGAACGTTAAGAGGATCCAGAGCCAAAATTGTAGTACTAGAGTTTACCTTGAGCACGCAAAATTCTACATCACTCAATCTTCAAGTTTTTTTTAGAGAAGGAGGATTACCCCGGCTTCTGCATCATCATGATTGCACACAGTACTGAATCTTCAAGTAGTCACTGTTCCTGTATCAAAGAATCCAGTGATTGAGATTCCCTAGCTCATCAAAGAGTCAAAGACCTCCGGATGCATCCAGTTCCAGAGCATTGTGCACTTACATGATGTCAAACATATATAAGATGGATCATGTGATCCAACTAATTGCCTGGTCCATTGTCCAATGCACCGTCCATTGCTTCTCTGACCCAATATAATGGAAGTGATATATGCAGCATGTAACATTATAAGTCATGTGCTAGTCCCTGAATCTCAAACAGAGTAGAAGCATTTACAACTGTTTACAATGAAGGTCTTACATCATATAAAGCCTGTCTGTTCAAGCTAAGAAATAAGAAGAAATAGAAACTAATAAGATGCAGAGTTAGGGTTGAACTCGTATAGTGGCACTGTTGACAAAAATACCTTGCGCACTTTTTCTTTATTTATTTTGTTTTGTGTTCTTGCAAGATCTACTTATCCAATCTCATACAATTTAATCTATCTCAATACCGTAGAGGGATTGACAACCCCTCTTACACGTTGAGTTGCAAGTATTTGTTATTTGTGAAGTTGCCGTTTACATAGTGTTGCTTGGTTCTCCTACTGGATTGGTAACCTTGGTTTCATAACTGGGGTAAATACTTAACGTTGTTGTGCTGCATCATCCTCTCCTCTTCAGAGAAAAACAAACGTAGATACAAGCAATCAGGGGTCCGGGGAGGCTGTTGGAAGAGCTCCGTGCGGCCATGGACGAGGACGGCGAGGGGAGGTCACAGGCACACTATAGAGCGCGCGTTTGGCACGCTCTAGAGGTGGTCACCACTGGCATTGCATTTGGCAGTGTCCTCCAGGCTGCCAATTCATGTCTAGGCTATGTATGAAGGTCAAATAATGTATGTGCATGTGTGTGTGTGTGCTTCTGACCCAGGGCAAACAAGTGTTGGACTGCATCCTCAAGTCCATTCTAACAGCAAACTTGTGGGGTTGATATAGTGCAGGTTGTTATGATTCAAGTTTTGTATCCATGTCTAGTAGTGATAACTCACTAAGGTGCAGCTCTCCACAAAATTTTAGCTCTAGCAAATCCTTCAAGCTTGCACTTCCTTCACAACTTGAATTTTAGGGCCAAAACTTAGATTTGGCCCCGTGATTTTGTGTGGATGTGAATGACCAAATTTGTCAAAATTTGTGACAACTTTGGTGTGACAACTAGGTGTTGCCCAAATTATTTGATAATTTTTAGAGCTACAAAATGGTAATTCTTTCACAGCAACAACCTATGTCATATTGCTTTGATCAATCAATTCAAGACCTTGCCTTGACCTAATTGAGCCAATAGTTTTACCCGAGCTTACCATAGGCCTAGTGATCATCTCCATTTAATTTCATGAATTAGATGTGGCAGAAACTGAAATTGTATCTGGAAGAGGAATATTGCGTTGGACTTTGCAATATTGGGTCACTCGTTTGATCAAGATGGAGTGGAGAGTCTCTTAAAATATTGGAGTGATCTAGCTCAACAAAGAAAGCTAGGTTCCTTTGTGCCAGTCAGAGCTAGGGTTTCAAATTCCAGTTGGCTGGCATTTGAGTTGGTTTGGTCTTGGTTGTGATGTGATCCATCTATAACTAGGGGCAGGTGAACTTTAATTACAAATTTCATAAGAATTTTTTTGGAAGAGAGTCCAAAGTCAATAACAACACAAAAATCAAAAATTCTATTTTTTGACGTGTTACATGGAGAGGACGAAAGACTAGGGGGCAGAGGAGATGAGGTGCACATACAGCGGGGAGGATGATATGGCCTATGTGATAGAGTGGGAAGAAATATATTTGTACAACATCAAGAATGACAACATCACCAGGAAGCTTCATATCCCTATATCACTGTAGCAGGGGATGGCATATGCGAGGTGGCTAAAGTGGACCCGCTCACAAACAAATAGTTGAAGGAGATGAGGCACACATACAACTAAGAGTAGGAGATGGACTATGTGAGAGAGATCGATTGGGGGAGGAGAAATACTAGGAGAGGACCGAGATAGATGACAACACCAGGAAGCTTCCTATCTATGTTGATGTAGCGGGTAATGTTGTATGTAGGGGGCTAAGTTAACCAGCTTACACACCAATAATTGGAGAAGAATGAAGGAACGGAACATCACCCAACCAACAGCCCGGTTTTGCTTCGGCGTCACTATAGCAAGGGACATATGGGTTCCCAATAGGACATTTCCCTCAATAACTTGTATCGGTACTTACGTTGTGGGTGTCTATTGGCTTAGTTTGATCATTGTCATAGAATCAAAGTTGAACTATGTTTGCTATCTAAGAAAAGCAGCTACCTACCAAATAGACACTGCTCTATGAAAAACGTGATGCATACATGCATGCACTTTATTTATGAGAAAACCGACCCGTTCTCAGGAAATAAGGTCATTAAGTACAAAAAAGAGTACAACAATCCACACACACGCACACACCCCCACTAGCTTGAACATCATAGTAGCCGCCATGATTAGCACCGCCGAGACGACACGCCTGAATGCAAATGTTAGCATCACTGCATGCAAGCGTGCTAGGGTAATTTCGACACTTCTTAGCTTGAACTATGTCTATGAAAATAGAGTAAAACAAAAGTGTTATTGCATGTTATCAGAACAACAAAATTCTATGATCAAACATATCTTGAAGCATGTCATTACCACAAGAAATGAAGAGTGCAAGTATCAAGACGGCCACGACAACGATGCGGGTCTTGCAAGCCATGGTGAGCACTTTGAATGGATGTTGGTTTTATCTTGACGTGTATTTATAGGACTTGAAAGGTTGTTTTTTGTCGTGCTTCTTTAGAGATATGGGTTGTTTTTTGTCATGCTTCTTTATAGATATGTGATGGGGATTGCGAACATTAGTTGTTGAAGATTGAGAACAAAATTTAATGATGCGTGCCATACCAGAGAGGACAAATGATATTTATGTAATAGAGAGAGATTTATTACTTTGTAATGTTCATTCATATCTAGCCATTACATTATTTGTTGACGATATGAAGAATATTTCCTTGACTTCATTATATAGGACTTAGCATTTGTTCTAAAGATTGAGAATACATTTTGATTATGCGTATGAGAGCAAACAAAGGAATATATTGGGGTAATCAAGAGATTCATTACTTCCTAATGTTATTCACATCCAGTCATGGCACTAATTATTGAAGATTTGAAACATATTTCTATGAACTAAAGTAGAAAAAACTAATTAATCATGTGATTAATTGAGATATTTTCTGGAAAAGTAGTACAAATATAGACACTCATGTACACGCAGAGAAACTCACTCCTATGAATACACGCACACACATTCTACCCTTACAGTCTGAGAGACTCAATCTACAAAACTTGAGATAGATGAAGTCAGCATAAGACCCTCGTAATCGTGTGGAAAATAGTAATTGAGATAGATTTAATGGAAGACTTGGAGAAGAGATAGTTTGTTACAATTCACATGATAATTTATAACAAGGAAACACAGTACCATGTTAACATGGCTCATGCCTCTTTAATTACCTCTCCCTCTCTCGCTTTCAACCATAATTTCCCAATAGATATGATATAAATCTATGGTGATACTGATTCAAAATAACACTGTAAGATATGGTGCTAAATCATTCATCGAACCTCCAACAGGTGTATATAAAGGGATAGCAAACAAGTTTTTCGGTGCACTGCATGATGTTCGCCTGAAGGGAAAATATTGTCGTTGACCACACTCTCAAATCCAAGATATATTTAATCAGCAGGGTACTCGTCGACAAATCCAAGGCCCTCTATAACATTGGCGGTGTAATACATCTCACCCTTCCCTGACCTAGCTACTAAGTCTTTGTGTAGAAGCTGAATTAAATGCTTAGTGCACTCAACTTGTATTGTGGCAACATCAATTCACCGGGCTTAAACATTTGCATAAAGTACTGACTGACAGAAACATTCACCACATCTTCTCCTGGTGCCTTACTGGTGATAGGTTCATTGGCTGATTTCTTCTTTCGCTTTCTGCCCTTTTTACGATGCTGAGCTAAGGGGTCCATAGAAGATGGTTCTCCGGAATGCATTTGTTGGGTTTGCTAAAATTTAGTGTGCAATTATGAGTCATGATGCATAAAAAATGAAAGAAAAATCCGACATGGCCTTTGCTAAAAAGATGACATAACGAGTGCAAGAAATTCGACGAAACGGAAATGAATCGACGTTTCGCCAAAACATTGGCACTCATGTCGATACCTGTCAATATAAGCCAACGGTAGTACAATGGATCCCTGTTAAAAAATGAAAGAAAAATTCGACATGACCTTTGCTCACAAGAGGACATAACGAGTACCAGAAATTCGGCGAAACAGAGATGAATCAACATTTCGCCAAAACATTGGCACTCATGTCGATACCTGCAAATATAAGCCAACGATTACTATAATGGATACTAGTTCAAAATTAAAAGAAAATTTCGACATGACCTTTGCTATCAAGAGGACATAACGAGTGCTAGAAATTTGGCAAAACAGAAATGAATCGACGTTTCACCAAAACATTGGCACTCATGTCGATACCTGTAAATATAAGCCAACGATACTACAATGGATCCTAGTTAAAAAATGAAGAGAAATTCGACATGACCTTTGCTAATAAGAGGACATAATGAGTGCCAGAAATTTGGCGAAATGGAAATGAATCGACGTTTTGCCAAAACATTGGCACTGATGTGATAACATACAACTATAAGTCAACCACACTAGAAGGGTTCTTACGCGTAAACTTACCAAATATTTCTGAACTACTACTCCCTCCATTCCAAAATAGATGACTCAACTTTATACTAACTTTAGTACAAAGTTGAGTCATCTATTTTGGAACGGAGGGAGCAGTATATATTTACCTTAAACAAAGATATGACCATCATACAAAATAAGACTAAGAAACAATGGTATGTATTTCTAAACTACTAATATTTACACTAGGCACAAATCTCACAATGCATACCGAAGAGGTGGAATGCTTGGAGGGGGAGGGGCCGGACATGGCCGCACGGCTAGCCATGGTGGTGGAGCTCGGCGATGGCGGTGGCGACGGCGATGAGATGCCTCCTCGGGTGTTGGAGGAGGAGGCCATGCGCGCCCGCGCCAGCCCGAGGAGGGGCGCGGCAACGAGGAATAGCGGCGGCGACGAGGGGCGCGCGCGGCGGCAAGGGGTGACACGATGATGAGGGGCGCACGCGGCAGCAAGGAGCGACTGCACCGACAGGCAGGGTATAAAGCCCGCCACACGTATGGCAACAAGTAGTGGCTGTCAGTAGTAGGAGGCCACCACTGCTAAAATGACCTCCTGGGACCCCCCAACCAAAGTTGCGGTGATTTAGCTGTGGCTGGGCGAGAGATTTGCCTGCCACAACTGATAGAAGGTGCAGTGGCGGGCGCCATATGTCGCTCACCGCTGCGGTGTTTTCACGGGATAAGATTTGGAATGGTTCACCTATGGCGGACAAGAATGCGTGCTGGCCACTGCTACTCATATATTTACCCTAAACAAAGATATGACCATCATACAAAATAACACTAAGAAACAATGGTATGTATTTCTAAACTACTAATATTTACACTAGGCACAAATCTCACAATGCATACCGAAGAGGTGGAATGCTTGGAGGGGGAGGGGCCGGACATGGCCGCATGGCCAGCCATGGTGGTGGAGCTCGGCGACGGCGGTGGCGACGGCGATGAGATGCCTCCTCCGGTGTTGGAGGAGGAGGCCATGCGCGCCCGCGCCAGCCCGAGGAGGGGCGCGGCAACGAGGAATAGCGGTGGCGATGAGGGGCGCGCTCGGCGGCAAGGGGCGACACGATGATGAGGGGCGCACGCGGCAGCAAGGAGCGACTGCACCAACAGGCAGGGTATAAAGCCTGCCACACGTATGGCAACAAGTAGTGGCTGTCAGTAGTAGGAGGCCACCACTGCTAAAATGACCTCTTGGGACCCCCCAACCAAAGTTGCGGTGATTTAGCTGTGGCTGGGCGTGAGATTTGCCCGCCACAACTGATAGAAGGTGCAGTGGCGGGCGCCATATGTCGCTCACCACTGCGGTGTTTTCACGGGATAAGATTTGGAATGGTTCACCTATGGAGGACAAGAATGCGTGCTGGCCACTGCTACTCGTGTAGCTGTAGTGGGCTAATTTTGCTACCCACCACTGCTTGCTTTCAAAAATAGTTACGGCGGCTGCCCTGCCGTGCCCGCCATGTATTGGGGTTCACCTATAAGCCTTTTTGCAATAGTGGTACTTGGGTT
Source organism: Triticum urartu (assembly GCF_056163025.1). NCBI lineage: Eukaryota > Viridiplantae > Streptophyta > Magnoliopsida > Poales > Poaceae > Triticum > Triticum urartu. The sequence continues at coordinate 756,419 of NC_141879.1, forward strand.
TGGAAATTTTCCATAGTTTGACAAGTATATGTGGTGGTAAGGATGACATTGACATTGGGCAATCTAGTATTTCTCCATCAACATTCTTTCCTAAGTTGGAGACCGTGATACTTTACAAGATGCCTAAGCTAAGGGGATTGCATAGGCAGTGGCAGCACAAGTAGCAGTTGTATCATTTTCTCGGCTTAAGAAGCTAGATATCTCTGAATGCCCATGTTAGAGACACTACCGGAGGGACTCCTGTAGCAGCTTCCAGCCCTCAAGGAACTAAGAGCAACTCAACCGCGCCGACCCATTTCGTCCCCACGCGTCTGTTTGGATTGGCGCGGACAGAAAAATCGACCCAACACACCGACCCAAATGGACGCATGTCCGCTTTTCGTTCTCCTGCCGTCCCGTTCCCAGCCAAATTTTGAACCTGATTTACTTCGGCGCGGACACGAAGCGGATGTGCGCGACGCACGCCTACTCCTCCACCAGGCCCGCTAGTCGGTGGCACATTGGCCATCCTCTTCCACCCATATCGACAGCAAACCCTCGCCCGCCCTGCCCGTTGCTTCCGCCGTCCATTTTCCGATGCTTCTGCCAGCAGCCCGTGCCAACTCGCCTCCCCCAACGCCGCCACCTCCCACGTCGCCAGCACCACCACCTCGCCGCCGGGGCCCCGAAAGCTTCCCACCCCACACTCCGACGTCGCTGCGAGTAGGAAGCTGCCTCTCCCGCCTCGGCTAGCTCCTTCGTCCAACACCGCCCGATGTCCTGATGCCGTCACGCTCGTCGGACGCCGCCAGGCCAGCCACTAGGTCCAAGGGAGGCGCGCGTCTCTTCTCTTCGTCAGCCAGCTTCTTCGTCGATGCCCGCGCGTCTCTTCTCTTCGCCGGCCACCTTAATAGGCAGCGGTCGTTGTTCCGGGCTCGATCCTAGGGCACATTCCGGCTTTGAATCACAACCGAGAGAGCGGTCATTTGCTTCTTTGGAAGGACTACTTTGACACAACCAACCCGCTATTTAAACATCAGAAATTCCGGCGGGATTTTCTTATTGCTAGGCATCTTGTCAATCATAATAGAGAGGGGGTGGTCGGATAGTATAACTATTTCGTGTGCAAAGAGGACGGCCTTGGAAAGATTGGCTTCTCACCTTATAAGAAATGCATTGCAGCCATCCGGATGCTTGCATACGGAGTGCCCGGTGATCTCATTCATGAGTACGTCCGTATGAGGGAGTCTATATGCCTAGAGTCCATGTATAGGTTCTGCTAGATTGTGATTGTTGTGTTTGGCCCTGAGTACTTGAGGGAGCCAACAGTTCAAGATACAGCCCGCTTTGTTTGCGATGAATGCAAGGAGGGGCTTCCCAGGGATGCTTGGTGGCATAGACTGCATGCATTGGGAGTTGAATAATTGCCCTTCTGCTTGGCAAGGGCAGTATAATGGCCATGTCAGGGCTTGCACTATTATACTTGAGGCCGTGGCCTCACAAGAGCTCTGGATTTGGCACTCTTTGTTCGGCATGGCCGGTTCGCACAATGATATCAACGTGCTTCAACGCTCGCCGGTGTTTTCAAGGCTTGCCGAAGGCAACAGCCCCCCGGTGAATGTTACCATCAACGGCCACAACTACGACAAAGGATACTACCTAGGTGACAGTATCTTTCCTCAGAGGACCACTATTGTGAAGACAATCCCAAACATGTCGGAGAGAAAAGGAAAAGATTTGCTCAAGAGCAAGAGAGTGCTAGGAAGGATGTCGAGCGTGTCTTTGGTGTTCTGAAATCTCGATGGGGCATCATTCGGTATCCTGCTAGAACTTAGAGTATCAAGAAGTTGTGGGAGGTGATGACTGCTTGTGTGATCATGCACAATATAATCGTAGAGGATGAGCGCCGGAACGTATCTACGATCAAGGGTTTTAGTTTCAGGGTGGGAATGTTGTGTCTGAGCATGGAGGAGGAGCGGTAACGTTTGCGCAGTTCACCCAATTTCATCATAAAATGCTTGATTGGAAAACTCACATGCAGCTGCAAAATGATTTTGTTGAGGATATATGAGATCATGTTGGCAACCAATAGATTTATCTTTTTTTTAAATGTATTTGAGATAATTCAATTTTTAATTGGCTTGTAGCCAATTTTTTTATTCATGCATCGTCGAATTTTTTTTTCTATTTGAGATGGTACTAAATTCTAATTCGTTTGTCTGCTAGAAAAAAGCCTTTTCCAGAATTTTGTACGTGGGCCGCGAGCTACGGCCCAGCGAAGTCATCCCACTTATTTTTTGGCCCATGCAGCTCTGAAAATTCTATTTTCCACACAGGCGACAAATAGCCCGAGCTTCGCGCATGACAACCTATAAAGGGCTGGCCCATTTTTCTTTGTTTCTGTATTTTATTTCTATTTTTATTCTCCTTTCCCTATCTCTTTCATCACTTCCAAGTTTATTTTTCTTACAGAATTTATTTCATAAATTCAAAATTTCGAAAAAGTTAAAAATTAAAAAATATAGAAAATGTTCAGAATTCCAAAATTTTGTTGCTATTTTGAAATATATTCGTAACTTGAAAAAGGTTTCCTATTTTTTCAAAATCTTTTATTTTATTTCAAAATTGTTCGATATTTGTAAAATGAAAATGGAAATTTCAAAAAAGCTCCAAATTCTAAAAATATTCTTGTATTAGTGAAATTTCCACGTTTCAAAATAATGTTAAAAGATACACATTTTGGAAAAATGTTATTAATTTTCAGCACATGTTCTCATTCTAGAACAAATGTTCACAAATTCAAATAATGTTCATTTTTGTATTAAAAAAAGTTGGTGTGTTCAAAAAAATATTTGTGAATTTTAAAAGATGTTCCTATTCAAATTTTGTTCACGTTTTTCTGCAAGTGTACATAATTTTGAAAAAACTGTCAAAGATTTAGAAAATGGCTCATGTTTCCTACAATATTCAGAAACTTCATACCTTAAAATCTCCTTGATTGAAAGAAAAAGTAGATCAAATAATTAATGGGCCGTCTCTAGCGTGTGATGACGTAACAAAACTCTTAAATGCCCACGATCAATGAACGGAAGAATAGCGGATTGATTACTTCATATCTGGCGAAACCGAGAAGTTAAATGTTCCTTTTTCACGTGCGCACAGGATTTTGCTTGCACATATAATACTCACTAATTTTTCTCTCGTTGCAATGCACGGACATATGTGCTAGTTATATTTAATGTTGAGTACACCCCACCTAGACTTGATGTCGAAACTCAGAAGCTAACACTTGTATGTATATATGATATATCTAAAGATTGTTCAACTGTTAGGTTCTGGCATGCATAGATTAGATTTTCCTACCAAATGATTGCCATAGCTTTATCTGTATGGACTGAAATGACGAAAGTCAATGTATACTACTCAATCTAAAGGAAACACAGCATGCTTTGCGTTGCATGCAGCTAGCGGTGGGTCCAGCAAAAACATAGTAGGAGGAGCTGCTCGGCTCTCCTATTCCTTTTTCTTCATAGTTTCATGCACAACGAGTCACTGTATTAAGATATCCTTTAGCTCACCAAATAGCTGACAAGTATGTTGGTGTTCCCAGTCAAGTCCAGTCAAGTCTATTGTAGGTTCTTATCGAACAGAAGATGAGATTTTTGTAAATACAACATTTGCGTGAGTAAATGGCCTCTGCCAAAGATGTCGAAGTTGAAGCTTTCTTTATGGACCGGAATTACTTGCCAAAGCTTCAATGAAGAAAGGCGTTCTGAAGAACTGAAGCACATCAGGGCTCAGTTGGTGGATGGCCCAGATGGTCCGGTCGAGGTAAGTGCATTAGTTGTCTGGAACATAGCGAGTCTTGTTGTTTAGTTTATTCCTCTGTTCTTGTTGCCCTGTGAGACGTGAGTGAAGGTGTTTTAAATCTGTTGACAGTTAAAGGTGTTTTAAAAGTAGGTTCAGTGAAGGCTATCCTTGAAAGAGTTATGCCCACCTGGAAACACTGCAGAGTAACCACGACTGTACAATCACAAAATTGAGAGAAATCATTGTGATGGACTGTGCTACCCTGACGATGTTTCCAGATAGAATGTATATAGTCACTGTGCTCAAGACGCTAGAAATGAGGCGGTGCCCAAGGTTAGAGACACTACCGGAGGGACTCCTGCAGCAGCTCCCGGCCCTCGAGCAACTTACTATCATAGACTGCCCGAACTTGACGGGAGCCTTCTCAAGAGGAGGTGTTTACTGGAATTTGGTGAAAGCAATTAGACATCGATTAGTTGATTGAACCCGTGCGCTGAATGCTTTGGTTGCATCAAATTGAATGCCTACGCCAGTCCATGTGTATGTCGGCTTTGTAGGGCTTTACATTCCAATGAGGTATATATACTCTCTTCTCTTTACCTTATTCTCTTATTCTTTCGAAACTATACCTTCATCCAGAACATTGCACAGTAATCCATCGGTAAGAAATATAAGAGTGTTTAGATCACTATATTTCTTTCCGGAGGGGGTACTTTGTGTTCAGTTTAGGTGTAAATTTGTATTTTGCAGGATTATGTACTAAAGTGTAAATTATAAATGTCAGGAGGACAAGAGTGTAAAGAGGAAGATAGAGATAAGGAAAGGAACGGACAAGAGCTCGGGAGGGAGGGGCTCCAGTTCTGATGTGTAAACTCCTCTCAAATCCACTATCAAATCCTAGTTGATTTACACCAAAATTCGGTTCTTTCTTGAGGATTTCATCGTGGCACCACTGCAATCGGTCCTGGATTCAGATTTGATCTGATTTGTGCTACGCTTGCTGCTCATGGTGGTCGTGGCCGGCTGGCCCCCTTTGTGCGCGGCAGCCATCGTCGTCAAGGTCGTCGCCGTCGTCGTGCGGGGCCGCATCTTCCGGCTGTGCGGCGTTGCCTTTGTGCCGCCTCGCTGCCACTGTCCTCGTTTCAGGCCGCATCCTCCTGCTGCTGCGCTACATGTTGCCTTTGTGCTGCTCCGATGTCGTCGTCGTGTTGTACAGGTCTGAATTCTAAAGTGTTCCTGTGCTGCAGTAAGTAGGAGCTGCCAACGACTAGCTAGTATTTGCTTTTTCTCTCAACAAGGTAGAAGTGTTTTTAGTCCAGTAGCTTGTGGTGGATTGAATCTTCTTGATGTGTGGTAACTGGTGTAGAGAGAATTGAACTGTGTGCCAAGGGTTGTAGCTGTTCAGTTTTTTCAGGAATACACCAATTGTTCAGTGGTCATGGGAGATACCAGTAGGGATTCTAGTATTGAGAAATTGTGTGAAAGTATGCAGCGTATGATTTCACAGCTGATGGAGCAGGCACAAACAAAAACAAGCAGTACTTCTGAAATTTTGAAGACCCTGGAACCCAATCCTGTCAAGTTAACTGGCCCGGGTGATTTTTTTAGTTGGTCTCGGAATGCTACTTTGATTCTAGAGTCACACAGACTTCAGAAATTTTTGAAGGAAGATGAGAAAAAGCCAACAGATGTCACACAAGAGCAGGGGGATCAGAATCAAAAGCGAGTTATGGTATGGCTGTTGGGGTCGATGGAGAAGACCGTGAGGGAACAGGTTGAAGGGTTTCAGTCTGCATCTGAGGTGTGGACGAGCATTGAGAAACAGTTCTCAGGGAAATCGAACAAGATGCAAGTCATTAGGATTTTCCATGAATTAAGGAAGATCAAGCAAGAGCAGAAGACAGTGACCGAATTTGCGGGAGAAATCAAGAAACTCTATAGAGACCTTGAGTATTTTAGACCATTTAAGGCACATGATCCCAGGGACGTACCCCTCCTTCGAGAGTGGTTTGAGCCATTGTTGGTTCAGACTATTCTTGATGGTCTGAACTCAGAGTTCAATCTCCGTTCCCAGCTCATACAAGCCACACCAGATTGGCCTACATTGGATCAGGCCATCTCTAGTATACTGGAGGAAGAAACATGGCTGGCCAATCAGATCACAACTTCACAAACAAATGTTGATGGTAGAGCTGCACTATCTTCGGTTAAGCAAATTCAGTCTCCTGGTACTTCAAGAAATGAGCAAGCAAATGCTACTAGATTCGACTACACAAGGAAGCCTAAGATGGTGTGTGACCACTGTAAAAAACCAGGCCATTTGAAGAAGTGTTGTTTTTGATATAGTTGGTTACCCTCCTGGATGGCAATCGAAACAATTTAACAGATTCACCAGTGGTGGTAGTAATGCAAGAAGGCCAGATCGAGCTCATCTTACTTTATTTGGGGGAGAGCGGTCTGCGGTAGCAGCCCAAGCACTTCAAGAATTTAAAAGCAAACTTATGGCGAATACTTCACAAGGCCCTGCCGAAACAACATCTGATGCTCATTCTGGGAAAGGTATGAAGAATTTTTTTAACATCTTGGATAATTGATTCAGGGGCCACAAATCACATGACAGGCTCATCTAAGAACTTTTCATCATATACCCCTTGCTCTGGAAGGGATAGGGTACTCCATCTCTATCCTTAAGCCCAGTCTTGCATGTCCCTAATTTGCCAGTGGACCTCTTGTCAGTTAGTTCACTTACAAAGTCACGTAATTGCAAGGCATCCTTCGACCCTCACTCATGTACATTTCAGGATCCGAAGACAAGAAGAAATCTTGGGACTGGGATTGAGCACGACGGCCTCTACTACCTTACCAATGCCCCGTCTCCATCTCCATATGCCCTCCGTATGATGAATAGCTTGACCACTGATGAATTTCTACTAATGCATTATAGACTAGGGCATCTGTCATTCCAAGCCCTTAGTCGCATGTTTCCATCTCAAGTTAAAAATTATTGTAAGGAGAAGCTTTTGTGTGATGTGTGTGAACTGGCTAAACACACTAGAACCAATTATCCTAGTAGTAATGAGAGAAGTGAGATACCGTTTGATGTGGTGCATTCGGATGTATGGGGTCCATCGGTTGTAACTGCCCTCACAGGGGATAGATATTATGTGACCTTCATTGATGGTTTTAGTAGGTGCACATGGCTGTACCTCCTAAAGCATAAATCTGAAGTTCTGCGTGCATTCAAAGATTTTTTTTAATATGGTGCGTAACCAGTTTGGCATGAATGTGAAAATATTACGCTCCGATAATGGTACCGAATATATCAATGGTAAATTTAGTAATTTCTTGTCTTCTTATGGTATTATACATCAAACAACTCGCGTGAATACTGCAGAACAAAATGGTGTGGCAGAGAGAAAGAATAGACATCTACTGGAAGTTGCTGGAGCTCTCATGTTCATGATGAATGTGCCAAAATTCCTTTGGGGAGAAGCGGTCAAAACTGCTGCCTATCTAATAAACCGTATGCCTTCTAGAGTTTTGGGCCATAAGACTCCTATTGAATGTTTGCAGGGCTCTAACTCATTTATTGTGCCACCAAAAATATTTGGATGTACCTGTTTTGTTCATGATTACAGGAGTTCAGCAGGAAAACTTGATCCAAGAGCCATCAAATGTATCTTTGTGGGCTATTCTCCCACAAAAAAGGGATATCGGTGTTGGTCGCCTACTGAAAGGAAATTCTTTGTGAGTATGGATGTTACCTTTCACGAAAAAGAACCATTCTATTCCTTAAAAGGAAATGATAATGATACAGGTAGCAAGGGGGAGAATATCATAGGAGAGAGCAATGATAGGGGAACTGTAATAATACCTATCAGGGATATCATACGCTTAGAAGATGAAACCGAGGGGGAGAAAACTGCCAATACAACTGTAGAAGGCGATAATACATTAATATCTGATGCGTATGAAAATCTTTCAGGTCAACAGGAGATGGATACAGGAGATGAAGAAGGTGTACCGCAGGAAGTTGATGAAGAAGTTGTGAATCAATCACAAGTACTAGAGGAGGCACCAACAAGTGAAGAAATGGCCCACGATGAGGGTGATGTTGAAGGTACTCAAACCCATATACCATCCTCTAGTACTCAAATAAATGATGAACCGATTGCCTTACGAAAGGAAAAAAGAAAAGTAGATATACCTGCGCGTCTGAAGGATTGTGTTGGATATAAACATGATCTTGCAAAATTTGTTTCCTATGATAGATGTACTTCCTCTTTTAGGAGCTTTATTGCATCCTTGGATTCTACATCAGTACCTAAAGATTGGAAGGATGCAATGAATGATCCTAAATGGAAGGCAGCAATGTTGGAGGAAATGTATGCTGTAGAAAAAGAATAATACATGGCAATTGGTAGAATGGCCGAAGGGCAAGGAACCAGTCGGATGCAAATGGGTTTACACCATTAAGTGTAACCCTGAAGGTAAAATAGAAAGGTATAAAGCTCGGTTGGTGGCCAAAGGCTACACACAAACTTGTGGTATTGATTATGAGGAAACATTTGCTCCTGTAGCAAATATGAATACAGTAAGAACTTTGATATCTTGTGCAGCTAATCTTGGGTGGAATTTCTTTCAGATGGATGTAAAAAATGCGTTCTTACATGGAGACCTTCAGGAGGAAATTTATATGCATATACCACCAGGTTTCAACACGGTACAAACTGAAGGAAAGGTCTTGAAGCTCCGTCGTTCACTATGTGGCCTAAAACAATCTCCTCGTGCGTGATTTGGTCGATTTAGAAAAGCTATGCTGAAATTGGGTTTCAGCCAGAGCAATGCCGACCATACTTTATTTTATAAAAGATGTGGTGGAAAACTGACGATATTAATTGTCTATGTTGATGATATTGTTATTACAGGAGATGATGATCAAGGTATTGAAGAAGTGAAGCAACATTTGAGTAACGAGTTCGAAGTCAAGGATCTAGGACAAATGAGGTACTTTCTTGGAATTGAAGTCTCACGAAGCTCAAGAGGTATCTATCTATCTTAAAGAAAATATGTGCTAGATCTGTTGTCAGAAACTGGTATGTCTGGGTGTCGTCCAGCATTAACACCAATTGAACAAAACCACAGATTGACTAGTGAGTCAGGGGAACCTGTTGACCGGGAGAAATATCAGAGACTTGTTGGCCGTTTGATTTATTTATCGCATACTCGTCCTGATATAGCTTTTGCCGTAAGCGTGGTGAGCCAGTTTATGCATAATCCTAAAACTCACCACATGGATGCAGTAAATCGAATCATTCGGTATTTAAAGGGGTGCCCAGGTCGAGGTTTATTGTATAAGTCAAATGGCAATTTACAAATAGAATGTTATACTGATGCTGATTGGGCCGGTTCATTAGATGATAGAAGGTCTACCTCAGGATACTGTACGTTTGTTGGAGGAAACATAGTTACTTGGCGTAGTAAGAAACAAAATGTTGTTGCAAGGTCCACTGTAGAAGCAGAATTCAGAGCTATGGCTCATGGAGTATGTGAGGTCTTATGGCTAAAAATCATACTGATGGAGTTGGGTCTATTCCAGGCAAGACCATTGATGATGTATTGTGATAATAAGGCTGCACTAGATATAGCACATAACCCGGTTCAACATGGTAGAACAAAGCACATAGAAATTGACCGACACTTTATCAAAGAGAAGCTTGACCAAGGAATAGTATGTATGCATTATGTGAGCTCTTCAAACCAACTAGCGGATATTCTGACCAAAGGTCTCGCTGAAAATGTGTTTTCTAGCTTATGTAGCAAGATGGGGTTATATGATGTTTTTGCCCCATCTTGAGGGGGAGTGTTGAGTTTAGGTGTAAATTTGTATTTGGCAGGATTATGTACTAAAGTGTAAATTATAAATGTCAGGAGGACAAGAGTGTAAAGAGGAAGATAGAGATAAGGAAAGGAACAGACAAGAGCTCGGGAGGGAGGGGCTCCAGTTCTGATGTGTAAACTCCTCTCAAATCCACTATCAAATCCTAGTTGATTTACACCAAAATTCGGTTCTTTCTTGAGGATTTCATCACTTTGTAACTCAACTTCAGTTGTTAATCATAATATACTTGCATCTATCTGTATGATCTATTTGGTGTCTTTGTAGATGTCAAAACTGAAAAGCACTTGTATTGTATCTATCTAAGTGTCGGTGTCATTTTCAGGTTCAAATGAATAGCATCGGGTGCATTGCAAAAGCAAGGAAAATCCCTTTACTGTAGAATCAAGCCCAGTCAGGTTTATACTTACTAGCAGGCGAAGTACACAAATGCTGCGGCTGTGCAAAAGCCAAAGTTAGAGAAGCATCTGTGTACCAGAAGATGCCAAGTGGGCAGCAAGAGCTAAGCTGTATAGTTTCAGAGAATAAGACCACTCAAACTGACATACTACAGAGCGCAGAGACACCCCAGTCACTGCCCTTGTTTATATATATATAGTATCAGTGAAGTTTATAGTTACTAGTAGGTCGACCAATTCTCTCCTTCCTAATCCTCTTACAGAGTACACTTGTCCAGTCTTCACTGTGAATGAGGCAAATTATGTTCAAGTGATCACTACCCTTGTGTATGGTTTCTTAGCAAATTATGTTGGTAGCTTTATGGACTGAATGAGGCAATGTATGTATATCACCCAGTCTTCAAGTAATCAGTGTCACCGTATGAATGAATTTAGTGACTGCGATTTGCTCTAGTTCCCAATCAAGTATGTTGTATACGTACACTAGAAGATGCGATTTTGTAAATGCAACATTTGCAGAATGTGAATCTCAGCGCTTACTTATGGCAGAGAATATGTTCAGCTTGTATTGGTCAGTGCCGCAGTACAGTACATATATGCAAGAGGGAGCGAGCCTAACCGAATTTAGTGAGTGTGTATATATAGTATCAGTGAAGTTCATAGTTACTCGTAGGTCGACAAATTCTCACCTTTCTAATCCTCTTACAGAGTACACTTGCCCAGTCTTCACTGTGAATGAGGCAAATTATGTTCAAGTAATCAGTCACTAGCTACCCTTATGTATTGTTTCTTAGCCAATTATGTTGGTAGCTTTGTGGACTGGAATGAGGCGATGTATAACACCCAGTCTTCAAGTAATCAGTGTCACCATATGAATAAATTTAGCGACGGGGATTTGTTGTAGTTTCCAGTCAAGTCTGTTGTATACTTTCATTAGAAGATGTGATTTTCTAAATACAATATTTGCAGAATGTGAATCTCTGTGCTTACTCATGCCGAGGGAACGAGCCTAACCGAATGCCTGGCATCGGTTGTGATCCTAAAAAGATACAGCTGAAGACTAGGCATCATGCAACAAATACAAAGCTAAGATAGGGACACGTTAACATGTTGAAGCTAGGCTAGGAGTGTGTCCTATTGAACGTTAAGAGGATCCAGAGCCAAAATTGTAGTACTAGAGTTTACCTTGAGCACGCAAAATTCTACATCACTCAATCTTCAAGTTTTTTTTAGAAAAGGAGGATTACCCCGGCCTCTGCATCAGCATGATTGCACACAGTACTGAATCTTCAAGTAGTCACTGTTCCTGTATCAAAGAATCCAGTGATTGAGATTCCCTAGCTCATCAAAGAGTCAAAGACCTCCGGATGCATCCAGTTCCAGAGCATTGTGCACTTACATGATGTCAAACATATATAAGATGGATCATGTGATCCAACTAATTGCCTGGTCCATTGTCCAATGCACCGTCCATTGCTTCTCTGACCCAATATAGTGGAAGTGATATATGCAGCATGTAACATTATAAGTCATGTGCTAGTCCCTGAATCTCAAACAGAGTAGAAGCATTTACAACTGTTTACAATGAAGGTCTTACATCATATAAAGCCTGTCTGTTCAAGCTAAGAAATAAGAAGAAATAGAAACTAATAAGATGCAGAGTTAGGGTTGAACTCGTATAGTGGCACTGTTGACAAAAATACCTTGCGCACTTTTTCTTTATTTATTTTGTTTTGTGTTCTTGCAAGATCTACTTATCCAATCTCATACAATTTAATCTATCTCAATACCGTAGAGGGATTGACAACCCCTCTTACACGTTGAGTTGCAAGTATTTGTTATTTGTGAAGTTGCCGTTTACATAGTGTTGCTTGGTTCTCCTACTGGATTGGTAACCTTGGTTTCATAACTGGGGTAAATACTTAACGTTGTTGTGCTGCATCATCCTCTCCTCTTCAGAGAAAAACAAACGTAGATACAAGCAATCAGGGGTCCGGAGAGGCTGTTGGAAGAGCTCCGTGCGGCCATGGACGAGGACGGCGAGGGGAGGTCACAGGCGCACTATAGAGCGCGTGTTTGGCACGCTCTAGAGGTGGTCACCACTGGCATTGCATTTGGCAGTGTCCTCCAGGCTGCCAATTCATGTCTAGGCTATGTATGAAGGTCAAATAATGTATGTGCATGTGTGTGTGTGTGCTTCTGACCCAGGGCAAACAAGTGTTGGACTGCACCCTCAAGTCCATTCTAACAGCAAACTTGTGGGGTTGATACAGTGCAGGTTGTTATGATTCAAGTTTTGTATCCATGTCTAGTAGTGATAACTCACTAAGGTGCAGCTCTCCACAAAATTTTAGCTCTAGCAAATCCTTCAAGCTTGCACTTCCTTCACAACTTGAATTTTAGGGCCAAAACTTAGATTTGGCCCCGTGATTTTGTGTGGATGTGAATGACCAAATTTGTCAAAATTTGTGACAACTTTGGTGTGACAACTAGGTGTTGCCCAAATTATTTGATAATTTTTAGAGCTACAAAATGGTAATTCTTTCACAGCAACAACCTATGTCATATTGCTTTGATCAATCAATTCAAGACCTTGCCTTGACCTAATTGAGCCAATAGTTTTACCCGAGCTTACCATAGGCCTAGTGATCATCTCCATTTAATTTCATGAATTAGATGTGGCAGAAACTGAAATTGTTTCTGGAAGAGGAATATTGCGTTGGATTTTGCAATATTGGGTCGCTCGTTTGATCAAGATGGAGTGGAGAGTCTCTTAAAATATTGGAGTGATCTAGCTCAACAAAGAAAGCTAGGTTCCTTTGTGCCAGTCAGAGCTAGGGTTTCAAATTCCAGTTGGCTGGCATTTGAGTTGGTTTGGTCTTGGTTGTGATGTGATCCATCTATAACTAGGGGCAGGTGAACTTTAATTACAAATTTCATAAGAATTTTTTTGGAAGAGAGTCCAAAGTCAATAACAACACAAAAATCAAAAATTCTATTTTTTGACGTGTTACATGGAGAGGACGAAAGACTAGGGGGCAGAGGAGATGAGGTGCACATACAGCGGGGAGGATGATATGGCCTATGTGATAGAGTGGGAAGAAATATATTTGTACAACATCAAGAATGACAACATCACCAGGAAGCTTCATATCCCTATATCACTGTAGCAGGGAATGGCATATGCGAGGTGGCTAAAGTGGATCCGCTCACAAACAAATAGTTGAAGGAGATGAGGCACACATACAACTAAGAGTAGGAGATGGACTATGTGAGAGAGATCGATTGGGGGAGGAGAAATACTACGAGAGGACCGAGATAGATGACAACACCAGGAAGCTTCCTATCTATGTTGATGTAGCGGGTAATGTTGTATGTAGGGGGCTAAGTTAACCAGCTTACACACCAATAATTGGAGAAGAATGAAGGAACGGAACATCACCCAACCAACAGCCCGGTTTTGCTTCGGCGTCACTATAGCAAGGGACATATGGGTTCCCAATAGGACATTTCCCTCAATAACTTGTATCGGTACTTACGTTGTGGGTGTCTATTGTCTTAGTTTGATCATTGTCATAGAATCAAAGTTGAACTATGTTTGCTATCTAAGAAAAGCAGCTACCTACCAAATAGACACTGCTCTATGAAAAACGTGATGCATACATGCATGCACTTTATTTATGAGAAAACCGACCCGTTCTCAGGAAATAAGGTCATTAAGTACAAAAAAGAGTACAACAATCCACACACATGCACACACCCCCACTAGCTTGAACATCATAGTAGCCGCCATGATTAGCACCGCCGAGACGACACGCCTGAATGCAAATGTTAGCATCACTGCATGCAAGCGTGCTAGGGTAATTTCGACACTTCTTAGCTTGAACTATGTCTATGAAAATAGAGTAAAACAATAGTGTTATTGCATGTTATCAGAACAACAAAATTCTATGATCAAACATATCTTGAAGCATGTCATTACCACAAGAAATGAAGAGTGCAAGTATCAAGACGGCCACGACAACGATGCGGGTCTTGCAAGCCATGGTGAGCACTTTGAATGGATGTTGGTTTTATCTTGACATGTATTTATAGGACTTGAAAGGTTGTTTTTTGTCGTGCTTCTTTAGAGATATGGGTTGTTTTTTGTCATGCTTCTTTATAGATATGTGATGGGGATTGCGAACATTAGTTGTTGAAGATTGAGAACAAAATTTAATGATGCGTGCCATACCAGAGAGGACAAATGATATTTATGTAATAGAGAGAGATTTATTACTTTGTAATGTTCATTCATATCTAGCCATTACATTATTTGTTGACGATATGAAGAATATTTCCTTGACTTCATTATATAGGACTTAGCATTTGTTCTAAAGATTGAGAATACATTTTGATTATGCGTATGAGAGCAAACAAAGGAATATATTGGGGTAATCAAGAGATTCATTACTTTCTAATGTTATTCACATCCAGTCATGGCACTAATTATTGAAGATTTGAAACATATTTCTATGAACTAAAGTAGAAAAAACTAATTAATCATGTGATTAATTGAGATATTTTCTGGAAAAGTAGTACAAATATAGACACTCATGTACACGCAGAGAAACTCACTCCTATGAATACACGCACACACATTCTACCCTTACAGTCTGAGAGACTCAATCTACAAAACTTGAGATAGATGAAGTCAGCATAAGACCCTCGTAATCGTGTGGAAAATAGTAATTGAGATAGATTTAATGGAAGACTTGGAGAAGAGATAGTTTGTTACAATTCACATGATAATTTATAACAAGGAAACACAGTACCATGTTAACATGGCTCATGCCTCTTTAATTACCTCTCGCTCTCTCGCTTTCAACCATAATTTCCCAATAGATATGATATAAATCTATGGTGATACTGATTCAAAATAACACTGTAAGATATGGTGCTAAATCATTCATCGAACCTCCAACAGGTGTATATAAAGGGATAGCAAACAAGTTTTTCGGTGCACTGGATGATGTTCGCCTGAAGGGAAAATATTGTCGTAGACCACACTCTCAAATCCAAGATATATTTAATCAGCAGGGTACTCGTCGACAAATCCAAGGACCTCTATAACATTGGCGGTGTAATACATCTCACCCTTCCCTGACCTAGCTACTAAGTCTTTGTGTAGAAGCTGAATTAAATGCTTAGTGCACTTAACTTGTATTGTGGCAACATCAATTCACCGGGCTTAAACATTTGCATAAAGTATCGACTGACAGAAACATTCACCACATCTTCTCCTGGTGCCTTACTGGTGATAGGTTCATTGGCTGATTTCTTCTTTCGCTTTCTGCCCTTTTTACGATGCTGAGCTAAGGGGTCCATAGAAGATGGTTCTCCGGAATGCATTTGTTGGGTTTGCTAAAATTTAGTGTGCAATTATGAGTCATGATGCATAAAAAATGAAAGAAAAATCCGACATGGCCTTTGCTAAAAAGATGACATAACGAGTGCAAGAAATTCGACGAAACGGAAATGAATCGACGTTTCGCCAAAACATTGGCACTCATGTCGATACCTGTCAATATAAGCCAACGGTAGTACAATGGATCCCTGTTAAAAAATGAAAGAAAAATTCGACATGACCTTTGCTCACAAGAGGACATAACGAGTACCAGAAATTCGGCGAAACAGAGATGAATCGACATTTCGCCAAAACATTGGCACTCATGTCGATACCTGCAAATATAAGCCAACGATTACTATAATGGATACTAGTTCAAAATTAAAAGAAAATTTCGACATGACCTTTGCTATCAAGAGGACATAACGAGTGCTAGAAATTTGGCAAAACAGAAATGAATCGACGTTTCACCAAAACATTGGCACTCATGTCGATACCTGTAAATATAAGCCAACGATACTACAATGGATCCTAGTTAAAAAATGAAGAGAAATTCGACATGACCTTTGCTAATAAGAGGACATAATGAGTGCCAGAAATTTGGTGAAATGGAAATGAATCGACGTTTTGCCAAAACATTGGCACTCATGTGATAACATACAACTATAAGTCAACCACACTAGAAGGGTTCTTACGCGTAAACTTACCAAATATTTCTGAACTACTACTCCCTCCATTCCAAAATAGATGACTCAACTTTATTCTAACTTTAGTACAAAGTTGAGTCATCTATTTTAGAACGGAGGGAGCAGTATATATTTACCCTAAACAAAGATATGACCATCATACAAAATAACACTAAGAAACAATGGTATGTATTTCTAAACTACTAATATTTACACTAGGCACAAATCTCACAATGCATACCAAAGAGGTGGAATGCTTGGAGGGGGAGGGGCCGGACATGGCCGCACGGCTAGCCATGGTGGTGGAGCTCGGCGATGGCGGTGGCGACGGCGATGAGATGCCTCCTCGGGTGTTGGAGGAGGAGGCCATGCGCGCCCGCGCCAGCCCGAGGAGGGGCGCGGCAACGAGGAATAGCGGCGGCGACGGGGGGCGCGCGCGGCGGCAAGGGGCGACACGATGATGAGGGGCGCACGCGGCAGCAAGGAGCGACTGCACTGACAGGCAGGGTATAAAGCCCGCCACACGTATGGCAACAAGTAGTGGCTGTCAGTAGTAGGAGGCCACCACTGCTAAAATGACCTCCTGGGACCCCCCAACCAAAGTTGTGGTAATTTAGCTGTGGCTGGGCGAGAGATTTGCCCGCCACAACTGATAGAAGGTGCAGTGGCGGGCGCCATATGTCGCTCACCGCTGCGGTGTTTTCACGGGATAAGATTTGGAATGGTTCACCTATGGCGGACAAGAATGCGTGCTGGCCACTGCTACTCATGTAGCTGTAGTGGGCTAATTTTGCTACCCACCACTGCTTGCTTTCAAAAATAGTTACGGCGGCTGCCCTGCCGTGCCCGCCATGTATTGGGGCTCACCTATAAGCCTTTTCGCAATAGTGGTACTTGGGTTTGGAAAATTTCCATAGTTTGACAAGTATATGTGTTGGTAAGGATGACATTGACATTGGGCAATCTAGTATTTCTCCATCAACATTCTTTCCTAAGTTGGAGACCGTGATACTTTACAAGATGCCTAAGCTAAGGGGATTGCATAGGCGGTGGCAGCACAAGTAGCAGTTGTATCATTTCCTCGGCTTAAGAAGCTAGATATCTCTGAATGCCCATGTTAGAGACACTACCGGAGGGACTCCTGTAGCAGCTTCCAGCCCTCAAGGAACTAAGAGCAACTCAACCGCGCCGACCCATTTCGTCCCCACGCGTCTGTTTGGATTGGCGCGGACAGAAAAATCGACCCAACACACCGACCCAAATGGACGCATGTCCACTTTTCGTTCGCCTGCCGACCCGTTCCCAGCCAAATTTTGAGCCTGATTTACTTCGGCGCGGACACGAAGCGGATGTGCGCGACGCACGCCTACTCCTCCACCAGGACCGCTAGTCAGTGGCACATTGGCCATCCTCTTCCACCCATATCGACAGCAAACCCTCGCCCGCCCTGCCCGTTGCTTCCGCTGTCCATTTTCCGATGCTTCTGCCAGCAGCCCGTGCCAACTCGCCTCCCCCAACGCCGCCACCTCCCATGTCGCCAGCACCACCACCTCGCCGCCGGGGCCCCAAAAGCTTCCCACCCCACACTCCGATGTCGCCGCGAGCAGGAAGCTGCCTCTCCCGCCTCGGCTAGCTCCTTCGTCCAACACCGCCCGATGTCCTGATGCCGTCACGCTCGTCGGACACCGCCAGGCCAGCCACTTGGTCCAAGGGAGGCGCGCGTCTCTTCTCTTCGTCGGCTAGCTTCTTCGTCGATGCCCGCGCGTCCCTTCTCTTCGCCGGCCACCTTAATAGGCAGCGGTCGTTGTTCCGGGCTCGATCCTAGGGCACATTCCGGCTTTGAATCGCAACCAAGAGAGCGGTCATTTGCTTCTTTGGAAGGACTACTTTGACACAACCAACCCGCTATTCAAACATCAGAAATTCCGGCGGGATTTTCTTATTGCTAGGCATCTTGTCAATCATAATAGAGAGGGGGTGGTCGGATAGTATAACTATTTCGTGTGCAAAGAGGACGGCCTTGGAAAGATTGGCTTCTCACCTTATAAGAAATGCATTGCAGCCATCCGGATGCTTGCATACGGAGTGCCCGGTGATCTCATTCATGAGTACGTCCGTATGAGGGAGTCTACATGCCTAGAGTCCATGTATAGGTTTTGCTAGATTGTGATTGTTGTGTTTGGCCCTGAGTACTTGAGGGAGCCAACAGTTCAAGATATAGCCCGCTTTGTTTGCGATGAATGCAAGGAGGGGCTTCCCGGGGATGCTTGGCGGCATAGACTGCATGCATTGGGAGTTGAAGAATTGCCCTTCTGTTGGCAAGGGCAGTATAAGGGCCATGTCAGGGCTTGCACTATTATACTTGAGGCCGTGGCCTCACAAGAGCTCTGGATTTGGCACTCTTTGTTCGGCATGGCCGGTTCGCACAATGATATCAACGTGCTTCAACGCTCGCCGGTGTTTTCAAGGCTTGCCGAAGGCAACAGCCCCCCCGGTGAATGTTACCATCAACGGCCACAACTACAACAAAGGATACTACCTAGGTGACAGTATCTTTCCTCAGTGGACCACTATTGTGAAGACAATCCCAAACATGTCGGAGAGAAAAGGAAAAGATTTGCTCAAGAGCAAGAGAGTGCTAGGAAGGATGTCGAGCGTGTCTTTGGTGTTCTGAAATCTCGATGGGGCATCGTTCGGTACTAGAACTTAGAGTATCAAGAAGTTGTGGGAGGTGATGACTGCTTGTGTGATCATGCACAATATAATCGTAGAGGATGAGCGCCGGAACGTATCTACGATCAAGGGTTTTAGTTTCAGGGTGGGAATGTTGTGTCTGAGCATGGAGGAGGAGCGGTAACGTTTGCGCAGTTCACCCAATTTCATCATAAAATGCTTGATTGGAAAACTCACATGCAGCTGCAAAATGATTTTGTTGAGGATATATGAGATCATGTTGGCAACCAATAGATTTATCTTTTTTTAAAATGTATTTGAGATAATTTAATTTTTATTTGGCTTGTAAACTATGCTAAATTTATTTGGTTGCAAAACTATGCTATTTTTGTTTGGTTAAGAAACTATGCAAAATGTGTGCATATTTGTAGAAAAACAGCAGTCAGCCGACCATGTCGGTAAATATGGGTCGGCGCGTCGGACGCACTACCGACCCAAATCATAAATAAGGCGTACGCCGAGCGAGCGGCCGATCAAACGGACAAAAATACGGAAAAAATCATCGTCCATTTGTATCGGCGCGTTAGAGTTGCTCTAAATATAGGATCCTGCGACAACTTGTAATTTGGTTGAAGCAATTCGGAAGAGATCAGTTGGTCCTGACTAAAAGAATTTGGCTGATGGACTTCCAAGGACCCAACTGCTAAATGGTTCGCTTGCCTTTGATTAGGATGCCGGCGTTGGGGGATTATTCAAGCATTCCAAGATTGATGCATTTGTTTAGTCCGTTAATCTATATCTACTAATAAAATAAGATGCATTTCGCCAATTTTTTTATTCATGCATCGTCGAAAAGAATTTTTTTTCTATTTGAGATGGTACTAAATTCTAATTCGTTTGTCTGCTAGAAAAAAGCCTTTTCCAGAATTTTGTACGTGGGCCGCGAGCTACGGCCCAGCGAAGTCATCCCACTTATTTTTTGGCCCATGCAGCTCTGAAAATTCTATTTTCCACACAGGCGACAAATAGCCCGAGCTTCGCACATGACAACCTATAAAGGGCTGGCCCATTTTTCTTTGTTTCTGTATTTTATTTCTATTTTTATTCTCCTTTCCCTATCTCTTTCATCACTTCCAAGTTTATTTTTCTTATAGAATTTATTTCATAAATTCAAAATTCTCGAAAAAGTTAAAAACTAAAAAATATAGAAAATGTTCAGAATTCCAAAATTTTGTTGCTATTTTGAAATATATTCGTAACTTGAAAAAGGTTTCCTATTTTTTCAAAATCTTTTATTTTATTTCAAAATTGTTCGATATTTGTAAAATGAAAATGGAAATTTCAAAAAAGCTCCAAATTCTAAAAATATTCTTGTATTAGTGAAATTTCCACGTTTCAAAATAATGTTAAAAGATACACATTTTGGAAAAATGTTATTAATTTTCAACACATGTTCTCATTCTAGAACAAATGTTCACAAATTCAAATAATGTTCATTTTTGTATTAAAAAAAGTTGGTGTGTTCAAAAAAATATTTGTGAATTTTAAAAGATGTTCCTATTCAAATTTTGTTCACGTTTTTCTGCAAGTGTACATAATTTCCAAAAAACTGTCGAGGATTTAGAAAATGGCTCATGTTTCCTACAATATTCACAAACTTCATACCTTAAAATCTCCTTGATTGAAAGAAAAAGTAGATCAAATAATTAATGGGCCGTCTCTAGCGTGTGGTGACGTAACAAAACTCTTAAATGCCCACGATCAATGAACGGAAGAATAGCGGATTGATTACTTCATATCTGGCGAAACCGAGAAGTTAAATGTTCCTTTTTCACGTGCGCACAGGATTTTGCTTGCACATATAATACTCACTAATTTTTCTCTCGTTGCAATGCACGGACATATGTGCTAGTTATATTTAATGTTGAGTACACCCCACCTAGACTTGATGTCGAAACTCAGAAGCTAACACTTGTATGTATATATGATATATCTAAAGATTGTTCAACTGTTAGGTTCTGGCATGCATAGATTAGATTTTCCTACCAAATGATTGCCATAGCTTTATCTGTATGGACTGAAATGACGAAAGTCAATGTATACTACTCAATCTAAAGGAAACACAGCATGCTTTGCGTTGCATGCAGCTAGTGGTGGGTCCAGCAAAAACATAGTAGGAGGAGCTGCTCGGCTCTCCTATTCCTTTTTCTTCATAGTTTCATGCACAACGAGTCACTGTATTAAGATATCCTTTAGCTCACCAAATAGCTGACAAGTATGTTGGTGTTCCCAGTCAAGTCCAGTCAAGTCTATTGTAGGTTCTTATCGAACAGAAGATGAGATTTTTGTAAATACAACATTTGCGTGAGTAAATGGCCTCTGCCAAAGATGTCGAAGTTGAAGCTTTCTTTATGGACCGGAATTACTTGCGAAAGCTTCAATGAAGAAAGGCGTTCTGAAGAATTGAAGCACATCAGGGCTCAGTTGGTGGATGGCCCAGATGGTCCGGTCGAGGTAAGTGCATTAGTTGTCTGGAACATAGCGAGTCTTGTTGTTTAGTTTATTCCTCTGTTCTTGTTGCCCTGTGAGACGTGAGTGAAGGTGTTTTAAATCTGTTGACAGTTAAAGGTGTTTTAAAAGTAGGTTCAGTGAAGGCTATCCTTGAAAGAGTTATGCCCACCTGGAAACACTGCAGAGCAACCACGACTGTACAATCACAAAATTGAGAGAAATCATTGTGATGGACTGTGCTACCCTCACGACGTTTCCAGATAGAATGTATAGAGTCACTGTGCTCAAGACGCTAGAAATGAGGCGGTGCCCAAGGTTAGAGACACTACCGGAGGGACTCCTGCAGCAGCTCCCGGCCCTCGAGCAACTTACTATCATAGACTGCCCGAACTTGACGGGAGCCTTCTCAAGAGGAGGTGTTTACTGGAATTTGGTGAAAGCAATTAGACATCGATTAGTTGATTGAACCAGTGCGCTGAATGCTTTGGTTGCATCAAATTGAATGCCTACGCCAGTACATGTGTATGTCGGCTTTGTAGGGCTTTACATTCCAATGAGGTATATATACTCTCTTTTCTTTACCTTATTCTCTTATTCTTTCGAAATTATACCTTGATCCAGAACATTGCACAGTAATCCATCCGTAAGAAATATAAGAGTGTTAGAACCACTATATTTCTTTCCGGAGGGGGTACTTTGTGTTGAGTTTAGGTGTAAATTTGTATTTGGCAGGATTATGTACTAAAGTGAAAATTATAAATTTCAGGAGGACAAGAGTGTAAAGAGGAAGGTAGAGATAAGGAAAGGAACGGACAAGAGCTCGGGAGGGAGGGGCTCCAGTTCTGATGTGTAAACTCCTCTCAAATCCACTATCAAATCCTAGTTGATTTAAACCAAAATTCGGTTTTTTCTCGAGGATTTCATCGTGGCACCAGAGCAATCGGTCCTGGATTCAGATTTGATCTGATTTGTGCTACGCTTGCTGCTCGTGGTGGTCGTGGCCGACTGGCCCCCTTTGTGCGCGGCAGCCATCGTCATCAAGGTCGCCGCCGTCGTCGTGCGGGGCCGCATCTTCCGGCTGTGCGGCGTTGCCTTTGTGCCGCCTCGCTGCCACTGTCCTCGTTTCAGGCCGCATCCTCCTGCTGCTGCGCTACACGTTGCCTTTGTGCTGCTCTGCTGCCGTCGTCGTGCTGTACAGGTCTGAATTCTGAAGTGTTCCTGTGCTGCACTAAGTAGGAGCTGCCAACGACCAGCCAGTATTTGCTTTTTCTCTCAACAAGGTAGAAGTGTTTTTAGTCCAGCAGCTTGTGGTGGATTGAATCTTCTTGATGTGTGGTAACTGGTGTAGAGAGAATTGAACTGTGTGCCAAGTGTTGTAGCTGTTCAGTTTTTTCAGGAATACACCAATTGTTCAGTGGTCATGGGAGATACCAGTAGGGATTCTAGTATTGAGAAATTGTGTGAAAGTATGCAGCGTATGATTTCACAGCTGATGGAGCAGGCACAAACAAAAACAAGCAGTACTTCTGAAATTTTGAAGACCCTGGAACCCAATCCTGTCAAGTTAACTGGCCCGGGTGATTTTTTTAGCTGGTCTCGGAATGCTACTTTGATTCTAGAGTCACACGGACTTCAGAAATTTTTGAAGGAAGATGAGAAAAAGCCAACAGATGTCACACAAGAGCAGTGGGATCAGAATCAAAAGCGAGTTATGGCATGGCTGTTGGGGTCGATGGAGAAGACCGTGAGGGAACAGGTTGAAGGGTTTCAGTCTGCATCTGAGGTGTGGACGAGCATTGAGAAACAGTTCTCAGGGAAATCGAACAAGATGCAAGTCAGTAGGATTTTCCATGAATTAAGGAAGATCAAGCAAGAGCAGAAGACAGTGACCGAATTTGCGGGAGAAATCAAGAAACTCTATAGAGACCTGGAGTATTTTAGACCATTTAAGGCACATGATCCCAGGGACGTACCCCTCCTTCGAGAGTGGTTTGAGCCATTGTTGGTTCAGACTGTTCTTGATGGTCTGGACTCAGAGTTCAATCTCCGTTCCCAGCTCATACAAGCCACACTAGATTGGCCTACATTGGATCAGGCCATCTCTAGTATACTGGAGGAAGAAACATGGCTGGCCAATCAGATCACAACTTCACAAACAAATGTTGATGGTAGAGCTGCACTATCTTCGGTTAAGCAAATTCAGTCTCCTGGTACTTCAAGAAATGAGCAAGCAAATGCTACTAGATTTGACTACACAAGGAAGCCTAAGATGGTGTGTGACCACTGTAAAAAACCAGGCCATTTGAAGAAGAGTTGTTTTGATATAGTTGGTTACCCTCCTGGATGGCAATCGAAACAATTTAACAGATTCACCAGTGGTGGTAGTAATGCAAGAAGGCCAGATCGAGCTCATCTTACTTTATTTGGGGGAGAGCGGTCTGCGGTAGCAGCCCAGGCACTTCAAGAATTTAAAAGCAAACTTATGGCGAATATTTCACAAGGCCCTGCTGAAACAACATCTGATGCTCATTCTGGGAAAGGTATGAAGAATTTTTTAACATCTTGGATAATTGATTCAGGGGCCACAAATCACATGACAGGATCATCTAAGAACTTTTCATCATATACCCCTTGCTCTGGAAGGGATAGGGTACGCATAGCTGATGGATCCTTAGCTCCGATAATGGGTTATGGGAACAATAATTGTACTCCATCTCTATCCTTAAGCCCAGTCTTGCATGTCCCTAATTTTCTAGTGGACCTCTTGTCAGTTAGTTCACTTACAAAGTCACGTAATTGCAAGGCATCCTTCGACCCTCACTCATGTACATTTCAGGATCCGAAGACAAGAAGAAATCTTGGGACTGGGATTGAGCACGATGGCCTCTACTACCTTACCAATGGCCCGTCTCCATCTCCATATGCCCTCAGTATGATGAATAGCTTGACCATTGATGAATTTCTACTAATGCATTATAGACTAGGGCATCTGTCATTCCAAGCCCTTAGTCGCATGTTTCCATCTCAAGTTAAAAATTATTGTAAGGAGAAGCTTTTGTGTGATGTGTGTGAACTGGCTAAACACACTAGAACCAATTATCCTAGTAGTAATGAGAGAAGTAAGATACCGTTTGATGTGGTGCATTCGAATGTATGGGGTCCATCGGTTGTAACTGCCCTCACAGGGGATAGATATTATGTGACCTTCATTGATGGTTTTAGTAGGTGCACATGGCTGTACCTCCTGAAACATAAATCTGAAGTTCTTCCTGCATTCAAAGATTTTTTTAATATGGTGCGTAACCAGTTTGGCATGAATGTGAAAATATTACGCTCCGATAATGGTACCGAATATATCAATGGTAAATTTAGTAATTTCTTGTCTTCTTATGGTATTATACATCAAACAACTCGCGTGAATACTGCAGAACAAAATGGTGTGGCAGAGAGAAAGAATAGACATCTACTGGAAGTTGCTGGAGCTCTCATGTTCACGATGAATGTGCCAAAATTCCTTTGCGGAGAAGCGGTCAAAACTGCTGCCTATCTAATAAACCGTATGCCTTCTAGAGTTTTGGGCCATAAGACTCCTATTAAATGTTTGCAGGGCTCTAACTCATTTATTGTGCCACCAAAAATATTTGGATGTACCTGTTTTGTTCATGATTACAGGAGTTCAGCAGGAAAACTTGATCCAAGAGCCATCAAATGTATCTTTGTGGGCTATTCTCCCACAAAAAAGGGATATCGGTGTTGGTCGCCTACTGAAAGGAAATTCTTTGTGAGTATGGATGTTACCTTTCACGAAAAAGAACCATTCTATTCCTTAAAAGGGAATGATAATGATACAGGTAGCAAGGGGGAGAATATCATAGGAGAGAGCAATGATAGGGGAACTGTAATAATACCTATCAGGGAAATCATACGCTCAGAAGATGAAACCGAGGGGGAGAAAACAACTGTAGCAGGGGATGGCATATGCGGGGTGGCTAAACTGGACCCGCTCACAAACAAATAGTTGAAGGAGATGAGGCACACATACAACTAAGAGTAGGAGATGGACTATGTGAGAGAGATCGATTAGGGGAGGAGAAATACTAGGAGAGGACCGAGATAGATGACAACACCAGGAAGCTTCCTATCTATGTTGATGTAGCGGGGAATGTTGTATGTAGGGGGCTAAGTTAACCAGCTTACACACCAATAATTGAAGAAGAATGAAGGAACGGAAAATCACCCAACCAACAGCCCGGTTTTGCTTCGGCGTCACTATAGCAAGGGACATATAGGTTCCCAATAGGACATTTCCCTCAATAACTTGTATCGGTACTTACATTGTGGGTGTCTATTGGCTTAGTTTGATCATTGTCATAGAATCAAAGTTGAACTATGTTTTCTATCTAAGAAAAGCAGCTACCTACCAAATAGACACTGCTCTATGAAAAACGTGATGCATACATGCATGCACTTTATTTATGAGAAAACCGACCCGTTCTCAGGAAATAAGGTCATTAAGTACAAAAAAGAGTACAACAATCCACACACACGCACACACCCCCACTAGCTTGAACATCACAGTTGCCGCCATGATTAGCACCGCCGAGACGACACGCCTGAATGCAAATGTTAGCATCACTGCATGCAAGCGTGCTAGGGTAATTTCGACACTTCTTAGCTTGAACTGTGTCTATGAAAATAGAGTAAAACAAAAGTGTTATTGCATGTTATCAGAACAACAAAATTCTATGATCAAACATATCTTGAAGCATGTCATTACCACAAGAAATGAAGAGTGCAAGTATCAAGACGGCCACGACAACGATGCGGGTCTTGCAAGCCATGGTGAGAACTTTGAATGGATGTTGGTTTTATCTTGACATGTATTTATAGGACTTGAAAGGTTGTTTTTTGTCGTGCTTCTTTAGAGATATGGGTTGTTTTTTGTCATGCTATTTATGTAATAGAGAGAGATTTATTACTTTGTAATGTTCATTCATATCTAACCATTACATTATTTGTTGATGATATGAAGAATATTTCCTTGACTTCATTATATAGGACTTGGCATTTGTTCTAAAGACTGAGAATACATTTTGATTATGCGTATGAGAGCAAACAAAGGAATATATTTGGGTAATCAAGAGATTCATTACTTCCTAATGTTATTCACATCCAGTCATGGCACTAATTATTGAAGATTTGAAACATATTTCTATGAACTAAAGTAGAAAAAACTAATTAATCATGTGATTAATTGAGATATTTTTTGGAAAAGTAGTACAAATATAGACACTCATGTACACGCAGAGAAACTCACTCCTATGAATACACGCACACACATTCTACCCTTACAGCCTGAGAGACTCAATCTACAAAACTTGAGATAGATGAAGTCAGCATAAGACCCTCGTAATCGTGTGGAAAATAGTAATTGAGATAGATTTAATGGAAGACTTGGAGAAGAGATAATTTGTTACAATTCACATGATAATTTATAACAAGAAAACACAGTACCATGTTAACATGGCTCATGCCTCTTTAATTACCTCTCCCTCTCTCGCTTTCAACCATAATTTCCCAATAGATATGATATAAATCTATGGTGATACTAATTCAAAATAACACTGTAAGATATGGTGCTAAATCATTCATAGAACCTCCAACAGGTGTATATAAAGGGATAGCAAACAAGTTTTTTAGTGCACTGCATGATGTTCGCCTGAATGGAAAATATTGTCGTTGACCACACTCTCAAATCCAAGATATATTTAATCAGCAGGGTACTCGTCGACAAATCCAAGGCCCTCTATAACATTGGTGGTGTAATACATCTCACCCTTCCCTGACCTAGCTACTAAGTCTTTGTGTAGAAGCTGAATTAAATGCTTAGTGCACTCAACTTGTATTGTGGCAACATCAATTCACCGGGCTTAAACATTTGCATAAAGTACCGACTGACAGAAACATTCACCACATCTTCTCCTGGTGCCTTACTGGTGGTAGGTTCATTGGCTGATTTCTTCTTTCGCTTTCTGCCCTTTTTACGATGCTGAGCTAAGGGGTCCATAGAAGATGGTTCTCCGGAATGCATTTGTTGGGTTTGCTAAAATTTAGTATGCAATTATGAGTCATGATGCATAAAAAATGAAAGAAAAATCCGACATGGCCTTTGCTAAAAAGATGACATAACGAGTGCAAGAAATTCGACGAAACGGAAATGAATCGACGTTTCGCCAAAACGTTGGCACTCATGTCGATACCTGTCAATATAAGCCAACGGTAGTACAATGGATCCCTGTTAAAAAATGAAAGAAAAATTCTACATGACCTTTGCTCACAAGAGGACATAACGAGTGCCAGAAATTCGGCGAAACAGAGATGAATCGACATTTCGCCAAAACATTGGCACTCATGTCGATACCTGCAAATATAAGCCAACGATTACTATAATGGATACTAGTTCAAAATTAAAAGAAAATTTCGACATGACCTTTGCTATCAAGAGGACATAACGAGTGCTAGAAATTTGGCAAAACAGAAATGAATCGACGTTTCACCAAAACATTGGCACTCATGTCGATACCTGTAAATATAAGCCAACGATACTACAATGGATCCTAGTTAAAAAATGAAGAGAAATTCGACATGACCTTTGCTAATAAGAGGACATAATGAGTGCCAGAAATTTGGCGAAATGGAAATGAACCGACGTTTTGCCAAAACATTGGCACTCATGTGATAACATACAACTACAAGTCAACCACACTAGAAGGGTTCCTACGCGTAAACTTACCAAATATTTCTAAACTACTACTCCCTCCATTCCAAAATAGATGACTCAACTTTATACTAACTTTAGTACAAAGTTGAGTCATCTATTTTGGAACGGAGGGAGCAGTATATATTTACCCTAAACAAAGATATGACCATCATACAAAATAACACTAAGAAACAATGGTATGTATTTCTAAACTACTAATATTTACACTAGGCACAAATCTCACAATGCATACCGAAGAGGTGGAATGCTTGGAGGGGGAGGGGCCGGACATGGCCGCATGGCTAGCCATGGTGGTGGAGCTCGGCGATGGCGGTGGCGACGGCGATGAGATGCCTCCTCCGGTGTTGGAGGAGGAGGCCATGCGCGCCCGCGCCAGCCCGAGGAGGGGCGCGGCAACGAGGAATAGCGGTGGCGACGAGGGGCACGCGCGGCGGCAAGGGGCGACACGATGATGAGGGGCGCACGCGGCAGCAAGGAGCGACTGCACCAACAGGCAGGGTATAAAGACAGCCACACGTATGGCAACAAGTAGTGGCTGTCAGTAGTAGGAGGCCACCACTGCTAAAATGACCTCCTGGGACCCCCCAACCAAAGTTGCGGTGATTTAGCTGTGGCTGGGCGAGAGATTTGCCCGCCACAACTGATAGAAGGTGCAGTGGCGGGCGCCATATGTCGCTCACCGCTGCGGTGTTTTCACGGGATAAGATTTGGAATGGTTCACCTATGGAGGACAAGAATGCGTGCTGGCCACTGCTACTCATGTAGCTGTAGTGGGCTAATTTTGCTACCCACCACTGCTTGCTTTCAAAAATAGTTACGGCGGCTGCCCTGCCGTGCCCGCCATGTATTGGGGCTCACCTATAAGCCTTTTTGCAATAGTGGTACTTGGGTTTGGAAAATTTCCATAGTTTGACAAGTATATGTGTTGGTAAGGATGACATTGACATTGGGCAATCTAGTATTTCTCCATCAACATTCTTTCCTAAGTTGGAGACCGTGATACTTTACAAGATGCCTAAGCTAAGGGGATTGCATAGGCGGTGGCAGCACAAGTAGCAGTTGTATCATTTCCTCGGCTTAAGAAGCTAGATATCTCTGAATGCCCATGTTAGAGACACTACCGGAGGGACTCCTGTAGCAGCTTCCAGCCCTCAAGGAACTAAGAGCAACTCAACCGCGCCGACCCATTTCGTCCCCACGCGTCTGTTTGGATTGGCGCGGACAGAAAAATCGACCCAACACACCGACCCAAATGGACGCATGTCTGCTTTTCGTTCTCCTGCCGACCCGTTCCCAGCCAAATTTTGA
Source organism: Triticum urartu (assembly GCF_056163025.1). Lineage (NCBI taxonomy): Eukaryota > Viridiplantae > Streptophyta > Magnoliopsida > Poales > Poaceae > Triticum > Triticum urartu. Next base: position 785,850 of record NC_141879.1, read on the forward strand.
ACCTGATTTACTTCGGCGCGGACACGAAGCGGATGTGCGCGACGCACGCCTACTCCTCCACCAGGCCCGCTAGTCGGTGGCACATTGGCCATCCTATTCCACCCATATCGACAGCAAACCCTCGCCCGCCCTGCCCGTTGCTTCCGCCGTCCATTTTCCGATGCTTCTGCCAGCAGCCCGTGCCAACTCGCCTCCCCCAACGCCGCCACCTCCCACGTCGCCAGCACCACCACCTCGCCGCCGGGGCCCCGAAAGCTTCCCACCCCACACTCCGACGTCGCTGCGAGTAGGAAGCTGCCTCTCCCGCCTCGGCTAGCTCCTTCGTCCAACACCGCCCGATGTCCTGATGCCGTCACGCTCGTCGGACGCCGCCAGGCCAGCCACTTGGTCCAAGGGAGGCGCGCGTCTCTTCTCTTCGTCGGCCAGCTTCTTCGTCGATGCCCGCGCGTCTCTTCTCTTCGCCGGCCACCTTAATAGGCAGCGGTCGTTGTTCCGGGCTCGATCCTAGGGCACATTCCGGCTTTGAATCGCAACCGAGAGAGCGGTCATTTGCTTCTTTGGAAGGACTACTTTGACACAACCAACCCGCTATTCAAACATCAGAAATTCCGGCGGGATTTTCTTATTGCTAGGCATCTTGTCAATCATAATAGAGAGGGGGTGGTTGGATAGTATAACTATTTCGTGTGCAAAGAGGACGGCCTTGGAAAGATTGGCTTCTCACCTTATAAGAAATGCATTGCAGCCATCCGGATGCTTGCATACGGAGTGCCCGGTGATCTCATTCATGAGTACGTCCGTATGAGGGAGTCTACATGCCTAGAGTCCATGTATAGGTTCTGCTAGATTGTGATTGTTGTGTTTGGCCCTGAGTACTTGAGGGAGCCAACAGTTCAAGATACAGCCCGCTTTGTTTGCGATGAATGCAAGGAGGGGCTTCCCAAGGATGCTTGGTGGCATAGACTGCATGCATTGGGAGTTGAATAATTGCCCTTCTGCTTGGCAAGGGCAGTATAAGGGCCATGTCAGGGCTTGCACTATTATACTTGAGGCCGTGGCCTCACAAGAGCTCTGGATTTGGCACTCTTTCTTCGGCATGGCCGGTTCGCACAATGATATCAACGTGCTTCAACGCTCGCCGGTGTTTTCAAGGCTTGCCGAAGGCAACAGCCCCCCGGTGAATGTTACCATCAACGGCCACAACTACGACAAAGGATACTACCTAGGTGACAGTATCTTTCCTCAATGGACCACTATTGTGAAGACAATCCCAAACATGTCGGAGAGAAAAGGAAAAGATTTTCTCAAGAGCAAGAGATTGCTAGGAAGGATGTCGAGCGTGTCTTTGGTGTTCTGAAATCTCGATGGGGCATCGTTCGGTATCCTGCTAGAACTTAGAGTATCAAGAAGTTGTGGGAGGTGATGACTGCTTGTGTGATCATGCACAATATAATCGTAGAGGATGAGCGCCGGAACGTATCTACGATCAAGGGTTTTAGTTTCAGGGTGGGAATGTTGTGTCTGAGCATGGAGGAGGAGCGGTAACGTTTGCGCAGTTCACCCAATTTCATCATAAAATGCTTCATTGGAAAACTCACATGCAGCTGCAAAATGATTTTGTTGAGGATATATGAGATCATGTTGGCAAGCAATAGATTTATCTTTTTTTTTAAATGTATTTGAGATAATTTAATTTTTATTTGGCTTGTAGCCAATTTTTTTATTCATGCATCGTCGAAAAGAATTTTTTTCTATTTGAGATGGTACTAAATTCTAATTCGTTTGTCTGCTAGAAAAAAGCCTTTTCCAGAATTTTGTACGTGGGCCGCGAGCTACGGCCCAGCGAAGTCATCCCACTTATTTTTTGGCCCATGCCGCTCTGAAAATTCTATTTTCCACACAGGCGACAAATAGCCCGAGCTTCGCACATGACAACCTATAAAGGGCTGGCCCATTTTTCTTTGTTTCTGTATTTTATTTCTATTTTTATTCTCCTTTCCCTATCTCTTTCATCACTTCCAAGTTTATTTTTCTTATAGAATTTATTTCATAAATTCAAAATTCTCGAAAAAGTTAAAAACTAAAAAATATAGAAAATGTTCAGAATTCCAAAATTTTGTTGCTATTTTGAAATATATTCGTAACTTGAAAAAGGTTTCCTATTTTTTCAAAATCTTTTATTTTATTTCAAAATTGTTCGATATTTGTAAAATGAAAATGGAAATTTCAAAAAAGCTCCAAATTCTAAAAATATTCTTGTATTAGTGAAATTTCCATGTTTCAAAATAATGTTAAAAGATACACATTTTGGAAAAATGTTATTAATTTTCAACACATGTTCTCATTCTAGAACAAATGTTCACAAATTCAAATAATGTTCATTTTTGTATTAAAAAAAGTTGGTGTGTTCAAAAAAATATTTGTGAATTTTAAAAGATGTTCCTATTCAAATTTTGTTCACGTTTTTCTGCAAGTGTACATAATTTTCAAAAAACTGTCGAAGATTTAGAAAATGGCTCATGTTTCCTACAATATTCAGAAACTTCATACCTTAAAATCTCCTTGATTGAAAGAAAAAGTAGATCAAATAATTAATGGGCCGTCTCTAGCGTGTGATGACGTAACAAAACTCTTAATGGGCCGTCACTGTGCTCAAGACGCTAGAAATGAGGCGGTGCCCAAGGTTAGAGACACTACCGGAGGGACTCCTGCAGCAGCTCCCGGCCCTCGAGCAACTTACTATCATAGACTGCCCGAACTTGACGGGAGCCTTCTCAAGAGGAGGTGTTTACTGGAATTTGGTGAAAGCAATTAGACATCGATTAGTTGATTGAACCAATGCGCTGAATGCTTTGGTTGCATCAAATTGAATGCCTACGCCAGTACATGTGTATGTCGGCTTTGTAGGGCTTTACATTCCAATGAGGTATATATACTCTCTTTTCTTTACCTTATTCTCTTATTCTTTCGAAACTATACCTTGATCCAGAACATTGCACAGTAATCCATCCGTAAGAAATATAAGAGTGTTTAGACCACTATATTTCTTTCCGGAGGGGGTACTTTGTGTTGAGTTTAGGTGTAAATTTGTATTTTGCAGGATTATGTACTAAAGTGTAAATTATAAATGTCAGGAGGACAAGAGTGTAAAGAGGAAGATAGAGATAAGGAAAGGAACGGACAAGAGCTCGGGAGGGAGGGGCTCCAGTTCTGATGTGTAAACTCCTCTCAAATCCACTATCAAATCCTAGTTGATTTACACCAAAATTCGGTTCTTTCTTGAGGATTTCATCGTGGCACCAGAGCAATCGGTCCCGGATTCAGATTTGATCTGATTTGTGCTACGCTTGCTGCTCGTGGTGGTCGTGGCCGGCTGGCCCCCTTTGTGCGCGGCAGCCATCGTCGTCAAGGTCGCCGCCGTCGTCGTGCAGGGCCGCATCTTCCGGCTGTGCGGCGTTGCCTTTGTGCCGCCTCGCTGCCACTTTCCTCGTTTCAGGCCGCATCCTCCTGCTGCTGCGCTACATGTTGCCTTTGTGCTGCTCCGCTGCCGTCGTCGTGTTGTACAGGTCTGAATTCTAAAGTGTTCCTGTGCTGCACTAAGTAGGAGCTGCCAACGACCAGCAAGTATTTGCTTTTTCTCTCAACAAGGTAGAAGTGTTTTTAGTCCAGTAGCTTGTGGTGGATTGAATCTTCTTGATGTGTGGTAACTGGTGCAGAGAGCATTGAACTGTGTGCCAAGGGTTGTAGCTGTTCAGTTTTTTCAGGAATACACCAATTGTTCAGTGGTCATGGGAGATACCAGTAGGGATTCTAGTATTGAGAAATTGTGTGAAAGTATGCAGCGTATGATTTCATAGCTGATGGAGCAGGCACAAACAAAAACAAGCAGTACTTCTGAAATTTTGAAGACCCTGGAACCCAATCCTGTCAAGTTAACTGGCCCGGGTGATTTTTTTAGCTGGTCTCGGAATGCTACTTTGATTCTAGAGTCACACAGACTTCAGAAATTTTTGAAGGAAGATGAGAAAAAGCCAACAGATGTCACACAAGAGCAGTGGGATCAGAATCAAAAGCGAGTTATGGCATGGCTGTTGGGGTCGATGGAGAAGACCGTGAGGGAACAGGTTGAAGGGTTTCAGTCTGCATCTGAGGTGTGGACGAGCATTGAGAAACAGTTCTTAGGGAAATCAAACAAGATGCAAGTCAGTAGGATTTTCCATGAATTAAGGAAGATCAAGCAAGAGCAGAAGACAGTGACCGAATTTGCGGGAGAAATCAAGAAACTCTATAGAGACCTGGAGTATTTTAGACCATTTAAGGCACATGATCCCAGGGACGTACCCCTCCTTCGAGAGTGGTTTGAGCCATTGTTGGTTCAGACTGTTCTTGATGGTCTGAACTCAGAGTTCAATCTCCGTTCCTAGCTCATACAAGCCACACCAGATTGGCCTACATTGGATCAGGCCATCTCTAGTATACTGGAGGAAGAAACATGGCTGGCCAATCAGATCACAACTTCACAAACAAATGTTGATGGTAGAGCTGCACTATCTTCGGTTAAGCAAATTCAGTCTCCTGGTACTTCAAGAAATGAGCAAGCAAATGCTACTAGATTCGACTACACAAGGAAGCCTAAGATGGTGTGTGACCACTGTAAAAAACCAGGCCATTTGAAGAAGTGTTGTTTTGATATAGTTGGTTACCCTCCTGGATGGCAATCGAAACAATTTAACAGATTCACCAGTGGTGGTAGTAATGCAAGAAGGCCAGATCGAGCTCATCTTACTTTATTTGGGGGAGAGCGGTCTGCGGTAGCAGCCCAAGCACTTCAAGAATTTAAAAGCAAACTTATGGCGAATACTTCATAAGGCCCTGCTGAAACAACATCTGATGCTCATTCTGGGAAAGGTATGAAGAATTTTTTTAACATCTTGGATAATTGATTCAGGGGCCACAAATCACATGACAGGCTCATCTAAGAACTTTTCATCATATACCCCTTGCTCTGGAAGGGATAGGGTATGCATAGCTGATGGATCCTTAGCTCCGATAATGGGTTATGGGAACATTAATTGTACCCCATCTCTATCCTTAAGCCCAGTCTTGCATGTCCCTAATTTGCCAGTGGACCTCTTGTCAGTTAGTTCACTTACAAAGTCACGTAATTGCAAGGCATCCTTCGACCCTCACTCATGTACATTTTAGGATCCGAAGACAAGAAGAAATCTTGTGACTGGGATTGAGCACGACGGCCTCTACTACCTTACCAATGCCCCGTCTCCATCTCCATATGCCCTCCGTATGATGAATAGCTTGACCACTGATGAATTTCTACTAATGCATTATAGACTAGGGCATCTGTCATTCCAAGCCCTTAGTCGCATGTTTCCATCTCAAGTTAAAAATTATTGTAAGGAGAAGCTTTTGTGTGATGTGTGTGAACTGGCTAAACACACTAGAACCAATTATCCTAGTAGTAATGAGAGAAGTAAGATACCGTTTGATGTGGTGCATTCGGATGTATGGGGTCCATCGGTTGTAACTGCCCTCACAGGGGATAGATATTATGTGACCTTCATTGATGGTTTTAGTAGGTGCACATGGTTGTACCTCCTAAAGCATAAATCTGAAGTTCTGCATGCATTCAAAGATTTTTTTTAATATGGTGCGTAACCAGTTTGGCATGAATGTGAAAATATTACGCTCCGATAATGGTACCGAATATATCAATGGTAAATTTAGTAATTTCTTTTCTTCTTATGGTATTATACATCAAACAACTCGCGTGAATACTGCAGAACAAAATGGTGTGGCAGAGAGAAAGAATAGACATCTACTGGAAGTTGCTGGAGCTTTCATGTTCATGATGAATGTGCCAAAATTCCTTTGGGGAGAAGCGGTCAAAACTGCTGCCTATCTAATAAACCGTATGCCATCTAGAGTTTTGGGCCATAAGACTCCTATTGAATGTTTGCAGGGCTCTAACTCATTTATTGTGCCACCAAAAATATTTGGATGTACATGTTTTGTTCATGATTACAGGAGTTCAGCAGGAAAACTTGATCCAAGAGCCATCAAATGTATCTTTGTGGGCTATTCTCCCACAAAAAAGGGATATCGGTGTTGGTCGCCTACTGAAAGGAAATTCTTTGTGAGTATGGATGTTACCTTTCACGAAAAAGAACCATTCTATTCCTTAAAAGGAAATGATAATGATACAGGTAGCAAGGGGGAGAATATCATAGGAGAGAGCAATGATAGGGGAACTGTAATAATACCTATCAGGGATATCATACGCTCAGAAGATGAAACCGAGGGGGAGAAAACTGCCAATACAACTGTAGAAGGCGATAATACATTAATATCTGATGCGTATGAAAATCTTTCAGGTCAACAGGAGATGGATACAGGAGATGAAGAAGGTGTACCGCAGGAAGTTGATGAAGAAGTTGTGAATCAATCACAAGTACTAGAGGAGGCACCAACAAGTGAAGAAATGGCCCACGATGAGGGTGATGTTGAAGGTACTCAAACCCATATACCATCCTCTAGTACTCAAATAAATGATGAACCGATTGCCTTACGAAAGGAAAAAAGAGAAGTAGATATACCTGCGCGTCTGAAGGATTGTGTTGGATATAAACATGATCTTGAAAAATTTGTTTCCTATGATAGATGTACTTCCTCTTTTAGGAGCTTTATTGCATCCTTGGATTCTACATCAGTACCTAAAGATTGGAAGGATGCAATGAATGATCCTAAATGGAAGGCAGCAATGTTGGAGGAAATGTATGCTCTAGAAAAAGAATAAACATGGCAATTGGTAGAATGGCCGAAGGGCAAGGAACCTGTCGGATGCAAATGGGTTTACACCATTAAGTGTAACCCTGAAGGTAAAATAGAAAGGTATAAAGCTCGGTTGGTGGCCAAAGGCTACACACAAACTTGTGGTATTGATTATGAGGAAACATTTGCTCCTGTAGCAAAAATGAATACAGTAAGAACTTTGATATCTTGTGCAGCTAATCTTGGGTGGAATTTCTTTCAGATGGATGTAAAAAATGCGTTCTTACATGGAGACCTTCAGGAGGAAATTTATATGCATATACCACCAGGTTTCAGCACGGTACAAACTGAAGGAAAGGTCTTGAAGCTCCGTCGTTCACTATATGGCCTAAAACAATCTCCTCGTGCGTGATTTGGTCGATTTAGAAAAGCTATGCTGAACCAGAGCAATGCCGACCATACTTTATTTTATAAAAGATGTGGTGGAAAACTGACGATATTAATTGTCTATGTTGATGATATTGTTATTACAGGAGATGATGATCAAGGTATTGAAAAAGTGAAGCAACATTTGAGTAACGAGTTCGAAGTCAAGGATCTAGGACAAATGAGGTACTTTCTTGGAATTGAAGTCTCACGAAGCTCAAGAGGTATCTATCTATCTTAAAGAAAATATGTGCTAGATCTGTTGTCAGAAACTGGTATGTCTGGGTGTCGTCCAGCATTAACACCAATTGAACAAAACCACAGATTGACTAGTGAGTCAGGGGAACCTGTTGACCGGGAACCTGTTGACCGGGAGAAATATCAGAGACTTGTTGGCCGTTTGATTTATTTATCGCATACTCGTCCTGATATAGCTTTTGCCGTAAGCGTGGTGAGCCAGTTTATGCATAATCCTAAAACTCACCACATGGATGCAGTAAATCGAATCATTCGGTATTTAAAGGGGTGCCCAGGTCGAGGTTTATTGTATAATTCAAATGGCAATTTACAAATAGAATGTTATACTGATGCTGATTGGGCCGGTTCATTAGATGATAGAAGGTCTACCTCAGGATACTGTACGTTTGTTGGAGGAAACATAGTTACTTGGCGTAGTAAGAAACAAAATGTTGTTGCAAGGTCCACTGTAGAAGCAGAATTCAGAGCTATGGCTCATGGAGTATGTGAGGTCTTATGGCTAAAAATCATACTGATGGAGTTGGGTCTATTCCAGGCAAGACCATTGATGATGTATTGTGATAATAAGGCTGCACTAGATATAGCACATAACCCGGTTCAACATGGTAGAACAAAGCACATAGAAATTGACCGACACTTTATCAAAGAGAAGCTTGACCAAGGAATAGTATGTATGCATTATGTGAGCTCTTCAAACCAACTAGCGGATATTCTGACCAAAGGTCTCGCTGAAAATGTGTTTTCTAGCTTATGTAGCAAGATGGGGTTATATGATGTTTTTGCCCCATCTTGAGGGGGAGTGTTGAGTTTAGGTGTAAATTTGTATTTGGCAGGATTATGTACTAAAGTGTAAATTATAAATGTCAGGAGGAAAAGAGTGTAAAGAGGAAGATAGAGATAAGGAAAGGAACAGACAAGAGCTCTCGAGGGAGGGGCTCCAGTTCTGATGTGTAAACTCCTCTCAAATCCACTATCAAATCCTAGTTGATTTACACCAAAATTCGGTTCTTTCTTGAGGATTTCATCACTTTGTAACTCAACTTCAGTTGTTAATCATAATATACTTGCATCTATCTGTATGATCTATTTGGTGTCTTTGTAGATGTCAAAACTGAAAAGCACTTGTATTGTATCTATCTAGGTGTCGGTGTCATTTTCAGGTTCAAATGAATAGCATCGGGTGCATTGCAAAAGCAAGGAAAATTCCTTTACTGTACAATCAAGCCCAGTCAGGTTTATACTTACTAGCAGGCGAAGTACACAAATGTTGCGGCTGTGCAAAAGCCAAAGTTAGAGAAGCATCTATGTACCAGAAGATGCCAAGTGGGCAGCAAGAGCTAAGCTGTATAGTTTCAGAGAATAAGACCACTCAAACTGACATACTACAGAGCGCAGAGACACCCCAGTCACTGCCCTTGTGTATATATATATAGTATCAGTGAAGTTTATAGTTACTAGTAGGTCGACCAATTCTCTCATTCCTAATCCTCTTACAGAGTACACTTGTCCAGTCTTCACTGTGAATGAGGCAAATTATGTTCAAGTGATCACTACCCTTGTGTATGGTTTCTTAGCAAATTATGTTGGTAGCTTTATGGACTGAATGAGGCAATGTATGTATATCACCCAGTCTTCAAGTAATCAGTGTCACCGTATGAATGAATTTAGTGACTGCGATTTGCTCTAGTTCCCAATCAAGTATGTTGTATACGTACACTAGAAGATGCGATTTTGTAAATGCAACATTTGCAGAATGTGAATCTCAGCGCTTACTTATGGCAGAGAATATGTTCAGCTTGTATTGGTCAGTGCCGCAGTACAGTACATATATGCAAGAGGGAGCGAGCCTAACCGAATTTAGTGAGTGTGTATATATAGTATCAGTGAAGTTCATAGTTACTCGTAGGTCGACAAATTCTCACCTTTCTAATCCTCTTACAGAGTACACTTGCCCAGTCTTCACTGTGAATGAGGCAAATTATGTTCAAGTAATCAGTCACTAGCTACCCTTATGTATTGTTTCTTAGCCAATTATGTTGGTAGCTTTGTGGACTGGAATGAGGCGATGTATAACACCCAGTCTTCAAGTAATCAGTGTCACCATATGAATGAATTTAGCGACGGGGATTTGTTGTAGTTTCCAGTCAAGTCTGTTGTATACTTTCATTAGAAGATGTGATTTTCTAAATACAATATTTGCAGAATGTGAATCTCTGTGCTTACTCATGCCGAGAGAACGAGCCTAACCGAATGCGTGGCATCGGTTGTGATCCTAAAAAGATACAGCTGAATACTAGGCATCATGCAACAAATACAAAGCTAAGATAGGGACACGTTAACATGTTGAAGCTAGGCTAGGAGTGTGTCCTATTGAACGTTAAGAGGATCCAGAGCCAAAATTGTAGTACTAGAGTTTACCTTGAGCACGCAAAATTCTACATCACTCAATCTTCAAGTTTTTTTTAGAGAAGGAGGATTACCCCGGCCTCTGCATCATCATGATTGCACACAGTACTGAATCTTCAAGTAGTCACTGTTCCTGTATCAAAGAATCCAGTGATTGAGATTCCCTAGCTCATCAAAGAGTCAAAGACCTCCGGATGCATCCAGTTCCAGAGCATTGTGCACTTACATGATGTCAAACATATATAAGATGGATCATGTGATCCAACTAATTGCCTGGTCCATTGTCCAATGCACCGTCCATTGCTTCTCTGACCCAATATAATGGAAGTGATATATGCAGCATGTAACATTATAAGTCATGTGCTAGTCCCTGAATCTCAAACAGAGTAGAAGCATTTACAACTGTTTACAATGAAGGTCTTACATCATATAAAGCCTGTCTGTTCAAGCTAAGAAATAAGAAGAAATAGAAACTAATAAGATGCAGAGTTAGGGTTGAACTCGTATAGTGGCACTGTTGACAAAAGTACCTTGCGCACTTTTTCTTTATTTATTTTGTTTTGTGTTCTTGCAAGATCTACTTATCCAATCTCATACAATTTAATCTATCTCAATACCGTAGAGGGATTGACAACCCCTCTTACACGTTGAGTTGCAAGTATTTGTTATTTGTGAAGTTGCCGTTTACATAGTGTTGCTTGGTTCTCCTACTGGATTGGTAACCTTGGTTTCATAACTGGGGTAAATACTTAACGTTGTTGTGTTGCATCATCCTCTCCTCTTCAGAGAAAAACAAACGTAGATACAAGCAATCAGGGGTCCGGGGAGGCTGTTGGAAGAGCTCCGTGCGGCCATGGACGAGGACGGCGAGGGGAGGTCACAGGCACACTATAGAGCGCGCGTTTGGCACGCTCTAGAGGTGGTCACCACTGGCATTGCATTTGGCAGTGTCCTCCAGGCTGCCAATTCATGTCTAGGCTATGTATGAAGGTCAAATAATGTATGTGCATGTGTGTGTGTGTGCTTCTGACCCAGGGCAAACAAGTGTTGTACTGCATCCTCAAGTCCATTCTAACAGCAAACTTGTGGGGTTGATACAGTGCAGGTTGTTATGATTCAAGTTTTGTATCCATGTCTAGTAGTGATAACTCACTAAGGTGCAGCTCTCCACAAAATTTTAGCTCTAGCAAATCCTTCAAGCTTGCACTTCCTTCACAACTTGAATTTTAGGGCCAAAACTTAGATTTGGCCCCGTGATTTTGTGTGGATGTGAATGACCAAATTTGTCAAAATTTGTGACAACTTTGGTGTGACAACTAGGTGTTGCCCAAATTATTTGATAATTTTTAGAGCTACAAAATGGTAATTCTTTCACAGCAACAACCTATGTCATATTGCTTTGATCAATCAATTCAAGACCTTGCCTTGACCTAATTGAGCCAATAGTTTTACCCGAGCTTACCATAGGCCTAGTGATCATCTCCATTTAATTTCATGAATTAGATGTGGCAGAAACTGAAATTGTTTCTGGAAGAGGAATATTGCGTTGGACTTTGCAATATTGGGTCACTCGTTTGATCAAGATGGAGTGGAGAGTCTCTTAAAATATTGGAGTGATCTAGCTCAACAAAGAAAGCTAGGTTCCTTTGTGCCAGTCAGAGCTAGGGTTTCAAATTCCAGTTGGCTGGCATTTGAGTTGGTTTGGTCTTGGTTGTGATGTGATCCATCTATAACTAGGGGTAGGTGAACTTTAATTACAAATTTCATAAGAATTTTTTTGGAAGAGAGTCCAAAGTCAATAACAACACAAAAATCAAAAATTCTATTTTTTGACGTGTTACATGGAGAGGACGAAAGACTAGGGGGCAGAGGAGATGAGGTGCACATACAGCGGGGAGGATGATATGGCCTATGTGATAGAGTGGGAAGAAATATATTTGTACAACATCAAGAATGACAACATCACCAGGAAGCTTCATATCCCTATATCACTGTAGCAGGGGATGGCATATGCGAGGTGGCTAAAGTGGACCCGCTCACAAACAAATAGTTGAAGGAGATGAGGCACACATACAACTAAGAGTAGGAGATGGACTATGTGAGAGAGATCAATTGGGGGAGGAGAAATACTAGGAGAGGACCGAGATAGATGACAACACCAGGACGCTTCCTATCTATGTTGATGTAGCGGGTAATGCTGTATGTAGGGGGCTAAGTTAACCAGCTTACACACCAATAATTGGAGAAGAATGAAGGAACGGAACATCACCCAACCAACAGCCCGGTTTTGCTTCGGCGTCACTATAGCAAGGGACATATGGGTTCCCACTAGGACATTTCCCTCAATAACTTGTATCGGTACTTACGTTGTGGGTGTCTATTGGCTTAGTTTAATCATTGTCATAGAATCAAAGTTGAACTATGTTTGCTATCTAAGAAAAGCAGCTACCTACCAAATAGACACTGCTCTATGAAAAACGTGATGCATACATGCATGCACTTTATTTATGAGAAAACCGACCCGTTCTCAAGAAATAAGGTCATTAAGTACAAAAAAGAGTACAACAATCCACACACACGCACACACCCCCACTAGCTTGAACATCATAGTAGCCGCCATGATTAGCACCACCGAGACGACACGCCTGAATGCAAATGTTAGCATCACTGCATGCAAGCGTGCTAGGGTAATTTCGACACTTCTTAGCTTGAACTATGTCTATGAAAATAGAGTAAAACAAAAGTGTTATTGCATGTTATCAGAACAACAAAATTCTATGATCAAACATATCTTGAAGCATGTCATTACCACAAGAAATGAAGAGTGCAAGTATCAAGACGGCCACGACAACGATGCGGGTCTTGCAAGCCATGGTGAGCACTTTGAATGGATGTTGGTTTTATCTTGACGTGTATTTATAGGACTTGAAAGGTTGTTTTTTGTCGTGCTTCTTTAGAGATATGGGTTGTTTTTTGTCATGCTTCTTTATAGATATGTGATGGGGATTGCGAACATTAGTTGTTGAAGATTGAGAACAAAATTTAATGATGCGTGCCATACCAGAGAGGACAAATGATATTTATGTAATAGAGAGAGATTTATTACTTTGTAATGTTCATTCATATCTAGCCATTACATTATTTGTTGACGATATGAAGAATATTTCCTTGACTTCATTATATAGGACTTAGCATTTGTTCTAAAGATTGAGAATACATTTTGATTATGCGTATGAGAGCAAACAAAGGAATATATTGGGGTAATCAAGAGATTCATTACTTCCTAATGTTATTCACATCCAGTCATGGCACTAATTATTGAAGATTTGAAACATATTTCTATGAACTAAAGTAGAAAAAACTAATTAATCATGTGATTAATTGAGATATTTTCTGGAAAAGTAGTACAAATATAGACACTCATGTACACGCAGAGAAACTCACTCCTATGAATACACGCACACACATTCTACCCTTACAGTCTGAGAGACTCAATCTACAAAACTTGAGATAGATGAAGTCAGCATAAGACCCTCGTAATCGTGTGGAAAATAGTAATTGAGATAGATTTAATGGAAGACTTGGAGAAGAGATAGTTTGTTACAATTCACATGATAATTTATAACAAGGAAACACAGTACCATGTTAACATGGCTCATGCCTCTTTAATTACCTCTCCCTCTCTCGCTTTCAACCATAATTTCCCAATAGATATGATATAAATCTATGGTGATACTGATTCAAAATAACACTGTAAGATATGGTGCTAAATCATTCATCGAACCTCCAACAGGTGTATATAAAGGGATAGCAAACAAGTTTTTCGGTGCACTGCATGATGTTCGCCTGAAGGGAAAATATTGTCGTTGACCACACTCTCAAATCCAAGATATATTTAATCAGCAGGGTACTCGTCGACAAATCCAAGGCCCTCTATAACATTGGCGGTGTAATACATCTCACCCTTCCCTGACCTAGCTACTAAGTCTTTGTGTAGAAGCTGAATTAAATGCTTAGTGCACTCAACTTGTATTGTGGCAACATCAATTCACCGGGCTTAAACATTTGCATAAAGTACCGACTGACAGAAACATTCACCACATCTTCTCCTGGTGCCTTACTGGTGATAGGTTCATTGGCTGATTTCTTCTTTCGCTTTCTGCCCTTTTTACGATGCTGAGCTAAGGGGTCCATAGAAGATGGTTCTCCGGAATGCATTTGTTGGGTTTGCTAAAATTTAGTGTGCAATTATGAGTCATGATGCATAAAAAATGAAAGAAAAATCCGACATGGCCTTTGCTAAAAAGATGACATAACGAGTGCAAGAAATTCGACGAAACGGAAATGAATCGACGTTTCGCCAAAACATTGGCACTCATGTCGATACCTGTCAATATAAGCCAACGGTAGTACAATGGATCCCTGTTAAAAAATGAAAGAAAAATTCGACATGACCTTTGCTCACAAGAGGACATAACGAGTACCAGAAATTCGGCGAAACAGAGATGAATCGACATTTCGCCAAAACATTGGCACTCATGTCGATACCTGCAAATATAAGCCAACGATTACTATAATGGATACTAGTTCAAAATTAAAAGAAAATTTCGACATGACCTTTGCTATCAAGAGGACATAACGAGTGCTAGAAATTTGGCAAAACAGAAATGAATCGACGTTTCACCAAAACATTGGCACTCATGTCGATACCTGTAAATATAAGCCAACGATACTACAATGGATCCTAGTTAAAAAATGAAGAGAAATTCGACATGACCTTTGCTAATAAGAGGACATAATGAGTGCCAGAAATTTGGCGAAATGGAAATGAATCGACGTTTTGCCAAAACATTGGCACTCATGTGATAACATACAACTACAAGTCAACCACACTAGAAGGGTTCCTACGCGTAAACTTACCAAATATTTCTAAACTACTACTCCCTCCATTCCAAAATAGATGACTCAACTTTATACTAACTTTAGTACAAAGTTGAGTCATCTATTTTGGAACGGAGGGAGCAGTATATATTTACCTTAAACAAAGATATGACCATCATACAAAATAAGACTAAGAAACAATGGTATGTATTTCTAAACTACTAATATTTACACTAGGCACAAATCTCACAATGCATACCGAAGAGGTGGAATGCTTGGAGGGGGAGGGGCCGGACATGGCCGCACGGCTAGCCATGGTGGTGGAGCTCGGCGATGGCGGTGGCGACGGCGATGAGATGCCTCCTCGGGTGTTGGAGGAGGAGGCCATGCGCGCCCGCGCCAGCCCGAGGAGGGGCGCGGCAACGAGGAATAGCGGCGGCGACGAGGGGCGCGCGCGGCGGCAAGGGGCGACACGATGATGAGGGGCGCACGCGGCAGCAAGGAGCGACTGCACCTACAGGCAGGGTATAAAGCCCGCCACACGTATGGCAACAAGTAGTGGCTGTCAGTAGTAGGAGGCCACCACTGCTAAAATGACCTCCTGGGACCCCCCAACCAAAGTTGCGGTGATTTAGCTGTGGCTGGGCGAGAGATTTGCCTGCCACAACTGATAGAAGGTGCAGTGGCGGGCGCCATATGTCGCTCACCGCTGCGGTGTTTTCACGGGATAAGATTTGGAATGGTTCACCTATGGCGGACAAGAATGCGTGCTGGCCACTGCTACTCATGTAGCTGTAGTGGGCTAATTTTGCTACCCACCACTGCTTGCTTTCAAAAATAGTTACGGCGGCTGCCCTGTCGTGCCCGCCATGTATTGGGGCTCACCTATAAGCCTTTTCGCAATAGTGGTACTTGGGTTTGGAAAATTTCCATAGTTTGACAAGTATATGTGTTGGTAAGGATGACATTGACATTGGGCAATCTAGTATTTCTCCATCAACATTCTTTCCTAAGTTGGAGACCGTGATACTTTACAAGATGCCTAAGCTAAGCGGATTGCATAGGCGGTGGCAGCACAAGTAGCAGTTGTATCATTTCCTCGGCTTAAGAAGCTAGATATCTCTAAATGCCCATGTCAGAGACACTACCGGAGGGACTCCTGTAGCAGCTTCCAGCCCTCAAGGAACTAAGAGCAACTCAACCGCGCCGACCCATTTCGTCCCCACGCGTCTGTTTGGATTGGCGCGGACAGAAAAATCGACCCAACACACCGACCCAAATGGACGCATGTCCGCTTTTCGTTCGCCTGCCGACCCGTTCCCAGCCAAATTTTGAGCCTGATTTACTTCGGCGCGGACACGAAGCGGATATGCGCGACGCACGCCTACTCCTCCACCAGGCCCGCTAGTCGGTGGCACATTGGCCATCCTCTTCCACCCATATCGACAGCAAACCCTCGCCCGCCCTGCCCGTTGCTTCCGCCGTCCATTTTCCGATGCTTCTGCCAACAGCCCGTGCCAACTCGCCTCCCCCAACGCCGCCACCTCCCATGTCGCCAGCACCACCACCTCGCCGCCGGGGCCCCGAAAGCTTCCCACCCCACACTCCGACGTCGCCGCGAGCAGGAAGCTGCCTCTCCCGCCTCGGCTAGCTCCTTCGTCCAACACCGCCCGATGTCCTGATGCCGTCACGCTCGTCGGACGCCGCCAGGCCAGCCACTTGGTCCAAGGGAGGCGCGCGTCTCTTCTCTTCGTCGGCCAGCTTCTTCGTCGATGCCCGCGCGTCTCTTCTCTTCGCCGGCCACCTTAATAGGCAGCGGTCGTTGTTCCGGGCTCGATCCTAGGGCACATTCCGGCTTTGAATCGCAACCGAGAGAGCGGTCATTTGCTTCTTTGGAAGGACTACTTTGACACAACCAACCCGCTATTCAAACATCAGAAATTCCGGCGGGATTTTCTTATTGCTAGGCATCTTGTCAATCATAATAGAGAGGGGGTGGTCGGATAGTATAACTATTTCGTGTGCAAAGAGGACGGCCTTGGAAAGATTGGCTTCTCACCTTATAAGAAATGCATTGCAGCCATCCGGATGCTTGCATACGGAGTGCCCGGTGATCTCATTCATGAGTACGTCCGTATGAGGGAGTCTACATGCCTAGAGTCCATGTATAGGTTTTGCTAGATTGTGATTGTTGTGTTTGGCCCTGAGTACTTGAGGGAGCCAACAGTTCAAGATACAGCCCGCTTTGTTTGCGATGAATGCAAGGAGGGGCTTCCCGGGGATGCTTGGCGGCATAGACTGCATGCATTGGGAGTTGAAGAATTGCCCTTCTGTTGGCAAGGGCAGTATAAGGGCCATGTCAGGGCTTGCACTATTATACTTGAGGCCGTGGCCTCACAAGAGCTCTGGATTTGGCACTCTTTCTTCGGCATGGCCGGTTCGCACAATGATATCAACGTGCTTCAACGCTCGCCGGTGTTTTCAAGGCTTGCCGAAGGCAACAGCCCCCCGGTGAATGTTACCATCAACGGCCACAACTACGACAAAGGATACTACCTAGGCGACAGTATCTTTCCTCAGTGGACCACTATTGTGAAGACAATCCCAAACATGTCGGAGAGAAAAGGAAAAGATTTGCTCAAGAGCAAGAGAGTGCTAGGAAGGATGTCGAGCGTGTCTTTGGTGTTCTGAAATCTCGATGGGGCATCGTTCGGTATCCTGCTAGAACTTAGAGTATCAAGAAGTTGTGGGAGGTGATGACTGCTTGTGTGATCATGCACAATATAATCGTAGAGGATGAGCGCCGGAACGTATCTACGATCAAGGGTTTTAGTTTCAGGGTGGGAATGTTGTGTCTGAGCATGGAGGAGGAGCGGTAACGTTTGCGCAGTTCACCCAATTTCATCATAAAATGCTTGATTGGAAAACTCACATGCAGCTGCAAAATGATTTTGTTAAGGATATATGAGATCATGTTGGCAACCAATAGATTTATCTTTTTTTTAAATGTATTTGAGATAATTTAATTTTTATTTGGCTTGTAAACTATGCTAAATTTATTTGGTTGCAAAACTATGCTATTTTTGTTTGGTTAAGAAACTATGCAAAATGTGTGCATATTTGTAGAAAAACAGCAGTCAGCCGACCACGTCGGTAAATATGGGTCGGCGCGTCGGACGCACTACCGACCCAAATCATAAATAAGGCGTACGCCGAGCGAGCGGCCGATCAAACGGACAAAAATACGGAAAAAATCATCGTCCGTTTGTATCGGCGCGTTAGAGTTGCTCTAAATATAGGATCCTGCGACAACTTGTAATTTGGTTGAAGCAATTCCGAAGAGATCAGTTGGTCCTGACTAAAAGAATTTGGCTGATGGACTTCCAAGGACCCAACTGCTAAATGGTTCGCTTGCCTTTGATTAGGATGCCGGCGTTGGGGGATTATTCAAGCATTCCAAGATTGATGCATTTGTTTAGTCCGTTAATCTATATCTACTAATAAAATAAGATGCATTTCGCCAATTTTTTTATTCATGCATCGTCGAAAAGAATTTTTTTTCTATTTGAGATGGTACTAAATTCTAATTCGTTTGTCTGCTAGAAAAAAGCCTTTTCCAGAATTTTGTATGTGGGCCGCGAGCTACGGCCCAGCGAAGTCATCCCACTTATTTTTTGGCCCATGCAGCTCTGAAAATTCTATTTTCCACACAGGCGACAAATAGCCCAAGCTTCGCACATGACAACCTATAAACGGCTGGCCCATTTTTCTTTGTTTCTGTATTTTATTTCTATTTTTATTCTCCTTTCCCTATCTCTTTCATCACTTCCAAGTTTATTTTTCTTATAGAATTTATTTCATAAATTCAAAATTCTCGAAAAAGTTAAAAATTAAAAAATATAGAAAATGTTCAGAATTCCAAAATTTTGTTGCTATTTTGAAATATATTCGTAACTTGAAAAAGGTTTCCTATTTTTTCAAAATCTTTTATTTTATTTCAAAATTGTTCGATATTTGTAAAATGAAAATGGAAATTTCAAAAAAGCTCCAAATTCTAAAAATATTCTTGTATTAGTGAAATTTCCATGTTTCAAAATAATGTTAAAAGATACACATTTTGGAAAAATGTTATTAATTTTCAACACATGTTCTCATTCTAGAACAAATGTTCACAAATTCAAATAATGTTCATTTTTGTATTAAAAAAAGTTGGTGTGTTCAAAAAAATATTTGTGAATTTTAAAAGATGTTCCTATTCAAATTTTGTTCACGTTTTTCTGCAAGTGTACATAATTTTCAAAAAACTGTCGAGGATTTAGAAAATGGCTCATGTTTCCTACAATATTCAGAAACTTCATACCTTAAAATCTCCTTGATTGAAAGAAAAAGTAGATCAAATAATTAATGGGCCGTCTCTAGCGTGTGATGACGTAACAAAACTCTTAAATGCCCACGATCAATGAACGGAAGAATAGCGGATTGATTACTTCATATCTGGCGAAACCGAGAAGTTAAATGTTCCTTTTTCACGTGCGCACAGGATTTTGCTTGCACATATAATACTCACTAATTTTTCTCTCGTTGCAATGCACGGACATATGTGCTAGTTATATTTAATGTTGAGTACACCCCACCTAGACTTGATGTTGAAACTCAGAAGCTAACACTTGTATGTATATATGATATATCTAAAGATTGTTCAACTGTTAGGTTCTGGCATGCATAGATTAGATTTTCCTACCAAATGATTGCCATAGCTTTATCTGTATGGACTGAAATGACGAAAGTCAATGTATACTACTCAATCTAAAGGAAACACAGCATGCTTTGCGTTGCATGCAGCTAGCGGTGGGTCCAGCAAAAACATAGTAGGAGGAGCTGCTCGGCTCTGCTATTCCTTTTTCTTCATAGTTTCATGCACAACGAGTCACTGTATTAAGATGTCCTTTAGCTCACCAAATAGCTGACAAGTATGTTGGTGTTCCCAGTCAAGTCCAGTCAAGTCTATTGTAGGTTCTCATCGAACAGAAGATGAGATTTTTGTAAATACAACATTTGCGTGAGTAAATGGCCTCTGCCAAAGATGTCGAAGTTGAAGCTTTCTTTATGGACCGGAATTACTTGCCAAAGCTTCAGTGAAGAAAGGCGCTCTGAAGAATTAAAGCACATCAGGGCTCAGTTGGTGGATGGCCCAGATGGTCCGGTCGAGGTAAGTGCATTAGTTGTCTGGAACATAGCGAGTCTTGTTGTTCAGTTTATTCCTCTGTTCTTGTTGCCCTGTGAGACATGAGTGAAGGTGTTTTAAATCTGTTGACAGTTAAAGGTGTTTTAAAAGTAGGTTCAGTGAAGGCTATCCTTGAAAGAGTTATGCCCACCTGGAAACACTGCAGAGTAACCACGACTGTACAATCACAAAATTGAGAGAAATCATTGTGATGGACTGTGCTACCCTGACGATGTTTCCGGATAGAATGTATAGAGTCACTGTGCTCAAGACGCTAGAAATGAGGCGGTGCCCAAGGTTAGAGACACTACCGGAGGGACTCCTGCAGCAGCTCCCGGCCCTCGAGCAACTTACTATCATAGACTACCCGAACTTGACGGGAGCCTTCTCAAGAGGAGGTGTTTATTGGAATTTGGTGAAAGCAATTAGACATCGATTAGTTGATTGAACCAGTGCGCTGAATGCTTTGGTTGCATCAAATTGAATGCCTACGCCAGTACATGTGTATGTCGGCTTTGTAGGGCTTTACATTCCAATGAGGTATATATACTCTCTTTTCTTTACCTTATTCTCTTATTCTTTCGAAATTATACCTTGATCCAGAACATTGCACAGTAATCCATCCGTAAGAAATATAAGAGTGTTTAGACCACTATATTTCTTTCCGGAGGGGGTACTTTGTGTTGAGTTTAGGTGTAAATTTGTATTTGGCAGGATTATGTACTAAAGTGTAAATTATAAATTTCAGGAGGACAAGAGTGTAAAGAGGAAGGTAGAGATAAGGAAAGGAACGGACAAGAGCTCGGGAGGGAGGGGCTCCAGTTCTGATGTGTAAACTCCTCTCAAATCCACTATCAAATCCTAGTTGATTTAAACCAAAATTCGGTTCTTTCTTGAGGATTTCATCATGGCACCAGGGCAATCGGTCCTGGATCCAGATTTGATCTGATTTGTGCTACGCTTGCTGCTCGTGGTGGTCGTGGCCGGCTGGCCCCCTTTGTGCGCGGCAGCCATCGTCGTCAAGGTCGCCGCCGTCGTCGTGCGGGGCCGCATCTTCCGGCTGTGCGGCGTTGCCTTTGTGCCGCCTCGCTGCCACTGTCCTCGTTTCAGGCCGCATCCTCCTGCTGCTGCGCTACACGTTGCCTTTGTGCTGCTCTGCTGCCGTCGTCGTGCTGTACAGATCTGAATTCTGAAGTGTTCCTGTGCTGCACTAAGTAGGAGCTGCCGACGACCAGCTAGTATTTGCTTTTTCTCTCAACAAGGTAGAAGTGTTTTTAGTCCAGCAGCTTGTGGTGGATTGAATCTTCTTGATGTGTGGTAACTGGTGTAGAGAGAATTGAACTGTGTGCCAAGGGTTGTAGCTGTTCAGTTTTTTCAGGAATACACCAATTGTTCAGTGGTCATGGGAGATACCAGTAGGGATTTTAGTATTGAGAAATTGTGTGAAAGTATGCAGCGTATGATTTCACAGCTGATGGAGCAGGCACAAACAAAAACAAGCAGTACTTCTGAAATTTTGAAGACCCTGGAACCCAATCCTGTCAAGTTAACTGGCCCGGGTGATTTTTTTAGCTGGTCTCGGAATGCTACTTTGATTCTAGAGTCACACGGACTTCAGAAATTTTTGAAGGAAGATGAGAAAAAGCCAACAGATGTCACACAAGAGCAGTGGGATCAGAATCAAAAGCGAGTTATGGTATGGCTGTTGGGGTCGATGGAGAAGACCGTGAGGGAACAGGTTGAAGGGTTTCAGTCTGCAGCTGAGGTGTGGACGAGCATTGAGAAACAGTTCTCAGGGAAATCGAACAAGATGCAAGTCAGTAGGATTTTCCATGAATTAAGGAAGATCAAGCAAGAGCAGAAGACAGTGACCGAATTTGCGGGAGAAATCAAGAAACTCTATAGAGACCTGGAGTATTTTAGACCATTTAAGGCACATGATCCCAGGGACGTACCCCTCCTTCGAGAGTGGTTTGAGCCATTGTTGGTTCGGACTGTTCTTGATGGTCTGGACTCAGAGTTCAATCTCCGTTCCCAGCTCATACAAGCCACACCAGATTGGCCTACATTGGATCAGGCCATCTCTAGTATACTGGAGGAAGAAACATGGCTGGCCAATCAGATCACAACTTCACAAACAAATGTTGATGGTAGAGCTGCACTATCTTCGGTTAAGCAAATTCAGTCTCCTGGTACTTCAAGAAATGAGCAAGCAAATGCTACTAGATTTGACTACACAAGGAAGCCTAAGATGGTGTGTGACCACTGTAAAAAACCAGGCCATCTGAAGAAGAGTTGTTTTGATATAGTTGGTTACCCTCCTGGATGGCAATCAAAACAATTTAACAGATTCACCAGTGGTGGTAGTAATGCAAGAAGGCCAGATCGAGCTCATCTTACTTTATTTGGGGGAGAGCGGTCTGCGGTAGCAGCCCAAGCACTTCAAGAATTTAAAAGCAAACTTATGGCGAATACTTCACAAGGCCCTGCTGAAACAACATCTGATGCTCATTCTGGGAAAGGTATGAAGAATTTTTTAACATCTTGGATAATTGATTCAGGGGCCACAAATCACATGTAAGGATCATCTAAGAACTTTTCATCATATACCCCTTGCTTTGGAAGGGATAGGGTACGCATAGCTGATGGATCCTTAGCTCCGATAATGGGTTATGGGAACATTAATTGTACTCCATCTCTATCCTGAAGCCCAGTCTTGCATGTCCCTAATTTGCCAGTGGACCTCTTGTCAGTTAGTTCACTTACAAAGTCACGTAATTGCAAGGCATCCATCGACCCTCACTCATGTACATTTCAGGATCCGAAGACAAGAAGAAATCTTGGGACTGGGATTGAGCACGATGGCCTCTACTACCTTACCAATGCCCCGTCTCCATCTCCATATGCCCTCAGTATGATCAATAGCTTGACCATTGATGAATTTCTACTAATGCATTATAGACTAGGACATCTGTCATTCCAAGCCCTTAGTCGCATGTTTCCATCTCAAGTTAAAAATTATTGTAAGGAGAAGCTTTTGTGTGATGTGTGTGAACTGGCTAAACACACTAGAACCAATTATCCTAGTAGTAATGAGAGAAGTAAGATACCGTTTGATGTGGTGCATTCGGATGTATGGGGTCCATCGGTTGTAACTGCCCTCACAGGGGATAGATATTATGTGACCTTCATTGATGGTTTTAGTAGGTGCACATGGCTGTACCTCCTAAAGCATAAATCTGAAGTTCTGCCTGCATTCAAAGATTTTTTTAATATGGTGCGTAACCAGTTTGGCATGAATGTGAAAATATTACGCTCCGATAATGGTACCGAATATATCAATGGTAAATTTAGTAATTTCTTGTCTTCTTATGGTATTATACATCAAACAACTCGCGTGAATACTGCAGAACAAAATGGTGTGGCAGAGAGAAAGAATAGACATCTACTGGAAGTTGCTGGAGCTCTCATGTTCACGATGAATGTGCCAAAATTCCTTTGGGGAGAAGCGGTCAAAACTGCTGCCTATCTAATAAACCGTATGCCTTCTAGAGTTTTGGGGCATAAGACTCCTATTGAATGTTTGCAGGGCTCTAACTCATTTATTGTGCCACCAAAAATATTTGGATGTACCTGTTTTGTTCATGATTACAGGAGTTCAGCAGGAAAACTTGATCCAAGAGCCATCAAATGTATCTTTGTGGGCTATTCTCCCACAAAAAAGGGATATCGGTGTTGGTCGCCTACTGAAAGGAAATTCTTTGTGAGTATGGATGTTACCTTTCACGAAAAAGAACCATTCTATTCCTTAAAAGGAAATGATAATGATACAGGTAGCAAGGGGGAGAATATCATAGGAGAGAGCAATGATAGGGGAACTGTAATAATACCTATCAGGGATATCATACGATCAGAAGATGAAACCGAGGGGGAGAAAACAACTGTAGCAGGGGATGGCATATGCGGGGTGGCTAAACTGGACCCGCTCACAAACAAATAGTTGAAGGAGATGAGGCACACATACAACTAAGAGTAGGAGATTGACTATGTGAGAGAGATCGATTAGGGGAGGAGAAATACTAGGAGAGGACCGAGATAGATGACAACACCAGGAAGCTTCCTATCTATGTTGATGTAGCGGGGAATGTTGTATGTAGGGGGCTAAGTTAACCAGCTTACACACCAATAGTTGAAGAAGAATGAAGGAACGGAAAATCACCCAACCAACAGCCCGGTTTTGCTTCGGCGTCACTATAGCAAGGGACATATGGGTTCCCCATAGGACATTTCCCTCAATAACTTGTATCGGTACTTACGTTGTGGGCGCCTATTGGCTTAGTTTGATCATTGTCATAGAATCAAAGTTGAACTATGTTTTCTATCTAAGAAAAGCAGCTACCTACCAAATAGACACTGCTCTATGAAAAACGTGATGCATACATGCATGCACGTTATTTATGAGAAAACCGACCCGTTCTCAGGAAATAAGGTCATTAAGTACAAAAAAGAGTACAACAATCCACACACGCGCACACACCCCCACTAGCTTGAACATCACAGTAGCCGCCATGATTAGCACCGCCGAGACGACACGCCTGAATGCAAATGTTAGCATCACTGCATGCAAGCGTGCTAGGGTAATTTCGACACTTCTTAGCTTGAACTATGTCTATGAAAATAGAGTAAAACAAAAGTGTTATTGCATGTTATCAGAACAACAAAATTCTATGATCAAACATATCTTGAAGCATGTCATTACCACAAGAAATGAAGAGTGCAAGTATCAAGACGGCCACGACAACGATGCGGGTCTTGCAAGCCATGGTGAGCACTTTGAATGGATGTTGGTTTTATCTTGACATGTATTTATAGGACTTGAAAGGTTGTTTTTTGTCATGCTTCTTTAGAGATATGGGTTGTTTTTTGTCGTGCTTCTTTAGAGATATGTGATGGGGATTGCGAACATTAGTTGTTGAAGATTGAGAACAAAATTTAATGATGCGTGCCGTACCAGAGAGGAGAAATGATATTTATGTAATAGAGAGAGATTTATTACTTTGTAATGTTCATTCATATCTAACCATTACATTATTTGTTGATGATATGAAGAATATTTCCTTGACTTCATTATATAGGAGTTAGCATTTGTTCTAAAGACTGAGAATACATTTTGATTATGCGTATGAGAGCAAACAAAGGAATATATTTGGGTAATCAAGAGATTCATTACTTCCTAATGTTATTCACATCCAGTCATGGCACTAATTATTGAAGATTTGAAACATATTTCTATGAACTAAAGTAGAAAAAACTAATTATTCATGTGATTAATTGAGATATTTTTTGGAAAAGTAGTACAAATATAGACACTCATGTACACGCAGAGAAACTCACTCCTATGAATACACGCACACACATTCTACCCTTACAGTCTGAGAGACTCAATCTACAAAACTTGAGATAGATGAAGTCAGCATAAGACCCTCGTAATCGTGTGGAAAATAGTAATTGAGATAGATTTAATGGAAGACTTGGAGAAGAGATAATTTGTTACAATTCACATGATAATTTATAACAAGAAAACACAGTACCATGTTAACATGGCTCATGCCTCTTTAATTACCTCTCCCTCTCTCGCTTTCAACCATAATTTCCCAATAGATATGATATAAATCTATGGTGATACTGATTCAAAATAACACTGTAAGATATGGTGCTAAATCATTCATAGAACCTCCAACAGGTGTATATAAAGGGATAGCAAACAAGTTTTTTAGTGCACTGCATGATGTTCGCCTGAATGGAAAATATTGTCGTTGACCACACTCTCAAATCCAAGATATATTTAATCAGCAGGGTACTCGTCGACAAATCCAAGGCCCTCTATAACATTGGTGGTGTAATACATCTCACCCTTCCCTGACCTAGCTACTAAGTCTTTGTGTAGAAGCTGAATTAAATGCTTAGTGCACTCAACTTGTATTGTGGCAACATCAATTCACCGGGCTTAAACATTTGCATAAAGTACCGAGTGACAGAAACATTCACCACATCTTCTCCTGGTGCCTTACTGGTGGTAGGTTCATTGGCTGATTTCTTCTTTCGCTTTCTGCCCTTTTTACGATGCTGAGCTAAGGGGTCCATAGAAGATGGTTCTCCGGAATGCATTTGTTGGGTTTGCTAAAATTTAGTGTGCAATTATGAGTCTTGATGCATAAAAAATGAAAGAAAAATCCGACATGGCCTTTGCTAAAAAGATGACATAACGAGTGCAAGAAATTCGACGAAACGGAAATGAATCGACGTTTCGCCAAAACGTTGGCACTCATGTCGATACCTGTCAATATAAGCCAACGGTAGTACAATGGATCCCTGTTAAAAAATGAAAGAAAAATTCGACATGACCTTTGCTCACGAGAGGACATAACGAGTGCCAGAAATTCGGCGAAACAGAGATGAATCGACATTTCGCCAAAACATTGGCACTCATGTCGATACCTGCAAATATAAGCCAACGATTACTATAATGGATACTAGTTCAAAAGTAAAAGAAAATTTCGACATGACCTTTGCTATCAAGAGGACATAACGAGTGCTAGAAATTCGGCAAAACAGAAATGAATCGACGTTTCACCAAAACATTGGCACTCA
Source organism: Triticum urartu (assembly GCF_056163025.1). Classification (NCBI taxonomy): domain Eukaryota; kingdom Viridiplantae; phylum Streptophyta; class Magnoliopsida; order Poales; family Poaceae; genus Triticum; species Triticum urartu. Next base: position 812,482 of record NC_141879.1, read on the forward strand.
TGTCGATACCTGTAAATATAAGCCAACGATACTACAATGGATCCTAGTTAAAAAATGAAGAGAAATTCGACATGACCTTTGCTAATAAGAGGACATAATGAGTGCCAGAAAATTGGCGAAATGGAAATGAATCGACGTTTTGCCAAAACATTGGCACTCATGTGATAACATACAACTACAAGTCAACCACACTAGAAGGGTTCCTACGCGTAAACTTACCAAATATTTCTAAACTACTACTCCCTCCATTCCAAAATAGATGACTCAACTTTATACTAACTTTAGTACAAAGTTGAGTCATCTATTTTGGAATGGAGGGAGCAGTATATATTTACCCTAAAAAAAGATATGACCATCATACAAAATAACACTAAGAAACAATGGTATGTATTTCTAAACTACTAATATTTACACTAGGCACAAATCTCACAATGCATACCGAAGAGGTGGAATGCTTGGAGGGGGAGGGGCCGGACATGGCCGCATGGCTAGCCATGGTGGTGGAGCTCGGCGATGGCGGTGGCGACGGCGATGAGATGCCTCCTCCGGTGTTGGAGGAGGAGGCCATGCACGCCCGCGCCAGCCCGAGGAGGGGCGCGGCAACGAGGAATAGCAGTGGCGACGAGGGGCGCGCGCGGCGGCAAGGGGCGACACGATGATGAGGGGCGCACGCGGCAGCAAGGAGCGACTGCACCGACAGGCAGGTTATAAAGCCTGCCACACGTATGGCAACAAGTAGTGGCTTTCAGTAGTAGGAGGCCACCACTGCTAAAATGACCTCCTGGGACCCCCCAACCAAAGTTGCGGTGATTTAGCTGTGGCTGGGCGAGAGATTTGCCTGCCACAACTGATAGAAGGTGCAGTGGCGGGCGCCATATGTCGCTCACCGCTGCGGTGTTTTCACGGGATAAGATTTGGAATGGTTCACCTATGGTGGACAAGAATGCGTGCTGGCCACTGCTACTCATGTAGCTGTAGTGGGCTAATTTTGCTACCCACCACTGCTTGCTTTCAAAAATAGTTACGGCGGCTGCCCTGCCATGCCCGCCATGTATTGGGGCTCACCTATAAGCCTTTTTGCAATAGTGGTACTTGGGTTTGGAAATTTTCCATAGTTTGACAAGTATATGTGTTGGTAAGGATGACATTGACATTGGGCAATCTAGTATTTCTCCATCAACATTATTTCCTAAGTTGGAGACCGTGATACTTTACAAGATGCCTAAGCTAAGGGGATTGCATAGGCGGTGGCAGCACAAGTAGCAGTTGTATCATTTCCTCGGCTTAAGAAGCTAGATATCTCTGAATGCCCATGTTAGAGACACTACCGGAGGGACTCCTGTAGCAGCTTCCAGCCCTCAAGGAACTAAGAGCAACTCAACCGCGCCGACCCATTTCATCCCCACGCGTCTGTTTGGATTGGCGCGGACAGAAAAATCGACCCAACACACCGACCCAAATGGACGCATGTCCGCTTTTCGTTCTCCTGCCGACCCGTTCCCAGCCAAATTTTGAACCTGATTTACTTCGGCGCGGACACGAAGCGGATGTGTGCGACGCACGCCTACTCCTCCACCAGGCCCGCTAGTCGGTGGCACATTGGCCATCCTCTTCCACCCATATCGACAGCAAACCCTCGCCCGCCCTGCCCGTTGCTTCCGCCGTCCATTTTCCGATGCTTCTGCCAGCAGCCCGTGCCAACTCGCCTCCCCCAACGCCGCCACCTCCCACGTCGCCAGCACCACCACCTCGCCGCCGGGGCCCCGAAAGCTTCCCACCCCGCACTCCGACGTCGCTGCGAGTAGGAGGCTGCCTCTCCCGCCTCGGCTAGCTCCTTCGTCCAACACCGCCCGATGTCCTGATGCCGTCACGCTCGTCGGACGCCGCCAGGCCAGCCACTTGGTCCAAGGGAGGCGCGCGTCTCTTCTCTTCGTCGGCCAGCTTCTTCGTCGATGCCCGCGCGTCTCTTCTCTTCGCCGGCCACCTTAATAGGCAGCGGTCGTTGTTCCGGGCTTTCCGGCTTTGAATCGCAACCGAGAGAGCGGTCATTTGCTTCTTTGGAAGGACTACTTTGACACAACCAACCCGCTATTCAAACATCAGAAATTCCGGCGGGATTTTCTTATTGCTAGGCATCTTGTCAATCATAATAGAGAGGGGGTGGTCGGATAGTATAACTATTTCGTGTGCAAAGAGGACGGCCTTGGAAAGATTGGCTTCTCACCTTATAAGAAATGCATTGCAGCCATCCGGATGCTTGCATACGGAGTGCCCAGTGATCTCATTCATGAGTACGTCCGTATGAGGGAGTCTACATGCCTAGAGTCCACGTATAGGTTCTGCTAGATTGTGATTGTTGTGTTTGGCCCTGAGTACTTGAGGGAGCCAACAGTTCAAGATACAGCCCGCTTTGTTTGCGATGAATGCAAGGAGGGGCTTCCCAGGGATTCTTGGTGGCATAGACTGCATGCACTGGGAGTTGAATAATTGCCCTTCTGCTTGGCAAGGGCAGTATAAGGGCCATGTCAGGGCTTGCACTATTATACTTGAGGCCGTGGCCTCACAAGAGCTCTGGATTTGGCACTCTTTCTTCGGCATGGCCGGTTCGCACAATGATATCAACGTGCTTCAACGCTCGCCGGTGTTTTCAAGGCTTGCCGAAGGCAACAGCCCCCCGGTGAATGTTACCATCAACGGCCACAACTACGACAAAGGATACTACCTAGGTGACAGTATCTTTCCTCAATGGACCACTATTGTGAAGACAATCCCAAACATGTCAGAGAGAAAAGGAAAAGATTTTCTCAAGAGCAAGAGAGTGCTAGGAAGGATGTCGAGCGTGTCTTTGGTGTTCTGAAATCTCGATGGGGCATCGTTCGGTATCCTGCTAGAACTTAGAGTATCAAGAAGTTGTGGGAGGTGATGACTGCTTGTGTGATCATGCACAATATAATCGTAGAGGATGAGCGCCGGAACGTATCTACGATCAAGGGTTTTAGTTTCAGGGTGGGAATGTTGTGTCTGAGCATGGAGGAGGAGCGGTAACGTTTGCGCAGTTCACCCAATTTCATCATAAAATGCTTGATTGGAAAACTCACATGCAGCTGCAAAATGATTTTGTTGAGGATATATGAGATCATGTTGGCAACCAATAGATTTATCTTTTTTTTAAATGTATTTGAGATAATTTAATTTTTATTTGGCTTGTAGCCAATTTTTTTATTCATGCATCGTCGAAAAGAATTTTTTTCTATTTGAGATGGTACTAAATTCTAATTCGTTTGTCTGCTAGAAAAAAGCCTTTTCCAGAATTTTGTACGTGGGCCGCGAGCTATGGCCCAGCGAAGTCATCCCACTTATTTTTTGGCCCATGCAGCTCTGAAAATTCTATTTTCCACACAGGCGACAAATAGCCCGAGCTTCGCACATGACAACCTATAAAGGGCTGGCCCATTTTTCTTTGTTTCTGTATTTTATTTCTATTTTTATTCTCCTTTCCCTATCTCTTTCATCACTTCCAAGTTTATTTTTCTTATAGAATTTATTTCATAAATTCAAAATTCTCGAAAAAGTTAAAAATTAAAAAATATAGAAAATGTTCAGAATTCCAAAATTTTGTTGCTATTTTGAAATATATTCGTAACTTGAAAAAGGTTTCCTATTTTTTCAAAATCTTTTATGTTATTTCAAAATTGTTCGATATTTGTAAAATGAAAATGGAAATTTCAAAAAAGCTCCAAATTCTAAAAATATTCTTGTATTAGTGAAATTTCCACGTTTCAAAATAATGTTAAAAGATACACATTTTGGAAAAATGTTATTAATTTTCAACACATGTTCTCATTCTAGAACAAATGTTCACAAATTCAAATAATGTTCATTTTTGTATTAAAAAAAGTTGGTGTGTTCAAAAAAATATTTGTGAATTTTAAAAGATGTTCCTATTCAAATTTTGTTCACGTTTTTCTGCAAGTGTACATAATTTTCAAAAAACTGTCGAAGATTTAGAAAATGGCTCATGTTTCCTACAATATTCAGAAACTTCATACCTTAAAATCTCCTTGATTGAAAGAAAAAGTAGATCAAATAATTAATGGGCCGTCTCTAGCGTGTGATGACGTAACAAAACTCTTAAATGCCCACGATCAATGAACGGAAGAATAGCGGATTGATTACTTCATATCTGGCGAAACCGAGAAGTTAAATGTTCCTTTTTCACGTGCGCACAGGATTTTGCTTGCACATATAATACTCACTAATTTTTCTCTCGTTGCAATGCACGGACATATGTGCTAGTTATATTTAATGTTGAGTACACCCCACCTAGACTTGATGTCGAAACTCAGAAGCTAACACTTGTATGTATATATGATATATCTAAAGATTGTTCAACTGTTAGGTTCTGGCATGCATAGATTAGATTTTCCTACCAAATGATTGCCATAGCTTTATCTGTATGGACTGAAATGACGAAAGTCAATGTATACTACTCAATCTAAAGGAAACACAGCATGCTTTGCGTTGCATGCAGCTAGCGGTGGGTCCAGCAAAAACATAGTAGGAGGAGCTGCTCGGCTCTGCTATTCCTTTTTCTTCATAGTTTCATGCACAACGAGTCACTATATTAAGATATCCTTTAGCTCACCAAATAGCTGACAAGTATGTTGGTGTTCCCAGTCAAGTCCATTCAAGTCTATTGTAGGTTCTCATCGAACAGAAGATGAGATTTTTGTAAATACAACATTTGCGTGAGTAAATGGCCTCTGCCAAAGATGTCGAAGTTGAAGCTTTCTTTATGGACCGGAATTACTTGCCAAAGCTTCAGTGAAGAAAGGCGCTCTGAAGAACTGAAGCACATCAGGGCTCAGTTGGTGGATGGTCCAGATGGTCCGGTCGAGGTAAGTGCATTAGTTGTCTGGAACATAGCGAGTCTTGTTGTTCAGTTTATTCCTCTGTTCTTGTTGCCCTGTGAGACATGAGTGAAGGTGTTTTAAATCTGTTGACAGTTAAAGGTGTTTTAAAAGTAGGTTCAGTGAACGCTATCCTTGAAAGAGTTATGCCCACCTGGAAACACTGCAGAGTAACCACGACTGTACAATCACAAAATTGAGAGAAATCATTGTGATGGACTATGCTACCCTGACGACGTTTCCAGATAGAATGTATAGAGTCACTGTGCTCAAGACGCTAGAAATGAGGCAGTGCCCAAGGTTAGAGACACTACCGGAGGGACTCCTGCAGCAGCTCCCGGCCCTCGAGCAACTTACTATCATAGACTGCCCGAACTTGATGGGAGCCTTCTCAAGAGGAGGTGTTTACTGGAATTTGGTGAAAGCAATTAGACATCGATTAGTTGATTGAACCAGTGCGCTGAATGCTTTGGTTGCATCAAATTGAATGCCTACGCCAGTACATGTGTATGTCGGCTTTGTAGGGCTTTACATTCCAATGAGGTATATATACTCTCTTTTCTTTACCTTATTCTCTTATTCTTTCGAAATTATACCTTGATCCAGAACATTGCACAGTAATCCATCCGTAAGAAATATAAGAGTGTTTAGACCACTATATTTCTTTCCGGAGGGGGTACTTTGTGTTGAGTTTAGGTGTAAATTTGTATTTTGCAGGATTATGTACTAAAGTGTAAATTATAAATGTCAGGAGGACAAGAGTGTAAAGAGGAAGATAGAGATAAGGAAAGGAACGGACAAGAGCTCGGGAGGGAGGGGCTCCAGTTCTGATGTGTAAACTCCTCTCAAATCCACTATCAAATCCTAGTTGATCTACACCAAAATTCGGTTCTTTCTTGAGGATTTCATCGTGGCACCAGAGCAATCGGTCCTGGATTCAGATTTGATCTGATTTGTGCTACGCTTGCTGCTCGTGGTGGTCGTGGCCGGCTGGCCCCCTTTGTGCGCGGCAGCCATCGTCGTCAAGGTCGCCGCCGTCGTCGTGCGGGGCCGCATCTTCCGGCTGTGCGGCGTTGCCTTTGTGCCGCCTCGCTGCCACTGTCCTCGTTTCAGGCCGCATCCTCCTGCTGCTGCGCTACATGTTGCCTTTGTGCTGCTCCGCTGCCGTCGTCGTGTTGTACAAGTCTGAATTCTAAAGTGTTCCTGTGCTGCACTAAGTAGGAGCTGCCAACGACCAGCTAGTATTTGCTTTTTCTCTCAACAAGGTAGAAGTGTTTTTAGTCCAGTAGCTTGTGGTGGATTGAATCTTCTTGATGTGTGGTAACTGGTGTAGAGAGAATTGAACTGTGTGCCAAGGGTTGTAGTTGTTCAGTTTTTTCAGGAATACACCAATTGTTTAGTGGTCATGGGAGATACCAGTAGGGATTCTAGTATTGAGAAATTGTGTGAAAGTATGCAGCGTATGATTTCACAGCTGATGGAGCAGGCACAAACAAAAACAAGCAGTACTTCTGAAATTTTGAAGACCCTGGAACCCAATCCTGTCAAGTTAACTGGCCCGGGTGATTTTTTTAGCTGGTCTCGGAATGCTACTTTGATTCTAGAGTCACACAGACTTCAGAAATTTTTGAAGGAAGATGAGAAAAAGCCAACAGATGTCACACAAGAGCAGTGGGATCAGAATCAAAAGCGAGTTATGGTATGGCTGTTGGGGTCGATGGAGAAGACCGTGAGGGAACAGGTTGAAGGGTTTCAGTCTGCATCTGAGGTGTGGACGAGCATTGAGAAACAGTTCTCAGGGAAATCGAACAAGATGCAAGTCAGTAGGATTTTCCATGAATTAAGGAAGATCAAGCAAGAGCAGAAGACAGTGACCGAATTTGCGGGAGAAATCAAGAAACTCTATAGAGACCTGGAGTATTTTAGACCATTTAAGGCACATGATCCCAGGGACGTACCCCTCCTTCGAGAGTGGTTTGAGCCATTGTTGGTTCAGACTGTTCTTGATGGTCTGAACTCAGAGTTCAATCTCCGTTCCCAGCTCATACAAGCCACACCAGATTGGCCTACATTGGATCAGGCCATCTCTAGTATACTGGAGGAAGAAACATGGCTGGCCAATCAGATCACAACTTCACAAACAAATGTTGATGGTAGAGCTGCACTATCTTCGGTTAAGCAAATTCAGTCTCCTGGTACTTCAAGAAATGAGCAAGCAAATGCTACTAGATTCGACTACACAAGGAAGCCTAAGATGGTGTGTGACCACTGTAAAAAACCAGGCCATTTGAAGAAGTGTTGTTTTGATATAGTTGGTTACCCTCCTGGATGGCAATCGAAACAATTTAACAGATTCACCAGTGGTGGTAGTAATGCAAGAAGGCCAGATCGAGCTCATCTTACTTTATTTGGGGGAGAGCGGTCTGCGGTAGCAGCCCAAGCACTTCAAGAATTTAAAACCAAACTTATGGCGAATACTTCACAAGGCCCTGCTGAAACAACATCTGATGCTCATTCTGGGAAAGGTATGAAGAATTTTTATTAACATCTTGGATAATTGATTCAGGGGCCACAAATCACATGACAGGCTCATCTAAGAACTTTTCATCATATACCCCTTGCTCTGGAAGGGATAGGGTACGCATAGCTGATGGATCCTTAGCTCCGATAATGGGTTATGGGAACATTAATTGTACTCCATCTCTATCCTTCAGCCCAGTCTTGCATGTCCCTAATATTCCAGTGGACCTCTTGTCAGTTAGTTCACTTACAAAGTCACGTAATTGCAAGGCATCCTTCGACCCTCACTCATGTACATTTCAGGATCCGAAGACAAGAAGAAATCTTGGGACTGGGATTGAGCACGACGGCCTCTACTACCTTACCAATGCCCCGTCTCCATCTCCATATGCCCTCCGTATGATGAAAAGCTTGACCACTGATGAATTTCTACTAATGCATTATAGACTAGGGCATCTGTCATTCCAAGCCCTTAGTCGCATGTTTCCATCTCAAGTTAAAAATTATTGTAAGGAGAAGCTTTTGTGTGATGTGTGTGAACTGGCTAAACACACTAGAACCAATTATCCTAGTAGTAATGAGAGAAGTAAGATACCGTTTGATGTGGTGCATTCGGATGTATGGGGTCCATCGGTTGTAACTGCCCTCACAGGGGATAGATATTATGTGACCTTCATTGATGGTTTTAGTAGGTGCACATGGCTGTACCTCCTAAAGCATAAATCTGAAGTTCTGCGTGCATTCAAAGATTTTTTTTAATATGGTGCGTAACCAGTTTGGCATGAATGTGAAAATATTACGCTCCGATAATGGTACCGAATATATCAATGGTAAATTTAGTAATTTCTTGTCTTCTTATGGTATTATACATCAAACAACTCGCGTGAATACTGCAGAACAAAATGGTGTGGCAGAGAGAAAGAATAGACATCTACTGGAAGTTGCTGGAGCTCTCATGTTCATGATGAATGTGCCAAAATTCCTTTGGGGAGAAGCGGTCAAAACTGCTGCCTATCTAATAAACCGTATGCCTTCTAGAGTTTTGGGCCATAAGACTCCTATTGAATGTTTGCAGGGCTCTAACTCATTTATTGTGCCACCAAAAATATTTGGATGTACCTGTTTTGTTCATGATTACAGGAGTTCAGCAGGAAAACTTGATCCAAGAGCCATCAAATGTATCTTTGTGGGCTATTCTCCCACAAAAAAGGGATATCGGTGTTGGTCGCCTACTGAAAGGAAATTCTTTGTGAGTATGGATGTTACCTTTCACGAAAAAGAACCATTCTATTCCTTAAAAGGAAATGATAATGATACAGGTAGCAAGGGGGAGAATATCATAGGAGAGAGCAATGATAGGGGAACTGTAATAATACCTATCAGGGATATCATACGCTCAGAAGATGAAACCGAGGGGGAGAAAACTGCCAATACAACTGTAGAAGGCGATAATACATTAATATCTGATGCGTATGAAAATCTTTCAGGTCAACAGGAGATGGATACAGGAGATGAAGAAGGTGTACCGCAGGAAGTTGATGAAGAAGTTGTGAATCAATCACAAGTACTAGAGGAGGCACCAACAAGTGAAGAAATGGCCCACGATGAGGGTGATGTTGAAGGTACTCAAACCCATATACCATCCTCTAGTACTCAAATAAATGATGAACCGATTGCCTTACGAAAGGAAAAAAGAAAAGTAGATATACCTGCGCGTCTGAAGGATTGTGTTGGATATAAACATGATCTTGCAAAATTTGTTTCCTATGATAGATGTACTTCCTCTTTTAGGAGCTTTATTGCATCCTTGGATTCTACATCAGTACCTAAAGATTGGAAGGATGCAATGAATGATCCTAAATGGAAGGCAGCAATGTTGGAGGAAATGTATGCTATAGAAAAAGAATAATACATGGCAATTGGTAGAATGGCCGAAGGGCAAGGAACCAGTCGGATGCAAATGGGTTTACACCATTAAGTGTAACCCTGAAGGTAAAATAGAAAGGTATAAAGCTCGGTTTGTGGCCAAAGGCTACACACAAACTTGTGGTATTGATTATGAGGAAACATTTGCTCCTGTAGCAAAAATGAATACAGTAAGAACTTTGATATCTTGTGCAGCTAATCTTGGGTGGAATTTGTTTCAGATGGATGTAAAAAATGTGTTCTTACATGGAGACCTTCAGGAGGAAATTTATATGCATATACCACCAGGTTTCAACACGGTACAAACTGAAGGAAAGGTCTTGAAGCTCCGTCGTTCACTATGTGGCCTAAAACAATCTCCTCGTGCGTGATTTGGTCGATTTAGAAAAGCTATGCTGAAATTGGGTTTCAGCCAGAGCAATGCCGACCATACTTTATTTTATAAAAGATGTGGTGGAAAACTGACGATATTAATTGTCTATGTTGATGATATTGTTATTACAGGAGATGATGATCAAGGTATTGAAAAAGTGAAGCAACATTTGAGTAACGAGTTCGAAGTCAAGGATCTAGGACAAATGAGGTACTTTCTTGGAATTGAAGTCTCACGAAGCTCAAGAGGTATCTATCTATCTTAAAGAAAATATGTGCTAGATCTGTTGTCAGAAACTGGTATGTCTGGGTGTCGTCCAGCATTAACACCAATTGAACAAAACCACAGATTGACTAGTGAGTCAGGGGAACCTGTTGACCGGGAGAAATATCAGAGACTTGTTGGCCGTTTGATTTATTTATCGCATACTCGTCCTGATATAGCTTTTGCCGTAAGCGTGGTGAGCCAGTTTATGCATAATCCTAAAACTCACCACATGGATGCAGTAAATCGAATCATTCGGTATTTAAAGGGGTGCCCAGGTCGAGGTTTATTGTATAAGTCAAATGGCAATTTACAAATAGAATGTTATACTGATGCTGATTGGGCCGGTTCATTAGATGATAGAAGGTCTACCTCAGGATACTGTACGTTTGTTGGAGGAAACATAGTTACTTGGCGTAGTAAGAAACAAAATGTTGTTGCAAGGTCCACTGCAGAAGCAGAATTCAGAGCTATGGCTCATGGAGTATGTGAGGTCTTATGGCTAAAAATCATACTGATGGAGTTGGGTCTATTCCAGGCAAGACAATTGATGATGTATTGTGATAATAAGGCTGCACTAGATATAGCACATAACCCGGTTCAACATGGTAGAACAAAGCACATAGAAATTGACCGACACTTTATCAAAGAGAAGCTTGACCAAGGAATAGTATGTATGCATTATGTGAGCTCTTCAAACCAACTAGCGGATATTCTGACCAAAGGTCTCGCTGAAAATGTGTTTTCTAGCTTATGTAGCAAGATGGGGTTATATGATGTTTTTGCCCCATCTTGAGGGGGAGTGTTGAGTTTAGGTGTAAATTTGTATTTGGCAGGATTATGTACTAAAGTGTAAATTATAAATGTCAGGAGGACAAGAGTGTAAAGAGGAAGATAGAGATAAGGAAAGGAACAGACAAGAGCTCGGGAGGGAGGGGCTCCAGTTCTGATGTGTAAACTCCTCTCAAATCCACTATCAAATCCTAGTTGATTTACACCAAAATTCGGTTCTTTCTTGAGGATTTCATCACTTTGTAACTCAACTTCAGTTGTTAATCATAATATACTTGCATCTATCTGTATGATCTATTTGGTGTCTTTGTAGATGTCAAAACTGAAAAGCACTTGTATTGTATCTATCTAAGTGTCGGTGTCATTTTCAGGTTCAAATGAATAGCATCGGGTGCATTGCAAAAGCAAGGAAAATCCCTTTACTGTAGAATCAAGCCCAGTCAGGTTTATACTTACTAGCAGGCGAAGTACACAAATGCTGCGGCTGTGCAAAAGCCAAAGTTAGAGAAGCATCTGTGTACCAGAAGATGCCAAGTGGGCAGCAAGAGCTAAGCTGTATAGTTTCAGAGAATAAGACCACTCAAACTGACATACTACAGAGCGCAGAGACACCCCAGTCACTGCCCTTGTTTATATATATATATGTATAGTATCAGTGAAGTTTATAGTTACTAGTACGTCGACCAATTCTCTCCTTCCTAATCCTCTTACAGAGTACACTTGTCCAGTCTTCACTGTGAATGAGGCAAATTATGTTCAAGTTATCAGTGATCACTACCCTTGTGTATGGTTTCTTAGCAAATTATGTTGGTAGCTTTATGGACTGAATGAGGCAATGTATGTATATCACCCAGTCTTCAAGTAATCAGTGTCACCGTATGAATGAATTTAGTGACTGCGATTTGCTCTAGTTCCCAATCAAGTATGTTGTATACGTACACTAGAAGATGCGATTTTGTAAATGCAACATTTGCAGAATGTGAATCTCAGCGCTTACTTATGGCAGAGAATATGTTCAGCTTGTATTGGTCAGTGCCGCAGTACAGTACATATATGCAAGAGGGAGCGAGCCTAACCGAATTTAGTGAGTGTGTATATATAGTATCAGTGAAGTTCATAGTTACTCGTAGGTCGACAAATTCTCACCTTTCTAATCCTCTTACAGAGTACACTTGCCCAGTCTTCACTGTGAATGAGGCAAATTATGTTCAAGTAATCAGTCACTAGCTACCCTTATGTATTGTTTCTTAGCCAATTATGTTGGTAGCTTTGTGGACTGGAATGAGGCGATGTATAACACCCAGTCTTCAAGTAATCAGTGTCACCATATGAATGAATTTAGCGACGGGGATTTGTTGTAGTTTCCAGTCAAGTCTGTTGTATACTTTCATTAGAAGATGTGATTTTCTAAATACAATATTTGCAGAATGTGAATCTCTGTGCTTACTCATGCCGAGAGAACGAGCCTAACCGAATGCGTGGCATCGGTTGTGATCCTAAAAAGATACAGCTGAATACTAGGCATCATGCAACAAATACAAAGCTAAGATAGGGACACGTTAACATGTTGAAGCTAGGCTAGGAGTGTGTCCTATTGAACGTTAAGAGGATCCAGAGCCAAAATTGTAGTACTAGAGTTTACCTTGAGCACGCAAAATTCTACATCACTCAATCTTCAAGTTTTTTTTAGAGAAGGAGGATTACCCCGGCCTCTGCATCATCATGATTGCACACAGTACTGAATCTTCAAGTAGTCACTGTTCCTGTATCAAAGAATCCAGTGATTGAGATTCCCTAGCTCATCAAAGAGTCAAAGACCTCCGGATGCATCCAGTTCCAGAGCATTGTGCACTTACATGATGTCAAACATATATAAGATGGATCATGTGATCCAACTAATTGCCTGGTCCATTGTCCAATGCACCGTCCATTGCTTCTCTGACCCAATATAATGGAAGTGATATATGCAGCATGTAACATTATAAGTCATGTGCTAGTCCCTGAATCTCAAACAGAGTAGAAGCATTTACAACTGTTTACAATGAAGGTCTTACATCATATAAAGCCTGTCTGTTCAAGCTAAGAAATAAGAAGAAATAGAAACTAATAAGATGCAGAGTTAGGGTTGAACTCGTATAGTGGCACTGTTGACAAAAATACCTTGCGCACTTTTTCTTTATTTATTTTGTTTTGTGTTTTTGCAAGATCTACTTATCCAATCTCATACAATTTAATCTATCTCAATACCGTAGAGGGATTGACAACCCCTCTTACACGTTGAGTTGCAAGTATTTGTTATTTGTGAAGTTGTCGTTTACATAGTGTTGCTTGGTTCTCCTACTGGATTGGTAACCTTGGTTTCATAACTGGGGTAAATACTTAACGTTGTTGTGCTGCATCATCCTCTCCACTTCAGAGAAAAACAAACGTAGATACAAGCAATCAGGGGTCCGGGGAGGCTGTTGGAAGAGCTCCGTGCGGCCATGGACGAGGACGGCAAGGGGAGGTCACAGGCGCACTATAGAGCGCGCGTTTGGCCCGCTCTAGAGGTGGTCACCACTGGCATTGCATTTGGCAGTGTCCTCCAGGCTGCCAATTCATGTCTAGGCTATGTATGAAGGTCAAATAATGTATGTGCATGTGTGTGTGTGTGTGTGTGTGTGCTTCTGACCCAGGGCAAACAAGTGTTGGACTGCATCCTCAAGTCCATTCTAACGGCAAACTTGTGGGGTTGATACAGTGCAGGTTGTTATGATTCAAGTTTTGTATCCATGTCTAGTAGTGATAACTCACTAAGGTGCAGCTCTCCACAAAATTTTAGCTCTAGCAAATCCTTCAAGCTTGCACTTCCTTCACAACTTGAATTTTAGGGCCAAAACTTAGATTTGGCCCCGTGATTTTGTGTGGATGTGAATGACCAAATTTGTCAAAATTTGTGACAACTTTGGTGTGACAACTAGGTGTTGCCCAAATTATTTGATAGTTTTTAGAGCTACAAAATGGTAATTCTTTCACAGCAACAACCTATGTCATATTGCTTTGATCAATCAATTCAAGACCTTGCCTTGACCTAATTGAGCCAATAGTTTTACCTGAGCTTACCATAGGCCTAGTGATCATCTCCATTTAATTTCATGAATTAGATGTGGCAGAAACTAAAATTGTTTCTGGAAGAGGAATATTGCGTTGGACTTTGCAATATTGGGTCACTCGTTTGATCAAGATGGAGTGGAGAGTCTCTTAAAATATTGGAGTGATCTAGCTCAACAAAGAAAGCTAGGTTCCTTTGTGCCAGTCAGAGCTAGGGTTTCAAATTCCAGTTGGCTGGCATTTGAGTTGGTTTGGTCTTGGTTGTGATGTGATCCATCTATAACTAGGGGCAGGTGAACTTTAATTACAAATTTCATAAGAATTTTTTTGGAAGAGAGTCCAAAGTCAATAACAACACAAAAATCAAAAATTCTATTTTTTGACGTGTTACATGGAGAGGACGAAAGACTAGGGGGCAGAGGAGATGAGGTGCACATACAGCGGGGAGGATGATATGGCCTATGTGATAGAGTGGGAAGAAATATATTTGTACAACATCAAGAATGACAACATCACCAGGAAGCTTCATATCCCTATATCACTGTAGCAGGGGATGGCATATGCGAGGTGGCTAAAGTGGACCCGCTCACAAACAAATAGTTGAAGGAGATGAGGCACACATACAACTAAGAGTAGGAGATGGACTATGTGAGAGAGATCGATTGGGGGAGGAGAAATACTACGAGAGGACCGAGATAGATGACAACACCAGGAAGCTTCCTATCTATGTTGATGTAGCGGGTAATGTTGTATGTAGGGGGCTAAGTTAACCAGCTTACACACCAATAATTGGAGAAGAATGAAGGAACGGAACATCACCCAACCAACAGCCCGGTTTTGCTTCGGCGTCACTATAGCAAGGGACATATGGGTTCCCAATAGGACATTTCCCTCAATAACTTGTATCGGTACTTACGTTGTGGGTGTCTATTGTCTTAGTTTGATCATTGTCATAGAATCAAAGTTGAACTATGTTTGCTATCTAAGAAAAGCAGCTACCTACCAAATAGACACTGCTCTATGAAAAACGTGATGCATACATGCATGCACTTTATTTATGAGAAAACCGACCCGTTCTCAGGAAATAAGGTCATTAAGTACAAAAAAGAGTACAACAATCCACACACACGCACACACCCCCACTAGCTTGAACATCATAGTAGCCGCCATGATTAGCACCGCCGAGACGACACGCCTGAATGCAAATGTTAGCATCACTGCATGCAAGCGTGCTAGGGTAATTTCGACACTTCTTAGCTTGAACTATGTCTATGAAAATAGAGTAAAACAAAAGTGTTATTGCATGTTATCAGAACAACAAAATTCTATGATCAAACATATCTTGAAGCATGTCATTACCACAAGAAATAAAGAGTGCAAGTATCAAGACGGCCACGACAACGATGCGGGTCTTGCAAGCCATGGTGAGCACTTTGAATGGATGTTGGTTTTATCTTGACGTGTATTTATAGGACTTGAAAGGTTGTTTTTTGTCGTGCTTCTTTAGAGATATGGGTTGTTTTTTGTCATGCTTCTTTATAGATATGTGATGGGGATTGCGAACATTAGTTGTTGAAGATTGAGAACAAAATTTAATGATGCGTGCCATACCAGAGAGGACAAATGATATTTATGTAATAGAGAGAGATTTATTACTTTGTAATGTTCATTCATATCTAGCCATTACATTATTTGTTGACGATATGAAGAATATTTCCTTGACTTCATTATATAGGACTTAGCATTTGTTCTAAAGATTGAGAATACATTTTGATTATGCGTATGAGAGCAAACAAAGGAATATATTGGGGTAATCAAGAGATTCATTACTTCCTAATGTTATTCACATCCAGTCATGGCACTAATTATTGAAGATTTGAAACATATTTCTATGAACTAAAGTAGAAAAAACTAATTAATCATGTGATTAATTGAGATATTTTCTGGAAAAGTAGTACAAATATAGACACTCATGTACACGCAGAGAAACTCACTCCTATGAATACACGCACACACATTCTACCCTTACAGTCTGAGAGACTCAATCTACAAAACTTGAGATAGATGAAGTCAGCATAAGACCCTCGTAATCGTGTGGAAAATAGTAATTGAGATAGATTTAATGGAAGACTTGGAGAAGAGATAGTTTGTTACAATTCACATGATAATTTATAACAAGGAAACACAGTACCATGTTAACATGGCTCATGCCTCTTTAATTACCTCTCCCTCTCTCGCTTTCAACCATAATTTCCCAATAGATATGATATAAATATATGGTGATACTGATTCAAAATAACACTGTAAGATATGGTGCTAAATCATTCATCGAACCTCCAACAGGTGTATATAAAGGGATAGCAAACAAGTTTTTCGGTGCACTGCATGATGTTCGCCTGAAGGGAAAATATTGTCGTTGACCACACTCTCAAATCCAAGATATATTTAATCAGCAGGGTACTCGTCGACAAATCCAAGGCCCTCTATAACATTGGCGGTGTAATACATCTCACCCTTCCCTGACCTAGCTACTAAGTCTTTGTGTAGAAGCTGAATTAAATGCTTAGTGCACTCAACTTGTATTGTGGCAACATCAATTCACCGGGCTTAAACATTTGCATAAAGTACCGACTGACAGAAACATTCACCACATCTTCTCCTGGTGCCTTACTGGTGGTAGGTTCATTGGCTGATTTCTTCTTTTGCTTTCTGCCCTTTTTACGATGCTGAGCTAAGAGGTCCATAGAAGATGGTTCTCCGGAATGCATTTGTTGGGTTTGCTAAAATTTAGTGTGCAATTATGAGTCATGATGCATAAAAAATGAAAGAAAAATCTGACATGGCCTTTGCTAAAAAGATGACATAACGAGTGCAAGAAATTCGACGAAACGGAAATGAATCGACGTTTCGCCAAAACATTGGCACTCATGTCGATACCTGTCAATATAAGCCAACGGTAGTACAATGGATCCCTGTTAAAAAATGAAAGAAAAATTCGACTTGACCTTTGCTCACAAGAGGACATAACGAGTACCAGAAATTCGGCGAAACAGAGATGAATCGACATTTCGCCAAAACATTGGCACTCATGTCGATACCTGCAAATATAAGCCAACGATTACTATAATGGATACTAGTTCAAAATTAAAAGAAAATTTCGACATGACCTTTGCTATCAAGAGGACATAACGAGTGCTAGAAATTCGGCAAAACAGAAATGAATCGGCGTTTCACCAAAACATTGGCACTCATGTCGATACCTGTAAATATAAGCCAACGATACTACAATGGAGCCTAGTTAAAAAATGAAGAGAAATTCGACATGACCTTTGCTAATAAGAGGACATAATGAGTGCCAGAAAATTGGCGAAATGGAAATGAATCAACGTTTTGCCAAAACATTGGCACTCATGTGATAACATACAACTATAAGTCAACCACACTAGAAGGGTTCCTACGCGTAAACTTACCAAATATTTCTAAACTACTACTCCCTCCATTCCAAAATAGATGACTCAACTTTATACTAACTTTAGTACAAAGTTGAGTCATCTATTTTGGAACGGAGGGAGCAGTATATATTTACCCTAAACAAAGATATGACCATCATACAAAATAACACTAAGAAACAATGGTATGTATTTCTAAACTACTAATATTTACACTAGGCACAAATCTCACAATGCATACCGAAGAGGTGGAATGCTTGGAGGGGGAGGGGCCGGACATGGCCGCACGGCTAGCCATGGTGGTGGAGCTCGGCGATGGCGGTGGCGACGGCGATGAGATGCCTCCTCGGGTGTTGGAGGAGGAGGCCATGCGCGCCCGCGCCAGACCGAGGAGGGGCGCGGCAACGAGGAATAGCGGTGGCGGCGAGGGGCGCGCGTGGCGGCAAGGGGCGACACGATGATGAGGGGCGCACGCGGCAGCAAGGAGCGACTGCACCGACAGGCAGGGTACAAAGCCCGCCACACGTATGGCAACAAGTAGTGGCTGTCAGTAGTAGGAGGCCACCACTGCTAAAATGACCTCCTGGGACCCCCCAACCAAAGTTGCGGTGATTTAGCTGTGGCTGGGCGAGAGATTTGCCCGCCACAACTGATAGAAGGTGCAGTGGCGGGCGCCATATGTCGCTCACCGCTGCGGTGTTTTCACGGGATAAGATTTGGAATGGTTCACCTATGGCGGACAAGAATGCGTGCTCGCCACTGCTACTCATGTAGCTGTAGTGGGCTAATTTTGCTACCCACCACTGCTTGCTTTCAAAAATAGTTACGGCGGCTGCCCTGCCGTGCCCGCCATGTATTGGGGCTCACCTATAAGCCTTTTCGCAATAGTGGTACTTGGGTTTGGAAAATTTCCATAGTTTGACAAGTATATGTGTTGGTAAGGATGACATTGACATTGGGCAATCTAGTATTTCTCCATCAACATTCTTTCCTAAGTTGGAGACCGTGATACTTTACAAGATGCCTAAGCTAAGGGGATTGCATAGGCGGTTGCAGCACAAGTAGCATTTGTATCATTTCCTCGGCTTAAGAAGCTAGATATCTCTGAATGCCCATGTTAGAGACACTACCGGAGGGACTCCTGTAGCAGCTTCCAGCCCTCAAGGAACTAAGAGCAACTCAACCGCGCCGACCCATTTCGTCCCCACGCGTCTGTTTGGATTGGCACGGACAGAAAAATCGACCCAACACACCGACCCAAATGGACGCATGTCCGCTTTTCGTTCGCCTGCCGACCCGTTCCCAGCCAAATTTTGAGCCTGATTTACTTCGGCGCGGACACGAAGCGGATGTGCGCGACGCACGCCTACTCCTCCACCAGGCCCGCTAGTCGGTGGCACATTGGCCATCCTCTTCCACCCATATCGACAGCAAACCCTCGCCCGCCCTGCCCGTTGCTTCCGCCGTCCATTTTCCGATGCTTCTGCCAGCAGCCCGTGCCAACTCGCCTCCCCCAACGCCGCCACCTCCCACGTCGCCAGCACCACCACCTCGCCGCCGGGGCCCCGAAAGCTTCCCACCCCACACTCCGACGTCGCTGCGAGTAGGAGGCTGCCTCTCCCGCCTCGGCTAGCTCCTTCGTCCAACACCGCCCGATGTCCTGATGCCGTCACGCTCGTCGGACGCTGCCAGGCCAGCCACTTGGTCCAAGGGAGGCGCGCGTCTCTTCTCTTCGTCGACCAGCTTCTTCGTCGATGCCCGCGCGTCTCTTCTCTTCGCCGGCCACCTTAATAGGCAGCGGTCGTTGTTCCGGGCTCGATCCTAGGGCACATTCTGGCTTTGAATCGCAACCGAGAGAGCGGTCATTTGCTTCTTTGGAAGGACTACTTTGACACAACCAACCCGCTATTCAAACATCAGAACTTCCGGCGGGATTTTCTTATTGCTAGGAATCTTGTCAATCATAATAGAGAGGGGGTGCTCGGATAGTATAACTATTTCGTGTGCAAAGAGGACGGCCTTGGAAAGATTGGCTTCTCACCTTATAAGAAATGCATTGCAGCCATCCGGATGCTTGCATACGGAGTGCCCGGTGATCTCATTCATGAGTACGTCCGTATGAGGGAGTCTACATGCCTAGAGTCCATGTATAGGTTCTGCTAGATTGTGATTGTTGTGTTTGGCCCTGAGTACTTGAGGGAGCCAACAATTCAAGATACAGCCCGCTTTGTTTGCGATGAATGCAAGCAGGGGCTTCCCAGGGATGCTTGGCGGCATAGACTGCATGCATTGGGAGTTGAAGAATTGCCCTTCTGCTTGGCAAGGGCATTATAAGGGCCATGTCAGGGCTTGCACTATTATACTTGAGGCCGTGGCCTCACAAGAGCTCTGGATTTGGCACTCTTTCTTCGGCATGGCCGGTTCGCACAATGATATCAACGTGCTTCAACGCTCGCCGGTGTTTTCAAGGCTTGCCGAAGGCAACAGCCCCCCGGTGAATGTTACCATCAACGGCCACAACTATGACAAAGGATACTACCTAGGTGACGGTATCTTTCCTCAGTGGACCACTATTGTGAAGACAATCCCAAACATGTCGGGAACCCGAATCCTTTTCAAAAACAACGGAGCCGGCGTCGCCCCTCAAGCCGGCACGCGCTTGGCCGGGTCGCTTGACCCGGCCAGGCTCCTCGACCCGGCCGAACTCTCCGGCCCGGCCAGGCCCCTCGACTCGGCCTCGACAAACAGCACAAGACAGTCGGACTCGGCACGACCAAGACATCCCCAACAAGCTAGCTCCACCCTTGGCGTGTTCCTCAACCCAGCCACGGGTCAGCTCCCGTCCCATCCAGGTCGTATGATGGGACGAGTCTTCATCCACTGATGACCGAGGCAACAGTGCCCTGCCCATGCCTCTGGTCAGCCGGAGCATGGCAACAGTGCCCCTCACCTACGCGCTGGCCAGGGCCGGCGTGGCAACAGTGCCCCCGTCGTCACTGCTGACGACAGCAAGCGGTGACCTGACAGAGAGCCACTGTACCCGACTCGACTCGGCCACTCCCTGACAATCGACA
Organism: Triticum urartu; assembly: GCF_056163025.1. Lineage (NCBI taxonomy): Eukaryota > Viridiplantae > Streptophyta > Magnoliopsida > Poales > Poaceae > Triticum > Triticum urartu. The sequence continues at coordinate 832,880 of NC_141879.1, forward strand.
AGATGGCGCACAGTCCCCCTAGGCACGCGGGGCCCGCACCTAGGGGAACCTGGCAAACCAAAAATCTTCAGCTTCGTAACGAAACAAAAATTGTTCCATATACTCTGTTGTATTTGGGATGGTTCAGATGAGAAAATATAGTCGCAATCTGTTATAGTCAGCCTCTTAATAAATCTACAAGGTATTATGTTCAGCTTCTCTTCAAGCTGTTCTACATCTTCTGTCAAACCACGGAGTATCAGTTTCAACTTAGAATCACCAAGGTTTGAGAAACGAAGGAACACGTCCTGCCAACCGACTGTAGGTTGTATGAAAATGACGCCTTTGCACTCGAGATTAGATTGCACGGATAGATTCATCGGATGATAAAGGGGAATGCTTTTTGAATACTGTAGGTTGTATCAAAATCATGCCTTTGCACTCGAGATTATATTGCACAGACAGATTCATCGGATGATAAATGGGAATGCTCTTTGACCACTGTACCAATAGATCTTCAAGTTGAGGGAGTATCTTGGGCATGCTTGCTAGCATTGGGCATTCAAAAATAGCTAGCTTCTTGAGCTGAGGGAATGATACAATGATGAAAATCATGTGGGATTTGTAAGATTTGGGCTAGGGATTGGAGATGGCACGAAGAGGATTTGGGGGAATTCTGGAGCGTTCCTCACCGATCCAGTCTCTCTGTTCTGAGTTATATTTTGTTTGTACACTTACATTTTAGACCCTACGGAGTCCTCTAATTACATTATTTATACACCAACACTCCCCCTCAAGATGGGGAGAATATGTCGTACATACCCATCTTGGTACAAAACATGGAAAAAGTTTTTTCCGGGAGTCCTTTTGTAAGTATATCTGCTACTTGACTGGCTGAAGTTACATATGGTAGGCAAATTATCCCTCTATCGAGCTTCTCCTTGATGAAATGATGATCAATCTCTATGTGCTTGGTTCGGTCATGCTGAACAGGGTTATTTGCAATATCAATGGCAGCTTTGTTATCAGAGTACAACATCAGAGGTTTGTACTTGTACAACCGCAGCTCTGCTAGGAGGATCTGCAACCATAATAACTCACATATGCCATGAGCCATAGATCTAAACTCAGCTTCTGCGGTAGACTGAGCCACCACACTTTGCTTTTTACTTCGCCATGAAACTAGGTTTCCACCAACAAATGCACAGTAACCAGATGTTGAGCGCCTATCATCTAGGGAACCAGCCCAATCAGCATCGGTATAACACTCAACTTGCAAGTCCCCTTGTTTGGTATATAAGAGGCCTTTTCCTGGGCACCCTTTAAGATACCGTAGGATCTTATTTACAGCCTCCATATGAGTTGATTTTGGGTCATGCATGTATTGGCTAACTACACTCACAGCAAAGGCAATATCTGGACGGGTGTGAGATAAATATATTAACTTTCCAACTAGTCTCTGGTAGCGCTCTCGATCCACTGGTGTCCCAACATCACTACATAACCGATGATTTTGCTCAATAGGTGTAGCAGCAGGTTGACAACCAAGCATACCAGTTTCCTTGAGCAGATCCAAGATATATTTTCGCTGTGAGAGAAAAATACCCTTCGACCCTCGTGAGACCTCTATACCAAGAAAATATCTTAATTGTCCCAAGTCCTTCACTTCAAACTCATGCGCAAGATGATACTTCAGCTCTGCAACTTCCTTGGAATCATCTCCAGTAATCACAATGTCATCGACATACACTATCAAGATTGCAACCTTGCCATTAATATGCTTATAAAATAGTGTATGGTCAACATTACTTTGAAAATAACCCCTTTTTAGCATGGCATGTCTAAACCGATCAAACCAAGCACGTGGTGATTGCTTTAAGCCATATAAAGAACGATGTAGGTGCAATACCTTTCCAACAGTTTTACTTGACTCAAATCCAGGCGGTATATGCATGTATACTTCTTCTTGGAGATCACCATAAAGGAAAGCATTCTTCACATCCATCTGGTAAATATCCCAATCAAGGTTTGCAGCACATGATATAAGTGTCCTTACTGAATTCATCTTCGCCACAGGTGCAAAGGTCTCTTCATAATCGATTCCATATGTTTGTGTGTAGCCTTTTGCCACGAGCCGGGCTTTATACCTATCCACCTTTCCCTCAGGGGTGTGTTTAATAGTGAATACCCACTTACATCCTACTGGTTGCTTACCTGGTGGTAGATCCACAAGCTCCCAAGTCTCATTCTTCTCCAAGGCTTTCATCTCATCAAGCATTGCTCCCTTCCAGTCTGGGTCCTCTATAGCTATGTTCCAGTTTGATGGTATGGAAACAGAGTCTAAAGAGGCAATAAAGCTTTTGAAGGGTGGAGTGCAATATTCATAGGAAATGAAATTAGCTATATCATGTTTATAATCTTTGAGGTGTCCAGGAATGTTTCGATTTCTTGTAGGTTTCCTCATAGCAATAGGTAGATCATTTTCAGGAGCAAGGATAGATAATTGATTATCACTCTGCCTGATGGTGCTAATAGGAGCAACATGACTAGAGAGGTTATTGTTAGTACCTGGGTCCTCATGCATGTCAAGCTCACCATCTTGTGAAGGAAGTGAAGAGTCTCCTGATGCATCTTGCATGTCTCCATGATCAGAACCATTATTACACCCATCGCTATTTGTCTCCTCCCCCTGATTTCGGACATCATCTAAAGTGGGTAAACCATCTGAAGTGGAAACATGAATAGGGATTAATGGAGATCCTTTAGTACCACTCTCCCCTTCCTGCTGCACTTCAGATGGGGATAAGGCAATGCCAGTGTCATTGGTTGAGCCATAATATGATTCATGTTCACGGAATGTCACATCCATGCTCACAAAAAACCGGCGCTCCGAAGGACACCAACACCGGTAACCCTTTTGAGAAGGAGAATAACCCATGAAAACACATTTGAGATCACGTGGATCTAATTTTCCAACAGAGTTCCTATAATCATGCACAAAGCAAACACACCCAAAGACCTTTGGAGGAACTCTCAAAATCATTAGATTTAAGAAGACACTCAGCAGGGGTCTTATGGCCAAGAACCCGAAGAGGCATACGGTTTATCAAGTATGTTGCAGTTTTTATTGCCCCCACCCAAAGACATTTAGGCATGTTCATGGTAAACATAAGTGAGCGTGCAACCTCAAGCAAATGTCTATTTTTACGCTCTGCAACACCATTTTGTTCTGGAGTGTTAACACATGTAGTTTGATGTTCAATGTCGTTTGAGGCAAGGAACTGTCCAAACTCCTGGTTAATATATTCCGTACCATTGTCTGACCGTAAGATTTTAATAGTTGCCCCATGTTGATTTTTAATAAGAGCACATAAATCCTTAAAAACCGAGCACACATCACTCTTATGCTTCAGGAGATAAAGCCAAGTGTAGCGACTAAAGCAATCAATAAAAGTTACAAACCATCGATGCCCAGAAATTGAACGAACCTCACAGGGTCCCCAAACATCTGAGTGAATCATTTCAAATGGTTTGCCACTTCTTAATCCTATACTAGGATATGAACCCCTTGTATGTTTAGCCAATTCACAAGCATCACATACAAGGATCTCCCTAGGACACAATTTGAAAAGAGAGGGGTAAATACGAAACAGTGCAGCAAAAGAGAGATGCCCAAGCCTGCGATGGTATTGTAGTAGTTCTTGACTAGGAGACAAGCATAACGCAAAAGCAACTTCATCACTTCCTTCATCAAGATAGTAGAGTCCATCATGCATGGTCCCAGTCCCCAATAGTCTCCCTGTCCCTAGCTCCTGAAAAGCACAACAAGTAGGATCAAACCAACCTCTACAATTGAGAGATTTAGTAATAGAGCTAACTGACAAGAGGTTGACTGGAAAATTAGGAACATGCAAGACAGGAGATAAGGACAATGTCTTGGTGCACCTAACAGATCCACGTCCTGTGATAGGTGCCATGGATCCATCAGCTACACGTACCTTGTCCTTACCTGAACAAGGTGTATAGGAAGTGAATATATTTGAAGCTCCTGTCATGTGGTTTGTAGCTCCTATATCAATAATCCAAGATTTTGATTGTGTTGTAACATTGTGGGCCTGGTGAGGTGTCATACCTTTGTGTGAAGTAGCATGGAAACTAGATTCAACTGTAGAGGAATCCTGGGAGGAATACAAGTCTTCTGAGAGTCTAAGCTTGGAGGTGAAATCCTCAAGAGCTCGCACATCTACCACCGGTAGCCCCCCCTTGGATGTAGTGAGGTTAGCTTGTCTTTTATGAGCTCCCTGACCTCCCCCTGGCTGAGACTTTCCTTTTTCCCACCAAGTTGGATAGCCATGCAGCTCAAAACATGCATCCTTTGTGTGTCCAGGCCTTTTGCAATGGTTGCAAAAAAGTTTGCTTTTATCTATTTTACCAAAGGACTTAGGAGCACGATGAGCTTGTATGGATAGGGCTGCACGTGCATCTGATTTTTCTTGACCATGCTCCTTGGGTTGAGCAAGACGAGTCTCCTCCTCAATCACACTGGAAATGATATCGTCAAGGCTTAGCCATTCAGTCTTGGAGAATATAAGCTGACGACGGAGATCAAACTCCTGATTTAGGCCATCGAGGAAGAGCTTGCCCACAAACGGTTCAAACCAGGTATGGTGAACAGTCATGTCATTCTTATCAACAGGCTCAAAAGGGTGGTAATAATGCAACTCCCTGTACAATCTCTTCATCTCACCTGCATACTCAGTCACTGATTTCGAGCCTTGCTTCAAGTTAGTCAACTCATGCATGATGCGAGTAGCCTGCATCTTATTTGACTTTCCTGAAAATTGCTTCTCCAAAGCTTTCCACACTTCAAATATAGTAGTCATAGTCTCAACTTGTTCTCGAATAGGTGGTTCCATGCTTCCTAATAACTAGACCAACACTCTATCATTAATCTGTTTTGTGCTAGTGCCACTTTTCAGTTTCTCTTCATCAGCGCTAAGAAATTCTTCATAGCCATGAGAACTCAGAATTAACTGGGCATGACGCGCCCAGCTGATGTAATTGCTCAGTCCAGCCAACTTTACTGGATTAGGCTCAAGTGCATACTTGATTGCTTCAGGAACCACTTTGAGTTGTTTCTATTGCTGCTCAAATACTTTGCTTAAAATCTCATACAACTTATCCACACTAGAATCCCTTGATTTCTCCTTGGTTGGATCTGCCATGACTCACTACAACCCAACCAGGAGCTAGTCACACAGGACTTGATTTTGCAGCACTCCGCTAGCAACAGTACACTAGTACAAAATGTTGATGGCAAGTAGATGTACTTCTACGAGTTGCTCTCAAATGCACACAGGCACGAGCAGAGTATTTTAATCCGGACACCCAGCAATACGAGCTTTCCAGCGGCACTAATCACAATTGTCCAGAGGAAGGCGCACACACTATTTTCTTCTCACACATATGACCAAATGCAGTGACAAAGAAAAGTGAATTGTACTTGTATGCACGCCTGACCAAATCTCACGGGACTAGACCAGGAGAAGCACCAAATGCACGCACCACTATCAATCAGCTAGCCTTGCAATCAATCGGACACCTAGCAAGCTAGCTTACTGCTTGGACATGGGCGACGCAGCATCACCAAGTAATTTCCTGATGGACCAGCCCAAGCATACAACATCCAGCGCAGCCGCACCAGACGGTGGTCGGCGATGCGGCAGGCAACAGTACGCCGGTCGTGGCGCTCCTTCCGCAGCTTCGAGAGAACAGCGGCCGCCGGCGTACGACGGAGATGGGTGCGCAGCAACCAACACCCACAGCCAGAAATCACGGCGACACAGCGCCTCAACCAGCCGCCACCAAGATCAAAATCACATCAGATTAACCTGCCCTGATGCCATGATGAAAATCATGTGGGATTTGTAAGATTTGGGCTAGGGATTGGAGATGGCACGAAGAGGATTTGGGGGAATTCTGGAGCGTTCCTCACCGATCCAGTCTCTCTGTTCTGAGTTATATTTTGTTTGTACACTTTACATTTTAGACCCTATGGAGTCCTCTAATTACATTATTTATACACCAACATACAACAGCTACTTGTCCTGCCACCTCCTGGTGCCATCTCTGTAGCTTAGGCATGTAGTAAAGTAGCATGGTTTCTAGCTTAGGAAAGGAGGGTGGTGGAGAAATAGAGAATTCCCCCTTGTCTGTATCATCATTACGAACGCATATACTTGTCAAACTATCCATTCTATGCAAATCCAAGTATTGGAGAGAGGGCAGCTGCCAGAATGGTGGGAGATCCTTGCAGTTGTTGCATCTACTCAAACAAAGACCAATGAGATGTCCCAACAGTGTAGAGCTGTGCACCCATGATGTTAGCACCAGCATTAGATAAACATAAACCTTCAAGCCTTTTGTGAGGACGATGGGCCTCTAATATTCCTTCTGCCCTAGTATCTTCTTCATATCCAACATCTCTCTCAGGTCCAGACAGAGGTCGATACCAACCGAGTGATAATCGCTTCAAATTATGCTTGGCGGACATATTGCCTTGTTTAGCATTTTCTGCACTATGCACTTTTCTCAAGTCGGTCAAAGCAAGAGCACTGCCTAGATTCAAATCTTTCAGTTGATCAATTCCACGACCTACATCGTCACTATCAATGACAGAACTCGTCAATGTCTGTAGAGAATTCAGTTGACCAATACTTCGTGGCATGTACTTCAAACTAAAACACCGATCGAGGAAGATGTGCCGAAGACTGCTCATATATCTAATGCCTTCTGGTAAATTCTCAAGGTATGTACAACCAATGAGCTTCAATGTTTGCAAGCTATACAACATGGTAGTGGCTTCAGGCAATGCAGATATATCGGAATCAGAACAATCCAGATAACGAAGATGTTTCAAGTTTGTCATGTGTGTACTGATTGAGAATATCTTCAATGCTCGCAAGGACATGAATTTTGACAGGGCCATACTCAGAGACTTGCTCGTATCCCAAGGAGACTCCCCTCGGTCTAATATTGTGCGGGCTCGAGGAGCTAGAATTTTCTTCATGGCTGCAGTAGTATGTTACTGACATAATCAAATGATAGATGTCAAACCTTATGCTGTAATGAACTAGCATGGATTTCTTGATGTGATGAAGATCCTTCGAGAATGGAGCAATCATTTCCACTTACGGATTCAGCAAGATCATGCATGAGATCATGCATCTTGCAAGTAGTTGGTTGATGGATGAACCCATCTTGAAATCTGGAGAGCAGTTCCCTGTCAATCTCCACATCTTGGAGGAAACATCTCCAAACTAGCAAATCAAATATTTGTTGGCCTCTTGTTTCTGACGCAATAAAGTCATTTGCCATCCACAACTGGATTAACTTTTCTTTATCCAATGGACTATCCTTGGGGAAAATGGCACAGAGGGAAAACATATTTTTGCTTCTGATGACAAGTGATCATAGCTTAGTTGTAGTGCAGGTACGATCTTAGTTGTGAGGACATCATTCTTCCAGGCATCACTATCCAGAACAGAAAACCACTGACTGTGATGCTTCGAACAAAGTAAAGCTGCTATGGTCTTGATAGCAAGAGGCAATCCCTTACACTTGTGGACAATACTCTTAGCAATTGAAATCATTTCCTCTTGCTTTTCGACTCCCCTTCCGAATGTGTTTCGATGAAAAAGCTCCCATGACTTATCCTCATCTAGAAGTGATATCTGATGTGGAGGAAGTGTGCCCATTATAGAAGCAACTTGATTGCTGCGGCTTGTCACAATTATAGCACTGCCTGAGACGGCATGTGAGCATAGCAAAGATCTCATGTCATCCCACTTTTGTCTATCTTCATTCCAAACATCATCCAGCACTAGAAGGTACCTTTTCTTGCCCAAAACTCCATGAAGTTCCTTGCGCAGTGCCTCCATCTCGGTGAAATCAGACTTCTTCATCGTTGCTACTTGTATTATAGATCGGGTTATTTCTTCGAGTACGAACTTGTCCGAGACACAGACCCATATGACCAACTCAAAATGATGTGCCACTCTCAATGTGGGTTATAAACAAACTCGGGCGAGACCTAACTTTTAACCCCAGAGCTCAAGACCGAGTGCTCAAGTAGTAGCAGCACCATCGGAATCACTCGCGTGTTGTCGTCGCCACTTTTCCGTGATCCAAAAGGTACATGGGACGTCCGACCGCCGTCACTACACAACCATCCTCTCTATGTCTCCATACTCCCTCCAACAGGTGAAAAGTGTGCATATAAAAAATATTGTATAAATTATGAAGTGAAGTAAAAAAGGCATTAGAAAGATGCAAGACATTATCTCTCTCCTCTTTAATTACCCAATCGCCAATGAGCTACTACCTCGGTCCCGGATTACTAGTCCCGGAGACCAAATTTGTAGGGCAGTGCTTAAAGCCCATAATATCACACTTTAGTTAAGCCCAGTGGTTGGCTATAGTTAGTGCATGTAGAAATAAAGAATACCATGTGTAGAACGTTAGTGGTTTTGATTAGAGCATGGTTAATAATACAACCGACTGCTGGCTATAACAGATTGCCATGTCATTTACAGCCAACATGAATGCGAGGACACGACTCCATATCCTATCTAAACACAATACAACTACAAGTCCAACTATAACCTACCTTGTACACTATATTCGACAAAACCCTAACAAACTCCACCTTGACGAATATTCTCCACCACCTTGAATTCGTCCATGTGTCAAACTTCCATGTACATTGGACTTGAGCCTATCCCATGAGCACCGCTGCTACCCCAAGACTTCATGTGACTCCACCTACAACTTGTAGACCCTCTTTTTCTTGACCACAGTCAACACTTGAGCAAAATTAAGTTCCTTGTTACTCTAGTCCATGCTCCCAACTTCCAGAGTATCCGTCAACGCCATCACACACCGATCACTGACCTGCGTGAAAATGAACTCACATATTGGGTGTCACACATAAGAGTTACCTGAACTTAACATCACCGCTCCTTTCTTGACTGCCTGTCTGAAAATTGAAGGAATTTCACCATTGCTTGTAGTCATCCCAAGTCAAATTTACAGTTGTCTCACCACATGTATGACCACCAGAGCCCTGGCCCGTCTCCATGCCTCGTGCGTACCGCACGCCTCGCTGCTATTACCGCGTCGAGCCTCCACTGTCCCGGTCGAGTCTCAAGGGTCGCGAACCCACACCACTCAACCCCACTACAGAGTACCACCGACCATCACCGACCGATGATGAGTTTCACGCTTCCATCAGACCACTGGGCTCCAGTTCGAACTACGGGTCCCTCGCTTTTTCCCACTAAATAGGCTTCGATTCTCTGGATCCCTACACCGTAACCTCTCAATCCAGCTCCACCTTCAACATGACTCCATGGTAGATGATCAGTCCACCCTCGCGTCCCGTCGACTTCAAGCTCCGTGTGTACACCACCTTGAATCAACCCCACGCCATAGTCTTGTCGAAGTCACGCAAGCCCTCGGGGCCTATGCCACGTGTTTCAACGCCCCAGAAGTCGGTCACCATCAGCATCACGCTCCTACGTCGTCATCGCCGATCCCACCACCGTCTTCTGTACCAACCGACTCGCGTCGATCCGTTAGATTATCTAGTCCGACCAAGCCGAACTCGTTCGACTGCATGACACGCTCGAGGCTCTCAAATCGTCTTCCATGAATTTCCATCCATCACATGATAATTCCATCTTAGGTGAATTGACTTCCGGCAACGCCTTTAAGCATCCCTATTGTACCAACAAATCTTTCACCTTTGTCTGCCATAACCCAAGGTTTTCAGTTTCATGAACTTCTCCACCTCAAACCTGGAACCCGTTGACGTCCTGGTTCTTCCTACAGCTGACCCTGTGAAAAAATTATCTGAGCTTTCCACACGATGCCCCAAGTACACAAACAAAACCTGATGAGGTACACCCGTGTGTACTAATAGCAAAATCCAACCAATCTTGGTCTTCACGTGTAACCGCTCCAGGCACAACTCCAATACTAGCAATTGCCTTGTCAATGCCTCTATTGCTAATTCCCGATGGATGTATCAATGGATATTTCCTTTGCTCGATTTGATCTGCCTCTCGCCATGTCAACATGAGGTCCAAAACAAATCTCGCATCAGCCCCTCACGCACATGTTTCGGCCTAAACTCTGCCCAGCAGCCTGCTTCCGCTCGACCTTGGGCCGCACGCCACTTGGCCCATCTAGCTACTTTAACGCAACATGCAATACGCCATCGTGTCTGCGTACAGCTGCCCCCACGCGTTCCCGATCGATCGAAGAATCGTGTCTTCGGCAGATGCTGCTTTGCTGTTTCTTCTTGTGTTGGATGTGCTGTTGCAACTAATTACATTTCTTCCTGTGTAGACAATCTTCATTGTAGTATCATGCAGCCTTAGAACTGCAACGCACATTGACAATGAGAAGCACAGAGGTTGCCACATGAAAATCCTTACACTTTTCTCCAGAAAAGTACAGAAGTAGTAGTAGTTGTATTTCAGTAATCAAGCAGAAGAGGATATTTGAAGGAGCATATACATATATGTATAAAACACATAGAGAATATGGAGCAGTTTATCTGACAAGTTAACTAATGCATATTGCACTGACTTTGTGTGGCACAGAACTGAGCATCTCAGTCACTAGATTCTTTCATACAGTAACAGTGATTACTTGAAGACTGATCAAGTAGTATACATTGACAGAATTTCAGCCCATAAAGACAAAGCTATGGCCATAGTCTGCTATGAGAAGAGAAAAAAAACGAGTACTCCCTCCGTTCCGAATTACTTGTCGCCGGTATGGATGTATCTAGATGTATTTTAGTTCTAGATACATCCATTTCTGCGACGAGTAATTCGGAACGGAGGGAGTATAATCTATGAGTGGCTGGAAATTCAGTCCTAACCGTTGCAGCTTGCATAGCAGATCAACAATGTTAATAACACTTGTGGAGGAACTAAGGCAAGGTTTCCATGCCAACTGATACAAGCGCTTCCGAGTTTTGACATCCAATCTAGGTAGGTATGTTGCACTCAACAAATACATCAATCCTGGAACGCCACACATAAATAATCCCATGAGGCTGGCATCTCAATCAAAGATCAATGTGAGCTAATGTGAATTTCAATCTCACCGCCAAGTCTTGCCTCTCGAATTACTTTAGCCTTAACCAAATCATGGTAAGCGCCTCCTCTTGAGAAGGCTCCCTCTAAATGGGGGCAGCCCATGACCCATAGGTCCTCGAGGGCAGGGAGCTGCTGCAGGAGTCCCTCCGGTAGTGTCTCTACCCTTGGGCACCACACCATCTTCAACATCCTGAGTGTCGTGACTCCATACATTCCATCTGGAAATGCCACCAGCGCGTTACACCCACTCAGAGTGAGATGTGTCAAATTTTTCACATTCCCAAGAATTGTTGGCATGGACACCAGCTTGGGACAAGAACAGATGCGCAATATTTCAAGAGATGCAGGCAACTTTGGTACCTCCACCAAATTCTTGCAGTCCATAATGTCAAGATACCGGAGTTGAGGAAGCAAGACATTTTCGTCATCGGATATGGTTGATGGAAGTGAACCAGTTAAGTTGGAACAACTAATCAAGTTTAGATATCGAAGACGATTCAAGTTTCCAAGTTCTACCACTGGCCATTGTACTGTATTATTGTTGCCTCTAATCCAGATTGTTTCAACAAAACCAAAATGTTTCCATATATTCCTCTGTCTTTGAGATTGTTCTGCTAAGAAAAGAAATTTGCAATCTACTATATCCAAGTTCTTAATAAATCTGGAAGGTACTCTTTTCAGCTCCTCTTCAAAGCGCTCTACATTGTCCTTCAAACCTTTGAGATTCAGTGTCACATATGAGTCACCAAGCCCCGAGAAATGAAGGTCCTGAGGCTGCCAACCAACTATAGGTTCCACTGAAATGATGCCCTTGCACTCAAGATTAGATTGCACGGACAGATTAATCAAATGGTACACGGGAATGGCGCTTGCCCACTTTATCAGCAGATCTTCAAGCAGCGGGAGCATCTTGGGCATGCTTCGTAGCATTGGGCATTCAATAATTTCTAGCTTCTTGAGCTGAGGGAGTGATACAACCGCTGCTTGTCCAGGCACCTCTATGTGCCATCTCTCTAGCTTAGGCATGTTGGAAAGCTTCATATATTCCAATTTAGGAAAGAAGGGTGGTGGAGTAATACATGATTGCCCACTGTCTGTATCATCATCACCAACACATATACGTGTCAAATTATGAAAACCTTTCAAACTCAGGTACCTGAGGGAGGGACAGTTATATAATGGGGGGAGATCCTTGCAGTTCTTGCAGCTAATCAGATAAAGTTCACTAAGATGTTCCAACAGTGTAGAGTTGTGCATCCATGATGACAATTTAGCACCTCTATAATTAGATAACATTAAAGCTTCAATTCTTTTATGAGGACAAAGGGCCTCTAATATTCCTTCTGCACTGGCATCTACCTCATACCCATCTTGTGTGCTATAAGAAGGTCCATTTTCCCAATCAAGTGACAATCGATTCACATTATGCTTGGCAGACATATTGCTTTGTTTAGCATTTTCTGCACTATGCACTTTTCTCAACTTAGTCAAAGAAAGAGCACCACTAAGATTCAAATCTTTCAGTTGATCAATTCCACAACCTACATCACTATCACAGACATAATTTGTCAATGTCTGTAGAGAATTCAACTGACCAATACCTTGTGGCATGCGCTCCAAACGATGACACCCAAAGAGGAAGATGTGCCGAAGATTGATCATATATCTCATGCCTTCTGGTAATTTCTCAAGTTTTGTACATTGAGTGAGCTTCAGCGTTTGCAAGTTATACAACATTGTAGTGGCTTCAGGAAGTGAAGATATAGCTGAGCAAGAACAATCTAGATAGCGAAGATGCTTCAAGTTTGTCATTTGTGTTATGATTGAATATGTCTTCAATGCTCGCAGTGACATGAAGTTTGACTTGGCCACACTTAGAGGAGTCCCATACCGAGTCTCAAACCACCACTCACTTTGGACTAATATTGTGCGGGGCCGAGGAGCTAAAATTTCCTTCATGGTTGCAATGGTGTTATTACTGACATGATCAAGTGATAAATGTCGAACCCCATGCTGCAATGAACTGGAATATGTGGATCCTTGAAAAATTTCTTCACATGATGAAGACTCTTGTATACTGGAGCAATCATTTCCGATTACGGAGTCAGCGAGATCATGCATGAGATCATGCATCTTGCATGTGACTGGTCGGTGGATGAACTTGTCTCCAAATCCAGAGAGCAGATGCTCTGGAATGTCCACATCTAATTGAATAAAACATCTCCAAACTAGCACATCAAAGATTTGTTGGCCTCTTGTTTCTGATGCAATAAATTCATTTGCCATCCAGAGCTGGATTAACATATTTTTATCCATTGGGTTATCCTTGGGGAAAAGAGCACAGAAGGAGAAGCATATTTTTGCTTCGGATGACAAGTGATCATAACTCAGCTGTAGTGCAGGTACAATAGCAGTAGATGTGAGGATGTCGTCTTTCCAGACATCACTATCCAGAACAGAAAACCACTGATTGTGATGCTTTGAACGAAGTAAAGCTGCTATGGTCTTGATAGCAAGAGGCAACCCCTTACACTTGTGGGCAATGTTCTTTGCAACTGAAATCAATTCCTCTTGCTTTTCCGCTTTCCTTCCAAATGTGTTTCTGTGAAAAAGTTCCCATGACTGATCCTCATTTAGAAGTGATATGTGATGTGGAGGAAGCGTACCCATGATAGAGGCAACTTGATCGCTGCGGCTTGTCACAATTATAGCACTACCTGAGCCAGCATGTGAGTTTAGTAATGATCTCATAGCATCCCATTTATGTCCATCTTCATTCCAAACATCATCCAACACTAGGAGGTACCTTTTGTTGCCCAAAACTTCACGAAACTCCTTCTGCAGTGCCTCCATCTGAGTCAAATCACACTTTTTCATTGTGGCCACTTCTATTACAGATCGTACTATTTCTTCAATAACAAACTTGTCAGAGACACATGCCCATAAGACCAACTTAAAATGATGCTTCACCCTTTGATCATTGTGCACAAGTTGGGCAAGGGTAGTCTTACCAATTCCCCCCATACCAACTATGGGGAGCACCATGACATTATTATCGTTATTGTTCTGGTGGTCGAGCAATATCTTCACTACTTGTTCCTTCTCATCTTGTCTGCCCACAATCTCTGATTCATCGACTTGAGAGTGTGTCTGCGGAAGATCAACACTTGGTGCCTCGACATGTTGGAGGAAGTGAAAATTGTTCATCTCCACGACTAGTTCATCTATCATTTCCAGGGCATCCTTCATCTTCCTGCTCATGGAAAGACGAAAAATAACCGGGCTATTGGCGGTGAAGTAGCTCAGTACCTGGAATGAAACAAATAAAAAAGATATTAAAAGGATTCCATTTCCAAATCCAAACCTTAAATTGAATTTGAATAGCTTCAATTATAAATTAAAACATTATGTTGAAATTATGCAAGAACGTGTGCAGCAAATATTGAAGTATTTGAGGACACATGACAGACTGACTTATGTGAATCTTAGATCAAGTCCTGCTCTTGTGTTCTTATGTTTTGTTGCCTGTAAGGAGGTCCCAGCGAGCATAGGAATTTGTTTACAGTCTAACCAAACTTCACCTTACAAGTGAAAATATAGTGCATAGGAATTTGCAGGATTAAACTGCTCCCGGACGGGGCTGGACTTTGAACAAAGTCAGCCTGTAAATGTAAATCTATGTGATGCTTAGATCTAGTCCTGCTCTTGTGTTCTAATGTAAATGAACTCATCATTGATGTAAATGCTTAGATTAAATCCAGTAGCTCAGAAAGTTTACAGTCTAACGAAAAAGCTCATGATCCAGGTATGTAAAGGAACAAGTTGCTTTCACGGTAAAAATAACTATAGAAACAAAAAACTGAAAGACTTGTCAAGACCCCCATTGTCAATATAAAGAATCAAACATATCTTTACATGTCACACCCCTAATAAGGAAAAGAAAATTTCAGTGACATGGGATAGTAAGTAAGAAAATATCTTCACTAAACAAAAGATCGAGGAAACTTGTTCGGCTAAAAGAATGGAGTAATTGTCGCTTAGAGTTGAAGAACATCTTCCTAACGATAGACAGTGAGGTGTGGAAGCCTTCATGCTAATCTGATAAAGGCATAGATATGGTAGTGTGCAAAAAGATCGATCATATAATGCAAATTCTGAAATCTCATGGACTCATTTGTTTTCAACCATCCGCATCACATAATGAAGATAACCTCTTTCTTACATGCTGCTATATTTGTTTCAAACCTTTAAGCTTGGGGGAGTTGACGAGTGCAAATTATGTGACTATTTTGATATTATTTTTGTGCCTACTCGGTAGGCTTTGTGCAATTTTACCACATCCGCGCACTTCTTTTTGTCATGTTTTCTCAGGTAACACTTTTTGAATCAAATAATACTTTCTGGAAGAAATCCCATGAAAATGGTAGTGAAATACGCATTTAATGTGATAATCATCTATCATAAGTGGAGGGGGCAAGAGGACGAAAGGAGGAGGCGTTGCGCCACCCCTAGAGCAAAAGATGGCGTATCATACGACCGCGACCGCTTGTATGAGTGGTCATATGGAGTGCCATCGCCGTCACCTCATCCACTATTTTCACCCTGTGGAATCTGATCAGGGACCAGACACACACAGAAACAAGAAACTCGTCTAGAAGGAGGAACCTTAGCCTCCGGAGCAATCCAGAGGGAGGAATTGGCAAGGAGGAGGCTGCCGCCTCCCCCACAATCACAAGGGGGGCTTCAACATCATCACCACTGTCACTATCATCATCATCCACTTCCTACTCATTGTAATCTCATGAACCCTAGTGGGGACAACTTGTGTGTTACATGTGTGAATCATTCATGTTTGCCATCACTAGTGCTATGATGTTTGTTGCCTTTATGAGTGAGTAGTTCTCCTAGTTCTTCGGGATATGGATGAACCATAGCGTGTAGTAGATCGTTTGATACTAGGATCTAATATCCTCTTTGCATGTCTATGTTAATGATCTTCTTCATGTTGGGTGAAATCGATCATCCAGTGTATGCCAATTTTGGACAGAAGGTTATTGCTGCTGGCGGATCGGCTGGTTGTCGCGGTGGGTGGCGTGCCATGCCTCATCTCCCTTCGTCCCGGACCGTTGCAGCAGTGGGTAAAACAAAGACCACCTTAGGCTGTGTCCACGGGGACCTTTTTCCTATTAATCACCGTGTGGTAACCGGAGTGGGGCGTATGTGATACGGGGTTGCCGAGTTTATACACGTATCCCGGCTGTGTCCACAAATAGAAATATGCGAAGTGGCTTAGGAATCTGACATAGCATTGTGTCTAGATACCGCTATAGATGCATGCTAGAGGGGATTCCGGACTCCCTAGGAATGCTTTAATCATATTGGTTTCAAGACTCATTTGCTACCCTCTGTATTTACTTTCATTGCAATATTTACCTTTATGCTTTCTACACCGTTTCTATTATAATACTACTGCTTTAGATCACTCTCAACTTGCAGGCACAATATTTAAAAGACGCCGATAAGTGTCACACGTGTGGGCGTTAGGGGGGCTGCCCACACATTTTGTGTGGTGTATAAGAGGAACAGCCCACACACCCATGTGTGGGCAAAAAAAGTAATGCCCACACACTTCTTTTTTCCCCTCCCGATCCCTCTCACACGCGTGCGTGTGGACGAAATAGATAATGCCCACACGCCCCGTACGTCAGGCCTCGTACCTCGTGGTCCCGCACGCCCGCATGACAGTCACCGCGCGTTCCGCAGTTGCCATGGTCCAGACCCTCGTCCATGTTCGTTTAACTGCAGTTGCCATGTCGCTGAACTTCGGTTGCCATGTCGGACAACTACAGTTGCCATGGTTGCTCAACTGCAGTTGCCATGTATGGTCTGATCTACTGCAGTTTCCATGATTACAAAAGTTTAGGAGTTGCCACCCACTAAACACTAGGCAGTTACCATCTAGCACTACAAAAAGGCATGGCAAAAAAAACATGTTCGGGTAAAAGAGAGTTGCCATGTGCTCACAAGCACCCTAGGGCAGTTGCCATGTAAAAGAAGGAGTTGCCATCTGCTTACGTGTACGCTACGGCAGTTGCCATGTACCATGCAAAAACACATGGCAACTCGGGTAAAAAGAGTTGCCATCTGCTTACAAGCAAAGCTAGGGCAGTTGCCATGTACCTGCAGAAACACATGGCAACTGCCAGCTTTGGGTGTGGGCTAGGAGACGAGCGTGTGGGCGAAGTGATAAACGCCCACACACCAGCCTCCTCTGCGTGCATGAAACAAGTGTGTGGGCGAATTGCTAAACGCCCACACACCAGCCCTCCGTGTGGTGAAAAAAAGGACGTGTGGGCGACCGGATGAATGCCCACACACCAGCTTAGTCCTACGTGTCACACAAAAACTGCTAGAACGCGCCAAGATTCATGCAGAATTGGTTGGACGAGGATCCATGCGTGTGGGTGAGTTGCCAGACGCCCACACGTGTGGGCGTTAGACTTTTCGTATTTAAACCATCCAGTATGCAAAAAAATGATTCTTGTGCTCCCTGTGGCATCGATACTCTTACTTTGAAAAGACTACAACAAAACCTTGTGCACTTGTAGGCTATAACCTGGCAGAACTTGGCCTCTGGCTCCTCCCGCGGCATGTCTGTGTAGTGCACACCGGCGAGGAGGGTGGTGCCGCATCGTTCTCCATTGGGGCGTCGTCGGCCTCTGTCTGCTGGACGGCCTGCCAGTCGGCAGCAATGGTGGCCATCTCCTTCTGCTCTGAGGAGAGGGTGTTCCAAAGGGCTTTGCAGCACGATGAGTCCATGGCGGGCGTGGTTGCGGAGAGGAGAAATGGACCGGAGGAGGATGACTGCAACTATGGCCGGGGCTTGAGTTTATAGAGCGGGCGGGAAGGCAATGGGTTGCGGTAGTGAGGTTAATGGTGGGCGGCGGATAGACAGATGGGTGGCGCCGGAGTAGATTCGCCGGCAACCGTATATCATTCATGTAGGGGCGATGGACCGACACGGTGTCGTTTTGAATGCGGAGCAGTCACGGAAAGCGGCACTCTCTCGGCCGGCATGCCGCTTCAATGTTGGCATCAATGAGAGTTCGTGTTGTGTGGCGTGAATGCGGTACTGATGCTGACTGTTTCGAACGGGAAGCGCACGCGGGCGACAATGGTTTTTTTTATGGGCCCGGTTAGTTAGGGGTGGGCCTGGCTGCTGTCCGGACGCCCGCAACACCGTCTAGTTTGTCTCTGATTTATGAAAAAAACATACATTCAAACTGGCAAGCGAATTGATACAGGCTCGTGTTGGATGGTACAACATTAAATGGTTATGGATAGTTTGAGGATGGGCGTTGAGATTACTTAAAACGGAGCTTTGTCTAAAAAAAACCTTAAAACGGAGTTGGCCAGAGTGGTGAGATAAACTAGGATGAGGACGAACCTTGCGTGCCCTGGAGCAGCGGTGTCGGCGGCGGATCTGGGCGGCACGGCGGCGCAGGGCCTCATAGCGAAAGTCGTCGAGGACGTCGTCTGCCTTGTAGACAGCCGTCTTGAGGTCCACCATCCAGCGGCGGACGGCCGGGCTGGTGCGGCTTTTGGCGTCGGCGTCCAGCAGGATATCCTGAACGGCGGCGAGGTGGCGCTCAAGCTTCCCGCGGGACTTTTCCAGCCCCCACGCCCGCATCAACTCGCGCACCAGCTCGTTGCCGGCCTTGGCGGCCATGCTGCCCAGCAGCGGCATCAGCAGGGAGCCCATATCAGTCGCCGGCGCGCGGCAGGTGAGGTGGCACAGGTCAGTCGTTGCTCCGGTATGGTGGTGTCAGACCCCGGCGGTGGGAGTAAGATCTGAGGATAAACTCTCCTGATGTGGAGGCAAATGAACTAGGGGCCGTAGCGTTGAGAAATATAATAGCACATGATTGCAGAGGCTGTCATGTCATGTGGCCACTTGTTGTTGTATATGGTTAAAATGATTACGAACAAGCACTGATTCAAGGACCCGTGCAAATAGGTTTAATAATGCACATCGGTGTCATGAAATTAAGAAACTATAAGCTTGTTGATTAGTGCGGGTAACTACTGCATATATTCATTCATTTCGTGTCAACATTTTGGCGCTTTAGCTTTACCTACTCCCTTACCTATTGTTTAGTTTTCTTGTTATTTATTATACTTATAACCCAGCCGCCAGCTTTGAACAGCCTACCCTACAAGTAAACAACTACCGGGAATGGCTGTTGATTGATCATAGGGGAGATGACACTAACTACTCTTTCCGTCCCATAATATAAGACGTTTTTTGACACTAGTATAGTGTGAAAAAACATCTTACATTATGGGACGGAGAGAGTAGTAGTTTATTCTTACACATATACTTTCTCCATATCAAAATATAAGACATTTTTTATACAAAGGTAGTATGAAAAATGTCTTATATTTTGATACGGAGGGAGTATTCTATACGGAATTATATGTGCCATCCTATGATGCTGAAGTGAAAATATCACTAGCTAACTAATGTGCATTTGATGTGCTTCGCCGTTCCAATGATGTATCATCCGATCGAGAGGCCGGTTAGTAGGGATGTTGGCCGCTAGCTTCTTGTTCTCTTCCTAGCTAAGGTTAGTAATCCAAGCTCACAAAAAAGGTTAGTAGTCCACCTCTCAAGAGATTTAGAATATATGTAAATGAAGCTGATACTCCCTCCGATCCAAATTAATTGTCGCAGCCTCTATACAGCCTTTCTACAATGTTGTATATGGTATTAGAGCAGTTAGAATATATGTAAGGAGTCCCGCTTTGGTACAATCCCTACAATCCCCCACCCAAAACGTATAAAGGGCAATATGGACTTTTGACATGATATACCCACTTTTTATATATATGATAGGCTGTCCGCTAGAACGTATACCCTCTTCATACCCCCGCTTGGGCCGGCCCAGGAAGGTGGCCCCAGTAGCGCTGGCACCTACGATATAGTCGCTAAAAAAACAATTAGGAGCACCTACGATAGGCTGTCTGGGGATGGCTGCAGCTCCACCTTAGAAAGGGGGCTACTTACCAATCAACCTGATAGACGTTGGTGGCTAATAAAGAGAGTGCCACTTTAAGAACTAACTACAACACATAATCCTGGTAGATTTTTGGTTTTTTTATCTTTTCCTGGAAATTGTGAATAACTTCCCTAAAAAAGCGAGTAATTTTTTCAAATCCCACAATTGTTTTTCAATAACTCAAAAAACGTTTTAAAATTCAATTTTTTAAGACCTTGCTGACAGGAACTATTTTTAAAAATCCTAAATATCTTCTGAAAATATGCGGGCATTTTTTGGAATTTATAGAACAAAACTTGTTAATGGGAACATTTCGGAAATTCTGAGAAATTTTTAAAAACCGCGAACATTTTAAGTAATTCTTAAACATTTTTTGAGTTTTGAGAAAAATTGAAAACAGGAACAGTTTTTAGAAAACAATAACCTTTTCTGAAATTCTCGTATATTTTTGGAATTTATGAAAAAATAGGAAAACACGCGCATTTTTTGAATTAAAAAAATAGAACAGTTTGGGAAATACAAACAATTTCAAAAAACTAACATGTTTTTAAATTTCCAATTATTTTGGGAAAATGAACATTATTAGAGTGTTGAGGAAAAAATTGTGAACGGCAAGATTCTTAACATTCAGAACAATTTCTAGAAAAAGAATATTTTTTTGAAATCCTGTACATTTTTTGCATTTATAATTTTTTTGAAAAGGAACACTTTGTAAAATACTGAAGAACCTTTTAAAATCATGAGCCAAATTTTAATTTTCCAAAAAAAATTGAAATCACAAACAGTTTTGTAAAAGGAAAATAATTTGAAAAGAAAACATAGAAACGAAGAAGGAAACATGAAAGCAATTTAAAATAAACAAAAAATGAAAACAAGAAAAAGAAAGAGAAAAACGAAAAACGGAAAAGAAAGTAAACCTGGAAACCGTTAAAAGAAAAATAAAAAGCGGGAAGCCTCCCAATCTGACGCATTTTGCGGTTTTCATTGTTTTTTTCCTTTTTTTTCTTCTCCTTTTTGTTTTTTGATTTTATATTTTTTTCGTTTTTCTTCTCTTTTTTCATTAATTCATCTTTCTTCTTTTTGTATGTTATTATTATTTTTTGAAACCTTTAATAAAATATTTTTTGGAATACGAAAGTAGAAATTTGAAGTAGCTGTTATAAATTATGAATTTAAAATATTTTTCCTTCAAATATTTACTAAATGATTTGAAAACATTAATTGTTTGAGGCCTTCGTCACATCTTTTGTTTCATCACTTTGATTTGGTGGGGCTTAGTTGTTGGCTAGAATCCAACCCCCTAACCCCCATAGCTATGTATGAGAGTACAGGGACATTTCGTGAAATTCTATATCAACTTTTAAAATTTCTATTGAAAAAATAATATGCTATTCTAAAAAAAATTGCACAGGTTTAAAAAAGAATAATAAAGTTCAAGGAGAAAATCAATTAATAAAAAAGAGAAGAAAAACAAAAAAATAGAGAAGTAAAAATGCTTAGCCCTAGAAAATAAATAAATTCAAAAAAATATTCGCAAATATGAAAAATGCGGGCAAATTTGAAAAAGTGTTCGCATCTTCACCATGTGCATGCCCACCTGTTGACCAAAGTTGATGCCCACCTATTGACCACCTGTTGGCCAAGTTTTATTTCTAATAAGAGCATCATATTCATCATTCATAGCCATTTTCCATTTTCTGTCATTTAAAGCTTCCTGCAAATTTCTTGGCTCACCAGTGATTGTCAATCCTCCAAAACGATGTTTTAACTTTTCATACCTAACCGTACCATCTGTACCAACCCTAGATATGGCTAGCTCCAGTGCCGCCGCCGCCTTTCCTCTCATTCCCATCGCTGACAAGCTTCACCGTGGCAATTACCTGGTGTGGCGCGCGCAAGCCCTAGCCACCGTCCGAGGAGCGCAGCTGATCGACCACCTCAACCCCGAACATCCGTTCCCGAAGCCCAAGCTTGCTGACAAGGATGGCAAGCCAACCGATGTGCCCATGTGATGATCGCACTAGCGCAAGACTCTCAGGTGCTGAGCTTCATCTTCAACTTGATCTTAGCCCATGTCATGATCCAGGTCGCCCACTGCACCAAGGCCGCGGCGGCATGGACCGCCATCAGGGAGATGTTCCTCTCCCAGACGCAAGCCAACATCGTCAACACGCGGATCGCCCTCTCCAACACCAAAAAGGGCACCGCGACCATCGCCAACTACATCGGGCGCATGAAGGCGCTGGGCGACAAGATGGCTTCAGCAGGAAAGCCGCTCAACGATGATGACATGGTATCCTACATCCTCGCTGGACTAGACTACGACTACATCTCGTTTGTCTCTTCCATCTGTGCTGCGGGGACCGAACCAATCAAGGTAGCAGAACTCTACTCTCAGTTGATTGGCTTTGAAAAGCGCCTTGCTACGTTCGAAGGTGGCAACCACTCCTCCCAGTCCTCGGCCAACGCCATCTCCCGTGGCCGTGGTGGTTTCGGCCGAGGTGGAGGTGGCCGCGGAAATGGTGGTCGTGGCAACGGAGGAGGTGGACACGGCAACAGAGGCCGTGTCAATGGAGGTGGTGGCCGTGGCAATGGAGGCCGCGGCAACGGCAACGGAAACGGAGGAGTTGATGATCTTCCTGAAGTCACTTGCCAGATCTGCAAGAGGCAAAACCACACCGCCCTCGAATGCTATCACCGCTTTGACATCTCCTTCACCAAGAATGACAAGAGCGCAGGGTCGGCCACCACTTCTTCCTACGGGGTGGACACAAATTGGTACCTTGATACAGGGGCTACCGATCACATCACCAGCGAGCTTGAACAGCTGACGGTTCGCAACAAGTACAACGGCAATGAACAAGTCCACACTGCAAACGGAGAAGGCATGAAAATTAGTCATATTGGTCAATCTACTATTCGTACTCCAACTCATGATCTTCATCTAAAATACATCTTGCATGTACCTGATGCCACCAAAAATCTAATTTCCGCTCATCGTTTGTCCACTGATAATCACACCTATCTCGAAGTTCACCCAAGTTTCTTTTTTGTTAAGGAACAGGAACGAGGAAAACCCTTCTCCGGGGCAGATGTAGACGTGGTCTTTACCCCCTTTCATCGACTCCTTTGAGTTCAAGCAAGCAAGTTTTTGGCGTCAATAAACTGCCCACCGAGAGGTGGCATAGCCGGCCAGGACACCCTTCATCCACCATAGTGCGTCATGTCCTTAGCCAAAACAACATTCCTTTCTCAAGTAGTGAATTGAATAAAGAAGGTGTTTGTGGTGCATGCCAAATGGGCAAAAGTCACCAACTTCCTTACCCTAGTTCGATGAGTGTTTCCAAAGCTCCTTTAGAGCAAGTTTTTTCCGATGTATGGGGGCCTGCCCATGATTCTATCAATAAGAAAAACTATTATGTCTCATTTATTGATGATTACAGTAAATTCACAAGGATATATCTCCTTAAACACCGATCTGAAGTGTTCAAAGTTTTTCATGAGTTTCAAAATCTTGTTGAAAGGTTATTCAATAAGAAAATCATCACTATGCAAACAGATTGGGGTGGCGAGTATGAGCGCCTTAATTCCTTCTTTCGCCAGTTAGGAATTACTCGCCATGTCTCCTGTCTGCATGCTCACCAGCAGAACGGATCAGCTGAAAGGAAACATTGATACGTTGTTGATGTAGGCCTCTCCCTCTTAGCTCATGCTTCTATGCCCTTGAAATTCTGGGATGAAGCTTTTCTTTCGGCCACATATCTGATAAACTGCACCCCTAGCAAAGTGATTAATTTTGAAACTCCATTAGCTCGTTTGTTTCAAGAGAAACCAAATTACCATTCACTTCGCGTTTTTGGATGTGCCTGTTAGCCAAATCTTCGTCCATACAATTCCAAAAAATTAGCCTTCCATTCCAAACTGTGTGTATTCCTTGGATACAGCAACCTTCACAAAGGTTTTAAGTGCCTAGACGTTGCTGCCGGACGCGTTTGTATATCTCGTGATGTCATATTTGATGAGACAATTTTTCCCTTTGCGTCCTTAAACCCAAATGCAGGCACCCCTCTTCGTTCCGAAATACTGTTGCTTCCTGAAACATCTCGCTCTGATACCATGAAAGAATTGGTTGAAGTGTATGCCTTTGGCAGGGACGCGCTGCGTGTTATATAGAGATCGATAGGTCATAGGGTTTGGGGTTCGGTAGAGCTGGATTGATCCTCAAGAAAGGGTATACAAGATGAGGATAAATCCTAACTACCTAACCACCTGATTACAAGTTAACTCACGCAACAGCAGATCCTACCAGAAGTATGTACGGCTTATAATTAATTATACCGTATATACATATACAATACTTTCTAACAGACCCTACACAGCCACACGGTTCTGGAAAAACCGATGTGTGCTCGATGGGCTTCCTTCGGTCTTGGCAAAACCGGTGGACTCATCGCCGACAGCACCCTCTGACATCTGCAAGGTGCATCGTCCACATCTGCAGCTTCGTCATAGTGATTTTTTTGTGCGCCTCCAGGCTTTGTGCGGCTTCATCATCCACGACGACCACATCATCAACCACGACTGCCTCGACCACGGCTACATCACCATGTTCGGCTACCTCGACATCGACATTAATGGCTTTGTCTACAACAACTCATCGGTAACAATTCCAATCAACAGCGTCCGCGTCATCACTAGTATCCACGCCACTCCCGCTGTGACTGCAGGAGGGAATTGAGGAGAGACAAGGAAGGCACCAAAAGGGGACGCGGTCACCACCGTAGGTGCCGGCCCATCAGAGACACGGTTGATGATGGCGCAACGGAGAAGACAACAGAAGCGCAAAACTTCAAATTAAGTCGCAATCGTCCGCTTCACTCCCGCTACGACTGAGGGGGAATGTTAGAATATAACCGTGTTTAGTTAGAGATAAGGAGAGACCGAGACAGAATTAGTTTTAATATACTGTGACTTGTCTTCTACTCCAAGTCTCACTGCACGTTGTACTCTATATATACCCCTACGAGGGTCAGATTAATAACACAACAATATTGCCATCCTATATTTTCTACATGGTATCCGAGCCAATAGGTCTTAAGTTCAAGATCCTGCCAACGCAGTATTAAATAAGACAATTCTGCAGCCTACATAGATCCCACATCCAAGGACTAAAATAGACTAGACGTGAAGGGGAGTGTTAAAATATATTGCCCGCCTCTCTCCATCGGTTCAAACTTTTAGATGAGTTGGCTGGAGCATGAATTCAATAGCTCTCTCTCTCTCTCTGCTTGTTTTGCAGATGCTGGACGTAATGGACACACAGGCCCTGTTTGGTTCGGCTGTGGATTTCTAAAAGCAGCTGTGAAAAATCTGCTGTGGAAAATCTGATGTGAAAAAGATGTAGGTCATTTGGCAAACCAGCTGATACAGCCTTTTCAGATTTTGGCCCGCAGCGGAATTAGATTTTGGAAAGCACGTCCTGGGCTGCTTCCGCTTTTGGTTCAGATTTTGGCAGCGGATTTCTGGAATCGGATTCTGCTGCGTTCGCCTTTTGGTTCAGATTCTGCTGCGCGGCAGCGGAATCTGTCGATAAAACCTGAACCAAACAGGGCCACAAGCCAATAAGAAAAGGTACTAGGAGCAGATCTGGTTTTGCTTTGGGGAAGTCAATATTCAGTCAGCTGCTGAGTAATTGCTAACATTGTTGAATTAGACCATCAGCAGACCATCTTATGAAACTGGTATTATGATTTGAATGGAAACTGAATTCCCTTGGTAAAATACTATTAGCACAGCCATGCTGCCACCTTTTGGTCAGATTTAGTAAAGCAATATGTTTTTCTTTTTTGTTGGCCGCCTCCTTTGCTGTCTCACTTCTTTTGCAGTTGGTCGACAAAATGGACACACGGGCCAACAAGAACAGATGAAAACAAGAGCAACAAGAGCCAGCCAACAAAAACAAATGCTCACTCAGGAAAGACTGAACCAACAACAAATGTCTGCTCTTGGCTTTCTCTTATGATGTCCAGTTACTAGCAGCTGCTAGGGCACACACTTCGAACACCTACTATATAAACTGCTGATGGCTGCAACAGATTTACTCTTAGCAGTTATGCAATACACCAAGCTAGGTATACTCTTAGCAGTTTTGGCTTTGTACACATGTATGTCGTCAATATTCAGAAGAGAGAGTAAAACAAAAGCACACCAGTAGAAACTCGATCTACAGCTGTATACAATACCTAACAGTGGAACCTTTTCAATAAAGAGTGTATCTATTAAAGCTGAGAACTGAGAAGAAAAGACTTAGAAGATCTAATTTAGTGATGACTGTTTGCGGATCAGTCCATTGCTGCTAACTGTGGCAGCCTTCATTCTGCATTTTCACTCGGGCCATCATGCTATAACGGACGTTTGTCCCCTCCTCGATCGGACCATCCACTAACTGAACTTAACTGAGCCATGCTGTGCTTCAGTTCTTCAGACTACATTTCTTCGGTGAAGCTTTGGATGTGGTCCTGACAGCAAGTAACTCAGGTTCCGTAAAGAAATCTTCAACTTCAGTGCCCTCAAGAAACTGACAGCAAGTAACTCAGGCACTCACTGTTGGAATTATGTGTCCTGCAACTATATTCAAATTATTAAAAATTATTAATATTCAAAGTACCTCATTATGAAATTTATATACATGTACTTATGCATGAAATTACTTTACATGACTATCATGAAATTATTACTTGCTGCACGTACTTAAGTTTTATATGCTTAAGGAAGCTGGTCAATTATCAGTGGAATACAATATACTATTTATACTGGAAAGACTACTCGGATACACTAATGATTGGAAGGAGCTAGATCGTATAATTAGGTTACAACCCTAATGTTGATATACATAACTAGAGGAATTTACACTCTATTATGATGCGTTGCTCACAAGCGCGTGCTCCGGGGATATAACGGGTAGAATCCGTTAACAGACAAATATGATCGTGGTTGGTAATTTGATCTGGACTCTATACCGGAAACTAGTTGAAAAAACTAGGAATTTTATCTGTATAAAAGATGAACTCTTTAAAAAAACAGTATAAAAAGGTAATAGAGAGTAGACCACAAACCCTAAATTTCTAACATTGATATCATAGCTAGGTTTCGCCGCCGCTGTCGTTGCTGATGGGGTGCGTGCTCCGCCGAACTCTGTGCCGCGTGTGCTACTGCTGCTGCTATAGATCAGGCATCACGATGCATCAAGCCAACACTACTCGATCTTTCCCGTACGCACAGGGAGACACCGGCTTTACCGGTCTACGCGGTCTCCTTGCCGGTTTCTGCTCTATTGCCGGCCGTCATCGTCGTCCGCCGCAGCCCTCGGCTCTACTACGTCCTGTCATCAAGTCAACCGCGCGCACTACCCGGAAACTCGTTTTCTGTCGAGTCCCCATGTCCACGATGAGCTGACCCTTATCGAGCTCGCGGAATCCAACGTCCATGCATCTGCAGCCATGTACTACTACTACTACTTTTATTTGTTATTGCTGCACGTAGAGCAAACGTAGCCTTTGATGGTTACGTAGATCAGTCTGAAATAATTCACGGGGACCAAGAAAAAGGTGCAAACAGGTGCTAGCCACTCAGAATCCCAACACGTGTTGTTCGGGGCTGCGTTCGTCGATCTGGAAAAGCAATTTTTTTTCTTTGGGCGCATGGATCGAGGATTGTTGGTACTCCCTCGGGTCCTTTTTACTCTGCACATTGGATTTGACGAAAATCAAACTTAGCTAAGTTTGACCAAATTTATATTAGAAATTATTAGCATCTATAATATCTAATAAATATAATATGAAAATATATTCCGAGATGAATCTAATGATATAGGTGTTGTTATGTAAATGTCAATAATTTTTTATATAAACTTGGTTAAAATTGGATGAGATTGACTTCAGACAAACCTAATATGCAAAGTAAAAAAGATCGGAGGGAGTACTACTACATCTTGCATGCCCCTGGATCGAGCGGGCTCGTCATCCTACGCTGCGATCAACCGTGGCGATCCCGCCGATTCCACCGCCGACGGAAACTTTCTGCTGCTTGGTGTTTCAGTGTGCAACACGCCGGTACTAAACGTGGATCGAACAGCTGGAAGGCATATCTGCACACTCTTTCTACCGCGGATGGAAGGGAAAAAAAAGGGGGTCCAGGTCCGGAGGCATTGGCTTGGGCAATCAACTGCTGCCAGCATTGCATCCACCCCGTGACTCGAAGTAGACCAACCGTAAGGACTGGCAGTACTATACTTCATCTGAAGGAATTTGCTAGTATGGATATATTTTTTGTTCCTCTCCAATTGCTACGTGTAACACAAGATCATCAGAATTTCTTTTCCTACTTTTGCTTCTACTGCTGGAGTGCCAAGACGTGTGGTGCTTTGGTATATGAGGAAAGCAAATAACACGAAAGTGGAACGAACTTATGCAACCAACGGCCAGCCTGCCGGAAGGAACACACGGACCAAACGCACCCATACTTTTATTAATTTTATTTGATCATTGACTTTTTTTTCTCTGATTTGTTGCATGTAATTCATGACAAGGAGATGATATTTACTCCTCGAAAGCATACTAGTCCCTAGAAAAGGAAATCAGAGGACTCCAAATCATGGATGCCTGGATGGACTGGAAATTACTTCAGTGAAAAGATAGCATGGAAATTATGCATATCTAGAAAATATCTTATTACCGAGGATCACTTGTTTGTGGAGGAAGATGAGAGTCACTCTGAGGAGAAGGAAATTTTCTCTTCATTTGTCGGTATTATTGTTATTGGACACTCTGTGAAACTTCAATGTGAAGGGATTTAATTTATTGCTCTATCTTGCAACCCATTGATTATGAAGTACTATTTGTAAAAGGAAGAGTGGAAATATTGCTCAATATTAAAATTAGTGCACTATTGATTTTTACACAATGGTCTTTTTCTTGTCCATTGGAAGTTGGCAACCCATATTGTTTATCTGGGGAAGATAACTCCACATGGAGGAATACCTTCAATGGGAACACATGCTTGGAATATTATTATGTACATCATCAACAACTTGGTCACATATCTTGAAATTGGATCAAGAGGCTTATTAATTCTGGAATCTTAAACTTTAGTGGGAGGACTATGGTACATGTGAGGCATATATGATTTTTTAATACACCTTGATTATTAAGGTGGAAGGAGATGAAAGGGCTTCACATCGGGTTTTTTTATATACTTATGTTATTTCTTTGGACATCCCCATTAGAAGTCAGATTATTTATTTCATCTCACTCTTCGATGATTACACTTTTATATGGTTATGATTATATTTTATTATACAAGTCGGAAGGTCTAATTGTGCTGGTCACATGTTATACTGAAGTGGAAAATTAGTTGATTAAATAATATCATAGTTTTAACAACTGATTGGTGGGGGAAGTACACTTCAGGAATATATTGTTTGGATGTAATAAAGAGCATGGAACTATTCACCATTGTAATATACCGTACACTCCATGATTGAATGGAGGAATTGACTGTCTTGTATACTCCCTTGTTTCTTTGAAAAGAAGCATTGCATACTATCATTTGTTGATATCATTCTCCATCTAGTACAGTCACTTGACTGAAAGGAAATCTTTGATTTTGGCATGAAATTTTCAGTTATTACAAAGCGCACACTAGGAATTTTTTTTATGGTTATTCTAGTGGATCAAAGGGTGTTTCCTTAGTTATCTGGAAAAGAATACTGGTGGAAAATAGGAACACAATCATTTTTATGACCAAGGGTTGAGTTATTGACATTCATACTGGAATATAATCTTGACCCCAAGGAAACTACAAGTGACACTCCCCACATGACATGCTTAGCATAAGTGGGAGGAATTAACTTGGAATATCATGTCTGAATAATTGTTGTGTGTTGTTGGGGGATGTCACTCTAAATTTTAGAGGAATCACTAAATTCTCTTAAATTTTTTTTTTGCAATGTCAACTATGGGTGGAAGAATTGCAGGAAGGAATAAACTCAAATGAGGAAGAGCATAGTTTGGGAACTGAATATCATACCAAATAACCGCAAGCCTATTGTCTGGAAGTGATTTTTTTTGTAAGGATGATTGGCTCACTGGAATATTATAATGTCACTCTTGTTATTCAATTATTCACACAGAGGGAAATATACTTTGTGGAAAATCTCTCTCCGGGAATTTTGGGAAAGAGGAACTAAAGACATGATTTCCTAATTTAGTATATTAATGTATTGTCTTATAACAAGCTTCACATCAATGGAATAGCAGGTCTTGTGGTTTTCTAAATGAAGTGAAAGCTTGGTCATTTTTTTTAACTTTCATATGAAAGGAACATTTGAAACATCCTATGTTTTACGGGTGGAAATACATAGAAAATATTTTGATCTGCTTGTCTATGAAAAATTGCAAATTTGTTAAAATACCTTTGATAAATGGAATCATACTCAGTGAGGAATTATATTTGAACTGCTAAGGAAAAATGTGATAATAAATGGTACTGGAATTCGTATGTATCTTCATTATATTATCATACCTTAGCTACCGGAATTTATGCTGCATTCAAGCAGTAGACGGAAAGACGAGCAGCTAAGGGAATCTCACACATCATATAAGATTGTGAAAAGTGCATCACAACATGTCACTTGTTCTGAAATTTATATTAAAGATAAACACATTGAGGAAACTATTACTCTATCTACAAGATGAGAAATAAGTCCAGGTACGCATGTTTAATTTTTTTTTGTAGTACTAATATGGTGCAGGTTCACTGACCGAAGTCAGGAATTTCTTTCAACACATGGTTAATTATGGAACTTCATTTACTGATTGGATTTGACATTTATGTGTTTTTGAAAATTTATTCAACATTGTTATCTTATACTTGACTCGATGTGGAATTGATCATATTATTATATATGTGATGGAAAATAATTGATGTGCGATTTTCACTTGAGGAAACAAAATACTCAAGGTGCCTATAAGGTGGAATTACACTCGAGGAAATAATACTTGAGGCGCCAAGGACAACTATGCTGGAATAATTAGGCAGAAACTAAAGGTCTCTAGTGATCTTAAGTGTCACAGCAAGGAAACATATTGAAGGGAAGTATCACCACATATATAATATATATTTGTGGGTTTTCAACGTAGTTTTAATATGATTGTTGATCCCTTGACTAAGCCTTTTAGTCAGGAGGTATTTGGCAAGCATGTTAAGGCTATGGGTTTACGAATATTTGAATGATCGTTTGGGACAAGTGGGAGATGTTGGAATTATGTGTCTTGTAACTATATTCAAATTACTAGAAATTATTAATATTCGGAATACCTCATTATGGAATTTATATACATGTACTTATGCATGGAATTACTTCACATGACTATCATGAAATTATTACTTGCTGGAACGTACTTAAGTTTTATATGCTTAAGGAAGCTGGTCGATTATCAGTGGAATACAATATACTATTTATATTGGAAAGACTACCTGGGTACACTGATGATTGGAAGGAGCTAGATCGTATAATTAGGTTACAGCCCTAATGTTGATATACATAACTAGATGAATTTACACTCTATTATGATGTGTTGCTCACAAGCGCGTGCTCCGGGGACATAACGGGTAGAATCCGTTAACAGACAAATATGATCGTGGTTGGTAATTTGATCTGGACTCTATACCGGAAACTAGTTGGAAAAACTAGGAATCTTATCTATATAAGAGATGGACTCTTTGGAAAGACAGTATAAGAAGGTCCCTACCCCCTAGCCTCAGATATGCGAATTGTGAGCGGCACCACGGATAAGCGCAGAGGAATAGGGGGTAGACCACAAACCCTAAATTTCTAACACTCACCACTAACTAGCAGTACCCTATGAATACACACCATCTTGTCGTGTGATAAACCAAGAGCGCCCTGAAGACACACCAGCTTGAGAGCAGAATTACATCAGTAACACGAATAAACTTGAAAAGCGTTTTTACTCGTTGGTGAGCCCATGACGACAGTTGTTGAGACTGCCACTGCCACTGTCAGTAGTAGAGCTACTTGCAGGGTTAATGAGAAACATTGAGGCTTTGAAGAAGCTTGAGAAGATGAGCTTGTACAACTTTCAGTATTATTGCATCAATAACTGTAACACAGCTTCATCGCATACAAATTCCTAGACTTTTATCCTCTCGGTTTTACAGTAGTAAAATGTTCAGGTTTGACGGTACTAGTGTTTAGTAGTGGAAGCTGTACACAACTCTCAATTTCAGCACATACTTGGTATCTGTGGCAGTGCTGATCTAATCAGGCAGATTATGTTGTGTTCACATAATCACATCTTCTGCTTTACAGTAGCCTACAACAGACATGAGCGCGAACTCCATCAAACTCAGCTATTAGCAATGCCATGATACCAGTTTGTTGTTAGGAATTAGCACACAAATGCACTTGTGATTAACTGAAAACTGAAGGAAATGTGCTCTGGAGGCAATAATAAAGTTGTTATTCATATTTCCTTATATCATGATAAATGTTTATTATTCATGCTAGAATTGTATTAACTGGAAACTTAGTACACGTGTGAATACATAGACAAAACAGACTGTCCCTAGTATGCCTCTACTTGACTATCTTGTTAATCAAAGATGGTTAAATTTCCTAGCCATGGACATGTGTTGTCATTTGATGAAAGGGATCACATTATTACAAAATGATGTGATGGACAAGACCCATTCGTTAGCTTAGCATAATGATCGTTAAGTTTTATTGCTATTGATTTCTTCATGACTTATACATGTTTCTCTGACTATGAGATTATGCAACTCCCGAATACCGGAGGAACACCTTGTGTGCTATCAAGCGTCACAACGTAACTGGGTGATTATAAAGATGCTCTACAGGTGTCTCCAAAGGTGTTTGTTGGGTTGGCATAGATCGAGATTAGGATTTTTCACTCCAAGTATCGGAGAGGTATCTCTGGGCCCTCTCGGTAATGCACATCACTATAAGCCTTGCAAGCAATGTGAATAATGAGTTAGTTGCGGAATGATGCATTACAGAACGAGTAAAGAGACTTGCTGGTAACAAAATTGAACTAGGTATGATGATACCGACGATCAAATCTCAGGCAAGTAACATACCGATGACAAAGGGAATGATGTACGTTGTTATGCGGTTTGACCGATAAAGATAATTGTAGAATATGTAGGAGCCAATATGACCATCCAGGTTCTGCTATTGGTTATTGACCGGAGATGTGTCTCGGTCATGTCTACATAGTTCTCGAACCCGTAGGGTCTGCACGCTTAACTTCGATGACGATTTGTATTATGAGTTATGTGATTTGATGACCGAAGTTTGTTCGGAGTCCCGAATGAGATCATGGACATGACGAGGAGTCTCGAAATGGTCAAGAGGTAAAGATCGATATATTGGAAGGTTATATTCGGACACCGGAATGGTTCCGAAGTGTTTCGGGTATTTTCCGGAGTACCGGGAGGTTACCAGAACCCCCCGGGAGAGTAATGGGCCTTAACGGGCTTTAGGGGAAAGGAGAGAGGGGCCTCAATGGGTGGCCGCGTGCCCCCCCATGGGCTGGTCCGAATTAGACTAGGAGGGGGCGGCGCACCCCCCCTTCCTTCTCCCTTCTTCCCCCTTCCCTCCTCCTAGTTGGAATAGAAAAGGGGACGGGGGGGGGGGGGGGGGGGGGAGGGGGAATCCTACTTGGACCGGGAGTCCAAGTAGGACTCCCCCCTTGGCGCGCCCCCTCTAGGGTCGGCCTCCTCTTCCCCCCTCCTTTATATACGTGGGAGGGGGACCCCAAAGGCACGCCAAGTCTTCTCTTAGTCGTGTGCGGTGCCCCCCTCCACAGTTTACCACCCCGGTCATATCGTCGTAGTGCTTAGGAGAAGCCCTGCGTCGATAGGTTCATCACCACCGTCATATACCCCGACCGCATCATCTACTCCGACAACCGCGGGTGACTGGCAGCGCAACCGTCATCGAGTTCTTCTCTGCTGGCCCCTCTGACTTCTCCGACATGGCGTACGGCTCGTGCAGGTCCCAGTCTACGCATGCCCGGTGCTGGCAACACCGTCGCGTGCCTTCGTCTACGACTTGTCCCCGGGCCTGGCAAGCCTGGTGCGGCACTTCGTCAACTTCGTCTTCGTCCGTGTACGCATGCCCGGTGCTGGCACCACCGACGTGTGCCTTCGTCTATGATGTGCCCCGGGGTTGGCAACCCCGGTGCGACGCGTCGTCAACACCATTCTCCTTCCTGGCGCACCACTTCTTTGACACCACTGCACCCATGACTAACTCGGTGCCTCCTTGCGCCCGCGGCTCCATGGCGACTTCATCGACACCGGCTACCCCGACTCGACATCGACCATGGCATTTTTCGCACGGCTACATCGACCACGACTCCACCACCTACGCTCTAGGCTACCATGACAAACGGCACAAAGGGCTACCGCCTTGCTTGAGCAACCTTGTCGGTTGCCACTCCAGCCACGACTCCGCGATGCGTCAACCGTTACGACTATGGGGGGGGGGGTTCCGTCGGCTTGCCTTCGGATTCTTCTCCAGTCTCACCATCTGCGTCGCTACCGTTGTGACTGCGGGGGGATGTTGAGTAACGTGATTGTATTAGGAAACATAGGTTAGACTAGGAAATATTCTACCTTGCCTTGTACTCCTATATATATGCCCACGAGGCTCAAGCAATACATCAAACTATTCCACCAAATCCCTCTCTCCCTTCTAACAATGCATAACAACTTTGTTTGCAATCTTATTTCACAATAAGAGAATGAATGCAACCTTATTTCTGCTTGTAATCTTATTTCACTGTAAGGGAATGAGTGCATTCTTATTCCAGCCCCGGTGGCTTATAATTTTCTGACCTCGTTTTCACAGAGCTTGTGTAAGTTAGTGAAAATGCAACTTTAGTTATCAATTGATTATTTCTGCACCTGCCTTGCGATTCTGTCTAGGTTTCAACTGAATGAATTGCCCTGCTTGATATTAGTTGTGTTGTATGGTGTGTGTGCGTGTGGGTGGGTGGGTGGGTGGGTGGGTGGGGGGGGGGGGGGGGGGGGTTTCAGAATGTACTCAACATATTCAGGTCAGGTCAGAGGAGAAGCAATGGGGTGTTCCCAGTTATGATTTATACGCTGCAAGACCGTACTAATTGTAAACAGCAGTCGTACTGACAGCAGTTCATCTTGTCATTGTGTACTGACAGTGACACATAACACAATTTGCATGGAAAGTGTGCGAACATGCTGCAACTTGCTGTAGCCTTCACTGCTTCTTCCAGGATGATCGATGCAGCGAATTTGCATGCCGCTTGGTGTCGAGTTGGCGTTGACAGTAATAAGATGGCCGTGCGCGTGTGTTTACCAGCATTCATCAGTGAAGATAAAAAGAAAAATGAAAGAATGGCATTGGTTGCTGAAACAGAGTCTCAGACACTTAGACCTGTGAAAGGCATATGGTCTGTTTCGTTAACTGATGTTTGCATATGCGCTTCAGTTGTTCTTCAGTGAAGCTTTTCTTTGGCTGGAGATGATGATATTCTTTTGTCGCATCTTCCTTCCTTTGCTGCTTGGTGTGTCAGCTTCTGCTTCTTCAGTTGGTAGCAGTGTCAACTTCTTCTTCTTCAGTTAGCGTACCGCTTCTTTGTGCGCCTGCTCCCAACCGTCGATTCCAGATCCAACCGCCGCCTAAATCATGTACCACTTGAATCACTCAGCATGTCGCCATTTGAATTTTCCCAAAGGAGACACTCTGTTTACTTTTAGTGCTTTTATATCGCCTTTTCAGTTTTGTGATGGCTATAAGACCCAGGATTTGGAGCCCAAGAGTTCAGCTGCTCCGTACTTGCATTAAAACCCCTGCCTAGCCGCCGTGTTCCGACTGTGAGTGTCTCACACCTGTGAAACCATAGCCAAAATTGCTGCCCTAAAGTTGGCACTGACATTTTTCAGTTAAACATTCTTCAGTACTTGGGTTAAAGAGAGGTATTCAGTAATAACACTTTACTGTAATACATTCTTCAGTACTGACATATGGTTTATAACATCCCAGCTTCACTGCCACTTGTACAGCAGAGTACTCTGTCAAACATTTCATCATATTTCTTTCAAAAAAAAAAAAATAGTCAGGTGAAAATATACTCGAGTGAAATCAACAGAGTACTCTGTCAAACAAGAGAATATCTTTCGAAGTATTGTACTCTATACTCGGGTGAACCCCTTTCCTCAAAAAACAAAATTTTCTTTTTGTTTGCTGTGATGCCAAACTGCCAATTTACATATCTTTCATATGCGAGTCATGCTGGCCCCACCCATTGGAGTTTGCTTGTAGTCAAGGGCTTGATTGTTGAAAGCACCACCCATTGGAGTTTTCTTTAAGTTGGCCCCTCCGGCTGCTCCTCGGCAAGCAGCCGGGTGGGTGGATGGGGTTCTAGCCTAGTTGAAAATCGGCGACTACCTGGCTGCAGCTCATGTCCGACCACATGTTCAAGAGCGTGGTGGCAAGCTCTTGAAATAAATAAAAGATGCAATATTTTTACTACCCTTCCAAGTTATACACACAGGCAAATGGTGGAATCATGGATCGTCTTTGTCGTTGCCTGCTGCTCCTCCACTGGCAGTGGCATGTTTGTTGCCATGGTTACCGGATGCTGAGTTGTTGTCTTTAGTGGTAACCTTTCGATGCTGAGTTGTTGTCATTTGTTGGGAGTAGCTTCCATTATACCCGTAGCACTTGTTCCGTGCATTCTACCGGGTCGTGCCTATAGTCGACCAAGCACCACCCACTGCAGACACTGTGCATGCATGCATGGGGCCTCAGCTGCAAACTTGCTCACCCCACTGACACTTCCTATCCAATGCCCTTTATTGCAACTGGCGCTACGCCAAAACAGGCAATGCATGGACATCTACTACACACGCTCCAAGATTTCTCTCGGTTTCACACGAGGAAGCTTTGGACATGCTCCAATTGTTTTCAAAACTAATGGGATCAAAATCAATCTTAAGGCAGCACTAGCTAGTCACGGATGTTGGGCATGTTTGGTTGATGTCCGGGAGCTAATTAATGCCTGAAAAAAATCCACTGATTTGTTCCAAGGCAGCAACCAAACAGGCTCGCACTACTAGAAAACAGGGCTTTGGTCCAGCCCGGGTCAGCCCATTAGTCCCGGTTCAGTCCAGAACCGGGACCAATGTGGGCATCGGTCTCGGTTCGTGAGCCCAGGGGACCGGCCGGGCCACATGGGCCATTGGTCCCGGTTTATCTGGACCTTTTGGTCCCGGTTGGTGGGATGAACCGGGACCAATGGGCCTCGCTCCTGGCCCACCACCATTGGTCCCGGTTGGTGGCTTGAACCGGGACCAAAGGCTCCCCTTTAGTCCCGGCTCATGTCACCAACCGGGACCAATGAGGTGCTTATATATACCCCCCGCTCGCGAGCAGAGCACCCCAGTGCTCTATTTTTCTCTGGCCGAGGGGAAGAGGGCTTGGTGGTGCTCTAGCTCACCTCCTATGCACACAAGGTGTTCGATGGAATGCCCGAGCCACACTACTTAAGCTTTCTCCTCTCCAAGCTCGACCTCCAAGCTCCATTTCCATAATATTTGTCTAGGTTTAGCGGTCCGTCACGCCCCGTCCCCGTCTTCTTTCTATAGATTTTAACATGTTGTAGTAGGCTTCTGTTAGACAACAGTAGATAAATCTTTATAATTAATTAATATTAATTTTGCTACTGTTTTGTATGAATAGTTGTTTAGCCTATAATAATAGTTGATAGAATTAGTTTTGCTATATTAAAAAGTAAGTATTTTTGCCGCTTTAATAGAATGTGAGTCTGGATTGGGTAACCTGAGTTGTGACTCTTGTCGGGACGGTGCTAGCAGATGTAGTCGACGGTAGGATTGGATGGACACCATCCCGGACTAAAGGGGTTCAAACTCTACCCCACCTGGTGTATTGCCATTTCAGTTTTTTTAAAAAAGAAAAGAAAATGATAAAAACTTCAAAAAATAAAATCCTTCAAGATGTAGTTATGTTACTACATCTACTAGTTAGGAAAATTAAAAAACATAAATTTGGACATGTTTTGCAAAAAAGTGTGATGAAAAAGTAAAACGACTATATCTTTTGCATACGATGTAAAAAAGTATAATATGTCAAAATGTTTAGCACGGAAATCCGCATCCGATTTTGACCGTCGTAGGCCGCTTTGCAATTTTTTACAATCCTCAAATTCTAAAAGGAAAAAAAGTTATGCTCAAATTTTAGTTTTTTTGAATTTTGGTTAAATCTGGTCAAACTATGGTCAAACTACGTATTCAAGAAATATTAGTGTTACTAAATAATTATTCAAGAATATTAGTGTTACTAAATAATTATTTCAGTTTTTTGAATTTTGGTCAAACTGTGGTCAAACTACTTATTCAAGAAATATTGGTGTTACTAAATAATTATTTAGGAATATTAGTGTTACTAAATAATTATTTCGGTTTTTCTGAATTTTGGTCAAATCTGGTCAAACTGTGGTCAAACTACTTATTCAAGAAATATTAGTGTTACTAAATAATTATTGGTTTTAAGAATAATAGTTTCAGACTCAAACGGTGTAACGTGTGACTTCATGCTCAACTTCAACTCCTAAGGGTTAATAGGATTGACAACTTACTATTGTCAGGAAAACAACAAGTGCAGACTTGGAAACAAGGGGGAATAGAACTCGAAAGTTAAGCGTGCTCAGGCTGGAGTAGTGAGAGGATGGGTTACCGGCCGGAAAGTTAGACGATTTGGAATGATGAGGGTGATTAGAGATTAGAGATTAAATTGAGAAGTGAAGAGGGTGATTAGAGATTAAATACAAATAATTCAGAAATTTGAAAATCGAGAAAAAAATTTCAAAAAATCCCTTACCAACCGGGACTAAAAGTCGAGCTCCAGACAGCGGCCACGTGGAGGGCCTTTAGTCCCGGTTCGTAACACAACCAGGACTAAAGGGGGGGGGGGCTTTACTCCCGGTTCCAGAACCGGGACTAAAGGCCCTCTGGAACCGGGACTAAAGGCCCGTTTTCTACTAGTGGGGAAGAACCCTTCGCGGGGCACAGGCAAGCGAGACGGGAAGGAGGGCGCGCACACGACAGCAGGGGCCACAAGCCTACAACAGCCATCAGGAGAATGAGCATGATTCACATCCCGCCGAAGATGGTCGAGGCAGGGGGATCTGCGCACCAGGAGAGGGGGCACCCGTTGCTAGGAAGGGGCCAGCGAGCCGGGGGGTGTAGGCCGCACGCACGGGTGCACGGCACCGTATGGGACAACAGAATAGGAAAAGGGGGGGAGGGGGATTGCGGACGACGGGGGGCTTTGCCACAGAAGGGAGCACGCCCCGCCACCGCCAGCCGCCAATGGGCTTTGGCTGATGACATGAGCCGGCGAGGGGATGGGCTGAAGATGGGGGTGGCGGCAGCTTCTAGGGTTGCCGCCTCGAGGGAGACAGTCGTGTTTCTTTATATGTAAAACGGGGGAAAGTTGTTTCGGGATTAAAAAGGCAGATTAATGTATGACTCTATCCCTTAACTAAAGCGTGCCAAACTTTTAAATTGAGATGACAGCATGCGTGCCACAAATTCCTCTAAGGCTTCATGTTTACAGGCGAGGCCCGGGTATCCATGCATGCAGTGTTCGCAGCATCCATCTTCACGCGTCCGTCCACATCCACATGGGTCCTGGCACCCAGCTGCATAGATGCATGCATTGCATAATGAAACCTTGCATGAAACATGACCTGAAGCAGTGAAAGCGATCGACAGACACAATGCTTCTCTACCTGTCAAAGTAAAACCTACACCTTTACCTTTGTACGTATTACTGCTCAAGCTGTCAACTACCAACATTTACTACTCAACTACAGTGAGTGAGTGAGCAGTTATTAATTATTCCATCTGTAAAGAAATATAAAAGCATTTAGATTATTAACTTATAGATGATGATACATATTCCGTTGACAACAACAAAAGATATAACAATGCGCATGCACTATATGGATATGACGATACATATAACCAAAAGTATAAACGTGAGGACAAACACATCTCAATAAATAGATGATGCATTTCTGTAGATGCCAAAACGAATTTCCAGTCATCTTAAACCGAAATGCACGCTACGTATATAGAGACCACACTAGCTTTGACCCTGATCGCCTCCCATGGTAAAAATTTCAATACCAAGATACCCATGGAAACTTACTATTGCACACATATGAGATTACTGCAGAGAGGAGCAACAGTACAAGGGATGGGCAGGCACTCCCTACCAGTGAGAAGGCGATAACTAGTGCTACACAGAGGACGAAGGAGAAGACCCAGCTGGTCAAGAGGAGAAGACGACCCTCATGCAGAGGCCGGGGAGCCCACTTTTTGAAAAAAAGAGGAGAAGACGACCCATCCGCCAAACCAAGACT
Source organism: Triticum urartu (assembly GCF_056163025.1). Taxonomy (NCBI): domain Eukaryota; kingdom Viridiplantae; phylum Streptophyta; class Magnoliopsida; order Poales; family Poaceae; genus Triticum; species Triticum urartu. Next base: position 873,623 of record NC_141879.1, read on the forward strand.
TGCTTCTCTCCACTGCCCTCCCAAGTAGCCAAAACCAAGGAGAGCAAGATGGTGACTCGAAATCCAGCCAGGGGAGGAGGAAAGGATGAGGAGCAAACAAGCTAGTACAGTGCTAGCTAGGAGGTGAAGACGGCCGGCGAGGGGCACTTGGCCAGCTGCAAGGTGATTCTATCTTTCCATCTCAACCTCCTCATTATATGTCCTGCCGCTGCACAAACATAGTATGGATTGAGATTTCTTACTCTTGCCATCGATCGTAGCACCACAAATGGAGGGACTATGGCAGACTTGTGTTTCAGGCTTTCAGGGGCTTGGGTTCCTGTGTCCGGGAAATATGTGGCCGCCTGTGGGCTCCTACATTCAAGCGTGGACTCATCCATGTAAGTATTCAACCGTCTAGTGATTGGCAGACTAATTGGTTTTGGGTTTTGCCTCACCTTAAATCCTAACAGAGAAGAGCATGCTTGTTTTATCACTTGGTTTTGGGTTGCTTTATCTCCAAACCTATATATAGGTGATGCTCAAGTATAAATAAATGCATGGTTGTTATCTTAACAAGTATTGCTGCTACAGATTGAATGTGCTTGGCGTCCTCTAAAAATCTACAATTGGGCGGCTTCCTCTAAATATATAAAATTTGCTCAGCAAAAAAAAAATAGTAATGGCCCCTCCCAAGACAGAACGACTAATACTGTTCCAGCTCAGTGTCACTTGGTTTCGGCACATTTACATGTTACCCCCTCCGTTTCTAAATACAAGGCTTTCTAGAGATTTCAATAGAAACTATTTACATACAGATGTATATATACATATTTTAGAGTGTAGATTCACTCATTTTGCTTCATATGTAGTCCGTATTGAAATCTCTAAAAAGGCTTATATTTAGGAACGGAGGGAGTAGATTCTTAGCCCCATTAAGATGGGTTGTATCTCTTTTAAAATACTGAAAACAAATGGATAGGCAAAGGCCTATCGAGCTTGCTGATATATTGACTTAATAACACTTGACCTCCATTTCCTCAGGGCTAATGGCTAGCCTCAACTCCATTGACGACTCTAACTGGGCGGAAGTAAAGCATATCAATTGTTATGCGATGTGTATGGGCTACATGTGGATGGCCATGAGAGGGTTGGGCCTCCTAGTGGTTACTTGGACCACCGCCGTCCTTCTTGGTGGTTTCGTGTCCGATCTGGACACCAAGGACTTTTGGTGTCTCACGGTGATTACCCTCGTTCAAACAGCCGGGTTAGTCTCTTTGTTCATGCATGCTTTCCCCTCAGTTACGCACTTGAGTATTTTCAACAAAAAAAGAACTTGTATGTGCCCATCTCTTTTATCTAGTAAGAGTATGTGTCCAACCTATGAGAGGCTTTTTTTGGTTTAGTTTTGTGAATAACTAGTGTGTTTATATTGTCCTATTTGCTAACATCATCAATAACTTGAACGTCCAACAGGGTCTTCAATACCCATCCGAGTGAAAACTTAGCAGCTATTCCAAGATTGTTCTTGAACTTCTTGCGTTCCATGAAGTTCATAATCACATCTAAAGGTACCGCCGCACCATCCACTCTATTTTGGTTTTACCTATTATTCAAACATACAGAGTCTGGTTATCGCATAAATCAGTTGATTACACATCTTATTGTTTTGCTTAGTCCAAACCTTTGGGATTTCCAAATTTATATGTATTGGCTATTAACTTTGTCATATACTCCCTCTGTCTCATAATATAAGAGCATTTTTAACACTACACTAGTATAAAAAACGCTCTTATATTATGGGACAGAGGGAGTAGTATATATGGTGGCGTTCAAGGAATATGCGCTGCTAACTCTCTCAAATTTTCTTATATTAAGGAGTATATTATTGGGCGCATTGTAGGTGTACAAGCAACAAGACATTCTGTCTGTGGACGATTGTGTGTTGGTGCACCAAGGCTGGTAGCATATGGTGCAGCATTGATCCAAGCGATGATATTCTTCATCATATTGTTCCCTCTAGCAGCTCTTTATGGATTTGGGCGGTACATCACTACAGCCATTGCTGTATGGCGTCTATTAGAGAATTATGGTGCCTCGGGTGGAAGGCAGACAACAAACATGAATCCGGCCCTCGTGTGCTCTACCTCCTGGCTCTGCTCCAAGGTGCCATCTTCTGTTACAGAGAACTCCTGCGTTCTGCTGGGAAAAAGATTGCGAGCCTAGTGGCCCTAGGATACAAGTTCAATCTGGAAGAGGTAGACTCATCGGTTTTGGGCTACTTAGATGAGACAAGGATCAAATGCGAGACGGATCCATCGTTCGCCAGAGGAAAGAACCTAATCACATATGCAGTGAACCTGATGGAGTCCCATTCACCGGATGACCTCCTCTCGGGGACAAGGATCCTGGACACACTCATCACATATGATGAGTCTACTCAATCACCCGAGAGGCAGGAGGAGCGAAATTGCAGGCGCATGCCCATGGTGACCGAACGGCTGATTGGTTCGTCATCCTCCGGGAAGATACTTCAGGAACTTCTCAAGGCGCTAGATTCAAGAAGCACATGCGAATGCGATGCAGAGATGAGGAAGCGATCTGCGAGGATTGTGTGCGCGCTTGCTGGTGACATCCGTTTGAAACAGTTCCCTGAAGGGATCGGATGCATATCTTACCTGCTCGATGCCTCTCTCCACCAGGAGGTCAATGAATACAAGGAGCTCATGCTGCAAGGCTTGTTTATCATTGACAAGCTCGCCACCGACGAGGACAACTGCAGAGTCATGGTGGAGACACATGGTCTAGTTTCCATGGTCATGAGGCCTCTAAGCTGCGACTTACTACACCGCTTCAGAGATCATGCTGAATGGTCCGACATTGTAGACGCATCACTGCAAGTGTTGTGCACATGGCTCAATACTGCTACAGGAAAGAGTGGCGAAAAGCTGTGCAGCCAAATCGCAGGGAACAAGGAAGCAATCAGCACCATGGAGACCATTCTCACGTGTGATCGGTGCCATGAAACACGGCTTATGCTGGCCATGAAACACGGCTTATGCAAGTATTAAACATGTTGTTAGTACGAAAAAATAACATTAACTTTGCCTTGATTATTGTTGGTGGCCTTATATAGATGCAAAATGTATATTCCATAGTGGCCTTGTATATAAAAATGGAGGGAGTATCTTTCATATGCACACTTGTATTGATTAAGAAGCAAGTTTTGCTTGTAGTCAATAGCTTGATTGTTGAAAGCCATTGACTACCTGCAGCTCATGTCCGGCGACATCTTGAATAGCTCAAATAAAAGAACATACTCATAGCTCAAATTGAGGCTCTCATCTTCTCCACAAGTTTCATTGTAATGGCCGTCTTCTAATTGGTGGTAACAAGCAAATGTAAGTGCAAGTTGTGTCCGGCAAGAATTATTATTACTACGCCAGCTGTGTCCATTGCCGGTGGGTGCGAAGTTGACATGTGTAAATAAATTCCTGGTTTCACTTTGGCCCACGTAGATCATGAATTGCTTCAGCTACCACTAGTTACACTGACTATACACCCACGTTTATGACATATGCATGAGGAGTTGGGCATTGAGGGCATCTTCAAGGCAGCCAGCAAACCTTCGCTGAATCTACCACTTGTTTTAACATGCACTTGGCCAAGAATTGCTTCAGCTCCTTCTTACCTCCTCTTTTCACATGCGAGGTAAGAATATATAATAAATCAGGACCGTTGATCTCATTAATTAATACTCCCTCCGGTCCTTTTTACTTCACATATTAGATTTGTGTCAAGTCAAACTTACCAAAGTTTGACCAAATTTATATTAAAAAGCATCAACATCTACGACACCAAATATATATACTATGAAACTACATTTCATAATGAATCTAACAATATAGATTTGGCCTTGTGAATGTTGATGCTTTTTTCTATAAGTTTGGTCAAAATAGAGATACTTTGACTTTGGACAAAATTTATATGCAGACTAAAAAAGACTGGAGGGAGTATATAAGAGAGGCATGAATATGCAAGACTTCGCCGGACGCCATACATGCACTTGGCCAATAATCACATGTATTGTCTCTCTCTTCTCTCTCCTACCAATGACACATCCATAGTCCCTCTCTTGTCTCGCTTTCCAACCGGACAATAAACCACAAATATCTCATCACATGCATGGTCTTCACTTATTTTTTTTAATTTCAACCAAATACTTTGTGATTAGAATTGGATGGCACCCTCCCGCATCATATCCGCGAACCACGTCCGGACATAAAAACGAACATCTATTTGCGGATCAGCTTTGAAGATGCCCCAAGAGTACATTGCGATCATTAACTTGTGGTGGTTCTCCTCACCGACAGTGCTACTGTGGCCACAGCTAACCAAGGATTTTTGCCCCATGGCCATCTCCTTATACGCTCGTCTCTCAGCCTCAGTCCCTCACCTTGCTGCGCAGCGCCTGAGCTCTCTCTTTCTCACCTCGCTGGAGACCGCCTCGCCAGCAAGCCCCAGCTGGTACGTGGAGCGGCATCACAACAGTGGCCAGAAGCTTCGACATGAGCACCATGCCAACCATGGCCAGATTCTGGTGCTCGCTCCTGCTCCTGTGGCTCTGCTATCTTGTCCTCTCTCCGGTGGACTCGTCGCCGGTTGCCATCATGCACCTGCCCGGCTTCGACGGGCCACTCCCATTCTCCCTCGAAACCGGGTGAGACACGTACTGCATGGATGATCCATCTCTTTTCCTTGCTAGTTTTAGGTCTTCTTCTTGCTATTTTCATCAGGTTTTCTTCAAGTGAGGCCGGAGTTCATTTCATGCAAATCAAAATTTTAATATAAGCGGCGCCTGCAGGTATGTGGAGGTGGACGAAAGCAATGGTGCGCACCTTTTCTACTACTTCGTCGAGTCGGAGAAGGACCCCAAGAGAGACCCGCTGGTGCTGTGGATGCAGGGTGGACCCGGCTGCTCCAGCCTCTCTGGCATTCTCTACGAGATGGGTAATTCATCAGCTACTCGCAATTCTCACATAGGCAACACTTCCAGGCATGGTAAAAGAGCTAATAAAACAATCAGGTTCTATTATCATGACACCTTTCGAAAGAACAAGGGAAATCGAAATGATATTTAATCAAGCTCGGTGGTTTAGTTCCCCCTCCGTAAGTTAACACAAGGCATTTTTTGACTGTCGAAAACTCGATAAATCACGAGAGGACATGATGCCAGGCAAGGTCTATATTTCACCACCCATTTCTCCTAGATTCGTGACATGTTCATATATTAATGAGTGTATATAACATACTGAATATTCATCCTTGCACTATTCTATTTGTACTAGATGGATACGCGCGCTTTGCCACGCTCCTGTACTATTCCATCATGGTTATGCAACCTGTGCAGAATAAGTTGGTGGACATTGCAAGCTCATGTACTAGGTTACCAACGAGCCTAGGAAATCAATAACAAAAACTCTCCTAAGCACATACTTTAAGTGTAGGAAAGGTCTTGCTATAGCCTATAGTAGTGCACATTAAGGGACGGCAAACCTTCCGCCGTTTCTTGAGCTTGATGCCATGGTCACCTTCTCGTTCTAACTTCTCCCAGCGAGCAGGTTGAAGAAGGCTGTACAGTGTAGGAGTTTTACTGTTACCTTCCCATGAAATTTGTTATTACCACAACATGTGTATGTTTTGTACATTCATTCTTAGGGGGGATATCCCATCATCCGCGAGGCATTAAAATGAATGCAGTAGTGTGATGAACTGATACAGCAAAATGAACTTCAGCAAAAATAAAACAAGACGAAAACAAACGCCTGTTAACTGCCGTTCAAGGCATACGGCTTTGAGACAGACATATTTAAATGGTGTGGACCATCGTTTTAAATGGCTTGCATCACATTAACATGGCAGAACGGTAAGGACCGTATTTTGCATGTGTAATCGCTTGTATCCAACTCCATTTAAGATGGCTAGCCACTAATCCATGTGCATGTATTTGCTGAATTAACGTGGCGTATTGTTTGGGTATTCATTCAATCACTATATCAGTTGCTAATCACATAGCATGAATGGACTGCCCAGGTTCCATCCTCGCGCGCCACCATATCCCAAAAATCTCGAATACTGTCTTTATATTAAGTTACAACGGAGTAGTATATGCCTAGCTTTCCTGAAATTTCAGAAAAAACACGTGTTATAGTTTCTGTGAAATATTAATGATAAGATGTTGAAGCGCGCAATTTGCAAGACAACTCGTTGATACTCAATTAATTGTTCAGACATGTACGTACAGGGCCCTTCCGGTTTGACATCCAAGGGTACAGACGTGGACACCCTACTTTGCTGTACCGACCGGAGACATGGACCAAGGTGTCAAGCCGATCGTTCCTTTAATCACAATATTCGTAGAAGAAATGAAGAATATGACAAAATATTCACATCTTGTAAAAAAACTCATCTTTGGTTGATGTATTACATGATTTTGCAGGTCAGCAATATAATCTTTATTGATAGTCCTATTGGGTCTGGGTTCTCGTACGCCACAACTGAAGAAGGGTTCAAATCTAGTGATACCAAGGCAGTTAAAATGCAAGTCGTCTTCCTCAAAAAGGTTTTGACACTTCTACTCTTCACATGGTACCTATGGTTTGTGAAAATACTACTTCAGTGGGTTTTTTGTTAGGCATCATACCTAACTACAGTAGTAACTTTGTTAGGCATCATACCTAATTACACCTGTAACTTGTAAGTTCTCTTTAGATTCTGACATATTTGTAGATTTCAACTAGAAAACTAATTCATCCACACATCACACTCCAAACTATGCTTACCTTCAACTGTTTTGAGCCCTTACAATCAATAGATGAGATGTTTAATAATTCTCGGGAGCTATGACCATATTAGACATACCTTTATGGAGAAAATATTTTTTTTGAGGCAACCACAGCAGGAAAAAAGCCAGGCTGAACATATTTGATTTGTTGGAGAAAGCAGTACCACAAGCATGGATAAAATATGTTAACTTCAAGCATTGCTGGATCGGAGGATAACTTAGTCATGGGAGTTCTTTAGATTTATCGTCATCTTACAAGCCCAACAAATTCATTCAACTGCATATTTCCTTTCCTGTTATGCCCAAATGAACCGCAATGTTTACCTTTAAGCTTCATTTGTAAGACGGGAATCAAAATTTTAATGTTAAATTCCTTCTAATTTTTTTATTGAATTTCTGTCTTGCAAAGAAGATTTCTCATTCAAATAAAGATAACCTGAGCTTAACACAATACTTCATTTAGCTGGATCCCACCCCATGATCTAACCAAAACTAATTAGAGTGGAATTTTAATTATGTGCTACGAGAAAAAGAGATGCATATTTAACCTCTATATATGCTTTCATATATGTTCTAAGTATCCTTCTATATGCAGTGGTTGCATGAGCACCCCCAGTTCCTCTCAAATCCACTTTATGTTGGTGGTGAATCATATAGTGGTATGATCATACCCAGTCTTGCCCTGGAAATCCACTTATCAAGTAAGACTCTTTATACTTATCTATACATGATGAACCACTGCTATGAGAGTGGTTTTTCTACACCCACCTCGGTGCACCCACGCTACACCCACACAAAAAAACATAGCAAAACATTTCGAAAAAAAATCTGAAACTTTGTGGGAATGATCATCAACAGATGTTAGAGAGTCTTGCAAATTTTGGTAGTCAAATGATATCCGAGGAGCTCTATTAAAAAAACAAAATTACTGAAAGTGTATGTGCACTGTTTAAACCTAATAGTAATATAATGGCATAATAAATCTAGTAATACAGGACTTTGCTTACTTCAATCATGTGTTTTGATAGCTTTATACGAAATGATATCTAGTAAATCCAAACAAACAATTTGGTACATCCACAGATATTGTAGAAATGAGTTGCACAATGGAAATACATTTGTAGCATGACACTACTATTCGATATTTCAGGTTTTACTTCCTAGTGGGTTTTTAGTCTTTTGTGGACCAAATTGTACCAATAAAAAACTGATTTTTCCATACACAATACATGTCATTATTTTCTTATATATCTATGGATGTTTGCCCTCATATTCTATTGGTCGAGTACCATATCACATCCATTTTCTTTTAATATTTTTGGAGTTTGCGGCCAATTTACTTTACTTGTTCACGACAAATTTAATGATGATTACTTCTTGTACATGTGTATCACTGTTCACTAACACATGCACATGCATGTTCACAAATTTCAGACAAGGAATCTGGGGAAGAACCGCTTCTTAACCTCAAGGTTTGTTGAAGTCATGTATATTAAGTAAAATGTATAAGCTTTCCTTATGAATCTGCTTAATACCAAGGACTAGCCCATGCATCACTGGGGTTTTGTGTTTATTCTTGTTTTGTACAATATACATCTGTGTATCATTGAGCCATAGTTTTCAATATAACCGGTTTCTCCTTGTGACCCTAGAATCATGAAGCTCTTTTATTTACATTTTATTCCTTTTGCTTGTTGAGGAACACAGTCTTTGATTTCTGATGCCTTAAGAATTCATCCCTTTTTGAATAGTCTATATAATTTTTCGATGCCCACTCCGAGATTTCTGACTAGTTCTGTTTGGCCACATATCCTTACCTTATGTTATAGGACTTGCCAGCAGCTGCAAGCACCATCAATAAGAGGTTCCATACATGCCATAAAAGATTATGAAAAGGGAAGAAAATAATTCGAAAGGGTTTTGTTGTTGTTGTTGTTAAAAAACTAACCGATCCCCTAACAATAGCGGAGGATCCGGAAAATAGACAAGAAATTTCATGGAATCATGAGAAATTTCAACATATGTGCAGTTAGAGGAACTCATGCAATTTAATATATATTTTTTGATTAGGGAAACTCTAACCGATCCCCTAAAAATAGCGAAGGATCCGGCAGAGTAAACTCTTAGTGGAATATTTGTATGCCACTATATATTTTACATTAGGGAAACTCTAACAGATTCCCTATATATAATGGAGTAATTTTGTTTTCATTTGCATTTCATTTTTGGCCACCAAAACACATTTCTTTACTTCTTTATTTTATTCAACCACATTTTGATACATTGGAGTACATAATTCAGCAATTCTTCATTACAAGAGCAAAACAAAAGAAAACAAGAACCACAATTAGACATTTTAAAAGTATCCAACTTCCATAACTGCTTCCACTAGTTGTATTAGTATCTTCTCTATGTCTTCATTGTTGATTCTCTCTATTGGCTTCTCGAACTCGCACACTTCTTTCTTCTTCAATTCCAACAAATTCGACGTGTTTCACATCTAGTCTCATCTCTAGCCCCTATTCTAGCAACGAGTGAACGAGCATGTAACAAATTCTGTGCTATCAATAGATATATGTAATCTTCTTCCCAATATCAAAACGTGCATCCATCTTACACACAAATTAGAGCAAAGAATGAGCTACTGAAATTGCGTCGAAACTGGTGAACAATGAAACAAAAGAAGCACATACCTAATCTTTTTTGCAGTTGAAGAACACCCATCCAGAATGTTTCGGCATGGTGGAAACTTGGAGCACCACCTGCTATGGGCAGTCGTCGCACTTTATGACTGGCAACGAGGAGCTAATGAGCCGCTGGGCAAGCGCCGAGCCCGGGCGACGTTGGGGCGTTTCTTTGCCGGCAAACCGCCAACCGGAGAGATCCGAACGGCTAGAGGCTGATTCAATACCTGCATGTGGTGCAGAGGCATTGACGGGGCTGTGTGGTCCGGTGCCCAGCCAATCCATGGCAAAGGCGCAGCTGCTGTCGGCCGAATGCGTCAAATCCGGCGGCGGTGGCAGCAGCAGCCTCAGATCTACCGGTTTTGCACCGGCGACGGGGCGAGAGAGGCCCAAATCTGGGTGGTTGAGGATAATTTATCATCCGCTATGGGATATTGGGGATCGGCTTGGTGCCAGTTAGAGGAGTTAAACCGAATTTATATTCCTCTAACCGGTTATAGAGGATTGGTTAGAGTTGCCGTTATGAACTCAGTGTAGTTAGTAGTATTGTTCCGACGAATATTTTGTATGATCTATATTTAATGTCTGGGCTAGGTTGAAAAATTATGCGTTAGCAATTGAGATTGACCAAAGGCTAAAAAAGATTACTTTTATCACATCTCAAACATGGGCGAATAGGTCAACCCACCTACTCTAGCTAGTTTGTCTACCCTGAATCCGGCCAATCACACATTGACAATATGCATAGGCCTACTTTTCATCAAATTTATCTTTGCATGGCTTATCAAGAATATTGCAGGGGTACTTTGCCGGGAATCCAATGACTGCCGACAGGTTTGACAGCGCTGGTACAATCCGATTTTTTCATGGCATGGGAATACTATCGGACGAACTTTACGAGGTGATCCATCTTCTCATAAAAGTAGTAACAACAGTAGCAGTAGAAATTTCTATGGTAGTACAGTAGTAAGCAGATGACCGTATATACAATTCATGAGTTGTATCACGTACTGAGAATGCAAAGAAATTTTATCCACAGTTTGCCAAGGAGAGCTGTGGAGGAAACTACAGTGATCCACCCAATGCGTTATGTCGCGAGTCCATCCAAGCTATTGACAATGTAAGTTTCCTCTAGAACACGAGAAATTATCTTGTCCTGTCAATCAGTGAAGATAGTAGAGGATAAAACATCTATCGTTGAAGTTACCATGCATGTTTGGAACACGAGGAGTTTTGATTACTAGTTTCTACCACTAACAATGGACAAATAGTGCAGAAAAGATATCAACTTATCCCACATCCTGGAGCCCTCATGTGAGAAGATATGGAGCCCCAGGATTCAGCAAGCAACAACAAGCAATGAAACAAGCAGTGGGCTCAGGGTGGAGTCCTTGGCTGGTGATGATCTCATGTTTCCCTTCAAGTGTAGAGTTGAGTGCATCTAAATTAATTCCCATAAACTGGATTAACTAATTAATACTGTATATCCACTCTTGCTCACACAAGACATAACTAATGTTGGTTAATTTGGTCTCAGAGAGATACCTACCAGCTATCTTATGTATGGGCAAATGATGAAGGAGTAAGGGAGAGCCTTGGCATTCGCCAGGTACTCTACTACGTATTCTACAGCTCTACTGTATTGTACTGTACAGAATCATTTTTGTGCCTGAACGTTGCCACACTACAGGGAACCAAGGGGGAATGGAAAAGATGTGCTCTCGACATACCGTACACTAGAGATATAACAAGTACACTAGAGATTCATTCGAGGCTACGTAGAGAAGGATATCCAGCACTGATATACAAGTAACCAACCAACAGAAGAAAATTAATCTAAAACTGCAATATCATCTGAAATTCTGATTCTGATATGTAATTGATGTTGCATGCAGTGGCGACCATGATAGCGTGTTTTCGTTCGTTGGCACTCAAGCATGGATAAGATCTCTGAACCTGTCTATCACAGATGACTGGAGACCATGGTATGTTGATGGCCAGGTTGCAGGGTAAGTTATCCTATGCCTACTGAAACTTCTTTCTTTGGGGATCTATTCCATCAAATGTATTTTTTTCCTCCAACATATCGAAAAACCAATATTTTCAATGTTCAGAAAATTTCATAAAATATTTTGGAGCTTAATTACCTGTGCATGTCCTATTTTCATGTAGGCCTAGTCCAAGTCTTGAACCAATTAATTTAAGAGCAAAATGTCTTCACCCAATGAACGTTGGCAGGTTAGCGTTGCCTAAGTCTTACACTGATTCAAATAATTTCTTGTCCAGATTCACAACAAGTTACTCGACTAATCTAACGTATGCAACTGTGAAGGTAAGTGCTTCGGAACCTTAATTATTCTTTTCTTTCCCATTACATAACTAAATCAGGATATATAAACTCTACTGTCCTAGTCTTTGGAGGTAATATCTGTAGACTACCTACCATGTAGGGGGCTGGGCATACTACTCCAGAGTACAAGCCCAAGGAGTGCCTCGCGATGTTCGCCAAGTGGCTTTCGGGTGAACCTCTATGAAGGAAGGACGACCTTTGTTTGGATGAGCGTGTGTCAGTGCCTATTTGTTGCATCTAACTAAATTCTCTCACTGGTAGAAAAAGGGCATATAGTCCCGGTTCGTAAGGGCCTTTAGTCCCGGTTCCTGAACTGGGACTAAAGTGTCGGTACTAATACCTCCCCTCTTTAGTCCCGGTTCAATCCAGAACCGGGACTAAAGGCCCTCCACGTGGGCATTGCGCAGAGCCCCGTCAGGAGACCCTTTGGTCCCAGTTAGTGGCACCAACCGGGACCAATAGGTATCCACGCGTCAGCATTTCTAGGCTGGGGTTTTTGTTTTTTTTTTGAAAGGGGGGGGGGGGGGGTTGGGGGTTTTGGGGGGTTAATTTAGGTGTTTCATATATTGTGTTAGCTAGCTATAATTAATAGAGAGAAGTGTCCTCTCTTATGTCCGTGCTGGGTCGATGCTACGTACTATACATACGTATAGAGAGGACTAGACACGCTGCCTAGCTAGTAGGCAAACGAAAGAAACAGAAGATCGTGATGAACATATATGCATACAGAGAGAAGTGATATCGACCACCTCTCTTTCTCCGAGAGATTGGTCGAACAACAAGTTCTCGTATATCTATCCGACACTACCGGCTACATATATACAGTAATTATCTCTTACAAATATAATCATACGGATTGAGGGTCAACATAGAATTCTCCATCTTCAGGGATCACGTGGTCAAGAAAGAATGCCGCCAATTCCTCTTGAATTCCTCGCATGCCAGCTGGTGCTAGGAGTTCATCCCGGTTCCGAAACATCTAATTTAAAGAAGGGGGTCAATACATATATATATGAATGAATGAAACTCAACACAAATGATGGTAATAAAATAAAATTGTGAATGTTGTTATTTACGTACTTCATATTGTTCGTCAGTGTAGCCCCGCTCACAGGTCGTGTGGCGGATGGACTCGCAAACATAGTATCCATAGAAATCATTCCCTTGTTGCTGCCACAACCACTTTACAAGAAATAGAGGTTAATCAAACTGATAAGTAAGAATGCCAAATGGTATTGATGAAACTAGCGCTTGAATGACTAGTAGATGCGCTTAAAATGCTACTATAGCTAGTACTTACTTTCAGGTGTCTAAATTGCAGCTCCTTCGGCAGTCCCGGAGCTTTTCTGGTGAATTTTCTCCAAACCCTGCCGGACAAAGAAAACAATTACTTGATATATCAGGAAATGAACAAAGTTGCTGATATGGTGGATAATGATCGATTTAACTTACTTCTCGAGTATTTGAGTCATGTCTGCATAGTCCTTGGGATCTTTTCATCTTGAGTCTAAGACGGTTACTAGTCCCTGCTCAAGCTTAATATGTAGGAGAATATAGTGGAAACTGCACACACATGCATAACTCATCAATTACATTACTATAACCTTGACTAATATATAAGGGAAACCGAATACGCACAAGATAGTAACACTCACTTGAAGTTGTAAGGAAAGAGTATTATATCTTTGTTTTGATTTATTATCAACGATTCTAGCATGCTGGCCTCAGTTTCTGCGGCATGAAATTTAACCTGAGTTGCATCTATGAGATATGTGTTAATGAACCCAATATCACCGACTTGTCTTTTCTTCAATTCGACGATCTTCAATCTGCATAATATAGTGAGGATGATTATAAATACATGCAATGAAAGAGCTGAGCTATATGGAGAGACTTAATGACAGAAGTAGTAGTACTTACAGACAGTAGCAGGTGACCGTTGCTTTATCGAGGGCCAATTGATTGAAAAACTGATAGAACTCCTCAAATGGAACAGGCAACAGATCAATTCCAACGAGGTCATGCTCCTTTTTAACTTTCAAATACAAAGTACTCCTCCCCCCAGAGTCTCTGCAGATTTTCAAGTACCAATCATGCAATCTTCGCATCATCGTTGATAGAGATCTTTCATCTTTGACGAGAGGCTTCCCGTACTCGTATCTTTGTATCTGCACGTCCATGGGTTCATAATGTACTTCGTCGGGCAGGTAATCTGCAAGATTGCTATAACCGGGCACCATCCTCGGATCATTATCGACGTTGTGGCTAGGCACCTTGAGCGGGGGGCACGATTGCTTCGCTTGTTCGCCGAGCTGGGCAATTTGTTTCCCAGCTCGTCGTTCTTTCAGCCTTTGATCACTGACAGTACTTCCCGACCGCTCCGCTTCGGCAAATTCCTTTCCAATAATGCGGTCATAGTTTCCTTTCGGCGGATCAGACTTCGGTGGTTTTGTCAGGGCAGCCAGAGTGCGCTTCACTTTCACCCGATCTACCTTCTCCTCCGGAGGTGGATGTTTCTTTGCTTTCACCCCTTCAAAGAATTTCTTCACTTCTTCTCGCGCGATCTCGGCGTTCTCCTCCTGGGTCCTCTCGTATGGTAACTTCTCTGGAGTCTTCAGAGAAGGACCGAATCTGTATGTCCTCCCGCCTCTGTTTGTACTGCTAGACGCCAACCGAGCAGACGTAGCGGTTGTCTTCTTTACTTGCTTAAGCGGCGGAGGAGAAGGACTACGACGCGCCGGAGCAGCTAGAGCGGCGGCAGGTCTCTTCCGCCCTTGCTAACGAGGCGGAGAAGGAGGAGGCTGGCTGCTCGGGCGCGTCGGCGCAGGCGGAGAAGGAGGCGGAGTGCCGCCGCGCGCCGGAGAAGGAGCCGGCCGAGGGCCCTGATCGTCACTCGCCGGAGGAGGAGGAGGCGGTGGAGGCGGAGTGCCCTGACTCGCCGGAGGAGGAGGAGGAGGCGGAGGCGTCCAGTTCGGAAGGTTGATGAGCTCCTTCCGCCATAGGCATGGAGTCTTCAAAGCAGACCCCAGCCGAGTCTCCCCTTCACCGGTAGGGTGGTCAAGCTGGAGGTCCTCAAATCCCTCCGTTATCTCATCCACCATCACCCTAGCATATCCTTCTGGAATCGGCCGGCAGTGAAAAGTTGCGCCGGGTTCAGTAGGATAAACAGAGCCAACAGCCGCCTTGACCTTCAAATTCATCCATTGCGTCATAAGGTGGCAATTTTGAGACTCCGTGATAGCATCCACGGGATAGCTGGCAGGAGCCGTCAAGGCATGCTCTGGCTGAAGCAGCTCGGTGGAAGCCACGCTGCTTCTGCGCTGAGATGGCGGGGTAGCTTCGGGGGAGGCTTCGGCAGTACGTTTGCTGTGATTTGCTTCTCGTTCCACTATCGCGTCCACCCTTGCTTGCAGCGCCTGCATTTGGGTCTGCTGCACTTTTTTCCTCCTCTCATGGGATTTGTAACCGCCTGCGTCCGGAAACCCAACCTTCCACGGAACGGAGCCTGGCGTGCCTCGTGTCCGTCCAGGGTGCTCAGGATTCCCGAGGGCCATTGTGAGCTCGTCGTTCTCTCTGTCTGGAAAGAACGTCCCTTCCTGCGCTGCTTCAATATACTGCTTAAGCTTACTGACTAGTATGTCCATTTGATCGTTCGTCCAAATGCACTTCCCTGTTTCAGGGTCCAGGGTTCCGCCAGCCCTGAAGAACCAAGTCCGGCAACGGTCTGGCCAGTTAATTGTCTCTGGTTCGATCCCTTTATGAACCAGATCATTCTCAGTCTTGGACCACTTAGGCCGAGCTACGAGGTAGCCACCTGACCCCGTGCGATGGTGAAGCTTCTTCTTCGCAGCATTTTGCTTGTTTGTCGCCGACATCTTCTTACTCTTTTCTGATGTCTTGTGGGCCACAAATGCGGGCCGGTGATCTCTGATATTCTCATATCTGCCCTTGAATTCTGGTGTCTCATTATTTTCGACAAACTTATTCAGCTCTTTCTTCCACCTCCTGAATAGTTCTGCCATCCTCTTCAGAGCAAAAGACTTGATTAATTTCTCTTTAACTGGGTTCTCTGGATTATCCTCAGGCGGTAGGGTGAAATTTGACTTCAGCTCAGTCCAAAGATCATTTTTCTGCATATCATTGACATAAGAGACCTCAGGGTCTTCTGTAGCCGGCTTAAACCATTGCTGGATGCTTATCGGGATCTTGTCCCTAACCAGAACCCTGCACTAAGCAACAAATGCGCTCTTTGTCCGGAGGGGTTCAATAGGTTGGCCGTCGGGCGCGATTGCTATGATCTCAAACTTTTCATCCGAGCTCAACTTTTTCTTCGGGCCTCGTCTCTTTACCGAAGTTGTGCTCGATCCGGAGGGCTAGAAAAAAGAACAAAGACTTAATTAATATGTGTACATACCAAAACAATGAATGCATCAATCAGCTAGTCAGCATAGGCTTAACTAATATATATACCTGGCCGGACTCGGTTCGGTCACCGGAGCCGTCCTCATGTTCTTCTTCTTGCACCAGCATTAGGTCACCGTAGCCAGCTTGTTCACCCTCTCCTTCCAGACCATCGGTTTCGTTGAGAAACAACGAGATGGCATCACTTCCTTCTGCGATTATGTCCCTCAACAACGCTTCTTTTGTTGCTTCGTCTAGGGCGGTGTCCATAGTTTCTACAAATATTTACAACATGGCAATTATTATTCAAACATGATAGATGGATATATTAGTGCCAAACGTAGAACTAGCTACCTAATCATAGTAAGCTATCGGGAGGGGGTATATATCGACAACGATGACACTACATCTATGTCCCTCGACGACCCTCGTTCCCGATAAAAAAAAGAGGAAGAAGAAGAAAAATAAGAGGAGAAGAAAGAATAGAGGAGAAGATCTCCTCTATTCTTTCTTCTCCTCTTTTTTTCTTCTTCCTCTTCTTTTTTTATCCTCTTCTTCCTCTCATGTTCGATAGGATCGCCGAGGGGTCGGGAGGTTGCGTAGTGTCTCAGGATTCAACAAAACCATGTCTTCATCATTAGGCGAAAGTAACATGTGCATGATGGTACGAAGCTCTTCAAAGTTGTTCTAGAACGGACTCCCAGATAGGATAATCCGCCTTTTGGTACAAAGTTCAGCAAGAGCCTTCCGAATATCGCTATTTGGAAGGCCTTTGCTGAATTGGTACCAAAAGGCGGATTATTCTATCCGGGACTCCATTCCAAAACAACTTTGCAGAACTTCGTACCAACATGCCCTGGTTACTTCCGGCTAATGATGAAGGCATGGATTTCTTCAATACTTTGACACTAGGAAACCTCTCTCGACCCCTCGGCGATCCTCGACCCCTTGAACCCTCGACGACCCTGGAACCCTCGACCCCTAGACGACCCTCTTCTTCCTCTCATGTTCGAGAGGATCGCCGAGGGGTCGGGAGGTTGCCTAGTGTCAAAGGATTCAACAAAACCATGTCTTCATCATTAGGCGAAAGTAACATGTGCATGATGGTACGAAGCTCTTCAAAGTTGTTCTGGAACGGAGTCCCAGATAGGATAATTCGCTTTTTGGTACAAAGTTCAGCAAGAGCCTTCCGAATATCGCTATTTGGAAGGCCTTTGCTGAATTCGTACCAAAAAGCGGATTATTCTATCCGGGACTCCATTCCAGAATAACTTTGCAGAACTTCGTACCAACATGCCCTGGTTACTTCCGGCTAATGATGAAGGCATGGATTTCTTCAATACTTTGACACTAGGAAACCTCTCTCTACTTCCGGCTAATAAGAAGAAGAAGAAGAAGAAGAAGAAGAAAAGAAGAAAAAAAGAGGAGAAGAAGAAAGGAATAGTGGAGAAAAGAGAAAATAGAATATATTCTATTTTCTCTTCTTCTCCACTATTCCTTTCTTCTTCTCCTCTTCTTTTTCTTCTTTTTTCTTCTTCTTATTTATTTCTCCTCTTCTTTTCGGTAGAGGAAACCCTAAATAGCTAGCAAGTTTCGTGGGTGTGAGATACATGTGGCCTTCGGTGTCGGACACTACATCCACGTCCCACAAGTGACGTGGGCGTCGAAGCCCGCGCCACTTGTGGGATGTGGGTGTAGTGTCCGATACCAACGGTACATGTATCTCACACCGACGATACTTTCTATTTAGGGTTTCTCCTCTACCGCTCCTCGACCTCTCGACGACCCTCGTTCCCGATAAAATAAAGAGGAAGAAGAAGAAGAAAAAAGAAGAGAAGAAAGAATAGAGGAGAAGACTTCCTCTTCTTCCTCTCCTCTTCTTCTCCCTCTTCTTCCCCTTCTTCCTCGCCTCTCTCATGAATGTCCGGCGTTCTCGACCCCCCCCCCCACGTGTCGAAGAAAAAAAAGAAGAAAAAAAGAGGAGAAGAAGAAAGGAATAGAGGAGAAAAGAGAAAATAGAATATATATATTCTATTTTTCTCTTCTTCTCCTCTATTCCTTTCTTCTTCTCCTCTTCTTTTTCTTCTTTTTTCTTCTTCTTATTTATTTCTCCTCTTCTTCCTCTCCCCTCTTCTTCTCCTTTCTTCCTCTTCTTATTTCCTTTTTCCTCTCATTCTTTTTCTTCTTCTTCCTTTCTTAAAAATACATAAAGTAGTATTGCTTGTTTTTTTTAAAATAATGATCAAATATAAATTTTAGAAAAAAGTAAAGGTTTTGCCTAATTCATTGTTCATATGAATATACAAACATTTGAACATATCATCATATATATGAACATACATTTTCTTTGCATATGCATATGAACATACATACATACATACATTTTCTAAAAATCTGAACATACATACATATAAACATACATACATACATTTTCTAAAAATCTGAACATAAACATACATACATATGAACATACATACATACACATAAACATAACATACATACACAAAAAATTCTAAAAATCTGCCTAAAAAATCTAAAAATCTGCCTAAAAAATTATATGAAAAAAAGCATACATCATCCATCCATCCATATAATGAAGATATACATCATCCATCCATCCATATAATCAACATATGCATATGAAAAAAAATTATATGAAGAGGATCGAGGGGACAGGGAGGAAAGGGGGTCGCCGGAGCCGGACCGAACGGGGAGGAGGGGCGGTGTCGAGGCAGGGGCGGCAGTGGGGGCGGGAGCCGGCGACGACGACAATGGTGGGGGCGGGCCAGTGCGCAGGGGCGCGGCCGTGCGTGCTTGGGGACGGGGCAGGGGCACGGGGCGGCGGCCGGCGTGGGCTCGGGCGCGGGGCAGGGGGACGGGGAGATGGGGATGGCGGCCGTTTGGGCAGCCTGGCGGCGGGGGCAACTGGCTAGGGAGGCGAGGGAGATGTGAAATTTTCACAAGTCTTGGTTATATAGCAAGGGCATTGGTCCCAGTTCGTGGCACCAACCGGGACCAATGCCACCCTTTAGTCCCGGTTGGAGCCACGAACCGGGACCAAAGGCCAACTTTCAGCAGCCCAAAGGGCGGGAAGCGAAGCCCATTGGTCCCGGTTGGTGGCACCAACCGGGACTAAAGGGTGGCAATGGTCACGGCTGGTGCCACCAACCGGGACCAATGCCACCTTTAGTCCCGGTTGGTGCCACCAAGTGGGACCAATACCCTTGTGCTGCCCCGCGCCCATAAGTTTAGTCCCACATCGCTAGTTGACAGCGCCCGGCACTGGTTTATAAGCTCTGCTGCCTCCTCCCTCTCGAACTCCTCTGAATAGCAGGCCTATGGGCCTAATTTGACACTGCTTTGCCTGTGGGCCTATTGGGCCTTCTGCGGGCCTGAATCCTTGCCCATGTAGGGTTTCTAGTCGTATTCAGGCCGTGGAGGCCCAGTAGGTGGCATTTTTTTTGGTTTTTTCTTTTTTATTTCTATATTTTTTTGGTTTTTTATTTTTTTATTTCTACTTAAAACTAAATACTTACAGTTTTTTAGTGATTTGTTTTTGCTTTTAGGTCACAAAAATTATAAATTTTCTGTTAGTGCCATTAGTTTTAAATTTTAAATAGTTTAAATTTGAATTTTTAAAAATTTGTGTGAATCACTAGTTTATGAATAACTTTACTATAAAATTAGAATTTTTTTTCTATTTATTTTTTATTTCTACTTAAAACTAAATACTTACAGTTTTTTAGTGATTTCTTTTTGCTTTTAGGTCACAAAAATTATAAACTTTCTGTTAGTGCCATTAGTTTTAAATGTTAAATAGTTTAAATTTGAATTTTTAAAAATTTGTGTGAATCACTAGTTTATGAATAACTTTACTATAAAATTAGAATTTTTTTCTTCTTTGCTATTTATTTTTATGAATCACTAGTTTGTGAATCACTAGTTTATTTCTATTTAAAATTAGAATAACTTTACTATTGATTTTAGGTCACACAAATTATATTCTTTTTGCTATTGAAGAATATTATAGTTTTATTTTAGTTGATCATAACATAATATTTTAATTGATTGTTTTTATTTTCATAAAAGTTTTGTAGTTCATTCTGTTTGCTATTAATTCATTCTTTGAGCTAAATGACTCTGAAATTGGAAAGCATTTCAAAATGAACTCTGAAAAGGTTGAAAGTTGGCATGGTATCATCATTTCACCCACATAGCATGTTCCAAAAAGTAGAGAGGGTTACGACAAAAACTTGATGCACTTCGTGTACAAAATGGACAATCACTTTCGAAGTATCAAAGTTTCGAACCATAAGACATGAAAGCATTTCAAATGAACTCTGAAAAAGTTGAAAGTTGGGATGGTATCATAATTTCACCCACATAGCATTTGCTTATTGCGGGAGAAAGTCTTCACTTTTTCTTCGCTTGTGTCATTTGCTTATTGCGCCGTAACCATGGATAATCTTCATTGTTTATCAGGATGCTTGGGTCAGCCTTGACATCGAAGGGAGGAATTTCATGAAACTTTTCATAATCTTCAGACATGTCTGTCTTGCCGTCCACTCCCAGGATGTCCCTTTTTCCTGAAAGAACTATGTAGCGCTTTGGCTTATCGTATGATGTATTCGCTTCCTTATCTTTTCTTTTTCTCGGTTTGGTAGACATGTCCTTCACATAGATAACCTGTGCCACATCATTGGCTAGGATGAACGGTTCGTCAGTGTACCCAAGATTTTTCAGATCCACTGTTGTCATTCCGTACTGTGGGTCTACCATTACCCCGCCGCCTAACAGATTGACCCATTTGCACTTAAACAAAGGGACCTTAAAATCAGGTCCGTAGTCAAGTTCCCATATGTCCACTATGTAACCATAATATGTGTCCTTTCCGCTCTCGGTTGCTGCATCAAAGCGGACACCGCTGTTTTGGTTGGTGCTCTTTTGATCTTGGGCGATCGTGTAAAATGTATTCCCATTTATCTCGTATCCTTTGTAAGTCAATACAGTCAAAGATGGTCCCCTGGACAACAAGTACAACTCATCACAAACAGTGTTGTCACCTCTGAGACGTGTTTCCAACCAACTGCTGAAAGTCCTGATGTGTTCACATGTAATCCAGTCGTCGCACTGCTCCGGGTGTTTGGAGCGCAGACTGTTCTTGTGTTCATCGACATACGGGGTCACCAAGGTAGAGTTCTGTAGAACTGTGTAGTGTGCTTGAGACCAAGAATATCCGTCCCTGCATATTATTGAGTCTCTTCCCAGAGTGCCTTTTCCAGTCAGTCTCCCCTCATACCGCGATTTAGGGAGACCTATCTTGTTAAGGCCAGGAATGAAGTCAACACAAAACCCGATAACATCCTCTGTTTGATGGCCCATGGAGATGCTTCCTTCTGGCCTAGCGCGGTTACGGACATATTTCTTTAGGACTCCCATGAACCTCTCAAAAGGGAACATATTGTGTAGAAATACGGGCCCCAGGATGACAATCTCGTCGACTAGATGAACTAGGACGTGCGTCATGATATTGAAGAAGGATGGTGGGAACACCAGCTCGAAACTGACAAGACATTGCACCACATCACTCCTTAGCCTTGGTACGATTTCTGGATCGATCACCTTCTGAGAGATTCCATTGAGGAATGCACATAGCTTCACAATGGCTAATCGAACATTTTCCGGTAGAAGCCCCTCAATGCAACCGGAAGCAGTTGTGTCATAATCACGTGGCAGTCATGAGACTTTAGGTTCTGAAACTTTTTCTCTGGCATATTTATTATTCCCTTTATATTCGACGAGAAGCCAGTCGTGACCTTCATACTGAGCAGGCATTCAAAGAAGATTTCTTCCTCTTCTTTCGTAAGAGCGTAGCTGGCAGGACCTTTATACTGCTTCGGAGGCATGCCGTCTTTTTCGTGCAAACGTTGCAGGTCCTCTCGTGCCTCGGGTGTATCTTTTGTCTTCCCATACACGCCCAAGAAGCCTAGCAGGTTCACGCAAAGGTTCTTCATCACGTGCATCACGTCGATTGAGGAGCGGACCTCTAGGTCTTTCCAGTAGGGTAGGTCCCAAAATATAGATTTCTTCTTCCACATGGGTGCGTGTCCCTCAGCGTCATTCGGAACAGCTAGTCCACCGGGACCCTTTCCAAAGATTACGTAGTGTAAATCATTGACCATAGCAAGCACGTGAACACCGGTGCGCATGGCGGGCTTCTTCCGGTGATCTGCCTCGCCTTTGAAATGCTTGCCTTTCTTTCGACATTGATGGTTGGTCGGAAGAAATTGACGGTGGCCCAGGTACACATTCTTCCTGCATTTGTCCAGGTATATACTTTCAGTGTCATCTAAACAGTGCGTGCATGCGTGGTATCCTTTGTTTGTCTGTCCTGAAAGGTTACTGAGAGCGGGCCAATCGTTGATGGTCACGAACAGCAACGCCTTAAGGTTAAATTCCTCCTGTCTGTGCTCATCCCACGTACGTACACCGTTTCCATTCCACAGCTGTAAAAGTTCTTCAACTAATGGCCTTAGGTACACATCAATTTCGTTGCCGGGTTGCTTAGGGCCTTGGATGAGAACTGGCATCATAATGAACTTCCGCTTCATGCACATCCAAGGAGGAAGGTTATACATACATAGAGTCACGGGCCAGGTGCTGTGATTGCTGCTCTGCTCCCCGAAAGGATTAATGCCATCCACGCTTAAAGCAAACCATACATTCCTTGGGTCCTTTGCAAACTCATCCCAGTACTTTCTCTCCACTGCGACCCGTCAGCGGGTGCTCTCAACTTCCCATCTTTCTTTCGGTTCTCACTGTGCCATCGCATCAACTTGGCATGCTCTTCGTTTCTGAACAGACGTTTCAACCGTGGTATTATAGGAGCATACCACATCACCTTCGCAGGAACCCTCTTCCTGAGGGGCTCGCCGTCAACATCACCAGGGTCATCTCGTCTGATCTTATACCGCAACGCACCGCATATCGGGCATGCGTTCAGATCCTTGTATGCACCGCGGTAGAGGATGCAGTCATTAGGGCATGCATGTATCTTCTCCACCTCCAATCCTAGAGGGCATACGACCTTCTTTGCTGCCTATGTACTGTCGGGCAATTCGTTATCGTTTGGAAGCTTCTTCTTCAATATTTTCAGTAGCTTCTCAAATCCTTTGTCAGCCACAGCATTCTCTGCCTTCCACTGCAGCAATTCCAGTACGGTACCGAGGTTTGTGTTGCCATCTTCGCAATTGGGGTATAACCCTTTTTTGTGATCCTCTAACATGCGATCGAACTTCAGCTTCTCCTTTTGACTAATGCATTGCGTCCTTGCATCGACAATGACCCGGCGGAGATCATCATCATCAGGCACATCGTCTGGTTCCTCTTGATCTTCAGCAACTTCACCCGTGGCAGCATCATTGGGCACATCGTCTGGTTCCTCTTGATCTTCACCAGCTCCCACCGTTGCAGCATCACCGTATTCAGGTGGCACATAGTTGTCATCGTACTCTTCTTCTTCGCCGTCTTCCATCATAACCCCTATTTCTCCGTGCCTCGTCCAAACATTATAGTGTGGCATGAAACCCTTGTAAAGCAGGTGGGAGTGAAGGATTTTCCGGTTAGAGTAAGACCTCGTATTCCCACATTCAGTGCATGGACAACACATAAAACCATTCTGCTTGTTTGCCTCAGCCGCATCGAGAAACTCATGCACGCCCTTAATGTACTCGCGGGTGTGTCTGTCACCGTACACCCATTGCCGGTTCATCTGCGTGCATTATATATAATTAAGTGTCCAAATTAATAGAAGTTCATCATCACATTAAAACCAAAGTGCATACATATTTCTCATCTAACAACATATAGCTCTCCAGAGCATCTAATTAATTAAACCATACATTGAAACTATGTAAAACATTTCAATGCGAAAACAAATGCGATCATAATCGCAATCAAGGTAACAATTGATCCAACGGCATAATGATACCAAGCCTCGGTATAAATGGCATATTTTCTAATCTTTCTAATCTTCAAGCGCATTGCATCCATCTTGATCTTGTGATCATCGACGACATACGCAACATGCAACTCCAATATCATCTTCTCCTCCTCAATTTTTTTTATTTTTTCCTTCAACAAATTGTTTTCTTCTTCAACTAAATTTAACCTCTCGACAATAGGGTCGGTTGGCATTTCCGATTCACATACATCCTAGATAAATAAAATCTATGTCACGTTGGTCGGCATAATTTTCATAAACAATAAATGAACCAATAGTTATGAAGATAATATACATACCAAATCCGAATCATAGACAGGACGAGGGCTGACGGGGGCGGATACCAAAACCATCGCACTATATAAGATGCAATAATAAATGTAAGAAAATGATACAAGTATCTATCTAAACAGACAAGTAAGAATATTTTTCCTTTCAGAAAGAAGATAAGAACAAGAGGCTCACCACGGTGGTGTCGGTGATGAGATCAGCGCGGGTGATCGACGGCGGTGAAGACGGGGACGGGACGTGACGGACCGCTAAATCTAGACAAATCTCGAGGAAAATGGAACTTGGAGGTCGAGTTTCGAGAGGAGAAAGTTTAAATAGTGTGGCTCGGGCATTCCATCGAACACCTCATGTGCATAGGAGGTGAGCTAGAGCACCACAAACCCCTCCCCTCGCCGGCCAGAGAAAAACAGAGCATTGGAGTGCTCTGCTCGCGGGCGAGGGTATATATAGGCACCTCATTGGTCCCGGTTTGTGGCATGAACCGGGACTAAAGGGGAGCCTTTGGTCCCGATTCAGGCCACCAACCGGGACCAATGGTGGTGGGCCAGGAGCGAGGCCCATTGGTCCCGGTTCGTCCCACCAACCGGGACCAAAAGGTCCAGACGAACCGGGACCAATGGCCCACGTGGTACGGCCGGCCCCCTGGGCTCACGAACCGGGACCAATGCCCACATTAGTCCCGGTTCTACATTGAACCGGGACTAATGGGCTGAGCCGGCCTGGACCATAGCCCTGTTATCTACTAGTGTCTCTCCGTCCCAAAATAAGTGTTATTTTTGGATGGAGGAAGTATGAAATAAACAAGGTTCCTAAATAGAACCACACATTGCTCGCTTTCTTGGATGTATACCCCTTGCCGAATTTGAGTACCTTATGTTATGTTGTGCTGCTTTTTAAAAAAAATCTATGTGGAAAATCTATACCTATTTTTATTACCTACTAATAAGGGGAGTACTAGGCGCCGGCGCACCGGCCCAAATTTCGACAAGCCACCAACGCGCTGTTAGATTAGGCCAGCCCATGCCCTTGGATCTTAACCATCTCTCTCAATCCGCTCGGTCTACGCGCAGAGGAAAAACCCCCCACCACGCCTGCATCTCTCGCCTCAGCCCTATTGAAATGCATGAGTTTCTCACCATCGGCCATGGATGTAGCATGGAAGACCGAAGTCCCGGTCGGCCATGGATGTGGCATCCACCGCCACCACCGGTTGCAGCCCCGCTTATCGCCGTCCCCAGTACGGGTGCTCGCCGCCGGTTGGAACAAGGTTGTTGGCCAAATCCAGTGCCGCCAGTTGGAACAAGGTTGTTGGACAAATCCAGGGTCGCCGGTTGCAACTCCCGTGTGCTCATGCTTGCAGCCTCGCCAACGACGAGTTGGCTGCAACACCGGCATAAAATGGTTGTAACATCACTGAAACGGTTGCAGTTGTCGCGAATGTGGATGTAGCTTTTGCAGTGTACGGTGTTGTAGCATTCGCCGATGACGGCATTGCTGGTTGCAGCTCTGGCGAATGTGGATGAAACTCTGGCCAACGGGAAAAGATGTTGACGATGAGAGCAACGGGAAAAGATGAGCTGTATAATTAAGGACAAAGGATGGGAGGAAGAAGATGAGCTGCAGGGGGGATAATGATAGAAGAAGCCGGACGGTGCATGGATCCACAGTAAAACGTGCGGTCAAGGAGCGTCGAAGCAATTCGTTATCCTACCACGCGCGTGCAGCCGGCTCGCCTGTGGGAAACGTTTCCTATTAGTAAAGAGAATGCTTTTTCTTGCACATCGTCCTTCTGCAGAAAACTCCCAACTGTTTAGAAATAAACTCACGGTCCCACGATAAGTCAAAGTAGAAAAGTCAGCTCCTGATGAGGGGCCCCACCTATCAGAGACGCGATCAAAAGCAGCAAAGCGAGCGATCAATGCTTTCTGCAATGAGTTTACTGAAAACGTGGTTTCTTTTGCAAAAAAAGGCGACTAGATGGCTTTCTGCAAACGTATGGCTACATTAGTTGGTCTTTCCTCCATGCTATGCTCCTCCACAAAGGGTTTGAACCTGGTTATGGGCAATTTCTATTTGACGCTCGCGGGCGGCAAGCTGTCGAGGAAACGCCCGCAGCTCTTTTCGTTCGCGTGCTTGTTGGGCCAGCCCACTACGGGGTTCGTGTGCTTGTTTTCGTTCGCTGTTGTTTCTTTCGTTGTATTTTTTCTTCTTCCACGTTTTGGTTTTCTCTCTTGTTTTTCTTTCTTCTGGTTTTGTTTCTGCTTTCTTCTTCTGCTTTTGTTCATGTTTCTTCTGGTTTGGTTTTCCTCTGGTTTTTCTCTTCTGGTTTTTGGTTTTTATCCTGTTTTTCTTCTGGTTTTTCTTTTTCGCCTGTTTTTCTCTTCTGGTTTTGTTTTTTTGATGAATATACAAATGTTCTCTGTGTTCCTGAATTTTTTTAGTGTATATTACACAATGTTTAATGTGTATTCGCAAATTGTTCAACGTATTTTTCACAAATGTTTAGGACATTTATGAAAATTGTTCAACGCATATATTCATATTTTTTTCAAAAATGCTCATCGTATATTAAAAAAAGTTCATCATATAATACAAAAAGGTCCATCATGTATTATTTAAAATATTCAACTTATTTTAATAAAATGTTCAGCATATATTACAAACTGTTCAATGTGTATTAAAAAAGATTCAAAATAATATGATAATTAAACATTCACGCCTTGACTATATCACTACAGCTCATCAGTTCTAACTGGAGCTTAAATTTTGTTTACTTTTTTACTTGTCGTTTCCTCCTAATGGGCCGGCCTTCAGCGAAGGCTCAAATAGCTCTCCTGGTTATGGCCATCGTATCATGCATGCATCTCATGGCTGGGGACACAGAGTGTATGTACTACATGGGCTTTTACAGATTGTCATATGCTATTCATGAGGGCTTTGATAAGCACCGTGTTGCCATGGTTTATCCTCTTCTATTTTTTGTGAGCAGTCTGATCTATGGGTCACCATTTTGCATGGACCATATTGACTTAATCTTGGTGCCTATGAACCTGAACATTAAATATAATTGAAGTATGTTATCTTTACTTTAAGTGCATATCAAGTTTGTGCTCTAATAGTTCATGTAGCATGTTGCTGTTTTGGACAGATTGTTGATAAAACTTGTTTTGTGTGTATGTGTTGAACCGTTGCCCCGTTTTGATCATGTCCTATATAAAACTTACTTCGTTTTGCATGTAGCTTCATCATGTCATGTTGCATCATTAATTTGAGTGTTTGTGGTTGATGTTTGCATGCACTTTGCATCAATGCCATGTTAACTTCTTTTGCTCATAATTTTTAGTCCGTAGCTCTGACTTAAATGAACTTTATATGTAACTTGACTAGAAAAACGTGTAGATCCTTAGTCACTTTGCTTGCAAGCTTCTTATGATGCTGTATTACCGAGATGGCTCATATATACCTCTCCGTCATAGGGAGTAAGAAATCCCAGTCTCGATCCATGCCAATTCAACAGACACCTTCGGAGATACCTGTAGAGCACCTTGCAAACATGCTGATTCTTAACAAATAAGGAGCAAAATGTTAATTATATATTAACAAGTAGGGATGCCATGAAACAGTAGGGTGAAAATGGAGCAGACAGTAACAGTGACTACTTGAAGATATTAGTAGCACTGTCAACACCTTCAGTTAGTGAACCACTTCATGCCATCCAACTACCGCCTACATCATGTACCACTTCCTGCCCAAGACATGTATCCTTGATCCTCGGAGACCAAAACAGGGCAGCTCCTCCTCTGTTTTTGCTGGGCCGCTAGCTCATGCTCTGTTTCACCACCGGTCAATCTGGAAGTAGCCATCGGAGTCATAAGACAATACAACATGTATTATATGACAGTTCAGTCCAAAATGACTGTCTGGAGTACATATCCATATTTTGCTGGATATTTGTATTTAAATTTCTCAACATGCTAACCGTTGGTTGAAGGAGCTTCACAATCTGAGTAAGACTGATCTTGACTTCAGCTTATCAACGCAAGAGGACATAGACGGCCTTGTAGAGCTGCCACGTCCCCGTATCTTGGAGCGTGTTTGTGTCAAGCCAACTCAAGATGGTGACCTCATGTTTTATTGACGGCATCGGAAAGATATTTCCATACAATTCCCAATTGGGATTTGAGAAACAATGCATTTGAGAAAGATATTTCAATGCAACTAAAATTTCAAAAAATTCAAATTGAAACCATTCAAATTTGAAAATTAATGGCACTAACAGAAAGTTTATAATTTTTATGACCTAACAACAAAAAGAATAAAAAATAAATAAAAAACAAAAGAAAATAAATAATGCAAAAAACAAAACAAAAAAACTGAAGAAAAAAAATGCCACCTAATGGGCCACCATGGCCTGAATTCGACTAGAAACCCAACCAGCCAGGTAGGCCATGATTCAGGCCCATAGAAGGCCCAGTAGGCCCACTAGCATATACAGAGAGGTTAGGCCCGGAAGCCTGCTTTAAAGAGGAGCTCGAAGGCTTAGGCGCACCGTGACTTTTAAACAGGTGTGCCTCTCTCTTAGCTAGGGAGGTGGGACTAAACTCCCACCACGACGCCGCTCTGCAGGGCAATTGGTCCTGGTTGGTGACACGAAGAGGGACCAATGCCCCCCTTTGGTCCCGTTTCGTGGCACTCACCGGGACCAATGCCCCCCTTTAGTCTCGGTTGGTGCCACCAACCGGGACCAAAGGTCTCTATTTCCCGCCCTTTTGGGTTGCTAAAAACTGACCTTTCGTCCCGGTTCGTGGCACTAACCGGGACTAAAGGGGGGCATTGGTCCCGGTTGATGCCACGAACCGGGACCAATGGCTTTCCTATATAAGTGGCACTTAGGATTTTTTTACACATTCTCCCCCGACGCCAACGCCCATGCGCCCCTATGCCGCCAGGCTGCTCCTCGTCGTTGTCGCCATCGCCGTGCCCTGCCCCGTCGCCGCCCGCTCCTCGTCGCCGTCGCCGACGCCTCCCGGACCTCGTCGTCGCCGACGCCTCCCCGCGCCCCTGCCCTGCCTCGCGCCTCTGCCTCAGCCGCGACCTCACCATCGCTGCCCCCAGTGAGCACCCTGCGCCCTGCCCTGCCCCCACCCCACCCCCCCGCTGCCGCCGACTCCCTCTGCATTTTGTTGTTGATATAAATTTTTAGTAAACGGATATGTATACATATTGTTTGTCTAAATATCACTACAAGAAATATGTCAACTTATGACCACCACTATTGGTCACTGAATGGTCACAAATTTCCATTTGTGACCTTTTTGTGACCAAAAACATAAGGTCAAAAGCTGGCCGTCGTAAACTAACTATAGCGACCTTTCTTCTGGAATGGTCGCAAACGTTTATGACCAAAATAAGCCTATTGTTCTGTTTTGGTCACTAGCAACCTCCCCAGTCCACGTAGGCATCCAGCGTGGCAAGCTGATGTGGCACAAGATTCAGCCCGGTCCAATTCAGTTTTCTACATGGGCCTAGCCCATTAATTCGGCCTTTTAATGTATTTTTTTTCTTGTTAATTTTTGGTAGCTACATGGGCTTGGGCCATTAATTCGGCCTTTTTTTTCTAAGATGTAGTTTTTCGTCCTTTTTTTTTTGCCACTGGTCCCACCAATCAGATTGGTCCCACTTGTCATTCTTATCACAAAATTGATCCCACACATCAAAATTTTCAAAATCTGTCAAACAACCATTAGAACTTGGACCCCCTTGTCAGGTTTCCATTTGACGGGTATTCAAATCACATACACAATCATTATTTCAAACAATGCAATAGCAAATGAAATTCATCCAAAACAACACGGCATTGGTCTACTACAAATGTTACAGTATACTACAGCCCAGATAAGCCTACTACTTCCTACATTTACAACACATAATATGCTAGTCTTTGTTGATATGCTTCACAGCTTCGAACTTGGATTCGCACTTCACCTGTGCAAAAAAAAGAATGAACATATAAGAATAAGAATGTGTACAGAACATCAAACAGTAGCCAATGAGGGATCCAATAACTTATAAGCAAGAATTGACAGCAAATGAGATGTACATAAATAGTATGACTAACACTAACCAGTATGCATTCATGGAGTGACTAAAATGTTCTCACTAGCTAGGATTTTTTTAGTATACAATATATTGACATGTGCAACTCTCTAAATTGATCATAGAAATGAAAACTGTAGGTGCGCTGCAGGCCAGATCATCATATTTGAGCATTCATATTTCTGTATTACTACACAGCAACTACAGCACTAGGAGTACACAGCAACTAGTAGCAGAACTAGAAGAAAACCGTACAGGTGGGGAGTGCCAAGCGTGAGCAGCAAACTTATGTCAGAAGTCCCGAATTCCTCCATGTACACGCGCGCGAGCCAGCCTCCAGCTGAATGCCCTATCAATGATAGCTTCCCATCTGCAAGCATCAAACAGTCCAGAGTCAGGATGAATGCCCTCACTTTTCAAACATAATTCATTTTATTCCATGGTTTTCTGCAAAAAAAATCTGCTTGCAGTTTCGTGGACAACTGAGCATACTGTCCATAATCTTGAACCAGTCAGAGGGCTGAAACTAGCAGCAACAGAAGGAGATTCAAATTGGAAGAAACAAACAAATTTTAGATGGTGAATTGGAAGCAAGATTTTCGTTTTCATGGCAACTGAAACCAAGCACAAGTTGCTCAATGGCACAAGGCAGTAAAACAGCTAGCTTCAATCGCGGGGCACTGATCAGTGCTAGAAATTGCACCATGATTCGGGAGACGGACCTGGAGAGGAAAGCTCCCTGGCCTCGGACACCGCTTCCTCCACTCGTCTCAGGACACCATTCCCACAGGCAAAGCAAGCACCTTAAGCCCTCTCGCCACGGATCCTCGAAGAGACCCACCAGGTAGGCCTCTGCAACCTCCTGAAGGGCCAGCACCGCATGGCTCTGGAAGCGGAGGTCAGTCTGCACAGACAGAACAGGGTGGTGCTTTTAGTTTACTTGATTCATCATACTATAAGAGTTGAGATAACAGGAGCATAACAATGTAGTGCTGTACTGTGAAGTTTGAGGAGCATAACAATGTAGTACTGTACTGTGAAGTTTGAGGAGCATAAAATATATGAGACAGTTTACTTGATCGAAAGTTTAAGGTGTATCTTATCTACTAGTAGTACTGTACTGTGAGACTTTCCTAAAGCAGAGTCTGTTACCAAACAGAGTGAGAACCATCAGAAGAACATAGATGGTATTTGAACAAGCAACTCCAGTATAAATTTGAACAAGCAATGGTATTTGTCAATGCTGGAGATACAGTCAAACTGTAATCACAAAGAATGATTGAGTCCATGGCCAGTCTGCTTCTGGTAATGTACTGCGCTGCACATTTCATTTAAGTTTACTTCAGCATGCAATATTTAAGAAGTTCCGCTTTACTGAAAAAATCTTATAAATGAACATATTTTTAGTCATCGAGCATATGTCACAGTACTAGTCATGATCTTTCAGTAAGCATCGATTGTGGAAACAGTAGCACTGGCTACTACGGCTACAGCAACACCAAGCAATTCAACGAAGCAACGACCACCATACAGAGCTAAGCACTGGCTACTACGGCTAGTAAGTGAGTCGGTCAAATAGCCCTACGTACTTCTTGTTGATATGCAGCAGTACTTCATTGATCTAGTGATTCTGATTCCACATAGCTGCCTGAAATGCTTGTATTAGCTAAGAGAAACCTAGCTTCGTGGTAATAAATCAAGCACATATGACACTAACATACGTGTATTTGCTATTTCAATGGTACAACAGAAATCTGATCAAGAGCGACAGATCAGGCAGCATACGCGTGCGGAGAAGAAGATAATCACAGACAAGCTACTATTGAATTGGATCATAAAGAGCTATCAAACCAGAACAGACTAGCTGTAATAGATAAAACATGCATAGATTAACCGATGAAACCATGCGGCATCAGGAATTCGCCTGGAAGACGGTAGGCCTAACCCTTCAGTACAAATTACAAAATAAACACAATATCTACACGAAAATAGATAGGCTTATACATCAATCCAGAGACTCAACAAACGGCAGGAGCATATTTTCTTCATCAAAGAGATACTAGCGAGCAAATAGGTTCTGGCACATCTAAATCATCAATTATCTCACGGATCCCCATATAACTGGGGGCCATGCTTATCATCTGAGAAAAGAAACCTATCTTCCGGTTAAAACCAATCTACAATCCTAAGCCTATTAGAAAGATCACGTCTAGATAGAATTTTTTTACATGGCACACAAGCTACTTGGGGGAATCTATGAGCAGGAACTGACGGACTAGTACATAAAACATGCATAGATTTCGACCATCCATCCTGTCCACGAGCACATCCACCCATTAATTACAAATTAGTACCCGCGAAATCCTTACGAACTCGCCAAATCTTCACCGATCTAACCACAGATCGGAGCCAAATTCCACAATACTAGACGCCCAACTATCACAAAGCACCACAGAAACGCGGATCTAGACGATACAGGGAGGAGAGGGGAAGGAATCGCCGTACCTTGAGGCAGTGGGGGAGGAGGATTCGATGAGCCCCGGGTCGATCGGAGACAAGATGGCGCGGAGCCTGGTGACGGCATGGCTCTTGGTGGGGCGGCGGATGATGCACTGGTCGAGGGCGGTGGTGACGGAGCGCGCCTCCGGGGCTCCGGCGAGCACGTCGTCGATGGCCTTGTGCACGCGAAGGTAGTGGAAGAGGGTGCAGCCGTGGACGCCCAGCAGGCGGTCGGAGGGCAGGAAGCGGGAGAGGTAGTCGATGGCATTGTCCCAGGAGCCCGCGTCCACCAGCTCGGCCAGGTGCTTCAGGCACAGGAACACGTCCGTCTGGGTCACCAACCTGCGCGCGCGCGTGCGTTGCCCGGATCAAGAGATGCATTCGCAGAGGCCGGTTTGAAGGGGGGAGGGGGAGACACGACTGCGTGCTTACACATCCACGGTGCGGTTGAAGTTGTGGTGCCCGAGGAAGGAGATGAGCCGCCGTTGCCGGAAGCGCCGAGGCCAGGATGTAGTCATCCCTATCAACGAGGATGGAGCGCTCGGGCGTGGCGGATCCGGCCCCATTCCCGTCGGCGAAGTCGGATCTCCCGGTGGCGGCCTCGGCGGAGCAGGGAACCGGGGCGAGGGAGGAGGAGGGAGGTGGTGGCGGCGATCTGGAAGGGGAGGGGAGCAGGGAGCCGGGGCGAGGAGGGAGGGAGGAGGATTAGATCTGGCATCGGGAGAGGGGTTCCGGTTGAGGATGGATCGATGGATGTGGGATCTTGCCGGAGGGGAAGGAGGGAGGAGTAAAGCACAGCGGTCTTGCCGGAGGGAAAGGAGGGAGGGGAAGGATGGATCTGCGAGGGGAGG
This sequence comes from Triticum urartu, assembly GCF_056163025.1. Classification (NCBI taxonomy): domain Eukaryota; kingdom Viridiplantae; phylum Streptophyta; class Magnoliopsida; order Poales; family Poaceae; genus Triticum; species Triticum urartu. Next base: position 907,620 of record NC_141879.1, read on the forward strand.
GGAGGGTGGCGGCGAGGGGAGGGATCTGCGAGCGCTAGGGTTAGCTGAGAGAGCGGAGGGGTGGATGGACGGACGGGTGGATGTATGGATGGATGGACAGATGTTTGCCATGTCACTGATCCATGCCAGAGCTGGTTCCACCAATCAGAATTAAGCATTTTTTGTTTTTTCTCTTATAGTTTGTACCCTCTTATTCAGGCAAACATTTAACCTCTTATAGTTAGTTCAAATAAACCAATATTTTGTACATGTGTGTATTTAGGCATGACAAACAATGTTGATTTGGGAGGTTTTCATTTTCTTTGCTCAAAAGAACCATTTTTCATTTTCTGATTGACCAAAATGTGTTTTTTTTGTGAAGGACCTACCATGTGTTTCTTGCAAAATTGTACCAAATCATTTTTCTAAAATACTAGGCCATATTTAATGCACATTTGACCAAATGGTTGGGTGTAAAAAGTTTTGATCCACCTCTCGTGAAAAAGACAAATTCCCGCCGATTCAGCTGGAAGCGCGTCAAATTTGAACTGTAGCTACCTTATAGTTTGCTCTTTATTTTTTCCAAAATCATTTCTAGGTACATAAGTATCTATTTAATCAGAGAAACACCAAAAAAATTCCAAGATTCAACCACTAGCAAGGAACGGTCATTCCCGCCGTTTTGACCGCATTTTGAAACGGGCATAAAAAATTCAAAAAAATCAAAAAATTTGGAAACCTTCGCATTGTGTCATTATATGTGGCCAAGTTCCCAGGAAAAATAATAAACTTGCAATTCGCCAATTATTTTAAAAAAGTGTTCTCAGAAATGAGCTATCATGCGTGAAGATTCATGGCTTTCGAGCCAAATGATCAATCTTATGGCCACATTCATGGCATAGTTTGTTCAAATGATCTCATATTGTGCACAAGGGTGCATATTGGAATGACAAACAATGTTGCCTAAGGAAGTTTTCTTTTTCTTTGGACGAAAGAACCATTTTCCATTTTTTGAGTGCCCAAAAGGAGGTTTTTTTGTGAAGGACCTCCCAAATAATTGTTGCAAAATTGGACCAAATCATTTTTCTAAAATACTAGGCCATATTTAATGCACAATTGACCAAATGGTTGGATGTAAAAAGTTTTTATCCACCTCTGGTGAAGAAGACAAATTCCCGCCGATTCAGTTGGAAGCGAGTCAAATTTGAACTGTAGCTGCCTCATAGTTTGCTATTTATTTTTTTCCAAAAATCATTTCTAGGTACATAAGTATCTATTTAATCAGAGAAACACCAAAAAAATTCCAGGATTCAACCACTAGCAAGGAACGGTCATTCCCGCCGTTTTGACCGCATTTTGAAACGGGCATAAAAAATTCAAAAAAAATCAAAAAATTTGGAAACCTTCGCATTGTGTCATTATATGTGGCCAAGTTCCCAGAAAAAATAATAAACTTGCAATTCGGCAATTATTTTAAAAAAGTGTTCTCAGAAATGAGCTATCATGCGTGAAGATTCATGGCTTTCAAGCCAAATGATCAATCTTATGGCCACATTCATGGCATAGTTTGTTCAAATGATCTCATATTGTGCACAAGGGTGCATATTGGAATGACAAACAATGTTGCCTAAGGAAGTTTTCTTTTTCTTTGGACGAAAGAACCATTTTCCATTTTTTGAGTGCCCAAAATGAGGTTTTTTTGTGAAGGACCTCCCAAATAATTGTTGCAAAATTGGACCAAATCATTTTTCTAAAATACTAGGCCATATTTAATGCACAATTGACCAAATGGTTGGGTGTAAAAAGTTTTTATCCACCTCTGGTGAAAAAGACAAATTCTCGCCGATTCAGCTGGAAGCGAGTCAAATTTGAACTGTAGCTGGCTCATAGTTTGCTCTTTATTTTTTCCCAAAATCTTTTCTAGGTACATAAGTATCTATTTAATCAGAGAAACACCAAAAAAAATTCCAAGATTCAACCACTAGCAAGGAATGGTCATTCCCGCCGTTTTGACCGCATGTTGAAACGGGCATAAAAAATTCAAAAAAAAATCAAAAAATTTGGAAACCTTCGCATTGTGTCATTATATGTGGCCAAGTTCTCAAAAAAAATAATAAACTTGCAATTCGGCAATTATTTTAAAAAAGTGTTCTCAGAAATGAGCTATCATGCGTGAAGATTCATGGCTTTCGAGCCAAATGATCAATCTTATGGCCACATTCATGGCATAGTTTGTTCAAATGATCTCATATTGTGCACAAGGGTGCATATTGGAATGACAAATAATGTTGCCTAAGGAAGTTTTCTTTTTCTTTGGACGAAAGAACCATTTTCCATTTTTTGAGTGCCCAAAAGGAGGTTATTTTGTGAAGGACCTCCCAAATAATTGTTGCAAAATTGGACCAAATCATTTTTCTAAAATACTAGGCCATATTTAATGCACAATTGACCAAATGGTTGGGTGTAAAAAGTTTTTATCCACCTCTCGTGAAAAAGACAAATTCCCGCCGATTCAGGTGGAAGCGAGTCAAATTTGAACTGTAGCTGCCTCATAGTTTGCTCTTTATTTTTTCCTAAAATCATTTCTAGGTACATAAGTATCTCTTTAATCAGAGAAACAACAAAAAAATTCCAAGATTCAACCACTAGCAAGGAACGGTCATTCCCGCCGTTTTGACCGCATTTTGAAACGGGCATAAAAAATTCAAAAAAAATCAAAAAATTGGGAAACCTTCGCATTGTGTCTTTATATGTGGCCAAGTTCCCAGGAAAAATAATAAACTTGCAATTCGGCAATTATTTTAAAAAAGTGTTCTCAGAAATGAGCTATCATGCGTGAAGATTCATGGCTTTCGAGCCAAATGATCAATCTTTTGGCCACATTCATGGCATAGTTTGTTCAAATGATCTCATATTGTGCACAAGGGTGCATATTGGAATGATAAACAATGTTGCCTAAGGAAGTTTTCTTTTTCTTTGGACGAAAGAACCATTTTCCATTTTTTGAGTGCCCAAAATGAGGTTTTTTTGTGAAGGACCTCCCAAATAATTGTTGCAAAATTGGACCAAATCATTTTTCTAAAATACTAGGCCATATGTAATGCAAAATTGACCAAATGGTTGGGTGTAAATTTTTTTGATCCACCTTTCGTGAAAAAGACAAATTTCGGCCGATTCAGTTGGAAGCGGGGCAAATTTGAAATGTAGCTGCCTCATAGTTTGCTATTTATTTTTTCCAAAAATCATTTCTAGGTACATAAGTATCTATTTAATCAGAGAAACACCAAAAAAATTCCAAGATTCAACCACTAGCAAGGAACGGTCATTCCTGCCGTTTTGACCGCATTTTGAAACGGGCATAAAAAATTCAAAAAAAATCAAAAAATTGGGAAACCTTCGCATTGTGTCTTTATATGTGGCCAAGTTCCCAGGAAAAATAATAAACTTGCAATTCGGCAATTATTTTAAAAAAGTGTTCTCAGAAATGAGCTATCATGCGTGAAGATTCATGGCTTTCGAGCCAAATGATCAATCTTATGGCCACATTCATGGCATAGTTTGTTCAAATGATCTCATATTGTGCACAAGGGTGCATATTGGAATGACAAACAATGTTGCCTAAGGAAGTTTTCTTTTTCTTTGGATGAAAGAACCATTTTCCATTTTTTGAGTGCCCAAAATGAGGTTTTTTTGTGAAGGACCTCCCAAATAATTGTTGCAAAATTGGACCAAATCATTTTTCTAAAATACTAGGCCATATTTAATGCACAATTGACCAAATGGTTGGGTGTAAATTTTTTTGATCCACCTCTCGTGAAAAAGACAAATTTCGGCCGATTCAGTTGGAAGCGGGGCAAATTTGAAATGTAGCTGCCTCATAGTTTGCTATTTATTTTTTCCAAAAATCATTTCTAGTTACATAAGGACCTATTTAATCATAAATACATGGATTGGTGGCGATACGTCGAGGTTTGGGCGGTGGCCGAGGGCCCCAACTCTAGAGCGCGTAAACTCGCATGCCCGTCGCGTGGTCACCGCGTGACCGTAATGTTGTCATGTGTTCTGGGCGGCCTATGCATGTCTAGTGGGTTAGGCACTCCCCAGGTTGGTGCTAGGAAGAAAATTATAACATAAGATTCTCACGAGGAGACCGATCGATGCTCAAACATGAATTAGCAGCCAAGTGTTTGATTAGCGGTACGGGAAATGCACATGGCCAATGGGCGTGAGTTTTGGCTGAGGATGATCATCTACTAAGGAGAATGTCTTCACAAATTTTTAGCTTAAAAGGAGGATCCTAGGTGGTACTTGCTTTGCAAAGTACCACACTGGATAAAAATATGAATGTTGAAGCTGGGCTCAAAATAATGAATGGAGTGAGCTGAAATTTTGTGGAGGATGGTTATTTGGGCATAGGAAAGCATTGTAGAAAATTGATACCATTTGGACATGCCAAAGAAATACTTCCTTCACAATGCTCTTCTATGGACAAAAACTTGGGAAAACTAGTGAGAGAGATTGGTTGAATGAAATGATCTCAAAATTGGTGTAGGTAAGTTACTTAGGTATGGTCATGCGCTGGTAAATTTTCTAATCATTTGGGTAAGCCTAGCTAGTACTTACTTCACAAAGCTTCTCTCGAGGTAGAAATTTTGGAAATTTCCCGAGAAAGATTTACTCGGAAAATTGAGCTGAATATTATCATGTGGCAATGATTTGGGTATGGAAGAGTGCCCGAAAAGTTTGAGGGTAATAGGAGGGGTCTATATAACACTTGCTTTGCAACGTGCCAATTTGGCCATAAAATATAAATTAACCTGGGCTCACATAGAAGATTTGACTGTGCTGGAATTTGGAGGAGGTTGATAATTTGGGCATATGAAGGAACTGTATAAATTTCATGTTATTTAGAGATATAAAAAAGGTACTTCCTTCACAATGCTTCTAGGTGGACAAAAACTTTGGAAATTTGCCGAGGAATATTTGCTAGGCAAATGGAGCTGAATTTTGTCATGTGGTAATAATTTGGATAGGAAAGAGTGCCCAAAAATTCCGAGGGCAATCAAGAATATATAAATAGCACTTCCTTCATAAAGTGTTGTTGTGAACAGAATAGGAAAATGAATATTGTTGAATTAGTTTTGAACTAGGCAAGGAAGGATTTTAACATATTTTATGAAGATATGCCCCAAAGAATTTATGAGATTTTTTTGGGAATTTTGGGAATGATAGAAATATAGGTTGCTTCACAACCTAGGGCAAAAACTGCACATGGACATGACACATAGGCAAAACTGATGAGATGGTGCCTAGTCATCACAAGCCACCACAATCTACAAGGCTATGACCATCTATATTGGTCATTAACAACTAGAAATGGTCGCAATGGTTCAGGGTTTGGAGCCCCCTGAACAGCTTTTGACCAATTCGTCTAAAATGGTCATAAATTTATGACCAATTCTTCGAGGGTCACTGACAGAAGGTCATAAGTTGACATATTTCTTGTAGTGTATATGGATGTATGTTGATATATGGATGTGTGTTGATGTATGGATATGTATGCATATTTTTTTCATAATTGTTTTGTTCATACATGATCATATGATGTTTTTATTGTTCATAGATGACCATATGATGTTTTTTTAGCATTTTTTATGTTCTGTATATGCTCTTTTTTGCATTTTTTATGTTAGATAATATGCAAAAGAAAATGTATGTATGTATGTATGTTCTGTATATACATTCATTATGTAATGCTCTATAAATGTATGTATGTATATGCTCTGTATATGCATTTTTTTGAAAAAAATATGTTAGATAATATGCAAAGAATAATTTTAGGTATATGTATGTATGCAAAGAATATGCAAAAGTTAGAATATTTAGATTTATAGAATTGTTTTGGTGATATTGTAGAATATGAACATTTTGAATATGGATGGATGGATGAACATTTTGTTAGATAATTTTTTCTGTACTATATATATATATATATATATATATATGAAAACTTGGTCAATTTTTTTGTTGTAGATGAGGCCGGCCATGTCGCCCAAGAAGAGGTGGTCTGCAAGAGCTTTTCGCCGTGCTCAAGAGCGATGGGAGGATACTGTCAGCAAGTTCTGCAAGGGAGATTCAGAGAAAAGGGCGGACATAGAGGAGATCTGCAATAGGTTTCCTAGCTTGCAGATGTGCGTCGACCACTCTAGGGGCCTCATCGCCGTGGCTACGTATGTTGAGAAGAAGACGATGTTCCCCGGCGGCCGTGGAATTCCTCCTGTCGTTGTTTTCCTTTGGGCAATGAATGAAGTGGAAAACTCACCAGATCCGCGTCAGCGTGCTAGGTGGTACGAGTACTGCTCCCACCGTCGCGCCCCTCCAGCTCCAATGGAAGGTCTCATCAGCGCCGTGGGCGCTATACCACCTGGAGTGGAGCAGCTGATTGTCCACTCTGACCGCGAGGGAGAGAGCAGTGAAGATGAGGAGGAGGAGGATGAGGAGAAGGAGGAAGAGTCCAGCGAGGGGAGGAGGAACCAGGTGCGGACGTGGTGGTGGAGGTGGAGGACGACAACGAGCATGAGCATCTGGTGGCGGAGGTGGAGGACGACAGCGAGGGGGAGGTGGCGCAGCAGCTGCAGCTGCCTGCCAACGACGACCTGTACATGGTGCCGCCAGGGATCCCGCAGCTCGACGACAGTAGCATGCCAATCGAGGCGGAGACCTACATCCGCGTCGGCATTCGCCACTCTGACCGCATCAAGAAGATGAAGGAGATGCATAAATGAAGAAATGTAGCGAATGGCACTTAGTTAAGTGTCAGTGTTTAAGTTGAGTATGCTTTTGCAGTCAGTGTTTAAGTTAAGTTATGTACTGAAGAACTGCATGTGATTTACTGAAGCAATGCTTGCCTTTTGCAGTCAGTGTTAAGTTAAGTCAGATGGTTGCCTCTTGTTGTTATGCAATGAGATGTTTAAGCATAAATGTTTTCCTCTATACGTATAGTGGCTAGCGTCGACCAAGCACGGAGAAAAGAGATGACACTTCTCTCTATTAGCTAGCTAAAACAATATGAAACCCTTAAATTAACCATCCAACACCCCTAACCCCCCCCCCCCTTAAAAAACAAAAACCCCAGCTCCTGCCACATGCTGACGCAGCTGCCACATGGAGCACCTTCTGTCCCCGTTCGTAAGCGAACCGGGACTAAAGATTTTTGGCATTAGTCCTGACCCTGTAGTCCCGATTCCTGAACCGGGGCTAAAGGGCCTCTGGAACTGGGACAACAGGACCTTTTTCTACTAGTGAGGATACATGGCTAGGAGACACACCGCTAGTTCTCCCATACCCTTCCCTGTATCTTATTGCGCAACGTAAGGACGATTAGGGGGCAACAGTATCACAGACAGTACCTTTGAATATCCTGTTCAGGAGGGCTCTAATAGGGGAACGATGGAATTCCTGGCTACACTTGGTGCGGAGGTTGATGGACGTTCAACTCTCATACCGAGGAGACACCTTGACCTGGAAGTTAACGAGTAATGGGGTGTTTTTGGTTAAATCAATGTACTTAGACCTCATTACCTCTGGACCAATCCAAACATCGACCCATATCTGGAAAGTAAAGGTGCCCTCGCGAATAAAAAAAATCATGTGGTTTGTGCACAAGCAGGTGTTCGTTACCAAAGATAATTTACTAAAGCGACGGTGGGTCGGCAGTTCACGATGTTGCTTTTGTGTTCATGAAGAAACAATTCAACACTTATTCATCGATTGCCCTTTCTCGAAGATACTTTGGCGGTCCATTCATATAGCTTTTAAAATTATTCCTCGAGTTAGTATAGATGCTTTGTTTGGGACGTGGCTAAATGGAGTGAAACCTGATATTGCGTCAAGTATTGGGATTGGAATATGCGCACTTCTTTGGGAATGATATGATTTTTAACAGACTTTGTTTGCTAAACTTCTTGCAGGTTATTTTCAGAGCTACTGGGTGCAACCGATGGGAGATGGTAGTACATGCTATATTCAACCGGTTTGGATGGCGGTCGCATAATAGGATAGGTCCTTAATGTCCTTTCGTCTAGCCGGTTGTGGCTATGATTTGTTTTCCTAGCTTTTATTTTTCTTTGATCCTTTTGTGAGCTGTACTTCGGATACCATGTCTATTTGTTTTGCTGAACTTGCTTTAATAGTATGGCCGTATGCATCTTTGTGATGCAAAGGCAGGGGGAAAACCTGTTTTTCCAAAAAAAAACTAGGTATAGTGATCACGGGGTTATAGTGATCACAGGATAAATAGGCATGCAAACTCAACTAAATAATTCAACCTGACCACTAGCTAATTAGCACTGCCCAACGCAGATGTCTGCTACTGTTACTATGTTTAATACTTAATTAACTCGCTCCAAGGTTGTTAATTTGTAATAATTATTTGCTGCCTGTAAGGCATCCCATGAAGCAACACTATAAAAACCATACTCGGCTTCAGATGCCACACTAGTGGCGTCGCGGTCTTCAATGTTTAGTTTCGAGCCTCAACCAGATAATTTACTGTTTTTCGCTGTCTCTCTCGTGGTTGTTTGGTCTAGGCAGAAGGAATTGTCTCCAGGGGCAGGAAAAATAGATGAATTGGTTTATTAATTTTATTTTTTGAAGGAAAACAATGAGTTGTTGGTAAAGATGAGGAAGACATCATGAAGCTCAACAATGAAGCAAAGAAATAACCAGGGAGATTAATGGGACTGTGACCTTTTTACTATGTTCTAACCATGAATACCACTAACTGAATTAATCATAGATGTTTGTAATCAGGTGTATCAAGTTTCTTTTGTTTAAATAATGAACTGTGATGTAGCTTAACTGAAATAATACTAGTTGTTTGTAATCAGGTCATTCAAGCTACCTAGATTGAAGTACTTATGCTGATGCATCATTGTGTTTCATTGGGTAATTTCACATAGCACTAATCCTAGACTACCATGTTTTTTCATGAAATTCCACTGTCAGAACAGTGTTGCTGGACCAATCGCAAGACATGACTGGTACTGGAGTGAGTGGAAGTAGGATGGTTACCTGCATCGATGGCGAAGATGGCATCGGAATGCAAAATTTGCCAGTGGTCGGAGGTGGTGCCGCCCACATATAGATCTACAACAAGTAATTCTCTGCATAACTAACATCCTGATTCAGTGTTGCCTGATCAGAACAAATCAGACTGCTTTGTATTCGAACTAGAACATAAAGGCGATAGTTGAGGATGAAAGTTTGACATATTTGAGTAAGTTTTTGTACGTATCAGTGATGAGTGTGAAGATTGTTTGTCCACCCACATTCTAAATATCATATTTGATGTCAATTGCTCCTCCAATGTGATAAAATGTACTGTAGGTGTGAATATGCTGATAGTAGAGAGCATTGAAAATAGCCAAAGAAACATGAAAATTTAGATTCAAGCGCTTCCAACAAGTCCTTCGCAACCTGCATATGTAAATATGTGTCAACTAACTTATTTCTGATCATACATAGAACGGATCCAACAAAGATGATGGTGGCTTACTGGAATGCCTTCTCCTAGTCAGGAGCAATCGTTCCTACAAGAGTAATACGGGCGTCCCAGAACATGTTCATAGCTGTGAGCCATAAGGTAGTTCTGGTCTACCTACGCATAAAGTATGTCCCCATAATTGGGGCCAGTTCCAGTGCTGCGGCAAAGGCTTGAATTAAAAATTGCCTACAAATATTAGCTTTAGGATTGTTGAGTATGTTAGTTATGTTAGTATTTTTTTCCTTTAAATTAATCCAAGAATAAACCATGAGGAAGACCTTGACAGTACTAAGCACATATTCATATTCGACCAGCTAAGCACTTACTACGCACATAGCAGACACATCTATGTATAACGCTAGTACAACTAAAATAGTAGATACATCTACTGTATAGCCTCCGCGGCGGCGTTCTCCTCAGTGGCCTTCTTGTCAACATCGAGCTTCCCGGCAGCGAGTCTCTCGGCGTCGGTGGACATGGTGATGATGAAGGCAACGTAGACGTAGATGAATTAGTCAATGTAGAGGAAGGGTAGCGACCACTCGCGTAGGAGATGCTCCCCAAAAACCTAATGGCCCCTCTCCCGTACATGATCTCAAGAGGAGGGGTTTCGGAGGCATGCTCTCCCGTACAACTGTGTACGCGGTGAACAGGTTTGGATCACCGGCAGCAACTATAGGGAGTGGAACGATGTTGGGCAGTGCGTGTGCAGGTAGAACAGATCGCATCTGTTCTTGGGCTGGACTGACGTCTGAGTCGGCAACAACCCACGATCTGACGTCTCAGATCGTGTCTCATTTGTTAAGAATTCTCCGTTCCCGACAGGCAAAAATTAAGCGCAAGCGCGTGAATAACAAATGCTTGAGCTCATCTTGGCTCATTCATGAAACACGGCGTGCACGCAATGTGTGAGGGCGACATAATGGGAGCATGAGGGAACTACTTATATTCTTAAGCTCCTATAGCATGTGGAAGAGAATTTCTTATAAGGAGGACCAACTCTTCTTCAGTAGCGGGGTGGTACTAAACTATCCACCACCCTTTCTTTCTTTGAGAAACGACTTCGCAGCTGAAGGAAATATGCCCTAGAGGCAATAATAAAGTTATTATTTATTTCCTTATATCATGATAAATGTTTATTATTCATGCTAGAATTGTATTAACCGGAAACAAAATACATGTGTGAATACATAGACAAACAGAGTGTCACTAGTATGCCTCTACTTGACTAGCTCGTTGATCAAAGATGGTTATGTTTCCTAACCATAGACATGAGTTGTCATTTGATTAACGGGATCACATCATTAGGAGAATGATGTGATTGACTTGATCATTTAGTTTGTTGCTATTGCTTTCTTCACGACTTATACATGTTCCTATGACTATGAGATTATGCAACTCCCGTTTACCGGAGGAACACTTTATGTGCTACCAAACGTCATAACGTAACTGGGTGATTATAAAGGTGCTCTACAGGTATCTCCGAAGGTACTTGTTGGGTTGGCGTATTTCGAGATTAGGATTTGTCACTCCGATTGTCGGAGAGGTATCTCTGGGCCCACTCGGTAATGCACATCACTATAAGCCTTGCAAGCATTGCAACTAATGAGTTAGTTGCGGGATGATGTGTTACAGAACGAGTAAAGAGACTTGCCGGTAACGAGATTGAACTACGTATTGAGATACCGACGATCGAATCTCGGTCGAGTAACATACCGATGACAAAGGAAACAGCGTATGTTGTTATGCGGTCTAACTGATAAAGATCTTCGTATAATATGTAGGAGCCAATATGAGCATCCAGGTTCCGCTATTGGTTATTGACCGGAGACGTGTCTCGGTCATGTCTACATAGTTCTCGAACCCGTAGGGTCCGCACGCTTAACGTTACGATGACAGTTTTATTATGAGTTTATGTGTTTTGATGAACCGAAGGTTGTTCGGAGTCCCGGATGTGATCACGGACATGACGAGGAGTCTCAAAATGGTCGAGACATGAAGATTGATATATTGGAAATCTATGTTTGGATATCGGAAGTGTTCCGGGTGAAATAGTGATTTTACCGGAGTACCGGAGGGGTTACAGGAGGCTATTGGGCCTTATGGGCCCAAGTGGAGGAAGAGGAGAGGCGGCCAAGGGGCAGCCGCGCGCCCCTCCCCCCCAAGTCCGAATTGGACAAGGAGGGGGGGGGGGGGGGGCTGCGCCCCCCCTTTCCTTCCCCCCTCTCTTCCTTTCCCCCAAGTCCTAATCCAACTAGGAAAAAGGAGGGGAGTCCTACTCCCGGTGGGAGTAGGACTCCTCCAGCGCGCCTCCTCCTATGGCTGGCCGCACCCTCCCTTGCTCCTTTATATACGGGGGCAGGGGGCACCCCATAGACACAACAATTGATCATTGATCTCTTAGTCGGATCGTGAAGACGTACGACTACATCAACCGCGTTGTGCTAATGCTTCCGCTTTCGCTCTACGAGGGTACGTGGACAACACTCTCCCGTCTCATTGCTATGCATCACCATGATCTAGCGTGTGCGTAGGATTTTTTTTTTGAAATTACTACGTGCCCCAACAACAGCACCTAGTCATAATATACACATTGGCCCTTAGAGATTTTCTGAATTGTTTGGTGGGCCTACAACCCCCCCCCCCCTCCCCCCACCCGCCATATTTCAATAGAATCAGCGAATTACCAAAGTAGAGAGGACAGACAAGCAACTAACCAAGGACAGAATCAACACATTTTTTTCCTTTCACGGGAGGCAGAGCTTTGCTTCTGTGAGAGGAACAATTATGTTTCTCAGAAAAAGGAAAAAACATGTGTTTTTGTTCCAGTAGAGAAACAATGGAAGAGAGAATATTTTTTTTCATGAAATGCATTGATTTGCTTCTCGTGGAGGCACATATTTGCTTCCGCGAAAGTACAATTGTACGTCTCGGAAAGGGATTTGCACGCTTGGTCTAAGAAATAAAACACTATGAAAACGAATCTACAAAAAAGGGAAACTCACAGGCCACCACTCTCCATTGAGACACTCCTGAGGCAAATTATCAAACCCCATGTAAAGTGGGGCAAATGATCCAATACCCCTGAAAACTTTTTTTTTGCGGATCAATACCCCTGAGAACTAACTAGTGATTTGGGAGGAAAGGAATCAAGGACGAGTATATATACATCACTCCACTCCTATAAGCACACTCCCCTTCCTTCCTGCATGCTGCCTCTCGAGCTCCAGCGCCCAGATCCAATCTCGAGCTCATTTTGCTCCCGCAGTGCTTCTCCACCTCCATCCCTAGCAGATGCCAACCTCAAAGGAAACTATGGCGACTCCTCCTTCATGGAGGGCACCATCTTGGAACTACGTAGTGCGGGATATATCCCCACTGAGACCAACACCCGAGTGTCAGATCCGAACCAGCGAGTACCCGCTCCCTGCCCTGGGGACAAGATTGTCTTCATCCCCCACCTCATCAGAGGTCTAGGTTTCCCGCTGCACCCTTTCATGCGCAGGATCATGTTCTTCTATGGGCTAGATTTCCACCATCTAGCCCCAAATTCCATTCTTCACCTCGCCTCATTCATTACTTTCTACGAGGCATTCCCCCGCATCGAGCCGCACTTTGGATTGTGGCTGAGGATCTTCGACATCCAGCCGAAATCCAGCAGCTCCGAACTCGCAGAGTGTGGGGGCGTGATGATTAGCAAGAACCAGAAGGGCTGGTTCAAGGAGTGACAACGTGAGTTGTTTTACATTACAGAGCCACTCGCTGCTAGCCAGGCCGAGGTTCCGGCGTTCTCGGCTGGGCCTCCGAGGCAACTAGCGTCCTGGAGGAGGAAGGGCAGGGACTAGGGGAACCCCGAAGAGGTGAAGGTGCTGCTCCAGAAGATCCAATTCTGGAAAGACTTGAAGGGCCTCCAGCTGGTGGAAGTGGTGAATGTCATGATCCACCACCGTGTCCTGCCGCTCCAATTCCGGGCCACCCCGATGTGGGCGTACAAGATTGATGATGCAGTGCCCATCAACCACTTCTTCCGCTCCACCTCAGCTGAGATGTGGGCTCTGTTGTTCGAGCTGTCTCAGAACAAGTTTTGTCCGGAAGGTAGCGACCTCGGCTTCAAAGCCTCCCGCGACGCCCCCGAGGTAATTCTCAACACACAACTTTATATTATGTGCTTCTTTGAACCTCATAAACTTCGGCTGACCAATTGACTATATATATTTGCAGAAGTGGATCTCCAAGGCACAGGGAATATTGTTCCCGGCGCCACTGCCCAAGGGGGAAATGACTCCCCAACTCACGACCCTCTTAACCGAGGAGCCGCGCGTGGTGATCCCAAGGAGTCGAATCCTCCGAGGCATAGGGCAGGCCTCCGAGCACACGGGGGAAAGGAACCCTTCACTCAACGGGAAGAGGGCGACATCCGAGGGCGTCGAGGAGGAAGCGCGGCCGAAAGGCTAACTTCTTCGGTGAGTCGGAGAAGACTAACTTCTTCGGTGAGTCTGCCCCCGCCGGAGAAAGAGGCCGCATAAGGATTCCGCTAATCTCGCCAGCAAGGCTGTCCCCCGCCGGAGAAGGCTAACTTGTTGGGTGAGTCCGCCGATGACCTCCTCAAGCCAGGGAGGGAGAAGCACGCACCCCGAAGCTATGTTATGATATCGCAACCAGATTTGGACTTTGAAAAGCATGTTCATCAAATGAAAGTCATAGAGATATTTTTCCAGCCCGCCGCTGATATACGGCTCAGTGGCTATCGAGAGGCTGGGGGAAGCATCATTCGGTCTGGTCCCCCCAGTCAACACAACGAGGGCCGAGGTACCGATCTTCATGCCCGAGGTTGACACCTCGGCCAAATAGGGCCAAGGAAGGGGTGGGCTAGATAGCGGGCTAGCCTAAACAATCTCCAGCACTAGCCAACAGCCAGAGACCCTCGTTCCCAACACATCGTTGGTAGGTTCATAGGTAGTACCGCCCCTGAATCCCACCCCAGGGCGGGCCGAGGAGATCAATTTACCGCAGAAAAGCACACTGCCCTGATCAGCACGTCACCGCATTGCTTCCGGTCCGCAGAGCCTAGAATTCGTGAGGTCTTCAAAGGCCTCGTCAAGAGCTTCGAGGTATGTCTATTTGTATTAAGATTTAAGAATAACCTACATGCTTAGAATTGTGTGTGAAAATGGGCTTCTGTCCGAAGACTTTTTACATATATATATTGTGGAGTACTTGTGAGAGCACAACCAGTCTCTAGCCCCCGAGCCGAGAGCTAATTTCTAAGGAACTGGCTTTGGGGTTAAAGCATATGATCAGAAGGCATTGATCTAGTAACCCCGACAGGGGGAGCAACTAACTGAGGGATACCACTTGCGGGATACCCTCAAGGGTCACTTTTGTTGCGCTCAGAGCGTGCCACTTGTCTCGCTCTTAGCCTCCTCCATGTGCCGCGTGTTGGACACTTCCTCAGGATTATTCTTTATTTCTTCGTATGCATTTTCGGGGTTAGTTTTTTCTTTTTTCGGCTTTTCGGTTTTCCCCTAGTTTTCGTAAGATTTTTGAGAATTTTTTTTATTTTTTTGGCACAAGAAATTCTTTTTTTGCTTCCATGAGAGGCATATATTTGCATCTCTGGGAGGTAAAGGTGTGCCTCTCGAAAAGGAAAAAAGAACTATTTTTTTTCTTGACTTCCACTAGAGGCAAATGTTTGATTTTCTTCTTGTGAAGGCACACATTTGCTTCCGTGAGAGGCACAGTTGTGCCTCTCGGAAGAGGAAAACACGAGTTTGTTTTCATGGAAGGAACAAATTTGCTACTCATGGAGGCACAGATTTACTTGCGAGAGAAGCACAACTGTGCCTCATCAAAAGGGAAACAAAGTGAAGAAAAAAACATGTTTATGGCTACTTTTTACCGGTTTTTTTTATGAAAAAAAAGTTTATCGAAACCTATTAACATCAGATCTAGTTTCGAAGATCTGAACGCAAGCAATCGAAAGACGGAAATGGTTTGGGATTTGGACGCATAGTTTTTTGGCATGAAAACTTGCAAGCACCGTCAAAGTTTGATCATCTTTGATGTTGCAAAGTTTCAGTTTTTTTTTCTGTTTTTTATTTTACTTTTCATAGAGGGTGAAAAACCACTCTCAGACGAGTATATATACAGAGAAAAGCAATTCTTCCATGCATGGGAGGTCCGTGTATGGGAGAGCCCTTGATTTTGATTGGAGATTAGATGACATGCATTGATTCAGCTCGTACTTTCTTAGATCTTTCTCTCACCACATGCAAGCACACAGTCCCAACTATGTTTCACCTTCCCACGCCTTTTCATTTTATCTCCAAGGTTAAATCTATTTTATTTCTTGAACCAAAAATACAATTTAAGACCCGTTTGCATATTTGTGTTTTTTTAGAAAAGGAGGATTTACCCCCAGCCTCTGCATCTGGACGATGCATGCAACCATATTATTAATTATTCACAAAGACCATATAAGGTGATACATCAATAAGCCTGAAGCCATCATCTTGGCAACACCGTTGCTACTCCTATCCCCTTGATGAAGGCGTGCCGAATGTCCGGGCCTAATACCAAACAGTCATCACACTAAAGCCTAACATCTAAAGCTGGGTGTCCCCTTCAAGCCACTACCTAGATTGGGTCCCACACCTGTCAGGCACACTCCAGTGAGCACCGCACGCTGCAAGGGTGGTCACCTCCATCATCCCTCGGTCCATCCTCAGAGCAAAACTGTTGCACCGACCTTGCCAGGCCTCTCTGCCATCAACGCCACCATGACACCAGACAGCTTCATCCTCCTGCGCGAGTCCATCTCCAAACGCGCCCATCACCGAACCTCCGCGATGCCATGCCGCCAGGATGCGCCGTCGGCCTTGCGGTAGATGTAACACCGCTGCCCCTCTTGTCCCCTCCAGCCAGTGCGTGCTCCAAAACGATGCCCCCAGGAGGGACAACAACATCAAAAGTGCCATCATCGTACGATCCGGTAGACCCAGATCTAGGGTTTCCCCCGAAGCTCACACCGTCGCCGTTGTTGGATCCACGTGGAGCCCACCACCCATAGCATCTCTCGCCCGACCATCTGAGCCTCCCAAGACGGCGCCCCCATGGAGGTTACGGCGCGCAGGGCCCCGCCGTCACCCAATCCAGACTGAATTTTGGACTTTCCTCCAGGAGGGATTCAGATGTGGATAGGAGGGACCTCAGCTTGGTCTCTAGGGAGGGTAACGGCGACGAGGGACGCCGCCAATGCCGGGCCAGACCAGCCGGCCAAAGTTTCCTCCGGTCCCCAACCTATACCACCAAACCTCCGACTGTTCCGGATCCCACAGCGAGACGAACTGAAACCAGCAGAGATGCAAGGGCCATGGGGCTCAACCCACCAGGAAGGAGGATCAAGAAGGACAGCCGCTGTAGATCTCCAGGCGCCAGATCCAACGACCCGACGAGGCCAGCGGCGTAGACCACCACCCTGCGCCGGCCGACAACATCCAAGCGCCAGATCCAGATGGATCCGGCCTAAACATGGCGGCGTTCGCAACCACCCGTTCTGAAGACCACGCAGCCACCACCTCGCTGTAGAGTCGCATCCAAGCCGCAGCTGTCGCGTCGCGTCGCCGGTGCCGCAACGCGCCGCCACCAAGATGCTTGTTCGCCACGCCGCCAGACCCTGCGCTAGCCCGACGCCTCTTCGTGATCTGGTCGTCCCGCACCACCCAAGACGCTCCAAGGGGGAGAGATGCCCTGCCGCCACCCAACCGGCCAAGCTTTGCCCGGTGGTGCTTCGGACGGCGGCGAGGGGAGGTGGAGGCGGAGGAGGGCCGAGAGGAGGGCGTCTAGGGTTCCCCTGGATCGCCCGCGGGGGCGACACAAGGGGGACGAGGGGGCAGTTAGATGACGATTACTTCAAAACGAAACCACTTTTGGACATATTTCAACAAGTTTTAAAATTATGTTACACGACGGAACACGGTGAGCCATAGTGAAACAATAAGATTTTTTTTTCTTGCAAAACAAAACGAAACATTATTGAATATTTCTCATAGAATTAATAATTTGTATGAAAAAAGTTTGACGCACGATGATAGTTGTTTAAAGTTTAATTTCTACAAATATAATCATTAGTCTTGTTTTAAAGATCTCGTCAGAAAAAACACAATTGTGTAAATAGAATGTAAATCAAACTTTTATTTCAACATATACATTAGTCATCAATTTATTCGAATAAAACTCAGTGAGTAGAGAATAGCATGTGGGTGTATGTTAGTTAAGAGAAAATATCATATATATAATATCCCGGTCCCACACAACAATAAAAAAAAGCGCTTGCACGGTACAAAATCCTCTCTCTATATATACATCACTCCACTCGTATACACTGCAGAAGCCCACAGCAAGCTGAGAGAAAGAAAAATACAGAAATGTCGGGGCACGGCCGGAGATTGGCCACGGATTGCTGGAAGGAAATGAAGACGGCGGTGATCAATGACACGTGGCTGCCGATGTTGAAGCTGCCGTACCACTGTCTGTGCTGCAGCTACAAGGAGATCGGGAAAGACGCGTGGCAGTGCGTCCAGTGCTGGACGCCGCTCAGCCTCACCGTCCTCTTGCTCTGGCTCCTCTACCGCCCCGACCGCTTCCACCCCACCGTCGACTCCGCCTCCCTCGCCTCCCTGGACCTCAACGGCAACTCCCTCCGGTACAACCTCACCGTCGACCTCAGCTGCCGAAACTCCAACAGACTGAGCATCAGCTACCTCGACGTGGGTGCCAGCGCCTCCTACAACGGCACCAGCCTTGGTCTGGCCGGGAACTCGCTCCCGGGTTCCTTCCGGCAGGGACCCAAGAACACGACGGTGCTGCACGCGGTTTTCCAGGGCATGGTCATGGTGGCTGACGTGCAAGTGCAAGAGGGGTTGGCCAAGGAGCTGGAGAGGGAGCGGGGCTCTGGGGCGATGCATGTGAGGGTGCGCGTGGATCTCACCATCATGTACAAGGTGATTGTGAAGGAGATCTTCTTCAACAGCTATGAGTGCTACCTACCATTCACCCCGCTGCCGAATGCCGTCTTCCTCAGCAACAGCGCGCCGTGCTTCCGCGTTTGACGGCTTCGGTTTTCCCTACTCGCATCATATATCCCAATGGAGAGGACCTCGGTTTTATGCAACGAGTCTGTTAGAAATGTGTTAAAGTAGTAGTATCTGAGCGTCCTTGTTCAGGTTCGATTTGTTTCCTTTAAGCGTCCTCCGTTTTATTAGTTAGATTAGTTTGCTACTACTAGTTGCAGTATGTGTCCTCAGCTCTTCTTCCTTCTGTATCCCCATTGTATCTCTGGCATGTGATTTGTGAGCTAGGTTGGTCCTCATAAGCATTTTGTGTTTTATTCCCTCGTTGCTTGAATTCTTGCCGTCTGGTGGGGCCGCCTGGCCCATGTCTAGCTCCCTTGGCCCTCTTCCCATGATTTTCTCTGATTTTTCGTGATTTATTTGGGCTCCGGAAAAATATTGTCTTTCATGCACTTATTGTTCGCACTTTTCTCTAGTTTTCCAGCAATTCCCCCTCCTTCGTTTCAACATATAAGATTAACAACAAATGGCATTAGGATGGTGTGATAAGTTGCAAAACGTGGATAATTATGGGCAATTCATAATAAGAAGTAGTGATTCAAAATGGGTGCATCATCCTCGTAACCCTCAGTCAAGCCACTTATTCCATATTTGTCCTCTGGTACAAACAACATCGATTGCAATTGCATCCCATGAACCATCCTGAACTTGCTCAGTTCCCGGTCCGACTAGATTTTGTACTAATGGAAGCACGTCTTCTTGTGTGCATTCTGGACCGAGAATAGATATTCCACCTGCTGTGTGAGTTACTTATGTAGCAAACTTTTGCCTGCAGGAAGAAAAAATGTAGACACACCAAAATTGTCACAGAAAACAGTTTAGTTGAGTTCGAACGAACACGTCAAAAAAGTTCTTATGTCGTGAACTTGCTTAGTTTCTCCGCTCGCGCTTTTACCTTGGTTAGGATTATGTCATCCTTCATGAGCTGTAAGAGCCTTGGGTGGCTCGCCATCGCCTGTGACTCCTCTTTGAAGGTTGTGGGTGTTTGGTTTGTCTTCGGCCTAACCTGCGGAGGTTCCAGTAGGTAGACCATGGGCGACACCTGGGCCACTATGATGGTGTTGGGTAGTTCACTGTCCAGCAGGGTGTTTGCTGCAATTTTGGCCTTTGGTCCCTGTAGCTTCATCATCGTTTAGGCGTAGTTTGAATCACCATGCGCTATGCCAAGAGCAATCTCCCGAGTAGGGCGTTGTAGACCATCTCAGAGTATATGACTTAGAAAGTGCCCAATTCTCATCTGAAGTTCTTCCCTTCACCGAATAACACTGGTAGTGTGATCTGTCCGAGGGGCGCATACGACATCCCTGAGATGACCGCCTGAAATGGCTTCGAACTCTGCTCGATCTCCTCCTTTCGGATTTGCATTTCGTTTAGGGTCTAGGTCGTATGATGCTCAGGGAGCTTCCTCTATAGATGAGCAACTTGTGTACCTTCATGCTTTCGATGATGGGCCAAGTCACCAATGGTAATCACCAGGGACAAGGAAACCTGACGGGTAGCAACCGCTGCTTGCTTACTCTGAGATGTATAGCCTAAAAAACCAGCTAGGTCCGCAATTGCAAGGGTTTGCAGCAAGTGACAAATAATACCAAAGTGAGAAAGTAAGGTATCAAGCCATGAAGGTGTACAAGGTTCTTGCACCAATGATAAGGTCAGCAACACAAATAAAACTTTATTTCTGTCCCCAACATTACCAACAAGGGTTTCAACCTTGCTAGCCTTTTTTTGCTGTACAAGATTTGAAACGATAATGTGAATGCTTTCATGTTTGCTATCACATGCATCTTAGTTTCATAGATTCAGTGAATGAGTTTATCTATGCTACTTTTCATGCTTTAGGTTAACTAGGCACCTAATCACATGCATGCATGGACAAGAAAATAACCGTCTGAAGACTGTCAGTGCAACACAAAATTCAACGAACTTTACTGTACAATGTTGGTCCAAATGCCGATTGGCTCATTAACTGAAGTGGCCAATATGTTTAGTAAAGTCTCTCCTTTTTAGGCTGAATACGTAGAGAACACTTGTGGATGCACGTGAATAACACAGGCATCAATGGTTGGGCGGTACGAGGACAAGAGATAAGATGGAAGAACTTGTAAATTAAGATTCCAAGAACCATACGCGCTTTTCTAGATAGTGTTTGCAGGATAGCAGGATTGAACCTAGTTTACTCCACTTGTGGATTGTTACCGTTAAAAAATCAACGTGGTTTGATTAGTTTACTCCACAAGATGCCATCAACCTATGAGATGAGATTATTACCTAGTTTGTATCTAGCGGTGGTGGCAAGACCGGTCCTCAAGGCGCAAGCACGCACATCAAGCTGGGCATGGCAGACAACATGTGACATCCCATGACCATCCAGTTGGGCGAAACAAAACAAAAGCCTCTGATGTCACGCTGGTGGCTGACCAGTGACGTCGTGGTCTTCAAGGCCCAGCCTTCCCAGTCGACGCGCTGTCCTGAGAGCATCTCCAAAGCTTTACTGTAATCACATAATCACATGCATGCATGGACAAGAAAATAACCGTCTGAAGACTGTCAGTACAACACAAAATTCAACAAGTTTTACTGTACAATATTGGTCCAAATGCCGTTTGGCTGCATTAACTGAAGTGACCAATATGTTTAGTAAAGTCTCTCCTTTTTAGGCTGAATACGTAGAGAACACTTGTGGATGCACGTGAATAACACAGGCATCAATGGTTGGGCGGTACGAGGACAAGAGATAAGATGGAAGAACTTGTAAATTAAGATTCCAAGAACCATACACGCTTTTCTAGATAGTGTTTGCAGGATAGCAGGATTGAACCTAGTTTACTCCACTTGTGGATTGTTACCGTTAAAAACTCAACGTGGTTTGATTAGTTTACTCCACAAGATGCCATCAACCTATGAGATGAGATTATTACCTAGTTTGTATCTAGCGGTGGTGGCAAGACCGGTCCTCAAGGCGCAAGCACGCACATCAAGCTGGGCATGGCAGACAACATGTGACATCCCATGACCATCCAGTTGGGCGAAACAAAACAAAAGCCTCTGATGTCACGCTGGTGGCTGACCAGTGACGTCGTGGTCTTCAAGGCCCAGCCTTCCCAGTCGACGCGCTGTCCTGAGAGCATCTCCAAAGCTTTACTGTAATCACATAATCACATGCATGCATGGACAAGAAAATAACCTTCTGAAGACTGTCAGTACAACACAAAATTCAACAAGTTTTACTGTACAATATTGGTCCAAATGCCGTTTGGCTGCATTAACTGAAGTTACCAATATGTTTAGTAAAGTCTCTCCTTTTTAGGCTGAATACGTAGAGAACACTTGTGGATGCACGTGAATAACACATGCATCAATGGTGGGGCGATACGAGGACAAGAGATAAGATGAAATCATATACGTTGTTCAAAGCGCAAGCACGCGCATCGAGCTGTGCATGGCAGACAACATATGACATCCCATGACCATCCAGTTGGGCGAAACAAAACAAAAGCCTCTGATGTCACGCTGGTGGCTGACTAGTAACGTCGCGGTCTTCAAGGCTCAGCCTTCCCCGTGATGCAAGAGAGGCAGCATCTACCACTAGTACCTCCATCCAGGTGTGAGAATCCAAAAAACTTCCAATACTACTTCATGTTTGGCATCCTTACTCTAGCATGCTGATTTTAATAGTGTGGGAACATTACCCAGCTAGTTAGCTAGGCACTCACCATATACATACCCAGCTAGCTTATTACTGCAGCAATGTGGGAACTTTGACAGGTTAAGTGTCAAAACTACGTATGCATTTCTAACAGGGGAAGCTAGCAAGTTGAGCATAGCCATGTAGCTAGTTTTCTTTAATTTATTTCTTGTGTGCTTAGTCTGTTGTGATTAATTAGCTCCTTGTCATGTTCAAAATTGCATGCGGATGGCTCAACTACCAATAGGCGTGCAAACTCAAAAAAAGCGAGTTAAAAATACCAATAGGCGTGCAAACTGAACTAAATAATTCAACCTGGCAGCTAGCTAATTAGCACTGTCCAACGCAGCTGTCTGCTACTGTTACTATGTTCAGTACTTAATTAACTCTCTCCAACGTTGTTAAATTGTTAAGTAACTATTCGCCGCCATGAAGCAACACTACAAAAACAATACACGGCTTCCGTTGTCACACAGTCTTCAATGTTTAGTTGTAGCAGAAAATCCAAAAACAACACCAAGAGTTTCGAGCCTCCACCGAATGATTTACTGTTTTTCGCTTTGTCTCTCTCGTGATCGTTTGGTTTAGGCAGAAGGGATTGTCTCCAGGGGCAGGAAAAAAAAGATGAATTGGTTTACTTATTTTATTTTTTGAAGGAAAACAATGAGTGGTTGGGAAAGATGAGGAAGACATCATGAAGCTCTACAATGAAGAAAAGAAATAACCAGGGAGATTAATGGGATTGTGATGTAGCTTAATTCAAATAATACTAGTTGTTTGTAATCAGGTCATTCAAGCTACCTAGATTGAAGAAGTTATGCTGATGCATCATTGTGTTTCATTGGGTAATTCTACATAGCACTAATCCTGACTACCATGTTTTTTGTTCACGAAGTTCCACTGTCAGAACTGTGTTGCTGGACCAATCGCGAGACATGACTGGTACTGGAGTGAGTGGAAGGAGGATGGGCACCTGCATCGACGGTGAAGATGGCAGCGGGGAAGCAAAATTTGCCGGCGGTCGGAGGTGGCAACGCCCACATACAGATCTGCAGCAAGTAAATTCTCTGCATAACCGACCTCCTGATTCACTGTTGCCTGATCAGAACAAAATCAGACTGCTTTGTGTTAGAACTAGAACATAAAGGAGATAGTTGAGGATGAAAGTTTGACATATCTGAGTAAGTTTTTGTACGTATCAGAGATCAATGTGATGATTGTTTGACCACCCACACTCTAAATATATATCATTTCAGAATTTTAGGGGGGAGGGGGGGCGGAGATGTTGGAAATATGAGCAAATTACTACGAGATTTAATCCGAATAAATGGGAAATAGATCATGACAGCATTGGCAGAGATTAAACTAATCATGCGAACTAGCATAGTAGATGAACAGATCACATCTAGGGCACATACTAGAAACATGAATTTTACCACGATCTCGAACAAGAAGGATAGAATCACATACGGTGCAGCGGGCGCAGCACCGCCGGTGTTGACGTTGTCGCCCATGTCGTCGAGGATGAGGTTGCCGAGGTGGGGAAAGAAGTCGTCGTTCGTGAAGTCGTCACTACCAGCAGTCACGCGAGTGCGCTCCCCAAAAACCTGATCGCCCCTCTCCCGTACAGGATCACGAGAGGCGGGGTTTCGGAGGCCTGCTGTCCCTTCTCCCGGTGCACGCCGAAAGGAGGGATGGAGAAGACTTGCTTGGCGGCGCAATGATCTGGAACGGTGGTGAGGAATCATACAAAGCGGCGGCGGCTAGGGTAGACGTCTGCCTGACTATATAGTGCGGGTCGGGTAGGTCGTGGGAGTAAACCCCACGTCCGAGTCGTCACGATCCAAAAGAATCGGAAACGGTTCAGTAATTAATGTGTCCGTTAATTATTAATTAATGACTCATTAATTTTTCCCAAGCAGCAAAAATATAGACAACGTGCATAGCTCTGTCCTCGCCTCGGCTCAATCCTACAACCCGCGACGCGTCGTGACGAGGCGTGGCGTGGCGAGGCGAGCGAGGAGGAGGAGCGCGCGTGTAGGTCTCCTCTTCTCATGCTCATACAAGTGGTAGAAGAGTTCACCTTATAAAAAGGTGCAACTCTCTCTCAACTTATGAGGTGGGACTAAACTTTAGCCTCACTCACTCCACTCACATGTGTGCATGAATGGGCCAAGAGAATTTAAGAATTTTACTTGGGCTTTGGGCCAAAGGCCTACTAGCAAAATTCCAACAATCCCCCACAAAGTCTCATCACTACTAGGAAAACCCTTACCAGTAGCGCTGGTTTTTTGGCTATTAGTAGCGCGGGCAGGCGCGCTACTGCTACGGCGCTACAGCTATTTTTTAGCAGTAGCGCTTATTTGAACCAGCGCTATTGCTATCTATATCTAGCCATAGCGCGTCTCTGTCCATCGCTACTGCTAATACTAGTAGCGTGCCCCTTCAAAAAAACGCTACTGGTAAGTAGCACTGCTACTACTCCAATACCCCACGCTACTGCTAGTATTTTTTTATGTTTCTGTATTCGTATTTTTACAGGTTTTATACAGTTACAACATACACATACACTGTAACTATATGAAAAAGGAATGTCTCATCATCATCATCGAAGTGGTACAACATAGTCTCATGATATCAACATAGTCTCAACACAAATGATATCGATCTCATCATCATCTCGAAATAGCGATACAAGTTAATGATCACATGTCTCTTACATTGTCACCGTAGACACATGTTTCATCATCTACCTAAACTAACACATACACGATAAGAGCGATCACGATGATCAAAAGCGGTATTATGTAGTAGTTTTTGCAGCGGCGCTGGTTCTAAATCCCCTGTTGTGCTATGAATCTCAAGTAACTAGCTTCGGCTTCCGCTTTGCTATCAAATCCTTTCTGGCTTCCGCCGGAGAAGCCAGAGACTTGGGCCTGACACTCTGGCCACTCATCATACACACCCGGAACATGCCCTACATACACGGTTTACCACTTCCTCGCCATCGTTGATCTATATACCTGTCAGAGATGCACATATATATATATATATACCATGAAGCTAATTCAACAAAACAGTTATGAAACAGAAGCAACATATATAGTAAACATAGTTAACAAATTTCATCGTACCAAAAGTAATTAACTAGAGAGCGGCACCATACATCTAATAGTTTCGTCGTATTGAGAGATTCGAAGTTTCGTCGTACAGAAAGTAACAAGTAACTAAACAGACACATTGTTTTTAAGCAGTGCACTCTTCCCATCTGTCCATATTAGGAACGGTGCACCCAAGCTTAGTGAAAGGCGTCATGTCTTGACGCTGTAGGGCAATGCGGGTTCGGACGTCAGCTCGCGATATTGGGCCGCCGTAGAACATCCCATTCTCTACGAGGACATCTTTCATGATGATGGACGCAATTTCCTGTTGGATCCTGTAGAAATCATTTCGAAGTCGATTATCCGGCACGGCTCCAAAGGCTTCGGCCCATCTCTGGATATGGGTATCGGATGAAGATTTCATGCAAAGTGATTGCACATCCCTTCTGTACTCCATCATTAGATGGATGACGTAGAATCCATCATTCTCACTTCTTGCCGGTTGCTGGATGCAACAGAAGTCAGTCTTGTGGCTGAAACAAAGCCCGGCCTTATTTGTTTTTTTGCATTGGATGTAGCCACCCCGCATGCTGAAGCCTAGCATAGCTCTGTCCAGAACATACTTTATGTGTGTGTAATCTTTCTTCTGTATGTTCTTCGACGGGTCCAAATATAGAGCGAGGGAGTAACGCGGGTAAAGAACAATGTGAACGGCACGACACCCCCCGCTGCGCAAAATACATGATCAAGTTTAGCCTCCATGCGTGCAAAGTAACTATTGAAATGCACGAAAGGATGTATGTGTTATAGTGCTATCCGTGGTTGACTTACATGGGATGATAAGGTAGGAGAATCGTTTCTTTGTCCTTATTGCTGACCAAGAATTTTTCGATGTACTGACTCGCATATTGACGATTGGCGCCGTTGATTGACAAGAAGACCTAATGCATGTAGTATGGGTCCGCGACCACAAGACCGGTGACTTGCTCTCTCCTGACAATGTAGTTCATGTGGAGCGCATACAGGCGGACGAAAGTAAAATTGGGTGTACTCATTTGAAACATCTGGAAGATGTAATCAAACCTCAGGAAGAAGAGGTCCGCGGGGCATGTGTGGACATACATATTGCAACTGCTCGGCACATGAACCGTATAAAGTGGGTATTCTAGATCATCCGAGGCGAGGAGGCTTCTCTCTGTCGAAAGCACATGGTCATGAAGTCTCCTGAGATCCCCTTCTATGGCAGCTAGTGCATTCACCGGTACCATTGGCTCTCCCGCGACATGGATTAATGGCGCATGTTTCATCGGTACACGGTCAACCTTGGTCGAAGGCGGCTGGCTGCTAGAACCAACATTGCCAGCTTTATTGGATTTTCTCACCACCGGTCTCTTCCTCTGCTTCTTCTTGGCGGGCTCAGGTGCTGGTGGGTCTGTCAGACCCTCCCTGAGCACCACCCCTAGTGTTGTCGGGCTCAGCTTTGGATGACTCTGGCTAATTAGTTGAGCTTGGGTGGAGCCGGCATCTGGAGGCGTGTCCTGTGAGGATTGCATGAACAAAGACTTCTTGCACTCCCGAGGACGTTCCGGCTCTGGTACATGCATCTCATATTCATATGCTTGACTCATTGTTACTTCGTTGTTAAAGGCAGTATTGAGATACTGGAGAGGGTCATCGGCCTCCACCATGTCATGATCCATATCCTCTTCCATGCCGGCGGAACGGTTGGCCCTCCTTCCTCATGTCTCTCGATCTCAGCAAGCAGCATAGACGATGGTTGTACTTTTGTAGGTGGTGTTGTGGTCATACCTTCCTGAGGTCCCGTTGGTGTGCTCCCGGCCATGTGACGCCCTCGATTCAACCGTACACTAATCATACACGCATATGTGTACGATCAAGATCAAGGACTCACGGGAAGATATCACAACACAACTCTAGACACAAATTAAAATAATACAAGCTTTATATTACAAGCCAGGGGGCTCGAGGGCTTGAATACATAAGCTCGAATACACAAGAGTCAGCGGAAGCAACAATATCTGAGTACAGACATAAGTGAAACAAGTCTGCCTTATGAAGGCTAGCACAAAAGCAACATCGATCGAAAAGGCAAGGCCTCCTGCCTGGGAGCCTCCTAACTACTCCAAGTCATCAGAGGCCGTCACGTAGTAGTAGGCACCCTCGGGGTAGCAGTAGTCTTCAGTGGTGTTGTCTGGCTCCTGGGATCCGTCATCTGGTCGCAACAATCGGGTATGGGGGACAAGAGGTAGCAAAGCAGCCGTGAGTACTCATCCAAAGTACTCGCAAGACTTACATCAGATCTAAACTAAGTATGCATTGGTATCAACTGAAAGGGTTGTATCTGTGGACTGAACTGCAGAATGCCAGAAGAGAAGGGGAAAGCCTAGCCTATCGAAGACTAGCATCTTCTAGAACCCACCATCTTGCAGCAACAGGAGGGAGTAAAGTAGCATAAAGTAAAGTAGTAGAAGTGTTATGAACCTCGGCCAGAGATCCTTTCTCGACTCTCTGTGAGAAAGCAATCCCAGAGCCATACTATCCAGTTATCATCACAATCCAATTCTCATCACCATCCAGTTCTCATCACAAGTATCCAGTTCTAGTTGTATCAGTCGGGATACAACTCCAAGTGTTAGTTACCATAGGACAGGCTATTGATAGATGGTTTCTTCCCTGCAGGGGTGCACCAACATACCCACCACGCTCGATTAACTCCAGCCGGACACACTTTAATGGGTCATGCCCGGCCTTGGCCAAACAATACGCCGCAACCCGTCCTAGGCTTAATAGAGAGGTCAGTACGCCGGACTAAACCTATGCTCCAGGGGTCATGGGCCATCTCCCCGGGAACTCCTGCACGTTGCCTACGCGGCCGGTGAGCAGACCTAGCTACCTCCTTCAACAAGGCAGGAGCTTACGCAGTCCATCCCGGGGTGCGCCGCTCAGTCGCTGACGTCTATTAAGCTTCGACTGATGCATACGATGCAGAACGCCCATACTATGCCCACGTGATGGTTACTGCTATCAGGCCAGAGGCCCCTCGGATCAAATATCCAAATCGTAGTGGATTGGGAGCACACGGTAACAAGCCGAGACTCATAAAAATGTGACCCCGTTGCCCCGTCTCGAGTACTTGCGGCAAGGGCTAAGAATGCCCGGCCACGCCTCGTAGTTATCTTGCGGGCACCTTCCAAGTCAACCCGACTCCACATCACTCGCTATTAAGCTCGCACGGGTACCCCTCAGGGACGACCTGTCTTTAGTAACATGGTTCAATGTAAAGTCATAGTAACCATAGTAACCGTGTGTCTAACACCAAGGGGAAAAACCGAGGAATCACCCCCAGTGAATTGCACTCGATGTAACCATCAAGGTGAACGTAAGAGGATCCACCCTCGAGGTTCACGCTTGAGGGGTTGCACGACAGAGCCGTATCAGAAGTGGTTAAGGAGGAAATCACCCTCGATGACCACGACTGGATAGCAACACTACAGAGGTCTCATCAGGAGTGATGTAAGAGGTTCCACCCTCGGCACTCGATGGTAACTCTGCAGAGTCGTACAACTAGGGGGGTGATGTGCGGTGTCGGGGCCTGGACGTCGATCACGTTGATCGAGTCATCGAACATAAGCGAGGCAACTGGGACAAGGTTAGGTCACTAATGGATCTCTAACCAACCTATACTAAACAGTTTAGGATAAGCAGGTAAGGTATAAAAGCAGGTCAGAACAACAGGCTAGGCATCAGAGTAGGATCATACAGAAAGCAGTAGCAGTTCTAATGCAAGCATGAGAGGGAAAGAAATAGGCGATATCGGAATGCTCAAGGGGGGTTTGCTGCCTGGTCGCTCAGACGAGAAGGAGGGGTCGTCGGTCCCAGGGGCATCAGCATCGTCACGGGGTCTACCGGAGAGAAGATGGGGAAGAAACAGTAAATATAAAGCAACATAGCACCACAAAGCATAACATGGCAATAAGATGTGCCGGGTGTGACCTAACGTATGGCTACGCGATAAAGGTGAAGGGGGAAAACAACCGGGAATGTTTTCCCAGTTCCGGACCTGTGTCAAACAGATGACCGGAGGGGGAAAGTTCCATGTTCAGATAGTTAGGGACATCTGACAGGTATGTGGGTAGTGTATTCGGGTCGTCTCGTCGTTCTGAGCAACTTTCATATATAAAGTTTTACGATCCGAGGTACGGTTTATTTTATATTAATTTTCAAAGTTTTAACAATATTATGAAATTATTGGATTTAATATTAATTCAAAAAAGAATAAATTGCTACGTGCACACGCAAAGTGTACACGGCAGAGCAGTACGCAGGCTGGCAGTGGGCCCTGTTGACTGCTGAGTCAGCAGTGAACAGTCAATTGTTGACCGGTCAAAAAGTTTGACTGGGGTCCACCTGTCATTGACCCAACTTAATTAATCAGATCTAATTAGTTAACCTAGTTAAATAGGGTAGTTAAACAGGGTTAATTAAGTTAAGTAATTAATTACTAACTAATTAATTAGTTAATTAATTATTTAATTAATTTTTTTAAACCTCTCTTTTTTTAAAAGGGCTTGTGGGGCCCCTTTGGCAGTGGCCCAGCCATGCCTTAGCGGGCACTGGGCGAAGTGGGGAGGCCGGGTGCTGGCGCCCGCACCCGAGGGGCAAGAGGGCGCCGGTGGAGCACCTGCCTGGCTCAGGAAATAGCCGGTGGTGGCAGCAGGGGCGAGCCCGAGCGCCGTGGCGCTTGCCGCGGGGCAGCGTGCGCCAGCGGAAGCGGCGGGGCTTGGCGCGATCCAGGGAGAGGCAGGGGCGCGACGGCCAGCATGCAGGGAGGCAGCGGGCTGCGAGCGGAGCACGCGGGCACGCTCGCGGCGAGCGGCCGAAGCAGGTGGACGGAGAGGCACGGGCAGCGGGGACGCGGTCCGACGCGGCGGTGGCGGGAAAGGGGCGGAGCGGCGCGGCTGAGCGCAGCGGCGGCGGCAGGCGGGCGGCGCCTACGGCGTGCTGGGGCGGTGCACACGGAGGTGGGGCCGGGCACTGGGCAACGCGCGCGGCCGAGGTGGTCGTGACCTGGCGAGGCCGGGCACGGCCATAGTGGCCAATGGTGCGCGCGGCCACCTTCGACGACGAAGATGAGGGGGAAAGGGGAACGTGGCAGGGCTCACAGCGGATCGTAGGGGCGACGACAGTGGGCTCGGGGAGTGCGGGGGCGGTCCGGCGATGTCGAGGGCGCCGGCGTCGGGGACGTTGGGGGCGGCGAGGGAGAGATGATGGAGCGGCGTCGACGTGGTGGCGGAGTACGGCGACCATGAGGCGGCGTCGGGGATGGGCGCCGTCAGGGCCACGAGGCGGCGCGGGGTCGGGCTCCTTCCCGACCCGGATCCAGGCGAGTGGGGCAGAGACGATGGAGGGAGTGGGGTTCGTGGGGGAGGGGGGGTTCGTGGGAGAGATGGGGATAGGTTTGAGCGTCGGCAGGCCATATAGGCCAGGGGCGCAGTTGGGCCGATGGGCCGGCCGACTGGGTTGTGGCCCAGCAGGGAGGGGGGACTTTTCCTTTTGTTTTGGTTTTCCCTTTCTTTTTCTCTTTTTTAGCTACTGCTTTCTATTAATTCGTAAAACTAAAAGAGTTTTGTTAGAAAGGAGACGTGCCACATAAATCAAGCACATTATTTCTAGGAGACACAAAAAGTTCGAGGCCAAAGGAGTTGTCTAACCATTTTTAGAAATAGAAAAGGCCAGATTTAAAAGTTGTTGGACCATTAAATAAAATTTCAGGGGCACTTTGGGAATCCAAAAGAGGTTGGTTCCAACATGCCAATTACTCAGTGATTATTTGCCACACTTTGAACATTTTAGTTTTCATGTTTGGCAAAATTGAATTTTTGACTTTGAATTTGAGTTTGAACATGAACATTGATTTGGATCAAGTGAGGATTAGCAACAGTAGTGTGATGACATGGCACCATCAACAGGGGATTACTGTAGCATGACACTGTGGGTGTTACAAATCTCCTCCAGTACAAGAAATCTCGTCCCGAGATTTAAGTGGGGAAGTAAAAAGTAACTTCGGGAGAACTGACTCTTATATGGTTAATTATATGATGAACAATTCAGGGAATGAGGCAGAAGTATCTCTCGAGTTGAAACTTAATAAAACATTGAGAGCAAAGTAAGAGGGTACAATAGGAAGTTTCAAGCGGATGGACAAATGATTGATACCTGAACCGAGTGTGAGAAAGGGGTTCAGAGCATCAGGAATAGATCGTCTCTCGGACGGTGGCTCGTGACAACACACAGGGCCAAGAGCAATTGATACTTTGGAATATGGGATATACCGGAGAGTCAGGTTCCGATCCCGGGACCTGTGGGTTATGGGCCCACCATGTGGGTTAACATAGAATGAGCGATGACATCTTGCACGGTCATGATAGCAAGGCATGTCAGATGGTAGCATGTCAGTTATGTCGGCAACAATGTCGGTACCAAGGGCGAGGGACGAAGAGAACCATTTTCCTGCTCGTTGAACGAGGCAGGCCAATAGGCAAAGTTCTCGTCCATCAGTGGTTACCGGAATGTCAACAGCAATAATAATAGGGTCTTTACTGACAGAGTTGTACATTCAGGTGCTTACCTAAGCAAGAAATTATCCCTACTGAGATAAGTTAGTTTACCGGAAAGGTTAAACAAAAGAATGGAAAGGAAAAATATGGTTAGTATAATAATCAGAACAATGGAAAGGAAAATGTGTTTAAACACAATTATCAAGAGTATATCCTTCCCAAGGACATGCAGAGCATGATATCCATGATAGGATATGTCACAGCCCTAGAATTTGATTGCAATTAGTATCATAAGCATCCATGCATCATGTCTATATTTGTTCGAAAGGTGAAATGGGGATGGCAGAAACCCCTAGCACCACTTAATCCAACTAGGGTTACTAAAATATTTTTCAATGATCCTGAAATGCCCTTCAAAAATGTTCATCATCTTTGTCTTGGTCTAAAACCTTTGACAAAAATGGTGCAATACTTTCTAGGTCATCCAAAGGTCACTGGATTAAATCATATGTTATTTGAATTTGGGCATTTAAATGCTAGTAAATATTTTAAATGCCCAAGTAATCCTAAACTGAAATGTTCCATGTTGGATATATTCTAAACAGTGGGCATGTTCAGTTTGGTGATTTTTGAAAGGGTCTAAGTATTTTTAATAAAGGCCTAAAGACTACAGAAAAATAGAAAACAAATTAAAAGAGAAAGAGGGAGAACCTACCTGGTGGGCCAACCGGCCCACCACTATAGCAGCCCAGCCGGGCAAAGCCAGCCCGGCCCACCTCCACCTCCCTGTCGTCTTCCACCTCCTGCCAGTGGACAGGAGGGCGTGTGCCTGCGGCACACACGCGCGTGCTGGGAGGCCTCGACCTCCTGCTTCGCGCTGTCGACGCCCCTACGCCCTCGTCTGGCGTCGTGGAGCTTCCCTGGACGCCCTGAACCTTCTTCCTCTCTCTCTGCTCTCCCTCTCGCTCCACACCTCGGACCCGAACGCATCCATCGCTGCCGCACACTGGCTCTGCACTCACCGGCCGTCCCTCAAGCATCCGCCATGTCCAAAGGATCCGCCTCGACGTCGTATACTTCCTCGCCAAGCCAAGCATCGCCGGACGGCCCGCATCGCCGTCCCTGCCATCATCTTCAAGCTTCAGCACCAGCGCTCGATTCCGTCGATCCGCAGCAACCCGGCCGTCCCCGACCTTGCTCTCGCGCTCTTTGGACTCGCTGTGAGCCCCTGCCCCGAACCCCTCTTCTCCCCCTCGCGTTCGCATGCTCTAGCCCCATCCCCCTCCATGGCCGCAAGCTTGCCGCCGCCGCGCCTATCGCCATCGGTGCTGTAGGTCTCCGTCCTCGTGTCCGAGCACGGCCTTGAGCTCGTGGAGCTCACAGGAAGCCCATGCGCAGCTCAGCTTGTCCAAAACCCCACCAGGGCCTCACGCCCGTTACCACCCGAACTCCAGCGCCGCCGCGAGCTCCGTTCCGGCGAGCCCCGGCGTTCCCGCAGCCTCCCACCTGCCCCACCAGATGCGGGAGTCCACGGGCCACATCCCGGTGCCCTCATCCGCCGCCCCCATGGCCTGTGACGCAGACTCCGCCGCGACCAGTGGTCGCCGGCGACGAGCCGTCGCCTGAGCCGCTAATCGGTGGCCCCCGCCGCTGAGGAGATTAGTTAGCGGCTAATCACCCCACTAACCAACCCCTATGCCACTGACACATGGGCCCCACTACCTAATTAAATCTGGTTTTGTTTTTGTTTAGCACTACAAGAAATATGTCAACTTATGACCTTCTGTCAGTGACCCTCGAAGAATTGGTCATAAATTTATGACCATTTTAGACCAATTGGTCAAAAGCTGTTCAGGGGGCTCCAAACCCTAAACCATTGCGACCATTTTGGTCAAAAAGGTCGTAATTTCCTTACACGAAATGGTCACAAAGCAAACAGTGCTAGTCCGCTGCCTTATTTCTAGTTGTTAATGACCAATATAGATGGTCATAGCCTAGTAGATTGTGGTGGGTTGTGATGACTAGGCGCCATCTCATCAGTTTTGCCGATGTGTCATGTCCATGTGGCAGTTTTTGCCCTAGGTTGTGAAGCAACCTATATTTCTATCATTCCCAAAATTCCCAAAAAAATCTCATAAATTCTTTGGGGCATATCTTCATCAAATATGTAAAAATCCTTCCTTGCCTAGTTCAAAACTAATTCAACAATATTCATTTTCCTATTCTATTCACAACAACACTTTATGAAGGAAGTGCTATTTATATATTCTTGATTGCCCTCTGAATTTTTGGGCACTCTTTCTTATCCAAATCATTACCGCATGACAAAATTCAGCTCCATTTGCCTAGCAAATCTTCCTCGGCAAATTTCCAAATTTTTGTCCACCTAGAAGCATTGTGAAGGAAGTACCTTTTTTATATATCTAAATGACATGAAATTTATACAGTTCTTTCATATGCCCAAATTATCACCCTCCTCCAAATTGCAGCTCAGTCAAATCATCTATGTGAGCCCAGGTTCAATTTATATTTTATGGCCAAATTGGCACGTTGCAAAGCAAGTGTTATATATACCCCTCCTATTACCCTCAAACTTTTCGGGCACTCTTCCATACCCAAATCATTGCCACATGCTAATATTCAGCTCAATTTTCCTAGTAAATCTTTCTCGGGAAATTTCCAAAGTTTCTACCTCGAGAGAAGCTTTGTGAAGTAAGTACTAGCTAGGCTTACCCAAATGATCTGAAAATTTACCAGCGCATGACCATAGCTAAGTAACTTACCTACACCAATTTTGAGCTCATTTCATTCATCCAATCTCTCTCACTAGTTTTCCCAAGTTTCTGTCCATAGAAGAGCATTGTGAAGGAAGTACTACTTTGGCATGTCCAAATGGTATCAATTTTCTACAATGCTTTCCTATGTCCAAATAACCATCCTCCACAAAATTTCAGCTCACTCCATTCATTATTTTGAGCCCAGCTTCAACATTCATATTTTTGTCCAGCGTGGTACTTTGCAAAGCAAGTACCACCTAGGATCCTCCTTTTGAGCTAAAAATTTGTGAAGACATTCTTCTTAGTAGATGATCATCGTCATCCAAAACTCACACCCATTGGCCATGTGCATTTCCCGTACCGCTAATCAAACACTTGGCTGCTAATTCATGTTTGAGCATCGATCGGTCTCCTCGTGAGAATCTTATGTTGTAATTTTCTTTCTAGCACCAACCTGGGGAGTGCCCAACCCACTAGACATGCCTAGGCCGCCCAGAACACATGGCAACATTACGGTCACGCGGTGACCACGCGACGGGCATGCGAGTTTACGCGCTCTAGAGTTGGGGCCCTCGGCCACCGCACAAACCTTGATGTATTTATGATTAAATAGGTCCTTATGTAACTAGAAATGATTTTTGGAAAAAATAAATAGCAAACTATGAGGCAGCTGCAGTTCAAATTTGACCCACTTCCAGCTGAATCGGCGGAAATTTGTCTTTTTCACGAGAGGTGGATCACAATATTTTACACCCAACCATTTTGTCAATTGTGCATTAAATATGGCCTAGTATTTTATAAAAATGATTTGGTCCAATTTTGCAACAATTATTTGGTAGTTCCTTCACAAAAAAACTTCCTTTCGGGCACTCGAAAAATGGAAAATGGTTTTTTCGTCCAACGAAAATGAAAACTTCCTTAGACAACATTGTTTGCCATTCCAATATGCACTCTTGCGCACCATATGAGATCATTTGAACAAACTATGCCATGAATGTGGCCATAAGATTGATCATTTGGCTTGAAAGCCATTGATCTCCACACATGATAGCTCGTTTCTGAGAACACTTTTTTTATAATAATTGCCGTATTACAAGTATGTTATTTTTCCTAGGAACTTGGCCACATATGATGACACAATGCGAAGGTTTCCCAATTTTTTGATTTTTTTTGAATTTTTTATGCCCGTTTCAAAATGCGGTAAAAACGGCGGGAATGACCGTTCCTAGCTAGTGGTTGAATCTTGGAATTTTGTTGGTGTTTCTCTGATTAAATAGTTCCTTATGTAACTAGAAATGATTTTTGGAAAAAATAAATAGCAAACTATGAGGCAGCTGCAGTTCAAATTTGACCCGCTTCCAGCTGAATCGGCGTAAATTTGTCTTTTTCACGAGAGGTGGATCAAAATATTTTACACCCAACCATTTTGTCAATTATGCATTAAATATGGCCTAGTATTTTATAAAAATGATTTGGTCCAATTTTGCAACAATTATTTGGTAGTTCCTACACAAAAAACCTCCTTTCGGGCAGTCAAAAAATGGAAAATGGTTTTTTCGTCCAACGAAAATGAAAACTTCCTTAGACAACATTGTTTGCCATTCCAATATGCACTCTTGCGCACAATATGAGATCATTTGAACAAACTATGCCATGAATGTGGCCATAAGATTGAACATTTGGCTTGAAAGCCATTGATCTCCAGACATGATAGCTCGTTTCTGAGAACACTTTTTTATAATAATTGCCGTATTACAAGTTTGTTATTTTTCCTAGGAACTTGGCCACATATGATGACACAATGCGAAGGTTTCCCAATTTTTTGATTTTTTTTTGAATTTTTTATGCCCATTTCAAGATGCGGTCAAAACGGCGGGAATGACCGTTCCTAGCTAGTGGTTGAATCTTGGAATTTTGTTGGTGTTTCTCTGATTAAATAGGTCCTTATGTAACTAGAAATGATTTTTGGAAAAAATAAATAGCAAACTATGAGGCATCTGCAGTTCAAATTTGACCCGCTTCCAACTGAATCGGCGGAAATTTGTCTTTTTCACGAGAGGTGGATCAAAATATTTTACACCCAACCATTTTGTCAATTGTGCATTAAATATGGCCTAGTATTTTATAAAAATGATTTGGTCCAATTTTGCAACAATTATTTGGTAGTTCCTTCACAAAAAAAAACCTCCTTTCGGGCACTCGAAAAATGGAAAATGGTTTTTTCGTCCAACGAAAATGAAAACTTCCTTAGACAACATTGTTTGCCATTCCAATATGCACTCTTGCGCACAATATGAGATCATTTGAACAAACTATGCCATGAATGTGGCCATAAGATTGATCATTTGGCTTGAAAGCCATTGATCTCCACACATGATAACTCGTTTCTGAGAACACTTTTTTATAATAATTGCCGTATTACAAGTTTGTTATTTTTCCTAGGAACTTGGCCACATATGATGACACAATGCGAAGGTTTCCCAATTTTTTGATTTTTTTTTTGTATTTTTTATGCCCGTTTCAAAATGCGGTCAAAACAGCGGGAATGACCGTTCCTAGCTAGTGGTTGAATCTTGGAATTTTGTTGGTGTTTCTCTGATTAAATTGGTCCTTATGTAACTATAAATGATTTTTGGAAAAAATAAATAGCAAACTATGAGGCAGCTGCAGTTCAAATTTGACCCGCTTCGAGCTGAATCGGCGGAAATTTGTCTTTTTCACGAGAGGTGGATCAAAATATTTTACACCCAACCATTTTGTCAATTGTGCATTAAATATGGCCTAGTATTTTATAAAAATGATTTGGTCCAATTTTGCAACAATTATTTGGTAGTTCCTTCACAAAAAAACCTCCTTCCGGGCACTCGAAAAATGGAAAATGGTTTTTTCGTCTAACAAAAATGAAAACTTCCTTAGACAACATTGTTTGCCATTCCAATATGCACTCTTGCGCACAATATGAGATCATTTGAACAAACTATGCCATGAATGTGGCCATAAGATTGATCATTTGGCTTGAAAGCCATTGATCTCCACACATGATAGCTCGTTTTTGTGAACACTTTTTTATAATAATTGACTTGGCCACATATGATGACACAATGCGAAGGTTTCCCAATTTTTTGATTTTTTTGAATTTTTTATGCCCTTTTCAAAATGCGGTCAAAACGGCGGGAATGACCGTTCCTAGCTAGTGGTTGAATCTTGGAATTTTGTTGGTGTTTCTCTGATTAAATAGGTCCTTATGTAACTAGAAATGATTTTTGGAAAAAATAAATAGCAAACTATGAGGCAGCTGCAGTTCAAATTTGACCCGCTTCCAGCTGAATCGGCGGAAATTTGTCTTTTTCACGAGAGGTGGATCAAAATATTTTACACCCAACCATTTTGTCAATTGTGCATTAAATATGGCCTAGTATTTTATAAAAATGATTTGGTCCAATTTTGCAACAATTATTTGGGTTCCTTCACTAAAAAACCTCCTTTCGGGCACTCGAAAAATGGAAAATGGTTTTTTCGTCCAACGAAAATGAAAACTTCCTTAGACAACATTGTTTGCCATTCCAATATGCACTCTTGCGCACAATATGGACATGATAGCTCATTTCTGGGAACACATTTTTATAATAATTGACTTGGCCACATATGATGACACAATGCGAAGGTTTCCCAATTTTTTGATTTTTTTTGAATTTTTTATGCCCGTTTCAAAATGCGGTCAAAACGGCGGGAATGACCGTTCCTAGCTAGTGGTTGAATCTTGGAATTTTGTTGGTGTTTCTCTGATTAAATAGGTCCTTATGTAACTAGAAATGATTTTTGGAAAAAATAAATAGCAAACTATGAGGCAGCTGCAGTTCAAATTTGACCCGCTTCCAGCTGAATCGGCGGAAATTTGTACTTTTCACGAGAGGTGGATCAAAATATTTTACACCCAACCATTGTGTCAATTGTGCATTAAACATGGCCTAGTGTTTTATAAAATTGATTTGGTCCATTTTTACAACAATCATTTGGTAGTTCCTTCACAAAAAACCTCATTTCGGGCACTCAAAAAATGGAAAAATGATTTTTCGTTATTCGAGGAATAACACTACTAATTATTTGGAAACTTAACAAACATTGTCATAAAAAGAGAAGAAAACTTACCACCGGGCGTCGTGGTGCTGCGTTGGAGCTCACGCTGCAATGGAGCTTCGCCGGCCGCCGTGGTGCTGCGTTGGTAGCGCCTATTGTTAATCAATTATGACCATTTTAGATGGTCATAACATCATCAAAGCCTGCACTTCGTTCTGATTGGTCTATAGGCATGTCACGCGGATCAAGCATTAGAGACCGTTGGATACTGCCAGATCCAACGGCCCACACCCCTCACCCTCTCCCCACCCACACCCACCCGAAAGCAGCTCCCCTCACATACACCACATGTCGTTGAGGGCACTGACATGTGGGCCTAATTCCTCATGGGCCCACATGTCAGTGGCCGAATGCCTCCTTCCTCTCGCCCTCTCCCCCACACACCACTCACCCACCGCACACCACTCCCCCCTCTCCCCTCTCCCCCACACACCACTCCTCCCCCCACGACCCGCAGCCCAAACCCTAACCCCTCCCGTCGGACCATCGCCGCCACCTACGGTGCCAGATCCGACCTCAAGCCGCTCCTCATCGCCTCGGTCCTCACCTTCCCGCCGACCACCCGCTCCGCGACCACCTCGTCGCCACCGCCGCCTCCTCCCTTGCCTCCGTGATCTCCGTGTCGCTCTCCGACCACCGACAAGATTGAGCCGTACCTCTCCCTCTCTCCCATGGCGCCAGATCCGCGCTGTCGTCGAGCTGGATTCGCGCCTCGTCGAGCTGGATCCGCGCCTCCTCGAGCCTCCACGGCCACAGCGGGCCTTCCGGATCCGCGCGTCGTCGAGCTGGATCCGCGCCTCATTGCGCGGCCTCGTCTGCCTCCGCGGCTGCGTCGCGGGCTTCTACTATGTCGCCAACCCGCTCACCTGTCGCCGCGGTCGCCGTCCGTCTGACCTCCCCACGGCCTCGCCAGGAGGCCCGGCCCTCCCAGTCACACCATGGCCGACTTCCTCAAGGTAACCCCTTCTCCCACTCGGCCAAATGGGTTATTTGATGTTTTTGAGGTAGTAACATAGTTTTGAGATGCAAGTGATGTTGGTTTTGTTCATCTAGGTATGTGTAGTTGATTCATATTTCTCCTGTCCTTGTGCAGGGGAAGTTTTCATCCCTACAGCAGAGTAGAAGGGCTTCACTTCATCATACCAGCCAGGAAAGGTGCGTGGTGGTTGCAAGCCATGGAGGGGAGGCGGTCCTGTTCAACATCGGTCACACAAACCACCAAAGTGAGCTACTGCTGCTCCTCTCCCTCCTCTGCTATCCATGCTCTGTTTCATGCCATCGTATAATGGATGATTGAGGGTCAGTTAGTATTCTTAAAAAATGCCTTAGCTATCAATGGACAAAGTATACTGGGTTGAAGTTTGGCTAAATGAACCGAGGGTTACAAATTACAGTCCTGCTCATTTATGTCTTTCATCATGTAACTTTGGACAATACATGATAAATAAGGAGTTATTAACTGCAACCTTGTTGTGCATTGAAATGTCATCAGGAATTTTGATTACGAAGAGCTACCAAGCTTAGAAGGAATAGTTTTGAATTTGAAGAAAATCAATGTATATGTTCTTTTCAATTGGTTGGTTACTTTCTATCATGCTTTGCTTATGTTATCATAAATGGTGATGTGTGTTCAGGTAGGCGGAGCAGAAAGTTTTAAAAGAGCACAAATCATGTGGCTTGCTGCTTGACTAATTGAACACCTGCTGCTGCTAGTGTGACACCGTGGCTGGGCTGTCCAGTGGGTCGTGCCTGCTTACCTGGTAGCAGTGGCGGCGGCTACAAGTTTTCTCCACTGCTGCAGCTCATCTCAAGTCCTACAACCTGGATCATCTCTGTCACCAGCGCCTACATCCTGTGTCTGAAGTCTGAACCTCTCTTCTGTACTCCATGTTTACTGAATTTCACTGAATTTACTGAATGTGCATGTGAATCTCAAAAGTATCCATAGTGTGTGTGTGTGTGTTCGAGTGTAGGAGTGCAAATGGACACCCTTTAGGGTATTCTGTGACCCTCTTTAGTTCAACTAAATGAACTGGTTTGAAGCTCTAGTATGCTTAGAGTGACTGGTTTCATTAGTCTCTTAATCGACAAGTTAACTGGACTATTTTGTTGTATTTCCATCATACACCTTTGATTTATTTAGTGACTGCAGACTGTGATTATATAGTAGAAGTAGTTAGTATCTCTGTAGACTGCATATTATACAGTAGAAGTAGTTAGCCAATTTCTAGGGGCTGTCTGTTCACATGTTAGTATCTCTGTAGACTGTACATGCTTCAAATGGGGATGGCTTTTATGCTCCCTTGAATGCATTTTGATCTTAGTAGTACTTACCACACAGTAACAAAATAAGCAGCAGCATGAGCTTTTAGGTTCAGGGTTTCTCTTGACACATACTAACAAGCATTTTTTTACTGATACTATGAGTGTACCATCTGAGTTGCTGCTATCCATTCCCCCATGCATGAATATCTGGCGAGTGAGAGTGACAAGAGAATTACTGATATCTATTTGCCCCATGTATAAATATCTATCTATCCAGGCGAGAAGGGCGTTGCGGGCATTGAAAGGCCTGGTCAGACTCAAGTCTCTGGTCCAAGGCCACTCTGTCAAGCGCCAGGCCACCAGCACGCTTCGCTGCATGCAGACTCTGTCCCGGGTCCAGTCCAAGATACGGACGAGGAGGATCAAGATGGCCGAGGAGAACTAGGCCCTTCAGCGCCAGCTCTTGCTGAAGCAGGAACTAGAGACTCTCATGGTATGCAGCAAACATCATTAATCAATAATACTCTTTTACAGTACAACATTTTAAACCTCCATACGTGGTTAGTATTCTTAGGGGTAATTCCAGTACCCTATGTAGAACTGGATCTTAAATTGTTTGTTGAACCAGAAATACAATTAATCAATAAAACTCTTTATTATAGTACAAAACATTTTGAACCTCCATACACTTTACTGAATTCCTAGTGGTAGTTCCAGAATCTGATCTGAAACTGATCTAAAACATTTTGAACTGGATCTCAAGCTGTTAGTTTACTGAATTCGTAGTGGTAGTTCCAGAATCTGATCTGAAATTTTTAGTGTTGTTGACCAGAACTATGCGTTTACAATAAAACTTTTTTGAACCTCATAATATATTTATATAATATGTCTATTCATAATATATTGGCTCTAGTGTTTTAATTCTTCTCTTCTGATTCATGTAACAGGGCGACGGCCGAAGGCATGATGATAGTTCTATTGCTGTTCTAGTGTAGCGAAGG
This sequence comes from Triticum urartu, assembly GCF_056163025.1. Classification (NCBI taxonomy): domain Eukaryota; kingdom Viridiplantae; phylum Streptophyta; class Magnoliopsida; order Poales; family Poaceae; genus Triticum; species Triticum urartu. The sequence continues at coordinate 949,818 of NC_141879.1, forward strand.
TGGCCTAGTCAACTATGGTCGCCTAGTGAGTCGTGCATAGGATTTCATCTGACTATAACCTTGATGTAAACTGCTCCTATGTGGAGCTTGTTATCTGATTGTAAACTTGATGCTGATCACATTTGTATGTGTGTTATATGACGTAGCACTTTGATGGTTGATAATATTTGAAGTATTTCATGTGTTTTCTGTGTGCCAATTTAAATACCAGGTATTTATTTGCATGAAATAAAAAAATGAAGAATATTTCCCTAATGGCTAGGACCCAGTACTAGAACCTGACAATGGGGACCCACCTGACTAGTGAACCCAATTTATAAAAAAAGAAAAAATGAAACTGTTGAGACAAAAAGGCCATGGGCCAAAAATAAAAAGGCTGCAATGTTGGGCTTGGTCCATGAAGCTGACAAAAAATTCACAGAAAAAATATAAATGGGCTAAATTAATGCGCTCGGCCCATATAAACACCGTATTGGACCGGGCTGAATCTTGTGCCACGTCAGATTGCCACGCTGGATGCCTATGTGGCCTGAGGAGGTTGCTAGTGACCAAAATGCCACAATAGACGTATTTTGGTCATAAACGTTTGCGACCATTCCAGAAGAAGGGTCGCTATAGTCAGTTTACGACGCCCAGCTTTTGACCTTATGTTTTTGGTCACAAAAAGGTCATAAATGGAAATTTGTGACCTTTCAGTGACCAATAGTGGTGGTCATAAGTTGACATATTTCTTTTAGTGTAGATTAAACTAACCACACCGGCCCCACAGGTCTGTTTGACCCTGCCATGTCACGCGTTGACCGACCCGACACGTCAGTGCTGACTTGCTGACGTGGCTGTTGACCTGACCCCACATGTCTGTGACCCAGACAGCTCTGTGTCACTGACCAGTGGACCCCATTGGTCAGGTTTGACCTGGACCGGGCGTGTTGACCTGCTGACATCATAACGATGTCATGCTGACGCAGTAATTAATTTCTGTTTTAAAACAATTCAGAAAATTCCAGAAATTAGTATAAACTTCTAAAATTCATAGAAATTCAACCGTAACTCCAAATGAAATAAATTATATATGAAAAATTATCAGAAAAATTCAAGGAATTTGTTTATGGCATTTTCATGCATGTTTGAACAACTTAACCTCACTGTTTAGTCCAAAACATGATAATGCACTATTTGAATTCATAGTTTGAATTTGAATTTGAACCTAGGGTTCAAACCAACTCCATTTAACATATTGCTAGTTGTATTAGCTCAAACCATAGCATATTGACATGTCATAATCATGCATCATATTGTGCATTCCATTGATTGTGTTTCTTTCTCTGTTGCCGGTATTTGTCCCCTCTCGATAGACGTTGTTTCGACGTTGTGATCGTTGACACTGATGAAGACTCAATGCTATCTTCAGAAGTGCCAGGCAAGCACAACCCCCTTGTTCATTCCGATACAAGCCCACTCTCTCGCTCCTGCTCTCTTTTACTGCATTAGGACAACCACGATTCATCTGTTACTTGTTGCGGTAGTTGAACCCCTTATCCTCTGCATGACCTGTCATTGCCACAGTAAATAGATGAAACCCACTAGCATGAGTAGGAGTTGTTTGAGCCTTAATGTGCCTACTCATTCATGCTTGTTTGTCATGCCTGCTACTGCTTAGAGTTGAGTCAGGTCTGATTCATCGGGGATGGATCGGAGGTGTGTAAACATGTCCTACCGTGTGTGAGCTAAGTGTGTGAACACGTTTTGGTAAAGGTAGCGGTGAGAGACCATGTAGGAGTACATGGTGGGTTGTCTCATTGAAACCGTCCTCAGGAACTGAGCTCTGTGTTTGTGATCCATGAAACAGCTACTACCACACATTGGGCCCTGAAATATGACCCCGCTGGACTTACTGACCCCTCTCGCCTCTGTCCAGGAGTTGCAACTAGTTTCTGGTGTTTGTAGGACATGTGTTGGCGGCCGTGCATAGCGCTGACCCTAGGGGTGGGCTATGTTGCGGTAGATACACCGTGGCACGGTGTACCGAGTCACCCGTTTGGTGTCTCGGGAACCCTGTTCACATCGTTTGGGGCCGTTGAGGACACCCCGGCCGGATTTCCTTGCGGATGGAACCTGAATAGGCGATAAATCTGGACTAGAGACTTGTGAGGTTAGTCGGGTCGTGGTCTACACCCACGTCGGTTTTCGCTTGAAGTCTGCCGAGCACATGTCGTGTGCAGACGCTAAGTGGTGGAAACATGTGTGACGAAGTACACCCCTGCAGGGTTATAAATGATCTATTCGAATAGCCGTGTCCGCGGTAAAGGACTTCTGGGTTGCCTATAACAGTTCATAGACAAGTGAAAATGGATACTCTAAAGCTCGCAAGATAAGTGTGAGTGCTATGGATGGCCTTCTCGTAGGGAGACGGGAGCGGATCCATAGTGGTGTATTGAATGGTGAATATGTGGACTCGTGTGCGCCACCTCAAAAGAGTTGCTTGCAGTCGTAGTTCAGATAGCCACCAAGTCAAAGCTGGCTTGCTGCAGTTAAACTCCACCACCCCCTTTGTTGATACCGATGCATATGTAGATAGTTCTAATGTAAGTCTTGCTGAGTACAATTGTACTCACGTTTGCTTAAATTATGTTTTGCAGAGAGGCTTCAGTCTCGCTAGTAGTTCCACGTGGACTTCGACGTTTAGCTTGATACCTCAGCTACGATCTTGTGCCCTCGGCAGGATCTGGTTGATAGTCAGGCTTCCTAGCCTTTTCCATTTGTAGATGTCTGTACTTAGACATGTTAAGCTTCCGCATGTGCTTGAATTGTATGCTATGATTGTTGGGTCATGAGACCCATGTTTGTAATATCTCGCTCCTCGGAGCCTAATGAATAAATACTTGAGTTGTAGAGTTATGTTGTGATGCCATGTTTTATTTACACATATCGAGCATATTGTGTGTATGATTGAAATGCTTGGTATGTGTGGGATCCGACAATCTAGTTGTTTATCCTTGGCAGTCTCTCTTATGGGGAAATGTAGTCTAGTGCTTCCATGAGCCATAGTAGTCCGCTACAGCCCGGTTCACCGGAGTCCTGTTAGCCCAGCACTACTGCTCAGGACACTTGACTGGCCGGCATGTGTTTCACTTCGTTCCTGTGTCTGTCCCTTCGTGGAAATGTCACGCGGTGACATCCGGAGTCCTGCCTAGCCTGCTACAGCCCGGGTTCCCGGAGTCCTGTTAGCCCAGTGCTACAGCCCGGATTCACACGCTGCTGACCGACACGCTCGATGTGAATCATGTATGCCTGTCCCCATAGGTTAGTGCCGCTTTGGGTTCACGACTAGCCATGTCGGCCCGGGTTCTTTGTCATATGGATGCTAGTGACACTATCATATACGTGAGCCAAAAGGCGTAAACGGTCCCGGGCCATGGTAAGGCGACACCCGTGGGAATACCGTGCGTGAGGCCGCAAAGTGATATGAGGTGTTACCGGCTAGATCGATGTGACTTGGAATCGGGGTCCTGATAGCGTTGGTATCAGAGCCTGACTGCCTGTAGGATTACCAAGCCAAACTGGTCGAAGTTGTGTCTAGAAATGCTTTAGTCATGTAAGGTAATTGATTGTGGAAGGGAACGTAAGGCTCTTTTTACTCCTTTACCCTATGCCTTCTGATCTGAGTCAACCTCTTCTTTTCTACGGGGATTAAGAACTAGGCCTTCTCATCTATCTATCAGGATGACGTGTTACTAATCCATAGACTTATAGAATTGATAGTTTCAAGCCTCAGTTCAATTCCTACTACTTCCATATATTCATAGCTGGCACCAGAACCTTGCTGTGATGTTGTTAAGTGGTTATGCCACCATCTTTGCAGGTTGTCTCAAATCTTTTTGAGCAATTACAGCCGTTATGCTGTCCGAGTCATCCCAGGTTTCTAAACAATCTGATGCATTCGCAAATCCTTCCTCCCAGTTCCTGATGTCCTTATGGGCCAGTTTAATCACACTAATCAGTGAGTTGAGGTACTCTGTTGCCTCGACATATATGTTGGAGCTATTACTATGACCCTAGGTGTTTTAGGGGGTCACCTAGTGATCTAGCCATGTTTTGTATTCCCAGTGTGTGATTCTGGCCATTATTCTCAAAAGCATCCCGTGATGCCATGTAGTGGTAGGTATTCTATTCATGGGTTCTTGAACCCGAGATTCACTCTACTATACCTCTTGTTGATAGTGTTGCTAGTTCCTTTAGGATATTAGTAACCTTTGCGATAGTCCTCGAGGTTCGTGGTACATCTTTCTTCCAATTATCATGAACCATTCTTGGCAGGAGTTCTTTTGAACCAAAAGGTCACGACAGAGTGCTCCTGATGAGTTCTCCATTCTATGTTGTGACTCTGCCAACCCTACCTTTCTGCATGGGTTATTCGGAAGAAATATGTTGAACTCATTCGACATACTAATCTATGCATCCACAACTCAGAAAGTTATATGTACCTTTGAGTTGCCCCCCTTCCGTTATATTCCAATCTTTGTTTATCAATTGATAGTGAGGAGTATGTATGCATTCATGTTCATCGATGCCTAGTATTCTTGTGGTTCGTCAAGCCGTTCTATTCAGAATGACTGGGAGAAATAAACTCCAGTACCTCATCCATATCCAGGATTGGGTCAAAGCAGTTGTATTCCGCAGATCAAAATGCAACCCAGCTTTGGTTCTGTTCTACCCTGAAGTATTACCCACTTTATGTCAGGACTGCCGTGAGAATTGCACCACCTCTTATGAATTCTTGACGCAGTAATACTTCTTGCCATCGTTGTTCATTCCTCAGTTCCGTGTTATTATAACCGGAATGCCGACAAGTGAATCGTGATGTGTGAAATCAATACTCCGAGCAACTCATTGCTTGGTAGTAAATGGACAATATTCTCATTCTTAGCGTGTTGGTTATTGAACTACCATTCTAAGATTGATCATGCTACCTAGTCCATATTTCCGGGTGCACTCATCGACCAAGGAGTTAGGAATGTGACAATCCCTCGCTCCTTGATCATATCATCTTGCCTGAAAAGCAAGATTGTTCTCGAGCTTAATAACATATCGGTGGTTCATGATTTTCCGAATATCTTCTCGGAAGTATTACCCGATTGTCACCTGACCGCTATGTTGATTTCGTGATCATGTTGGTTTTCCTCCAAACCACCCATTCTCCAAGAATCTATGTTGGATACCCTGAGCTAGTTGGTTAAGCTAAACAACAACTTGGAGAGTTGGAAGATGAAAACTTGTCCAATTTAGCTCATCACTAAGGGATATCCTTGTGTGTGTGTGTGTGTGTTGAAGAAAGATGATATCTTCACCAATTGGTCCTCGTGATCAGTTGTTGGATCTATTATCTTGTCCAAACCTTGATTTGAGTGTGGGCTATCGTCAAATCAAATCAGAACCAACGATGTTCATAATGTTGCCTTACCTGCGGTTGTCCCTTGAGCATACACCATTATATCTTTGGTCTGACCAATACTATCACATTGTTCACATAGTGGTGGAAGTCCAGTGATATGGAAATTCCGATGAGTTGCTGTTGAGCCCATCAGCGGCATTTTGTCCCCTCCATGATTGTGTTGAACATCCAGCTAGTGTTGGAAACTTTATAAGCATTGCCCTCATGTCCCGATCATGAAGCATATGTCCGGTTGAAAGATGTGACTTCCTCTAATTCATGTGCATCTGATGTAAGTTGCCGCCGTGAATTCGAGAAAGTTTGTTTTTGCTTCCTCTGGAATCATCCCAAGTCAGTCATGCATGTGCGAAGTATTCTATGGTCTGATAGACTGATCATCTACATTCTATATGTATCCCTAGCACACCAAGCCACTGATTGATTTGTTCAAGGAGAAAAAGTTTCTTCTTAAGGGTTAGACCTACGCAAGGACTTTGATAACCTCATTGATGTTTCCCCCTGAACTCGGTAGTGTTTCATTTTAAGACTACCAGGTGACCATCCTTGTCTAGGACAACGTGTTCACATGCTTGTAGCAGAACCGGCTCATGTTTTGGAGCTTACTACCATAGTTCATTCCCCCGAGAATCTCGCAACATTGTCTCGTCGATTTGTGTTGCAAACCTTCCTTTTCCTTTCTAGACTCGATGAGTCTGGAATATCCTGACACCAACCAGATCTGAATCTCAGGCAGATATGATGTTTGGAGCATTTTCCAAGAACTATAATATTGGTCTCTCGATAACCGGTAAAGTGGATGTCGTGGCCAACACACCTAGCCGGAAGGCCTATTATTGTAGTATCTTGATTGAGGAAGTTGGTCACCTACCCATAAGGATTTCATAGGATTTACTCCAGAAGTTGTTCCTTATGGATCTATTGTATTCCGAAGTTCGACCACTACTTGGTGGCTATACCGATGCTTTAAAGCATGACCGTGGTAACCAGTACATCAAGGAGAACATTAGAAGCGGAGAGCTAAATGTCTCTCGGTCGATCATCCAGATTTCTTTCCCTTGGCCTCGCCAAGGTGAAATATGAGAAAGTGTTATCTTCCTTTGCACCCGCATTGTCCATCACTATTCATCATGGTAGTAAGATGTGTTCCCAGGATCCTCGGCACGGATGTTGGTAAGACCTTGATGAGTATGGAAATGCTAAAGTTCTTGAGAGCACGCTCAGGCACTAGGTTCTGATGTTGTCGTTAACTGGAATGTGCCTCCGTTCTCTCAGTTGTTCGATAGCCATCCAATTGGTGGAATCACCTTTGCCGGTGAACCTTCTCCCCAGTTACTAGAATCATTCCCAACATTTGAATTTTGTTCCCAGCTTACACCTCAGTAGTTGTTGTTCAGGATCATCTTCAAAAGTGGACTTACCATGGGTCCCATCCATTTCCGATGACAAGCAAAAATCTTCCATTGCGTTGTCTTCAACAAGATAGTCCACATCATCCATTCTAGTCGGAGTATGCCATTCTTCGAACTTCTTCAAATGATCGTTGTGATTGCCTTAGGCTGGTATAAAGAGTTTCAATGATCTCCGAATCAAAAGTAATTCTTTTTGCCACTTAAGGGAATAATTCTACGAGTCACCTTCCCCGGGGTATCACGCTACGAAATCATGGCAAATATCTCCTTGCTACTTTGAAATTCATGCACCATCCATTTCAGCGTGGAATTTTTGCCTACCCAGTAGAACCCTGTCATCTACCTCTTTTCCATCACTCCTGATCTGTGTTTCATGTCTCAGCTCGAGAGATGTTACTATGTCTCATTCCATGAGTTGATCTTGTGATCATTAAGATGATCCTAAGTTGCTCGAACCTCAGGGAGGTCGATTCTTCTTAAATTCTTCCTTTCTACTCATTGTCATGCTGGATGTAGTTCTCAAAGCAAGACGTCGAGATCAAGGTGATGCAATGAATCAACATCCTTGAGAAGGACATCTGGATCATGAAGGTCGTGTTAGCTTTGTATCCCCTCTGTCTTCTTACCTCACGTCTTGAATCTCGGGACGAGATTCTTATTTAGTGGGGGCGAGTTGTCACAGCCCTAGAATTTGATTGCAATTAGTATCATAAGCATCCATGCATCATGTCTATATTTGTTTGAAAGTTGAAATGGGGATGGCAGAAACCCCCAGCACCACTTAATCCAACTAGGGTTACTAAAATATTTTTCAATGATCCTGAAATGCCTTCAAAAATGTTCATTATCTTTGTCTTGGTCTAAAACCTCTGACAAAAATGGTGCAATACTTTCTAGGTCATCCAAAGGTCACTGGATTAAATCATATGTTATTTGAATTTGGGCATTTAAATGCTAGTAAATATTTTAAATGCCCAAGTAATCCTAAACTGAAATGTTCCATGTTGGATATATTTTAAACAGTGGGCATGTTCAGTTTGGTGATTTTTGAAAGGGTCTAAGTATTTTTAATAAAGCCCTAAAGACTACAGAAAAATAGAAAACAAATTAAAAGAGAAAGAGGGAGAACCTACCTGGTGGGCCAATCGGCCCACCACTATAGCAGCCCAGCCGGGCAAAGCCAGCCCGGCCCACCTCCACCTCCCTGTCGTCTTCCACCTCCTGCCAGTGGGCAGGAGGGCGTGTGCCCACGGCACACACGCGCGCGCTGGGAGGCCTCCACCTCCTGCTTCAGGCTGTCGACGCCCCTGCGCCCTCGTCTGGCGTCGTGGAGCTTCCCTAGACGCCCTGAACCTTCTTCCTCTCTCTCTGCTCTCCCTCTCACTCCGCACCTCGGACCCGAACGCATCCATCGCCGCCGCACACTGCCTCTGCACTCACCGGCCGTCCCTCGAGCATCTGTCGTGTCCAAAGGATCCGCCTCGACGTCGTATACTTCCTCGCCAAGCCAAGCATCGCCGGACGGCCCGCATCGCCGTCCCTGCCATCATCTTCAAGCTTCGGCACCAGCGCTCGATTCCGTCGATCTGCAGCAACCCGGCCGTCCCCGACCTTGCTCTCGCGCTCTTTGGACTCGCTGTGAGCCCCTGCCCCGAACCCCTCTTCTCCCCCTCGCGTCCGCATGCTCTAGCCCCATCCCCCTCCATGGCCGCAAGCTTGCCTCCGCCGCGCCTGTCGCCATCGGTGCTGTAGGTCTCCGTCCCCGCGTCCGATCATGGCCTTGAGCTCGTGGAGCTCACAGGAAGCCCATGCGCAGCTCAGCTTGTCCAAAACCCCACCAGGGCCTCACGCCCGTTACCACCCGAACTCCAGCGCCGCCGCGAGCTCCGTTCCGGCGAGCCCCGGCGTTCCTGCAGCCTCCCACCTGCCCCACCAGATGCGGGAGTGCATGGGCCACATCCCGGTGCCCTCATGCGCCGCCCCCATGGCCTATGATGCGGACTCCGCCGCGACCAGTGGTCGCCGGTGACGAGCCGTCGCCTGAGCCGCTAATCGGTGGCCCCCGCCGCTGAGGAGATTAGTTAGCGGCTAATCACCCCACTAACCAACCCCCTATGCCACTGACACATGGGCCCCACTGCCTAATTAAATCTGGTTTTGTTTTTGTTTAGATGAAACTAACCACACCGGCCCCACAGGTCTGTTTGACCCTGCCATGTCACGCGTTGACCGACCCCACACGTCAGTGCTGACTTGCTGACGTGGCTGTTGACCTGACCCCACATGTCTGTGACCCAGACAGCTCTGTGTCACTGACCAGTGGACCCCATTGGTCAGGTTTGACCTGGACCGGGCGTGTTGACCTGCTGACGTCATAACGATGTCATGCTGACGCAGTAATTAATTTCTATTTTAAAACAATTCAGAAAATTCCAAAAATTAGTATAAACTTCTAAAATTCATAGAAATTCAACCGTAACTCCAAATGAAATAAATTATATATGAAAAATTATCAGAAAAATTCAAGGAATCTGTTTATGGCATTTTCATGCATGTTTGAACAACTTAACCTCACTGTTTAGTCCAAAACATGATAATGCACTATTTGAATTCATAGTTTGAATTTGAATTTGAACCTAGGGTTCAAACCAACTCCATTTAACATATTGCTAGTTGTATTAGCTCAAACCACAGCATATTGACATGTCATAATCATGCATCATATTGTGCATTCCATTGATTGTGTTTCTTTCTCTGTTGCCGGTATTTGTCCCCTCTCGATAGACGTTGTTTCGACGTTGTGATCGTTGACACTGATGAAGACTCAATGCTATCTTCAGAAGTGCCAGGCAAGCACAACCCCCTTGTTCATTCCGATACAAGCCCACTCTCTCGCTCCTGCTCTCTTTTACTGCATTAGGACAACCACGATTCATCTGTTACTTGTTGCGGTAGTTGAACCCCTTATCCTCTGCATGACCTGTCATTGCCACAGTAAATAGATGAAACCCACTAGCATGAGTAGGAGTTGTTTGAGCCCTGATGTGCCTACTCATTCATGCTTGTTTGTCATGCCTGCTACTGCTTAGAGTTGAGTCAGGTCTGATTCATCGGGGATGGATCGGAGGTGTGTAAACATGTCCTACCGTGTGTGAGCTAAGTGTGTGAACACGTTTTGGTAAAGGTAGAGGTGAGAGGCCATGTAGGAGTACATGGTGGGTTGTCTCATTGAAACCGTCCTCAGGAACTGAGCTTTGTGTTTCTGGTCCATGAAACAGCTACTACCACACATTGGGCCCTGAAATATGACCCCGCTCAACTTACTTACCCCTCTCGCCTCTGTCCAGGAGTTGCAACTAGTTTCTGGTGCTTGTAGGACATGTGTTGGCGGCCGTGCGTAGTGCTGACCCTAGGGGTGGGCTATGTTGCGGTAGATACACCATGGCACGGTGTACCGAGTCACCCGTTTGGTGTCTCGGGAACCCTGTTCACATCATTTGGGGCCGTTGAGGACACCCCGGCCGGATTTCCTTGCGGATGGAACCTGAATAGGCGATAAACCTGGACTAGAGACTTGCGAGGTTAGTCAGGTCGTGGTCTACACCCACGTCGGTTTTCGCTTGAAGTCTGCCGAGCACATGTCGTCTGCAGACGCTAAGTGGTGGAAACATGTGTGACGAAGAACACCCCTGCAGGGTTATAAATGATCTATTCGAATAGCCGTGTCCGCGGTAAAGGACTTCTGGGTTGCCTATAACAGTTCATAGACAAGTGAAAATGGATACTCTAAAACTCGCAAGATAAGTGTGAGTGCTATGGATGGCCTTCTCGTAGGGAGACGGGAGTGGATCCATAGTGGTGTATTGAATGGTGAATATGTGGACTCGTGTGCGCCACCTCAAAAGAGTTGCTTGCAGTCGTAGTTCAGATAGCCACCGAGTCAAAGCTGGCTTGCTGCAGTTAAACTCCACCACCCCCTTTGTTGATACCAATGCATATGTAGATAGTTCTGATGTAAGTCTTGCTGAGTACAATTGTACTCACGTTTGCTTAAATTATGTTTTGCAGAGAGGCTTCAGTCTCGCTAGTAGTTCCACGTGGACTTCGACGTTTAGCTTGATACCTCAGCTACGATCTTGTGCCCTCGGCATGATCTGGTAGATAGTCAGGCTTCCTAGCCTTTTCCATTTGTAGATGTCTGTACTCAGACATGTTAAGCTTCCACATGTGCTTGAATTGTATGCTATGATTGTTGGGTCATGAGACCCATGTTTGTAATATCTCGCTCCTCGGAGCCTAATGAATAAATACTTGAGTTGTAGAGTTATGTTGTGATGCCATGTTGTATTTACACATATCGAGCATATTGTGTGTATGATTGAAATGCTTGGTATGTGTGGGATCCGACAATCTAGTTGTTTATCCTTGGCAGTCTCTCTTATGGGGAAATGTAGTCTAGTGCTTCCATGAGCCATAGTAGTCCGCTACAGCCCGGTTCACCGGAGTCCTGTTAGCCCAGTACTACTGCTCAGGATACTTGACTGGCCGACATGTGTTTCACTTCGTTCCTGTGTCTGTCCCTTCGGGGAAATGTCACACGGTGACATCCGGAGTCCTGCCTAGCCTGCTACAGCCCGGGTTCCCGGAGTCTTGTTAGCCCAGTGCTACAGCCCGGATTCACACGCTGCTGACCGACACGCTCGATGTGAATCATGTATGCCTGTCCCCATAGGTTAGTGCCGCTTTCGGTTCATGACTAGCCATGTCGGCCCGGGTTCTCTGTCATATGGGTGCTAGCGACACTATCATATACATGAGCCAAAAGGCGCAAACGGTCCCGGGCCATGGTAAGGCGACACCCGTGGGAATACCGTGCGTGAGGCCGCAAAGTGATATGAGGTGTTACCGGCTAGATCGATGTGACTTGGAATCGGGGTCCTGACAGGATAGAAGTATAAAACTATTTAGGCAAGGGGAAAGAAATTTCATGACATTACCCATACAACGGTGTTTGGATCACTACTAGGAAAAGGCCTACTAGTGGCGCACCTGTTTTGCCTTCTAATGGTGCACTACAGGTGCGCCATTAGTATCACGCCATTAGTATTTTTTACTAATGGCGCACCATGCAGTGCACCATTAGTATAGCCCACGGTGCACCATTAGTATGCCTCCCAGGGGGCCATATTTACCCATGTGCTTTGGCATACTAATGGCGCACTGTTGGATGATGCGCCATTAGTGTGCTCTGGCTTACTAATGGCGCACTATGTGGTGGTGCGCCACTAGTATGAATATTAGGGAGTATTTTTTTTCTTTTCTGATATTTTCACAGGTTACAAAATATATTATTGGACAGAATATAGCTAGCACCACACAGCAACAACAGATTCATCGAATACAATAGAAGATTAGTCTTCGAATACAATTCATCATATTAGTGTCCGAATTTAAAATACCGAACAAAGTTAGAACATCACAAGTCTCGAAACCGCGAGTAGAGAGTTTGTCTTCACATTACAAGTCGATATCGATCATCTAAACTACCATCACATAAAAGAGAGCTGCGATCATCACGATGAGCATAATCGCGATGAAACTGGTCTTCATCCGGTTCCTCCAACGCTCCCTCCTCTCTCCCAGTAGATAGAGCGCGTATCTAACTTCCGGCTCCGCCCTAGTGGTGTACCCTATGTAACTGTTAACGTTGAAACGGTGAACCTGTCTCCAACACTCCTCCCAGTCGTCATAAACTCCGGGAACCTTACCCTTGTACACGACATACGACGGCATCTCTATGCACTAGCCAAACAAAACGTTAGTAACAATTCACAGACAATACATAAGCAATATATAAGTATGCAACAGAAGGATCGGAAGAGAAAAGCAACACATTAATAGCACGATTCATGGTCCTACTAATAAATAGCATTGATTACATATAAGTTGAACGACTGTCCAAACCAAAGAGACATACAAGTTCATTAAAGTTTAATCACAACATGAGCCAATAGATGTTTCCAAACAACACATAGCATCACTACTTTCGACTCGACTCAGGGATCGGAGCGTGGATGAAGCCGCCGTCTCTCATGATGGTCATGAAATCGCGAGCGTTGTCAGCCTGCATTTGTAGCGTTGTGTCTATCTCACTGTTGGACGGTTGATATCTGAGGTAGAACTGCCCCGAGGTACGAAGGACATCTTGATGGATGATTTCCGCAAACTTCGACTAGATGCGAAAGAATTCTTTTCTGATGTCCGCGTCCTGGATTGCCGACAATCTTGCGGTCCAATCTTTGAGATTATTTGGTAGCAGAAGGTGATTATGGTCCCGTACGATCGCCCTCATGTGATAGAGGGTGTAGTAGGCATCCTTATGACCGTCAGGCGGCTGCTTGACGCAGGGGAACATCGTAGTGTGGGCGAACACGTGCTTGCCGTACCTACGAACTGGCCTGGTGAAGGTGCCTCCTGATCTGGCGTAGCCGGGGAGAACACCATCAAGAACTTTCTTGATATTTGTGTAGTCTTTCTTCGACTGACGGTCCGAGTCGAAATATGTGGCCATGGATTATTTGGGGCTTAAGAGGATGAGTGTGCAATGTTTGTCACTGCATAAAACATGGAATGTTAGAAAAAAAAGAACGATCGAAATCTAAGAAATCATATGTTACGGGGCGGTGAGGGGATGACTTACTCGGGAAAGTAAGGCACAAGGAAGTTATCCTTATCTGGGTTTGCCAGAATGACGCCTTTGAGGTAAGAACTAGCGATCTGCCGGTCCCCAGCGCTGCCCAAGATCTTGGCACGCATGTAGAAGGGGTCGACTATCACGATGTCCGGGGTCTTGTCTCTAATGATCCGCATCTCCATACTCAGCGAAAATAGCCGAACGAAGGTGTAGTGCAGCGGATGAAGGTTAAACATAGCGAAGATGTCATCAAACCGCAGAACGATCGTACCCCCGATGGCGTTATCCACAAAGCCCTTGCCCTCTGGCACCTTGGCCACGAAAACCGGGTATGTCACATCATTCTCGGAGAGACGCCGCTTCTCCAAAGAAACAACACTGTCATGCAGACTCCGCATAGCACCGGTTGCACCATTGAGTAGATTAGTCGGTAGCATCGGCCTACCCGCCACATGCACCCTCCTCGAGATATCCTTAGGTGAAGGTGGACCGTCGTGAGCACGGATCATACTCGGTGCCGGCTGCTTGGCACCCTTGTTCCTCTTTCTTTTCCGTCCCTTCTTCTTCTGCTGTAATGGGATCAAGTTCTGCTCATAGACCGCCTTCTTGAGTGTGTTGGGGCTGATAATAGTTGGCACCTCGGCTATCTGAGGCTCGATGAAGGCGGCAGCTGGAGGCGTCTCCTGAGAACTAAACGCCAGACGACGCCTGTTGCAATTTGGTTTCTCCGCGGTACCAGCATGATCGCGGTCGTCTTTTTCAGGGTTGGGTTCTTGAGAAGGAGGCCCGAAGAATTCATCACCGTACCCATGTTCAGCAAAGTACTTATCAACGTTGGTAAATGTACCGTCGTCGTTGTCGTCGTCGTCCAGATCCTGTGCCATATGCATGTCCGAATCCTGTGCCATAGGGATGTCTGGCATGTCCCGTAGCGTTGCGGCGGTCATGCCATGGCTTGGCGCCGGCACGACTGGCGGTGTTGTCTTTGAGGTGGTGTCCCCCACCCCCAAACGAATCTGGCTCTTCGGCCAAAGCAGGGACAGCTTAGGCAGGCGCTGAGGGTCATCACATCATCTTCGTCGGCCCCTGCGGGTCGAATCGGAGCTAACAACTCGTCGCAGCCTGGCAGCACCCGAACCAGTTGAACCCTATACACGGTGGGTGGCATCGGATTACCGTGGAACACGGGGTTGTCTGGTTGAACGATTTTTCCCTTGGCGACATCGACCAACTCGTCGTTCACGAAGTGCAGGAGAGTGCACGGAACGTCGGCGGCGCCCTGCGAAAACATGTAGGGCGTCAGGGATGCCAATCAAAGGCAAGGAGATGAAGTCCTCGGTCGAGAGGCTTAATTAGTTACCGTGATGATGACGTCGAGCTCGGCTAATGTCGAGGCACCGCCAATGGCGGGCATGCAATGGGCGGAGGGGCCGCTTGCTGCCGAGGTGCCGGCCGGCGTACACCCAGGTGCATTAAGCTCCAATGCCCGTCCCGGCGTCGGAGACACCAATACCGCCTCCGCCGGAGACACCAATTGTGCCGCCTGCGTGTTGTGCGAGTTGCTGGTCGTGAAGCTGGGAATCGGAGGCGGACCCTATTGGCCGCCCACAATCCACGTCGCCAGCCCATGAATCAAGGTAGGCATAATTCCGGTGAGCGTCGATCCTAGTTGTTGTTGCACTTGCTCTTGGACAATCACCGGAATCCGCGCCACTTGTACCTTGAGTTCTTGAACCTCGCGCGACTGGCTTTCCAAGCTGCTCTTTCTCTCCTTTCACCCACCAGCATTATAGTAGGACGGCCATTTTGTGGACAAGCCTTTGCCGGCCACACGACCAGCTGACGATGGCTTACCGAGCTTATCCTTGTTTTTCATTACGTTCAACGCCCTATTTAGAGTGTTGTCCCAAGGGGTGCTCTGAGACGACCCCGCGCTACTGCTTTTAGTCTCCTCCAGAAGGAATGTGAACCATTTAGAAATTTGGCTTCATTAATTCGAATGCAACCATATGGAGCTAATTACGCGGGGGGTGTATTCCTTACCAGAACAAGCTCAACCGCCCTGGTCTTCGGATCCGTGGTAAGCTCCTTTGTTACCGCGTCCTCCTTGTATCGGGCCTGACATAGTTCCTGGTCTGCTTGTCACGGTATTTCTCGAAGCGGGGAGGTAGGCCTTGCTCGGCACGCTCCGCGTCCTCCTTGTCCCATATAGGCTCCGCCACTCTGTAACCGCCAGGACCGAGTTTGTGTTCCCCTAAGTTCAACTCCCGCATTTCTTTCCCCCACTGACTTGATTCGGAGGTTGCGCTGCTCTCGCACTTGATCTTGAACTCCTTGTAGTCATCTTCGCTGATCGAAGATTTTTCACCTTGATCTTCTCACAACTATCACCTTTCTCAATCATTGTCATCACCACGCTTCTCCAAGTAGACAGGGCCGTGCTCATCCTCATGAGGGCAGCACTGTTCACTTTATTCCCTGAGAGGCGTGTGTTTTCAAATTCAGCGGCGAACTTGTATCGTTCGTGCAGCTTTCTAAAGAGGAGGGTGCGCAAATTCCCTCGGTCCTTATGCCTTAGGTTCTCGGTGTTGATTGAGACGGTGCTCCAGAGAATGCACCCAAGCTGAAACGAGTACCCCTTGACTATTTCTTTGGGCGCCGTTGGATGCCCGTCGGAGTTCACTTGAGTAAATTCGTCCTTGACGGTGCGGAGCACGTTTGGGTGCCGGTCCTTTCATTGCCTCTTCGGTTGGCTGCTATCTGTGCGTGCGCTGGCATCATCATTGGTGGCATCCTCGGCGGCACCATCAGTGGTGGCATCCTCGGCAGCACGATCAGTGGTGTCATCCCCGACGCTACTAGGGGTTGTGTAGTCAGGATCGGTGTCTTCCGCGGCGTCCTCATAGCGGTGAGGTTGTTCCTCCATCTCCTGGGACAGCTTCCAGAATTGCTCGCCACCCAAACCGCCGGCCTCATCATTGTGGGCCATGTTTCGCTCTAAATAGGAAAAAAGTTTGGTCAAAAAGTTGGTTATTGTCAAGGAACAAGATCATGGTCTCATCATTTAGGGTTTGTCGACACCGAGGCATCCTAAAGGCTAAGCTTTTATCATTTAGGGTTTGTCGACGCCGAGGCACCCTAAAAGCCTAAGCTTTCATCATTTAGGTTCTTATCGACACCGAGGCACCCTAAAAGCCAAGGTTTTATCATTTAGGGGTTTGTCGACACTGAGGCCCATGCATAACACAAGAGGCAGTTGATCCTACTTAATTAAGTACTAAGATACCCCGGCCCATGCATTAGTAGCAAGTACCCCATATGTCCAATTTTTTTAGCAAAGTCATGCTAAAATTCACAGAAAATTTCTGCATGACCTTTGCTGAAAATAGGACATATGGAGTACCCGAATTTGCTAGAACGGAAGTTAATCGACATTCCGGCAAACTCAAGGGCCTCTCGGGGTACCTCCAAAATCATCACGACATGATGGTCGTAGAAAAAACCCAGCAAACTAGCGCCACAATGTGCCTCTACTTTCATATGGATGAAAAGGCCACAGACCATATGGTCCTCTGCTTTCATATGGACAAAAATCAGCTCAACTTATGTGAGCTTCCATTCCAGATCTAATAGGTCACCCAACAAAAAATCATCAAAACTTTTAGCTGAAAAAATCATGGATTGCTGTTAACTAAAAATTAGTGAAAGAAACTGTTGCTGATCATGGATTACTGTTAATTAAAAATAGAGCATCTGGCTTGTCTTATCATGTTCACTAAGTCCACAAAAATGAATAGGTTCAGTAAACTTGAAGTACTCAACACTGAACATGGTTCAGAGCTCACTACACTACACTACATCGTGCAATGGTTCAGACCTCCCTACACTAGAACAAGCTCACTACACTACACTACAGTACACTACACATGCTTAAACTCTGAACATAAACAAACACCAGCAATGCAATATGTAAACTACCTCTGTTTCTAGGCAACAAGAGTTATCATCAATGCTTTTGAGTTTATTAAGTACCTTCAGTTCTGAGCTTTAAATGTCAAAAGAGCTCCACAGAATCTTGAATCCTCCAAATTACTCTTAACAGTTCTGCATTGCACAAAGGCATCAATGAGCCAATGATATCAGTAGCAATAATAGGTGCTTACATTCTCATAACATCAGTATTAGTTAACCAAAATTCAACCTACAGAGTTCTAGTACAGTGAGTAACTCCCAATCCTTTTAATAGAAGCACAATTAACAATAGAACTAGGGAGTCTAGGACAATGCCACCAGATAGAATTTTAAGGGAAAACGTTCTTCCAGAACCTTCAAGCCACAATCATACATAGTGTGGCTGATCATATAAGCTATATTTAAATAAACATCAACTAAACTTGATGACAAGAAAAACTACAATCACATTGATACAAACTAGAGCATATAGCAATAGTAAATTGCTGCTCCATATAGCAATAGTAATGCACCTAATCAACATTGTAGAGCATCCTGTTACAAACTTGTTCTGATCCTGCAAAGAACAGACTTAACTGTTCGATGCAACATTTTGTAGCAATGTGTTTCAGAACGCTAATCTTGCATAGCAGTTTTACAATTGGTTTCAGAACAATATGATATCTAGACGCACTAGTCATTCTTCCCGGGCACTAGGCGATGAGGTGGGTATTCACTCGGTGGCTACACGCCGGTGCAGTATGCCGACGACCTGTACCACGGTCGAGGGGAAGGAGGGAGGGAATGGGGAGGAAGGGTGGAGAGGGAGGAAGGAGGAAGGAGGAGAGGTACCTGGGCGGGCACGGCCGGTCGCCGGAGGGGTCGGGGTCGGGGTCGTGGTCGGTGGCGGCGTCGAAGGGATGGCTCGAGGGCGTCTGAGCTCGTCCGGGTCCTCGTAGTCAAAGAGGAAGACGGCGGCGGTCCTCCTGGGCGCCTCGGTTGGTCGTGGGGAGGCCAGCGGCCACGTGCTTCGCGGGTCGGGTGGCGCGGGTGCGCGGGGGCGGCGGCGCAGGGGAGTGTCGGTGGGAACGACACCTATGGGATCACAAGAATCCCTACTGTGGTTAGCGGGGCGCGGGGTCATGAGAAGAGCGGATCAAGCAAATAGCACACGGTTCGTTTATCCAGGTTCGGGCCGCGAGGATGCGTAAAACCCTACTCCTGCTTTGGTGGATTGTATATATGTGTTCTTGAGCTAGCTATGGGGCGTGAGGAGCTCCAAAAAGCCGAATCCTTCCTCTGGTCGCCTCGGGCCTCCTTTTATAGAAAAAAGGGTTGCCACAATGGCACACAGGAGGTGGAAAGGGTACAGTGCTGCCAGGTTATCCCTCGCATCACACGACAAGGCGCATTTAATGCGTCTTGCTTAGGTGTCCTTGCTTTATCGGGGACAGGGGAGAAACCTGTCTCGTCCGTCGCCGCTCCTTCTTGTGTCGACATGCGCCCTGTCCAGCGACGCCTGCTATGCCATGTAGGTAGGCAGGTAGCTGAGGTGGCACAGTGGTGGGTCTTCACGAAGATCTGCATGCCGCCACGCAGGTGCCTGCCCAGCTGGTTGGGTCGGCAGGTGCATGCATGCGGTGGTGGAGGTTTAGTCGGCGTGGGCCTGATGGTGGCCCTGCGGGTGTCCTTGGTAAGGCCTTGCCGGGGCCCCGGCAAGGGCCTTGCCGAGGCGCCTGCTATCATCCCCGGCAAGGTGCTTGCCGGGGGCCTTGTGGTCTTCCTCGGCTGGGATCCTGCCAAGGGTTGTCGTCTCCTTAGTGCGTATCTGATCTTGAATGTCTTCACAAAGACCTGCATGCCGCCACGGGGATGTCTCCCGAATCCTTGCCCTTTGGGGGCAGTGGACTCAAGGGTGATTTGCTCTGTAGGCGCGGGACGAGTCGCCGCAGCAAGGGTCTTGCCGGGGCTGCTAGAACTATCTCCCGGCTAGGATCTTGCCGGGGGAGTCCTCTTCGTCCCCTTTGCTCTTCGTGGTCTTGGCCTTGGCGTTCTTCTAGTTCTCTTGAGCTTCGGTCTTACCCTGGATCACCTCCCTTGCCTTGCTTGGTGTGGTCGTATCCGCGGCTCAGACTGCCCGTGCACAGTTATAGGGGTACAAAAAGTGTACCCCTCTTTTTGTACACCGACAGGAGCCCCCGGGCCTGGGCCACACATAAGCGCAACGCGTTGTTGGGCTAGGCCCAAAAACGGTGCGCGGGCAGGCGGGGCAGTTTTTACCGCGGTAAGATTCTTCGCGTGCTGCGCTTCCCACGATTCCCACGCGTGGCGCGGCATGGGGAGGCGTGCGTGACATGGGTGGTATGCGTGGGGTTGGTTCCCGCGGGCATGCATCACATCACAATTAATGTGAAAGGAGGCGGCCCGTGTTTTCCCCCATAAGAAGGAATAACCGTGGGTGCGCTGCTCACTTTATCCTCTTTCCTTGTGCCTTCTCCAATCTCAGAGCCGTCGTTTCCTCTCTTCCTTCCCTCCTAAGCTTCCGCCGTCGCCCGCCGTCGTTGCTTCACCATCCCCCTCCCTCATTCCTCTAACTTTCTTAGCCGCCATGGCGCCAAAATCCGCCAAGGGCAAGGGGGTGGCTAAGGGCGCTGGGACTGTGGAGCCGCCGGAGAGTGCGCTATTGGGAGACCGGACGAAATCCGCCTTCTTCTTCCTCTCGACGGTTGATGTTCGTGAGCTCCGGGCCTCCTTCAGCCGTCTATGGGGAGTGAAGACGGGGGGAGAGAATTCGGGACATCCGGCGACGCGCGTCATTCTTGCCGCTTGCGCCGATCCTGCCCCAAATCGGTATCCCTTTTTCGTCGATTATCTTTCTTGCGGGTTATGTCCCCCTTTTTCTAATTTTTTCTGCGACATCATGCACACCTTCGGCTTTCGCCTCTTGGATTTTACTCCGAACGCGGTGGCATGCATGGCTTTCTTCGCGCATCTTTGCGAAGGCTTTGCCGGGGTGCAGCCCAACACGGCACTCTTCCGCCATTATTTCTCCCCTCGGATCCAACCGGGAGGTGCCATCTCTGGTTGCGTCACCTGGATCCCAAGATCCAAGGGGGCGTACACGGACAGTTCCGTGAAGGAGAGGTGGGAGGAATGACGTGGCTGGTGGTGCTGGATTGAAGATGAAGACCCGCCGGAATTCTGCAAGGTCCGCCGAGTGCCGTGTGTCCGCGGCAGCGATTGGAGTGATGTCGATGTCGCCGACGGGAGGCTCACTGTCGTCACCACCAAGATTCTCCGGCTCACCCGGGCTGGACTCACCCTTGAGATGATCGGGGCGGACTTCATTCGTCGCCGGATCGCCCCGTTGCACAACAAGGGGAGGCCAGCCTGGCTTTTTACGAATCCGGCTGACATTATGCGACTCCGCCCCGGCCTCGACCACAATTTCACGGTGATGGCGCATGCCCACTTCTGCCAGCGGCTTTTTCAGCTTGATGTGGGTCGCGACGGCGAGGTCGAATGGACCGGCAAGGCTGCGAGGGCTGCCGCAAAGGTCAGCAAGGCCATCAAGGGGCTGTTTTTCAAGTTGCCTACGGGGGTGGTCCCGTTGTGCAATAATTCACGTCGGTCCGAGATCATCACTATGATGCCGGACTGTAACGCGCACGGTCCTGTCCCGAGATGGAAGGACCCGAAGGATGCTGATGTGCAGCAATTCGTTGACACCCTGATCGAGGTGTATGTCAATGCTGACGCCGAGCGGTGGCTTGTCATGGACACCACCCAGGCAGAGCTGGACTACATCGCCACTAGGGCGAGGGAGGCACAGCTTGCCATGGAGGCCGGTAGCGCTGGGGGTGTAGAGGACAAGGCCGCAATGGCTGCGGAGGAAGAGGAGCTCACCCGGTGGGTGGCGGCCTCTGGGGAGGTTAGCAACTCCGACACGGGAGCTCTACTTGTCGAAGATGCGGCTGACGAGTCGTCGGGGGAGGAGGATGTGGCGGCGGGCTCGACGCCAGCCAGGGGAAGAGGGCGAGTCCTGCGGCGGGCTGGCTCTGGCGAGCCGGTCCGGCCCGGCAGGGCTGCGCGGCCTCAATTGACCCTAGAGGGGGTCCGGGCGTCATACGAGGGCCACGGCAGCGAAGAGGCTGACGAAGGCCGCTGAGAAGAAGAAGACAACTGCCCCTTCCCCATCTGGGCACGCACAAACCCCGCCTTCTTCGCCTCCTCCGGCAGATGTCGACTCGGATGCTGACACGGAGCTCCCTTTTGATCTTGGGCCTCTCAGCCCGAAGAGGAAAAGGGAACTGGCGGAAGAGGAGGAGATGGATGACGAGTAAGTACTCCGTTCCTTACTGCCATTTCCATTCCTCTGAATTAAGTCACTCATCTTGATCCATTTTTGCTTTTGCAGGGATGCAGAGACGTTGGCCCAGAGGGTGAAGAGGGCGAAGGCCTCGGCGAGCAGTCAGCCCCCGGCTGGGGCTTCAAAGACGCCACTTGTGGTGTTGAGCAGCCCGGACAGCAGCCCCTGGCACAGCCCCCAGCGTAAGTTCGTCACCCTCCTCTTATTCGACATGTGGTAGGCATTCGATGCTATGGTGTTGACCTTGTCGGGTTTGCAGGAGGGGAGCGGCAGCAGGAGGAGCCGCAGAGGGCTACCCCCAACACACCACCCCCATCGACTACAATGCCGCGAGGGGCGTCCCCGGCAAGGGCATCAAGCACGGAGCCCACACCCATGGAGGAAGAGGGGAACTTGGGCGCCGGTGACTCTGCCACGACGCCAAATGCTAGCGGGGAGGGGACTTCTGCTTCACAGCCTGGCACTAGTGAGTCGCCTGTCCTCCGTCTCGGTTTTTTCCTTATTCTTTTTCATGGCTTCAATGCTCCCATTAGTACCCAGGCCCTCCTTTAATAGGTATGGAGGATGTGGAAATTGTTGTTGGGAATATTGTTGAGGAGGCCGCGGCAGAGGCCAACAGGATTGCCGCCGAGGAGGCCGCCAGAGATTCTGACGAGGCTGCCGCTAATGAGGCCGCCAAGGATGCTGCCGAGGACACCGCTGCGGGGGCCGGCAAGGCGACCGGCGAGGCTTCTGCCGAGGGCGCAAGCGGTGGGCCCGGCGGGGAAGCCGGCAAGGCCACCGCCGAGGAAGAAGTGGTTGATGATCAGCCTCCTTCCTCCTCAACCTCGGGCCCCGGCAGATACCTGAAGGTGGGTGAGGGAGTCCTGGATTAGAGGGTGTTCGGATAGCCGGACTATACCTTTAGCCGGACCCCTGGACTATGAAGATACAAGATTAAAGACTTCGTCCCGTGTCCGGAGGGGACTTTCCTTGGCGTGGAAGGCAAGCTTGGCGATGCGGATATTCAAGATCTCCTACCATTGTAACCGACTCTATGTAACCCTAACCCTATCCGGTGTCTATATAAACCGGAGAGTTGTAGTCCGTAGGACAGAATCAACTCCATACACAACAATCATACCATAGGCTAGCTTCTAGGGTTTAGCCTCCTTGATCTCGTGGTAGATCTACTCTTGTACTACCCATATCATCAATATTAATCAAGAAGGAGTAGGGTTTTACCTCCATCGAGAGGGCCCGAACCTGGGTAAAACAAAGTGTCCCCTGTCTCCTGTTGCCATCCGGCCTAGATGCACAGTTCGGGACCCCCTACCCGAGATCCGCCGGTTTTGACACCGACATTGGTGCTTTCATTGAGAGTTCCTATGTGTCGACGCCTTAAGGCCCGATGGCTCCTTCGATCGTTAACAACGATACGGTCCAGGGTGAGACTTTTCTCCCCGGACAGATCTTCGTCTTCGGCGGCTTCGCACTGCAGCCCAATTCGCTTGGCCACCTTGAGCAGATCGAAAGCTATGCCCCTGGCCATCAGATCAGGTTTGGAAGCCTAAACTACATGCTGACATCCGCGGGGACTTGATCTTTGACGGATTCGAGCCACTGCCAAGCGTGCCGCACTGTCTCGATGGGCATGATATAGCTCTGCCGCCGAACAGCGCCTTGGAGGCCGCACACGCATCGGTTTCGACCATTGATTCGGAACCTACTGCGCCGATTGAGGATCAGCGGTTGGACGCTGCCTCAGGGGCTGCTATCTCAGAGGCGATCGAGCCGAACTCCAGCCCCGCACTCCGCGTGGCCTGAGACTCCGAGGAGCCGGATTCCTCTCCGAACTTCGAGCCCCTCGCACCCCTGCCAATCGAATCCGATTGGGCGCCGGTAATGGAGTTCACTGCCATGGACATCTTTCAGCATTCGCCTTTTGGCAACATCCTGAATTCCCTTAAGTCTCTCTCTTTATCAGGAGAGCCCTGGGCGAACTACGGTCAGCAAGGGTGGGATACGGACGGTGAGGAAATTAAAAACACACCCACCACCCACTTTGTAGCCACTGTCGACGATTTAACCGACATAGTTGACTTCGGCTCCGAAGAGATCGACGACATGGACGACGATATAGGAGACGAACAGGAACCAGCACCTGTAGGGCGCTGGAACGCCACCTCGTCATATGACATATACATGGTGGATACTCCAAAAGACGGAGATGGCGATGGAGCAATGGAGGATGACGCCCCCAAGAAACAGCCAAAGCGCCGGCGTCAGCGGCGCCGCTCTAAATCCCGCCAAAGCAAAAACGGTGATTCCGGCACGGGAGATAATACTACCCCGGAGAGCGCCGAAGAACACCCACCCCAGCAAGATTCGGTACAGGAAGATGGAGAAGCCTGCCCTCATGAGAAAGCGGCAGACCGAGAGGTCGAGGATGATAACTATACGCCTCCCTCCGAAGACGAGGCAAGCCTCGATGACGACGAATTCGTCATACCATCTGACCCCACCGAACAAGAGCGTTTTAGACGCAGGCTTTTAGCCACGGCAAGCAGCCTCAAGAAAAAGCAGCAACAGCTAAAAGCTGCCCAAGATTTCCTAGCTGACAGATGGACTGAACTCCTTGCGGCCGAAGAGTACGAACTCGAACGCCCCTCCAAGAGTTACCCGTAACGAAGGTCACTACCCCGATGAGAGGAGGAAGCACCTGCATCACCAACGCATGACATGACAGACCGGCCACCTCGTGGCCGCGACAGAGAGGCCTATCAGCCCTCCACCCAAGCCATGCCCCGACGCCGTGCAACTAAGGCACGGGAAAATGCGCCCGACCTACGGGACATACTGGAGGACAAGGCAAGACAAAAAAGATCGATCTACGGATTGCGCAGCCGCCCTACGGCATGTGAAAATGATCTTCACGCCGGATACAACAAATCTGGCCGGGCTGAACACAACAGACATAGCTCTTCCGAGCTGCATCGTGATATAGCCCAGTACAGAGGCGCCGCACACCCCCTATGCTTCACGAATGAAGTAATGGATCATAAAATCCCAGAGGGCTTTAAACCCGTAAACATCGAATCATACGATGGCACTACAGACCCGGCGGTATGGATTGAGGATTATCTCCATCACATCCACATGGCACGCGGCGATGATCTACACGCCATCAAGTACCTCCCGCTCAAACTTAAAGGACCGGCCCGACATTGGCTTAACAGCTTGCCAGCAGACTCAATCAGTTCTTGGGAGGACCTGGAAGCCGCATTCCTCGACAACTTCTAGGGCACTTACGTGCGACCGCCGGATGCCGACGACTTAAGCCACATAATACAGCAGCCAGAAGAATCAGCAAGACAATTATGGACACGATTCCTAACAAAGAAAAACCAGATAGTCGATGAATACGTAGAGAACAATTGTGGATGCACGTGAATAACACACGCATCAATGGTTGGGCGATACGTGGACAAGAGATAAGATGGAATCATATACGTTGTTCAAGGCGCAAGCACGCGCATCAAGCTGTGCATGGCAGACAACCTGTGACATCCCATGACCATCCAGTTGGGCGAAACAAAACAAAAACCTCTGATGTCACGCTGGTGGCTGACCAGTGACGTCGCGGTCTTCAAGGCTCAGCTTTCCTAGTGATGCGAGAGAGGCAACATCTACCACAACTACCTCCATCCAGGAGTGAGAATCCAAAAAACTTCCAATACTACTTCAGGTTTGGCATCCTTATTATAGCATGCTGATTCTAGTTAGCTAGGCACTCACCATATACATACCCAGCTAGCTTATTACTGCAGCAATGTGGGAACTTTGACAGGTTAAGTGTCAAAACTACGTATGCATTTCTAACAGGGGAAGCTAGCAAGTTGAGCATAGCCATGTAGCTAGTTTTCTTTAATTTATTTCTTGTGTGCTTAGTCTGTTGTGATTAATTAGCTCCTTGTCATGTGTTCAAAATTGCATGCGGATGGCTCAACTACCAATAGGCGTGCAAACTCAAAAAAAGCGAGTTAAAAATACCAATAGGCGTGCAAACTGAACTAAATAATTCAACCTGGCAGCTAGCTAATTAGCACTGTCCAACGCAGCCGTCTGCTACTGTTACTATCTTCAATACTTAATTAACTCTCTCCAACATTGTTAAATTGTTAAGTAACTATTCGCCGCCCTGAAGCAACACTACAAAAACAATACACCGCTTCCATTGTCACACAGTCTTCAATGTTTAGTTGTAGCAGAAAATCCAAAAACAACACCAAGACTTTCGAGCCTCCACCGAATGATTTACTGTTTTTCGCTTTGTCTCTCTCGTGATCGTTTGGTTTAGGCAGAAGGGATTGTCTCCAGGGGCAGGAAAAAAAAGATGAATTGGTTTACTTATTTTATTGTTTGAAGGAAAACAATGAGTGGTTGGGAAAGATGAGGAAGACATCACGAAGCTCTACAATGAAGAAAAGAAATAACCAGGGAGATTAATGGGATTGTGATGTAGCTTAATTCAAATAATACTAGTTGTTTGTAATCAGGTCATTCAAGCTACCTAGATTGAAGAAGTTATGCTGATGCATCATTGTGTTTCATTGGGTAATTCTACATAGCACTAATCCTGACTACCATGTTTTTTGTTCACGAAGTTCCACTGTCAGAACTATGTTGCTAGACCAGTCGCGAGACATGACTGGTACTGGAGTGAGTGGAAGGAGGATGGGCACCTGCATCGATGGTGAAGATGGCAGCGGGGAAGCAAAATTTGCCGGCGGTCGGAGGTGGCAACGCCCACATACAGATCTGCAGCAAGTAAATTCTCTGCATAACCGACCTCCTAATTCACTGTTGCCTTATCAGAACAAAATCAGACTGCTTTGTGTTAGAACTAGAACATAAAGGAGATAGTTGAGGATGAAAGTTTGACATATCTGAGTAAGTTTTTGTACGTATCAGAGATCAATGTGATGATTGTTTGACCACACACACTCTAAATATATATCATTTCAGAATTTTAGGGGGGAGGGGGGGTGCGGAGATGTTGGAAATATGAGCAAATTACTATGAGATTTAATCTGAATAAATGGGAAATAGATCATGATAGCATTGGCAGAGATTAAACTAATCATGCGAACTAGCATAGTAGATGAACAGATCACATCTAGGGCACATACTAGAAACATGAATTTTACAACAATCTCGAACAAGAAGGATAGAATCACATACGGTGTAGCGGGCGCAGCATCACCGGTGTTGACGTTGTCGCCCATGTCGTCGAGGATGAGGTTGCCGAGGTCGGGAAAGAAGTCATCGTTCGTGAAGTCGTCACTACCAACAGTCACGCGAGTGCGCTCCCCAAAAACCTAATCGCCCCTCCCCGTACAGGATCACGAGAGGCGGGGTTTCGAAGGCCTGCTGTCCCTTCTCCCGGTGCACGCCGAAAGGAGGGATGGAGAAGATTTGCTTGGCGGCGCAATGATCTGAAACGGTGGTGAGAAATCATACAAAGCGGTGGCGGCTAGGGTAGACGTCTGCCTGACTATATTGTGTGGGTCGGGTAGGTCGTGGGAGTAAACCCCACGTCCGAGTCGTCACAATCCAAAAGAATCGGAAATGGTTCAGTAATTAATGTGTCCGTTAATTATTAATTAGTGACTCATTAATTTTTCCCAAGCAGCAAAAATATAGACAACGTGCATAGCTCTGTCCTCGGCTCGGCTCAATCCTGCAACCCGCGGCACGTCGTGACGAGGCGTGGCGTGGCGAGGCGAGCGAGGAGGAGGAGCGCGCGTGTAGGTCTCCTCTTCTCATGCTCATACAAGTGGTAGAAGAGTTCACCTTATAAAGAGGTGCAACTCTCTCTCAACTTATGAGGTGGGACTAAACTTTAGCCTCACTCACTCCACTCACATGTGTGCATGAATGGGCCAAGAGAATTTAAGAATTTTACTTGGGCTTTGGGCCAAAGGCCTACTAGCAAAATTCCAACAAACCCCACAAAGTCTCATCACTACTAGGAAAACCCTTACCAGTAGCGCTGGTTATTTGGCTATTAGTAGCGCGGGCAGGCGCGCTACTGCTACGGCGCTACAGCTATTTTTTAGCAGTAGCGCTTGTTTGTACCAGCGCTACTGCTATCTATATCTAGCCGTAGCGCCTCTCTGTCCATCGCTACTGCTAATACTAGTAGCGTGCCCCTTCAAAAAAACGCTACTGGTAAGCAGCGCTGCTACTACTCCAATACCCCATGCTACTGCTAGTATTTTTTTATGTTTCTGTATTCGTATTTGTACAGGTTTTATACAGTTACAACATACACATACACTTGAACTATATGAAAAAGGAATGTCTCATCATCATCATCGAAGTGGTACAACATAGTCTCATGATATCAACATAGTCTCAACACAAATGATATCGATCTCATCATCGTCTCGAAATAGCGATACAAGTTAATGATCACATGTCTCTTACATTCTCACCGTAGACACATGTTTCATCATCTACCTAAACTAAGACATACACGATAAGAGCAATCACGATGATCAAAAGCGGTATTATGTAGTAGTTTTTGCAGCGGCGCTGGTTCTAAATCCCCTGTTGTGCTATGAATCTCAAGTAACTAGCTTCGGCTTCCGCTCTGCTATCAAACCCTTTCTGGCTTCCGCCGGAGAAGCCAGAGACTTGGGCCTGACACTCTGGCCACTCATCATACACACCCGGAACATGCCCTACATACATGGTTTACCACTTCCTTGCCATCGTTGATCTATATACCTGTCAGAGATGCACACACACATATATATACCATGAAGCTAATTCAAAAAAACAGTTATGAAACAGAAGCAACATATATAGTAAACATAGTTAACAAATTTCATCGTACCAAAAGTAATTAACTAGAGAGCGGCACCATACATCTAATAGTTTCGTCATATTGAGAGATTCGAAGTTTCGTTGTACAGAAAGTAACAAGTAACTAAACAGACACATTGTTTTTAAGAAGTGCACTCTTCCCATCTGTCCATATCAGGAACGGTGCACCCAAGCTTAGTGAAAGGCGTCATGTCTTGACGCTGTAGGGCAATGCGGGTTCGGACGTCAGCTCGCGATATTGGGCCGCCGTAGAACATCCCATTCTCTTCGAGGACATCTTTCATGATGATGGACGCAATTTCTTGTTGGATCCTGTAGAAATCATTTCGAAGTCGATTATCCGGCACGGCTCCAAAGGCTTCGGCCCGGCCCATCTCTGGATATGGGTATCGGATGAAGATTTCATGCAAAGTGATTGCACATCCCTTCTGTACTCCATCATTAGATGGATGACGTAGAATCCATCATTCTCACTTCTTGCCGGTTGCTGTATGCAACAGAAGTCAGTCTTGTGGCTGAAACAAAGCCCGGCCTTATTTGTTTTTTTGCATTCGATGTAGCCACCCCGCATGCTGAAGCCCAGCATAGCTCTGTCCAGAACATACTTTATGTGTGTGTAATCTTTCTTCTGTATGTTCTTCGACGGGTCCAAATATAGAGCGTGGGAGTAACACGGGTGAAGAACAATGTGAACGGCACGACACCCCCCGCTGCGCAAAATACATGATCAAGTTTAGCCTCCATGCATGCAAAGTAACTATTGAAATGCATGAAAGGATGTATGTGTTATAGTACTATCCGTGGTTGACTTACATGGGATGATAAGGTAGGAGAATCGTTTCTTTGTCCTTACTGCTGACCAAGAATTTTTCGATGTACTGACTCGCATATTGACGATTGGCGCCGTTGATTGACAAGAAGCCCTAATGCATGTAGAATGGGTCCACGACCACAAGACCGGTGACTTTCTCTCTCCTGACGATGTAGTTCATGTGCAGCGCATACAGGCGGACGAAAGTAAAATCAGGTGTACTCATTTGAAATATCTGGAAGATGTAATCAAACTTCAGGAAAAAGAGGTCCGCAGGGCATGTGTGGACATACATCTTGCAACTGCTGGCACATGAACCGTATAAAGTGGGTATCCTGGATCATCCGAGGCGAGGAGGCTTCTCTCTGTCGAAAGCACATGGTCATGAAGTCTCCTGAGATCCCCTTCTATGGCAACTAGTGCATTCACCGGTACCATTGGCTCTCCCACGACATGGATTAATGGCGCATGTTTCATCGGTACACGGTCAACCTTGGTCGAAGGCGGCTGGCTGCTAGAACCAACATTGCCAGCTTTATTGGATTTTCTCACCACCGGTCTCTTCCTCTGCTTCTTCTTGGCGGGCTCAGGTGCTGGTGGGTCTGTCAGACCCTCCCTGAGCACCACCCCTAGTGTTGTCGGGCTCAGCTTTGGACGACTCTGGCTAATTAGTTGAGTTTGGGTGGAGCCGGCATCTGGAGGCGTGTCCTGTGAGGATTGCATGAACAAAGACTTCTTGCACTCCCGAGGACGTTCCGGCTCTGGTACATGCATCTCATATTCATATGCTTGACTCATTGTTACTTCGTTGTCAAAGGCAGTATTGAGATACTGGAGAGGGTCATCGGCCTCCACCATGTCATGATCCATATCCTCTTCCATGGGGCAGATGGCATCATCTGCCGGCGGAACGGTTGGCCCTCCTTCCTCATGTCTCTCGATCTCAGCAAGCAGCACAGACGATGGTTGTACTTTTGTAGGTGGTGTTGTGGTCATACCTTCCTGAGGTCCCGTTGGTGTGCTCCCGGCCATGTGACGCCCTCGATTCAACCGTACACTAATCATACATGCATATGTGTACGATCAAGATCAAGGACTCACGGGAAGATATCACAACACAACTCTAGACACAAATTAAAATAATACAGGCTTTATATTACAAGCCAGGGGGCTCGAGGGCTTGAATACATAAGCTCGAATACACAAGAGTCAGCGGAAGCAACAATATCTGAGTACAGACATAAGTGAAACAAGTCTGCCTTATGAAGGCTAGCACAAAAGCAACATCGATCGAAAAGGCAAGGCCTCCTGCCTGGGAGCCTCCTAACTACTCCAAGTCATCAGCGGCCGTCACGTAGTAGTAGGCACCCTTGGGGTAGCAGTAGTCTTCAGTGGTGTCGTCTGGCTCCTTGGATCCGTCATCTGGTCGCAACAATCGGGTATGGGGGAAAAGAGGTAGCAAAGCAGCTGTGAGTACTCATCCAAAGTACTCGCAAGACTTACATCAGATCTAAACTAAGTATGCATTGGTATCAAATGAAAGGGTTGTATCTGGGGACTGAACTGGAGAATGCCAGAAGAGAAGGGGAAAGCCTAGCCTATCGAAGACTAGCATCTTCTGGAACCCACCATCTTGCAGCAACAGGAGGGAGTAAAGTAGCATAAAGTAAAGTAGTAGAAGTGTTATCAACCTCGGCCAGAGATCCTTTCTCGATTCCCTGCGAGAAAGCAATCCCAGAGCCATACTATCCAGTTATCATCACAATCCAATTCTCATCACCATCCAGTTCTCATCACAAGTATCCAATTCTAGTTGTATCAGTCGGGATACAACTCCAAGTGTTAGTTACCATAGGACAGGCTATCGATAGATGGTTTCTTCCATGCAGGGGTGCACCAACATACCCACCACACTCGATTAACTCTAGCCGGACACACTTTAATGGGTCATGCCCGGCCTCGGCCAAACAATACGCCGCAACCCGTCCTAGTCTTAATAGAGAGGTCAGCACGCCGGACTAAACCTATGCCCCAGGGGTCATGGGCCATCTCCCTGGGAACTCCTGCACGTTGCGTACGCGGCCGGTGAGCAGACCTAGCTACCTCCTTCAACAAGGCAGGAGCTTACGCAGTCCAACCCGGGGCACGCCGCTCAGTCGCTGACGTCTATTAAGCTTCGACTGATGCATACGATGCAAAACGCCCATACTATGCCCACGTGATGGTTAGTGCTATCAGGCCAGAGGCCCCTCTGATCAAATATCCAAATCGTAGTGGATTGGGAGCACACGGTAACAAGCCGAGACTCACGAAAAATGTGACCCCGTTGCCCCGTCTCGAGTACTTGCGGCAAGGGCTAAGAATGCCCGGCCACGCCTCGTAGTTATCTCGCGGGCACCTTCCAGGTCAACCCGTCTCCACATCACTCGCTATTAAGCTCGCGCGGGTACCCCTCAGGGCCGACCTGTCTTTAGTAACATGGTTCAATGTAAAGTCATAGTAACCATAGTAACTGTGTGTCTAACACCAAGGGGAAAAACCGAGGAATCACCCTCAGTGAATTGCACTCGATGTAACCATCAAGGTGAACGTAAGAGGATCCACCCTCGAGGTTCACGCTTGAGGGGTTGCACGACAGAGCCGTATCAGAAGTGGTTAAGGAGGAAATCACCCTCTGTAGTGACCAGACCTCAAACAATCTGATCTCTGTGCTCCGGTGTCATCCCTGGATCAGTAATGCTGACACCACACAGTACTCGGAGGATTTATAGCAGAGTAGCAATCACACACTTATTACATCGAGTGCCTCAAAAGAGAACTTATTACAATAAATATGGCTTAAGGCCATCTAATAACGATAACAACGGAAGGCTTGGAAGATAAGTGAGTCTATCAACTCCAACGGCATCACTGAGTATAGAACCACGACCTAAAACTCCTTAATCGTCGTCTGAAAAGTCTGCAACATTAACGTTGCAGCCCGAAAACGGGTCAGCACATGGAATATCCTGGCAAGGTAACACATAGAGAGTAATGGAATGAAACAACTATACTATATGCATATTTGGCTGGTGTAAAGCTCTATGGTTACAGTTTTGCATAAAGCCAATTTTTCCCTACTTCAAAGGAATAAATTTAATTACTATCATGGTGGTTGTTAAACATTGAGAATGGTTGACAGCATTCTCAATCCCAATTAAGCATCATCATTAAACAAACCCATCAAACTTAATTTTTAGAGTAACATGTTGAGATTCACATGATAATCCAGGTACTAGATACTCAAGATGTCCATAACCGGGGACACGGCTAACCATGATTAGTTTGTTACACTCTGCAGAGGTTTGCGCACTTTTCCCCACAAGACTCGATCTCCTCCGTTGGTTTTCTCGCACTACATGGTGTTTGAGAAACGGATGACCGAGACATAGTCTTTCAGAAGCGCTAGCACCTTACGTTGGATAGACCGGTACACCTACTTTCCCCTACATCTGCTAGTCTACCCTGTAAGAGTTCGCACGACTTAACCAATTATGCTAGAGCCCATAATGGCTTGTGGCTGCACACGGAAGTTTCTAGTATGAATAATCTTATGATCCCTTTGAGCCTGGGTGGCGGTCCAAAAGAAAAACAGGCAAGTCCTGATAGAAACCAGGTGCCTCAATCCACCCAGATGTGTGTTTAAGTTGCCACCTTAAGTAAACCATTAAAATTAACAAACTCACATCTATCATGGATATCACTCACCCAATCCACGTCTACTAGCATAGCATGGCATAATAAGCAAACGTAGAAGTAACTCCCAAAGGTTTCATAATAAATCGGTAATAGGTACTACCTCATCTACTTCCCATCCCACAATTAATTAGATCCTAATCATGCAATGTGTGAGGATTGATCTAATGCAATAAAACTGGGTTGTAGAAAAGGTATGATCAAAGTGTTACTTGCCTTGCTGATGATCCGCGAAACCTAGAGATTCGAACTAACAGGCGGCGCACTACGGGTATTCTATCACAGACAAAAAAACAAGCATACAATAAGTACTCATCTAATGCACAGGTAAAACTCAAATAGAAGATCTAACCAGAAAGTTCAACTTAAGAACCCTGGTTTGCAAAAAGAATCAAATCGAACAAAGCAAAAGAAATCAAACGGCGAAAGAAATCAACTTCGTTCTAGTAATCTGGATCTAGGTAAAATTTTACTGTAGCAAAAACTTGTTTCAGTTGATTATTCGGAAAGAGGGTTTCGAGACGAAACTCCAGGCGCTTGAATCGCCTGATTCCGATAAACGAGCGAAAAGTTATGCTAAAACGAAAACCGGATCTGAAATCACGATCAGCAAATAACTGCGGAAAAATCGGACGAAAAAGAGAAACGACGAACAGAAAAGATAAAAAAAATTTCCTCTCTTTTTTTTACTGCACGGAAATCGAGGCGGCGGCGGCGAACCTCGGGCGGCGCGCTCCGGCGGCGGCGGGGGTGCTGGGGCTAGGGCTAGGGTTAGGGTTTCGGTGGGGTGGGCTGTGGCTCTCGCCTCGGGCGCTATATAAAGGCCCCGGCCGGCAGTGTCCTGGCCGAGTACGGCCCATAGTCGGTTCCGTTTTTTTTTAATAATTCCGCTCGGAAGAAAAATAAAAAGAAATACTAAACGGACTCCAAAAAGCGCGAAATAAATTTTGCCGGGTTCCTAAAATCAAGCCCGATAAAGTGAACATTTATCTGGGCCCAAACTACAACTTTGAAAAACGCGCATTTTTCCTAAATGCAAACAAAAAACCAAAAAAACTCCGAAATAAAACTTATTTGATTTTTTTATTAAATCCTCAATATTTCTATATTTTGGGAAAGTCATTTTATTCCCTCTCACATATTTTTGTAATAGAAATAATTGATGATAAAATAAATAAAATCAAATGATCCTGTTTACACAATTTGAGAAAACTCAAATATGTAAATAACGAAATCCCCAACTCTCTCCGTGGGTCCTTGAGTTGCTTAGGATTTTCTGGGATCAAAACCAAAAGCAAAATAAAATATGCTATGCATGATGATCTAATGTATAACAATCCAAATTGAAAATTTGGGATGTTACACCCTCGATGACCACGACTGGATAGCAACACTACAGAGGTCTCATCAGGAGTGATGTAAGAGGTTCCACCCTCGGCACTCGATGGTAACTCTGCAGAGTCGTACAACTAGGGGGGTGATGTGCGGTGTCGGGGCCTGGACGTCGATCACGTTGATCGAGTCATCGAACATAAGCGAGGCAACTGGGACAAGGTGGGGTCACTAATGGATCCCTAACCAACCTATACTAAGCAGTTTAGGATAAGCAGGTAAGGTATAAAAGCAGGTCAGAACAACAGGCTAGGCATCAGAGTAGGATCATACAAAAAGCAGTAGCAGTTCTAATGCAAGCATGAGACGGAAAGAAATAGGCGAGATCGGAATGCTCAACGGGGGTTTGCTTGCCTGGTCGCTCAGACGAGAAGGAGGGGTCGTCGGTCCCAGGGGCATCAGCATCGTCACGGGGTCTACCGGAGAGAAGATGGGGAAGAAACAATAAATATAAAGCAACATAGCACCACAAAGCATAACATGGCA
Source organism: Triticum urartu (assembly GCF_056163025.1). Taxonomy (NCBI): domain Eukaryota; kingdom Viridiplantae; phylum Streptophyta; class Magnoliopsida; order Poales; family Poaceae; genus Triticum; species Triticum urartu. The sequence continues at coordinate 984,990 of NC_141879.1, forward strand.
ATAAGATGTGCCGGGTGTGACCTAACGTATGGCTACGCGATAAAGGTGAAGGGGGAAAACAACCGGGAATGTTTTCCCAGTTCCGGACCTGTGTCAGACAGATGACCGGAGGGGGAAAGTTCCATGTTCAGATAGTTAGGGACATCTGACAGGTATGTGGGTAGTGTATTCAGGTTCGTCTCGTCGTTCTGAGCAACTTTCATATATAAAGTTTTTCGATCCGAGCTACGTTTTATTTTATATTAATTTTCAAAGTTTTAACAATAATATGAAATTATTGGATTTAATATTAATTCAAAAAAGACTAAATTGCTATGTGCACACGCAAAGTGTACACGGAAGAGCAGTATGGAGGCTGGCAGTGGGCCCTGTTGACTGCTGAGTCAGCAGTCAACAGTCAACTGTTGACCGGTCAAAAAGTTTGACTGGGGTCCACCTGTCATTGACCCAACTTAATTAATCAGATCTAATTAGTTAACCTAGTTAAATAGGGTAGTTAAACAGGGTTAATTAAGTTAAGTAATTAATTACTAACTAATTAATTAGTTAATTAATTATTTAATTAATTTTTTTTAAACCTCTCTTTTTTAAAAAAGGGCTTGTGGGGCCCCTTTGGCAGTGGCCCAGCCATGCCTTAGCGGGCACTGGGTGAAGTGGGGCAGCCGGGTGCTGGCGCTCGCACCCGAGGGGCAAGAGGGCGCCGGCGGAGCACCTGCCCGGCTTGGGAAACAGCCGGTGGCGGCAGCAGGGGCGAGCCCGAGCGGCGTGGCGCTTGCCGCGGGGCAGCGCGCGCCAGCGGAAGCGGCGGGGCTTGGCGCGATCCGGGGAGAGGCAGGGGCGCGACGGCCAGCGTGCAGGGAGGCAGCGGGCTGCGAGGGGAGCACGCGGGCACGCTCGCGGCGAGCGGCCGAAGCAGGTGGACGGAGAGGCGCGGGCAGTGGGGACGCGGTCCGACGCGGCGGTGGCGGGACAGGGGCGGAGCGACGCGGCTGAGCGCACCGGCGGCGGCAGGCGGGCGGCGCCTACGGCGTGCTAGGGCGGTGCGCACGGAGGTGGGGCCGGGCACTGGGCAACGCGCGCGGCCGAGGTGGTCGCGACCTGGCGAGGCCGGCACGGCCATAGTGGCCAATGGTGCGCGCGGCCACCTTCGACGACGAAGATGCGGGGGAAAGGGGAATGTGGCAGGGCTCACAGCGGATCGTAGGGGGGCGACAGTGGGCTCGGGGAGTGCGGGGGCAGTCCGGCGATGTCGAGGGCGCGGGCGTCGGTGACGTTGGGGGCGGCGAGGGAGAGATGATGGAGCGGCGTCGACGTGGTGGCGGAGTACGGCGACCATGAGGCAGCGTCAGGGATGGGCGCCGTCAGGGCCATGAGGAGGCGCGGGATCGGGCTCCTTCCCGACCCGGATCCAGGCGAGTGGGGAAGAGACGATGGAGGGAGTGGGGTTCGTGGGGGGGTTGTTGGAGAGATGGGGATAGGTTTGAGCGTCGGCAGGCCATATAGGCCAGGGGCGCAGTTGGGCCGATGGGCCGGCCGACTGGGTTGTGGCCCAGCAGGGAGGGGGGACTTTTCCTTTTGTTTTGGTTTTCCCTTTCTTTTTCTCTTTTTTAGCTACTGCTTTCTATTAATTCGTAAAACTAAAAGAGTTTTGTTAGAAAGGAGACGTGCCACATAAATCAAGCACATTATTTCTAGGAGACACAAAAAGTTCGAGGCCAAAGGAGTTGTCTAACCATTTTTAGAAATAGAAAAGGCCAGATTTAAAAGTTGTTGGACCATTAGATAAAATTTCAGGGGCACTTCGGGAATCCAAAAGAGGTTGGTTCCAACATGACAATTACTCAGTGATTATTTGCCACACTTTGAACATTTTAGTTTTCATGTTTGGAAAAATTGAATTTTTGACTTTGAATTTGGGTTTGAACATGAACATTGATTTGGATCAAGTGAGGATTAGCAACAGTAGTGTGATGACATGGCACCATCAACAGGGGATTACTGTAGCATAACACTGTGGGTGTTACAAATCTCCTCCACTACAAGAAATCTCGTCCCGAGATTTAAGTGGGGAAGTAAAGAGTAACTTCGGAAGAACTGACTCTTAATTATATGATGAACAATTCAGGGAATGAGGCAGAAGTATCTCTCGAGTTGAAACTTAATAAAACATTGAGAGCAAAGTAAGAGGGTACAATAAGAAGTTTCAAGCGGATGGACAAATGATTGATACCAGAACCGAGTGTGAGAAAGGGGTTCAGAGCATCAGGAATAGATCATCTCTCGGACGGTGGCTCGTGACAACACACAGGGCCAAGAGCAAATGATACTTTCGAATATGGGATATACCCGAGAGTCAGGTTCCGATCCTGGGACCTGTGGGTTATGGGCCCACCATGTGGGTTAACATAGAAGGAGCGATGACATCTTGCACGGTCATGATAGCAAGGCATGTCAGATGGTAGCATGTCAGTTATGTCGGCAACAACGTCGGTACCAAGGGCGAGGGACGAAGAGAACCATTTTCCTGCTTGTTGAACGAGGCGGGCCAATACGCAAAGTTCTCGTCCATCGGTGGTTACCGGAATGTCAACAGCAATAATAACAGGGTCTTTACTGACAGAGTTGTACATTGAGGTGCTTACCTAAGCAAGAAATTATCCCTACTGAGATAAGTTAGTTTACCGGAAAGGTTAAACAAAAGAATGGAAAGGAAAAATATGGTTAGTATAATAATCAGAACAATAGAAAGGAAAATGTGTTTAAACACAATTATCAAGAGTATATCCTTCCCAAGGACAAGCAGAGCATGATATCCATGATAGGATAGAAGTATAAAACTATTTAGGCAAGGGGAAAGAAATTTCATGACATTACCCATACAACGGTGTTTGGATCACTACTAGGAAAAGGCCTACTAGTGGCGCACCTGTTTTGCCTACTAATGGCGCACTACAGGTGCGCCACTAGTATCACGCCATTAGTATTTTTTACTAATGGCGCACCATGCAGTGCACCATTAGTATAGCCCACGGTGCACCATTAGTATGCCTCTCAGGGGGCCATATTTACCCATGTGCTTTGGCATACTAATGGCGCACTGTTGGATGATGCGCCATTAGTGTGCTCTGGCTTACTAATGGCGCACAATGTGGTGGTGCGCCACTAGTATGAATATTAGGGAGTATTTTTTTTCTTTTCTGATATTTTCACAGGTTACAAAATATATTATTGGACAGAATATAGCTAGCACCACACAGCAATAACAGATTCATTGAATAAAAAAGAAGATTAGTCTCCGAATACAATTCATCATATTAGTGTCCGAATTTAAAATACCGAACAAAGTTAGAACATCACAAGTCTCGAAACCGCGAGTAGCGAGTTTGTCTTCACATTATAAGTCGATATCGATCATCTAAACTACCATCACATAGAAGAGAGCTGCGATCATCACGATGAGCATAATCGCGATGAAACTGGTCTTCATTCGGTTCCTCCAACGCTCCCTCCTCTCTCCCGCTAGATAGCGCGCGTATCTAAATTCCGGCTCCGCCCCAGTGGTGTACCCTATGTAACTGTTACCGCTGAAATGGTGAACCTATCTCCGACACTCCTCCCAGTCGTCGTAGACTCCAGGAACCTTACCCTTGTACACGACATACGACGGCATCTCTATGCACTAGCCAAACAAAACGTTAGTAACAATTCCCAGACAATACATAAGCAATATATAAGTATGCAACAGAAGGATCGGAAGAGAAAAGCAACACATTAATAGCATGATTCATGGTCCTACTAATAAATAGCATTGATTACATATAAGTTGAACGGCTGTCCAAACCAAAGAGACATACAAGTTCATTAAAGTTTAATTACAACATGAGCCAATAGATGTTTCCGAACAACACATAGCATCACTACTTTTGACTCGACTCAGGGATCGGAGTGTGGATGAAGCCGCCGTCTCTCGTGATGGTCATGAAATCGCGAGCGTTGTCAACCTGCATTTCTAGCGTTGTGTCTATCTCACTATTGGACGGTTGATATCTGAGGTAGAACTGCCCCGGGGTACGAAGGACATGTTGATGGATGATTTCCGCAAACTTCGACTAGATGCGAAAGAATTCTTGTCTGATGTCTGCGTCCTGGATTGCCGACAATCTTGCGGCCCAATCTTTGAGATTATTTGGTAGCAGAAGGTGATTATGGTCCCGTACGATCGCCCTCATGTGATAGAGGGCGTAGTAGGCATCCTTATGACCGCCAGGCGGCTGCTTGACGTAGGGGAACATCGTAGTGTGGGCGAACACGTGCTTGCCGTACCTACGAACTGGCCTGGTGAAGGTGCCTCTAGATCTGGCGTAGCCGGGGAGAACACCATCAAGAACTTTCTTGATATTTGTGTAGTCTTTCTTCGACTGACGGTCCGAGTCGAAATATGTGGCCATGGATTATTTCGCACTTAAGAGGATGAGTGTGCAATGTTTGTCACTGCATAAAACACAGAATGTTAGAAAAAAGAGAACGATCAAAATCTAAGAAATCATATGTTACGGGGCGGTGAGGGGATGACTTACTCGGGAAAGTAAGGCACGAGGAAGTTATCCTTATCTGGGATTGCCAGAATGACGCCTTCGAGGTAATAACTCGCGATTTGCCGGTCCCCAGCCCTGCCCAAGATCTTGGCACGCATGTAGAAGGGGTCGACTATCACGATGTCCGAGGTCTTGTCTCTAATGATCCGCATCTCCATACTCAGCGAAAATTGCCGAACGAAGGTGTAGTGCAGCGGATGAAGGTTAAACATAGCGAAGATGTCATCAAACCGCAGAACGATCGTACCCCCAATGGCGTTATCCACAAAGCCCTTGCCCTCTGGCACCTTGGCCACGAAAACCGGGTATGTCACATCATTCTCGGAGAGACGCCGCTTCTCCAAAGAAAGAACACTTTCATGCAGACTCCGCATAGCACCGGTTGCAGCATTGAGTAGATTAGTCGGTAGCATCGGCCTACCCGCCACATGCACCCTCCTCGAGATATCCTTAGGTGAAGGTGGACCGTCATGAGCACGGATCATAGTCGGTGTCGGCTACCTGGCACCCTTGTTCCTCTTTCTTTTCCGTCCCTTCTTCTTCTGTTGTAATGGGATCAAGTTCTGCTCATAGACCGCCTTCTTGAGTGTGTTGGGGCTGATAATAGTTGGCACCTCGGCTATCTGAGGCTCGGTGAAGGCGGCAGCTGGAGGCGTGTCCTGAGAACTAAACGCCAGACGACGCCTGTTGCAATTTGGTTTCATCGCGGTACCAGCATGATCGCGGTCGTCTTTTTCAGGGTTGGGTTCTTGAGAAGGAGGCCCGAAGAATTCGTCACCGTACCCATGTTCAGCAAAGTACTTATCGACGTTGGTAAATGTATCATCGTCGTTGTCTTCGTCGTCCGGATCCTGTGCCATATGCATGTTCGGATCCTGTGCCATAGGGATGTCCGGCATGTCCGGTAGCGTTGCGGCGGTCTTGCCATGGCTTGGCGCCGGCACGACTGGCGGTGTTGTCTTTGAGGTGGTGTCCCCCGCCCCCAAATGAATCTGGCTCTTCGGCCAAAGCAGGGACTGCTTAGGCAGGCGCTGAGGGTCATCACATCATCTTCGTCGGCCCCGGCGGGTCGAATCGGAGCTAACAACTCGTCACAGCCTGGCAGCACCCGAACCAGTTGAACCCTATACACGGTGGGTGGCATCGGATTATCGTGGAACACAGGGTTGTCCGGTTGAACGATTTTTCCCTTGGCGACATCGACCAACTCGTCGTTCACGAAGTGCAGGAGAGTGCACGGAACGTCGGCGACGCCCTGCGAAAACATGTAGGGCATCAGGGATGCCCAGTCAAAGGCAAGGAGATGAAATCCTCGGTCGAGAGGCTTAATTAGTTACCGTGATGATGGCATCGAGCTCGGCTATGTCGAGGCACCGCCAACGGCGGGCATGCAACGGACGGAGGGGCCGCTTGCTGCCGAGGTGCCGGCCGGCGTACACCCGGGTGCATTAAGCTCCAATGCCCGTCCCGGCGTCGGAGACACCAATACCGCCTCCGCCGGAGACACCAATGGCGCCGCCTGTGCGTTGTGCGAGTTGCTGGCCGTGAAGCTGGGAATCGGGGGCAGACCCTATTGGCCGCCCACAATCCACGTCGTCAGCCCATGAATCAAGGTAGGCATAATGCCGGTGAGCGTCGATCCCAGTTGTTGTTGCACTTGCTCTTGGACAATCACCGGAATCCGCGCCACTTGTGCCTTGAGTTCTTGAACCTCGCGCGACTGGCTTTCCAAGCTGGTCTTTCTCTCCTTTCGCCCACCAGCGTTATAGTAGCACAGCCATTTTGTGGACAAGCCTTTGCCGGCCACACGACCAGCTGACGATGGCTTACTGAGCTTATCTTTGTTTTTCATTACGTTCAACGCCCTATTTAAAGTGTTGTCCCAAGGGGTGCTCTGAGATGACCCCGCACTATTGGTTTTAGTCTCCTCCAGAAGGAATGTGAACCATTTAGAAATTTGGCTTCATTAATTCGAATGCAACTATATGGAGCTAATTACGCGGGGGGGTGTATTCCTTACCAGAACAAGCTCAAGCGCCCTGGTCTTCGGATCCGTGGTAAGCTCCTTTGTTACCGGGTCCTCCTTGTATCGGGCCTGACATAGTTCCTGGTCTGCTTGTCATGGTATTTCTCGAAGCGGGGAGGTAGGCCTTGCTCGGCACGCTCCACGTCCTCCTTGTCCCATATAGGCTCCGCCACTCTGTAACCGCCGGGACCGAGTTTGTGTTCCCCTAAGTTCAACTCCCGCATTTCTTTCCCCCACTGACTTGATTCGGAGGTTGCGCTGCTCTCGCACTTGATCTTGAACTCCTTGTAGTCATCTTCGCTGATCGAAGATTTTTCACCTTAATCTTCTCATAACTATCACCTTTCTCAATCATTGTCATCACCACGCTTCTCCAAGTAGACAGGGCCGTGCTCATCCTCATGAGGGCAGCACTGTTCACTTTATTCCCTGAGAGGCGTGTGTTTTCAAATTCAGCGGCGAACTTGTATCGTTCGTGCAGCTTTCTGAAGAGGAGGGTGCGCAAATTCCCTCGGTCCTTATGCCTTAGGTTCTCGGTGTTGATTGAGACGGTGCTCCAGAGAATGCACCCAAGCTGAAACGAGTACCCCTTGACTATTTCTTTGGGCGCCGTTGGATGCCCGTCGGAGTTCACTTGAGTAAATTCCTCCTTGACAGTGCGGATCACGTTCGGGTGCCGGTCCTTTCAATGCCTCTTCGGTTGGCTTCTATCTGTGCGTGCACTGGCATCATCAGCGGTGGCATCCTCGGCGGCACCATCAGTGGTGGCATCCTCGGCGGCACGATCACTGGTGTCATCCCCGACGCCACTAGTGGTTGTGTAGTCAGGATCAGTGCCTTCCGCGGCGTCCTCAGAGTGGTGAGGTTGTTCCTCCATCTCCTGGGACAGCTCCCAGAATTGCTCGCCGCCCGAACCGCCGGCCTCATCATTGTGGGCCATGTTTCGCTCTAAATAGGAAAAAAGTTTGGTCAAAAATTTAGTTATTGTCAAGGAACAAGATCATGGTCTCATCATTTAGGGTTTGTCGACACCGAGGCATCCTAAAGGCTAAGCTTTTATCATTTAGGGTTTGTCGATGCCGAGGCACCCTAAAAGCCTAAGCTTTCATCATTTAGGTTCTTATCGACACCGAGGCACCCTAAAAGCCAAGATTTTATCATTTAGGGTTTGTCGACGCTGAGGCCCATGCATAACACAAGAGGCAGTTGATCCTACTTAATTAAGTACTAAGATACACCGGCCCATGCATTAGTAGCAAGTACCCCATATGTCCGATTTTTTTAGCAAAGTCATGCTAAAATTCACAGAAAATTTCTGCATGACCTTTCCTAAAAATAGGACATATGGAGTACCCGAATTTGCCGGAACAGAAGTTAATCGACATTCCGGCAAACTCAAGGGCCACTCGGGGTACCTCCAAAATCATCACGACACGATGGTCGTAGACAAAACCCAGCAAACTAGCGCCACAATGTGCATCTACTTTCATATGGATGAAAAGGCCACAGACCATATGGTCCTCTTCTTTCATATGGACAAAAATCAGCTCAACTTATGTGAGCTTCCATTCCAGATCTAATAGGTCACCCAACAAAAAATCATCAATAGTTTTAGCTGAAAAATCATGAATTGCTGTTAACTGAAAATTAGTGAAAGAAACTGTTGCTGATCATGGATTAGTGTTAATTAAAAATAGAGCATCTGGCTTGTCTTATCATGTTCACTAAGTCCACAAAAATGAATAGGTTCAGTAAACTTGAAGTACTCAACACTGAACATGGTTCAGAGCTAACTACACTACACTACATCGTGCAATGGTTCAGACCTCACTACACTAGAACAAACTCACTACACTACACTACAGTACACTACACATGCTTAAACTCTGAACATAAACAAACACCAGCAATGCAATATGTAAACTACCTCTGTTTCTAGGCAACAAGAGTTATCATCAATGCTTTTGAGTTTATTAAGTACCTTCAGTTCTGAGCTTTAAATGTCAAAAGAGCTCCACAGAACCTTGAATCCTCCAAATTACTCTTAACAGTTCTGCATTGCACAAAGGCAGCAATGAGCCAATGATATCAGTAGCAATAATAGGTGTTTACATTCTCATAACGTCAGTATTAGTTAACCAAAATTGAACCTACAGAGTTCTAGTACAGTGAGTAACTCCCAATCCTTTTAATAGAAGCACAATTAACAACAGAACTAGGGAGTCTAGGACAATGCCACCAGATAGAATTTGAAGGGAAAACGTTCTTCCAGAACCTTAAAGCCACAATCATACATAGAGTGGCTGATCATATAAGCTATATTTAAATAAACATCAACTAATCTTGATGACAAGAAAAACTACAATCACATTGATACAAACTAGAGCATATAGCAATAGTAAATTGCTGCTCCATATAGCAATAGTAATGCACCTAATCAACATTGTAGAGCATCCTGTTACAAACTTGTTCTGATCCTGCAAAGAAAAGACTTAACTGTTCGATGCAACATTTTGTAGCAATGTGGTTCAGAACGCTAATCTTGCATAGCAGTTTTACAATCGGTTTCAGAACAATATGATCTCTAGACGCACTAGTCATTCTTCCTGGGCACTAGTCGATGAGGTGGGTATTCACTCGGTGGCTACACGCCGACGCAGCATGCCGACGACCTGTACCACGGTCGAGGGGAGGGAGGGAATGGGGAGGAAGGGTGGAGAGGGAGGAAGGAGGAGAGGTACCTGGGCGGGCGCGGCCGGTCGCCGGAGGGGTCGGGGTCGGGGTCATGGTCGGTGGCGGCGTCGAAGGGATGGCTCGAGGGCGTCTGAGCTCGTCCGGGTCCTCGTAGTCGAAGAGGAAGACGGCAGCGGTCCTCCTGGGCGCCTTGGTTGGTCGTGGGGAGGCCGGCGGCCACGTGCTTCGCGGGTCGGGTGGTGCGGGGGCGCGGGGGTGGCGGCGCAGGGGAGCGGGGGCGGCGGCGCAGGTGAGTGTCGGTGGGAACGACACCAATGGGATCACAAGAATCCCTACTGTGGTTAGCGGGGCACGGGGTCGTGAGACGAGCGGATCAAACAGATAGCACACGGTTCGTTTATCCAGGTTCGGGCCGCGAGGATGCATAAAACCCTACTCCTGCTTTGGTGGATTGTATATCTGTGTTCTTGAGCTAGCTATGGGGCATGAGGAGCTCCAAAAAGCCGAATCCTTCCTCTGGTCGCCTCGGGCCTCCTTTTATAGAAAAAAAGGGTTGCCACAATGGCACACAGGAGGTGGAAAGGGTACAGTGCTGCTAGGTTATCCCTCGCATCACACGACAAGGCGCATTTAATGCGTCTTTCTTAGGTGTCCTTGCTTTATCGGGGACAGGGGAGAAACCTGTCTCGTCCATCGCCGCTCCTTCTTGTGTCGACACGCGCCCTGGCCAGCGACGCCTTCTATGCCATGTAGGTAGGCAGGCAGCTGAGGTGGCACAGTGGTGGGTCTTCACGAAGATCTGCATGCCGCCATGCAGGTGCCTGCCCAGCTGGTTGGGTCGGCAGCTGCATGCATGCGGTGGTGGAGGTTTAGTCGGCGTGGGCCTGATGGTGGCCCTGCGGGTGTCCTCGGTAAGGCCTTGCCGGGGCCTGGCAAGGGCCTTGACGAGGCGCCTGCTGTCATCCCCGGCAAGGTGCTTGTCGGGGGCCTTGTGGTCTTCCTCGGCTGGGATCCTGCCAAGGGTTGTCGTCTCCTTAGTGCGTATCTGATCTTGAATGTCTTCACAAAGATCTGCATGCCGCCACGAGGATGTCTCCCAAAACCTTGCCCTTTGGGGGCAGTGGACTCAAGGGTGATTTGCTCTGTAGGCGCGGGGGAGTCCTCTTCGTCCCCTTTGCTCTTCGTGGTCTTGGCCTTGGCGTTGTTCTAGTTCTCTTGAGCTTCGGTCTTACCCTGGATCACCTCCCTTGCCTTGCTTGGTGTGGTGGTATCCGCGGCTCAGACTGCCTGTGCACAGTTATAGGGGTAGAAAAAGTGTACTCCTCTTTTTGTACACTGACAGGAGCCCCCGGTCCTGGGCCACACATAAGCGCAATGTGTTGTTGAGCTAGGCCCAAAAACGGTGCACGGGCAGGCGGGGCGGTTTTTATCACGGTACGATTCTTCGCGCGCTGCGCTTCCCACGATTCCCACGCGTGGCGTGGCATGGGGAGGCGTGCGTGACATCGGCGGCATGCGTGGGGTTGGTTCCCGCGGGCATGCATCACATCACAATTAATGTGAAAGGAGGCGGCCCGTGTTTTCCCGAATAAGAAGGAATAACCGTGGGTGCGCTGCTCACTTTCTCCTCTTTCCTCGTGCCTTCTCCAATCTCAGAGCCGTCGTTTCCTCTCTTCCTTCCCTCCTAAGCTTCCGCCGTCGCCCGCCATCATTGCTTCACCACCCACCTCCCTCAGTCCTCTAACTTTCTTAGCCGCCATGGCGCCCAAATCCACCAAGGGCAAGGGGGTGGCTAAGGGCGCTGGGACTGTGGAGCCACCGGAGAGTGCGCTATTGGGGGACCGGACGAAATCCGCCTTCTTCTTCCTCTCGACGGTTGATGTTCGTGAGCTCCGGGCCTCCTTCAGGCGTCTATGGGGAGTGAAGACGGGGGGGGAGAGAATTCGGGACATCCGGCGACGCGCGTCATTCTTGCCGCTTGCGCCGATCCTGCCCCAAATCGGTATCCCTTTTTCATCGATTATCTTTCTTGCGGGTTATCTCCCCCTTTTTCTGATTTTTTCTGCGACATCATGCACACCTTCGGCTTTCGCCTCTTGGATTTTACTCCGAACGCGGTGGCATGCATTGCTTTCTTCGCGCATCTTTGCGAAGGCTTTGCCGGGGTGCAGCCCAACACGGCACTCTTCCGCCATTATTTCTCCCCTCGGATCCAACCGGGAGGTGCCGTCTCTGGTTACGTCACCTGGATCCCAAGATCCAAGGGGGCGTACATGGACGGTTCCGTGAAGGAGAGGTGGGAGGAATGACGTGGCCGGTGGTGCTGGATTAAAGATGAAGACCCGCCGGAATTCTGCAAGGTCCGCCGAGTGCAGCGGGTCCGCGGCAGCGATTGGAGTGATGTCGACGTCGCTGACGGGAGTCTCACTGTCGCCACCACCAAGATTCTCCGGCTCACCCGGGCTGGACTCACCCTTGAGATGATCGGGGCGGACTTCATTCGTCGCCGGATCGCCCCGTTGCACAACAAGGGGAGGCCAGCCTGGCATTTTACGAATTCGGCTGACATTATGCGACTCCGCCCCAGCCTCAACCACAATTTCACGGTGATGGCGCATGCCCACTTCTGCCAGCGGCTTTTTCAGCTTGATGTGGGTCGCGACGGCGAGGTCGAATGGACCGGCAAGGCTGCGAGGGCTGCCGCAAAGGTCAGCAAGGCCATCAAGGGGCCGTTTTTCAAGTTGCCAGCGGGGGTGGTCCCGTTGTGCAATAATTCACGTCGGTCCGAGATCATCGCTATGATGCCGGACTGTAACACGCACGGCCCTGTCCCGAGCTGGAAGGACCCGAAGGATGCTGATGTGCAGCAATTCTTTGACACCCTGATCGAGGTGTATGTCAATGGTGACGCCGAGCGGTGGCTTGTCATGGACACCACCCAGGCAGAGCTGGACTACATCGCCACTAGGGCGAGGGAGGCACAGCTTGCCATGGAGGCCGGTAGTGCCAGGGGTGTGGAGGACAAGGCCGCAATGGCTGCGGACGAAGAGGAGCTCACCCGATGGTCGGCAGCCTCCGGGGAGGTTAGCAATGCCGACACGGGAGCTCCGCTTGTCGAAGATGCGGCCGACGAGTCGTCGGGGGAGGAGGATGTGGCGGCGGGCTCGACGCCAGCCAGGGGAAGAGGGCGAGTCCTGCGGCGGGCTGGCTCTGGCGAGCCGGTCCGGCCCGGCAGGGCTGCGCGGCCTCAATTGACCCTGGAGGGGGTCCGGGCGTCATACGACGGCCACGGCAGCGAAGAGGCTGACGAAGGCCGCTGAGAAGAAGAAGACAACTGCCCCTTCCCCATCTGGGCGCGCACAAACCCCGCCTTCTTCGCCTCCTCCGGCAGATGTCGACTCGGATGCTGACGCGGAGCTCCCTTTTGATCTTGGGTCTCTCAGCCCGAAGAGGAAAAGGGAACTGGCGGAAGAGGAGAAGATGGATGACGAGTAAGTACTCCGTTCCTTACTGCCATTTCCATTCCTCTGAATTAATTCACTCATCTTGATCCGTTTTTTCTTTTGCAGGGATGCAGAGACGTTGGCCCAGAGGGTGAAGAGGGCGAAGGCCTCGGTGAGCAGTCAGCCCCTGGCTGGGGCTTCAAAGACGCCACTGGTGGTGTTGAGCAGCCCGGACAGCAGCCCCCGACACAGCCCCCAGCATAAGTTCGTCACCCTCCTCTTATTCGACACAAGGTAGGCATTCGATGCTATGGTGTTGACCTTGTCGGGTTTGCAGTAGGGGAGCGGCAGCAGGAGGAGCCGCAGAGGGCTACCCCCAACACACCACCCCCATCGACTACGCCGCCGCGAGGGGCGTCCCCGGCAAGGGCATCAAGCACGGAGCCCACACCCATGGAGGAAGAGGGGAACTTGGGCGTCGGTGACTCTACCACGATGCCAAATGCTAGCGGGGAGGGGACTTCTGCTTCACAGCCTGGCACTAGTGAGTCGCCTGTCCTCCGTCTCGGTTTTTTTCCTTATTCTTTTTCTTGGCTTCAATGCTCCCATTACTACCCAGGCGCTCCTTCAATAGGTATGGAGGACGTGGATACTGTTGTTGGGAAAATTGTTGAGGAGGCCGCGGCGGCGGCAGACAGGATTGCCGCCGAGGAGGCCGCCAGAGATGCTGACGAGGCCGTCGCTAATGAGGCCGCCAAGGATGCTGCCGAGGACACCGCTGCAGGGGCCGCCAAGGCGACCGGCGAGGCTTCTGCTGAGAGCGCAAGCGGTGGGCCCGGCAGGGAAGCCGGCAAGGCCACCGCCGAGGAAGAAGTGGTTGATGATCAGCCTCCTTCCTCCTCAACCTCGGGCCCCGGCAGATACCTGAAGGTGGGTGAGGGAGTCCTGGATTAGAGGGTGTTCGGATAGCCGGACTATACCTTCAGCCGGACCCCTGGACTATGAAGATACAAGATTGAAGACTTTGTCCCGTGTCCGGAGGGGACTTTCCTTGGCGTGGAAGGCAAGCTTGGCGATACGGATATTCAAGATCTCCTACCATTGTAACCGACTCTATGTAACCCTAACCCTATCCGGTGTCTATATAAACCGGAGAGTTGTAGTCCGTAGGACAGAATCAACTCCATACACAACAATCATACCATAGGCTAGCTTCTAGGGTTTAGCCTCCTTGATCTCGTGGTAGATCTACTCTTGTACTACCCATATCATCAATATTAATCAAGAAGGAGTAGGGTTTTACCTCCATCGAGAGGGCCCGAACCTGGGTAAAACAAAGTGTCCCCTGTCTCCTGTTGCCATCCGGCCTAGACGCACTGTTCGGGACCCCCTACCCGAGATCCGCCGGTTTTGACACCGCCATTGGTGCTTTCATTGAGAGTTCCTATGTGTCGTCGCCTTAAGGCCCGATGGCTCCTTCGATCGTTAACAACGATACGGTCCAGGGTGAGACTTTTCTCCCCGGACAGATCTTCGTCTTCGGCGGCTTCGCACTGCAGCCCAATTCGCTTGGCCACCTTGAGCAGATCGAAAGCTATGCCCCTGGCCATCAGGTCAGGTTTGGAAGCCTAAACTACACTGCTGACATCCGCGGGGACTTGATCTTCGACGGATTCGAGCCACAGCCAAGCGTGCCGCACTGTCTCGATGGGCATGATATAGCTCTGCCGCCGAACAGCGCCTTGGAGGCCGCACACGCATCGGTTACGACCACTGATTCGGAACCTACTGCGCCGATTGAGGATCAGTGGTTGGACGCTGCCTCAGGGGCTGCTATCTCAGGGGCGATCGAGCCGAACTCCAGCCCCGCACTCTGCGTGGCCCGAGACTCCGAGGAGCCAGATTCCTCTCCGAACTCCGAGCCCCTCGCACCCCTGCCAATCGAATCCGATTGGGCGCCGGTAATGGAGTTCACCGCCACAGACATCTTTCAGCATTCGCCTTTTGGCGACATCTGGAATTTCCTTAAGACTCTCTCTTTATTAGGAGAGCCCTGGCCGAACTACGGTCAGCAAGGGTGGGATACGGACGGTGAGGAAATTCAAAACCCACCCACCACCCACTTTGTAGCCACTGTCGACATTTTAACCGACATACTTGACTTCGGCTCTGAAGACATCGACGGCATGGACGATGATATACTAGACGAACAGGAACCAGCACCTGTAGGGCGCTGGAACGCCACCTCGTCATATGACTTATACATGGTGGATACTCCAAAAGACGGAGATGGCGATGGAGCAATGGAGGATGACACCCCCAAGAAACAGCCAAAGCGCCGGCGTCAGCGGCGCCACTCTAAATCCCGCCAAAGCAAAAACGGTGATTCCGGCACGGGAGATAATACTACCCCGGATAGCGCCGAAGAACACCCACCCCAGCAAGATTCGGCACAGGAAGATGGAGAAGCCAGCCCTCATGAGAAAGCGGCAGACCGAGAGGTCGAGGATGATAACTATACGCCTCCCTCCGAAGACGAGGCAAGCCTCGATGACGACGAATTCGTCATACCATCAGACCCCGCCGAACAAGAGCGTTTTAGACGCAGGCTTTTAGCCACGGCAAGCAGCCTCAAGAAAAAGCAGCAACAGCTTAAAGCTGCCCAAGATTTGCTAGCTGACAGATGGACTGAAGTCCTTGCGGCCGAAGAGTACGAACTCGAACGCCCCTCCAAGAGTTACCCGAAACGAAGGTCACTACCCCGATCAGAGGAGGAAGCACCTGGATCACCAGCGCATGACATGAAAGACCGGCCACCTCGGGGCCGCGACAGAGAGGCCTATCAGCCCTCCACCCAAGCCATGCCCCGACGCCGCGCAACTAAGGCACGGGAAAATGCGCCCGACCTACGGGACATACTGGAGGACAAGGCAAGACAGACAAGATCGATCTACGGAACGCGCAGGCGCCCTACGGCATGTGACAATGATCTTCACGCCGGATAAAACAAATCCGGCCGGGCCGAACACAACAGACATAGCTCTTCCGAGCTGCGTCGTGATATAGCCCAGTACAGAGGCGCCGCACACCCCCTATGCTTCACGAATGAAGTAATGGATCATAAAATCCCAGAGGGCTTTAAACCCATAAACATTAAATCATACGATGGCACCACAGACCCGGCGGTATGGATTGAGGATTATCTCCTTCACATCCACATGGCACGCGGCAATGATCTACATGCCATCAAGTACCTCCCGCTCAAACTTAAAGGACCGGCCCGGCATTGGCTTAACAGCTTGCCAGCAGACTCAATCAGTTATTGGGAGGACCTGGAAGCCACATTCCTCGACAACTTCCAGGGCACTTACGTGCGACCGCCGGATGCCGACGACTTAAGCCACATAATTCAGCAGCCAGAAGAATCAGCCAGACAATTCTGGACACGGTTCCTAACAAAGAAAAACCAGATAGTCGACTGTCCGGACGCAGAGGCCCTAGCAGCCTTCAAGCATAACATCCGCGACGAGTGGCTTGCCCGGCACCTAGGACAGGAAAAGCCGAAATCCATGGCAGCCCTCACGACACTCATGACCCGCTTCTGCGCGGGTGAAGACAGCTGGCTAGCTCGCAGTAACAACTTATCAAAGAACCCTAGTAATTCGGATACCAAGGACAAAAGTGGCAGGACACGTTAGAACAACCAAAAACGCCGCGTTAACAGCGACAGCAATGAAGACACGACAGTCAATGCCGGATTCAGAGGCTATAAATCCGGTCAGCGGAAAAAGCCATTCAAAAAGAATACTCAGGGCCCGTCCAGTTTGGACCGAATACTCGATCACTTGTGCCAGATACATGGCACCCCCGAAAAGCCAGCCAATCACACCAACAGGGATTGTTGGGTGTTCAAGCAAGCAGGCAAGTTAAGAGCCGAAAACAGAGACAAGGGGCTGCACAGCGACGACGAGGAGCCCAAGCCACCAAACAACAATGGACAGAAGGGCTTTCCCCCACAACTGCGAATGGTGAACATGATATACACAACCCACATTCCCAAGCGGGAGCGGAAGCGTGCGCTACGGGACGTATACGCGACGGAGCCAGTCGCCCCAAAGTTCAACCCATGGTCCTCCTGCCCGATCACTTTTGATCGGAGGGACCATCCCACTAGCATCTGTCATGGCAGCTTCGCCACATTGATTCTCGACCCAATAATTGACGGATTTCACCTCACAAGAGTCCTCATGGACGGCGGCAGTAGCCTGAACCTGCTTTATCAGGACACAGTGCGGAAAATGGGCATAGATCCTTCAAGGATCAAACCCACAAGAACGACCTTTAAAGGCGTCATACCAGGTGTAGAAGCCAGCTGTACAGGCTCAGTAACACTTGACGTGGTCTTCGGATCCCCGGATAATTTCCGAAGCGAAGAATTAATCTTTGATATAGTGCCGTTTCGCAGTGGCTATCACGCCCTGCTCGGACGAACCGCATTCGCAAAATTCAATGCGGTGCCGCACTACGCATATCTCAAACTCAAGATGCCAGTCCCTCGAGGAGTGATCACGGTCAACGGAAACACCGAACGCTCCCTCCGTACGGAGGAGCATACGGCGGCTCTCGCAGCGGAGGTACAAAGTAGCCTTCTTAGGCAATTCTCCAGTCCGGCCATTAAAAAGCCAGACACTGCCAAGCGCGCCCGGAGTAACCTACAGCAGGACCGCCTGGCACACTCTGAGTAAGCGTAGCAATGCGGCCCCAACCCCAGCTTTCATGACCTAGCAAAACCAGTACCTCGCGTACATAACTACGCCCTCGAAATACCATGGGCACAGGGGAAGGGGCACAATAACGGCACGCCCAAAATACGGCTTAAAACGTACCAGGGGCTGCTGGATTCTTTTTCTTAATTTTTTCTTACTTTCAGGACTCCATACTTCGGACGACCTGTTTGGCAATTCGATTGCCGCACAAACGATGCAAGATCCAGGGAGGCAGATAAGCAATGCCGCATTATGGAACTCCCAGGTGGTCTCTGTTACGAGCGGTATACCTACTTTATATATAATTCCTCGGCCCGCCCCTGGTCAGGACATACTGAATAGTCCAATATCTTTTGCTTACCGCACCATTTGTATCGTTCGGCTTTGATAAATAGCCTCTCCATAAATAATGCTTATCTTTTTGTCTATCTTTTGCATTACTCTTTTCATATATATGTTCATTAATGACATGTCGCATCCGTACATGGTGGTACGGCAAAGTACACGAGGGGCTTCAGTACCCTTTAATATGGTGTGAGAAGTCCGTACACTTTCACAAGTGCGGCACCCCAAACTTATAGCACTATATGCATCGGCTCTGAATCATGATTTGGGTCAATAGTTGGGTTTGCCCGGCTCCTATGTTTTGGTGCCTTACGTTCCGCTATATCGGCTAAGGTAGCACTAGGAGAACCACTGCGATTGTGCCCCGGTTGAGCTAGGTTAAGCACCTCAGTGGAGAAAGCTAAAACTAACTGTCATGATGAGGCGAGAGACCGGTCGCTGTTCGAGAGGTTTTTCGAGTCCCTAAAGGCTTATGCCGCTTCGAGCGAGGAGCTGGATAACCCTAGCCAAGGCGTGGATAGCGCCCCGAACTCGGGCTTCCGAACTAGGGGCTTCGCCGAAATTTAAAATTATAAAGTTCTATGGCTAAGTGAGAGTGTTCAAGCATTATAGTCCGATTGCCTGGTTCATCGTGCTGAGCGCCTCCCTCGAAGGACCCAAGCATGGGAACAAGAGCGCCCAGGTTTATCACCGAACACCCCAGCACTAGTGGCATGGGGGCAGAAGCCGACGACTGGCCAGCTCTCAATTTTCGATAAACGGCCGCACAGAAAATAATATTTTAAATTCAATAAGAATTGCTTACCGCATATGAACAGGTTTTCAGCGCACAGGATAAACACGAGCGAATTCATTCAAAAATTACATCCTTGGTGCACTCATCCGCCACAAGGCGGGCACCCGCAAGAACATCCTTATAGTAGTTCTCCGGCTTGCGATGCTCCTTCCCCGGCGGCGGCTCGTCCGTCACAAGCTTCTCACCGTCCAGCTTACCCCAGTGCACCCTTACACGGGCAAGGGCCCTACGGGCACCTTCGATGTAGACAGAGCGCTTGATGACCTCGAGCCTTGTACAGGCCTCCACCAACCACCGCACCAGCCCGAAGTAGCTCCCGGGCAGGGCCTCTCCGGGCCACAGCCGAACTATGAAGCCCTTCATGGCCTGTTCGGCCGGCTTGTGGAGTTCGACCAGCTATTTCAGTTGATCGCTCAAGGGCATAGGGTGTCCGGCCTCAGCATACTGAGACCAGAACACCTTCTCCGTCGAGCTGCCCTCTTCAGCTCGGTAGAATGCGGCGGCATCGGATACGCTGCGGGGAAGATCTGCGAAGGCCCCTGGAGAACTCCGGATTCGGGTAAGTAACAAGTAGTTTACTTTTATATTTCTGCTTTGCATAAAGAATGCCTTACCAGCTGCTATCTTTTTCACATCCTCCAACTCTCCGAGGGCCTTTTGGGCTTCGGCCTTGGCAGACTTGGTAGCCTCAAGGGCCGTCGCGAGCTCGGACGCTTGGGTCTTCGACTCAAGCTACGAACTCTCATGTTTTTTCATGAGAGCCTGAAGCTCTTGTTGCATCTCGCCGACCTGAGACCCAAGTTTCTCTCGCTCGGTGCGCTCCGCGGCCGTTTTCTTTTCGGCCTCGGACAGCGCCTGCTTGAGGGTCGCCACCTCAGTCGTGGCCCCTACAATAAGCTGTTCAATCCTGTTATTTTTTTTGCAATCACGCCTCTCTATAGGCACTTTTTTATAAGGTATTTCTTACCTTCTTTCTCCTCGAGCAGCTGCTTGGCCAGGCCGAGCTCTTGCTGGGACTGCTCGAGTCCCTGTTTCAGGGCATCCACCTCCGCAGTCAGTGCGGCGGTGTCTAGCAGCGAAGCCTGCATACGCATATTGACTCTTCATTATTAGACTCCTGCGAAATTTAATAGATCCTCTATTCGACTTTTCTTTCCGAACGCCAAACAGAGCATCAGGGGCTACTGTCTATGTGGTAATATTTTTACATATTCTTACTTACCTCGAAGCCTGTTAGGAGGCTAGCGCAAGCTTCACTCAGCTCGCTCTTGGCGGACTGAACCTTCTGGATCACCGTACTCATAATAGTACGGTGCTCCTCGTCGATGGAGGCGCCTTCAAGCACCTCCAGCAGATTGTCCGGCGCCTCCGGTTGGACGGAGGCTGCCGGCTCAGAAGGCTTGCTCCTCTTGGAAGGAGTTCGCCTGCCGCGGTCCAGAACTGTTGAAGATTCCGGCACGGTGTCCGGCATAAAGCCGGACTTGGAGCCCTGAGGGGTCTTGTCCCCTTCACTCCTGGGGTCCGGGAGGTCGCCTTGCGGCTCCTCTAGGACCACTTCCTCCTGCCCCGGAGCTCGTTGCGACGCCACTTCGGCGTCATCCGCAGTGTGGGGGGAGACAGCGGGCGGAACAGAGTTCACGTCCGATGAATCCAGGGAGCCGCTCGACGACTCGTTGAGTGCGGCCCGGGGCGGGTTGCATGATTACATTCGACATTAGGGAAAGCTGCGCAATAAAGGAACATCATGAGTTACTCTGATACCCGAACTTACGATTTCGCCGGACGCTTGGCCCTGTCCGGCCACTCCTCTTCGCCCTCTTCGGCGTCAGGGGCGTAGTCCGGCGGAGGGGTCTTCCTTTTCCTAGACCCCTCGGCCTCCCCCGTTGGGGCGGCCTTCCTCTTCTCTCCTCCCTCCACTGGAGAGGGAGAGTCTTCTTCTTCCTCCTCCTAGTTCTCGCGGGAGGAGGGCGCCTCGGACTCGTCAGACGACGAGTCCGACACCACCACGTTGCGGGCACTCTTTCGAGTCCCCGTGGTCTTCTTCTTCTTGGCCTTCTTCTCCGGCACCACATAAGGCACCGGGGCCAGCAGCTTCACCAGTAAAGCTGGGGCTGGATCTTCGGGCAGCGGAGCCAGACATTTTATCGGCTCGGCTATCGCCCGCCAAGCCTGTCAATGGAAAGGGAGTTTAGATCCCGCATAGTGTCAAACTATGAAAAAAGGCTTAACATCCTGTGAAGGGTGTAGATGGCATACCTTGCTAGCGTGACGCTGCGAGCTGTATCCGCGGTCCTCGGAAGCGGATGCGGGAGCCTCGGCGCCCTTGAATAGCACCTTCCAGACGTCTGTTCTGGTCTCAGTATGTTGAGGCCGGACAACCTGTGCCCTTGAGCGATCAGGTGAAACAGCTGGTCGAACTCCACAAGGCGGCCGAACAGGCCATGAAGGGCTTTATAGTTCGGCTGTGGCTGGGAGAGGCCCTGCCCGGGAGCTACTTCGGGCTGGTGCGGTTGCTGGTGGAGGCATGTCCAAGGCTCGAGGTCATCAAGCGCTCTGTCTGCATCGAAGGTGCCCGTAGGGCCCTTGCCCGTGTAAGGGTGCACTGGGGTAAGCTGGACGGTGAGAAGCTTGTGACGGACGGGCCGCCGCCGGGGAAGGAGCATCGCAAGCCGGAGAACTACTATAATGATGTTCTTGCGGGTGCCCGCCTTGTGGCGGATGAGTGCACCAAGGATGTAATTTTTGAATGAATTCGCTCGTGTTTATCCTGTGCGCTGAAAACCTGTTCATATGCGCTAAGCAATGCTTATTGAATTTAAAATATTATTTTCTGTGCGGCCGTTTATCGAAAATTGAGAGCTGGCCAGTCGTCGGCTTCTGCCCCCATGCCACTAGTGCTGGGGTGTTCGGTGATAAACCTGGGCGCTCTTGTTCCCATGCTTGGGTCCTTCGAGGGAGGCGCTCAGCATGAGGAACCAGGCAATCGGACTATAATGCTTGAACACTCTCACTTAGCCATAGAACTTTATAATTTTAAATTTCGGCGAAGCCCCTAGTTCGGAAGACCGAGTTCGGGGCGCTATCCACGCCTTGGCTGGGGTTATCCAGCTCCTCGCTCGAAGCGGCATAAGCCTTTAGGGACTCAAAAAACCTCTCGAACAGCGACCGGTCTCTCGCCTCATCATGATAGTTAGTTTTAGCTTTCTCCACTGAGGTGCTTAACCCAGCTCAACCGGGGCACAATCGCAGTGGTTCTCCTAGTGCTACCTTAGCCGATATAGCGGAACGTAAGGCACCAAAACATAGGAGCCGGGCAAACCCAACTATTGACCCAAATCATGATTCGGAGCCGATGCATATAGTGCTATAAGTTCGGGGTGACGCACTTGTGAAAGTGTACGGACTTCTCACACCATATTAAAGGGTACTCAAGCCCCTGACGTACTTTGCCGTACCACCATGTACGGGTACGACATGTCATTAATGAACATATATATGAAAAGAGTAATGCAAAAGATAGACAAAAAGCTAAGGATTCTTTATGGAGAGGCTATTTATCAAAGCCGAACGATACAAATGGTGCGGTAAGCAAAAGATATTGGACTATTCAGTATGTCCTGACCAGGGGCGGGCCGCGGAATTATATATAAAGTAGGTATACCGCTCGTAACAGAGACCACCTGGGAGTTCCATAATGCGGCATTGCTTATCTGCCTCCCTGGATCTTGCATCGTTTGTGCGGCAATCGAATTGCCGAACAGGTCGTCCGAAGCATGGAGTCCTGAAAGTAAGAAAAAATTAAAAAAAAAGAATCCAGCAGCCCCTAGTACGTTTTAAGCCGTATTTTGGGCGTGCCGTTATTGTGCCCCTTCCACTGTGCCCATGGTATTTCGAGGGTGTAGTTATGTACGCTTGCTCAGAGTGTGCCAGGCGGTCCTGCTGTAGGTTACTCCGGGCGCGCTTGGCAGTGTCTAGCTTTTTAATGGCCGGACAGGAGAATTGCCTAAGAAGGCTACTTTGTACCTCCGCTGCGAGAGCCGCCGTTTGCTCCTCCGTACGGAGGGAGCGTTCGGTGTTTCGGTTGACCGTGATCACTCCTAGAGGGCCTGGCATCTTGAGTTTGAGATATGCGTAGTGCAGCACCGCATTGAATTTTGCGAATGCGGTTCGTCCGAGCAAGGCGTGATAGCCACTGCGAAACGGCACTGTATCAAAGATTAATTCTTCGCTTCGGAAATTATGCGGGGATCTGAAGACCATATCAAGTGCTACTGAGCCAGTACAGTTGGCTTCTACACCTGGTATGACGCCTTTAAAGGTCGTTCTTGTGGGTTTGATCCTTGAAGGATCTATGCCCATTTTCCGCACTGTGTCCTGATAAAGCAGGTTCAGGCTACTGCCGCCGTCCATGAGGACTCTTGTGAGGTGAAATCTGTCGATGATTGGGTCAAGAACCAATGCGGCGAAGCCGCTATGACGGATGCTAGTGGGATGGTCCCTCCGATCAAAAGTGATCGGGCAGGAGGACCATGGGTTGAACTTTGGGGCGACTGGCTCCATCGCATATACGTCCTGTAGCGCATGCTTCCGCTCCCGCTTGGGAATGTGGATTGCGTATATCATGTTCACCGTCCGCGCTTGTGGGGGAAAGCCCTTCTGTCCATTGTTGTTCGGCGGCTTGGGCTCCTCGTCGTCGCTGTGCAGCCCCTTGTCTCTGTTTTCGGCTCTTAACTTGCCTGCCTGCTTGAACACCCAACAATCCCTGTTGGTGTGATTGGCTGGCTTTTCGGGGGTGCCATGTATCTGGCACAAGCGATCGAGTATTCGGTCCAAACTGGACGGGCCCTGAGTATTCTTTTTGAATGGCTTTTTCCGCTGACCGGATTTATAGCCTCTGAATCCGGCATTGACTGCCGTGTCTTCATTGTTGTCGCTGTTAACGCGGCGTTTTTGGTTGTTCCGACGTGTCGTGCCACTTTTGTCCTTGGTATCCGAATTACCAGGGTTCTTTGATAAGTTGTTACTGCGAGCTAGCCAGCTGTCTTCACCCACACAGAAGCGGGTCATGAGTGTCGTGAGGGCTTCCATGGATTTCGGCTTTTCCTGTCCCAGGTGCCGGGCAAGCCACTCGTCGCGGATGTTATGCTTGAAGGCTACTAGGGCCTCTGCGTCCGGACAGTCGACTATCTGGTTTTTCTTTGTTAGGAACCGTGTCCAGAATTGTCTGGCTGATTCTTCTGGCTGCTGAATTATGTGGCTTAAGTCGTCGGCATCCAGCGGTCGCACGTAAGTGCCCTGGAAGTTGTCGAGTAATGCGGCTTCCAGGTCCTCCCAAGAAATGATTGAGTCTGCTGGCAAGCTGTTAAGCCAATGCCGGGCCGGTCCTTTAAGTTTGAGCGGGAGGTACTTGATGGCGTGTAGATCATCGCCGCGTGCCATGTGGATGTGAAGGAGATAATCCTCAATCCATACCGCCGGGTCTGTGGTGCCATCGTATGATTCGATGTTTACGGGTTTAAAGCCCTTTGGGATTTTATGATCCATTACTTCATTCATGAAGCATAGGGGGTGTGCGGCGCCTCTGTACTGGGCTATATAACGACGTAGCTCGGAAGAGCTATGTCTGTTGTGTTCGGCCCGGCCGGATTTGTTTTATCCGGCGTGAAGATCATTGTCACATGCCGTAGGGCGCCTGCGCGTTCCGTAGATCGATCTTGTCTGTCTTGCCTTGTCCTCCAGTATGTCCCGTAGGTCGGGCGCATTTTCCCGTGCCTTAGTTGCGCGGCGTCGGGGCATGGCTTGGGTGGAGGGCTGATAGGCCTCTCTGTCGCGGCCCCGAGGTGGCCGGTCTTTCATGTCATGCGCTGGTGATCCAGGTGCTTCCTCCTCTGATCGGGGTAGTGACCTTCGTTTCGGGTAACACTTGGAGGGGCGTTCGAGTTCGTACTCTTCGGCCGCAAGGACTTCAGTCCATCTGTCAGCTAGCAAATCTTGGGCAGCTTTAAGCTGTTGCTGCTTTTTCTTGAGGCTGCTTGCCGTGGCTAAAAGCCTGCGTCTAAAACGCTCTTGTTCGGCGGGGTCTGATGGTATGACGAATTCGTCGTCATCGAGGCTTGCCTCGTCTTCGGAGGGAGGCGTATAGTTATCATCCTCGACCTCTCGGTCTGCTGCTTTCTCATGAGGGCTGGCTTCTCCATCTTCCTGTGCCGAATCTTGCTGGGGTGTGTGTTCTTTGGCGCTATCCGGGGTAGTATTATCTCCCGTGCCGGAATCACCGTTTTTGCTTTGGCGGGATTTAGAGTGGCGCCGCTGACGCCGGCGCTTTGGCTGTTTCTTGGGGGTGTCATCCTCCATTGCTCCATCGCCATCTCCGTCTTTTGGAGTATCCACCATGTATAAGTCATATGACGAGGTGGCGTTCCAGCGCCCTACAGGTGCTGGTTCCTGTTCGTCTAGTATATCGTCGTCCATGCCGTCGATGTCTTTGTTAGGAACCGTGTCCAGAATTGTCTGGCTGATTCTTCTGGCTGCTGAATTATGTGGCTTAAGTCGTCGGCATCCAGCGGTCGCACGTAAGTGCCCTGGAAGTTGTCGAGTAATGCGGCTTCCAGGTCCTCCCAAGAAATGATTGAGTCTGCTGGCAAGCTGTTAAGCCAATGCCGGGCCGGTCCTTTAAGTTTGAGCGGGAGGTACTTGATGGCGTGTAGATCATCGCCGCGTGCCATGTGGATGTGATGGAGATAATCCTCAATCCATACCGCCGGGTCTGTAGTGCCATCGTATGATTCGATGTTTACGGGTTTAAAGCCCTCTGGGATTTTATGATCCATTACTTCATTCGTGAAGCATAGGGGGTGTGCGGCGCCTCTGTACTGGGCTATATCACGACGCAGCTCAGAAGAGCTATGTCTGTTGTGTTCGGCCCAGCCGGATTTGTTGTATCCGGTATGAAGATCATTGTCACATGCCGTAGGGCGCCTGCGCGATCCGTAGATCGATCTTGTCTGTCTCCCCTTGTCCTCCAGTATGTCCCATAGGTCGGGCGCATTTTCCCGTGCCTTAGTTGCGGCGTCGGGGCATGGCTTGGGTGGAGGGCTGATAGGCCTCTCTGTCGCGGCCACGAGGTGGCCGGTCTGCCATGTCATGCGCTGGTGATGCAGGTGCTTCCTCCTCTGATCGGGATACTGACCTTCGTTTTGGGTAACTCTTGGAGGGGCGTTCGAGTTCGTACTCTTCGGACGCAAGGACTTCAGTCCATCTGTCAGCTAGCAAATCTTGGGCAGCTTTAAGCTGTTGCTGCTTTTTCTTGAGGCTGCTTGCCCTGGCTAAAAGCCTGCGTCTAAAACGCTCTTGTTCGGCGGGGTCTGATAGTATGACGAATTCGTCGTCATCGAGGCTTGCCTCGTCTTCGGAGGGAGGCCTATAGTTATCATCCTCGACCTCTCGGTCTGCCGCTTTCTCATGCGGGCCGGCTTCTCCATCTTCCTGTGCCGAATCTTGCTAGGGTGGGTGTTCTTCGGCGCTATCCGGGGTAGTATTATCTCCCGTGCCGGAATCACCGTTTTTGCTTTGGCGGGATTTAGAGCAGGGCCGCTGACGCCGGCGCTTTGGCTGTTTCTTGGGGGCGTCATCCTCCATTGCTCCATCGCCATCTCCGTCTTTTGGAGTATCCACCATGTATATGTCATATGACGAGGTGGCGTTCCAGCACCCTACAGGTGTTGGTTCCTGTTCGTCTCTTATATCGTCGTCCATGCCGTCGATGTCTTCGGAGCCGAAGTCATGTATGTCGGTTAAATCGTCGACAGTGGCTACAAAGTGGGTGGTGGGTGGGTTTTGAATTTCCTCACCGTCCGTATTCCACCCTTGCTGACCGTAGTTCGGCCAGGGCTCTCCTGATAAAGAGAGAGACTTAAGGGAATTCAGGATGTCGCCAAAAGGCGAATGCTGAAAGATGTCCGTGGCGGTGAACTCCATTACCGGCGCCCAATCGGATTCGATTGGCAGGGGTGCGAGGGGCTCGGAGTTCGGAGAGGAATCCGGCTCCTCGGAGTCTCGGGCCACGCGGAGTGCGGGGCTGGAGTTTGGCTCGATCGCCTCTGAGATAGCAGCCCCTGAGGCAGCGTCCAACCGCTGATCCTCAATCGGCGCAGTAGGCTCCGAATCAATGGTCGAAACCGATGCGTGTGCGGCCTCCAAGGCGCTGTTCGGCGGCAGAGCTATATCATGCCCATCGAGACAGTGCGGCACGCTTGGCTGTGGCTCGAATCCGTCGAAGATCAAGTCCCCGCGGATGTCAGCAGTGTAGTTTAGGCTTCCAAACCTGACCTGATGGCCAGGGGCATAGCTTTCGATCTGCTCAAGGTGGCCAAGCGAATTGGGCTGCAGTGCGAAGCCGCCGAAGACGAAGATCTGTCCGGGGAGAAAAGTCTCACCCTGGACCGTATCGTTGTTAACGATCGAAGGAGCCATCGGGCCTAAAGGCGACGACACAGAGGAACTCTCAATGAAAGCACCAATGTCAGTGTCAAAACCGGCGAATCTCGGGTAGGGGGTCCCGAACTGTGCGTCTAGGCCGGATGGTAACAGGAGACAGGTGGCACTTTGTTTTACCCAGGTTCGGGCCCTCTCGATGGAGGTAAAACCCTACTCCTGCTTGATTAATATTGATGATATGGGTAGTACAAGAGTAGATCTACCACGAGATCAAGGAGGCTAAACCCTAGAAGCTAGCCTATGGTATGATTGTTGTGTATGGAGTTGATTCTGTCCTACGAACTACAACTCTCCGGTTTATATAGACACCGGATAGGGTTAGGGTTACATATAGTCGGTTACAATGGTAGGAGATCTTGAATATCCGCATCACCAAGCTTGCCTTCCACGCCAAGGAAAGTCCCCTCCGGACACGGGACGAAGTCTTCAATCTTGTATCTTCATAGTCCAGGAGTCCGGCTGAAGGTATAGTCCGGCTATCCGAACACCCCCTAATCCAGGACTCCCTCACTCCTCCCAGATGCCCACTGATTTCAAGTCTGCCCTTGCTTTTGTCCCATCTTTAGTCCTCTCTGGCATGTTGAGCAGGGTACCATGCAAACTCTCGCACACGTTCTTCGTGATATGCATGACATCAAGGCTGTGAGACACACGGTGGATCTTCCAGTACGGCAAGTCCCAGAAAACAGACCTCGTTTTCCATACCTTCAGTAGCGGCTCTTGCGTTTTCTCCACGGGTCATCGTCGCGAAGCCACCTTCGATGTCCCATGAACACGGTTTTTGAAGACCCGGAATCTCTATCTAGCTGGCGATACGTTGTGTCATCCATGCACCTGACGCATCCAGAAAATCCGTGGACCACCTGCCCCGCGAGATATCTGTAACCAAGATAGTCGTGCACTGTCGTGAGCATTGCGGCTCTCATAGGGAAATATTCTTTCTCTGCAGCGTCCCACGTATTGGCTGGCGTTTTCCACAGCGTGTCTAGCTCCTCTTTCAGCAGCCCCAGATACAGATTGATGTCATTCCCTGGTTGTTTCGGCCCTTCAATTAGCATACTCATGTGAATGTACTTCCTCTTCATGCACAACCAGGGGGGAAGGTTGTACATCCACACAAACACAGGCCAGGTGCTATGTGTGCTTCTCTGGCTGCCAAACGGATTGACTCCATCGGTGCTCACACCCAGCACGATGTTCCTTGGATCGTTCCCAAATTCTGGGTCTTCGAAGTTCAACGCTTGCCACTGGCTCGCATCCTTAGGGTGACTCAGCATCTTGTCTTTTTTTATTTATCTCCGGATCATTTCCGTGATCTTCTCACTTCTCCTACCTATCTGCGTGCCAATGCAAGAGCATTGCTACCTTAGGGTCCGCGAAATACCGCTGCAGACGAGGAGTGATCGGAAAGTACCACACCACTTTTCGAGGAGCTTTCTTCCTCTTCTTGTATCGAGTGACGCCGCACACCGGACATATGGTAGACTCCGCGTGCTCGTCCCGATAATTGATGCAATTATTCATGCACACATGGTATTTCACGTGTGGTAAATCCAGAGGACACACGATTTTCTTTGCCTCTTCGAAACTGGTCGGGCACTTGTTCCCCTTGGGAAGACGTTCATGCCAGAATGACATGTTCTCGTCTAAGCATGCGTCGGTCATTTTTTGTATTACCTTCATCTCCAGAGCCATGAGTGTTACTTTCAGGAGGGTATCCTCGGGCCTGCATCCTTCATACAATGGAGTAACCGCGTCTATCTCCAGTTGATCCAGCTTGGCTTTCTCTCGAGAGGCAGCTCTTGCGTTATCCGTCTTCTTGAGAAGCAGCTCTTGAATATGAGGGTCCTGCACCCAGCCTCCATCGTCATCGGCTCCGGCATCTTCATCTTCATGATCTTGCCCTTCGTCTTGATCTTCCTCATCATCATGTCCAGCATCTTCTACATGATGACTGTGTACAACATCACCGTCGTAATCATATCCTGGAGATTCTTCGTCTTCTCGTCCGCCCTCGCCGCGGTGGTGGTTGTCTTGCTGCCCTTCCTCATTTCTTGCCCGCCCCCCATGGACGACTTCATAGTCATCTTGATCACCTTGCCACCGATAGCCATCCATGAAACCGCACAAGAGCAGGTGGTCCCGCACCTGCCCGGAATCCGGGTCCGCAATAAGGCTCTTCAGCTTGCATCTTCGACACGGACATCTTATCCCCGTCTCATTCTTTTGAAGCATCTCGGCCTTCGCGGAGCTCAAAAACCTATTCATGATGCCTTCGGTCATCGTGCGGACCATGGTCGCCTGCGGGGTAGAGCAAAACGATATTTTAGAACCAAGAAAAAATTTGGCATGACTTTTCCTAAAAATAGGACCAAAAAGAATGCATAGTGCCAAAATTCTTGCCGAAACGGAAATGAATCAACATTACGGCAAAATATTGGCAACTATCGCATTTCAAATACCGGTACCTGCAAACACAAACATATATGCAACACCACAAACATATGCAACACCACAAACATACATAGATCTAGCAAGGCCATAAAAAGTGCATGTGCGCATTTTTGGAGCGAGGGAGCAAAAAAAGTAGATCTACAACATAAAGATAGCTTTGCCCTTACTTACCTATCAAAAAAGGTAATTTAACCACTTAATTTTGATGAATCTATGGTGCAAATGAGGTGAGGAGGAGGAGGCAGCCGACACAAGCTTGGAGGAGGAGGTGGAGAGAATGAAGTGGGGAAAGTGAGTGTGTAGGTGTGGCTGTCCAAAATATCTAGCTGGTCCCAGGTTACTAATGGCGCGCCACCCACAAATGCGCCATTACTAACCCTGGTTACTGGTGCCCACCAACTTGAGGTGCGCCATTAGTAGTTTTGGAAAAATAAAAAAAATTGTTACTAATGGCGCACCCTGGGTCTGGTGCGCCATTAGTGTCTACCACACTAATGGCACACCAACTCATGGTGTGCCATTACTATATAGTAGTGGCGCACCACATGTCTGGTGCGCCATTAGTGGCCATATCATCTATAGCCCTTTTCCTGGTAGTGTATAATTGATAAAGAAAATCTAGTATCGTGCTTCAAATGTTCTTATTGGAGATCGGATTACCACAGACATGCTTCGAGATAGCATTGACATGGTTTCAAGTAAAGTTCGGACTTTGGATACACCAAGGATCCATCGGAAACAACTTAGAAAATAAGTCATACAATTTTAGTAGGGAAAAGATGAGGGTGTGGCCGACGGGCTCAGTAGCAATCCATCGACATGTCAACAAGGATGTATTCCCAAAATTAATATGATCAAGTTTGTGTTGGGGGAAGACAAGAATATTGTTGATGCTGACACAATTCATCGAGAGGCAAAGATGGTATTTCTAGCCATGAATTCAATTGACATCTCTGAATAAGCCAAAGTGTGACGGTGATCAAGACAAGGTTTGTCAAGAGAATCTATGAAGATGCCCTCGAGCAGAAAAGGGAGGATGAAGTGAAAGGCTATGAGAACCATGGATGCGACACAAGCTCAAAGTCAAGCTTGTTGTTCGAGGTGAAATGATAAGATGAGGAAGATCTACGTAAGCTTAGCTCATCATCAGAAGTTCCTCCGGGCATAAGGACCAGGTAGCACAGTTAAAAATTTATCATTATAAAATATAGCCGATCAGGCTAGGAATGATGTGATGGGGTATAAAGCTTCCTAGTATCAAGTACTAGGTGTAATGCCAGAAGGTAAATCGGAGTAGAGGTTGGACTGGGAAATGATTTGCAGAGAATAAGTAATTTTAACTTACCCAGTAAATGAGATCAAGGAAGAAATATGGTCGAGACCATAACTGCAAGGGATCCAATTTACGATACCGGAAGAATTATCCAAATGATTAGATATCCTTGCAAGAAGCTTTCATGATAAGTTCCACACCGTGTCCGTGGGCACGAACACAAAGGTTCAGGGTCGACTCCAACTTCTATAATGCATAACCTTTCATTTTACTTCTCGCTCTTGATGAAGTTGTAGTATTGAAATTTTATCGGACAAAAAGCCAGTAGAGTATAACCCGCATAACTTTCGAGTTCACACAGATTAGGGAAGGCATAGGTTCAACCCATCGGGGAATCTTAGGAACATATATCATAAATTCCAAGAATAAATAACACAAGCTCGGTAGTAGAGCATGCTTGAGAAAGCGGAGGATACAATTTACCAAAGGCATTATGTATCCAATGAAAGGCTCACAAGCTTATTGAATATGAAGGACGTTGTTGGATAAAATCCGAAAAAGAGGGTCTGGTGGTCCACAAGGGATCTGGTGTGAGCATCAATATTCAACCAGAGGAAGAAAGAATGCAAGGAGATCATATTATAGAAACAACTGACTAACTCAAAGCTCAATTGCAAAGGAATTATGAATTCCAAGACAAGGGATCAGAAGCAATGCTCGGATTAGGGATGGATAGGTAGAATAGCCATAGGGGTACAATCGATGGCGATTTGATTGGTCGAGATCCAGCACATGTTAAAATGATGTCTGTGCCGGAAGGATGAATTCTAGGATCTGATTGAGGATTGCGAGCATTCGCAACATATTGTATCAACGGACTCAAAATGATAATGACAAAGGATCACAATAAGATTACTAGACTTATGGTATTAACCATAATGCAAGCAAGCAAGAAATTCAAGAACAATAGGATGTTGAGGATTTTCACAAGAACGAATGGTATTGCGTAGACCTTTGTGAAGTACATGAATCAACTGAGAATGAGCGGATACTCGGTAGGTGCACAAAGTTATCCATAGGGGTACTCAGGTGACAAGGAACTGCAAGGCAGTAAGCTGAAAGGATTCTCAGAACAAAGGAGAGCACTTCAGGGCATCTTGTAATAACAAGAGCAACAAGGAATGATTGTATGGATGACAAGTGTAAGAAGGTATCCATAAGGATATGTCGGTGGTAGGGAATTTGCAAAGGCGGTGGGTACGAGTGTCTCGGGAGAACATCGTAGAGTAACCTCAGAATCTTCTGGTGTAGTAGACGATCATCGGTAATAAGGTGCTCTCCGGGCGGATGTGATCACGAGATCCTAATGTTTGAATTAGTAAAACCATTTAACCCGAATAGAAGAGAGATCAGAGTCCCAGAGTATAGACGAGGAATAAAAGATCCTAATACCACTCAATTGGCGATGTGGGCCCGTAAGACACACAGACAAGTTAGTAAAATGGTTTTCAGTTTCTAGACTCATCTTCGGCCAAGGAGTTGGAAAGGGGGATTCTACAGGCAGTCGGCTCTGATACCAACTTGTGATGCCCTCGATTTAACCGTACACTAATCATATACGCATGTGTGTACGATCAAGATCAAGGACTCACGGGAAGATATCACAACACAACTCTAGACACAAATTGAAATAATACAAACTTTATATTACAAGCTAGGGGCCTCGAGGGCTCGAATACATAAGCTCAAATACACGAGTCAGCGGAAGCAACAATATCTGAGTACAGAGATAAGTTAAACAAGTCTGCCTTAAGAAGGCTAGCACAAAAGCAACATCGATTGAAAAGGCGAGGCCTCGTACCTGGGACCTCCTAACTACTCCAAGTCGTCAGCGGCCGTCATGTAGTAGTAGGCACCCTCGGGGTAGCAGTAGTCTTCAGTGGTGTCGTCTGGCTCCTAGGATCCGTCATCTGGTCGCAACAATCGGGTATGGGGAAAAAGAGGTAACAAAGCAGCTGTGAGTACTCATCCAAAGTACTCGCAAGACTTCATCAGATCTAAACTAAGTATGCATTGGTATCAAATGAAAGGGTTGTATCTGTGGAATGAACTGCAGAATGCCAGAAGAGAAGGGGAAAGCCTACCCTATCGAAGACTAGCATCTTCTGGAACCCACCATCTTGCAGCAACAGGAGGGAGTAGAGTAGCATAAAGTAAAGTAGTAGAAGTGTTATCAACCTCGGCCAGAGATCCTTTCTCGACTCCCTGCGAGAAGGCAATCCTAGAGCCATACTATCCAGTTATCATCACAATCCAATTCTCATCACCATTCAGTTCTCATCACAAGTATCCAGTTCTAGTTGTATCGATCGCGATACAACTCCAAGTGCCCGTTACCGTAGGACAGGCTATCGATAGATGTTTTCTTCCCTGCAGGGGTGCACCAACTTACCCACCACACTCGATTAACTCCGGCCGGACACACTTTCCTGGGTCATGCCCGGCCTCGGCCAAACAATATGCTGCAAACCATCCTAGGCTTAATAGAGCGGTCAGCACGCCGGACTAAACCTATGCCCCAGGGGTCATGGGCCATCTCCCCGGGAACTCCTGCACGTTGCGTATGTGGCCGGTGAGCAGACCTAGCTACCTCCTTCAACAAGGCAGGAGCTTACGCAGTCCAACCCGGCGCGCGCCGCTCAGTCGCTGATATCTATTAAGCTTTGGCTGATGCATACGACGCAGAACGCCCATACTATGGCCACGTGATGGTTAGTGCTATCAGGCCAGAGGCCCCTCGGATCAAATATCCAAATCGTAGTGGATTGGGAGTACACGGTAACAAGCAGAGACTCACGAAAGATGTGACCCCGTTGCCCCGTCTCGAGTACTTGCGGCAAGGGCTAAGAATGCCCAGGCACGCCTCGTAGTTATCTCGCGGGCACCTTCCAGGTCAACCCGACTCCACAACACTTGCTATTAAGCTCGTGCGGGTACCCCTCAGGGCCGACCCGTCTTTAGTAATATGGTTCAGTGTAAAGTCATAGTAACCATAGTAATTGTGTGTCTAACACCAAGGGGAAAAACCGAGGAATCACCCGCGGTGAATTCCACTCAATGTAACCATCAAGGTGAACGTAAGAGGATCCACCGTCGAAGTTCACGCTTGAGGGGTTGCACGACAGAGCCGTATCAGAACTGGTTAAGGAGGAAAGCACCATCGATGACCACGACTGGATAGCTACACTATAGAGGTCTCATCAGGAGTGATGTAAGAGGTTCCACCCTCGGCACTCGATGGTAACTCTACAGAGTCGTACAACTAGGGGGTGATGTGCAGTGTCGGGGCCTGGACGTCGATCATGTTTATCGAGTCATCGAACATAAGCGAGGCAACTGGGACAAGGTGGGGTCACTGATTGATCTCTAACCAACCTATACTAAGCAGTTTAGGATAAGCATGTAAGGTATAAAAGTAGGTAACAACAACAGGCTATGCATCAGAGTAGGATCATACAGAAAGCAGTAGCAGTTTTAATGCAAGCATGAGAGGGAAAGAAATAGGCGATATCGGAATGCTCAAGGGGGGTTTGCTTGCCTGGTCGCTCAGAGCAGAAGGAGGGGTCGTCGGTCCCAGGGGCATCAGCATCGTCACGGGGTCTACCGGAGAGAAGAGGGGGAAGAAAATGTAAATATAAAGCAACATAGCACCATAAAGCATAACATGGCAATAAGATGTGCCGGGTGTGACCTAAAGTATGGCTACGCGGTAAAGGTGAAGGGGGAAAACAACCGGGAATGTTTTCCCGGTTCCGGACCTGTGTCAGATAGATGACCCGAGGGGGAAAATTCCATGTTCACATAGTTAGGGGCATCTGACAGGTATGTGGGTAGTGTATTCGGGTTCGTCTGTCGTTCTGAGCAACTTTCATATATAAAGTTTTTCGATCCGAGCTACAGTTTATTTTATATTAATTTTCAAACTTTTAACAATATTATGAAATTATTGGATTTAATATTAATTCAAAAAAGACTAAATTGCTACGTGCACACACAAAGTGTACACAGCATAGCAGTACAGAGGCTGGCAGTGGGCCCTGTTGACCACTGACCGGTCAAAAAGTTTGATTGGGGTCCACCTGTCATTGACCCAACTTAATTAATCAGACCTAATTAGTTAACCTAGTTAAATAGGGTAGTTAAACAGGGTTAATTAAGTTAAGTAATTAATTACTAACTAATTAATTAGTTAATTATTTTTTAATTAATTTGTTTAAAACCTCTCTTTTTAAAAAAAGGGCTTGTGGGGCCCCTTTAGTAGTGGTCCAGCCATGCCTTAGTGGGCACTGGGCGAAGTGGGGCGGCCGGCTGCTGGCGCCCGCAACCGAGGGGCAAGAGGGTGCCGGCAGAGCACCTGCCCGGCTCGGGCAACGGCCGGTGGCGGCAGCAGGGGCGAGCCTGTGCGGCGTGGCGCTTGCCGCGGGGCAGGGCGCGCCAGCAGGAGCGGCGGGGCTTGCCGCTATCCGGGGTGAGGCACGGGCGCGACGGCCGGCGTGCAGGGAGGCAGCGGGCTGCGAGGGGAGCACACGGGCACGCTCGCCGTGAGCGGCCGAAGCAGGTGGACGGAGAGGCGCGGGCAGCGGGGACGCGGTCCGACGCGGATGTGGTGGGACAGGGGCAGAGCGGCGCGGCTGAGCGCAGCGGCGGCGGCAGGCGGGCGGCGCCTGCAGCGTGCTGGGGCGGCGCGCACGGAGGTGGGGCCGGGCACTGGGCAACACGCACGGCCGGGCACTGGGCAACACGCGCGGTCGGGCGTGGCCATTGTGGCCAATGGCGCGCGCGGCCACCTTCGACGACGAAGATGAGGGGGAAAGGGGAACGTGGCGGGGCTCACAGTGTTGCGTAGGGGGCGGCAGTGGGCTCGGGGAGTGCGGGGGCGGTCCGGCGATGGCGAGGGCGTCGGCGTCGGGGACGTTGGGGGCGGCGAGGGAGAGACGATGGAGCGGCGTCGACGAGGTGGCGGAGCACGGCGACCACGAGGCGGTGTCGGGGATGGGCGCCGTCAGGGCCACGAGGCGGCGCGGGATCGGGCTCCTTCCTGACCCGGATCCAGGCGATTGGGGGAGAGACGATGGAGGGAGTGGGGTTCGTGGGGGGCGTCGTGGGAGAGATGGGGATAGGGTTTGAGCGTCGGCAGGCCATATAGGGCAGGGGCGCAATTGGGCCGACGGGCCGGCCGACTGGGTTGTGGCCCAGCAAGGAGGGGGGACTTTTCCTTTTGTTTTTGTTTTCCCTTTCTTTTTCTCTTTTTTAGCTACTGCTTTCTATTAATTCGTAAAACTAAAAGAGTTTTGTTAGAAAGGAGACTTGCCACATAAATCAAGCACATTATTTCTAGGAGACACAAAAAGTTCGAGGCCAAAGGAGTTGTCTAACCATTTTTAGAAATAGAAAAGGCCAGATTTAAAAGTTGTTGGACCATTAAATAAAATTTCAGGGGCACTTTGGGAATCCAAAAGAGGTTGGTTCCAACATGACAATTACTCAGTGATTATTTTCCACAATTTGAACATTTTAGTTTTCATGTTTGGCAAATTTGAATTTTTGACTTTGAATTTGAGTTTGAACATGAACAGTGATTTGGATCAAGTGAGGATTAGCAACAGTAGTGTGATGACATGGCACCATCAATAGGGGATTACCGTAGCATGATACTGTTGGTGTTACAGGCCACCTCGACACGAAGAAGATTTTTCGGCCACAGGATCGGCCAATATTTGCATTACCCAAGCTGCGTGGGGGTCTCATCATCCTCTCCATCGGTTTGTATCGGACGAGGGAGACCCTCATAGCCCGCTTTCACACTCGCCACAGAGACCATTAAGGCATTATCAGGAATCTGCCGGCGGTGAAACAGTCGATCCTTAGGCTTCACTATAGTACCCTTCCCCACATCCACCAACCCGCCCTTCATGTTGTAAAGGAGGGTGCACGGAGTGGAGTCGTCCTACAAAGACATATACGTGCGGCATCAGAGATCCAAAAAGAGCGGCAACTGAAGATTAATTAATTAGTTGAGTTGATGAAGGTACGACGACGCGTATTTACCGTGAGGGCGTCGAGCTCAGCCAATGTCAACGGCCCGACATTCAAGCCAGAGACGGAGCTAGGGCTGCTGTGAGAGCTGCGCGGAGGAGCAGGTGCTGGAGGAGGTGCGGGTGTGGTTGCCATACTAGGTATGGGTATGGGTGCGGTGTTCATTGAGTTGCTCCCGGTGAATACTTGGTGGCGCGTTTGGATTTTGTTGCACCCATGTGACCACTGCTGGAATCAAGCTTGTAAAGGCAGCCACCATATCAGATCTACAGGCAGCGATTATCTCAGCTTTGGTATCAGCTTTTGCTTTCTCCATCGCCCGCGCCACCTTCTCGTCGATAGTCACTTGACTGAACTTATTTCTCTATCTTTTGGCCTCGGGGTCCTCGTTATAATAGTACTTCCACGTGGCCCCATCCCCGGCGCCGTGCACACGTCCATATTGCAGCCGCTGGCCGGGCAGGTGTCCCATCATTATGTTCATGGCCCGGTTGAAAGGAGTGTCCCACTTGTACTTCGTCGACGACTGAGTCGACTGAGTCGACGAGTCGCTCTCGGCCGCAAGCTTGTGTTGCTCTCTCTGCAAAATGGACCGTGAATGATTTACGAATGCGACTAGAATGTAGTAGACTTCGTTGACCAGAACATAATATGTAAGGTGGTAAAAGGATAATTACCAGTATTCTCATGAATTTACTAGTCAGCATGTCGGTGAAAAAAATCTTTTTCTTGGGGTCCCATGAGAATCGGGCCCTGATGAAGTCGTGCTCCTGCTGGTCGGTGAACTCAGCCAATGGGTCTGGGATCCCCTGACGTTCACGTTCTGCGTCCTCCTTAGCCCACACGGGCCTGTTTCCCGTGTAACCATGACTTCCAAGGCGGTGGTTCCCCATGTTCTTTGCCTGTAGCTGCTTGCCTCTCTCCGACCTGGCCTTGGCAGCTTCTTCATTGCAAGTCTCCTTGAACTTTTCAAAGTCCTCTATCGTAATTTTCGAATTGTCTGCAACAATCTCGGCATAGGTTTCATGGTCTACTTGAATCGCCTTTTTCACCCTAGTTGTCCAAGCGCTCAATGCGTTGCTGAACTTCCCTAGGGATTTGTTGTCGATTTTTTTTCATGGCATCATCATCCCATGGGTCAACTTCGTCATTCCGACCGGGGAACATGAATCTTGCGTGCAACCTAGTTAGAAGTAGCTTCTTCAAATGTTCATTTTTCCGTATTTTTATGGTGTTGATGTTAGCGGTATCCCGTAGGATGCATGCTAGTTTGTTGTCGTAACACGCTGCCACTTCTTGCGGCTCTATTGGCTCGAACTTGCCAGGGTGCACCGCCGTGACCACCAGTTTCCCGGTGCCGAGCTCATTTGGGCGACGTGTTCTCTTTTCCTTCTTTCCCTCACTAGCTTGGGAGGTCCCACCTTCTGTGCTATAGTTAGGAACATCATCAGCGCCAGTCTCAGTGCCGGTGTCGTTGGTGGCGTCAGTGTCGGCGCCGGCGCCACCACCGTCGTCATCCGTCATGACAAGGCGGTCCGGACACCCAGCTTCCTGCCTCTCCTGATCCGCCAGAAAGTCGAGGTAGGCGTGTGCTCGACCTAATTGGGACTGAGAACCTCCGGCCTCATCGGTGTCATTCATGTTTCCTAGGGTTCAATGTCATAGTCATTTAATTATCAAGCTTTATATAATAAAGTGAATAAACAAAAAGTGACCTTTGTTTTGCCAGAAATGTCGTTTCACTCCCGTCGCGACAAATCTCAAGCACTCGATATGTCCAACTTTCTAGCACAAGTCATGCTGAAATTCACGGAAAATTTCGGCATGACCTTTGCTAGAAAGTGCGCATATAGGGCGCCTGAAATTTGCCAGAATGGAAATGAATCAACATTTCCGGCAAAACATAGGTCACTCGCAACCGGCAAAACATAGGTCACATATTGAGCATCTCGCAAGCAATGGAGCAACTCCAAATGGACTCCAATGGACATCATTTCATTTCATAAACTTGCTGATGTGTCCATCAACATTACATTCAAATAAAATTGCAGACTACTGTAATGGACTAGTTATAGAAATGCAAAATTGATCACCGCAAATTTTCACTAACAATACTTTATGCCAAGTACTTGCTACAAAAAACAATCTTCAGTGGCAGAAAAATGCTCAATGATGCTAACATGACACTTTCCAAGATATTTTTCGAGCATTGTTTTTTGCAATGATGCTAGCTACTCCATTTTCAGTGGCATCTACTACTCCATTTTCTGAATTTCTAAAAATCCTCAATTTCATTTCTGAAGTTGGTAGAATGTGATGGCTTGTTCTTTGTATCAAACTTGCCTTTGTCCTGAGTTTTGTTCTTGTTGTTTTTGAACTTGTTGGACTGGAAGTTCTTCTCTGTACCATGTGGGTACTAGAAGCTCCCTCAGCAACTCAAGCACGTGTGTCCTTTGCTCTCGCCTTCTCTTCAACATCAAGAGTACCAATGAGATCCGCAACGAAAAACTTCTGTCTCTTGTGTTTTAGGGAAGTAGCAAAATTGTTCCACGATGGTGAAAGTTGGCAATGATGCCTCCGGCAACAAATTTGTCCGGCAACACACACTTGAAGTACTCAAGTTCTTTTGCGAGCGACTGTATCTCATGAGCCTGCTGTACAACAGAGCGCTCATCAGTCACCTTATAGTCATAGAATTGCTCCATGACGTACAACTCGCTGCCAGCGTCCGAGGCACCAAACTTGGCCTCGAGCGCAGCCCACATGTCCTTGCCGTTTTCAAATGACATATATGAATCCACAATGGAATCATCCAGAACACTCAGAAGAGCCCCTTTAAAGAGAGTATCGATCTTCTCAAAAGCTTCCAGTTGTGCTGGATTAAGATCGCCCTCAGGCTTGCCCTTGGTGGCGTCATAGCAGCCCATGGTCTGAAACCAGTAGAGTGCTCTCGTGCGCCACCTCTTATATTGCACCCCCTTAAAGGCAGGCGGCTTCAGATGTGTAGCAAAACCACTCAGAGTAAATTGCCTATAATCAGGTTTTTGGAATGTTGGAAATATGAGCAAATTACTACGAGATTTAATCCGAATAAATGGGAA
The DNA here is from genome assembly GCF_056163025.1 of Triticum urartu. Taxonomy (NCBI): domain Eukaryota; kingdom Viridiplantae; phylum Streptophyta; class Magnoliopsida; order Poales; family Poaceae; genus Triticum; species Triticum urartu. Next base: position 1,025,075 of record NC_141879.1, read on the forward strand.
ATAGATCATGACAGCATTGGCAGAGATTAAACTAATCGTGTGAACTAGCATAGTAGATGAACAGATCACATTTAGGACACATACTAGAAACATGAATTCTACCACGATCTCGAACAAGAAGGATAGAATCACATACGGTGCAGCGGGCGCAGCACCGCCGGTGTTGACGTTCTCGCCCATGTCATCGAGGCTGAGGTTGAAGAGGTCGGGGAAGAAGTCATCGTTCGCGAAGTCGTCGCTGCTAGCAGTCGCGCGAGTGCGCTCCCCAAAAACCTGATTGCCCCTCTCCCGTACAGGATCACGAGAGGCGGGGTTCCGGAGGCCTGTTGTCCCTTCTCCCGATGCAAGCCGAAAGGAGGGATGGAGAAGACTTGTGTCTGTGTCAAAACCGGCGGATCTCGGGTAGGGGATCCTGAACTGTGCGTCTAGGCCGGATGGTAACAGGAGGCAAGGGACATGAAGTTTTACCCAGGTTCGGGCCCTCTCGGTGGAGGTAAAACCCTACGTCCTGATTGATTAATATTGATGATATGGATAGTACAAGAGTAGATCTACCACGAGATCAGAGAGGCTAAACGCTAGCAGCTAGCATATGGTATGATTGTTGATGTGTATGTTGTCCTACGGACTAAAACCCTCCGGTTTATATAGACACCGGATAGGGTTAGGGTTACATAGAGTCGGTTACAATGGTAGGAGATCTTCATATCCGCATCGCCACGCTTGCCTTCCACACCAATCAAAGTCCCTCCCAGACACGGGACGAAGTCTTCAATCTTCTATCTTCATAGTCCAGGAGTCCGGCTGAAGGTATAGTTCGGCTATCCGAACACCCCCTAATCCAGGACTCCCTCAGTAGCCCCTGAACCAGGCTTTAATGACGTCGAGTCCGGCGCGCAGATTGTCTTCGGCATTGCAAGGCGGGTTCCTCCTCCAAGTACTTCGTAGAAGATTTTGAACACAAAGATAGTGTCCGGCTCTCCAAAATTAGTTTCCACATATTGCCATAGAGAGAATAATATTTACACCAATCTAATCTGCTGACGTATTCCGTAGCATGACACACCACGGCCAAGCCTTTATCTGAGTCGTTTCATTATCCCACCTTAGCACGTTATGCGAGGCGGTTTCCTTGGCACGTCTTGTTAAAGCAGAGATCGTGTCCCCTTATCTCATGATTCTCATCAATACGGGCGTGGGTAACCCAACCGCGCCATCGATTACGGCGCTTGGAGATAAGCGAGTTTTACCAGGCTGGTGGGGACATGTAGTTGCGTCCACCCATATAAGGGGATAAGGATCCACCCTTTCACCTACGCCTTCTTCCTCCTTCGCCTATCCATTCTTGCGCACTCGAGCTCCAGCACCCAAGTCAGCACTCCCCACCTCAACCTTCTCCAGCCATGTCCGGAGCGGGAGGCAAGTAGATGGTCTCCTCCGTCACGGAGGGACACATCAAAAAGCTGAGGAAGGCCGGATACCTGTCTAACGACATCGCGTACCAGCTTCCCGAAAAGGGGCAGCTCATCCCCACCCCTAGGCCCCATGAGAGGGTGGTGTTCCTCCCTCATTTCCTCCGTGGACTGGGCTTCCCTCTCCACCCATTTGTCCGGGGGCTCACGTTCTACTACGGCCTGGATTGCCACGATCTGGCCCCGAACTTCGTCCTCAACATCTTGGCGTTTATCATCGTGTGCGAGGCCTTCCTCTGCATTCGCCCCCATTTCGGCCTATGGTTCAAGACTTTCAACGTCAAGCCGAAGGTGGTGCGCGGCAACCAAGCAGAGTGCGGAGGCACCATGGTGGGCAAGATGGCCAACGTCCTATGGCTCGAGGGCTCCTTTGTGGAGACCCTGAAGGGGTGGCAATCGGGGTGGTTTTACATCACCGAGCCGCGCGACGCCGAATGGGTCGCACCCCCTGAGTTTTGATCCGGACCCCCTACGCGGCTCACCTCCTGGAAGGAGACGGGCCTATCTTGGGGTAAAAAAGGAGAGCTGACCAGACTCCAAACATGCATCCAAACCCTGGCGAACAAGAAGCTCAAGCTTGTCAACGTAGTCCAGGTTATGCTCATCCGCCTGATCCTCCCGTGTCAACAACGGGCTTTCAACCCTTGGGAGTTCGACCCGACACGGCACCAAACTCTGAGCAGGCTCTTCAACACGACATACGAACATGCCTGGAAGGTGCTTTTCAAAGGCTCCCGCATCCGCTACCGAGGATTGCGGATTCAGTGTGCAGCGTCACGCTCTCGCGGTAAGCTGTTTTTTTCTTTTACAGGGTATTAGTTTTTCATAGTTTGACTCCAGGCGGGATCTAAGCTCCCTTACCTTTGACAGGATTGGCAGGTGACGTCCGGACAGATCAACTGTCCGGCTCCTTTGCCCGAAGGCCCAGCGGACGCTCGCTTGGCGAAGCTGCTGGTTCCGGCACCCTATGTGGTGCCGGAGAAGAAGGCCGCAAAAAAGGCCACGGGGACTCGAAAGAGTGCCCGGTGCCAGGAGGTGTTGGATCCATCATCCGGCGGTTCCGAGGCGCATTCCTCTCATGAAGACGAGGAGGAAGAAGAAGAGACCTCTCCCCTTCCAGCGGGAGGAGAGAAGAAAAGGAAGGACGCCCTCTCTGAGGAGGCCGGAGGGTCCAAGAAGGGGAAAACCCTTCCTCCGGACTACTCCACCGACGCCGACGACGGCGGAGAGGAGTGGCAGCCCAGGGCCAAGCCCCTAGCAAAATTGTAAGTATCCGTTTATTGCACAGCTTTTCCTTACGTCGAATATATTTATGCAGCCCACCCAAAGAACGGCTCGACGCATCGTCGAGCGGCTCACTGGACTCGTCGGATGTGAACTCGCTTCCGACGGCTTCCTCCCCCCGCCCTACGGATGACACCGAAGTGTTGTCCCAACAGGTTCCAAGCCGGGAGGAGGTGGTCCTGGAGGCGCCGCAAGGCGACCTCCCGGACTCCAGGAGTAAAGGGGATGAAACCCCCCAGGGCTCCAAGTCGGGCTCTAGGCCGGACACCGCTCCGGAACCTTCAAAGGTTCCAGAGTCCGGCGGGGGACCTCCTTCCAAGAAGAGCAAGTCCACCGTGCCGGCGGCCCCCGTCCAACTGGGGGCGCCGGACAATATGTTGGAGGCGCTTCAAGGCGCCTCCATCGACGAGGAGCACCGCACTATTATGAGTGTGGTGGTCCAGAAGGTTCAGTCCGCCAAGAGTGGACTGACTGAAGCTTGTACTAGCCTTTTGACAGGCTTTGAGGTAAGTAAAGAATGTGTAAATAATATTACCGCATAGATAGTAGCCCCTGATGCTCTGTTTGGCATTCGGGAAGAAAAGACGAATAGAGGATCAAATAGAATTCGTAGGAGTCTAACAAAAATGAGTTAAAATGCGTATGCAGGCTTCCCTGCTTGCGTCCGCTGCACTGACTGCGGAAGTGGACACGCTAAATCAGAACCTCGAGCGGTCCGAGCAAGAGCTCGGGCGTGCCAAGAAGCAGCTCGAGGACAATGAAGGTAAGAAATACCTTGTTTTAAATATATATAAAAAGGTGCAATTGCAAAGAATGACAGGATTATCGTGGCTATTGTAGGGGCCACGTCTGAAGTGGCGACCCTTAAGCAAGCGCTGGTCGAGGCCGAGAAGAGGGCGGCCTCGGAGCGCACCGAGCGGGAGAAGTATGAGGCCGAGGTTGGCAAGGTGCGGCAAGAGCTCCAGGCTCTCATGGAAAGACATGAGAGTTTGGAGCTTGACTGAGAGACGCGAGCCTCCGAGTTCGCGGTGGCTATTGAGAATGCCAAGTCTGCCAAGGCCGAATCCCAGAGGACCCTCCAGGAGTTGGATGAGGTGAAGAAGATAGCGGCGGGTAAGGCATTCTCTATGCAAAGTAAACACATAAACGTGAGTTACTTGATACTTACCCGAATCCGGAGCTCTCCAGGAGCGTTTGCAGGTCTTCCCCGGAGTGTATCCGATGCCGCCGCATTCTATCGAGCCACGGAGGGTAGCTCGACAGAGAAGGTGTTCTGGTCTCAGTATGCTAAGGCCGGACACCCCGTGCCCCTGAGCGACCAGTTGAAGCAACTGGTCGAGCTCCACAAGGCAGCCGAACGGGCCATGAAGGGCCTCGTAGTTTGGCTGTGGCCTGGAGAGGCTCTGCCTCGGAGCTATTTCGGGCTGGTCCGATGGCTGGTGGAGGCCTGTCCGAGGCTTGAAGACATCAGGTGCTCCGTCTGCATTGAAGGTGCCCGTAGGGCCCTTGCCCATGCTAAGGTGCACTGGGGCAAGCTGGATGCTGAGAAGCTTGTGAAGGAAGGCCACCGCCGGGGAAAGAGCATCGCAAGCCCGAGAATTATTATAAGGATGTTCTGAAGGGTGCCTGCCTTGTGGCGGATGAATGTACCAAGGATGTATTTTTTGAGTAAAACTCGCTCGTGTTATCCTGTGCGCTGAAAACTTGTTCATATGCGCTAAGCAATGTTGTTGGAATTTAAAATATTACCTTCTGTGCGGCTGTTTATCAATACTGAGAGATGGCGAGTCGTCGGCTTCTGCCCCCGTGCCGATAGTGCTGGGGTGTTCGGGGATAAACCTGGGCGCTCTTTTTCCCATATTTGAGTCCTTCGAGGGAGGCGCTCAGCCCAACGAACAAGGCAATCGGACTATAATGCGTGAACACTCTCACTTAGCCATAGAATTCTATAATTTTAAATTTCGGCAAAGCCCCTAGTATTTGGAAGACCGAGTTCGGGGCGCTATTCACGCCTTGGCCGGACAGAGCCGACTCCTCGCTCTAAGCGGCATAAGTCTTTAGGGACTCAAAAAACCTCTCGAACAGCGACCAACTCTCGCTTCATCATGACGGTCAGTTTTAGCTTTCTCCACTGAGGTGCTCGACCCAGCTCAACTGGGGCACAATCGCAGTGGTTCTCCTAGTGCTACCTTAGCCGATATAGCGGAACGTAAGGCACCAAAACATAGGAGCCGGGCAAACCCAACTATTGACCCAAGACATGATTCGGAGCCGATGCATATAGTGCTATAAGTTCGGGGTGCCGCACTTGTTAAAGTGTTCGGGCTTCTCACACCATATTGAGGGGTACTAAAGCCCCTGGCGTATCTTGGCCGTACCAAAGTGTACGGGTGCCACATGTCGTTAAGGAACATATATTTATAGAAAAAGAGTAATGCAGAAATAGACAAAAGCTATGCATTGTTCATTAAAAAGGGCTGCGATCAAAGCAGAACGATGCAAATAATGTGATAAGCAAAAGGTTGGACTATTTTAACATGTCCGTTCCAGGGGCAGGCTACGGAATGGTATGCGAAACAGGTATATTGCTCGTGATAGAGACCACCTGGGAGTTCCGCAATGCGGCATGGCTTGTCTGCTTCCCTGGTTCTTGCATCGTTTGTGCGGCAATTGAACTGCCGAACAGTCCTTCCGAAGAGTAGAGTCCTGAAAGTAAGAGAAAATTAAAAAATCGGCAGCCCCTGGTGCGGTTTAAGCCGTGTTTTGGGCGTGCCGTGATGGTGCCCCTCCCCCTATGCCCATGGTATTTCTAGAGCGTAGTTATGTACGCGAAGTAGTGGCGTCGCCTTTTTGCGAGGGTTGGGGTTGGGGCCGCATTGCTACGCCTGCTCCGATCGTGCCAAGTGGGCTTGTTGTAGGTTACTCCAGGCGCGCTTGATGGTGTCCGGCCGTTTAGTGGCCGGACTGGAGAACTGCCTAGAGACGCTGCTTTGTACTTTCGATGCAAGGGCCGCCGTGTGCTCCGTCGTTCGGAGGGAGAGTTCGGTGTTTCCATTGACCATAATTACTCCTTGAGGACCTGACATCTTGAGCTTAAGGTATGCGTAGTGCAGTACCGCATTGAACTTGGCGAATGCGGTTCGCCCGAGCAGTGCGTGATAACCACTGCGGAATGGGACTATGTCGAAGATTAACTCCTCGCTTCGGAAATTATCTGGAGATCCGAAGACCACTTGAAGTGTGACTGAGCCTGTACAGTTGGCCTCTACACCTGGTATTACGCCTTTAAAGGTCATTTTGGTGGGCTTAATCCTCGAGGGATCTATGCCCATTTTCCACACTGTATCCTGGTAAAGCAGGTTCAGGCTGCTACCGCCGTTCATAAGGACTCTAGTGAGATGAAATCCGTCAATGATTGGGTCTAGAACCAATGCGGCGAATCCACCATGACGGATGCTAGTGGGATGGTCCCTTCGATCAAAGGTGATCGGACAGGAGGACCAGAGGTTGAACTTTGGGACGACTGGCTCTACCGCGTATACGTCCCTTAACGCGCGCTTCCGCTCCCTTTTGGGGACGTGGGTTGCGTATATCATGTTCACCGTCCGCACTTGTGGGGGAAAACCTTTCTGTCCACTGTTGTTCGGCGGCCGGGGCTCCTCGTCGTCATCGCTATGCAGCCCCTTGTCTTCATTTTCGGCGTTTAACTTGCCTGCCTGCTTGAACACCCAACAATCTCTATTGGTGTGATTGGCCGGCTTTTCGGGGGTGCCATGTATCTGGCACAAGCGGTCGAGTATTCGGTCCAAACTGGACGGGCCCGTAGGATTCCTTTTGAATGGCTTTTTCCGCTGACCGGATTTAGAGCCTTTGAATCCGGCATTAACTGTCGTATCCTCAGCATTGTCGCCGTTAATGCGGCGCTTCTGCTTGTTGCGACGCGACCTGCCACCACTGTCCCTGGTGTCCGAATTACCAGGGTTCTTGGTCATATTGTTGCTACAAGCAAGCCAACTGTCTTCTCCCGTGCAAAAGCGGGTCATGAGTGTCGTGAGTGCTGCCATAGATTTTGGCTTTTCCTGTCCAAGGTGCCGAGCCAGCCACTCGTCACAGATATTGTGCTTGAAGGCTGCTAGGGCCTCAGTGTTCGGACAGTCGACTATTTGATTTTTCTTTGTTAGGAACCGTGTCCAGAATTGCCTGGTCGATTGCTCTGGCTGCTGAATTACGTGACTTAGGTCATCGGCGTCTGCGGGTCGCACATAAGTGCCCTGGAAATTGTCGAGGATTGCGGCTTCCAGGTCCTCCCAACAACTGATTGATCCTGTTGGCAAGCTGTTAAGCCAATGCCGAGCTGGTCCTTTAAGCTTGAGTGGGAGGTATTTGATGGCGTGGAAATCATCGCCGCGGGCCATGTGGATATGAAGGAGATAATCCTCGATCCATACCGCCGGATCTGTTGTGCCATCATATGATTCGATGTTTACAGGTTTGAAACCCTCGGGGATTTGATGATCCATTATTTCGTCTGTGAAGCATAGTGGGTGTGCGGCGCCTCTGTACTGGGCTATATCATGATGTAGCTCCAATGAGCTTTGTCTACTGTGTTCGGCTCTGCCGAATTTGTGGCTGGCGTGACAGTTACCATCTTGAGCCGTGGGGCGCCCCCACGATCCGTAGATCAATCTTGTTTGCCTTGCATTGTCCTCCAACATATCTCGTAAGTCTGGCGCATATTCCCGTGCCTTGGTACGGGGTGCGGCTTGAGTGGAGGGCCGAGAGGCCTCTCTGTCGCGGCCACGAGGTGGCCGGTCGGCCGCATCAAGTGCTTCCTCCTCTAATCGGGGTAGCAACCTGCGCTTTGGGTAGCTCTTGGAGGGGCGTTCGAGTTTATGCTCTTCGGCCGCAAGGACTTCAGTCCATCTATCGACTAGCAAATCTTGATCAGCTCTGAGCTGTTGCTGTTTTTTCTTGAGGCTTCTTGCCGTGGCCATAAGCCTGCGTTGAAAATGCTCTTGCTCAACGGGATCCTCTGGCACGATGAATTCGTTGTCGTCGAGGCTTGCCTCGTCTTCAGAGGGAGGCATATAATTATCGTCCTCGACCTCTCTGTCTGTCGCTCTCTCATGAGGGCTGGTTTCTCCATCCTCCTGTGCTAAATCTTGCAGGAGGGGGTTTTCTTCGGCACTCTCCAGAGTATTATTATCTCCCATGCTGGAATCACCGTGTTTCTTTTGGCGGGGTTTTGATCGGCGCCGCTGACGCCGGCGCTTGGGCTGCTTCTTGGAGGGGTCATCCTCCGCTGTTCCATCGCCAGCTCCCTCTTTTGGGGTGTCCACCTTGTATATGTCATATGACGAGGTGGCTTTCCAGGGCCTAATAGGCGCTGGTTCTTCATTGTCTCCTTCATTGGCGTCCATACCGTCGATGTCTTCGGAGTCGAAGTCGAGCATGTCGGTTAAATCGTCGACAGTGGCTACAAAGTGGGTGGTGGGTGGGCTTTGAATTTCTTCATCGTCTGTGCCCCAACCTTGCTGACCGCAGTCCGGCCAGGGCTCTCCTGATAAAGAGAGAGACTTCAGTGTCTTCAGGATATCGCCGAAAGGCGAGTGCTGAAAGATGTCTGCGGCAGTGAACTCCATGATCATCGCCCAATCGGATTCGATTGGCAGGGGCGCAGAGGGTTTGGAGTCCGGCTCCTTGGAGTCACGACTCTCGCAGAGTACGGGGCTGGTGTTCAGCTCAATCGCCGTTGGGATCGTAGCCCCCGAGGTGGCGTCCAACCGCCCATCCTCGATCAGCGCAGTTGGCTCCGAATTAAGGGTCAAAGCTGATGCGGGTGCGGCCTTCAGGGCACTGTTCGGCGGTAGAGCTAGATCATGCTCGTCGGGACAGTGCGGCGCGCTCGGCAATGGCTTGAATCCGTCGAAGATCAAGTCCCCGCGGACGTCAGCCGTGTAGTTTAAACTTCCAAATCTGACCTAACGGCCAGGGGCGTAGCTTTCGATCTGCTCCAGACGGCCAAGTGAATTGGCCCGCAGTGCGAAGCCGCCGAAGACGAAGATCTGTCCGGGGAGGAAGGTCTCACCCTAGACTGCATCGCTATTGATGATCGTGGGAGCCATCGAGCCTGACGGCGACGACACAGAGGAACTCTCAATGAAAGTACCAATGTCGGTGTCAAAACCGGTGGATCTCGGGTAGGGGGTCCCGAACTGTGCGTCTAGGCCAGATGGTAACAGGAGGCAAGGGACACGGAGTTTTACCCAGGTTCGGGCCCTCTCGATGGAGGTAAAACCCCACGTCCTGCTTGATTAATATTGATGATATGGGTAGTACAAGAGTAGATCTACCACGAGATCAGAGAGGCTAAACCCTAGCAGCTAGCCTACGGTATGATTGTTGATGTGTATGTTGTCCTACGGACTAAAACCCTCTGGTTTATATAGACACCAGATAGGGTTAGGGTTACATAGAGTCGGTTACAATGGTAGGAGATCTGCATATCCGTATCGCCAAGCTTGCCTTCCACGCCAAGGAAAGTCCCTTCCGGACACAGGACGAAGTCTTCAATCTTATATCTTCATAGTCCAGGAGTCCGGCTGAAGGTATAGTTCGGCTATCCGAACACCCCCTAATCCAGGACTCCCTCAACTTGCTTGGCGGCGCAATGATCTGGACGGTGGTGAGAAACCATACAAAGCGGCGACGGCTAGGGTAGACGTCTGCCTAACTATATAGTTCGGGCCGGGTAGGTCGTGGGAGTAAACCCCACGTCCGAGTCATCACGATCTAAAAGAATCGGAAACGGTTCAGTAATTAACGCGTCCGTTAATTATTAATTAGTGACTCATTAATTTTTCCCGAGCAGCAAAAATATAGACAACGTGCATAGCTCTGTCCTCGGCTCGGCTCAATCACGCAACCCGCGGCGCATCGTGGCGAGGCAAGCGAGGAGGAGGAGTGCGCGTGTAGGTCTCCTCTTCTCATGCTCATACAAGTGGTAGAAGAGTTCACCTTATAAAGAGGTGCAACTCTCTCTCAACTTATAAGGTGGGACTAAACTTTAGCCTCACTCACTCCACTCACATGTGTGCATGAATGGGGCCAAGAGAATTTCAGAATTTTAGTTGGGCTTTGGGCCAAAGGCTTACTAGCAAAATTTCAACAGGAGGCAGGTGATACTAGTTCAAGCATATATGCAATAGAGGCATACTCTATACCTATTAAGTAGACAATGACATTCAAAACAATTCTCCTAATAACCTTGTCAATCTATTCTAAAGAAAAACAACATTGCCACGAGAAACAACATGATCGCGTCCATATGCAAACGGTGTCAGTGGGCAAAAAGAGGTGCAATTTACTCTATTTGAAGTCAATTGCTCCTCCACTGTTATAAAATGTACTGTAGGCGTGAATATCCTGACAGTAGATAGCATTGACAATAGCCGAAAAAACAGGAAATTTCGGGACACTTACATAAGTATTGACACGCCATGATCGGCGACTGCACCTACCTCTCCGGTCCGCCGGGCCTCTATCTTGGCTGTGTTTGCTTGAAGTGTGTTGTGCTCACATCCAAGGATGGCATTGGTTGCTCCTTCATGTAATTGGTTGCTCTGTACCATATTTGCGACGGAGGTTCCCTCGGTCCCTTTTTGGTGTGAGTCCTTTCTTTTGAATTCTGCTCAGTACTCAGATGACTGATGACATGCTCTACTGAGAATTCACGTCTATGATATTTTAGAGTAGTAGCAAAGTTCCACCAGGAAGGAGGGAGTTTCATGATTTTCATCCGCGAGAAATTTTCCCTGTAAGTTACACTTATGAAGCTTCAGCTCCTTAATGATGCACAGTATGTCACGAGCCTATTGCAATACGGGGCGGTTTTCGATCATTCTGTAATCATGGAACTACTTCATGGCATACATCTCACTTTCAATATCGGTTGCATCGAATTTAGATTCGAGCGCTTCCAACAAGTCCTTGACAACCCACGTATGTAAATATGTGGCAACTAACTTATCTCTGATCACACTTAGAACGGCTCCGACAAGTATGACGGTGCCTCCCAGAATGCCTACTCCTGGCCAGGAGCAATCATTCCTCCTAGAATAACATGGGAGACCCCGAACACGCTTATCGCTCTGAGCCATAAGGTAGTTTTGGTCTGTCTACGGTTAAAGTATGTCCTCATAATCGGGGCCGGTCCCAATGCTGCGGCAAAGGCTTGAATAAAAAATTGCCTACAAATTTTAGGTGTAGGATTGTTGAGTATATTAGCAATTTTTTTATTAAATTAATCCAAAAATAATCCATGAGCAAGACCTTGACACTACTAAGCACATACCGATATTGGATCACCTAAGTACGTACTAGGCACATAGTAGACACATCTATGTATAACGCTAGTACAACTAAAATAGTAGACACAACTATTGTATACCCTCCGGGACGAAGCCGCAGCGGCGGCGGCGCCAGCGTTCTCCTGATCGGTGGTCTTCTTGTTAGCGTTGAGCTTCTTGGCAACGAGTCTCTCGGCGTCGGTGAACATGGTGATGATGAAGGCGACGCGGGCCTAGACAAAGTAGTCGATGTAGACGAATGGTGGCGAGCAGTCGCGTAGGAGACGCTCCACAAAAACCTAGTCGCCCCTCTCTCGTACATGATCTCAAGAGGCAGGGTTTCAAAGGCCTGCTCTCCCGTACAACAGTATATGCGGCAAAAATTAAATGCAAGCTCACGGATGACATGGGTTTGAGCTCACCTATGCTCATTCACGAAACACAGCACTTACATGAGGCGTGAAGGCGGCAGAGGGGGAGCGCGACGGAACCACTTCTCTTGTCAAGCTTCAATAGCATGTGGAAGAGAATTTTTTATAAAGAGATCCAACTCCTCCTTCACTAGCGGGTGGTATTAAAGTTTCCACCACCCTTTCTTTTTTTGAGAGACAACATGTAATTTGGGAGGCAAGGAATCAAGGACGAGTATATATACATCACTCCACTCCTATAAACTGCAGATGCCCACAACAACCTGAGTGGATATACGTACGTGAGATATACAAAAATGGCGGAGCACGGCCAGGGAGTGGAGGAGGGCCGCCGGAAAGCGGCCAGGAAGTGCTGGAAGGCGACGAAGAAGGCGGTGATCAAGGACACGTGGGTGCCGCTGTTGACGCTGCCGTGGAAATGCGCGTTAAACTGTCTATGCTGCAGTTGCAGGCAGGCCGGGATAGAGGCGTCCCGCTGGGTGTGGCAGTGCGTCCAGTGCTGGACGCCGCTCAGCCTCACCGTCCTCTTGCTCTGGCTCCTCTACCGCCCCGACCGCTTCCACCCCACCGTCGACTCCGCCTCCCTCGCCTCCCTGGACCTCAACGGCAACTCCCTCCGGTACAACCTCACCGTCGACCTCAGCTGCCGAAACTCCAACAGACTGAGCATCAGCTACCTCGACGTGGGTGCCAGCGCCTCCTACAACGGCACCAGCCTTGGTCTGGCCGGGAACTCGCTCCCGGGTTCCTTCCGGCAGGGACCCAAGAACACGACGGTGCTGCACGCGGTTTTCCAGGGCATGGTCATGGTGGCTGACGTGCAAGTGCAAGAGGGGTTGGCCAAGGAGCTGGAGAGGGAGCGGGGCTCTGGGGCGATGCATGTGAGGGTGCGCGTGGATCTCACCATCATGTACAAGGTGATTGTGAAGGAGATCTTCTTCAACAGCTATGAGTGCTACCTACCATTCACCCCGCTGCCGAATGCCGTCTTCCTCAGCAACAGCGCGCCGTGCTTCCGCGTTTGACGGCTTCGGTTTTCCCTACTCGCATCATATATCCCAATGGAGAGGACCTCGGTTTTATGCAACGAGTCTGTTAGAAATGTGTTAAAGTAGTAGTATCTGAGCGTCCTTGTTCAGGTTCGATTTGTTTCCTTTAAGCGTCCTCCGTTTTATTAGTTAGATTAGTTTGCTACTACTAGTTGCAGTATGTGTCCTCAGCTCTTCTTCCTTCTGTATCCCCATTGTATCTCTGGCATGTGATTTGTGAGCTAGGTTGGTCCTCATAAGCATTTTGTGTTTTATTCCCTCGTTGCTTGAATTCTTGCCGTCTGGTGGGGCCGCCTGGCCCATGTCTAGCTCCCTTGGCCCTCTTCCCATGATTTTCTCTGATTTTTCGTGATTTATTTGGGCTCCGGAAAAATATTGTCTTTCATGCACTTATTGTTCGCACTTTTCTCTAGTTTTCCAGCAATTCCCCCTCCTTCGTTTCAACATATAAGATTAACAACAAATGGCATTAGGATGGTGTGATAAGTTGCAAAACGTGGATAATTATGGGCAATTCATAATAAGAAGTAGTGATTCAAAATGGGTGCATCATCCTCGTAACCCTCAGTCAAGCCACTTATTCCATATTTGTCCTCTGGTACAAACAACATCGATTGCAATTGCATCCCATGAACCATCCTGAACTTGCTCAGTTCCCGGTCCGACTAGATTTTGTACTAATGGAAGCACGTCTTCTTGTGTGCATTCTGGACCGAGAATAGATATTCCACCTGCTGTGTGAGTTACTTATGTAGCAAACTTTTGCCTGCAGGAAGAAAAAATGTAGACACACCAAAATTGTCACAGAAAACAGTTTAGTTGAGTTCGAACGAACACGTCAAAAAAGTTCTTATGTCGTGAACTTGCTTAGTTTCTCCGCTCGCGCTTTTACCTTGGTTAGGATTATGTCATCCTTCATGAGCTGTAAGAGCCTTGGGTGGCTCGCCATCGCCTGTGACTCCTCTTTGAAGGTTGTGGGTGTTTGGTTTGTCTTCGGCCTAACCTGCGGAGGTTCCAGTAGGTAGACCATGGGCGACACCTGGGCCACTATGATGGTGTTGGGTAGTTCACTGTCCAGCAGGGTGTTTGCTGCAATTTTGGCCTTTGGTCCCTGTAGCTTCATCATCGTTTAGGCGTAGTTTGAATCACCATGCGCTATGCCAAGAGCAATCTCCCGAGTAGGGCGTTGTAGACCATCTCAGAGTATATGACTTAGAAAGTGCCCAATTCTCATCTGAAGTTCTTCCCTTCACCGAATAACACTGGTAGTGTGATCTGTCCGAGGGGCGCATACGACATCCCTGAGATGACCGCCTGAAATGGCTTCGAACTCTGCTCGATCTCCTCCTTTCGGATTTGCATTTCGTTTAGGGTCTAGGTCGTATGATGCTCAGGGAGCTTCCTCTATAGATGAGCAACTTGTGTACCTTCATGCTTTCGATGATGGGCCAAGTCACCAATGGTAATCACCAGGGACAAGGAAACCTGACGGGTAGCAACCGCTGCTTGCTTACTCTGAGATGTATAGCCTAAAAAACCAGCTAGGTCCGCAATTGCAAGGGTTTGCAGCAAGTGACAAATAATACCAAAGTGAGAAAGTAAGGTATCAAGCCATGAAGGTGTACAAGGTTCTTGCACCAATGATAAGGTCAGCAACACAAATAAAACTTTATTTCTGCCCCCAACATTACCAACAAGGGTTTCAACCTTGCTAGCCTTTTTTTGCTGTACAAGATTTGAAACGATAATGTGAATGCTTTCATGTTTGCTATCACATGCATCTTAGTTTCATAGATTCAGTGAATGAGTTTATCTATGCTACTTTTCATGCTTTAGGTTAACTAGGCACCTAATCACATGCATGCATGGACAAGAAAATAACCGTCTGAAGACTGTCAGTGCAACACAAAATTCAATGAACTTTACTGTACAATGTTGGTCCAAATGCCGATTGGCTCATTAACTGAAGTGGCCAATATGTTTAGTAAAGTCTCTCCTTTTTAGGCTGAATACGTAGAGAACACTTGTGGATGCACGTGAATAACACAGGCATCAATGGTTGGGCGGTACGAGGACAAGAGATAAGATGGAATCATATACGTTGTTCAAGGCGCAAGCACGCGCATCAAGCTGTGCATGGCAGACAACATGTGACATCCCATGACCATCCAGTTGGGCGAAACAAAACAAAAACCTCTGATGTCATGCTGGTGGCTGACCAGTGACGTCGCGGTCTTCAAGGCTCAGCTTTCCTAGTGATGCGAGAGAGGCAACATCTACCACTACTACCTCCATCCAGGAGTGAGAATCCAAAAAACTTCCAATACTACTTCAGGTTTGGCATCCTTATTCTAGCATGCTGATTCTAGTTAGCTAGGCACTCACCATATACATACCCAGCTAGCTTATTACTGCAGCAATGTGGGAACTTAATTTCTGTCAGGTTAAGTGTCAAAACTACGTATGCATTTCTAACAGGGGAAGCTAGCAAGTTGAGCATAGCCAGGTAGCTAGTTTTCTTTAATTTATTTCCTGTGTGCTTAGTCTGTTGTGATTAACTAGCTCATCGTTTTGTCTGAGGTGAAATTGTCGACGGGGAGGTGAGTCTGCCGTGTTTTGAATTGCACTTATGTAATTATGCCACAGTTGAACTCCATCGGAAAGGGTCCACACCATGCATGCACCATCATCGTCGTCATGGATAATATCTCATGAATCCATGCATAATATCTCATTCTAGGCAACTACTAGGAAGTTACGAGCATGCATGCATGGATCAGCCGACCGGCTGCAATCGCTTGCTTTATTTACTGACATTAGTTAGTCTAGAGCTAGCTAAAAAAATTACATACTTTGATTCAAATTAACAGATATTTATTTTGTCTTATAAAAACAGAGATTTATATTGTGCAGGCCACCTTCACTGTGGGCAGTCATGCGTGTGTGTGTGTTTAACTTACTGATTGGTAATCGTAAGTTACAGAGAGAAATTGAACCAGTTGTGCCTGCACAAAAAAGCTTTAAACCTGTTCTGATATCAAATAGTTACATATTAAATGGTCAATGATTTTACTTAAATGTGATTGTTATACAATATGTTTTTTGTGTGCAAAGTTTGTTTTTGAATCACTGATTGATCGACGAAATTATGATGTCAAACAGTTACTCACCATCTGGTCGATGAAATTGCTTAAACTTGATTGTCAAACGATAGATCTATATTTTGAATCTTCTATTTGTATCATCTATTAAATTTATTTATCAGCACTGTTGACCATTGCAACCCACTAATATTCAAAAGTTGATCTTTCATGTTCTTGCATCGGATACTTTAGCACTATATAGAATATGATACCGGTCGCATGGCAAAAGCCCGTGAAGATATGCCGGCTAACGCTTGCGATTGAAATTCTCAAGAGTTCTTTTTTAGTTTTACACATCCGAACAGCCTTGTTCTCATGCCTTCTGCACAGTGCTCTTTTCATAATGTGAGTATATTTTTTGTCTCCCACTGCAACGCACGGGCATGTTTCCTAGTCTATTCTAAAGAAAAACAGCATTACCATGAGAAAGAACATGATCGGATCCATATGCAAACTGTGTCAGTGGGGAAAAAGAGGTACAATTTACTCTATTTGAAGTGAATTGGTCCTCCACTGTGATAAAATGTACTGTAGGTGTGAATATCCTTACAGTAGCCGGAAAAACAGGAAAATTCGGGACACTTTCATAAGCATTGACACGCCATGACCAGTGACTGCACCTACCTCTCTAGTCTGCCGGGCCTCTATCTTGACTGTGATTGCTTGAAGTGTATTCTTCTCACAGACGAGAATGGCATCAGCTGCTCCTTCATGTAGTTGGTTGCCCTCTACCATATTTGCGACGGAGGTTCCCTAGTCCCCTTTTCGGTGTGAGTCATTTGCTCTTGAATTCTACTCAACACTCTCAGATGATCGATGACATGCTCTACTGAGAATTCACGTCTCTGATATTTCAGAGTAGTAGCAAAGTTCCTCCAGGAAGGTGGGAGTTTCATGATCATGCCTCCGCGAGAAATTTGCCCGATAACTTACACTTATGAAGCTTGAGCTCCTTAATGATACACAGTATCTCAAGAGCCTACTACAATACGGGGCGGTTTTCGATCATCCTCTAATCATAGAACTACTTCATGGCATACATCTCACTTTCAGTATTGGTGTCGTTGAATAATTCGAGTACTTCCAACAAGTCCTTGGCAATCCACGTATGTAAATATGTGGCAACTAACTTATCTCTGGTCACACATAGAACGGCTCCTACAAGGATGATGGTGCCTCCCGAAATGCCTTCTCCCCGCAAGGAGCAATTGTTCCTCCTAGAGTAACACGCACGACCCAAAACACGTTCATCGCTCTCAGTCATAAGGTAGTTTTGGTCTGCCTACGCTTAAAGTATGTCCTCATAATCGGGGCCGGTTCCAGTGCTGATCACCTAAGCACATACTAGGCACATAGCGGACACATCTATGTATAACGCTAGTACAACTAAAATAGTAGACACAACTATTGTATACCCTCCGGGACGAAGCCGCGGCGGCGGTGGCGCCAGCGTTCTCCTCGCACTAGTAGAAAACAGGGCTTTGGTTGGAGCCTGGCCAGCCCATTAGTCCCAGTTCAGTCAAGAACCGGGACCTATGGGGGGCATACGTCCTGGTTCATGCGCCCAGGGGCCTGGCCGCGCCTCGGGAGGCATTTGTCCCGGTTCATGTGGACCCATTTGTCCCGGTTCTAGGCACGAACCGGGACCAATGGTCCTCGCTCCTGGACCACAGCCATTGGTCTCGGTTCGTGCTTAGAACTGGGACATAAGGGTGGCCTTTAGTCCCAGTTTCAGCCACGAACCGGGAGCAATGAGGTGGCTATATATACCCCATCGCCGCAGCAGAGCACTCCACAGTGCTCTGTTTTTTCTGGCCGGCGAGGGGAGAGCTTAATTTGTGGTGCTCTAGCTCACCTCCTATGCACATGAGGTGTTCGATGAAATGCCCGAGCCACACTAGTTAAGCTTTCTCCTCTCGAAGCTCGACCTCGAAGCTCCATTTTCCCCGAGATTTGTCTAGGGTTAGCGGTTTGTCACGTCATGTCTCCGTCTTCACCGCCGTCAATCGCCCGCGCTGATCTCGTCGCCGGCACCATCGTGGTGAGCCTCTTGTTCTTATCTTCTTTCTGAAAGGAAAAAAATTCTTACTTTAGATAGATACTTGTCTAATTTTCTTACTTTTATTCTTGCTTGTTATTATATAGTGCGATGGTTTTGGTATCCGCCCCCGTCGGCCCTCGTTCTGGCTATGATTCGGATGTGGTATATATTATCTTTTATAACTATTTGGTTCATTTATTATTTATGAAAATTATGCCGACCAACGTGACATAGATTTTTTTTATCTAGGAGGTAGTTGAATCGGAAATTCCAACCGACACTATTGTCGAGAGGTTAAATTTAGTTGAATAAGAAAACAATTACTTGAAGGAAAAAAATAAAAAAAATTAAGGAGGAGAAGATGATATTGGAGTTGCATGTTGCGGATGTCGTCGATGATCACAAGATCAACATGGATGCAATGCGGTTGAAGATTAGAAAGATTAGAAAATATGTCGTTCATACCGAGGCATGGTATCATTATACCGTTGGATGAATTATTGCCTTGGTTGTGATTATGATCGCATTTGTTGTTGCATTGAAAGGTTTTACATAGTTTCAATGTATGGAGAGCTATATGTTGTTCAATGAGAACTATGTATGTACTATGGTTTAAACGATGAAGATTATCCATGGTTACGGTGCAACAAGCAAAGGACACAAGCGAAGAAAAAGTGAAGACTTTCTCCGCACAACTATTATGATGATGCCTTTGATCTAGAATATCACTGCAGTTACATGTGAAGAAATAAAATGCCTTTTGTAACAGATGAATTTTTGTCTGAAACCCTGATACTTCGAAAGAGATTGTCCACTTTGTACATGAAGTGCATCCAGTTTTTGCCGTAACCCTCTCAACTTTTTTGCACATGCTATGTGGGTGAAATGATGATACCATGCCAACTTTCAACCTTTTCAGTATTCAATTGAAATGCTTTTGAATTACAGGGTCTTATAGCTCAAAAAATCAGTAAATGCATGAAAAATAACAAATGAAGTCACAAAGGGTTGAAAATTGCTGATGTGGCTTTGAATGGTGCATTTATAACACACAAAAAAGTCTGGAGTTCAAATAAGTTCAAAAAAATGAAATCCCTTTGTAACAGATGAGTTTTTGTGTGAACCCATGATACTTTGAAAGAGATTGTCCGTTTTGTACACGAAGTGCATCTAGTTTTTGCCGTAACCCTCTCAACTTTTTTGCACATGCTATGTGGGTGAAATGATGATACCATGCCAACTTTCAACCTTTTCAGAGTTCATTTGAAATGCTTTTGAATTTCAGGGTCTTATAGCTCAAAGAAATCAGCAAATGCATGAAAAATAACAAATGAAGTCAGAACGGGTTGAAAATTCATGATATGGCTTTGAATGGTGCATTTTGAACACACAAAAAGTATGGAGTTCAAATAAGTTCAAAAAAATGAAATCCCTTTGTAACAGATGAGTTTTTGTCTGAAACCCTGATACTTCGAAAGAGATTATTCCTTTTGCATACGAAGTGCATCTAGTTTTTATCGTAACCCTCTCAGCCTTTTTGCACATGCTATGTGGGTGAAATGATGATACCATGCCAACTTTCAACCTTTTCAGAGTTCATTTGAAATGCTTTTGAATTTCGGGGTCTTATAGCTTAAAAAAATTAGCAAATGCATGAAAAATAACGAATGAAGTCAGAACGGGTTGAAAATTGATGATATGGCTTTGAATGGTGCATTTTGAACACACAAAAAGTCTAGAGTTCAAATAAGTTCAAAAAAATGAAATCCCTTTGTATCAGATGAGTTTTTGTGTGAAACCCTCACTAGTAGAAAACAGGGCTTTGGTCCAGGCCGGGTCAGCCCATTAGTCCCGGTTCAGTCTAGAACCGGGACCAATGTGGGCATTGGTCCCGGTTCGTGAGCCCAGGGGGCCGGCCGGGCCACGTGGGCCATTGGTCCCGGTTCGTCTGGACCTTTTGGTCCCGGTTGGTGGGACGAACCAGGACCAATGGGCCTCGCTCCTGGCCCACCACCATTGGTCCCGGTTGGTGGCTTGAACCGGGACCAAAGGCTCCCCTTTAGTCCCGGTTCATGCCACCAATCGGGACCAATGAGGTGCCTATATATACCCCCTCGCGCAAGAGCAGAGCACAGTGCTCTGTTTTTTCTGGCCGAGGGGGAGAGGGCTTTGTGGTGCTCTAGCTCACCTCCTATGCACATGAGGTGTTCGATGGAATGCCCGAGCCACACTACTTCAGCTTTCTCCTCTCGAAGCTCGACCTCCAAGCTCCATTTTACTCGAGATTTGTCTAGATTTAGCGGTCCGTCACGCCCCGTCCCCGTCTTCACCGCCGTCGATCACCCGCGCCGATCTCATCACCGACACCACCGTGGTGAGCCTCTTGTTCTTATCTTCTTTCTGAAAGGAAAAATATTCTTACTTGTATGTTTAGATAGATACTTGTATCATTTTCTTACATTTATTATTGCATCTTATATAGTGCGATGGTTTTGGTATCCACCCCCGTCGGCCCTCGTCCTGTCTATGATTCGCATGTGGTATGTATATTATCTTTGTAACTATTGGTTCATTTATTGTTTATGAAAATTATGCCGACCAACGTGACATAGATTGTATTTATCTAGGATGTATGTGAATCGAAAATGCCAACCGACCCTATTGTCGAGAGGTTAAATTTAGTTGAAGAAGAAAACAATTTGTTGAAGGAAAAAATAAAAAAAATTGAGGAGGAGAAGATGATATTGGAGTTGCATGTTGCGGATGTCGTCGATGATCAGAAGATCAAGATAGATGCAATGCGCTTGAAGATTAGAAAGATTAGAAAATATTCCATTCATACCGAGGCTTGGTATCATTATGCCGTTGGATCAATTGTTACCTTGGTTGCGATTATGATCGCATTTGTTTTCGCATTGAAATGTTTTACATAGTTTCAATGTATGGTTTAATTAATTAGATGCTTTGGAGAGCTATATGTTGTTAGATGAGAACTATGTATGCACTTTGCTTTTAATGTGATGATGAACTTCTATTAATTTGGACACTTAATTATATATAATGCACGCAGATGAACCGGCAATGGATGTACGGTGACAGACACACCCGCGAGTACATTAAGGGCGTGCATGAGTTTCTCGATGCGGCTGAGGCAAACAAGCAGAATGGTTTTATGTGTTGTCCATGCACTGAATGTGGGAATACGAGGTCTTACTCTAACCGGAAAATCCTTCACTCCCACCTGCTTTACAAGGGTTTCATGCCACACTATAATGTTTGGACGAGGCACGGAGAAATAGGGGTTATGATGGAAGACGGCGAAGAAGAAGAGTACGACGACAACTATGTGCCCCCTGAATACGGTGATGCTGCAACGGGGGGAGCTGGTGAAGATCAAGAGGAACCAGACGATGTGCCCAATGATGCTGCCACGGGTGAAGCTGCTGAAGATCAAGAGGAACCAGACGATGTGCCCGATGATGATGATCTCCGCCGGGTCATTGTCGATGCAAGGACGCAATGCATTAGTCAAAAGGAGAAGCTGAAGTTCGATCACATGTTAGAGGATCACAAAAAAGGGTTATATCCCAATTGCGAAGATGGCAACACAAAGCTCGGTACCGTACTGGAATTGCTGCAGTGGAAGGCAGAGAATGCTGTGGCTGACAAAGGATTTGAGAAGCTACTGAAAATATTGAAGAAGAAGCTTCCAAAGGATAATGAATTGCCCGACAGTACATACGCAGCAAAGAAGGTCGTATGCCCTCTAGGATTGGAGGTGGAGAAGATACATGCATGCCCTAATGACTGCATCCTCTACCGCGGTGCATACAAGGATCTGAACGCATGCCCGGTATGCGGTGCATTGCGGTATAAGATCAGACGAGATGACCCTGGTGATGTTGACGGCGAGCCCCCCAGGAAGAGGGTTCCTGCGAAGGTGATGTGGTATGCTCCTATAATACCATGGTTGAAACGTCTGTTCAAAAACGAAGAGCATGCCAAGTTGATGCGATGGCACAGTGAGAACCGAAAAAAATATGGGAAGTTGAGAGCACCCGCTGACGGGTCGCAGTGGAGAAAAATCGAGAGAAAGTACTGGGATGAGTTTGCAAAGGACCCAAGGAATGTATGGTTTGCTTTAAGCGTGGATGGCATTAATCCTTTCGGGGAGCAGAGCAGAAATCACAGCACCTGGCCCGTGACTCTATGTATGTATAACCTTCCTCCTTGGATGTGCATGAAGCAGAAGTTCATTATGATGCCAGTTCTCATCCAAGGCCCTAAGCAACCAGGCAGCGACATTGATGTGTACCTAAGGCCATTAGTTGAAGAACTTTTACAGCTTTGGAATGGAAACGGTGTACGTACGTGGGATGAGCACAGACAGGAGGAATTTAACCTTAAGGCGTTGCTGTTCGTGACCATCAACGATTGGCCCGCTCTCAGTAACCTTTCAGGACAGACAAACAAAGGATACCACGCATGCACGCACTGTTTATATGACACTGAAAGTATATACTTGGACAAATGCAGGAAGAATGTGTACCTGGGCCATCGTCGATTTCTTCCGACCAACCATCAATGTCGAAAGCAAGGCAAGCATTTCAAAGACGAGGCAGATCACCGGAAGAAGCCCGCCATGTGCACCGGTGATCACGTGCTTGCTATGGTCAATGATTTACACTACGTAATCTTTGGAAAGGGTCCCGGTGGACTAGCTGTTCCGAATGACGCTGAGGGACACGCACCCATGTGGAAGAAGAAATCTATATTTTGGGACCTACCCTACTGGAAAGACCTAGAGGTCCGCTCCTCAATCGACGTGATGCACGTGACGAAGAACCTTTGCGTGAACCTGCTAGGCTTCTTGGGCGTGTATGGGAAGACAAAAGATACACCTGAGGCACGGGAGGACCTGCAACGTTTGCACGAAAAAGACGGCATGCCTCCGAAGAAGTATAAAGGTCCTGCCAGCTACGCTCTTACGAAAGAAGAGAAAGAAATCTTCTTTGAATGCCTGCTTAGTATGAAGGTCACGACTGGCTTCTCGTCGAATATAAAGGGAATAATAAATATGCCAGAGAAAAAGTTTCAGAACCTAAAGTCTCATGACTGCCACGTGATTATGACACAACTACTTCCGGTTGCATTGAGGGGGCTTCTACCGGAAAACGTCCGATTAGCCATTGTGAAGCTATGTGCATTCCTCAATGCAATCTCTCAGAAGGTGATCGATCCAGAAATCGTACCAAGGCTAAGGAGTGATGTGGCACAATGTCTTGTCAGTTTCGAGCTGGTGTTCCCACCATCCTTCTTCAATATCATGACACACGTCCTAGTTCATCTAGTCGACGAGATTGTCATCCTGGGGCCCGTATTTCTACACAATATGTTCCCCTTTGAGAGGTTCATGGGAGTCCTAAAGAAATATGTCCGTTACCGTGCTAGGCCAGAAGGAAGCATCTCCATGGGCCATCAAACAGAGGATGTTATCGGGTTTTGTGTTGAGTTCATTCCTGGCCTTAACAAGATAGGTCTCCCTAAATCGCGGTATGAGGGGAGACTGACTGGAAAAGGCACTCTTGGAAGAGACTCAATAATATGCAGGGACGGATATTCTTGGTCTCAAGCACACTACACAGTTCTACAGAACTCTACCTTGGTGACCCCGTATGTCGATGAACACAAGAACAGTCTGTGCTCCAAACACCCGGAGCAGTGCGACAACTGGATTACATGTGAACACATCAGGACTTTCAGCAGTTGGTTGGAAACACGTCTCAGAGGTGACAACACTGTTTGTGATGAGTTGTACTTGTTGTCCAGGGGACCATCTTTGACTCTATTGACTTATAAAGGATACGAGATAAATGGGAATACATTTTACACGATCTCCCAAGATCAAAAGAGCACCAACCAAAACAGCGGTATCCGCTTTGATGCAGCAACCGAGAGCGGAAAGGATACATATTATGGTTACATATGAAGGAAATATGCCCTAGAGGCAATAATAAAGTTATTATTTATTTCCTTATTTCATGATAAATGTTTATTATTCATGCTAGAATTGTATTAACCGGAAACATAATACATGTGTGAATACATAGACAAACAAAGTGTCACTAGTATGCCTCTACTTGACTAGCTCGTTAATCAAAGATGGTTATGTTTCCTAACCATGGACAAAAGAGTTGTTATTTGATTAACGGGATCACATCATTAGATGAATGATCTGATTGACATGACCCATTCCATTAGCTTAGCACCCGATCGTTTAGTATGTTGCTATTGCTTTCTTCATGACTTATACATGTTCCTATGACTATGAGATTATGCAACTCCCGTTTGTCGGAGGAACACTTTGTGTGCAACCAAACGTCACAACGTAAATGGGTGATTATAAAGGTGCTCTACAGGTGTCTCCAAAGGTAGATGTTGGGTTGGCGTATTTCGAGATTAGGATTTGTCACTCCGATTGTCGGAGAGGTATCTCTGGGCCCTCTCGGTAATGCACATCACATAAGCCTTGCAAGCATTACAACTAATAAGTTAGTTGTGAGATGATGTATTACGGAACGAGTAAAGAGACTTGCCGGTAACGAGATTGAACTAGGTATTGGATACCGAAGATCGAATCTCGGGCAAGTAACATACCGATGACAAAGGGAACAACGTATGTTGTTATGCGGTCTGACCGATAAAGATCTTCGTAGAATATGTAGGAGCCAATATGGGCATCCAGGTCCCGCTATTGGTTATTGACCGGAGACGTGTCTCGGTCATGTCTACATTGTTCTCGAACCGTAGGGTCCGCACGCTTAAGGTTTCGATGACAATTATATTATGAGTTTATGAGTTTTGATGTACCGAAGGAGTTCGGAGTCCCGGATGAGATCGGGGACATGACGAGGAGTCTCGAAATGGTCGAGACGTAAAGATCGATATATTGGACGACTATATTCGGACATCGGAAAGGTTCCGAGTGATTCGGGTATTTTTCGAAGTACCGGGTAGTTACGGGAGAAGCAATGGGCCTTGATGGGCTTTAGTGGGAAGAGGAGAAAGGGCCTGCTGCGCCCCCCCTCCCTTCTAGTCCGAATTGGACTAGGGAAAAGGGGGCCGTCCACCTTTCCTTCTCCTCCACTTCCTTCTCCCTTCCTCCCCTCTTGGTGGACTCCTACTAGGACTTGGAGTCCTAGTAGGACTCCACATCCTGGCCGCACCAAGCCTTGGCCGGCCTCCTCCTCCTCCATCCTTTATATACAGGGGCAGGGGGCACCCCATAGACACAGAAGTTGATCCACGTGATCGTTCCTTAGCCGTGCGCGGTGCCCCCTGCCACCATATTCCACCTCGGTCATATCGTTGTAGTGCTTAGGCGAAGCCCTGCGTCGGTAGAACATCATCATCGTCACCACGCCGTTGTGCTGACGGAACTCATCCCCGAAGCTTTGCTGGATCGGAGCCCGGAGAGCGTCATCGAGCTGTACGTGTGCTAAGAACTCGGAGGTGCCGGAGTAACGGTGCTTGGATCGGTTGGATCGGGAACACGTACGACTACTTCCTCTATGTTGCGTCAATGCTTCCGATGTTGATCTACAAGGGTACGTAGATCAAACTCTCCCCTTTCGTTGCTATGCATCACCATGATCTTGCGTGTGCATAGGAATTTTTTTGAAATTACTACGAAACCCAACAGTGGTATCAGAGCCTAGGTTTTATAGTTTGATGTTATATGCACGAGTAGAACACAAGTGAGTTGTGGGCGATATAAGTCATACTGCCTACCAGCATGTCATACTTTGGTTCGGCGGTATTGTTGGATGAAGCGGCCCGGACCGACATTACGCGTACGCTTACGCGAGACCGGTTCTCCCGACATGCTTTGCACATAGGTGGCTTGCGGGTGACTGTTTCTCCAACTTTAGTTGAACCGAGTGTGGCTACGCCCGGTCCTTGCGAAGGTTAAAACGGCATCAACTTGACAAACTATCATTGTGGTTTTGATGCGTAGGTAAGATTGGTTCTTGCTTAAGCCCGTAGCAGCCACGTAAAACTTGCAACAACAAAGTAGAGGACGTCTAACTTGTTTTTGCAGGGCATGTTGTGATGTGATATGGTCAAGACATGATGCTAAATTTTATTGTATGAGATGATCATGTTTTGTAACCGAGTTATCGGCAACTGGCAGGAGCCATTTGGTTGTCGCTTTATTGTATGCAATGCAATCGCGATGTAATGCTTTACTTTATCACTAAGCGGTAGTGATAGTCATGGAAGCATAAGATTGGCGAGACGACAACGATGCTACGATAGAGATCAAGGTGTCGCGCCGGTGAAGATGGTGATCATGACGGTGCTTCGGAGATGGAAATCACAAGCACAAGATGATGATGGCCATATCATATCACTTATATTGATTGCATTTGATGTTTATCTTTTATGCATCTTATCTTGCTTTGATTGACGGTAGCATTATAAGATGATCTCTCACTAATTATCAAGAAGTGTTCTCCCTGAGTATGCACCGTTGCGAAAGTTCTTCGTGCTGAGACACCACGTGATGATCGGGTGTGATAGGCTCTACGTTCAAATACAACGGGTGCAAAATAGTTGCACACGCGGAATACTTAGGTTATACTTGACGAGCCAAGCATATACAGATATGGCCTCGGAACACGGAGACCGAAAGGTAGAGCGTGAATCATATAGTAGATATGATCAACATAGTGATGTTCACCAATGAAACTACTCCATCTCACGTGATGATCGGACATGGTTTAGTTGATTTGGATCACGTGATCACTTAGAGGATTAGAGAGATGTCTATCTAAGTGGGAGTTCTTAAGTAATATGATTAATTGAACTTTAATTTATCCTGAACTTAGTCCTCGTAGTATTAGCATATCTATGTTGTAGATCAATAGCTCGCGTTGTTGCTTTCATATGTTTATTTTGATATGATCCTAGAGAAAAATTGTGTTGAAAGATTTTAGTAGCAATGATGCGGATTGGATTTGTGATCTGAGGTTTATCCTCATTGCTGCACAGAAGAATTATGTCCTTGATGCACCGCTAGGTGACAGACCTATTGCAGGAGCAGATGCAGACGTTATGAACGTTTGGCTAGCTCAATATGATGACTACTTGATAGTTTAGTGCACCATGCTTAACAGCTTAGAATCGGGACTTCAAAGACGTTTTGAACGTCATGGACCATATGAGATGTTCCAGGAGTTGAAGTTAATATTTCAAGCAAATACCCGAGTTGAGAGATATGAAGTCTCCAACAAATAGCTAAAAGATGGAGGAGAATCGCTCAACTAGTGAGCATGTGCTCAGATTGTCTGGGTACTACAATCGCTTGAATCAAGTGGGAGTTAATCTTCCAGATAAAATAGTGATTGACAGAATTCTCTAGTCACCATCACCAAGTTAGTAGAACTTTGTGATGAACTATAATATGCAAGGGATGACAAAAGTAATTCCCAAGCTCTTCGTGATGCTGAAATCGACGAAGGTAGAAATCAAGAAAAACATCAAGTGTTGGTGGTTAACAAGACCACTAGTTTCAAGAAAAGGGCAAAGGAAAGAAGGGGAACTTCAAGAAGAACAGCAAGCAAGTTGCTGCTCAAGTGAAGAAGCCCAAGTCTGGTCCTAAGCCTGAGACTAAGTGCTTCTATTGCAAAGGGACTGGTCACTGGAAGCGGAACTACCCCAAGTGATTGGCGGATAAGAAGGATGGCAAAGTGAACATAAGTATATTTGATATACATGTTATTGATGTGTACTTTACTAGTGTTTATAGCAACCCCTAAGTAGTTGATACTAGTTCAGTTGCTAAGATTAGTGACTCGAAACGGGAGTTGCAGAATAAACAGAGACTAGTTAAGGGTGAAGTGACGATGTGTGTTGGAAGTGGTTCCAAGATTGATATGATCATCATCGCACACTCCCTATAATTTCGGGATTAGTGTAGAACCTAAATAAGTGTTATTTGGTGTTTGCGTTGAGCATGAATATGATTTGATCATGTTTATTGTAATACGGTTATTCATTTAAGTAAGAGAATAAATTGTTGTTCTGTTTACATGAATAAAACCTTATATGGTTACACACCCAACGAAAATAGTTCGTTGGATCTTGATAGTAGTGATACACATAATCATAATATTGAAACCAAAAGATGCAAAGTTAATAATGATAGTGCAACTTATTTGTGGCACTGCCGTTTAGGTCATATTGGTGTAAAGCGCATGAAGAAACTCCATGCTGATGGGCTTTTGGAATCACTTGATTATGAATCAGTTGATGCTTGTGAACCATGCCTCATGGGCAAGATGACTAAGACTCCGTTCTTCGGAACAATAGAGTGAGCAACAGATTTGTTGGAAATCATACATACTGATGTATGTGGTCTGATGAATATTGAGGCTCGCGACAGGTATCATTGTTTTCTGATCTTCACAGATGATTTGAGCAGATATGAGTATATCTACTTGATGAAACATAAGTCTGAAACATTTGAAAAGTTCAAAGAATTTCAGAGTGAAGTGAAAAATCATCGTAACAAGAAAATAAAGTTTCTACGATCTGATCGTAGAGAAGAGTATTTGAGTTACGAGTTTGGCCTTCAGTTAAAAACAA
Organism: Triticum urartu; assembly: GCF_056163025.1. Classification (NCBI taxonomy): domain Eukaryota; kingdom Viridiplantae; phylum Streptophyta; class Magnoliopsida; order Poales; family Poaceae; genus Triticum; species Triticum urartu. The sequence continues at coordinate 1,053,493 of NC_141879.1, forward strand.
TGTGAAATAGTTTCACTACTCACGCCACCTGGAACACCACAATGTAATGGTGTGTCCGAACGTCATAACCGTACTTTATTAGATATGGTGCGATCTATGATGTCTCTTACCTATCTACCACTATCGTTTTGGGGTTATGCATTAGAGACAGCTGCATTCACGTTAAATAGGGCACCATCTAAATCCGTTGAGATGACACCATATGAACTATGGTTTGGCAAGAAACCTAAGCTGTCGTTTCTTAAAGTTTGAGGTTGCAATGCTTATGTGAAAAAGTTTCAACCTGATAAGCTCGAACTCAAATCGGAGAAGTGCATCTTCATAGGATACCCAAAAGAAAAATGTTGGGTACACCTTCTATCACAGATCCGAAGGCAAGATGTCCGTTGCTGAGAATGGATCCTTTCTAGAGAAGGAGTTTCTCTCGAAAGAAGTGAGTGGGAGGAAAGTAGAAAACTTGATAAGGTAATTGTACCTTCTCCCTTATTGGAAAGTAGTTCATCACAAAAAAATCTGTTCTTGTGACTACTACACTAATTAGTGAGGAAGCTAATGATGATGATCATCTAACTTCAGATCAAGTTACTACCGAATCTCATAGGTAAACCAGAATGAGATCCGCACCAGAGTGGTACGGTAATCCTGTTCTGAAAGTCATGTTACTAAACCATGACGAACTTGCGAACTATGAGGAAGCGATGATGAGCCCAGATTCCGCGAAATGGTTTGAGGCCATGAAATCTGAGATATGATCCATGTATGAGAACAAAGTTTGGACTTTGGTTGACTTGCGCGATGATCGGCAAGCAATTGAGAATAAATGGATCTTCAAGAGGAAGACGGACGCTGATAGTAGTGTTACTATCTACAAAGCTAGAATTGTCGCAAAAAGGTTTTCGACAAGTTCAAGGTGTTGACTACGATGAGAGTTTCTCACTCGTATCTATGCTTGAGTCTGTCCGAATCATATTAGTAATTGCCGCATTTTCTGAAATCTGGCAAATGGATAAACAAAACTGCATTCCTTAATGGATTTATTAAAGAAGAGTTGTATATGATGCAACCAGAAGGTTTTGTCAATCTGAAAGGTGCTAACAAAATGTGCAAGCTCCAGCGATCCATCTGTGGACTGGTGCAAGCATCTCAGAGTTGGAATATACGCTTTGATGAGTTGATCAAAGCATATAGTTTTATACGGACTTGCAGTGAAGCCTGTACTTACAAGAAAGTGAGTGGGAGCACTACAGCATTTCTGATAAGTATATGTGAATGACATATTGTTGATCAGAAATAATGTAGAATTATTCTGTAAAGCATAAAGGAGTGTTTGAAAGGAGTTTTTCAAAGAAAGACTTTGGTGAAGCTGCTTACATATTGAGCTTCAAGATCTATAGAGATAGATCAAGACGCTTGATAAGTTTTTTCAATGAGTACATACCTTGACAAGATTTTGAAGTAGTTCAAAATGGAGCAGTCAAAGAAAGAGTTCTTGCCTGTATTACAAGGTGTGAAGTTGAGTAAGACTCAAAGCCCGACCACGGTAGAAGATAGAACAAGAATGAAAGTCATTCCCTATGCCTTGGCCATAGGTTCTATAAAGTATGTCATGCTGTGTACCAGATCTATTGTATACCCTGCACTGATTTGGCAAGGGAGTACAATAGTGATCTAGGAGTAGATCACTGGACAGCGGTCAGAATTATCCTTAGTGAAATAAGGATATGTTTCTCGATTATGGACGTGACAAAAGGTTCGTCATAAAAGGATTACGTCGATGCAAGTTTTTGACACTGATCCAGATGATTCTAAGTCTCAATCTGGATACATATTGAAAGTGGGAGCAATTAGCTAGAGTAGCTCCATGCAGAGCATTGTAGACATAGAATTTTGCAAAATACATACGGATCTGAATTTGGCAGGCCCGTTGACTAAATTTTTCTCACAAGCAAAACATGATCACTCTTTGGGTGTTAATCACATAGCGATGTGAACTAGATTATTGAATCTAGTAAACCCTTTGGGTGTTAGTCACATGGAGATGTGAACCAATCACATAAAGATGTGAACTATTGGTGTTAATCACATAGCGATGTGAACTAGATTATTGACTCTAGTGCAAGTGGGAGACTGAAGGAAATATGCCCTAGAGGCAATAATAAAGTTATTATTTATTTCCTTATATCATGATAAATGTTTATTATTCATGCTAGAATTGTATTAACCGAAAACATAATACATGTGTGAATACATAGACAAACAGAGTGTCACTAGTATGCCTCTACTTGACTAGCTCGTTAATCAAAGATGGTTATGTTTCCTAACCATGGATAAAAGAGTTGTTATTTGATTAACGGGATCACATCATTAGATGAATGATCTGATTGACATGACCCATTCCATTAGCTTAGCACCCGATCGTTTAGTATGTTGCTATTGCTTTCTTCATGACTTATACATGTTCCTATGACTATGAGATTATGCAACTCCCGTTTGCCGGAGGAACACTTTGTGTGCTACCAAACGTCACAACGTAACTGGGTGATTATAAAGGAGCTCTACAGGTGTCTCCAAAGGTACATGTTGGGTTGGCGTATTTCGAGATTAGGATTTGTCACTCCGATTGCCGGAGAGGTATCTCTGGGCCCTCTCGGTAATGCACATCACATAAGCCTTGCAAGCATTGTAACTAATGAGTTAGTTGCGAGATGATGTACTACAGAACGAGTAAAGAGACTTGCCGGTAACGAGATTGAACTAGGTATTGGATACCGATGATCGAATCTCGGGCAAGTAACATACCGATGACAAAGGAACAACGTATGTTGTTATGCGGTCTGACCGATAAAGATCTTCGTATAATATGTAGGAGCCAATATGGGCATCCAGGTCCCGCTATTGGTTATTGACCGGAGATATGTCTCAGTCATGTCTACATTGTTCTCGAACTGTAGGGTCCGCACGCTTAACGTTACGATGACAGTTATTATGAGTTTATACATTTTGATGTACCGAAGTTAGTTCGGAGTCCCGGATGTGATCACGGACATGACGAGGAGTCTCGAAATGGTCGAGACATAAAGATTGATATATTGGACGACTATATTCGGACACCGGAAGGGTTCCGGAGAAGTTTCGGATAAAACCGGAGCACCGGGGGGTTACCGGAACCCCCCGGGGGGTTAATGGGCCTTATGGGCCTAATGTGGAGAAGAGGAAGGGGCTGCCAGGGCAGGCCACGCGCCCCCTCTCCCCCTAGTCCGAATTGGACAAGGAGGGAGGGGCGGCGCCCCCCCTTTCCTATTCTCCCTCCACCTCTACTAGTTGGACAAGGAACGGGAGGGGAGTCCTACTCCCGGTAGGAGTAGGACTCCTCCTGCGCGCCTCCATAGGGCCGGCCGCACCCCCCCCCTTGGATCCTTTATATACGGGGGCAAGGGGCGCCTCTAGACACAGAAGTTGATCCACGTGATCGTTCCTTAGCCGTGTGCGGTGCCCCCTGCCACCATATTCCACCTCGGTCATATCGTTGTAGTGCTTAGGCGAAGCCCTGCGTCGGTAGAACATGATCATCGTCACCACGCCGTTGTGCTGACGGAACTCATCCCCGAAGCTTTGCTGGATCGGAGCCCGGGGAGCATCATCGAGCTGTACGTGTGCTAAGAACTCGGAGGTGCCGGAGTAACGGTGCTTGGATTGGCCGGATCGGAAAGACGTACGACTACTTCCTCTATGTTGCGTAAACGCTTCCGCTGTTGATCTATAAGGGTACGTAGATCACACTCTCCCCTCTCATTGCTATGCATCACCATGATCTTGTGTGTGCGTAGGAAAATTTTTGAAATTACTACGTTCCCCAAAACCCACGAGGGTGGGGGGCGCGCCCACCCCCCTAGGGCGCGCCCCTCCTACCTCGTGGCCCCCCCTTCGGTCCACCGACGTGCTTCTTTCACCCATATATACCTACGTATCCTAAAACTTCCAGAAGAGAGATTAGATCGGGATTTCCGCCGCCAGAAGCCTCCGTAGCCACCGAAAACCAATCTAGACCCGTTCCGGCACCCTGCTGGAGGGGGCAATCCTTCCTCGGTGGCCATCTTCATCATCCCGGTGCTCTCCATGATGAGGAGGGAGTAGTTCTCCCTCAGGGCTGAGGGTATGTACCAGTAGCTATGTGTTTGATCTCTCTCTCTCTCGTGTTCTTGAGGTGATACGATCTTGATGTATCGCGAGCTTTGCTATTATATTTGGATCCTATGATGTTTCTTCCCCCCTCTACTCTCTTGTAATGAATTGAGTTTCCCCTTTGAAGTTATCTTATCGGATTGATTCTTTTATAGATTTGAGAACACTTGATGTATGTCTTGCCGTGCATATCTGTGGTGACAATGGGATACCACGTGATTCACTTGATGTATGTTTTGGTGATCAACTTGCGGGTTCCGCCCATGAACCTATGCATAGGGGCTGGCACACGTTTTCGTCGTGATTCTCCGGTAGAAACTTTGGGGCACTCTTTGAGGTCCTTTGTGTTGGTTGAATAGATGAATCTGAGATTGTGTGATGCAAATCGTATAATCATACCCACGGAAACTTGAGGTGACATTGGAGTATCTAGGTGACATTGCGTTTTTGGTTGATTTGTGTCTTAAGGTGTTATTCTGGTATGAACTCTAGGGCTGTTTGTGACACTTATAGGAATAGCCCAACGGATTGATTGGAAAGAATAACTTTGAGGTGGTTTCGTACCCTACCATAATCTCTTCGTTCGTTCTCCGCTATTAGTGACTTTGGAGTGACTCTTTGTTGCATGTTGAGGGATAGTTATGTGATCCAATTATGTTATCATTGTTGAGGGAACTTACACTAGTGAAAGTATGAACCCTGGGCCTTATTTCCACACATTGCAATACCGTTTACGCTCACTTTCATCATTTGTTACCTTGCTGTTTTTATATTTTCAGATTACAAAAACCTTTATCTACTATCCATATACCACTTGTATCACCATCTCTTTGCCGAACTAGTGCACCTATACAATTTACCATTGTATTGGGTGTGTTGGGGACACAAGAGACTCTTTGTTATTTGGTTGCAGGGTTGCTTGAGAGAGACCATCTTCATCCTACGCCTCCTACGGATTGATAAACCTTAGGTCATCCACTTGAGGGAAATTTGCTACTGTCCTACAAACCTCTGCACTTGGAGGCCCAACAACGTCTACAAGAAGAAGGTTGTGTAGTAGACATCAAGCTCTTTTCTGGCGCCGTTGCCGGGGAGGTTAGCGCTTGAAGGTATATCTTTAGATCTTGCAATCGAGTCTTTTAGTTTCTTGTTTTATCACTAGTTCAGTTTATAAAAGAAAACTATAAAAAAATGGAATTGAGTTTTTCTCATACGCTTCACCTTTTTAATATCTTTCGTAAGTATGATGGAAAGGATAATTGTGCTCAAGTGCTAGAAGACAAAATCTATAAAATGTTTGGCACTAAATATGTGAATGATGAGCATGATTGCAATATGTTAGTACGAATTCTTTGAATATTCATGATACTAATGATGATTGCACTAGTTATAATGAAAATGTCTCCTATAAACATGTCAATTTTTGTGGAGTGCATTGGGTTTGTACGCACACACCAAATAGGGAAGATAGATATTGCAAGAGACATAAGTACTTAGAAACTAAACTGTTGCAAGAAAGGCTAGATGAATGTGCTGAAAATTTAAATTTTATTGGCCATACTTGTGAGCTTTGCAATGAACATGATCATTTCAATACCCAATGCAAATTGTTTCATGATCGTATCATGTCCAATAATTGTGATGACTCGATTTCCCTTGCACATCATAATGAACTTAGTTTTCTTATGGGTTACAAAGAAATGAAACGTATAACTAATTATCTTCCAAAATTTGCCCGTTATAAACTTCTTGGATTTGATCTAGAGGAAATTTATATGTATTGTGTGGTGAATTGTATTGAAAATCCTTATATTTCCAAGTACATAAAGAAAAGAAAACAAATAGAAGATGAAGAGAATACTAATGAAAGGGAAGAGACTTCCCAATATCCTCCTATTATTTCTTATGATGAATCAGGTAACAAGGAGGAGCCTCCTATTCAACCAATATCATTAATAAGGAGCTCCAAAAAGAAGATTGAACCCACACATGATGTGGTGAAGAAGAAGAAAAGAAAAAGGAAGAGAGGTAAAAAGATATCTCCCCCAAATAATGATGCTCCTATTACTATCGTGCCTCATGAAAATATAATTGTGGAAGATAATGATACTTCTTATGATCTTGAAAATCTTTTTGGCACTTGCTTGGAAGAACGTGATAATTGCTATACTATTGTTGCTATTCATACTATTGATGATGGAAGTGATTATGCTTATGATACGAAAAGGCCCAATCTTGGGGATGCTATGTTTGATGAGGATGACATATTTGAGAATATATTTTCTGAAATTAATGTTTGTCCCAAGCTTGGGGATGCTACGTTTAATGAATATGATATTTTAAGTCTCCCAAGTTTTGATATGCAAATTTATAATGATGATAGCATGCCTCCTACCTATGATGATTATTGTGATGATACTTATGCTATAAAAAGTAGTGATTATATTTATAAAACTTGTCATGATTATGATTATCCCTTCTCAGAATATTACTCTTTTAATGTGGAAACAATTTATAGTATTCGAGTCTCTTATGATGCTCCCACTATTCCGAATGAGAAGAATTTTGCTTATGTGGAGAGTAATAAAATTTATATGCTTGTAGATCATGAAAAGAATGCTTTATGTGATAGTTATATTGTTGAATTCATTCATGATGCTACTGAAAATTATTATGAGGAAGGAACATATGCTTGTAGGAATTGCAATAATATCAAGTTTCCTCTCTATGTGCTTAAAGTTTTGAAGTTATGCTTGTTTTGCCCTCCTATGCTAGTTGATTATTGTTCCCATTAGTTGTTTGCTCACAAAATCCCTATGCATAGGAAGTGGGTTAGACTTAAATGTGCTAGTCATATTCTTCATGAAGCTCTCATTATGTTTCAATTCTTATCCTTTATGTGAGCATCGTTGAAATCATCATGCCTAGCTAGGGGCGTTAAACGATAGCGCTTGTTGGGAGGCAACCCAATTTTATTTTCGTTCCTTGATTTTTGTTCCTGTTTAGTAATAAATAATTCATCTAGCCTCTGTTTAGATGTGGTTTTTGAAGGAAATATGCCCTAGAGGCAATAATAAAGTTATTATTTATTTCCTTATATCATGATAAATGTTTATTATTCATGCTAGAATTGTATTAACCGGAAACATAATACATGTGTGAATACATAGACAAACAGAGTGTCACTAGTATGCCTCTACTTGACTAGCTCGTTAATCAAAGATGGTTATGTTTCCTAACCATGAACAAAGACTTGTTATTTGATTAACGAGGTCACATCATTAGTTGAATGATCTGATTGACATGACCCATTCCATTAGCTTAGCACCCGATCGTTTAGTATGTTGCTATTGCTTTCTTCATGACTTATACATGTTCCTATGACTATGAGATTATGCAACTCCCGTTTGCCGGAGGAACACTTTGTGTGCTACCAAACGTCACAACGTAACTGGGTGATTATAAAGGAGCTCTACAGGTGTCTCTAATGGTAGATATTGGGCTGGCGTATTTCGAGATTAGGATTTGTCACTCCGATTGTCGGAGAGGTATCTCTGGGCCCTCTCGCTAATGCACATCACATAAGCCTTGCAAGCATTGCAACTAATGAGTTAGTTGCGGGATGATGTATTACGGAACGAGAAAAGAGACTTGCCAGTAACGAGATTGAACTAGGTATTGGATACCAACGATCGAATCTCGGGCAAGTAACATACCGATGACAAAGGGAACAACGTATGTTGTTATGCGGTCTGACCGATAAAGATCTTCGTAGAATATGTAGGAGCCAATATGGGCATCCAGGTCCCGCTATTGGTTATTGACCGGAGATGTGTCTCGGTCATGTCTACATTGTTCTCGAACCGTAGGGTCCGCACGCTTAACGTTACGATGACAGTTATTATGAGTTTATGCATTTTGATGTACCGAAGGTTGTTTGGAGTCCCGGATGTGATCACGGACATGACGAGGAGTCTCGAAATGGTCGAGACATAAAGATTGATATATTGGAAGCCTATGTTTGGATATCGGAAGTGTTCCGGGTGAAATCGGGATTTTACCGGAGTACCGGGAGGTTACCGGAACCCCCCGGGAACCATATGGGCCTTAGTGGGCTTTAGTGGAAAGGTGAAAGGGGCAGCCCAAGGTGGCTGCGCGCCTCCCCCCTTCCCCTAGTCCTATTAGGACTAGGAGAGGTGGCCGGCCCCCCTTCTCTCTCTCCCCACTTGAGGATTCCTATTCCAACTAGGATTGGGGGGGAGTCCTACTCCCGGTAGGAGTAGGACTCCTCCTGGCGCGCCCCAAGGCTGGCCGCACCTCTCCCCCCTTGCTCCTCTATATACAGGGGCAGGGGGCACCTCTAGACACACAATTGATCCCCGTGATCGTTCCATAGCCGTGTGCGGTGCCCCCTGTCACCATATTCCACCTCGATTATATTGTAGCGGTGCTTAGGCGAAGCCCTGCGACGGTAGAACATCAAGATCGTCACCACGCCGTCGTGCTGACGGAACTCTTCCCCGACGCTTTGCTGGATCGGAGCCCGGGGATCGTCATCGAGCTGTACGTGTGCTAAGAACTCGGAGGTGCCTGAGTAACGGTGCTTGGATCGGTCGGATCGGGAAAACGTACGACTACTTCCTCTACGTTGTGTGATCGCTTCCGCAGTCGGTCTACGTTGGTACGTAGACAACACTCTCCCCTCTCGTTGCTATGCATCACCATGATCTTGCGTGTGCGTAGGAAAAATTTTGAAATTACTACGTTCCCCAACAATATGTGTTTTGCTTGGACCGTAATTTTATTTCATTATGTTTTGCTTGCTGTTTGAATAAAATACCAAGATCTGAAATTCTTAAATGTTAGTGAGTCTTCACATAGTTGCATAATTATTCGACTATTCATTGATCTTCACTTATATCTTTCGGAGTAGTTTGTCATTTGCTCTAGTGCTTCACTTATATCTTTTAGAGCATGGTTAGTTTTATTTTGAAGAAATAGATGAACTCTCATGATTCACTTAGATTATTTTGAGAGTCTTAAACAGCATGGTAATTTGCTTAAAATCCTAATATGCTAGGTATTCAAGATTAGTAAAATTTTCTTATGAGTGTTTTGAATACTAAGAGAAGTTTGATGCTTGATGATTGTTTTGAGATATGGAGGTAATAATATCAAAGTCGTGCTAGTTGAGTAGCTGTGAAATTGAGAAACGCTTCTGTTGAATTTTGCAAGTCCCGTAGCATGCACGTATGGTAAACATTGTGTAACAAATTTGAAACATGAGGTGTTATTTGATTGTCTTCCTTATGAGTGGCGGTCGGGGACGAGCGATGGTCTTTTCCTACCAATCTATCCCCCTAGGAGCATGCGCGTAGTGCCGAGGTTTTTTATGACTTGTAGACTTTTGCAATAAGTATGTGAGTTCTTTATGACTAATGTTGAGTCCGTGTATTATACGCACTCTCACCCTTCCATCCTTGCTAGCCTCTTCGGTACCGTGCATTGCCCTTTCTCACATTGAGAGTTGGTGCAAACTTTGCCGGTGCATCCAAACCCCATGATATGATACGCTCTTTCACACTTAAACCTCCTTATATCTTCCTCAAAACAGCCACCATACCTACCTATTACGGCATTTCCATAGCCATTCCGAGATATATTGCCATGCAACTTTCCACGTTCCGTTTATTATGACACGCATCATCATTGTCATATTGCTTTGCATGATCATGTAGTTGACATAGTATTTGTGGCAAAGCCACCGTTCATAATTCATACATGTCACACTTGATTCATCGCAATCTCGATACACCGCCGGAGGCATTCATATAGAGTCATACTTTGTTCTAGTATCGAGTTGTAATCATTGAGTTGTAAATAAATAAAAGTGTGATGATCATCATTATTAGAGCATTGTCCCAAGTGAGGAATAGATAAAAAAGAGAAAGGCCATAAAAAAGAGAAAGGCCATAAAAAAGAGAAGGCCCAAAAAATGAGAAAAAAAGAGAGAAGGGACAATGTTACTATCCTTTTACCACACTTGTGCTTCAAAGTAGCACCATGATCTTCATAGTAGAGAGTCTCTTGTTTTGTCACTTTCATATACTAGTGGGAATTTTTCATTATAGAACTTGGCTTGTATATTCCAACAATGGGCCTCCTCAAGTGCCCTAGGTCTTCGTGAGCAAGCAAGTTGGATGCACACCCACTTAGTTTCTTTTGTTGAGCTTTCATACATTTATAGCTCTAGTGCATCCGTTGCATGGCAATCCCTACTCCTTGCATTAACATCAATCGATGGGCATCTCCATAGCCCATTGATTAGCCTCGTTGATGTGAGACTATCTCCTTTTTTGTCTTCTCCACATAACCCCCCTCATTATATTCTATTCCACCCATAGTGCCATATCCATGGCTCGCGCTCATGTATTGCGTGAAACTTTATGAGTTTGAGATTACTAAAGTATGAAACAATTGCTTGGCTTGTCATCGGGGTTGTGCATGATGAGAGCACTCTTGTGTGACGAAAATGAAACATGACTAAACTATATGATTTTGTAGGGATGAACTTTCTTTGGCCATGTTATTTTGAGAAGACAAAATTGCTTAGTTAGTATGCTTGAAGTATTATCATTTTTTATGTCAATATGAACTTTTGTCTTGAATCTTTCGGATCTGAATATTCATACCACAATTAAGAAGAATTACATTGGAATTATGCCAAGTAGCACTCCGCATCAAAAATTCTGTTTTTATCATTTACCTACTCGAGGATGAGCAGGAATTAAGCTTGGGGATGCTTGATACGTCTCCAACGTATCTATAATTTTTGATTGCTCCATGCTATGTTATCTACTGTTTTGGGCAATATTGGGATTTATTATCCACTTTTATATTGATTTTGGGACTAACCTATTAACCGGAGGCCCAGCCCAGAATTGCTGTTTTTTTGCCTATTTTAGTGTTTCGAAGAAAAGGAATATCAAACGGGGTCGAAACGGAACGAAATCAACTAGAGAAGTTATTTATGGAAGGAAAGCTACTGGAAAATCTTGGAGTGCACGTCAGGAAAGAAGGGAGGTGCCCACGAGGGTGGGGCGCGCCCACCCCCCTAGGGCGCGCCCCCTGCCTCGTGTCCCCCCTTCGGTTCACCGAGGTGCTTCTTTCACCCATATATACCTACGTATCCTAAAACTTCCAGAAGAGAGATTAGATCGGGAGTTCTGCCGCCAGAAGCCTCCGTAGCCACCGAAAACCAATCTAGACCCGTTCTAGCACCCTGCCGGAGGGGGCAATCCTTCCCCGGTGGCCATCTTCATCATCCCGGTGCTCTCCATGATGAGGGGGGAGTAGTTCTCCCTCGGGGCTGATGGTATGTACCAGTAACTATGTGTTTGATCTCTCTCTCGTGTTCTTGAGGTGATACGATCTTGATGTATCGCGAGCTTTGCTATTATATTTGGATCCTATGATGTTTCTTCCCCCCTCTACTCTCTTGTAATGAATTGAGTTTCCCCTTTGAAGTTATCTTATCGGATTGAGTCTTTATAGATTTGAGAAAACTTGATGTATGTCTTGCCGTGCGTATCTGTGGTGACAATGGGATACCACGTGATTCACTTGATGTATGTTTTGGTGATCAACTTGCGGGTTCCGCCCATGAACCTATGCATAGGGGTTAGCACACGTTTTCGTCGTGATTCTCCGGTAGAAACTTTGGGGCACTCTTTGAGGTCCTTTGTGTTGGTTGAATAGATGAATCTGAGATTGTGTGATGCATATCGTATAATCATACCCACAGATACTTGAGGTGACATTGGAGTATCTAGGTGACATTACGGTTTTGGTTGATTTGTGTCTTAAGGTGTTATTCTAGTACGAACTCTAGGGCTGTTTGTGACACTTATAGGAATAGCCCAACGGATTGATTGGAAAGACTAACTTTGAGGTGGTTTCGTACCCTACCATAATCTCTTCGTTCGTTCTCCGTTATTAGTGACTTTGGAGTGACTCTTTGTTGCATGTTGAGGCATAGTTATGTGATCCAATTATGTTATCATTGTTGAGGGAACTTACACTAGTGAAAGTATGAACCCTAGGCCTTATTTCCACGCATTGCAATACCGTTTACGCTCACTTTTATCATTTGTTACCTTGCTGTTTTTATATTTTCAGATTACAAAAACCTTTATCTACTATCCATATACCAATTGTATCACCATCTCTTCGCCGAACTAGTGCACCTATACAATTTACCATTGTATTGGGTGTTTTGAGGACACAAGAGACTCTTTGTTATTTGGTTGCAGGGTTGCTTGAGAGAGACCATCTTCATCCTACGCCTCCTAAGGATTCATAAACCTTAGGTCATCCACTTGAGGGAAATTTGCTACTGTCCTACAAACCTCTGCACTTGGAGGCCCAACAACGTCTACAAGAAGAAGGTTGTGTAGTAGACATCACACGCCGTCGCTGTCCGTCGCCGTCGCCCATGCCCTGCCCCCGCGCGCCCGCCCGGATCCTCTGCACGCCGACGCCATCCGCCGCCCCTGCAGTCACCCTCGCCGGCCGGCCCCGCTGTGAGCCGCCGCCGCCCCGGCTCTCTTTTTTTCATTTTTTTCATATTTGTATTTTTTTCCATGTGTATATACTAGTAATTTGTAGAGATTATTATGAATAGTGACAGTACTAAATCATTAAGTTATGTAAATTACAGAGTAACAATTTTTTATATGAAGAATGCTTTAGGAAAACCCTTTACTTTTTTCTAAATTTTCTATTAGTACATTTCTTTAAAAAAAACAAGCAATACTACTTTATTGAACATTCTCTGATTTGGTTAGTGCATCAGATGTTAAGTTAGTGTGCATTTTAGGTTAGTTGAATTAGATGTATTTTAGTAAGTGTTTAATATAATTAGTTAGAAAAACATAATGGAACTAGTTAAACTAGTTTATTTTTAGTAAGTACTACTTTATTTCATTTATAGTAAGTGCTTAGTTGAACTAGTTGATTTAATAAAACTAGTTTATTTTACTATAGAAGTTGTTTATTTTTAGTAAGTGCTACTTTATTTTATTATAGTAAGTGCTTAGTTGAACTAGTTGATTTAATAAAACTAGTTTATTTTACTATAGAAGTTGTTTATTTTTAGTAAGTACTACTTTATTTTATTTATAGTAAGTGTTTAGTTGAACTAGTTGATTTAATAAAACTAGTTTATTTTACTATAGAAGTAGTTTATTATTAGTAACAAAATTAATAGCACTATTTTATTTTACTATGGAAGTAGTTTATATTTAGCAAGAAAATTAATATAACTAGTTTATTTTTTTAATTAAACGATATGTCCCTTTTTAGAAAGATAATTAAACGATATTTCAGGTTGACATTTAAGTCTGTCAGGTCTCCACCATATATGAGAGGGCGAAGAATCCTGACTGTTGTCGTGGGGGTAGCTTCTCCTTCGTTTCACGTGTGCTAGAAAATTTGGTGTAATGCACACAGGAACGAAAGGAGAAGCTACCATCACCGACGGTCGCAAATGTCAGAGAGTAATCAGTGAGGGAGAATCTCCACCATATATGAGAGGATAAAGAATCCCGACTGTTGTCATGGGGGTAGCTTCTCCTTCGTTCCCATGTGCTAGATAATTTGGTGTAATGCACTCGGGAACGAAAGGAGGAGCTACCATCACCGACGGTCGCAAATGTCAGAGAGGAATCAGTGAGGGAGTGTCTCCACCATATATGAGAGGAAGAAGAATCCCGACTGTTGTCGTGGGGGTAGCTTCTCCTTCGTTCCCGTGTGCTAGACAATTTGGTGTAATGTACTCGGGAATGAAAGGAGGAGCTACCATCACCGACGGTCACAAATGTCAGAGAGGAATCAGTGAGGGATCAGAGTCTCCACCATATATGAGAGGACGAAGAATCCCGACTGTTGTCGTGGGGGTAGCTTCTCCTTTGTTCCTGTGTGCTAGACAATTTGGTGTAATGCACACGGGAACGAAAGGAGGAGCTACCATCACCGACGGTCGCAAATGTTAGAGAGGAATCAGTGAGGGATCAGAGTCTCCACCATATATGAGAGGACGAAGAATCCCGACTGTTGTCGTGGGGGTAGCTTCTCCTTCGTTCCCGTGTGCTAGACAATTTGGTGTAATGCACTCGGGAATGAAAGGAGGGGCTACCATTGCCGGCGGTCGAATATATACACCACGTGGGCTGAGAGTTTTCAAGAAAAGACTCGACAGACCGATAGTCTACCCGTGATGAATAATAATGATCTAATTAATTTTTTGTAGTACACATATTTAATTTTACAAATTTAAACTTTGAATTATGAACATAGGATATGTCGTATTCGGATGACGAAAGTCTCCCGGGGGAGTGCGGCTGGTGCAACGACGACCGAGGTCTGTGCGACAGGCCTCACCTAGACGAAGATCGACGCTTTAGCATTAAGCTCCAGGAGACCTTCGATGTTGAAACGGTACGCAACGACGACAAGTGTTTTTTTCGTAATTAACTAAGCACGACTTCAACTATTTCAATGTGTAATTTTCATCTTCTACAATTTGACTAGCTTATCCCATGCCATGCAAGACGCTGTGTCTTGGAGAGGATGGGTTTTGAAGACCATGAAAGTTTATAAACAAAGAAAATTCACCTAAGGACCCATCATGGTATGGATTTTGAAGTAAATCTGTACAATTCTCAGAGCGTAACCCATTTTGGTTGCCCAAATTAGGAAGCACTTTGCAAGATGTATGTGTTTTGTGAGGATATACTTGTCACCATGGATCTTGGTGATCCTGACATCGAGCAAAACAATATGGACATTTGGGTCATTGTTGATATGCTTCCAATTCTACTACTATGTGAGTTTCTCAAACATAGTTATTAACTAATTTATATTGTTTATTTCAAAATAGTTGATAGCTTATTTCCATTGACAGCTTATTTTCATTCTTCAAACAATGTGCGGAAGATGGTAGACAAAACCCACTATACTGATGGCTCCAAATTAACTTATCAGAAGAAAAATCATTTGATCGCATTTTGTACTGGCCTTGAGAATTACAATACCTATTATGATACTCCTCCAAATTATGGTCAATACATGCCACTAGTGCACGTGTTGAGCTACAGTAACTTCTATGGAGATACCCTGGTAAGATTTTTTACTATTACGACATCCGTGCATCTTTTGCATATTTCTTAATCTAGTACATCATTGCTAACTACGAAGTTATTACTATGTTTTTCAACAGAAAACCCGATGGATTGTGTGCCTCATTTGATGTATCAGAATAGCCGCCTTGATGTTTTGAACATACAGCCAGGTCATCCTACGAATCTCATTTGTCCATACCAGATTTCTAAAACCGATGAACACATGGTAATCAAAGAATGGAAAAAATGTATGGATAGTCGTAAGGAGGTTCTTGGAAGCAAAAGGAAGCGAATCGCAAGAATTGGAGACAAGATGATCTCCATTCTCCATAATGGAGAGCCAGGACCTATATTGTTTTATGCTATTTTACCTTAAAGAGGGTATTTAGGTCCTACCTAATATTGATGATCATGTGCTAAGAACAATTAAGTAGGGTTGGTTCGATGACTATGAGGATGATGATCGTATGACTTGTTATTAATAACGAGTAGAAGTTGTATGATGATGATTAGTAGGACTTGTTATTATGATGATGCATGATACGAGCATGAAGAGTTATTATATATCAGTGGATGAAATGAAATGGATTAGATTGAAGTGAAGGCAACATGTGGTGCATGTCGAAAGTAGTACTAATCCAAACTTGATCAAGTTAGGATTAGTATTACTTTCAACATGCACCACATGTTGCCTTCACTTCAATCTAAGACATGTTTAGGCATTGCAGTAGCATTGGTAAACCAAGCATGGAGATGAGAGAGGACACTTCTCTCTATTAGCTAGCTAACACCCTAAATTAACCCCCTAAACCCACCCCTTTCGAAAAAAAAACAAAAACCTCAGCTCCTGCCAGCTCCTGACGCGTGGATGGCTTCTGGTCCCGGTTGGTGCTACCAACCGGGACCAATGGCCCTCCTGCATGGGCTCGCCGCAGCGGCCACATGGAGGCCCACCAGTCCCGGTTGGTATAAGAACTGGGACTAAAGGTATAGGGCTTTAGTACCGACCCTCTAGTCCCAGTTCCCCAACCGGGACAAATGGGCCTTATGAATCGGGACAAATGGCCCTTTTTCTACTAGTGTCGGTGGTATTCTTGTCAGCATCGAGCTTCTCGGCAGCGAGTCTCTTGGCGTCAGTGAACATGGTGACAAGGAAGGCGCCGCAGGTGTACACGAAGTAGTGGATGTAGACGAATGGTGGCGAGCAGTTGCATAGGAGATGTTCCACAAAACCTAATCGCCCCTCTGTCATACATGATCTCAAGAGGCGGGGTTACGGAGGCCGCTGCTCTCCTATACAACAGTGTACACGGTGGACATGTTTGGATCGCTGGTGTCAACTACTAGGAGTAGAACGATGGTGGGCAGTGTGCATGGAAGTAGAACAGATGCGATCTATTCTTGGGATGGACCCACATCTGAGTCGGCAACAACCCATGATCTGACGTCTTAGATCGTGTCTCATCTGTTAAGGACCCTATGTTTGAGATCAACTCTGCTCATTCATGAAACACGACGCACACACGAGGCGTGAGGGCGGCAGAGAGGGAGCGTGAGGGAACCACTTCTCTTCTCAAGCTCCAATAGCATGTGGAAGAGAATTTCTTATAAGGAGATCCAACTCTTCATTCACTAGCGGGGTGGTACTAAACTTGCCACCGCCCTTTTTTCGAGAAACAACTTCTCGGCACCTTTTTTTGAAAAGGAGGATAACCCCCGGCCTCTGCATTCGAAAGATGCATGTGGCCATATTATTAAAGCAGTTGCAGCAAAAAAATAAGGTATGGTATCCGAGTACAGCTCGGAAAAGGAGCAAAAAAAAGCTAAGAAAGATAAACATAGCCACAACCGGCAGGACAATAGGACATAGTAACTACACTCCTATCATATTATGTGACCGCCGTCCAAATAGGTTGAAGATAGCTCGTGCTACCATCTCCCATCGGTTGTACCCAGTAGCCAAATGTTCCCTGGAGTCCATAGGAGTGAGTAACAACCACGTACGGATCCATGTCGTAGCTCTTAAAATAACCTGCAATAAATGTAAAATAATTTGTCTGTTAAAAATTATATCGTTCCTGCAGTTTCATATAGCCCAAAGTAGTGCGCATATTCCAATCCGAGTACATGACGCCATACCAGGTTACACTCCAGTTAGCCACGTCCCATACAACACATCTATGCTAACTGGAGGAATAATGTTAAAGGCTATATGAATGGTTCGCCGAAGTAACTTCGTGAGAGGGCAATCTATGAAGAGGTGTTGTATTGTTTTGTCTTGATCACAAAAACAACAACGTGCACTACCTACCGATCGTTGCTTTAGAAGATTATCTTTGGTAAGGATCACTCGCTTATGCACAAACCACATGATTATTTTGATTCGCAAGGGAACATTAACTTTCCATATATGTATCGATCTAGGGATTGGGCCAGAATTAATGAGATCCAAGTACATGGATTTAACCGAGAACACTCCATTGCCCGTTAACTTCTAGCGAAAGGAGTCTGGTTGGTCTAAGAGTTGAACATCCATCAACCTCCACACCAACTGTAACCAGGAATTCAATCATTCCCCGACCAAAGATCTCCTGAACTGGATATTCAAATGCACCGTCTGTAATACTGTTGCCACTTAATCCTCCTTACATTGCACAATATTATATAAAGAGGGATACTGTAGGGCCAGGGGCATCTCTCCTAACCATGTATCCTCCCAAAACCTTGTTGTCATTCCGTCCCCAACAATGAATTTTACCCTATGAAAAAAGGTCTCTTTCGTTCTCATGACTCCCTTCCAAAATGGCGAATCATTAGGTCTTACGGTTACCTGAGCTGGGGTTTTAGAGTGTAAATATTTGTTCATTAAAATTTGTGCCCACATGCCATACGATTCTACGGATAGCCTATATAGCCATTTGCTTACCAGGCATTTATTTTTAATCTTGAGGTTCTCAATCCCAAGACCCCCCTGGTCTTTGGGTCAACAAATGATATCCCATCCTGCCAAGTGATATTTTTCCTTAAGCTCATCTGATTGCCAGAAAAAATGAGATCGATAGAAGTCTAGCCTCTTCCATACCCATTTAGATACCTCAAAGAAAGATAGAAGGAACATCGGCATACTAGTAGTACTGAGTTGATCAGCACTAGCCGACCTCCATACGACATAAGCTTACCCTTCTAGCAGTCTAGTCTTTTTTCAAATCCATCTTTGATGCATTTCCATTATTTGTTAGTTAGTTTTCGATGATGAATTGGTATACCCAGTTAGCTAAATGGTAGGGATCCCAGTTCACAGCCAAATAATTGTCCTCTGGTGGCAGCAACATCGATTGCAATTGCACCCCATGCACCATCCTGAACTTACTGAGTTCCCCGGGGATGCGAGGACGCTTTTGAGCACTTGGGGAGAGGTCCTGAGCTCCGACTAGTTTTTGTACGAATGGACGCACGTCTTCTTGTGTGCATTCTATGTTACTTATGTAGGAAACTTATGCGTGTAGGAAGAAAAAATGTAGACGCACCAAAATTGTTACAGAAAACAGATTAATTGAGTTTGAATGAAAACGTCAAAAAAGTTCTTATGTCTTGGACTTGCATAGTTTCTCGACTCGCGTTTTTACCTTGTTTAGGATTCTGTCATCCTTCATGAGTTGTAAGAGTCTTGGGCCGCTCGCGGTCGCCTGACTCCTCTTTGATGGTTGCGGGTGTCGTGTTTGTCTTCAGCCTAACCCACGGAGGTTCTGATAGGTAGACCATGGGCAACACCTCGGCCACTATGATGTCGTTCGGTAGTTTGCTGTGACTCCGGCCTTTGGTTCCTGTAGCATCATCCTCATGTAGGTGTAGTTTGGTAACCATCTTGAATTACATGACAAGAGTTGTTTCCCGAGGAGGGCGTTGTAGACCATCTCGAAGTACATGACTTTGAAAGTGCCCAATTATCATACGAAATTCTCCCCTTCACCGAAGAACACTTGTAGTGTGATCTGTCCAAGAGGTGCATAGGACATCCCTGGGATGACTGCCTGTAATGGCTACAAACTCTGCTCGATCTCCTCCTTTGGGATTTGCATTCAGTTTAGGATCTAGTTAGTGATGATGCTCAGAGAGCTGCCTCTGTAGATGAGCAACCTATGTGCCGCTGCTTGCTTGCTTTGAGGTGTATAGCCTAAAAACCAGCTAGGTCTGCAATTGCAAAGGTTTGCAGCAAGTGGCAAATAATCCCAAAGTGAGAGACTAAGGTATCAAGCCATGAAGGTGTACAAGGTTCTTGCACCATTGATAAGGACGGCAACACAAATAAAACTTTATTTCTGCCCCCAACATTACCAACAAAGGTTTCAACCTTGCTAGCCTTTCTTTGATGTACAAGATTTGAAAAGATAATGTGAATGCTTTCATGTTTGCTATCACATGCATCTTAGTTTCATAGATTAAGTGAATGAGTTTATCTATGCTACTTTTCATGCTTTAGGTTAACTAGGCACCTAATCACATGCATGCGTGGATAAGAAAATAACCGTCTGAAGACTGTTAGTGCAACACAAAATCCAACAAGCTTTACTGTACAATATTGGTCGAAATGCTGATTGGCTGCACTAACTGATGACCAATATGTTTAGTAAAGTGTCTCCTTTTTAGGCTGAATACATAGAGAACACTTGTGGATGCACGTGAATAACACATGCATCAATGGTTGGGCGGTACGAGGACAAGAGATAAGATGGAAGAACTTGTAAATTAAGATTCCAAGAACCATACGCACTTTTCTAGATGGGTCCAATGGAAACTAGTGTTTGCAGGATAGCAGGATTCAACCTAGTTTACTCCACTTGTGGATTATTACCGTTAAAAACTCAACGTGGCTTGATTAGTTTACTCCACAAGATACCATCAACCTATGAGATGAGATTATACCTAGTTTGTATCTAGCGCTGGTGGCAAGACCGGTCCTCAAGGCGCAAGCACGCGCAACAAGCTGTGCATGGCAGACAACATGTGACATCCTAAGACATCCAGTTGGGCGAAAAAAAACAAAAGCCTCTGATGTCATGCTGGTGGCTGACCAGTGACGTCGTGGTCTTCAAGGCCCAGCCTTCCCAGTCGACACACTGTCATGAGAGCATCTCCAAAGCGCACCCTCTACCCGTACGTAATAGATTGGGCCTTGTAGTCCGGATGAGTTTTGCCATCCAACGAGGGCTACTATCGGTCCGCCGAGTGGTCCGAACATACTTTTTTCCACCAACCAGAGAAAAACATGAGGGGGCTTTGTGGGAGTCCAGGCAGCAGCCCCGTAAGACTCCGACACCCCTAGTCCATAGGAAACCACACCAAAACCCCTTCCGGACCACGCACCTCCACCCTCCTCATTTTCTCTTCTTCTGTTTTTTTCTCTTGGATTTGCCATCCCTCCAGCACCCTGGCAGCCAAGTCACAACCTTGCCAGAACTGGACGTATCCGTCAACTCCAGCAGTACACCCGGGCCCCACCCCAGTTATCCTCCGCCACCGTTCCATACCTCTCCTCCGACCGCCACGTGAGGTACCATCCACTACTATGATACTCACCATGCCCAGTAACCATTCCATGAATTGTTGAATCTGAAATTTTGTGTCTCTTCTTCCTTGAAGCAATGGATTCGGATTTGGAGTACATACACGAGCACTATGTTGAGTTGTCTGATGGCTCGTCCAACAAGGAGGACTACACGGATAAGACCGCAATGATGCAAGTAGTCCTTGAAGGCATGGAGGGTGCGGAGGAGCATGTTCTCAATTTCAAGGGTTCCATCAAGGATAATCAAGTGCTCCGCTGCAATAGAGTGCATGACCATTTGACACTAATGGACAACTACTTTGCCTCTGATGCCCTCTCTGCTGACAATTTTTGTTGATGCTTTTGGATGCGCAAACATGTATTCGATCATTTATACCATGGTGTCTGGTTCTATGATGACTACTTCATCTTGAACAAGGACGCGGTGGAAGGATTGTAATCTCCGGTTACTAGAAATGCACTGCCGCCCTATGGATACTTGCATGGCATGACCATCGATTTGTGGGATGAGTACCTACGGATGTCTGAGATCACATACGGAGATGCCATGCTCAGGTTTGCAACTGCCGTGGTCGGGGTGTTTGGTCCTCAGTACCTGAGAGAACCAATTGTGGCAGATCCTCAGAGGATCTTGGCAATCTCAGAAGGAAGAGGGTGGCCAGGTAAGCTAGGATCTCTTGAGTGCATGTATTGCGAATGAAAGAACGGACCGAAAGCTTTATAAGGGTAATATCAGGGTCATGTTAAGAAGTCCACCATAACTCTTGAAGAAGTTGCATCACATGATCTTTGGATTGGGACGCTTTCTTTGGCAATTACCGGGTCTCGCAATGGCATCAATGTGCTGCAGTGATCACCATTGTTTGTGAGGCAAACTGAAGAAAAATCCCCCCTTGCCACTATACCGTCAATGGATATTAGTACAACATGGGTTACTATCTAGTTGTCGGTATTTATCATCCATCGGATACCTTTGTCAACATCATATCTAAACCAGTTGGCCACACAAAATCTCTCTTTGCATAAAGACAAGAAGCAACTAGAAAAGATGTCAAGAGGGCATTTGGAGTTGTGCAGGCCCGTTTAGCAGTTGTTCGTGGACTTGCTAAACAATGGGATCTGGAGACCTTGTGAGAGATGATGACATATCGAGAGGTAGTTGAATCGGAAATTCCGGCCGACACTATTGTCGAGAGGTTAAATTTAGTTGAATAAGAAAACAATTACTTGAAGGAAAAAATAAAAAATAAGGAGGAGGAGAAGATGATATTGGAGTTGCATGTTGCGGATGTCGTCGATGATCACAAGATCAAGATGGATGCAATGCGGTTGAAGATTAGAAAGATTAGAAAATATGCCATTCATACCAAGGCTTGGTATCATTATGCTGTTGGATCAATTATTGCCTTCGTTGAGATTATGATCGCATTTGTTGTTGCATTGAAAGGTTTTACATAGTTTCAATGTACGGTTTAACTAGATGCTCTGGAGAGCTATATGTTGTTCAATGAGAACTATGTATGTACTATGGTTTAAACGATGAAGATTATCCATGGTTACGGCGCAATAAGCAAAGGACGCAAGTGCAGAAAAAGTGAAGACTTTCTTTGCACAACTATTATGATGATGCCTTTGATCTAGAATATCACTGCAGTTACATGTGAAGAAATAAAATGCCTTTTGGAACAAATGAGTTTTTTTTCTGAAACCCTGATACTTCGAAAGAGATTATCCACTTTGTACACGAAGTGCATCCAGTTTTTGCCGTAACCCTCTCGACTTTTTTGCACATGCTATGTGGGTGAAATAATGATACCATGCCAACTTTCAACCTTTTCAGAGTTCATTTGAAATGCTTTTGAATTTTAGGGTCTTATAGCTCAAAAAATCAGTAAATGCATGAAAAATAACAAATGAAGTCAGAAAGGGTTGAAAATTGATGATGTGGCTTTGAATGGTGCATTTTGAACACACAAAAAGTCTAGAGTTCAAATAAGTTCAAAAAAATGAAATCCCTTTGTAACAGATGAGTTTTTGTCTGAAACCATGATACTTCGGAAGAGATTATCCGTTTTGTACACGAAGTGCATCTAGTTTTTGCCGTAACCCTCTCAACTTTTTTGCACATGCTATATGGGTGAAATGATGATACCATGCCAACTTTGAACCTTTTCAGAGTTCATTTGAAATGCTTTTGAATTTCAGGGTCTTATAGCTCAAAGAAATCAGCAAATGCATGAAAAATAACAAATGAAGTCAGAACGGGTTGAAAATTGATGATATGGCTTTGAATGGTGCATTTTGAACACACAAAATGTCTGAAGTTCAAATAAGTTCAAAAAAATGAAATCCCTTTGTAACAGATGAGTTTCTGTCTGAAACCCTGATACTTCGAAAGAGATTATCCGTTTTGCATATGAAGTGCATCTAGTTTTTAATGTAACCCTCTCAGCCTTTTTGCACATGCTATGTGGGTGAAATGATGATACCATGCCAACTTTCAACCTTTTCAGAGTTCATTTGAAATGCTTTCGAATTTCAGGGTCTTATAGCTCAAAAAATCAGTAAATGCATGAAAATTAACAAATGAAGTCAGAAAGGGTTGAAAATTGATGTTGTGGCTTTCAATGCTGCATTTTGATCACACAAAATGTCTGGAGTTCAAATAAGTTCAAAAAATGAAATCCCTTTGTAACACATGAGTTTTCGTTCGAAACCCTGATACTTCGAAAGAGATTGTCCATTTTGTACACGAAGTGCATCCCATTTTGTCCGTAACCCTCTCAACTTTTTAGCACATGCTATGTGGGTGAAATGATGATACCATGCCAATTTTCAACCTCTTCAGAGTTCATCTGAAGTGCTTTTCAATTTCTGGGTCATTTAGCTCAAAGAATGAACTAATATTAAAAAGAATGATCTGGAAAAGTTTTATGAAACTATAATTGCAAAAATAAAAAACTAAAAGAATGAACTAGAAAACTTTAATGAAACTCTAATAGCAAAAGGAATCAACTAAAAAGTTTTATAAACCTCTAGTATTGTTGAAGGTAAAATTATATAAAATTTATGCAACTAAAACTATCAAAGTATTTTCTATTCAAAACATTACAAGCAAAAAGAATTTTAATAAAGAACTTTTTTTGTTAGAAACTTTAATAGCAAAAAGAATTATCATAAAGATTTCTTTTGTTAGAGACTAAAATAATGAAGACTGTTTTTGAATATAATGATAAAACAAATTAATATTAAATAGCATTAAAAAGAATCACTCCAAAATCTATTTTTATAGTAAAGTTAATCACAAACTAGTGATTCACAGAAATTTCAAATTATTCAAATTTAAACTATTCAAATTGGAAAATTAATGGCACTAATAGAAAGTTTATAATTTTTATTACCTAAAACCAAAAAGAATAACTGAAAAACTAGTAAGTATTTTGCTGTAAGTAGAAACAAAATAAAATAAATAAAACAAAAAAGAAAGCAAAAAAAAGTGTCGCATATTGGGCCACCATGGCCTGCATACGACTAGAAACCCGCTAGTGGGGCCAGGATGCAGGCCCGCAGTAGGCCCACAGGCACAGAGAGTGGATTTAGGCCCGTAAGCCTGTAGTAGAGAGGAGCTCGAAGTGGTCGGCTCGGCAGGGCTTATAAACCACTCCGAGCCCCTCTCGGCTTGCGAGGTGGGACTAAACATCGCACCACACCGCGCCAATTCCAGCACACGACCTTTGGTCCCGGTTGGTGCCACCAACCGGAACTAATGGGGAGCATTGGTACCGGTTTGTAGCACCAACCGGGACCAAAGGTCTCTGTTTCCTGCCCTTTGGGCTGCTGAAAAGAGGCCTTTGGTCCCGGTTGGTGGTACCAACCGGGAGCAAAAGGCTGCACTGGTCCCAGTCCGTGCCAAGAACCGGGACTAAAGCTTCATGTATATAAGGCACACTTGTGAAAATTTTGGTTTTCATCTTGCAGTTCGCCCCCGACGACGCGCGCGGAGACCTCCTCGACGCTGCTAGGCTGCCGGACGCCATCGCCGTCGCCCCCGCCCCAGAGCCCATGCCGACGTCGTCCGCCGCCCATGCCGTCGTTGTCTGCCGCCCACGCCGTCGCCGTCGCCCGTGCCATGCCCCGCGCGCCCGCCCGGATCCTCTGCATGCCGATGACATCCACCGCCCCCACCATCGCCGTCGTCGACGCTGCCGTCGCCCCCGCCGTCGCCCTCGCCAGCGGGCCCCGCTGTGAGCCGCCGCCGCCCCGCCTCTCTATTTTTCATTTTTTTCATATTTGTATTTTTTCCATGTATATATACTAGTAATTTGTAGAGATTATTATGAATAGTCACAGTACTAACATTAAGTTATGTAAATTACAGAGTAACAATTTTCTATATGAAGAATGTATTAGGCAAAACCTTTACTTTTTTCTAAATTTTCTATTTGAACATTTCTTTAAAAAAACCAAGCAATACTACTTTATTGAACATTCTCTCATTTAGTTAGTGCATTAGATGTTAGGTTAGTGTGCATTTTAGGTTAGTTGAATTAGATGTTTTTTAGTAAGTGTTTAATAGAATTAGTTAGAAAAATATAATAGAACTAGTTAAACTAGTTTATTTTTAGTAAGTACTACTTTATTTTATTTATAGTAAGTGCTTAGTTGAACTATTTAATTTAATAAAACTAGTTTATTTTACTATAGAAGTTGTTTATTTTTAGTAAGTGCTACTTTATTTTATTTATAGTAAGTGCTTAGTTGAACTTGTTGATTTAATAAAACTAGTTTATTTTACTATAGAAGTTGTTTATTTTTGGTAAGTACTACTTTATTTTATTTATACTAAGTGTCGTGGTTCTAACTCTGACAGTGATGTAGGGGGGTGAGTATGGTGAGGCGAGATCCCGTCGAGTGAAGTACCTTCAAGTCGATTGATGGGTGATTTCTTCTAGGGATGTCCTTGAGTAGGACTCTTCGGTCAGGTTCGTGTCCCTACCCTAGGTACATGTCTTCATCATTAGCCCCCGAATGGATCGAGGTCAGAGTGGGGAAAGAGTTGGAGATCTTTCCGACTGGTTCTTCGGGCTATGTGAGCGCCTCGTTTCGGGACAATCGTCACGGATGACGTTGCCAACCTTTTTCAGTCGCCTTGATCCATTCCAGGCCTTCCGTCGAGTGAATTTCTTTGCTTGCGACATGCCGAGTGTTGGTTCGAGCGGGATACTCTGTTTTTGGCAAGCGGTTCTGTGGCCCGCGGATCTCACGGGATTTGGATTTTGGGAAGCGCGTGGGACGGGAGTAGCCGCAGTAATCGGAAGTGAAAAAGCGGAAACCCCTCGATCCTCGCGTCGCCTTTTTTGCCACGTACTGCGCGCGCGTCTGTTGCGGGATTTGACTGGGCTGCCTGGGCCTACCAGTCAGTCACTCGGGAGCAGCCCCTTATAAGTTGCTGGCTCGGGGTTTCCAAGCCGCGCGCTTCTCTTCTGCTTCCTTCTTTCTTTCTTCCTCTCTCCCTTCGCCAGCTCTCCTGCGACCCTCGGCCGTACCCTAGCGCCGTTAGCCCATGCGAGACCTCGCCGGTGACGATGGTGAAGGGCAAGACCACTGCTTTGGAGCACGCGAAGAAGGCGGCGGCGGCGGGGAAAGGAAAGAAGTCTTCGCGAGGTGGATCTTCCTCCCGGACCACCCTGCCCAAGGGTTGGATTCAGGGCGATTGGATGCCATCGGTGCTCCGGCAGGATCGACGACATGGTCGAGGGAGGAGCCATTCCCCACGAGGCCGCGCGTCTCCCGGGGAGGGAGATTGAGCCGCAACCCCGCGACGGTGAGTGCGTGCTCCTCGCCACCCACATCGACCGAGGGTTTTCTCTGCCTCCCCACCCATTCTTCCGGAGCTTCTTGAATTTCTTCGGAGCGCAGCTCCATCACTTTACCCCCAATTCCATAGTCTACCTTGCCGCGTTCATTTCCATGTGTGAGGCCTTCCTGGGTTGCCGTCCGCATTGGGGGCTTTTCAAGCATATCTTTACTTGCCGCTCCCAGTCGGTGAAGAAGGCCAAGTCGAGTGACGAGAAGACGCAAGTCATCCAGTTGTGCGGGGGTCTGGTGATCCAGACGAGGGGGAAGAGCTGTTTCCCCTCTATCACCTTCCCAGAGTCGGTCCGCGGCTGGCAGTCGACCTGGTTCTACTGCCAGGACCAGGCGACCCCCGGGCAGTCGACCGGTCTTCCTCGTTTTTCACTCGACCAAGCCGAGAAGCCTATCTCTCTGAAGGTCACGCCGGAGGAAAGTGCCCAAGTCAAGGTATTGGCGGGTCGAGTGGTTGAACTTGTCCGTGAGGGGGTGACTGGGATGGACCTGTTAGAGGTCTTTCTCCAGAGGCGCATCTAACCGCTCCAGGCGCGAGACCATCCGATGTGGCTGTATTCTGGCCTTGACGACACCACTCGGATCCACCCGGAGGAGGTCACCGATGAGATGCTGGAGGGGTGGCTGTCAAGCATCACGGGGAACAAAGACAACCCCCGAGGAGCCAGAAGGGTGATTCCACTCGACAACTCATATGAAGTGGATCAGGTATGTCTTTGTGTCGGATATCTGGCCTTCTGTATTAGTCTTCTTTGTGTAAGTCGACTGACTTTCGTCCTGTCCGTTGTCCTCCAGGCTACCACTGAGATGTACTCGACGCCCAACGGGGCACAAGGGCCGACCGAGGAAGGTGAGGGGAGCGGAGGCGAGAGCGGGGACGACCAGGTCGAGTGGGAGTCTGACGGTGAGGGAGAGGAGGGCGACAACATCTTCTCCAGTGAGGAGGAGGAGGCTGAACCCTCCCGCCCGGAGGGACGGTCTAAGCTCGCCCACGATCCAGCGCAGGAACGTGGCAAGGCGGCCGCTCCTGTTGGGCAGTCGTCGAAACGCCCTCGGACTTCTTCTCCTCCGCCGACCGGGAAGGCTCCCAAGCACCCACGAACGGCGCCATCTAAGCCGCCCAAGGCCTGGCCCAAAATGAAGATAGCTGTTCCCACCATTTCGGGGTAACAACAACACTTGCTTTCCTTTGTCGACTGTGGACGGATCCTTGGTCGATTCACTGGGCCAACCGACTAACTTTTGAGATTTGCAGTGGTGCAACTTCTGAGGTCTCCGCCAGGAACGACGACCAAGAGATGGAGGACGCTGTCACCTCCAACCCTGGTACGATCACTGCCGTCCTGCTTATGAGTCGACTGAGGCGTTGGTCGATTGAATGTTTTCCTTGCATCTCCTCCTCATGCTATCAACCTCCCGGACGATGACGACAACACACCACTGAGGGTGAAGAGGAAGAAGAAGGTGTTGGCTGGCAAGGCTCCGCAATCTACTCCCGCGCCTGAGGCTGCAGTTCGGGATGATGGCGAACCCACTCGGGCTTCCGTGACTTTTGCTGTTCCTTTGACGAGTGTGCAGCCTTCAGCGTCGACTGCAGATCCGTCTTCGCTTTTTGCTGCGTACCCCGTCCCTGAGGACCAAGCGGCTGCTGTGAAGGAGGCTGTACGCCAGGCTGGAGTCATGATGGAGCAGGTAAAAGTGGCTCGGGAGGCTTGCCAGGCGGCTTACGACGCAAGCTCGGCTCTTCAGAGCAATGTCCAGGTCAGTCGACTTCAACACTTGGTCTGTTTTGGTATGTTCTTTGAAGAATCTCTTTTCCGAAGATCTTTACATTTGTACACCCACTGGGTGTTTTTGCCAATTCTTGGGCGAGTGGGGGCACGCTAAGTGCACCCACTGGGTGTAGTCCCCGAGACTACGGTCGACTGCTGGCAGTCGACTGTAGTCTTTTTAAATTGAGTCGTAGTTGAGTTTCTTCGCTCTGTCTGATCGGGTCGTGCCGAATGGAACCTCGTCGACTGCGGGCAGTTGACGTCTTTTCTCTCTTCTTTTTTTTTACTATGGGGGCACGCTGAGTGCACCCACTGGGTGTAGCCCCCGAGGCTACTGTCGAATGTTTTGCTTCGGCTGTAGTCTTAGAAACTCTGTTATTGTCTCTTAACTGCTCAGAAGCAGCTTGTCTTGGACTCAACTTCAGGGAACGGTCGAGTGGGATAGGAACCGGTGGGGGCACGCTAAGTGCACCCACTGGGTGTAGTCCCCGAGACTATGGTGGACTGCTGGCAGTCGACCGTAGTCTTAGTATATACTGCCTTTGTTGCTTTTTCCTTTTTACTGAAATTGTAACTCCTCCTCTTTGACTTCAGAAATCTTGTGATCTTGGAACCCGCTTGGCTGACTTGGAGAAGCAGCAAATTCAAATGAACCTTGATCTGGAGCTGGCCAGGACAGAGCTGCAGAATGTCAGAGACGGCGCCGCAGGTAAGACACCTTTGTCGACTGGTTGGTTTTTAGGCTTGAGTATCTTTTCGCTTTCTCCGACTCAATCGTCATTTTTTGCAGAAAAACTGAAAGAAGCTCTGGCGAAGAAGGATCAGGACTTGGCTGCTGCCCATAAGGAGGCTGATGACAAGACCGCTCTGGCCGCGCAGAAGCTGGCTTCGGTCGACCAATTAGAAGGGGAGAACACCAAGTTGAAGACCGCTCTGAAGGAAGCCAACAGGGAGTGTTCTCGTTGGAAGAAGGAGCACCTCACCCTGAGCGAGAAGATGGAAAGCGTCGCTCGCAGGAGAGACGACCTGGAGAGCTACTTGAGGAGCCTTGCCAAGAAGCTGTACATCAAGCTCGAAGGTGCACAATCAGTTCCGACTGGTTCTTTTGTGTCGACTCAGTTTTATGAAATTTGACTTATCCTTGGGCCGTGCATGCAGAACTTTGCCAGAATTTCGAAGAGGAGACCGGGAGGATCGAAACAAGTTTGGATCCAATCAACTCTCCGGTGCAAGACGAAGCTGCCATGAACCTGCTCCGACTGGAATCCCGCGTTGACGGCGTCATGGATTATTTGGCTCGACTGAAGGTCGCCATGACGCGGATCGACCCGACGCTTTGGCCAGAGTCCACGCTCCAGAAAAATCTCGAGTCTCTGATGACTCGACTCAACGGAATCCCTGACCGAGTGCAAGAGTGGAAGAAGTCTTCAGCTCGGTGTGGTGCCGACGTGGCTCTGTCTCTGGTCCGCGTCCATTTCAAGGAGGCGCCGAAGGAGAAGCTGGCCGCCATCCAAGTTTCCAACACGAGGAAGCACAACTTCCAGGACTTCATGGAGACATTTATTGCCGCTGCTACCCGCATCGCAGATGGGATCGACTTGGATGAGTTTGTCGCCCCTGCCAGTCCTCCTCCCCCTGAGGAATGAAAAAACTTGCCTCGGGATGCCGAGTGTATTTTGTAATCCGTTAAACTCTTCCTTAAATTTGCCTCGGAATGCCGAGTGGAAGTGTAACAGTTAAACTCTGCCGAGCTGTGGGCTCGAGTACTTCGATCTGAGGTCTCTCGGATATTTTAGGCTTTAATTGAACTTGATTTGTCGTTGAATCTCTTTGTGGATGACCCGTCGAGTGGGATTTGATCTTCACTCGAAGTAACTTTGTGTCTGTGGAGCGGCTCCGAAGGAGAAGGTGGCAGTCGACCTGCCCCTCGTCGTCCTTGGGACATGGGAAATGTTTCACACTTAGGCGAGCGCTGGGCTGCAGCTAAGTCTCCGAGCGGGAGGTTTGCTCTCGCTCGGTAGGATTTCAAACTTAGGCGAGTGCTGACTGCAGCTAAGTCTCTTCGTAGGAGAGCTTAGGCGAGTACTGGACTGCAGCTAAGCCCCCGAGTGGGAGGTTTGCCCTCCACTCAGTAGGATTTTTCAAACTTAGGCGAGTGCTGACTGCAGCTAAGTCTCTTCGTAGGAGAACTTAGGCGAGTGTTGGACTGCAGCTAAGCCCCCGAGTGGGAGGTTTGCTCTCCACTCGGTAGGATTTTTCAAACTTAGGCGAGTGCTGACTGCAGCTAAGTCTCTTCGTAAGAGAACTTAGGCGAGTGCTGGACTGCAGCTAAGCCCCCGAGTGGGAGGTTTGCTCTACACTCGGTAGGATTTTTCAAACTTAGGCGAGTGCTGACCGCAGCTAAGTCTCTTCGTAGGAGAACTTAGGCGAGTGCTGGACTGCAGCTAAGCCCCCGAGTGGGAGGTTTGCTCTCCACTCGGTAGGATTTTTTAAACTTAGGCGAGTGCAGACCGCAGCTAAGTCTCTTTGTAGGAGAACTTAGGCGAGTGCTGGACTACAGCTAAGCCCCCGAGTGGGAGGTTTGCTCTCCACTCGGTAGGATTTTTCAAACTTAGGCGAGTGCTGACCGCAGCTAAGTCTCTTCGTAGGAGAACTTAGGCGAGTGCTGGACTGCAGCTAAGCCCCCGAGTGGGAGGTTTCCTCTCCTCGGTAGGATTTTTCAAACTTAGGAGAGTGCTGACCGCAGCTAAGTCTCTTCGTAGGAGAACTTAGGCGAGTGCTGGACTGCAGCTAAGCCCCCGAGTGGGAGGTTTGCTCTCCACTCGGTAGGATTTTTCAAACTTAGGCGAGTGCTGACCGCAGCTAAGTCTCTTCGTAGGAGAACTTAGGTGAGTGCTGGACTGCAGCTAAGCCCCCGAGTGGGAGGTTTGCTCTCCACTCGGTAGGATTTTTCAAACTTAGGCGAGTGCTGACCGCAGCTAAGTCTCTTCGTAGGAGAACTTAGGCGAGTGCTGGACTGCAGCTAAGCCCCCGAGTGGGAGGTTTGCTCTCCTCGGTAGGATTTTTCAAACTTAGGCGAGTGCTGACCGCAGCTAAGTCTCTTCGTAGGAGAACTTAGGCGAGTGCTGGACTACAGCTAAACCCCCGAGTGGGAGGTTTGCTCTCCACTCGGTAGGATTTTTCAAACTTAGGCGAGTGCTGACCGCAGCTAAGTCTCTTCGTAGGAGAACTTAGGCGAGTGCTGGACTGCAGCTAAGCCCCCGAGTGGGAGGTTTGCTCTCCACTCGGTAGGATTTTTCAAACTTAGGCGAGTGCTGACCGCAGCTAAGTCTCTTCGTAGGAGAACTTAGGTGAGTGCTGGACTGCAGCTAAGCCCCCGAGTGGGAGGTTTGCTCTCCACTCGGTAGGATTTTTCAAACTTAGGCGAGTGCTGACCGCAGCTAAGTCTCTTTGTAGGAGAACTTAGGCGAGTGCTGGACTGCAGCTAAGCCCCCGAGTGGGAGGTTTGCTCTCCACTCGGTAGGATTTTTCAAACTTAGGCGAGTGCTGACTGCAGCTAAGTCTCTTCGTAGGAGAACTTAGACGAGTGCTGGACTGCAGCTAAGCCCCCGAGTGGGAGGTTTGCTCTCCACTCGGTAGGATTTTTCAAACTTAGGCGAGCACCGGACTGCAGCTAAGTCTCTAAATGAGAGAACTTAGGCGAGTGCTGGACTGCAGCTAAGCCCCCGAGTGGGAGGATCGCTCTCCACTCGGTAGGATTTTTTTAAGCTTAGGCGAGTGCTGACTGCAGCTATGTCTCTGCGTCGGAGAACTTAGGCGAGTGCTGGACTGCAGCTAAGCCTCCGAGTGTCAGGTTTGCTCTCCACTCGGTAGGATTTTTCAAACTTAGGCGAGTGCTGACTGCAGCTAAGTCTCTGCGTAAGAGAACTTAGGCGAGTGCTGGACTGCAGCTAAGCCCCCGAGTGGGAGGTTTTCTCTCCACTCGGTAGGATTTTTTTTTTTGAACTTAGGCGAAACGGGTTCCCGGTTAAGTCACCCACTGGGGGTTCTCGTATGTAAACAGAAGTGACAACAATCATTGGAACACTCTTGACCTTGATAAAAATGAACTGCGGAAGTTTCTCTTATTACATCTTTATGGGAAGGAACTTAAGTGTAAAAGGGGCGGAGTAGTTCCGCATTCGAAGCTCGAGGCTCGTCGATCTGGCGATCAACATTGAAGAGGTGATACGCTCCATTGTGGAGGACTCTGGTGATGATGAAGGGACCTTCCCAAGTGGGAGCAAGCTTGTGTGGTTTCTGTTGATCCACTCGGAGGACCAAATCTCCTTCTTGGAAGGCTCGACTCTTCACATTCCGGGCGTGGAATCGACGCAAGTCTTGCTGATAAATGGTCGATCTGATCATGGCCATCTCCCTCTCTTCTTCGAGGAGGTCGACTGCATCTTGCCGGGCCTGTTCTGCTTCATCTTCGGTGTAAAGCTTGACTCGGGGTGCGTTGTGAAGAAGATCACTTGGCAGAACCGCTTCGGCTCCATAAACCAGAAAGAATGGAGTTCTTCCAGTCGACCGGTTAGGGGTGGTCCTCAATCCCCACAGAACTGACGGAAGCTCGTCGACCCAAGCACCTACCGCGTGCTTGAGATCACGCATCAGCCGAGGTTTCAGTCCTTTAAGAATCAGACCATTTGCTCTTTCAGCTTGCCCATTCGACTGAGGATGTGCGACCGACGCGTAGTCGACTCGTGTGCCTTGAGAGGCGCAAAAAGCTCTGAACTGGTCCGAATCGAAGTTTGACCCATTGTCGATGATGATGCTATGAGGGACTCCATATCTGAATGTTAGTCCTTTGACGAAACTGATAGCAGTGCCAGCATCGAGGTTCTTGATAGGCTTGGCTTCGATCCATTTGGTGAACTTGTCGACTGCCACAAGCACATGCGTGAACCCGCTCCTGCCTGTTCTCAGTGGACCAACCATGTCCAGTCCCCAGACAGCAAATGGCCAGACGAGAGGAATGGTCTTCAGGGCTGATGCAGGCTTGTGTGACATGTTGGAGTAGAACTGGCAGCCTCCGCACTTGTCGACTATCTCTTTTGCCATCTCATTTGCTCTAGGCCAGAAGAATCCCGCTCGGTATGCTTTAGCCACAATGGTCCGAGAGGACGCATGGTGGCCACAGGTTCCCGAGTGGATATCATCAAGGATTATCCGACCTTCTTCTAGTGTTATGCACTTCTGACCGATTCCAGTCGCGCTTTCTCTATACAACTGCCCCTTTATGACTGTGAAGGCCTTAGATCGGCGGACGATCTGTCGAGCCTCTTCCTCGTCTTCTGGGAGCTCTTTCCTTAGGATATACGCGATGTACGGTATCGTCCAGTTGGGAGTTATTGCCAAGACTTCCATGATTAGGTCGACCATAGCAGGAACTTCGACTTCAGTCGGATCTGTGGCACTTTTTGGTTGTGGGGCTTCTTCTGTGAAAGGATCTTCCTGGACTGACGGCGAGCGGATGTGCTCCAAAAACACATTGCTGGGAATGGCTTCTCGCTTGGAGCCTATCTTTGCCAGGTCATCAGCTGCTTGGTTTTTCAGTCGGGGGATGTGATGAAGCTCTAACCCCTCGAATTTCTTTTCTAGCTTTCTCACTGCATTGCAATAACCAGTCATAGCTGGAATTCTGACGTCCCACTCCTTCATCACCTGATTAACCACCAAATCTGAGTCGCCATAGACCACGAGGCGACGGACGCCGAGTGAAATGGCCATGCGCAACCCATACAAAAGTGCTTCATACTCTGCTTCATTGTTGGAGGAATCGAAGTGAATCTGGAGAACATATCTGAGCTTATCTCCTCGGGGGGAGACTAGAACTACCCCAGCACCGGAACCATTCAGCATCTTAGATCCGTCGAAAAACATGGTCTAGTGCTCCGAGTAAACTTGAGTCAGAAGTTGCTGTTCAATCCACTCGGCGATGAAATCTGCGATTGCTTGGGACTTGATAGCCTTCTTTGCTTCAAACTTGATATCTAAGGGAAGGAGTTCAATTGCCCACTTGGCCACTCGACCAGTTGCATCTCTGTTATGTAGAATCTCTGACAGTGGGGCGTCGCTGACGACTGTAATGGAATGGTCAGAGAAGTAGTGTGCAACCTTCTTCGTGGTCATGTAAATCCCATATACAAGCTTCTGGTAGTGAGGGTATCTTTGTTTTGAAGGGGTCAAAACTTCAGACAGATAATAGACTGGGCGCTGAACTCTGAAGGCCTTTCCTTCTTCTTCCCGCTCGACCGTAAGTACTGTACTGACAACTTGTCCCGTGGCCGCAATGTACAGCAGCAGAGGCTCTTTGCTGATTGGGGCAGCAAGCACCGGCTGGGTGGAGAGCAGAGCTTTGAGTTCTGCAAACGCTGCGTCAGCTTCTGGAGTCCACTCGAACTTGTCAGACTTCTTCATCAGTCGGTAGAGAGGCAATGCCTTTTCACCGAGACGAGAAATGAATCGACTTAAAGCGGCCAAGCATCCTGTAAGCTTTTGGACATCGTGCACGCATACAGGGCGCTTCATCCGGAGTATGGTGCCAATTTTCTCAGGATTGGCGTCGATCCCTCGTTCGGAAACGAGAAAACCGAGTAACTTTCCGCCTGGAACTCCGAATGTGCACTTTGATGGATTGAGCTTGATATCATACCTCCTGAGGTTGGCAAAGGTTTCGGCAAGGTCAGCTCGCAGGTCGGAACCTTTGCGTGACTTGACCACAATATCATCCATGTATGCCTCCACATTCCGACTGATTTGAGTGAGTAAACACTTCTGAATCATTCTCATGAACGTGGCTCCGGTGTTCTTGAGGCCGAACGGCATAGTGACATAACAGAAGCATCCGAATGGGGTGATGAAAGCTGTTTTGATTTCGTCGGGTCCATACAGACGGATCTGATGGTACCCGGAATAAGCATCTAGAAAAGACAATCTCTCGCACCCCGCAGTCGAGTCGACTATTTGGTCGATGCGAGGGAGAGGAAAATGATCTTTTGGGCAGGCCCGATTGATATGTTTGAAATCAATGCACATGCGAAGAGACTTGTCCTTCTTAGGGACCATGACGACATTGGCGAGCCACTCGGAGTGGTAAATTTCTCAGATGAACTCTGCTGCTAAGAGCCGATCCACCTCCTCGCCAATGGCTTGCTTCTTCTGGACGGCGGACCGTCGAAGATGTTCCTTCACAGGCTTGAATTTTGGGTCGACCCGTAGACGGTGCTCAGCCAACCCCCTGGGAACTCCAGGCATGTCGGAGGGTTTCCATGCGAAGATGTCCCAGTTCTCACGGAGGAGCTGGATGAGCGCTTCCTCCTGTACTGATCATGCTGGCCACCACGTCCCTCACGCCTCGGGGGCGATCTCGGGCTGTGAGCTAACTCGACTGTATCTGTTGCGACAGACCGACTGTGGATCCTATTCCGCGACTGAGAGAGAGCGGAATTCTGGTCTCCCGCCGCCCGGAGCAATGCTCTGATCTGTAACAAGCCCCTGCCAGCCTCCGACTGGGAGGGCTGAATCGATTCTGCTATACGGGCCGCGGCGGCCAGATTCTGAACTGGGGTTCGATATACCTGCGTCGGCGGGAAGAGCTGGCGTCGACTAGACTCGGGAGCCCGCTGACGCGCTTGCTCGTCGAGTGCTCGCTGGAGATTCTCCAGTCGAGTGCGCTCGGCCAAGTTGGCCAAACGCGCGTCCTCCAAGGCCCGGGCCTCTGGGGTCTCTCGGACGATAGGAGTGCGGAGCGCGTCCATGTTCCGGCGGCGAAGCTCCTCTCGCTGCAATGACGTGAGAGGTTCGGGGAGATACTCGTCGTGGGGATGCGACGGATCGCCCCCACCCGCGCCTCCATCAGTGCGAGGGAAACCAGGGGGATTGTGTGTTCCATCGACCGCCAGAACCTCAGCCGCTGGATCGCTGCTGTCGCACCCGGATGCGGTCTCCACGGAGCCAGTCGACAGATCGAACAGGCCGTAGAGGGATTCGACGGGCTCGATGGCCGCGACTTGCGGGGCTGCCGATTGGCGGGCCACGGTGTGCCTCACCCACCGCTGAAGTCTTGACCGACCGGAGCGCTTGCGCTGGTGGGAGACAGGGCGGGGAGATGATACGGGGGCCGACCCATATTGGGTCGACGGTTGCCGCAGGAGGACGCCACGAACGCATGCGCGGAAATGTGTCGCACCGCGGGCGGGGAGCGCGTCGATGTCGAGCGGTGCCTCCTGAAGCCAGGCGGAGTCGTCGACGATGAAGGTGAGCGCCGAGACGGATCTCGCGTTCCTCCACCAAAACTCCGCAAGAAAACATGATCAAAGGGATCGAGAAAAATCACAACTTCTCCAACTAAGCGCTAAGATTCCGGCCCCACGATGGGCGCCAACTGTCGTGGTTCTAACTCTGACAGTGATGTAGGGGGGTGAGTATGGAGCGGCGAGATCCTAGCTATTGGGAAGTTGTTACACGCGAGCTTTACGAGTTCAGGCCCTTCTCGGAGGAAGTAATAGCCCTACGTCTCGGAGCCCGGAGGCGGTCGACTGGATTATGCGTGTATAGATTACAGGGGTGCGAACCCTTCCTACTGAGGAGGGGGGTGGCTTATATAGAGTTCGCCGACCCCCTCCTGCCCTCGGTAATGCAGGGTTTTAAAGTACATTTAAGATGGGGCGTTACTGGTAACGCCTCTAATAAAGTGTTGTAATGACCATGAAGACTACTTAACAGCTGACCGTTTGCCTACGGAGTGACTGTAGATCTCCTGGCAGTCGAGTGAATAGCTTCATGGTCGAGTGGTAGCTTCTTGGTCGAGTGTCTGGTCTCCCGTCGAGTGAAGTACCTTCAAGTCGATTGATGGGTGATTTCTTCTAGGGATGTCCTTGAGTAGGACTCTTCGGTCAGGTCCGTGTCCCTACCCTAGGTACATGTCTTCATCACTAAGTGCTTAGTTGAACTAGTTGATTTAATAAAACTAGTTTATTTTACTATAGAAGTAGTTTATTTTTAGTAAGAAAATTAATAGAACTAGTTTATTTTACTACGGAAGTAGTTTATATTTAGTAAGAAAATTAATAGAACTGGTTTATATTTTTAGTTAAACGATATTTCCTTTTTTAGAAAGATAATTAAATGATATTTTGGGTTGACTTTAAGTCTGTCGAGTCTCCACCATATATGAGAGGACGATGAATCCCGACTATTGTCGTGGGGGTAGCTTCTCCTTCGTTTCCCGTGTGCCAGACAATTTGTGTAATGCACTCAGGAACGAAAGGAGGAGCCACCATCACCGATGGTCGCAAATGTCAGAGAGGAATCAGTGAGGGAGAATCTCCACCATATATGAGAGGATGAAGAATCCCGACTTTTGTCGTGGGGGTTTCTTCTCCTTCGTTCCCGTGTGCTAGATACTTTGGTGTAATGCACTCGGGAACGAAAGGAGGAGCTACCATCACCGACGGTCGCAAATGTCAGAGAGGAATCAGTGAGGGAGAGTCTCCACCATATATGAGAGGGCAAAGAATCCCGACTTTTGTCGTGGGGGTAGCTTCTCCTTCGTTCCCGTGTGCTAAACAATTTGGTGTAATGCACTTGGGAATGAAAGGAGGAGCTACCATCACCGACGTTCGCAAATTTCAGAGAGGAATCAGTGAGGGATCAGAGTCTCCACCATATATGAGAAGACGAAGAATCCTGACTATTGTCGTGGGGGTAGCTTCTCCTTCATTCCCGTGTGCTAGACAATTTGGTGAAATGCACCCGGGAACGAAAGGAGGAGCTACCATCACCGACGGTCGCAAATGTTAGAGAGGAATCAGTGAGGGATCAGAGTCTCCACCATATATGAGAGGACGAAGAATCCTGGCTGTTGTCGTGGGGGTAGCTTCTCCTTCGTTCCCGTGTGCTAGACAATTTGGTGCAATGCACTCGGGAACGAAAGGAGGAACTATCATCGCCGACGGTCGAATATATACACCACGTGAGCTGAGAATTTTCAAGAAAAGACTCGACAGACCAATAGTCAACCCATGATGAATAATAATGATCTAATTATTTTTTTTTGTAGTACATATATTTAATTGTACAAATTTAATCTTTCAATTATGAACATAGGAAATGTCGTATTCGGACAACGAAAGTCTCCCGAGGGAGTGCGGCTGGTGCAACGACGACCAAGGTCTGTGCAACAGGCCTCACCTAGACCAATATCGGCGCTTTAGCATTAAGCTCCAGGAGACCTTCGATGTTGAAATGGTACGCAACGACGACAAGTGTTTTTTCGTAATTAACTAAGAACGACTTCAACTATTTCAACTTGTAATTTTCATCTTTTACAATTTGACTGGCTTATCCCATGCCATGCAAGACGCTATGTCTTGGAGAGGATGGGTGTTCAAGACCATGAAAGTTTCTAAACGAAGAAAATTCACCTAAGGACCCATCATGGTATGGATTTTGAAGTAAATCTGTACAATTCTTAGAGTGTAACCCATTTTGATTGCCCAAATTAGGAAGCACTTT
The DNA here is from genome assembly GCF_056163025.1 of Triticum urartu. Taxonomy (NCBI): domain Eukaryota; kingdom Viridiplantae; phylum Streptophyta; class Magnoliopsida; order Poales; family Poaceae; genus Triticum; species Triticum urartu. Next base: position 1,092,621 of record NC_141879.1, read on the forward strand.
GCAAGATGTATGTGTTTTGTGAGGATATACTTGTCACCATGGATCTTGTGATCCTGACATCGAGCAAAACAATATGGACATTTGGGTCCTTGTTGATATCCTTCCAATTCTACCGCTATGTGAGTTTCTCAAACATAGTTATTAACTAATTTATATTGTTTATTTCAAAATAGTTGACAGCTTATTTCCATTGACAGCTTATTTTCATTCTTCAAACAATGTGCAGAAGATGGTAGACAAAACCCACTACACTGATGGCTCCAAATTAACTTAGCAGGAGAAAAATCATTTGATCGCATTTTGTACTAGCCTTGAGAATTACAATACCTATTATGATACTCCTCCAAATTATGGTCAATACATGCCACTAGTGCACGTGTTGAACTACGATAACTTCTATGGAGATACCCTGGTAAGATTTTTTACTATTACGACATCCGTTCATCTTTTGCATATTTCTTAAACTAGTACATCATTGCTAACTACGAAGTTATTACTATGTTTTTCAACAGAAAACCCGATGGATTGTGTGCCTCATTTGATGTATCAGAATGGCCGCCTTGATGTTTTGAACATACAGCCAGGTCATCCTACGAATCTCATCTGTCCATACCGGATTTCTAAAACCGGTGAACACATGGTAATCAAAGAATGGAAAAAATGTATGGATAGTCGTAAGGAGGTTCTTGGAAGCAAAAGGAAGCGAAGCCCAAGAATTGGAGACAGGATGATCTCCATTCTCCATAATGGAGAGCTAGGGCCTATATTGTTTTATGCTACTTTACCTTAAAGAGGGTATTTAGGTCCTACCTAATACTGATGATCATGTGCTAAGAACAATTAAGTAGGGTTTGTTCGATGACTATGAGGATGATGATCGTATGACTTGTTATTAATAACGAGTAGAAGTTGTATGATGATGATTAGTAGGACTTGTTATTATGATGATGCATGATACGAGCATGAAGAGTTATTTTATATCAGTGGGTGAAATGAAAATGGATTGGATTGAAGTGAAGGCAACATGTGGTGCATGTCGAAAGTAGTACAAATCCAAACTTGATCAAGTTAGGATTAGTATTACTTTCGACATGCACCACATGTTGCCTTCACTTCAATCTAAGCCATGTTTAGGAATAGCAGTAGCGTTGGTAAACCAAGCACAGAGATAAGAGAGGACACTTCTCTCTATTAGCTAGCTAACATCCTAAATTAACCCCCCAAAACCCCCTAAACCCAGCCCCTTTCGGAAAAAACAAAAACCTCAGCTCCTGCCAGCTGCTGACGCGTGGATGCCTTTTGGTCCCGGTTGGTGCTACCAACCGGGACCAAAGGCCCTCGTGCATGGGCTCACTGCAGCGGCCACGTGGAGGGCCATCTGTCCCGGTTGGTATAAGAACCGGGACTAAAGGTATAGGGCTTTAGTACCGATCCTTTATTCCCGGTTCCCCAACCGGGACAAATGGGCCTTACAAACCGAGACAAATGGCCCTTTTTCTACTAGTGTCGGTGGTATTCTTGTCAGCATCGAGCTTCCCGGCAGCGGGTCTCTTGGCGTCAGTGAACATGGTGACAATGAAGGCGCCGCATGTCGTGGTTCTAACTCTGACAGTGATGTAGGGGACTATGTATGGAGAGGCTAGATCTTAGCTATGGAAGAGTTGTAAGCACACGAGGATTACGAGTTCAGGCCCTTCTCGGAGGAAGTAACAGCCCTACGTCTCGGTGCCCGGAGGCGGTCGACTGAATTATGTGTGTATGAATATCAGGGGTGCGAACCCTTGATACTGAGGAGGGGGTGGCTTATATAGAGTTTGCTAGGACCCTCCAGCCCTCAGTAATGCAGGGTTTAAAGTACATTAAGACTGGGGGTTACTGGTAACGCCCCTAATAAAGTGCTGTGATGACCATAAAAGCTACTTAATGACTGACCGTTTGTGTGCAGGGTGACTTTAGATCTCCTGGCAGTCGAGTGGTTGGATCTTGGTCGAGTGATTGCTTCGTGGTTGAGTGTCTTGAATCCGTCGAGTGGGATACCTCCAAGTCGATTGAAAGGTGACTTCTTCTAGGGATGTCCTTGCGTAGGGTACTTAGGACAGGTCCATGCCCTACCCTAGGTACATAGCTTCATCATTAGCCCCCGAATGGATCGAGGTTCGAGTGGGGAAGGAGTTGGGGATCTTTCCGACTAGTTCTTCATGTTATATGAACGTCTTGTTTCGGATCAATTGTCACGGATGACGTCGTCAACTTCTTTCAGTCACCTTGATCCATTCTTGGCCTCTTGTCGAGTGAATTTCTTTACTTGTGAAGTTCCGAGTGACGGTGTGAAAGGGATCTTCTGTTTGACGAGTAGTTCTGCGGCCCGCGGATTTTGCGGGATTTGAATTTCGGGAAGTGCGCGGGACGGGGGCGGCCGCAGTAATCGGATGGGATAGGACGGAAGCTCCTTGATCCCCGTGCCACCTTTTTCACCACGTACCACGCGCGCATGTTGTGGGATTTGACGGGATTGCCTGGGCCTACCAGTCAGCCACTCGGAAGCGACCTCTTATAAGCTGCCGGCTCGGGACCCCCGAACAGTGCGCCTTCACTTTTCCCCCTTCCTTCACAAGATCCTCCGCCACCTCCACTCTCACCTTGGTGCCGTAGGTCTGTTCGAGCTTCGCTGGCGACGATGGTGAAGGAGAAGACGTCAGCTCTGGAGCGCGCGAAGAAGGCGGCGGTGCAGGGGAAGGGGAAGAAGTCCGCTCGGGGCGGATCTTCCTCGAGGACTGCTCTGCCCAAGGATTGGATCCAAGGTGACTGGATGCCGTCAGCGATTCGGCAGGATGATCTCGATGATCTGGTCGAGGGGGGATTCATTCCCCACGAGTCTGCGCGTCTCCCGGGGAAAGAAGTCGAACCCCAGCCTCTTGATGGTGAGTGCGTCCTCCTCACCACCCATATCGATCGCGGATTCTCTCTGCCTCCACATCCTTTTTTCCGGAGCTTCTTGAACTTCTTCGGAGCGCAGCTCCATCACTTCACTCCCAATTCTATTGTGTATCTTGCTGCTTTCGTTTCCTTGTGTGAAAACTTCTTGGGTTGCCGCCCCCACTGGGTACTCTTCAAGCACATCTTCACTTGCCGCTCTCAGTCGGTCAAGAAGGCCAAGTCGAGTGATGAACGGACGCAGGTGATCCAGCTGTGCGGGGGCCTGGCGATCCAGATCAGGGGAAAAAGTTCCTTTCCGTCTATCACTTTTCCCGAGTCAGTCCGCGGGTGGCAGTCGACTTGGTTTTACTGTAAAGACCAGGTGACCCCAGGACAGTCGACTGGGCTTCCCCCTTTTTCTCAGAATCGAGCGCAAAAACCTGCCTCTTTGAAAGTGACGCCGGAGGAAAAGGCGCAAGTCAAGGTGCTGGTCGGTCGAGTGGTTCAGCTTGTCCGCGACGGTGTGACTGGCATGGACTTGTTGGAAGTCTTCCTTCGGAGGCGCATCCAACCGCTTCAGGCTCGTGACCACCCGATGTGGCTGTACTCGGGTCTCGAAGACACCACTCGGATTCACCCAGAGGAGGTCACTGACGAGATGTTGGAAGGGTGGCTGTCGAGTATCACAGGGAACAAGGACAACCCCCGAGGAGCCAGGAGGATTCCTCCACTCGACCAAACATACGAAGTGGACAAGGTCTGACCTTGCGTTTCCGACTGTGATCTTGCTTTCTTTATTTGTTCTCTTTGGATCAGTCGATTGACTTTTGTCCTGTTTGCTGTCCTCTAGGCCATTGCTGAGATGTACTCGGCACACAATGGCGCACAGGAGCAGGCCGAGGAAGGAGAGGCGAGCGGAGGCGAAAGTGGAGATGAGAGAGAAGAGTGGGAATCTGACGGCGAAGGAGAGGGGGATGACGACGACGACTCCGGTGAAGAGGAGGAGGAAGAAGTCGAACCTCCCCGCTCGGAACGGCAATCCAAGCTTACACACGACCCTGCGCGGGAACGTGGTAAGGCGACTGTCCCTGTTGGGCAGTCGTCGAAGCACCCTCGGACCTCATCTCCAGCGCCGACAGAAAAAGCTCCCAAGCACCCGCTCGCGACGCCGTCCAAGGCACCCAAGGCTCTTCCCAAGATGAAGATGACTGTCCCCACCATTTCTGGGTAATAGTAGAATTTGTTTTCCTTTGTTGAACGTGACGGACTCTTGGTCGACTCATTGAATAAGCTGACTGACTTTCAAAATTTGCAGTGCTGCCACCTCGGAGATCTCCGCCAAGGACGATGATCAAGAGATGGAAGACGCTGTTACCTCCAACCCCGGTACGATTACTAATGCTCTGCTTTTAGTCGACTGACGATTTCTTATAATTCCGGTCGATTGGATTTTTCTTGTAGCTCCTCCTCATGTCATTGACCTCCCTGATGATGACGACGAAGCGCCGCTGAGGGCGCGAAGGAACAGGAGGGCGCCGGCTGGCAAGACCCCACAAAGCACTCCGGCGCCTGAGGCTGTAGTCCGGGAGGGTGGTGATACCACTCGGGCTTCTGTGACCTTCGCTAAACCTCTGACGAGTGTCCGGCCTTCGACGTCGACTGCAAATCCGCCTTCGCTTTTTGCCACACACCACGTCCCTGAGGACCAAGTGGGTGCCGCTAAAGAGGCTATACGCTAGGCGGGGATCATGATGGAGCAAGTGAAGGTGGTTCGGGAAGCCAGCCAAGCAGCTTATGACGCGAGTTCAGCTCTTCAGAGCAACGTCCAGGTCAGTCGATTCACCGCTTGTTCTGTTAGGGTAAGCTATCTAAAGAATCTCTTTTCCGAAGATCTTTATATCTGTACACCCACTGGGTGTGTCTACTAATCTTTTTGACGAGTGGGGGCACGCTAAGTGCACCCACTGGGTGTAGTCCCCGAGACTACGGTGGACTGCTGGCAGTCGACTATAGTCTTTATATTGTGTTGCTTTAGTTGAACTTCTTCACTCGGTCTGGTCAGGCCATGCCGAATGGAACTGTACACGGTAGACTGCGGGCAGTCGATTTTTTTTGGTCGAACCAGTGGGGGCACGCGGAGTGCACCCACTGGGTGTAGTCCCCGAGACTACTGTCGAATGTTTTTGATTCGGCTGTAGTCTTAGAAACGCCATCATTGTCTCTTGGTTACTCGGAAGCAACTTATCTTGGATGTCTGCCGACTGATTTTTTGCAGAAATCCTGCGAACTTGTGGCTCGCTACACTGAGTTGGAGAACAAACAGATCCAGCTGAACCTTGACTTGAAGCTTGCTCAGGAGAACTTGCAGAAGGCGATGGACGAAGCAAAAGGTATGGCTGGTGAGCTTTTGTCGACTGTCCTTTCTTTCTGGCCATCCTCGATGTTGGTCTCACTTGCTGTTTCGCAGACAAAATGGAGGAGGCTCTGAAGAAGAAGGATCAAGACCTTGCCGAAGCGCAGAAGGAGGCCCTGAACAAAACGAAGCTTGCTGAAGAAAAACTGGCTTCAGGTGGTACTCTTGAAAAGGAAAACTCCAGGCTGAAAACTGCTCTCGATGCGGCTAATCGAGAGGTCAGCCATCTGAAGAATGGCAATATAGCTCTGAATGACAAGGAAAGTGAACTGGCGGGGAAGAGGAACGATCTGGAGGCTTATCTCGGTGGACTCGCCAGGAAGCTGTTCGTCATGCTCGAGGGTAATTACTCTGGCCCGACTGACTTGCAGTTACCAAACCTGCATAGAGCCACTGACTTATCCTTGAATTGTGTTTACAGAATTCTGCCAGAACTTCGAAGAGGAGACCAGTCGAGTGGAGACAGACTTGGACCCCATCAATTCACCAGTGAAGGACGAGGCTGCTATGAACGTGCTCCGACTGGAATCTCGTGTTGCCGGCGTTGTTGACTATCTTGCTTGGTTGAAGGTTGCGATGTCGCGGATCGACACGTCGCTCTGGCCTAGGACGACGCTTCAGAATGACCTCGAGTCCCTGATAACTCGACTAAATGAAGTCCCAGGTCGAGTGGCGGAATGGAAGAAATCTTCTGCTAGATGTGGCGCTGACGTCGCTCTGTCTCTAGTCCGTGTCCAATGCAAGGAGTCTCGAGAAGAAAAGTTGGCCTCCATCCAAGTTGCCCATACCAGGAAGCACAACTTTCAAGACTTCAAGGAGACTTTCATTGCTGCTGCCACTCGCATTGCAGACGGGATCGACTTGGACGAGTTCGTCGCCCCTTCCAGTCCTCCGCCTGAGGAATAAAAACTTTTATGCTTCACTTTGAATTTGCCTCGGAATGCCGAGTGGATTTTGTAACCGTTAAACTCTGTCGAGCTGGAGGCTCGAGTACTTTGATCTGCGGTCTAGGACCTTTGGATCTTATCTAAACTTGATTTATCATTGAATATCTTCATGAATTATCTGTCGAGTGGAACTTGTTCTTCACTCGAAATAACTTTGTATTTGTGGTGCAGCTCCGAAGGAGAAGGTAGCAGTCGATTTGCACCTCGTCGTCCTTGCGGATTGGGATGTGTTCCGTACTTAGGCGAGCACTGGGCTGCAGCTAAGCCCCCGAGTGGAAGGTCTGCTCTCCACTCGGTAGGATTTTAAAAACTTAGGCGAATACTGGACTGCAGCTAAGCCCCCGAGTGGGAGGTCTGCTCTCCACTCGGTAGGATTTTTTCAAACTTAGGCGAGTACTGGACTGCAGCTAAGCCCCCGAGTGGGAGGTCTGCTCTCCACTCGGTAGGATTTTTTCAAACTTAGGCGAGTACTGGACTGCAGCTAAGCCCCCGAGTGGGAGGTCTGCTCTTCACTCGGTAGGATTTTTTCAAACTTAGGCGAGTACTGGACTGCAGGTAAGCCCTCGAGTGGGAGGTCTGCTCTCCACTCGGTAGGATTTTTTCAAACTTAGGCGAGTACTGGACCGCAGCTAAGCCCCTGAGTGGGAGGTCTACTCTCCACTCGGTAGGATTTTTTCAAACTTAGGCGAGTACTGGACTGCAGCTAAGCCCCCGAGTGGGAGGTCTGCTCTCCACTCGGTAGGATTTTTTCAAACGTAGGCGAGTACTAGACTGCAGCTAGCCCCCGAGTGGGAGTCTGGCTCACCACTCGGTAGGATTTTTAAACACTTAGGCGAGCACTGGGCTGCAGCTAAGCCTCCGAGTGGGAGGTTTGCTCTCCACTCGGTAGGATTTTTAAACACTTAGGCGAGCACTGGGCTGCAGCTAAGCCTCCGAGTGGGAGTCTGGCTCACCACTCGATAGGATTTTTAAACACTTAGGCAAGCACTGGGCTGCAGCTAAGCCTCCGAGTGGGAGTCTGGCTCGCCACTCGGTAGGATTTTCAAAGGCGACCGATGCGTAGTCGACTCGTGTGCCTTGAGAGGCGCAAAAAGCTCTGAACTTGTCTGAATCAAAGTTTGACCCATTGTCGGTGATGATGCTATGCGGGACTCCATATCTGAATGTTAACTCCCTGACGAAACTGATAGCAGTGCAAGCATCAAGATTCTTGATAGGCTTAGCTTCAATCCATTTGGTAAACTTGTCGACTGCCACAAGCACATGTGTGAAACCGCTCCTGCCTGTTCTCAATGGGCCAACCATGTCCAGTCCCCAAACAGCGAAGGGCCAGACGAGTGAAATGGTCTTCAGGGCTGATGCAGGCTTGTGCGACATGTTGGAGTAGAACTGGCACCCTTCACACTTGTCGACTATCTCTTTTGCCATTCCATTCGCTCTTGGCCAGTAAAATCCCGCTCGGTATGCTTTAGCCACAATGGTCCGAGAGGACGCATGATGACCACAGGTCCCCGAGTGGATATCATCAAGGATTATCTGACCTTCTTCTGGTGTTATACACTTATGACCGACTCCAGTCGCGCTTTCTCTATACAACTGTCCCTTTATGACCGTAAAGGCCTTGGATCGACGAACGATCTGTCGAGCCTCTTCTTCGTCCTTCGGGAGTTTCTTTCTTAGGATATACGCGATGTACGGTATCGTCCAGTCGGGAGTTATTGCCAAGACTTCCATGATTAGGTCGACCATAGCAGGAACTTCGACTTCAGTCGAATCTGTGGCACTTTTTGGTTGTGGGGCTTCTTCTGTGAAAGGATCTTCCTGGACTGACGGCGAGCGGATGTGGTCCAAAAACACATTGCTGGGAATGGCTTCTCGCTTGGAGCCTATCTTTGCCAGGTCATCAGCTGCTTGGTTTTTCAGTCGGGGGATGTGATGAAGCTCTAACCCCTCGAATTTCTTTTCTAGATTTCTCACTGCATTGCAATAACCAGTCATAGCTGGACTTCTGACGTCCCACTCCTTCATCACCTGATTAACCACCAAATCTGAGTCGCCATAGACCATGAGGTGACGGACGCCGAGTGAAATGGCCATGCGCAACCCATACAAAAGTGCTTCATATTCCGCTTCGTTATTGGAGGAATCGAAGAGAATCTGCAGAACATATCTGAGCTTATCTCCTCGGGGGAAAACCAATACTACCCCAGCACCGGAACCATTCAGCATCTTAGATCCATCGAAGAACATGGTCCAGTGCTCCGAGTGAACTTGAGTCGGAAGTTGCTGTTCGATCCACTCGGCGACGAAATCTGCAATTGCTTGGGACTTGATAGCTTTCTTTGCCTCAAACTTGATATCTAGGGGAAGAAGTTCAATCGCCCATTTGGCCACTCGACCAGTTGCATCTCTGTTGTGCAAAATCTCTGATAGTGGAGCGTCGCTGACAACTGTAATGGAATGATCAGGGAAGTAATGTGCAACCTTCTTCGTGGTCATATAAATCCCATATACAAGCTTCTGGTAATGAGGATATCTTTACTTTGAAGGAGTCAAAACTTCAGAAACATAATATACTGGGCGCTGAACTTTGAAGGCCTTTCCTTCTTCTTCCCGCTCGATCGTAAGTACTGTACTGACAACTTGTCCTGTGGCTGCAATGTAAAGCAGCAAAGGCTCCTTGCTGATTGGGGCAGCAAGCACCGGCTGGGTGGAGAGTAGAGCTTTGAGCTCTGTAAACGCTGCATCAGCTTCTGGAGTCCACTCGAACTTGTCGGACTTCTTCATCAGTCGGTAGAGAGGCAATGCATTTTCACCGAGGCGAGAGATGAATCGACTTAAAGCGGCCAAGCATCCTGTAAGCTTCTGGATGTCATGCACACGCACAGGACGTTTCATCCGGAGTACAGTACCAATTTTTTCAGGATTGGCATCGATCCCCCGTTCGGAAACGAGAAAACCGAGTAACTTCCCACCTGGAACTCTGAATGTGCACTTTGACGGATTGAGCTTGATATCATACCTCCTGAGGTTGGCAAAGGTTTCAGCAAGGTCAGTCAGCAGGTCGGAACCCTTCCGTGACTTGACCACAATATCATCCATGTATGCCTCCACATTCCGACTGATTTGAGTGAGCAAACACTTCTGAATCATCCTCATGAACGTGGCTCCGGCATCCTTGAGGCCGAACGGCATGGTGACATAACAGAAGCACCCGAATGGAGTGATGAAAGCTGTTTTGATCTCGTCGGGTCCGTACAGACGGATCTGATGGTACCCGGAATAGGCGTCTAGAAAAGACAAACGCTCACATCACGCAGTCGAGTCGACTATCTGGTCGATGCGGGGGAGAGGAAAATGATCTTTCGGGCAGGCCCGATTGATATGCTTGAAATCAATGCACATGCGAAGTGACTTGTCCTTCTTGGGGACCATGACAACATTGGCGAGCCACTCGGAGTGGTAAATTTCTTGGATGAACTCCGCTGCTAAGAGCCGAGCCACCTCCTCGCCAATGGCCTTCCTCTTCTGGATGGCGGACCGTCGAAGATATTCTTTCACAGGTTTAAATTTTGGGTCGACTCGTAGACGGTGCTCAGCCAGCCCCCTGGGAACTCCAGGCATGTCAGCAGGCTTCCATGCGAAGATGTCCCAGTTCTCACGGAGGAACTGGATGAGCGCTTCTTCCTATTTGGAGTCGACCATCGTTGAGATGTGAGTCAGAGCAGCATTTGGATCGGTCGGGTGAATGTGAACTGCCTTCGTTTCGCCGGACGACTGAAAAGCTGATTCTGAAGCAGGCTTCTTAGCTCGTAGCAACTCACTCGGATCTGCAGTCTTCTGATACTCTTGCAGCTCGACCACTGCCATCTGAGCGTCAGCAATCTTTGAGCCTTTCTGAAAACACTCTTCTGCTTTCTTCCGATTGCCTGTAACAGTGATCACACCTTTGGGACTAGGCATCTTCAATTTGAGATACACATAACATGGTCGAGCCATGAAGCGTGCATAAGCTGGCCTGCCCAAAATAGCGTGATAAGCACTTTGGAAATCCACAACTTCGAATGTCAACTTTTCCTTGCGGTAATTCTTGGAATCACCGAAAACCACATCAAGAGCAATTTGGACGAGTGACTCGGCTTTCTTCCCAGGAATGACTCCATGGAAACTCATGTTACTGGTACTGAGCCTGGACATCGGAATGCCCATCCCTTTCAATGTTTCTGCATACAGTATGCTCAAACCGCTGCCTCCATCCATCAGGACTTTGGTCAGTCGAGTGCCTTCGACAACTGGGTCGACCACCAGAGCTTGCCTCCCAGGGGTGGCAATGTGCGTAGGGTGATCAGACTGGTCGAATGTGATGGCAGTCTGGGACCACTTCAGATAATTGGGTGTTGCCGGAGCAACCATATTTACCTCACGGTTAATAACCTTCGGTCGACTTTTGCTCTCAACATCAGCAAAAATCATCAGGGTGGAATTGACCTGGGGGTACCCATCGTCACTATCTTCCTTGTCCTCAACTTTGTCCGACTCCTTTTCCTTATCTTTGGACTGCTTGCCCTGAAACTCCTGGATCAGAAGCCGACATTGTCGAGTGGTATGCTTTGGGTAAATGAGTTTACCCTCTTCATCTTTCTTGGTGTGGATGTGACACGGTAGATCCAAAACATCATTTCCATCTTGATCTTTAACTTTCTTGGGGTTCCAAGGTCCTTTGGGTTTTCCCTTAAATTTTCCCTGGGTTACGGCCAGGGCCTCCCCAGGAGCGGCTGGCTCGGCTTTCCGCTTCTGTTTCCGACTGGAATTTCCTCCGGTTTCCTGGGCGACTGCTTTATGCTTGCCACTCCGGAGTCGATCCTCATCTTCACCATTAGCGTATTTGGTGGCAATCTCCATCATCCGATTCAAAGACATCTCTCTGGTTCGACCGAACTTCAGATTCAATTCTCTATACTTAACGCCTTCTTTAAAGGCATAAACTGCTTGATGATCTGGTACATTTTCAACTGTGTGATGTAATGTGATCCACCTCTGGATGTAATCCCTCAGAGTTTCATTCGGTTTCTGCATGCAAGACCTCAATTCCGTAAGGCCTGCAGGTCGCTTGCATGTTCCTTCAAATGTGGTGACAAACACTCGGGAGAGATCCTCCCAAGTGTAAATGCTGCTGGGTGCTAACTGATTCAGCCACGCTCTGGCCGAGCCTTCTAACATGAGAGGCAAGTGCTTCATGGCTACCTCATCATTCCCACCGCCAATCTGGACAGCCACCCGGTAATCTTCGAGCCAAGTATCGGGCTTGGACTCACCGGTGAACTTACTAACTCCAGTCGCCAACCTGAAGTTGGGAGGAATTACAGCGGCTCTGATGGCTCGACTGAAACACTCCGGCCCTGAAACATATACTCTGCTACTGGTAGGCGCATCTCTGTCGTGGCCTTCTCGGTGAGCTCTATTCCTGTCGACCAAACCTTGAACGAGAATGGACCTCGCATCAAAGCCTGGTTCCCTGGGGTCGACTGGAATTCTCCGCCCAACACTATGAGGGCGTCTGTCATCCTACTGTCGAGGCACATATGATCCACTCCTCGGGGGAGGGGTTGGCACTCGACGTCGATCATCACGATCGAATCGGTGATCATACTGCTCATTCCTTCTGTACTAATCACGCCGGTCTCCACGTCCCTCACGCCTCGGAGGCGATCTTGGGCTGTGAGCCGACTGGACTGTATCCGCTGCAACGGATCGACTGTGGATCCTGTTCCGCGACTTAGAAACAGCAGAATTCTGGTCTCCCGCTGCCCGGAGCAATGCTTTGATTTGCAACAAGCCTCTGCCAGCCTCTGACTGGGAGGGCTGAATCGACTCTGCTATACGGGCCGTAGCCGCCAAATTCTGAATCGGAGTATGATATACCTGCGGGGGCGGAAAGAGTTGACGTCGACTGGATTCTGGAGCCCGTTGACGCGCTCGCTCATCGAGTATTCGCTGGAGATTCTCCAGTCGAGTGCGCTCGGCCAAGTTAGCCAAGTGCGCGTCCTCCAAGGCTCGGGCCTTGGGGGTTTCTCCAACGATAGGAGTGTGGAGGGCATCCATGTTCCAGCGGCGAAGCTCCTCCCGCTGCAATGACGTGAGAGGCTCGGGGAGATACTCCTCGTGAGGACGCGACGGGTCGCCCCCATCCGCGCCTCCATCAGCGCGGGGGAAACCGGGAGGACTGCGTGGCCCATCGATCACCAGAACCTCTGCAGCTGGGTCACTACTGTCGCATTCGGATGCGGTCTCTGCGGAGCCAGTCGAACAGGCCGTAGAGGGATTCGTCGGGCTCGATTGCCGTGACTTGTGGGGTGGCCGACTAGCGGGCCACCGCATGTCTCACCCACCTCTGAAGCCTTGACCGACCGGAGTGCTTGCTGAAGGAAATATGCCCTAGAGGCAATAATAAAGTTATTATTTATTTCCTTATATCATGATAAATGTTTATTATTCGTGCTAGAATTGTATTAACCGGAAACATAATACATGTGTGAATACATAGACAAACAGAGTGTCACTAGTATGCCTCTACTTGACTAGCTCGTTAATCAAAGATGGTTATGTTTCCTAACCATGAACAAAGAGTTGTTATTTGATTAACGAGGTCACATCATTAGTTGAATGATCTGATTGACATGACCCATTCCATTAGCTTAGCACCCGATCGTTTAGTATGTTGCTATTGCTTTCTTCATGACTTATACATGTTCCTATGACTATGAGATTATGCAACTCCCGTTTGCCGGAGGAACACTTTGTGTGCTACCAAACGTCACAACGTAAATGGGTGATTATAAAGGAGCTCTACAGGTGTCTCCAATGGTAGATGTTGGGTTGGCGTATTTCGAGAATAGGATTTGTCACTCCGATTGTCGGAGAGGTATCTCTTGGCCCTCTTGGTAATGCACATCACATAAGCCTTGCAAGCATTGCAACTAATGAGTTAGTTGCGGGATGATGTATTATGGAACGAGTAAAGAGACTTGCCAGTAACGAGATTGAACTAGGTATTGGATACCAACGATCGAATCTCGGGCAAGTAACATACCGATGACAAAGGGAACAACGTATGTTGTTATGCGGTCTGACCGATAAAGATCTTCGTAGAATATGTAGGAGCCAATATGGGCAACCAGGTCCTGCTATTGGTTATTGACCGGAGATGTGTCTCAGTCATGTCTACATTATTCTCGAACCGTAGGGTCCGCACGCTTAACGTTACGATGACAGTTATTATGAGTTTATGCATTTTGATGTACCGAAGTTAGTTCGGAGTCCCGGATGTGATCACGTACATGACGAGGAGTCTCGAAATGGTCGAGACATAAAGATTGATATATTGGAAGCCTATTTTTGGATATCGGAAGTGTTCTAGGTGAAATCGGGATTTTACCGGAGTACCGGGAGGTTACCAGAACCCCCCGGGAGCTATATGGGCCTTAGTGGGCTTTAGTGGAAAGGAGAAGGGGGCAGCCCAAGGTGGGCCGCGCGCCTCCCCCCTCCCCTGGTCCTATTAGGACTAGGAGAGGTGGCCGGCCCCCTCTCTCTCTTTCCCCCCTAAAGGAATCCTATTCCAACTAGGATTGGGGGAGGAATCCTACTCCCAAAGGGAGTAGGACTCCCTTGGCGCGCCCTCCATGGCCGGCCGCCCCCTCCCCCTTGGATCCTTTATATACGGAGGCAAGGGGCACCCCTAGACACACAAGTTGATCCTTGAGATCGTTCCTTAGCCGTGTGCGGTGCCCCCTGCCACCATATTCCACCTCGATCATATTGTAGCGGTGCTTAGGCGAAGCCCTGCGACAGTAGAACATCAAGATCGTCACCACGCCGTCGTGCTGACGAAACTCTTCCCCGACGCTTTGCTGGATCGGAGCCCGGGGATTGTCATCGAGCTGTACGTGTGCTAAGAACTCGGAGGTGCCGGAGTAACGGTGCTTGGATCGGTCAGATCGGGAAGATGTACGACTACTTCCTCTACGTTGCGCCAACGCTTCCGCAGTCGGTCTGCGTGGGTACGTAGAAAACACTCTCCCCTCTCATTGCTGTGCATCACCATGATCTTGCGTGTGCGTAGGAAAATTTTTGAAATTACTACGTTACCCAACACTTGCGCCGGCGAGAAATAGGGCGGGGAGATGCCACAGGAGCCGACCGATACTGGGTCGACGGCTGCCGCAGGAGGACACCACGGACGCATGCGCGAAAGTGCGTCGCCCCGTGGACGGGGAGCGCGTCGACGTCGAGTGGAGCCTCCTGAAGCCAAGCGGAGTCGTCGGCGATGAACGTGAGCGCGCCGAGACGGATCTCGCGGCCCTCCACCAAAGCTCCGCCTGAAACCATGATCAAAGAGATCGGAAAAAATTGCAACTTCTCCAACTAGGCGCTAAGACTCCTAGCCCCACGGTGGGCGCCAACTGTCGTGGTTCTAACTCTGACAGTGATGTAGGGGGGTATGTATGGAGAGGCTAGATCTTAGCTATGCAGGAGTTGTAAGCACACGAGGATTACGAGTTCAGGCCCTTCTCGGAGGAAGTAACAGCCCTATGTCTCGGTGCCCGGAGGTGGTCGACTGAATTATGTGTGTACGAATAACAGGGGTGCGAACCCTTGATACTGAGGAGGGGGTGGCTTATATAGAGTTCGCCAGGCCCTTCCAGCCCTCAGTAATGCAGGGTTTAAAGTACATTAAGACTGGGGGTTACTGGTAACGCCCCTAATAAAGTGCTATGATGACCATAAAAGCTACTTAATGACCGACCGTTTGCGTGTAGGGTGACTTTAGATCTCCTGACAGTCGAGTGGTTGGATCTTGGTCGAGTGATTGCTTCGTGGTCGAGTGTCTTGAATCCGTCAAGTGGGATACCTCCAAGTCGATTGAAAGGTGACTTCTTCTAGGGATGTCCTTGGGTAGGGTACTTAGGACAGGTCCATGCCCCTACCCTAGGTACATAGCTTCATCACCGCAGGTGTACACAAAGTAGTTGATGTAGACGAATGGTGGCGAGCAGTTGCGTAGGAGATGTTCCACAAAAACCTAATCGCCCCTCTGTCGTACATGATCTCAAGAGGCGGGGTTTCGGAGGCCTGCTCTCCTGTACAACAATGTACACGGTGGACATGTTTGGATCTCTGGTGTCAACTACTAGGAGTAGAACGATGGTGGGCAGTGTCATGGAGGTAGAACAGATGCGATCTATTCTTGGGATGGACCCGCATCTGAGTCGGCAACAACCCATGATATGACGTCTTAGATCGTGTCTCATCTGTTAAGGACCCTCCGTTCCTGACTGGCAAAAATTAAGCGCAAGCGCGCGAATGACATAAGTTTGAGATCAACTCTGCTCATTCATGAAACACGACGCACACGCGAGGCGTGAGGGCGGCAGAGAGGGAGCGTGAGGGAACCACTTCTCTTCTCAATCTCCAATAGCATGTGGAAGAGAATTTCTTATAAGGAGATCCAACTCTTCATCCACTAGCGGGGTGGTACTAAACTTGCCACCGCCCTTTTTTCGAGAAACAACTTCTCGGCACCTTTTTTTGAAAAGGAGGATAACCCCCGGCCTCTGCATTCGAAAGATGCATGTGGCCATATTATTAAAGCAGTTGCAGCAAAAAAAATAAGGTATGGTATCCGAGTACAGCTCGGAAAAGGAGCAAAAAAAGGCTAAGAAAGGTAAACATAGCCACAACCAGCAGGACAATAGGACATAGTAACTACACTCCTATCCTATTATGCGACCGCCATCCAAATAGGTTGAAGATAGCTCGTGCTACCATCTCCCATCGATTGTACCCAGTAGCCAAATGTTCCCTGGAGTCCATAGGAGTGGGTAACAACCACGTACGGATCCATGCCATAGCTCTGAAAATAACCTGCAAGAAATTTAAAATACTTTGTCTGTTAAAAATTATATCGTTCCTACAGTTTCATATAGCCCAAAGTAGTGCACATATTCCAATCCGAATACATGACGCAATACTAGGTTACACTCCAGTTAGCCACGTCCCAAGCAACACATCTATGCTAACTGGAGGAATAATGTTAAAGGCTATATGAATGGTTCGCCGAAGTAACTTCGCGAGAGGGCAATCTATGAAGAGGTGTTGTATTGTTTCGTCTTGATCACGAAAACAACAATGTGCACTACCTACCCATCGTTGATTTAGAAGATTATCTTTGGTGAGGATCACCCGCTTATGCACAAACCACATGAATATTTTGATTCGCAAGGGAACCTTAACTTTCTATATATGTATCGATCTAGGGATTAGGCCAGAATTAATGAGATCCAAGTACATGGATTTAACCGAGAACACTCCATTGCCCGTTAACTTCTAGCGAAAGGAATCTGGTTGGTCTAAGAGTTGAACATCCAACAACCTCCACACCAACTGTAGCCAGGAATTCCATCGTTCCCCGACCAAAGATCTCCTGAACTGGATATTCAAACGCACCGTCTGTAATATTGTTGCCACTTAATCCTTCTTATGTTGCACAATATTATATAAAGAGGGATACTGTAGGGCCAGGAGCGTCTCTTCTAACCATGTATCCTCCCAAAACC
Organism: Triticum urartu; assembly: GCF_056163025.1. NCBI lineage: Eukaryota > Viridiplantae > Streptophyta > Magnoliopsida > Poales > Poaceae > Triticum > Triticum urartu. The sequence goes on from NC_141879.1 coordinate 1,109,510, forward strand.
TTGTTGTCGTTCCGTCCCCAACAATGAATTTTTCCCTATGAAAAAAGGTCTCTTTCGTTCTCATGAGTCCCTTCGAAAATGGCGAATCATTAGGTCTTACGGTTACCTGAGCTGGGGTTTTAGAGTGTAAATATTTGTTCATTAAAATTTGTGCCCACATGCCATACATTCTACGGATAGCCTATATAGCCATTTTCTTAGTAGGCATTTATTTTTAACCTTGAGGTTCTCAATCCCAAGACCCCCCTGGTCTTTGGGTCAACAAATGATATCCCATCCTGCCAAGTGATATTTTTCCTTAAGCTCATCTGATTGCCAGAAAAAATGAGATCGATAGAAGTCTAGCCTCTTCCGTACCCTTTTAGATACCTCAAAGAAAGATAGAAGGAACATCGGCATACTAGTAGTACTGAGTTGATCAGCACTAGTCGACCTCCATACGACATAAGCTTACCCTTCTAGCAGTCTAGTCTTTTTTCAAATCCATCTTTGATGCATTTCCATTATTTGTTAGTTAGTTTCCGATGATGAATTGGTATACCCAATTAGCTAAATGGTAGGGATCCCAGTTCACAGCCAAATAATTGTCCTCTGGTGGCAGCAACATCGATTGCAATTGCACCCCATGCACCATCCTGAACTTACTGAGTTCCCGGGGGATGCGAGGACGCGTTCGAGCACTTGGGGAGAGGTCCTGAGGTCCGACTAGTTATTGTACGAATGGACGCACGTCTTCTTGTGTGCATTCTATGTTACTTATGTAGGAAACTTATGCGTGTAGGAAGAAAAAATGTAGACGCACCAAAATTGTTACAGAAAACAGTTTAGTTGAGTTTGAATGAAAACGTGAAAACAATTCTTATGTCTTGGACTTGCGTAGTTTCTCGACTCGCGTTTTTACCTTGTTTAGGATTATGTCATCCTTCATGAGCTGTAAGAGTCTTGGGCCGCTCGCGGTCGCCTGACTCCTCTTTGATGGTTGCCGGTGTCGGGTTTGTCTTCAGCCTAACCCACGGAGGTTCTGATAGGTAGACCATGGGCCACTACAAGGATCTAGGTCTATTGCAACAAAAGCGTTCGTTGCAATAAGTTCTCAATTGTCGCAATAGGTACCTATTGCCACGACGTGGTGTTCGTTGGCAACTGTTGCGACAGGACACATGGTAATAGGTTATTGCCACAAAAAATTAAATGTGGCAAGAAAGCATGCTATTGCAACACCCATGTGACAAGTTGCCACAATTTTCCTCGTGGCATCACGCACATGATGCCACAATTTGGTTTGCGGCAATAGTTTAACGCAACAGGTAGAAGCGTGGCGATTTGGCTATTTGTGGCTATAGGCATTTGTGGTAATAACCTATGGCAACGACTCTCCAGACATGGTAATACAAAATTGTAACCTACTGATTTTGGTGGTAATAAATAGTTGTCACAATGGACAAAATGTTCGTGGCGAGAGGCTGTTGCGACAATATGAACTTTTCGTGGCAAACGGACTATCTCAACAAAACTGAATTCCGTGGCGACGAGTAGTTATCTCACCACACCGACTGTTTTGTGGTGATAAGTTATTGCGACAATATGAAGTATTGCGTCGCAACAGCATAGCGCAACAAAACAGGTACGCATGGCGATTAAGATTTGACACAACCCTACAATTTTTCGTGGTGGCAACATGTTGCAACCAAAAGTAGGTTGTGGTAATAGCCTACTACAACTGTAAAAAAAATATACTGGCATCCAATTACATGTTTCAAATGATGCATATATGATGTAGATTCATAAAATATCAAAGTTTGCATAGCCAATATCCATCAAATGAAACTGAAATATAATTTAGCACGCATTCAACATATTGAATGTGCCATCATAATCAAGAGCGAAGACTAAATTGTCCATGGTCCAGAGTCCATTCCAGTTAAATCTTTGTATCCTGTTATGAAGAGATAAAAAAATTTATTTAGCTCAAGTTAGAAAATACTTAGTCAGGAAAATAAAGAAGCAATAGAAGATATAACCACTGTCATGACAATTGTATAATTACTATATTCGTGCATGCATGGGTACCTTCCCGCCCAATTGTTATGACCACAGCAGCTAGCAAGCAAATGCCTGTGCCTGATGTACTACTCCATCAACAATTAGGTGATGTGCAAAAAAATTGAATAATTTCACAAAAGATTTTGTAGTTGAAACACAAGAATAATTACCTAATTTAATCAAACAACTAAACTTCTCCGAAACAACTACATGCTTGCGCAAGTTCACAATTTCTAATGGTGAGAAAACGGTTCTATTTCTAGCTTCCCTATTGTATGTGCTTCAACAACAAAAAAAGTACAGTAGTGCAAGCAAGTAGACAATTATGAAGGTCATTTACGTATCAAATAAAGGTCAACATGAAGACAAACCAAGCTTGTGACTTACCATTGCTCGAAACATTCAAGAATTCATTGTTGCGGCTTGTATGAGCGTATTTGGAGCAATTACATTGTGCCTTGTACCTAGAGTCCCAGTAGTACTAGTGGTCTGTAAAAGAGTAATTTGCAAGTTTGGATTACTAATTTCGTTGCTAGTCCTTTTCTTAGGCGTCTGCAAAGAGAAGTGCACTTTTAGCAATGGAAGTAAGCAAATAAATCACCTGATGTGTTTGCGTCTGTTGGTTCCCGTCTATTGGGACAACTGCGCAAACTTTTCCATCATGTTTTTCTCAAACTCCAGTATTGATCTTCGCTCCTCTTCCAACAATGTTTCCCTTTCAGCACGCTCTTCTTTTAACCTCTCCTCAAGGTTTTCTCTCTCAGCACACTCCAAGTTAATCCTCACTTGTGTGCTTTCACATTCAGCTTGTTACTGATCTTGTAATTTGGTGATCTGATGGCTGAGCTCAGAGTTTACCTTTTGGGTCTATGCAGTAGCACGAGCTTGCTCTTCAAACTAGGACTTAATCCTTTCAGAACCACTTGGTGGTTTGGCCATGTATCCATACCCACGACCACGAGGCTGCGAAGACTTGCATTGTAGAGTGTCTTTATATGCGGTCTGCAAAATATTGTTTCTATGTTCACTTGAAACTGGACCTTGAGTTTCATTTTCTTTGTTTTGAACCTCTTGACATGCTTTGTCCTAAATACGAAAATTACACTCCCATCAGATGAGGAAGCATCCAGGATGCACAACACTAAAGAACTAGAGAATAACCAAAGTCAGTGTGCACCATTCAGATAAGTGATTAAGAGTTCAGGATGTTGTGTACCTTGCAGAAATGAGTAATGTGCATCATCTCTTTCCTCTGAAGCCTGCACATTGCCTGACGCATCCCTAGCTGCATGTTAAACCGAAATATTAATTACCTTCGCTGCTATGGCATACATTTAAGTGAACATAAATATTATTACCAAGTTGTCGCTGTATTGTACTTGGTCTCCTACCAGCAGGATCTTGCGTTGAATTCACCATTGTGCCCTTCTGTAATCTGAGTCAATTTCAGAAGAAGCGCGATACTTAAAGCAGGCATAAAAAAGTAACTGGAAAAATATCTATTCAAGTCTATACTGAAGCTGTTGTAAGCAAAAATAAGCTAGGCTTCAAAGATTAGATGAAATCAAATTGTGTTATAGCGTGCAGAACAGAAGCATGCAAAACAGAAGTCTTTTAGCATAGCATATGTCTGCAATTGATTTAGAAATAAAAGCTAGGCGTCAAAGATCAAAGCAGAGGCATACACATGACACACCAATTAGAGCCCATCCTAACAAGGCTACTCCCAATACACATGCAGTAATCTAGCCTGAATGTGGTAAGCAAACTACCAAGTTAAATAAGCTGAATGTGGCAGTATGCTGCAGTATAGGCACATACGCTAAGCCTGGACAGTGGTTCTGGCATTAACTTGTTAATATTTTACATGGTCAAAAGGAAAGTTGGGACTATTTACACAAAACCTGGGACACTCCAAAATACAAAATACAAATATACAAAGATACATCTCTCTAAATCCAAACAGAAGCTACACATGCACAGCTAAACGAATGCAATTTCAGATTGGAACTTTGGAGGGGATTGGTGAACTCTTGGCTTGTTGAACTCTCCATCAGCGCTCCTGCACAAAGCGCCGGGCTGCTGTGGTCTGCCGTGGTCGTTACTGCTCCTGGGCTGCCGCCTATACTGGGCTAAAGTCTAGCATATGCTCTAACATTGGAGTAGATATGCAGTACTTGGCTGCTGCTAGTTTATCTGGACTGAACCTGAGTTGAGTAATCTCACGCTGCGTACTCTCTGAACTCAAGCATGTGCGCAGTATTTTTTGTCATATATCTACATAAACGAAACTTTTGCTGAAAATTTTGGGTGTACATCTGTACACCCATGACCTATGCTGGATCTGCCCCGTTGTTGTAGTGGGATGGCGAGGCGGGATATTTCATCCGGGCGGCGTGGTAGTTCTACGATAGAAAGGGGGCGCTGCCATGGCCATGCCGTCCACCGCCTCCTCCTGCCCCTCCTCCTTGTCTCCCCATGGATGCCCCCAGCCCCACCGCCTCCACCTCCGCCTCATCCTGACCGCCGCCGCCACGACCAATTTGTCCAGCCCCGCGCCCATCCGCCTCGTCTCCCGCCCCGCCCCTTCCCAACGGAACACCCTCCCGATCTCCTCCTCGTCCTCCTCCGAGAGCACGCCCGATGTCGCCGGCAAGGACACCTACGAAGGGAAAGTTCTCACGGCCGCGGGAGGGAGATTTGGGAGAAAGGAATAACCTGAGACAGTGTACGTTCGATGGACTCCGGTGTGGTCTGCAGTGTCGACGGCTCGACGCCGTCATGACGCCGTGAGGATGGAGGAACAAGAACGAGAGAGCTCAGATCCAATCTCGACAATTTGGCGAAGATAAATAATCGGGAGTATTTGTGAGGGGTGTTTAACGGGGAGGCTAACAGTTTGTGGCGCCACACACGACCAAATTATTTGGTGGGAAATTACGAAAAAAAAATGGAAGGAGATTGAAGGCTTTAGCGGAAAGGTAAAAAATTACTTCCCTAAAGCAGAGTACAAGCTTAATTATTTGCTTGGAAGATAACTTTTTTTAAAGGAACGTTTAGAATAATTGAACAAATTGGAAAAATGTATTTCAAATCAATATGGAATATATCTGCTGCTGAAAATAATATTACAAAAATTTGTTCGTAAAACGATATTTCACTGACTGGCCGAGATAGATGTCCGCATGGCTGCCAATCGTACATGACAGTTGTGATGGCGGGAAGAGTACGTAATGGACACAAGAACAACAGCCGAGCCGACGAGGGTAATGGAGGTGGTGTGCGCTACACTCATTGACAGAAACCTCATGTCACCCTTGCTTTAAAACTACTAGGTTATACTTTTGCCTTGAAACATAAGTAGATATGGTGTGATGAGACGGTCAATCTATGTCGGTCCCGATCTCATGGTTCGATCTTGAGATGGGGTGATAAGATAGGAGATGACGAAGAACACGAAGGATACGATAGAAAACATGCACACACACGTGCAATAAAACCCACAACAAAGCAATCGCTTTCAACCGATTTCTTCTTACCGACCAGTCCAACGACCCAATATAATCGAATCCAAAAGACCCAGGCACTCATGGAAATATCTACACGAAGAACATATATAGATCATCTCCATCGGAGGTCTTCTGGTTTCCACACATATGGGGAATAGAGACATAGCTCATCTATCTCATCATCATCTCTGTCCCAAATCAACAAGTAGTTTATACATACATACATATATAGGGGATCAAGCATGTTAGTCATACAACCAAAATCCAATGCCACCACATATATTCGGTATTTTCCAACTAGCAAACCCTATCTAACCGTAACCGGCATTCCCGGGCTACCAGCTCATCGGGGCTTCTAGTGCGAGGACATTGTCGATCCAATATAATACAATCCAACGAAGACCCGACGACCACGCCAATGTAGAACCTCGCAAGGGAAAGATTGGCGCTGTGCATAATGAAATCACCTGGGAGAAAGAGTAGCTATCAGGGCATACCAGAACCTCGCATGGAAATACCAACACCAAGAACATATATAGATCATCTCCATTCGAGGTCTTGTGGTTTCCACACATATGGGGGGAATAGAACTATCGCATCATCATCTCTGTCCAGATCAACAAGTAGTTTATACATACACATATAGGGGATCATCATGTTAATCATACAACCAAAATCATATGCCACTACATATATTCGGCATTTTTCAACTAGCAAACACTAGCTAACTGATCTAGCTATCCAACCGTAACCCGCGCTCCCAGTCTACCAACTCACCTGTGCTTCTAGTGCAAGGACGACGCCGATCCAATATAATCCAATCCAAAGAAGACCCGACGGCCTAGACTCGGATGGAGATCCATTTTTAGAGAAGGAGGTCATATCGTCTAGGTTGTCTACATATATAAACCATGTTTGAATTGAATTTGTGCACTCATCAAAATGTCCTGATAGAGAATACACTTTGACCCTTGTTATACTTGTGTGCAGTTTCAAGATTTGAACTAAGAAATTCTTATCTGCCAAATTTGAATAAGCAAGTGTTTCGTAACGTCTGAATTTCACTTTTCGTTGTGGAAACAGTTTGGAAAACGGTCAAAACTGTCGCAGATCATATTTGAATTATAAAAATGTTCATTGTGTATTCTTAAATTTTTTAACGTATATCAGAAAATGTTCAATGTGTATTAAAAGTTTATTCATCGTATATTAATAAATTGTTCACCTTGCATTATAAAAACGCAAGATGAACGTTCATCGTGTATTACAAAAATGTTCATCGTATATTATTGAATTGTTCAACATATATTAGAAAATGTTCATTCTGTATTTCAATTTTGTTCATCATATATTAAGAAATTTTTCATCTTGCATTATAAAAATGTTCATCGTGTATTACAAAAAATGTTCATCATATATTATTAAATTGCTCAACATATATTATAAAATGTTCATTGTATATTTAAATTATGTTCATCGTATATTAAGAAATTGTTCATCGAATTTAAGAAAAAGTTCATCGACTCGAATAAAAAGTTCATGTATTTGAAAACAATTCATCGAACCAGGAAGAAGAAAAGAATAAAAAAACAGAAAACGAAAAAGGAAAATGAAAACGAGAAAGAAGAAAAAAGGAAAGAAAGAAGGGAAAACTTCATTGTCACCAGATCACGCGGTGTGGCAACACGGGAGGTTAGAACTCTGCTAGCAACACGGGAGTGGAAGGTGACATGGATTCGGAGGACGGCCAATAGTGCAGCGCATCTACTAGCTAAGGAAGGGGTAGCGAATAATCGTAGTATGGTCTGGGTCCATGATCCCCCAGAATGTATTTTGCAGATTTTGTCGGCAGAAATCCGTGCCCTTTATGACTAAATAAAGTTGGAGTGAATTTCAAAAAAAAAGATCACGCGGTGTGGCACGTTTTTTTTTCACTGGTTGGAATACGCCCATTGAATACGCCTGTGGATCACGGGCGGAATGGGAAGCGGATAAAGACCAGAATTTAGGAACAAATCAATCATAATCTCTTCCGTTGCCGAAAATAGTGGACTCAATTAAAAAACAGAAACATAGGCGGACTACCAGGAAGTTCAGTAGTTTTTTTTTTTTGGAGGGGTAGGAAGTTCAGTAGTTGCCGCAATAACAAACGACGTAGCAGGAAAGAACGTTTTCCAAGAACCTATGGGCTTCCAACGCCCACCACGTAACAAATCGAGCATCGAGCGAGATCGCCCGACCAAAAAAAAAGGTGACGTGGCTTCACCACAGACCAGGAAAATCATATAGTGGGTGGCTTCTATTTAAAGTAGATACATGGCCGCCTGGGGCGCCAAAGATCGCCCAGACAATCCCTATCGGCCGGCCCGCTCACTGAGGCGAGCTGCCGGGGCTTTTTGGGCCAGCCCAGTTATGTAGATAGCTTACGAATTGCCCCATTCCTGTTTTCTGAACATTCTAAAAGGTTCCCTGAACCGGGTTTTATTTCTTTTATCAGTTTATTTCTCAAAAAAAATTATCCGTTTTCCATATTTTTTCGCTTCTATTTTTCTTTTTCACTTTTTTATTTGTTAAATATCTTTAGTTTTCATTTTTTGTTTAGTTTATTTTTATTTTTTAGAAAATTTTTGCAGCTTTACAAAAAATAGGATTTTTCAGAAAATCAAACAAATGATCAGATTTTTTTGAACAATGTTCATCTTTTCACAATTGTTTCCTAATTTCCAAAATTGTATGAAGTTTCAAAAAATGTTCATGTGTTTCAAAATTTGTTCAAAATTTCAAATATGTTTATGTTTTCATATTTTTGTTCATAAATTCAAAAAATCCGGAATTTTGAAAAATGTTTGTATTTCTTAAAAAACTGTTCAGAATATTTAAAAATTGTCCCTATTTTCAAATGATGTTCAGTTCAAAAAATAGAGGAGGGCCTTTTCAAATTTCCTGAACTTTGTAAAATCGATGAATTAAGTTTTCAAATTTGATGAAGTTTTTCCAAAGTTGATGAAGTTTTTCCCAAATTCTATTAACTTTTCTTGAGAATCAATGAACTTTGTTTCAAATTTGATGAACTTTTTTATTTTTATGACACTTTTTTCATATTCAATGAACTTCTTTGGAAATCAATGAAGTTTTTTTAAATTTGACGACCATTTTTTCAAATTCGATCAACCTTTTCCAAATTTGACGAACTTTTTTAACCAATGGAATTTTCTGAAATTCGATGATCTTTTTTAAAAATCGATGAAGTTGTAAAATCGTCGCTAATTTTACAATATTAAGCACAAAAACATTTCGGACAGATCTATTCTATGCAAACAAGAGCTTTTGATTCAAGGGACACCCTTACATTCTAGGCCTCCAAGCTCAACAGGGTTTCTATGTGAGAGATGTGAAGAACCCTAATTGGGCAGCTGGTATTAAAATGAATCCACACAATTTTTTTTGCTCCTTCTGCTACACATGGTGTAGGCCTTGATGAATTGATGAAGCCAATGAAGGTGAGGCAGACGTAACGGATGTCTTTGATGCAAAAATTACAGGGACGGACATACATGCAGAGATAATGTTGAAGGATCTTGTGTTGATGTTTCAGTCATAAACAATATAAGACATGTTGAAGGATCATGAGGAAATTGAGCCGAAAATATACACTATTGCGTCCAATACATATTTCATTGCAATGGTTAGCCAATTTTTTGCAACAATATTTGTAACTAATGCAACATCACAAAGACGTTGCAATATCTTTCCAAATATTACCACAACTAGTTTTCTGTTGAAATAACTAGCCTCTATTACAACAAAATGGCAGCCTCGTGCAACGATGTTTGTTTGTCGCAATATAGCTACCGTATTGCAACGACAATGCAGTTTGTTGCAATACGAGGCCTCTATTGCAACAAAATGAGTATTTATCGCGCCCAACCTCAGTTGTGGCAATATGTGCATCCTATTACCACAACCAGGGGATTCGTGGTAATATTGCGGCTTATTGCAACAAAAGATAGTTGTAGCAATAAATTTTGTTGCAATAGACCAGAATCCTTGTAGTGGGCAACACCTTGGCCACTATGATGTCGTTCGGTAGTTTGGTGTGATTCCGGCCTTTGGTTCCTGAAGCATCATCCTCATGTAGGTGTAGTTTGGTAACCATCTTGAATTACATGACAAGAGCTGTTTCCCGAGGAGGGCGTTGTAGACCATCTCGAAGTACATGACTTTGAAAGTGCCCAATTATCATACGAAATTCTCCCCTTCACCGAAGAAAACTTGTAGTGTGATCTGTCCGAGAGGTGCATAGGACATCCCTGGGATGACTACCTGTAATGGCTACAAACTCTACTCGATCTCCTCCTTTGGGATTTGCATTCAGTTTAGGATCTAGGTAGTGATGATGCTCAGAGAGCTGCCTCTATAGATGAGCAACCTATGTGCCGCTTCTTGCTTGCTTTGAGGTGTATAGCCTAAAAACCAGCTAGGTCTGCAATTGCAAGGGTTTGCAGCAAGTGGCAAATAATCCCAAAGTGCGAGACTAAGGTATCAAGCCATGAAGGTGTACAAGGTTCTTGCACCATTGGTAACGACGGCAACACAAATAAAACTTTATTTCTGCCCCCAACATTACCAACAAGGGTTTCAACCTCGCTAGCCTTTCTTTGATGTACAAGATTTGAAAAGATAATGTGAATGCTTTCATGTTTGCTATCACATGCATCTTAGTTTCATAGATTAAGTGAATGAGTTTATCTATGCTACTTTTCATGCTTTAGGTTAACTAGGCACCTAATCACATGCATGCATGGATAAGAAAATAACCGGCTGAAGACTGTCAGTGCAACACAAAATCCAACAAGCTTTACTGTACAATATTGGTCGAAATGCTGATTGGCTGCACTAACTGATGACCAATATGTTTAGTAAAGTCTCTCCTTTTTAGGCTGAATAACACATGCATCAATGGTTGGGCGGTACGAGGACAAGAGATAAGATGGAAGAACTTATAAATTAAGATTCCAAGAACCATACGCGCTTTTCTAGATGGGTCCAATGAAAACTAGTGTTTGCAGGATAGCAGGATTCAACCTAGTTTACTCCACTTGTGGATTATTACCGTTAAAAACTCAACGTGGCTTGATTAGTTTACTCCACAGGATACCATCAACCTATGAGATGAGATTATACCTAGTTTGTATCTAGCGCTGGTGGCAAGACCGGTCCTCAAGGCGCAAGCACGCGCAACAACCTGTGCATGGCAGACAACATGTGACATCCCAAGACCATCCAATTGGACGGAAAAAAACAAAATCCTCTGATGTCACGCTGGTGGCTGACCAGTGACGTCGTGGTCTTCAAGGCCCAGCCTTCCCAGTCGACACGCTGTCCTGAGAGCATCTCCAAAGCGCACCCTCTAGCCATACGTAATGGACTCGGCCTTGCAGTCTGGATGAGTTTTGCCATCCAATGAGGGCTACTATCGGTCTGCCGAGCGGTCCGAACGTACTTTTTTCCACCAACCCGAGAAAAACGTGAGGGGGCTTTGTGGGAGTCCAGGCAGCAGCCCCGTAAGACTCCGACACCTCCGGCCCATGGGAAACCACACCAAAACCCATTCTGGACCACGCGCCTCCATCCTCCTCATTTTCTCTTCTTATGTTTTTTCTCTTGGATTTGTCGTCGCTCCACCACCCTGGCAGCCACATCACAACCTTGCCAGAACTGGACGTATCCGTTAACTCCAGCAGCACACCCGGGCCCCACCCCAGTTATCCTCCGCCACCGTTCCATACCTCTCCTCCTACTGCCTCGTGAGGTACCATCCACTACTACGATACTCACCATGCCCGGTAACCATTCCGTGAATTGTCCAATCTAATTTTTTTTGTCCCTTCTTCCTTGAAGCAATGGATTCGGATTTGGAGTACATACACGAGCACTATGTTGAGTTGTCCGATGGCTCGTCCAACAAGGAGGACTACACGGATAAGACCGCGATGATGCAAGCAGTCCTTGAAGGCGTGGAGGGTGCGGAGGAGCATGTTCTGAATTTCAAGGGTTCCATCAAGGATAATCAAGTGCTCCGCCGCAATAGAGTGCATGACCATTTGACACTGATGGACAACTACTTTGCCTCTGATGCCCTCTCTGCTGACAATTTTTGTCGACGCTTTTGGATGCGCAAACATGTATTCGATCATTTATACCATGGCATCTGGTCCTATGATGACCACTTCATCTTGAACAAGGACGCCGTGGAAGGATTGCGATCTCCGGTTACTAGAAATGCACTGCCGCCCTATGGATACTTGCATGGCATGACCATCGATTTGTGGGATGAGTACCTACGGATGTCTGAGATCACATACGGAGATGCCATGCTCAGGTTTGCAACTGCCGTGGTCGAGATGTTTGGTCCTCAGTACCTGAGAGAACCAATTGTGGCAGATCCTGAGAGGATCTTGCCAATCTCAGAAGCAAGAGGGTGGCCAGGTAAGCTAGGATCTCTTGAGTGCATGCATTGGGAATGAAAGAACTGACCAAAAGCTTTATAAGGGTAATATCAGGGTCATGTTAAGAAATCCACCATAACTCTTGAAGCAGTTGCATCACATGATCTTTGGATTGGGACGCTTTCTTTGGCAATGACCGGGTCTCGCAATGGCATCAATGTGCTGCAGTGATCACCATTGTTTGTGAGGCAAACTGAAGACCCCCCCCCCCTTGCCACTATACCGTCAATGGATATGAGTACAATATGGGTTACTATCTGGTTGTCGGTATTTATCATCCATGGGATACCTTTGTCAACATCATCTCTAAACCAGTTGGCCACACAAAATCTCACTTTGCATAAAGACAAGAAGCAACTAGAAAAGATGTCAAGAGGGCATTTGGAGTTGTGCAGGCCCGTTTAGCAGTTGTTCGTGGACTTGCTAAATAATGGGATCTGGAGACCTTGTAAGAGATGATGACATGTTGTGTTATCATGCACAACATGATCATGTAGGACGAGATGAGGATGCTGTCGCAGCTCTAGAATTTGAGAACATGATTGATCCTACTGATCTTCCAAACCAGAATCCTACAACATTTGACAAGTTTGTTCAAATGCATCCACAACCCGGCATCGAGCAAATGAAGGAGGATCTGATTCAGCATCTGTGGATGCTAATGTTGGAAATATGCCCTAGAGGCAATAATAAAAGCATTATTATTATATTTCCTTGTTCATGATAATTGTCTTTATTCATTCTATAATTGTGTTATCCGGAAATCGTAATACATGTGTGAATAACAGACACCAACATGTCCCTAGTAAGCCTCTAGTTGACTAGCTCGTTGATCAACAGATAGTCATGGTTTCCTGACTATCGACATTGGATGTCATTGATAACGGGATCACATCATTAGGAGAATGATGTGATGGACAGGACCCAATCCTAAACATAGCATAAAGATCGTGTAGTTCGTTTGCTAGAGTTTTTCCAATGTCAAGTATCTTTTCCTTAGACCATGAGGTCGTGTAACTCCCGGTTACCGTAGGAGTGCTTTGGGTATACCAAACGTCACAACGTAACTGGGTGACTATAAAGGTATACTACGGGTATCTCCGAAAGTGTCTGTTGGGTTGACGCGGATCAAGACTGGGATTTGTCACTCCGTATGACGGAGAGGTATCACTGGGCCCACTCGGTAATGCATCATCATAATGAGCTCAAAGTAACCAAGTGTCTGGTCACGGGATCATGCATTACGGTACGAGTAAAGTGACTTGCCGGTAACGAGATTGAACGAGGTATTGGGATACCGACGATCGAATCTCGGGCAAGTAACATATCGATTGACAAAGGGAATTGCATACGGGGTTGATTGAATCCTCGACATCGTGGTTCATCCGATGAGATCATCGTGGAGCATGTGGGAGCCAACATGGGTATCCAGATCCCGCTGTTGGTTATTGACCGGAGAGTCGTCTCGGTCATGTCTGCCTGTCTCCCGAACCCGTAGGGTCTACACACTTAAGGTTCGGTGACGCTAGGGTTGTAGGGATATGTATATGCAGTAACCTGAATGTTGTTCGGAGTCCCGGATGAGATCCCGGACGTCACGAGGAGTTCCGGAATGGTCCGGAGGTAAAGAATTATATATGGGAAGTGCTATTTCAGCCATCGGGACAAGTTTCGGGGTTATCGGTATTGTACCGGGACCACCGGAAGGGTCCCGGGGGCCCACCGGGTGGGGCCACCTGCCCCGGGGGGCCACATGGGCTGTAGGGGGTGCGCCTTGGCCTACATGGGCCAAGGGCACCAGCCCCAAGAGGCCCATGCGCCTAGGGTTCACAAAAGGGAAGAGTCCCACTTGTGGAAGGCACCTCCGAGGTGCCTTGGGGGGGAGGGAAACCTCCCCTGGCCGCCGCCCCCTAGGAGATTGGATCTCCTAGGGCCGGCGCCCCCCCCCCCTTGGCCCTCCTATATATAGTGGGGGAAGGAGGGCTTTTATCTACGCCTTTGGTTGCCTCCTTCTCCCTCTCCAACTCCTCCTCCTCCATAGCACTTGGCGAAGCCCTGACGGAGTACTGCAGCTTCATCACCACCACGCCGTCGTGCTGCTGCTGGAGCCATCTTCCTCAACCTCTCCTTTCCCCTTGCTGGATCAAGAAGAAGGAGACGTTACGCTAACCGTACGTGTGTTGAACGCGGAGGTGTCGTCCGTTCGGTGCTAGGATCTCCGGTGATTTGGATCACGTCGTGTTCGACTACATCATCCCCGTAATTTGAACGCTTCCGCTCGCGATATACAAAGGTATGTAGATGCATCTGATCACTCGTTGCTAGATGAACTCATAGATGGATCTTGGTGAAACCGTAGGAAAATTTTTGTTTTGTGCAACGTTCCCCAACAGTGGCATCATGAGCTAGGTCTATGCGTAGTTCTTCTTGCGCGAGTAGAACACAATTTGTTGTGGGCGTAGATGTTGTCAACTTTCTTGCCGCTACTAGTCTTATCTTGCTTCAACGGTATTGTGGGATGAAGCGGCCCGGACCAACCTTACACGTACGCTTATGTGAGACCGGTTCCACCGACTAACATGCACTAGTTGCATAAGGTGGCTGGCGGGTGTCTGTCTCTCCTACTTTAGTTGGAGCGGATTCGATGAAAAGGGTCCTTATGAAGGGTAAATAGAAGTTGACAAATCACGTTGTGGCTTTCACGTAGGTAAGAAAACGTTCTTGCTAGAATCCTATTTCAGCCACGTAAAACTTGCAACAACAATTAGAGGACGTCTAACTTGTTTTTGCAGCAAGTGTTTTGTGATGTGATATGGCCAAAGTTGTGATGAATGATGAATGATATATATGTGATGTATGAGATGTTCATGCTATTGTAATAGGAATCACGACTTGCATGTCGATGAGTATGACAACCGGCAGGAGCCATAGGAGTTGTCTTTATTTTTTGTATGACCTGCGTGTCATTGAGAAACGCCATGTAAATTACTTTACTTTATTGCTAAACGCGTTAGCCATAGTAGTAGAAGTAATAGTTGGCGAGCAACTTCATGGAGACACGATGATGGAGATCATGGTGTCATGCCGGTGACAAGATGATCATGGAGCCCCAAGATGGAGATCAAAGGAGCTATGTGATATTGGCCATATCATGTCACTTTTGTTATTTGATTGCATGTGATGTTAATCATGTTTTGTACATCTTGTTTACTTAGAATGACGGTAGTAAATAAGATGATCCCTCATAATAATTTCAAGAAAGTGTTTCCCTAACTGTGCACCGTTGCGACAGTTCGTTGTTTCAAAGCACCACGTGATGATCGGGTGTTTGATTCAGGCGTTCACATACAACGGGTGTAAGACAGATTTACACATGCAAACACTTAGGTTGACTTGACGAGCCTAGCATGTACAGACATGGCCTCGGAACACAGAAGACCGAAAGGTCAAGCATGAGTCGTATAGAAGATATGATCAACATGAAGATGTTCACCGATGTTGACTAGACTGTCTCACGTGATGATCGGACACGGCCTAGTCAACTCGGATCATGTTATACTTAGATGACTGGAGGGATGTCTATCTAAGTGGGAGTTCATTGAATAATTTGATTAGATGAACTTTATTATCATGAACTTAGTCTAAAATATTTACAATATGTCTTGTAGATCAAATGGCCAACGTAGTCCTCAACTTCAACGCGTTCCTAGAGAAAACCAAGCTGAAAGACGATGGCAGCAACTACACGGACTGGGTCCGGAACCTGAGGATCATCCTCATAGCTGCCAAGAAAGATTATGTCCTACAAGCACCGCTAGGTGATCCACCCGTCCCACAGAACCAAGACGTTATGAACGCTTGGCAGACACGTGCTGATGACTACTCCCTCGTTCAGTGCGGCATGCTTTACAGTTTAGAGCCGGGGATCCAAAAGAGTTTTGAGAGACATGGAGCATATGAGATGTTCGAAGAGCTGAAAATGGTTTTTCAAGCTCATGCCCGGATCGAGAGATATGAAGTCTCCGACAAGTTCTTCAGCTGTAAGATGGAGGAAAATAGTTCTGTCAGCGAGCACATACTCACTATGTCTGGGTTACATAACCGCTTGACTCAGCTGGGAGTTAATCTCCCGGATGATGCGGTCATTGACAGAATCCTCCAGTCGCTTCCACCAAGCTACAAGAGCTTTGATGAACTTCAATATGCAGGGGATGGAAAAGACCATTCCTGAAGTATTTGCAATGCTGAAATCAGCAGAGGTAGAAGTCAAGAAGGAACATCAAGTGTTGATGGTGAATAAAACCACTAAGTTCAAGAAGGGCAAGGGTAAGAAAGCCTTCAAGAAGGACGGCAAGTGAGTTGCCGCGCCTGGCAAGCAAGCTGCTGGGAAGAAGCCAAAGAATGGACCCAAGCCCGAGACTGAGTGCTTTTATTGCAATGGAAGTGGTCACTGGAAGCGGAATTGCCCCAAATACTTAGCAGACAAGAAGGCCGGCAAAACAAAAGGTATATGTGATATACATGTAATTGATGTGTACCTTACCAGTGTCCGTAGTAGCTCCTGGGTATTTGATACCGGTGCAGTTGCTCACATTTGTAACTCAAAGCAGGGGCTGCGGAATAAGCGGAGATTGGCAAAGAACGAGGTGACGTTGCGCGTCGGGAATGGTTCCAAGGTCAATGTGATCGCCGTCGGCACGCTACCTCTACATTTACCTTCGGGATTAGTTTTAAACCTTAATAATTGTTATTTAGTGCCAGCTTTGAGCATGAATATTGTATCGGGATCTCGTTTAATTCGAGATGGCTACTCATTTAAATCTGAGAATAATGGTTGTTCTATTTATATGAGAGATATGTTTTATGGTCATGCTCCGATGGTGAATGGTTTATTCTTAATGAATCTCGAGCGTAATGCTACACATGTTCATAGTGTGAGTGCCAAAAGATGTAAGGTTGATAATGATAGTCCCACATACTTGTGGCACTGCCGCCTTGGTCACATAGGTGTCAAATGCATGAAGAAGCTCCATGCAGATGGACTTTTAGAGTCTCTTGATTATGAATCATTTGACACGTGCGAACCATGCCTCATGGGTAAAATGACCAAGACTCCGTTCTCAAGAACAATGGAGCGAGCAACCAACTTATTGGAAATCATACATACTGATGTGTGCGGTCCAATGAGTGTTGAGCCTCGCGGTGGCTATCGTTACGTTCTCACCCTCACTGATGATTTGAGTAGATATGGGTATGTCTACCTAATGAAACACAAGTCTGAAACCTTTGAAAAGTTCAAAGAATTTCAGAGTGAGGTTGAGAATCAACGTGACAGGAAAATCAAGTTTTTGCGATCTGTTCGTGGAGGAGAATACTTGAGTCACGAATTTGGCACACACTTAAGGAAATGTGGAATAGTTTCACAACTCACGCCGCCTGGAACACCTCAGCGTAATGGTGTGTCCGAACGTCGTAATCGCACTCTATTAGATATGGTGCGATCTATGATGTCTCTTACTGATTTACCGCTATCTTTTTGGGGCTATGCTTTAGAGACTGCCGCATTCACTTTAAATAGGGCTCCATCGAAATCCGTTGAGGCGACACCGTATGAATTATGGTTTGGGAAGAAACCTAAGCTGTCGTTTCTAAAAGTTTGGGGATGCGATGCTTATGTCAAGAAACTTCAACCTGAAAAGCTCGAACCCAAGTCGGAAAAATGCGTCTTCATAGGATACCCTAAAGAAACTATTGGGTATACCTTCTACCTTAGATCCGAAGGCAAGATCTTTGTTGCCAAGAATGGATCCTTTCTAGAGAAAGAGTTTCTCTCGAAAGAAGTAAGTGGGAGGAAAGTGGAACTTGATGAAGTGTTTCCTCTTGAACCGGAAAATGGCGCAACTCAAGAAAATGTTCCTGAGGTGCCTGCACCGACTAGAGAGGAAGTTAATGATAATGATCAAGATACTTCTGATCAAGCTCCTACTGAAATTCGAAGGTCCACAAGGACACGTTCCGCACCAGAGTGGTACGGCAACCCTGTATTAGAAATCATGTTGTTAGACAACGGTGAACCTTCGAACTATGAAGAAGTGATGGCGGGCCCGGATTCCGACAAATGGCTAGAAGCCATGAAATCGGAGATAGGATCCATGTATGAAAACGAAGTATGGACTTTGACTGACTTGCCCGTTGAACGGCGAGCCATAGAAAATAAATGGATCTTTAAGAAGAAGATAGACGCGGATGGTAATGTGACCATCTATAAAGCTCGGCTTGTCGCTAAGGGTTATCAACAAGTTCAAGGGGTTGACTACGATGAGACTTTCTCACCGGTAGCGAAGCTAAAGTCCGTCCGAATCATGTTAGCAATTGCCGCATTCTACGATTATGAGATATGGCAAATGGACGTCAAAACGGCATTCCTTAATGGTTTCCTTAAGGAAGAATTGTATATGATGCAGCCGGAAGGTTTTGTCGATCCTAAGAATGCTGACAAGGTGTGCAAGCTCCAACGCTCGATTTATGGGCCGGTGCAAGCATCTCGGAGTTGGAACATTCGCTTTGATGAGATGATCAAAGCGTTTGGTTTACGCAGACTTATGGAGAAGCCTGCGTTTACAAGAAAGTGAGTGGGAGCTCTGTAGCATTTCTCATACTATATGTAGATGACATACTTTTGATGGGAAATGATATAGAACTCTTGGACAGCATCAAGGCCTACTTGAATAAGAGTTTTTCAATGAAGGACCTTGGAGAAGCCGCTTATATATTAGGCATCAAAATCTATAGAGATAGATCAAGATGCCTCATAGGTCTTTCACAAAGCACATACCTTGATAAGATATTGAAGAAGTTCAATATGGATCAATCTAAGAAGGGGTTCTTGCCTGTGTTACAAGGTATGAAATTGAGCTCAGCTCAATGTCCGACCACGGCAGAAGATATAGAAGAGATGAGTGTCATCCCCTATGCCTCAGCCATAGGTTCTATTATGTATGCCATGCTGTGTACCAGACCTGATGTAAACCTTGCCGTAAGTTTGGTAGGAAGGTACCAAAGTAATCCCGGCAAGGAACACTGGACAGCGGTCAAGAATATCCTGAAGTACCTGAAAAGGACTAAGGAAATGTTTCTCGTTTATGGAGGTGACGAAGAGCTCGTCGTAAAGGGTTATGTCGACGCTAGCTTCGACACAGATCTGGATGACTCTAAGTCACAAACCGGATACGTGTATATTTTGAATGGTGGGGCAGTAAGCTGGTGCAGTTGCAAGCAGAGCGTCGTGGCGGGATCTACATGTGAAGCGGAGTACATGGCAGCCTCGGAGGCAGCACATGAAGCAATTTGGGTGAAGGAGTTCATCACCGACCTAGGAGTCATACCCAATGCGTCGGGGCCAATCAAACTCTTTTGTGACAACACTGGAGCTATTGCACTTGCCAAGGAGCCCAGGTTTCACAAGAAGACAAGGCACATCAAGTGTCGCTTCAACTCCATTCGTGAAAATGTTCAAGATGGAGACATAGATATTTGTAAAGTACATACGGACCTGAATGTAGCAGATCCGTTGACTAAACCTCTCCCTAGGGCAAAACATGATCAACACCAGAATTCCATGCGTGTTCGATTCATCACAATGTAACTAGATTATTGACTCTAGTGCAAGTGGGAGACTGTTGGAAATATGCTCTAGAGGCAATAATAAAAGCATTATTATTATATTTCCTTGTTCATGATAATTGTCTTTATTCATGCTATAATTGTGTTATCCGGAAATCGTAATACATGTGTGAATAACAGACACCAACATGTCCCTAGTAAGCCTCTAGTTGACTAGCTCGTTGATCAACAGATAGTCATGGTTTCCTGACTATGGACATTGGATGTCATTGATAACGGGATCACATCATTACGAGAATGATGTGATGGACAGGACCCAATCCTAAACATAGCATAAAGATCGTGTAGTTCGTTTGCTAGAGTTTTTCCAATGTCAAGTATCTTTTCCTTAGACCATGAGGTCGTGTAACTCCCGGATACCGTAGGAGTGCTTTGGGTATACCAAACGTCACAACGTAACTGGGTGACTATAAAGGTATACTACGGGTATCTCCGAAAGTGTCTGTTGGGTTGACGCAGATCAAGACTGGGATTTGTCACTCCGTATGACGGAGAGGTATCACTGGGCCCACTCGGTAATGCATCATCATATTGAGCTCAAAGTAACCAAGTGTCTGGTCACGGGATCATGCATTACGGTACGAGTAAAGTGACTTGCTGGTAACGAGATTGAACGAGGTATTGGGATACCGACGATCGAATCTCGGGCAAGTAACATATCGATTGACAAAGGGAATTGCATACGGGGTTGATTGAATCCTCGACATCGTGGTTCATCCGATGAGATCATCGTGGAGCATGTGGGAGCCAACATGGGTATCCAGATCCCGTTGTTGGTTATTGACCGGAGAGTCGTCTCGGTCATGTCTGCCTGTCTCCCGAACCCGTAGGGTCTACACACTTAAGGTTCGGTGACGCTAGGGTTGTAGGGATATGTATATGCAGTAACCCGAATGTTGTTCGGAGTCCCGGATGAGATCCCGGACGTCACGAGGAGTTCCGGAATGGTCCGGAGGTAAAGAATTATATATGGGAAGTGCTATTTCAGCCATCGGGACAAGTTTCGGGGTTATCGGTATTGTACCGGGACCACCGGAAGGGTCCCGGGGGCCCACCGGGTGGGGCCACCTGCCCCGGGGGGCCACATGGGCTGTAGGGGGTGCGCCTTGGCCTAGAGGTCCATGCGCCTAGGGTTCACAAAAGGGAAGAGTCCCACTTGTGGAAGGCACCTCCTAGGAGATTGGATCTCCTAGGGCCGGCGCCCCCCCCTTGGCCCTCCTATATATAGTGGGGGAAGGAGGGCTTTTATCTACGCCTTTGGTTGCCTCCTTCTCCCTCTCCAACTCCTCCTCCTCCATAGCACTTGGCGAAGCCCTGACGGAGTACTGCAGCTTCATCACCACCACGCCGTCGTGCTGCTGCTGGAGCCATCTTCCTCAACCTCTCCTTTCCCCTTGCTGGATCAAGAAGAAGGAGACGTTACGCTAACCGTACGTGTGTTGAACGCGGAGGTGCCGTCCGTTCGGTGCTAGGATCTCCGGTGATTTGGATCACGTCGTGTTCGACTACATCATCCCCGTTCTTTGAACACTTCCGCTCGCGATCTACAAAGGTATGTAGATGCATCCGATCACTCGTTGCTAGAAGAACTCATAGATGGATCTTGGTGAAACCGTAGGAAAATTTTTGTTTTCTGCAACGTTCCCCGACAGCTAAATGGGACAACAATGTTGGAATATAATATATTTTTAAATAATTGTGTGCTTACTACGTGGTGGTTAATTAGCTCCGTGTCATTTGTTCAAAATTGCATGTGGCGACTGCAATAGGCGTGCAAACCAATAGGCGTGGATGGCTCAACTACCAATAGGCGTGCAAACTGAACTTAAGAATTCAATTTGGCAGCTAGCTAATTAACACTGTCCAACGCAGTTGTCTGCTGCTGTTACTACGTTTAGTACTTACTTAATTACTCCCTCCTTTTTGATCTAAAATTCTGAGTTCAAAATTTACAGATTTTCATTATATTAGGCTCAATTTGAGTCAAATGAAATTGAAGTGTTTGATTGGGACGCCACTTTTATTTTATAGATAAGAGAGAGGAAACTAATGGTCATGCATGCATTGTACTCCCTCCGTTCCTAAATATTTGTCTTTCTAGATATTTCAAATGACTACTACATACGGATGTATGTAGACATATTTTAGAGTGTAGATTCATTCATTTTGCTTCGTATATAGTCACTTGTTGAAATGCCTAAAAAGACAAGTATTTAGGAACGGAGGGAGTATTCTACATGCACCATGCAAGTCCAGTGTAAGGAGAGTGCTACATTTATTGCTTCGGAATCAAATATATGACAAATATTTCATTGGCAGCTTTATATCCATATAATTCATGTTATCCACTTACAATCTACCTTGGTCGATGAGATTTTAGATTAGAGCACTCTAAACCAAATGGGAGAGAGTAAGTTTTTTTTGTGATATTAGGGAGAGAGTAAGTTACTCCAACGTTGTTAAATTGCTAAGTAACTAATGACCGCCAGTAAGGTATCTCATGAAGAAACACTATAAAAACAATACTCGGCTTCAGATGTGACGCTGGCAGCAAATCCAGAAAGGACACCAAGAGTTTCGAGCCTCCCCCGGTACTTTTCTCGTGGTTGGTTGGTGTAGGTAGAAGGGATTGTTTGTAGGGGAAGGAAAAAATTAAATAAAATGGGTTATTTATTTTATCTTTTGAAGGAAAACTCCTATTTTTGTTTGTTTTTCTGGACTTTTTCTAGGGTGATTTTTTTAAAATTGCAAAAACAACATAAACAAGAAACTGGCAGCAAGAGTAGATTAATATGTTAATCCAATAAAATTGATAAAAAAGAATGCCCAAAATGTGTAGAGTTGATAGGAAAGTAGCATGAATCATACAAAAATTATAAATACCTCTGAGACATATCACACCATGATTTTCTACTCGGCTTATATTTCGCCGAGTACCCGAGAAAATACACTCGACTTACATCTAGATGCCGGCATGTGTAAGACGAGCCCAGGATGCCGAGTGTGAAACTTGGTTTATAGGTAGCCGGGTATTTTTTGGGAGGTTACCTGAGTATACTGGGACTCGGCTTTTAAATGCATGACTCGCTTACAGACAGATTTTTGCATGGCTTAGTGGGAGAGAAGAATTAAATACATTGTTTAGTGGGACGTCGAGGTAGACACTTCGCATGTTGAGTGAATTGGAACCAACTTCTTAAGAATGCAGGATTCGTGCATTATTGGGCTCTCCAATAAACCCTAATTTTTTTCAAACGGCAGCAAGATATTTCGCGGGACAACAGAGTTTCTGGGTTGGTTACTGAAAAAATCCAATGGAAAATACAAGCTATTTCTTTTATGCAAGTGGCCTAAAGATGTCTCAAAGTACCAGATCCCTCGTCACTCTCCTATTAGCTTGCTAGCTCCCCTTAAGTAAGCACTGACCTCTACCGATCGAACCGTCATCTCGGTCCCTCAGTCCACCACCATGTGCTTCCTTAGTTCCTGCTGTCATCTGCCCGCGCCGGTGGCCGGGCTGTGCGGACGGAAGAAGAAGGGCTGTGGCACCAAGGTGGCCGCGTTCGCCTGCAAGACCGCCACCAACTTCGCCGTCTCCCTTCTCAGCGTCTTCCTCGTCTGGCTCATCCTCTTCCGCCCCTACCAGATTCGCCCCACCGCCACTGCCGCCGTCCTAACCACCTTCAACAATGTCACTGCCGACACGCTCCGCTACGACCTTGCCCTCGATCTCACTTTCTCCAACTCCCACCATTTCTACAGCATCCGCTTCGACCACCTTACCGTGGCTGCCTACTACAACGGTACCAAGCTTGGCGGCTCCTCCTCTTCCGATGGCGACGACGAGCTCCCAAGCAGCTTCAAGCTGAGGCCTCGCCGGCACCGGACCATCCATCCGGTGCTCAGCGGCCGGGCGATCAATGTGGGCGGCGCTGTGGCAGACGAGTTCTCCAGGGAGGGAAAGCGAGGGCGGTTCACCATGGAGGTTGTGGTGAAGACCACGCTCACCTACAAGTTCTGGCCCAACAAGGCCGTCTACTACCACGAGTACAGCTGCCTGCTCACGTTCCCTGACCCGGCCAAGGCCGACGGCGGCGCGCATGGGGTCGACGGCGATGTCAGGTGCGCCGTCGCCAAATGATTTTGAGCAGATCTATTTATTAACATGATGTATCTTATTTAGCCATTTCTCATAGTCCTTCTGTTCTCAGCATAGTTTCGATTTTGTATGACTTTGCTTTTGTTTGCGTGATCCTTTGTGTGTGTAAGTGTTGGTTGTGTGCATCCTAGTTATGTGGTTATCGGGTGTGTTTTCATTATATTTGTATCCCCTTGATGTTATATTATGAGACAATAGAAGATCGCCCGTTATCCAAAAATCCTATCGGGCCATTCTCCGGCCTACATGACGTGACCTGAGAGACATGTGACCATATATTTTTCAGGGGCCTCCTAGCTGGCCCATTGTATCTATGTTTCACGTATGCATTTTTAACTATTCTAGCTAGGTACAACTATATGTCAGTTCATCATTTTTTTTGCGGGTAATATGTCAGTCCATCATGCTTTCCCTATAAAAAGTATGTATTCATGTAATGGTTTCTACTTACTCTCTGTTTATGAATATATGACGTTTTATTTAATGTATACTTGACCATTAGTTTTTGTTAGCACATGTTAGTAGGAAACTATAAAATTGGACACAGAATTATGAAAAATATATTCATGTTATTTTCACTTTGCCAATCTAAATATCTTTGTATCTATTACTGAGTAAAGTTACAAGTGTTTAATTGCACCTATTTTATAAAATCATCTGTTTAATTGCACCTGTTTTATTTTATTTTTGAGTTGGAAAACCTTTCGTTAAAATCAGAGTTTTACAAAAGATAAACTAAAGATCCAGGAACAGAGTTCTTGCACATAATTTAAATTCATCTTGATGTTGAAACAACAATGAACCACTCCCCAGACATATCACGCCAGCTGGCAGTGGTTAAACTAGTGATCAACACTTCCGTTACGGTCACATAATCTGCAGTTCTCACTACCCACCCAAACTCCTTTTAACAAATTATCTTGTGTCGAAATCCTGTTTCTAAACATCCACCAAAGAAACATTTAAATTTTTGAAGGGATTTTCAAGAACGAGAGCTTTCTAAAAGAACATTTAACCTGCAAAACTTCTGAACTATAAAGGGGTCCATACACATCTATAATTTTCCTCGCTTAAAACAACATTCTGACACACATATTGCAGCTGTTGCCATAGAACTGCTAGCTGCCTTATAAAACTTCTCATAAATTTAATGCTAGACATGCTATCGTAGAAAACTTTGTAGGGAATTTGACACAAAGGGGGACATTGCCTAAGCATTTGTCCTCCCAAAATCTAGTTCTTAAGCCAATATTGCCCACAACTCAAGATGCCATCCATAAACTAGGATCGACTGGGTTTGTATTTAGCAGAGGTATCATATCTCTCCTAGAGTACTTATTCTTCTTCTTCTTTTGCGGGACCTAGAGTATTTATTCAAAACTAATTGTTTCCACCGTCCATCCTCATTTTCCAACTTCAGAATCCACTTACTTAACAAACATGTTCATAGTTTTTTTTGCGGGGTATGTTCATAGTATTCAAATCAACTACATCAAGTCCCCCCCCCCCCCCCCCCAGTCAATAGGTTCACAAACTTTATGCCAGCTAACTAGATTATACTTATGGCAATCATCACTATCATGCCAGAATAACCTTTTAAAAAATGTACTATATGCAAGGGGTCTTTAGGAATAGGAAACATAGACATCATATAATAGATTTTTCCGAAATCTGGAATGCCTGGATTTTTTAAGGGAATTAATTTTTTTCTAGAAAAACACTTGATTGCTTGCTAGATATAGCCAACATTTCCTAGGATTGTGTGTAGATTGACTTTGTTTAATTACCTAGGAGGGTTAAAGGCCCTATAGAAACTAATAGAAACCTAGTTGAGATTTAGTTAAAACCGTAGCCTCATAAAGAAGAAAGTTAGAAACCCTAAAGGGGCAAAATAGAAAATAAAATTCCCAAAAGGATTGGACTAAAAAAATTCAAACCAATGGAAGATGGATTAAAAGAAAGTCTAGTCAAGGAACTTCAGAAGAAACCTTAAGTGGAAAATGAAATGTAGACAAAAGAAATATTTTTAAAAACCTAGAAATACAGTGGAAGAAATTGTTTGTCAAAAAGGGGCACTAAAAAGTCCAGCAAGTTACAAATATTTCAGATAGATTTTAGAGCAAGTTTTTTTGGTATAAAACACAAATTCCTACTAGATTTTAATTTAAAAAGAAACAAAAAAGAAAAAGAGAGAAAAAACTAGCCCTGCCGCCCACTAACCTAAACCGGATTAGGAGCTCCGCTGCTGCCCAGCTTACCCCTCCCCATGGGCGGCCTATTCCTCGCCTTCAGTGAGTCTAACTTCCAGACTCGCTGACCGGGGCCAGCAAGGTAGGCTGGCCCACACACCCGGGAAGCCATAGCCTGATCTTTTTTTTTTCTTTTTTTTTTATTTACGGTTATACTTTAAAATATTCTACAATATATTGCAAAAATAACTCTATAAAAATATTTGAAAAATGTTGAACAAGTATTTGCCAAATGTTAAATGGTATTTGAAAAATGTTTAACAAGTATTTGAAAATGTGGAATGAGTATTTAAAAAATGTTGAACAAGTATTTTAGAAATGTTGAGCAAGTATTTGAATTTTTTTGAAAAAGGATTTGAATAAATGTTGCACAAGTATTTGAAAAAAAAAACTTCATCATGTACATAAAAAATGTTGAACAGGTATTTGAAAAATGTTGAACAGGTATTTGAACAAAAGTTGATCATCTATATAAAAAGGTTGAACAAGTATTTAATTTTTTTGAATAACTATTTTAAGAAATGTTGATCATGTATATTAAAATGTTGAACAAGTATTTGGAAAATGTTGACCAAGTATCTGAGAAAAATGTTAATCAAGTATTTTGAAAATGTCAATCATGTATATAAAAATATTGAACAAGTATTTGAAAAATGTTGAGCAAGTATTTAAATTTTTTTGAATAACTATTTTAAGAAATGTTGATCATGTATATTAAAATGTTGAACAAGTATTTGGAAAATGTTGACCAAGTATCTAAGAAAAATGTTAATCAAGTATTTTGAAAATGTTGATCACGTATATAAAAATATTGAACAAGTATTTGAAAAATGTTGAGCAAGTATTTGAAAAATGTTGAATAAGTATTTGAAAAAATGTTGATCATGTATATAAAAATTTAGAATGAAAAAAATAGGAACAAAGAAAAATTAAACAGCCCGAAGAAGAAAAAATAAAAGAATTTAAAAAACAGAGAAGGAAACGAAAGAACAAAGAAAGAAAGAAAGAAAAATGAAAAAATAAAATGAAATTGAAATTGAGAAAAACAGTGGGAAAACAGAAAACAGAAAAAAAAAGGGAAAAGAAACAGTGGAAAAACCGACTCGTTTCGACTTAAGTAAGACCGCCCTAGTAGTACATCACGGACTTGAGCCTAGCCTAGTGGCTAACCGCGATGTCGTGGTTCAAATCCCCGTCGCCCATCCTTTTCTTCTCTTTTTTACGGGACACACTGGATAGGGTCATCCCGAACCTCCACACGACGCCCACGCGCCCACACGTTCACGGTCACGCTTCGGCCGCCTCATGATTCCCACGTCCCAGGTACCTATGCCGCCGCCTCCATGGATAACTGGAGCGCCTCGTTTCTCCTCCGGGTCGCCGGGCGTGCATAGACGAGCCCACCCCGGGACCCGTGGATAGCTGAGAACAAGTCAGGCATGTCGTCGGGGAATGTATCCGGTGCACCCGCACTTGTGGTGCTACCGGTGCACCAGATGCCATAGAATATTTTAAAAATCTGGAGAAAAATCTAGCATGTTAACGCAACATCAATGTATGATGTCAAAAAATTCCGTATAAAAATTAAAATATGTTTAGATATACAAAAATGACAAATTTGACATCAGTGTGATAGTGGGTAAAATATAAGCCCAAGTTATGTTATCTACTTTTCAATGTTGCATATGTTATTTTCTTTTTTGAGTTATGTTTCAAATTTTGACTTGAAATTTTGTGACAACCTACATTGATGTTGTGTGAGTGTGCTAAAAAAATTCAGAATTTTTTGAACATTTTGAAAGCACAATGTTAGTTCGGTGCACCTATAGCACAACAAGCTCCGGTGCACCAGATATTTCCCCCATGTCGTCGGGGTTCCTAGCCCCACTAAGCGCCGCTAGATCGGGCGGGATATCCGGCTCTGGTGTGGCAAAATGCACTCGCACAAGGGGGGGAGGGGGGGTTAGTCGATGGCGGCAGCAGTCCTATGAGCAAAGAAGCAAGCAATAGGTTGTCTGTATCTATGGATCTCACGGGCCATGTACATTGGACTCTACAGCTAGCCTACACACATTAATTGCTTCAGGGCCAACTGATACGATACTGAGACATACCCATATTCATGGGCGCCCCTAAATCTCGCCTTCAGCGAGTCCTGCTTACAACTCGCTGAAGCGGCGAGCGAGATGGGCCGGACCACGCACGCGGCAGACCACAACCTCTTTTCTCTTTTCTGTTTTATGCTTTTTGGTTTATTTTTACTTTAGTTTATACATTGAAATATTATATATATATATATATATATTACAAAAAACATTTTAAAAAATTGAACAGTATTTGAAATTTTTTGATCATGTATTAAGAATTTACAAATTTTTTTATCATGTATATAAAAATGTTTATCCAGCATTTGAGAAATGTTAAATATGTATAGAAAAATGCTGACCACGTATTAGAAAATTGATAAAAATGTTTTTTCATTTATATAAAATGTTAATAAAGCGTTTGAAAAAATATTGAACAATTATTTGAAAAATATTAACCAAACATTTAACAAAAATTAAAATGTTTATAGCAAAAAGGTTGACCATGTATCCAATAAATGTTAATTAAGCATTTGAAAAATGTTTAAAATGTGTATAGAAATATTTTTTTGACCATGTATTACAAAAATGTGTAATTTGTATTGGAAAAATGTTAGACGTCTATTAGAAAAATATTATTGACATATACAAAAAATGTAGAATACTAATTATAGGAACAAACAAAACCAAAAATGAAAAAAAAAACAGAAAATAGAAAATGAATAAATAACAAAGATACAAAATTTAGAAAAATAATGAAAAAAGAAAAAGAAAACGCAAAGAACAAAGAACAAAGAAAACCGGCTCGAATCGCCTCAGGTAGGACGCACCCCTACTACTTACTATGCGTGCGCGAATGGGACTTGAGCCGAGTGGCTATCTCTTTTTACTTGCTATGCGCGCGCGAATGGGCCGGCCCTATAGGACACACGGGTGGGAAAACCTTCAGCGAGGGATGGTACTTTCCCACTTAATGCAAGACATAGCGCTTGCGCACGTTCATCTGTTTATGCTCGCTCAAAGTAGTACATTCCATCTTCAATTCGACCCGTCCCTAGGCCTTGCACTGAAGACCTCCCTCCCTATACAAAACAAAAAACAAAAGTAGCTAAATGTTGTACTACACTACACTAGATCAGAGCATCTCCAACGGCTATGTTCCCTCATAGCCCATCCTCAACTAGTGCATTGCATCCGCATTGTTGTGGAAAATTTTGGTGAATGTTAACAGTATGTTTGAAATACTTTATGCACGGAAAACAATGTGTAAGTAATAAGAATTCTATTTAGCGTTGAACATTAGTAACAAATTGTCTAAAAGCCAATATTAAGGTGAGCCGCATATATATTGCATGATGGGAATTTCGATACAAATATGGTTACACTCATCCAAGAAAAAACATATATAGTAGTTGTAAGAACTCCCCACTCTTATTAACCCAACTGAGGCGGTTGGTATTTGCCAGTTTTCAGGTTTCTTGTGTGTGTTGACGAAGTAGATTTTCCAAGGAAGGAACACAAACCAAGATCTTATTTGCATCTTAGAGTTTGGTAATAGCAGGTTCCTGCTAGCCCGTGGTTCCTAGAGGTTGATAAATGGAAGAAACAGGAACCTGACGGGTAACCTCTAAGACAGATATGGGTCAGATTTCATGGGTCTCCGCCTAAGCCCCGTAATGATTTTCTGATGACATGGAGTTTGGGATAGTTGATCGGCAAGACAGAGCAGGTGGACATGCCTTTTACGCGCACTCAAGATCGATCATGTGCCATACTACATGCCCTGGACTTATTGTTGTAGGACTTATGATCTCAAAGTTGAGATTGAAGACTATCCGTATATTGATGTGGTTGCTTACAGCAGTAATGTTGACACGACTAAGAGAGGTGATGGATCACTATAAGCATGATGACATCCCTAAGTTTGTGGGGCAGGCTACTTCGACGGTCGATGCACCTGTGGACAAGGGAATGACACCTTCAATGCCCATGACGGGGCTGAGGTTTGCTTCCTTTGGGGCGGCATCCCTAAGTTTGTGGGGCACGCCAGCCGTGGGCATACGTTGTTACACTCTAGCTGTTACAGTATACGATATACTACAATAACTGCTAGTGTAGTGGGAGTGAGTAGGATGGTTTGGCGGACGGGCTCGCGTGCTCACGATATGTGGCACGTAGTTACTGGTTGCCAAGTGCGGGTGCCAGGCCTCGATGTGTGTGGGAGCCAGTACAACAAACGGGCGGGCCTAGCTGTAGAACGACGGCCGTAACTGCGTCTTTGACGGTGGCGATGTGTACCACTGGTTCATAAGGGTGAGTGTATGCGCGTGTATATGAGCGCTTGTGTCTGTACTGATGTTCAAAAAAAAACATCACTATGGAAAATGTGCTGCCACAGGTTCTGACGGAAATACATGGGCGTGTGGATTAGAATGCGCGGAGTAAAAGAAAAGGAAAAATAGACAGTTAAATACGCTGGGAGTGGAACTCAAAAAAATACACTGGAGATGCGCTTCTACCGTCGGATACACCAAATACGACCCCTCAAATGTCTTCATAAGTGCACGAACGCGTCCACGCACAGTGACAGGTCACACCTTAAATAATTGTTTTTACAACTGGACCTCTCAATTATGAATTCCTAAATATAAACAATTACATGCACGTGAAACCTACTATTAATTGAAGCCTTTCCGGTGGCTGACTGCACCCCTTAAAGTGTTGGTGTGGTCGCCGGCGAGATAGAGTAGGACATGAGGCATTGCCCTATTCTTTCTCGTCGAAGCCTGCCGCCTGCACGTCGCCGGTCGATGTGACATCGATGATGGATTCGTCGTGGTCGGACACCGACACGTCCACCACGACGCGGCTGCGGCTCTTGGGGCCGTAGATCATCCATGTCGGCGCCGGAGTGTGCGACTCTGGCTTGTCGATGTCTGTCGCGAGGGCTGCCGCGGCCTCGCACGGCGAGCATGCCGCACCGTACCCTCAGCAGGTCGGCGCGCCAACGAAGAGGATCCGCGTCTGCAACGACGTGCAGACGCCAAACGGGGCGCACAGCCTCCGGTGAGGCAACGATGATGCGCCTCACGCAGAATCCACGCGCCATTAGGGCGGACGCGATGGATTCCCGACTGATCGAGTCCGGCCGCTGTTGGGCATTCTCCTAGCGGGCGCCGGGGAGTGCGATGCGGACTTCCATCTCCTCTTCGGGACACGACAGAGATGAGATCCCAGTTGCAGATCGGCTGACAAAGGACTCGATTCCGCTGCCCGCCATACCAGAGAAGGTCAAAGATCGCCGGATGTGTGCTTGGGGGCGGAGGGGAGGGGAGTGGAGTGGCTAGGGTTTGGTCCGGCAACCGAATGGGGACGAATGTATGTGATGTCGAGGTGGGCTTGTGCAGGCTGGATCCAACGTGACAAACATGCTATGGCCTCTTCATATCGGCCCTATATTTTGGCTAGATATAAGGGGTGTCAGTGAACCGATTGGTTGAGGCCAGTTTTAGGAGCCGGGTTGGGTCAGTTTTTTACTGATCAGTGATCGGGTCATCCGTCCGGGCGTTTGAGGCGGATCTGAGGCGTCCAGATGTACTTGGGCTTAACATGTGATGATGGTTAGCTTAGTATCTAAAATTGTAAAATACATGAAATTGGTGCTTGAACTCGTCCGACTGTGCAAATATCATTCCTTCATCCGTATCTGGTCGTACATCTAGCCTTGTGGCGTGCCAGCGTGATGGTGCCCCACCTGTTAGGGACTGGGAGCGGGAAAAAATTCCTCACATTTAATTTAATCACGTAGGTAAGCCTTGTAAATTAAAAAATAATAAATTGCCGTAATACAGGATGACCTCGTGGCCACGAATTTCATTGCACGAATATGTTTGCCTACCAGGCCACTCGAAACAGGCTTTCGCCTCGCTTTATATATAAACCAAGTACACAGCCAAACGATACAACATAGTGAGGTAACCCTCTTATAAAGTCAATCCCATGATAATCAGATAACACAGGAAGACCTGAAAACACCGCCACACTACACCGTAGTACACGTAGGCTCCACGACAACGCCCTCGGGAAGGGGAATGGCGCCAGGCGTCGCTGCTGTCGAGTCGACACCGGAAAAGGGTTTTCACCCGGAAGCCAGGCACAGAGAGCACCTCAACGACCTCTTCAAGAAGATAACGACGCCCACGAGCGTTGCCATTGTCAGTGACAAAGCGCAGAGCTTTCGCTCGGTAGCTCCCCATGCCACCAAGAGGCCTCCACAAGAGGGACAATGAGTCCAGATCCCCATCTCCAGATCGCTGCGGGTGGTCCACCAGGCCATACCCGGCTTCGGCGCATATGGAAGGGGTCGAACAGGATATATATGGGGTTGTTGCGGAAAAGTTAACTTTGGAGCATGGACGTAGTGTGCGCTTTTTTTCAAAATTCAAATAAACAGACTTTTACATATAACAAAATCTGATTTTTTTTTTTACATGCACACATACTCCCTCTGGTCTTAAATATAAGTCTTTCTAGAGATTTCAATACGAACTACATACGGAGCAAAATGAGTGAATCTTTAAAATAGGTTTATATATATCCGTATATAGTTCGTATTGAAATTTCTAAAAATACTTATATTTAGGAACAGAGGGAGTAGAAGTGTAATATATTGTGTGAATTTTCATCAAAATCCGTGTTTGCATGCAAGAGATACAAAAAAAAAGACAAATACATGCAAAAACCAGCTTGTTTTCTTGCCAGATTTTTGTCTTTTTAGGGCATATTATCACGTAAGTTCGAACAAAATTTGAAAGTCACTTAGAGCACAAGCATACGTTTTTTGTGTGAAAAGTTTAACTTATTTTGAAACTTGTAATTGACAGTTTTTTGCTTTGCTAAAAAATGAGCTCAATGGCCACAACGCTTCAAAAATCGGCTTTGGTTGCGATGTACCTCTTCAATGAATTTTCATATATGGCGCTCCTATGGGACAACACAAATTTTTTTTATTCTTTTTTTTGTACATTATTTTTACCATTTGAAAAAAATGTAAGAAAAAAAAAAACAACTGCCATAAACTTAAACAAAGTGTTAGTAGTGCATCTGAAAAATGTTTAACATGTTCTTGGAAAAGGGTTCACCTGTATTATAAAATTATAACATGTTTTTTTTAAATATGGATCGTGCATTACAAAATTGACAATATGTATTTAGGAAAAAGTTGAACGTGTATTAAATATTTTTACTGTGTAAAATTATCCTTACATTTCTACAAACACGATCAACATGTTTTGATTCATTTCTAAAATTTAATATTATTACACAATAACTTTTAATACATGTTAAATAGTTTACATTTCTACGAACACGGAAAGAACCGACGTTCATGAGTTGTTGCGTTGCTGGGCATCGGAGGAACACCTTTTTTTTCTTTTTTCTTTTTCTCTTTTTCGAAAAGGAGAAATACCCCCGGCCTCTGCATCTGGACGATGCATACGGCCACTTTATTGATTATTAACACAAGACCTTACAAAGTCGTACAACAGTAAGACCAAAGCCACCATCTTCGCAACCTCTGTCGCTACTCCTATCTAACTGATGAAGGGGCGCTGATGGTCTGGGCCTAATACCAAACAGACCTCGCAGCCAAACCTAACATCTGAGACCTGAGGTCCCAACCAGGACTCCTTCCGGTATGGGCACCCACCAGTCCGGCGTGCTCTTCAACCAGGCCCCCTGCCGGGTATGAGGCCGCCGCAGCCACGTACCATCAATCCATCTTCAGAGCTGAACTGTTGCATGAACCGTGCCAGGCCTCACTGCCATCGACACCACCACGACGCCAGACAGCGCCACCATCCTGCACTCGTCCATCATCACACGCCCACCGGCGAGACCCCCGCTGCTCCATGCCGCTGAGACCCGCCGTTGTCGACGTGCCAGATGCCACGCCGCTCCTCCTCTTGTCCCCTCCAGCCAACACTTGCTCCAAAACGATGCCCCCAGGAGGGAGAACGACATCGAAATGTCGCCATCGTCCGATCCGGTAGATCCAGATCAAGGGTTTCCCCCGGAACCTTTCGATTAGGTTGACGTGACCTGCAACGACGATGCCTCGAGAAGGGAACGACGTCCGAGACGCCGCCATCGTCCGCCATGACCGCAGTCAGACGCGATTTTCACCGGAAGCCACGGCGTCCCGATCTCGCGGTTGGCTGGAACGGAGCCCTCCGCCGAACCGGTGACGTTGCCGCCGATCCGATCCCACCGCCGGCGACGCCCCCGATGGAGATCCCGATCTAGATCGAAGACGACCTCGACCGAAACCCTGCCACCAGCACCGCCACATCGGAGGAACACCTATGGCAATCCTAACGTCGTACTTCACGAAGTGCAGGCGGCTGAGTTGATTGTGTTTGTAGAGTCGAGTAATGATTTGTACTATTCCTTCCTATTCGAATTTAAAAAATCTCGAATACGCGAGGTTGCGTATCATTTCATTGATAGGGTAGGAGAGAATACAAGGTTGGCGTCCTGGGTATCGTGCACATTAGATGGCGGTACCCAGGCACAGAGGTGAGCAGAGAGAAGTAGGAGGATGCTCAGCCTCGGTAGTTACATTTTATGCTACAGGAATTGTCCGATCGAGCCTTTTGGCGCCGGCTCTTGCCCATAGTTTGGCCTCCTGTTTGATGTCGTCGAGAAGGTCGCCATCGGAGGGTGTTATGTTGTCGAAGAGGACTGTGTTGCGGTGCTTCCAGATGGCCCAAGATGTGAGGATAATTAGGGAGTTAAAGTCCTTTTGCGTAGGCTTGCTGGTACATTTGTCTTTGTCGCGGTCCACCAGTCGAAGATGTCGGTGCTGCCGTCGGGCGGTATTGTGGGCATGCGGCACCAGGCCAAGATGTCATGCCAAATAATGCGCAAGAAGACGCACCCAATGAGGAGGTGATGGAGAGTTTCGTCATCCTGGCTGCACAGTTTGCAGATGGGGTCGTGCGGCAGGTCGTGTCGCGCGTGACGATCGGCGGTCCAACATGGGTTGAGAGAGGCAAGCCAGAGAAAGATCTTCGCATTGGAGGGAGCCCAAGTCTTCCAGATGAGCTGTCAGTAGGGTCCGGTAGTAGCCCCAAGGAATAGCGCTTGGTAGGCAGACCGTGCCGAGTAGTTGCCGTCGATAGTCCACTTCTAGGACAGCTTATCTGGCTCCTCAGAGAGTTCAATGCGTTGGAGTAATCTCCATGGCTGAGCGTACTCAATGACCGCAAAGGGGTTTAGGTTGCTGTGGATGTCCGTGATCCAGCCACGAGCGGTGAGAGCCTCACTAACAAGTCGTCGTCCTCTGCATCGCCTCGGGATGAGGGAGGATAAGATGGGCGCGATCTCCGTGATAGATTTGCCATGGAGCCAATGATCCTGCCAGAACTTGCAGGTGTTGCCGTCGCCGAGGGTTCAAGTTGTCGAGGCGCGAAAGAGCTAAGAAGCCTCAGGATCGGATGGCAAATGGAGATGTTTCCAGGCACGCGCGGGGTTAGTGTGCTGCAGCCAGAGACAGCTTTGGTTGCATTCATCCTAGAATTAGTGCTGGTTTAGATTAGTTTGGGAGAAAAGTATCTACTAGATCACACCTGTTTTTGTCTACCCAAAAGTTCTTGCCGGACGTTGTCTTTCCTAAAAAAAAAAAGAAAAATCTACCTCGATTAAGTTTCCATCCTTGCATCCAGCTTTCTCACACGTTTGACTTTTCATGCACGCATACATACACGCGCGTTTGTTTTAGGCAGTATCCAACCAGCCGCGTCCACCGCTTTCCTTGCACGGTCTTGCATGCATACACGTGACACATCCATCAAGAGAGTTGTGCTTTGTTTTTCTTTGGACTGGTTTGCTTTGCCAGCTCCACGGTCCGGTGGCTTGTTTGCTGCTTGCTAGCCTAGACTCTGTAGGCATCGGTCGCTAGTAACCGGCTTGATAAAAAAAAGAAAAAAAAGAAAAAGAAGAAAAAGAAAGAAAAAAAGAAAAAGAAGAAAAAGAAAGAAAAAAAAGAAAGAAAAAAAAGTTTAGAAAAAAAGATCAGGCCGTCTCATCTCTTTTGGACTACTTTGTTCTGTTTGCTACTTCGGACATTATTTTTGCTACTACTTGCTCACAACTTTGTCTACCATCTATTTTCGAGTGTTGCCATACACTGTGTTTATACCTCACTTATATCTAGCTATTTAGAGCTATCATACTTTCATCGCTTTCCATTCACTTGATTCAGTATCTGGGCTTAGATTGTTTTATCTCTTATTAGTCGACTGCCAGCACTAGCTAGGAGTTTGAGCAATTATTCAACTTGCATTGCTTTTTGCTAAATTGTGCCATTAATATTGTGAGTTGAGAAGCCTTTGCCAAGCTACACTTTTTCCTACCAATAAGTACAGGTCCCGGCTTTACTGATTCCTGGTTATCGCTCCATTCAATCTCCATTGGTAGTTTGAAGCCAACACCAACGCGCCGATCATCACCTGTTGCATTGGTAAGAACAAGTAAGAATTTGATACTAAGCTTGAGTGTGAGCGAATTTTCTCCACCACGTCCTACTAGTTGATATGGATTATACACTGTGTTTTTTCTCTCTTTCGCTAACAATGGCACAGGAACAACCCACACTTGACGGCCTCACCGCAGATGTGAAAGTCACCAGCGAGCGTCTCGCTCAACTTGAGGGTGCTCAGATTGCGGCTGAGAGAGGCTCAAGGCCATAGAGGATGCACAGGGTGTTGCGAACGCACAGCTAAAGGACATCTTGTCACGTCTGGACGAGTTGCGCACTGCACCCCCCATCAACAACAACGTTGATCCTTGCAACTCGACAGGTGGCGCCGCTATTTCGCGAGCTCAACGTGTGCCCATGGGTCATCCGCAACATCCAACTACTGCCACTGATGCCGCCACCATACACCGGCAACAACGCATTCCTCCCCGTGTCAACGATGAATATGGGGATAACTATGCGGATTATTCCGGTGACACCGAGGACGACCAAGCGGTCAACCACCACAATGACCGTGCTCATCGACAACTACATTTCAACCGTCAAGGTATGGCACGAGGTCCACACAGGTATGATGTTCGAGATTATGACCACTCCCGTGCTAAAATTAAATTTACTATGCCTGCTTTTAATGGTAAATATAATCCAGATGCTTATCTTGATTGGGAACTTTCAGTTGAACAAAAATTTGCATGTCATGATATTCCTGAGAACCAAAGAGTTAGGGCGGCCACTAGTGAATTTACAAACTTTGCTTCCATGTGGTGGAGTGAATATTGTTGTATTAATGCAAATAATATACCTACTACCTAGGGTGTTTTAAAACGAGCTATGTGACAACGTTATGTTCCTTCATATTATGCTCGTGACAAACTAAATGAATTGCAACGTTTAAAACAAGGTAGTAGTTCTGTAGAGGATTATTATCAAGAATTGCAAACTGGCTTAGTGCGATGTGGATTAGTTGAAACCGAAGATGCTATGATGGCTAGATTTTTAGGTGGTTTGAATCGTGATATTCAGGAAATATTGGACTATAAGGAGTACAATTCTATTACTTGTTTGTTTCATTTTGCTTGTAAAGCTGAAAGGGAAGTACAGGGACGACACAACAAGGGACGAGGTAACTTTTCTACACACTACAGGAATCAGCTAATTTGCCGTCTGTGGGTGTCTTTGCCGTCAGCTTTTCATCGAGACTGATGGCAAAGACTCATTTTGCCGTCAACTGTTGACGGCAAAGAATGGATGGCGGCAAAATAGACTTTGCCGTCTGTATTTATTTGGCAGACGGCAAAGAGCTCATTTTACCGTCTGTTTTCACTTGGCAGATGACAAAGAGCTCACTTTGCCGTCTGTTTTCATTTGACAAACGGCAAAGAGCTCACTTTGCCGTCAGTTTTTATTGGGCAGACGGCAAAGACTTTGCCATCTGGTTTTTTTTCTGTGGGCAAAATGATAGTATTGACTTTTCAAATTATTTGAAAATGTAAACAAGGTCGAAAGTATATGAAATTTGGTGTGGTATTGGTTTATAGTTTCTAGAATGCATAGAATTTTTTTGAGAAAATTTACTAAACATTAACATGTTTATTTTGCCAAAAGTAATAGGGTAAAGAAGCACAAATTATTTGAAGGTTTCCTATTGGCTGGAACCAAACACCCCTGGATCGATGACGTGGCGGGGTTGCCCCACGCCCCACACCCACCAGTACACCATGCGCACGTTCCCACCCCATCTCCCTCGATCTCTTCTCTCCTCCACAGAAACACAGCAGCAGCTTCCCTCACATGCGCGCCCTAGCAGCTGCCTCGCTAGACTCCGCCACAGCAGCTGCCTCGCCGGACTCCGCCGTGGCCGCCCCTCGCCCGACCCCGCCGCGGCCGCCCATCGCCGGACCCCTCCGCGGCCGCCCATCGCCGGACGCCGCGGCAGCCGAGCTTCCCCCGACTCCTCCTCTCCTTGCCGGACTCTGCCGCGACCGCGCCCTCACCAGACTCCCGGCCGCCCCGAGCACCGAGGCCCCAGCCACCTCCTCTTCGCCCCTCGCTGCTACCCTCCGCGGCCACCCCTTACCGGACCCCTCCGCCGCCACACCTCGCCGGCCCTGCCGCGGCCGAGCCTCACCAGCCTCCTCTCTGGAAGAACGAACCCGGGCCGCTGGACGTGCTCACCACCGGACCGACAGCCGCCATCTTGCCGCTGGACGCGCTCACGCAGGAACGTCGGCGGCCATCTATCTCCTCTGCCGCCTGAACGACAAAGGACAGCCATGGACGTCGCTGCAGCCAGAACGACCAAGGACGTCGCAGCCATATTTTATTTAATCAACTAAAGTTTCTTTGCCGTCTGTAGATTATTGAGGCAGACGGCAAATCAATGCGGGGCCCACCTATTAATAGAAAACCCTAGACCTTACTTTGCCGTCTGGGGTGCGAAAAAACCTGACGGCAAAACCTTTGCCGTCAGCCCGATGAAAAGCTGACGGCAAAGTAGCTGTTTGCTGACTTACTCTTTGCCGGCAGACTTTGCCGTCAGCCAATAGACGGCAAATTCTTCGCCGTCATGTTTTCAGTCTTTGCCGTCTATAAATCACAGACGGCAAATTACCAGATTCCTGTAGTGACAGGTCGACACTCATCATGGACACACTCTCCAACTGTCCTACCCATTACCGAGAAAACACCACATATCTCGAACAATGGTGCTCTCCCAACAAGTCCAAAATCAGCTCCACAGTCCTCTGCAGCTTCAAAAGCAATTTCTCAAGCACCCACCACTTCGTCTGCACGCACAAGGGACATGAAGTGTCACATATGCAAAGGTGGCGGGCACTTGATGAAGGACTGCCCAAATAAACATACTTTCATTGTGCGAGAAGATGGTGAGTACTCCTCTGCTAGTGATTTGGATGAACATACATGTGCTATGCTTGCTACTAATAATGCAGGTGACACTAAGGAGCATGACACGGAGGAGATACATGTTAATGCTGCGATGGCAGATCAGTACCCAAGCCTTGTAATCATGCGAGTACTTAGTGCCCGGGTGGGGCATACTGAGATGCCTCAACGTCATAATCTTTTTCAAACTAAGTTTGTTGTCAAAGGGCATTCCGTTCGTGTGATCATTGATGGTGGAAGCTGCAATAATTTGGCGAGATTATAGAGATGGTCGAGAAACTTAGCCTCACCACTACGAGACACCCCCATCCATATTTCATCCAATGGTTCAACGACTGTGGTAAGTTGAAGGTAACATGTCGTGTGCGAGTACAATTTACACTTGGGTCATATCATGATTACGTTGACTGTGATGTCGTACCTATGCAAGCTTGTTCTTTATTGTTAGGTCGACCTTGGCAATATGATAATAGTGTTACTCATCATGGTAGAACAAATTTGTATACTCTTGTGTTTGAAGGAAAAACCATCAACTTGCTTCCTATGACCCCCGATGAAATAGTAAATGATGGGAAAGCTAAATCAAAGGATCATACTATGCACACCATGATTGCTTTCAATTCTGAAAAATTTCCGTTGAGTGTCTCAACATATAAGTCATATATAGATTCTGTGTGGGACAAAATTTATCATGATATTCATAGCGGTGCTATTATCAGTTTCCGACACTCTCATGAGCTAACACATTTGAAACCTAGTATATGTGCTGCAGCTATTTTTGGTTTTCTCTGAGATGAATTTAAGGTACACAAACGTCGAGGACGAGTTTGTTTTCAAGGAAGGGAGGATGATGTGCTCATCTGTAACATGGCTATACATGTAACTGCTACGCTTGGACCTATGACTAAAGCGCGTGTGCAACGAATAGCTAGCCAGGTACTATCGTTTTTTTGTACGTATAATTTAACTGACAAGAATATGATGTTACACTCATATTTTAATTTATTTGTACTTAGGAATAAAATGATGAAAGAATCAATCAGAGAGTCACGCGGAGATCAATCCAACCAGAGCAAACACCATATGCATGCATGTCACACCGAACCATGCATGTTACGTGCACAAGCGCCAAAGTATTTCGCCTTGGCACCATGGACCAAGATGGGCCACGTGGGCCATGAGACTTGGGCTGCTCCAAGTGCTTCTCCACGTCAATCAAGAGACACAAGCGTGGACTAGTTGCAGCCGATCCGTGGACAACATAATCTACAAGGAAACCAACAGCTATGGGCTACGGCGGCGGCCGTCCATAATAAATACTTAGCATCTTTTAGGGTTTAGACTTGGGTTTTGTTTAGAGAAGTTTAGCTATATTGCTATTTTTATTTGTCTTCGCTCGTAGTGGCTAGTGCGACCGTCAAGACATCCTATTAGAACCCCATCTTATGAGATTAATCCCATCTAGCATATTCGCAATTTTGAGATTGCTAGGCTATTATTTTCTTGCATGTTCTTTGATTTGCTTGCAGGAAAAATCCTTAGTGGATAGGTCGATCGCACCGTTGGCTCGGTCGATAACGCCGTGGAGTTGGTTCAACGATTGCCGTGGATATCAGTCGTGTACGGTTCTCCCTGTACGGTTGGTAGCCGGATCGTGAGGGTCAAGTCCCACCCAAAATCATAGTTATCTCCCTCTCATCGAAAGATCGGGTCCCCAGTTCACATCATATAGACAAACACAATGTCACTAGTATGCCTCTACTTGACTAGCTCATTAATCAAAGATGGTTAAGTTTCCTAGCCATAGACATCAGTTGTCATTTGATGAATGGGATCACATCATTAGAGAATGATGTGATAGACTTGACCCATTTCGTTAGCTTAGCACTGGATCGTTTAGTATGTTGCTATTGCTTTCTTCATCACTTATACATGTTCCTACGACTATGAGATTATGCAACTCCCGAATACCGGAGGAACACTTTATGTGCTACCAAACGTCACAACGTAACTGGGTGATTATAAAGGTGCTCTACAGGTGTCTCCGATGGTGTTTGTTGAGTTGGCATAGATCGAGATTAGGATTTGTCACTCCGATTGCCGGAGAGGTATCTCTGGGCCCTCTTGGTAATGCACATCACTATAAGCCTTGCAAGCAATGTGACTAATTAGTTAGTTGTAGGATGATGCATTACGGAACGAGTAAAGAAAATTGCCGGTAGTGAGATTGAACTAGGTATTGAGATACCGACGATCGAATCTCGGGCAAGTAACATACTGATGATAAAGGGAACAACGTATGTTGTTATGCGTTTTGACCGATAAAGATCTTCGTAAAATATGTGGGAGCCAATATGAGCATCCAGGTTCCGCTATTGGTTATTGACCGGAAACATGTCTCGGTCATGTCTGCATAGTTTTCGAACCCATAGGGTCCGCACGCTTAACGTTCGGTGACGATCGGTATTATGAGTTTATGTTTTTTGATGTACTGAAGGTAGTTCGGAGTCCCAGATATGATCACGGACATGACGAGGAGTCTCGAAATGGTTGAGACATAAAGATCGATATATTGGACGGCTATATTCGGACATCGGAAGTGTTTCGGGTGATTTCAGAGAAAACCAGAGTGCCGGAGGGTTACTGGACCCCCCCCCCCCCCGAGGGGAAGTTATTGGGCCCTTAGTGGGCTTTAGTGGAGAGAGAGGGCAGCAGCCAGGAGGTGGCGCGGCCCCCCCAAGGGAGTCCGAATTGGACTAGGGGAGGGGCGCGGCCCCTCTTTCCCTCTTCCCCCCTCTCATTCCTTCCCCCTCCTAGTAGGACTAGGAAAGGAGGAATCCTACTCCTACTAGGAGGAGGATTCCTCCCCTCCTTGGCGCGCCCTAGGGCCGGCCGGCCTCCCCCCTTGCTCCTTTATATACGGGGGCAGGGGGCACCCTAGAACACACAACAGACATTGTCTTAGCCGTGTGCGGTGCCCCCCTCCACCATAATCCACCTCGGTCATATTGTTGCAGTGCTTAGGCGAAGCCCTGCGCCGGTAGCTTCATCATCACCGTCATCACGCCGTCGTGCTGATGAAGCTCTCCCTCAACACTTAGCTGGATCGAGAGTTCGTGGGACGTCACCGAGCCGAACGTGTGCAGATCGCGGAGGTGCCGTACTTTCGGTACTAGGATCGGTCGGATCGTGAAGACATACAACTACATCACGCGTTGTCATAACGCTTCCGCTTACGGTCTATGAGGGTACGTAGACAACACTCTCCCGCTCGTTGCTATGCACCACCATGATCTTGCGTGTGTGTAGGAAATTTTTGAAATTACTGCGTTCCCCAACACCATGCAGCCCTGGGAGCGGTCAACCCCTCCCCTCTTCTCATTGTTCGCCAAAATTTCATTAAAGTCTCCTATGCACATCCATGGACGTCCCTCCTGGTGTTGTTTGTTCAATAGATTCATTGTCCTCCATGTTTCTTTCTTCCTACACGCCTGCGACTCCCCGTACACCCCCGTCATCCTCCATACAGACCCATCCTCATCCGTTATGTCAACGTCAATGTGTCGTCTCCTCACAGACCGCAGCGACACATTCACGCCCCTTCTCCATAAGATAGCTAATCCTCTACTTCTGCCATCCGGGTTCTTCACACACATGGTTACCAGCCCTAGCTTCCACCTGTACTATTCCATTTCCCTCTCAAACAACTTTGTCTCGCATAGAAACAAAACATCGGGATCCTCCACCCTCTTGAGATCCAAGAGGCCACGAACTGCTGGGCCATTCCCGAGCCCCCGGCAGTTCCAGCTGAAAATCATCATTGTGCCCGGCGGGGCTGCTCCTGCAGCCCGGCCGATAATATAATTGAGTTGTTTGCCACCTGCTCCACCTCCTAGCCACCCCCTTCCTTAGCATTCTCCCCTTCTTTGGTGGGTACACCCCCATCTTCACCATCTGCATTCCGTTTCTGCCCTATTACATTAGCACCCAGACCATCGCCACTCCCCGTCACCCTGTCCTCCCTCCTGACTTTCTTGTAGGTCTTCGGGGTGTACCCCTCCTTCCGATCCTTCTTTTCTTCCAAAGAGCTAGTCCCTCCAAGCTTCTTCCCCCCTTCACAACCTCACTAAGTGGTTCTCCTCTTCCCTCATCAGTGCCATGATACTCCATCACAACCATAGAATTATCCCTGCTACCCTCATCTTGCTCTGTCGCCACTGCCTTCACAACCCCCACCCCATCAGCATCAGCTCTCCCACCAACCTCATTAGTTCCCCGAAGTTAAGTTTCTTCAGGATCGCCAAGTTACCCCCCTTCTTTGGATCCTTGATTGGGCTAGTGACC
Organism: Triticum urartu; assembly: GCF_056163025.1. Classification (NCBI taxonomy): domain Eukaryota; kingdom Viridiplantae; phylum Streptophyta; class Magnoliopsida; order Poales; family Poaceae; genus Triticum; species Triticum urartu. Next base: position 1,153,533 of record NC_141879.1, read on the forward strand.
TCCTCCTCCTCCCCCGACTTCCCTTCACCCAACCAAAAATCTGACTTGCGCCAGGAGGTGCTATCGCTACGAGCTCTACTCGCTGGCCTTCCAAAACCATACACTCTTCCTCCCCCCGAGCCACTACCACTTCCACTAGAATGGTTCCTCCAGTTCCTTCCTTCCTATCCACCCCTCCGGCTACCCATATCCGCTTTTAGCCATCTACCAAACTGTGCTTTCTCTCCCTTCTTCAGCTTCACCGAGCAGCCTTTATCGACATGCCCTAGCATACCACATATGTAGCAGAAATCTGGTAGGTACTTGAACTCAAATCGGCAGAACGGGCGCTCCTCCTCCTCACCCACACTCTGCTTCTCTCCTATTTCATCATCGCTTTCCACCTCCTCGCCTAGATAGACTCCTTGCATTATGGGCTTGTTGATAGGCATTCGCACTTTGATCCGCAGGAACCTGCCCATGGCTGACCGGTCTGCCCCTGTGTCCATCTCCACGAACTTCCCCACTAGGTTCCCAATGTCCTCCGCCGTGTCCTCCTCCATCTTCCCTAGTGGCAGCCCAAACACTCTAAACCAAATTGGCACCTCCTCAAACACATACTGATCGATCTGCTTGCTTGGCACAAAATCCATCATTACCTCAAGATCATTGTCAAACATCCATGGGCCGTCCTCCAACGCCTGCACTTCCCCGACTCATGTTTGAAGGTGAAGAGGAAAACATTGTCCCCCAACTCCTTGCAGTCCACCCCCTTCAAAGGACACCAGCACCGGCCCAGTGACATGGAGATCGCATACGGGTGCGCTAGTTGATAGCACCTTCCCCACCGCCTGGACGTCCCCAGTCTTCGCCTTGTCTTTGGACGCCCAGTGGATCTTCACTCCCTTATGTTCCTTCTCCGAGAGCTTCATCTTCTCCATCAAACCCTCCACCCCTCTCCATGGCGCCGACGAACAAGAGGCAAAGCCTGGAACCCTAGGTGTGTGTTTTACGATCCCGTGCCCTAGGGGACACGAGGCAGGCCTTAAGTGGGGACATGGACAGATCGCGCAGAGAGATCACACTCGTAGGGCCGAGATCTCAGAGGAGGGAGCCGACGACGAGATAGGAAGACGTCCACAGGCGGCGGGGGAGACAGGAAGGAGCCCAATCGCCTCCGCGATCGCCGGACAGAACGTAACCGTCACCAACGTGGGACGGACTAGGCGAGATTAGGACAACATCTAATTAAGCAACCTCTATTGTTCTACGAGAACAACAGACTCGACCGGGAATGACCAATAAAAGATGCGTATTCATGAATAATAAAAAGACGTACTTAACACACAAATCGATCGACGATATATATGCTTTAACCAAATGAAAAATGCCTTCTAGTTTTGACATCACGTCTGGGTAGGCTATTACTCAGCGTTTATATAATTAACAGACTCAACAATACATCAATCCTGGAACGAATAAATAATCCTGGGCGGGCATACACAAGCATACGCACAGCCAGCCAAAGCATTCAGAGACTGAGACCAACATGTCTATTTGGAATTCCTTGAACCAAATCCCAGTAAGCGCCTCCTCTTGAGAAGGCTCCCTCCAACTTGTGGCAGTAAAGGATACATAGTTCCTTGAGGGCTTGGAGCTGCTGCAGGAGTCCCTCTGGCGATGTCTCTAGCATTGGGCAGTTACCGATACATAGCTCCTTGAGCTGAGGGAATGATGCAACCACTCCTTGTCCTGCCACCTCCTAATGCCATCTCTCTAGCATAGGCATGTCTTCAAGTATCATGGTTTCCAGCTTAGGAAAGAAGAATGGTGGAGAAATACAGGATTCCACATTGTCTGCATCATCATTACCAATGCATAGACTGGTCAAGCTATGCAACCTATCCAAATACAAGTTCCTAAGAGAGGGTAGTAGCCATAGTGGCGGAATATCCTTGCAGTTCTTGCAACGACTCAGATGAAGTTCACAAAGATGCTCTAACAGTGTAGAGTTGTGCATCCATGATGAGAATTTAGCACTAGTGTAACCAATTAACAGTAATACTACAAGTCCTATATGAGAACGAAGTTCCTCTAAAATTCCTTCTGCATTACTATCTACTTCATCTCAATCACTTGCGTTGTAAGGACCATACCAATCGAGTGACAATCGTTTTAAATTATGCTTGGCAGATATATTGCCTTGTTTAGCATTTTCTGCACTATGCACATTTCTCAGCCCTGTCAAAGAAAGACCACCACCTAGATTCAAAGCTTTCAGCTGATCAATTCCACGGCCTTCATCACTATCAATGACATAATTTGTCAATGTCTGTAGAGAATCCAGCTGACCAATACCTTGTGGCATGCGCTTCAACCTACCACATCCAACAAGGAATAGCTGCCGAAGACTGCTCATATATCTCATGCCTTTTGGTAATTTCTTAAGCTTCTGACAGCCAATTAGCTTCAATGTTTGCAAGCAATACAACATGACTATGGCTTCAGGCAATGCAGATATATAAGAATAGGAGTAATCTAGATAGCGAAGATGCTTCAAGTTTGTCATGTCTCTTATGATCGACAATGTCTTCCATGCTCGTAAGGACATGAACTTTGACTTGGCCATACTCAGATACTTGCCCTCATTGAAATGTGTCACAAACTCTTCCCTTTGGACTAATATCGTGCGGGGTCAAGGTGCTATAATTTCCTTCATGGCTGCAATTGTATTAGTGCTGGCATCCGTGGATCCTTTAAGAATTTCTTTACATGAAGAAGATTCTTGCAGAATGGAGCAATCATTTCCACTTACAAAGTTAGCAAGATCATGCATGAGATCATGCATCTTGCAAGCATATGATAGGTGAATCATATCATCTTTATAGTAGAAGTCTGGATTCTTTTGAATCTCCACATCTTGGAGGAAGTATCTCCAAACTAGCACATCAAAAATTTGTTGGCCTCTTGTTTCTGATACAATAAAGTCATTTTCCATCCATAACTGGATTAACATGTCTTTATCCATCAGGCTATCCTTGGGGAAAATAGCACAGAAGGAAAATCACATTTTTTGCTTCTGATGACAAGTAATCATAGCTTACTTGTAGTGTGGGTACAATCCCATTAGCTATGAGGATGTCATCTTCCCAGACATCACTATCCAGAACAAAAACCACTGACTAAGATGCTTTGAATAAAGTAAAGTTGCTATGGTCTTGATAGCAAGAGGCAATCCCTTACACTTGTGGACAATACTCTTAGCCACTGAAACCAATTCCTCTTGCCTGTCCACTTCTCTTCTAAATGCTTTTCTATGACAAAGCTTCCATGATTGATCCTCATTTAGAAGTGATATCTGATGTGGAGGAAGTGTGCCCATGATAGAAGCAACTTGATCACTGCGGCTTGTCACAATTATAGCACTACCTGAGCCAGCATGTGGACACAGCAATGATCTCATATCATCCCACTTCTGTTTGTCTTCGTTCCAAACATCATCCAGCACTAGGAGGTACCTTTTCTTGGCCAATACTCCACTAAGCCCCTTCTGCACTGCCTCCATACGAGTCAGATCACACTTCTTCATCGTGGCCACTTCTATTACAGACCGGATTATTTCTTCGATAACAAACTGGTCAGAGACACAGACCCATATAACCAACTCAAAATGATTCACCACTTTCTGGTCATTGTGCACGAGTTGAGCAAGGGCGGTCTTACCAATTCCCCTCATACCAACTATGGGGAGCACCCTGACATTATTGTTACTATCATTACTGTTGTGGGAGTGGTCGAGCAATATCTTCACAACTTGTTCCTTGTCATCTTGTCTGCCGACAATCTCTGACTCATCAACATAATAGTGTGTTTGTGGATGATCAACATGTGGTGCCTCGGCATGCTGTAGGAAGTGGAAATTGTTCATCTCCATAACTAGTTCATCTATCATTTCAAGAGCAACTTTCATCTTCCTGCTCATGGAAAGAGGAAAAGTAATGCGTCGATTGACGGTGCCTGAAATGAAAATGAAAACCAATAAAACTGGAATTAGAAGGCTTCCATATTTAGATTGAACTTAAAATATAGTCAGAGTGGGAAGAGGAGCACGAACCTTGCATGTGGTGGAGCGGCGGATATGAGCGACACAGCGACACAATGCCTAGTAACGGAATTCGTCGAGGATGTCGTCGGCTTGGTAGGCGGCGGCTTTGAGGTCCGTCATCCACTGGTTGACGGCGGGGTTGGTGCGGCTCTTGGCTTCGGCAGCCAGCAGGATGCACTGGACAGCAGCGAGGTGGCGCTTCAGCTTCCGGCGGGCCTTGTCGAGCCCCCACGCCCGCAGCAGCTCGCCCACCAGCGCGTCACCGGTTTTGGCAGAGACGCTGACCAGCAGCGGCATTAGCAGGGGAAACATGTCGCCGCGGGTGGGTGGCTCGTATCAATCAGTGGGTGCTCCGGTGCGGTGATCTGACGATGACTCTCCCTGTGATACTAGTAGCTCTCCATGTGATTTGACGATGCCATCAGTTAGTACGAGGCTAGCATACCAACGCGGAAGATGCCTCCATCGTTTCCTCCGCACCATTGAATGCATACAAAGACGATCGGATTTTCATTGTTTTCTATACTATAAACTGGTTGTCATGCACGGCCGAGTGTCGTTTCTCCCAAAGCCTATTTTCGTCGACGACGACGATGACGTATTCGTTTTGAAGCCGTCGTGCGTAGCGCGTGCTGCATTGAAACGAACCTGATCTCGAAATGTTCAGGGCGTGCCACCCCTCCCTGCCGCCGCCGCCGCCGCCGCCCATGCGCGCCTCCCGTGCTGGCTGCCGCCGCCGCCGCCTCGTGCCTCCTCCCGCGCCAACGCCACCACGCCGCCGCCGCCGCCGCTCGCGCAATCCTGCGCGCTGGCCGCTGCCACCACCCGCTTGATCCCGTCCCGACCCAATCCAGCCGTCAGCCTGCACCCGCTAACCCGATCCAGCAGCTGCCCGCCCGCGCCCGCTAACCCGATCCACTCCCGCCCCAGGCCGCCCCAGGCCGTATCTACAAATACTCCGATTATAGACCCTTTTTTGTAAATTAATAACGTGTGGTATTATTTTTTCCTATTGTAACGCACGGACCCTTTTGTTAGTAATATGTAACTTGCCGTCACGACTGTATATGCTATAATAGTGACGAGGGACGGGCTTACAGTACTGCCGACATGCATGAAAATTTTGGCCAACGGGGACGGGAAGGCATCCGAGTCAGATATTTTGGAAGCACCAACGGCAACATATATGGCCGACAAAAAAGAGAAAATATCGCCAACGTGCGGCTGCGGACGGCGACGGCCTCCCGTTCCCCTGGTTCAGTCTTCAGCGCCCGGCCGGCCTCCCCAAGGCCCTGCTGCCACTTCGGGTTTCGGCAAACGCAAGCAACGAGATCGATCGACCTCCGGCCGGCAATGAGCAAGCAAAATTAAACCCATCAGGTAATTATTACTGTATTAATTTAGCTTCTCATGTCGACGACGTACTCTTTGGTTGGTGCATCAGATTCAGATCCAATACTCTCATATATAGCTAGATGTACTCCCTCCGTTCCCAAATATAAGTCTTTCCAAAGATTCCAACAACTGACTACATATGAAGTAAAATGGGTGAACCTACACTCTAAAATATGTCTACATACATCCTTATGTTATTGTTCATTTGAAATGTCTAAAAAGACTTGTATTCAGAAACAGATGATGTAAATGTCATCAGATCCAATGGACTGCTAGCTACTCCTTCCATCTCATAATATAAAATGTTTTTGCAAGCTAAGACAGCTTGGAACAGTTTCGGCAATCAAATGCTGAATCAATTAGCAAGATCATGCTATTGTATTGACCCCTCTCCCGTCCAGACTCCATCCGCTGGAACTGGACGGGTTCAGGGGAATACTCCAGCAAGTCTGCCTACCATATGCAGTTCTCTGGTCGCTTGGTGCCTTTCCGCTCTGCTAAGGTTTGGAAAGCACAGGCCACCCCCAAATGCAAGCTCTTCGCCTGGCTTGTCCCGCATGTCCTCACGGGGGAAAACCTGGCACACAATCCGATATGCCGCCTTTGCATGGCATCCAATGAGACAGTCACTCATCTCTGTAGAGATTGCCCCTTCTCGCAGCGGTATGGAGGACCGTCAACGCCGTGGAGGGAATGCCTAACCCAAGCCCACCGGATGATGGAACCTCCATCAACACGTGGTGGGAGGGCTTCCTTGCCGGTGTTCCAGCTCAAAATGGGCGGGAGCGCAGTGGTGCCATGATCTACACGCTCTGGAACATCTGGAAGGAGAGGAACCGTCGAGTTTTCATCGGCAAGAGGTTGACCTACCAAGAAGTCGCCCAACTAGCTTTGACAGATATTCGCTTGCACAGATCCAGTTACTTTCTCATTCGCGAGTAATCCACATGCCGACGATGTTTGGGAGGCTCCCCAGCCACCCGAATCTTATTGGGAAAAGCCTTGTGTAAACTATTTGTAACATTCACTCTTCTTCTAATTGAAAGGCAGCGCTCCTGCCAGTTTCTCGAAAAAAAAGCTGTAGTGCATCTTTTATTCTTTGTAAAAATGTAATGCATTTTCACCCGCAAATAAATAAATAACTTTTTAATCCATTTCCACTAGCGCTTCTTTTTTGCAAATATGGATGATAGTTGTTAGTATATGTCAATTGTCAACTATATGTTATATAGATGCCAGATTATACGCTTATTATTATTTTTCTTTTTCCTCTTGATTTAAGTGCCATATATAGCGGGCTATTTACGCAATACTAGAACAAAATGGCTGCATCTGACGAGACAGATATGTCGCTGGCACGCACAATGGTGCAAGATGTGCCGAAGACTGCTCATATATCTCATGCCTTCTGGCAATTTCGTGAGGTGTATACAACCAATGAGCTTTAATGTGTGCAAACTATACAACATGATAGTGGCTGCAGGCAGTGCAAATATATCAGAATTAGAACAATCCAGATAGCGAAGATGCTTCAGGCTTGTTGTCTCAATTGAGAATGTCTTCAATGCTCGCAAGGACATCGATTTCGACTTGGCCATACTTAGAGGAATCTCGGTCCTGGATTTCCTTTGGAACACTAGTACCGTGCGAGGTTGGGGAGCTAGAATTTCCTTCATGGCTGCAATGGTATTTTTACTGACATAATCGATCGACAAATGTCGAGCCTCATGGTGTAATGAACTAGAAACCGTGGATCCTTGCAGACTTTCTTGATTTGATGAAGATTCTTGCAAAAAGGAGCAATCATTTCCGCTTACTGAGCCAGCAAGGTCATGCATGAGATCATGCATCTTGCAAGTAGTTGGTCGGTGGATGAAGTCATTCATTTGAATCTCCATATCTTGGAGGAAACATCTCAAAATTAGCACATCCAAAATTTGTTGGCCTCTAGCTTCCGAAGGAATAAAGTCATTTGCCATCCATAGTTGGATTAACATGTCTTTTTCCATCAGGCTATCCTTCGGGACAATAGCACAGAAGGAAAAGCATATTTTTGCGTCTGATGGAAAGTGATCATAGCTTAGCTGTAGTGCAGGTACGATCTTAGTTGCGAGGACATCATTCTTCCAAACATCACTATCCAGAAGAGAAAACCAGTCACTTTGTTGCTTTGAACTAAGTAAGCCTGCTATGGTCTTGATAGCAAGAGGCAACCCTTTACACTTGTGGACAATACTCTTAGCCATTGAAATGAATTCCTCTTGTTTTTTCACTCCCCTTCTAAATGTGTTTATGTGAAAAAGCTCCCATGACTGATCCCCATTTTGAAGAGATATGTGATGTGCAGGAAGTGTGCCCATGATAGAAGCAACTTGATCGCTGCGGCTTGTCACTAATATAACACTACCTGAGCCAGCATGTGAGCATAACAATGATTTCATAGCATCCCATTTCTGTCTATCTTCATTCCAAACTGTAAGATTAGGGAAACCACACGTTGTGGTGCCTTGTATTGATCAATATATATAGGTTACAAGGAGGAGTTCGTATCGGACAATATACGGACACCTATACAAGGACTACACATATACAACCGTATAACTATACAAAACCAATACGGTTATATATTCTAACACCCTCCCTCAGTCGTAAACGGGCGTCGGCGAATGTTAAGACTGTCCCGAAAATCCAAAAAGAGAGGAGATGGCAATCCTTTGGTGAAAATGTCTGCAAATTGAGAAGAACTCGGAACGTGAAGAACCCGGACCTCGCCTGTGGTGACACAATCTCGCACAAAGTGTAAATCGATCTCCACATGCTTGGTGCGCTGATGATGAACGGGATTCTGTGTCATGTAAACAGAGCTCACATTGTCACAAAACACCACAGTGGCACCAGTCACCGGTCGATGAAGCTCCTGAAGAAGCTGCAATAACCAACATGTTTCAGCCACGACATTTGCAACTGCCCTGTATTCGGCCTCGGCACTGGAGCGAGAGACCGTGTGCTGCCGCTTAGCAGACCATGACACCAAGTTAGTGCCAAGAAATACACAATAGCTTGAGGTAGACCGGCGAGTGTCAGGGCAACCTGCCCAATCAGCGTCAGAATAGGCCAGCAATTTGTTGGAGCTGCGTCGAAACAAAGTGAGGCCATGGCCGGTGGTACCGCGGATATAGCGAAGCACACGCTTTACAAGGAGCAAATGATTAGCCCGAGGATCATGCATATGAAGACAAATCTGCTGCACAGCATAAGAGATGTCCGGCCGAGTGAACGTGAGGTACTGAAGACCGCCTGCAATACTACGATACTCGGTGGGATCTGCAACTGGATCACTGGACTTGGCTGAAAGTTTGGAGGTAGTATCAACGGGAGTAGAGATGGGTTTGCACTGCAACATGCCAGCTCTGTCAAGAAGATCCAATGCATACTTCTCCTGTGAGAGGAACAAACTGTCCTTGCTGCGTGTGACAGAGATGCCCAGAAAATAATGAAGATCACCCATATCTGTCATATTGAATACGGTACGAAGAGAGGCAATCAAACTGTGCAACAATGTCGAGGAAGATGCAGTCAGGATAATGTCATCCACATAGAGCAAGCCATGTCAGCACCACGCCGATAGACGAACAATGAGTTGTCGGACTTGGAGCCAATGAAACCAACCGATGCAATGAACGAAGCAAACCGCTGAAACCATGCTCGAGGCGCCTGTTTCAAACCATAGAGTGATTTGTTGAGACGACAAACCTTATCAGGGAAACGAGGATCAGTGAACCCAGAAGGCTGACGAGCATAAACAGTCTCGATGAGAGTGCCATTGAGGAATGCATTCTTGACGTCAAGCTGATGAATGGACCAGTCACTAGAGAGAGCAAGAGAGAGCACTGTTCGAATAGTGGCTGGCTTAACGACCGGGCTGAAAGTTTCATCAAAGTCGATACCTTCCCGCTGAGTAAATCCACGAAGCACCCAACGAGCTTTGTAGCGATCCAAAGAACCATCAGACTTCATCTTGTGACGGTAGATCCACTTACCAGTAACAATGTTAGCATTGCGAGGTGGATCAATGAGGTCCCAAGTGTTGTTGGAGAGAAGAGCACCATACTCCTCAACCATAGCGGAATGCCAATTTGGATCCTTGAGAGCACCACGATAAGTCCTCGGTATTGGAGATAAACCCTCAACATGAAGATCAAATATCTTTTTCGGCTGCACAATGCCCTGTTTAGCACGAGTGGCCATGGCGGGGGATGGTGGCGGTGGAGGGGCCCGCGGCCAGCGGGTCCGGGGTGGATCCATAGCGGCAGGAGCCGGCGACGGCGTTGCCGGCGGTGACGTGGCTGCAGTAGGAGAAGGACTCCCAGCAGGGCCGCCATCGGGACTCCCAGCAGGGCCCTCGGCAGAAGCTCGTGCCCGAGGCGACCGGGGCGAGGTCGGTGGCGGCGACCGAGGCGAGGTCGGTGGCGGCGACCGTGGCGGTGGCGACGGCGACCGTGGCGGCGACCGTGGGGCCACGTCCGGTGTCACCGTACCTGGCACGGTGAACGGCATCAACGAGACCGGCTACTCAGTACCCTGCAAAAAATCATAAGTGTGCAGGGAAGGAGTAGGAGTTGACGAAGATGGAGTGGAGGCAAAGGGAAAGGTTGACTCATCGAACACTACATGACGAGAGATGATGATCTTTTGGGTGGAACAATCAAGGCAACGATAGCCATGATGCCGTGATGGGTACCCTAGAAACACGCATGGCACGGAGCGAGGCGCAAGTTTGTGCGGAGCAACGGCTGTGGTGTTGGGGTAACATAGACATCCGAAAACCCGAAGACCAGCATAGGCAGGATCTACGCCAAGTAAGGCACGAAAAGGAATACGATCCGAGATTGCCTTGGAAGGCAGCCGATTATGCAACATAACGGCGGTGTGAAGAGCTTCGACCCAAAAACGAGGTGGCATACTAGCTTGGATAAGGAGTGTACGAGTAATGTCATTAAAAGTACGAATAATGCGTTCGGCTTTGCCATTCTGTTGCGAAGTGTATGGACATGAAAAGCGGAGTGCAATTCCATGGTGCTGGGCAAACGAATGGAGGAGTGAATTATCGAACTCACGACCATTATCACACTGAATAGCCTGCAAGCGTGCACTAAACTGGGTGAGCGCTAAAGCACGAAGGGACGACAAGTGCGAGAAGGCTTCAGACTTAATCCGTAGAGGGTAAACCCATGCATACTGAGTAAAATCATCGAGACAAACGAGATAATACTTAAAGCCAGAAATACTCTCAACAGGAGATGTCTACAAATCACAGTGAATTATTTGAAACGGAGTAGTGGTTACACGATTGGTGGAAGAAAAAGGAAGACGAACATGACGACCTAACTGACAAGCATGACACAAACTACTTTTATTCTTTTCCCTAGGGATAATCGAAGAACGAGCTAATGACTCCATGACGGGCCGCCCAGGATGCCCAAGCCGGCGGTGACAAAGTGCTGCATCGACGATGAGGAAGGCGTGTGGCTGGCTGGTAGAGGAGGGGCAGATGGAGTAGAGAGCTCCGAAGCTATTGCATCTGAGGATCTCGGTCCTGGATAGAAGATCCTTCATAGAAAAACCAAGAGGGTCAAATTCGACTGAGACACGATTATCAATGGTGAACTGACAAACAGACAAAAGGTTTTTTAACTATGTTAGGAACTACTAAGACATTACTAAGGCAAAGAGGACGAGAGGTGGTGGAAATAGGAAGACGTGCATGCCCGGTACCGGTGATTGGAAGAGTGGAACCGTTACCGACAACGACAGCACGACGAGAGGAGGAGGGGGGAGACACGGAGGTGAGCATACCGGGATCGGACGCGAAGTGGGAGGAGGCGCCGGTGTCCATCACCCATTCCCTGGAGGGTGCTTGCAGCCCCATGGTTTGGAACTGATGCATTAGCGCGGCCTGGTCCCATGAAGCCGAAGTTGATGCCGGTGTTGATGGAGCCGTGCCGGTGAGACCATAGGAGGGCTGTCCATAGGCGTAGCCGTAGCCGTAGGGAGCAAGGCCGTACGGGTTCTAGGCGTAGAACGCATGCGGCGACTAGGTGTGCCGGGGCGCGTAGCTGGGCGGCGCGCGACCGAGCAGCCCCCCTTGGCCATAGGGCCACATCTGGATGGCGCCGTTCCAGGGATGCTGCGGTGAGGGCCAGGAAGGAGTGGCAGCCTGCGGGGTCACGGGCGCCGGGATGATTTCCTTGGTGACTCCAGCGGCGGCCTTCTTCTTCTTCTTTCCTTTTCCAGGAACCTTGCCAGGGTTGCCGGTGTTGGTGAAGAGGGCCGTGTCCGAGTTGCGGGCGCGGCGGTTTTTGCGTTTCATGTCTTGGAGCGCAAGCAACGAGCGGCACTGCGCGAAGGTCATACCGGGCATGAGCGAGACCAGATCGGCGGCGGACTCGTATTGCTCGGAGAGGCCGTTGAGGCAGTGAACCACCATCTCGGCATCATCAACGGGGGCACCAAGATCCGCAAGCCCATCGGAGAGGGACTTGACCTTCTGAAGATAGTCGGCCATACTCATCTCTCCCATCTTGACATCGCTGAGATCGGCCGTGAGGTGGAGTTGACGATTGATCTTGTGGTCGTTGAAGAGACCGTTGATGTTGTTCCAGAGATCGATGGCGAGGGGATCGTCGCCGGGCGTCATGACGGCGTCGAGGATACTGAGCGAGACAGACCCATAGAGCCAAGAGACGACGGTGGCGTCGAGGAGAGACCACTCCGGGTTCGGCGCATCAGGAGCATCGAAGTCGAGGTGATCCAGGAGGGCGTACTTGCGACAGGCGGCACGGAAGAAGGTGCGCCACTGCCGGTGAACGCCGGTGTCGAGCGCGAGCTCGACGGGAACGTGGCCTTTGATGGAGTGGAGGCCGACGGCCTGGGCGTGCAGCGAGGTCAAGGAGAAAGACCCCGCGCTCGTCCTGGATCCATCGGCGGCGGTCGCGAGAGGCAGCTTGGCCTTGGCGGCCTCGGCGGCCTCGGCGTCCTGGCGCTCCTTGGTTGCCTGGTTCGTCGCGTTGGCGTCGGGCTGCGACATGGATGCGGCGGTGCGGGCGCGGCGGGGAGAGAGGAGGTGGTGGCTTCGGCGGCAGCGGAAGGAGGAGGAGGGCGGCACAGGCTAGGGTTAGGCTTTTAGGCTTGATACCATGTAAGATTAGGGAAACCACACGTTGTGGTGCCTTGTATTGATCAATATATATAGGTTACAAGGCGGAGTTCGTATCGTACAATATATGGACACCTATATAAGGATTACACATATACAACCGTATAACCATACAAAACCAATACGGTTATATATTCTAACACAAACACCATCCAACACTAGGAGGTACCTTTTGTTTCCCAACACTTGACTAAGTTTCTTATGCAGTGCCTCCATCTCACTCAAAGTACACTTGTTCATACCCACAAGACCAACTCAAAATGATGCTTCACCCTTTGATCATTGTGCACAAGTTGAGCAATGGTGGTCTTACCAACTCCCCCCATACCGACTATTTGGAGGACCATCACATTGTGATTATTACTATTGTTGTGGGAGCGGTCGAGCAATATCTTGGCCTCGGCGTCCAACAGGATGCACTGGACGGCTGAGAGGTGGCGCTCCAGCTTCCGGCGGGCCTTGTCCAGCACCCACGCACACAGCAGCTCGGCGACAAGCGTGTCGCCGGCCTTGGCAGCCACTCTGCTCACTAGAGGTATCAGCAGGGAAGCCATGTGAGAAACGCATCGATCAGAATCTATGAGAGCGCATCACGCGCCTGACGAGCGCCGCAGATGAGCTTGCTCAAGGAGTCAAGGACGAGGACGAGGCCCAGACTGCACCGTAGCCCGACGGCGTGCTGGCGCTGCGTGCTCTGTACGTATCACCAACCGTTTATTTATGCTGTTTGACAATATTGGTCTAGCTAGTGGTATAGATCTGCAACAGATAAAAACGAGGAGTGATGTTCTGGATGATATTCTTGGCCAATAGTTTTCAGACGGCCCGTGCAATGGGGTAATTTACTCTTAGTTTGCAAATTTGCTAGAGTAGATAAGAATTACTCTGCAGTATTGCAATACGATTGATTTAACTTTACAGAATGAAATAATATTTTCCATATCTTCAGATGGATTTGCTCATCTATCACAATTTCTTTGATACTTCGATTTAGAATAATAACTTTCACAATAGTCAGTCCAAGAACTACTCTTTTAGTCACTTGTCTCAAGGATGTCTAGTGATAAATTCCTTCGTAGTTATAGTATAGCGTGACAATAAAAGAAACTTCGTATTTTCAAGGATGTCTTGTGATAAATTCCTTCGTAGTTATAGTATAGCGTGACAATAAAAGAAACTTCGTATTTTCAAGGATGTCTTGTGATAAATTCCTTTGTAGTCATAGTATAGCGTGACAAGCTCATCGGAGAGGGGACGCATGTTCCTGAAGAACGTCGAGGAAGATTGCGCGCCCTTCTGTGCGTTGGTGAGCGCATGACGGATGTTGTTGACACGGGAGAGGGAGATGGTCAAGAACATGTTGGCCAACATCATCTAGATCGCGTGTGAGGTCTCCATGGATGCCACCTGAACAAGGACCGTTTTGGAGAGGTTTCGAAGAAGGTAGGCGACGATTTGTTGGTCCTGGACAAGCCATGGGGCATAGGAAGGGTTCGAGAAGACCTCCTTGTCGTCTTTGTCTTTGGTGGCTATGGGTTTGGGAGGCTCTTCTAGGGTTATGTCGATGTAGCCATACAAGCCGGCGCCCATTATCTCGGATCATGCTTGAGCTTGCCACAGGACGTAGTTCATCCTGGTGAGAGGCTCGGAGGTGTTGTAGTTGAGGCCAGAGGAAGGAACTGCGGTGGAGGTGGACACGGTTGCGAGGTAGATCCACTAGTAGAAAAGGGCCCATTTGTCCCGGTTTATAAGGCCCATTTGTCCCGGTTCGAGAACCGGGACTAAAGGGTCGGCACTAAAGCCCAATACCTTTAGTCCCGGTTCTTATACCAACCGGGATAGATGGGGCTCCACGTGGCTGCTGCGGCTTGCCCAGGCAGGGGGGCCTTTTGTCCCGGTTGGTAGCACCAACCGGGACTAAAAGGCATCCATGCGTCAGCAGTTTAGGGGCTGGGATTTTTTTTTAAAGGGAGGGTGGGGGTTTGGTGGTTTTGGGGTTTTTGTAGGGTTAATGTAGGGGTTTCATATATTGTGTTAGCTATCTAATAGAGAGAAGTGTCCTCTCTTATCTCCGTGCTTAGTCAACGCTACGTGCTATACGTATAGAGATGACTCGACACGCTAGCTAGTAAGCAAATGAAGGAAACCATTAAGTATAGAAGATCGTCATGAACATATACAGAGAGAAGTGATCGACCTCTCCTCCAAGAGATTGGTCGAACAACAAGTTTTCGTATATCTATCCGACACTACTGGCTACATATATACAATATAAGATCTCTTACAATATAGCGGGGCAAAAGCCTATTTCGAGATTACAATAAGGAATTCAGATAGATGAGTGAGAGAGATTTAAAATGAGTATCTCCTTGTAACTATCCTATCCTATACGTGAACCTCACGTCTCGCTACAATCAGGATACGGTCGCTACAACCAGGATGGTTGTCACGATCGGGTCTACAGACCATTACATAACCATGTTTAACATACTCGCCTACCAGCAAAGTATAAACTTCACTTCTGTCAACTTGATTTGTACAGAAAAGGGCTTCTTTCCCTTGTTGTCACAATGCAATGCATGTACAACTGCACTGTTGTTGCCGCCCTCTTTCTCTCACTTGCACAAACAAAAGTGGAATATGGAGCACATAATTTTTCCGGCGCACAAATGCCTCAGCCGCACGAACGGCTTCACTTTACTAGGCACATACCCAGACACGGCAACACATCACAGCCTACCCAGAGAAGCTCTCTCACAGCCGGCCAGGCGCATACCACGGTCCCGGCAGAGACTACCTCATCTCTGGCTCCTAGGCCCGGCTCATACCGGCGCCACTTCAAGCAGTACATGAGGGGCTTTTTGTACCCCATACACACACGCACGCATGACCAGACAACGGCCACACACCGGCCACTAACACATGCACGAATTGATCACCCGGCCACTAACCCCACTCCACAAAGCTAGGTAGCTAACAACCTGCATGCATCTAACAAACTCACGCACCCACACGAGTCGGTCAAGGCACACATAGCTAGCTTATCCACACAACCATATGCATGCACGGTCAAGTCATGATTATCCTAACATTCTCCCCTTAATCTTGATTTGCCGTCGCCGGAGTTGTTGCAGCCCCCATAATCGTCGTCGTCGTTGTCACGGCCATCTCCGCCCGATGCATGACTTGACCGTGCCATGCCCGCAATTAATTTGGCCGTGTTAACAGATACAAACACTGTTTAGATACGTACAAGTTTGACATCTACAAAGAGCAAATAGATTATTCAGATGGATACAGCTACATATGATATAATTGAACTGTGAGAGAACAAGGTATATATATTACAACCAGTAATCTGAGAAAACCCCAACATTACAAAACTGATAGCAAGAGTGCTGCATATGTTAACAAGAAGAGAGAACAGAAAAAACCCTTTCAAAGTCGATCTGCAACTTTTCACGAGATCTAACAGCATAAGCATTGCATAAAAAAGTATATCCATTAATTCAACCCGAGAACTGAGAAGAAATAGACTTCATGGCAGCAGGATCTAATTAATGATACTAAATTTTTCTTTTGTTCTTCCAGAATCTGGCCTTCATGTACACACTTTTGCTAACTACTAAATGGATTCTCTTCTTCCACTTGAGAGGCAGGAGGTCATTTTTCAGTTGCTGCTAACTGTGGCAGCCAGCAATGCCATGATGCTATTATATCTAAAGTTTGTCGGCATCAACTCCGGGAGTGGCGTCTCAGCCATTGCCGGTATTCACTTATTCTTTAGTGAAGCTTTGGCCTTGGTCTCTCTGGACAGTAAGTAAATCAGGAGGCTCCATAAAGAAAGAAAGCTTCAACTTGGGCGTGATACTCACCACTAACTAAGTAGTATTGTCTTGTGATGAACAAGAGTTCCCAGAAAAATCTGCATGCATGCGTTGCTCCTCTGTTTTTCCTCAACCGCTGCTCTATTTTTCGTGGACCTCTGCAAGGGACAGCAGCAAACAACTACATTTGTCAAATTGCATGCAACCTGTAGTAGAGTACAATTTTGGATATGGAATTCCAACACCACCGCCGACCTCTTAATTTCCAATAGGACACACAAACAACAGAGCAGGACAACATTTAATCAGGCTAGCAGATGCTGCATTTGAAAGAATCTCTTCTTCAGGAAGATGCGTTGGTAATGATGCTATTTGGTGACCAAGAAAAAACCCCAGTCACATATCAACAGCGATTACTTGAACATTTATTGAGTAATATGCATCGACTCAACCAACTTGTCTCTTCGGAATTGTTTCAACCAAATCCCAGTAAGTGCCTCCGGTTGAGAAGGCGGCCTCTAAGTTGGGGCAGTCTCTGACATTTAGTTCCTCGAGGGCTGGGACCTGCTGCAGGAGTCCCTCTGGTAGTGTATCTAACCTTGGGCATCTAGAAATATGTAGGTCCTTGAGCTGAGGGAATGATACAACTGCTACTTGTCCCGCCACCTCCTGATGCCATCTCTCTAGCTTAGGCATCCTGGAAACCAACAAGGTTTCCAGTTTAGGAAAGAAGGGTGGTGGGGAAATACAGGATTGACCATTATCTGTATTACCAACACATATACTTGTCAAGCTATCCAAATTTTCCATATCCAAGATCATGAGAGAGGGCAGCTGCCATAATGGTGGAAGATCCTTGCAATTCTTGCAGCTACTCAGACCAAGTTCACTGAGATGTTCTAAGAGTGTAGAGTTGTGCATCCATGATGAAAATTTGGCACCGGTATAATTAATCAACCGCAAAGCTTCAAGCCTCGTGTGAGGATGAAGGGCCTCCAATATCCCTTCTGCATTAGAATCTACTTCATCTCCATCATTTTTGCTATAAGTTCCATACCAATCGAGTGACAATCGTTTCAAATTATGCTTGGCGGACATATTGCCTTGTTTAGCATTTTCTGCATGATGCACTTTTCTTAGCTCAATCAAAGAAAGAACACCACCTAGATTCAAATCTTCCAGTTGATCGATTCCACGGCCTGCATCACTATCAATGACATAATTTGTCAATGTTTGTAAAGAATTCAGCTGGCCAATACCTTGTGGCATGCACTCCAAACTACGACACGCAACGAGGAAGATGTGCCGAAGATTGAACATATATCTCATGCCTTCTGGTAATTTCATAAGCAATATACAACCATTAAGCTTCAGTGTTTGCAAGTTGTACAACATGGCAGTGGCTTCAGGCAGTGCAACTATATAAGAATGAGAACAATCTAGATAGCGAAGATGCTTCAAGTTTGTCATATGTGTATCGATTAAAAGTGTCTGCAATGCTCGTAAGGACATGTATTTTGATTGGTCAACACTCAGAGGAGTCATAAAAGGATTCTTATTCCTCCAGAGGTATGATTTCGTCCACACACAGTTGTGTAATATTGTCCGAGGCCGGGGAGATAGAATTTCATTCATGGCTGCAATCGTATTATTAGTGACATAATCAAGTGACAAATGTTGAACTTCATGCTGCAATGAATTAGCACCTATGGATTCTTGCAGAATTTCTTGACGTGATTCAGAATTTTGCATAATGAAGCATTCATTTCCGCTTACGGAGACAGCAAGATCATGCATGAGATCATGCATCTTGCAAGTAATTGGTCGGTAGATGAACTGATCTCGCAATTTGTAGAGCCGATTATATTGTATTCCCACATCTTGAAGAAAACATCTCCAAACTAGCACATCCAAAATTTGTTGGCCTCTTGTTTCTGATGCAATAAAGTCATTTGCCATCCATAGCTGGATTACCATATCTTTATCCATCAAGCTATCCTTGAGGAAAATAGCACATAGGGAAAAACATATTTTTGCTTCTGATGACAAGTGATCATAGCTCAACTGTAGTGCAGGTACAATCCTAGTAGTTGCATCCTTCCAAACATGACTATCCAAAACAGAAAGCCACTGACTGTGATGCTTCGAACGAAGTAAAGCTGCCACGGTCTTGATAGCAAGAGGCAATCCCTTACACTTGTGGAGAATACTCTTAGCCATTGAAACCAATTCCTCTTGTTTTTTCACACCCCTTCCAAATGCATTTCTGTGAAAAAGCTCCCATGATTGATCCTCGTTTAGAAGTGATATGTGATATGGAGGAAGTGTGCCCATGATAGAAGCAACTTTGTCGCTGCGGCTTGTCACAATTATAACACTACCTGAGCCAGAATGTGAGCATAACAGTGATCTCATTTCATCCCACTTCTGCCCATCTTCATTCCAAACATCATCCAGCAGTACGAGGTACCTTTTCTTGCCCAAAACTGCACCAAGTTCCTTCTGCAGTGCCTCCATCTGAGTCAAATCACATTTCTTCATCGTGACCACTTCTACTACAGATCGAATTATTTGTTCAATAACAAACTTGTTCGTGACACATACCCATACGACTAACTCAAAATGATGCACCACTCTCTGGTCATTGCGCACAAGTTGGGCAAGGGTGGTCTTACCGATTCCCCCCAGACCAACTATGGGGAGCACCATGACACTATTATTATTAGCGTTGTTGTAGGAGTGGTCAAGCAATATCTTCACCACTAGTTCCTTCTCATCTTGTCTGCCTACAATCTCTGATTCATCTACATGAGAGTGTGTTTGTGGATGATCAACGCTTGGTGCCTCCGTATGTTGTAGGAAGTGAAAATTGTTCATCTTCTCAACCAGTTCATCTATCATTTCAAGGGCATCCTTCATCTTCCTGCTCATGGAGAGACGGAAAACAACCGGGTTATTGGCAGTGAAGTAGCTCACCACCTGAAAAGAAAACAAGTAAAACATAAATTAAAAGACTTGCATTTCCAAATTAAAACCTTATATTGAAATTAAAGGGCCATTGTTTCCAGATTATATCCTTGAACTGATGACAGGGGTAGCCAGACTGAGAAATTATTTTTACAATTTACCAGTATTTTTGTGAAATTGTGCAAGAAATTTTTTTATTGGAAAAGGTGAAATTGTGCAAGAATGTGTGCAACAAATACTCAAGTGTTTGTCAGACTGACTTAACCTCTCTGATGCTTAGATCTGTTTTGCTGCCTGTTATTAGGTGACCAAAGCACCAATGATATGCCAATCTGTTTTGCTGCCTGTTATGAGGTGCAGTAGCTCAGCAACTTTACCGTCTAAACAAAGCTAAAGGACGCAGAGTTACTGTACCCGAGCTGAAATGAGCTCGGGTGAACAATAAAATCAAAACAAAATCGAAAAAAATTCAAAAAAAATCCAAATTTTGGGGGAAAATATTGGCAAAAATTTGAAGGGCTTGCAAAAATTTGTCTCAAAATCACATTCCTAGAAGGCATGGCAAAAAAAAAACAAAATCGGTACTCTGAAAATGCTACTTTCAAAAGCATTTTGGATCACTGAATTTGTTTTTTTTGTCACGCCTTACAGGAATGTGATTCCATGACGGATTTTTGCAAGCCCTTAGAAGTTTTCTCAAAGTTTCTCCCGAAAAAAATTTGGATTTTTTTCAAATTGTTTTTTTTCGATTTTACTGTTGACAGAGCTCATTTGAGCTCGGGAGCAGAAAGGTACTTTCCCTAAACAAACACCATCTTACCAGAGGAAATGTATTCACTTTTGTACAGTGTATTTGTAGTGCACAGGAATTTACAGCAGTAAGATTACAGATTGGAGAGCTCCCACAGAGGCCAAAACTAAAAACAGAGTCAGCCGAAGTGGGAAGAGAAGGTAGGACGAGGACGAACCTTGTGTGCGATGGAGCCGTGGGAGACCTGGGCAGCACGGCGGCGCAAGGCCTCATAGCGGAAGTCGTCAAGGACGTCGTCAATTTGGTAGGCGGCAGTCTTGAGGTCCACCATCCACTGGTGGACGGTGGTGTTGGTGCGGCTCTTGGCGTCAGCGTCCAGCAGGATACACTGGATGGACGCGAGGTGGCACTCCAGCTTCTGGCGAGCCTTGCCCAGCCCGCAAGCCCGCAGCAGCTCGGCCACCAGTGCGACACCGGCCTTGGCCGCCACGCTGTCCAGCAGCGGGATCAGCAGGTAACCCAGGGAATGGTGTGAAGAGCTTTGCGGTGGGTAGAAACTACACTGGTCTGTTTGCTTGATATATTGGCCTTGCACCCCTGAATTGATGCCCTTGTATGCAGAATAATGATGGGCATAGATTAAATGAACTCCTTTAAGAAGCAATGCTTGTTGGATTATTTGACTAAGCTTACCACGAAAGCTGCCTCTCCGTTTCCACCGCAATGAAGTTTCCTCTTTCCGAAAGCAGGCTCAACAATCTTTCTCCTTTTCGCCTAGAAGCAAAGAAATTAATTCGTCAAGAAAGAGTCCAGGTGAAAGGGAAAGAATACCCATACAAACACAAGACGGGTCACAGTTAATCACCTCGGGAACTTCCTCGTCTGGCATGTTGGCGTCTTCTCTATTCTTGCATTTTTCTTGGGGCTTCACAGGCTCATATACAAGCATCAAATTCACCTCATCAACAACTTTACCAGCGTCTTCAAACATGCATTCTGCGATATCCTCGTCTCTAAGATCCTCACTCACTTTCATGCTCTTCACGATGAACTTGTTTGGATGGTGCATATCTTGCGGTGGCACAGTTATCTTCACACCATTCTTGGATTGTGGTTGCACAATGCCTTTGTCTGGCTGTGCACTGTACTGTGGTGGGCTTGACGGTTGGATGTTGAAGGCAATGCAACTATGTGTATCGTTGGTTAGCTCAACCGTGAAGCATGATATCTCCTTAAGCTCAGAAGGAAGCCGTACTTCGAGTGGCTTAATCCCAAGCATGTCATCTTCATCATAAAGAGGGCTTATCTGCAAGGCCGGAAAGAGTTATATGTGTTCGGATGATGATATACTCCATCCATTTTATAAATTGCATAGGCAAAAGGTTCTAAATGACCATATGTACAACACTATGTAAGTCTGCTAAGTTTGTTTATTCTTTGGACAACCAGTAATTTAGACTAACTAGGATAGTTGTCAAACACAAATCTGGGATTATGCTAACCACGCAGGGTTAAGATTAGCTACCCTATGCATTTTAATCTGGAACCAATTTAACACAGCCTTAGTGAATAATTTTAGCTCTCTCTCTCTTACCCTGTCAGTGTGCTCACTTGCCCTTTCAGGTTCACTCAGAAAGCTTATTATTTCCGATATAGAAGGTCTGCATCCCGGCTCTTGCTGCCTGCAGTGTACTGCTATTTCAACGCATCTAGTTACTTGCTGGTACTGCAGTGGTGTCGGCGGGTTATTCCACCTGTGTCTCCACCTTCGAAGTACCTACATTTAACAAATGTTAATTATTTGTGACAATACCAAAATTTTACAGTGCAAACAATGTCAATGTCATGGTGTGTGCGTGAGTGTATCCAGCTGACAATTTTTTAGTTCAAAGCCAGAAGTTAGCGTCATAGTATGTGTATCAACGAAAGTGTATCACTTCACCTCAACACATCACAACAAAAAATTCTACCTATGCATGACCCAGAAACATGTTGTTTAAATTATATGCCGTTCAGTAGGACAGGGTGCATATTAAGCAATTAAAGAAGTGGGAGAAATTACCCTTACATTGTTTACATCAGGAACACCCCTAGACCCCGATAACAATTCAAAGATTATGGCACCCAAGCTATATACATCAGACTTGAAAGAAGTTTTGCCGGCGTGTTCGTATTCCGGCGCGAGATATCCTCTGCAAAAGAATACGACACAGTAAATGTAGGGTTGCATGATAAAAAAATGTCAGTTAACTACTGGTTCGTCTGATGCATAGCTAGCTTACCGTGTTCCAAAACGTAGACCCATAGTATGTGAGTTTTTATTTGATCTTGACAAGCCAAAATCTGTAATTTTGGGAACCATATATGTGCCATCAAGTAATATGTTCTCCGGTTTAAGGTCCATATGAACAATATTTTTGTCCTCGTGAAGATAACGCAGACCTTCACAGATCCCGATGATTATTTCATAACGTGTTTCCCATTCAAGTCCCCTTAATTCATCTGTACATAAAAAAATAGGGACTTGTGTTCAACTACATACCAAGAAATGATAGAATGTTTTTAGTTCAAGTCTATCCCTAACTTGTGGTAAGGACTTGAAAACAGGGCACTAGTCAAGGAAATAAGGCAAAAAAGTAAAGAATAGAAGAGCTGCATCAAACGCAATAAGATGGTACCGGTGATATGCTTGTCAAGACTTCCATTGCTGATGTACTCCAAACAAAGCAATCTTTCCCTTACGTTGACGAAGTTAACATCTGTTGACCCAGCCTCTTTGATGGATGTGTGATATGCATGAGAACAGAAGCCAAGAAAGCGGACAACATTTTGATGATTGATCTTCATGAGACTACTGATCTCACGACGAAACGACACATCATCGACCGTGTGTTGGTTCACATACATCCTCTTCACAGCAACAATAATCCCGTTATGGAGAACACCCTGTGTTTGTTTGTCAGTGTTTAGATGCTTGTGTGTGTGTTTTAATGGAACTACAGTCAGTGTAGTGATATTTGACTGGACTGGATATCTTTATGTAGTGTTTTGTAATAAATTCTAGAGTAATAAACTGTAGTAGTACCTTGTAGACCTCTCCAAATCCACCATGACCAATCTTTCTGTCCTCGGAGAAATCATCGGTGATGCTTTGTAAGAGTGGTAACGGCAGATCCTTGGGGTCCTCGTCTCCGTTGAGTATACGCTCCAGCAAAAATTCGTCCCCCATTCACAACTACCTTACCTGATGGAAATCCGTAGTTACTACTGTAAATACATACAGATGATACCTTGTGCAAGCAGCACAAATCAATCAAGGCTGCTAGCTATGTACAGGTACAGTAATGGGAGAAGGGAAAATGGCAGGCATACCTTGATTTCCACCTTCCACTCCAAACTGGGAGAAGAGGAAAGTAAGAAGAAGAAGAGGCGACGTGAGCAGCTAGCCAAATCGACAGAGAGCCCTGCCTGAGATGAGATGAGATGAGATGAGATGGGGAAAGTGAGATGCTTCCTTCCTTGTGCAAGTGGGACGCTCGGGTCGGCTCCACAGAGGGAGTCACTTCTTTACTAGTCCGTGACGACTATGACTAGACATTCACTTCTGTTTTCTTCCCCTTCACCTTTTTTTAACCTTTATATATCAATCCACATTCACCTTTTTTTTAAACTTCACCCGCTCTGTTGGCATCTCCGACGCCGACCACAAATTTGCTCGCGGAAGCCGGCCATCCAACACTGCCTGCATGCATCTGGCCCCTAAAATTCTTAAAGTCTGTACGTTCCATTAGCCGCATAGATAGACTAAAAAAGTTTAACTGTTCAAATGCAGCAGTGGCTCTAATTTTAAAAAGTTCAAATATTACATTCCAACATTGTTGTTCCATTTAACCGCCCACACATGCTCAATCGAATCTTCCTTCAGTTGCTCGATGTCGAATTTGTTTATGCATTCGAGCAAACCCTTCAAATGTGGCCGGATTCTAGTATGGAAGCTTCATATAGGATCACTCATGTTCTCAAATTCTAGAGCCCCGGCATCATCCTCGCTCTCATCCTTCACAATCATATTGTGCATGATCACATAACATGTCATCACGTCCCACAAGGTCTCGACATCCAATTGTTTAGCATGTCCACGAACAACTGCAAAACGGGCTTGCAGAACTCCAAATGCCCGGGCAAAGTGGGACTTTTTCTGGCCAACTGGGTTAGAGATGGTGTTGACAATGTAGTCCATGGAGGATAAATACCATCAACGAGATAGTAGCCCATGTTATACTCATGTCCATTGATAGTATTGTGGCAAGGAGGAACTTTTCCTTGAGTCAGCCTCGCAACCGATGGTGATCGTTGCACCACATTGATGTCATTGTGAGACCGGGCATACCAAAGAAAGCTTGCCAAATCCAAAGATCATGTGATGAAACTACTTCAAGAATGATTGTGAGCTTCTTAATGTGACCCTGATATTTCCCTTGTAAAGCTTTTGGGCAGTTCTTCCATTTTCAATGCATGTGGTCAATAGATTCAAGCAAACCTGGTCACCTCTTCCTTCTGAGATTGCTAAGATCCTCTCAATGTCTGCCACAGTTGGTTCTCTCAGGTACTGAGGTCCAAACACCTCGACCACAACAATTGCAAACTTGACCATGGCATCTTCGCATGTGCTCTCAGACAGCCGTAGGTACTCGTATTACGAATCAGCGATCGTGCCATATGCAAGCATCCATAGTGTGGCCGTTTACTTCTGGTAACCCAAGAACCCAATCCTTTGTCCCACGGCGTCCTTCTTCAAGATGAATTAGTCATCATACACTACAAGAATCAGCTACTTTGTCGTCTGCCTTGCATGGAAGGCGGACGGCAAAGGCCTTTGCCGGCGGCCGCGGATGGCAAAAGGCGCCGGCAAAGAAAGGATCGGCAAAGACCTTCTTTGCCGTCTGCTTCCTGACGCGGACGGCAAAGGAGCCTTTGCCATCAGCGGTGGACGGCAAAGAAAGCAGACGGCAATAAACTCGTTGTTAGTCCGTTAGGTGGCTAACGGTAAGATGGGTCATTTTAGAGCTAACTTAGGTAAAATGGATCGTTTATGAGCTAACTAAGGTAAAATGAATCATTTTAGAACTAACTTAGGTAAAATGGATCATTTATGAGCTAACTAAGCCAAAATGGTCATTTTAGAACTAACTTAGGTAAAATGGATCGTTTATGAGCTAACTAAGCTAATTATGCCATTTTTGACATAAATAAGCTAAGTACATGTCATTATTGAGCAAACCTAGTTAACTAAGCACATTAGAGCTAACTTTGGTCATTTTGGAGGAAACAAAGCTAAGTATAGGTCGTTTTAGAGCTAACTTAGGTAAAATGGATGGTTTTGGAGGTCAGTAAGCTTATTAAGTCATTTTGGAGGAAATAAAGCTAAGTCTAGGTCTTTATGCATTTGTTAAGAAAAACACTAGAGAAACTTACCATGATCATGGAGGTGTGGAGCGGGCTGGCTCGTGACGGTACCTGGAGAAGGATCGTGCGATGCTTGTCTGGAGTTACGCTGCACCAAAGATCATTTTCAATGTCTTGTTAGCATGATGACACTCAAATGTTCAGACTAGCAAGTAGTGTCCATGCAAATTAAACTCACCGTCGTCCCAGGAGCAATCACTGGCATCGGCGGAGCGGTCTGACCGGACTTCTCGCACACAGACTGCACACTTGGTTTTGACGACTCAGTCATCCTAGTTAGTAATGAGATAAACACTACATGAATGTTTTGGCTAATCAGTAGAAGAAACTTACCACAAGGAGCTCGTACATTGCCCTTGCCTGCATGTCATTCCGTGCCCTCTCCTCCTCCAACATCTTTGTCGTCCTCTCCTCCAACTCCCGATGCCTCTCCGCCGCCTCCGACAGAAGTTTCTCCGTTCTATCTCTCTCACTCTGTATAGCAGCCTGCAACACCACTCCTCGTTAGCATTTGTAATCATTGATGGAAGCGCACACAATGTAATGTAGAAAGATAGCTAAGTACGTATAACTAATCTTGAAGGCGAGTTGGACTGGCCGTTCACGAGGCCTTATCTCAGGAGCGGATCTCGACTGGCGCGCCTTGATCTCCGGGAGAGTGCTAGGACAACGGATAAGTCCATCTCCAATGGCTATCGAGCCATGGGACCTCCCGCCACCAGCTACCATCACCAGCTCTGGATCAATGGGACCCTGGCTCGGGTTAAAGTCCTTCACTTTCCTCGCCTTCCCTTCATCTCTATATTTCACGAGCTTGTCGTGGGAGGAGATGTTGGTGAAGTTGTTTGCATCATCGAGGTCAGACGGAGAGAATTCCTTGACTTTCTTGTAAGAGGCAGTATGGGCCATGGCATAGAGGTCGTACACCTCTGGCACCTTATCCGCCTTATTGTAGCATGCCTGAAAGAGAGAAACAACGTAAATTAGTAATTAAGGGGCTCAAGCTAGCATGATGAATGAATTGCATGAATCATGAAGCAAACCACATACCCAGTTCCGCCCGAACTGATATAAGTTGGAGCTGCCTTGATGGTGTGGCACACCTTCCATTTGGGCACGCTTGTCCTTGGCTGCATTGTGGACGGCTAGCCATTCTTTTGAGCACCAATCATTGACCAACACCTCCCAACAATCCATCCAATCCGCACACCATCTCGGAGGCGCCTACGTTAGCAAATAGAAACTTGAGCGCTACGGCTATGAATTAATAAATGAAGGAAGTAAGTACAAGGCCTTAAGAATTACCTTCATGTATTGCTCCTTACTCAGGAACTTCTCGTGGCACGCCGGCTTGGGCTTCTTGATACCACGCAAGGCGTAGTAGTCTCGAACAGCCTGCACCCGAGCCTCGTGCCGTAAGTTCTGTAGTAGGCGCTTGTAGACGTTCTCGATAACATTTGCCGCCTCCTCCTCGTATCCCTCCTCACACCTGTAGAATGTCTACAATAAAATGAGACAATATTGATTAGTACAATTAATAACTAGCTAGTTGAAGATTTTTAATTGTGTAAAGGAGAAATTACCCAGAACTTTCTGATCACCACGTCTGCCCTCGTGTTGCACAAGACACCATCGATAATCTCACCCGGCGGGGCCGGGGCAACCAAGTAGTGCTCCCAGCTCAATCCAAGCTCTGGAAGCCGACCCTCACCAAGCAACGTGACAAACCCTGGGAAGTTTTACCGGCAAAGCACTCCAAGGACGGAGTTGGGCCGGCGGACCTTCTCATGGTGGTCCCAACCCCTGCAGCACGACAAGGCCAACACATTAGATATTTGAAGAAACGTGAATGCAGAAGGTACAAAAATATTAAATGCACTTACCTCTCCCCATCAGGGAAAATCAACCACCTCTGCTCGCGGGTCGCCGGCACGGACGAGAGCCGTGTACAACCACGCTGGTAGACGGTGCCCCCTCCTCCTCAATATCAGTCGGTTCCCCACCATCATCAGCATGGCCACTCGGCCCCTCAGGCTGATCCGGCCAGGTACCCCATCTAGACGTGTGCCCGTCCGGGGTCTCGTGGGACCAACTATCGTGGGCCGAAGGCCCGTGGACCCAAGGCTCATGGACCGGAGTCCGTGTAGCCTCCTCCTCGGACGAGTCCACCCTAGCAGTCACGTGCTCGGGTGAAACAGCTGGGGGTGGCGGCGAGGAAGGCACCCTAGCAGTCACGTGCTCGGGTGAAATAGCTGGGGGTGGCGGCGAGGAAGGCACCCTAGCAGTCACGTGCTCGGGTGAAACAACTGGGG
This sequence comes from Triticum urartu, assembly GCF_056163025.1. Taxonomy (NCBI): domain Eukaryota; kingdom Viridiplantae; phylum Streptophyta; class Magnoliopsida; order Poales; family Poaceae; genus Triticum; species Triticum urartu. The sequence goes on from NC_141879.1 coordinate 1,181,551, forward strand.
GTGGCGGCGAGGAAGGTACCCTAGCAGTCACGTGCTCGGGTGAAACAGCTGGGGGTGGCGGCGAGGAAGGCACCCTAGCAGTCACCCTACCTCCTCTCCCGCGACCACGTGCTCCAGCTCCTCTCTTCTTCCCTCCCTTTCCTCGTCCCCTGCTGGGCACCGTGGTTGACGAAGAAGGGCCCGGCGGTGTCGCCATACTCTCCAGCAACGCTCGTCGGATTTGTGCAGGTGGAATGGAAGACCTCCCACCACGCGCCGACGAAGAAGGGGCCTCGGAGCGCTCCGGACCAGAACCCACCATCTTTCAACACCTACCATAACAAAGAGTAAATGAAATTAATACAACATAAAAAAATACCGACATGAATAATAATATATGATGTTTTTCATAACAAAATCAAAAAATATATATGGTGTCGGGGTGGCGTGTCGGGGTCGGGGTGCTGTTTCGGGGTCTGGGTGTCGGGGTCGGGGTGTGGTGTCAGGGTGTCGGGGGTCGGGGGTCGGGGTCGGGGTGTCAGGGGGTCGGGGGTCGGGGTCGGGGTGTCAGGGTGTCGGGGGTCGGGGTGCCGTGTCGGGGTCGGTGTGCTGTTTCGAGGTCAGGGTGTCGGGGGTCGGGGTGTCGGGGTCGGGTTGTGGTGTCAGGGTGTCGGGGGTCGGGGTGTCGTGCCGGGGTGTCGGGGTGGCGTGTCGGGGTCGGGGTGCCGTGTCGGGGTCGGGGTGCTGTTTCAGGGTTGGGGTGTCGGGGGTCGGGGTGTCGGGGTCGGGGTGTGGGCCGCGGTCGGGGCACGTGACAGCCTTTTCTTCTTCTCTTCTTCTCCTCCTCCTCTTCCTCCCTCCTCCTCCTCCTCTTCTCCTCTTCCTCCTCCTCCTCCTCCTCCTCCTCTTCCTCCCTCCTCCTCCTCCTCCTCCTCCTCCTCTTCTTCTTCTTCTTCTTCTTCTTCTTCTTTCTTCTTCTTCTTCTTCTTCTTCTTCTTCTTCTTCTTCTTCTTCTTCTTCTTTTCTTTCTTCTTCTCCCTCCTCCTCTTCCCCCCTCCTCCCCTCTTCTTAAAACTAAAACTAATCTAAAATAAACTAAACTAAAAATAAAAACTAAAACTAAACTGAAACTAAAACTAAAGTAAAACTATAACTAAAACTAGGGTTTAGGGTTTCCTCTTCCTCTTCTTTTCTTTCTTCTCCTCCCTCCTCCTCTTCCTCCCTTCTCCCTTCTTCTTCTTCTTCTTCCCCTTCTACATATTCTAGCACTAAAACTAAACTAAATCTAACACTAAAACTAAACTGAATCTAACACTAAATCTAACAGCAAAAAAAAAAAAGAAAAAACAGAAAAAAAATAACTCACCGGATGGAGCGACGGCGACGGGGGCGACGGTGGCGCCGGGGCGGTGAGCGGCAGCGCCGAGCCGGCAGGGAGGCGGGGGTGATGGGGCCGCGGTGGCGCCGGGGGCGACGGTGGCGTCGGGCGGTGGGCGGGTGGAGGGGGCGCCGGGGTGGTGGGGGCGCCGGGGCGGTGGGGCGGTCGGGCGGCGACGTGGTGGGGCGGCGGGGCGCCGGGGCGCCGGGGTGGTGGGGCGACGAGGCGTCGGCGCGTGGGGGGCGGTGGGTCGACGGGGCAAGCGGCGGCGGGTGGCGGGGGCGGCGGCGGGTAGTGGGGGCGGCAGGGGCGGCGGCGGGTAGTGGGGGCGGCGGGGGTGGCGGCGGGCGTCGGGGAGGAGAGAGGGAGAGAAACATAGAGAAGGGGCGGGGTGGGGCTCGGCCGTTAGTTAGGAAGAATCTTTGTCGTCCGCCCACCCTTTGCCGTCCGCTTTGTTTCCTCTTTGCCGTCTTCTAGCAGAGGGCAAAGAGAGGGGGCGTTAAGTTTTCCTCAATTAACTCGTTTAGTGGGGCCAGCTCTCTCTTTGCCGTCAGCCAGCGGACCGCAAAGAATCTTTGTCGTCCGCCAGCGGACGGCAAAGAACAGATTGATGGCAAAGACCTTCTTTGCCGTCTACCAGTTCTTTGCCGTCCGTTTTCCTTAAGCTGGCGGAAAAGACCTTCTTTGCCGTCCGCCAGCGGACGGCAAAGAACTGGTAGACGGTAAATAAGCTAATTCCAGTAGTGATAGGACCAGACGCCATGGTACAAACGACCGAAAACCTTTTTGCGCTTTTCAAAGCGCCGGCACCCCAGGGATGGAGGCGCAGGTTACGGAGGGATTTTGAGTGGGCCGAGGGTGATACGTCTCCAACGTTATAATTTTTAATTATTTATGCTATTGTATTATCAACTTTGGATGTTTTATATAAATATACGGTCAGACACGCACGCATCGCTTCTGGGTTTCACGCGAACTATTGGACGGAAGCAGCGGCGGCGTGACGCAGTCCAGATCTCACAGGACATGAGCCGGCCGGCTTGGTTACAAGGCTCAGGGCTTCTCGCCGCCACCGCCGCCCCGTGATGTACATGGCGTACGGGTGGTTGCAGTCTGCTACACTGCAGCGATTCCCGTGATTCCGATGGCGTGGTCCTCTGCATCCTCGGTCGCCTCCTCCTGAACATCTGCCCATCACGCTTCACCAGGCCATGCCCGGAGCAAGCGGCACGCCAAGGCAGCCTTCATCCCTCTTTCTTGTGGCCAATGGGGGAATCCATGTCGGGGATCAACATGCACCAATGGAGTTCCTGGAGAGCAGAGCATGGAGACCATGGTGGCCGTCACGGTTGCCGTGACCGCTGGCGCCGGATTTCCTCCTCCGGCAGCAAAAAAAGGTTCACGCGCGCCAACTCCTACAAATAGTGTGCGGGTTCTTTGGATCGAGTACAGAGTTGGGAAATTTGTTATGGATTTTGTGAGATTGATATACCTGAGGCGTAGCCATCTGCGTCTTTGATTATCCATGAAGCTCCTCAATATAGATGTGTTTTTTTTTGTCTGGCTACATGCACCAGTTCCGCTCAGGACTGTACTGCTTCATACTTCCGAGGTAATTTAGGTGAACTCGGGTGATTATATTTTGTCGTGCTTCCATGCATGCTTCCCTCTTTCAGTTTCTCTAGCGATGTGTTGCTTCTGTGTTTCGTTGGTGGCACCAGACCAATTCATCTCTACCACATGACCTGATGCTCTGTATTTTTTGGGACTTATTTGTCTTATGGAAGAAGCTAGCTTTGACGGATTTAGGTGTGATTTATCTAGAAAAAGAAAACTGTACAAGGCAAGCCAACGGCAAGAAAGACAAATAGGATGACGCCGGACTGTTGGAAGCTGACATGCTGGATCCATGGCGGGCTGGTGCTTTGCAGATGAACGACCGACTAAGGGATTTGTGCGCTGGCCCAACAAGAAGGTGCAGCGCTATTCTACACTCTTCTCAAAGTAATAGCTTATTGGATGCATACATCATCTGTTTTTCTTCCATTGACTCAGAATACCTATTTATAAAATAGTAATGCTTTTCCATGTCAGGGACATGTCGTTAACCTCTGCGAGCGAGCGATGGTGGTGATAGTCTACAATAGAGAACGGACTTGAAAACGGCGTCCACAAATTGCATTGTCAGAGGTGGTACCTTGTAGAGGCAAGGCCTATGGGGGCGGCATCTAGGCCCTGATGACGGCAACCGTAAGGTGTACATTATGTACAAAGCTACACAACCTCACCTTCTATCTCGAGTTCTCGACAAAGACGGGTCAGGCACCAGCTTCATCCACTAGTAGAAAACGGGCCTATTGTTCCGGTTCATAAGGGCCTTTAGTCCCGATTCCTTAACCGAAACTAAAGGGTCGTTACTAATACCCTCACCCTTTAGTCCAGGTTCAAACCGGAACCGGAGACAGATGGGCCTCAACGTGGCCTGTGCGCCGAGCCCAGTCAGGAGACCCTTTGGTCCCGGTTGGTGGCACCAACCGGGACCAATAGACCTCCACGCGTCAGCATTTCTGTGGCTGGGTTTTTTGGTTTTTTTGAAAGGGGGGGGGGGGGTTGGGGGTTTTGGGGGGTTAATTTAGGTATTTCATATATTGTGTTAGATAGCTAATTAATAGAGAGAAGTGTCCTCTCTTATGTCCGTGCTTGGTTGACGCTACGTACTATACATACGTATAGAGAGGACTAGGCACGCTAACTAGCTAGTAAGCAAACGAAGGAAATAGAAGATCGTCATGAACATATATGCATACAGAGAGAAGTGATATCGACCACCTCTCCTTCTCCGAGAGATTGGTCGAACAACAAGTTCTCGTATATCTATTGTCCGACACTACCGACTACATATATACAATAATTATCTTTTACAAATATAATCTCCTAAATTATGGACGCATGGTCCACATAGTATTCTCCGTCTTCAGCGATCACGTGGTCAAGAAAGAATGCCGCCAATTCCTCTTGAATTGCTCGCATGCGATCTGGTTCTAGGAGTTCATCCCGCTGCCAAAACATCTAATTTGAAGAAGGGGGTCAATACATATATATATATGAATGAATGAAACTCAACACAAATGATGGTAATAAACAAAAATTGTGAATATTATTTCTTACGCACTTCATATTGTTTGTCAGAGTAGCCCCGCTCACAGGTCGTGTGGCGGATGGACTCATAAATGTAGTATCCACAGAAATCATTCCCTTGTTCCTGCCACAACCACTTTACAAGAAACAGAGGTCAATCAAACAGATAAGCAAGAATGCCAAATGGTATTGATGAAACTAGCGCTTGAATCAATAGCTAGGAGACGCGCGGAACATGGTACTATAGTACTTACTTTCGGGTATCTAAATTGCAGCTCCTTCGGCAGTCCCGGGGATTTTGTGCTGAATTTTCTCCAAACCCTGCCAGACAAAAGAAAACAATTACTTGATATCAGGAAATGAACAAATTTGCTGATATGATGGATAATGATCGATTTAACTTACTTCTCGAGGATTGCAGTCATGTCCGCATACTCCTAGGGATCTTTTCGTCTCGAGTCCAAGACAGTTACTACTCCCTGCTCAAGCCTAATCTCCAGGAGAATATAGTGGAAACTGCGCACGCATGCATAACTCATCAATTACATTACTATAACCTGGACTAATATATAAGGGAAACCGAATATGCACAAGACAGCACTCACTTGAAGTTGTAAGGAAAGAGTATTATATCTTTGTGTTCATTTATTTGGAATGATCGTAGCAAGCTGGCCTCGGTTTGTGCGGCATGATGTTTAACCTGAACTGCATCTATGAGATTTGTGTTAACGAACCCAATATCACCGATTTGTCTTTTCTTCAATTCGGCGATCTTCAATCTGCATAATATAGTGAGGATAATTATAAATACATGCAATGAAAGAGCTGAGCTATATAGAGAGACTTAATGACAGAAGTAGTAGTACTTACAGACAGTAGCAGGTGACCGTTGCTTTATCGAGGGCCAATTGATTGAAAAACTGATGGAACTCCTCAAATGGAATAGGCAACAGATCAATTCCAACAAGGTCATGCTCCGGTTTAACTCTCGCATACAAAGTACTCCTCCCCCCAGACTCTCTGTATATTTTCAAGTACCAATCATGCAATCTTCGCATCATCGTTGATAGAGATCTTTCATCTTTGACGAGAGGCTTCCCGTACTCGTATCTGTGTATCTGCACGTCCAGGAAATCATAATGTACATCGTCGGGCAGGTAATCGTCAAGATTGTTATAACCGAGCACCATCCTCGGATCGACGCTAGGCACCTTGAGCGGGGGGCACGATTGCTTTGCTTGTTCGCCGAGCTGGGCAATTTGTTTCCCAGCTCGTCGTTCTTTCATCCTTTGATCACTGACAGTACTTCCCGACCGCTCCGCTTCGGCAAATGCCTTTCCAATAATGCGCTCATAGTTGCCTTTTGGCGGAGACTTGGGTGGTTTTGCTAGGGCAGCCAGAGTGCGCTTCACTTTCACCGGATCTACCTTCTCCTTCGGAGGTGGATGTCTCCGTGCTTTCAACCCTTGAAACCAGTCATCCTTCTCGGTTCGCGCGATCCTCGCGTTCTCCTCCGGGGTCCTCTCGTATGGTAACTTCTCTGGAGTCTTCAAAGAAGGACCAAATCTGTATTTCCTCCCGCCTCTGGCTGTACTGCTAGACGTCGGCAGAGCAGACGGAGCGGCAGTCTTCTTGACTTGCTTACGAGGCGGAGGAGAAGGACTACGACACGCCGGAGCAGCTGCTGGAGCGGCGGCGGGTCTCTTCCGCCCTAGCTGACGAGGCGGAGAATGAGTAGGCTGGCTGCTCGGGCACGCCGGCACAGGCGGAGAAGGAGGCGGAGTGCCGCTACGCGCCGGAGAGGGAGCCGGCCGAGGGCCCTGATCGTCACTCGCCGGAGGAGGAGGCGGTGGAGGAGGCGGAGTTCCCTGACTCGCCGGAGGAGGAGGAGGCGGAGGCGTCCAGTTTGGAAGGTTGATGAGCTCCTTCCGCCATAGGCATGGAGTCTTCAGAGGAGAACCCAGCCGAGTCTCCCCTTCTCCAGTAGGGTGGTCAAGCGGGAGGTCCTCAAATCCCTCCGTTATTTCATCCACCATCACCTTAGCATATCCTTCTGGAATCGGCTGGCAGTGAAAAGTTGCGTCGGGTTCATTAGGAAAAACAGAGCCAACAGCCTCCTTGACCTTCATATTCATCCATTGCGTCATAAGGTGGCAATTTTGAGCCTCCGTGATAGCATCCACGGGATAGCTGGCAGGAGCCGTCAAGACAAGCTGCGGCTGAAGCAGCTCGGTGGAAGCCACGCTGCTTCTCCGCTGAGATGGCGGGGTAGCTTCAGGGGAACCTTCGGCAAGTCGTTTGCTGCGATTTGCTTCTCGTTCCTCTATCGCTTGTACCCTTGCGTGCAGCGCCTGGAGTTCGGTCTGCTGCACTTTTTTCCTCCTCTCGTGGCTTTTGTAACCGCCTGCGTCCGGAAACCCAGCCTTCCACGGAATGGAGCCTGGCGTGCCTCGTGTCCGTCCAGGGTGCTCAGGATTTCCGAGGGCCTTTGTGAGCTCGTCGTTCTCTCTGTCTGGAAGGAACGTCCCTTTCTGCACTGCAGCGATATAGTACCGAAGCTTCTTCAAGGGTATGTCAAGTTGCTCATCCGTCCAAATGCACTTCCCTGTTACAGGGTCCAAGGTTCCGCCAGCTCTGAAGAACCAAGTCCGGCAACGGTCTGGCCAGCTCATTGTCTCTGGTTCGATCCCTTTTTCAACCAGATCATTCTCAGCCTTGGCCCACTTAGGCCGGGCTACGAGGTAGCCACCTGACCCCGTGCGATGGTGAAGCTTCTTCTTCGCAGCATTTTTCTTGTTTGTCGCCGACATCTTCTTACTCTTTTCCGATGTCTTGTAGGCCACAAATGCAGGCCAGTAATCTCTGATCTTCTCATATATGCCCTTGAATTCTGGTGTCTCTTTTTTCTCGACAAACCTATTCAGGTCATTCTTCCACCTCCTGAATAGGTCTGCCATCCTCTTAAGAGCAAAAGACTTGATTAATTGCTCTTTAACTGGCTTCTCCGGATCATCCTCTGGCGGTAGGGTGAAATTTTTCTTCAGCTCAGTCCAAAGATCATTTTTCTGCATATCATTGACGTAAGACACCTCAGGGTCTTCTGTAGCCGGCTTGAACCATTGCTGGATGCTGATCGGGATCTTGTCCCTAACCAGAACCCCACACTGAGCAACAAATGATTTCTTTGTTCGGATGGGTTCAATAGGTTGGCCGTCGGGCGCGATTGCTATGATCTCAAACCTTTCATCCGAGCTCAACTTTTTCTTCGGGCCTCGTCTCTTTACCTCAGTTGTGCTCGATCCGGAGGGCTAGAAAAAAGAGCAAAGACTTAATTAATATGTGTACATACCAAAACAATGAATGCATCAATTAGCTAGTCAGCACAGGCTTAACTAATATATATACCTGTCCGGACTCGGTTCGGTCACCGGATCCGTCATCACGGTCTCCTTGCACCGGCATTGGGTCACCGGAGCCATCCTCACGTTCTTCTTCTTGCACCGGCATTAGGTCACCAGAGCCAGCTTCTTCACCCTCTCCATCCAGAGTACCATCGGTGTCGTTGAGATACAACGAGACGGCATCACTTCCTTGTGCGATTATGTCCCTCAACATCGCTTCGTTTGCTTCGTCTCGGGCGGTGTCCATAGTTTCTAAAAATATTTACAACATGGCAATTATTATTCAAACATGACAAATGGATATATTAGTGGCAAACGTAGAACTAGCTAGCTAATCATAGTAAGGAATCATATATATTAATTAGTGGCCTCGACGCTGCTTCTCTAGGGTTTGGGGTGGCCTCGACAACGCTTTAAGGGTTTGGGGTGGCCTCGAGAACGCTTCAAGGAGGGGGTAATATCGACCCCCCCACGTGTTGAAGCTATCGGGAGGGGGTATATCGACAACGACGACAGTACATCTATGTCCCTCGACGACCCTCGTTCCCGATAAAAAAAAGAGGAAGAAGAAAAAAAAGAGGAGAAGAAAGAATAGAGGAGAAGAACTCCTCTATTCTTTCTTCTCCTCTTTTTTTTTTCTTCTTCCTCTTCTTTTTTTATCCTCTTCGTCCTCTCATGTTCGAGAGGATCGCCGAGGGGTCGGGAGGTTGCCTAGTAACGAGCGATCCTCGACCCCTCGGCGATCCTCGACACCCTCGTTCCCGATAAAAATTAAGAAGAAGAAGAAGAAAAAAAAGAAAAAAAGAGAGGAGAAGATCGAAGAAAAAAAGAAGAAAAAGAAGAGGAGAAGAAGAAAGGAATAGTGGAGAAGAAGAGATATTCCTTTCTTCTTCTCCTCTTCTTTTTTCTTCTTCTTATTTATTTCTCCTCTTATTTTCCTCTCCTCTTCTTCTTTCTTTCCTCTTCTTATTTTCTTCTTTCCTATCCTTCTTTTTCTAAAATTGTAACTTTTGCATATATAAAACTTTTCTAAAATTGTAACTTTCTATATATGAACAAAAAACTTTCTATGAACAAAAAAACATTTTTAACATATATATTTAGCAAATTCTAGCCACATACATCACATACACATATACATTATAGCCACATACACATATACATCACATATGAGCAAAAAAAATAAACTAATAAAAATAAAAAAACATATTGCAACATATCAACAGAAACATATAGCCACATACATACACATACATTATATATATATGAAAAAAATTAAACTAATAAAAAAATTGTTGGCGCCGGCGGGGCAGAGAGGCATGGCGGCAGCGGTGGCGCCGGCGGGGCAGGGCAGGGGCGGCTGGGCGGCGCGCGGCGCCAGCGCAGGGCAGGGGCGGCGGCGCGGCGGCCGCGCAGGAGAGGGGCGCGCAGGGGCGCGGGACGGGAGGGGGCGTGCTCACAGGGGGCGGCGGCGACGGCGAAGGCGATCAGCCTGACGGCGTCGGTGGCGGCAGCAACGGCGAAGGCGAGCAGCCTGACGGCGTCGGTGGCGATGGCGACGAGGAGGAGCAGGGGCGTCGGGCGGCGACGGCGACGAGGAGGAGCAGGGGGCGTCGGGGGAGAAGTGCGTGATTTGGTCGAAAACTGCTAAGTGTTTGCTTATATAGAAAAGGCTTTGGTCCCGGTTTGTGGCACAAACCGGGACTAATGCCCCCCTTTAGTCCCGGTTGGTGCCACCAACCGGGACCAAAGGTCACTTTTCAGCAGCCCAAAGGGCGGGAAGCGGCGGCCTTTGGTCCCGGTTGGGGGCACCAACCGGGACTAAAGGGTGGCATTAGTCCCAGGTCGTAGCACCAACCGGGACTAATGCCCCCCCCCTTTAGCCCCGGTTGGAGCCACCAACCGGGACCAAAGGCCTGTGCTGCCCCGAACTCAAATATTTAGTCCCACCTCGCTAGTTGAGAGGGAGGCGCACCTGTTTATAAGGTGCGGTGCGCCATCCCTCTCGAGCTCCTCTCTAAAGCAGGCTTTCGGGCCTAACACTGCAATATGTGCATGTGGGCCCACTGGGCCTCCCGCGGGCCTGAATCCTGGCCCATGGTAGGGTTTCTAGTCGTATTCAGACCGTGGGGGCCCAGTAGGTGGGACTTTTTTTGTTTTTTTGTTTCTACTTAGAACTAAATACTTATTGTTGCTATATTTAATTTTTTTTCCAGTTTTTTTGTTTTGTTTTCTGCATTATTTATTTTCTTTTTTTTCTTGCTTTATTTTTTAATTCTTTTAGCTTTTAGTTTTAGAAAATTATAAATTTTCTGTTAGTGCCATTAGTTTTCAAATTTGAAAACACTTTTTTTTAGTTTTTTAGTTTTCTTTGTTGCTTTATTTATTTTATTTTGTTTCTTGCTTTATTTTTTAATTCTTTTTGCTTTTAGGTCAGCAAAAATATTAACTTTCTGTTAGTGCCATTAGTTTTAGAAAAAATATAAACTTTCTGTTAGTGCCATTAGTTTTCAAATTTGAATAGTTAAAATTTGAATTCTTTGAAATTTGTGTGAATCACAAGTTTGTGATTAACTTTACTAAAAAATGAACATAGATGCACCTATAGAGAAAATTCGACCTAAATTCATAGTTTTCAAATGAACTCTGAAAAAGTTGGCATAGCATACTCGTCTGTTACAAATTTGGCATGGTATCATCATAATAGTTGTGGGAGAAAGTCTTCACTTTTTCTTCGCTTGTGTCATTTGCTTATTGCGCCGTAACCATGGATAATCTTCATCGTTTATCAGGATGTTTGGGTCAGCCTTAACATTGAAGGGAGGAATTTCATGAAACCTTTCATAATATTCAGACATGTCTGTCTTGCCGTCCACTCCCAGGATGTCCCTTTTTCCTGAAAGAACTATGTGGCGCTTTGGCTCATCGTATGATGTATTCGTTTCCTTATCTTTTCTTTTTCTCGGTCTGGTAGACATGTCCTTCACATAGATAACCTGTGCCACATCATTGGCTAGGACGAACCGTTCGTCGGTGTACCCAAGATTTTTTAGATCGACTGTTGTCATTCCGTACTGTGGGTCTACATGTACCCCGCCTCCTGACAGATTGACCCATTTGCACTTAAACAAAGGGACCTTAAAATCTTGTCCGTAGTCAAGTTCCCATATGTCCACTATGTAACCATAATATGTGTCCTTTCCCTTCTCGGTTGTTGCATCAAAGCGGACACCGCTGTTTTGGTTGGTGCTCTTTTGATCTTGGTCAATCGTGTAAAATGTATTCCCATTTGTCTCGTATCCTTTGTAAATCAATACAGTCAAAGATGGTCCCCTGGACAACAAGTACAACTCATCACAAACAGTGTTGTCACCTCTGAGACGTGCTTCCAACCAACTGCTGAAAGTCCTAATGTGTTCACATGTAATCCAGTCGTCGCACTGCTCCGGGTGTTTGGAGCGCAGACTGTTCTTGTATTCATCGACATACGGGGTCACCAAGGTAGAGTTCTGTAGAACTGTGTAGTGTGCTTGAGACCAAGAATGCCCGTCCCTGCATATTATTGAGTCCGCTCCTAGCGTGCCTTTTCCAGTCAGTCTCCCCTCATACCGCGATTTAGGGAGACCTATCTTCTTAAGGCCAGGAATGAAGTCAACACAAAACCCGATGACATCCTCTGTTTGATGGCCCATGGAGATGCTTCCTTCTGGCCTAGCGCGGTTACGGACATATTTCTTTAGGACTCCCATGAACCTCTCAAAGGGGAACATATTGTGTAGAAATACGGGCCCCAGAATGACAATCTCGTCGACTAGATGAACTAGGACATGCGTCATGATATTGAAGAAGGATGGTGGGAACACCAGCTTGAAACTGACAAGACATTGCGCCACATCACTCCTTAGCCTTGGTACGATTTCTGGATCGATCACCTTCTGAGAGATTGCATTGAGGAATGCATATAGCTTCACAATGGCTAATCGGACGTTTTCCGGTAGAAGCCCCCTCAATGCAACCGGAAGCAGTTGCGTCATAATCACGTGGCAGTCATGAGACTTTAGGTTCTGGAACTTTTTCTCTGGGATATTTATTATTCCCTTTATATTCGACGAGAAGCCAGTCGGGACCTTCATACTGAGCAGGCATTCAAAGAAGATTTCTTTCTCTTCTTTCGTAAGAGCGTAGCTGACAGGACCTTCATACTGCTTCAGAGGCATGCCGTCTTTTTCGTGCAAACATTGCAGGTCCAACCGTGCCTCAAGTGTATCTTTTGTCTTTCCATACACGCCCAAGAAGCCTAGCAGGTTCACGCAAAGGTTCTTCGTCACGTGCATCACGTCGATTGAAGAGCGGACCTCTAGGTCTTTCCAGTAGGGTAGGTCCCAAAATATATATTTCTTCTTCCACATGGGTGCGTGTCCCTCAGCGTCATTCGGAACAGCTAGTGCGCCGGGACCCTTTCCAAAGATTACGTGTAAATCATTGACCATAGCAAGTACGTGATCACCGGTACGCATGGCGGGCTTCTTCCGGTGATCTGCCTCGCCTTTGAAATGCTTGCCTTTCTTTCGACATTGATGGTTGGTCGGACGAAATCGCCGATGGCCCAGGTACACATTCTTCCTGCATTTGTCCAGGTATATACTTTCAGTTTCATCTAAACAATGTGTGCATGCGTGGTATCCTTTGTTTGTCTGTCCTGAAAGATTACTGAGAGCGGGCCAATCATTGATGGTCACGAACAGCAACGCCTTTAGGTTAAATTCCTCTTGTCTGTGCTCATCCCACGTACGTACACCGTTTCCATTCCACAGCTGTAAAAGTTCTTCAACTAATGGCCTTAGGTACACATCAATGTCGTTGCCGGGTTGCTTAGGGCCTTGGATGAGAACTGGCATCATAATGAACTTCCGCTTCATGCACATCCAAGGAGGAAGGTTATACATACATATAGTCACGAGCCAGGTGCTGTGATTGCTGCTCTGCTCCCCGAAAGGATTAATGCCATCCGCGCTTAAAGCAAACCATACGTTCCTTGGGTCCTTTGCAAACTCATCCCAGTACTTTCTCACGATTTTTCTCCACTGTGACCCGCCAGCGGGTGCTCTCAACTTCCCGTCTTTCTTACGGTCCTCACTGTGCCATCGCATCGACTTGGCATGCTTCCCGTTTCTGAACAAACGTTTCAACCGTGGTATTATAGGAGCATACCACATCACCTTCGCAGGAACCCTCTTCCTGCGGGGCTCGCCGTGAACATCACCAGGGTCATCTCGTCTGATCTTATACCGCAATGCACCGCATACGGGGCATGCGTTCAGATCCTTGTATGCACCGCGGTATAGGACGCAGTCATTAGGGCATGCATGTATCTTCTCCACCTCCAATCCTAGAGGGCATACGACCTTCTTTGCTACATATGTACTGTCGGGCAATTCGTTATCCTTTGGAAGCTTCTTCTTCAATATTCTCAGTAGCTTCTCAAATCCTTTGTCAGGCACAGCATTCTCTGCCTTCCACTGCAGCAATTCCAGTACGGTACCGAGCTTTGTGTTGCCATCTTCGCAATTGGGGTACAACCCTTTTTTGTGATCCTCTAACATGCGATCGAACTTCAGCTTCTCCTTTTGACTTTCGCATTGCGTCCTTGCATCGACAATGACCCGGCGGAGATCATCATCATCGGACACATCGTCTGGTTCCTCTTGATCTTCAGCAGCTTCACCCGTTGCAGCATCATTGGGAACATTGTCTGGTTCCTCTTGATCTTCACCAGCTCCCCCCGCTGCAGCATCACGGTATTCAGGGGGCACGTAGTTGTCATCGTACTCTTCTTCTTCGTCGTCTTCCATCATAACCCCTATTTCTCCGTGCCTCGTCCAAACATTATAGTGTGGCATGAAACTCTTGTAAAGCAGGTGGGTGTGAAGGATTTTCCGGTCAGAGTAAGACTTCGTATTCCCACAATCAGGTAATGGACAACACATAAAACCATTCTGCTTGTTTGCCTCAGCCGCATCGAGAAACTCATGCACGCCCTTAATGTACTCGGAGGTGTGTCTGTCACCGTACATCCATTGCCGGTTCATCTGCGTGTATTATATATAATTAAGTGTCCAAATTAATAGAAGTTCATCATCACATTAAAAGCAAAGTACATACATAGTTCTCATCTAACAACATATAGCTCTCCAGAGCATCTAATTAATTAAACCATACATTGAAACTATGTAAAACATTTTAATGCGAAAACAAAGGCGGTCATAATCGCAACCAAGGTAACAATTGATCCAATGGCATAATGATACCAAGCCTCGGTATGAATGGCATATTTTCTAATCTTTCTAATCTTCAAGCGCATTGCATCCATCTTGATCTTGTGATCATCGACGACATCCGCAACATGCAACTCCAATATCATCTTCTCCTCCTCAATTTTTTTTTATTTTTTCCTTCAAGAAATTGTTTTCTTCTTCAACTAAATTTAACCTCTTGACAATAGGGTCGGTTGGAATTTCCGGTTCACATACATCCTAGATAAATAAAATCTATGTCACGTTGGTCCGCATAATTTTCATAAACAATAAATGAACCAATAGTTATAAAGATTAATATATATACCACATCCGAATCATAGACAGGACGAGGGCCGACGGGGGCGGATACCAAAACCATCGCACTATATAAGATGCAATAATAAAAGTAAGAAAATGATACAAGTATCTATCTAAACATACAAGTAACAATATTTTTCCTTTCAGAAAGAAGATAAGAACAAGAGGCTCACCACGGTGGTGTCGGTGATGAGATCGGCGCGGGTGATCGACGGCGGTGAAGACGGGGGTGGGGCGTGACGGACCGCTAAATGTAGACAAATCTCGAGATAAATGGAGCTTTGAGGTCGAGCTTCGAGAGGAGAAAGCTTAACTAGTGTGGCTCGGGCATTTCATCGAACACCTCATGTGCATAGGAGGTGAGTAGAGCACCACAAACCCCTCCCCTCGCCGGCCCAGAAAAACAGAGCACTGGAGTGCTCTGCTCGCGGGCGAGGGTATATATAGGCAGCACTATTGGTCCCGGTTCGTGGCTTGGACCGGGACTAAAGGGGAGCCTTTGGTCCCGGTTCAGGCCACCAACCGGGACAAATGGTGGTGGGCCAGGAGCCAGGCCCATTGGTCCCGGTTCGTCCCACCAACCGGGACCAAAAGGTCCTGATGAACCGGGACCAATGGCCCACGTGGGCCGGCCGGCCCCCTGGGCTCAGTAACCGGGTCCAATGCCCCCATTGGTCTCGGTTCTAGATTGAACCGGGACTAATGGGCTGACCCGGCCTGGACCGTTGCCCCCTTTTCTACTAGTGATCATACACAGGTATGAGATTTATTATCTCGCCACTCCCGGACTCATGACACCATACTCATCCGCAACCCTCGCTGACCAACAGGTTGTTCTTCCGGTGCAAAAGTAGCAGAGTCGAGTTATGTCACCACCATGATGATGAACGGCGACCCGTCTTTGAAAATCAAACGAGCGGAAGCAGAATGACTCTTTTTATACCATAAGTAACATTTTATCTCTAGGATTTTATCGACTTTCTCGACTCCAATCGCCCTTAGAATGCTCTTTTTTATATATTTTTTATATTTCCTCCTCAATACCCGTCGGTATTGCATGTCGGATGTGCCATTCCTTATAGCGACAATCTTGAATTGGGGGATAGAGATAATGGGTGGAATAAGAAGAAGAAAAATGGGTTAAACGTTAACAAAAATCGGCAATGCTATCTGATGTGTACGAGGATCCTAAAGGTATGTATTTGACATGTTTGATAATATTGCACAATTAGAATATCTATGCCTTCGAGCCTGATTCTCACGCCTTGCATTCTCCCATTGTAACGCACGGGCTCTTTTGCTAGTTACAACAAATCATTTAGTGTGAAACTAGGTGTTGGACTCATATGTAATGTTATGGGCATGAATGTACTCTTTGGAGTACTGGCGACTGTTGCAACATTTGATCATGTGTGAGTTACAAATACTTTTCTCACTAAAAAACCGTTGTCACTTGGAGTTTATCTTAGAGAAAAGTATACTTTTCGTCTCTCAATTCTTTGCAAAGTCTAGATTTAGTTCCTTAACTTTAAAACCGGACAACTTGCGCCGCCAACTCTTAAAACCGGACAAGTTTAGTCCCATGTCTCGGTTGACCCGGTATCACTGCTGACTTGGCGTGGTTTTGACCGGTCTTTGTCCACATGACAGTATTTCTCTCTCCTACCTTCTTTCTTTGCACATTGGCTTATTGAGGCATTTCATCAAACACATTGCATGCACTGCGTGTGCCGTCCACGGCAAACCCACACAAGTCCCTTTAGCCAGCCACGATGCCTCTGCTCTACCTCGCCAGCCACCTCGATCTTGCTGCACCTCGTCGGACATCGCAGTCCCGTTCTACCTCGCCGGACACCACGGCCCACGGCCTCTCCCGCTTGATGACGAGGATGAAGGAAAGCAGGCAGCTAGCGTCACCATGGTGGCCACGGAGGATGAAGGCAAGCCATGCGGTCGGTGGCGCTACCTCATGCTCATCCTCGATCTCCTCTTTTCCATTCTCTGGGAGCACGTGATCTGTGGGGTGCGCGGGCGAGGGAGTCCAGTCTACGGCTGGCACACGAAGAGAAGCTCAAGAGCGCATCGGGCGAGCACCACGAGCATGCTGGGCGGGGTGGCGGCGCTCCGGTACAGCGACTACGGAGCACACGTACACCATGTACACAGCCAAAAAATGGACGAGGCAGCGTCGCCCATGTACATCATGTACGCTCTAGTACAACGTCCTATATATACACTACTGATAAAAACTAACGGGACGAGGCAACAATCATGGTACCAATCTGCATGTGATGCCCGAATTGTGGTACTTTTGTGCAATTAACTCCACTCAATGCGTGTTAGGTGTTCGATAAAATGTCTCAGTAATCCAATGTGAGAAGGAAAAAGGTAGAAGAGAGAAACACCGCCACGTGGACAAAGACTAGTCAAAACCGCGCTGAGGAAATAGTGATACCGGGTTAACTGAGACAAGGGACTAAACTTGTCCAGTTTCAAAAGTTGAGAGTGCAAGTTGTCTGGTTTTAAATTTGAGGGACTAAATCTAGACTTCGCCAAAAGTTGAGGGACGAAAAATATACTTTTCTCTTTATCTTATATATACTAAAAACCGTTCACTGGTAAAAAAAAATTTAAACGGAGGCATTGCCTCATCTCATTAATAAAGAAGAAGAGAATTGTCCGGTTAATTAACGGAAAACCGGGTGAAATCCGTCACAACATGCCCACATAGGACACCCAAGGCGACCTGGCAACCCACACAAGAACGCACATGCCGTCGAGGAGAGAAGCGCCGTCGAGGTAACAATCCGGTGTCATCGTCATCACACCTCTGCCAGGGCGACTCCGACTCCACCATCAATGACCACCGATGAAGTCCTCACCATAAACGAGCGTCGAGGCCTACGCCGAACAAGGCAAAACAATTCACCGCACGCGCCGAAGACCAGGCAGCTCTGACTCTGGCGACGAGCATTGCAAGGGAAAGCGCTGAACCTGCGCCGAGCCAGCGCCGGAACCTATGTATACTAAAAAAAAACCGTAGCAACACACGAGCATTCTACTAGTTAGGAGTAGAGATTATCATCTAGTCTAAACAGGGGTAGCTCCAGCGGCCATGGCCCAATCCTACCATTGGTGTTCTTGGGCACACACGCACGGTTGTGCATGGCGGCCACGACCAGCAGCGGCCAAGCAGTGCTAGTATGCAGCAGCAGCAACAAGCATCAAACAGCAGCATTAAACAGCGCAGCCGCAGATATGCGGGCAGTAAGCGGCGATAGCCGGCTAGTAGTAGTACTAAGCTACGGCAACGGGAGGGGAAAATAGGGGAATCGGCGCAACGCTCACCGTGGACCTCGATGGCGTGCTCGGGGCGGCCGGGGCTGGTCGGGGATGCGCAGGTCAACGGCGAGATGCGGTGGCCGTGGCCGAGATGCATGAGGCTAGCGACGGCAAGGCGGCGTTTTGGCCTCGATCCAGAGGCAGGGACGATGTAGACGAGGACCACGAGGCCTGGTCAAGCTAGTAGGCGCCGCAGTCGACGGTGGCCGTGAGCTTCACGGCGGTGCGACCATAGGGGTCGCGGACGGTGGCGGGTGTGAGCGGGGCAGAGGAATGGGAAAATGGCCTCCACTATCCCCTGCCTGTCTCTTTTTTTAAGGCAAACTCCAAGATTTTTATTCAATCGTTACAATGTTTACAGAAACGAAATAAAGACCGACTGACCTAACCAAACATGGACCAGCCCCTAGGGATAATGCGTATCGCGAGGAGGGAGACAAGTGGGGGATGTGGGCTTACTTACTGTTTTGTATTTGATTTTAATACTAAATTAATTTTGTTAAATAGTAGACTTGTCACAAAAAGATTCTGCAATACCTTGGACTGTCACAAAAAGTTTGAGGGCAATTTGATTCCTCTAGAATTTATGGTGGAATTAAAATGAGATAAATGGGGCATTCTAATCCAGTTTAAAAATAGGTTAAGGGCATTTTAATAATTTAAATATTGTTGGTTTATCCATGATAATTAGTTAGTGAAAATTTTGCAATCCATCAAACATTTTTTTACTGTTAGATGAAAAAATTAATTTACTTTATTTTGAAATTGGATTTATTTTTTTACCAAGTGGCAATTTGGCTTAGTTAAAATTGATGACAGGGCACCATTAGGGGGGAGATTACTGTAGTAAGATTCTTGGGGTGTTACACATACTAGGTGATCTTCCTCCGGACCATGGTGGAGCGCCGGAGCATGGGCAGAGTGCCGGAGCGAGGAGAGGAAGGAGATGGATGGGCTCGGACTGGCGATGCGAAGAGGGGGGAGTTGGATGGGCTAGGGTTGTGGGACGCTAGCCGGCTTAAATAGCCGGATTTAGTCTCGACCAGCGAGCCAGAGCCGTGCCACGCGACGTTCACACCGCGGCAACGGATGCGGCGTCCGTCAGACCGCCCGGTTTCCGGGCTAATCCACGTGGGGCCCCCTTGTCGGTCCGACATGGCGTACGTGCCGGAGAGGCGCCATGTGACCTTAACACCACGGCTATGAATGCGGATTCCGTCAGACCGTCCAGTCATCGGGCTAATCTGCGTGGGGCCTCCTCGTTGGTCCGACGCGGCGCGCCCATTTTCATCTCGTATTTGGGTTGGATATAAAGGTAGAGGTGCCAGTTAGACCAGGCGTCTGTGGCCCGTTTGAAACGCCCGTCTGAATTGAAATTTCATGACCAGACAGTGACCAAGCAGTCCGCCTGGTCATATGAGGTGGCGGTTTTGAAGCGCCTGGCTGTAGATGCTGTAAATAGGGTAATTGACAACAAGGAGCATCCGCATAGCTGAAAGAGTTCATCTGAAACAAATGCTACTCTAGTTGTTACAGCATAGTACGGTCGAGACTGCTTCCAGCTGGGCATAAAACTGAGAGTTGGCAGACAACTCTGCTTTCATCTTATACCGAGAGTTTGACACTTGACTTAATTAAATTGTAAATCAGGTAGCATCGCCAAAATTTGAAAGACGACGGACAGTGTTATCATAACACTTCAGGCCATGAATCTTCGCTTATCGCTCCTCGATCGGGCCGTCTTGGCCATCCACTAACTGAACTTAACTGACCCTGAACTAACTGATAAAAAAAAACTAACTGAACTTAACTGAACCCTGATGTACTTCAGTGTTCTTCAGAGTTCTTTTCTTCAGTGAACTCGGTCTGCCATAAGTTTAGGTAAGCAGCAGATTCAGTCAATGAATTCTGGACCTACTTGAATATCTCAGCCATTGAAATCTTTCATACAGTACAGTGACTACTTGAAGATTTTTTCAGTTATATACATCATCAGAAATTCAGTCCAAAAAGTCCATGTCTTTGCAATACGAATTTTTGATTCTTTGTCGCCACACTCTTAAGAGTGTCAGCTAAAAAGGGCAACGACAAGGAGCATCGGCCTGACTTGGAACTCCCAACATTTTTCAGCTATTTTGTGAGCTACAGAAAAATCCAGTCACTGGATACTTCCATTTTCATGCAAGTAACAGTGCCTACTCGAAGACTGAGTAACATGCACTGACAAATTTCAGTCTACATTGATAATAACAGATTTCAGTTCATGCTAGTATCGCTAGCTGGAATGATAAATACTGGATTTCAATTCATGGTGTTGCCCTCAGCAAGGTACACCAGATGGCGCAAAGCCTGGTACAGTTGCGCGGCAACAAGTTGTAAATGGGAGAGGCAATGTGTAGTCTCTTACACAACCCTAAAAATTAACAAAGGAAGGCGACCCAAATCGCTGTTTTTCTTCATTTACTTTTCCTGCTCTTCCTCTGCTTTTCCAGTGAGATCCAAGCTGCTCCAGCGAGCAGAGAGAGTCCATCCCCTCAATAAAAAGGTGGGATATATCTACTATTCGAAGCTGAGAACTGAGAAGAAACAGAGACCTGGTAGGTCTAATTTATGATAGTACCAGATTTTTGTTTTTCAGAATCTGGCCTTGAAGTACATACTTTAGCTACTAGGTAAATTCTTTCCTGTGGATCATCTTCCAGTTGAGAGCATGGGTGTGTCATTCCGTTGCTGCTAACTGAAACCTTCATTCTGCATTTTCATTACGGCCATGATGGTAATCAAGGAGTCAACGGCTGTTGCTGGGCGAGCTTCTTAGGATGGTGTGGAAGTGACCCTCCTCATGCTGCGGATCTCCAGTAGTTGATAGTTGATATCATTTGCGCATGTTTTCCATTGTGCATTTGGGGTCTGTAATAGTGGAGATGTTGACTATGGCTAATTTCTGTTGCTTTTTCCTATCAGACATCCATTTGGTTGCCTGATGCTCTGCCAGCCCACCAAACCTGGTTGGCTCGCGTACATGCATCCCAATCAAACGCTGGGACTCAAATTCCAGTTTGTGCCAGAGCATGTTCCCTTCAACTTGGGGCAGTGATTGATAGATAGTTTCTTGAGGGTTGGAAGCTGCTGTAAGAGCCCCTTCGGTAGTGTCTCTAACCTTGGGCAGTCATAAATCTCTAGCTTCTTGAGCTGAGGAAATGATACAACCGCTGCTTGTCCTGTCACCTCCTCGTGCCATCTCTCTAGCTTATACATGTTGTAAAGAATCATAGTTTCCAATTTAGGAAAGAAGGGTGGTGGAGACATACAGGATTCCCCAATGTCTGTATCATCATTACCAACGCACATACTTGTCAAGCTATCCAAACCACTCAAACGCAATAACACAAGAGAGGGCAGCTGCCATAATGGTGGAACATCCTTGCAGTTCATGCAGCTACTCAGCCAAAGTTCGCTCAGATGTTTTAACAGTGTAGAGTCATGCATCCATGATGAGAATTTGGCACCGATATAATCAAATATCAGTAAAGCTTCAAGACTTTTGTGAGGACGAAGGGCCTCTAATATCCCTTCTGGATTAGTATCCACTTCATCTCCATCGCTCGTGCTACAAGGTCCATACCAATCGAGTAACAATCGTTTCAAATTATGCTTGCCAGACAAATTGCCTTGTTTAGCATTTTCTGCATTGTGCACTTTTCTCAGCTCCGTCAAAGCAAGAGCGCCACCTAGATTCAAATTCTTCAGCTGATCAATTCCACGACCTACATCACTATCAATGACATAATTCGTCAGTGTCTGTAGAGAATTCAGCTGGCCAACAGCTTGTGGCATGCGCTCCAAACTATCACACCCATTGAGAAAGATGTACCGAAGACTGCTCATATATCTCAAGCCCTCTGGTAATTTCTTAAGGCTTGGACAATTAATGAGCTTCAATGTTTGCAAGCTATATAGCATGGCAGTGGTTTTAGGCAGTGCAGATATACTAGAATAAGAACAATCTAGATAGCGAAGATGCTTCAAATTTGCCATATGTGTCCACTGTTTTGGGTACCGAGCGAAATTCCGAGATCTCGCGCGGTTACCGCCCCCCCTCGAGAACTACGCATACCGAGCAAAAAATCTCGAATAATTTGAAAATTTTGAATTCAAACGGTCACAGCATAGTTAAATACAGGCCATCTCTTATCCAGCCGCAGAGCTACTCGCGGCCTAGTGGTAAAGCCAACCTTTTGTAAGCTGCTAGGCGTGCTTGTATGTGTCTCAAATGAGTGTGTCTTCAATGCTCGCAAGGACATGAATTTAGACATGGCCATAATCAAAGACTTGCCCGTGTCTAGAGAAGTCTCATTAATGAACTTCAACTTCCTTTGGTCTAATATCGTGCGGGGCCGGGGAGCTAGAATTTCCTCCATGGCTGCAATAGTACTATTATTGACATAATCAAGTGACAAATGTCGAACCTCATGCTGTAATGAACTTGTATCTATGGACCCATGCAGAATTTCTTGACGTGATGAAGATTCTGGCGGAATGCAGCATTCATTTCCGCTTACAAAGTCAGCAAGATCATGCATGAGGTCATGCATCTTGCATGTAGTTAGTCGGTAGATGTAGTCATTCTCTTGAGTCTTCATATCTTGGAGAAAACATCTCCAAACTAGCACATCAAAAATTTGGCGGCCTCTTATTTCTGATGCAATAAAGTCATTTGCCATCCATAGCTGAATCAACGTGCCTTTAACCATTCCGCTATCCTTGGGGAAAATAGCACAGAAGGAAAAACATATCTTTTCTTCTGATGACAAGTGATCATAGCTTAGCCGTAGTGCAGGTACTATCCCAGTGGTTGTGAGGATGTCATCTTTCCAAACATCACTATCCAGAACAGAATACCACAGATTGTGATGCTTCGACCGAAGTAAAGTTGCTATTGTCTTGATAGCAAGAGGCAATCCCTTACACTTGTGGACAATGATCTTTGCGACTGAAATCAATTCACAGGAATTTTCCACTTCACTTGCAAATGCGTTTCTTTGAAAAAACTCCCATGATTGGTCCTCATCCAGAAGTGATATCTGATGTGGAGGAAGTGTAACCATGATAGAACCAACTTGATTGCTACGGCTTGTCACAATTATAGCACTACCTGGGCGAGCCTTACTTGAGCGAGCATGTGAGTTTAGCAATGATCTCATAGCATCCCACTTCTGTCCATCTTCATTCCAAACATCATCCAACACTAGGAGGTACCTTTTCTTGTCCAAAACCCCACAAAGTTCCTTCTGTAGTGCCTCCATCTGAGTCAAATCACACTTCTTCATCGTGGCCACTTCTATTACAGATCAGATTATTTCTTCAATAACGAACTTGTCAGAGACACAGACACATATGACTAACTCAAAATGATGCACCACTCTCTTGTCATTACGCACAAGTTGGGCAATGGTGGTCTTACCGATTCCCCCCATACCAATTATGGGGAGCACCATGACATTATTATTATCAGTGTTCTTGGCAGAATGGTCAAGCAATATCTTCACCAAAAGTTCCTTCTCGTCTTGTCTGCCTATAATCTCTGATTCATTGACATGAGAGTGTGTTTGCGGATGAACCACACTTGGTGCCTCAATATGTTGTAGGAAATGGAAACTGTTCATCTTCGCAACTAGTTCATTTAACATTTGAAGGACATCCTTCATCTTCCTGTTCATAAAAAGACGAAAAACAATTGGGCTATTGACAGTGAAGTAGCTCCACACCTGAAATGAAAACAAATAAAACATAAAGACAGAAACAGAAATTAAAAGAGTTCCATTTCCAAATTAAACAATTAAATTGAAACTAAAAGACTTCCATTTCCAAATTAAAACCTTAAACTGAAAACAGAGCTATCGGGAGTGAGGACTCTTCTTTGCAATTTACCACTACTTTTTGTGAAATTATGCAAGAGTGTGTGCAAGAAATACTTGAGTGTTTGTTGACACTTGACAGACTAACTTAACCTCTGTCTTAGATCTAGCATCCTGCCAGTGACTAGTGTGGCCAGTGATATGGACTTTTTTTGGTGCCTGTAATGAGGTTCATGTAACGCCCACGATGCGGCTATATCTCCCACGTGTCGAGGAACGACTTAGAGGCATAACCGCATGGTGGTTTAGTCGCAAGAAGGGTCATCTTCACACAATCCCATGTAATGAACAGGAATGGGATAAAGAGTTGGCTTACAATCGCCACTTTACACAATACATAAATTAAACATACATCATTCAGTGTACACTCAAGGTCCGACTACGGAACCAAAATGAAAGAAGACAACCCCAAATGCTAGATCCCCGATCGTCCCAACTGGGCTCCACTACTGATCACCACGGAACGAAACATAGTAACGACCATGTTCCTCATCGAACTCCCACTTGAGCTCGGTTGCGTCACCTGCACTGGCATTGTCGGCACCTGCAACTGTTTTGGTAGAATCTGTGAGTCACGAGGACTCAGCAATCTCACACCCATGAGATCAAGACTATTTAAGCTTATAGGAAGGATGAAGTGATGAGGTGGGGCTGCAGCAAGCACTAAGCATATATGGTGGCTAACATACGCAAAAGAGAGCGAGAAGAGATGCAACGCACAGTCGCGAAGCTAGAAGTGATCAAGAAGTGATCCTGAAACTACTTACGTTCATACATAACCCAAACCGTGTTCACTTCCCGGACTCCGCCGAAAAGAGACCATCACGGCTACACACGCGGTTGATGTATTTTAATTAAGTCAAGTGTCAAGTTCTCTACAACCGGACATTAACAAATTCCCATCTGCCTCATAACCGCGGGCACGGCTTTCAAAAGATACACTAGTAGAAAAAGGGTCAAACGTGAAGCACATTAGTGCCGGTTTGTATTTGAGCCGGCACTAATGTATACATTAGTGCCGGTTCCAACGGCTAGCCGGGCCGCTTTCATTAGTACCGGTTCGTGGCGAACCTTTAGCACCGGTTCGTGCCACGAACCGGTACTAATGAGAGTGGTGGAAGGATGTTGTCAGACTGGGGCCCCTCCATCCCCTTTAGTACCGGTTCTTGGCACGAACCGGTACTAAAGGTCGTCCAAGGTAAAACCCTTCGTCCACCCGAGCTCGCTCTATTCTTCCCCTTTCCCCTCTCCTCTCTATTATTCCCCTCTTCCTCTCGAGCTCATCACACATTTTGCCCAAATTTTGTCAAGATTTGAAGGCCCCCATCCATTGAAATGATCACAAAGGTTAGCAACTTTGTCCTTTCATCTCTCATTTCTTGATTTACTCTTGCAATGATTCGGATGTGGTATATATATTCTCTTTTAAAACTAGTTGCATTTCGTGTTTATGACAAATTATGCCCATCAAGTTGACATAGAAATTTTTTCTAGGAGGTATGTGAACCGGAAATTCCAACCGACCCTATTGTCGAGAGGTTAAATTTAGTTGAAAGAGAAAACGAGTACTTGAAAGAAAAATTGAAAAGAATTGAGGGGGAGAAGATGGAATTGGAGTTGCATGTTGCCGATGTCGTCGATGATCACAAGATCAAGATGGAGAAAATGCGCTTGAAGATTAGAAAGATTAGAAAATATGCCATCGATAGTGAGGCTTGGTATCATTATGATGTTGGATCCATTGTTACCTTAGTTGTGATCTTGATCGCATTTGTTGTTGCATTTAAATGCTTTAGCTAGAGAGTTATTTGTTTGTTGCATTTAAGTGTTGTATGAGCTTTATGTATGAACTTGTATTAATTTGGTCTATTCGGTGTTGTGTAATGAAGATGAGCCGGCAATGGATGTACGATGACCGATGCTCTCCCCAGTTCGTTGAGGGCGTGCATACTTTTCTGATTGCGGCTGAGGCAAACAAGCGGGCGGATGGTTTTATGCCTTATCCATGTGCTGGCTGTAAGAATGGTCACAATTACTCTACGTCAAGAACCATTCACGTCCACCTGTTTGAGTCCGGTTTCATGCCCCACTATAATGTTTGGACCAAGCACGGAGAAAGAGGGGTTATGATGGAAGACAATGAAGAAGAAGAGGACGATGACAGCTATCCTGGCCATGGGTTCCCTGAATACGATGATACAACAATGGGGGAAGAAGCTGAGCCGGTAATGCGGGAAGAAGCTGAGCCGGCAATGCGGGAAGAAGCTGAAGAAGAGGCATCAGATGAGCCCGTTGATGATCTAGGTCGGGCCATTGCCGATGCAAAGAGAAACTGCGCAAGTGATTTGGAGAAGAAGAAGTTGCAGCGCATGTTAGAGGATCACAAAAAATTGTTGTACCCGAATTGCGTAGGTGACAAGAAAAAGCTGGGCACCACACTGGAATTGCTGCAATGGAAGGCAGAGAATGGTGTATCTGACAAGGGATTTGGAAAGTTGCTGGTAATGATAAAGGATATGCTTCCAAAGGACAAAGAATTGCCCGACAGTACGTACGAAGCAAAGAAGGCTGCCTGCCCTCTAGGGTTAGAGGTGCAGAAGATACATGCATGCCCTAATGATTGCATCCTCTACCGCGGTGAGTACGAGGATTTGAACGCTTGCCCGGTATGTGGTGCATTGCGCTATAAGATCAGCCGCGATGACCCTGGTGATGTCGAGGGCCGGCGCCCCAGGAATAAGATTCCTGCCAAGGTGATGTGGTATGCTCCTATAATACCATGGTTGAAACGTTTGTTCCAAAACAAAGAGCATGCCAAGGCGATGCGATGGCACAGAGAAGACCGTAAGAAAGACGGAAAGTTGAGAGTACCCGCTGACGGGTCACAGAGGAGAAAAATCGAAAGAAAGTACAGGAAGGAGTTTGCAGATGACGCAAGGAGCGTATGGTTTGATCTAAGCGCAGATGGCATTAATCCTTTTGGGGAGCAGAGCAGCAACCATAGCACCTGACCTGTGACTCTATGTTTGTATAACCTTCCTCCTTGGTTGTGCATGAAGCGGAAGTTCATTATGATGCCAGTGCTCATCCAAGGCCCTAAGCAACCCGGCAACGACATTGATGTGTACCTAAGGCCATTAGTTGAAGAACTCTTACAACTGTGGAATGGAACAGGTGTACGTGCGTGGGATGAGCACATGGGGGAAGAATTTGACCTAAAGGCGTTGCTGTTCGTGACCATCAATGATTGGCCTGCTCTCAGTAACCTTTCAGGACAGACAAACAAGGGATACCGCGCATGCACGCACTGTTTGGACGATACCGACAGTATATATTTGGCTAATAAGAATGTGTACCTGGGACATCGTCGATTTCTTCCGAGCAGGCATCCCGTAAGAAAGAAAGGCAAGCATTTCAAAGGTGAGGCGGATCACCGGACGAAGCCTCGCCACCGTACTGGTGCTGATGTACATGATATGGTTAAGGATTTGAAGGTGGTCTTTGGAAAGGGTCCTGGTGGACAACCTGTTCCGAATGACGCTGACGGACGCGCACCCATGTGGAAGAAGAAATCTATATTTTGGGACCTGCCCTATTGGAAAGACCTCGAGGTCCGCTCCGCAATCGACGTGATGCACGTGATGAAGAATCTTTGTGTGACCCTGCTTGGCTTCTTGGGCGTGTATGGGAAGACAAAAGATACACCTGAGGCACGGGAGGACCAGCAATGTATGCACGAAAAAGACGGCATACATCAGGGTCATGCAAGCTACGCTCTTACCAAAGAAGAGAAGGAAATCTTCTTTGAATGTCTGCTCAGTATTAAGGTACCGTCTGGCTTCTCGTCGAATATAAAGGGAATAATAAACATGGCAGAGAAAAAGTTCCAGAACCTAAAGTCTCATGATTGCCACGTGATTATGACGCAACTGCTTCCGGTTGCATTGAGGGGGCTTCTACCGGAAAACGTTCGATTAGCCATTGTGAAGCTATGTGCATTTCTCAATGCAATCTCTCAGAAGGTAATCGATCTAGAAATCATACCAAGGTTATAGAATGATTTGGTGCAATGTATTGTCAGTTTCGAGTTGGTGTTCCCACCATCCTTCTTCAACATCATGATGCACGTCCTAGTCCACCTATGCGAAGAGATTAATGTTTTGGGTCCTGTATTTCTACACAATATGTTCCCCTTTGAGAGGTTCATGGGAGTCTTAAAAGAAATATGTTCATAACCGTGCTAGGCCAGAAGGAAGCATCTCCAAGGGCCGTCAAAATGAGGAGGTCATTGAGTTTTGTATTGACTTTATTCCTGACCTTAAGCCGATTGGTGTTCCTGAATCGCGGCATAAGGGCAGACTGGATGGAAAAGGCACGCTAGGAGGGGAACAAATAATATGTATGGACGGACATTCTCTCACTGAAGCACACTACACAGTTCTACAGAATTCCGCCTTGGTGGCTCCGTATATGGATGAACACAAGAATTTGCTACGCTCCAAACATCCGGAGCGGTCTGATGACTGGATTACACGTGAACAAACCAGGAGTTTCACCAGCTGGTTGCAAGCACGTACCATGCATGACACCTCTATTGAAGATGACCTGTACTTGCTGTCCCAGTTACCATCTTCGAATATAATGACTTTCAAAGGGTACGAGATAAATGGTAATACATTTTACACGATCGCCCAAGATAAGAAGAGCACCAACCAAAACAGTGGTGTCCGCTTTGATGCAGAAACCAAGACGGGAAAGGAAACATATTTATCTCGGAGACCAGATTAGTCGCTGCACCATACGAGATGAAGTAGTAATCTATGCACGTCGTTGCTTCTGCACAGTCCAGGTGGTTACTCTGTGTTGAAAGGGAGAGAGAGGATTGGTGAAATAGTCAT
Organism: Triticum urartu; assembly: GCF_056163025.1. NCBI lineage: Eukaryota > Viridiplantae > Streptophyta > Magnoliopsida > Poales > Poaceae > Triticum > Triticum urartu. The sequence goes on from NC_141879.1 coordinate 1,210,219, forward strand.
TGTATTGCTTGAGCCTCGTGGGTATATATATAGGAGTACAATCATCTACTTGGAGTACAAGACAAGCCAGAACAAATCCTAGTCTATCTCGTCTTTCCTAATAAACATTATACTCAACATCCCCCCGCAGTCACAACGGTAGCGACGCAGACGGTGAGACTGGAGAAGAATCCGAAGGCAAGCCGACGGACACCCCCCACAGTCGTAACGGTCGACGCATCGCGGAGTCGTGGCTGGAGTGGCAACCGACGAGGTTGCTCAAGCAAGGCGGTAGCCCTTTGTGCCGTTTGTCGAGGTAGCCGAGAGCGTATGGTGGTGGAGCCGTGGTCGAGGTAGCCGTGCGGAAAATGTCGTGGTCGATGTCGAGTCGGGGTAGCAGGTGTCGAGGAAGTCGCCGTGGAGCCGCGGGCGCAAGAAGACGCCGAGTTAGCATGGGCGCAGTGGTGTCGAAGTAGTGGTGCGCCGGAAAGAAGATGTTGTTGACGACGCGTCACGGCGGGGTTGCCAAACCCGGGGACACATCATAGAAGAAGGCACGCGTCGGTGTTGCCAGCACCGGGCATGCGTAGACGGACGAAGACGAAGTTGACGAAGCGCCGCACCAGGCTTGCCAGGCCCGGGAAGACGTCGTGGACGAAGGCACGCGGCGGTGTTGCCAATACCGGGCATGCGTGGACTGGGACCTGCACGAGCTGTACGCCATGTCGAAGAAGTCGGAGAGGCCAGCAAAGAAGGACTCGACGACGGTTGCGGCGCCAATCGGCACGGGGCCGGTGTCGCCCGCGGTTGTCGGAGTAGACGAAGTGGTCGTGGTAGATGACGGCGACGCTGGCGACGGGCTGATGCTGGACGAAGACGAAGAAGGTGGACGAGCGGCGGCGGCGGCTACGTGGGTAGCGGCGGTGGCGACCAAAGAAGAGCAGCGGCAGCGGCCTGATGGCGGCGGCGGCTAGGTTAGAAACGCGGCGGCGATGCTCGAAGTAGGCGAAGAACCCTGACAGCGTGAAGAAGACCGGCGCGGACAGTGGCGTTCCCGCGCCAAGGGAGACGGTGCGGCGCATACCACGGGAAGTCAACGCGTGTGGACGACGAAGTGGACCGTGGGCCGCCGCGCTATGGCCCGAAGGGGCGACGCAGCGGCGGCAGGCGGGTCGGGGCGACGGCGGGAAGACCTCGGGGCGACGGCGGGGACCGCGGGCCGCGCCGTTGTGGCCCGAAGGGGCGACGCAACGGCGGTTCGCGAGTCGGTGCAGCCGCGGGGACGGCCTCGGGACGGCGGCGTGGACCGCTAGCCACACTCGCTACGGCCCGACGGGGCGACGCAGCGGCGGCGCGAGGGTCGATGAAGCCACAGGACGGCCTAGAGCGGACGCCCTCGGGGCGGCGGGGGACCGCGGGCCGCGGCACTACGGCCCGAAGGGGCGACGCAGCGGTGACGCGGGTCGGTGCAGCCGGGAGAAGAACCACGGGGCGGCGGCGCTGCGGCCCGACGGGGCGACGCAGCGGCAGCCCGATACTCGATCGGCGGAGAGGCGCGCTGAACTCGGGGACGATCTTCACGGGACCTGCGGAGGCGCGCGTAACCGACGGGCCAGGTCGGTCGCGCGGCGTAGATGAGTCGGATCGCGGCGGCGAGCGGTTGATCAAGCCGATCGCGCGCGAGGTCGGAGACGCCGCTCGATGGAGGCGTGGTGGCGACGGAGTCCGAGATGAAGCCGGCGGCGGCGGTCAGCAGGGCGGCTATGATTGGCCGCTGCATGATGCGAGGCAGCCGGGTCGGGGTGATGCAGGAGTCCCGATCGGAGCAGGGCGGTGTCGGCCGGCGTAGATCGACGGGCGGGCCGGCGCGCGAACGGCGGCGGCGAAGGGCCGCCGCATGACGTGAGGCCGCCGGGTCAGGGTGACCGGCGGGCCGACGCGCGGACGACGCGCAAGGCCGCCGGGTCGGGGCGACCGGCGGGCAGACGCGCGGGTGACGCGCAAGGCCGCCGAGTCGGTGAAGAAGCGGGCCGATCGCGCCGGTGTTGGAGTAGAGGCGCACGGGGTCGACAGCGGCGGTGGGCGACGCAAACCGGATCACATAGACCGGAAAACCAAAAAGTAGATGCCGATCAAAACGACCGGCGAGAGAGAGAAAACCCGGATCAAAGGATCGGGAAAAAGACTCTCTAGGGCAGCCGGTCAACACGACCGGCGGACGAACCCTAGGTACGGGCGGCGTGGCCCCCGGCGGCGGTCATGGAGGCCGACCACCCCGGGGGCGGCGGGCGGGTGCGGAAGCGGCGGCGGCTAGGGTTTAGGATCGACTTGCGATAGATACCATGTTGAAAGGGAGAGAGGATTGATGAAATAGTCGTTATATTGCTTGAGCCTCGTGGGCATATATATAGAAGTACAATCATCTACTTGAAGTACAAGACAAGCCAGAACAAATTCTAATCTATCTCGTCTTTCCTAGTAAACATTATACTCAACACTCCGGAGTGTTTCCAAGTGTTTCAAGGATAGCCTTCACTGAACCGATAGCTCCTGCAGGAGCAGGATTGTTTCCTGCAACTGTCAACAGATTTAAAACACCTTCAGCGACCAAATCGACCTACTCACAGGGCAACAAAAACAGAGGAATAAACTGGACAACAAGACGAGAACGGCGATGGTGTGGACGAGCTCGCGCGCTCCTGATAAGTGGACGAACAATTGCAGGACGCGTTGCTGATTATATTAAATACGGTCATGTGGGACCAAGTCCAGTACGCTCGGAAACAGTGGTCGCTATGTTCCAGCCAACTAATGCACCAACTGAACTTAACTGAACCCTGATGTGCTTCAGTTCTTCAGAGTGCCTTTCTTCACTGAAGCTTTGGCTGTGGTCTCTCTTGTCAGCAAGTAATTCAGGTCCCATCAAGAAAGCTTCAACTTCAGCATCTTGTCTTGTCTTGTCTTTTTATGAACCACAAGCTCCCCGACAAATACGGCATGAGTTAATCGATGCAATATTCTCAGCTTGAGAGCAAAAGTACGTACTGCTGTAAGAAAAATAAACTGGATAAGTGCATGTTTTTACTCGTAATGGTTCAGTGTAAAAACTGTGCCCGTGTTGAAAATGACAAGCGCATAGATTCTCTGTATGAAACTATGAAGAAGAGCTATTGGCGTACTCTTGAAAAAAAACTATGAAGAAGAAAAAGGCATGCACTCATTGGGGTTGCCCCAAACAGAGCAGAGCCGAGCAGCTCCTCCTCCTATGTTTTTGCTGGACCGCTAGCTGCATGCAACTCAATGCATGCTCTGTTTCCTTCGTCCCCGGTCTCACGTTACTTGAACATTGAGTAGTACTCCCTCCATTTCTAAATATAAATCTTTTAGAGATTTCAACATGGACTACATACAGATGTATCACTAGTAGAAAAAAGGCCATTTGTCCCAGTTCGTAAGGCCCATTTGTCCCAGTTCATAAGGCTCATTTGTCCCACGTATAGAGAGAACTCGACACGCTAGCTAGTAAGCAAATGAAGGAAACCATTAAGTACAGAAGATCGTCATGAACATATGCATACAGAGAGAAGTGATATCGACCTCTCCTTCTCCGAGAGATTGGTCGAACAACAAGTTTTCGTATATCTATGCGACGCTACTGGCTACATATATACAATATAAGATCTCTTACAATATAATCCCCCAATTATATATGAACTCAGGGTCCACATCGTATTCTCCGTCTTTATCGATCACGTGGTCAAGAAAGAATCCCGCCAATTCCTCTTGAATTGCTCGCATGCGATCTGGTGCTAGGAGTTCATTCCGCATCCGAAACATCTAATTTGAAGAAGGAGGTCAATACATATATATGAATGAATGAAACTCAACACAAATGATGGTAATAAAATAAAATTGTGAATATTATTGCTTACACACTTCATATTGTTTGTTAGAGTAGCCCCACTCACAGGTCGTGTGGCAGATGGACTCGCAAACGTAGTATCCACAGTAATTATGCCCGGCTTCCTACCACAACCACTTTACAAGAAATAAAGGTCAATCAAACTGATAAGCAAGCATGCTAAATGGTTTGATGAAACTAGCGCTTGAATCACTAGGAGATGCGGGGAACTTCCTCGGCAGTCCCGGAGCTTTTGCGGTGATTTTTTTCCAAACCCTGCCAGACAAATAAAACAATAACTTGATATCAGAAAAAAAAAGAAGAGCTGGGAGGGGGTATATCGACAACGACATACCCAATAAAAAATAAGAAGGGGAAGAAGAAAAAAAGAGAGGAGAAGATCGAAGAAAAAAAAGAAAAAAAAAGAGGAGTTGCAAAAGAAGAAAACATTGAGTAGTATTTTTTTCTTCTTCTTCTCTATTCCTTTCTTCTTCTCCTCTTTTTTTTCATCTTTTTTCCTCTTCTTCCTCTCCTCTTCTTCTCCTTCTTTTCTTCTCCTTCTTCCTCTTCTTATTTTCCTTTTTCCTCTCCTTCTTTTTCTTCTTCTTCCTTCTTAATATCACTTAGCACTTTTGCAACGATAGGGGTGGGAGGGGGGGTGCTCCTGTGGTCTAAAATCGGTCTATGCACGATAGAAAATTCTGAAAAAATACATCTATGACCCCTCATACATACATACATACAAAAAATACATCTTAAAAATACATATATGATCCCTCATACATGCATACATACAAAAAATACATCTAAAAAATTAATACACATATGATAACTCACACATACATACCTACATCTAAATTTCTTTTATGAACAACTAAAAACATCTAAAAACAGCATATAAGAACATCTAAAAACATCTAAACAAATAGCATGCATATATATATATATATATATATATATATATATATATATATATATATATATATATAACCAAAAAAAAGGAAAGCTAGGGGCCGGGCATAGGGGCATGGCGGCGGCGTAGGCGCCCGCGGGGCTGGGCAGGGGCACAGGTGCGCGAGGCAGGTGCTCACAGGGGGTGGCGGGGCAAGGCGGGCGGCGTACGTCGGGGCAGGCGCAGGGGCGCGGGGAGCGATGCCGGCGTCGGGGCAGATGGCGTCGAGGGCGTCGGCGGCGGCGAGGTAGACCAGCCTGACGGCATCGGGGCATGGCTCGGCGGCGACGGCGACGAGGAGCACGGGGCGTCGGGGGTTAGAAGAAAGTGATGGATTTTGGAGAAACTGCTAAGTGCTGGCTTATATAGCAAAGGCATTGGTCTCGGTTCGTGGCACCAACCGGGACTAATGCCTACCTTTAGTCCCGGTTCGTGCCACAAATCGGGACCAAAGGTCTCTTTTCAGCAGTCCAAAGGGCGGGAAACAGAGACCTTTGGTCCCGGTTGGTGGCACGAATCGGGCCTAAAGGGGGTAGTCGTACCGGTTTGTCCCACCAACTAGGACCAAAGGTGTTCATTGGTCCCGGTTGGTGCCACCAACTAGGACAAAAGGGTGGCACAACGGTGGTGTGGTGGGAGTTTAGTCGCACCTCGCTAGCTAAGAGAGCTCAGCACCTGTTTATAAGCTGCGTTGCGGCTCAAGTGTTGAGCTCCTCTCTAATATGCAAGCGGTACTTGCCTACCCTTGTCACTGCCTTGTTGGGCCTATTGGGCCGGCGGGCCTGCAACCTGGCCCATATACAGATGGGTTTCTAGTCGTATCCAGGCCGTGTGGCCCAGTAGGCGCCATTTTTTTTTTTTCCATTATTTTTGTTTTGTTTTTTGAATTATTTATTTTCTTTTGTTTTTTGCTTTATTTTTTTATTCTTTTTTCTTTTAGGTCGGAATAATTATAAACTTTCTGTTAGAGCTATTAGTTTGCAAATTTGAATATTTTAAATTTGAATTCTTTGAAATTTGTGTGAATCACTAGTTTGTGAATAACTTCACTATAAAAATATATTTTGAGTGATTCTTTTTCCTGCTATTTAATATTACTGTGTTTTATCATTATATTCAAAAACAGATTTAGTTATTTTAGTTTCTATCAAAAAAAATATTTATGAAAATTCTTTTTGCTACTAAAGTTTCTAACAAGAAATTCTTTATGATAATTCTTTCTGCTTTTCATGTTTTGAATAGAAAATAGTTTGGTAATTTTAGTTGCATAAATTTTATATAATTTTAGTTTAAAAAATACTAGGGGTTTATAAAAGCTTTTTAGTTGATTCCTTTTGCTATTAGAGTTTTATAAAAGTTTTTTAGTTGATTTTCTTTTTGCTATTGAAGAATATTATAGTTTTGTTTTAGTTGATCATATTAGAATATTATGGTATCGACATTTCACCAACATAGCATGTGCTAAAAAGTTGAGAGGGTTACGGGAAAAACTGGATGCACTTCGTGTACAAAACGGACAATCTCTTTCGAAGTATCAGGGTTTCGGACGAAAACTCATCTGTTACAAAGGGATTTCATTTTTTTGAACTTATTTGAACTCCATACTTTTTGTGTGTTCAAAATGCACAATTCAAAGCCACATCATCAATTTTCAACCCTTTCTGACTTCATTTGTTATTTTTCATGCATTTACTGATTTTTTGAGCTAAATGGCCCTGAAATTGAAAAGCACTATAGATGAACTCTGAAAAGGTTGAAAGTTGGCATGGTATCATCATTTCACCCAAATAGCATGTGCTAAAAAGTTGAGAGGGTTACGGCAAAAACTGGATGCACTTCGTGTACAAAACGGACAATCTCTTTCGAAGTATCAGGGTTTCATATGAAAACTCGTCTGTTACATGGATATTCTATATCAAAGGCATTATCATAATAGTCGTGGAGAGAAAGTCTTCACTTTTTCTTCGCTTCTTTCCTTTGCTTATCGCGTCGTAACCATGGATAATCTTCATCGTTTAACAGGGTGCTTGGGTCAGCCTTGACTTTGAAGGGAGGAATTTCATGAAACTTGTCATAATCTTCGGACATGTCTGTCTTGCCCTCCACTCCCGCGATGTCTCTTTTTCCTGAAAGAACTATGTGGCGCTTTGGCTCATCGTATGATGTGTTTGCTTCCTTATCTTTTCTTTTTCTCGGTTTGGTAGACATGTCCTTCACATAGAAAACCTGCGCCACATCATAGGGCGAACGGTTCGTCTGTGTACCCAAGATTGTTCAGATCCACTGTTGTCATTCCGTAGTGTGGGACTACCTGTACCCCGCCTCCTGACAGATTGACCCATTTGCACTTAAACAAAGGGACCTTAAAATCATGTGCGTAGTTAAGTTCCCATATGTCCACTATGTAACCATAATATGTGTCCTTCCCCCTCTTGGTTACTACATCAAAGCGGACACCGCTGTTTTGGTTGGTGCTCTTTTCATCTTGGGCGATCGTGTAAAATGTATTCCCATTTATCTTGTATCCTTTGTAAGTCAATACAGTCGAAGATGGTCCCCTGGACAACGAGTACATCTCATCACAAATAGTGTTGTCACCTCTGAGACGTGTTTCCAACCAACTGCCGAAAGTCCTGATGTGTTCACATATAATCCAGTCATCACACTGCTCCGGGTGTTTGGAGCGCAGACTGTTCTTGTGTTCATCGACATACGGGGTCACCAAGGTAGAGTTCTGTAGAATTGTGTAGTGTGCTTGAGACCAAGAATGTCTGTCCTTGCATATTATTGAGTCCCCTCCAAGCGTGCCATTTCCAGTTAGTATTCCCTCATACCGTGATTTAGGGAGATCAATCTTATTAAGGCCAGGAATGAAGTCAACACAAAATCCAATGACATCCTCTGTTTGATGGCCCATGGAGATGCTTCGGTTATGGAGATATTTCTTTAGGACTCCCATGAACCTCTCAAAGGGGAACATATTGTGTATAAATACGGGGGCCAGAATGACAGTCTCGTCGACTAGATGAACTAGGACGTGTGTCATGATATTGAAGAAGGATGGTGGGAACACCAGCTCGAAACTGACAAGACATTGCACCACATCACTCCTTAGCCTTGGTATGATTTCTGGACTGATCACCTTCTGAGAGATTGCATTGAGGAATGCACATAGCTTCACAATGGCTAATCGGACGTTTTTCGGTAGAAGTCCCCTCAATGCAACAAGAAGCAGTTGCGTCATAATCACGTGGCAGTCATGAGACTTCAAGTTCTAGAACTTTTTCTCTGGCATATTTATTATTCCCTTTATATTCGACGAGATGCCGGACGGTACCTTCATACTGAGCATGCATTCGAAGAAGATTTCCTTCTCTTCGTTGGTAAGAGCATAGCTGGCAGGACCTTCATACTGCTTTGGAGGCATGCCGTATTTTCCGTGCAAACGTTGCAGGTCCTCCCGTGCCTCCGAAGTATCTTTTGTCTCGCTGCGTATGTACTGTCGGGTAATTCGTTATCCTTTGGAAGCTTTTTCTTCAATAGTTTCAATAGCTTCTCAAATCCTTTGTCAGGCACAGCATTCTCTGCCTTCCACTGTAGCAATTCCAGTACGGTACCGAGCTTTGTGTTGCCATCTTCGCAATTGGGGTACAACCCTTTTTTGTGATCCTCTAACATGCGATCGAACTTCAGCTTCTCCTTTTGACTTTCGCACTGTCTCCTTGCATCAACAATGACCCGACGGAGATGATCATCACGCACAATATCGTCTGGTTCCTCTTGATCTTCAGTAGCTTCCCCTGTTGCAGCATCACCGTATTTCGGGGGCACATAGTTGTCATCGTCCTCTTCTTCTTTGATGTCTTCCATCATAACCCCTATTTCTCTGTGCCTGGTCCAACCATTATAGCGTGGTATGAAACCCTTATAAAGCAGGTGGCTGTGAAGGATTTTCCGGTCAGAGTAAGACTTTGTATTCCCACATATGGGGCATGGACAACACATAAAACCATTCTACTTGTTTGCCTCAGCCTCTTCAAGAAAATTATGCACGCCCTTAACGTACTCGGAGGTGTGTCTGTCACCGTACATCCATTGTCGGTTCATCTGCGTGCATTATATATAATTAAGTGTGTCAAAAACCATTACAGAATATCATGGATAGATAAGTGACCAAATTAATAGAAGTTCATCATCACATTAAAACCAAAGTACATACATAGTTCTCATTGAACAACATATAGCTCTCCAGAGCATCTAATTAAACCATACATTGAAACTATGTAAAACATTTCAATGCAACAACAAATGCGATCATAATCGCAAACAAGGTAACAATTGATCCTATGGTATAATGATACCAAGCGTCGGTATGAATGGCATATTTTCTAATCTTTCTAATCTTCAACCGCACTGCGTCCATCTTGATCTTGTGATCATCGATGACATCCGCAACATGCAACTCCAATATCATCTTCTCCTCCTCATTTTTTTATTTTTTCCTTCAAGTAATTGTTTTCTTCTTCAACTAAATTTAACCTGTCGACAATAGGGTCGGTTGGAATTTCCGGTTCACATACCTCCTAGATAAATAAAATCTATGTCACGTTGGTCGGCATAATTGTCATAAACAATAAATGAACCAAATAGTTATAAAAGATAATATATAGCACATCCGAATCATAGAGAGGACGAGGGCCAACGGGGGCGGATACCAAAACCATCGCACTATATAATAACAAGCAATAATAAAAGTAAGAAAATTAGACAAGTATTTATCTAAAGTAAGAATTCCGTTCTTTCAGAAAGAAGATAAGAACAAGAGGCTCACCACGGTGGTGCCGGCGACGAGCGATGCGGTCGATCGATGGCGGTGAAGACGGGGACGGGATGTGAGGACCGCTAAACCTAGACAAATCTCGGGAAAAATGGAGCTTGGAGGTCGAGCTTCGAGAGGAGAAAGCTTAACTAGTGTGGCTCGGGCATTTCATCGAACACCTCATGTGCATAGGAGGTGAGCTAGAGCACCCATATGCCCTTCCCTCGCCGGCCAGATAAAACAGAGCACAACTCATTTGTCCCGGTTCGTGGATGGAACCGGGACTAAAGCCCCCCATCTGTCCCGGTTCGAGCCACGAACCGGGACCAATGGATGTGGGCCAGGAGCGAGGCCCATTGATCCCGGTTCGTGCCAGGAACCGGGACAAATGGGTCCAGACGAACCAGGACCAATGCCCACGAGGCCCCGGCCGCCCCCTGGGATCATGAACCGGGACGTATGCCCCCATGGGTCCCGGTTCGTGACTGAACTGGGACTAATGGGCTGGCCAGGCCCGAAACAAAGCCCTGTTTTCTACTAGTATATATAGACATATTTCTCATTTTGCTCTGTATGTAGTTTTTATTGAAATCTCTAAAAAGACTTATATTTAGAAATGAAGGGAGTATACATCGACTCATTTCAGTCCATAGAGATAAAGCTATGGCAATCATTTGAAAGGAAAATCTAATCTATGCATGGCAGATCCTAACAGTTGAACAATCTTTAGATATATACATACAAGTGCTAGCTTCTGAGTTTTGACATCAAGTCTAGGTAGGTTGTTGAAAGGATCGAGAAGGGGTGTCTAGAGGGGGGGTGAATAGACTCTTAGCACAAGCTCAAACATTCACAATACATATCAAGCAAGCATGACAAGAGTATTTGAGCAGCAGAAACGAAATCATGCAAGTTGCAAGAATGTAAAGGGATGGGATTGGAGTGTGCAAACGCAATTGGAGACACGTGTTGGGGATCGTTGTAGAAATTAAAAAATTTCTACGCATCACCAAGATCAATCTATGGAGAGACTAGCAACGAGAGAGAGGGGAGTGCATCTTCATACCCTTGAAGATCGCGATGCGGAAGCGTTACAAGAATGCGGATGAAGGAGTCGTACTTGTAGCGATTCAGATCGCGGTTGATTCCGATCTAAGCGCCGAACGACGGCGCCTCCGCGTTCAACACACGTACAGCCCGGGGACGTCTCCTCCTTCTTGATCCAGCAAGGGGGGGGGGAGGAGAAGTTGAGGGAGAGCTCCGGCAGCACGACGGCGTGGTGGCGGTGGAGCTCGTGTTTCTCCGGCAGAGCTTCGCTAAGCGCTACGGAGGAGAAGGTGTAGGAAGGGGGGAGGGCTGCGCCAGGAGAAGGGGTGCGGTTGCCCCCCCACCCCCCACTATTTATAGGGGGAAGGGGAGAGGGGGCCGGCCACCTAGATCCATCTAGAGGGGGGGGCGGCCCCTCAGGGGGGGCAGCAGCCCCCTTAGGGTTTCCAACTAGGGGGGGCGCCCGCCCCCGGGGGGGTGGGGTAGCGGCCCCCTATGGTTTCCAACCCTAGGCGCCTTGGGCCCTTGGGGGGCGCACTAGACCACTAAGGGGCTGGTTCCCACCCAACTACATCCCATTAGGTCCTTCGGGGCAGGCAGACCCTCCTGGTGGACACCCGGAACCCCTTCGGTGGTCCCGGTACAATACTGATAAACCCCGAAACCTTTCCGGTGACTGAAATTGGACTTCCCATATATAAATCTTCACCTCCGGACCATTCCGGAACTCCTCGTGACGTCCAGGATCTCATCCGGGACTGCGAACAACTTTCGGTAACCACATACAATTCCCATTACAACTCTAGCTTCACCGAACCTTATGTGTGTAGACCCTACGGGTTCGGGAACTATGCAGGCATGACCGAGACATCTATCTGGCCAATAACCAACAGCGGGATCTGGATACCCATGTTGGCTCCCACATATTCCACGATGATCTCATCGGATGAACCACGATGTCAAGGATTCAGTCAATCCCGTATATGATTCCCTTTGTCTACCGGTATAGCACTTGCCCGAGATTCGATCGTCGGTATACCGATACCTTGTTCAATCTCGTTACGGCAAGTCTCTTTACTCATTCCGTAACACATCATCCCGTGACCAACCCCTTAGTCACATTGAGCTCATAACGATGATGTCTTACCGAGTGGGCCCAGAGATATCTCTCCATCATACGGAGTGACAAATCCCAGTCTCGATTCGTGCCAACCCAACAGATACTTTCGGGGATACCCGTAGTGTACATTTATAGCCACCCAGTTACGTTGTGACGTTTGGCACACCCAAAGTACCCTTACGGTATCCGGGAGTTGCACAATCTCATGGTCTAAGGAAATGATACTTGACATTAGAAAAGCTTTAGCAGACGAACTACACGATCTTGTGCTATGCTTAGGATTGGGTCTTGTCCATCACATCATTATCCTAATGATGTGATCCCGTTATCAATGGCATCCTATGTCCATTGTTAGGAAACCGTAACCATCTATTGATCAACGAGCTAGTTAACTAGAGGCTCACTAGGGACATGTTGTGGTTTATGTATTCACACATGCATTACGATTTCCGGATAACACAATTACAGCATGAACAATAGACAATTATCATGAACAAGGAAATATAATAATAACCATTTTATTATTGCCTCTAGGGCATATTTCGAACAACACGGAGATTTTTGGCATGGTTCCGATAGGTGGTGCTATCGTACATCCTCGTTGATCGAGACTTCAACCCACGAAGGGTAACGGTTGCGCGAGTCCACGGAGGGCTCCACCCACGAAGGGTCCATAAATAAGTGACCTTGTCTATCCCGCCATGGCCATCACCCACGAAGGACTTGCCTCACTAGGGTAGATCTTCACGACGTAGGCGATCTCCTTGCCCGTACAAACTCCTTGGTTCAACTCCACAATCTTGACGGAGGCTCCCAAGTGACACCTAGCTAATCTAGGAGACACCACTCTCCAAGAGGTATTAGATGGTGTGTTGATGATGAACTCCTTGCTCTTGTGCTTCAAATGATAGTCTCCCCAACACTCAACTCTCTCTCATAGGATTGGATTTGGTAGAAAGATGATTTGAGTGGAAAGCAACTTGGGGAAGGCTAGAGATCGAGATTTATGTGGTTGGAATGGAATATCTTGACCTCAACACAAGTGTAGGTGGTTCTCTCTCAGAAAATGTATGTTAGAAGTATAGGCATGTTCTTATGGCTCTCTCCACGAATGAAGAGTGGGTGGAGGGGTATATGTAGCCTCCACACAAAATCTAACCGTTACACACAAATCACCAAACTCGGTGGGACTGAATAATGAAACTCGGTCAGACCGATCTAGTTCAAAATGTGAATGTTAGGATTTTTGGTGGGACCGACATGATCAACTCGGTGGGACCGATGTGCTAGGGTTAGGGTAAAGCCTTATCTCGGTTGGACCGATTACACAAACTCGGTGGGACCGATTTGGGTAATAAGCACAACATAGAGTTGGCCAAAAAAACTCGATGGGACCAATTACATATTTCGGTGGGACCAAAATTAATGCAATAGACAACAGAGAGTTTGCAAGCCTATCTCGGTGAGACCGATATCCCATCGATGAGACCGAATTGATTAGGGTTTCTGGCAGTGGCTATGTCAAGTGAACTCGGTGGCGCCGGATAGAAAGTTTTGGTGGGGCCGAGTTTGACTTTTGGTTTGGGACACATGTGGATGTGAGAAAGTAGTTGAGGGCTTTGGAGCATATCACCAAGCACTTTGAGCAAGCAAGCCATTAAGCAACACCTCATCCCCTCTTAATAGTATTGGCTTTCCTATGGATTCAATGTGATCTTGGATCACTAAAATGAAAAATGTAGAGTCCTGATCTTTGAGCTTGAGCTAATCCTTTGTCCTTATCATCTTGAAGGGGTTCCACATCATCTAGTCCATGCCACTCCATTAATTGTTGAACTTATCTGAAACATACTAGATGAAAACATTAGTCCAACAAGAGTTATGTTGAAATTAATTACCAAAATCACCCAGGGAGCACTTGTGCTTTCAATCTCCCCCTTTTAGGTAATTAATGACAGCATACATCAAAGTTTTAGATAAAGATATGAAGAATAACAGGTAAAGCTTTGGAAGGACATATAACATGCATAGGCTCCCCCTACATGTATGCACTCATGTAAATTTGGAATATGAGAGCATGTGAATGCATAATCATGACAGAGTAAGCAATGTGTTACATGTATCTTGGCTATATGCATCAGAGCAAATGATGTAAGTGTAGGAAATGTACCTTCATGCTCATGAGTCCTTCTTGCAAACAGTGTGTACATTAGCAAGAAATCCTCATGCACATGAGTGTGATGCATATGCTTACCTTGTGGTCTTGAGTTGGCTTAGAAAGGTATGAACCTGAATAAACAAGGTTAGATAACACAGATACATCTACTAGCCAGAGCAATCAAAAAAGAACCACAAGAGTACCAAGATTGGGATGACATGTAGAGTGTGAGCACTGGATACTCTATTAGATATAGACATGTCCCCAAAAGGTAAAGATATGCAATGAATTCGAAGAATTTCTTCCCTTAGATGTCTTGCTCCCCCTAAAGACATGTAACTTCTCTCCTCTTTGAATACCCAGCATCCTGGGGCCTTTGATGTGATATCTCTTTCCCCCCGGTGAAGAATTCTCTCCCCCTATTGAAGTGATTAAGCTTTGATGTGATCTCTCTCTTCCCCTTTGACATCAATTGCCAAGAAGGGATCTTCTGGAGTGTGAGTCAAACTAGGTTTGTGCTACCTCTTGAGCACTGCGTTGGTTTTCCCTTGAAGAGGAAAGGGTGATGTAGTAAAGCAGCGTAAGTATTTCCCTCAGTTTTTGAGAACCAAGGTATCAATCCAGTAGGAGGCCACGCACGAGTCCCTCGCACCTACACAAATAAATAAAATCCTCGCAACCAACGGAATAAAGGGGTTGTCAATCCCTTCACGGTCACTTACGAAAGTGAGATCTGATAGATATGATAAGATAATATTTTTGGTATTTTTATGATAAATATGCAAAGTAAAATAAAAGGTAATAAAAATAGCTAAGTGTTGGAAGATTAATATGATGGAAAATAGACCCGGGGGCCATAGGTTTCACTAGTGACTTCTCTCGAGAGCATAAGTATTACTGTGGGTGTTTTGGATATTACTACTGGGCGTAAACCGGCCAGGAGAGGCCGGGTTAACTTCATCAGTAGTTCATTATACTTGAAGCGCATGAAGACAGACAGTGACGCTGTGTAAAGGCCCAGGGCCCATAACCGGTTTAAGGCATGTAGCTATAAACCGGCATTGATATGCAACTTGCATTCTAAGGTAGAAAGAGCGGAGACCGAGCCAGACACGTTTATGAGCCGGCCTCGGGACTCTGTAAACCAACGGGCGTCAACCCATGAATATAAGGGGACGACCCGGCGACGGTTCAGGACAACAGACAACAACTCGAGACTCAGGAAAAGCGTATTCGCTCCCTGGTCATCGAAACCCCATCAATTCCATCACAACTAGACATAGGCTTTTACCTTCATCGTAAGGGGCCGAACTAGTATAAAACTCTCTTGCGTCCCTTGTCCGCTTTAACCCCTTTAAACTAACCCATAGCGATGGCTCCATGACTAAGTCCTTTCATGATGACATCTGGCATGACAAACCCACGACAGTTGGCGCCCACCGTGGGGCTATCGCACGATGGTTTCAAGTTCTTGGAGGGTAACTTCAAAGGACTCAAGGGTTATGTTGTGGGCCGGATGACCAAGAGTCATTGCGGCAAGCTCTACATCGACGATGCAGGCTGGGGCCCCGAGGCCGGATCAATCGAGTACGGGTACCGGGTCCCCTTTGGTGGCATACACGTTTTCATTGGCAAGATCGGCGAACCGGGCCCTGAGCCGGACATCTGCACCGACCTCGTCGAAACGGCTCAGCGTGCGAGATCTGCCCGGGTCAAGCCTATCATGAAACGTGCCTTCGTGGGAGTCATCCATGGAGGGGAATACGAGGACATATCGGAATCTGGTGGTGAGACCGTCGTTTATTCCGGCGACGAGTCATCGACCGGAGAGGCCGAGTCGTTATATCAGCTACAAGATGGCCGGATTGGGGGCTGTTCTGATGGCGACGGTATTCCGGACCCCTCTGATCTGCCAAACCGGGTTGCAATCTTCATGGCCGGTACGCAGCCGGCGCTCCACTCTTCGACCGCAGCAGCGATGATTTCTGGATCAGCAGCGGCGACGGCAGCCGGGGCAGGAAGCCCTGTGCGACCGCAGGCTCATGTTTTATCTGATTTGTTTGATGCGTTGGCAACGCTGATGGTGGAGCCTAACCCGGTGGATCAGGATGCACACAATGCGGAGATCGCGAAGGTAAAGGATCAGATTACTCAGGCCAAAGCTGATTTAGCCGCTGAGGATACCAGGATGGCCGCAGAACGGGCTGCTTTGGATGCACAGGCTTACCGGCTTATGCTGGATCAGAATGCATCGCACGAAGTCCTGAAGAGGAGACACCGATCTCGCCCGCCTCCGGTTTATGATGCTAGGAACCTCTTTAACACCCCAGGAGCAGGGACCAGTAACCCGCCGGTAGCAAACCGGGCGGAGGCGCCTGGAGCAGGAGGGCCGGTTCAGCCACGTTTGATAGATGCGCCTCGTCAAAACAACATTGTAACGCAGCCTGTCCCAACACCACCGGGTCATTATTCTACTCTGATGGACAATCTTGTTGCTGCCGCTTCACGGCTGGAGGCCATCCCGATTGAAGGTGATTCTCTGGCGGCGGTCGAGACGCGTCGGGTTAAGGAGCTTCTTCGGACAGCCTTGGTTCAACAGGAGGTTTATTCATACAGTCGTGATCGAATTCATTCCACCCCCCGTCCAAGCCGGAGTTACAGCAGGCGTATGGATGAACCGGCCGTGTCAAGCAATACGCGGAACCGTGAACCGCCCCGTGGCAACAACCCGGCAGGTGGCACTGGTGATGCCCAGGAGGTGGTGGACCGGGCTCGAGCGCGCAGGGAGGCCGAGTTAGCGGCGCAGCATGAAGCCCGTTAGCTTACTCCAGTTCGTCCAACCACGTCGGTAGAGCCAGGAGTTACCTCTAGTTCTTTGGGGGTGCCGTGTCTCGTCCCAGCGTTGCGCAACATGCGCCCGCGTAAGATACCAAATTACACTGCCGATTTATCCCCTGAGACATGGGTTGAAAGCTATCAGATGGCCATGGAGATGCTGGATGTGGATGATGCCGCATGTGCAAAGTATTTTACCATGACGTTGGAAGGGACGACCCGTACTTGGCTAAATAGTTTACCGGCGAATTCTGTCAGGTCGTGGGCCGAGTTGAGAACCCGGTTTATCCAGAATTTCAAAGATACATGCAAGCAGCCCATGTCAATTGTGGATTTAGCTGTCTGTGTCCAGGAGGAAGGAGAGTCAACAACCCGTTGGGTGCGCCGGGTCTCGAAATTTTTACATTCATCAGACCGCATCAACGCGGATACTGCAGTTCTAACATTGGAAGGCAATTGCCGATTTGAACCCCTGAAGTTGAAGTTGGGACGGCTCAAACGTCATTGTAATGACATGGGAACCCTCATGGCTGCTCTGGTGAAGTATGCCGATTCTGATAGTACCAAGGATCCCGAGTCTGACGATGATAATACAGGGAAGGGAAAAAGAAGCGGCAACGCCAAGGGGCAGCACCACAACTCGACGGGTCATGGAAACGGCGGCAAGCGTAAAGCGGACCACAGTTTGGACTTCGTGGCTAATACCAGCACGTAGGACAAGGGTCAACGGCGCAAGCGTAAACCGCCCCAGCGCGGTGGAGCACCTAATCCTAACCCAGACCGCCTATCTTACCTATTGAACCAGCCCTGCCCAAAACATGGGACTAAGGAGATGCCGTCCACACACCTCTAGAAGGACTGCTACATCATGCAAGAGTTCAAGAATTCTAATTCTTTCCGGTATGATAATGGGCCGGGTGGCGGTTCAGGCCACAGATCTCATGGGCCGGGTTATGGTGGAGGCAGCTCCTGTTCAGGCTTCCATGGTAATCAGGGCAGACATAACAATCAAGGTAATCAGAGCAACCAAGGTGGCTACAATCATCAGAGCAATCAGCAGCAGCAGCAGCAGCAACAGTCGGGTTACCAGAGCAACCCGAAGTAGTTGAATAGTGGGCAATATCATGTCTTCACCACCAGCTTAGACAAACGTGACCAAAAGCTTCATAAGAGGGTAGTGAACTCCGTTGAACCGGCGGTGCCCCGTTACCTGTGCTGGTCTGAGAAGCCGATTGTGTGGAGTACAGAAGATCATCCACCCTGGGTTGACAATCCGGGTCATCTAGCATTGGTGGTGGCACCTCAGGTGGGAGGTTATAAGTTCACCAAGGTACTCATGGATGGAGGAAGCAGTATCAATATTCTTTATTGTGAAACTTTCCGTCGCATGGAGTTAACAGATAAAAATCTTAAACCGTCCAATATGGTGTTCCATGGTGTGGTGCCTGGTAAATCGGCATATCCTGTTGGTAAGATAGCTCTGGAGGTGGCTTTTGGGGATGAGCATGACTCGAGATCAAAAACTTTGACCTTTGAAGTGGTGAAAATCAGAAGTCCGTATCACGCCCTGTTTGGACGGCCGGCTTATGCTAAATTTATGGCACGACCTTGCTATGTCTATCTACAGCTCAAGATGCCGGGTCACAAGGGAACCATAACCGTCCATGGGAGCCGCAAGATTGCTCTGGAGTGCGAAGAAGGTGATGCGGCTTATGCTGAGTCGGTTTGTGCCACAGAAGAGTTAAAGTTTTACAAAGATAATGTTGATCCGGCAGATATGACTTCATTGAAGAAGCCAACTACAGAGCATGATCCTGCCCTGAAGTTTAAATCGGCTGATGAGACTAAGCTTGTTGACTTTGTACCTGGCAATTCGTCCAAGCAGTTCAGCATCAGCACTAACTTGGATCCGAAATAGGAAAGCGCGCTCATCGAGTTCATCCATGAGAATCGGGACATCTTTGCGTGGAAGCCTTCTAACATGCCAGGTGTACCGAGAGAACTCTCTGAGCACACTCTTAATGTTGATCCTAAGTATAAACCGGTCAAGCAGTTTCTACGCGGGTTCAATGAAGAAAATGCAAGGCTATTGGAGAAGAAGTGGCCAGGCTCTTGGCGGCTGGGTTTATCGTGGAAGTCTTCCATCCTGAGTGGTTGGCCAATCCGGTGCTGGTCCTCAAGAAGAACGGCACTTGGCGTATGTGTGTGGACTACACAGATCTCAACAAAGCTTGTCCAGCAGATCCTTTTTCCCTCCCCCGTATTGATCAAATTATTGATGCTATGGTGGGTTGTGAGCATTTGAGCTTTTTGGATGCATATTCTGGTTATCATCAGATCAAAATGGCAGTTAAGGACCAGGAGAAGACGACCTTCATAACTCCCTTTGGAGCCTTTTGCTATGTGTCCATGCCCTTTGGGCTCACGAGTGCCGAGGCAAGTTATCAACGGTGTGTGCAGAATTGTCTTCATAAACAAATCGGCCGTAATGTTCATGCCTATGTGGATGATATTGTGGTCAAATCAAGGAAGAAGGAGACATTGATTGATGACCTGAAGGAAACCTTTGATAACCTGCGAGTTTACAAGATGATGCTTAATCCGGCCAAGTGCGTTTTTGGTGTACCGGAAGGCAAGCTCTTGGGCTTTTTGGTGTCTAATAGGGGCATTGAAGCTAATCCAGAAAAGATCAAGGCTATCACCTCCTTGGCAAAACCGAAGTGTATCAATGATGTTCAACGCTTGGCAGGCCGGATTGTCGCGTTGAGCCGGTTTATAAGCCACCTTGGCGAGAAGGCCATTCCTTTGTATCAGATGCTGAAGAAAACAGATGACTTTGTCTGGAGTGACGCCGCAAATAAAGCGTTTGAAGACTTAAAGAGGCAACTAGCTAACCCGCCGGTTCTTGCTGCTCCGGTTGACAAGGAGCCATTGTTGCTCTATGTGGCAGCTAACGCTCGGGCAGTTAGTGTGGCTATTGTTGTGGAGCGCAAGGAGGCAGGAAAGGAATATCCAGTTCAGCATCCGGTTTATTATATCAGCGAGGTACTTATTGAGTCCATGCAGAGGTACCCGCACTGGCAGAAGCTGGTATATGGGGTTTTCATGGCAAGCCGGAAGTTTAAGCAATATTTCCAAGGTCATCCCATCACGGTGGTCAGCTCTGCTCCTTTGGGAGATATAATCGAAAACAGGGAAGCAACTGGCCGGATTGCCAAGTGGGCTATTGAGCTCGGGCCTCACGAGTTGAAATACATACCCCGAACGGTGATCAATTCTCAGGCACTTGTGGATTTCGTCAATGATTGGACGGAACTACAAGCACCAGAAGAGAAGCCGGATCACACTTACTGGACTATTCATTTTGAGCGGTCTAGGCAATTGGAGGGCTCGGGGGCTGGAGTCGTATTAACTTCCCCACGAGGTGATAAGTTTTGTTATGTTCTCCGTTTAACGTTCCCTTGCACTAACAATGCAGCTGAGTATGAGGCCTTACTCCATGGTCTTCGGATGGCTAAGGAGATGAACCTAAGCCAAGTTAAGTGCTTCGGTGACTCCGACCTAGTGGCCCAACAGGTGTCTGGCACATGGGATTCCAAGGACCCACTCATGGCAGCATATCGTCGTGAGGTGGATATTGTTGCAGGTCACTTTAAAGGTTATTAGGTGGATCATGTGGACCGGCGGAAGAACGAAGCGGCGGACGCTTTAACCCGCCTGGGTTCTCAACGTAAACCGGTTCCGCCTAATGTCTTCTTGGATGTTCTACATAATCCATCCGTCAAGCTCCCTGGTGAAGAGGATCTGGCTATTTCCTGATCCGGAAGCTCAGTTGGTGGCAGCTCTTCATGTTATCCCGGATTGGACGGTTCCTTATCTGGCGTATATGAACCGGGGCGAGTTACCAGAGGATGAGACTCACTACAAGAAATATGTCAACTTATGACCACCACTATTGGTCATTGAAAGGTCACAAATTTCCATTTACGACCTTTTTGTGACCAAAAACAGAAGGTCAAAAGCTGGCGGTCGTAAACTGACTATAGCGACCTTTAACTAAGGGTCGTTGATCCTATGACCTTCTGTTTTGGTCGCTAGCTCTCTCCCGAGGCCATGTCGGATCCGACGTGGCAATCTGACGTGGCAAAATTACGACCAATTGGAAAGGTCACTAACAAGATTCAGCCCGGTCCAGTTCAGCCGTCTTTGTGGGCCGAGCCCATTTATTATATATATTTTCAAGCAATTTGTGTTAACTACATGGGCCAAGCCCAAGAATTCAGCCTTTTTATTTTATAGGACGCGGCCTTATACGATTCATTTATTTTTTTGGGCCTCAAACTTTTTGTAGTCCATTTCAATTTTGGGCCTCCATAGCAAACATTCACAAACTTGACGAGCGTTGTTCCAGCGACAGTGAGATACAAGGATTTCAAACAAGCATGTATCAAGACCATTTTGTTTCTTTCAACACAAAAGTATTCCTTAAACAGCCACGGGTACAACAGTAAGTACATTCAACAATCCATCATCAATCGGTGAACAGACTATAGCTACCAGCAGCAGCCGCCTGAAAGACTAGGAGATACTACTAAGGAGCTAAACTAATGGCAACTATCCATCATCAATCGGTGACACTAGCAATGAGAGAAAGCGGTGACATTTCAGAGACCCCCTCCCCCTCCTGCTGCTTTGCGTCGCTCACCTCAGACTGGGACTTGTCAGAGTCGTCAGACGCCTCTCCTGCCTGAAACGAAAACAGGGATAGGCACGAAAGAGCATGGATCAATACCACAATGTTGTGCTAATATCACATGGATACGATTTTGATGAAGGTGTTTGACGTGAATGTTATACCAGTGGGTTGTTGTAGGTGTTGATCTTCTTGGTGTACTTGGCCTTGGCAATTAGGGAGCCTTCTCCTATAATTCATTCAAACAAAGGAGATGTTAACGTGGTGCAAGGCGATAGATTCTAGGATAAGTATTAACAGAAGAAGAA
Organism: Triticum urartu; assembly: GCF_056163025.1. Classification (NCBI taxonomy): domain Eukaryota; kingdom Viridiplantae; phylum Streptophyta; class Magnoliopsida; order Poales; family Poaceae; genus Triticum; species Triticum urartu. The sequence continues at coordinate 1,232,031 of NC_141879.1, forward strand.
TAGTTGAACAAATCATGCGAAATGGCATGGCGGATTTGGAAACAAATTTGAGTAGCAGTTTGAATCGATGAGCACAGACTATACAGGTTCTAACAAGGCTACAAGGCAACAGATATTTGAACACAGCAAACCATAAATTTGAACAACCATTGAGAATAGGAAGTAGATCGACAATTACATAGCGACTAAATTCTAAATATCACTGACTAGCTGGGTCAAACAATACCCAAATGACACGGTGCAGCTACACCGAATAGAGCAGTAACACAGAGGGGATGGGGGAGCGGGTAACTTACAACATCACTCAAGATACTTCCACTTCTCACCACCGCCCTTGCCAACCTGCGATTTGAACACAAATCAGGACACAGGATTTGAAAGGAAAACTATCACAGCACCAGTTTGAATAAGAACAAGGAGACGGGAGTGGGAGCAAAGGGAACTGAGATGCTTACCATGGGGACATGCTTGAAGTTGGAGTCCTTCCTGAAGCTGTCCCTGCGAAAACAGAACCAAAACGAGCCTAGTCAGGACACGTCACCATGCCAGAGAAACAACATGAATCAAACCACAACAACAAATCAAATTCGGGGCTCACATGAGGACTAAGACGGCGCTCAGAGGGCGCTTGGGCTTGTTGGAGTCCTTCTCGGCCTTGCTCTTCGTCACCACAAGTCTGCATCGCCACAGAAATAATAGCAGCAAAGCGAATCAGAACCCGACACGAAACAACATCAGGAAAACGCAAGCAAAACTACCGCGGGAAATGAGTCCATCACCTAAAACCAAGCAGATGATAACACTGAGTAAGAAAGACTGATGAGAGGTGCTAGTTTACCTAAAACCATTTCCTTGATAACACTCATTTCCATCTAAGGAACATCTCATGTGATGAAAACTTACAAAACAAACGACTCTTAACACAATATCACACCTACTCATAGGTGAGAGCAAGGAACATGCCATTTATCTTTCAAATTTAGAAGAACATCACTGCAATCATCCATAGCTAACAAACCTAGATAGAAAGTAATAAACTTATACCCCTGATATAGACCAGGAATCAGCACAAACAATCAGTACATTCTAACATGTTAAGTGGATACCATTCCAATCATAATTGTACCATGGCATGAAAGAGCAAAAATCAGAGGAGGTGGCGGCTGTTACAGGGAATGGTGAGCCAGATCATTATTGGCTGGAGATAAACACAAGTAGCAAATTCGAGCTGGATGATTGGGCGATACCAATCTGCTCCACAAGCACCATTGACATCAAGTCACCCCCTTATCATAAATATTGAATTCAGCACCCAAAGACTAGGTGAGGAAAAAGTCAGCATTGTAAACTAGCCCCGGTCTAAAAGTAGCCTTTCCGCACCCTTTTGAGCATAATCACTGGACTAAGGTTCCTCTCGCGACACACGCATGTTTAAAATGAGTGATTGCGCCCCTCGCATAATATAGTGGTTCTTTTTTAGAATATATACTAGTTCTTCTGTTGATGGCAAGTTATGTTTCTCTACTTTGTCATAGCATAGCAAACTACCGCGACTTTTAACTTATAAAACGGATAACTCTCACCCACCAGGTAGAAGTGGTAAACATACTAGTACTAGAAAACTAAGCTGAAACCGCGGCACTGCGAACTTGCCACCGCGATCGGATTTCAGGACGAACCTAATTGTGCCCATGATTCTTTTTCTGAAGAACCAGCCGCTGCACTAACAAGGACAGGCAAGCCACTGATAATAAACTCCTGAACACCCTAAACAATACCACGCTCGAATTCGAATCATACTATGAAGAGAAAGGAACCTCGGACAGCCAATCAATCAATCAATCAAATAACGGAAGCGGACTAGCAGGCGCAGGCTCACATTCGCGATTCAGAGAAAACAAGCAGCGGAACCACCAACACCACCGCGACATCAACCCAGAAGGAAGTGGTTACCCACCAGCGCGTACTCGTCGTCGCCGTCGCCATCGCCGTCCCTCCGGTCGTCGCCGGCGTGCTGGAGCTCGCTGCCGGCCTCGATGTCGACGTCCATCTCGCCGTCCGAGACGTTGTAATCGTCCGCCGCGTGCCCCGCAGCCGCCGCCGACGCCGCACCTTCCCGCACGCTGGCGGCCATGAATCAACCAACCACCTGCGCGCATCAAACCAAACCGCTCAGATCAAACCCACGCGGACACAGACAAACCCACTCAGAGGACCCGCGCCTCGGGGCACGAAGCAACCAGAGCCATACCTGTGATGTGCTGCACTGCGTCTGCTGCGCGAAGCAGGGCAGGGCGGGGCGGCGTCGGGCGTATAGGGCAGGGACGGGCCGGGGGAGCACGGATTGCCAGTAGATCGGGGAAAGGAGGCCGGGGAGAGGACTGGATCGAGGGAGGAGGTGGCGGCGGCTGCGAGGAGAGGAGTCGCGCGAGGGAGAGAGAGAGGGCTCGCGGGGGAGAAGGGCGTGGGGGAGGCCATGGATAGCGGGGAGCTCGTCCGGAGAGGGGTGGAGGTGGCGATCTAGAAAGCAGGAGGTGGCGGCTGTGATCTGGAAGGGAGGAGGAGTGGTGTGCGGGGGAGAGAGGGGCTAGGGTTCGCTGCACGGGGGAGAGGGGAGAGGATCTGAGGGGGGAGGGAGAGAAAGAAAGAAAGAATGGAGGCGGGGGGTGGGTGGAAAATGTCCATGAGGACAGACCTAGGGTTTCGGCTCGGGTGGGTTTGGGCCGTTGGATCCGGAAGCATCCGACGTGGTTGATGCGTGATCCGCGTGATATGCTCATGGTCCAATCAGAACGCAGCAAACCATTTGATGACCTTATGACCAATATAAATTGGTCGTGATCGATTCAAGATAAAAAAATTCATTCCATTTTTCAATGCTCAAAATGAGTATTTTTGTGAAAGTCCTATCAAATATTTGTTCAAATGATTCCATATTTCGCACAAGTTTGCATCTTGGAATGACAAACAATATTGACAAAGGGAGTTTTCATTTTCTTTGGACGGAAAAACCATTTTCCATTTTTCGAGTGCCCAAAAGGAGGTTTTTTTGTGAAGAACCTATAATATATTTGTTGCAAAATTGGACCGAATCATTTTTCTAAAATACTAGGCCATATTTCATGCACAATTGACCAAATGGTTGGGTGTAAAAAGTTTTGATCCACCTCTCGTGAAAAAGACAAATTTTCGCCGATTCAGGTGGAAGCGGGTCAAATTTGAACTGCAGCTGCCTCATAGTTTGCTATTTATTTTTTCCAAAAATCATTTCTCGTTACATAAGTACCTACTTAATCAGAGAAACACCAAAAAAGTTCCAAGATTCAACCACTAGCTAGGAACGGTCATTCCCGCCGTTTTGACCGCATTTTGAAACGGGCATAAAAAATTCAAAAAAAATCAAAAAATTGGGAAACCTTCGCATTTGTCATTATATGTGACCAAGTTCCCAGGAAAAATAACAAACTTGTAATACGGCAATTATTTTAAAAAGTGTTCTCAGAAACGAGCTATCACGTATGGAGATCAATGGCTTTCAAGCCAAACGCTCAATCTCATGGCCACATTCGTGGCATAGTTTGTTCAAATGATCTCATATTGTGCACAAGGGTGCATATTGGAATGCCAAACTATGTTGCCTAAGGAAGTTTTCATTTCCTTTGGACGAAAAAACCATTTTTCATTTTCCGAGTGCCCAAAAGGAGGTTTTTTTGTGAAGGACCTCCCAAATAATTGTTGCAAAATTGGACCGAATCAATTTTCTAAAATACTAGGACATATTTAATGCACAATTAACAAAATAGTTGGGTGCAAAAGTTTTGATCCACCTCTCGTGAAAAAGACAAATTTCCGCCGATTCAGTTGGAAGCGGGTCAAATTTGAACTGCAGCTGCCTCATAGTTTGCTATTTATTTTTTCCAAAAATCATTTCTAGTTACATAAGTACCTACTTAATCAGAGAAACACCAAAAAAATTCCAAGATTCAACCACTAGCTGGGAACAGTCATTCCCGCCGTTTTGACCACATTTTGAAACGGGCATAAAAAATTCAAAAAAAATCAAAAAATTGGGAAACCTTCGCATTGTGTCATTATATGTGGCCAAGTTCCCAGGAAAAATAACAAACTTGTAATACGTCAATTATTTTTAAAAAGTGTTCTCATAAACCAGCTATCACGTATGGAGATCAATGGCTTTCAAGCCAAACGCTCAATCTCATGGCCACATTCGTGGCATAGTTTGTTCAAATGATCTCATATTGTGCACAAGGGTGCATATTGGAATGGCAAACATTGTTGCCTAAGGAAGTTTTCATTTTCTTTGGACGGAAAATTCATTTTCCATTTTTTGAGTGCCCGAAATGAGGTTTTTTTGTGAAGGACCTACCATATATTTGTTGCAAAATTGTACCAAATCATTTTTATAAAATATTAGGACATATTTAATGCAAAATTGACAAAATGGTTGGGTGCCAAAACTTTTGAACCACCTCTGGTGAAAAAGACAAATTCCTGCCGATTCAGCTGGAAGCGGGTCAAATTTGAACTGTAGCTGCCTCGTAGTTTGCTCTTTATTTTATCCAAAAATCATTTCTAGGTGCATAAGTATATATTTAATCAGAGAAACATCAAAAAAAAAATTCAAGATTCAACCGCTAGCTAGGAACGGTCAAGCCTGTCGTTTTGACCGCATTTTGAAACGGGCATAAAAAATTCAAAAAAAATCAAAAAATTGGAAAACCTTCGCATTGCGTCATTATATGTGACCAAGTTACCAGGAAAAATAATAAACTTGTAATACGGTAATTATTTTAGAAAAGTGTTCTCATAAATGAGCTATCATGTGTGAAGATTCATGGATTTCAACCCAAACGCTCAATCTCATGGTCACATTCATGGCATAGTTTGTTCAAATGATCTCATATTGTGCACAATCGTGCATCTTGGAATTCTAAACAATGTTGCCTAAGGGAGTTTTCATTTTCTTTGCACGGAAAATACATTTTCCATTTTCCGAGTGCCCGAAATGAGGTTTTTTTGTGAAGGACCTACCATATATTTGTGTCAAAATTGGACCAAATCATTTTTATAAAATATTAGGACATATTTAATGCACAATTGACAAAATGGTTGGGTGTAAAAAGTTTTGATCCTCCTCTCGTGAAAAAGACAAATTTCCGTCGATTCAGCTGGAAGCGGGTCAAATTTGAACTGCAGCTGCCTCATAGTTTGCTATTTATTTTTTCCAAAAACCATTTCTAGTTACATAAGTACCTATTTAATCAGAGAAACATCAAAAAAATCCCAAGATTCAACCACTAGCTAGGAACGGTCATTCTCGCCGTTTTGACGGCATTTTGAAACTTGCATAAAAAATTAAAAAAAAATCAAAAAATTGGGAAACCTTCGCATTGTGTCATTATTTGTGGCCAAGTTCCCAGGAAAAATAACAAACTTGTAATATGGCAATTATTTTAAAAAATTGTTCTCAGAAACGAGCTATCACGTGTGGAGATCAATGGCTTTCAAGCCAAATGATCAATCTTATGGCCACATTCATGGCATAGTTTGTTCAAATGATCTCGTATTGTGCACAAGGGTGCATATTGGAATGGCAAACAATGTTGCCTAAGGAAGTTTTCATTTTTGTTGGACGAAAAAACCATTTTCCATTTTTCGAGTGCCCGAAAGGAGGTTTTTTTGTGAAGGAACTACCAAATAATTGTTGCAAAATTGGACCAAATTATTTTTATAAAATACTAGGCCATATTTAATGCACAATTGACAAAATGGATGGGTGTAAATTTTTTTGATCCAACTCTTGTGAAAAAGACAAATTTCCGCCGATTCAGTTGGAAGCGGGTCAAATTTGAACTGCAGCTGCCTCATAGTTTGCTATTTATTTTTTCCAAAAATCATTTCTAGTTACATAAGGACCTATTTAATCATAAATACATGGTTTGGTGGCGATACGTCGAGGTTTGGGCGGTGGCCGAGGGCCCCAACTCTAGAGCGCGTAAACTCGCATGCCCGTCGCGTGGTCACCGCGTGACCGTAATGTTGCCATGTGTTCGGGCGGCCTAGGCATGTCTAGTAGGTTGGGCACTCCCCAGGTTGGTGCTAGGAAGAAAATTACAACATAAGATTCTCACGAGGAGACCGATCGATGCTCAAACATGAATTAGCAGCCAAGTGTTTGATTTGTGGTACGGGAAATGCACATGGCCAATGGGCGTGAGTTTTGGCTGAGGATGATCAAGAATATATAAATAGCACTTCCTTCATAAAGTGTTGTTGTGAACAGAATAGGAAAATGAATATTGTTGAATTAGTTTTGAACTAGGCAAGGAAGGATTTTTACATATTTGATGAAGATATGCCCCAAAGAATTTTTGAGATTTTTTTGGGAATTTTGGGAATGATAGAAATATAGGTTGCTTCACAACCTAAGGCAAAAACTGCCACATGGACATGACACATAGGCAAAACTGATGAGATGGCGCCTAGTCATCACAACCCACCACAATCTACAAGGCTATGACCATCTATATTGGTCATTAACAACTAGAAATAAGGCAGCGGACTAGCACTGTTTGCTTTGTGACCATTTCGTGTAAGGAGATTACGACCTTTCTGACCAAAATGGTCGCAATGGTTTAGGGTTTGGAGCCCCCTGAAGAGCTTTTGACCAATTGGTCTAAAATGGTCATAAATTTATGACCAATTCTTCGAGGGTCACTGACAGAAGGTCATAAGTTGACATATTTCTTGTAGTGACTCTGGCCAGGCAGATAATCTGGCGGTCCAAGTCCATGACCATTATCAATGGAGAGTTGCATCATTGCAGTGTGACAGGGGCGTTTCAACGTTGTGTGTCTCCTGAAGAAGGCTGCGAAATTTTGCGTAAGATCCACGAAGGAGACTGTGGTCACCACGCCGGTTCAAAATCTTTGGTGGCCAAGGCATTTCGTCACGGTTTCTATTGGTTGACAGCTCATGCTGATGTCGAGGACTTGGTCAGACGGTGTGATGGCTGTCAGAAATTCTCAAGGCGTGCTCATGTACCGGCTCAAGAATTGAGGATGATTCCAATCACTTGGCCATTTGTGACTTGGGGACTGGATATGGTTGGGCCTTTCAAGAGGTCCAAGGACAAGAAGACCCACCTATTGGTGGCGGTTGACAAGTTCACAAAGTGGGTGGAGGCAGAGCCAGTTAGCAAGTGTGATGCAGCCACGGCGGTTCAATTCATCAAAAAGGTGATCTTCCAGTTTGGTTTTCCACACAACATTATAACAGACAATGGCACCAATCTATCAAAGGATGCCATGAAGGAGTTCTGTCAGCGTAAACATATCCGGCTTGACGTATCATCAGTGGCTCACCCACAGTCCAATGGTCAAGCGGAGAAGGCCAATCAAGAGATTTTGAGAGGCATCAAACCCCGTCTTATGGCTCCTTTGCAGCGGACGCCGGGTTGTTGGGTTAAGGAGCTACCTTCTGTGTTATGGAGCATCAACACTACACCCAACAAATCGACAGGATACACGCCGTTCTTCATGGGTTATGGAGCGGAGGCGGTTCTTCCTAGTGACATACGTCATGACTCACCTCGTGTAGCGGCATATGTTGAAGCTGACAACGAGAAGGCACGACAAGACGCTCTTGACCTGTTAGATGAGGAGCGTGACATAGCGGCAGCCCGTTCGGTGATTTATCAGCAAGATCTGCGTCGCTATCATAGCCGCCGGGTTAGAACCAGAACCTTTCAAGAAGGAGATTTGGTGCTTCGGCTCATCCAGGATCAGACGGATATGCACAAGTTATCCCCCCCTTGGGAAGGACCCTTTGTGGTCAACAAGAATCTGCACAACGGGTCAGACTACATAATCGATGTTCGAGAGCGCAAAGACTCGCGTAAATCGGAGGAGGAGACCAACCGGTCGTGGAATATTGCTCATCTTCGGCCTTACTATACTTGAGCTATAGGCTCTGCTTATGTACATATTATGACAATGTATATATTATGATCAATACAATAAACCGGAACCTCGGCCTAAGCGGGGTATCCGTTGTTTTTTTTCCATCATGTGTGGTTACAAGGAGCTTCTGTTTCTAAAATGGCGTCCGGTTTACCCCTTGATTTAGCTTTTCAAAGCTTTATATCACATCACTTGGGGGCTTGGTCGTATCTGAACCATAGCTACACCTCTTGATCGGCGCAATGCCACAACATCACTTGGGGGCTTAGTCGTATCCGAACCATAGCTACACCTCTTGATCGGCTCAACGCCAAAATCGGGGCCAAAGAGAGTGTTGTCAAAAAACAGCAACTCAAACATAGGCACCCACTGAGCACTGTTCAAAACGTTAGTTGGGGATTCTTTGCTATCGAAATGAACTTAGAATCAATGCTTGTAATTGGGCTATCAAGCCATGGCTTGGAAGCCTGTGTCAGATTTTGGGTTCCGGCAGACCCTTGAGGTTCGGACACTGGGGTGCGCGCGGAGATTTCGCCTTCTACCTACCTGCACCCCACCGCCTCGCTAAGATCTAAGCTATGGAAAGAACGGCACAAGAGACACAGGGTTTATACTAGTTCGGGCCACCATTGTGGTGTAATACCCTACTCTAGTTTGTGGTGTGGTGGATTGCCTCTTGGGCTGATGATGATGAGCAATACAAGGAAGAACAGCCTCGCGAGGGTCAGTTCTTGGCTAGGGCGATGAACTGCTAGGGGGGGTTCAGTCACCCTTCTCTCTCTCTCTTTGTGTGATGCTACTCGATCCGATCCCAGCTTGTTTCTCTCTTGGCTTCTAGATTCTCGACCCCCTCTACCCTGGGGGTGGCTAGTCCTATTTATAGGCAAAGGCCCTGGGCCTCTTCCCAAATATTGAGCGGGAAGGGCGCGAACAATTGGCCATTTTGAAGGGGGGCATCTGGTACACTTATCCTGACTAAAGTTGGTCCTCGCCTGCCAAAGGCACTGGCGGTGACGCTGGCTTGGGCTCCACAATGACTTCCTCCCTGCTGTTGGACTGGTCTTGGTCTCGTTGCACCGAAACGGGTGCCTTTGCTTGATGCTCTCGCCTGCGCTTGCTCCCTTTGCACCAAAGAGGAAAGGAGGACACTGCGCAGGCTGGCGCCCGCCTGGCGCCCTTGGTCGTCATGGCTTGCGTCACGGGCACCTCGTGAGGTACCCCGCCTTGATCTCTCCGCCTCCTCGCAAGCCAGCCTGATGAGACCGTGCCTAAGGAAGCTCCGTGTCGTCCGCCCCGCGAGGCTTGGCCCCTCGCGAGGGTCTTGGGTCTGTGTTGATGAAGATGGGCCGTGCTGGGCCCCTCCTCGAGCCACGCCGCAGGCCGCAGGCAGGCACGTTTGGGGACCCCCGTTCCCAGAACACCGACAGTAGCCCCCGGGCCCAAGGCGCGCCCTGACTTGGCCGTGCAGGGAGGCGAAAGGGCAAGAGCGAAGTGCCGCGGGCCCTAACAGCCTGCGGCCTTGGGCGCCGCGTGGCGGTTGATTGGACGTGGGCGTCTCCACTTCCCCACGGCGCCTCGGCAACTGCACGGATTGGACAAGTCCCTGCATACAAAGCGGGTCATGATTACCTGCGATCGTGGAGGCCGACTGTTGGCCCTCGCCGGCTATTAGTACGGAGCGACGCGCGCCCTTCCAGTTCATCCCTCCTTGCTTCTCCTTCTTCTTCATGGCTCCGTCGAGGAGGTTCTCGGCCGTAGAGAAGGGGAAGGCTCGCCAGGTTGAGCCTGCCTCTCCCCCGCCCAAGCGCGGCCGAGGGCGCCCTCGCAAACATCCTGTGGCCACCACGGCAGCTCCCCGCGGCCGTGGAGATGATTTCCAGCACGGTGACGGGCGGACTGCTGCGGCCGGGGGGCGCGCTTCGGTCGCGCGTTCCCCTAGGCCGCGCTTTCATGCTGCAGAGGTGCTGCCAGAGTTCGTTGTGTGGTCGGCGGAGCCGACTAGCACCCGGCTTCAACTTCCTCGCTTCCTCCTCGGTGAGCTCCCGGCCGGCGCCCTGGGCGGCCTCTGGCTTCAGGCAGACGGCTGCTGCAGCCGGGCCTCATGGGCTTCACTGGAGGTCTCTGCAGCCGTGAGCCTGGCCTTGACCCGCGGTTGGCAGACGTTTGCCCGCGCGCATGGCCTGAGCCGTCGGTGCACCCTGCACCTCAACTTTGACGGCGATGCCACCCTCTACGTGAGGGTGTTTGGGGAAGATGGTCGCCGCACAGGGTGCTGCCCTGAGGACGACGACCGCGGCCGGGGACCCAGCCCCGGCGATGATGGAGAGGGCAGCGCTCGCGTGATTGGCAGCGCTCAGGGTTCCCCAAGATTCACCGGTTCTTCTTCAGGCGGCGACTCTTCTAGCAATGGCCGCGGTCAGCCTCCACGCCGTCGTACCTGCTTGGAAGGTGGTAGCGCGTCTGCCTGCCGTCGCGCCTTGGTGCAGCACGAGAGGGAGTCTGCCTGAGCCCCGGAGGCAGCTCGAGTCTTCCCTGGAGGCCGGTGTGAGGCGAGCTGCGCCTGATTTGCTCTTTCTTTTCCTTTTTCGTGTGTAAAAAGACAGTAGCGTGGAGCCCCGCGGGGGCGTGTTTGGGTTATTGCTGTTAATCATCGCTTTGCTTCCATTATCGTGCCTCCCGACTACGTTCCCACGCGTGGATAGTTCCCGGCCCCAGCCGTGGGGGGGCGACCGACCCAGGCCCTGTGTTCATGTCGCGATGCCCGTGGGGCACGGACTGGAAGGGTGCTCCTGTAATGGACCCAGGTCGCGAAACCTCTGAACGACTAGGACAGAAACACTCACGAGGGCGCTCGGCTGCCCCCCTCACGAGGCCTTGCATAAGAGAAATCGAGGCAGGAGATTGAAAAGTCGAAGAACCACAAGTCAAAGACGGCAACAACTTCAACAAAATTTCGAATGAGGATGAACAAGCCAACTGCGGAAAGCAAATGAAAAATCCGCGTCCGGCATCTAATCTAGTCTTTGACGTCTTCTCACCAGCGCGGAGCCAAGTGCTGCCACTGGGCGTGGGAGGGAGCCCCAGGGCCTGAGGCCGGCGCTCCTGAGACTCCGGGGTGTGTACAGCCCCAACTCATTATTACGTGAGAGTGTCATGGGTGGCCAGCTTCACAGGCGTTGGCCTTCTTCACAAGCTCTGGGCCTTTCCTGGGGGAAGCAAGCTTCACGGGCATTTGCCCTCTTCACAGGCTCTGGGCCTTTTCCAAAACGTGACAGCTTCACAGGCATTCGCCTTCTTCACAGGCTCTGGGCCTTTTCCAAAAGGATAATCTTCACAGGCATTCGCCTTTTTCGCAGGCTCTGGGCCTTTTCCAAAAAGGATAATCTTCACAGGCATTCGCCTTCTTCACAGGCTCTGGGCCTTTTCCAAAAAGGATAATCTTCACAGGCATTTGCCTTCTTCATAGGCTCTGGGCCTTTTTAGGGGTAGAACCTCCGGAGGTGCTGGATGTTCCATGCGTTCTGAACCGGCACCCCCTCCTGAGTCTCCAAGCGCGCGGAGCCAGGCCTGGAAACATGAACAACCTTGAACGGGCCCTCCCACATGGGAGAGAGCTTGTGCAGTCCCTCCCTGGAGAGAACCCGCCTGAGCACGAGGTCTCCTACCTCGAGAGTTCTGGGGCGGATGTTGCGGCAGTGATATCGTCGCAGTGCTTGTTGGTACCTTGCCGCTCGCAGCGCGGCTTCTCGGTGACGTTCCTCCCCCAGCACGAGGTTCATCCCCCGCATGGCGTCCTGCTGCGCCTCGTCGAATGCCAGAACCCATGCGGAGCGATGTCTGACCTCGTGAGGGAGGACCGCTTCAGCTCCGTAGACCAGGAAGAACGGGGTCTCTCCAGTCGGCTTGGTCGCGGTTGTGCGGATGGACCACAACACGGACTGAAGCTCATCGTACCAACCTCTGCCGCAGGCCTCCAGCTTCTTCTTGAACGTCCTGGTCTGGAGGCCCCTCAGGACCTCTGCGTTGGCTCACTTGGCCTGGCCGTTGCTTCGGGGGTGCGCCACCGAAGCGTAGCATATCTGCGTTCCAATGTTAGCACAGTATGTTTTGAAGAGGTTACTGGTGAACTGCGAACCGTTGTCTGTGATGATGCGGTTCGGCACCCCGAACCGGCTCACGATGCCCCTGATGAACTTGACCGCGGAACCCGCGGGGATGGTGCGGACGGCCTCTACTTCAGCCCACTTGGTGAACTTGTCCACGACGACATAGAGGTAGCGGTAGCCCCCTGGCGCCCGAGGAAACGGGCCCAGGATGTCCAGCCCCCAGACTGCGAACGGCCACGAAAGGGGTATAGTCTGCAGGCCTCCTGCCGGCTGACGGATCCGGTTGGCGTGGAACTGGCAGGCCTCACAAGCCTTCACCAGTTCGACGGCGTCATTGAGGGCGGTGGGCCAATAAAACCCACTGCGGAATGCCTTGCCGACGAGGCTCCGTGATGATGAATGATGTCCATAGTCTCCGCCGTGTATATCTTCCAGCAGTTCCTTTCCTTGCTCCCTGGAGATGCAGCGCAGGGATACATTGTTTGGTCGCTTCCGGTAGAGCTCTCCATCCTTGATGCAGTATGCTGTGGCCAGCCGTGCCACACGCTCCGCATCCTCCTCCTTCTCCGGCAGGGTCCCTTGTATTAAGTAACTCCGGAGCTCCGTGATCCAGTCCCCCTCCTGAGGTTCCATCGTCAGGAGCAGGCGTGCTCCTGAGGCCGGGCCACAGACCGGGGCTCCTGAAGTAGGTGGCTGGGGGAGCTCCTCCCAAGGCTGAGCCGTGTTTGACAATGACGGCAGGGCTGAGGGCTTGAAGAGCCGCTCCTCGAAGACGCCAGGCTCCTGAGGTAACCGCCTGGACGCCCGTTTGGCGATGTCGTCGGCCTCCTGATTGGTGCCACGGGGCACATGTTACAACTCCAACCCCCAGAACTTCTTCTCCATCCTGCGGACCTCCGCAAGGTAGGCTTCCATGTGCTCATCTTTCGGCTCGTACACCTTGTTGGAGAAATTGACAAGGAGCTGCGAATCGCCCTTGACGGTGAGGCGTTTCATCCCCAGGGCACCTGCGGCCTTCAAGCCCGCTATTAGACCTTCATACTCCGCTATGTTGTTGGAGACCTTTTCACCTTGCTGGAAACAGAGCTGTACAGTGTAGTAGAGCTTGTCCTATGTGGGCGATATAAGCACCGCCCCAGCCCCAGCGCCATGCCTGGAGAACGCCCCATCGAAATACATGACCCAGCCTTCTGGCGCCTCGCTTCCCGGGGAGAGGGACCGATCCTCGTCGGCCTTGAGGCCTGGTGCCTCCGTCCATTCTGCCACAAAATCTGCTAATGCTGCTCCCTTGATGACTCTAGTCGTGCTGAATCCGAGCTGAAATGCTTGCAGTTCTATGTTCCACTCAGCGACCCTTCCGGCTGAGTTAGGGCTCCGGAGCACTCTCTCCAAGGGGTATGACGAGACGACCTTGATGGGGTGACCCTGAAAATAGTGCCGCAGCTTGCGCGACGCCACCAGTAGCGCGAGGAGGAGCTTCTGAGGCATGGGTTATCGTGCCCTCGCGTCCCGCAACACCGTGCTGACGAAGTACACTGGGTGCTCAACGAGGTTGGGTGCGTCAGTGCTGGTGGCGCCCTCCGGAGACCATGGCGCCTCCTGAGGCGATGAGGCCTCCGGAGGCTGGCCATCTGGGAGAGGGGCCTCTTCCGCCTCCGGTGCACTCCTCTGCGGCGGTTGATCCTCCTTAGCCGCGGTGGTGGTTTCTGTGGGCCTTCCTTATTCCTGCTTTTCCTTGTCCCGGGCTGCTGCTGTGGTTTTGATTCGACTCTCCTCCCTAACCGCCACCAGGGCTGTGCTGGCGGAGTAGGGAGTGGCGGCGAGGTAAAGCACCAGGGGCTCTCGAGGGCGCGGAGCCACCATGACCGGAGGGCTGGTCAGGTATCTCTTGAGATCTTGGAATGCCTTGTCGGCCTCTTCAGTCCATTCAAAGGGCCCCTTTTTCTTCATTAGCTGGAAGAAGGGCAGCGCTCGCTCCCCCAACTTGGAGATGAAGCGCCCAAGCGCGGTCACGCGCCCGGTGAGCTTTTGCATTTCTCTAAGGGTCTTTGGCGGGCTCATGTCCTCGACCACCTTGACCTTTTCCGGGTTAGCCTCGATTCCTCGGTGGGACATGAGGAAACTCAAGAGCTTGCCCGAGGGGACTACGAACACACACTTCTCTAGGTTGAGCCGCAGGTTCACTGCGTTGAGGCTCACGAAGGTTTCCTCCAGGTCTTGTATCAGGGTCCTGGTCTCCTGAGACTTCACCACAATGTCATCGACGTAGGCCTCAACATTCTTCCCGAGCTGCGGGCCCAAGGTGATATGCATCAGCCGCTGAAAGGTCACCCCCGTGTTACGCAGCCCAAATGGCATGCATGTGTAGCAGTACACCCCACACGGGGTTAGGAAGGCTGTCTTTTCGACGTCTTCTACCGCCATCTTGATCTGGTGATACCCAGAGAAGGCATCCAAGAAGCATAGCAGGCCAAATTCTACGGTGGAATCGACGATCTGGTCGATGCGGGGGAGCGAGAATGGATCTTGCCAGCATGCCTTGTTGAGGTTGGTGAAGTCGACACACATGCGCTCCTTCCCTCCCTTCTTTGGCACAACGACAGGGTTGGCCAACCAATCCGGGTATCGGACCTCGCGAATGACCCCAGCGGCTTCTAGTTTGCGGGTCTGTTGGACGATGAAGGCCTGCTTTTCTGTGGACTACCGCCTTGCCTTCTACTTCACAGGGCGCACGTTGGGGCACACGTTGTGGTGATGCTCGATTACGCTCCTAGGGATCCCCACCAACTGGTCAGGCTCCCAAGCGAATACCTTCTTGTTCGCGTGCATGAACTTGACCAGGGCCTCCTCCTGCTCGAGCTCGAGGTTGGCGCCTATGGTGAAAGTGGCGTTGGTGGACCCGTCCTCATCGACGGGTATCTGCTTGGTTTCTGCCTTGTCTTGGGTGAACAACTGTTTCTTCTTGGCGGGTGCAGCCCCCTTGGGCTCAGGGGTCTCCGAGTCGGCGGGCTATGCCGACGCCGCCGTCATAAAGGCGAGCTTGAGCACTCGTAGCGCGTCTCTGGTGTCCCCGTGCACGGTGAGGACACCGCCGCTCCCGGGCATCTTCATGAGGTTGTACGCCGGGTGCGTCGCGGCCATGAACTGGACCAGCGCTGGATAGCCGAGGATGGCGTTGTAGGGGAGGCCGATGGGGGTGATGTCGAAGTCGATCAGCTCCGTGCGGAAGTTTTCGTAGGTGCCAAAGGTTACTGGGAGAAGGATCTGTCCCAAGGAGTTAGATGACCCGCCCCCAACGCTTGAGAAGGGCCGGCTGGGTTGCAGCCGTTCCAGGGGTATGCAGAGGAGGTTGAAGGCCTCAACCGAGAGCACGCTGAGGCCCGCGCCGCCATCGATGAGAGTTCTGGTGACGGCCACCTGGCAGATGGTGGGGGTGCACAGCATGGGGAGCGCACCCGAGCAGGCCGAGTTGGAGGGGTGGTCCTTCGAGCTGAAGGTCAGGCCGGCCTTGGGCGCCGCCCGGTCCGGGAGAGCTCCCTGCCGCGTGGAAGCGGCGCTGACCCGGCGAATGAACGGCTGATGTGGTGACTTGTAGGCGGCGCCTGCGAGCCGCCCAGGAGGGCCGCGACGACAGGGGGTGTTGGTGTAGCGTGGTGGGCGAGGAAGAGGCTGTGGGGCTCTTCCCAAGAGGCCACGGAGGCTGCCGGTAGGTGGAGCAGCCATGCGCGCGGAGCGCCGGTGAGGGCCATCGGAAGCCAGTTGGCCATGACCCTATCATCACCTCCAGCTTCGAGGATGGCCTCCTCGTACGCTAGCAAGAAGGCCAGTGGATCAGTCGCGCCATTGTAGCGTGGCGGCGTCGTTGGCTTGGACTTGTCCGGCCACCGTACCCGTTGCAGGGCTGGGGCCAGGGCTTGGAGCCCCCTGGCCCCCGTGCTAGCGCCGGCGGCCGGAGCGGGCGATGCGCTACTCATCGCGAGGCAGGTCATGGCGGTGGCGGAAGGGAAAACTCCGGTGCACCCCTACCTGGCTTGCCAAATGTCGGATTTCGGGTTCCGGCAGACCCTTGAGGTTTGGACACTAGGGTGCGCGCGGAGATTTTGCCTTCTACCTACCTGCACCCCACCGCCTCGCTATGATCTAAGCTATGGAAAGAACGGCACAAGAGACACAGGGTTTATACTAGTTCGGGCCACCATTGTGGTGTAATACCCTACTCTAGTTTGTGGTGTGGTGGATTGCCTCTTGGGCTGATGATGATGAGCAATACAAGGAAGAACAGCCTCGCGAGGGTCAGTTCTTGGCTGGGGCGATGAACTGCTAGGGGGGTTCAGTCACCCTTCTCTCTCTGTGTGTGTGATGCTACTCGATCCGATCCCAGCTTGTTTCTCTCTTGGCTTCTAGATTCTCGATCCCCTCTACCCTGGGGGTGTCTAGTCCTATTTATAGGCAAAGGCCCTGGGCCTCTTCCTAAATATTGAGCGGGAAGAGCGCCAACAATTGGCCATTTTGAAGGGGAACATCTGGTACACTTATCCTGACTAAAGTTGGTCCTCGCCTGCCAAAGGATCTGGCGGTGACACTGGCTTGGGCTCCACAATGACTTCCTCCCTGCCGTTGGACTGGTCTTGGTCTCGTTGCACCGAAACGGGTGCCTTTGCTTGATGCTCTCGCCTGCGCTTGCTCCCTTTGCACCAAAGAGGAAAGGAGGACACTGCGTAGGCTGGCGCCCGCCTGGCGCCCTTGGTCGTCATGGCTTGCGTCACGGGCACCTCGTGAGGTACCCCGCCTTGATCTCTCCGCCTCCTCGCGAGCCAGCCTGATGAGGCCGTGCCTGAGGAAGCTCCGTGTCATCCGCCCCGCGAGGCTTGGCCCCTCGCGAGGGTCTTGGGTCTGTGTTGATGAAGATGGGCCATGCTAGGCCCCTCCTCGAGCCACGCCGCAGGCCGCAGGATGGCAAGTCTGGGGACCCCCGTTCCCAGAACGCTGACAGCCTGGTGTATACACCTAAAACCCCGGGTTAACCTGCCTCTTTAAGTAAGTCACGCCGCCCAGGTAAACCTGGTATGACCCTTCGAACTTTGACAAGTTACTCTAAAATACAGACCCTGAACTTGTCAAGTTAAAATGATGATTGGTTAAGGATTGCGGACCATCTTAAAAGGCTTTGCAAAAATGGTTTAACTCAGTGGCCTGGCAGCCCATGAAAAGCCTAGAATTTGGGGCCTGGCAGCCCGTGAAAAGCCTCGACTACAACAGTTTTCTTTGCCTTTGGTTGAGCTTTTGCTCTCTTTTTGATAAGATTTATGATGTTTTTTAAACCAGAATTATCAACTTGGACAGACTGACAATTATAAATTGGCAGTACACGATCAAATCATAATCCGGAGACTATTAGTCCGGTCAGGTTTTGAATCGAAATCTCGGTATGGAGTAAATCGGCGTTTATCATAACCCGGAATGGTTTATATTATAAACCGGCCTTATACAAACAGGAGTTGTTTTCTCCTCCAAGAGTTGGGTTATAAAACCCCGCTACAAGGTCGGTCAGCCAACATCATGCCTAAAGGTTACATGTATTATATGTTTCCATATTTGGTTATATTTCGCAACCTAGGTTGTCATCCTTGGTCATATATATATATATATATATATATATATATATATATATATATATATATATATATATATATATATATATATATATATATGGGTATCATGGCCCGCCTGGCGGTAAACCGCTGGGGCGCTTTGAACTTTTTATCTACAGGAACGACTTAAATAAATGGCTATGGATTATGAATATCATATCTTAAACATGTCGGATTAAGCAAGCATCAGTCGCAGATAATTATGCACGAAGGCATACCAGACCAAGTATTTTAACTAGCCTATTATAAGGCGTTCAAGTGCCCAAAAGGATAATTGTTTTCTCAAATACATGTCGCAGCATGTAGAAGACTAAACCGGCCTCCGGTTCATGATTGGTCACCAGCTTGACCTGACGGTTGCGGATCATCTCGCGCCGGTTCAGCTTCTTTTTCCCTACCCAGTGGCTGGAAATCAATAGTTGCCCAGTCGATCCCCGTTAGGGCTTGGAATACAGCTTCATCACTTATCAGCGTAGAAGGTTCAATATCAGGGGCATAAGTGTGCTTACAAATTGGCGGGATAAGATTCTGCGCTTCTGGAATTTGTGCAGCAACCCGCTTGTTCTTGTCATCATAGCTGGCTTGATAGTATGACATGCCCGCTTCTTCAACCAGTTGACAAGCCAATGGGCGTACTTCCCGGTTTATGATCCGGAGATCATCTTCGCCAAATTCCGTTCTGTCTTCCTTCAAACTGGGATAACCTTGGGCCGCTTCAACTGGATCAAAGTCAGGTAACCATGCTTTTGCCCGGATCAGTGCGGCCAAAGCGCCCGTTCTAGCAGCAGACTTTTTTAGCTCATCAACCCAGGCAGGAAGCATAGATAACCTTGCTAAAGTATCCTTGATCAAGGTGGGAGGCGGATTGTTGTGTGAAGCAGTATATATGATCCGCTGTGCGCCGGTATACAGCTGCTCTATCAGAGTATAAGCTGCTTTCAGTTTCTTCTGAACGTCAGATCCCAAGTGGCTAATACGAGTTCCTGTATCAACATAAAGTTAGTAAACCAGCAAATACATCAAAGGATATGTTGAAGTTAGGAATTAAGGATGCTTACCAAACACAGCTGCAGTCATGGCATGAACCTGCCGCTTTATGCTGGTCAGTTCATCAACCACCGGTTTAAGAGCAGCTTCTGCTTTCTCAGCCCTTTTGATCAAATCGGATTTTTCATTCTCCCAATCCGCCCGCTCTTTGTTGAAGCCTTCTTTCAGTTTCTCCATAGCGCCTAGAGCGCTGGTCAATTCTTCCTTCGCCTTGGAGGTTTCAGCTTGTTGCAATTTAAGGTTCTCCTGCAGATCAGCGGTTTGGCTCTCTTTCTTGCTCAGCTCGGCCTACAAGGAGACAGTTAATATGATAAGGAGACGGTACATACTTGAAGTACCAAGCACATAACAAATTATGCCCTCGGTACTTGGGGGCTAATGCATATTTTCTCTTCATCATACATTTTCTACAAGTCCCAAGCATAATACAAGTATTCAACGTGGCACTTGGGGGCTAATGAATATTTTCTCAAAGAATACTGATATGGGAGGTTCGTCTACAAAGTCTCGGTTCATCTTTATAAAGTTAAACCGGTACTTGGGGGCTACTTCAGTGAACTTCATATACATTGTTGCAAAGCATAAAGTTTTTTTTACTAAAGTGCCGGTTTAGATTGATATCTTAAACCGTCACTTGGGGGCTATTGGAGTTGATAAGCTACAATTCAGAAATAAGGGGGCAATAATTATGAAATTACCTCATATCGTTCCTTCATCATATTTACCAAGCCAGCTTCATAATCTCGACTGGTATATAGACGGTTCAAATAGCCGGAATGAAGGTCTTGAGCATTCAGATGGGCGTAAGTGGACAGATCGGCATTCCATTTGCCTTTGCCAATTGCAAAGAATTCCTCTTTGGCGGTATGCTTCGAAAAGCGACAGGATTTCCTGGATCAGTATGGCCAATGCCAGTGATCAGAACATCATCATCCTTCTCCTCAGCAGTTCGTACTGGAGTTGCCGGTTTGTAAGTATCTTTTCCTGGACTGTCCGGTTTGTCAGTCCGGATAGGGCTTGTTGGCTGGTCGGCATGGCCGGTGGTGTCAATTTCTGCCTGCTCATCAACGAAGTCATGATCTTGAGGCAGTGGGTCATTCAGAATATCATCAATGTTGGCCTCTTCAGGATCTGAAGTCTTCTCCGGATTAAGAGCCATGTCTTCATCAGCCGGGGTGGTCAACCGAGCCTTCTTGCTTGGTCTGGGCTTAGCACTGAGAAAAGTAAGAAGGCTGGAGGTCAGTATAATGTATAAAATGCATGTTAAGGGTAAAAACAAGTATATAACTCACCCAAGAACCGTTTTGAGGGGTGGAAGTTTGGTGGCTGACGACTCGCCAGAGGATGAATGAGAAGTGCCCTGATAATTTGAGTGAGACAGATTAAGAGGTTGACGAAAACAACCCGCTTTGGGGCGTGAAGTATCAAGGGAATAAGAGACCTCTGATCGGCGTTTCCGAACCGAACTGTTCGGTAAACCGGCGGAGGTAACTACCTGGCCGCTATGCCGGGTTGTGCAGCGCGCTTCATGTTGTTGTGTCTTCACAAGAAAGTTTGGATCCAAATAAGCAAGAGGATGAGAAAATTTAACTTTCCGGTTTGCTCAACGGATTTTTAGTGATGGCAAAGGGTTTGAATCGGAGGAAAGATCGATTACCTCTACAGCATCGGCGTGACTGACTTCAGCGTCGTCCTGACAATAATCATCATCAATAAGGCGTATGAAAAATGAACCAAGTGAGTCAAGTTCTACCTCTAAATCCGGGTTACCCACATCATCATCAGCTGGTGGATTGGAGGATGTAGTGGTCCTCTTCCGGTTTGCAGGTTTTTTCACAACTTTGGTCTTTTGATGGGTTGGCTTCACCGGTTTGTCTTGCGGGGGTTTCTTGTTCCAGAACATATCATCGCCCTGTCAAGAAAATAATCACACTTTCAGAGAATATTGGGACAGAAGCAATTTTAGATAAACAAATTATATGATTCTTACAGCTGGCGGTTTGTTGGTGGCGCAGAAAGGGAGTAGTCTGGTTTGACCACAGACAGCCTCCGGTTCATTCAACATCTTTTTTACAGCTTCAGTGACTTCATCATCTGTAAGCTGAATGTCAATGTGTCGCTGAGCATCCTTCAAATACCCTGTGTACTCACACATCAAACTGGGGCGCCGGCTTAAGGGAAAAACGCTCCAGCTTATCCAGCAGCGTGCAAGATCAACTCCTGTCAAACCGTTTGCTATAAAAGCCCTGAGCTTTGATATTTGAGGAGCATACTTGGCCCTTTCTTTGGCAGTCAGCCTTTGATGAAGAGGATGTGTGTTGCTTAGACGTTCAGGGCGGTATCCCGGCAGGGGGTTTTCGTCAGCTGGAGACGTGTCCTTGCAATAAAACCAGGTCTAGTTCCACTCTTTGGGGTGACTGTGGAGACTGGGATGAGGAAAGGTGACTTCTTTTCTTTTTTGGACCTCCATTCCACCCAATTCTGTATTGGGTCCGTCTTTGAATTCGGTGTGACGGTTTAGGTGAAAGAAATCCCTGAACAGTTCTACTGTAGGCTCCTCTTGAAGGTAAACCTCACAAAAAACTTGGAAGTGGCAGATGTTGGTCACAGAGTTAGGACCGATGTCTTGTGGGCGCAGTTGAAAGCTGGCCAGTACATCCAGGAATTTTTTTGAACCGGGAGGGTTGAAACCCCGGCCTAAGTGATCAGCAAAAACAACAATCTCTCCATCCTTGGGTGCAGGAGGACATTCCGGGCCAGGGACCCTCCAGTGAATGACATCTTTCTGGGTTAAAGCGCCCGTTTTGACAAGGTTGTCTAACTGTTCTTCAGTCACTCAAGAAGGGATCCAATTGCATTCATACACTTGCTTGGCCATGGCAACGAATGATCTACAACATGATAATTACCGGTTTAAGATTTATAGTGGACAACTATGCGGCGGTGCAAGGATGTAAGCATGTTGTTAAACCGGAGTTGGTTAATCATAAACCGGAATTTACTAAACAAAGGCTATAAGTTGAAGTACATTGGCGGTTCAACAAGGGGACTAATGGTATATACTGGGTCATCATTTTTCGAAAAGTTAAACCGCCTAGTCTGACATTGAAGATACAAGTCTACAGATGTATAAGTGAAGGAAAACATATTTCATAAGTTGGTATTACAATTTTGGATCTGCTGCACATCAGAAAAGGGAAATATATTCAGACCTAAGAAGCAGTACCAAAACAGTGGTTGAAGGTTCAGATGGGATCTTCTATTTTAATGAGGTGCATTAGATGGAAAGGAAGGTCTACGACTATCATTGAACAGGATGAATATCAAGGTCTGGATCAAAACTCTATTATACAAGCAATGAACACCGACGAACACCGAAGAACACCGAAACCCTAGAACAGATATATGGCGGAAGAGCAGAGAGCTTACCAGTGCTGATGAAGGAGCGGAGAAGCAACGCAGTTCTCTGGTGCGTTCAGGGTGATGCAGCGGCCAGAGTTGAAGCAGAGGCGACGGTCGATGGTGGCGGCGGAGCTCCAGATGTTGAGCGGCGCGAGGAAGACGATGATGCGAAGAGGCATGAGGGGGAAAGGTGAAAATGACCCCTCGGCCCTATTTATAAAGGCAAGGGATAAGTGTCAGGTGCGAAAATCGAGGAGCCAGAAATTTGGAAATAAGGCGGAGTTGTCGCCTTGATTGTCGGAGACCCATTAATGAAGATGTGTCATACACAGTTTTTAATAACAGATGACGTCACGACGGTTTACCACGGCCCGGGAAGATGACGTCGCGGCGGTTTACAAAATTTTGTGAAGATGTTGAAGACGAAGTTTTCTTGAGGACTAACATGAACCAGTTCAAATCAGTCTGGGGCCTAATGTTGGGGATATAACTACTGGGCGTAAACCGGCCAGGAGAGGCCGGGTTAACTTCATCAGTAGTTCATTATACTTGAAGCCCATGAAGACAGACGGTGACACTGCGTAAAGGCCCAGGGCCCAGAACCGGTTTAAGGCCAGTAGCTATAAACCAGCATTGATATGTAACTTGCATTGTAAGGTAGAAAGAGCGAAGACCTAGCCAGACACGTTTATGAGCCGGCCTCGGGACTCTGTAAACCGACGGGTGTCAACCCATGAATATAAGGGGACGACCCAGCGACGGTTCAGGACAACAGACAACAACTCGAGACTCAGGCAAAGCGTATTCGCTGCCTGGTCATCGAAACCCCATCAATTCCATCACAACTAGATGTAGGCTTTTACCTTCATCGTAAGGGGCCGAACTAGTATAAAACTCTCTTGCGTCCCTTGTCCGCTTTAACCCCTTTAAGCTAACCCGTAGCGGTGGCTTCACGACTAAGTCCTTTCATGAGGACATCCGCTTTAACCCCTTTAAACAAATTACTGTTGAGCAATTGACAGAATTGAGCATAGTTATGAGAATATCTAGGTATGATCATGTATATAGGCATCACGTCCGAGACAAGTAGACCGACTCCTGCCTGCATCTACTACTATTACCCCACACATCGACCGCTATCCAGCATGCATCTAGAGTATTAAGTTCAAAAGAACAGAGTAACACTTTAAGTAAGATGACATGATGTAGAGGGATAAACTCATGCAATATGATATAAACCCCATCTTGTTATCCTCGATGGCAACAATACAATACGTGCCTTGCTCCCCCTACTGTCACTGAGAAAGGAGACCGCAAGATTGAACCCAAAGCTAAGCACTTCTCCCATTGCAAGAAAGATCAATCTAGTAGGCCAAACCAAACTGATAATTCGAAGAGAATTGCAAAGATAACCAATCATACATAAAATAATTCAGAGAAGATTCAAATATTGTTGATAGATAAACTTGATCATAAACCCACAATTCATCGGTCTCAACAAACACACCGCAAAAGAAGATTACATCGAATAGATCTCCACAAGAGAGGGGGAGAACATTGTATTGAGATCCAAAAAGAGAGAAGAATCCATCTAGCTAATAACTATGGACCCGAAGGTCTGAGGTAAACTACTCACACATCATCGAATAGGCTATGGTGTTGATGTAGAAGCCCTCCGTGATCGACGCCCCCTCTGGCGGAGCTCCGAAAAAGGCCCCAAGATGGGATCTCACGGGTACGGAAGGTTGCGGCGGTGGAATTAGGTTTTTGGCTCTGTATCAGGTAGTTTGGGTGTACGTAGGTATATATAGGAGGAAGAAGTACGTCGGTGGAGCACCGTGGGGCCCACGAGGGTGGAGGGCACGCCGGGGGGGGGGGGGGGGTAGGCGCGACCCCCTACCTCGTGCCTTCCTAGTTGATGTCTTGAGGTAGGGTCCAAGTCCTTTGGATCACGTTTGCTCCGAAAATCACGTTCCCAAAGGTTTCATTCCGTTTGGACTCCGTTTGATATTCTTTTTCTGCGGAACTCTGAAATAGGCAAAAAAACAACAATTCTGGGGTGGGCCTCCGGTTAATAGGTTAGTCCCAAAAATAATATAAAAGTGTATAATAAAGCCAATAATGTCCAAAACAGAATATAATATAGCATGGAACAATAAAAAATTATAGATACGTTGGAGACGTATCAAGCATCCCCAAGCTTAATTCCTGCTCGTCCTCGAGTAGGTAAATGATAAAAATAGAATTTTTGATGTGGAATTCTAGTTGGCATAATTTCAATGTAATTCTCTTAATTTTGGTATGAATATTTAGATCTGAAAGATTCAAGACAAAAGTTTAACATTGACATAAAAATAATAATACTTCAAGCATACTAACTAAGCAATTATGTCTTCTCAAAATAACATGGCTAAAGAAAGTTATCCCTACAAAATCATATAGTCTGGCTATGCTCTATCTTCACCACACAAAGTATCTTCATAGTCCAAGAGTCCGGCCAAAGGTCATAGTCCGGCTATCCGGACACCCCCTAATCCAGGACTCCTCAGTAGCCCCCGAACTAGGCTTCAATGACGATGAGTCCGGCGTGCAGATTGTCTTCGGCATTGCAAGGCGGGTTCTCCTACAAATTCCGAATACCTGTTAAATAGTGTCCGGCTTCTCGTGAATGCTGCGCTCCTCAGCTTCCACGCCCAATAATGGCCACCTTCCATGTGTCAAGCGAATGTGAAGAGCCAGGGTGTTTTTACATTTACCCCCTAGCTATGTAAATGAGCTGCCTATTAAAGAGACGAGGATTCAGATCCAAATCACACCATCCTCCCTTAGCGAGCATTCATCGGAGCGCACCCAACAGAGATCCATTCCATCATGGCCGGTCGACGCAGCTCCTCCTCTCGCTCCCCCAGCCCCAAGCCCGGAGATTGGGAGAGATGTTCCGTCCCGCACAGCCGACTAGTGACGCTTCAGACCCAGGGATTCCTCCCCCCAGCATACATGGTCCCGGTTCGAGCCGGGCTCGCCACCTATAATGGCGGAGAGCAAGCGGAGATCCTTCCCAATCCCTCCAAGGGAGAGCGGTATGCCTTGTCCCTTATTTGATAAGAGGACTCGGATTTCCAATTCATCCGTTTCTCCGGGGGCTCCTGGATTTCTACGGCCTCCAGTTGCACAGCCTTACGCCTGCCTCCATATTGCATATCGCGGGCTTCGTAGCCCTTTGCGAGCTATTTTTGGGCTGCGAGGCTCATTTTGCGCTGTGGAAGAAGCTGTTTTGCCTTGTGCCCCGTTCTCAGAGGGGGTCAATATATCAAGTGGGCGGAGCCGAAGTATGGCGCATCGCCGGGACCGGATATCTATCCGGAACACCAAAGAAGACATCTGAAGACTGGCCTTCAGAATTGTTTTATATAGAAGACGTCCCCCTCCCAGATCCTATTCGGATCAGCCTTCCTGAGTTCAATAATGCTCCTTTGAAGAAGCGCCTGAGCTGGCGTCCATGGAGCCCCCAGGAGGAAGATGACAGGGACGTTCTTTACCTGATGAGCCGGATAAGGTTATTAGCTCAATCCGGATTGACCATGATCGAGGTCTTGGCCATATGCATTATGCGGGGGGTGCAGCCGCTTCAATATAGAGGCCACCCCATGTGGGATTTCAATGGGGAGGACGACTCCACCCGCTGCGGCCGCAAGGGGCCGGACTCGGTCGCTGCTCTAGTAAAGATCTTGTCCGAGTTGTACAAGGGAGAAGAGGAGGAATTCCTCCGCGTCAATCCACAGGGTGGATTTTCTATGTACAACCCTCCGAGCTGGGTAAGTTGACACTTTTTCTTGCCCATCCATTCCATATTCCCACAGTTAAGTATTATATCTTGCGATTTCAACGCAGGAACTGCGTAAGGCCGTACGGGAGATAAACAGCCCGCCTCCACAGCCCGAGGATCCGGAGCGGTCCCTCGACCCGGCCTCCCAAGAGGATCCGGACATATCTGTGCAGCTAATCGATAGGGTATTTTACCAATTAAGCGATGACAATGCTGTTGACACACGAACACGTCACGTGTACCCTCGACGCCGGGGGTGATGCACTGCAGCTCACGTCGAAGGAGACCTGGCCGACAGCGCGATACGCAAGACAGTCGACGGGCGCTTTTGCAGACCCGAAAACCCCATACCCCCGGGAGGGACCCCGTCAGGGAGTGCAGCGGCTATGGCCTGCCCTAGGTCGATTCGCTCGCCCCTAGAGCCTCAGAATTCGCAGCTCTCAAACATGAAGAACAGCGAAGAACGAGATAGAAAAACGGTGGAGAGATAAAACGTATATGAAAAAGTAGTATATTGATTTGTTCGATTGTGTGTTGTTCAATCGGCCGTCACCCCCAACATATATAAGAGGCGGCTGGACTTCCCGTACAAGAAAAGGATTTATCTAGGCTTTCCTTACAACAAAATTACATCAATTCACGTCCTAGAATCCTAGTTCTGGTCCCACTCGGATTCAGCCCGAATCTGGTCCAATCTTCTATCTTGCTCCTTGCGTGGGCTGTGGAATCTGCATATGACTTCCGATGGAGACGGTTCAAATATCAATTATGTGTGCTTCGACGAGGCCAACAATCCGTATGTTGATCACTTTTCCAAATAAGGCCATCTTGAATACTCCACGGGGTCATCTCTAATTTCGAGTCGGACTCGTTCATGTAGCTGACTGGACCGTCCGACTTTTGCAGCGTCTCTGCAGGTCGTATACTACGTCGGATGATGATGACTCCAAAAGCAAAGTTGACCGTTTCGACGTTACGAACAACTCCTGTGTTGAACACTTCTTCATCCGAAGCCATCTAGATAAGTATTTGAGCCCATCTTCAGCATCTGGTCAGATTGGCCTCGACAGTTTCTACTGTTCACGGCAGCAAGCTTTCCCGGCAAGGTTACTGTTCACGGCGGCAAGCTTTCCCCGGGAGGTTACTGTTCACGGCGACAAGCTCTCCCCCAGCAGGTTACTGTTCACGGCGGCAAGCTTTCCCCGGCAAGGTTACTATTCACGGCGGCAAGCTTTCCCCGGCAAGGTTACTGTTCACGGCGGCAAGCTTTCCCCGGCAAGGTTACTGTTCACGGCGGCAAGCTTTCCCCGGCAAGGTTTTTGAGGCAGTAAACGACCTCAGATGAAAATGTGTCCAAAAGCAGTTGACCGTTTTGACGAGACGAAAAACTTTCGTGTTGAACGTTTTCCGATTTGAGGCCATCTTCTGGGCCAAAACACTCACGCATTACATCAGACACTTGCCAAGACATGTCTAGTCTTCCGCGTCATATTTCGCCTCTTGACAGGGCTGCGTCCAGATAGCTCTAACTTTTGCATACGAACTCGGATTGAGATGATTTTTATATCAAAATCGACCGATTCGACGAGACGAAGACAATTCATGTAGAGCATTCCTTCATCCGAGATTGTCCTGGAGGCGTACTTGACCAAAAAGCACTCAGAACACCTACATGACAATCTGAGTGTAGTTTTGGTCTTTGATATGATGCCGAATGATTATGGTCCAAACATCAAAGTTATTCCACTCGGCAATGTGAAATTTCTCATTTAGAATATTTTGTCATTTGAGGCCATCTCCATTGCATTCTGCATTGTGCCAAAATCAGGTGTCAACACAGGCCCCCCTGTTTTTCGGCAAAGCTTGCATGCCGAAAAATAATTTGCACCATGTTTGTTCTAAGGACGATGTCAACACTCCATCGGCCATCTATTCTTCTCAGGGCGATAATTATGTATCGGCCATGTTTGTGCTAAGGGCGATAATCGTATATCGGCCATTTCCTACTTAGGCTTCCTGCCACACACTCGGGTGGTACTTCTTCAAATATTTGCCATTGAGAGCTCGAGGTAAAAATGCCCCTTGTATTGATTCCACCAAATATGAATTTCCGGGAACAACTCTTGTAATCCTAAAAGGACCTTCCCAACTTGGAGACCACTTCCCGAATTTTCTATCTCTTGAACCAATCGGTAGAATCACTTTCCAGACGAGATCACCAACTTGAAAATTCTTCAACTTGACTTTCTTATTGTAAGCCCTTGCCACCCTCAACTTATCTCTCTCTATGGCATTCAAAGCAACCAAACGTTTATCAGCAACCTCATCAATGTTGTCCATCATCAAGTTATAGAAGTCTATTGCCGATAAATCATTTTGTTTGGCTATTCTCAAAGCATTCAAATTTACTTCCACTGGTAAAACAGCCTCCTGACCATATACTAGCTCATATGGAGTCACTTTCGTAGCACCATGCCTTGAGATTCTATGTGCCCATAATGCCTCAGACAACAAGTCATGCCATCTCCTTGGATTATCCTCAATCTTCTTCTTAATGAGCTTGATTTAAATTTTATTGCTAGACTCAGCTTGTCCATTAGCTTGGGCATAATATGGGGAGGAATTGAGCAACTTTATGTTATAAGATTCGGCAAACTCTCTGACTTGGTGTGACATAAAAGATGAACCTTGATCTGTAGTTAACGTTTGAGGAATACCGAATCTATGAATAATGTGCTCGGTTATGAATTTAATTACCTCCGTATGCGTCATGTTCTTGAGAGGTACTGCTTCAGACCACTTAGTGAAATAATCAGTTGCCACCAATACGAACCGATGCCCCTTTGAAGAAGACGGATGGATTTGCCCAATAAAGTCTAAACCCCATCCTCTGAAAGGCCACGGCTTGATAATAGGATGCAACATTGCAGCGGGAGCCAATTGAATATCACCAAATTTTTGACAAGCTTCGCACCCTTTATAATATCTAAAGCAATCATTAATCATGGTCGGCCAATAAAACCCATCACGTCGTAATAACCATTTCATCTTGGGAGCCGACTGGTGGGTACCACAAATGCCTTCATGTACCTCTCCCATAGCAACTCTTGCTTGGTCCTCATCCAAGCACTTAAAAGAACATCATCAACTGTTCGGCGATAAAGATCATCATCCCTCATAGTATATTTAAAAGCCATACGCCGAACAGCCCTGTCCACCCTTTCACTCGGATTACGCAAGTAAGCAACAATGGGCTTCCTCCAGTCGGAATTGTCACCTGCACTAGATTTTTTGTTAATGACCGAATCAGTGGGTTCTGGTTCGGCCTCTTCTATACTGGTAAGACAAGCCATCGGATTTTGAGAAATATGAAACATGCCATGATCAACATGGTATCCAGATGCTTGTTGTGCCAACTCATTTGCTTTCCAGTTGTCATGTCTAGATATATGTGCAATGCTAAAACAATCCAAAGTAGAGATTATATCTAGACATTTATCAAGATAAACATTAAGTGATTCGTCCTAACACTGAAAGACTTTGGATATTTGCTGTACCACTAGTAACGAATCACCATAAGCCTCAATATGTGTAACACCTATAGCAAGTAACATCTCTAGGCCGAATAACAATGCTTCATATTCGGCTTGATTGTTTGTGCAGAAATATTCTAAGCGGCATGAGGCTTCAAAAACAGCACCATGAGGAGATATATAAACATACCAACACCTTGGCCATTGCTACAAACTGACCCATCAAAGTATAATCTCCATGGTACTAATGAAATAAGGTTCATATCAACATCATGCTTGTCATTAATCCGATGTTCAACAATGAAATTAGCAACAATTTGGCCTTTCATGGACTTTAGAGATTCATAAGCCAAATCATATTCAATCAAGGCATAAGCCCACTTGCCAATTCTACCACTAAGAATTGGCCTATGCAACATGTATTTAATGACATCGGTTTGACAAGCTACTACACAAGCACTCGGCACTAAATAATGTCTCAGTTTTGTGCAAGCATAATATAAGCATAGACATAATTTCTCAACAAACGTATACCTTGTCTCTGCGTCCAATAAGCGGCGGCTCAAATAAGTGATGGCATGCTCTTTTCCTTCGGTCTCTTGAGTTAGAACAGCACCAATAACTTCTTCCTCTGCTGCAATGTAAAGTCTGAAGGGTTCCCTATGCTTGGGTGCTCTCATCACCGGAGGAGTGCACAAATAATTCTTGATCATATCAAATGCTTCTTGCTGTTTTGCCCCCCAAGTGAAATCAGCATCATCCTTTAACCGAAGGATAGGAGTAAATGCATCAACTTTCCCTGATAGATTAGCTATGAACCTTCTCAAATAATTGACCTTGCCAAGGAACTTTTGTGTATCTCTCTTGCTTGTTGGAGCCTCCACTTTCTGTATAGCCTCTATCTTTTTGGGATCAATCTCTATGCCATCTTCATGAATAATGAAACCCAAAAACTTGCCAGCTGACACGCCAAAAGCACGCTTCAAAGGATTCATCTTCAGTCCATACTTTTTCATTCTTTCAAAAGCTAAACACAAATCGGCCAAGTGAGATTCAAAAGCATCCGATTTGACAACAATATCATCAATATAAACTTCAAGTATGATACCGAGTAAATCATGGAAAATCAAATTCATAGCCCTTTGATATGTGGCTCCAGCATTTTTTAATCCGAATGTCATCACTGTCCACTCGAATAAACCAACGAAACCAGGGCATCGAAAAGCAGTCTTGTACATGTCCTCTTCGGCCATAAAAATTTGATTGTATCCGGCATTACCATCTAGAAAGCTAATAACCTTATGCCCAGAAGCATCATTAATAAGCATATCGGCTATTGGCATAGGATACTCATCTTTGGGTGTAGCCCTATTCAAATCTCTGAAATCAATGCACACCCTCAACTTGCCGGATCCTTTCTTCTCCACTGGGACAATGTTAGAAATCCTCTCGGCGTACCTGCAAGGTCGAATGAAATTAGCTTCAAGCAGTCGACCGATCTCTTCCTTGATCCGGTCATATGTTTTCGGATTAAATTTTCTGGCCTACTATTTATAAGGTCTAAAACCGGCCTTTATAGGCAACTGATGCTCCACTAGCTCTCGGCTTAACCCTGGCATCTCATGATATTCCCATGCAAAGCAACAAACATATTCTTTCAATAGCTCGATTAACTTAGCTTTACAATCGGCTTTCAAGTTTTTGTTTATAAATGTCGGTCGAGTGACTGAACCATCTCCAATATCTACCTCTTCTAATGGATCGGCCGACGTAAAACCTTGTCCAAGTTTATCCATGTCATCCAACTCCTCTATAGACTCATACATATCGTTCTCGCTGGACCGATATTTCACAAGACGTTTTTGTAACCACTCAGAGCTAGAATCCATTTAAACATATCATACCTTGGAGCCGATTGCATCCAGTCGGCTTTAAAGAGACGGGCACAAAACCATTCTTGGTTGCGCTGAGAAAATCAAACTCTGATAAGTCACGTCCCGTCAAGCAAGTAGCATTGGGATGTTGCCAATCCACCGATGCATCGGCCAAAGCAACACAGGCCGAGTTATCCGCATGAATGACTTCCACTTCATCATCAACCCACTGAATCAAAAACTGGTGCATAGTGGATGGCACGCACTGGTTTGCATGAACCCAATCACGGCCTAGTATGACATTGTAGTTACCTTGCACCTCAGCGACAAAGAATGCAGTAGCCAAAGTTTTGCTTCCGACTGTAAGCTCCACATACATCACACCTTTGGCTTCAGTTTTCTCTTTGCCTTCAAACCCATTAAGCACCATATTGGTCTTGATCAATTCTTCATCAGGCAAACCCAATTTCTTGAAGACCGAATAGGGCATAAGGTTTACCACAGCACCACCATCAACAAGCATCCGAGTGAGCGGCGACCCATTGATATGACCTCTGAGATATAATGGTTTCAGATGCGTTACTGGTTCTTTTGGCTTCTCGAATATCGCGTTTTTAGGGCCAAAATCCAGCTGAGCCACCTCCCCTTCCTCATCTACAGCACGAAACTCAGCAGGCAAGTAATACACCATATTGATATCCATACCTTCATGAACCGGTGTAGACTCATAGTCCAACATATCAGCCTTCTCCTCAAGTGCATCCACCGATTCAGAAATTTGTCCGAGTGAAGAGGAAGCAATAGGTAACGTAGATGATGCAATGATTGCGTCGCCCTTTTTTGGTAGTGTAGGTGCTGCTGTGATAGGCGTAGAGGCCGCTGTATCTCGTATTTGTTTGGGCCTCCACACTTGTTTTGTAGGTACCATAGGCCGAGTGTCATTGAACAACTTATCCCTTTGCTTCTCAGCCTCTTGTTCTGCCATCTCTTGGCTCCTTAACCTCTGTAATTTCCTCTTCTGTGTCTTTGTTAGCCCTGGAGGACACCACTTTGGCTGAGTGTATTTAGGATCTCTCGTTTTTACTCGGCTGGCGCTTGCTTCATGGTCATTAGCCGAGTGCTTTGGCGCAATAGAAAGTATCGGCTCAGCCGGTTTGCTATGCACAATTGGCTGCTGTATGGCAAATGTTTTGGTGCCCAAGATAAGTGAGGCGGCATCCGTTTTCTCCTTGCTTTTTCCCGACTCAACTGTTGCAACACTTGGTGACTTAACACGCCATTCTTTTCGACTTTCCAGATGCATGAAATTTCCACTCGGGCGCAGCTTTTTACTCTGATGGAATCCACTCGGATGGATGTCACTCGGATGGAATTCACTCGGATGGAATCCAGTCGGATGGAATCTACTTGGCCACATTTTTTCACTTGGATAGCTTCCACCTGGGTGCATCCTTACACTTGGATAATTTCCACTCGGTCGCATATTTTGACCAGCCGACTGATAGTCATCGATGTTGAGCCAGCCATTATATGAGTAATCAAGTCGATCCCAAACAGATTGCCTCTGCTCTTCTGAAAACTGCGCCTTTGGTCCATTCGGTTTTGTATACCGACTGAACATATCAGCTGATGGCGACCTTGGTCTTTCAGATGAGTCAGTCGATTGAAACTAGAATCGGCCGACTGGTTAGCATACTTGGACACCAACATATCAAAAGTTGGCTTGATCCGCTTGCGCTGCACTTTAGCTTCATTCTTCTTCCACTTGCCAACTTCTGGACTCTTGGGATTGACAAATTTAACACGAGTATTTTCTTGCACTTGCGGTTGCCCCCCGAGTGTAGGATTCTTGATGGTGATTTTGATCACTTCCTTGCCATCGGGTTGCTTATCAAGCACAACCTATCTCCCCAAGACTTTGTTGTCCTCCTTGTCTTTCCTGGGCTCACCGACAATGACATTAGCTTTATTAGCAGATTCGGCTACCTCCGGCCGAATGAGTAGCTTCTTCCCCTCCAAATCCATGGTATTCATTGGAAAAGGTTGTTTATCAACTTGCATTTCAGAAAAGTTCAATCGTCCGTCATTAATGGCCGATTGTATCTGTCGTCGAAAACATTGCAATCGTTAGTAGCATGAGAAAAAGAATTATGATACTTGCAATAAGCGCGCCGTTTCAGCTCTTCAAACGACGGCAAAGCATGAGTTATTCTAATAATTTTAGCTTGCAGCAAAGCATCAAATATTTTATCACACTTGGCAATGTTAAAAGTAAACTTCATCTCTTCATCACGATTCTTATGAATCGGTTTCAGATCACTGCAAGTAAATGGTTTGGCCTTAGATGGCCAAACAAATTCAGTAGAAAAAACATCACCCTCATTGTCCGAGTGATCACTATCATATTCGATCATATTCATCTTTGGACGATCGGCTTTGTATCTATGCACTTCTTTGAGGTCTTTGCTTCGGCTTTCCTGAGCCAAAGCCCTTTGTAAGACTTGGTTGATATTTAAGAACTCATAGCCTTCTAGCTTTTCTCTGATGGGAGTTCTCAAACCACTCAGCACTAGGTCTGCCAAGTCTCTCTCGTTTATCACCAAACTAAAACACCGGTTTTTTGTTTCTCTAAATCTCTTGACGTAATCGGAGACCGATTCATCAAGCTTCTGCTTAACCGATGTTAGATGTGACAACTTGAGTTCATTGTCGCCGCTATAAAAGTGATCATGAAACTTCTGCTCTAGCTGCGACCAAACCCGAATGGAACCATGGGGTAAAGAAGAAAACCATGAAAATGCGGTACCAGTTAATGATAAAGGAAATAAACGCACTTTCAATTCGTTCAATGAGCCTGCCTCACCCAATTGTGCTAAATATTGACTAACATGCTCCCATGTGGTTCTTGTGCCTTCTCCATTAAATTTAACAAAATCTGGAATTTTATATCCTGGAGGGCACTGGATGGCATCAAAGTACTCGGGGTACGGCTTTTGGTAAATCCGATTCCGAGGTAACTCAACTCCAAAATTCTCTCGAAGCATCTTAGCCATCTCCTCTCTAAGATTAGCTAGACCATCATCCATAGTGGACGATGACGCTTGTGGCAGTGGCATAGGAGGAGTAGGGATACTAGCTGTAGGTAAGAATTGTGGCATGTATGTCGACCCAAGATTTGGTAGTGGTCGAGTGATTGTAGGTGTAGGTAGGGTTTGGTTCAGCGCTGCCACCGAACCTGGCATGCTCATAATAGGTTTGATGGGTGCAGTCACAATCTGATTTGTATGGGTAGGATAATAAGCCATCGGCACAGGAGGCGCCGATGCAATAGGTAAAGCCAGATTAGGGTTTTGCACAGTAGCAGCTACACCATCACTACCACTAGATGATTGAGATGTATTCTTCTGAGCATTAGTATTTTCTATGAAAGTTTGATAGACTAGATTGTTACCATCAGCAATATGACTTTCAATCTCAGCCCACTGCTCAGGAGAAAAGGCAGTACTTACAGAGGGTTTAACCTGTTCAGTTTGAGGAGGAGGGAACTTGATTTCTTCAATCGGAGTGACGTTGCCTTGGCGATCTTTCTTGAATTTTGCAAGGAACTCCTGCAGGTCCTTCTCTTCGCGCGCCTTCTTGTACTCCTCATAGACTTGGCGATGATCGGCCGATATCTCATCAAGACTGGGCTTAATGATGTTATCGGCGTCTACCTCAGATGGCTTGGGAAGATCGGACATGGTGGATGATGATGATTGATCTTCGTCCCCAGCGGAGTCGCCAAAAAGGTGTGTTGACACACGAACACGTCACGTGTACCCTCGACGCCGGGGGTGATGCACCGCAGCTCACGTCGAAGGAGACCCGGCCGACAGCGCGATACGCAAGATAGTCGACGGGCGCTTTTGCAGACCCGAAAACCCCACACCCTCGGGAGGGACCCCGTCAGGGAGTGCAGCGGCTATGGGCTGCCCTAGGTCGATTCGCTCGCCCCTAGAGCCTCAAAATTCGCAGCTCTCAAACACGAAGAACAGCGAAGAACGAGATAGAAAAACGGTGGAGAGATAAAACGTATATGAAAAAGTAGTATATTGATTTGTTCGATTGTGTGTTGTTCAATCGGCCGTCACCCCCAACATATATAAGAGGTGGCTGGACTTCCCGTACAAGCAAAGGATTTATCTAGGCTTTCCTTACAAGAAAATTACATCAATTCACGTCCTAGAATCCTAGTTCTGGTCCCACTCGGATTCAGCCCGAATCTGGTCCAATCTTCTGTCTTGCTCCTTGCGTGGGCTGTGGAATCTGCATATGACTTCCGATGGAGACGGTTCAAATATCAATTATGTGTGCTTCGATGAGGCCAACAATCCGTACGTTGATCACTTTTCCAAATAAGGCCATCTTGAATACTCCACGGGGTCATCTCTAATTTCGAGTCGGACTCGTTCATGTAGCTGACTGGACCGTCCGACTTTTGCAGCGTCTCTGCAGGTCGTATACTACGTCGGATGATGATGACTCCAAAAGCAAAGTTGACCGTTTCGACGTTACGAACAACTCCTGTGTTGAACACTTCTTCATCCGAAGCCATCTAGATAAGTATTTGAGCCCATCTTCAGCATCTGGTCGGATTGGCCTCTACAGTTTCTACTGTTCATGGCAGCAAGCTTTCCCGGCAAGGTTACTGTTCACGGCGGCAAGCTTTCCCCGGCAGGTTACTGTTCACGGCGGCAAGCTCTCCCCGGCAGGTTACTGTTCACGGCGGCAAGCTTTCCCCGGCAAGGTTACTGTTCACGGCGGCAAGCTTTCCCCGGCAAGGTTACTGTTCACGGCGGCAAGTTTTCCCCGGCAAGGTTACTGTTCACGGCGGCAAGCTTTCCCCGGCAAGGTTACTGTTCACGGCGGCAAGCTTTCCCCGGCAAGGTTTTTGAGGCAGTAAACGACCTCAGATGAAAATGTGTCCAAAAGCAGTTGAGCGTTTTGACGAGACGAAAAACTTTCGTGTTGAACGTTTTCCGATTCGAGGCCATCTTCTGGGCCAAAACACTCACGCATTACATCAGACACTTGCCAAGACATGTCTAGTCTTCCGCGTCATATTTCGCCTCTTGACAAGCTCTAACTTTTGCATACGAACTCGGATTGAGATGATTTTTATATCAAAATCAACCGATTCGACGAGACGAAGACAATTCATGTAGAGCATTCCTTCATCCGAGATTTTCCTGGAGGCGTACTTGACCAAAAAGCACTCAGAACACCTACATGACAATCTGAGTGTAGTTTTGGTCTTTGATATGATGCCGAATGATTATGGTCCAAACATCAAAGTTATTCCACTCGGCAATGTGAAATTTCTCATTTAGAATATTTTGTCATTTGAGGCCATCTCCATTGCATTCTGCATTGTGCCAAAATCAGGTGTCAACAAATGCCTTGGTGGCCATTACGGCCGATTACCCTAGGCTGCTTCCAGCCTCACAGGTAACTGAGACCGAGGTCCCAGCACCTTCGAAAGAATCTGTCCTTGCGTATTTTTGTTTACCATATTATATACCAACGGTGTTTAGCAGGGGAGGCCCTTGGGACGTCACGCCGAGCCCGCGGCGACTATCCAACAAGGGGCTGCGAGGCCAGGCAGGCTGAAAAGAAATGCAGTCCGGACTGAGACACCGGCGCAGTGGTATGGCGCGCCGCCTTACTCCATGATATCATTCTTAGAGGCATACTAATGCCCGTGCTTTCTTTAGGAAAAATAACGCTCGCCGGACTATATCCGGAGAGGTCGCCAATCACGCCTCCACCAATCAGGCTCCAAGGCCGGATCCGGAAGCGGAAGCGAATACGAGGCACACGTCGGATGCTCCTCCTACAGAGGATGCGGACAGACTGTCCGCCACAAATTCCGAGGTGGAGAGTGCCATGAACCACAGGCGTCGCCGGGCCATTCTCCGTGACGCTTGTTTCTCCCAAGAGGCATTTGATGCCTTCAACTCGGGGGACGCGTACCTCCGTGCTGCTCAAAATGGTCTAGCCAGAGCCACGGATCAGTATGTAAAGGACATACGGGTGAGAAAATTTGGTGATTATATATATCAGTAGCCCCTGAGACTTGAAATAGTGAGAATAACTAATTTAAGGATCATTTGTTATGCAGGTTCTTACAGAAAAGAATACCCAACTGTCCCATGAGCTGGAAGAGTGCAAAGCCCATCTTCAGGCCGCACTAGCCGCAGAAGAGAAGTCCAAGAAGACCCCCTCTGGTAAGACATATTGAAAATGATAGATACCATATAGAGTGCGGCATATGTGCAAATATAACAATGAAATTGTAGATGGCGCCGGAGGAAATCCGGATGAGCAACAACTTCGACGCCAGCTAGAGGCTGGCGAGAGTGTGCTTACCAAGGTTAGGCAAGAGAAGAATAATCTCCAGGATGCCAACACCCAGCTGAGCGTGGAACTAAGGGATGTTCGTGCTCAACTGTCGGACTCCGTGAAGGAGAATCAGCGGCTTCTACGTGGCATTTTCAGTAAGTGCTTGAACGAACTTTAAAAAAGAGTCTGGCGAAGAAGTCGACTAACAGAGTTATGTCTGTAGGTATGCTAACAGGTCGTCCTGCGAAGGAAATGCCCGGTTCTACGGGTGACCTTCTTCCCGAGCTTCCCAACTGCACGAACGAGTTCGGTAGGTGATGCAAGGCGTCGCCCAAGCCTTGTGGCCATCCGTCTCCGTGCCCGGAGGCCTTGGAGAGCTTGCGGAGAAGCTGAAGGGAGCGCGGCTGCGCATCCGAGTATGGAAGATATCGGCCTGCCGTCAAGGTGCCAGGGAAGCCTGGGCCATGGTGAAGACGCTGTATACCAAGGCTGATCCAAACCACATGGCCGAGGTCGGACCTGTGGGGCCCGATGGGAAAGAGATCCCTGTTAGTCTGATGTACGGGCAGGTAGAATTGGCCGCAAAGTATTCCCAATAGGATTGTAAGTTAGACAGCCTGTTGGATGGTATAAAGGAAGAATTTAGTCAGTCATAGTGACTATGTAATTGAAGTGACATTTGTAATGCCTTCTAGCCGGATTGTAGATCATTTGTCATGGCAGACCTTTTCGCTTCGACCTCTGGACCCGATAGTCCGAAGTGAATCCAAATACCCTCTCGGTTATGAAAAACCGGGGCATGCGTGGAAACCAGGCGTAGGGGTCATTAGTGCTTGAACAGACAAGTGCCTAACTAGTTATGTTATATTACATGGTTAGTAAGAAACATCTTCCAGGGAGAATACTTCCGTTAGGGGTTCCTTTCCCTGGGTATGCATGCCCTAAAGTGCATGTCCGGGCTGCCAAAAGAATCGCAGAAAAAGAACATCTGGGGGCATATATAAAAAATAGGTAAAAAAATTGTCTTTTGTTCACCGACCGAATATTCTCTTAAGAATGCTAGCTTTCGGCTTCACCCAGTCTGAGGTACACATCCGGCTGACCCGGCAGTAACAATTGCAGAGGTGCTCCCCTTATGCCCTAGCCTAATTAACGGGAACGTAGGGCATAAATACAAGAGTCGGGCAACCCAGCTTGGCTAAAACATAAGTCATATCAATGCATATAATGGTGAATAAAAGGTACATGTGGAAGGATAACACATGTTTGGGCATGAAGCCCGTATAAATAAGCTTCTGTTAAAGAAGCCCCCAGGTATAATGAGCGCGGATAGCCCGTCAGTTGTGTGCAAACAAGGCACAAATTGGCCCTTTAAATGCTGTGAGAGAAAAGAAGGGGAGAAGGAGAGAAATATAAGACGGATAGTGTATAAAAAATGGACAGAGGAAGGAGACGAACACAGAGTCCGGCGCTAGGCATAGAATCTTCAAAGTCTGGTTGTGTTCCATGGGTTCGGCTCGAGTCAATTATCTGATGCATCCCGCAGACGGTACGCTCCACCAGTCAGGACTCGGTCAATAATGAAGGGACCCTCCCATTTGGGCTTGAGTTTGTCCCTTTTCTTTTCCGGCAGGCGTAGAACTAATTCACCAACATTATAAGTTTTGGCCCATACTTCTCTGCTTTGGTATCTTCGAGCCTGCTGTTGATAGAATGCGGAACGGGCTTTTGCCACGTCACGCTCCTCCTCCAAAGCGTCCAAATTGTCCTGCCGATCGAGCTCGGCTTCTCTTTCTTCATACATGCGCACTCGAGGTGAGTCATGAATTATGTCGCAGGGCAGAACAGCCTCTGCGCCGTATACCATAAAGAATGGTGTGTGTCCGATGGTGCGATTCGGCGTGGTCCGCAGCCCCAGAGTACGGAGTCGAGCTCCTCTACCCAGTGCGTGTCAGATTCCTTTAGGGACCGCACTAATCTGGGTTTGATGCCGCTCATGATAAGACCATTTGCTCGTTCGACTTGACCGTTAGTTTTTGGGTGATAGACGGAAGCATAATCGAGCTTGATGCCCATGTTTTTGCACCACAGTTTTACCTCTTCGGCCGTGAAGTTCGTGCCATTATCAGTGATGATGCTGTGGGGGACGCCATAACGGTGTACGACCCCGGATATGAAGTCTATCACCGGTCCGGATTCGGCCATCTAAACAGGCTTGGCCTCTATCCATTTGGTGAACTTATCCACCATGACCAGCAAGTATTTTTTCTTGTGGGTTCCTCCTTTAAGGGGTCCTACCATGTCAAGCCCCCAGACCGCGAAGGGCCAAGTTATGAGGATTGTGTGGAGGGCGGTGCGCGGCATATGGCTTTGATTTGCAAAAATCTGACAACCCATGCAGCGTTGGACCAGGTCCAGTGCGTCTGCCTGGGCCGTAGGCCAGTAAAAACCAGTACGGAAAGCCTTGCTTACAAGGGCCCGGGCTGCGGCGTGGTGGCAGCCGAGTCCGGCATGAATTTCTGCCAGGAGCTTCCGCCCTTCCTCTTCGGATGTGCACCTTTGAAGGACTCCGGTTGTGCTTTTCTTATAAAGTTCTCCCTCATGGACCCTGTAGGTTTTAGATCGCCGCACTATGCAGCGTGCCTCGTTTTGGTCCTCGGGGAGTTCCAGCCTAGTTAAGTAGGCCAGGAATGGTTCTGTCCACGGGGCAATGACGGTCATTATGACGTGGGCTGAGGATGTTACTTCGGTGGTAGAGCCTCCGATTATGTCAGAGTGTTCGGTATCGGGCATTGCGGTTGGGTCCGGTATGTTATTGCCAGTGTCCCCTTCCCATACCACGAATGGCTTGAAAAGCCTTTCCAAAAAGATGTTGGGCGGGACCGCCTCACGTTTTGTGCCGATGCGTGCAAGGACGTTGGCCGCCTGATTGTTTTCGCGGGCTATATGGTGAAATTCGAGCCCCTCGAACCGAGCTGACATTTTTAGGACGGCGTTGCGATAAGCCGCCATTTTCGGATCCTTGGCATCGAAGTCTCCATTTATTTGGGATATTGCGAGGTTCGAATCCCCCCGCACCTCTAGGCGTTGAATGCCCATGGATACTGCCATCCGGAGACCATGTAGAAGGGCCTCATATTCGGCTGCGTTGCTGGAGTCCGTATACATTATCTGGAGTACGTATTGAACTATATCTCCGGTTGGGAACGTCAAGACAACGCCAGCCCCCAGACCAGCCAACATTTTGGAGCCGTCGAAGTGCATGATCCAGTTGGAATATGCACCGTACTCTTTAGGGAGTTCGGCTTCAGTCCA
The DNA here is from genome assembly GCF_056163025.1 of Triticum urartu. NCBI lineage: Eukaryota > Viridiplantae > Streptophyta > Magnoliopsida > Poales > Poaceae > Triticum > Triticum urartu. The sequence goes on from NC_141879.1 coordinate 1,273,148, forward strand.
TTCAGCGATGAAGTCAGACAATACTTGCGACTTAATGGCTCACCACGGCTTGTAAGTTATGTCGAACGGGAGGAGCTCAATGGCCCATTTGGCAATCCGGCCCGTTGCGTCGCGGTTGTTTATGATATCATTAAGTGGCACTTCCGAGGCTACTATTATTGAACACTCTTGAAAGTAGTGTCGTAGCTTCCGAGATGCCATGAATACCGCGTATGCTATCTTTTGATAATGCCGGTACTGTGACTTGCATGGAGTAAGGACAGTGGATACATAGTAGACCGGCTTTTGAAGGGGGAATTTATGTCCGTCCTTTTCTCGTTCTACGACGAGCACTGCACTCACAACTTGATGAGTTGCCGCAATGTATAATAGCATTGGTTCGCCAATGTTTGGCGCGGCCAGGACTGGGTTGGTTGCCAATATGGCTTTTATTTCTTCCAGTCCGGCTGTGGCGGCATCCGTCCACTCGAAGTGTTCGGTGCGCCGAAGGAGGCGATAAAGGGGTAATGCGTTTTCTCCCAGGCGGGAAATAAAGCGGCTTAGAGCCGCCATGCATCCAGTTAATTTTTGTATTTGCTTAAGGTCCGTTGGGATATCCAATTGTGACAGAGCTCGGATCTTGGCCGGATTTGCTTCAATTCCTCTGCCGGATACAATGAAGCCCAGGAGCTTTCCGGCTGGTACGCCGAAAACGCATTTTTCCGGGTTGAGCTTGATGTCATATATTCGGAGGTTATCGAACGTGAGCTTCAAGTTGTCTACTAGAGATTTGACATGCTTGGTTTTGATGACCATGTCATCTACGTATGCCTCCACTGTTTTGCCGATCTAGTTTGCCAGACATGTTTGAATCATTCGCTGTTATGTTGCGCCAGCGTTTTTGAGCCCAAAGGGCATTGTGTTGAAGCAGAAGGGGCCGTATGGTGTGATAAATGCTGTTGCGGCTTGGTCGGACTCTTCCATCTTAATTTGGTGGTAGCCGGAGTATGCGTCAAGGAAACACAATGAATCGTGTCCTGCTGTCGCATCGATAATTTGATCAATGCGGGGGAGGGGGAAGGGATCCTTTGGGCAAGCCTTATTGAGGTCCTTAAAATCGACGCACAGGCGCCAGGATTTGTCCTTCTTTGGTACCATCACCAGGTTTGCTAGCCAGTCCGGACGTTTTATTTCTCTAATGAATCCGGCCTCCAATAACTTGGCTAGTTCCTCTCCCATGGCTTGTCTCTTAGGTTCATAGAAACGCCGAAGAGCCTGCTTGACTGGCTTGACTGGCTTGAATCCTTTTAGAATATTTAGGCTGTGCTCGGCCAGCCTGCGTGGGATTCCTGGCATGTCTGAAGGGTGCCAGGCAAAAATGTCCCAGTTCTCGCGTAAGAACTCTCGTAGTGCGGCGTCTATGTCAGGGTTTAATTGTGCCCCGATGGAAGCTGTTTTTGTAGGGTCCGTTGGATGGACTTGGAATTTGACTATTTCATCCGCCGGTTTAAAGGAGGTGGACTTGGATCTTTTATCGAGTATCACATCGTCCCTGTTCACCGTGGAGCGCAGCGCAGTCATTTCCTCGGCCGCTAGGGCTTAGGATAGTGCCTCGAGGGCCAGTGCAGCTGTCTTATTTTCGGCGCGGAGTGCTATGTCCGGATCGCTAGCAAGAGTGATGATTCTGTTGGGCCCAGGCATTTTGAGCTTCATGTACCCGTAATGGGGTATGGCTTGGAAGATTGTAAACGCCTCCCGCCCTAACAGGGCGTGGTATCCGCGACTGAACGGGGCCACTTGGAACGTAAACTCTTCGGACCTGTAATTATCCGGCGTGCCGAACACCACATCTAGTGTGATTTTTCCTGTATAGCGCGCTTCTCGATTGGGGATTATTCCTCTAAAGGTTGTGCTGCTTCGCTCAATGCGGTTCCAGTCTATTTCCATTTTCTGAAGGGTTTCCTCATAAATGAGGTTTAATCCGCTACCGCCGTCCATGAGTACCTTGGTTAGTCGAAAGTCGTCCGCTATTGGACTGAGGACCAATGCGGCTGGTGCTCGGGCTGTTCGGAATTTAGGTTCGTCACTGGCATTAAAAGTAATAGCCATGTCACTCCATGGGTTTATTGTTGCCACGTGGTAGACTTCGGCAAGGCTGCGGAGTGTTCGCTTTCGCATATTATTTGATGCGAAGGTCTCGAAGACTGTTAATACCGTACTGGTATCCCTGGGATAGTGCTCTGTGGCTTCTGGAATTAGAAGATCTTCGCCACTTTTGGCTACCTGCCGGAGTATCCAACATGCTCTAAGGCTATGAGTTGGTGTGGCGCCCTCTGTACTGTGAATTTTAGAGGGTCCATTGAGCCATCCCTCCAGTACGGTTCCATGCCCTGTAGAGGGTTTTTGCTTTTTGGTATTTAACCCGGGTGTCTGGCGATAATTCACCCTTTTATTTCAGACTGGGTTCGTATTTAGGGCCGGATTATCCCAAAATTTTATTTCGGTTTTCCAGGCACTTTCCATCGCACAGTACTTTCACACTATGGTCGCTAAGTCAGCAAAGTGTGTGATTTCATGGCGACTTATGGGGTTGAGGATTCCCTTGTCCGTGCAATTATTGCAGAAGAATGAGATTGCGTCTTTCTCGCGGCAGTCCTTGATCCTGCTCATTACCAGGAGGAATCTAGCCCAATAATGGTGTACTGTTTCTCTGGGCTCTTGCCTGATTTGGGAAAGATCGCTTATGCTTGGGTGGGTGGGTGTAATTGAATCCAAAACCTCGCCCAATCTGAGACTCAAGGGCCAAGGAGTTTCCAATCTCGGAAATTCAGGTTCTTGGGTGTTGTCCAATGAATCTGGCCCGCTGCCTGACTCTAGGTTCAGGGCTTGAGTGACGTCCTCCCGAGCACGGGTATCCGGCTTGGAGGGCTCGGGAATCCGGACATAGCTAGTCCTCAAGATAGAGGAAGGGTCGCCGCATTGTTCCTCCACCACCGCAACGTGATGGGTGACCTGGGGAGAGTTAATCTCTCTTAGATCGGGTTTAGGCCCAATCTAATCGTAGTCTGTAGCGACTCCAAGGGCGGCGATGCGATCCAAGAGCTCGTTTAAGGAAGAGAGCTCCATTGGATCTAACTGCTCGGCGAATTCTGAGTTGACATGGAGATTGCTTTTCATGACCCGAGAAGTCATCGTCGGCGCAGCGGCCGAACAGGCGGTCATAAGAAAACCACCTAGCCGGAGAGTTTGGCCGACAGCCAAAGCTCCCTCTGCAATAGTGTCGTCTTTAAAGACGGGACGAGGCATCCTTCCTGGTGGCGATGACACAGTGGAACTCTCAATGAAAGCACCAATGTCGGTGTCAAAACCGGCGGATCTCGGGTAGGGGGTCTCGAACTGTGCGTCTAGGTGGATGGTAACAGGAGACAAGGGACATGATGTTTTTACCCAGGTTCGGGCCCTCTCGACGGAGGTAAAACCCTAATCCTGCTTGATTAATATTGATGATATGGGTAGTACAAGAGTAGATCGACCACGAGATCAGAGAGGCTAAACCCTAGAAGCTAGCCTATGGTATGATTGTTGTTCTTGTGTCCCACGGACTAAACCCTCCGGTCTATATAGACACCGGAGGGGGCTAGGGTTACATAGAGTCGGTTACAATGGGAGGAGATATACATATCCGTATTGCCAACCTTGCCTTCCACGCCAAGGAAAGTCCCATCCGGACATGGGACGAAGTCTTCAATCTTGTATCTTCATAGTCCAAGAGTCCGGCCAAAGGTCATAGTCCGGCTATCCGGACACCCCCTAATCCAGGACTCCCTCATGCGCCATTGCTACTAGCAGAGGATCGAGGAGGAAGAAGCAAACAGGATGGGGAGAAATGGCGACGGGGGCTCTGCACCCCTCCTCATTTATAGCAGGAGAAGGCCAACCAGCGCCCCCACGATCATAGGTAATGATGGTTTTCCTTGCATGTCGCAGGGACTTGTCCAGTCGAGCAGTTGCCGAGGCAGCATGGGGAAGCGGAGACGCCCACGTCCAATCAACCGCCACGCATCGACCAAGGCCGCAGGCTTTTGGGGCCCGCGGTGCTCCACGCTTGACCTTTGGCTTCGCCTCAAAGCCAAGCCCGAGCGTGCCTTGGGCCCGGGGGCTACTGTCGGCATTCTAGGAACGGGGGTCCCCAGACTTGCCTGCCTGCGGCCCACGGCGTCGCTTTGCTAGCAGGCCTGTACGGCCCATCTTCATCAACAAGGCATCCAGGACCCTCGCGAGGGGCCAAGCCTCACGAGGCGGACGACACAAGACCTCCTCAGGAGTGGCCTCGCCAGGCAGGCTCGCGAGGGGCGGAGAGATCAAGGCAAGGCAAACCTCGTGAGGTTCTCATGATGTGAGCCATGACAATCGGGCGCCAGCGCACGCAGCATCCTTGTTTCCTCTTTGGTGCAAAGGAGGCAGGGGCAGGGACGGAGTACCGAGGCATCAAACAATGGTTTCCATATCAGTGCAACGATACCAAGACCAGCAGGACGACAAGACGGAGGTCACCATGGAGCCCAAGGCGGCGTAACCACCAGAGCCTTTTCCAGGCGAAGACCGCTTTTGTCAGGATAAGCTGTACTAGATGTCCCCTTTCAAATTGGCTGTTGTTGGCTCCCTTCCCGCTCAATATTTGGGGAGAGGACTAGGGCCTGTATAAGTAGGACTAGCCACCACCGTAGGGGCCAACTGATCAAGAGACAACTGAGTCTTAGGCATCTCATCTTGAGTAATCCTCACCCACACAAGTTCGCCAAGCACAAGAACACCTCATCCTCAGGAGGTTGTTCTTCCCCCTTTGTATTGTCCATCATCATCAGCCCAAGAGGCATCCACCACCACCACACTGGAGTAGGGTATTACACCACAACGGTGGCCCGAACCAGTATAAATCTTGTGTCCCTTGTGTTGTGAGTTCGTGAGTTCGTTCTTGAGATCTTAGCAAGCTAGGACGTGGATCTGTAGGGGGAGAACTTCGCCCGCACCCCAGTGTTCGAACCTTAAGGGTTTTGCCAGAACCCGTGATCCGACAAAACTGCCACCTAGAACTCTATGCTACACTAGTAAGCAGCTTGTACAGTGGACTGGGCCTTGAACTACAAGTTTTCTACGAATCTATTTTCACATAAAGCCTTGACCGATATGTGGCTACCGTGTGTCTTCCCTGCAGATGGAGCTTATGCGTTATACTCTGAGACCTTTCATGAGTTTACTAGAGAGAACCCTACTCTCATAGATTGCGACGTTTAACAATCAGACTCATATAGGTGTGTTCTTCAAAAGATGTTCTACAGGACAACATCTCTGCTTAAATGATCCACTTAGAACACATTAAGATATACATCAACCTGCCATGCAGATTTAGGAGAGTATTGCATCTTCATGGAGTGGTATTGTTAATAGTAAGGATACTCTCCTCTCAGTTGATCAACAGCTTGTCTTCCACATCTAATTCACGGGATCTCCGATCACAAAGAATAGGTTACCACTGTGAACAACTCATATTGTGGGTCTCATACCCATCTCCCTCGATGCATTATCTATCACATTACGTGATAGACCCTTAGTAAAAGGATCTGCCAGATTTTTAGACGTTTGGATATAATCCAATGCAATAACTCTGGAGCTTCTCATTTTCCTGACAGATTTTAACCTTCTCTGAACGTGTCTTGATGACTTCATGTTATCCTTTGAGCTGCTCACTTTCGTGATCACAGTTTGACTGTCGCAGTTCATAAGGATACCTGGTACAGGTTTCTCAACAACCGACAAGTCATTCAAGAGCCGGTGAAGCCAATCTACTTCGACCGTAGTTGTATCTAGTGCTGTGAGTTCTGCTTCCATTGTTGACCTCGTTAAGATGGTCTGCTTGCAAGACTTCCAAGAAACAGCGCCACCTCCATGAGTGAATACATATCGCTCGTGGCCTTTATCTCATCAGCGTCTGAGATCCAGTTTGAGTCACTATACCCTTCAAGCACCTTTGGGTGCCCGAACTAGTGAATTCCATAATTCGCAGTGCCTTTCAAATAACACAAAACTCTCTCTAGAGCTTTGCAATGCACATCTCCTGGTTTTGAGACAAACCGACTCAGTTTGCTAACAGCAAAAGAGATGTCAGGTCTTGTAGCACTGGCTAAGTACATAAGTGAGCCAATAATCTGAAAATATTTCAATTGAGCTCTAGCAATTCTTCGATTCTTTCGAAGTAACACACTCGCATCATATGGTGTTGGAGAGGGCTTGCAGTCACTATAGCCAAAGCGACACAAGATCTTTTCCACATAGTGAGATTAAAGCAATGTAATCCAACCATCATCGTCTCTCAACAACTTGATGTTCAGAATGACATCAGCCACTCCTAAATCCTTCATCTCAAAACTGCGAGATAGGAAATCCTTGACCTCCTTAATAACATTCAGATTTGTTCCGAAAATCAGTATGTCATCAACATACAAGCAAAGGATAACTCCCCCGCCCCCACCATGGCTATAGTACACACATTTGTCAGCTTTGTTTACAACAAAGTCTGCAGCTGTTAAAGTTCTTTCAAACTTCTCATGCCACTGTTTAGGTGCTTGCTTGAGTCCATACAAAGACTTCAGCAACTTGCACACTCTTCCTTCCTGACCATCTAGTACAAACCCATCTGGTTGTTCCATATAAATTTCCTTGTCCAACTCTCCATTTACGAAAGCAGTCTTAACATCCATTTGATGAACGAGAGACCATGTGAGGCAGCTAGTGAAAGTAGGACTCGAATAGTGGTTAGTCGATCCACATGTGAGTAAGTATCAAAGAAGTCTTCACCTTCCTTTTGGGTATAACCCTTAGCCACGAGCCGAGCCTTGTACTTTTCAATAGTACCATCAGGCCTAAGCTTCTTCTTGAATACCCATTTGCATCCTATAGGTTTGCACCCATAAGGACGATCAGTTATCTCCCAAGTTTCATTCGCCAAGATGGAATCCATCTCGCTACGAACCGCTTCCTTCCAGTAGTCAGCATCTTCGGATGCATAGGCCTCTGAAATAGAACTAGGAGTGTCATCTATGAGATACACAAGAAAATCATCACCAAAGGACTTTGCACTCCTCTGTCTCTTGCTCCTAGTAAGAACTTCATTGTTCTCCTCCACAGGACTTTCAAAGTGTTCCATCGAAATGGCAGGTTTGGTACTTGTAACTGGTTCCTGATTCGATGAACTAGGCATCTCCTGATTAGATGAGGTAGCCATATCCTTCATGGGAAAGATATCTTCAAAGAAAGTCGCATCATTCGACTCCATGATCGTACCGACATGCATGTCAGGTACCTCAGATTTTACAACCAGAATCTATAACCAATGCTACGAAAAGCATATCCTAGGAAAACACAATCCACGGTCTTTGGTCCAAGCTTGCACTTTTTTCGAATTGGCACATTGACTTTGGCCAAACAACCCCAGGTTCGTAGATAAGAGAGTTTTAATCTTTTCTTCTCCCATTCCTTGAATGGAGTTATCTCTTAATTCTTTGTGGGAACTCGGTTTAGGACATTACATGCAGTCAATATCGCCTCCCCCCACCATGCCTTGGAGAGCCCCGATGTGTCTAACATGGCGTTAACCCAATCAGTTAGAGTACGGTTCTTTCTTTCGGCCACCCCATTTGACTGAGGTGAATAGGGAGGCGTCCTCTCATGGATTATACCATGTTCTGCACAAAAAGCATCAAATTCATTGGAAAAATACTCTCCACCATGGTCGGACCTAAGCCTCTTGATTTTCCAATCAAGTTGGTTTTCCACTTCAGCTCTATAGATCTTGAAAAAGTTCAAATCCTCATCCTTAGATTTCAGAAGATACACACGGCAGTATCTAGTGGAGTCATCAATTAACGTCATGAAATATTTCTTTCCACCTTTTGTCAAAACACCATTCATTTCACATAGATCTGAATGTATGAGCTCTAGTTGTGCAAGATTTCTCGTTTCCACGGTCGTGTGAGACTTACGAGGTTGCTTAGCTTGCACACAAACTTGACAGTTAGATCCCTTGACAGTGGTGAAACTAGGGATTAAGTTCAACTTCGCTAGTCACGACATGCAACCAAAGTTAACATGACAAAGACGTGAATGCCACACATTTGATTCACTATTGTTGCAAACATGATTAACAACTTTATTGCAAACGTCTGATAAGGATAAACGATTACAGGACTCCTGACTCATAGCCTTTACCGACAAAGGTTCCATACTTGGATATTACAAATTTATTTGACTCAAAGACAAGCTTATAGCACTGGTAGAAAAAGGGCCTATAGTCCCGGTTCGTAAGGGCCTTTAGTCCCGGTTCCTGAACCGGGACTAAAGTGTCGGTACTAATGCCCCGACCCTTTAGTCTCGGTTCAATCCAGAACCGGGACTGATGGGCCTCCACGTGGGCAGTGCGCAGAGCTCAGTCAGGAGACCCTTTGGTCCCGGTTGGTGGCACCAACCGGGACCAATAGGCATCCACGCGTCAGCATTTCTGTGGCTGGGGTTTTTGTTTTTTTTGAAAGGGGGGGGGGGGTTGGGGGTTTTGGGGGGTTAATTTAGGTGTTTCATATATTGTGTTAGCTAGCTATAATTAATAGAGAGAAGTGTCCTCTCTTATGTCCGTGCTTGGTCGACGCTACGTACTATACATACGTATAGAGAGGACTAGACACGCTGGCTAGCTAGTAAGCAAATGAAGGAAACAGAAGATCGTGATGAACATATATGCATACAGAGAGAAGTGATATCGACCACCTCTCTTTCTCCGACAGATTGGTCGAACAACAAGTTCTCGTATATCTATCTGACACTACCGGCTACATATATACAATAATTATCTCTTACAAATATAATCATACGGACTCAGGGTCAACATAGAATTCTCCGTCTTCAGGGATCACGTGGTCAAGAAAGAATGCTGCCAATTCCTCTTGAATTGCTCGCATGCGAGCTGGTGCTAGGAGTTCATCCCGCTTCCGAAACATCTAATTTAAAGAAGGGGGTCAATACATATATATATGAATGAATGAAACTCAACACAAATGATGGTAATAAAATAAAATTGTGAATGTTGTTATTTACGTACTTCATGCTGTTCGTCAGTGTAGCCCCGCTCACAGGTCGTGTGGCGGATGGACTCACAAACATAGTATCCACAGAAATCATTCCCTTGTTCCTGCCACAACCACTTTACAAGAAATAGAGGTTAATCAAACTGATAAGCAAGAATGCCAAATGGTATTGATGAAACTAGCGCTTGAATGACTAGTAGATGCGCTTAAAATGCTACTATAGCTAGTACTTACTTTCGGGTGTCTAAATTGTAGCTCCTTCGGCAGTCCCGGAGCTTTTCTGGTGAATTTTCTCCAAACCCTGCCGGACAAAGAAAACAATTACTTGATATATCATGAAATGAACAAAGTTGTTGATATGGTGGATAATGATCGATTTAACTTACTTCTCGAGTATTTGAGTCATGTCTGCATAGTCCTTGGGATCTTTTCGTCTTGAGTCTAAGACGGTTACTAGTCCCTGCTCAAGCTTAATATGTAGGAGAATATAGTGGAAACTGCACACGCATGCATAACTCATCAATTACATTACTATAACCTTGACTAATATATAAGGGAAACCGAATACGCACAAGACAGTAACACTCACTTGAAGTTGTAAGGAAAGAGTATTATATCTTTGTTTTGATTTATTATCAACGATTGTAGCATGCTGGCCTCGGTATCTGCGGCATGAAATTTAACCTGAGTTGCATCTATGAGATATGTGTTAATGAACCCAATATCACCGACTTGTCTTTTCTTCAATTCGACGATCTTCAATCTGCATAATATAGTGAGGATGATTATAAATACATGCAATGAAAGAGCTAAGCTATATAGAGAAACTTAATGACAGAAGTAGTACTACTTACAGACAGTAACAGGCGACCGTTGTTTTATCGAGGGCCAATTGATTGAAAAACGGATAGAACTCCTCAAATGGAACAGGCAACAGATCAATTCCAACGAGGTCATGCTCCTTTTTAACTTTCAAATACAAAGTACTCCTCCCCCCAGAGTCTGTGCAGATTTTCAAGTACCAATCATGCAATCTTCGCATCATCGTTGATAGAGATCTTTCATCTTTGACGAGAGGCTTCCCGTACTCATATCTTTGTATCTGCATCTCCATGGGTTCATAATGTACTTCGTCGGGCAGGTAATCTGCAAGATTGCTATAACCGGGCACCATCCTCGGATCATTAGCGACGTTGTGGCTAGGCACCTTGAGCGGGGGGCACGATTGCTTCGCTTGTTCGCCGAGCTGGGCAATTTGTTTCCCAGCTCATCGTTCTTTCAGCCTTTGATCACTGACAGTACTTCCCGACCGCTCCGCTTCGGCAAATTCCTTTCCAATAATGCGGTCATAGTTTCCTTTCGGCGGATCAGACTTCGGTGGTTTTGTCAGGGCAGCCAGAGTGCGCTTCACTTTCACCCGATCTACCTTCTCCTCCGGAGGTGGATGTTTCTTTGCTTTCACCCCTTCAAAGAATTTCCTTACTTCTTCTCGCGCGATCTCGGCGTTCTCCTCCTGGGTCCTCTCGTATGGTAACTTCTCTGGAGTCTTCAGAGAAGGACCGAATCTGTATGTCCTCCCGCCTCTGGTTGTACTGCTAGACGCCGACCGAGCAGACGGAGCGGTTGTCTTCTTTACTTGCTTAAGAGGCGGAGGAGAAGGACTACGACGCGCCGGAGCAGCTGGAGCGGCGGCAGGTCTCTTCCGCCCTTGCTGACGAGGCGGAGAAGGAGGAGGCTGGCTGCTCGGGCGCGTCGGCGCAGGCGGAGAAGGAGGCGGAGTGCCACCACGCGCCGGAGAAGGAGCCGGCCGAGGGCCCTGATCGTCACTCGCTGGAGGAGGAGGCAGTGGAGGAGGCGGAGTGCCCTGACTCACCGGAGGAGGAGGAGGAGGTGGAGGCGTCCAGTTCGGAAGGTTGATGAGCTCCTTCTGCCATAGGCATGGAGTCTTCAGAGCAGACCCCAGCCGAGTCTCCCCTTCACCGGTAGGGTGGTCAAGCTGGAGGTCCTCAAATCCCTCCGTTATCTCATCCACCATCACCCTAGCATATCCTTCTGGAATCGGCCGGTAGTGAAAAGTTGCGCCGGGTTCAGTAGGATAAACAGAGCCAACAGCCGCCTTGACCTTCAAATTCATCCATTGCGTCATAAGGTGGCAATTTTGAGACTCTGTGATAGCATCTACGGGATAGCTGGCAGGAGCCGTCAAGGTATGCTCCGGCTGAAGCAGCTCGGTGGAAGCCACGCTGCTTCTGCGCTGAGATGGTGGGGTAGCTTCGGGGGAGGCTTCGGCAGTACGTTTGCTGCGATTTGCTTCTCGTTCCTCTATCGCGTCTACCCTTGCTTGCAGCGCCTGCATTTGGGTCTGCTGCACTTTTTTCCTCCTCTCATGGGATTTGTAACCGCCTGCGTCCGGAAACCCAACCTTCCACGGAATGGAGCCTGGCGTGCCTCGTGTCCGTCCAGGGTGCTCAGGATTCCCGAGGGCCATTGTGAGCTTGTCGTTCTCTCTGTCTGGAAAGAACGTGCCTTCCTGCGCTGCTTCGATATACTGGTTAAGCTTACTGACTGGAATGTCCATTTGATCGTTCGTCCAAATGCACTTCCCTGTTTCAGGGTCCAAGGTTCCGCCAGCCCCGAAGAACCAAGTCCGGCAACGGTCTGGCCAGTTATTTGTCTCTGGTTCGATCCCTTTATGAACCAGATCATTCTCAATCTTGGACCACTTAGGCCGGGCTACGAGGTAGCCACCTGACCCGTGCGATGGTGAAGCTTCTTCTTCGCAGCATTTTGCTTGTTTGTCGCCGACATCTTCTTACTCTTTTCCGATGTCTTGTGGGCCACAAATGCGGGCCAGTAATCTCTGATCTTCTCATATCTTCCCTTGAATTCTGGTGTCTCATTATTTTCGACAAACTTATTCAGCTCTTTCTTCCACGTCCTGAATAGTTCTGCCATCCTCTTCAGAGCAAAAGACTTGATTAATTTCTCTTTAACTGGGTTCTCTGGATTATCCTCTGGCGTAGGGTGAAATTTGACTTCAGCTCAGTCCAAAGATCATTTTTCTGCATATCATTGACATAAGACACCTCAGGGTCTTCTGTAGCCGGCTTAAACCATTGCTGGATGCTTATCGGGATCTTCTCCCTAACCAGAACCCCGCACTGAGCAACAAATGCGCTCTTTGTCCGGAGGGGTTCAATAGGTTGGCCGTCGGGCGCGATTGCTGTGATCTCAAGCTTTTCATCCGAGCTCAACTTTTTCTTCGGGCCTCGTCTCTTTACCGAAGTTGTGCTCGATCCGGAGGGCTAGAAAAAAGAACAAACTTAATTAATATGTGTACATACCAAAACAATGAATGCATCAATCAGCTAGTCAGCATAGGCTTAACTAATATATATACCTGGCCGAACTCGGTTCGGTCACCGGAGCCGTCATCACGGTCTCCTTCTTGCACCGGCATTGGGTCACCGGAGCCGTCCTCATGTTCTTCTTCTTGCACCGGCATTAGGTCACCGTAGCCAGCTTGTTCACCCTCTCCTTCCAGACCATCAGTGTCGTTGAGAAAGTACGAGACGGCATCACTTCCTTCTGCGATTATCTCCCTCAACAACGCTTCTTTTGCTTCGTCTCGGGGGTGTCCATAGTTTCTACAAATATTTACAACATGGCAATTATTATTCAAACATGACAGATGGATATATTAGTGCCAAATGTACAACTAGCTACCTAATCATAGCAAGCTACCGGGAGGGGGTATATATCGACAACGACGACACTACATCTATGTCCCTCGACGACCCTCGTTCCCGATAAAAAAAAGAGGAAGAAGAATAAAAAAAGAGGAGAAGAAAGAATAGAGGAGAAGAACTCCTCTATTCTTTCTTCTCCTCTTTTTTCTTCTTCTTCCTCTTCTTTTTTTATCCTCTTCTTCCTCTCATGTTCGAGAGGATCGCCGAGGGGTCGGGAGGTTGCGTAGTGTCAAAGGATTCAACAAAACCATGTCTTCATCATTAGGAGAAAGTAACATGTGCATGATGGTACGAAGCTCTTCAAAGTTGTTCTGGAACGGAGTCCCAGATAGGATAATTCGCTTTTTGGTACAAAGTTCAGCAAGAGCCTTCCGAATATCGCTATTTGGAAGGCCTTTTCTGAATTCGTACCAAAAGGCGGATTATTCTATCCGGGACTCCATTCCAGAACAACTTTGCAGAACTTCGTACCAACATGCCCTGGTTACTTCGGCTAATGATGAAGGCATGGATTTCTTCAATACTTTGACACTAGGAAACCTCTCTCGACCCCTCGGCGATCCTCGACCCCTCGAACCCTTGACGACCCTGGAACCCTCGACCCCTAGACGACCCTGCTGGAACCCTCGACCCTATAGAACCCTCGAACCCTCGACCCTGAAACCCTCGACCCTTGACCCCTTAACGACCCTCGACCCTCTACCCTAGTTCCCGACCCTCGACCCCTCGGCGATCCTCGACACCCTCGTTCCCGATAAAAATTAAGAAGAAGAAGAAGAAGAAGAAGAAGAAGAAGAAGAAGAAGAAGAAGAAGAAGAAGAAGAAGAAGAAGAAGAAGAAGAAGAAAGAAGAAGAAAAAGAGGTGAAGAAGAAAGGAATAGTGGAGAAGAAGAGAAAATAGAATATATTCTATTTTCTCTTCTTCTCCACTATTCCTTTCTTCTTCTCCTCTTCTTTTTCTTCTTTTTTCTTCTTCTTATTTATTTATCCTCTTCTTTTCGGTAGAGGAAACCCTAAATAGCTAGCAAGTATCGTGGGTGTGAGATACATGTGGCCTTCGGTGTCGGACACTACATCCACGTCCCACAAGTGACGTGGGCGTCGAAGCCCGCGCCACTTGTGGGATGTGGATGTAGTGTCCGACACCGACGGTACATGTATCTCACACCGACGATACTTTCTATTTAGGGTTTCTCCTCTACCGCTCGGTGACCCTCTCGACGACCCTCGTTCCCGATAAAATAAAGAGGAAGAAGAAAAAGAAAAAAGAAGAGAAGAAAGAATAGAGGAGAAGACTTCCTCTTCTTCCTCTCCTCTTCTTCTCCCTCTTCTTCCCCTTCTTCCTCGCCTCTCTCATGAATGTCCGACGTTCTCGACCCCCCCCCCATGTGTCGAAGAAAAAAAAGAAGAAAAAAAATAGGAGAAGAAGAAAGGAATAGAGGAGAAAAGAGAAAATAGAATATATATTCTATTTTTCTCTTCTTCTCCTCTATTCCTTTCTTCTTCTCCTCTTCTTTTTCTTCTTTTTTCTTCTTCTTATTTATTTCTCCTCGTCTTCCTCTCCCCTCTCGGCGACCCTAGACCCCCTCTCGACCCTCGACCCTTAGGCGACCGTCGACCCCTCTATTTTTTTTTCTTCCTCTTCTTTTTTATCCTCTTCTTCCTCTACCGCTCGGCGACCCTCTATTCTTTCTTCTCCTCTTTTTTCTTTTCTTATTCCTCTTGTTTTTTTATCCTCTTCCTCCTCTCATGTTCGACGACCCTCGACCCCTCGGCGACCCTAGACCCCCTCTCGACCCCCTCTTCTTCTCCCTCTTCTTCCCCTTCTTCCCCGCCTCTCTCATGAATGTCCGACGTCCCCCCTCCCCCCCCCCCTCATCATCATCTCTCATCCCCCCTCTCATGTTCGACGACCCTCGACCCCTTGGCCGCCCTCTCGACACACCCACGACCTAAAATAACCTAAAATGAAAATAACCTAAAATTCACTAAAGTTATCGATGACCCTCTTGACACACCCACGAATAAGAAAATATATCATCTTCTTCATCTCCTCTTCTTTGCATATTCACATAGCCACATACACATACATAGCCACACATACATATAGAACTTTTCTGAACATATATATATACCCACATTCATATAGAACTTTTCTGAACATATATAGATGATTTTCTAAAAATGTAACTTTTGCATATATGAACAGAGAGCAGCGGCGACAATGGGTGGCATCGTCGGCGACGGGGATGGGAAAGGGGGGAGCTCACTGGGGGCGTGCGGCGACGGGGAGAGGAGGCCAGCGACGGGAAGGAGGACGGCGGGCTCGGGGACGGCGTGCGCGGGGCGGCACGTGGTGACGGGGACGACGGGCTCGGGGTGGCACACGGCGATGGGGACGGCCGCGGGCTCGGGGCGGCACACAGCGACGGGGACGACGGGCTCGGGGTGGCACACGGCGACGGGGACGGCCGCGGGCTCGGGGCGGCACACGGCGACGGGGACGATCGAGGAGGCGGGGCTCGGGGCAGGGCGGACGGCAGCGAGCTCGGGGCAGGGCGGCCGGCGACGGGCAGGAGGATGCGACGACGACGACAGCGACAGGGCGCGACGACGACGACAGCGACAGGGCGTGGCGACGGCGACAGCGACAGGGCGCGGCGACGGCGATGGGGCAGGGCGTAGCGACGGTGACGGGGCAGGGCACGGCGACGGCGACGAGGAGGACGAGCAGCCTGGCGGCGTCGGCGATGGGGAATGGAGCAGTTGGCGAAAATTTCCAAAGTGTGGGCTTATATAGCAGAGCCTTTAGTCCCAGTTCATGGCAGCAACCGGGACCAAAGGTGGGCATTAGTCCCGGTTGGTGCCACCAACCGAGACCAAAGGCCTCTTTTCGGCAGCCCAAAGGGCGGGAAGCGAAGGCCATTGGTCCCGGTTGGTGGCACCAACCAGGACTAAAGGGGGGCAATGGTCACGGTTGGTGCCACGAACCGTGACCAATGCCCCCTTTAGTCCCGGTTGGTGCCACCAACCGGGACCAATGGCCTTGTGCTGCCCCGCGCCCAAAAGTTTAGTCCCACATCGCTAGCTGAAGGGCGTCGGCACTGGTTTATAAGCGCTGGTGTGCCTCCCCATTCGAGCTCCTCTCTAATGCAGGCTTTCGGGCCTAAACTTGCTACTGCCTGTGGGCCTATTGGGCCTTCTGCGGGCTTGAATCCTGGCCCATGTAGGGTTTCTAGTCATATTCACGCCGTGGAGGCCCAGTAGGAGGCATTTTTTTGGTTTTTTCTTTTTTATTTCTACATTTTTTTGGTTTTTTATTTTTTTATTTCTACTTACAACTAAATACTTACAGTTTTTTTGTGATTTCTTTTTGCTTTTAGGTCACAAAAATTACAAACTTTCCGTCAGTGCCATTAGTTTTAAATTTTAAATAGTTTAAATTTGAATTTTTAAAAATTTGTGTGAATCACTAGTTTATGAATAACTTTACTATAAAAATAGAATTTTTTTTCTATTTATTTTTAATTTCTACTTACAACTAAATACTTACAGTTTTTTAGTGATTTCTTTTTGCTTTTAGGTCACAAAAATTATAAACTTTCTGTTGGTGCCATTAGTTTTAAATTTTGAATAGTTTAAATTTGAATTTTTAAAAATTTGTGTGAATCACTAGTTTATGAATAACTTTACTATAAAAATAGATTTTTTTTCTTCTTTGCTATTTATTTTTTATTTATACTTACAATTAAATACTTATAGTTTGATTTTAGGTCACAAAAATTATATTCTTTTTGCTATTGAAGAATATTATAGTTTTATTTTAGTTGATCATAACATAATATTTTAATTGATTGTTTTTATTTTCATAAAAATTTTGTAGTTTATTCTGTTTGCTATTAATTCATTCTTTGAGCTAAATGACTCTGAAA
The DNA here is from genome assembly GCF_056163025.1 of Triticum urartu. Classification (NCBI taxonomy): domain Eukaryota; kingdom Viridiplantae; phylum Streptophyta; class Magnoliopsida; order Poales; family Poaceae; genus Triticum; species Triticum urartu. Next base: position 1,289,942 of record NC_141879.1, read on the forward strand.
TTGGAAAGCATTTCAAAATGAACTCTGAAAAGGTTGAAAGTTGGCAAGGTATCATCATTTCACCCACATAGCATGTTCCAAAAAGTAGAGAGGGTTACGACAAAAACTTGATGCACTTCGTGTACAAAATGGACAATCACTTTCGAAGTATCAAAGTTTCGAACCATAAGACATGAAAGCATTTCAAATGAACTCTGAAAAAGTTGAAAGTTGGGATGGTATCATTTCACCCACATAGCATGTGCATGTACAAAACGGACAATGGTAGCATGTTCGTCTGTTACAAATTTGGCATGGTATCATCATAATAGTTGCGGGAGAAAGTCTTCACTTTTTCTTCGCTTGTGTCATTTGCTTATTGCGCCGTAACCATGGATAATCTTCATTGTTTATCAGGATGCTTGGGTCAGCCTTGACATTGAAGGGAGGAATTTCATGAAACTTTTCATAATCTTCAGACATGTCTGTCTTGCCGTCCACTCCCAGGATGTCCCTTTTTCCTGAAAGAACTATGTGGCGCTTTGGCTCATCGTATGATGTATTCGCTTCCTTATCTTTTCTTTTTCTCGGTTTGGTAGACATGTCCTTCACATAGATAACCTGTGCCACATCATTGGCTAGGACGAACGGTTCGTCAGTGTACCCAAGATTTTTCAGATCCACTGTTGTCATTCCGTACTGTGGGTCTACCTGTACCCCGCCGCCTAACAGATTGACCCATTTGCACTTAAACAAAGGGACCTTAAAATCAGGTCCGTAGTCAAGTTCCCATATGTCCACTATGTAACCATAATATGTATCCTTTCCGCTCTCGGTTGCTGCATCAAAGCGGACACCGCTGTTTTGGTTTGTGCTCTTTTGATCTTGGGCGATCGTGTAAAATGTATTCCCATTTATCTCGTATCCTTTGTAAGTCAATACAGTCAAAGATGGTCCCCGGACAACAAGTACAACTCATCACAAACAGTGTTGTCACCTCTGAGACGTGTTTCCAACCAACTGTTGAAAGTCCTGATGTGTTCACATGTAATCCAGTCATCGCACTGCTCCGGGTGTTTGGAGCGCAGACTGTTCTTGTGTTCATCGACATACGGGGTCACCAAGGTAGAGTTCTGTAGAACTGTGTAGTGTGCTTGAGACCAAGAATATCCGTCCCTGCATATTATTGAGTCTCTTCCAAGAGTGCCTTTTCCAGTCAGTCTCCCCTCATACCACGATTTAGGGAGACCTATCTTGTTAAGGCCAGGAATGAAGTCAACACAAAACCCGATAACATCCTCTGTTTGATGGCCCATGGAGATGCTTCCTTCTGGCCTAGCGCCGTTACGGACATATTTCTTTAGGACTCCCATGAACCTCTCAAAGGGGAACATATTGTGTAGAAATACGGGCCCCAGGATGACAATCTCGTCGACTAGATGAACTAGGACGTGTGTCATGATATTGAAGAAGGATGGTGGGAACACCAGCTCGAAACTGACAAGACATTGCGCCACACCACTCCTTAGCCTTGGTACGATTTCTGGATTGATCACCTTCTGAGAGATTGCATTGAGGAATGCACATAGCTTCACAATGGCTAATCGGACGTTTTCCGGTAGAAGCCCCCTCAATGCAACCGGAAGCAGTTGCGTCATAATCACGTGGCAGTCATGAGACTTTAGGTTCTGAAACTTTTTCTTTGGCATATTTATTATTCCCTTTATATTCGACGAGAAGCCAATCGTGACCTTCATACTGAGCAGACATTCAAAGAAGATTTCTTTCTCTTCTTTCGTAAGAGCGTAGCTGGCAGGACCTTTATACTGCTTCGGAGGCATGCCGTCTTTTTTGTGCAAACGTTGCAGGTCCTCCCGTGCCTCAGGTGTATCTTTTGTCTTCCCATACACGCCCAAGAAGCCTAGCAGGTTCACGCAAAGGTTATTCGTCACGTGCATCACGTCGATTGAGGAGCGGACCTCTGGGTCTTTCCAGTAGGGTAGGTCCCAAAATATAGATTTCTTCTTCCACATGGGTACGTGTCCCTCAGCGTCATTCGGAACAGCTAGTCCACCGGGACCCTTTCCAAAGATTACGTAGTGTAAATCATTGACCATAGCAAGCACGTGATCACCGGTGCGCATGGCGGGCTTCTTCCGGTGATCTGCCTCGCCTTTGAAATGCTTGCCTTTCTTTCGACATTGATGGTTGGTCGGAAGAAATCGACGATGGCCCAGGTACACATTCTTCCTGCATTTGTCCAGGTATATACTTTCAGTGTCATCTAAACAGTGCGTGCATGCGTGGTATCCTTTGTTTGTCTGTCCTGAAAGGTTACTGAGAGCGGGCCAATCGTTGATGGTCACGAAGAGCAACGCCTTAAGGTTAAATTCCTCCTGTCTGTGCTCATCCCACGTACGTACACCGTTTCCATTCCACAGCTGTAAAAGTTCTTCAACTAATGGCCTTAGGTACACATCAATTTTGTTGTCAGGTTGCTTAGGGCCTTGGATGAGAACTGGCATCATAATGAACTTCCGCTTCATGCACATCCAAGGAGGAAGGTTATACATACATAGAGTCACGGGCCAGGTGCTGTGATTGCTGCTCTGCTCCCCGAAAGGATTAATGCCATCCGCGCTTAAAGCAAACCATACATTCCTTGGGTCCTTTGCAAACTCATCCCAGTACTTTCTCTCGATTTTTCTCCACTGCGACCCGTCAGCGGGTGCTCTCAACTTCCCATCTTTCTTTCGGTTCTCACTGTGCCATCGCATCAACTTGGCATGCTCTTCGTTTCTGAACAGACGTTTCAACCGTGGTATTATAGGAGCATACCACATCACCTTCGCAGGGACCCTCTTCCTGAGGGGCTCGCCGTCAACATCACCAGGGTCATCTCGTCTAATCTTATACCGCAACGCACCGCATACCGGGCATGCGTTCAGATCCTTGTATGCACCGCGGTAGAGGATGCAGTCATTAGGGCATGCATGTATCTTCTCCACCTCCAATCCTAGAGGGCATACGACCTTCTTTGCTGCGTATGTACTGTCGGGCAATTCGTTATCCTTTGGATGCTTCTTCTTCAATATTTTCAGTAGCTTCTCAAATCCTTTGTCAGCCACAGCATTCTCTGCCTTCCACTGCAGCAATTCCAGTACGGTACCGAGCTTTGTGTTGCCATCTTCGCAATTGGGGTATAACCCTTTTTTGTGATCCTCTAACATGCGATCGAACTTCATCTTCTCCTTTTGACTAATGCATTGCGTCCTTGCATCGACAATGACCCGGCGGAGATCATCATCATCGGGCACATCGTCTGGTTCCTCTTGATCTTCAGCAGCTTCACCCGTGGCAGCATCATTGGGCACATCGTCTGGTTCCTCTTGATCTTCACCAGCTCCCCCCGTTGCAGCATCACCGTATTCAGGGGGCACATAGTTGTCATCGTACTCTTCTTCTTCGCCGTCTTCCATCATAACCCCTATTTCTCCGTGCCTCGTCCAAACATTATAGTGTGGCATGAAACCCTTGTAAAGCAGGTGGGAGTGAAGGATTTTCCGGTTAGAGTAAGACCTCGTATTCCCACATTCAGTGCATGGACAACACATAAAACCATTCTGCTTGTTTGCCTCAGCCGCATCGAGAAACTCATGCACGCCCTTAATGTACTCGCGGGTGTGTCTGTCACCGTACATCCATTGCCGGTTCATCTGCGTGGATTATATATAATTAAGTGTCCAAATTAATAGAAGTTCATCATCACATTAAAACCAAAGTGCATACATAGTTCTCATCTAATAACATATAGCTCTCCAGAGCATCTAATTAATTAAACCATACATTGAAACTATGTAAAACATTTCAATGCGAAAACAAATGCGATCATAATCGCAACCAAGGTAACAATTGATCCAACGGCATAACGATACCAAGCCTCAGTATGAATGGCATATTTTCTAATCTTTCTAATCTTCAAGCGCATTGCATCCATCTTGATCTTGTGATCATCGAAGACATCCGCAACATGCAACTCCAATATCATCTTCTCCTCCTCAATTTTTTTTATTTTTTCCTTCAACAAATTGTTTTCTTCTTCAACTAAATTTAACCTCTCGACAATAGGGTCGGTTGGCATTTCCGATTCACATACATCCTAGATAAATAAAATCTATGTCACGTTGGTCGGCATAATTTTCATAAACAATAAATGAACCAATAGTTATAAAGATAATATACATACCAAATCCGAATCATAGACAGGACGAGGGCCGACGGGGGCGGATACCAAAACCATCGCACTATATAAGATGCAATAATAAATGTAAGAAAATGATACAAGTATCTATCTAAACATACAAGTAAGAATATTTTTCCTTTCAGAAAGAAGATAAGAACAAGAGGCTCACCACGGTGGTGTCGGTGATGAGATCGGCGCGGGTGATCGACGGCGGTGAAGATGGGGACGGGGCGTGAACCGCTAAATCTAGACAAATCTCGAGGAAAATGGAGCTTGGAGGTCGAGCTTCGAGAGGAGAAAGCTTAAGTAGTGTGGCTCGGGCATTCCATCGAACACCTCATGTGCATAGGAGGTGAGCTAGAGCACCACAAAGCCCTCTCCCCCTCGGCCAGAAAAAACAGAGCACTGTGCTCTGCTCTTGCGTGAGGGGGTATATATAGGCACCTCATTGGTCCCGGTTGGTGACATGAGCCGGGACTAAAGGGGAGCCTTTGGTCCCGGTTCAAGCCACCAACCGGGACCAATGGTGGTGGGCCAGGAGCGAGGCCCATTGATCCCGGTTCGTCCCACCAACCGGGACCAAAAGGTCCAGACGAACCGGGACCAATGGCCCACGTGGCCCGGCCGGCCCCCTGGGCTCACGAACCGGGACCAATGCCCACATTGGTCCCGGTTCTAGACTGAACCGGGACTAATGGGCTGAGCCGGCCTGGACCATAGCCCTGTTTTCTACTAGTGTAGCCATCTCTACACAGAAGAGATCCGCTAACAAGATTTTTATTGACGGAGGTGACATAATGCACGTTCTTCAGCCGCACGATCTTCCCCGATGTAAACTTCAGATCGACCGTGCCAACACCACGAACAGAAGCACTTGAACTTTTCCCATCAGCACGGTTGAAGTCCCTGTGGTCTGATAAGAGGAAAACATGGAAATATCACCGCATACATGCACATTAGCACCCGTGTCAATCAACCAATCAGGAGAATGACATACTGAAAGAATAGTGAGAAATATACCATACCCAGCATCCTTCATGTCAGTGTCTCCAATGACAACATTAGCGGTCTTGCCGCCTTTCCCAGGATGACGCTTGTCATAGCGATGAGGGCAACTAGGAGCCCAATGATCAGGATCCCCACACACATGACAAACACCTTTCTTCTTGTCATTCTTCTTCTTGAAGTTCATGTGTTGCACAGCCTTTTTCTTCCCATCAAAATTTGCTTTACCATCAAACTTTCCCTTGTTCCTGAACTTGTGGGGCTGGAAGTTCTTCTTCTGTACCAGATTAGCACTAGATCCTTCCTCAATACCTCGAGCACGTGTGTCCTTTGCTCTCGCCTTTTCTTCCACATCAAGAGTGCCAATGAGATCCGGGACGGAAAACTCCTGTCTCTTATGTTTCAGTAAGATAGCAAAGTTCCTCCACGAAGGAGGAAACTTAGTGATGATACCTCCGGCAACAAACTTGTCCGGTAGCATACAACTGAAGTGCTCAAGTTCTCTAGCAAATGACTGTATCTCATGAGCTTGCTCAACCACGGAGCGCTCTTCATTCATCCTGTAATCATAGAATTGCTCCATGATGTACAGCTCAGTGCCAGCATCCGAGACCCCAAACTTGGCCTCGAGTGCATCCCACATATCTTTTCCATTACCAATTGACGCATAAGAATCAACTATGTTCTCACCAAGAACACTCAAGAGAGCAGCCTTAAACAGAGTATCCATTTTCTGAAAAGCTTGTGCCTCTTGAGCATCAAGCTCCCCTTCAGATTTGCCAAGAGTGGCGTCATAGCAACTCATGGTTTGAAATCATAAGACTGCTCTCACGCGCCACCTCTTATAGTGGATACCCTCAAACATAGGAGGTCTCATGAAAGCAGCAAAACCACTTGGGGTAAATTGCCTATAATAAGGTTTTTGGATTGTTGGAAATATGAGCAATTTACCAAATGATTTTATTAACAGAAATACTAGATAAAGCACGACTAGTATAGCAGTGATAAAACAAGTCATGCGATTTGACAAAGAGAAGGTAAACAGCATCTGCATATATGAACTAGAACCGAACACATCTAGGACAAACACTAGAGCAAGAAGTTGTGACAGAACCTCTAACAGGAAGAGTATAAGAACGTATGGAACAAGAGCATATGCACCGGTCTTGGGGTCGGTGTCCTTGCCAGCCATGTCGTCGAGGAGGTTGTCGACGTCGGGGAAGAAGTCGTCATCGGGGAAGTAGTTCTCAGAGTCCGGGGCGTCCGTGACGAAGAAGTCAGTAGTCGCGTTGAGCGCTCCCCAAAAACCTTATCACCCTTCTCCCATACATGACTCAAAAGGTGCGGTTCCGGAGGCCTACTGTCCCGACCTGCGGTGCACGCCACAAGCCGGGATGGGGAAGAACGTAGCAGCAGCGCAGTGCTCAGGAACTTGTGGCGAGAGGAAGAAGAGGTTCTGGTGTGTCTCTTTGAGAGGAGCGACCTCCCTTTTATAGGCGCAAGAGAAGGAGGCGAGAGGCTGCGTCGGGAGCTGAAGAGAACGAGGGAGACAAAACGAACAGGCAACAGGCGAAGAGGTGCGCCGTTCGTATTCAATCTCTACTACAGCAAAAACGTTTCAGCTTCCGCGTGACCTTTCATATACCCGTCGTGCGTGGCAAAAATTTAGACATCGGCTCGGCTCATTCCCGCAACCCGCGGCGCATCGTGACGAGGCGTGGCGTGGCGTGGCGAGGCGGGCGGCGGAGGAGGAGCGCGCGTGGATGTCCCTCTTGTTCTCATCCTCATACATGTGGAGAAAGAGCCTCTCTTATAAAGAGGTCCAACTCCCTCTAAACTAGTAATGGGGGACTAAACTTTAGTCCCACCTCTTGCCTGGCACGAATGGGCTGCGTGAGCCTTTAGGATTTATTAGGAATTTCTGAAACTGCTATTAAGCTAGGTCCAAAATAGACAAAATTCCAGCATTTTCTATCTCAAGAACTCAATGTCCAGAAGGTGATCATAGAGACTGACTCGCAAGTGGCGGCTAGAAAAATTATGTCTCATCAAAAAGATCTCTCAGCTAATGGGCAACTAGTTGAAGAGATCAAAGGGCTGCTTCAGTCTTTTGAAGATTTTAAGGTTGCTTGGGTGCGACGGTCAGCGAATAAGGTCACACATATCTTAGCTAGGAATGGTTGCTGTAATGCCTTATATAAAACTTGGCTCCATGTTCCTCCCGAGTGTATTCGCTCGGAGGTAACAGTTGAGGGAGCTGCGAACTATGAATAAATTAGCAACATTTCTCTAAAAAAAATCAACTCTTTGTAATATTCTTCTATTAAGTTAAAAATAAAAAAACCGATCACGGTGAAGATACGCAACTCCCCTAAAAAAAGGAAATCGGCAGCTAACGTGTGTGCTTTGTAGTACTTTTTTTTTTGACGCGTGCTTTGTAGTACATTTTGGAACGTAGAAAGTAGTAGAGGATTCTTTTCAATTTTTGGTTAGTAGCTTAGCAAGCTTGCGGCTTGATTAGTAACGAGGAATTCTTTTACATGGCATGATGGAACTGTGTGATTAACAATTCAGGGAAACTCGAAAGGGCACGAAAGCAAAGACAAAGGCGCTTTATCGTCAAGGGTCTTAACATTGAACTTAGTGCTAACCAACCCACTGAGTATATGCCTTAACATCGTCAAAGGGTCCTAAAATCGCTGGCAAAAGCTTTGGGAACTCGTGATTGCTGGAGCACTCTGCACTTTCGGCGGCTTGTCTCACATAGTATATCTTATTAATCTGTCTGCACTTTCCGAGTGGCTGTCTGTTTGTTACTCCGTCGGTCACATGGAGCGTACCATGCCATGTTCTGCAGGGGCAGATCCACGTGGGTGCAGATGTACACCCAAATTTTTTTGCCAGAATTTTTGTATATAGCGTGTATGCTTGGTAAATGGACTAAAATGGTGTAGTTTGTTCACTAGACATCATGTCAATTCGTATAAAACTACCCACAAACATTTAACCCAATGAAATATATTTTTGGTTGCATCTTTTTAGCATAATATTTTTCGCCAATTAAAAGATAAACATAACATGCCTTGTTTATGGACATGTCATATTGTATAGTCATGCAGTGAAACTGAGTTGCTGAAAGGGCAAGCTCATGTCATACGGAGGCCGATTAATTCTGATAAATTCGGTGCCCACGAGTATGCCTATGTTTCTCTTGTCGTTCTTTGAAGTCCCAGTTGAAGTCAGGAAAAGACTGGACTTCTATCGATCGCGTTTCTTCTGGCAGGGTGATGAAATAAAAAGAAAATACTGCCTAGCCAAATGGGATATCATCTGTAGACCGAAAGACCAAGGGGGTCTTGGTATTGAGAATCTTGAAGTTAAGAACATATGCCTTCTCAGTAAGTGGCTGTGGAAGCTGTCCAGTGAGACGGATGTCACGTGGGCGCAAATCCTTCGTAGCAAGTACCTTCAGACCAAAACTTTGTCCCAGGTGACAGTCAGGCCGACCGATTCGCCTTTCTGGAAAGGACTGATGAAAGTCAAACAATCCTTATCTAATAGAACAAAGTTCATTATTGGCAACGGTGCTAGTACACGTTTCTGGGAGGATACTTGGCTTGGAGAGGAACCCTTGGCCATTCAATACCCGTCTTTATATCGCATTGTTCAATGACAAGAGGTGTTCGTTGCAACGGTATTTCAATCTATCCCCCTTAATATTCAGTTCAGACGATCGCCAGCGGGCAATCGTTGGGAAGAATGGCTCCATCTAGTTAGGAGACTGATGGAGGTTCAGATTTCTCAACAACCAGATGAATTACGCTGGAAGCTTACTAAGTCTGAAGTATTCACAGTTAAATCAATGTATATTGATGTTATTAATTCGAGCTTCATTCCTACCTCCAAGCATGTTTGGGCTGTCAAAGTTCCATTGAAAATAAAAGTGTTTATGTGGTTTGTCCATAAACAAGTTATTTTAACTAAGGACAACCTGACAAAGCGTAATTGGACAGGACCTACTAGGTGTAGTTTCTGTGATCGGGACGAGACGATCAAGCACCTGTTTCTTGATTGCCCGCTAGCCAAAGTTTTTTGGTGGATGGTCCACATTACTTTTAATATTACTCCACCGAATTCTGTCAACACGTTATTTGGGACGTGGCTTAACGGGATTGAGCCCGACTTAGCGAGACATATTCGTGTAGGAGTATGCGCTTTGCTGTGGACTATCTGGACTTCCAGAAATGATTTGGTTTTTAACAGAACATCACGTATTCATTTTTTGCAGGTTATCTTCCGTGCTACGGCATTGATCCATTCGTGGTCGCTACTCACTCAGATGGAGGCCAGGGAGCATTTGGTTACTGGATCTGTCCGCTGGGAGATGGTAACTCGGAATATTTTCAACGGGTTTGGATGACGGTCATGTAATAGGATAGGAAACTAGTTTACCTATCTCTCTTTAGCCAGCCGGTTGTGGCGTCCTTTATTTGGCTAGTTTGTGTTTCTAGCCCTTTTTGGCTCTGTGTGAGCTTTTTTCTCTTTTTTTCAGTTCGAGACTTTGAGACCTTGTTGGAACTTATTTGTTTGGTTTAATAAGATGGCCGTATGCATCGCTCTGATGCAGAGGCCGGGGAGATCCCCCTTTTCAAAAAAAAAGTAAATAATCTTCATTTTCTGTCATTAACGTCAGTATTATCATTATGATGGAATAAATATTCTTTTCACGTGAACATTTCAGATATTACTCCCTTCGTTTCAAATTATAGTTGTGGTTTTAGTTTGCAATATAAAATTTTGAACACTCAAGTGTGAAATCCTGGAGGGAAACACTTACTTTCTGTAGTCTAATATAGGAGACGAGCGCCATACCACTCGATGGCCGTCGATTCAGTTTGAATCACACGCTCACGGAACGTGCTTCACATGTAAAAAAACAAAAAGGGAAATCCCTCTGGCCTGGAATTAACATCCCGCAATCCCCGCATGCAATCTCTCCCTAATCACTTGCCTCCCATACCTCCTGATTCCACTCGCCGCCAACTGCACGCACAACCCCGAGCTCGCCTCGCCCAGATCGCCTCCTACCGCCGCCTCCCACGCACCCGTCTCCATCTCCCGTCGTCGTCGAGCAACACGACCACCTCACTGGCCAGCCCCCTTCCCCTACTCCTCCCCACCACATCGTCTTGTCCACCGATCTACCGAGGTGCTAATTCTCCACGATACTCATGGGCGTGATCTGCCGAGGTGCTAATTCTCCACGACACCATGACCGCAGTCCGACACGGCCGAGGATAGCTGGCACCGGCGGCCGTGAGCAAGAAGTTTGATGGCCAATCCCACGGTGAGCGGTAAGTCACAATGGGAGTTGATTCCAGTGTGTGTTCCTCACTGATTTTCCTGGTCACATTACAATGATTTAATTCTCTTATGATTGATTCTTGTGTGCTTGATTAGTAGGTGGCCGTGATGCCTATCCCAGCAGGGAGGTTGAAATAGGTATCTAGCAATGACCAAGTGACATCAGATTGCTTCCTTCGCCTATAGCGCCATCCCTTCTCGACAGCGATGGGAGCACTCGCCGGCCACACGAAACGGTGGCTCGCGTTGTCGGTTGACCTAATTTTAATTTGATTTCAGTTGTCCCACTTTGCTGTAAAGGAGGTCTCGGCTAATGGTGCACCGTTGCTGCAGTGCCGCTCCATACATGTCAATCCTTCTTAATGTCGCTAGCCATGGCAATAGAAGGAAGCACGACCACCATAGGAAGGACGCACACCTACCATCACAAGGAAGCATGGCTGATATCAGAAGGAAGCACAACGACCATGCATGGCCAGCATTGGAAGGACGCACGCCCGCCATCAAAATAGACTCCCGACTATGATTGCAATGAAGCACGAACAACTTTGAAACGAAGCTTGGTGACCATCGGCTAGTGGTGTTTGAGTGTTTGAACTGTGCCTAGATTCCACGTTTTGTTTTATGGAACCAAATTCTGATTTTTTGGATGCAAATTCTAGTTTCTTTGATAGTATTTGCTACAAATGTTTCCTGCATCTCATTTTACAATTTTAGCAATTGTCTTTGCTATCACCGTTGAAAGATGCCATGCTGCCATATTATACTTCATACATATGTTTCTTCATTTTAGGTAGTTTCTCTTCCATAGTTATAGCTTCCAAATTTTGTCTGTGTCATTCTCTCATGTAAACATTATGTTCATTAATACTGCTGGTACATACAGTACCAATTGTTGCTTCTGACATCCGATACATATGCATCATGCTTAACCGATGCATGCTTCAAGTAGTTGTGTGTGCTCTCTTCAGGGTCGATCGGTGTCGTGAGACAGGTATATATGGAGGCAAGTAGTGCATGCACTAAGAAGCATGGCAAAATGTGGATCTACCTCACAATGAGCACGTCCACCCTGCTCGATGAAGGGAAGCAAGTTCATAGTCTTTAGAAAATATACAATATGCACTTAGGAAGCATTGTACTATTTGTGTCTAGAAGGAAGCTAATTTGTAGCATATCCGAAACATGTTGTATGTACGGACAAAGCACAGAGAAAACTTATGTTGGGTTACATGCAAATTATTTTTACAGTGGAAACACTTATGTAGTGGATGGAAGCAAAAAGTTCTTGTTCTGGAAACATGTATAATAAAAAGAGTAAATGATGGGACACAAAATTTCCCTTGTGAAAACAAATACTTGGATGCAAGATTTTGGTACATGGAAGCACATTCTTGAATACAATTTTTTGTTAGGTCCAATCAAATTTCACACGCAAAAGAAGGAGGTTATGTCCTTGATGGAAGCAAAAAATATTGTGTTGGAAAGAAAAGTCAAATGTTACACAAGATACGAGTTTTTATTAGATTTTCGGCAAAAAAAAAGCAAATTTATCTTTGTTTTTTTTCTTTCTAAATCAGACATGTAAAAACATTTACCTGTATTGGATGAGACATTTAGAACTTAGTTGAGCGATTTAAGTAGAAGCAGCATGGACACGTTAGGAAGCAAGGCTGGCTACATGGACCCGTTATAAGAAGCAAGGCTGGCTACGTACGTTAATTTCGGGATCAGTTATGGAATCACGTATTAATGCTGGACGTCATGCAGAGAGATCTACGATCATGAGCTAGTCTGATGGGATGCTAGGGGTCGGTAGTCTGATCCCTAGTGGTTCCCAATCCTGGATCTGCAGCTGATGTGCTGCTCATAAGGGCACGTTACTACTTGTATTCATGGTTTACTATTTGATCACTCAATTAATTAATGTACACGAAATTGGTCATGCATGTTTTCCCCAAAATTAATGTGTTCCCCACACCGTACAAAACAATGTTTTTTCTTGGCATTATTTTAAATCGTGCAACTTGTTAGTTCAAATATGGTGGCTTAGTCTTACCAGCTTACATTACATGGTATCATGCCATATAATTTCTTAACAGAAGTGTCACACATTTGATCTGTTTTTTTTTATGAGGAAAAAGAGAATTCGTCATCAAGCGGCGGCCATGTCCGTTAATGCATACCCTATTTTTCTTTCATTAAGCACACACCTATGATAACCTAAACTACAAAGTAGCTAGCTTTCAGCCAGTACATAGGATGATGGAGCAAAGGCAGAGCAGCAAGTGTGTGTGTGCGCGCGCTTGTGTGAGAGAACGTGGGAAGGCACATCATGTTTCCTACAGTTTATCACCTTATTGAGTTGGCATTGTTACTACCTATAGCGACGACAACAGTTGAAAGGGCCTTCGTAGCAATGAAAATCATCAAGACCGAGTTGCGTAGCAAGATGTCCGATGACTGGCTTAATGACTTGATGGTGTTTTACATTGACTTACAGAAGGAGGGTAGGTCACCGCCATTGCCTGGGTCTTCTGGACGCCATTAAAAACTTTATTATCGGTACATTTTAGGTTGTTTTCCTATTTATATATGCTTACATTTTATTGTATTTCATCATTCCGGTTAGTATCATATAAAAATGTCAGTGTGCATTGTTAGTTGTGTATTGACTATTTTGATTTTGCTTAAAAAATGTTTCCTTAAGAGTTCGCCCCACCTTAACTTTGTTCCTCCTCCGCTACTGCATATGTTATCTGAAGCAAATGTTGAATGATCTTGGAGATGATTTCTACTATTTTAAAACTAATCCAACTTGGCTAATTTTCTTTTTCAGAAAGCTAAGATGATTGGATATATATAAATCCACCAAGACAGCGAAATTGATTGTACAAACAATGAGAATAATTTTGCATCCTAAGCTAATAAACCTTGAAAACTTATGTGACCTTTGCAATGAAACGCTCAAACCTGAAAGTTACTGTTTTTACTGCTATGGGGCTTGAGTCCAAACAAATCACAATCTCTAAGGAGGCACTAAGGCTGATGAGTGCGCACTAATACATCTGAACTGCTCACTTAAATAGTTTTTTTTTGACGAAAAACAGGCAGCGCTGATTTCATTTCATTAAGAGAAAGGCCAAGACGCCGGGTTACAGTGTCAGGTTGGCCCTGATCATGCCCTGGAAAAGCATCCGGTAGGCTGTTTTAGCAGAGTATTTGACCATCAGCAGTCCACTTCTAGTGGATGTCATCAGGTTGCCCCGGCGAGAGGTTCACTTGGGGAAGCGATATGCCATACCCGCACATAGTCAGCAAGCACCTGGGCAGTAGGGTTGCTTCTAATGCATGCTATCCATCTGCGGTCCAGGAGCGAAAGCCTCCGCCCTCTGCTGTGTGAATATAGGTGTGGGAATTGATCTCTGAGCGGTGTACCTTGCCACTTAAATAGTATGTCATCTGCCCTTATCTGACATAAAGCAGCGAATACCCTATTTTTGTAAAATCGGAACACCTTTTTCTTTTTTTGAGCTTGGAACACCTTTCCTTAAACTACCCTTATCTTACCTGACATAAAGCAGCGAATACCCTATTTTTGTAAAATCGATACACTAAAATACAGTGCGCACTCGCTAACCAACACAGCAACAAGTGGTCACGTTACAGCCTCTGCAATCCTCTGCGCTAGCCGCGTGTTATACTACAGGAATGATTCCTTCTCGACGCAAACACCACCCCACTTCACCTCCATCGCCTCCGCAGATCTCATCTCACCCCTGGGCCTGTGATTCACATCACTTCACTGTCCGGCGGCGACTGAGTACTGACATGGGTTCCCTGCTGATACCACTGTTGGGCAGTGTGGCCGCCAAGGCCGGCGACGCGCTGGTGGGCGAGCTGCTGCGGGCGTGGGGGCTCGACAAGTCACACCGCAAGCTTGAGCGCCACCTCGCCGCCGTCCAGCACATCCTGCTGGACGCCGACGTCAAGAGCCGCACCAACCCCGCCGTCCGCCGGTGGATGACGGACCTCAAGACCGCCGCCTATCGTGCTGACGACGTCCTCGATGACTTCCGCTACGAGGCGCTGCGACGCACGGCCGCACAGATCCGCCCCTACTACACGGCACGCAAGGTTTGTCCTCGCCCGCTCCTTCTCCAGCTCTTTCTCAAAGAATCAAAACTTGTAATACAAGAAAATAAATTCTAACGAAATCACAAAAAATTGACAGACATACTGGTTCTCACTCGTCAAATTCATCCAATTATTATTCAATCGTGCGACACAAAACACCACTATCCACTAATCCACATGCTACTCATTCTTTGCCTCTCATTTATTTCTTTAAGGCTTTAGTTTGGAAGTGGATGGCGTTTAACTTCAATTTAATTGTTTCCATTGCAGATGCTGAGCTACTTCACCACCACCAGCCCGGTTATTTTCCGCCTCTCCATGAGCAGAAAGATGAAAGATGCCCTTGAAATGATAGATGAACTTGTTGTGGAGATGAATAATTTCCATTTCCTACAACATGCTGATGCACCAACCATTGATCAACTGCAAACGCACTCTCATGTCAATGAATCAGAGGTAATCGGCAGACAAGATGAGAAGGAACAAGTGGTGAAGATATTGCTCGATCACTCCAAGAACAGCAACGATGATAATAGTAATGTGATGGTTCTCCCCATAGTTGGTATGGGGGGAATTGGTAAGACTACCCTTGCCCAACTTGTGCACAATGATCAGAGGGTGAAGCATCATTTTGAGTTGGTCTTATGGGTCTGTGTCTCTGACAAATTCGTTGTTGAAGAAATCGTCAGATCTGTAATTGAAGTGGCCACCATGAAGAAGTGTGATTTGACTCAGATGGAGGCACTGCAGAAGAAACTGGGTGAAGTATTGGGCAAGAAAAGGTACCTCCTAGTGCTGGATGATATTTGGAATGAAGATAGACATAAGTGGAATGATATGAGATCTTTGTTATGCTCACAAGCTTGCTCGGGCAGTGCTATAACTGTCACAAGCCGTAGTGATCAAGTTGCTTCTATCATGGGCACACATCCTTCACATCAGATATCACTTCTAAATGATGACCAGTCATGGGAGATTTTTCACAAAAACGCATTTGGAAGGGAAGTGAAGAAGCAAGAGGAATTCATTTCAATGGCTAAGAGTATTGTCCTTAAGTGTAAGGGGTTGCCTCTTGCCATCAAGACTATAGCAACTTTACTTCGTTCCAAGAATCACAGTCAGTGGATTTCTATTGTTGATAGTGATGTATGGAAGAGTGACATCCTCGCAAGTGGGATTGTACCCGCCCTACAGCTGAGCTATGATCACTTGTCATCAGAAGAAAGAATATGTTTTTCCTTCTGTGCTATTTTTCCAAAGGATAGCCTGATGGATAAAGACATGTTAATCCAGCTATGGATGGCAAATGACTTTATTGCATCAGAAGCAAGAGGCCGAGAAATTTTTGATGTGCTAGTTTGGAGATGTTTCCTACAATATGTGGAGATTCAAAACACACAATCATTTAATTATGGGATCATCCATCGATCAATTACTTGCAGGATGCATGATCTCATGCATGATCTTGCTCACTCCGCAAGCGGAAAAGATTGCTCCATTATGCAAGAATATTCATCAAGTCAAGAAATTCTGAAAGGATCCACAAATTCTAGTTCATTACAGCAGGAGGTTCGACATTTGTCACTTGATTATGTCTGTAATTATACTATGGCAGCCATGAAGGAAATTCTAGCTCCCCGGCCCCGCACGATATTAGTCTTACGCTGGACTGCAATTCATTTGAGTATGGCCAAGTCAAATTTCATGTCATTACGAGCATTGAAGACACTCTCAATCAAGACACATATGAAGAACTTGAAGCATCTTCGGTATCTAGATTTGTCAAATTCTGATATATCTGAATTGCCTGAAGCCACTACCAAGTTGTATAGCTTGCAAGCTTTGAGGCTTACTGGTTGTAAAAAACTTAATAAATTACCAGAAGGCATGAGATATATGAGCAGTCTTCGTCACATCTTCCTCCTTGGGTGTGATCGATTAAAGCACATGCCACATGGTATTGGTCAACTGAATTCTCTACAGACGTTGACGAATTATGTTATTGATAGTGACATAGGCCGTGGAATTGATCAACTGAAAGATTTGAATCTAGGGGGTGGTCTTTCTTTGACAGAGCTGAGAAAAGTGTATACTACAGAAAATGCTAAACAAGGCAATATATCTGCCAAGCATAACCTGAAACTATTGTCACTCGATTGGTCTGGACCTTACAACACAAGCGATGGAGATGAAGTAGATACTAATGCAGAAGGAATATTAGATGCCCTCCGTCCTCACAAAAATCTTGAAGCTTTACGGTTATGTGATTATACCGGTGCCAAATTTTCATCATGGATGCACGACTCTACACTCTTAGAACATCTCAGTGAACTTTATCTGAGAAGATGCAAGAACTGCAAGGATCTTCCACCATTATGGCAGCTGCCCTCTCTCAGGTACTTGAGTTTGGAAGATTTGAATAACTTGACCAGTATATGTGTTAGTAACGATGATACAGACAATGTAGAATCCTGTATTTCTCCAGCACCCTTCTTCCCTAAATTGGAAACCATGATAGTTACTGGCATGCCTAAGCTGGAGAGATGGCATCGGGAGGTGGCAGGAGAAGTAGCGGATGTATTATTCCCTCGGTTGAATAAGCTAGATATTTCCTGGTGCCCAATGCTAGCAAGCATGCCAAAGATGCTCCCTTTGCTTGAAGATCTATTGATGAAGGAGGCAAGAGACATCCCCATTTACCATCTGTTGAATTTGGCTGTGCAATCTAATCTTGAGTGTAAATGTGTCATTTCAGTGGAACCTATAGTTGGTTGGCGACCTATTGACATTCATTTATCTAGGCTTGGTCACTCTTCTGTGAGACTGAATCTCAATGGTTTGATGGACAATGCAGAGCTCTTTGAAGAGGACCTGGACAGAGCCCCTTGCAGATTTATTAAGTACCTAGAGATAATAGATTGTGGTTGTCTTTTCCCATCCCAAGTGCAAAGCAATATATGGAACCATTTTGGTTTTGTTGAAGGAATGTGGATTTCAGGCATCAAGACGGTAGAATTGGGAAACTTGAATCGTCTTGGAGATCTTCACTTGTCCGGGTGTTCCAAATTAACTGGTTCATTTCCATCAACAATATCTGATGGCGAAAATCTCCTACTTCCTCTACTCGATAGACTTGTAATTACGAACTGTGAGAATTTGGTGGAAGTTCCAGAGTTGCCTGTATCTCTTGAAAAGTTGTTCATCTCTATTTGTCCCAAGCTCGTGTCCATGGTAACTATCCGGAATGCCAACAAATTGAAAGCATTGAGTGTGATTGATTGTGACGCCCTGAAGACATTTGCAGCTGGAATTTATAGAGTGTCTGCACTCAGGATACTAGAAATTCAGCGATGCCCAAGGATAGAGACAGTACCGGAGGGACTCTTGCAGCAGTTCCCAACCCTCGACATGCTATGGATCAGAGACTGCCCCAACTTGGAGGAGGCATTCTCGAGAGGAGGCGCTTACTGGAATTGGGTTGAAGCAATTCCAAACAGATATGTTGGCGCTCAAGATCAGTCCATGGACCCATGCACTAAATGCTTCCCTTGTCAGTGATTATAGGATTATTTATGCGTTCGAGGATTGATGTCATTTCTGCTCTATTTTCACCATGATATTATGGCAACCCTGCTTGCTTGTTTCATAGTTAAAAAACAAGTACACTGATGATGGGCTAGAGAATTGAAACGTGGAGGATGCTTGTTTCCTGGCCTGGCCACTGATGATGTGAGTATCCAAGATTGCTTAACCCATCTTTTACATTCCGTGCTGTTCATCTTTGCATGCATGTGCTCCTGTTTTCGGTTGATAGTTGACCGCACAAATAAAAGGGATGCATATATCTGTGTGAACTCCGATTTACTGTTAACTTCATTCAAATTGTAAAATTTGAATCTGGTTTTAGCATCCATCATAGGAAAAAAGATGTTATCCACTGACACCACAACCAGCATGACTTTTAGCTATCTGTGTGGGTATGGCCGTGTCACTACAACTTCTTCAGTTGAACTTCAGTCACAACCAGCGTGACATCTGTGTGTGAATTGTATATCATACACTGTGATAGCTAGTACATAGTATTTTTTTTTATTTGCAGTGGAAGGTAGTGAGGATGTGCAGGCATCGTTTGTCATGCACAGAGGTTATTTATTAATGCGGACTCTCCTTGTTGTTGCCCGTTTTAGCTGAAAATATAAAGATTGTGGTGAGAAAGACTCACAAATTCAGAATGCAACTCCATGGTCGTTACGGACATTTTTTTTCTTCGAGAAAGGGCGCTTTATTACTTAAGGTCATTATGGAAATAAATTCTGACAATGCTTATTACTCATTAAATCTTTTTTTAGGGTTTCTACGGAGGGCAAAGCCAGCCTGAACTCACTTATAATTTTTTATGTTGACAGCATTCATTTACTCTTTAAATCTTCAACTGATGACTGCAACTGTATGCTGACCGATGGTGTCGACCCTAATTACACTGCGATCCTACCATCTGTGCCAAGTCGTTGTCCTGGATTTGGATTTTTTTTTTTTTGGCTCATCCAGTATAGATTTGATTCACGCAGGGGCGTTGCCGGGCAGCGGGGTGTAGTGGTTCCGTCCTACCACTGGAGTCCCAGGATTCTATGAGTGCCGCCATTGCCGGGGGTCGCGCGGACGGCAAAGAACAGCCATGTCGAGATGCAGCCTGATATGAGGTGTCAGGTGTGCTCTGAAACCACGAGTGGCTGGACACGAAGGTTAGTGAGAAATCAGCGTGGGAACACCGCATCTCCTATGTTTTTTACACTCGTTTTAGCAAGTTGCACTTTCAGCTATAGGGGGTAGTTTGCTTTCGCTAGTTAACATATAGGTGATCTGAAGCTGAATCTTTCAGCACACATGGTTTTAGTTTTCAGTTAATTAAGGGTGCGAAGATGGTGGGATCGCAGTGTTAATTGGATTGTCAGAGTATATGTGATCTGAAGCTGAATGTTGAACTACACATGGTTTTAGTTTTCAGTGAATTCTGGTTGCAAAGTTGGTGGGATGGTAGTGCTAATTGGATTTGTCATAGTATATATGATCTGAAGCTGAATATTTCACCACACATGGTTTTATTTTAGTTGGCAGTGATTTATGGGGGGGGGGGGGGGGGGGGGGGGGAGGTTGGTGGGATGGCTGTGCTAATTGGATTGTCACAGTATATATTTATTGGTTTTAGTTTCAGTGCTAATGGGGTTGTCAGATCATATGCTTCTTTTGGAAAGTGTAATTAGGGTCGGTGCTAAATTAGATTCTGTCAGTCTGTGTACGTTTTTGGGACATGACCAAATGTTGGTCGCTTGAGATTTGATTCAGTATTTACCATTGTTGGAACATGACCAAAGTGGTATTCAGTACATGGCCAGATTGGATTCGCCTGAAAAAATGGGATTCACATGAGTTTTAGGTTGGTGTGAATCAGTAGTAGCGTGCTTTTTTGATCCGTATGTGGATCTCTTGAGAGTACAACTGATTTTTATTGCACACATGATTTTGATTAAGTATTAGCATATTTGTTGTAAAAATCTGAACAAGCTGGGTGCAGTATCACCAATCTGCGGTTTGATTTAATTACCGTTCAATCAAGGATTTCTTAGATGCAAACTGATTGTTCTTTAGGTTGTCGTTTTGCCGTGTCAAACCCTTTTCTGCTGGATGTGTGTTCATGCGGCGGAGCCCGGAACACCGGCTTTGAGGTGTGCTCAGAAGCTACAAGCGGCTGGACAAGGAGGTAATTGTGGCTTAAAAACTCTCTCATCCAGCATAGCACACGGTTTAATTTTCGGGATAACGCTAGACGGCCATGGTTTCTAGTCAAAAGATGTTTCTTGTTCAAACCAGAAGCATCCGAATTTGCAAAAGATAGCCTCTTTTGTGCCTTGAATTGCAAAGCTAACTCAGATTTCCTGGTTGTTTGTTATTAGTATAGTATACCTTATTTTTGTCCTGAATTCTGAACCTTACTAATTTTTTTTGGTTGTGTTATCAGTGTAGTGTACATTTTTTGGCCTGATTTCTTAACCTTATCCGGGTATTGATTTTCTGCAAATCAGTGATGCACTCGTGGTCATGTTTATTTGTTAGTCTACATTACTTAATAGATTAGTTGTTTTTATCTGTATCCACCCGTTAGTTAGTTAACTGAAATTTGTTGGCAGTGGTGCATTATGTTCTTTATTAACTGCTATACTGGAGCAGCGGATCGAAACATTTAAAAACAATCAGCTCTGAAGTAATTATTGA
Organism: Triticum urartu; assembly: GCF_056163025.1. Lineage (NCBI taxonomy): Eukaryota > Viridiplantae > Streptophyta > Magnoliopsida > Poales > Poaceae > Triticum > Triticum urartu. The sequence continues at coordinate 1,310,940 of NC_141879.1, forward strand.
ATTGCACTTGATGTTTGTTTTATTATTATAGTATACTTTTTTGGGCCTGTCGAGCGCGAGTGGGGTTTCACTCTGATTTCGTGAACATTTTTTTTTGCAGAGGACAGTTTCATTGAGAGCTAACCTGCCAATTGAGACGCATGCCAGTAATGTTTACATCCGGGTGATTTTTGATAAATTTGATGATGCTCTGTACAGAGCCGGGTGCATATGTGCTGGACGAACTAGAACTGAATATATGTCTGCATTTCGATTTTACAGTGTCTAAGTGCTAGTAATGTACAGATTTGCTGCAGATTAATTAGTTGGTCTATAGTACTACGACGTGGTAACTTGATTATCTCCCCTGACTAATTATCTGAACATTGTTATGGTGCGATAATCTGTTACGATTTTCTAGCGTGTAAAAAGGATAAAACTAAGTTCGAGGTTAGTAGTAATGGATTTTAAACGCAAGGACGGTGAAAACGTGGTCCATTTGCTGGTCAAAACGGACACACAAATTAACATGGACCAAATTAAGCTTGTTTACTTATTGAGCAGCTAATAGTAAACTAAAATGGGTGTTTGCTGGCCTGAAATGGGTGTTGCGCGGTGTGTCGACCATCAGGACCTCTACCGCAGGGTCGCTGCTGTCGCACTCGGACAGGGTATCGACGGAACTAGTCGACAGATCGAACAGGCCGTAGAGAGATTCACCGGGCTCGATTGCCGCGACTTGAGGGGTGGCCGACTGATGTGCCACCGCATGCTTCACACACCGCTGAAGCTGCGACCGACCAGATCGCTTGCGACGGCGTACAGCGGGGAGCGAAGACACCGCGGGAGCCGACCGATACTGGGTCGACGGCTGCCGCAGAAGGACGCCGCGAACGCACGCCCGGAAATGCGTCGCCTGCGGACAGGGACTGTCTCGACGTCGAGGGGGGCCTCATGGAGCCAGGCGGAGTCGTCGGCGATGAAGACGAGCGTGCCGAGACAGATCTCGCGGCCCTCAGCCAAACCGCCACTAGAAACCATGATGATGGGAATCGAAAAAATCGCAACCTCATCGGAAAGTCGCTAAGACACCTGCCCCACGGTGGGCGCCAACTGTCGTGGTTCTAAGTCTGGCAGTAGAATGGGGATAGGTAGGAAGAGGCAAGATCCTAACTTCGGTGAAGTTGTGCACACAAGATTTACGAGTTCAGTCCCTTCTCAAAGGAAATAACAGCCCTATGTCTCGGTGCCCGGAGGCTGGTCGATTGGATTATGCGTGAAGTTACAGGGGGTGTGAACCCTTGTGCCAGAGGAAGGGGTGGCTTATATAGAGTTCGTCAGACCCCTCCGGCCCTAAGTTACACAGGGTTCAATGTACATAAAGATAGGATATTACTGGTAACGCCCAGCAATAAAGTCATATAAATTACGGCTGGAGATGCTCTAAGGAACTGTGTCTACATGCATGCTCTGTTTCCTCTGTTTCTGCACAAGGGTATTAATTGCATCGAATGAATCCGTTGTGCTGCTGCCTCCAATTTGGCTCTGCGAATGAGATTCCAATGACACGCTGGATTTCTGCTGCTTCAAACAAGAATAATAACGCGTCTGCAAGAGTAAGATATGTATGCATCTCTGCCTGCCTGCCCGCCTGCCATAAGTAAGCAACCATTTTTTCTGGACCTACCTGAACAAAATATCAGCCACTGAAATCTTTCTCGCCACAATTTTCATAATGATTGTCAGGAGTATTTATCAAGTAATATGCATCGACAGGATTTAAGTCCACAAAGACCATCTTAGGATTGCATTTTGAATTTGTGACTTTTTCTCACCACAATTTTCATAATGATTGTCAGCTAAAGAGGGAGGGCAAAAACGAGCATCCGCATAACTGAATAAGCTCTGTGCCTGAAAAACAATGCCTGCCCATCCTCACTGCCTTTTGGAAAGAAAAAATATATATACTATTACTCTAGCTAGCTATTACAGTGTATGATATGCAATGTACCTTCCACTACTACTACTACTACTATGTAACAAATGCTATACTTACATGAGACCATCCCTAGGCACTAGGCAGTCCAAAGTAGATTTACAAGCTATATACTTCCTCTGTAAAGAAACATAAAAACGTTTAGTAGTGATCTAAACGCTCTCATATTTCTTTACGGATTGACCGAGGGAGTAGATAGGAATATGAGAGGGGCAATAATCTTCAGTGTTTATATTATCATTTCAACAAAACTGATTATTTCCCTCGGAGAAACCACTACTGTTAGCACTGCCATTGTGCCACCTTTTGTTCAGATTTACAAAAACAATTTGTCTTTTGTTGGCCGCCTCCTTGGCGCACTCATTGATCACTCGTTTTCGGTTTTCGTGGATTCAATATGTGTTGCAGCTGCTCGACGAAATGCACACACAGGGCAACAAGAGCAGAGGAAAACACAGAGCAACAAGACCCGGTTGTGTTAGAACAGAGCAACAAATGATCTTCTTTTTTTCCACTCAAGACTGCCATCTCCTCTCTTTCGGGGTCCAGTTACTGAAAGCTCCTTGGGTAGACACTGGAGCATCCCAGTTACTGCCCTCCCCTTATATAGGCCTGGGGTATCATAATTGGTCTGCAAAAATATGTGCGCTGTAATACAGATAATGGTCGGTGGAGGCCATTATCATGTAGCAATAGATGACCTGACACTGGAGCGTGTCAGGTGCTTGAGTACTTCCTTCGATGTGACGTGCCGCACCGCCCTTCTCTTGTTTTTCACCACACTAGTGCTCGGTCTTGTCGTTCTTCCCCTCGGGTCTGCATAAAGAAAGCTTCAGGGTGATACTCACCACTAACTATATACCTAGCCTAGCAGTGCCCTGCGAATACTAGGCTATCTTTGTCTTGTCTTGTGATGAACCAAGACAAGTTCCCGGAAAAAAAAAAAACAGAGCAGCTCCTCTCCTCTGTTTTTCCCCGACCTCTGTTTTTGCAACTTGTACGTTTCGTTTGTCAACTACTACTATGGAACTGCATTCCTCCATCGCCACCCAACAATTTTGGGTCTGAAATTCCAGCACCACCCTCTTACAACATAATCCTAGCTAAGCAACAAGAACAATAACTCTCTAAGACATGTAGTATATATGCATCTCTGACATGTTTGAGTAAACAACAGAGCAGGAGAACGTACAACATACTGGAATTCTAGTTAGCTGAAGGAAATCTCATTGACTGAATTCTTTCACACTGTAACAATGCTTACCTCAAGTGAAGATTGACCCATTTCAGTCACCATGGCATTGTATTCTCAACTTGGAGTTCTTTCTCACCACAATCTTTATATTGTTGGCAACAAGGGGCATCCGCATAACTGAATAAGCGAATAAGCTGCGTGCCTGAAAAACAAGCAACTTGTCAGAAGTTCATATGAAATAACGGTGCCTGCACATCCTTGGTTCCTTTTTTGAACAAATATGTTCTACCTGTTACCATCTTCGCCTCCCGTCCACCCAAACATACATACATACCCCTGTTTAATTTGATGGTCCTCACGACCCCTGTTTGTTGCTGTCACAGATAAGATAGATGATCTCAGGTACATGTTATTGAAATAAATCAAACTGAAGGGTACACACTTGCAAGTAACACTGATTACTTGAAGATTGAGTGATATGCATTGACAGAATTTCAGTCCGTAAAGCGACGACCATACTTTGCTAGGAAAATGTGATCTATGCATGGCAGAACCTAACAGTTGCAGCTTAACTGAACTTGACTTGTACAAGAAATGGATTTCACTTACAGTTGCAACACATGTACAGCTCGTACCCATTGTGATCCATTTGGACCTAAAAAGGACACAAACACTCTTTAGATAGATACAAGTTTTCACATTTACAAAGACAGCAAATAGATTATACATATTTAATGCAACTAGTATGTGTGTATCTCTATATGATTAATAACTGAAGTTGAGCTATAAGCTGTTGTGCAAAGCTGAGTTGAGTTATAAGCTGTTAATAGCTGCTGCAGCGCGTACTAAGTCCGCCAAAATTCATAGATAGGTTCTGCAACAATTTAGGGCAGTCTGTGATACTCCAGCTTCTCTCGAGAGCTGAGAACTGCTGCAGGAGTCCCTCCGGTACTGTCTCTAACTGTCTAACATTGGACAATTCAAAACTGTTAGGGTCTTGAGGGCACCATACATTCAATCTAGAGATGTTGTCATGGTGTTGGATGGCAAAACACGTCCGGACGATTGCGGGTGGTTTGAGGGTCAGCGTTGGAGATGCCCTAAGGCAATGTTTGTATTGCGTGATAACAACAGATACAAGTGCTTTTGAGTTTTGACATATACAAGTGGGAAGGCATAAATAATCCCACGAGGCTGACATCAGAATACACAAGCACATGCATTCCAATCAAAGACAAGCGATCTATTTAGCACCTGGGTCTCCGTGGAAGTTCTTAAGCCAAATTCCTTGATCTCTCTGGAATTGCTTCAACCAAATTCCAGTAGGAGCCTCCTCTTGAGAAGGCTTCCTCGAGGTTGGGGCAGCCTCCGATCCGTAGTCCCTCAAGGGCTGGCAGCTGATGTAGGAGTCCCTCCGGTAGCCTCTCTAATCTTGGGCATGTCCAAATATCTAGCTTCTTTAACTGAGGGAATGATACAACCGCTACTTGTCCTGCCACCTCCTGATGCCATCTCTCTAGCTTAGGCATGTAGGTAACTATCATGGTTTCCAATTTAGGAAACAAGGGTGGTGGAGAAATACAGGATTCCCCATTGTATGTATCATCATTGCCAATGCATATACTTGTCAAGCTGTGCAAACTATCCAAATACAAGCACTCGAGAGAGGGCAACTGCCATAATGGTGGAAGATCATTGCAATTTCGGCAGAAATCCAGACGAAGTTCACTGAGATGTTCTAACAGTGTAGAGTTGTGCATCCATGATGACAATTTCGCACCGGTATAATTATATAACAGTAAAAATTCAAGCCTTTTGTGGGGACGAAGGGCCTCTAGTATTTCTTCTGCATTTGTATCAACTTCATCTCCATAATTTGAGCTGTATGTTCCATACCAATCGAGTGATAATCGTTTCAAATCATGCTTGGCGGACATATTACCTTGTTTAGCATTTTCTGCACTATGTACTTTTCTCAGCTCAGTTAAAGAAAGACCACCACTTAGATTCAAATCTTTTAGCTGATCAATTCCACGACCCACATCACTATCAATGATATAACTTGCACCCCCCATCCACGCTCGACCCAGCACCCCCGCCCCTGAATCCCATACTCACGTGGCCACCCAATCCCCATCGACAACTCCCCACACCCGTACCTCCGACGCACGCCACCGCCCATCCCCATCCACGTCGCCGCCGCCGCATCCGGTCCAAATCGAGCAGCAGGGCAGCCGGCGGCCAGATCCACCACGGTGCTTCCAGATCCGCGGTTGCCCAAGCAATGGAGCTCATCCACAAGGTCCCCTCTCGCTCCCCTCTTCTCCTCCACACGCCTCTCTCTCTCTCTCTGAATCGATTTAATTCGAGTTCGCAGACATGGTTCCTGTCTTCGTCAAGTTCGTGTTACTGCTGCTGAAGAACTCAGCATACCCTTCAAGTTCGTCCAGATCCACAGTGTCCAGAGGGACGTGACGGAGGAGGAGGTTGAGGAGAAGGGCCACCGGGAGGTCTTCATGGCTCAGCTCCTTGCGCACAACCGGTGCTGCTCACCCTAGTATACGGGACAAGGTCCGCCCCCCTATCGATTTTCTCTCCTTTCCTAGCTTCCTTTCCTTCAGAGTGGATTCTCTGACGGATGGGTTGGTCGCAAGATGACCCCTAGATGGACCTGACCTGTTCGCCAAGGTCAAGAGGATAAGAAGCCCTGCCCATTTCATGGCGCGCTTCATCAACATCACGACCAAGCCAGCCCTCAAGCAAAGTATGGTTTTCATACCCATCAAATCCAAACCTGCACCATATGTTTTGTTTCTTCATCATCCAGCCATGGGACTTGCAATTGTATATATATACACATGTTTAGCCGCTGGTACTTGCATCTGTACCAGGAGATAGAAGAGGTACTGATAGACTGATGACATTGTTAAAGAACTTCAGTAGATTGTAAAACTGTACTGCAAATATGCTATTGGAGATATTCATTATATTCAATTTTCGTTTTTTGTAGAGACTATTATGATTTTCAACGGTGAACTAAAGCGCCAAAGGAAAGCTTGTGAAAACTTTGAAGAAATCCTTGTGGTTCAGACCTTTGGAGGATGTAATTATCTTCATACACATTTACTCCCTTCAGACATTTGGAGGATGTAATTATCTTTATTATGAGACGGAGGGACTACTTCATCACTTTATGTCTTACCTTTTGTAATTCTGTCTGTTGGGCTTTGCTTGGTAGCGTTTAGTTTAAATAGTTTTTTATGAAAGCGCTACTCACATATGGCCTTGTCTTTTTTCTCAAAGGTGCCAAAATTGCTTTGTGTTATCCTCTATCCAGATTGTAGAAAAGCTTGTCGACATCGTCACTTTTCTGAATAAACAAATCCGGGATGAATTCGGTGAAGCTGGTAATTAATTATTGATTGGCTGCTTTATTGTTTGGACAAAAATGTATCTTATAATTTCCTGGTATCTCCCTGAATAAACAGTTCCTGTAGGTACCGACTTCATGGAGCAAGGCCAGAACAAAAGGCTAGGTTCATGTGGTCTACCACTACATTATGCTAACATCATCAATCAAACTGAAAATATAGTAAGTAAATTTGACGACTCACGTGATGTTTATCATGCTTGCTTAATGTCCCAATTTCCTTAATGTAGTAAATTTCCATGTAGCCTCTTATATATGTAGGTAACTGTTCAGTTTTGTTGATGAACCATGCATTTATTTATTTCCCTTTTCTTTTGGTGAGCAGAATATTCGATGGTAGTCAGTAATAAATATATGTCTATCTCCTAGCTGCAAAATACCAATTCAAAAGTCAATTTTGAAATAAAGAAGTTACAGTGTCATAGTTCATATACTATTTGTGTGACCTAAGTCTACATTCTTCAGTCTGTCCTCTATAGCCTAGTTTTTGTGATATGTCCTTGAATAAGAAGCAAGAAAAGGCATATGCTCTCATACACTTCAGAATCTTTTGATATCGTTTGACTATATTTTGAATATCTTAAAGATTGCTCTGCTTAGTAATTATAATTTCAAGGCCTTGTTTAGTTTTGTAAAAAAATATTGATTTGTGTTGGCTTGCGATATTTAGGCAAGGTTTGAAATTTAGTACAAGCAAAGCATAATGTAACAACAGAACATGATAGGTAGTTCTAATTCTTCCTATGTATGCAAATCGAGGTTGTTCGTAAAGTTATGCAAAAGCAACCATGGCAGCCGGTGCCAGTCCCCACATCTAGAAGGTACTGCACTCTTCTTAGAATTCTTGAATATTACACTAAAGAAAAGAATTAAAAAAATTCAGTTATTATATAGACAAGGCGTATAATGAACTAGGTCTTGCAAAAAATACTTCTGATCACAAGGGCCATTCTATTGAAAAGCAATCATAGCTTGCCATTCCATGGAAGCGCTCGTCTCTCTCCATGTAGATTTAGTTCTAGGACTCAAGTAGCAAGCACCGACACTCTGGGAGCTAGCAAGATATGTTTCTCCTCTCAGATGCTGAAGATTTATTATTTTTCTGAGTCAAGCATGTGTTTGAAAGTAGGAACCTATAAGTTTCCTATTTTCTCCTGAGTAACTAGTGCTTGACTCCTTTTATTCTGAATCAACAAGCAACTCTGTTTCTTAAACAATTCTGCAGCTACTACTTAAACTTCGCACATGGTTGGACAAACATCGTGGATTAATAAGAGGGACCACTCAACTATATGTACAACAAACCAACATTCTTTTATTTTGAGCAACCTATATTCATTTCAGCAAATGATTTATGTGCCTGCAAATTCTTCTTATTTTTGTTGAATCAACATTTTTTTATAAAACCAAGTAGCATATTTAATCAGAGAGCTGTTCAGTTGGTATACATTCTCATAATTATTTATTCTCACTGTCTAGCACTAGTGCACACTTATATAGAACAAACATGTACAAAAAAGTAGAACAGAGGACACCTGCGTTGCCACTAGATTGCTACTAATTAATCCTTACCTGCAGTGTTTGGATGTTCTATTAACTTGACAGCAATCAAGAGAAATCAATACACCAAAAGAAGATGACTATTGGTAAATATTTATAGTGATAGGTTATATCGATCATTCCGATGATCCATACATAGTGCATAATCTGTTCTTATGATACATACACACATTCTATTTGTGCCCTGTGGAATGCAAAGTACAGGGCGACACACATATGTCTTCATTTGGATGAGCCAATTTTCTTTTTCAGCCATGCAACTTCTATGTTTGGAACATGTGTTCTTCTGAGCTAATCTATTTGGCCATTTCCCTTTTTACAGGTTGCCAATGCCTTTGCATCCACAAGTTTCTAGAGGTGTGTTTGCTGAGCTAAAAGGATCTTCTGCTGCCATATGTTTCTACCTAAAAGGAGATCATATATTTTGCGCTTTTGTTTATGATGTAATAATGGCATATGAACGTACATATGTATGCATGTAGACCTGATGGATGGTTGTGCTTTTGGCTTGACTATGCCTATGTGTGCATGTAGGCATGCATGATGGATCTTTGTGCTTTTGATGTCCTGCACTTGTGAACCTATGTATGGATGATAGATTGCTTATATATGCACGCACACATTATCTATTAAGTGATGCAATCTTAATTACTGTATGCATGTGTGTCGTCATATATGGATGGTACAAAAAGGAGTGAAGATAAATGATAGCTGCTGAAATACATGTATGCAATATAGGAGATTTGTTAGATCGCATAGGACACAAGTACAGGCAGTTTGTTTGCCGGGAAACTCTTGTATCTGCCCTGAATTGTCACTCTCCCGGGAAAAAACTGTATGCCGGGAATAGTTCCAACTGCCGGCAAAGGTATGAATATTAAAGGCAAAGAATCTGCCGGGGTTTATACGAACTGCCGGGAATTGTTTTCCCAGACAGGACTTTCAAGGGCAGTTCATATTTGCCGGCAAAAAGCTTTCCCGGCAGATAGTATGCCTCCAATGGCTAGTTTTCCCGGCAGATGTGGTGACCCCTAATTTTTTGTCATGGTGTAGTGTATCATCCCACTTCTGTACATCTTCATTCCAAACATCGTCCAACACTAAGAGGTACCTTTTCTTGCCCAACACTCGACTAAGATCCTTGTGCAATGCCTCCATCTCAGTCAAATCACAGGTGTTGATCGTGGCCACTTGTATTATAGATCGAATTATTTCTTCGATAACAAACTTTTCAGAGACACATACCCATATGATCAATTCAAAATGATGCACCACCCTCTGGTCATTGTACACAAGTTGAGCAAGGGTGGTCTTACCAATCCCCCCCACACCAACTATGGGGAGCACCATGACATTATTATTATCACTCGGACGGTTGTGGCCGTGGTCAAGCAATATCTTCACCACTTGTTCCTTCGCATCTTGTTTGCCTACAATCTCCAACTCATCGACATGAGAATGTGTTTGTGGATGGAGAATGCTTGGTGGCTCAATATGTTGTAGGAAGTGGAACTTGTTCATCTCTACAACCAGTTCATCTATCACATCAAGGCAATCCTTCATCTTCCTACTCACTGAGAGACGGAGAACAACCGGATTATGGATGGTGAAGTAGTTCAACACCTGACATCATGAATATATATAAAAAAGTGAAATTAAAAGGCTTCCATCTGAAAATAAGTAAGTTAAAATAAAAAGACACCCATTTCCAAATTTAAAACCTGAACTGAAAACATAGCCGGCCGGAGTGGAATGAGAATGTAGGACGAGGGAAAACCTTGCGTGCGGTGGAGGAGCGCCCAAACTGGACAGCGGCACACTGACGCAACGCCTCATAGCGGAAGTCGTCGAGGATATCGTCGGCCTGGTAGGCGGCAGTCTTGAGGTCTGTCATCCACCGACAAACGGCGGGATTGGTGCGGCTCTTGGCCTCGGCGTCCAGCAGGACGCACTGGACGGCGGAGAGGTGGCGCTCCAGCTTCTGGCGGGCCTTGTCCAGCCCCCACGCCCGCAGCAGGTCGGCTACGAGCGCTTCGGCAGCCTTGGCGGCCAACCTGCCGAGCAGCGACATCAGCAGGGAACCCATCTCAGTCGCCGCCGGTGGGTAGCTCAAATCACTGAGTGCTCCGGTCCAGTCCCGATGTTGAGGTAAATCAGTGGGTTGCAGAGGCCAGTTGAGGGTTGCCAGCCTCAGTATGTGCGCCTTCATTAATTGTTTCCTCCGCACGCACATCTCAATCTCCACACCATCGATCGAATGCATACAAGGCCGGCCGGGTTTTCATTTTTTTTCTACTAAGCTGGTCGTCATGCATGACGACGTATATATGTCCAACTCATTCTTATCTTGAAGCTATAAACTCTTCGCAGCACCCAGAATAAGCGTTGTTGTTGTTATTGTTGTTGTTGTTGTATTGGTCAAAATATGGTATAAGGGCATCTCCAAGGGCAGACCAACAAATCGCCCGCATCCGTTCCGGACCGCGGAAGACATCCAACGCGGTACTTTATCGAACGCCATGGAACAGCACGAGTCCAGGCCTACACTACCAGAAACGAATTGGTTGATGCCGCACGCAGGAGCTCGGCGAGCACACATCAATCTGACCAGTTAGTGCCACCACACGCAAGCCTGGGTGCGACCTCTCGTGCCGGCTCAATGGAGTTCCGCCCCTCACCTTGACCTCGAGCGCTGGCAGCCGCGCCGGATCTGTGCAGTGCATCAATGCCGCGCACCCCCTCCTCCGCATGCTCCCACCGAGCCCACTGGCACTCGCCACGCCCGTCGCGCAAGCTCACCGCGCCGGCCGCGCCCCCACGCCTCGCCTCAGTCGAGCGGCCCGCATCGCCCAGACCTTGCGGGAGAGTAAAACTGAAGACCCCGCCGCCACCGACCCCACGCGGGATTTGTCCGGCGGCGGCGAGGGGAGGAGGAGTTTCTCTGGCGGCTAAGGTTTCGCCCGGTTCACCAGCGGGGACGACACCAGGACAAAAAAAAAGATGCTAGAGCAGTAAGCTGGAATGCATGCGTACACATAAGGATCTTTGCAGGATGGATGCATGCATGCTAATTGAGCCCGGGTTAGTCCTGAGAGAAGAGTGAGATGCATGCAGGCCCTTTTTCTAGATCTTTCACATTTTTAGAAATAGTGGCTTTGTTTTCCAAGACTATTACTGGATCGTGTCGCTCTGTCACAAGGGTGCCATAGCATCGTCTTTTTTCTTTTCTTTTCTTTTTTGCAGTTAAAATGGGACAGGCTCCACAATTGAAGGCCCGGATCAAGCTCCCGGTTGGTGAAAAAAAACAAAAACTCCAACGTTGCAGACGGGGCGGGCTCTGCTAAGCCCGGCCAGGCCCGGTATGGTAGCAATCTTCTTCTCTGTTTATACTGTCGGCGGAAAGGTGAGAAAAAAATCCAACTTGTACGTATCCGTCCGTGCAGCAACGGATGTCCTGCGGCTGGCTGGGCTGGGATCACGTGTTTGACGCATGCATGCAGGCAGAGCCAGAAGAGGCGATCGGAGCAGCCGAAGATGGAGCACGGGACACGGGAGGGAGGTAAAACGCCGCTTCCCGCCAAAACCTCACCTCACCCAGAGGCCAGAGGCAGAGCGGAGCGGGAATCCCAGGCAAGGCCGATGGCACTAGCTAGCACAGCTAGAGCTAGGTGATGGGGTGGTGGCGAGCCCTTTTTACCGCGTCCTTGCTGCAGTAAAGAAATAAAAAATAAATCATCTTTGGTCGGCAGACACGGTAAAAAACAGCAGAGACCTCGGTTTAAGGAGCAAAAGCATCCTACTCTTTGACGGCGCCTCGTGAGGCGACAGGGTCCGGGCCGGACGGGGCTCTCACCCTCCCAGACGCCTCACGGTGAAAAGGGCGGTGGAGGGGGGAAAAGAGCATCCGTCCGTCAGTCGTCCTCCTGTAAGTACGTGCATGCGTGCATGCATTTTCAACGAAAGCCGCAGCTCCTTCCCTTTCCCACTCCACTCCACTCTCTTTGCTTCTGAGAAAAAAACGAAAAAACAAAAAAAAAAAAGAATCGTTGTTGTATTGCTTGAGCCTCATGGGCATATATATATATATATATATATATATATATATATATATATATGTACATGATCATCTTGGAGTACAAGACAAGGTAGAATACTATCCTACGCTATCCTAACTTTCCTAATAATCACGATACTCAACATCCCCCCGCAGTCACAACGATCGCAATGCAAACGGTGAGATTGGAGAATAATCCGAAGGTAAGCCAACGGACACCCCCCCTCCCCACAGTCGTAACGGTCGATGCATCGCGGAGTCGTGCCTCGAGTGAAAACTGACGAGGTTGCTCAAGCAAAGTGCCCTTTGTGCCGTTTGTCAATGTAGCCGAGAGCGTAGTCGAGGTAGCCGTGCGAAGAACGCCGTGGTCGGTGTCGAGTCGGGGGTCGCCGCTGTCGAGGTAATCGCCGTGGAGCCGCGAAAGAAGAGCAGCGGCGGCAGCGGCCTAAGGAGGAGGCGGCGGCCGCGGCTAGAGAAGGAGCGCAGTGGCGGTGCACGAAGTAGGCGATAATGAACCCGACAGCGTGACCAAGACCTACGCGGACGGTGACGTTGCCAAGGGAGGCGGCACAACGCATACCATGGGAATCAAAATTATTATAATATGATAATAATTTGAAGTTTGGAAATTATTCTACTCGAACAATTGTAGCATGCATGCACTTTCTCTGAATATATGCAATGTAATTTTGTTCAAATAATGTGCAGGCAGGAAATACAGTGCTTCCAAAAATCTATACTATGATCAGTAACTTGCGTGCAATTCTTCATAGGAAGGATAGGTAAAATCACATGCTCAGCATAGAAGACAGTTCAGGAGCCTGCTGGAAACCTGTTGTTTTAGTGCTTTAACAATGGTGCGGCGTCCTAATTGCGAACAGCAGCAGGTCCCCACCAGATGAGGCAGCTCCATCGTCCTCACGTGCCGCCGCAGGAGAAAAGCGGCTGCTCGGATCCACAGACGACAGATGTGGTGGCGACTGCCTTGTACAACGGAGCCAGCGCCGGCATGCATCGGTGCCTTGGGTCATCACGCACTGCCTCCGTCGAACCATCCGCGAGGAAGTCGATGACCTAGGGCAAAATATGGGTTTCCGTCGTCTTGCAGAGTTCTCCAATACGAAGCCATCGTCTGCGGGGGAGAGCGACGTGGGACATTCAAAGATGTGTTGATAGTGCGAAGGGACTTTACTTTTTTACCTGCCTCTTCTTCATTTAGAATTGGAATCGTGTACGGGTTGGAGTTGTACTCATATACGGCTTGTCTGTCCTATGTACGTAATAGCTAGATACGCGGGTAAAATAGTACCATCTTGGATGTAGAAAATAATATAGGTAAAAAAAACTGAAAGCGTTAATTTATAGGAGGAAGCGTATTGTGACGGTGAACCTGACAAAGTCAATCTGTGCTTTGTTATTAATTAGAAAAAATTAGGAAGACATATGCTCAGCAAGTTTGGAGGAATCAACAGGACAAGTGGAGGGCCGGCCTTGTCGCCGTGCTGAACTGGGCTTTTTCTAATTTTCACAATTCTATCTTCTATAGTGTATGCTTGATTCAAAACCCCAGGATGGTCCATGGCCCATCTTGTCCACCCCTCGGGCAGACCTGGCTGAGACGACATTGTTCTTGATTGTTTTAGATCCGTAAATAGCATCATAATGTTTTTTAAAGCCCGTAACAACGCATGGGCGTTCTACTAGTTGACTTTAGATTTCTTCCGAAGCATGAACTGGTCCGCTCACAAATCTCATGCGTCGCAGTAACAACACGAGATCACATCAATCCCCGTGGGTCCTGCGCACCTCCCTTGCTCTTCTCCTTATCCTATGTGGCGAGCCGCCGGCCACACGCCATGGCCGATGCTCTCGCTGCTCTTTTTTTCCTCGGCCACCATAGCTAGAGCTATTGTACTACCGTGTCCAGGTGTCAAAAAGATGTGTCGCCCGCCGTTGCTGGAACCGAAGCACCTGTGGGCAGGGATAACCGGCCTGACGCGGTGCTGCAACCAGCAGCAGAATCGCAGACATATATAACGAAAAAATAAACGCAACTAATTCAAAGAGATAAAAAAATCAACACCGAAATAACTTGTGTCTCTTTCGCAAAAAATAATAATAACTTGTGTCTATCACGTATACAAGTACACTAACTTGATCTCTAATCATTATAATTCCGATCAACCTATAACCTATCTATATGAGTACGACTATAGGCCATAGCTTAGGAGCTTCTCCTCATGCCGGTCCACCACCTGAAGATGGTATGTTCCTCCACCCAAATGTCGTTGGGTGAGAGCTTCACGTCCTGGTCGAGGCCCTCCTCAATGCGCTGGAGGTACTGGTGCTCGAACATGGCAGGGTTATCGGCGAAGCACTCACGCAGCACCGCCGTGGCATTGGCGCATGCCTCAGCGAAGAATCTGGAAAATCTACGCACCTGCCAACCAGGCATAACTCAGCGTAGCACCTGTTGGCCAGGCATGACTTGACAGCTTCACTGAAGCTTCGTGCAAGACGAAGCCACTCCATCTGCTGCCTCTGTCTTCTAGTGATTCTCTACAAACGATGCTCCGAAGAGAGAAACGACACCGTAGTATCACCATCGTCCGATCTGGAAGACCAGATCCTAGGGTTTCCCCAGAAGCAGCACGAGTGGGTCGACAACAGTTACACGACGATGCCTTCATCAAGGTAACGACGCAAAACGCCGTCATCGCCCACCAACGGCTCGCTTTACACCAACAACTCTGTCTCCCGGACTCATAGCCGTGACTAGAGAGGGGGAAGGCTGAGACGCGCCCCCGGCCAACGGCTCGGTTAGAACAGATCTGAATGGAGTTGTCGCCGACGCGACCAATGCAAAGGCAGATGACGTTGTTAGCAGTAATCTTGATATTATTGTATCAGCATTTTAGTTTGCTTTCATTATGCATTTAGCATAGTTTAGAGAGTAGCTAGTCCAACAAACTTTCACCGAAGATGCGCAGAGGAGGCGATATGGCGGGTGCCGTGCGATGCGGCGAGCGCGACGAGATGCCGACTGTGATGTGTGATACGGTGATGCCATTAGAGTGCCGATGCGACAAGGCTGGAGCGTGATGGGCTGGTTCAGGTTGAGTCGGATGACACGGCAAGGTCGTGTGATACGGCAAGCGCGTGGACGGGTTGAAGCAAGACCGGCTGGATGGATCAGTACGTTGAAGCCAAGAGAATTGGTGTGTTTCTTAGCTTGTTGACTGCATGCATGAGTGTGTTAGCGGGTGGTGCATGTCAGGGAGAGATTCCAGGAGATGTAGTGCCTGGAGTTTGTTGGGTTAGTGGCGTAGTAGATGGATTAGTGGGTTAGTGGCCAAGAGTGCCGGCTAGCTAGGGTGTGCGTGAGGCAAACCTCCTGTGTATATAAGTATGGCATTGAGTTAATGAGAAAAGGAAGGCCGAGAGGGCCAGTGCAAAGATGTAGCATTTGTGGTAGCCAAGGGAGATTGACTGGGCAAAGCTATGTATTCTTCCTTGGTCTATGCGTGTGTGTGTTCTGTGTGTGTCCTCTCTCTGCGTCCTTGTGTTCATGGGGGTGTTTTTGAGAGAAGTCAGAAGAGAGAGAGTTGTGAGAGGCAGCTCGAGGTAGAAGAAGGAGTGGCGCTGCTACGAGAGGCCGTGCCAACAGGCGTGCCGCCGCCGCCCAAATAGGGATGGTTGCTGCGCCCGTAGCCCGCGCCGCCTCTGACGCCGTCGCGCCACAGCCATCGCCGTCGTGCCGATCGGATCGGGGGCGCCTCCACACGATTTGAAGCCCCGCACAACCCCAGAGCCGCGGTAGAGAGGCAAAATGTCATCCGCCACCAGTGACGGATCTAGGATTTTGAAGCAGGGTGGTCCAACCTAATAATTTTTTTTACAACAAATATGGCATGCCAATGTACTAACTAATTTACCAATAGCAAAATATAAATTGATCAATTTTTTTCTCAGATAAGTCTTAATTTTGCATAAGAAAAGCGTACGTACCTTGAAAAGTTCAAAGAAGACTATCTGAATGTGTTCATTCTTCCACATTTGATACATGTATGTAATCATGTGATGGTGGTTCACATTTTGTTCTTCAATGTGACAATGACATGCACTGATTCATAAAAATGAGAACAATTTATTATTTGTTTGACCCAAACTGAAACAATTCCGTAGTAATTAGTAAAATTCCTGGAAATTACAGCTCAAGATGCCACATAGATTAGAAATCTGACCCAAACTGAAACTGTTCAGCAGTAAGTAGTAACATTCCTGGACAGAATTCAGCACAGTACTACATTACAATTTACAAAGGAGCACAACAAGCCTAAGCTCGTAATGAGCTGTTCTATCACGTAGCAGCACGACGAGCAATGAGTAAGAGTAGACAAAAATTAGGGAGATGGGCAGAAATCTCATCTAAGGTGCCTCAAAGAATTGCTTTGCGGCTGGCTGCAGGCTTGCTGCCGCTGCAGAACGCCGGCTACTCCCGAGTGCGGACCGGGCGGCCGCGGGCTTTCGGCTGGGCGCGGTCTCGCCGGGCAGGTGCGGGGCAGATAGAGTCGCCGGCGAGGCACGGAACCAGGCGGCAAGTCAGGGCGGTGAGATGGGCGGGAGCGTAGAGCAGTCGCGAGGGGAACCTGTAGACCCGCCACTGTCCGCCACCCCGTTGGCCCCCAGGCATAGACCGGCGGCAGTGGAGGGAGGGGGAGGCTGGGACGCGCCCCCGACGACTAGGTTTAGGGCGCCGCCCGAGTGTCCCTAGCGGGGAAGGCGCGGGGGCCTCTGTCCAGCTCCTATTGGTTCATCCGTCCCGAAGTACAACTCCTATATATAGATTAGTATAGATAGATCATGCATGCAGAATAAAACTCCAACGTTCAATTGTCTTCATCTAGGAGTATTTGTATAAATAAAAGATCCATCATCGAAGGGTTTGATGAACCTTCTGCTGTTTTAGCTGAAAGATTTTGTATTAGTCAAGGAACGCGAAGGAAGTGAGAAGAATGCAGTAATCGCGGACATACCCAAAGACTCCACAACTAAAAGAGACAAAAATTCAGCACCGAAATATGTCTATATATGACATATCAGTAAGTAGACTAACTTGATCGCTAATAATTGTGATCCCGATCGATCTAACCCGTCTATCAATACGACCATATATAGGCGATGCATAGCAGTAGCATAGCTCAGGAGCTTCTCCTCATGCCGGTCCACCACCTGAAGATGGTACGTTCATCACTCCAGATCTGGTTGGGTGACAGCTCCACGTCCTGGTCGAGGCCCTCGTCAATGCGGTTGAGGTACTGGTGCCTCAGGCCGGGCTTAGATCCAGGGATCTCCTCCGTGTATGTAGAGAACCCCATGGCGCTTTTTTTTTGAGCATCAGTACAGACACAAGCGCTCATATACACTAAACTCTAAACCCTAAATGGGAACGTCTCCTCCCACTAAAAGCGTATCGCCGGAAATTCTGAAATAAATTCAGAAATAATGCGAGCACCAGGATTTGAACCCTGATGGGTTGGGGATACCACTGTCCACCTAACCAACTCAACCACAGGCCCATGGCGTTTTTGTTTGGTTAACAAAACGAAATCGATCGATGGATCTATCGCTGCGCTTTAAATAGCTACCGACGATTGGCTTGGCTTGTATTGAACGTGTACTGTACGTGTCACGCACGGTCTCTCTGGATTGCACCGTACGTACGTATCCTTGCATGATACGTGCGTTGCAACCGTGCGTGTTACCGTACCTTTTTCAGCCCTGATCAGGGGATCGGTGCTAGGCTATATCTACCGGCCGGCAGATTAAAATAGAGGATGCATCTGGCTAGCGGCCGTTGGCCTGTTAGCGCTCGCGAGCGGACGGCCGAAAAAGGAAATTTTCTGTCCCCATTGTTCTCATAAAGGAAACTTCGTTCCGAGACCCCTAGAATCCGTGAAGAATCAGAAAACAAAGGCCGGTCAGTATCACGTGATAGCCCACTAACTCCAGAAGCCTCCACGCACCCCTCGCCCACACTTCCTTCTCCACTGGGCTCCTTCTTCTTCTTCTCAACGAAAGAAAAGGGTCCCAGCCTGGATCCAAAGCAGAGCTATCATGGCAAAGCAATGAACGCAGGAACGGAAGTGGTAAAGAAGAGGGAGGAGAGAGGCGTACCAGGAAGTCTACATCAGATAGCCAGCTGGTGACTGTCGTTCAACATTATCTACTTTATTGTTCAACATTATCTGCTTCATTACTCTCGTTCCCTTGAAAAATATCTTGGGGTTCGCAAAAAAAAAAGGCAGAGGTGATTAGTTATCATTACATACAAATATTTGTTTTCTGGAAAACTAGATTAAAAGTTGAGGATGGCAACTTGATATCCTGTTAGTTCTGCAACTAGAAATGCTGGCGATGACAACTAATGAGATATTCTTGTGCAACTAAAAATGCTGATGATGCCAACTAATGGGATATTCATGTGCAACTAGAGAGGCTGAGGATGTCAACTACTTGGATAATGTTGTCCAACTAGAATTGCAGTGGGTGCCAACTAAATAGATACTCTTCTGCAACTAGAAAGCCTGAGGGTGCCAAGTCATTAGATACTATTGGGCAATCCTCATTTTTTTAAGATGGGACTAATCCGAGTTCTTGTGCAACTAGAGAAGCCGACGATGTCAACTAGTGTATAATGTTGTCCAACAAGAATTACTGAGGTTGCCAACTAATTAGATACTATTCTGCAGCTAGAAAGCCTGAGGATGCCAAGTCGTTACATACTCTTGGGACAATTCTAAAAAACTTGAAGATGGCAACGTTGAGCAACTGAGAAAGTTGAGCATGCCAATGCTTAATTAGTCCTTCTGCAACTATGTATGAAAATTAATAGACTTGGCTGCCTGTATGTGGAGTAAAAAATATTCCTGATGGAATTTTATGTTACCTTAGCGGCTGCTGCAGAAGATGTGGCATCTACCCCTTTGGATACTGCCTCCGTGCATACCTTTCTTCTCTGCAGTTTTACTAAGAGGAATCTTTCGCCACCCTAAAGTTGTGTAAGAAAAAAATAAACAAGAATAAGGGGTTGAGAAAAAATTAAACATGTATGTGTGCCATATAAAAAACCTAAAGGACAAAAGAAAAATGAAGGAAAGTAAATTCCAAAGGATTGTGTTCTCCACTCACATCGTCACCCTCTCCATCCCCGTCCTTATCATCGCCACGCAGCTGCCGCTTAGCAGCCCTTTTTGAGTTCCATCGTGAGATCGGATTTGCAGAACCCTACGATGAACAAAAACATTGGGATGCTAAGAGGGTAAAAGAAAAGGGCATAATAAAATGGTCAGAGGATAAAACCCAAAAAATTAAAGTGCTAATAGGGTACAACAACAACAACAACAACAAAGCCTTTAGTCCCAAACAAGTTGGGGTAGGCTAGAGGTGAAACCCATAAGATCTCGCAACCAACTCATGGCTCTGGCACATGGATAGCAAGCTTCCACGCACCCCTGTCCATAGCTAGCTCTTTAGTGATACTCCAATCCTTCAGGTCTCTCTTAGCGGACTCCTCCCATGTCAAATTCGGTCTACCCCGCCCTCTCTTGACATTCTCCGCACGCTTTAGCCGTCCACTATGCACCGAAGCTTCTGGAGGCCTGTGCTGAATATGCCCAAACCATCTCAGACGATGTTAGACAAGCTTCTCTTCAATTGGTGCTACCCCAACTCTATCTCGTATATCATCATTCCGGACTCGATCCTTCCTCGTGTGGCCACACATCCATCTCAACATACGCATCTCCGCCACACCTAACTGTTGAACATGTCGCCTTTTAGTCGGCCAACACTCAGCGCCGTACAACATTGCGGGTCGAACCGCCGTCCTGTAAAACTTGCCTTTTTAGCTTTTGTGGCACTCTCTTGTCACAGAGAATGCCAGAAGCTTGGTGCCACTTCATCCATCCGGCTTTGATTTGATGGTTCACATCTTCATCAATACCCCCATCCTCCTGCAGCATTGACTCCAAATACCGAAAGGTGTCCTTCTGAGGTACCACCTGGCCATCAAGGCTAACCTCCTCCTCCTCACACCTAGTAGTACTGAAACCGCACATCATGTACTAATAGGGTAAAAAGAAAAAAATGCGAACAATGTATTAGTCAAATTAACAGAAGTTGCACAGGGGAGAGAAAATGTGGTGGGTGGCTACTTTATATATGAAGTTGGCTAGTTTGAATTAAAAGAAAAGTTGCACATGATTTGCTGCCTAGTTGAACAAAAAATAAGTGCCACCAAAAACACAATACTCCATCAGAACAAAACTTAAGTTGGCTATTTTTATCATAATGTTCGTAAGTTCTATCTAACAAGTTGCACAAAGGGGGCTGCCCGGTTGCACAAAAATGACTAAAAAAATAAACAAATCTGCAAACTCCTACAACAACTAACCCTAAGAGCCCTCACATCGCAAACCCTGTATAACCATCGCATTTCTCACAAAGCTCCATAGGTCATATACATCCACAAAATTCACTCCTCCAATAACACAAAAAATGGAAACCAATTGCTTAGTCCAGTGAGAAGCCAACTAGGTAGAGCCTCTTGTGCAACCGCACAAGCCTTACTAGCCAACTAGGTAGAGCCTCTTGTGAAACTGCACAAGCCTGACTAGCCAACTAGATAGAGCCTGTTGTGCAACTGCACAAGCCTGACTAGCCAACTAGTTTAATCAAGTACACCAATGCACATAGCGTTTTGTGTAAACAACAGAATCAACTCACCCACCCCGTGAAACACCCAAAAAAACTGCATAATCAGCCAATTTCATGAAGCACCCACAACAAAAGCATCCCTAGATCCCCTGCGGCAAACTGAACGAGAACCCACACGATGTGCCAGCTCCAGCTACAACTCCCACATGCATGGTTGCCTTCCATTTTCCCCCTTTCACAAAGTGGAATTGATCACCGACCTAAAGGAGGCATGGAAAAAGTTACTTGTCTGTGTCTGTGCGCGCGCAAAAAAAAGTAAATGCACCCACACTACTTGCTCGATACTTACCTCATCATCCTCTGCCTTCCCGTCGATATCAGCACGACACGGCTGCCGCCCGACGGGCCGTTTCGAGTTCCGCCGAGAAGAATGGTTTGTAGACCCCTGCATATAGAACAAATAAAACACAAAACATGGTCAGAAAAAACCCCCCAAAAAAGTTATTATAATTGAAAAACAAAACTGCTATAAAAAGCGACATACCTCTCCTTCACTTGGAACCGCATCTCCTACAACCATTTTTGGTCTGTGAAAAATATGTGAACAAACAAATTAGTCGAAGCAACCAAACCAAATGTATAAAAGAAAAAATGAGCAAAAACAATTGATATAGAAAACATTGCCATGAAGTAAACAACTAATGCTGATTTTACAAAGCACACCTACAAAAAAATGTGTGCAACTTGATGCACTTTATGGCCAACAGGGCACACATTAGTGTGCAACCAAAAAATCAGCATACACACTTCCTGAACATGATTTAGGCATTGGAGCCAAAACTAAACTAGCAGTCAACCTTGCAAGTACATTTTTCGACAAAGGGTGGATTTTATTGACTCAAAATGAAGCATCAAGAAGATACAAAACACGATGAGCCTGCACCCGGCCTCTGCATAGCTAAGATGCACATAGCCAACACCAACACACACAAACACGCCGGCAACTAGCAAAGTCATAAGACCAAAGCATGCATAGGCGAGGAAAAAAAGTCCCAAAGCGACCAGATCCATGATCGTCAAAACTACAACAATGACCATATCTGCATCGACCATACCATGACACAACATGGAAGACGAGGTCTTCAACAGCAACGCCTTCAGGAAGGGAGCAACGCTCAAGCATCGCCGTCGCCGGATGCAGCCACTAAGGCCAGAATCTGGGTTTTCACCCTGAAGAATCAGTCCAAAGCATGTCCGAGCAATGCCTTCAACAAGGTAACGACGTAAAAAAACATCGCTATTGCCAGGTATAACCAACTCCGGTCGAACCTATGCTTTCACCCCGGAGCTCTAGACCGGGTGCTCGTAGCACCACCATCGAAGTAGCTCATGTATTGTCGCCACCACTTTTCCGCGATCCCAGCAGCTACATGCGATGCGTCGCCGCTGCACAACCATCCCTCTACATCAAGACGTCGTCCATAGTTTTGCATCTCACCGCAGAAGTCAGCCATCAGATCTCGAGAGATGAACCCTCCATAAGACCTTCGGATGACCACCACCGTCGTGGAGCCGTAGTAAGTCACTGCATAGTCACCACCAAACGGCCGAAAGGATCTGGATCACCGCCACCAAGCCTTTCAGATCTGAGTCAAGGCAACCATGTCGGGTCGTACCAAGCTGCGGCTACCTGACCATAGATCCGACCGTCTACGAGGCCGCAGGCAGTCGCCGGTTCGAAGACTCCGGCCGCTCGCACACCGACACCCGGTCACCGCCGAGCAGCCAGTACATAGCCCTTCCCTTTACAAAGTGTGACTAAGCGCATCGGACTAGGATATATAATGCTTTGATCTGCAAAATCTTGCATGAACACATACCCTTGACAACAGAGCACACATGAGTGTGCAACCAAAAAGCACACACTGCTTGAACATAGTTTACATAATATCCATCTGAATATCATGGATTGTGCAACGGATTAGCCCTCACTGTGCAACTTCTTAAGTTGGCTAGCCAACTGAGATATATATATATTTGATCCAACTACATTTGCGTTTCTATGCAACTATTACAAGAAACTAGTCAACTGGTCACCCATATGCATGGAATGTCAGCGACCCAATTACCACCAGCAGGAGCCCAAGCAGCAAGGCCATCAGCTCATGGGACGGGCCTAGCTGGGTGCCAATCGAAGGAGGACAGACTACAAGTATCCAGGCTATCTCGAGGAGCCATCTTTAGAAGTCAAAGGCATCAGGAGACACCTACAAAAAGCGATGCAATGCTGGTTATTTGATATCTCTGCAAGTTTCAAAACGGTAGAGCTGGAGGAGATTTTTGGCCCTGGAACCTTTGCTTTTCATGTTGGGTATCTGATTTATTGGGATTGTAGTAACATGAGACCGGTAGTCTCAGCAGCAGAACAACAAGGAAAAATGAGCTATCAGACTTGACATTCTGACTCATGCTATCTCTTGCAGCTGAGGGACGATGCTGAATATTTTATCCATTATGATGCTTCTTTTGAAATCTATTTGAGGAAGTTTACTCTGGTGTGGAACCTGGAGAAGAGTGATTCAGATACTTCAGTTCTTAGTGTCTTTGCTCCAACTACATCTGCGTTTCTATGCAACTATTACAAGAAACTAGCCAACTGGTCACTCATATGCATGAAACTTATGAGAAAACAGAGAACCACATGGATGCATTTTGAGAGGGTTGAGAAAAAACAACGGAACTATCCTCTTATGTACTTCCCTCCTTCTATTCCAACTCAAATCGCCGCCCAAAAAAATCAAAAAATCGCCACACCGGATCAGACAAGGGCGACATGCCGGAATACCTCGCCGAATATGCGTGATATGGAGGTGAGTCGCCATGAAACCCGTATCCACTAAAACATGCACCCTTGACTCCCCATGACGAGACAGGAACTCCCAAAATCCACCGGACGTGACTAGTTAGTCGTGGGCACGGCCTTCCGCGAAAGCTACATCTTACTCGTCGGACATCCATCGGAAACCCTAGAACCCCTCTCCGGCGAGCCCATGAAGGGGGACCCCGACCACGACAGGTGGAAAAATGGGGAAGCAAGAGATGCGAGGCAAAATTGGCGGGAGACCGTACCTGCGCCGGCGAGAAGCGGATCCCCGCCGTGCTCTAGCCCTTCCCCTTCCCTGCTCCCCGTCTTCGGCTGCGTCGTGGTAGCGGTTGCCTCTCACCTCTGGATTTGGGGAAAGAACATGGCTAGAAGAGAGGGAAGTGGATCAGGGAAGGAGACAGAGGCGTGGCACACCCTTTGTTGTGTCTACTTTCTCCATGCCAAGTGGGGCCCATGCCACTGGTGCGTCCTAGGCGACGCGGACCATCTGGAGCAGGAGAGCGGCGCTTGCGGGCAGGCCCAGCCACGTGCGCGTTCGGTCGCGTCCCGACCAGGTACGACCTGACGCCGAGGATCGCACGATCTGGGCTGATCGAGCGGCTCGCATTCGGCCGCTCGTTTTGCGGAGATAGTGCGCGTGCACTCTGAAGTATTTAGGATTAAAATAAGGAAGTTAAAGGCTAGCAGATGGGCTAGCTTTTTTCCCGAATAGAAGATGGGAAACGCTCCGCTGAAACCGGCCAATTTCCACCTGACGCCTGTCTTGCGTGGGACAACCAACCACTACAACGGGAGGTTCCTGTTCCTCTTCAATATCTCCGCAACCGAATGGATAAGGTCCCGAGCATCAGACTGCATATGAGGTCTGGACGCGGGCAAAGTTTTCTGCAACATTACCTATGTTGCACAAGTTTTTTCGCAACGTCAATTATGTTGAAAAAAATGAAGACCTAATTTTTTCTGCAACATTATCTATGTTGCAAAGGTTTTTCCACAACACCGCTTATGTTGCAAAGAAATATGAAGCTCAAAAACTTTTCTGCAACATGACATATGTTGCAAATGTCTTCTGCAACGCAACTTTTGTTACAAATATTTATGTAACAAGATGTCTGTTGCAAATGGGTTATGCAACTTGACTTTTATTGCAAAACCAGAGGACAAGCAGTGTCCCTAGATTTGCCAGATCAGATGGCTCGTGAGGCGGCGGATTTTTTAAAATAATCCGCCAGCTAACGCATAGCACACCCCAACATAGAAGATGGGCCAGCTAGCACTAATTCAAGCGAGCCCGTATCTATCCTAATAATTCCTTTCCAATCATGTTGATTGCTGAAATCTTTCAATTTAGTCCCACTGTAAACTAATATAAGATCATACTTTAAGGGTCTATAAAAGATTTTATATTAGTTTACAATCGAAGTTTTTTTAGTTGTTCACTAGCACAAATGCTCGTGCGTTGCAACGGAGGCATAATTAATGTGTATTAAAATTTGGATAGAATTATATGGACAAAACACAATGATAGTTCATACGAAATTTAATGCTCAGCAAAATCTATAGACCCACACAATAGCAAGTATATATTGATTCCAAATGGACTTAAAAAAATATATACATCTATAATTCATCATCATATTCTAAGTTAAATCAGAAATGGTTATCTTTGATCCCATCTTGAAATATATCCCATGATGATACATATGTTATCAATTTTTAAGGAGAAGACGTACCGACTTATCTCTATAAATAAAATTAATATTAATAAAAGCACAAGTAATGAGATCATCGGGTTAATTGACATATTAATATTATTTATGGAAGAAGATAATGGATATACCTTGGCCTCATTTACTTTAGTTGACTCAGTACCATGAGATTTGCTTTTATTATTGGCTTATTAAGATTGATAGGACAAATTTTTGTTAGCGCCCATACTACCGGTGGCATCGTTGCAACTGAAGAAGCAAAAAAAATCCCAACCCAACTACCTGGATCTCGGTTCTGGACCGTGTGGACGGACACGCGCAGGAGGATGGCGTTGTGGTGGAGTCGATGATAGAAGTGTCTGGCATGCTCAATGCATTGATCACTGCTGAAAATGGCATGTCGGAAGATGGTGGCGACGGATTATAGAGCTAGGTTTAATCGTAACAGATTTGGCTCTGTAAACATGTAGGTCCTCAACATTGAGAAAGACTGAGATAAAAAGACGTATTCAGAGAGGCAATGCAACACCGCACCCATGTAAAAAGGGATCGAAAAGCCAAACTCGTCAGGATGTAAAAGCAGAACGCTACTTAGTGGTCTGCTGATTATATGAAATAGAAAAAATATAAGAATTGGCATGCCTAGTTTTGATAGACTGAGACAGACCCAGATAGTTCAACTGAAGAAGTTGTATTGACACTTAGACACGGCCATACCCACACGGATATCTGAAGTCAAGTTGGTTGTGGTGACAGTCGATGAGTTATTTTTGAATTTTAAAAGAAGTTAGCAGTAATTCAGAATGCTATTGTGATGTGAATTATCAAGAGAAGACATGAGCACAGGCATGCAACATCAAGGTTGATTGTACTAATGAAAAAAATATCCCTATTAAACAATATCAAACCATATCAGCACAAATTGAACTCAACGCAAAGAAGAAGAACTCAATGTAACATGCATGTACTTGGGAAAAAATCCCTATTAAACAATTTGAGCATATACAGAACTCGATGAAAAGATGAAGAACGCGGCGTAATAGACGGGTTAAGCTGTCTTGGAAACTCACATAATCAAGGCTCCACTTATTGGTCACCAGTTCAGGAAACAAGCATCCTCCACATTTCAATTCTCTAGTCCATCATTCCAGTCCATAATACTCTCTCCATTAACTTATACAAGGCCACTATGACAAATACATTTTGCATCTATACAAGGCCAATAACAATAATTTGAGGCAGAAATTAATGACGTTTCCCCATACTACCAACTTGTTGAATACTTGCATGCATGTAGTCATAAAGATATTATGCTACTTCCTTCTCATTCCTTCCTTGCATGCATGCGGCCGTATTAATGATCCCGGTTAACGAAAAAAAGTTGGCTTGCAAAGCAGTATCGATATTTCACCCTGGTACTTGTAATTTGGGTTTGTGGCCTTGTATAAGGGAATAGAGGGAGTATAAGATGCTATTGCATCCAATATACTCACATATTGGATGTAATAATATCTTATATTACAGGACAGAGGGAGTAAATAGCAAGCATTACAGTGATAAACTTGTGTATTTGTGTTTTTAACTACCAAACAAGCAGGGATGCCATAATATCAGGGGCTAAAACAGAGCATAAATGGCGCATATTGAAAATGAAAAGCGCATGTAGAGCTTGCCAGCATTCGTCAGTGAAACAAACGAAACTAAAAGGCCAGGAACAGAGCACTTGGTATGTGTTTTTGCTGGACTGCTGAATGCTCTGTTTTGTTCCCGGTCTCAGAGCATTTCGTGTGTGTCACAACAGTTAGAGGTAACTACATCAGGCAGGTTTTCATTAGACCAAAATGATCCATCTTACATTTGTCAAACTGTACAATTTTGGCTCAGGAACTTTAAAGCGGATGAGAGGTACTTCAAAGGAATTCAGAGACCGCCACACACACAGTAGCTTACAATGTTGCTGCATATATCACTTGTGTTATGTTGGAGTTCAGAATGTAACATTCATGTCAGAGAAGCAATGGAGAGTAGGTATATTGGACACTGGTCGCAGTTGCAGTTTGCAGGTCACCATGATTAATAACAGCTTGTTGTTTGTTTTGCGAATACCATGAATTCATAACAGTCGTGGATACATGTCGCATGATAACAAAGACATCGAGTCTAGGTAGGTTGTACTCAACATACATACTAATATAATAGACTCAACAAATGCATCAATCCTGAAATGCATGATCCCACGACGCTGGCACAAACACACATGCATTTCAATCAAAATTTAGCGAATCAATTAGCGCTGCTGCGGTATTACTCTTGACAGGAATTCCCAACATATCTCTTTTGATTTGCTTGAACCGAATCCCAGCAAGCGCCTCCTCTTCTTAAGGCTCCCTCCAAGTTGAGGCAGCCTCTGATCCGTAGTTCCTTGAGGGCTGGGAGCTGCTGCACAAGTCCCTTCAGTAGCATCTCTAACCTTGGGCACCACTCCAGTCGCAGCTTCTTGAGCACAGTGATTCCATGCATTCCAATTGGAAATGTCCTCGGGGCTTCACACTCAATCAAAGTGAGTTCTCTCAACTTTTCGACATCCCCAAGATTCGTTGGCATAGACACCAACTTGTCACAACATCTAATGTGCAAACTTTCAAGAGATGCACACAACTTTGGTACCTCCACCAAATTTCCACAATCTACAATTTCCGCAGGATTGAACCTACTACGCACCACTTCCACTGAAGATCTAATCATCAACTTGACCAATGAAAACTCATAGATCGGAAAGCATCACATAGCTATAACAATCACACATAATAAAGTTCAAAAATAACTCAATTACTTTAATGAATAATATGATCATAAACCCACAATTCATCAAATCCCAACAAACACACCACACAAAAGGATTACATCAAATATAACTCCGAAGAGAATATTGTATTGAAGATCAGAGAGAGAGAGAGAGAGGGATATATATATATATATATATATATATATATATATATATATATATATATATAACTACCGCTATGGACCCGTAGGTCCTGTGAGAAACTAGTCACACATCATCGGGGAGGCAGTAAGGTTGAGGTAGAGGCCCTCCGTGATTGATTCCCCCTCTGGCAGAGAACTGGCGGAGCCTCCAGATGGGAACGCGGAAGAACAGTGGCTTGCGGTGGCGGATTAATTTTTTCGGGTCTCGTTTTGGTGGTTTATGGATTTTAGGGAATTTACGGGCCTGGAATTAGGTCAAACGGAGTTGCGAAGGGACCATAGAAAAAATCACTATAAAGTTTCACCATGTTTTGACTTCATTTGGTATGATTTTCCCACGAAACAATAGAATAGTCAAAAATAGGAAGCGACATTAGGCACTAGATTAATAGGTTAGTTTCTAAAAATGATATAAAGGGAGCCGTGCACCCAAGCGGTTCCTCCTTGCCTACGACCACGGCCTCCACTTTCCCCTACGAGCCACAGTGCCCAGCCGACCGTTTCCCCCTCTGATCCAACCTAGCCCGGTCAGGCCGCCGCACATGGTTGTCGAGCCGCCCAACTCCTCCTGCTCCCTATGAGCCGTTTATTGGCGAACCGGGAGAGGTAACCAACATGGATGCCGTTGGGGTGGAATAGCTCCGCGCTGGAGCTCATGGTGGGGTCATCAGTGCCAACGTCACGGCAGTGTGGCGCGAGGCGAACTCCAAGTCGGCAGCAGCGGGAAAGCATTCGTCCTCCGAGGGTGGAGTATAGTGCACTGACGGGATGAAGCCGGAGGCACTGAAAAAGAAATGGTTGGTAAAGAGGGTTCTATCAGTGGTATAGTGGCTTTGCGTCAGCGACGAGATGAGGAGAAAGTGAGGGTGGAATTCCATGAGGCGATGAGAAAAGGCATGGGACGAGGATAGCTCCAATTCCTCTTCCATTGCCTTTTTTCAACTGTACGATTGTCGACAGTGATGGTTCCGGCGGAAGAGAAGTGGACAAAAAATGGTGGAGGACAGAGTATGACATGTGGGCCAAGTGACAAGTCAACGATATGAACATCCAAGCAAGATTGAGAATTGGTCTCAATGTCAATGTCTATGTGTCAAATATATCAACATCCAAACAACAGAATTTTTCTTAAATGTCAATATCAATGTCCAAGTTGAATTGATACTGGCCCCAATATCAATGCCGAGGTCTGAATATGAACATCCAAACGAAGCATTACGGTTTGACGCGATCTCGGGAGCGATATTTTTTCAATGGCAATAAATTTTATTCAATCAGGCAGAGTTGGATCCAGGAAAAAGCAGTGCCATATAAACTACAATTTCGGAATGCATATCTCAAGGATGACTATTCTTATCAACAGATGCACTGAGTTTCTTGGGCGCACAACAACATCGGTGGTGAAACTCGCCTATCATTTGGCAAGAGGCAAATAAACCGTTGCAGTCCTTCTCTATGTTATGTCGTCCTTCGGAATTTCTGTGGGTTGCAAGGCTCTCTTTTGGCAGTACTTTTATAGAAGCAAATGAATGTTTTGGAGCACCATAAATTTGAATCATTTAATATTTGAATTAAAGCAATATTATTTGAGAAGCAAATGGATATTGTAAATTATTGTTGGGGAGAAGATACGATCATCTATAACTATATCTATATCTATGTCTTTATCTATATCTATATCAATATAAAAAGACCCAAAGGTGCAGATGTAACAAATCTCAGCCATCAAACAGTGTCGATCTAATGACCTATATTTCTCCAATGACGAGCGCTCAACATATTTAATGTGCAATTAACAACATACTCCCTCCGTTTTTATTTAGTCCGCATATTAGCTTTGGTCAAAGTCAAGCTTTGTAAACTTTGACCAAGTTTATAAACAAAAATATTAACATATACAATAAAAAATCAATACCACTAGATTCATTATTGAATGTACTTTCACATCATATAGATTTGTTATGGCAAATGTTTATATATTTTTCTATAAACTTGGTCAAACTTTGCAAAGTTTGACTTCGGTCAAACCTAATATGCAGACTAAATAAAAACGGAGGGAGTACCAAATATGGACTATCCACATAATTCGCACCTAACTAATACAGTATCCTACCTATTATCAAACACGCAATGAATTTTCTGCCTGATATCAATTTGCAATTAATTTTCTGCCTACTATCAATGTGCATTGCACGTACGCATGTACTCCCTCCGTAAACTAATATAAGAGTGTTTAAATCACAATTTTAGTAATCTAAATACTCTTATATTAGTTTAAGAGGGAGTACTAGTTTTACAAGGAAGCAATATTTATTTGCAGGCCATTACTGCCACCGGACCATGGCTTGAAGTGGTGACATGCAGCAACAGGGCAGGAATCTATTTCTGAAAGGCCGATATACAAAATAAAGAAGCGTCACTTATGACCTGCCTATAAGACAACAATGCAAAAAACATGTAGAAGCAAAAAAAGAGCAAAGTTGGGTTATGTCATAATACCTGATGTATCAAATCCAGAGATATACCCCAAAAAATACAAATAAATGCATGCCACTGACATTTTCATGCTGAAGGGATATAAGGAGTGACTGACAAAAAACCTACTCCCTTCGTCAGTTTACACGGCGCACTTCAATTCTCATGCATTTCCACCATCGGAGGGATTTTAGGCGTGTTTGGTTTAATGTCCAATTAATTAGGGTGTGATAACCGCAATCAAGCCCATAATTTTCTCTCCATGTAGGTGTGTAAGCGGAGATGAATAGCTACATGCATGTGTGTACACGGGGTGGAAGCACTTTATGAATGTGTACACATTAATTACTCTAGTAATAAATGCCGTGCTATAAGTACCGATGTTATTTTTCAGTCCAATCGCTAATCGCCTTGATTCCAGAGATTGTTAAAAACCGCTCTGTAAACTGTGATGAAGGGAGTACCACTTTAGGGGTTTGCATCCCATTGAACTACCACATTTTAAAAAGTGACCGGTAACTACCAATTTTTTAAAATAAATTTATGATTAAAAACTACCACTTTCAGATAATGGCTAGTTTAGACGATTTCAACACGTTTATGACACACAGAATCCACAGGTCAGGGCTGACGTGGCAACAAAGTCAAATCTGTTTATTTTGACCGTTCAGTTGACCGTTAGTACAGGTGGGGCCCACAATCTTCTTCTTCTTCCTCCTCCTTGAACACCTCCTGTGCACCCGCGGCTGAGCTCCGAAGTCCTCCATGGCGACGCACCGGCGCAGCACCTCCCCGGCGTTGGTCAGGGGCTCGTGCTCGCGTTCCATGCTGGCTCTGGTGCCGGCGATGGGGACGGCCCGGAGCTCATGCTGCGGGGAGATGAGCTGCTGCTGGAACTGGAGCGCGACGTTGGTGGCGGTCCTGGAGGGCGTCCACGGCAGAGTGCAGAGCGGGGCCCCCGCGCGGGTGGTGGAGGAGGGCGCCATGCGGGGGCTCGTCGCTGGGCTGCTGCTTCTGTGGCGCGCGGCCGAGCAGCGTCGGGCCGGAGTCTCGGAGGCGACCGGCCATGGGGAGGCGGGCTGGAAGAGATGACGGGAGGCTTTGCACGTGCTGTTCATTCCTCGGTGTGGCACGTGCTGTTCTATTTCATGATAATGTCCGAATCTTGAACTCTGTCAAGTCAATTATGCTCAACATCTATCTAGTCTAACAATTGCAGTCCATGTTCTCTTAATCTTTATCTCTTTTTTTTATTTGCGGGGTCTCTTAATCTTTATCTTTAGGAGTACGTCCTCGTAGTAAGTTGAAAACACTGAGTCCGGGGTCTGATCGGTTAAACTTGTAGCTCAGTGTTGATGGCTGCTAACAAATTTAGAACCTATTGAACTTGTTTGAGAAATTCAATTTTCTGTAAGAGAGGAGAAGCTTGTTTTGAGCTCTGAATTTTCTAATAGTACATCTGTTCTATGTGATGCAGATGAAAGTGCATGGTAGTAGTGAGACCTTCTCCTAAATATTCCAGTTTTGCCAAGTCTCAGTCGACTTAGACTTATATTCCTTTGATCTTGCATGGAGATTCGTACAAAAAAATTTCTTTTCAGTTTTTCTTCTTCTTATATACTAGTATATCACTTGACTAAGACTTGGTTAAGTCTCAGTCGATTGAGACCTAGACACACCCTAAATATTTATCTTGTGTTTGTTATCCTGCTTGGTACAAATACATTTTGAAAATCTGAGCAAGGGCTAGTAATCTTGCAGTCGATTTGCCATTTTTTTTCTCTTTCAGGAATCTGAATTAGTATGTGCTCTGGGGCAGTGATGAGGTGCCGTGGATAGATGTTAGCTAATACATTGTCTGCACAGGTGACAATTTTGCAGGTTTGTCCTCTGATGGAATAATATCTTCTGCACTTGTTAATTTTTTAATTATTATGAACTGGACATGAAGCACGCAGCAGATTGAACCTCGCCAGCCACCGTTCTTCTCCTCTTCTCTCCCCAACTGAAAGGAAAGACAGACATCTTTTACCTGTCTGGATTGCTTCCAAGTATTATTCAGAACATACATGTTTCCTCTGAAGATAACCTGAAGTGCAATCTGATCTTCAGAGCAAACACATACAGTTGGTTGGGTGTATACTGGCTACCTTCATTTATCGAGGACTGGTGACTCCCATATGTCACTCACACTCTGAAGGCAAACACCTTGCAGATCGAAAATGTAGACCACTTTGCATATGAGCTGAAGAAAACACCTTGCAAATTTAATTTAATTTAATTTTTTTGCGGGAACCTTGCAAATTTATTAAGAAGCTATTCTTCAGCATTATTTGGTCTACGCTTCCACTTTTTTGGTTGCCCTCTGTTTGGTACCCCTTAGTGCTGTATATGCTCTGTTTCTTGTCAGTTGTTGGTTTGAACAGATCAGATGTACTTCACTTTATATCACGTGATGTACGCAGTTGTACTGTTAGTAGTTAATCTTGTTGCTGCATGCTTTTTGGCAGGATGAAGCAAAAGGAAAAATAAAAGGGGATCCTCCTCTGTTTTTTGCTGCATGCTCTGTTTCGTCCACCGACTCTCCTCTCCGGTGCCAAAAAGACATGTATGGCCCATAAGTGTGAAGACTCTATATTTTTGTAAGAAGCAGATTCAGTCCATGAATCTTTGACATACTCGAACAAAATCTCATTCACTGAATTCTTTCATACAGTAACAGTGATTGCTTGCAGATTTATTGAGTGATATGCATCGACTCATCTCAGTCCATAAAGGCTGCATTCCACATTAGGCATTGCATGCTGAGTTTGTGTTTCTTCCTCTAGCTGTTAACACTGTACGAAAATAAATATACAACGTACCCTCAACTAATACTAGTACATTCCACAAACCATTGGATATTATTGGAATATAAGATATTATTTGAATGAATACACTTCCTGCATACATTGTTTTCCAGAGTATTATTACATACCACAGCTCCATCACATGAAAATTCCTGCATACATTGGATATTATTGGAATATAAGATATTATTGAGTTTTCTCCAGAGTTAGTACGCTGTAGTATTCAGTACTCAAGTATTATTTCAGCAATCAGCGTACTGCATAATTAACTCTGGAAGGCAAGCGCAAGGATTCATAGATGTAGGCAGATCATGTTCAGTGGATTCAGTTCTTCTCACGCAGTCGACGACGGAACTCCCCAAGAGCCCAGATGGGGAATAGATTGCTGTAGTTGCCGTAATTGTAGTAAAAGGAGCAGTTGAAGCATCCAATGTGTTCCTGCCACCAAAGGTGAAACTTCAGATTCCTTTAGGAAGCAGTAACAGACATTTCCTAAGATCCTAAGCATTTGCTAGTTATGATCCTAAGCAGGAACAATAAACTATTAATGTAGCCTCAAAAGTTCAATGCTTACTTGCTGGGGAAACTCGCCTGTGTCTAGTTGCATATTGATCAATTCTTTTGCAGCATGATATAGTGGTGTGGGATCTCGCTCAACCTGAATAGAATGACCGTGATACGAAAATAACATGTGGATGCCAGAATAGTTTAAAGTTAATCATATATTAGCAGCCCAGAGTCAATTCAAATGAACCATGAAGAAAACATACCTGCCCAGCATAAATTAAAGCTAACATTGCCCAAGCAGTGTTGACTGCATGAGGACTAGCAGCATCCACATAAGACTGTAAAATATTTGAGTGGAAACCATCATTAAATTCATTAAGATTTTCCATAATCAGAACTCACGATATGTCATTTCAATTATGCAAATCTTAAATGGCTTATCATTATGCACATAATTAATTATTCAATCAAAGGACTCAAGTTGGTAGCTTGCACAACAAGGGCTTTAGTGTAAAACATTCACCGGTAAGCTAAGAGCAGCATCGACAAAAAATGAGGACAAACGTATTTTGTCACAATTTCACTTCCAAGTCCATCACATCAACTGACATGACTAATTGCTATGTTCACGTGACAACATAATAAGGGATAACTGTTTTTCATTGATTATAGACGAATAATGAGTAATATTATTATATGTTGAAATAGGAATTTGTCTAAGAGATAGGAGTTGTGGGATGAATGAGTAGGCCATATACAACCAGTAGTTACAAGAAAATAAATTATACAAGATAAACATGATGAAACAAGTCGGGATTGAAAACACGGCTAGTTAATCCCTAGGTGAACCCCTAGCCGGTCCCACTTTATCGGGGTTCGAAAAGGGATAATGGTTTCAGTATAGACTGAATGTGCGCTTTCAGCACTGTTGGAGGTGATCAAAAGATGGACTGCTAGCAGCAGCTACTCAGCTCGATTGTGCCATGAGGCTCTTTTTCATGGTGCGATCGTACCACTTGGTTCTTTTTGTTTCCCTCGGTTGTTGCCTGCTTGGGCATGTTCATACTTATTGCATTTTCTTAGATAAAAGGATTTGATCCAAAACATAGGAGGTTATAGCTACAACATGGAAATTATTAACAGGCCAGGATTTGCCGCTTTCTGTTTTCTAAAACCTGCAGCTAAGCAATCATTGATTTGGGCAGCATGCCATCAATGGACCTTTTATTTTCTAAAACCTACACGCCAGCGGTATATCATATGATATACATGTCGATATATCATATGTATTTGACCAGAAATCTAGCCTGTTGCAACGAAAGCAGGCTCATTCAACAAATGTTTGGCCAGAAACTGAAACTTAGCAAATATCGAGATGCTATGAACAAACATGGCTGTGGAGTAGAGAGCATAAATTATACGGACGGGGGGGGGGGAGATCTAAGGTTGTGTTGCTCTATAGTTCGCCTTGCAATTCTAACAGACCTAGGACGCTAGTTTAGTGGGATCAGGGTTGCGCAACATAGTCTATTCCTATGAATTTCCAATGTATGGTTCAAATTTCTAAACTATTTGGGGCTATTGAGTTTGTGCTAATGATAGCATCTCGAAAGCTTGCTCGGGGATAGGCGGATAGCATCTCAAAAGCTTGCTCAAGCTAAAAAAAATTACAAACCAAGCATGACCTTATCAAACCCTAATAACGGTCCAGGGTTACGTGCATTACAGATAGCATCTCAAAATCTTGCTCAAGAACAATTACCTCAATTTCACTAGAAAGATAAGTCTCTCCCCATCCACCTGTACTTAGCTGCTTTGATAATAGAAAGTTGCATGCATTGCGTATGAAGGAACTATTTTCATAAGTTCTTCCAGAAGCTATTAAACCTTTTACAGCAAAGAATGTTCCATAAGTGAAACATATACCCCAGGTGCCATACCTATTAGATAAGAAATAATTCAATTATTGACTACCAATATTGAAAGTTTAAATAATTGACACCAACAAACAAAATATTTTAGATACCATGAGCCGTCCTTTCGTTGACTATTCTCAATAAACATGGAAGCATTTTTTATGCATTTTCCTATCTCTTCTTCGCGGTATCCCGGGTAAATTTCTCTAAACATAATCAAGGCTTGAACCACCGATGATGTGCATTCGACAGATCTATCAATTGATTTAAGAAGGTGAATTAGCTCCAAGTATATGAAGGAAAATAGAATAAATGATATTTTCTGCAAGCAAGATGTTTTCCTCCTTACGGATAATCAACCATAATATTCAGAAAAGTCTCTGAAGGGTTGAGAACCTATTACAAATAAAAAAAGTTATTGTCTGGTCAAGCAAAACATGTTAAGACAACAATATCATTTGGACATTCTGAATAGATATACAATCGCTAGACAAGAGGAATAACCAATGAGAAAATGCTAGAAATTAAAATTTATTCCCCAGTTTGAACTATTAGATAATGTTGTAGTTTATTTTTTTATAATATTTATGTGCTAATTGGGTTCGAGCATTAACATACATGGTACCTATTGCATAAACTGGACCCCATTCCTACTTCTGTCATCCAAGGATATTAACCGTTTATTGTTGTACAACTAGTTATCATTGGGGTGATAAATAAATACTATTCAGAACTAGCCGATTCGCAAGTGTGGTAAAGTGGGCTGTAGCGGGCTATCTATTGGCTAGTTTTTAAAATTTAAATTGACAGTAATTCTGGCCGAGTGCTGGTTACATTTGAATTTTCATTCTGAATTTGCAAATTGAAACTGTCGTCTTGATTTGAACTGGTCGAGTACTATTTTTTATAAGCTGGTTACATGCAATTAAAATAGAGTCCGCATTGAATTGGTGCACTTGGTTTTCCATATAAGAGACGTAGAACTACCAAATACTCACCTCAATCAATGAAGTAGTTCTCTTACACTCGTATGTAGAAAAGGTACCATCTTTGTTCTTCAAAGGAGACAAGCGTATTATCAATAATCATTCATGTGAAGTGCAAGGTTAAATTATTTAAAGATAACACATAGAACATAGTAAGCATTACAAAAAAAGTAGAACAAGTAAGGTAAAAAGAGGACGATGATTTTTTTTAAGATGGCATATAAACTTTATGGAGCAGAAAACTACAACAATTTCTGTAAAGAATAATGATTTAAAGTAATGATGATGATACATATAAATGTATCTTATGTAGTTGATGAACTCTTTATCATTTATAAATTATTCATCACCAAAATTGGAGTGCTAAATGTGAAAAAAAATCCAAGGGAGAGAGTTTAGAAACGTTTTGCAACTAATACTTGTTTGTGCCATTGGATCCCCAATATTTTGTCAACAACTCATGATGAAAACAATAGAACACCAATATTGGAAACAAAAATGTGATGAATCCATATTGTTGCTACCATTCTAACTGTTCCACCACAACACACTTCTACCCATGTGATGTTTGAGATAATTAATGCCCATACGTGTACCTTTTGTTTTGTCCTAACATCGAATGAATTAAAATAGTATGAAGCAATATTCAGGTGTGTCGGCTTGGAAAATGGGTCCAGGACCAAAAAAGGCATGGCATTGGTTTAGCAGCCATTGAGGATCCTAGTCGAACATAGGCCAAGCCAACCTAGCATCTGTTATATTATTAAGACAAGAGACAAACAGGACACCACAATCTTCCCAGTAAGATAAAATAATTTAGATCGTCGATCTATAATACTTACGACTGAGATTAAAAGATATTACGTTACATACTGAAAGTTATGTTGGACCGACATGTAAAAGGTGCATGGAATTTTTTTTGGAAAGAAGAGATGAGTTTCATGATATGTGTATGCACGTACGGATGCTGGCAGAATCAGACATGATAAGAAAAAGAGGACGGGTCAGACCTGAACCGCTTATGAGGAAGTTCACGATCAAAAGGCTTATAGGGCAGAATCAGACGTACGGATGTTGGCTTGCAAATGCTCCCCAGGAGATTAGCGTTATCATTACCGATGATTGTAAAACTGTTATTGCTTAAGTAATGGAATGTTTTCTCCCCGCAAAAAAAAGGCTTATAGGGTAGTTCTTTTTAGTTTAGAAAAAAAACAATCATGCACCAACACAGCTACACAGTAATCCAAAAGCGTGTCCTCCTTGGACTGGAAAAAAAAGCCGTGTTCTCCTTGGACTGTATAGAGAAAGAAGTCGTGTCCTAGGACTGTATAAAAAATTCATGTCCTCCTAGGCCACATACACATACATATAATACTGTATGTTTGCACATATAAAAAATCAGTGTTCATGCATAACTTAAATGTACTTGGGCCCACATAAGATATGCCACTAAAATACGTATGTAAAAATAAGGAGTACCTTTTATTTTATCCATAGTCACATGGATAGAAACTACATCCATATTTCACATATATAATTCACAAAATAAGGTGCCACAAGGATTAGCCATGATTGTATGAGACATCAGTGCTTAGATAATTCATTGTGTGATAGAGATGTTTTGGTAAGAAAAAGGTTTCAAACAAAAACACATTTTAAGTACTCACTCTGTCCCAAAATTCTTGTCTTAGATTCGTCTAGATACGGATGTATCTAATACTGAAACGTGACTTGATACATCCGTATTTAGACAAATCTAAGACAAGAATTTTGGGACAGAGAGTATGATTTAAAAATACACAATGCAGAACAACATGGAAAATATCGCAAATAACAAGCTATATATGGAGAGAACTTGCAAAAGAGAAATATTAGCATACGAAAAATATGACCGCAATATAGTATGTGTCAAAGAGGAGGATGGAGCTGATATCAACATTCTAGCACAAATTATCAATGTTCTGATTTTAAAGTATAGGAAAAAATTCATGAAAAAATGGTCAAAACATATATACCGATGGGTGAGAAGGTGAGGAATACACAAATGTAGTGATTAGGGTAAATATTCATTTTTTAATTACAAAATATAGAGCCTTAATATCTTTGTTTTTTTAGTTTTCATATGTCAAATCTTCACCAATTTCCGGATATAATTAGGAGATGTATAATAAATTTTAATCGTGCTTTCCTAATTTAACAAAAAAAATCATATTTTCTTGAAATGTACATATAAAGCTTTTTTGCATTACTCCACATGTGGCGGCAAACCAACTCACATAATAGTTATCTGTTTTAGAACACACAGCTAAGGTTAGAAAATACTTTATATATAGCGTTACAATTAGTTTATACATCCACTCCACACAAATATGCTAGGACCACTTACTTGCTCATAATTAAATTTCTCTGTATGGGTGAGTGAAAAGCCAAAACCATGTGCACATAGTTCAAAAGTGAAGTTATGAAGAGAGTAACTAAGCGGATGTTTTAGCAAAATAAAGTTGTATGAAACAAGCCATGTCAACTATATAATAAAGACATTTTCATTGTGGTAGGAAGATAAATGTTAAGAAAATTACCAGAGACATATGCAGAAAAATAATATGGAGGGACATAGAAATCGAACCAGCAATGAGGGAGAGAGAATATTTATATTTTGTCACCGTAAATTAGAGTGAGATTGCTTTTACAATGCTTGCCATGTTGTACGACACTGTTTAGTTTACCGTACTATAAATACATGTTCACAACATCGTGGTTGTGTTTTGAAAAGCATGTATGTCGGTCATATTCTACTGATACTTAATCCAATATCTTCATAAGAAATAAAATTAAATATTAAAATATGTATTAAATCTAGCTGCGCAAATGCGCAGGTCACACTGCTAGTTACCAAAGAGAACAAAATAATTAGTTGTAACCCAATCTTAAATATAAGGAGGAGTAGGAGGAACTAGTTGAAATATAAGGCCAACCTATCCTCATAAGCTTGTTCTGGGTGAGCTTGATTATGTATGCCATTCAATATGGTGCTAGAGCCATGAAATGGCAATTCTATCTGTTAGTTGTAGGTTCAGCTCGCACCTTATATTTATCTATAACAAACAAAATCTTATTCATATTTGCCACAAGTTATGATGTTTTTGGGAGATTTTAGAGCATTTGAACCCATAGTTCTTAACCTCTGGCACCACCACTAGAGCTAAGAGGTCTCAAGTTCAAGACCAAAAAAATGCAATATTAATAATAATATTCATGGCCTACATCGTAAGACTTGGAGGAGGCTATACATGACGGGTGAGTTCATATATATTTCCCACCGCTCCTCACAATTTGAGATCTCACGTAAATTGGTAAGATACCCTAGTCATCAGCAATGGATAGTAAAACAGAGCCCATCTCTATTGTTGCCAACGTTTCCCTCTTTTGTAAACGGGGTTTCAAGAAATTGAACGCCATGTGAGCATGCTTGCATATTTATGATTGGTCAGGACATTAGGTAACTCGCTTAATGTACTCCAAGGACCCAAATCAACAATTTCAAAGCACAGTGATCCAAATGATGCCCCATCCCCCGCATTATTTTGGTGAACCACAATATAGTTTAGTCATTAGCTATAAATTATGATCTACACTACTCACACACATTTATTGCCATCGGGGGTACTATCTACTGGTGACACTGCATTTCTATGATTTTGAACTTTAGATGTATCTTTGGTACGTTTTTCATGTTAACCTTGACTCTCTAGAGAGGACCATGCAACGCCTTTAGCTATAGGCATGACGATAGACGAGATGATACATGTGGATTGGATTATTTGTCATTTAGACAAAGTACCTCAAAAAATTGAGAAAATTAAATATGAGGACATGAAACAATATTCAAGTTAGAGTCATACCATGAAAGAAATTAAGCAATCCACTGCATCATACAACCTTTCTCCTTTTATTGGACCCCCCACCAGATTAGGCGAGATCTTTGACAACAACAATAATGCCTAAACAGATAATAATTTTTTAATAAAATTATGTTATGCAATTAGTGACTTATCTACATGGCAAAAGTTAGGGCATTTGTACACTTCAAAATTATGGAGAAATTTTACAAAATTTAATGACATAATGACACAAGTGCACTTGCAAATTTTGGTGTAAGAATTTTATAATGTATATATAATACAAAAAATACAAATCAAGATGTGTTGTATTTGTTATGTATAATAGTCTTGATTCTATTTTTCTATACACATTCATTAGCTTCTTGGCAAATTTTGGAATCATTCACCATTCTATTGTGTAAGGCAAAATCGTTGCCAATGCACGTAGTTAAGTTAATTAAATCAATGTTTGGAATCTAGAAAATCGTCGATGTGATTTTTATGAAGACATATTAAAGAGTACTGCACTTAATGTTTGGGCTTTCCACGAAAGAACATTCCCATTTTTCTAGATTAAGAGAATATCACAAATAACTTGTCATGACCTTAAGTGCTTCTGCAGTACAATCCGATACGGACCAACCATTATCTGCTGTTGAAAGTGTCCATGAACCTTTGGATCTATGGCGGTAATAAGCTTGGCTGTCAGGATGGTTCTCAAGAACCTGTAAGTAATAAGTTGATGTCAAATTACTATGCCAATATTGTTTTATTTATAATATGTAAGGTTGGGAGATATAGAATATTAAACCTGTGAATTTTGAATAAATTCATGGGCTTTCTGAAGTGTTGGACCGTACTCATTAATAAGGTTTGTTGAGTAATATGCTTGGACAATAAAAGATGTCTCCCAACTTTGACAACCATCATATACCTGTCATAAACAGTTAGGAAAATTTGGTGTGTACAATACACTTGTATCTTCATAGAACACTTGAATTTCACATGTGTACATAAAGAATCTCTCACATCAAATACAAGGAAAATATCAACAAAAACAAATAAGCATATAAAACAATGTAACATCCCCATTTTCATGGATTCAAAAATTGAAGAAAGGATGTTGCGAGCCAGTTGCATGTATCAATAAATAGATTTATGTGGAGTTTCATAAATAATATCAAATATTTTGGAATTAATTTGCCTAAAAGGATGAAATGAATTTTCTTTCCTATGTTTGTATTTTTGTAATTTTATTGGATTCCTCTTGTCTAATTTGATTTTCAGAAAATTTACCAGAATTTTTTAGTGGAATTTGCATTTTATTTGGATTTCATTTTCTTTCAACATTGACTTTATTTGGAAAATCAAATCGAATCAAAATGGGCCGAATCCGTGCCAGCCAATAAAGGGGATGATCCACACAGAAACAACAAAAAACGTACACACATAATCCTCGCTCATGTTGCCTCCCCTCTCCTTTACAGGAAACAACCCCAGTCCCACACCTTCCTTAGCATCATTTTCTCGTCATCCAACCGCAAGTAAAAACTAGAGGGAAGGCGGCAAGAAGAAACCAGGGTCATCATTGGTTTTATTTGAATAAACTAAACCTATTGTTAGTATATGGAAGGGACCTTTGAAGCTCAACACCGATGAAACATCAGGGAACAAAGGGGAGGGGCCAGCTTCGGGGGATCTAGAGGAGGCTTTGGTCTCTATGTCTCTCTCACCACTGCACTGCCTGTTAATTGTCCGTTTATCTCCTTATCCACTACTTATAAAAGTGCAAGTTTTATATATCATATAAATCATGCGCAAAAATGCCAACGGCGGTCGTCCTCCATGGAGGTGGGTATTTAAAAAAAATCAAAAAACATATTTTAAAGTTTCAAAAAATTCTGGAAAAATCATACATGTTAACATGGATGTATTCTACATATGTGTAAATTTTTAAGATGAAATGCATTATGATGAGAGCTACACAAAAAAGACAAATCATGTTTTTCAGACTGATGAACAGTGCGAACACTGTTCACTATTAGAAATGCAGGTTTTTCTCTTTTTTGTGTAGCTCTCACCATAATGTATTTCGTTGTCAGATTTTATACACATGTAGAATACATCCATATGAATGTGTAGAATTTTTTTTTCAGATTTTTCTGAAACTCCAAAATGTAATTATTGAATTTTTCAAAATAACCACCTCCATGGAGGTCGCCCGACAAAAGCCCTCACTCATAAATCATGCCCATTCAATAAAAAACAATGAACCCCATCTTCTCTGTGATGGCCCCGACGAGATGATGTATCACAACAAAACTATCTCATAAACGGAAATAGAGTTTGTGAGCACGAGCTCACACGCACCCGATGGAACAGTAAAATCTAAA
Organism: Triticum urartu; assembly: GCF_056163025.1. Lineage (NCBI taxonomy): Eukaryota > Viridiplantae > Streptophyta > Magnoliopsida > Poales > Poaceae > Triticum > Triticum urartu. The sequence goes on from NC_141879.1 coordinate 1,354,460, forward strand.
AAATAGTAAATAAATCTGAAATTTTCGGCAAAAAAACATTGATGTGTTTCACATGCGTGCATTTTTTGGGATGGCATGACATTCGTGGAGGTTTGTGAAAAACAAATTCGATAGAACAAAAAACTATAAAAAGGAAAGAATATTTATAATTTTGGTTTCGATGGTAAGATAATAGTCTAGAAACACAAAAGTCATAAACAAACAATCTGCCAGTAGTAGTTGGTTTAACAGGATGAAGTACCTGATCTTTTAAGCCAAGGTTTACACAAATTGGTCCTCGACCATTCTGAACTATAAAAATGGAATGAAGCAAAGTAGTGGGGTAAAACCATGACATGAAAGTGTTACCTGTGCTTTCATGCCATCTTCTGCCAGCCATAAATAATCATAGATCCTTGGAATATGTAACTTCAAAGCATCTGAATTTGGATCGTCGACCCAACAACAAATCATATGTAGTGCCTAGAGAAACAAAAAAATGAATGTGTATTCAAATTAATTAGATTATGTGATAAATTGCAAGAAAATGGCAAATAAATCATTTAGATGGTAAAATGACAAATATGATGTTAACACATGAACTTGACAGTGGCAATGAATGGATTTGGGGGATTGGGACTATTTTGATTGTCTGGTTCTAAACATACACCATTTAACAATACTAAACATTTGTCATGATGCTCTTCCTTTTGTATGCATATATTTAATATAATACATGTAGAAAAGAAGAAACAAGTGTAATTTGCATAAGCACCAATGTTATTACACAAAATATATGCATAATGAATACAATAAAACATTTATTCCTCTGAGTGATTCATAGTTCCTCTAGTCAACAAAGTTGTAGTCAAGATAATATTGGCTATGAGGTTTTACCATTAATATTATCTAGAATACATAGGTTGGGAAAATTACATATAGATAGGCAAAACCTTGAGGATCATGCATAATGTCTACATATCAGTTCCATTTAGCACAAGTCTAATCCCAAACATAAAGTTTGGTCGTTTGGAAACAAATTGGGTCTGACCTTCGACATTTTTTCTTGCAAAAGTAGCAAAAGCCATCCATTATTATTTGGGAAAATTTTGTCTTTGCCACTCTAGATTTTGCCAATTTTCCTTATGCTACTCTAGATTTTGACATTTTATTTTTGCCACACAATTATCACAATTGCCATTCCCGTGGCAATAGCAAAATTTTCAAAGTGGCAATTGTGATACATTTCAAAAGCTAAGAGTGGCAAAAATGAAATAAAATTATTGCGCTTTTGCCACGGAATGGAAATTGTGATAATTGTCAAAAGTTAAGAGTGGAAAAAGTGAAATGTCAAAATCTAGAATGGCATAAGGAAAATTGGCAAAATCTAGAGTGGAAAAAACAAAATTTTCCCTTATTATTTTTGCACATACTAAGAATCAAGCCTACCTTGTTAATCGGACATATATCGATATATTTTGTACTTTCATCTTCATAGTGGATATGTTTCATGAGGTTTTTCAATGCTTTATCTCTTAACTTGTTAACCGGCCAACTATTCAACACTGGTTCTACAAATTTAGTAAGACATGTCCAAATAACGTTTTGTAGCAATGACCGTGGATAGCGAAGGTCTTCCTGCATGCAAAGAAATGCAATTAAGAACATATATTTAGACACATAAGTTAATTACTTGATAATTTCAATTTAAGGAAAACAAGAAGGATTTATACTTAGTATATAATTATAATTTCCCCATCTTACTTGCATCGGCAGTCACCTTATCTAAGCTTTAATCATCTATTTCACCAATTATGTGATGCTTCTTCTACAGTTTTCGCAATCACTCATATTTCTCTATAGTTACTTTACGTTTGTGTCATACGACCATGCACATGTGACAAGTGTAAGCAATTTAAATCAAAATGAACATAAACATGTAATACATATATAAACTTATAATTTACAAAGCAAAACTAAACACAATTTGAGATATTCAATGTTGTTCTAATTTTGTAAGCAATGAGCGCATACACAACTAAATGATAGTATGTCATATAGAACGTAAAATTTACACATGCGTAGTTATTATTACTACTAAGTGTGAGATGGCATACATAATAAACAAATTATGCATGTGGTTTGCACTCTACATCACCATATGTTCTCAAAAAATAACTTACTAATATATTTTCTTCCAAAATAAGGGTTACATTTTCAGCTAGAAATCTTACTAAAACGAACCTTGGCACAAGTATCACGTGCTTTATTCCAATCGACCTCATGGTATGGTATGCTATAGAGCTCCTCTCTTATTGCCCATATTGTTGGTGTAATTGGGCCAACAAATTTTTTACCATAAAGATAAGACATTGGCATATACATTAACCGACAAAAGCACCAGAATCGTCCTATGGAAGAGAAAGTTCACCTGAATAAGAAAAATGATCGTAAAAGCAACAACTAAATGCATTGTCGAAGATGCTGATTACTGAATGGTTCTTGATTCATTACCTTTCATCCACATAGACAACAAAACTTAGCACTCCAGAATTATAGTTTCAAAACAAACTGGCAACTCATGTTACTTATTAGGGAAAATTTTGTTTTTGCCACTCTAGATTTTGCCAATTTTCCTTATGCCACTCTAGATTTTGACTTTTGCCACTCTTAGTTTTTGAAAATTATCACAATTGCCATTCCCGCGGCAAAAGCAAAATTTCCAGAGTGGCAATGTGATAACTGACAATAGCTAAGAGTGGCAAAAATGAAATAAAATTAATTTTCTTTCGCCACAGAATGGCAATTGTGATAATTATCAAAAACTAACAGTGCCAAAAGTGAAATGTCAAAATCTAGAGTGGCATAAGAAAAATTGGCAAAATCTAGAGTGGCAAAAACAAAATTTTCCCTACTTATTATAGAACTATCATCAGTCGTACACATGATATCAACGTACACTCAGTATGTCACTCCAGATTTGCTGTGGGGTGGGGGTAGATGTCCCTCCTGCATCCACCGTCGACACAATCCCAGAGATTCACGTGACTGCATAGCTTTTCGCTGGTATGTATTCAATAAGGAATATTTGTCATATGGTGGCCGAGGAGGGGGGCCAACTATCCCCTATAGCAGGATGCTATTTTGCTATGACTTAAGCAAATTAAGTGGTCATAAAATGATCCCAAAAATGCACGAAGTTACATGTGACGTGTCAATAATATCAATCACATATATAATTGCATTTTGTTGAATTGCACTCAGTTAAGTCCAAATCCTTGGTGAACCCTATACGACGCATAGGTCACTGTCTAGCGCAGTAGCGCATACCCCTCACGAGCGTTGGAGTTTCTCTGGGCCGGCCCATTAGCGGATTCTCCCCCAACCGGTTTTGGGAAGGTTCTAGAACCTTCCTCGAACCAGCTTTTTCTGTTTTTTTTCTTCTTTCAGTTTTTTTATTTTTCTATCTTTATTTTTTGTTTCTTGTTCATTTTTCGTTTCTTTTTCAGTTTTCCTTTTTATTTTTTCAATTAGTAAAATCTTTTAAATTCATGGTTTTTTTCCTGTTTTTTTATTTTTTGTTTTTATTTTGCGGATATGTTTTTTAAAATTCATGAACATTTTTTGAAATTGTGAATAGTTTTTTAAAATCATGAACATTTTTTTTGAAATTATGTACTTTATACTTTTCACTTTTTTGCGAATTTTCTTTTTAAATTCGTGAACCTGTTTTTTGTTCATGGAATTCAAAAAATGTGCATCAATGTAAAAAACTTGTTCAACAATTTCAAAAAATGTACATCGAATGCATTTTTTATTCATCGGATTTAAAAAATGTTCATCAAAAGTCAAAATTTGTTCATCGAATTGCAAAAATGTTCATCGAATTAAAAATTTGTTCATAGTTTTTAAGAAAATGTTCATTGAAATCAAAATTTGTTCATCCATTTTTTCTCAAAAAAATGTTTTTGAATACAAGTTTTGTTCATAAAACTCAACAAATGTTCACTAAATTAAAATTTTATTTATGAATATAAAAAAAATTCTGCATTATGAAAAACTGCTCATAATTTTTTCCTTAAAATTCAAAATATGTTCATTCTTTTGAATTCAAAATATTTTGTGAATTCAAGAACTTTTTTTGCCAATTCACAATTCAAAATGTCTTAATGTTTTAGAACTAATCCTGAATTGTTTTAATATAGAATAAAATAAAAATTGAAAATAAAAAGAGAAAGTAAAAAATGCAATGAAAAAAGGGGAGCACCGCCGCGCATGGGTCGGGCCATTAGGGCACGGGGGTGGGGAGGGTGCGCGCTGCCGCTATTGGGGCTGCCCCATGAGCGATGTAGGAGCTCCCCAAATCCTTAGTATGTTTTTAACACGTGGAATCTGATGAGGGGATCCCAATCGGGCAAGCTCTTGAGATGGAACAGGTCTAGAAGGATGGGAAAGGCCCAAGGCCATAACATGACTTATATAGCTAGGACGAATGCACAAAGCCTAGTCGGCAGGAAGCTATCCAAGCAATTTAGTCGGCATGTGAAATGGCTCCACTAAGCAATCCAGGCATGTAATAAGTAGTAGCAGAAAAAAAATCGGCACTCAATGTGGGCATTAATTTAGCCGGGCGTTGTAGCTTCTAACCATGCCTAACTTATTCTATAAGGCATGGCGAGTTGGCAATCTGACCATTCACACCTTTACTAAACACCTCCTACAAGGAAGAAGCAACACTCGGCAGGAATAGGGTATTACCTCTTAGACAGAGAGCCCAAACCTGGGTATAACCCATCGTGTGAATCTTGTTCCCCGAGCATACCAAACCTCTTAGAAATGTGTATTGCCGTGAAATCTCCATGACATAGTCCCAAATACCAATGTCCATTTAATATAATGGATGCAATGAAGTCTGGGTCTATTGAAGTATTTTCCAAGTAACTATAAATTTACCCAAAAAGCAACTTTGAACAAGTATTTTTCGCATATCTTTAACTTCATAAAATTTAATTAAAATCAGCGACATAATTAATAGCCAACACATGAGTGCATGGAAATGTCAATATGGTCATGTAGGAAATAAAAAAATGTGTATTCAATGTAGACAGTAAGACAAGGAGAAACTGGAGAAAGTTGACTGGTGCACGCATGTAGGGAAAACATAGAGACAATTGAGATAGTAAGAATAAATTTGGCAATTCAATATACATTTTTGTCATGAAGGGAATTACATATGTTGAGGATTCAATAATATTTACTCACACAAAAGAAACTAGTACCTGGATGAATTGGAAGAAAATGTGGGACAAGCCATAGTTCAGGAATGATCGAATTATTTCCAGACCATTCATACAGACCGACCACCTTCATTTACAAAATATGGATCACTTGCATTAACCCCTCCTTGGCCAAGAAATAATGGTTTCAAGGTAAAATTGACAACTACAACAACAAGTTTGGCCCACAACATTTGGTAATTTTAGGGTTGAGACTAACATACCCTAGAAACTAAGAAGCTAAACTATTTCACTCGGAAAGCTTCCACTAATTAAAACAAAGATAAATAATTATTCTTATATTTTCAAGAAAGTTATTCTCGTAATTAACATACAAAAAATAAGCAGTCGTGGAAAGACATTTGAATTTTGAGGAAAACTATTAGCTAGAAAAAAAATACCATCAATATCATGATTTTGATGAATTTTAACAGGTTTGCTTATTTAATAACAATCTAGTTCCTAGATAGAAAGTTCATGCAAAAGGCATTAAGTTTAAATTTTAAACTGCACATTAAGTTTGTTCAAGATAATTAGGGAAAAAGTCAGACTTAACATGTAAATGGTTTTGAAAAAAATCCCTTCATGATAAGTAAGGAAGTTGCCAGTTTTTTTTAAAGAACCCATGCCCCACAGAGCCTGGTTTATTTTCACACATGCATGCGTAGATATATGTCATACACTAGATTGTTTGTCTTTCAGTGGCATACCGAGAGCCATATCTTTCCCCATTGTGGTATTGCAGCGGCACTTCCATGCAATAGAATCCAAGCACGCCCCTTGATCAAGGCTTCATTGTCCACCTCATCAAGAAGCCTCAAGGTAACATAGTTTAAGCATGATCCAAACATGGTGCTCGGGCCCAACACTTGTGTGCCCCAACCACCATCTTCATTCTACATGGATTACAATAAATGCAATTTCGTCATGTTTTTCTGTACCATGTTATGGTAATGTGCATTCACATATAAAGGCTATTACTAGAAAGTAAGTGGAACTGATGTTTGCATGCCTGATGGTTGTAAATATAGCGACAAATCTCACGCCGATGTTCTCTTGAAAGGACGGTATTGAGTGTTCCAGTAACATGTAGAGCAAATATCTGGGAGATAAAATAAAAACCATCACCATAATGTTGTCCACAGGCCAACTACAGTATGCAACTTTTGATAATTATCTCAGGATTATTGACAACCCAACATTAAACTGAACTGGCCAACATTTGAAGGTAAAAAAATCTTATGCATCTTGTGTATATATGGAGATTATCACTGGCACTATAATTAGATAGTCCTTAATTAAGCAGTACAAAAGGAAGTGAAAATTTTACTACAGAATTTCTGGCAGTACACATACAACTTGTTGGAAAGACTTGGGTAAAAAAATTACTAAAAAATATCTCACAAACAATCAGGTTCACCATCCAACAATAGAGCATTTGCTTTCTGCTAGCAATATTCACCGGCTCACTATAAAATATATTTCATGAAACAAAGTGAAGTCAAAATATAGTGAGATAAGTAAGTAAAATAAAATACAGACCAAGATGGGCATAATGAACATAATTCCACTGTAATCGCCAGGCCAATGCCCATCGTGTGCTTGCAGAGCAGAGTGTTGACTAAGGGCTCGCCTCAATGATGTTAATACAGTCTCTTCTGTGACTTGTGCAATATCTACAAGCTTGATGGCCGGAAGATCCACCTGACCCTGAAGATGCTTTTCTTTTGCATACTGCATGCAATAGATAATTTGAGAATTTTATGGTAAGTTTTCTTATAAGTCATAACATAACAAACGGTAGGGAAAAAAGCCAAAAGTTTGTATGAATGTATACCTGCATGCGCATAAGAAGATCCTGTGACTCCCTCTTGTGGAAGCGGCGCTGGGTGAAGTCCCGGCGGACTCTATCAACCTCGGCGCGCTCCTCCGGCGTGCCGTGGTCGGGGTCGAACTCCCACACTGCCCTGCCAAGGAAGTTGTTCACCGACCGCAACCACGGCCCGCCGCCCTCGGAGACCTTGAGCCTCCACATCTCTGTCCCTCCCTCCCTGCCGCTGCTGGTCACTATGACTAGCTAGCTGCTAACCCAAAATGTATACTCCTATGGTGTGGTGGATAGCTTAAATATGGTTGAGTTCAGATCGGCTCACCGGCGCCTAATAAGTAGAGTAAATTTGTGGTGGCCAACATGTGTGCCCCACGTACGTAAATATTGGTCCAGAGGACAGGTGGCCATCTTCAATTCGGCCCTAGGCCCTAGCTACCTTCCGTCTTAACCGTCGTCATCGTTATCCTCTTCTGGCACAAAAATCTGATCGTCTGCTTGTTGCTCCCACAAATTAACCTCATCTCTACCGTAGTAACTCACGTTGTAATGATGATAGGTCTGTGGCGATAGATGTGAACCAGGCTGTCGCATGCATGCATGCTGGCAACAACAATATGAATGCAGCTTTAATTTCTCCTTAATTAGTAGCACAGATACTACTGAAAATAGGATACAGCATCTAGCCATATGCGAATATGTAAGCACTGTTGGAGCTGCATGCTCTTATCCTTGCTCTAGCTGCGTCTCACAAGTGCTACATTTTTCCTCAGCCCCCATGGCTTCTTTAAATACTCAACATAAGATATATACAAGCAAGATGCCCCTGCTACGCTATGGAATCACAAAAAGATTAAGTGGACAAAAAGTGTACAGTTGTTTTTTAATTGTTTTGTGGTTTTTGATTTTTTTTTTAACAAGCACATAAGCAAACTAACGATAGATAAAAAGTAACTAAACTAGATAGATAACTCCTCGTATCGCTCCCTCCAGGACGATCACCGGGGGGGCAGCCCTAGCGGCCGAGCCGCACCCCCCCCCCCCATCCCCTCTCCTCCTCCTCGTCGCCCCCAAAGATATGTGTTGGCTAAGCTGGGGGCGCCGGCGGTGATGGGAACGGCGAGGATCTAGGCTGCAGCCCCATGGTCTGGAGAGACTGGCGGCGCGAGATCGCCCTTTGGTCTTCGTCTTTCCCAGCGGTTCGGCGCTACTCCGACGGCTTCGTAGGGAGGGCGGATCAGGAGGGGATGTGGCCAATTGGCGGTGCTTGATTCCCGGAGCAGCAGCTCTGGTCATTGCGGTGGCGGTGTCCCCTCCGCCGGGGATGACGGGCCAGGTGGTGGGTCCTTGTGGCGGTGGATCTTGGGATCCCGCTCCCAGGGACGTTGCTGGATGAGCCTGGCGGCTGGAGCTTCCTCCTGCGTCTACAGCGCTAGATGTGGGATTGTTGCGCCTGTTGCCATTCTATGGGCGACGACAGCGGCTGGCGCAACGGCGGGTGCTCCCTGTAGTGCCCCGAATCGAGGCGGTGGCCCCTCTTCTTCGACGGCGGCAAACTCCGGGGTCGTTTGGGTGACTCGGAGTCTAGAATCGTGGTGGCGACGGCCTGTCTGAGGCTGGTGGCAGTATGGGACGTCCCCACAATCAACAAATCAGGTTCGATGCGGCTCGGTAGGTGACACATGCGCCTCTTCCGTAGTTGTCAGGCAGTGCTTGTTGCCGGTAGGTGAAGCCACCGGCAATGCGCCGCCCGCGGATGCTATGCACAACGTCTTATGCCGAGATGTCAAGTCATGCCTGCTACAAGCAAGTGCTGCACGGTGGCTCTGGCGGAGACGTCATCTTTAGCCTGTTGCTGATGGATTGAAGGTGGTGTGACAGTAGAGGGAGGCAGGCGGTATGGAACGCCGTTGTCTTCCTTGTCTTCTCCGGAGGTATCCAGCTATCGAGGCGTCGGTAGCCGGATAAGGGCGGATGGTACAGACGGCTTCAATGACGAGTTTATGCACTCTAGTGGAAACACAAGATGTCTGATCAGACTATGTCGGCGTGCGCCTGGGTCGTGTCCTTGCTGAAGGCGGTGGATTGAAGCTTGGCTTTGAGGATGAGAATTTGGAGTTTAAGCTTGTGGTGGACTCGTCATCATCGGCACACGTCCGACGATTCCTTCTTGAAGGCGTAGCCTAGGAGTTTTCTATTTTTCGTTTGTGATGTGTCTTGTAACATAGGGTTAGTCGCTATCTGGTGGAGTTACTATCGCGAGGCATGTAGCCTCAGGAATTTTTTGGCTTTATTTCTGGTCAATGTTGCTCGGCTGCTGGATTTTGCTTCATTAATAATATATGGCTGCATGCATCGTCCTGATGCAGAGGCCGGGGATATCTTCCTTTTCGATTAAAACAAGATAGATAACAAGAAAGCAAAGTTGTAATGTATACGACCTATAGTTGTTGAAGATAATTTCCTGGCAATGGCGCCGAAAATCTTGCTTGCTCTCCCGAAGTAGTGGTTGGGCAACCCCAAGTGTATTGGTGATGTAACCTAGGAATAAGTATTTCCATTGATTGAGAACCAAGATTTATCGAACCACTAGGAATTACCTCTGCAACAACTAATAATCACTACCTGCACACAATACACAAAACAAACTTGTCCCCAACGATTCAAGAAGGTTGTCAATTTCTTGTCCTTAAAAGGGTAAATTGTATGGTAGGGTTGGAATTATAAATAGATAAAATAAATAAAATGGTACAGCGAGAGAGTAAAGTAATGATGGTTGTTTTCCGTGATGGGAAATAGACCTAGGGCCATGGCATCACTAGAGGCATCTCTCCAAGCAAGATAACTGTGTTGCGGTGAACGAATTACAGTTGGGCAGCGATTAAATTGCAATATTTATATTTATGACTGGTCATTCATGGCACAATTGTATAAGCATTATGTCTGTGATATGTAGACCATTCATCCAACCAAATCTACAACTAATGCTCCACCTAAAGACCGCTATCTAGCATGCATCTCGGGGTATTAAGTTCATAATAAACAGAGCATTGCAAGAAGCATGATGTCATAATGTAGACAGTAAACTAGCATCCAAGTGTGATAAAGAAATCAATGTTTTATTCTTAGTAGTAACAATACAATACGTGTCTTCTCCCTTTTTATCACTAGGATATAGATCACCGCAAGATTGAGCCCATTACCATACACAACTTCCTCTGAAGATCTAGCATTAAAATTGGCCAAAGAACAACACATAGATCGGAAAGCATATATGACTACTTAATATGACGTAAAAAAACCATAAGATATTCAATATAATTCAATGAACAATCTGATCATGAAGTGATAATTCATCAAATCCCAACAAACACAATACAGATTACATCCTATGGATCCCAATCATGTGAGGCAGCTCATGAGAACTTTGTATTGAATCACAAGGGAGATAGGATGTCATCTAGATTCTTCTATGGACCCAAGGTCCTAAGGGAACTAATAACACATGGTCATGATGGCAGTAAGGTTGAATGAAGATGGCTCCGGTGATGGATTCCCCCTCCGGCAGCATGCCAGAACAGGCCTTCAGATTGGATCTTCACGGAACGGGGGGTTTCGGGAGATATTGAATTTATAGGCAAAAGATGGACGAAAGGCGATGTTGAGGGGCTCTAGAAGAGCCCATCACGCGAGCACCACACCGGCTGCATGGCTTGGCCGTGTGGGGTCTGTAGGTGGCCTCTGGCCCCCCCTCTAGTTCCTTCTTCTTCTAGAAAAAATGTCAAAAAACCACGGTGTTTTGAGGTCCAGAGATACCGATTTTCTGTAAAAAACCAAAAACATGAAGAAAACAACAACGTGCTTTGGGCACTGAATTTAGGTTAGTCCAGAAAAATAATACAAGTATATATAAAAGGTATCTAAAAGTGGTTTTATGATAGGATGAAACAATCGAAAATTATATACATGAGACGTATCAACTAATTTGTCGGCGATGCACTATTCGAGCCCTATTTTCGCCAGCGATTTTGTACAAGGTGACAAGTGTTTGATTGCATATACCATGGTGTCGGGGCCTATGATGATTACTTCATCCTAAAGAAGTATGTCATTGGAACCATCAGTTTTTCTGGTTACCAGAAGTGCATGGCTGCAATGAGGATGCTTGCCTATGGCATGGTCGTAGATTCATGGTTCGAGTACCTCTGGATGTCTAAAAGCATATGCCTTGAAGCAGTGGTAAATTTTCTACTACAATAGTGAAGGTGTTTGGACTGGAGTAGTTGAGAGAACCCACTCCCGCAGACATAGCAAGGCTCATGACAATTGGAGAAGCAAGATGGTTTCCAGGTATGGTCGAATCCATGAATTGCATGCACTGGGAATGTAGGAAATACCCATGTGCTCAACAAGGGCAATACCAAGATCATTGCAAAAAAAAAACAGCCATCATTCTGAAGCAGTTGCATCACATGACCTCTAGGTTTGGCACTCTTTCTTTGGCTTGCCTGGGTCTCACAATGACATCAACGTGCTGCAGCAATCTCCATTGTTTGCAAGGTTTTGTGCAGGGCAAGCTCCTGAGCGCAACTATACCATCAATGGTCGTGACTACGACATGGGGTACTATCTCTCTGATGGTATCTATCCTCCATGGGCAACTTTCGTCATGACCATCTCTCAACCAAGGGGTAACAAAAGATATCACTTTGCCCAAAGACAAAAATCTGCAAAAAAGGATGTCGAGAGGGCATTTGGAGTGCTTCAAACACGGTTTACAGTTGTTCATGGACATGCTAAATTATAGGATCCAGAGACATCGTGGGAGATGATGACAGCTTGTGTGATCATGCACAACATGATTGTGGAGGATGGGGGGTGTTGGAGTTCTGCATGGTCTATATTTTCAAAACGTGGGTGATCCTATCAAGCTTTCATGGCAGAATCTAGCGGCATTTGAGGATTTTATCCAAATGCATCATCAAATTTGACATCGAGGAACTCACGAGAAACTTCAGAATGATCTGGTTGAGCTTCTTTGGGCGTTTCAAATTGAGAACTAGGACATGTGCCCGCTAAGATGAATTCACAATTGAACTTTCGAACAATTTTATTTCAAAACTTTATGTTTGGATTGCAATATTTTTATTTGAATTATTGTTGCATTGAAATAATTGCCTTTTCATTGCTTAAGAATTGTGCTAGTTAATTTGAGTAATCCAGGTAAAAAAACGAAAGTAAACATTTGGTGTCTGCGGTTGGATGACGCCCATCCTTGTCCCTCTCCGGAGACACGTCCGTGAATATTTGGTGATGTCCATTCGATGATCCGCATTGGAGTTACTAGCAAGAGAACGAGAGACACTGGTGGCCACATTGGAGTAGCTCCGTCCCTCTCTTAGTTTGTTGGAGAGCAGCTTTGATAACATTGCTAATCTGATGATGCACCTGCAACATGTTGCCTCCATTTACTCATTGGAGAAATACTAGCTCATCTATTAATTAAGAAGAATTGTTACATTAATTAATCTATATCTATACCTAATAATAAATGGGTTATTGCTTCTGGCGGTACGTCACGAAAATTGTCCCCGAAATTACAAAATAATACCCACCAATGCCACCGATAAGTGATAAAAAAACGTTTTACACGGGGAAATCTTTTGCCTGGGCCGGCCCATGCAGTAGGGACCTCCTATACTGCGCTCTGCGTGTTGGAAGAAGACGCAGCACGGCCTTTTGGGTCGGCCCATGTACGGGCGGCCTGTTTTTTAAAATTTCGTTTTCTATTTTTCCTTCAAATAATTTGAGACATAATTTTTTTTCAAAAAATAAAATAAAATGAATTTTAAATTAAAATTTTTGTGGATTCAAAAAATATTTGCAGTTTTGTAAAAGAAATGTTTGCTTATTCCAAAAATGTTGATACTTTTTTGCAAATCTATAAAATGTTTATGAATAAAAAAATGTTCTTGATTTTAGAAAATTGTTCACCATTTCAAATATGTGCACGAGTTTAAAAAATTGTTCATGATTTCACGAATTTATTTTGATAATATATCTCGGTGATGCAGCAAAATGTGGTCATAGACATCGGAGATTATGATATAATTTTCTCCCCTTGCAACGCACGGGCCTTTTTGCTAGTAGAAGAAAACCGGATGAAAACCGGTGCAATAGGGCCGTAAAAAAAGTGCTAGACCGTTGTTACCGGTCACTATGCCTGTTGCAATAAACCAAGTAACCATCCCTTTATATCTCAAAAGAAAAAAATCGCGTAAAGCGTGTACACCTTATTTATCAATCAAAAAAGACACGCATATACACTAGCTAATGTATATACACTTTTGACTTAATTTGATAACTCCATTGCTTGCTTTGCTTTGCTGCTCCATCATGCATCAGCATCAGCTGTAACTCCTTCCTTGTGATTAATTGTTTCTCTGTCAGGCTCATCAGTCTAGATCGGACTAGCTTAATTAAGCTCCCACCCTAACTAACTACTTAACAACACTAGCTAATTAATTAGCTAGCTTGATGAGGCTGCTGAATCATCACCAGTTTCTCAAATGCTGAGTCCTCCTCCTCCTGCTGCCGGCCTCTTCAGCAAAACAGTACTCACTCCGTTTGGAATTATTTGTCGCAGAAATGAATGTATCTAGACATATTTTAATTCTAGATACATCCATTTTCGCGACAAGTAATTCTGAACGGAGGGAGTACGTACGTATTATTCTTCACTTACAGCTCCAGCACCACAACTGCAACAAAATCAACCAACCAAACACGCGTCATTAACCACAACTGCTAATGCACGGATTGATGATGTCTCTAATCACGCATCCTGTTTATACATATCATACACAGAGGTTGTAGCTACTCACAGTCTGAATCGGTGGTGTTCCACTACGCCATCCGGCACGCCTCCAACGACGAGCTCTTCTTGCTCACCGACGACAGCCGCGACGCGTACCCCTTGTAGTTGTAATTGTAGTTCCCGTTCCCCCAAGACGACGTCTGTTGCTCCATCCTCCCGACCGGCTTGTGGGAGGTGATGCCAGCTTGTGTGATCATGCACAATATGATTGTGAAGTATGGGGTTGATGGAGTTCGCCCTGGTCTAGATTTTCAAAACATGGGCTATCTGGCAACATTTGAGGATTTTATCCAAATGCATCATCAAATTTGACATAAAGAAACTCATGAGTAGCTACAGAATGATCTGGTTGAGCATCTTTGGGTGTTCCACATGGAGAACTAGAACATGTGTCTGACTCAGATGAATTCAAACTTGAACTATTTTATTTCAAAATATTATATTTGGATTGCTATATTTATATTTGAATTATTGTTGCTTAAGATTTGTGTTTGTTTATCTTTGACAGTTTTGAGTAGTACGGGCATCGGAGAAAAAACTGAAAACAGAGATTTGGGGGTTTATGGTTGGATAACGTCCACACCTGTTTGTCCGCAAACATGTTCGGAAGTGTCTACAGATATTTGGTCTGTTTTGATGATCGGTGTTGCAGTTGGCAATGTGGTGTCAGGAGAGAGCGAGAGACACACGTGGCCACCCACATGGCTGCCACGTTGCTCCCTCATCTCTTAGGCCATGTTTGTTTAGACATTTGCTTCTGGTTTTGCAGCTTTTTCAATTTGGCAAATAACACACAAAAACTCTTAAATAGGGGTTTTTTTATTTGACTTTTGGCTTATGAATCAATATTGTTATATGATGGTATATGTCAAAAGCCGAAGCAAAAGGCTGATTTGGTCTATTTAGAAGCTTTTTTTTTGACTTTTTGGCAAAAGTGAAAAAGCTGCAAATGCAGAAGTAGAAGCCCAAACTCAACACAACAGGGCCTTAGTTTGTTGGAGAGCTGCTTGATAGCATTGCTAATCTGATGGTGCACCTGCCACATGGAGTAGTACTAACTGATCCATTAATTAAGATGCATAGTTATGTTACTAGTTCAAAAATCAACTCTGACCGCTGTTAATAACAAAACATATACTGTAATAAATAAACGATGTAACATCTCTTTATCTCAATAAAATCAGCCAGATGGCATTCCCTTCAACAACAACAAAAATGTACGTGTGGACTTATTATTTATCAATCAAAAAAAGACACGCACATATACACGTAACTCCATCATGCTGAGCTGATAGCTGCTAATGTATATACACGCAATCAAAAAAATGCTTGCTTTGCTTTCGTTTGCTGCTCCATCAGCTCAGCTGTGATTAATTGCTTCTCTTCTCTGTCTGTCAGGCTCCTCATCAGTCTAGATAGCACATGCATCTGCTAGCTTAAGCTCCCTCCCTAACTAACTAGAGTAATTAACAACACTAGCTAATTAACAATACTAGCTAGCTTGATGAGGCTGAGGCTGAGTCATCCTCCTGGTGCTGCTCTTACCATCTTCAGCAATGCGTATTATTTTTCACTTACAGCTCCAGCACCACAACTGCAACAAAATTAACCAACCAAACACGCGTCAATAATAACCACGCTGATGCACGGATTCATGATGTCTCTAATCAAGCATCCTGTTAACATATCATACACAGAGGTTGTGGCTACTCACAGTCTGAGTCGGTGGTGATCCACTGCGCCATCCGGCACGCCTCTGACGACGTGCTCTTCTGGCTCACCGACGACAGCCGGGACGCATACCCGTTGTAGCTGTAGTTGTAGTTCCCGTTCCCCCGGGACGGCGTCTGCTGCTCCGTCCTCCCGGCCGGCGCCGACGCGAACGACAGCGGCGAGTACAGCACCGACGACGCCGACGAGCAGCTGCCCGCCTCCCACTTGAAGCTCAGCTTGCCACCGGACCCGGACCCGGAGCTCGCGTCGTCGTCGCACTTTGATACCGGCGCTGCAGCACCACCACCATCCCTTCCCTGGAAGCTCAGAAACTGCTGCTCGCACAAAGAAGATCGATCAGATTATTATAAGAAATTTCCCATCTGGATCGACACAAGTTCAAAACAAGATGTCCTCTTGCGACCATCATCACTAGCTAAAGAAACCAAGTACTAGTGATTAATACCTTCCATTTCTTCCCGCTGACGCCGTTACTGCTGCCGTACGGCCTGGCATGCGCAGCCCACTTGAGGAGCTCCTTCACCCGGGCGACCGCCTTCTTCCCGTCGATCCTGTGCACGATCTTCTTCACCGCGCCATCCACAATGCCATTCTCGTTGAAGATGGGCAGCACTTTGCAGCCCACGACTACGGCGCCCGCAGGATCAGCAATGTGCCCCATTTCTCCTTCCTCCTCAGAAAGACAGATGATATATATCAGCTGATGAGATGTCTGAAGCTAATTAGCTAGCAAGTACAGCTCCAAATAGCTTACTCCCCTGTATCTGTATGTATGGCCTTTATAGATAGGGACCAAGGGGTTCCCTACCAAGCCAAGCGAAAAGAATCGGCCGTCCCGGCAGGCAACCGACGGCCAGGATCGAACATCATAAATGAACCGATGCTCAGGGAACAGACACGTGCCGCTTCCCACCACAGATCTCCCACAGGTCAGTACCAAGCTGAAGTGGATCTTGGTCGTCGATTTTCGCACCAGACGATCAGTTCGGGCGCATATTGTACTCCCAGTTGCAACCTATCGAGATCCCTTCTGACAGCAAAAAATACACAGACAAGAGATTAACTAGTAACATGAGCATATAATTGTGGCAACATGATGCCCAGGGCCAATGGGAAGTGTCTGCCAAGCTGGCATCAGCACTAGTTACTAGTTAACACCACATGTGGGAGATAGAATAACATCACAGTGCATGTTCTGGTTAGTGGCTATAACCAAGTGCAAGAATCTTGATTAGGTGCGTGCGGTTGGGGTCAAAGCGAAAAAGTTGAACACTGCTACAAGTACCAGGCCAGTAGTTTAGATCTCTTCAGCCCAACTTGCTTGATTGATTGATTGTTTAAGCGTGAGGATTAGATCTTAGCTGTGTCATCACACGAGAAGCGGTATTGATTAGTAGGCTAAAATGAGAAAGATTAAGCAAAGCAAATGATATGGGCATGCATGATTGATTAGCCTGGAAGTGTGTTCTCTGCACACATTTGCTTAGGGTGGCCATGTGACAGACAGCCCCCCTGGGCTACTGCATGTTGCATGTTGGGGTTGTATACTGACATGACATGCTGTAGAGTAGTGCAGTGTAGGAGATTGGCTGGGCTTTTCTATTGTTATGCTTCTGCACCTCTTGTCTCACTAACTAGATGATGTGGAGGCCACATGGAATGGGGTTACATTGCTAGATACCATCCACGATGTCAAAATTGCATTACAGATGGATGGAACAGAATGAATCTAAAAATTGCATTACAGATGTTTAAGGGTGGACACTGGGCAAAGTTGCATAGAAATTTACCACAGTGGATGTGAACAAGAGCTGCAATAAAGTTACTTGCCGGGCCCTAACGATGCTTCAGGGATTTCTGTTGAAGAGAAATGGTGTTAACAAGAGCTGCAAACAGATCCACCCTGTTTTTCTCAGAGGAACATGGTGCCTCGTGGCAGCTGAAGAAGTATGTCCCACTCCCATCCAGTGACTCCAATCATCTGTTATACATTTTCAGGCAGGCAGGGAAAATGGCTTTCTGCTGGAATTTGCCATAATTGCAGGGTGACCAATGGAGGGACACTTGTCCCCACATGGGCAGCACGATGCCCAACACACTATTATAAGCTGATAAACGACCAGATCCTCTCTGGTTCTCAGAAAGAGTGCCACGACATGACTGACGTGGACCGAAAAGACTACATTCTGCGAACAAGATTTTCTAGACATCTAGTTATGGTCACAACATGTTGTGTGTTTCAAATATCCTAATAATGCGGTGATGATATATATCCTGCTGGTGCAGTGGCCACATCTTGGCATCTTGCCTCTACTCACTCTGATGTGTTTCCCCTTTGAACATTTTCTCCCTCGGTTTTCTTCTAAAAGCGCTGGTAGCTTGCAAGTAGCTGCCAGTGCCACCGAATTGTGTGACATGATCGACACCACGTCTACTTTTGTTTTGAGCACAGAATTGACAGTTTGAGTTCATGGATTCTTCACTCCTCTCTTGGCGTTCCAGCATATAGCTGGCTCAGTGTCCGGGAGCTGTTGTGAATCTTCTGTTTGCGAACAGTTTTTTACTCTTTTTGATAAATTGAGATTGCTAACCACCCTATCCCACATGGTCAAAACATTACATATGCAATGACACCATTCGTTTTGTCTGGATCCACTGGAGAATAGTGAGGCAGCAGCAACTGCTCATTGAAGATTCTATGCTATTCCCATGGATGCAAGTACACTAACTAGAGCTCCAAAAGGAGCCCCGTGATAACATTAGCAAAAAGCCTACAGGCAAAAAGGGGATATGACGGAATTTTTTCAGAACTTTCAAAAGAATTTATTCTTAATCCTAACATATGTCATACTCGAAGTTGATAGGCAGAGTACTTTTAGAAGTATGTGTATGATTTCTACCAAAAAGAAAATCGTGACTATTGATGTGAATTAAACGAGTACTGTACCCATGATCCTTAATGCACTGAATACGTCCCCCAACAAAGGGTTGCTTGCATGTGGACAGGGCCGTACCGGGGAAATCGGAGGCCCCGTGCAAATCAAAATTAGGCCCTAAGTACTAAAGAAACAATAATATTTTTTGTCAGCCAGTGTAGTTTTCCATAAAAAAATACACCAGTTGAAAGCAGAAGTTTAGAAGACTTGTAGATAGCACGTACCTGATTTGCTTTTTTTTAGCTGTACTATGCTATGTTGGAAGAGCTGTAAGATTGAGAGAGAGCTGAGAGGAACTGATGGATCATGATTAGAGAGAAATGCATAGGGTGGCTTGGTGTTAAATATTTCTAACCGTTCTTTACTCTAGTACCTTTTTTTTTGTGTGTGTGTGTGATTCTTTACTCTAGTAAGTACCTAATGCTTCAATTAACACCTTGATTAACAAAAAAAGGGGGGGCCCTCTGGTGTTGGGGGCCCTGTTCGGTCGCTCCTGTTGCACATGCTCATATACAGCCCTGCATGTTGACTCAGAAAATGATTGTGCATACCTCACCTCGAAATGGATTACGTATCATACCAATATCCTGTCCCATCATGTTTTACTTATTAAGAGAAAATATTGCTCAATGTTTTTCATATAAATTAGATGGTAATTTAGTATATAGCTGCATGATGTGCGTATTTAACTCTAAAGAAGCTAAGCCACATTAACCTAGTAATCCATACTTGAGATTTACACACAAACAATGGAAACAGAAACTAAAATGCAGTAACAATTTTCTGAGAAGGAACTTACTTCAGAGTGAAGACACCAGACACATCACCCACAAAGCAGAGTTACCCAAGGGATTCCTTGTCGCTTCCTTTAATAATTAAAAATCCTGTTCTACAACCAAAATGGGAATGTGTTTAAAAAGCATGAGACCTGAACTGGTAATAATCAGCAAACTAAACCACACAGGAAATTATTTATTATCTTCTTATCAAGAAATACAACTTTTTTTGAGTTACAATAGTATACAACCATTTATGTGTTTACAGAAAATTCTGAGCAGACCTCCCTAGATACAACCATATCAAAAGTCAACACTATTCAGAAGCAATTAAGTATTCGTGTGTACAATTGGCTATAGCCAGGACAAAACCTCGCGTTTGAACAAATCTATGTTGCCCGATTCATGCCTCTTCTGATTGGCGCATGAGTTCAAGTAAGCTAGAAGCTTTCCTTTTTGCGCGGTCTGTGCCGGTTTCTGACAGCTCCTTGAGTGCATCTTCCCCTCCAGCTGCCTTTGCAGCCATGGTTTGTTCAGCATCAGCAGAACAGAGAGACCAAAGAATGGCTGCCGCGTTCTCCCTGTTGCGAGGAGAGCCAGTTTTGATCACCTCGACTAGTGGAGGCATTGGCTCTGATTGTGTAATTACAGACTTGCCTTCTTGATTACCGGCAAGAATCGACAAAAGAGTGAGCGCCTCGTCAATCATTCCCCCAGTGGGATCCACCAAGAAGTTCATCAGATGGGTGATGATTCCAGCTTTCACCGCCCGGACCTTATTGCCCTGATATATGCACAGGTTGAAAATTGCCGTTGCCGCATCTTTCTTGCCTCTTGGGCTCCCGTCGCACAGAAGATTGATGAGCGGAGGTATCGCACCAGCAGCGCCGATAGTGACTTTATTTTCATCCACAACTGACAGGCTAAACAGCGTGGCCGCGGCATTCTCTCTGGCTTCCATACTCCCAGTTTTTAGCACTTCCACTATCTTAGGGATGGCATTGGAATCCACGATGCTTGCCTTGTTGTTCTCATGGATGGAGAGGTTAAGGAGTGCCGTGACGGCGTGTTCCTGCGTTCTTGGATCGGAAGAGGAGAGCAGATTGACCAGCAGCGGAATGGCCCCTGCTTCAGCGATGCATATCCGGTTGTTCACGTTTCTCTTGGCAAGCAACCGGATCTCCCCCGCAGCTGCCCGTTGCTCGTCCTGGTTCCCACCCCGCAGCCTATTCATCAGCGAGATGAGACCAGCATTGTCATAGTCGGAGCTTTTGACCGCTTTCTTGTCATGGGAGTTGGCTTTGTTCTTGGGAAGCTCAATGCCATTGGCTTCGCACCACTGCGCTATCAGGCTTTTGAGGACAAAGTTTGGGGTGAGGGAAGTATGCGTGAGGGCCAGCTGCGTCTTGGGGCAGGTCTTGTGCCCAGAATCAAGCCACTTCTGGATGCAGGACCGCTCGTACGTCTGAAAAAAGAATATAACGATCGTTAGGATAAATGTGGTTGATGAAGGATTGACTAGCAGTGCTGCATATAACAATGGAACAGCCGCACCTGGCCGCTGGAGACGATGACGGGGTCCTGCATCAGCTCGAGCGAAATGGGGCATCTGAACTCGTCTGGGATGATGGGGGACTTCACGGAGGGAGACCTGCCCACACCGGGACCCTCGGCGGAGGGGGCCTGGGCGATGACACAGTCCTTGAGCTTCTTGAGCAGGGAGGACATCTCGTCGACACAGCCTTCGGGCTCGCCGCCGCTGGAGATGACCATCTCGTGCAGCGCCACGGACTCGCGCTTCATGTCAGCCATGGTCTCGAGCTGCAGCTTCTCGGAGACCCTCATGAGGAGGGCCGGCACGGTGGGCTTGTCGTCGCTGAGCGCCCAGGCGAGGTCCCTGGCGAGCTGCGCGTCGGCCGGCTCGGCCCTCGTCGCCGCCCGCTTGAACTGCGAGTGCACCAGCGCCACCTACAAAAATGGGGATCAATGGCACAATTGGACAGTTAGAACAGAATTGAATTGAGGTGTGAAATCTGATGGAAGTAGGAAATTGGATTGGTGTGGCACCTGCTCCTGCACCTCCTCGGGCATGTCGAAGTCGTTGTAGGGCAGCTGGTCGAGCGCGGCCTGGATCTGCTCGTTGACGGCGGCGAATTCGCGGAGGAGGCTGTCCCGGCCTCGCATGGCCTGCGGTCGTGGACGGGTGGGGAACAAAAAATCAATCTTTGGGGTATAGCGGCGGCGGCGGCGGTGGTAGAGGGAGGGAGGGGGGCGGGGTATACCTGGTAGATCTTGCTGCCGTGGTGGACGGAGTGGAGGAGGTCGCGGGCGGCGCGGAGGGCGTCGGCGAGCGGGGGCGAGGCGGAGGCGGAGGGGTCGTCGAGGAGCGGGGCGAGGAGGCGGACGCGGCGGGAGAGGTCGCCGCAGAGGCGGCGCAGCGGGCCGCGTGGCTCCGGCAGCGCGGCGATCTCGGCGGCGGCCGTCGCGGCGGCCATGGCGGGGGCGAGGTTTGGGGGGGAGGGAGAGGAGGTCAATGGCGGGCGGACTGGTCCACGCGACGCGGTTCCTCCCTCCCTGGAGATGGAGATGGAGAGTGGGTTTGAATCAGTCGTCCGATCCGGATCCAAGGGCCCACGCTCCTTCACACCACCGATGCAAGGAATGGAAGCAAGGTTCCTTCCGGCCTCTGACTTCTCTTTCACCCGCCATATGATGATGCAATCGTTGGTGCTGTGAAATCATGTTGTCATTGTGTCCCGGTCACGTGTTTCTCTAAGCCCGGTAATGCACTCGTTATCCGGCGAACATGGCAGCATTGTATGAGGGGCACGTCAGGTTAGCGTCGCCTATAGCGACGATCGAACCGGTGCTGCCGTCGGTTCAAGTTTTTACTGGTCTGACCGTCAGTTCACCGGTTCATTTGCTGGTTTTTAAGCCATAAAAATATGTAAAAATAGGCCAAATATACTAAGTTTCTAACCTTTGACAGTTAAATCTGATAAGAAAGTTGGATGTTGGACCAAATTGGCGACGTCGGCCTGTTTAATCGCGCCCAAGGATAAATACCTAACGGTCACAATTATTTTTCCTCTTTCCCAGCAATGCTAGCGTGCATTATCGATTCAACTAGTTTCGGTTTTTCATCTTGTTTGGGCAAGAAACCGGCCGGTTCAACCAGGTTTGTCCGGTCCATTAGCAGAACGGTCTGATTAGCTTATAAAACCGGCAAGGCCGACGGTTCCGGTTTTTCCCAGTCCGGTCCGATTTTTTAACTATGCCTCCAGATCCAAAGTCTGTGATGTTAGAGTTCTTACAAAGTTTGTGATGTTGTCATGTTGCTAGCAAAGTTGAAGCCTCGTCCACAGTTATGATTGTGACATACTCCTTTCTGTTGGGAGTATATCTTTTGTTGGCACTAGCTTAAATCCTTTAAATCATGTTGTAGATCCTTAAATCCGTGATGTTTTCGTGAGTAGCTTCAATGTTAGGTGTCATTTAATTTAGTTTTCATTGTGGTTTTAGTGTTAGGTGTGTCTCAGTCACACAGTTCATTACTTTTTCTTTTCAGTCCAATTATGGGCAATAATTTTTGCCCAACACCCAGTTTCAGTGACATTTTAGTTCAGTTCAGTTATGGGGCAACCATGGTGAGAACTTCTTGTGGAGCAAGCGCTCATAGTATGCTTTGCATGGGTGTAGGCTCCTTGTGTTCCTGTGATATACGGTTTGAAGTGCTCCTTGTTTATTGAGAAACCATGGTGGGGTCCTAGGAGAAAAAGAAAAGACTCCCAAAACACCAAAGAAGAGGCTGAGGTCACCATTAGTGGTGCCTGTAGTGGGATCCCCAGGGGTTAATGTCGTGTTATCTCATGCATCTCCAAGACTAGGTGTGAAACAATCGTCGCCAACACTGCCTCAGATTCCTCATAAGTTCTAATGTCTACTTTGCACATATGTTAAGTTTTAATGTCAATTGTGCGCATATCTCAAATGTCTTGGCATAAGTTATTTGTTCATCTCAAATTCCATAGGTCTTTTATGTAGAACAAAAAGAAGTAAACTTAAATCTAAAATCTGGAATGATTTTGATCTTGTGTATGATGGCAACAAACTCAAGGAAGCCAATTGTGAACATTGCATGAGAGTTTTTGTGGTTACAAGAGAAGCTGTTACTAGTCAATGCATTAGGCATTTGTTAGTTTGTGGGGAAATAGCTAAGGTCAATGAGTTTCTCGATTCAGTTAAAATCAGCCATGCCACAACCTGATCCAAATAGTCTAGAAAAATGGAACTATGACCCTGAGGGAGCTCATTGGGATTTGGTGGGGATGATTGTCGTGCATGAATTGCAATTCTCCATGGTGGAATATGATGGATTTAGGCAATTCATGCATAGTCTGAATCCCACATTTTAGGTGGTGTCTAGGATGACAATAAGAGTTGATTGACTCATGCTATTTGATGAACAAAGGACAAAGCTTCTAGTGGTTATACAAAACTTAACCTCTCATGTCATTTTAACCGCCGACATGTGGACTTTAAGTCAAGTCATGAGCTATATGTGTATAACATGCTGTTTTGTTGGTGCAAACTGGAAATTGCAGAAAAGAATGATTTGGTTTTCCAAGGCACAAACCCCACACAGTGGAACAAATTTATTTAATATCATGTTAGAATACATGCAACATTGGGGTTTGCCAAAGAAGGTTTTCTCCATTACTCTAGACAATGCAACAAATAACAACTCATGTGTGAGCTTCATCAAATCCATTAGGCTAAACAATGCAACAAAGAATTTGCTACCTTCTAAAGGAGATCTTTTACATGGTCAATGTGATTCCCATGTGATCAACCTCATTGTCCAAAACGGGTTGGAGATTACTTGCAAGGAAGTGGATAATATCAGGGAAAGCATCAAGTTAGCCCCCCACTCGGAAACAGAAATTGAAGGAAATAGTTACACAAGAAGGCATTGCTTGCAAAAAGAACCTATCTCTAGATGATACACACCATGAAGAACTGATTGAATGTGGCAGTGATAGTGAACAAAAAGACACACATGCGGTCAGTACTAAAGATGTACAAGTCGGTGTTATAGGAAATTCTTCATCCATGGCTAGAATATGTCTACTTTCCATGTCATGTGTCACAGGATGTAAATTGTGCACTATAATCTAACGTCTTTAAGTACATTATGGTGGGAATATTATCATCATCAACTGTAAGCAGCGGTGACTAAGGGTCTACATGTGTTGCTTCAAGAGTTCAAACAACTCATGTCTCTTAATGCATATGTATTACCCAGCTCAAACAAATCAAAGAGAAAGCGGGTTCACCTGGTGAGTAGGCCAACTCTTTTGTGTAAACACTTCCTTACTTTTGACCTTTATTCACCCATGTAACTGTATATTACGGAAGATGCATCTATAGCTTTTGGAATTCTCCCATATGATGTAACCTGCATGTATTTTTTCTATAGGGAAAGTTAGAATGCTCAAATGATGGCCTTACTGCAGGTCATTTGCCCAAGAAACAACAAACTGAACCAGTCATCAGTCCACTAGCAAAGCCGCAGGAAGAAACAGTAGCAGTCGAGCACGGCGTGACACACCAGCATGATGAACTAGATGCTAAGAAGAAGGCCCTGACATGGCAGTAGCTAGAACATGAAGTTGTCAAGAAGGCCCTGGCAGAGTAACAACAAGAACGTGAAGCTATGAAGCGTCTCCTGCCAGATGTGCAACGTCAACTTGAATTTGTCAACAGTACCCTTCTAGAGCAGCAAAAAGTACTTGAAAATGTCAAGAATGCCCTGCCAGAGCAACAGGATGACATCAGTACAACCATATTCGATATATCAACAATGGCCTCCAAGAGCAACAGGAAAAACTTGCAGTCGTCCAGAAAGCAAAGGAAGAGAAAACTAAGGCTATCAAAAAGATATTGATGAAATTGATGCCCTAGTTAGGTACATCGTCAAGGTTGCCGTGCCAGGATGCCATGAAACTGAGTCATGTGTCTAATTTTATACTGTGGTTTTTTACCATGGCTGGTTATTGTAATGTCTAAGATAGTTTGTTTGAAAATTGTCAAGTTTGTGGTTTAATAAAAGTAGCGACATCTCAATTTGCTTTCAAATTCAAATTTTGCACAAATTCATATCAAGAAATTTCAAATATGCCCGCCAAATTTTGCAATATAAAACAAATTGATAGCGCATACAAACTGTGACGGTTATAGAAGCCGCCACCGGCGTCTGGTCCCACATGTAAGAAGCCACGCCACCCAAGTATGGACCCGCCTGCCAGCATCCACATCAGCACAACAATGGGCCCACATGTTAGAACCGTTGACCGGTCAGATGACACATCGCCACCGAAAAACGATGTTTGGTCCCACTTGTAAGCAGCCACGTCAGCATCTTCTAGGCCCATATGTCAGCAGCGTTAACTGGTGAAAACTGACGCCGATTTATTACTGACGGGACCGTCGGCGATAAAACCCATGACAGACCCACATGGAAGAAGCCACGTCAGCAACTATTGGCCCCAAGTGTTAGAATCTTTGTCCGGTCTAATCCGTGGACCGATCACCGGTGACGGGATTATCGTCACCAAAAAGATCTTAGGTGACAAATTGGGCTATCATAGGTGACTGATGTCTACTACGCAACTTTATTCTTGTAGACTCGTGTTAGGCCTCCAAGCGCAGAGTTTTGTAGGACGGTAGCAACTTTCCCTCAAGTGGATGACCTAAGATTTGTCATTCCGTCAGAGGTGTAGGATGAAGATGGTCTCTTTCAAACAACCCTGCAACAAAATACAAGAAATCTCTTGTGTCCCCAACACACTTAATACAATGACAAATTGTATAGGTACACTAGTTCGACGAAGAGATGGTGATAAAAGTGTAATATGGATGGTAGATATATATTTTTATAATCTGAATAAATAAAAACAGCAAAGTAGCAAATAGTAAACGGCACAAAAACGGTATTGCAATGCTTGAAAATGAGGCCTAGGATCCGTACTTTCGCTAGTGCAATCTCTCAACAATGCTAATATAATTGGACCATATAACCATCCCGCAACGTGCAACGAAGAATCACTCCAAAGTTCCTATCTAGCGGAGAACATACAAAGAAATCATTTGTAGGGTACAAAACCACCTCGAAGCTATTCTTTCCCGATCGATCTATTCAAGAGTGTCGGGTGGTAGGTGCGACATATGACAACGGGTGGCTTATCATTGTGGGAGCCAGTAAGACGTCGCCGGTGCCTGGAAACGGGATGAGGCGAAGACATGCACGCCGGCGAATCTTACCCAGCTTCAGGGCTCTCCGTGGAGATAACACCCCTACTGCTGCTCTGCAGGGTCTCCGCATGATCACTAGATGAGCGAGTGGCTACAAGATGCTCCTTGAGTTGTTTGGCGAGAAGAAGAAGAAGAAGAAGAAGGGCACGACTAGCTCTCCTCTCCTCTCTATGCGGTGTCTAAAACTAGCTCAGATCAACCCTTTGCATGGGTGCCCCGGGGGGTTTATATAGGCCCACCCCCCGGGGGTACAATGGTAATCCGGCTGGGCGTGGGCCCTAGCCGTCTGTGTCTACGCACGCCGGCTTCTGCGCCGGCTGCTGGGGCCCGCCGGCTGGTGGGTCCCACCGGCTGCCGGCTCCTGGGTCGACAGGCAGGCCCCACTGTCAGGGGCCGTGTCGGTGGCTGGTTACTGTTGCCTCAAACCTAGTGACGAGGGCTTCGCCGAGGTGGGCGTGGCTACAGTGCCGCCGCCCGGCGGGCGATCGCTGTAGCCTCACCACGTCTTGTCTCCTTAATGGGGCGTCTCCTTCGAGGGAGGAGGCGAGCCGGCTGTGGGGAGCCGGCCCTGTCTTGGGCCGGCTGGGGGAGGCCTGGCCGCCTTCGGGTGTCTCTCTACCTGAAGGGGCCCACCGCCCGTGGGCTGCGCTGACAGCCCATCGTGGGTGGCATTAGGGTCAACATGGCAACAGTGCCGCGCCGGACGGGTCATGGCCACCCCGTACAGCGCACTGTGCTAGGCGTGCTCCGGGATTCGGGGGTGGCAGGCTTTACTGTAGCCACGCTGTTGGGGAACGTAGCATAAATTCAAAATTTTCCTACGTATCACCAAGATCTATCTATGGAGAAACCAGCAACGAGGGGAAGGAGAGTGCATCTACATACCCTTGTAGATCGCTAAGCGGAAGCGTTCAAGTGAACGGGGTTGATGGAGTCGTACTCGTCGTGATTCAGATCACCGATGATCCTAGTGCCGAACGGACGGCACCTCCGCGTTCAACACACGTACGGAACGGAGACGTCTCCCATGCCTTGATCCAGCAAGGAGGAGGGAGAGGTTGATGGAGATCCAGCAGCACGACGGCGTGGTGGTGGATGCAGGGCGTCACAGTAGCAGGGCTTCGCCTATACTACGAGAGAGAGACGTAACGGGGAGAGAGAGAGAGGCGCCAGGGGCTGGTGTGTGAAGTTCCTCCTCTCCCCCACTATATATAGGAGGGCCAAGGGGGGGTGGTGCGCCAGCCTAGGAGATCCAATCTCCTAGGTGCGGCGGCCAGGGGAGGTTTCCCTTCCCCCCAAGGCACCTCGGGGTGCCTTCCACCACTTGGATTCCTCCGTGGTGGAAACCCTAGGCGCATGGGCCTAGTAGGGCTGGTGCCCTTGGCCCATATAGGCCAAGGCGCACCCCTTACAGCCCATGTGGCCCCCAGGGACAGGTGGCCCCACCCGGTGGGCCCCCGGGACTCCTCCGGTGGTCCCGGTACAATACCGATAACCCCGAAACTTGTCCCGATGGCCGAAACAGCACTTCCTATATATAATTCTTTACCTCCGGACCATTCCGGAACTCCTCGTGACGTCCGGGATCTCATCCGGGACTCCGAACAATATTCGGGTTACTGCATACACATATCTTCATAACCCTAGCGTCACCGAACCTTAAGTGTGTAGACCCTACGGGTTCGGGAGACATGCAGACATGACCGAGACGTTCTCCTGTCAATAACCAACAGCGGGATCTGGATACCCATGATGGCTCCCACATGTTCCACGATGATCTCATCGGATGAACCACGATGTCAAGGACTTAATCAATCCCGTATACAAATCCCTTTGTCTATCGGTATGTTACTTGCCCGAGATTCGATCGTCGGTATCCAATACCTAGTTCAATCTCGTTACCGGCAAGTCTCTTTACTCGTTCCGTAACACATCATCCCGTGATCAACTCCTTGGTCACATTGCGCATATGATGATGTCCTACCGAGTGGGCCCAGAGATACCTCTCCGCTTACACGGAGTGACAAATCCCAGTCTCGATTCGTGCCAACCCAACAGACACTTTCAGAGATACCTGTAATGCACCTTTATAGCCACCCAGTTACGTTGTGACGTTTGATACACCCAAAGCATTCCTACGGTATCCGGGAGTTGCACAATCTCATGGTCTAAGGAAATGATACTTGACATTAGAAAAGCTTTAGCATACGAACTACACGATCTTTGTGCTAGGCTTAGGATTGGGTCTTGTCCATCACATCATTCTCCTAATGATGTGATCCCGTTATCAACGACATCCAATGTCCATGGTTAGGAAACCGTAACCATCTATTGATCAACGAGCTAGTCAACTAGAGGCTCACTAGGGACATGGTGTTGTCTATGTATCCACACATGTATCTGAGTTTCCTATCAATACAATTATAGCATGGATAATAAACGATTATCATGAACAAGGAAATATAATAATAACCAATTTATTATTGCCTCTAGGGCATATTTCCAACAGTCTCCCACTTGCACTAGAGTCAATAATCTAGTTCACATCGCCATGTGATTAACACTCACAGGTCACATCGCCATGTGACTAACACCCAAGAGTTTACTAGAGTCAGTAGTCTAGTTCACATCACTATGTGATTAACACTCAATGAGTTCTAGGTTTGATCATGTTGCTTGTGAGAGAGGTTTTAGTCAACGGGTCTGAACCTTTCAGATCCGTGTGTGCTTTACAAATCTCTATGTCATCTCCTAGATGTAGCTACCACGCTCTATTTGGAGCTATTCCAAATAACTGTTCTACTTGGAGCTATCCTAAATTGTTGCTCCACTATATGCATCCGGTATCTCTACTCAGAGCTATCCGGATAGGTGTTAAGCTTGCATCGACGTAACCCTTTACGACGAACTCTTTTACCGCCTCCATAATCGAGAAAATTCCTTAGTCCACTAGTTACTAAGGATAACTTTGACCGCTGTCCTGTGATCCATTCTTGGATCACACTTGTACCCCTTGACTGACTCATGGCAAGGCACACTTCAGGTGCGGTACACAGCATAGCATACTGAAGAGCCTACGTCTTAAGCATAGGGGACGACCTTCGTCCTTTCTCTCTATTCTGCCACGGTCGAGCTTTAAGTCTTAACTTCATACCTTACAACTCAGGCAAGAACTCCTTCTTTGACTGATCCATCTTGAACACCTTCAAGATCACGTCAAGGCATGTGCTCATTTGAAAGTACTATTAAGCGTTTTGATCTATCCTTATAGATCTTGATGCTCAAGTAGCTTAATCCAGGCTTTCCATTGAAAAACACTTTCCAAATAACCCTATATGCTTTCTAGAAATTCTACGTCATTTCCGATCAACAACATATATTCATCAGAAATTCTATAGTGCTCCCACTCACTTCTTTGGAAATACCAGTTTCTCATAAACTTTGTATACACCCAAAATCTTTGATCATCTCATCAAAGCATACATTCCAACTCCGAGATGCTTACTCCAGTCCTTAGAAGGATTGCTGGAGCTTTGCATACTTATTAGCATCTTTTCAGGATTGACAAAACCTTCCGGTTGTATCACATACAACCTTTCCTCAAGAAAATCATCGAGGAAACAATGTTTTGACATCCTATCTGCAAGATTTCATAAATAATGCAGTAATCGCTAATATAATTCCAACAGACTCTTAGCATCGCTACGAGTGAGAAAGTCTCATCATAGTCAACTCCTTGAACTTGTCGGAAAACATCTTAACGACAAGTCGAGCTTTCTTAATGGTGACATTTACCATCATTGTCCGTCTTCCTTTTAAAATCCATATGTACCTAACAGCCTTACGACCATCAAGTAGTTCTTCCAAAGTCTACACTTTGTTTTCATATATGGATCCTCTCTCGGATTATATGGCCTTGAGCCATTTATCGGAATCCGGGCCCACCATCACTTCTCCATAGCTCGTAGGTTCATTGTTGTCTAGCAACATGACTTCCAAGACAGGATTACGTACCACTCTGAAGCAGTACGCATCCTTGTCATCCTACGAGGTTTGGTAGTGACTTGATCTGAAGTTTCATGATCACTATCATAAGCTTCCACTTCAATTGGTGTAGGTGCCACAGGAACAACTTCCTGTGCCCTGCCACACACTAGTTGAAGAGACGGTTCAATAACCTCATCAAGTCTCCACCATCCTCCCACTCAATTCTTTCGAGAGAAACTTTTCCTCGAGAAAGGACCCGATTCTAGAAACAATCCCTTATTGCTTTCGGATCTGAGACAGGAGGTATACCCAACTGTTTTGGGTGTCCTATGAAGATGCATTTATCCGCTTTGGGTTCGAGCTTATCAGCCTGAAACTTTTTCACATAAGCGTCGCAGCCCCAAACTTTTAAGAAATGACAGCTTAGGTTTCTCTAAACCATAGTTCATACGGTGTCATATCATCGGAATTACGTGGTGCCCTATTTAAAGTGAATGTGGTTGTCTCTAATGCCTAACCCATAAACTATCGTGGTAATTCGATAAGAAACATCATGGTATGCATCATATCCAATAGGGTGCAGTTATGATGTTCGGACACACCATCACACTATGGTGTTCCAGGCTGTATTAGTTGTGAAACAATTTCCACAATGTCTTAATTCTGTGCCAAACTCGTAATTCAGATATTCATCTCTATGATCATATCATAGATCTTTTATCCTCTTGTCACGACGATCTTTCAACTTCACACTGAAATTACTTGAACCTTTCAATAATTCAGACTCGTGATTCATCAAGTAAATATACTCAACATCTACTCAAATCATCTGTGAAGTAAGAATATAACGATATCCACTACATGCCTCAGCACTCATTGGACTGCACACATCAAAATGTATTACTTCCAACAAGTTGCTTTCTAGTTCCATTTTACTGAAACCGAGGCTTTCAGTCATCTTGCCCATGTGGTATGATTTGCATGTCTCAAGTGATTCAAAATCAAGCGAGTACAAAACGGTCCATTTGTATAGAGTTTCTTCATGCATATCTACCAATCGACATGGTTCGCATGTCTCAAACCTTTCAAAAACGAGTGAGCCCAAAGATCCATCAACATGGAGCCTCTTCATGCGTTTTATACCGATATGACTTACGTGGCAGTGCCACAAGTAGGTGGTACTATCATTACTATCTTTTGGCATGAACATGTGTATCACTACGATCGAGATTCAATAAACCATTCATTTCAGGTGTAAGACCATTTGAAGGTATTGTTCAAATAAACAGAGTAACCATTATTCTCCTTAAATGAATAACCGTATCGCGATAGACATAATCCAATCATGTCTATGCTCAACGCAAACACCAATCTCGATGGTAGAGGGAGCGTGTGATGCTTGATCATATCAACATTGGAAACACTTCCAACACATATCGTCAGCTCACCTTTAGCTAGTCTCTGTTTATTCCGTAGCTTATATTTCGAGTTACTAACACTTAGCAACCGAACCGGTATCTAATACCCTGGTGCTACTAGGAGTACTAGTAAAGTACACATTAACATAATACATCCAATATACTTCTATTGACCTTGCCAGCCTTCTTATCTACCAAGTATCTAGGGTAATTCTGCTCCAGTGGCTGTTCCCCTTATTACAGAAGCACTCAGTCTCGGGTTTGGTTCAACCTTGGGTTTCTTCACTAGAGCAGCAGCTGATTTGCCGTTTCATGAAGTATCCCTTCTTGCCCTTGCCCTTCTTGAAACTAGTGGTTTCACCAACCATCAACAATTGATGCTCCTTCTTGATTTCTACTTTTGCGGTGTCAAACATCGCGAATATCTCAAGGATCATCATATATGTCCTCGATATATTACAGTTCATCATGAAGCTCTAGCAGCTTGGTGGTAATGACTTCGGAGAACCATCACTATCTCATCTGGAAGATCAACTCCCACTTGATTCAAATGATTGTTGTACTCAGACAATCTGAGCACAAGCTCAACAATTGAGCTTTTCTCCTTAGTTTGCAGGTTAAGAAAATCGTCGGAGGTCTTATACCTCTTGACGTGGGCACGAGCCTGAAATTCCAATTTCAGCCCTCAAAACATCTCATATGTTTCGTGATGTTTCAAAACGTCTTTGGTGCCTCAACTCTAAACCGTTTAACTGAACTATCATGTAGTTATCAAAACGTGTATGTCAGATGTTCACAACATCCACAGACAACGTTCGAGGTTCAGCACACTGAGCGGTGCATTAAGGACATAAGCCTTCTAAGAAGCAATGAGGACAATCCTCAGTTTACGGACCTAGTCCGCATAATTGCTACTTTCAACTTTCAACTAAATTTTCTCTAGGAACATAACTAAACAGTAGAACTATAGCGTGAGATACGACATAATTTGCAAAATCCTTTTGACTATGTTCAGGATAATTAAGTTCATCTTATGAACTCCCACTTAGATTAGACATCCCTCTAGTCATCTAAGTGTTACACGATCCAAGTCAACTAAGCCGTGTCCGATTAACACGTGAGACGGACTAGTCATCGTCGGTGAACATCTTCATGTTGATCGTATCTTCCATACGACTCGTGTTCGACCTTTCGGTCTCTGTGTTCCGAGGCCATGTCTTCACATGCTAGGCTCGTCAAGTTAACCCTAAGTGTTTTTGCATGTGTAAAACTTCTTACACCCGTTGTATGTGAACGAAAGGATCTATCACACCCGATTAACACGTGGTGCTTCGAAGCGACGAACTGTAGCAACGGTGCACAGTTAGGGGAGAACACTTCTTGAAATTGTTGTAAGGGATCATCTTATTTACTACCATCGTTTCTAAGCAAATAAGATGTATAAACATGATAAACATCACATGCAATCAAATAATAGTGACATGATATGGCCAATATCATATAGCTCCTTTGATCTCCATCTTGGGGCTCCATGATCATCTTGTCACCGGTATGACACCATGATCTCCATCATCATGATCTCCATCATCGTGTCTTCTTGAAGTTGTCTCGTCATTGACATGCAAGTCGTGATTCCGTTGACAAGAACATGATCAATCTCATACATCACATATATCATTCATCACATCCTTTTGGCCATATCACATCACATAGCATACCCTGCAAAAACAAGTTTGACGTCCTCTAATTGTTGTTTGCATGTTTTACGTGGCTGCTATGGGTTTCTAGCAAGAACGTTTCTTACCTACGCAAAACCACAACGTGATATGCCAATTGCTATTTACCCTTCATAAGGACCCTTTTCATCGAATCCGATCCGACTAAAGTAGGAGAGACAGACACCCGCTAGCCACCTTATGCAACTAGTGCATGTTTGTCGATGGAACCGGTCTCACGTAAGAGTACGTGTAAGGTTGGTCCGGGCCGCTTCATCCCACGATGCCACCGAATCAAGATAAGACTAGTAACGACAAGCATATTGAACAAAATCAACGCCCACAACTACTTTGTGTTCTACTCGTGCATAGAATCTACGCAATAGACCTAGCTCATGATGCCACTGTTGGGGAACGTAGCATAAATTCAAAATTTTCCTACGTATCACCAAGATCTATCTATGGAGAAACCAGCAACGAGGGGAAGGAGAGTGCATCTACATACCCTTGTAGATCGCTAAGCAGAAGCGTTCAAGTGAACGGGGTTGATGGAGTCGTACTCGTCGTGATTCAGATCACCGATGATCCTAGTGCCGAACGAACGACGCCTCCGCGTTCAACACACGTACGGAACAGAGACGTCTCCCATGCCTTGATCCAGCAAGGAGGAGGGAGAGGTTGATGGAGATCCAGCAGCACGACGGCGTGGTGGTGGATGCAGGGCGTCACAGTAGCAGGGCTTCGCCTATACTACGAGAGAGAGACGTAACGGGGAGAGAGAGAGGCGCCAGGGGCTGGTGTGTGAAGTTCCTCCTATCCCCCACTATATATAGGAGGGCCAAGGGGGGGTGGTGCGCCAGCCTAGGAGATCCAATCTCCTAGGTGCGGCGGCCAGGGGAGGTTTCCCTTCCCCCCAAGGCACCTCGGGGTGCCTTCCACCACTTGGACTCCTCCGTGGTGGAAACCCTAGGCGCATGGGCCTAGTAGGGCTGGTGCCCTTGGCCCATATAGGCCAAGGCGCACCCCTTACAGCCCATGTGGCCCCCCGGGACAGGTGGCCCCACCCGGTGGGCCCCCGGGACTCCTCCGGTGGTCCCGGTACAATACCGATAACCCCGAAACTTGTCCCGATGGCCGAAACAGCACTTCCTATATATAATTCTTTACCTCCGGACCATTCCGGAACTCCTCGTGACGTCCGGGATCTCATCCGGGACTCCGAACAATATTCGGGTTACTGCATACACATATCTTCATAACCCTAGCGTCACCGAACCTTAAGTGTGTAGACCCTACGGGTTCGGGAGACATGCAGACATGACCGAGACATTCTCCTGTCAATAACCAACAGCGGGATCTGGATACCCATGATGGCTCCCACATGTTCCATGATGATCTCATCGGATGAACCACGATGACTTAATCAATCCCGTATACAAATCCCTTTGTCTATCGGTATGTTACTTGCCCGAGATTCGATCGTCGGTATCCAATACCTAGTTCAATCTCATTACCGGCAAGTCTCTTTACTCGTTCCGTAACACATCATCCCGTGATCAACTCCTTGGTCACATTGCGCATATGATGATGTCCTACCGAGTGGGCCCAGAGATACCTCTCCGCTTACACGGAGTGACAAATCCCAGTCTCGATTCGTGCCAACCCAACAGACACTTTCAGAGATACCTGTAATGCACCTTTATAGCCACCCAGTTACGTTGTGACGTTTGATACACCCAAAGCATTCCTACGGTATCCGGGAGTTGCACAATCTCATGGTCTAAGGAAATGATACTTGACATTAGAAAAGCTTTAGCATACGAACTACACGATCTTTGTGCTAGGCTTAGGATTGGGTCTTGTCCATCACATCATTCTCCTAATGATGTGATCCCGTTATCAACGACATCCAATGTCCATGGTTAGGAAACCGTAACCATCTATTGATCAACGAGCTAGTCAACTAGAGGCTCACTAGGGACATGGTGTTGTCTATGTACCCACACATGTATCTGAGTTTCCTATCAATACAATTATAGCATGGATAATAAACGATTATCATGAACAAGGAAATATAATAATAACCAATTTATTATTGCCTCTAGGGCATATTTCCAACACACGCCCCGCCACATCGCCGTTATGTGGATGCAGACTTGGAGGGTACGATCTTGACCGCTTTGTGGGAGCCGGCCTCTTGGAGTCGGCCTTCTCGCGGCCGGCTTCTTGGAGTCGGCCCTCCCGCGGCTTTCTTCATGAGGGCTAAAGCCGGGCCGCCTTCCGATAGTCGGCCTGGGAGACAACCGGCAAGGGGAAGGCGGCCCCACGTCTTGGATTCTTGAGGGCCGGATCGGCTCGTAATTTTTTTAGAAGGGCCAGGGGGAGCCGGCTAGGCTACCCGTGGTCATTTACTCCGAAAGTAGTCCCCGAAGCTGATCGAGCTACGAGGCTGACAAAGGGACGAGAAGCTTGGTCAGCTTCCTATCCTGAGGAGCCGGCTTTGCTTATGCGCGCCGTCTTCGGAAAGCTCCGTATCTTGTTGGCGGGAACGTGGGTCGGCCTGCGAGCTGACCGCGCGCCACCCCGCGGGCCACGTGGCAAGGAAAACCTGCCAACGCACGCGCGCGATGGGACGCCGCCGCAGGCCCGGGCCCGCCACTTCTAGGCCTCGGCCCAAGCGCGGATCTTCTGCGGCCCACAATGGACCGCTCGCCTTCCCGCGGTGGTTTCATTACGTCACCGGGGCGCAATAATCACGGGACGTGGGGGAGTGGGCGCAGTTGATCCCACGTTCCCCCACACCGCGCCTCCTCGGTTCCGCTGCGCGAGTCTATAAGTAGGGGGAGGAGAGGGAGCGGCAGAGGCTCGCACGCTCTCCCTCGCTCCACCCTTTCTCACCTTCCTTCTCCTTCCTTCCGCCGCCGCAGCGACCCATCGCCGCGCTGCTCCGCCGTCGGACCTCTCGGTTCCTTCGGTCCCGCCGTAGTGGGGTCATGCGCGTCTCCACCGTCGCATCGCCTTGTTCCTCGCCGCGTCGCCCCCATGGCGCTGTCGAGCTCATGGGACGGCTCCAACGTCCATGAGGACCATGTTGAGTTCCTCCGCCGAACGCGGCATCTGCCGGGCGAGAACTACGTGCGGGTTCATCGTGCGTCGGCGAGGGAGATTTCGCTGGCACCGGAGGAGGGCGAGCGGGTGATCTTCCGCTCGCACTGCTTGCGCGGCTTCGGCCTCCCGGCGAGCGGATTCCTTCGCTCTTTTCTTGAGTTTTACCACCTCCAGCCGCATCATCTCACACCCAACGCGGTGATGCTGCTGTCGGCTTTCGTCACCCTGTGCGAGGGCTTTCTTGGGGTTCTCCCCACTCTCGAGCTCTGGGGAGAATTCTTCCAGTGCAAGCTCGGCACCGTTGTCGCGGGCGTGCCCGCCCCCTGCGGAGCCTTCATCGCCGTGAGGCGGACGGGCGAGAACAATCCGTTCCCATCCATCCCGCTGATCCAGTCGGTGAAGCTCTGGCAGAAGTCCTATTTTTACGTGAAGAACGTCGCCCAGCAAGGCGACTTCGTCAATCTGCCGGCTTACGTAGCCGGCCCGCCGGCTGGGAGGCAACCCTCGTGGAGCTTCAGGGCCAGGTCATTGTCTCAGGCCGGGAACGCAGCCGTCGCCCGGCTCCGGGTGATGATCCAGTCGGAGGGCCTGACCGGAGCCGACCTGGTGGCCGCCTTCAGGGAGCGCCGAGTACTTCCGCTCCAAGGCCGGCCTCACATGATTTGTCAGATGAGCGGCCGCTTCGACCCGTGCCGGCTGAGCACCAGGGAGATGCCTCATGCCGAGGTGTCTTACATGGTGAACTACATCTCCAACTGCAAGCTCGCCGAGGATTGGCGATACGACAAGGGGCCGTATTCTCGCGCCAACCCTCCGCCTACTGTAAGTTTTTCTTCTTTTCTTCCTTTTTGTAGCCGGCCTCATGATGGCCGACTTCTGATCAATTGGTTTGCCCACGGCAGAACCCTCTTCTTCCGCCGACGGCCGGGGCCGCAGGGGTAGAGCGCCAGCTCCTCCCCGACCGCACGGTGGACGACGTCGACGATCCGGACCTGGGAGCGGCCGCCATGGAAGATGCCGTTGTGGGGGAAGGCGACGAGGCAGGCGGCGCGGGGCTCGGGGCCGGCCTCGAGGACTGGGCGGACGATGACGAGGTCGAAGCCGTTCCGCACCGTCAGCCGGCGCTTGATCATCAAGGTGCGGGCCATCTGCCGCGCCGGCTGCCCGTGGCGGCGCGCAGAAACGCCGGGCCGCGTCGACCTACTTCGGCAGCCTGCCGAAGAAATCCAAGGGTTCCATGTGTTGGGGAACATAGCAGAAATTCAAAATTTTCCTACGTATCACCAAGATCTATCTATGGAGAAACCAGCAAAGAGGGGAAGGAGAGTGCATCTACATACCCTTGTAGATCGCTAAGCGGAAGCGTTCAAGAGAATGGGGTTGAAGGAGTCATACTCGTCGTGATCCAAATCACCGGAGATCCTAGTGCCGAACAGACGGCACCTCCGCGTTCAACACACGTACAGCCCGGTGACGTCTCCCATGCCTTGATACAGCAAGGAGAGAGGGAGAGGTTGAGAAAGACTCCGTCCAGCAGCAGCACGACGGCGTGGTGGTGGTGGTGGAGGAGCGTGGCAATCCTACAGGGCTTCGCCAAGCACCATGGGAGAGGAGAAGGACTTGGGAGAGGGGGAGGGCTGCGCCAGAACATTGGTGCGGCTGCCCTCCCACCCCCCACATATATATAGGGGCAAGGGAGAGGGGGGCCGGCCCCCTCAGATCCCATCTGAGGAGGGGGCGGCTGCCAAGGGGGGTTGCCTTGCCCCCCAAGGCAAGGGCCCCCCCCCTTTAGGGTTCCCCCAAACCCTAGGCGCATGGGCCTTAGGGGGGAGGCGCCCAGCCCACTAAGGGGCTGGTCCCTCTCCACATACAGCCCATAGGGCCCTCCGTGGCAGGTGGACCCTCCCGGTGGACCCTCGGAACCCCTCCGGTGGTCCCGGTACAATACCGGCAACCCCCCGAATTATTCTGGTGACCGTATGATGACTTCCTATATATAAATCTTTACCTCCGGACCATTCCGGAACTCCTCGTGACATCCGGGATCTCATCCGGGACTCCGAACAACATTCGGTAACCACATACAAACTTCCTTTATAACCCTAGCGTCATCGAACCTTAAGTGTGTAGACCCTACGGGTTCGGGAAGCATGCAGACATGACCGAGACGTTCTCCGGTCAATAACCAACAGCGGAATCTGGATACCCATGTTGGCTCCCACATGTTCCACGATGATCTCATCGGATGAACCACGATGTCGAGGATTCGATCAATCCCGTATACAATTCCCTTTGTCTAGCGGTATTGTACTTGCCCGAGATTCGATCGTCGGTATCCCGATACTTTGTTCAATCTCGTTACCGGCAAGTCTCTTTACTCGTTCCGTAACACATCATCCCGTGATCAAATCCTTGGTCACATTGTGCACATTATGATGATGTCCTACCGAGTGGGCCCAGAGATACCTCTCCGTCACACGGAGTGACAAATCCCAGTCTCGATTCGTGCCAACCCAACAGACACTTTCGGAGATACCCGTAGTGCACCTTTATAGCCACCCAGTTACGTTGTGACGTTTGGCACACCCAAAGTATTCCTACGACATCCGGGAGTTGCACAATCTCATGGTCTAAGGAAATGATACTTGACATTAGAAAAGCTTTAGCATACGAACTACACGATCTTGTGCTAGGCTCAGGATTGGGTCTTGTCCATCACATCATTCTTCTAATGATGTGATCCCGTTATCAATGACATCCAATGTCCATGGTCAGGAAACCGTAACCATCTATTGATCAACGAGCTAGTCAACTAGAGGCTTACTAGGGACATGGTGTTGTCTATGTATCCACACATGTATCTGAGTTTCCTATCAATACAATTCTAGCATGGATAATAAACGATTATCATGAACAAGGAAATATAATAATAACTAATTTATTATTGCCTCTAGGGCATATTTCCAAAAGTCTCCCACTTGCACTAGAGTCAATAATCTAGTTCGCATCGCCATGTGATTAACACTCACAGGTCACATCGCCATGTGACCAACATCCAAAGAGTTTACTAGTGTCACTAAACTAGTTCACATCATCATGTGATTAAGACTCAATGAGTTCTGGGGTTTGATCATGTTTTGCTTGTGAGAGAGGTTTTAGTCAACGGGTCTGTAACAATCAGATCCGTATGTACTTTGCAAATCTCTAGGTCATATTATAAATGCTGCTTCCACGCTCCACTTGGAGCTATTCCAAATGGTTGCTCCACTATACGTATCCGGTTTGCTACTCAGAGTCATTCGGATAGGTGTTAAAGCTTGCATCGATGTAACCCTTTACGCCGAACTCTTTATCACCTCCATAATCGAGAAACATGTCCTTATTACTCCAAGGATAATTTTGACCGCTATCTAGTGATCCACTCCTGGATCACCTTTGTACCCTCTTGCCAGACATGTGGCAAGGCACACATCAGGTGCGGTACTCAGCATGGCATACCGTATAGAGCCTATGACAAAAGCATAGGGGACGACATTCGTCCTTTCTCTTTCTTCTGCCGTGGTCGAGCTTTAAGTCTTAACTTCATACCTTACAACTCAGGCAAGAACTCCTTCCTTGACTGATCCATCTTGAACACCTTCAAGATCATGTCAAGGTATGTGCTCATTTGAAAATACCATTTAGCATTTTTGATCTATCCTCATAGATCTTGATGCTCAATGTTCAAGTAGCCTAATCCAGGTTTTCTATTGAAAAACACTTTTCAAATAACCCTATATGCTTTCCAGAAATTCTACATCATTTCTGATCCACAATATGTCAACAACATATACTCATCAGAAATTCTATAGTGCTCCCACTCACTTCTTTGGAAATACAAGTTTCTAATAAACTTTGTATAAACCCAAAATCTTTGATATCTCATCAAAGCGTACATTCCAACTCCGAGATGCTTACTCCAGTCCTTAGAAGGATCGCTGGAGTTAGCATACCTTTTAGCATCCTTAGGATCGACAAAACCTTTCTGATTGTATCGCATACAACCTTTCCTTACGAAAACTGGTAAGGAAACTCGTTTTGACATCCATCTGCCAGATTACATAAATGCAGCTAATGCTAACATGATTCCGACGGACTTAAGCATTGCTACGGATGAGAAGATCTCATCGTAGTCAACTCCTTGAACTTGTGAAAACTCTTCGCCACAAGTCGAGCTTCATAGATGGTGACATTACCGTCTACGTCCGTCTTCTTCTTAAAGATCCATTTATCTCAATGGCTTGCCGATCATTGGGCAAGTCCACCAAAGTCCATGCTTTGTTCTGATACATGGATCCTATCTCGGGTTTCATGGCTTCTAACCATTTGTCAGAATTTGGGCCCACCATTGCTTCTCCATAGCTCGTAGGTTCATTGTTGTCTAGCAATATGACCTTCAAGACAGGATTACTGTACCACTCTGAAGCAGTACGCATCCTTGTCACCCTACGAAGTACGGTAATGACTTGATCCGAAGTTTCATGATCACTATCATAAGCTTCTACTTCAATTGGTGTAGGTGCCACAGGAACAACTTCCTGTGCCCTGCTACACACCAGTTGTAGTGACGGTTCAATAACCTCATCAAGTCTCCACCATCCTCCCACTCAATTCTCGAGACAAACCTTTCCTCGAGAAAGGACCCGATTCTAAAATCAATCCCTTATTGCTTTCGGATCTGAGACAGGAGGTATACCCAACTGCTTTGGGTGTCCTATGAAGATGCATTTATCCGCTTTGGGTTCAAGCTTATCAGCCTGAAACTTTTTCACATAAGCGTCGCAGCCCCAAACTTTTAAGAAATGACAGCTTAGGTTTCTCTAAACCATAGTTCATACGGTGTCATCTCATCGGAATTACGTGGTGCCCTATTTAAAGTGAATGTGGTTGTCTCTAATGCCTAACCCATAAACTATCGTGATAATTCGATAAGAGACATCATGGTATGCATCATATCCAATAGGGTGCAGTTATGATGTTTGGACACACCATCACACTATGGTGTTCCAGGCTGTATTAGTTGTGAAACAATTTCCACAATGTCTTAATTCTGTGCCAAACTCGTAATTCAGATATTCATCTCTATGATCATATCATAGATCTTTTATCCTCTTGTCACGACGATCTTTCAACTTCACCCTGAAGTCACTTGAACCTTTCAATAATTCAGACTCGTGATTCATCAAGTAAATATACTCAACATCTACTCAAATCATCTGTGAAGTAAGAACATAAAGATATCCACTACACGCCTCAGTACTCATTGGACTGCACACATCAAAATGTATTACTTCCAACAAGTTGCTTTCTAGTTTCATTTTACTGAAAACGAGGCTTTCAGTCATCTTGCCCATGTGGTATGATTTGCATGTATCAAGTGATTCAAAATCAAGTGAGTCCAAACGGTCCATTTGCATGGAGTTTCTTCATGCATATACACCAATAGACATGGTTCGCATGTCTCAAACTTTTCAAAAACGAGTGAGCCCAAAGATCCATCAACATGGAGCTTCTTCATGCGTTTTATACCGATATGACTTACGTGGCAGTGCCACAAGTAGGTGGCACTATCATTACTATCTTATATCTTTTGGCATGAACATGTGTATCACTACGATCGAGATTCAATAAACCATTCATTTTAGGTGCAAGACCATTGAAGGTATTATTCAAATAAACAGAGTAACTATTATTCTCTTTAAATGAATAACCGTATTGCGATAGTCATAATCCAATCATGTCTATGCTGAACGCAAACACCAAATTACAATTATTTAGGTTTAACACCAATCCCGATGGTAGAGGGAGCGTGCGATGCTTGATCATATCAACATTGGAAACACTTCCAACACATGCCGTCAGCTCACCTTTAGCTAGTCTCCGTTTATTCCGTAGCTTTTATTTCGAGTTACTAACACTTAGCAACCGAACCGGTATCTAATACCCTGGTGCTACTAGGAGTACTAGTAAAGTACACATCAACACAATGTATATCCAATATACTTCTATCGACCTTGCCAGCCTTTTAATCTACCAAGTATCTAGGGTAGTTCTGCTCCAGTGGCTGTTCCCCTTATTACAGAAGCACTTAGTCTTGGGTTTGGGTTCAACTTTGGGTTTCTTCACTAGAACAACAACTGATTTGTTATTCCATGAAGTATCCCTTTCTTGCCCTTGCCCTTCTTGAAACTAGTGGTTTTACTAACCATCAACGATTGATGCTCCCTTTTGATTTCTACTTTCGCGGAGTCAAACATCGCGA
This sequence comes from Triticum urartu, assembly GCF_056163025.1. Classification (NCBI taxonomy): domain Eukaryota; kingdom Viridiplantae; phylum Streptophyta; class Magnoliopsida; order Poales; family Poaceae; genus Triticum; species Triticum urartu. The sequence goes on from NC_141879.1 coordinate 1,397,709, forward strand.
ATATCTCAAGGATCATCATATATGTCCCTGATATATCATAGTTCATCACGAAGCTCTAGCAGCTTGGTGGTAATGACTTCGGAGAAACATCACTATCTCATCTGGAAGATCAACTCCCACTCGATTCAAATGATTGTTGTACTCAGACAATCTGAGCACAAGCTCAACAATTGAGCTTTTCTCCCTTAGTTTGTGGGCTAAGAAAATCGTCGGAGGTCTTTTACCTCTTGACGTGGGCACGAGCCTGAAATCCCAATTTCAGCCCTCGAAACATCTCATATGTTTCGCGACGTTTCAAAACGTCTTCGATGCCTCAACTCTAAACCGTTTAACTGAACTATCACGTAGTTATTAAAATGTGTATGTCATATGTTCGCAACATCCACAGACGACGTTCGAGGTTCAGCACACTGAGCGGTGCATTAAGGACATAAGCCTTCTATGAAGCAATGAGGACAATCCTCAGTTTACGGACCTAGTCCGCATAATTGCTACTATCAACTTTCAATTAAATTTTCTCTAGGAACATATCTAAATAGTAGAACTGAAGCGTGTGCTACGACATAATTTGCGAAGACCGTTCGACTATGTTCAGGATAATTAAGTTCATCTTATGAACTCCCACTCAGATAGACATCCCTCTAGTCATCTAAGTGATTACATGATCCGATTCTACTAGGCCGTGTCCGATCATCACGTGAGACGGACTAGTCAACATCGGTGAACATCTTCATGTTGATCGTATCTACCATACGACTCATGCTCGACCTTTCGGTCTCTTGTGTTCCGAGGCCATGTCTGTACATGCTAGGCTCGTCAATTCAACCTAAGTGTTTTGCATGTGTTCCAAGGCCATGTCTGCACATGCTAGGCTCGTCAACACCCGTTGTATTCGAACGTAAGAATCTATCACACCCGATCATCACGTGGTGCTTCGAAACGACGAACTTTCGCAACGGTGCACAGTTAGGGGGAACACTTTCTTGAAATTTTAATGAGGGATCATCTTATTTACTACCGTCGTTCTAAGCAAATAAGATGTATAAACATGATAAACATCACATGCAATCAAATAGTGACATGATATGGCCAATATCATATTGCTCCTTTTGATCTCCATCTTCGGGTCTCCATGATCATCATCGTCACCGGCATGACACCATGATCTCCATCATCATGATCTCCATCATCGTGTCTTCATGAAGTTATCTCGCCAACTATTACTTCTACTACTACAGCTAACGGTTAGCAATAAAGTAAAGTAATTACATGGCGTTGTTTAATGACACGCAGGTCATATAATAAATAAAGACAACTCCTATGGTTCCTGCCGGTTGTCATACTCATCGACATGCAAGTCGTGATTCCTATTACAAGAACATGATCAATCTCATACATCACATATCATTCATCACATTCTTCTTGGCCATATCACATCACATAGCATACCCTGCAAAAACAAGTTAGACGTCCTCTAATTGTTGTTTGCATGTTTTACGTGGCTGCTATGGGCTTCTAGCAAGAACGTTTCTTACCTACGCAAAAACCACAACGTGATATGCCAATTGCTATTTACCCTTCATAAGGACCCTTTTCATCGAATCCGATCCGACTAAAGTGGGAGAGACAGACACCCGCCAGCCACCTTATGCAACTAGTGCATGTCAGTCGGTGGAACCGGTCTCACGTAAGCGTACGTGTAAGGTTGGTCCGGGCCGCTTCATCCCACAATGCCGCCGAATCAAGATTGGACTAGTAACGGTAAGCATATTGAACAAAATCAACGCCCACAACTACTTTGTGTTCTACTCATGCATAGAATCTACGCAATAGACCTAGCTCATGATGCCACTGTTAGGGAACATAGCAGAAATTCAAAATTTTCCTACGTATCACCAAGATCTATCTATGGAGAAACCAGCAAAGAGGGGAAGGAGAGTGCATCTACATACCCTTGTAGATCGCTAAGCGGAAGCGTTCAAGAGAACGGGATTGAAGGAGTCGTACTCGTCGTGATCCAAATCACCGGAGATCCTAGTGCCGAACGGACGGCACCTCCGCGTTCAACACACGTACAGCCCGGTGACATCTCCCATGCCTTGATACAGCAAGGAGAGAGGGAGAGGTTGAGGAAGACTCCGTCCAGCAGCAGCACGACGGCGTGGTGGTGGTGGAGGAGCGTGGCAATCCTGCAGGGCTTCGCCAAGCACCACGGGAGAGGAGGACTTGGGAGAGGGGGAGGGCTGCGCCAGAACATTGGTGCGGCTGCCCTCCCACCCCCACATATATATAGGGGCAAGGGAGAGGGGGGCCGGCCCCTCAGATCCCATCCGAGGAGGGGGCGGCGGCCAAGGGGGGTTGCCTTGCCCCCCAAGGCAAGGGGGCGCCCCCCCCCCTTTAGGGTTCCCCCAAACCCTAGGCGCATGGGCCTTAGGGGGGAGGCGCCCAGCCCACTAAGGGGCTGGTCCCTCTCCACATACAGCCCATAGGGCCCTCCGTGGCAGGTGGACCCTCCCGGTGGACCCCCGAAACCCCTCCGGTGGTCCCGGTACAATACCGGCAACCCCCCGAATTATTCCGGTGACCGTATGATGACTTCCTATATATAAATCTTTACCTCCGGGCCATTCCGGAACTCCTCGTGACGTCCGGGATCTCAACCGAGACTCTGAACAACATTCGGTAACCACATACAAACTTCCTTTATAACCCTAGCGTCATCGAACCTTAAGTGTGTAGACCCTACGGGTTCGGGAAGCATGCAGACATGACCGAGACGTTCTCCGGTCAATAACCAACAGCGGGATCTGGATACCCATGTTGGATCCCACATGTTCCACGATGATCTCATCGGATGAACCACGATGTCGAGGATTCGATCAATCCCGTATACAGTTCCCTTTGTCTAGCGGTATTGTACTTGCCCGAGATTCGATCGTCGATATCCCGATACTTTGTTCAATCTCGTTACCGGCAAGTCTCTTTACTCGTTCCGTAACACATCATCCCGTGATCAACTCCTTGGTCACATTGTGCACATTATGATGATGTCCTACCGAGTGGGCCCAGAGATACCTCTCCGTCACACGGAGTGACAAATCCCAGTCTCGATTCGTGCCAACCCAACAGACACTTTCGGAGATACCCGTAGTGCACCTTTATAGCCACCCAGTTACGTTGTGACGTTTGGCACACCCAAAGTATTCCTACGGCATCCGGGAGTTGCACAATCTCATGGTCTAAGGAAATGATACTTGACATTAGAAAAGCTTTAGCATACGAACTACACGATCTTGTGCTAGGCTCAGGATTGGGTCTTGTCCATCACATCATTCTTCTAATGATGTGATCCCGTTATCAATGACATCCAATGTCCATTGTCAGGAAACCGTAACCATCTATTGATAAACGAGCTAGTCAACTAGAGGCTTACTAGGGACATGGTGTTGTCTATGTATCCACACATGTATCTGAGTTTCCTATCAATACAATTCTAGCATGGATAATAAACGATTATCATGAACAAGGAAATATAATAATAACTAATTTATTATTGCCTCTAGGGCATATTTCCAACAGTCTCCCACTTTGCTCGCCGGGCAGGGCACCGCTTTCCCTCGAGCGAGGTCCTGGCGGCTCCGTATTCGGGCCGACTGGAGGGTCCTCAGGCTCCCGCCGCGTAGATCTCCGCGCCGACCTCATGGAGGCCACGGAGCGGAATGCACGGGAGGCGCGGGAGGAGCGGGAGGCGGCGGAGCGAAGGACCGCCCAGGCGGCGAAGGAGCAGGCCGACGCGGCGGCCAAGGCCCGGGCGGAGGCGGCGGCCGCGGAGAGGGAGGCAGAGGCCTCGCGCAACCAGCCTCCGCAGCTCGTCGTTCCCCTCCGCGTCGTGGCCCCTGACATCCCCGTGCCGCCGTCGAAGGAGGTCGACCGAGACCCACCGGTGATGGAGAGGAGGGAGGACCACGTGGTCTTCGTGGAGGAAGCGCCGCAGACGGCGCCGACTGGAGAGGGCCAAAGCAGCCGACCAGCCACGGCGCTAGAGCAGCCAACCGGGGGCGAGCCGGAGGCAGGAGTCGGCCTTGAGGTGCAACCGGCATTTCGCCGGCGCGCAGGGGGAACTACCTCCGCGCCCGCAGCAGGCGCCAGCCGGACGGCGGAGGCCCTGCAGGCGGCCAGCGCCAGCACGTCCGAGTGGACGCCCAGCGGGGGGACGGCCGAGCTGAATACGGCGGCCCAGGAGGTCCGGAACCGGCTTCAAGCCCAGGCCGCTTCGCTGCAGCGATATACCCAAGAGTTCCTCACGATGCGGGCCGTCATCCGGGTGAGCCTTCTGGCCTTGGTTGTTTTGCTTTTTTGATTTCTTCCGTGGGGGCGCGTCAGCGCACCCATTGGGTGTAGTCCCCGAGTTCAGAGTCGGCTGCTGAGCAGGCAGCTTGGAACTTACTAGATCCTGACAACTATCTTATTCTTGCGTCATGTCTGATCTTCCAGGAATACCATAACCTCCGCGCTGCTGCCTTCAACTCCCAGGCTCGGGAGCTGAGCCAGAAAACCGAGGACCTGATCAACAGCCGGAGTGCGTGCTTTGTCTCGTTTATCTCCTATGGGGGCGCGTCAGCGCACCCACTAGGTGTAGTCCCCGAGATTCTGGCCGACTACTGAGCAGTCGGGTCGGATCTTCCCTGACGACTTCTTCCTTATTGATTTTTCCTTTGTCCTCATGCTTGCAGGAGCCAATGCTGACTTGAGGGAGCAGCTCAGCGGGGCCCAGACCGCCCTTCGCGCCAAGGAAGCCGAGTGCAGCGCCTTAGTCCTGGAGCGTGACCGCCTGGCCAAGAAGTTGGCCGACCAGGAGGAGAGCCACAAGGCGGCCCTGAAGAAGGCGCGGGACAGCGAGGACGCCCTCAAAGCTGAGTTCGAGACCGAAGCAGCGGGCTGGGCTGAGGAAAAACAAGCGCTGAGCGAGGGCTACGGTCGGGTTGAGGATCTGATCGATGGTAAGCCATCTTCCTCACTCCTTGCTTGCCCCTTGCCCCCTGATTTGTGTTCTGACTTGTGCTGCTTTTTGTTCTTTGTGCAGACTACTTCCCCGGCTACTCCATCTTTGCCACCCAGACCATCGAGGCCCACCGCGAGGCGCGCCGGCAGGCGGGGGCTGAAATCGCGCCGGACGCGAGCCGGACGCTTGAGGAGCAACTCTTGGCGGTCCAAGCCCGGCTGCAGCCGGCTCACCGCATGCTCCGCCGCCTCCAGCGCGCCGGGGCGCAGGTGTTGGCCGCCCTCTGGCCAGGCGAAACGATTCCCCGCACCCCGAGTCGGACTGCCGACTGGCTGGAGGTTGCGGTTGGCCGCTTCGAGCCCTGGAAAGCATCGGCAGCTCGGCATGGAGCTGGGCGGGTGCTGGAGTTCGTCCGAGCCTGGTATCCCAGGCTGAACCTGGACCAGCTGCGCACCTGGTGGCTGGAAGCCGACGAGGAGATGGAGGAGGTGCGGCCGGCTATCGCTCAGCGCGCCTCGACGATCACCGAGTGCACTGACATCAGCGCCTTTGCTCCTGAGATAAATGACGACGGCGTTGCCCAGCCGGAGGAATGGTTCGGGCAGAACCCGGCAGAGGGTGAGGACTCGGCGGAGGAGATCGCCTCCAGTGATGAAGGTGAAGACGAAGAAGGAGAAGAGGGCGAAGACGTCGAGCCGGCCGGTGAAGCGGCCAGCCAGCCTCAGCCTGACCGTGCCTCCAACAACGAGGCGCGTGCTAGCGCGCCCTCTTCGGGAGGTGGTGATCATGCCGAGGTTCGCCAGCCGGCCACTGCTCCAGCTAGCACTGCCGTCTCTACCGACCTGCCCGACTCGCCAGTCGCTCCCTTGGCTTAATCTGCCGTCCTTGCTTTTCCTGCTTGTTACTCTTTGAACATTTTTTATTAAACTTGCGCAGTTCCACCCACTGGGGGTGTATTCAAACTATGTTGAATGCTGGCCTTTCGAGGGCCTTTTGTATAAATATGATCGTGTGTGTGTTTGGCTTCCATTCGCGTATGCTTTTTATCCTTAGGCTGTTTCCTTTGCCGCCTTCCCCTGGCTGCTGCCTTCCCAACCGGCAGCTGTTCTGCAGCCTGTGGCTAGGGAAGGACTTGGCTATATTTATATTTTTTTGGGGGGAAGGCAAATACTCGAGCTTTCTTAGATTGAAGCGAGGTGAATGGAAGCCGGCCGGCCGGCTACTCTGGTAGTCGGTCGGTGGTGGGAGAGAAACCGGCTTTTGTTATATTAGTCCGTTAGTCCCTAGCCGTTTTTCGTGTGGGCATCCTTTCCTGCCTTTAACTCTTGCCAGCCGAACAGCCGGTTCTTCGAACTGTGACTTTTGGCAAGAGAAGGCTTGGGTGCCGGCACACTACTTGTCTGGCCGCGGGTAGGACTTCTAATATAACTCAAGGCGGCCAGTCCCCGGGCCGACTAGTCGAACCCGGTGCCGGACGAAAAAAGTGAATGTAATGACATGATCATAAGCATGATACTCTTCATTCATAGATAAAAGATGGCAGTCCCCGAGCTCTCCTCGGGGGGACTATTGTCTCATACTTAGTACAAAAGTTAGCGTGATACATACTGCATTTCAACTGTAAAATCTTCGAAGGAGGTTGGCGTTCCATGGTCGTTCTGACTCCTTACCGGAGTCGTCTCTCTTTCGTACCTTCGGCTTCTTCCGGCTGTGGTAGCGGCGCAAGCCCTGCTGGTAGATGGCGGACCGGCTGAGGGCTAACAGCCGACCTTCTTCCAGCAGGTCGACGTCGTCTTCTCGTGCTTCCTTGGCCTCCGCCTCCGTGTACATGGTTACCCTGAAGGAAATATGCCCTAGAGGCAATAATAAAGTTATTATTTATTTAATTATTTCATGATAAATGTTTATTATTCATGCTAGAATTGTATTAACCAGAAACATAATACATGTGTGAATACATAGACAAACAGAGTGTCACTAGTATGCCTCTACTTGACTAGCTCGTTAATAAAAGATGGTTATGTTTCCTAACCATGGACAAAGAGTTGTTATTTGATTAACGGGATCACATCATTAGATGAATGATCTGATTGACATGACCCATTCCATTAGCTTAGCACCCGATCGTTTAGTATGTTGCTATTGCTTTCTTCATGACTTATACATGTTCCTATGACTATGAGATTATGCAACTCCCGTTCGCCGGAGGAACACTTTGTGTGCTACCAAACGTCACAACGTAACTAGGTGATTATAAAGGTGCTCTACAGGTGTCTCCAAAGGTACATGTTGGGTTGACGTATTTCGAGATTAGGATTTGTCACTCCGATCGTCGGAGAGGTATCTCTGGGCCCTCTCGGTAATGCACATCACTTAAGCCTTGCAAGCATTGCAGCTAATGAGTTAGTTGCGAGATGATGTATTACGGAACGAGTAAAGAGACTTACCGGTAATGAGATTGAACTAGGTATTGGATACCGACGATCGAATCTCGGGCAAGTAACATACCGATGACAAAGGGAACAACGTATGTTGTTATGCGGTCTGACCGATAAAGATCTTCGTAGAATATGTAGGAGCCAATATGGGCATCCAGGTCCCGCTATTGGTTATTGACCGGAGACGTGTCTCGGTCATGTCTACATTGTTCTCGAACCGTAGGGTCCGCACGCTTAAGGTTCCGATGACAGTTATATTATGAGTTTATGTATTTTGATGTACCGAAGGTTGTTCGGAGTGCCGGATGTGATCACGGACATGACGAGGAGTCTCGAAATGGTCGAGACATAAAGATCGATATATTGGACGACTATATTCGGACACCGGAATTGTTCCGGGTGATTTCGGATAAAACCGGAGTGCCGGAGGGGTTACCGGAACCCCCCGGGGAAGTAGTGGGCCTTATTGGGCCTGAGGGGAGAGAGAGGGCAGCAGCCCAGGAGGTGGCGCGCCCCCCTCATGGGGAGTCCGAATAGGACTAGGAGGGGGAGCGCGGCCCCCCTTTCCCTCTCCCTCTCTTTCCTTCCCCCTCCCTATTCCTAGTTGGACTAGGAAAGGGGAGTCCTACTCCCACTAGGAGAAGGACTCCCCCCCTCTCCTTGGCGCACCCAAGGGCCGGCCGGCCTCCCCCTTGCTCCTTTATGTACGGGGGCAGGGGGGCACCCTAGAACACACAAGTTGATCTTTGTGATCGTTCCTTAGCCGTGTGCGGTGCCCCCCTCCACCATATTCCACCTCGGTCATATTGTTGCAGTGCTTAGGCGAAGCCCTGCGATGGTAGAACATCAAGATCGTCACCACGCCGTCGTGCTGACGGAACTCCTCCCCGACGCTTTGCTGGATCGGAGCCCGGGGATCGTCATCGAGCTGAACGTGTGCCAAGAACTCGGAGGTGCCGGAGTAACGGTGCTTGGATCGGTCGGATCGGGAAGACGTACGACTACTTCCTCTACGTTGCGTCAACGCTTTCGCTTCGGTCTACGAGGGTACGTAGACAACACTCTCCCCTCTCGTTGCTGTGCATCACCATGATCTTGCGTGTGCGTAGGAATTTTTTTGAAATTACTACGTTCCTCAACAGTGGCATCCGAGCCTAGGTTTTATGTGTTGATGTTATATGCACGAGTAGAACACAAGTGAGTTGTGGGCGATATAAGTCATACTGCTTACCAGCATGTCATACTTTGGTTCGGCGGTATTGTTGGACGAAGCGGCCCGGACCGGCATTACGCGTACGCTTACGCGAGACCGGTTCTCCCGACGTGCTTTGCACATAGGTGTCTTGCGGGTGACAGTTTCTCCAACTTTAGTTGAACTGAGTGTGGCTACGCCCGGTCCTTGCGAAGGTTAAAACAGCACCAACTTGACAAACTATTGTTGTGGTTTTGATGCGTAGGTAAGATTGGTTCTTGCTTAAGCCCGTAGCAGCCACGTAAAACTTGCAACAACAAAGTAGAGGACGTCTAACTTGTTTTTTACAGGGCATGTTGTGATGTGATATGGTCAAGACATGATGCTGAATTTTATTGTATGAGATGATCATGTTTTGTAACCAAGTTATAGGCAACTGGCAGGAGCCATATGGTTGTCGCTTTATTGTATGCAATGCAATCGCGCTGTAATGCTTTACTTTATCACTAAGCGGTAGCGATAGTCTGTAACGCCCGGATATAACTTTCCCAATTTGTACTGCAACTCTTGTCGTTTCCGGTGTTAAGTTATATTTATTTCTCGGGTTCGGGTCTTTGTCTCCGTGTGTTGTTTTTCGTTGTCATGCATCTCATATCATGTCATCATGTGCATTGCATTCGCATACTTGTTCATCTCATGCATTCGAGCATTTTCCCCGTTGTCCGTTTTGCATTCCGGCGCTTCATTCTCCTCCGGTGGTCATTTCTAGCTTTCTTTCGTGTGTGGGGATTAAACATTTCCGGTTTGGACCAAGACTTGCCAAGCGGCCTTGGTTTACTACCGGTAGACCGCCTGTCAAGTTTCGTATCATTTGGACTTCGTTTGATACTCCAACGGTTAACCGAGGGACCGAAAAGGCCTCGTGTGTGTTGCAGCCCAACACCCCTCCAATTTGGCCCAAAACCCACCAAACTCTGCTCCATCACCTAGAGCGTTCGATCACGATCGCGTGGCCGAAAACCACACCTCATTTGGACTCTCCTAGCTCCCCCTATGCCTATATATACACCCCCCCTCCAAAAATTCGCGGTGCAATCCACCCGTAACCCTAGTCTCCCCTTCCTCCGCGCGCCGGACACGTCCGCCCGGCGCCGGACACGTCCGCCGCCGCCCCCTCGCCCTCTCCCGAGCCGCCACGTGGCCCCCTGCGCCGCCTCCCACCGCCCGGGCCCGGGAGCCCAGATCCGGCCCCCGCGGCCCGTCTTCTCGCCGCCGCCGCCCGCGGGAGGCGCCCGCCCGATGCTGCCGCCCCTTCCCTTGCCGGCGCCCGCGCCACCGGACGCCGAGGGCCGCCGCCGCCTCGCCCGGCCGCCGCCTCGGGTCACCGCCACCGCCACGCCACCGCGGGCCGCCGCCGCCGCGCGGGTCACCACCTCCTCCGCCCCCCGGCTTCTTCTCCGGCGACGAGCTCCGGCCACCGCGACCTCTCTCTTCGGCGAGCTCCCTCCGACTCCGGCGTGAACAGGAAATCCGGCGACCTCGATTTCCGCGCCGTCCAGATCTGGATCTGAGGATCCCCCGGTTGACTTTCTTCCCCCCGAACCCTAATTTTTATGCATACTTTGACCTGTGATATCTCCGCATCCGTAGCTCCGATTTAGACATATAGTATATCGAAATGTTCGTCTCGGAGAGCACATCATTTCATTCCATTGCATCATTTTCATTTGAGTTCATCTTGATGCCCGAAATGCTGTTAGAAGAGGCCTTCGTGAGTTAATTGTCAGATCTGCTAGTTCATCTTAGACTTTTGTCATTTTTGTCATGATTGTTGTGTGCATGATATGCCCAAGAGTCCTACATATGTTTTGTTAAGGGTTTTGTTATCTTTCCAGAGGTGCAACCCATGCATTTTTGTGATGTGTGTGGTGACTAGTGCAAGCTTGCAAAGTGAGGCACCCGGTAAATCTGTTTTCAGGGACTTAGTAGTTTTCACTAAGTCTGGGATTATTTAGTTCATGATGCCATATGTTCATGCTGTTTCCTAGTGATCCGTGCCTCTTTTGAGGATGATCAGTAGAGGAGTTTTGTTAATATTGTAGTGCTCTACCCATCCATGTCTTTGTTTGGAATTATGGAGCACCCTAGCTTGAGTCAATCGAGCTCTATTTTTGCTTCGTGGTGAATATGGGCAGATTGTCAACTCGTTTGCAATTTTGCGGGTGATGTTGTAGTTGATCCGTGCATGCTATGCCATTGTTCTTGCTATGTCTAGCTTGAATTTTGTGCCTTCTTAATGGATGTATGCTTGCCTTGCCATGAATTGCACCGTAGTGAGTGCATCGAGCTCGTTAACATGCCTTCGTGAGTTATATTTCAGCATGTCTCAGTTTTCACTAAGTCTGAAAACTGATTGTGTTTTAGCTATGTTCGTGTGCTTGTTAGTGTATTGTGTGATCCCTTTTGTCTCAAGGTCACTAAGGGCCTTTTGTTAAGCTTGTTGAGTAGCTCCATGCCATGTTCTTCTTTGTCTTAATCAGGTCCTGTAGCATGCTGTTTTGTTGCTCCGAAGAGGGCTTCATGATCTGAAATTTCAGACAAGTGTTAATTTCACTAAGTCTGAGATCTGTTTTGCATTTGCGTTTTTGCCATGCTTGTTTGAACCTCTTAATGGATGAATTGGCCGTAGCTTAGTGTTAGTATTTTGTTAAGCATCTTGAATGCTTCCCTGCCATGTATTTTGATGCCATGTTTGAGTGCTGTAGCATGTTCATCTCATTGCATTTAGATGCCTACTTGCTGTAAATCGCAGACCGGTGCCAATTTTGAATCGCTTGCCATTTCCAAACCGTAACTCCGATTCCGGCGTTCTTTATATAGTTTTCAAGCGATTTCATCCCATCTTTCCAGTGGCACACTTGGTTTTCCAAGTTGAGGCCAGGTTCATGCATTTCCTGTCATATCTTGCATTTTGCATCCCGCATCGCATCCCGCATGGCATACCATCTTTGCATCTTATTGTTTGAGCTTGCACGTGGTTGATTGTATCCTTGTTGCTTGTTTGTCTTGTTTGGGTAGAGCCGGGAGACGAGTTCGCTAACGAGGAGCCCGTTGAGTTTGCTTTTGAGGATCCAGTCAACTCTGACAGCTTTGCAGGGTAGATGCTTGCTTGCTAACTATGAAGTTCCGGATATTTCTATCATGATGGGTGATTTCAAGTTTCTGGCTTCTCCAATGATCCTTGGTAACTCGGATATTGATCTTATTCTCGGGATGGATTGGCTTTCTAAGCACAAGGCTCAGCTTGATTGTGCAGCCAGGCAGATTCAATTGACTCATTCGTCTGAGGATGTTATTGTCTTTGCCGCTCGGGATAATACCATCCGTCTGTTTTCTCTCAATGAGAAGGGTGAACTGGATGCTATCTCGCAAATTCCAGTCGTTTGCGAATATCAAGACGTCTTTCCAGAAGAGCTCCTAGGAATGCCTCCGCACCGGCCAGTTGAATTCGTTATTGATCTTGAGCCTGGCACGGAACCTGTGTGCAAACGTCCTTACAAGCTCGGACCTGAAGAGTTGAAGGAGCTAAAGAAACAACTCGATGAGCAAGAGAGAATGGGTCTCATCCGGCCTAGTTCTTCTCCGTGGGGTTGTGGTGTTCTTTTTGTGAAGAAGAAGGATGGTTCGGACCGACTTTGTGTTGATTACCGTCCATTGAACAAGAAGACCATCAAAAACAAATACCCACTTCCCAACATCAATGAGCTGTTCGAACAACTCAAAGGTGCCCAAGTATTCTCCAAGCTTGATCTCCGTATGGGTTATCATCAGATTCGAATCCGTGGGCAAGATATTTCCAAGACGGCTTTCAGAACAAGCTTTGGTTCATATGAATACATTGTCATGTCTTTTGGTCTCGTCAACGCTCCTCCGACGTTCTCTCGCATGATGAACTTCATCTTCAATGCCTACACCAATGACTTCGTTTTGTTCTATCTCGACGACATTCTGGTTTTCTCCAAGAACAAGGAAGATCATGCCAAACACTTGCTTTTGGTTCTCGATAAGCTCAGGGAACATCAGTTCTACGCCAAGTTCTCCAAGTGTGAATTTTGGCTCGATGAGGTTCTTTATCTTGGCCATATCATCTCTGCCAAGGGTATTGCCGTGAATCCTGAGAAGGTGTCTGCAATTGTGAATTGGGAACCTCCTCAGAACGTGAAGCAACTCCACAGTTTCCTCGGTCTCGCAAGCTATTGCAGAAGATTCGTTGAAAACTTTTCTAAGATCGCGAAGCCTCTCTCAAATCTTCTTCAGAAGCACGTCAAGTACATTTGGTCTCCGGAGTGTGATATTGCTTTCAACACTTTGAAAGAGAAGTTGATCACTGCTCCAGTTTTGACTCCGCCTGATGAATCCAAACCGTACGAGGTCTTTTGTGATGCCTCTCTTCAAGGTCTTGGCGCAGTTTTGATGCATCCCGGAGGGCCCCATGGGCTGAAGTGGGAGGGGAACCAGCCCCTAGTGGGCTGGTGCGCCCCCCTTGGGCCTTCCCCCTGTGCCTAGGGTTGGGAACCCTAGGGTGGGGGGTGCCCCACTTGCCTTGGGGGGCACTCCACCCCCCTTGGCCGCCGCCCCCTTGGGAGATTGGATCTCCAGGGCCGACGCCCCCCCCCCCTTGGGGACCCTATATATAGAGGGGGGAAGGGAGGGCAGCCGCACCCATGCCCCTGGCGCCTCCCTCTCCCCTCCAACACCTCCTCCTCCTCCTCCTCCGTAGAGCTCGGCGAAGCCCTGTCGGAGTACTGCTTCTCCACCAACACCACGCCGTCGTGCTGCTGCTGGAGCCATCTTCCTCAACCTCTCCGGTGCCGTTGTCCTTCCCCCTTGCTGGATCAAGAAGGAGGAGACGTCACGCTGACCGTACGTGTGTTGAACGCGGAGGTGCCGTCCGTTCGGCGCTAGGATCTCCGGTGATTTGGATCACGTCGAGTACGACTCCCTCATCCCCGTTCTTTGAACGCTTCCGCTCGCGATCTACAAGGTATGTAGATGCATCCGATCACTCGTTGCTAGATGAACTCATAGATGGATCTTGGTGAAACCATAGGAAATTTTTTGTTTTCTGCAACGTTCCCCAACAGTGGCATCATGAGCTAGGTCTATGCGTAGTTCTCTTTGCACGAGTAGAACACAATTTGTTGTGGGCGTAGATGTTGTCAACTTTCTTGCCGCTACTAGTCTTATTTTGCTTCAGCGGTATTGTGGGATGAAGCGGCCCGGACCAACCTTACACGTACGCTTACGTGAGACCGGTTCCACCGACTAACATGCACTAGTTGCATAAGGTGGCTGGCGGGTGTCTGTCTCTCCCACTTTAGTTGGAGCGGATTCGATGAAAAGGGTCCTTATGAAGGGTAAATAGAAGTTGACAAATCACGTTGTGGCTTTCACGTAGGTAAGAAAACGTTCTTGCCAGAACCCTATTGCAGCCACGTAAAACTTGCAACAACAATTAGAGGACGTCTAACTTGTTTTTGCAGCAAGTGTTTTGTGATGTGATATGGCCAAAGTTGTGATGAATGATGAATGATATATATGTGATGTATGAGATGTTCATGCTATTGTAATAGGAATCACGACTTGCATGTTGATGAGTATGACAACCGGCAGGAGCCATAGGAGTTGTCTTTATTTTTGTATGACCTGCGTGTCATTGAGAAATGCCATGTAAATTACTTTACTTTATTGCTAAACGTGTTAGCCATAGTAGTAGAAGTAATAGTTGGCGAGCAACTTCATGGAGACACGATGATGGAGATCATGATGATGGAGATCATGGTGTCATGCCGGTGACAAGATGATCATGGAGCCCCAAGATGGAGATCAAAGGAGCTATGTGATATTGGCCATATCATGTCACTATTATTATTTGATTGCATGTGATGTTTATCATGTTTTTGCATATTGTTTACTTAGAACGATGGTAGTAAATAAGATGATCCCTCATAATAATTTCAAGAAAGTGTTCCCCCTAACTGTGCACCGTTGCGACAGTTCGTTGTTTCGAAGCACCACGTGATGATCGGGTGTGATAGATTCCAACGTTCACATACAACGGGTGTAAGACAGATTTACACATGCAAACAATTAGGTTGACTTGACGAGCCAAGCATGTACAGACATGGCCTCGGAACATAGAAGACCGAAAGGTCGAGCATGAGTCGTATAGAAGATACGATCAACATGAAGATGTTCACCGATGTTAACTAGTCCGTCTCACATGATGATCGGACACGGCCTAGTTAACTCGGATCATGTTATACTTAGATGACTGGAGGGATGTCTATCTAAGTGGGAGTTCATTGAATAATTTGATTAGATGAACTTAATTATCATGAACTTAGTCTAAAATATTTACAATATGTCTTGTAGATCAAATGGCCAACGTTGTCCTCAACTTCAACGCATTCCTAGAGAAAACCAAGCTAAAAGACGATGGCAGCAACTATACGGACTGGGTCTGGAACCTGAGGATCATCCTGATAGCTGCCAAGAAAGATTATGTCCTACAAGCACCGCTAGGTGAAGCACCTGTTCTCCCTGTAGAACAAGACGTTATGAACGCTTGGCAGACACGTTCCGATGATTACTCCCTCGTTCAGTGCGGCATGCTTTACAGCTTAGAGCCGGGCCTCCAAAAGCGTTTTGAGAGACACGGAGCATATGAGATGTTCGAAGAGCTGAAAATGGTTTTTCAAGCTCATGCCCGGGTCGAGAGATATGAAGTCTCCGACAAGTTCTTCAACTGTAAGATGGAGGAAAATAGTTCTGTTAGTGAGCACATACTCACTATGTCTGGGTTACATAAACCGCTTGACTCAGTTGGGAGTTAATCTCCCGGATGACGCGGTCATTGACAGAATCCTCCAGTCGCTTCCACCGAGCTACAAGAGCTTTGTGATGAACTTCAATATGCAGGGGATGGAAAAGACCATTCCTGAAGTATTTGCAATGCTGAAATCAGCAGAGGTAGAAGTCAAAAAGGAACATCAAGTGTTGATGGTCAATAAAACCACTAAGTTCAAGAAAGGCAAGGGTAAGAAAAACTTCAAGAAGGACGGCAAGGGAGTTGCCGCGCCTGGCAAGAAAGCTGCCGGAAAGAAGCCAAAGAATGGACCCAAGCCCGAGACTGAGTGTTTTTATTGCAAGGGAAGTGGTCACTGGAAGCGGAACTGCCCCAAATACTTAGCGAACAAGAAGGCCGGCATCACGAAAGGTATATGTGATATACATGTAATTGATGTGTACCTTACCAGTACTCGTAGTAGCTCTTGGGTATTTGATACCGGTGCAGTTGCTCACATTTGTAACTCCAAGCAGGAGCTGCGGAATAAGCGGAGACTGGCGAAGGACGAGGTGACGATGCGCGTCGGGAATGGTTCCAAGGTCGATGTGATCACCGTCGGCACGCTACCTCTACATTTACCTACAGGATTAGTTTTGAACCTCAATAATTGTTATTTAGTGCCAAGTTTGAGCATGAACATTGTATCAGGATCTCGTTTAATACGAGATGGCTACTCATTTAAATCCGAGAATAATGGTTGTTTTATTTATATGAGAGATATGTTTTATGGTCATGCTCCGGTGGTGAATGGTTTATTCTTAATGAATCTCGAGCGTAATGCTACACATATTCATAGTGTGAACACCAAAAGATGTAAGATTGATAATGATAGTCCCACATACTTGTGGCACTGCCGCCTTGGTCACATAGGTGTCAAACGCATGAAGAAGCTCCATACGGATGGACTTTTAGAGTCTCTTGATTACGAATCATTTGACACGTGCGAACCATGCCTCATGGGTAAAATGACCAAGACTCCGTTCTCAGGAACAATGGAGCGAGCAACCAACTTATTGGAAATCATACATACTGATGTGTGCAGTCCAATGAGTGTTGAGGCTCGCGGTGGCTATCGTTATGTTCTCACCCTCACTGATGACTTGAGTAGATATGGGTATGTCTATTTAATGGAACACAAGTCTGAGACCTTTGAAAAGTTCAAGGAATTTCAGAGTGAGGTTGAGAATCAACGTGACAGGAAAATCAAGTTCTTGCGATCAGATCGTGGAGGAGAATACTTGAGTCACAAATTTGGCACACATTTAAGAAAATGTGGAATAGTTTCACAACTGACGCCGCCTGGAACACCTCAGCGTAATGGTGTGTCCGAACGTCGTAATCGCACTCTATTAGATATGGTGCGATCCATGATGTCTCTTACCGATTTACCGCTATCATTTTGGGGCTATGCTTTAGATACTGCCGCATTAACTTTAAATAGGGCTTCGTCGAAATCCGTTGAGACGACACCGTATGAATTATGGTTTGGGAAGAAACCTAAGCTGTCATTTCTAAAAGTTCGGGGATGCGATGCTTATGTCAAGAAACTTCAACCTGAAAAGCTCGAACCCAAGTCGGAAAAATGCGTCTTCATAGGATACCCTAAAGAAACTATTGGGTATACCTTCTACCTCAGATCCAAAGGCAAGATCTTTGTTGCCAAGAATGGATCCTTTCTAGAGAAAGAGTTTCTCTCGAAAGAAGTAAGTGGGAGGAAAGTAGAACTTGATGAAGTATTACCTCTTGAACCGGAAAATGGTGCAACTCAAGAAAATGTTCCTGAGGTGCCTGCATCGATTAGAGAGGAAATTAATGATGATGATCATGAAACTTCAGATCAAGTTGCTACTGAACTTCGTAGGTCCACAAGGACACGTTCCGCAAAAGAGTGGTACGGCAACCCTGTCTTGGAAATCATGTTGTTAGACAACGGTGAACCTTCGAACTATGAAGAAGCGATGGCGGGCCCGGATTCCGACAAGTGGCTAGAAGCCATGAAATCCGAGATAGGATCCATGTATGAAAACGAAGTATGGACTTTGACTGACTTGCCCGTTGAGCGGCGAGCCATAGAAAATAAATGGATCTTTAAGAAGAAGACAGACGCGGATGGTAATGTGACCATCTATAAGGCTCGGCTTGTCGCTAAGGGTTATCGACAAGTTCAAGTGGTTGACTACGAAGAGACTTTCTCACTGGTAGCGAAGCTAAAGTCCGTCCGAATCATGTTAGCAATTGCCGCATTCTATGATTATGAGATATGGCAAATGGACGTCAAAACGGCATTCCTTAATGGTTTCCTTAAGGAAGAATTGTATATGATGCAGACGGAAGGTTTTGTCGATCCTAAGAATGCTGACAAGGTGTGCAAGCTCCAACACTCGATTTATGGGCTGGTGCAAGCATCTCGGAGTTGGAACATTCGCTTTCATGAGATGATCAAAGCGTTTGGGTTTACGCAGACTTATGGAGAAGCCTGCGTTTACAAGAAAGTGAGTGGGAGCTCTGTAGCATTTCTCATATTATATGTAGATGACATACTTTTGATGGGAAATGATATAGAACTCTTGGAAAGCATTAAGGCCTACTTGAATAAGAGTTTTTCAATGAAGGACCTTGGAGAAGCTGCATATATATTAGGCATCAAGATCTATAGAGATAGATCAAGACGCCTCATAGGTCTTTCACAAAGCACATACCTTGATAAGATATTGAAGAAGTTCAATATGGATCAGTCTAAGAAGGGGTTCTTGCCTGTGTTGCAAGGTGTGAAATTGAGCTCAGCTCAATGTCCGACCACGGCAGAAGATATAGAAGAGATGAGTGTCATCCCCTATGCCTCAGCCTTAGGTTCTATTATGTATGTCATGCTGTGTACCAGACCTGATGTAAACCTTGCCATAAGTTTGGTAGGTAGGTACCAAGGTAATCCCGGCAAGGAACACTGGACAGTGGTCAAGAATATCCTGAAGTACCTGAAAAGGACTAAGGAAATGTTTCTCGTTTATGGAGGTGACGAAGAGCTCGTCGTAAAGGGTTACGTCGATGCTAGCTTCGACACAGATCTGGATGACTCTAAGTCACAAACCGGATACGTGTATATTTTGAATGGTGGGGCAGTAAGCTGGTGCAGTTGCAAGCAGAGCGTCGTGGCGGGATCTACATGTGAAGTGGAGTACATGGCAGCCTCGGAGGCAGCGCATGAAGCAATTTGGGTGAAGGAGTTCATCACCGACCTAGGAGTCATACCCAATGCGTCGGGGCCAATCAAACTCTTCTGTGACAACACTAGAGCTATTGCACTTGCCAAGGAGCCCAGGTTTCACAAGAAGACCAGGCACATCAAGCGTCGCTTCAACTCCATTCGTGAAAATGTTCAAGATGGAGACATAGATATTTGTGAAGTACATACGGACCTGAATGTAGCAGATCCGTTGACTAAACCTCTCCCTAGTGCAAAACATGATCAACACCAGAATTCCATGGGTGTTCGATTCATCACAATGTAACTAGATTATTGACTCTAGTGCAAGTGCGAGACTGTTGGAGATATGCCCTAGAGGCAATAATAAAAGCATTATTATTATATTTCCTTGTTCATGATAATTGTCTTTTATTCATGCTATAATTGTGTTATCCGGAAATCGTAATACATGTGTGAATAAATAGACACCAACATGTCCCTAGTAAGCCTCTAGTTGACTAGCTCATTGATCAACAGATAGTCATGGTTTCCTGACTATGGACATTGGATGTCATTGATAATGAGATCACATCATTAGGAGAATGATGTGATGGACAAGACCCAATCCTAAACATAGCACAAGATCGTATAGTTCGTTTGCTAGAGTTTTTCCAATGTCAAGTATCTTTTCCTTAGACCATGAGATCGTGTAACTCCCGGATACCGTAGGAGTGCTTTGGGTGTACCAAACGTCACAACGTAACTGGGTGACTATAAAGGTATACTACGGGTATCTCCGAAAGTGTTTGTTGGGTTGACACGGATCAAGACTGGGATTTGTCACTCCGTATGACGGAGAGGTATCTCTGGGCCCACTCGGTAATGCATCATCACAATGAGCTCAAAGTGACCAAGTGTCTGGTCACGGGATCATGCATTACGGTACGAGTAAAGTGACTTACCGGTAACGAGATTGAACGAGGTATTGGGATACCGACGATCGAATCTCGGGGAAGTAACGTACCGATTGACAAAGGGAATTGTATACGGGGTTGCTTGAATCCTCGACATCGTGGTTCATACGATGAGATCATCGAGGAACATGTGGGAGCCAACATGGGTATCCAGATCCCGCTGTTGGTTATTGACCGGAGAGCCATCTCGGTTATGTCTACATGTCTCCCGAACCCGTAGGGTCTACACACTTAAGGTTCGGTGACGCTAGGGTTGTAGGGATATGAATATGCAGTAACCCAAAAGTTGTTTGGAGTCCCGGATGAGATCCCGGACGTCACGAGGAGTTCCGGAATGGTCCGGAGGTAAAGAATTATATATAGGAAGTGCTATTTCGGCCATCGGGACAAGTTTCGGGGTCACCGATATTGTACCGGGACCACCGGAAGGGTCCCGGGGGTCCACCGGGTGGGGCCACCTATCCCGGAGGGCCCCATGGGCTGAAGTGGGAGGGGAACCAGCCCCTAGTGGGCTGGTGCGCCCCCCTTGGGCCTTCCCCCTGTGCCTAGGGTTGGGAACCCTAGGGTGGGGGCGCCCCACTTGCCTTGGGGGGCACTCCACCCCCCTTGGCCGCCGCCCCCTTGGGAGATTGGATCTCCAGGGCCAGCGCCCCCCCTTTGGGACCCTATATATAGAGGGGGGAAGGGAGGGCAGCCACACCCATGCCCCTGGCGCCTCCCTCTCCCCTCCAACACCTCCTCCTCCTCCTCCGTAGAGCTCGGCGAAGCCCTGTCGGAGTACTGCTTCTCCACCAACACCACGCCGTCGTGCTGCTGCTGGAGCCATCTTCCTCAACCTCTCCTTCCCCCTTGCTGGATCAAGAAGGAGGAGACGTCACGCTGACCGTACGTGTGTTGAACGCGGAGGTGCCGTCCGTTCGGCGCTAGGATCTCCGGTGATTTGGATCACGTCGAGTACGACTCCCTCATCCCCGTTCTTTGAACGCTTCCGCTCGCGATCTACAAGGTATGTAGATGCATCCGATCACTCGTTGCTAGATGAACTCATAGATGGATCTTGGTGAAACCGTAGGAAAATTTTTGTTTTCTGCAACGTTCCCCTACAGGCCAAGCACCCGGTGAACTTCTGGACGTCTCGAAGTTTGGTGGGAATCGCCATTCTCTCAATGGCCTTGATCTTTACTGGGTTGCATTCGATGCCGCGTTCGGAAACCAAGAAGCCTAGGAGCTGGCCGGCTGGCACTCCGAACACGCATTTCTCGGGGTTGAGCTTGATCTGTAACCGGCGCAGGTTCTCAAATGTTTCCTTGAGGTCTTCCAGCAAGGTGCTGCGCTTCTCCGTCTTCACCACAATGTCGTCCACGTAGACGTGGGCATTTCTGCCGAGCTACTTGAGGAGGCACTTCTGCATGCAACGCTGAAAAGTGGCACCGGCATTTCTTAAGCCGAATGTCATAGTCAGGTAGCAGAAAGCTCCGAATGGCGTGATGAAGGCGGTCTTCAGGCGGTCAGCCGGGTCTAGCTTTATCTGGTGGTATCCTGAGTAAGCATCCAAGAAACTCAACAGCTCGCATCCGGCCGTGGAGTCTATCACTTGATCAATCCTTAGTAGGGCAAAGGGATCTTTGGGGCAGGCCTTGTTGAGGCTCGTGCAGTCTATGCACATGCGCCACTTGTTGTTCTTCTTTAGCACGAGGACCGGGTTGGCGAGCCACTCTGGAAAGAAAACCTCCATAATAAAGCCGGCTGCCAGAAGCCGGGCTATCTCTTCTCCTACAATCCTTCTTTTCTCCTCCGACAGTCGGCGGAGGGGTTGTTTGACTGGTCTTGCGCCATCTCGGACGTGTAGCTTGTGCTCAGCGAATTCCTTCGGAACACCCGGCATGTCCTTAGGGGACCATGCAAAGATGTCCCAATTCTCACGGAGGAAATCGGCGAGCTCGCCTTCCTATTTGCTGTTTAGGTTTGCCCCGATGACGGCAAACCTTTCTGGGTGCTCGGGGTCAAGAGGTATCTTCTTCGTCTCCTTGGCCGGCTGGAAAGATCCTTGGGCATCACACTCCTTGGGATCGGGGGACAGGGCCGGCTGTTTGCTGGCCATGGCCACGACTCGGTCCAACATCTTCTTTTCTTCGGCAATCACAAGGGACTCGGCCAGCCGGCTGCTGGCTGCTGCGCACTCGGAAGATTTCTTGTAATCGTCGGCTATGGTGATGATGCCCTTGGCGCTCGGCATCTTCATCTTGAGGTAAGCATAGTGGGGCACAGCCATGAACCTGGCCAAGGCAGGACGGCCAAGCAATGCATGGTAGGGGCTCTCCAGGTCCACTACTTCAAACCAGATCGCTTCCCGGCGGAAATGATCCTTGTCCCCAAAGAGAACATCAATCTTGATCTTGCCAATGGGGGCGCAGGACAGGCCAGGTACAATGCCATGGAACACAGTTCGAGTAGGCATGAGTTGCTTCGTCTTGACGTTCAGCTTCTCCAGGGTGTCACGGTACAGGATGTTGATGCTGCTCCCGCCGTCTATCAGCACGCGGGAGAAACGGGTGGCGCGTCTGTCCGTTGCAAGGGTGGCATCCAAAACCAACGCATAAGAGCCGGGAGATGGCATCACCTCTGGGTGGTCGGCCCGGCTCCAGCTGATAGGCTTTTCTGACCAGTGCATGTGCTCGGCGGGGTTGGTAGCGACCACGTTGACTTCCTGGTGCTCTCGGCGTCTGCTGCGCCAGCCTTCGGGCTGGCTTGTAAAGACGACATAGGCGGCATGCTCGTCGGGGAACTCATCGTGCACGGCTCCGACTGCTGGCCGAGCGGTTGGCAACTGCGGAGCCGGAGGCGGCGGACCAGCAGGCGGAGGCGGTGCGAGCCCTTCGCCTTTGGAGATTCGGGTGAGCCAGTGGCACTTCCGGGTTGTGTGGTTGGACGGCTTTGCGCCGCTGTGGAACTTGCACGGGGCGTCGAGAGTTTGCTCGTAGGAGAAGGCCGGCTGCCAAGCCGGCCTGCCACCCCTCTGCTTCTTGGGTGCGGGCCGCCCTTCGGGCTGCTCGTCTTCGACCGTGGCCACCTGCCAACTGGTGGAGGGCGGCACAGGGCCCTTGCGCTTGTGGTCGTTCTGGTGCGAGCGTCGGCTGAAGTCCCCAGCCGGCGTCTTGGGCGCTGGGTTGAGTACCTTCCCGGACGCGTCTACCCGGAGTTCAGTCTTCATCGAGGAGTCGGCGGTGGCGTACTTGTCCGCTATGACCAAAAGCTCGTTGAGGGTAGTCGGCTCGTCGCAGAGGAGCTTGTGCTTGAGGAGGGTGCCTTCTCGGCACCCGGCAGTGAAGTATTCTATGGCTTGCACCCCGTGCACCCCTTCGCAAGAGTTGCGGAGCTCGGCCCAACGCGTGAGGTAGTCGCGAGTGGATTCGGCGGGGCCTTGTACGCACAAGGAGAGATGTCTGGGCTTGGGAGCCCGCTTGTAGGTGCTGGTGAAGTTGCGGACGAAGGCTTCTGTGAAGTCTAGCCAGCTGTTGATGCTGTATGGCCTGAGGCTGTTGAGCCAGGTCCGCGTTGTGCCTTGCAGCATGAGGGGCACGTACTTCACGGCAACGCGCCTGTTGCCGTTTGCTATGCGAACCGCTGTGGAGTAGTCGATCAACCAATCTTCCGGCTTCACGGAGCCGTTGTACTTGGGCGTGTCTCTTGGGAGCGAGAACCCTTTGGGGAAAGGCTCGTCGCGGATGCGGGGGCTGAAGCAAGGCGGGCCGACATCATCTTCTTCTTCTAGCACCAGGGATTGCGCTAAGCGGTCGATCCGATGGCGGGCGTCGTTCTCGCCGACTCCCTCGCGGCGACCTAGTCGGCCGCTGAGAGTCGGATGTGTGACAGGCGGTGGGGTGGGATATCTCTCCCCACGAGGCGGAGGCGGAGGTGGGTTGCCCCGCCGCTCCACGGCCCAGGGACGGCCTTCTGCGTCTCGCTCGATGGAGATCCGGGTTCGGCTTCGGCTGGCAGCCGGCTCTTTCTCGTGTCGCGCGCAGGTTTTACCCGCAGTCGGCGTCCGGCTCGTCGCACTGTGCTCTTGGTGCGGGGGAGGGCTTTCCGCGCGGGCGTCGGCTTCGTGCCGCTGTGCGGCTGCATCGATTAGTTGCTGGATGCGTCTGGTCATGTGGGGGAGTTCTTCGGCCCCCAGTCCGTCTAGCTCGTCTATGGCCGCCTGGGCGTCGCGCAGGTTCTCGAGTGGAGTGGCGTAGACTGGGCGGTCGACTCCTAGCATGTCGGCGAGGGCAGCGTCGCGCTGTCTGACAACGCCGGCTCGGCTTGGCCCGCCTGGGGGCGGCGTGCCAAAGGCGGCGCGGTCGGCTTCGCGCTGGTGGGCCTCAGTGAGGCGTCTCATGGAAGCCAACTTCCGGCCCTCCGCGAGGAGGGCAAGGCAGCGAGCCTCCAGTGCTTCGGCGTCGACATTGGCCGGGAGGGGGGTGGACAAGTCGTGGACCGCCGCATGCGGGCGTCGAGGGCGTCCTCGCCAGAAGCGCCGCCATGGCCGATGACCATCACCTCGGCGGTGGCACCGTCGCAGCCATCGGCCCGGGGAAGCGGGTCGTTGTAGATCGCGACATCGGTGGGGAAAGTGTCGAGCGAGGCCGTGTCGGAGTCGACAGGCATCGGATCGGTGGAGCCAACAGACTCCAAGTCCACATCAGGCTCACCGCAGACGTGAAGCTGGACGAGGAGGTTGACGAGGTAGTCGGTGCCCGCGTCAGAGGCGAGCTCGTCGGAGATGAGGGTTTCGTCAAGGAGATCGGCGAGGCCGCTCGCTGTGCAGACGTTGGTGACGCCTTGCAGCGCGTCGTGGCAAGCGCCATCGGGCGTGCCGGGCTGGCTACGCTCGCTGGGGAGGAAGAGGGTTCCCGTCCAGAACAGGTCTCCGGACGACGGTGCACCTGGCCCCACGGTGGGCGCCAAATGTCGGGTGGTAGGTGCGACATATGCCAACGGGTGGCTTATCATTATGGGAGCCAGTAAGACGTCGCTGGTGCCTGGAAACGGGATGAGGCGAAGACATGCACGTCGGCGAATCTTACCCAGCTTCAGGGCTCTCCGTGGAGATAACACCCCTACTGCTGCTCTGCGGGGTCTCCGCATGATCACTAGATGAGCGAGTGGCTACAAGATGCTCCTTGAGCTGTTTGGCGAGAAGAAGAAGAAGGGCACGGCTAGCTCTCCTCTCCTCTCTATGCGATGTCTAAAACTAGCTCAGATCAACCCTTTGCATGGGTGCCCCGAGGGGTTTATATAGGCCCACCCCCCGGGGGTACAATGATAATCCGGCTGGGCGTGGGCCCTAGCCGTCTGTGTCTACGCACGCCGGCCTCTGTGCCGGCTGCTGGGGCCCGCCGGCTGGTGGGTCCTGCCGGCTGCCGGCTCCTGGGTCGACAGGCAGGCCCCACTATCAGGGGCCGTGTCGGTGGCTGGTTACTGTTGCCTCAAACCTGGTGACGAGGGCTTCGTCGAGGTGGGCGTGGCTACAGTGCTGCCGCCCGGCGGGCGATCGCTGTAGCCTCACCACGTCTTGTCTCCTTAATGGGGCATCTCCTTCGAGGGAGGAGGCGAGCCGGCTGTGGGGAGCCGGCCCTGTCTTGGGCCGACTGGGGGAGGCCTGGCCGCCTTCGGGTGTCTCTCTACCTGAAGGGGCCCACCACCCGTGGGCCGCGCTGACAGCCCATCGTGGGTGGCATCAGGGTCAACATGGCAACAGTGCCGCGCCGGACGGGTCATGGCCACCCCGTACGGCGCACTGTGCCAGGCGTGCTCCGGGATTCGGGGGTGGCAGGCTTTACTGTAGCCATGCCCCGCCACATCGCCGTTATGTGGATGCAGACTTCGAGGGTACGATCTTGACCGCTTTGTGGGAGCCGGCCTCTTGGAGTCGGCCTTCTTGCGGCCGGCTTCTTGGAGCCGGCCCTCCCGCGGCTTTCTTCATGAGGGCTAAAGCCGGGCCGCCTTCCGATAGTCGACCTGGGAGACAGCCGGCAAGGGGAAGGCGGCCCCACGTCTTGGATTCTTGAGGGCCGGATCGGCTCGTAATTTTTTCAGAAGGGCCAGGGGGAGCTGGCTAGGCTACCTGTGGTCATTTACTCCGATAAAGAGTTCGTGCTAAAATAACACCAAATAATTTCAGATTCATAATACTCAATCCAACACAAAGAATTTCAAAGAGTGCCTCAAGATTTCTACCAAAGAAACAAACACAAGAACGTGCATCAACCCCTATGCGTAGATTACCTCAATGTCACCTTAGGAATCCGCGAGTTGAGTGCCAAAACATATATCAAGTGGATTAAAATAATACCCCATTGTCACCACGGGTATTCATATGCAAGCCATATATCAAGTGCTCTCAAAACGGGCCTCCTTTGGTTTAGAGGAATTTCATAGGAACTCCAGAGGATAGGATTCTTATAGGATTTTTTTTTCCTTTAGAGCCCTTTGGTTCATAGGAATGGATTCCTATTCCTACATAGGATTGGTTCCTATCCTTCACATTTCATAGGAAAAGAAAAAAGAGCCTAGACTCAATGAAAAAATTCCTTTGGTGTCAATCAAATGACATCTTGTTTCCTATTCCTACTCATAGGATTTGAGATACATGTCATCTCATTTCCTACAAGATTCCTATTCCTATGATAATCCTATCCTATGAACCAAGTATTCAATCTGATAAAACGAAATCTCAAAGGAAAAACTCAATTCATCGCAACAAGATAGAGAGGGGAAAACACCATATGATCCAACTATATTAATAAAGCCCCCGGTACATCAAATATAAGTAGATACCCTTCATTCATAATCATCTATCGTTTCATCACTTTATTCATAAATGTAAGAAGCATCCATCTTTTACTTTAAAAAATGAAGTGACATGCATGCTACATTAAAGACGAAGAAGCATAGACCATCCCATAATAAGTTGTACAATATTCTTATTTTTGACAAAATGACAACAAAAAGGTAAGATGTCTGAGAAGATACAAATTTTATATGTGGTTGTTGTTTTAGTGCCATGCCTAACACATAATATGATAAAAGCGTCAATGGATGGGGAAAGAAAAATGTTTATTTTGCCATGAGGATGAGTCTCCATCTCATTTGTTTCCTGGGTGATACATTGATAGTGCAGTTTAGGGGGTACCTATTTGATCCCGCGTCTATTTGACAATATTTTTGCTTCGGATGCATAATTGTTTGAAAAAGGATGTGGATGATTTTTATTCAGCGAGCCTTATGACAGTTTGGGACGCGCTTTGAAGTGTCATGAGAGTGAGCACTTTCAGTTGTAAGGTGATTAAACCCCCTTTGGATACGGTGTTTCATGTGTGACCCCCTTGCACTATCGGGTCTTTGGGTATGCAGGGCATTTGTGATGCCATAAAATGTTGGTGCATACGACGGAAAACAGGTTGTCGGTTTTGTCCATTGATTTTTTTTTACGGACATCGATTCCGCGTATCGGCAGCATTGCTCGTCCGAAGACCGAAGACACACGAGCTAGCTTGCCCCGGTGCCGGCTTCTCTCTTGCGTGCGTGCTTGCGGGCGTGCATGGCTCCCGGCGATTTGGCGCGCGCGCGCACGTAGGCACCGTTTGAATCGAGCACGCACGCACGCATGTGGCGTGAGGATCGGATCGGATCGGATCGTGCGTGCGTACGGCCAAATCTCACACTAAATATCCTCACTCACTCATGCATGTGCAGTGGAGTGGGAGCTCACCTACGTACGTGCGTGCATGCATGTCATGTGGATATAAGCGTGCATGCGTGCATGCATGCCCATTTTGTACGTGATGACGTGCACCTTGCCTATTTTGTTTGATCCCCTCATCCCGACCGTAACCCCCTCGTGCAACACAAACATCACCCACTCTCCCCATATTGCCCCTCCCTCCCTCCCTCCCTCCACGGCTCCACCCGTACAAGATACACTACCCCATGTCAACTCCCCGTGCACATCAACAAACAAAGAGTAAACCATGTTTCTATCTTCCTCCCCAAGACAGGAAAAGCGAGCTAGCTTTCCGTCGCCAGGGACTCACGCTCCGCCGCCCGCCTTTCTCCGGTGGCTCCCCTCCATCGATGACCTCGGTCGTCGGATCCACGCATGTGGATAGTTTTAGGCCAAAGTAGCTTAGATTTTTAGGTTGTTCATCGTCTTGACTTCGGCGACGGCGATGGCGGCGCTGAAGAAAATTTCTTCATATACTACTTCGATGAGACAATTGGTCCTATCGTTGGGGATGGATTTGAAATCCAGTCTATTCAAGTAAGGATTATGTGGCTGCGGCGGCATCCTCGTGGTGGATATGTGTCCTCGGACTCTGCCGTTGCGACAACGTCTGCTCCAGCGTCGGCGTGAAGCTTGGGAGGTAGTCCAGGAGCGAATGCAGATTGTGGACATCTGAAAGACGGAATGTGTGCTGGGTTCGTTGTTGATGGATGGCAGGCATGGTTTCCTCCTTCGACGTCTTAGTCATGGTGGGGTGTCAGATCTGGAGTTCGATGACGTGTCCGGGGTGTTGCCCCGGGTCTGATTCGTTCAACGGCAATGGCTTCACTTTTGGCGAGCCACCTTGGAGGTCCACAAAGCTGCATATCAGCGATGGAGCCGCGTCGAACTCGGGTGAGGAGGTGATCCGTCATTCTATTCTTCTATGGCTATTGTGGTGGTACCGGAGGCAGGTGATGGACGTTGATGTCAAACTCAGAGATGTTCTGCTCTCTTTTCAGTTTTATCATGTCGGTCTTTACGTGACTTGTACTTTGATCTTTATCATATGAATGAGACACGTATTACCATGCAAAAAAAAAGAGTAACACATGTTCCTTCCTTCCTCCCCTCTAATAAACAACGACGATTTGTGTCCCACCATTTGGAAACTGGTTTTACTAGCGTGGCCACGGGAGTTTTTTTATTAAAAGAGGGGGGCTCCCTCCCATTCCATTAACGAAACCAAACGAGGCATGACAAAGTCGTTTCAGCACTGCTAGTTAGGCTATCAACTAAAAACATTAAAACGCAAAATAAGAGGCAGACGACTACTGGGCCCTATTACATCAAGGTTTACCCAGCAAATCAAGACCACGTGTTCACAATAGGAAAGCAGCAAGCGATATGAGACGCCACTGGTGAAGTAGGAATAGAGAAGTCCCATCAATCAGCAGCCCGGTCTCCATCCTTGCAACGCTTGATAAAACTCACTTGCCACCCACTCTATTAGTCTTGCTTCCAGCATCAACGGCTTTTGCTCTGGGTTTTTTCTTTGCAAAACAGCCCAATCAATAATCCAGTTGCATAAAGTTCGGACAATGATCATGGGATCATGAAAATTCTTAGATCTAAATACAATATCATTTCTACATTTCCAAATGAACCAAAACAGAGCAGAAATCCCAACCAACATTAATTGCTTTTGTGGTTTCTGAAAGGTTCTGGAAGTGTCATTATAGTGAGCACTTTGAGTCGGAAGGTGATTAAGCCCCCTTTTGGATACCGTGTTTCATGTGTGACCCCCCCTTGAACCACTGTCGGGTCTCTTGGTATGCAAGGCATTTGTGATGCCATAAAAGGTTGGCGCGATGAATTATGTGCTGACTTATAGCCCTCTTGAGGGCGATGGCGGCGATAGTTGCTTAGAGCCTCTCACGCACGCGAGAGCCACTATAGTCGGGCAATGTTGTGTTTGTTGATTTGGTTTTCTATGAAGGTTGTGGCCTACCGACCTCTAGGGTTTTGGACATGCATGGGTTTATCCATATGTAGTGAGTTGAACCATGTTCGCACTTTTTCACTCACTGTTTCTTACCTCATTGTTCCCCTTGCGGGGGCGGTCATCGAAAAATCCTGCATGGGCAACCTAGTTTGTGAAAAAAAAAGGGAAATAAACAAAAGCGATGGGAAACAGGATTGTTTTTTTTTACGGAAATTGATTTCGCGTACCGGCAGCATTGCTCGTCCGGAGATGGAAGACACACGAGCTGACTCCGGTGCCGGCTTCTCTAGGCGCGGGTGTGGTCGAGCCGGGTAAAACCCATCACCAAAACTAAACACACGTGATAGTGTAATGCAAGGGAGTAGCTAGGAACCTCTTGACCGGGTGTAACACCATGCATGTGGTTAGCTCACCTCATTCCACTAAGTTCCGACCGACCACATGGGTGAACCTTGCATGGATCGAGTGGAGTGGCGTGGGAGTTCACCTACGTGTGTGCATGCATGTGGATATATGCGCGCGCGCGCGGGAAGAGTGGGAGACCGTTAGTTAGGGAGGAAGTTATACGAGCTTGGTGACGTGCACCTGCCTCTTAATAATTTTGATCCCGACGCTAACCCCATATTGTCAACTCCCTACCTCCCTCGTACGCTCCCCCCTCATGTCAACTCCCCGTAAACAAAACAATACCCGTACTAACCATGCTCCTTCGTCCCCTCTAGCTAATTAACACCAGTTGTGTCCCATTTCGAAATTAGTTTTTTTCAACACATTTCGAAATTAGTTTTACTAGTGTGGCCACTCGTGTTTAGCTCCGCCTCCCAATCGAGCCAAATCCTGATGGCTGTCCTAGTTCTTTCCCCCTCTCGGAGGCCCACACCGGAGCTAACCCGACCAAGAACGCACTACCGCAGGTGGCGTATCCAGCATTTTTGGGCCAGGTCCAAGACATGAGCCTAGTTTCTGTGAGCCATGTGGTTAATCTCAGTCGAATGGTGATTAAACTGTTGGAAATATGCCCTAGAGGCAATAATAAAAGCATTATTATTATATTTCCTTGTTCATGATAATTGTCTTTATTCATGCTATATTTGTGTTATCCGGAAATCGTAATACATGTGTGGATAACAGACACCAACATGTCCCTAGTAAGCCTCTAGTTGACTAGCTCGTTGATCAACAGATAGTCATGGTTTCCTGACTATGGACACTGGATGTCATTGATAACGAGATCACATCATTAGGAGAATGATGTGATGGACAAGACCCAATCCTAAACATAGCACAAGATCGTATAGTTCGTTTGCTAGAGTTTTCCAATGTCAAAGTATCTTTTCCTTAGACCATGAGATCGTGTAACTCCCGGGTATCGTAGGAGTGCTTTGGGTATACCAAACGTCACAACGTAACTGGGTGACTATAAAGGTAGACTACGGGTATCTCCGAAAGTGTCTGTTGGGTTGACATGGATCAAGACTGGGATTTGTCACTCCGTATGACGGAGAGGTATCACTGGGCCCACTCGGTAATGCATCATCATAATGAGCTCAAAGTGACCAAGTGTCTGGTCACGGGATCATGCATTACGGTACGAGTAAAGTGACTTGCCGGTAACGAGATTGAACGAGGTATTGGGATACCGACGATCGAATCTCGGGCAAGTAACATATCGATTGACAAAGAGAATTGCATACGGGGTTGATTGAATCCTCGACATCGTGGTTCATCCGATGAGATCATCGTGGAGCATGTGGGAGCCAACATGGGTATCTAGATCCCGCTATTGGTTATTGACCGGAGAGTCGTCTCGGTCATGTCTGCTTGTCTCCCGAACCCGTAGGGTCTACACACTTAAGGTTCGGTGACGCTAGGGCTGTGAAGATATGTATATGCAGTAACCCGAATGTTGTTCGGAGTCCCGGATGAGACCCCGGACGTCACGAGGAGTTCCGGAATGGTCCGGAGGTAAAGAATTATATATAGGAAGTGCTGTTTCGGCCATCGGGACAAGTTTCGGGGTTATCGGTATTGTACCGGGACCACCGGAGGGGTCCCGGGGGGGCCCACAGGGTGGGGCCACCTGCCCCGGGGGCCACATGGGCTATAGGGGGTGCGCCTTGGCCTATATGGGCCAAGGGCACCAGCCCCTATAGGCCCATGCGCCTAGGGTTTCCACAAAGGAGGAGTCCAAGTGGTGGAAGGCACCTCGAGGTGCCTTGGGGGGGAGGGAAACCTCCCCTTGGCAGCCGCACCTAGGAGATTGGATCTCCTAGGCTGCGCACCACCCCCCCTTGGCCCTCCTATATATAGTGAGGGAGAGGAGGGACTTGATATACCAGCCCCTGGCGCCTCCCTCTCTCCCCGTTACGTCTCTCTCTCGTAGTATAGGCGAAGCCCTGCTACTGTGACGCCATGCATCCACCACCACGCCGTCGTGCTGCTGGATCTTCATCAACCTCTCCTTCCCCTTGCTGGATCAAGAAGGAGGAGACGTCTCCCGTCCCGTACGTGTGTTGAACACGGAGGTGCCGTCCGTTCGGCGCTTGGTCATCGGTGATTTGGATCACGTCGTGTTCGACTACATCATCACCGTTCTTTGAACGCTTCCGTGCGCGATCTACAAAGGTATGTAGATGCATCCAATGACTCGTTGCTAGATGAACTCCTAGATGATCTTGGTGAAACGAGTAGGAATTTTTTTGTTTTCTGCAACGTTCCCCAACATAAACCCCCTTTGGAAACCGTGTTTCGTGTGTGACCCCCTTGAACCACTGTCGGGTCTTTCGATATGCGAGGCATTTGTGATCCCATAAAAGGTTGGCGCGATGAATTATGGGGGTGACTTAGAGCCCTCTTGAGGCTGATGGCGGTGATAGTTGCTTAGAGCCTCTCACGTACGCGGGAGCCACTAGAGTCGGGCAATGTTGTGTTTGTTGATTTGGTTTTCTACCAAGGTTGTGTCTTGCCAACCTCTACGGGTTTGGATATGAGTTTATCCATATCCGGTGAGTTGAACCCCGTTCCCACTTTTTCACTCATTGTTTCGTGCCTTGATGTTCCCCTCGCGGCGGCGGTCATCAAAAAATCCTACATGGGCAACCCAGTTTGTGAAAAAAGGAAATAAACAGAGATAATGGAAACCAGGTTGTAGGTTTTTTCCATTAAAAGTAAAGAAGTAAAGAAGTAAAAAAAGCTCTTGATCCAGTGTGATACTATGTGATGAGTTTCTTTGTCAAGCATGCTAGGGAGAAGGAGAAATGGTTTGACTCCGCATCTATTTGGCAATGTTTTTTTCTTCGGGTCCATAATTGTTTGAAAAAGGATGTGGATGGTTCTTATTCAGCGAGCCTTATGACCGTTTGGGGGCGTTTGGAAGTGTCATTATAGTGAGCACTTTCAGTCGGAAGGTGGTCAAACCCCCTTTTGACACCGGGTTTCATGTGTGAACCCCCTTGAACCACTGTCGGGCCTTTCGGTATGTGAGGCATTTGTGATGCCATAAAAGATTGGCGTGATGGATTCCGGGGTGACTTATAGCCCTCTTGAGGGCCATGGCGGCGATAGTTGCTTAGAGCCTCTCACATACGCGAGAGCCACTAGAGTCAGGCAATGTTGTGTTTGTTGATTTGGTTTTCAACCAATGTTTTGGCTTGCCGACCTCTAGGGGTTTGGACATGGGTTTATCCATAGATATGTAGTGATTTGAACCCCGTTCCCACTTTTTCACTCACTGTTTCGTACCCCGTTATTCCCCTTACGGGGGCGGTCATCGAAAAATCCTACACGGGCAACCCATTATGTGTAAGACAAAAAGGGAAATAAAACAAAGATGATGGGAAACAGGTTGTCGGTTCTGTCCATTGATTTTTTTACGGGCATCGATTTCGCGTACCGGCAGCATTACTCATTTGGAAGATCGAAGACGCACGAGCTCGCCCTGGTGCCGGCTTCTCATGGCATGGATGCCCAGTGTGGTCGAGCCCGATAAAACCCACCAAATCCAAACTAAAACACATGATATAATGCAAAGAAGTAAAAAAAAAAACCTCTCGATCGTGTGTAATACTATGTGATGAGTTCCTTTGGCAATAAAAAAATACTCCCTCCCTGCGTTCCTAAATATAAGCCTTCCTAGAGATTTCAATAAATGAAGTATATACGGATATATATAGACACAGTTTAGAGTGTATATTCACTAATTTTGCTTCATATGTGGGTCATATTGAAACTTTTAAAAGGACTTGTATATATATAGGAACGGAGGGAGTAGCAGAGACGAGAAGAAGAAGGAGAAGACTGCTCGTTGTCGTTGGCAACTTGTGTAGGCACCGTTTGAATCGAGCAGAGCATGCATGTGGCGTGCGTGCGGCCAAATCTTGCACTAAATCCTCACTCGCTCCGACCGACCGGGAGTACGTAGCGCAGAGTGGAGTGCGCGTGGGAGCTACGTACGTACAGTACGTGCGTGCATGCATGTCATGTGGATATATGCGCGCGCGCGGGAAGCAGTGCGAGAGACCGTTAGGGAGGAAGTGATGACGTGCACCTGCCTATTTTGATCCCCCTCCTGCAACACAAACATACTCACTCTCCCCATATTGCCCCTCCCTCCACTCCACCCATATCAACTCTGATGTCAACTCCCCGAGTCCGTAAGTAAAACAATACTTCCTCCGTAAACAAATATAAAAGCGTTTAGATCACTACTTAATGATCTAAACTCTCTTATATTTCTTCATACATGGAGTACTGCTAAGGCCCCGTTCGAATCCTCTTCTGCTCCTAGCTTCTTTGGCTCAGCGTGTGGAGCTGTCCCGCACGCCGCAGCTCCGAGAAGCCAGCTTCACGAAGAAAACTACCCTTGCAGTGCAAAAGCAAGAAGCGGGTCGAAGCCCGCTTCAAAAACCGAAGGAGACGGAGTTGGACATAATTACCCGATATGCCACCGCCAAGTGACTTCGGGGCAGCGTACCGGTTCGCTCGATTTGTTTCTCTCCTCGACACGTCCTCTCTAAACCACCCAAATGGGCTTCATGCTTGCTTCTTGGGCTCCTCGAGAAGCTGGCCACTTTGGGAGGCCAACGGACTTCCGAACAGCCCTAACCACGATGTCCCTTCCTCCGTCCCCTACAACTGACACCAACTGTGTGCCATTTGGAAATTAGTTTTACTATTTTGGCCACCAGTGTTTAGCTCCCCCTCCCAATCGAGCTAAATCCCGACTGCCACACTAGTTCTTTCTACAATCTGCCCAAAACATCACCCACCCCCTCTCCGGGGTCCAGAGTCATTGTTTCGTTTCGCATCGAACGATCTCAACTGATCAAGACCGTCCATGTGGCTGCTTTCAATCAACGGTTCAACCAAAGTCGTCGCACCCCTTTACATGGGAGCTAACCCGACCAAGAACGCCCTAGCGCATGTGGCGTATCCAGCATTTCTGGGCCAGGTCCGAGACATCAGTGTAGTTTCTTTGTGAGTTCCGAGCCAGGCCGGGCAATTTTCCTTTTATATGATATATGGGCCATTGGAAAATTCCAGTGTGGTCCATGGATCACCAGCCCACCCTCTACATACACCGACGCGAGTTGCCATTCCGTTTCGCACCAGGTGTGGCCTGGCTAAGAGTGTCGACACATCGCTTTTTTGGGCAGCTGTTCGACGGGGATCGTCATCCTATTAATGCGCCGAATGCGACCAAGGATGTCATACTGGCAGTGGCATTTCCAGCAATGGAACCAGGGTGGCAATGAGGCTCATACGGATGATTAATGCGCTGAACACGACCAAAGGATGGTCTACTGGCAGTGGCGTTTCCAGCGATGGAACCAGGGTGGCAACAAGGCTCATACAGATGCTTAATGCGCCGAACACGACCAAAGGATGGTATACTGGCAGTGGCGTTTCCAGCAATGGAACCAGGGTGGCAACGAGGCTCATACAGATGCTTAATGCGCCGAACACGACCAAAGGATGGTCTACTGGCAGTGGCGTTTCCAGCGATGGAACCAGGGTGGCAACGAGGCTCATACAGACGCTTAATGCGCCGAACACGACCAAAGGATGGTCTACTGGCGGTGGCGTTTCCAGCGACGGAACAAGGGTGCCAACGAGGCACATACCGATGATTACTGCGCAAAAGCCGGCCAAAAATGCCCCACTAGTAGTGGTAGAGGGCCAGGGGGCGTCCACCGTTGCGTCATTGCTTACATGGCTAGTGGGGCGGTGGAGATAGAGACATGACTCTCTTGGGAGGGAGGGAATCCCATGTTCCGCGTTCTTGACCCGCTCTCTGAAACAACATCGACCCTAGTCACAATAGGCGCAAGAGAGTTCAAACCCTGCATCTATTGCCGCCTTAGCTGGTTTCGTCCAATATGCCTATTTTAGAACCATCAAAAAAGAAGAGAAACAAGGGATACATTGTACTGTCAATCTCTCTCAGTTGGCTGCATTCACGGTTCACCAACATTGCCCAAATAGAAAATATAAAAAACCATACATACATTTTCACTAAACTATGATTGTGTTCTTGGTCAAAGAGACCTTAGCGAAACTCATTGGTCTTCCTTTTACAGTCTTAGAAGGACCTCTGAAAATTACCTTTCCCAGAACCAACACAAAAGAAAGAAACACGATAAACATGGCACCAACGATGTCTTTGAGCTGGCCGCATTTACGACCCCGAGTCCCACCGATGCCGAAACCACAAGAGACCACACACGCGTTTTCACTGTGACTGGGTTTTCGGCTATATACAAAGAGTCCGAACCCCGCATCTATTGCCACCTTAGTTGGTTCTGTCTGATATGCCTATTCTAGAACCATTGAAAAAGGAAGAAACAAGGGATACATTGTACCGTTGATCTCTCTGAGCTAGTTGCATTTACGAGACACCAATATTGCTCGAATAAAAAATATCAAAAACCACAAACACGTTTCACCATGATTGTGTTCTCGGCCAAAGAGACCCTAGACCAACCCATTGGTCTTTCCTTTTCGCCAAGACGAAGAAATACCCTCCCCCCCCAAGGTTTTGGTCATCAAACGAAATTTCAAGATTTCCCGTGGTTACCAAGTATTTTAGTGCCCACCCGATAAATCTCCATACCGAGCAAAAAATGTCAGTTTTTTTGATTTTTTTAAACACTTGATCGACGGCTGGATTGGGCCTGCCCGATCTAGCCGCCGATCGGGCCCAGATCGAGTAAAGTCGGCAGGATCTAAGTAATTTCACGGGAGTTGGTTCTAGCATGTTGGTAGCAACCTAATCACCTTCTCGATTTTTCGAGAGAGGTCTCTAGTCCGAGTGTTTGTTCTTTCAACTTTGTATTTTTTTTCAGAATACAAAAGTGCAAAACACAAAAATAAAAAGATCCAGAAGTCGAACCCGAGATGTCACGGGCCGTGCAGAGACAAAGTCCCACTGAGCTGGTAGGCACGATAGATACCGCGTAGAGACAAAGTTCCATTGAGCTGGCAGACACGACACAGACCGCGCGGAGACGGAAGCAAGATAGACACGACAGCGGCGGCACCTCTGAGCCGAGTTGGCGCATTTACGACCCACGCGCCCCACCGACGCTGAAAAGGGTCACGCACACGTTTTCTCCCACCCGGCCGTGTTCTCGGCCAGATACAGACCGAAAAAACAAAGAATAAGGACAATGCCATATTAACCATATAACATAGCACAAAAACTAGGTCATGTGTATCCTTTTGAAAAGGCGAGGAGCAATTGTGGTAGGAAACACAAAGGAAAAATTGCATGGCATTGATGGGAAGATTAGGATAAAGATGGAGACCTTGGGGATGAAGGAAGGAAGGAAGGAAGGAGGGGAGGGGCATTTTGGTCATTTGGAAAGAGCAGAGGAAAAAGAATAAACAAACGTCTCCTCTCCTTCCTCCCTCGCTCCGTCTCCTCCATCTCGATCCATCCATCCAAACCCTAGCCGATCCATCCATCCCCGGCCGCCCGATCCCGCCGCCGATCGGCACCCCCATGACCGCCGCCTCCACGGGCGGCGGCGACGGCGGAGGTGGTGGCGGGGGCGCGTCGTCCCCGGCGGCGCCGCGGGCCATGAAGCGCGAGCTGGCCTTCGCGCTGCAGTCCCTCTCAGAGATCACCGCTTCCCCCGGCCGCACCCGCTCCGGCCGCTCCCTCCTCGCCTCCCCCGCCCTCCCCTCCTCGCCCGCCAAGCGGAGGAAGGCCACCGCCAGATCCGAGCCGCCGCCCCTGGATCTGGTCTCCCCGCCCACCCCGCCCCTCGACGCCGAGGCGCCCAAGCCCGCCCCCCACCACGCCGCCGATGGGCTGCCCCTCCATGCGCCCGAGGTAGCTACCTATGACGCTGCCGCCTTGGATGCGGAGCTGCTGCCCGAGGTGCCGCCCTTGGATGCAGAGCTACTGCCCCTGGACGCCGCCCTCGTGCCGGCCGAGGTAGCCAGCCAAGATGCTGCCCCCGCGCCGCGCGAGGCAGCCAGCCAAGATGCTCCCCTGGCGCCGCCCTTGGATGCAGAGCCGCTGCCCAAGGTCAGCCACAACGCTGCTGAGATGCTGCCCGATGTCAGCCACAACACTACAGAGGCGTCGTCCTTGGCTGCTGAGGTGCTGCCCGAGGTCAGCCACAGCGCTCCCGAGGTGCTGCCCGAGGTCAGCCACAACGCTCCCGAGGTGCTGTCCTTAGCTGCCGAGATGATGCCCGAGGTCAGCCACAATGCTGCTGAGGCGCCGTCCTTGGCTGCTGAGGCACAGCCGGTGGCCAACCAAGATGCTGCCGCCGAGGCGTCACCAAAGGCCAGCCACTCTGACGACATCGTCATGGTGGACGCCGAGGCGCAGCTCAATGCTCAAGGCGACGCAGACCTCATGGGCCCCTGCGCATTCCCGGCGCCCATGGAGAAGAAGAAGAAGGAAGAGGAGGGGGATGGGTCCAATGCTGCCGTCCCCCCTCAGCACCAAATGGATGCGCATCCTGCTCCTGTAACAGAGGCTGAATCTGCCGGCGAGGCGGCAACACAGGACACGGGAGTCGAGCCCAGCACTGCTGCCGCACATGCAATGCCAGACGCTGAAGAGGGTGCTAGCATGGAATTGGACGCACCTTTGGCTTTGCTTGAGTTCACTGCTGGATCAAGTGGACACAGTGTACTGGACAGTGTGTTGGCTGATACTCCTATGGCCGCCGAGGATGCCACCATGCCTGCTTCCACTGCCATGGATGCTGAGGATGCCGCCACACCAGTTTCCAGTGCCAAGACCATCAAGCCTAAAAGACGCTTCACACGGTCGCTGCTTGGACTGGACAGAGAGACCGCAGCCAGTGAAATTATAGGAGATGCCTCGCTTGATTTGTCTGCAACACCAGGGAGGAGGTTCACAAGGTCACTGCTCAAGTCAAAGGTGGAGGCGCCTCCTGCCAGCAGCCCGGTTGTGCCTGAAGAGCCCGTTGAAAGCACACCAGAGACCCCTCCATCGGTGACCAAGATGGAGATGAAGATGTCCAAGAAAGTTGCCTGCCTCTCAAAGCACCCAGGCAACACCAGAGATTTGCTCAGCACAGGACTGCTCGAGGGAATGCCGGTTATGTACATCATCCCTAATAGCAAGGTATGGGACAATCAGTCATAAGTTTTATCAACAGTTTCTTGTCTGTCAGCACCACTTTACTCCATTTGAGGATTGCACGAGCCTATCACCGCACCAGTATTTTGTTAAGCTTAATGATATATTAGGTTAGCCGTGTAATCAGTATTCAGGGAGTTTTTCTGTTCAGTTAATACATACATGTGTTTGCTTTTGCCGTGTTAAGTTTGCTAAACCTTGACAATAGTGAATCCATCTGTGACGGAATGCCAGTAGCTTTGATGACACTTTCTGTTATTTGAGAACTTCCAGGTACTAGTTACAATCAAATGTGTGATAACTTGTTGGGGACCAACAGTCTCATCCTATTTGCCTCAGTTTTCAATGCAACACTTGTAGCTATGCCATGTTATATTGTGATGAAGTAGCAATGAACCCCACATCTTGCTGCTCAAGATGCCTTGTGTAATATATAAATATTATCTCTCTTTTTTAGAGCATGAAATTTTAATGCAGTACAATTAATATCAATGTTGTTTGCAAGTTGCAGAAGCCTGTGCTGAAAGGTGTGATTGCAGGTTGCAATATACGTTGCTTTTGTGTTAGGTGTGATGGCTCCAAGGTTAGTACTCCTTCCCTTCAAAAGGAAAAATAGGTTAGTGCTAACTACCGTATCTGTAAGCCGTTGCAGGACACAAAAATGTTTACGTAATGTTGCTCTCCTTCTGAATTTTACAGGCTATTACTACATATTTCTTTGAACTACATGCTGGAAGCAGCAAAAAACACCCTGCAGAGTACATCTACTTAGCAAATGGTAATAGTTTGCGGGATGTGCTGCGTGCCTGTGAAAGTTCTCCTTTGGATTC
The DNA here is from genome assembly GCF_056163025.1 of Triticum urartu. Lineage (NCBI taxonomy): Eukaryota > Viridiplantae > Streptophyta > Magnoliopsida > Poales > Poaceae > Triticum > Triticum urartu. The sequence goes on from NC_141879.1 coordinate 1,437,616, forward strand.
TCTAGATAAAACAATCCAGTCCTGCATTGATCCCATGCTTACAAGGACCCGCACGAATTGTCTGAACTGCAACGGTGAGACTTTCATGCTTATGTAATTCAGGGAGTTGTAGTAGTTTCCTTTGGTGCCTTTGCTTATGTCTCCTAATGTTGCAGGTGAGCTACCTTCACAAACGGAAGAACAGTTTCTGTGCCATCAGTGTTGCCCAGAGTCGAACCAACCTCAAGATCCTACTTCCCCGTTGGCATACAGCAAGAGCAGTTCCAGGTGTGCAATTTAATAAGCATAATAATGTGCTAGATGTGCTCTTATGTCTAATTAACTAGAGGCCAAGAGCTATTATTTACACTGTTCTATCATAAGGAAATAAAATTTAATGGCTGCAAAATTTGTTCAAGAGCTATTACTTTACACCCTTTTGTTATAAGAAAATAAGTTGTCTGTATCGCTATCTGACAATACTGTTGACTTCTAGTTTGGAACTTATGTTTTATTTACAAATGACATTCCTTTCCATGTTCTGTTTTGGGGTGCCAATAGTCTGACTCCAAGTTCCAAGGAATCTTTGTTGAAGAGGATGTCGGCAAGCAAAGGCGCGAGTACTGGAAAAGTAACAACAAAGTCGGTACTTCTAGTTCTGTTAGTTCTCCCTTTTAGTTTCTCACTATTGAGCACTTAACTCACTGGTCCCTGCTTGGCATATTTTCAGGGATACGGGGCTACACAAACTGGTATTCAAGGTTTTGCTTGACGGTACTGAAGTAACCTACTATGTTGATGGGCAGGTTTGGAGCAAGATCTATTATTTCCTTATTTAACCACACCCTGTGTTTTTTTTTGTTGTTGATAATTTGCACTTGCACTGTGTAGAAAATAATCGATGGATACATCAAGGATCAAAGAATCTACTGTAACCATTGCAACAAAGTGGTGCGGCCCCTTTCTCGTCAAAGCTATTTTTTACTGCGTATCCATTTTTTCCCCTGTGAATTGACCTTTTATGAGGAATATCCAGGTCAGCCCCTCGGCGTTCGAAGCTCATGCGGGCGAGGGATCAAGACGCAAACCGTAAGTCGGCTGCATCCTCTTTTTAGCTTATAACAACCTGCACTTGTCTGCTTGCTCTTATTTATCACATTGCTATCAGGTATGACAACATCTATACGTCAAATGGGGTATCCCTGCATGAGCTGTCGATGAGAATATCAAAAGACATGCAATTGTCGGAACGTGAAACTGATGATCTGTGCAGAGAATGTGGTCTAGGAGGGGATATTTTCCCTTGCAAAATGTGTCCAAGGTCATTTCACCCAGGTAGAGCCTTCCATCTTCCTAAAAGTAACGGTCAATAATGCGCTAAGAGTGGTATTTTTCAGTTATTCTCTCGTAAATGATCACCTCAACCAATCTAATATGGATCTGCTTACTTACAATCTGTAGCTTGCGTTGGGCTGCCTGGATTTCCCTCGGAGGAGTGGTTTTGTGATAACTGCACCATCCTCGTTCAGAAAGAAAAGGCTTTAGCAGCAAATAAGAATGCCAAGGCTGCTGGGAGGCAGGCCGGAGTCGATTCTATTGAGCAGATTTTGAAGAGGGCTATTAGAATCGTCCCAATCTGTGATGACCTTGGTGGATGCGCCTTATGCAAGTGAGTACTATTTGTCCTAAAATGTTGCTAGCTATGCTGTCACTTTCTTTCCTTATTTTTTGACTACTTTGTATTCTTGTAATAATCTTTCCGGCAAATCTTCTTGGTGCAGGAAAAAGGATTTTAACAATTCAGTATTTGATGAGCGCACTGTGATACTCTGTGATCAAGTATGCCTTCTGCATTTCTAGAAATTGCATCTTGATCGTTACTGCTTAAATTCAACTTATGATCCTGATATTAAGACACATTTTTCTTCCATCTTTTTTCTGTGCTGTTCAGTGCGAGAAAGAATACCATGTAGGATGTTTGAGGAGTGAATGGCAGGTTGACCTGAAGGTTAGCACTTAAAAACTTCATCTCCACATTTAAGTTTTTATGTGCATGATATATTCACATGAAACAGACAGTGCTGACATCTTTGGTGGAAGATAACACAGTTAGCTTGTTTATGCTCTGCAGGAATTACCAGAAGGGGAGTGGTTCTGTTGTGATAGTTGCTCTGAGATACGCTCCTCTTTGGACAAGATGATTTCTGAAGGAGCTCAGCCTTTGTCGGAGTCAGACCTTGATATCATAAGAAAGAAACACGAGTCAAAAGGTTTGATCATGGACACCGATACAGAGATCAGATGGCAATTGGTTGCTGGTAGAAGTGCCACTGAAGATGGCAACTCATTGCTTTCTTCTGCTGTCCCAGTTATTCATGTATGCGCTGCATTTTTTTAATCTTGTATGCTGCATTTTGTTCCGCCTCTTACCTCACTATTTTATACTGACTGGTTCACTTGTCTGGTTGTTTTCTCCTTGCAGCAATCTTTTGATCCAATCATCGAAGCCCATACTGGTAGGGATCTAATTCCTGAGATGGTCCACGGGTAAGAGAAGACAACTGTTTCCCAATATTTTGTTCAGTGCCTAGAGTAGAACTGTGTTAAATGGGATTTCTCTTTTCTACCAGGAGGAGACCTAAAGAAGGAATGCCAGGCCAAGATTACAGTGGAATGTACTGTGCGGTCTTAACTGTAGGGTAAGAAATTTTTTATCATTTGAAACAAAAAATTGGCCATACTTTTGCATCCAGTGTTACTGAATTCTGCTTGCCTATCGCAGTTCTACTGTCGTGTCGGCAGCACTCTTGCGTGTCATGGGAGGTGACGTGGCCGAACTGCCACTGGTTGCTACAAGTATGGATCTTCAAGGACTGGTGAGTTTACAGTTGCTGCTTAGCATTATATCATCCATGCATGCAGTCGAAAAATGTAGTTCTATAAAGAGTCTGACCTGTGTGTTATGGCGTATTGATTCCATACTGATTTTTATTTTCTAAAATGATTAATTTTTTGTGCTGATAAAAACAGGGCTACTTCCAAGTGTTGTTCTCATGCATCGAAAGGCTGCTAGTTTCACTGAAGGTGAAGCACTTCATGCTTCCAGCCGCACATGAAGCTGAAGCCATCTGGATGAAGAAGTTTGGTTTCTCTAAAATCCCTCAGGATCAGGTTTGTTTTGCTGTCTGCTATTTTGTTGTGTTGAGATGATGGAGAGAGTAAATCTAATCGAACTGACTGGTTGTGCAGATGGAAGCTTATCTTAACGGGGGACACCTCACCGTATTCCATGGAACCTTGAACCTGTACAAGGCCGTTCCATTGCCTGAATCTTAGCATGGATGTCGAAAGCCGCCCTTTGCTGCTTAATGGAGATATGCTCATCAGACATGTTTGTCATTTGAGGCTCTGCTGGTAACTGTACATAATAAGATGATGAAGCATGGCGAAAAGATGATGATAGTTACTGCAAATCTAAAAGAGGGGAGCATAGAAGATACCAGAAATGTTTGATCCTGTGGTGAAGATAGATGTGGAGATGCTGGAACAGGGGAAATCAGTGGTTCTCTGCCAGCTTTTGTTTTCGTTTTGTACTTTTAGTAGCGCGTTGAGCTGAGCCGCCATGCCGGGAAGCAAGCGTTGCTGTCTTTCGATGTAAATGCCTGGCCGTCTCAGGAACTGCGGAATTTTGAGGCGATGTTGTCTGTTGGGTTGCGGCGGTTGAAATTTTGATCTCCTAATTGGTGGGGTGGCGCGTTTGTAAGAAAGAGTTGGTTTCGTCGGTGTGGTTGTCGAATTTTGATGAGAAATGAGGAGAGATGTGGGGGTTGGATAAATTGGTTGGTTGTTTGTACCTTACCTTGAGAGTTTTTACCTTTTGACTCATGTGTTGGCTTTAGCTTCCTTGTGTGCATTATTACATGTGTGTGGTCGTAGCATCAAAGTGGTGTGTTTTGCTTTGCCCCACATCCTATAGAAAGCAATTTCAAAATGTCGTCTATATTTTGGTTTCTGCGGATGCATGACTTTAACCAACAGTTTACCTTGTTAGGTAGCAAAAAATGTGGCATGAAATTGAGATTTATGTTGTAAGATTTGTATTTTAAAATTTTACAAGCAAAAGGGCCCGTGCGTTACAACAACAACAACAACAACAACAAAGCCTTTAGTCCCAAACAAGTTGGGGTAGGCTAGAGGTGAAACCCATAAGATCTCGCAACCAACTCATGGCTCTGGCACATGGATAGCAAGCTTTCACGCACCCCTGTCCATAGCTAGCTCTTTGGTGATACTCCAATCCTTCAGGTCTCTCTTAACGGACTCCTTCCATGTCAAATTCGGTCTACCCCGCCCTCTCTTGACATTCTTTGCACGCTTTAGCCGTCCACTATGCACCGGAGCTTTTGGAGGCCTGCGCTGAATATGCCCAAACCATCTCAGACGATGTTGGACAAGCTTCTCTTCAATTGGTGCTACCCCAATTCTATCTCGTATATCATCATTCCGGACTCGATCCTTCCTCGTGTGGCCACACATCCATCTCAACATACGCATCTCCGCCACACCTAACTGTTGAACATGTCGCCTTTTAGTCGGCCAACACTCAGCGCCATACAACATTGCGGGTCGAACCGCCGTCCTGTAGAACTTGCCTTTTAGCTTTTGTGGCACTCTCTTGTCACAGAGAATGCCAGAAGCTTGGCGCCACTTCATCCATCCGGCTTTGATTCGATGGTTCACATCTTCATCAATACCCCCATCCTCCTGCAGCATTGGCCCCAAATACCGAAAGGTGTCCTTCTGAGGTACCACCTGGCCATCAAGGCTAACCTCCTCCTCACACCTAGTAGTACTGAAACCGCACATCATGTACTCGGTCTTAGTTCTACTAAGCCTAAACCCTTTCGATTCCAAGGTTTGTCTCCTTAACTCTAACTTCCTATTTACCCCCATCCGACTATCGTCAACTAGCACCACATCATCCGCAAAGAGCATACACCATGGGATATCTCCTTGTATATCCCTTGTGACCTCATCCATCACCAATGCAAAAAGATAAGGGCTCAAAGCTGACCCCTGATGCAGTCCTATCTTAATCGGGAAGTCATCAGTGTCGACATCACTTGTTCGAACACTTCTCACAACATTATCGTACATGTCCTTGATGAGGGTAATGTACTTTGCTGGGACTTTGTGTTTCTCCAAGGCCCACCACATGACATTCCGCGGTATCTTATCATAGGCCTTCTCCAAGTCAATGAACACCATATGCAAGTCTTTCTTTTGCTCCCTATATCTCTCCATAAGTTGTCGTACCAAGAAAATGGCTTCCATGGTCGACCTCCCAGGCATGAAACCAAACTGATTTTTGGTCACGCTTGTCATTCTTCTTAAGCGGTGCTCAATGACTCTCTCCCATAGCTTCATTGTATGGCTCATCAGCTTAATTCCACGGTAATTAGTACAATTCTGAACATCCCCCTTGTTCTTGAAGATTGGTACTAATATACTCCGTCTCCATTCTTCTGGCATCTTGTTTGCCCAAAAAATGAGGTTGAAAAACTTGGTTAGCTATACTATCGCTATGTCCCCGAGACCTTTCCACACCTCAATGGGATACAATCAGGGCCCATCGCCTTGCCTCCTTTCATCCTTTTTAAAGCCTCCTTGACCTCAGACTCCTGGATTCGCCGCACAAAACGCATGCTGGTCTCATCAAAGGAGTCGTCCAGTTCAATGGTAGAACTCTCATTCTCCCCATTGAACAGCTTGTCGAAGTACTCCCGCCATCTATGCTTAATCTCCTCGTCCTTCACCAAGAGTTGGCCTGCTCCGTCCTTGATGCATTTGACTTGGCCAATATCCCTCGTCTTCCTCTCTCGGATCTTGGCCATCTTATAGATGTCCCTTTCACCTTCCTTCGTGTCTAACCGTTGGTAGAGGTCCTCATATGCCCGACCCCTTGCTTCACCAACAGCTCGCTTTGCGGCCTTCTTCGCCATCTTGTACTTCTGTATGTTGTCTGCACTCCTATCCAGGTATAGGCGTTTGAAGCAATCTTTCTTCTCTTTAATCGCCTTCTGGACATCATCATTCCACCACCAGGTATCCTTATCTTCGCTTCTCCTTCCCCTGGACACTCCAAGCTCCTCCGAGGCCACCTTACGAATGCAAGTCGCCATCTTCGTCCACACATTGTTCGCATCTCCTCCTTCCTCCCAAGGGCCCTCGTTAATGACCCTCTCCTTGAACGCTAGAGCTACCTCCCCCTTGAGCTTCCACCACTTCGTTCTAGCGACTTTGGCACGCTTATCCCGCTGGACACGAATCCGAAAGCAGAAGTCAGCAACCACCAACTTATGCTGGGGTACAACACTCTCTCCAGGTATCACCTTACAGTCTAGGCACGCACGCCTATCTTCTCTTCTCGAGAGGATGAAATCAATCTGGCTAGAGTGTTGGCCACTACTAAAAGTCACCAGATGTGATTCTCTCTTTCTAAAGAGGGTGTTAGCTACAATCATGTTGTAGGCTAGAGCAAAGCTTAAGACATCTTCTCCTTCTTGATTCCTGATGCCATAGCCAAAGCCCCCGTGCGCCCCTTCAAAACCTGTGTTAGATGTACCCACGTGGCCATTGAGGTCTCCTCCTATGAAGAGCTTCTCACCAATCGGTACACTCCTAACCATGTCTTCCAGGCCTTCCCAGAACTCCCTCTTGGTGTTCTCATTGTGGCCTACTTGCGGGGCATACGCGCTGATAACATTGAGAACCAAGTCCTCAACTACCAGCTTGACCACGATAATCCGGTCCCCACGTCTCTTGACGTCTACCACTCCATACTTGAGGCTCTTGTTGATCAAGATGCCTACGCCATTTCTGTTTGCAGCCGTCCCTGTGTACCATAGCTTGAAGCCGGTATCCTCCACCTCCTTCGCCTTCTGTCGTCTCCATTTGGTTTCTTGGATGCAAAGGATATCAACACCTCTCCTCACCGCTGCATCAACTAGCTCCCGAAGCTTCCCTGTCAGAGACCCTACGTTCCAGCTACCTAAGCGAATCCTCCTAGGCTCGGCTAGCTTCCTTACCCTTCGCACTCGTCGAGTCAAATGCGAAGACCCTTGCCCATTTTCCACTACATCCAGGCGCCGATGTAGCGCGCCACTAAGGATGCGACGACCCGATCCTCGCTCACTTGCCACCGTATCCGGATCAAGATACAGCGCGCCACCTTGGGGGTGACGGCCCGACCCTTGCCCATTTTCCACCACACCCGGGTTCCGATGTAGCGCGTCGCTGAGAGGGTTACGCCCCAACGAAAATCTTTTGGGTTTCATCTCCATAAGAGTGGCTGAGTTTTTACGTTGGCTCACCAAGCCTATCACAACCCTCCTCCTTTACCCGGGCTTGGGACCGGCTATGTTGAGACAACATAGGCCCGTGCGTTGCAACGGGATTTTTTTTTTCATAATCTCCAATGGCCATGACCACATTTTGTTGCATCACTCAATTTCGTAAAATCATGGATTTTTTTTGAAATCATTAACATTTTTTAAACTTGTAAACATATTTCAAACTGTGAACATTTTTCAAATAATGTGAACAATTTTACAAATTTTTGACCATTTTCTGCATTCATGAACAATTTATACTATTGGAAAATATTTTTTAAAAAACTGTGAACATTTTTAAACATTTTTCTTGAATCGGCGAACATTTTTTTAGAATTAGTTGAACAATTTTAGAACTTCATGCACATTTTATTTATTTAACAAACATTACTTTAAATGCATGATCAATTTTTGAATCAGCAAGCATTTTATGAATGAATAAACTATTTTGTAAGTCACGAATAGTTTTTAAATTTTAGGACATTTTTCCATTCATGAACATTTTTTTAATTGGTGAGATTTTGTTAAATTTCATTAACATTTTTTAATACACCAAATTTAAAAAAACATGATTTTTTTAATTTCCAAATATTTGTTTTCAAAAGTTCAAACATTTTTTATAAAACCGTGAACATTTTTTGAATCCACAAACATTTTATGATTTATTAAAAAAATATTTCGAAATTATCATTTTCTAAATTTTTTGGAACTTTTTAAAGTCTAAAATTAGTTAAAGTAGGAAAAACAAAAAGCAACAGAAAAAGAAAAAAAGGAAAGACAAAATTTAAAAAACAGGCCGCCCGACATTGGCCGCGCAAACAGGCGCGCTGTGTCTTTAACCAGCACGCTGAGTGCGGTATAGGAGGTCCATACTGCATGGGTCGGGCCAGGCACATTGGTGGGTAATATTTTGCACGCTAAAAGAAATACCCCCTTTATTATTAGGTATAGGTATAGATATAGATATAGATTGGTTTGGGATTGTATTGAGAGAATATCGTGACTTATTGATTAGGAATTATCGTTACATATAGTATCTCCTGGATGCGATCTCGCAGACATGAGCCTTCGGTTAATATTGGCAATCACAATAGAATACGAGCCACGGTATTCAACAAACGAAACATATAGAAGAGAAACTCTTCACCCTGATCTTATATTCGCAATCACCGTGCCTACTGATATGTGGTCCAAAGTTGAAGATTTTGCCCTGTGAACAATTGGTAGACAATCATCACGAAATATGGCCTTCTGGAGCCCTTTGTCTCGAGTGAGGTTGATAGCACAATATATAGCATTATAACACCTAAAAAGCACGGACACACCAGAAAACTGCCGATTTGGCATCCTGATACAACAGATATGCCGGGATACTCGAATTCAACAATATCGTTTGATTTTTTTATTTAAGAAAATTATAATGATGCATCAGGACATGTATGTGACATGTTTGAGACACTGCCTGACCCAAAAACAGCCTCAAACCAATACCTAACCCTATTTTACATGGTCCCACAAAAACAGCCTCAAACCAATACCTAACCCTATTTTACATGGTCCCACAACACGCTCTCTGACATAAGGAACGCGCCACCGCCTCCACGACAATAGTGAATGCGCCACCGTCTCCTGGATCGAAGCCATCGCCGGCGATGCCTACTCTTGACCGACGACCGCTACCCCTAGCACCAGCAGCCTCTCCTTGTAGTCGCAGGTAACCCAACAAACTCTCCTCATTCCTCAACTCCTTCCTCTTTTATTCTTCTGATTTTCTTCCATTAAACTGCTAGATGTTGTTTGTTGGTCTGCTGCCCTTTGAATGCTTGTGTTGATGTTGTTGTTTGCTACCCATGTTGTGTTTCTCTTTGAATGCTTGTGCTGCCGCTGCTCGCTTGAATAGTTGAATCAATGCTTATGCTTGTGCTGTTGTTCAATCTTGAACGACAAATGCTTGATTGGTGATTGACTGCTTGTTGTTAGTGAAGGAAATATGCCCTAGAGGCAATAATAAAGTTGTTATTTATATTTCCTTATATCATGATAAATGTTTATTATTCATACTAGAATTATATTAACCGGAAAACTCAGTACATGTGTGAATACATAGACAAACATAGTGTCACTAGTATGCCTCCACTTGACTAGCTCGTTGATCAAAGATGGCTAAGTTTCCTAGCCATGGACAAAGAGTTGTCATTTGATGAAGCGGGATCACATCATTAGAGAATGATGTGATTGACTTGACCCATCCGTTAGATTAGCACGATGATCTTTTAGTTTACTGCTATTGCTTTCTCCATAACTTATACATGTTTCTATGACTATGAGATTATGCAACTCCCGAATACTGGAGGGATACTTAATGTGCTATTAAACGTCACAACGTAACTGGGTGATTATAAAGATGCTCTACAGGTGTCCCCGATGGTGTTTGTTGAGTTGGCATAGATCAAGATTAGGATTTGTCACGGAGAGGTATCTCTAGGCCCTCTCGGTAATGCACATCACTATAAGCCTTGCAAGCAATGTGACTAATGAGTTAGTTACGGGATGTTGCATTACGGAACGAGTAAAGAGACTTGCTGGCAACGAGATTGAACTAGGTATTGAGATACCAATGATCGAATCTCGGCAAGTAACATACCAATGACAAAGGAAACAACGTATGTTGTTACACTACTAGGAAAAAGCCTAATAGTAGCGCGGGTTAAAAGCTAGTAGTAGTGCGGGTGCCTGCGCTACTACTACGACGCTACAGCTAACTACTAGTAGTAGCGCGGTGCATCCCGCGCTACTAGTACGTGTATTAGTAGTAGCGCGGGTTCGACACACGCTACTACTAACTATCTGTAGCGCGTGTCTATGACTCGCGCTACTACTATTAATTTGAAAAACCCCACAAAAAAATATCGACCCCATGCGTGTTGTCAATGGTGTCAATGGTTCGATCCAGCGATGACAAGGGTCGCCGGAGGTGTGGATGAGCACCTGCTTGCGGACCTCGGCGTGCTTGTAGGAGCGGTCGACGGCGGCGACGGGGCGGCGGCCGGCGGCGACGCGCACGTTGGCCTGGAGCAGGGAGATCTCGGCCATGATGCGCGCCTCGTGGAAGCCGTCGAGGGCGGCTGCGGAGGCCAGCCCAGCGTGGGCCAGGAGCTAGAGGACCTGGATCTTGGCATCATGCGTGGGGAGCAGCACCTCGCGGCGGCCGTCGCCGTTGAGGTCGGCGACGAGCGGTGGCAGGAGGCGGTCCACGTCGTGCTTGATCGGGAACCCGTCGTCCGACAGGTGGTACCATGCCTCCCGAAACGAGAAGTCACCCTCGTGTTGTCGGAGGAGGAGGGGGATGGGTCAGCTAGGGTTCCGGATCGAATCGGAGAGGGGGGAGGAGGAGGGCTGACCTGGGCGAGAAGAAGACGGTGAAGGCCGTGAGGAGGAGGATGCCGAGGTCGCGCTTTCGCATCTTGGCGGTGGCGAGGAGCTCCGGCGACCGCCCACCGAAGGGATCTCGGAGAGGGAGGGGGGAAGAAAGCAGAGTGTACCAGCGGTGGCCACCGCTGGAGTATGAGGGAGAGACGAGGAAAGTGTGAGAGGGGGAAAGTGATACGTCTCCAACATATCTATAATTTTTGATTGCTCCATGCTATTATATTATCTGTTTTGGATGTTAATGGGCTTTATTTTACACTTTTATATCATTTTTGGGACTAACCTATTAACCGGAGGCCCAGCCCAAATTGCTGTTTTTTGCCTATTTCAGTGTTTCACAGAAAAGGAATATCAAACGAAGTCCAAACGGAATGAAACCTTCGGGAACGCGATTTTCTCAACAAACATGATCCAGGAGACTTGGAGTGGGCGTCAAGAAAACAATCAAGGAGGCCACGAGGCAGGGGGCACGCCTACCCCCTGGGCGCGCCCTCCACCCTCGTGGGCCCCTCGTTGCTCCACCGACCTACTTCTTCCTCCTATATAAGTCCACGTACCCGGCAAACATCCAGGAGCACCATGAAAACCTAATTCCACCGCCGCAACCTTCAGTACCCAAGAGATCCCATCTTGGGGCCTTTTCCGGAGCTCCGCCGGAGGGGGCATTGATCACGGAGGGCCTCTACATCAACTCCATGGCCTCTCCGGTGATGTGTGAGTAGTTTACTTCAGACCTTCGGGTCCATAGCTAGTAGCTAGATGGCTTCTTCTCTCTCTTTGGATCTCAATACAAAGTTCTCCTTAATTCTCTTGGAGATCTATTCGATGTAATCTTCTTTTGCGGTGTGTTTGTCGTGATCCGATGAATTGTGGGTTTATGATCCAGATTATCTATGAACAATATTTGATTCTTCTCTGAATTCTTTTATGTATGATTGGTTTATCTTTGCAAGTCTCTTCGAATTATCAGTTTGGTTTGGCCTACTAGATTGATCTTTCTTGCAATGGGAGAAGTGCTTAGCTTTGGGTTCAATCTTGCGGTGCTCGATCCCAATGGCAGTAGGGGAAATGACACATATTGTATTGTTGCCATCGAGGATAAAAAGATGGGGTTTATATCATATTGCATGAGTTTATCCCTCTACATCATGTCATCTTGCTTAAGGCGTTACTCTGTTCTTATGAACTTAATACTCTAGATGCATGCTGGATAGCGGTCGATGTGTGGAGTAATAGTAGTAGATGAAGGCAGGAGTCGGTCTACTTGTCACGGACGTGATGCCTATATACATGATCATGCCTAGATATTCTCATAAGTATTCGCTTTTCTATCAATTGCTCGACAATAATTTGTTCACCCACCGTAATACTTATGCTATCTTGAGAGAAGCCACTAGTGAAACCTATGGCCCCCGGGTCTATTTTCCATTATACAAGTTTCCAATCTATTTTATTTTGCAATCTTTACTTTCAATCTATATCATAAAAATACCAAAAATATTTATCTTATTATTATTATCTCTATCAGATCTCACTCTTGCAAGTGGCCGTGAAGGGATTGACAACCCCTTTATCGCGTTGGTTGCGAGGTTCTTATTTGTTTGTGTAGGTACGAGATGACTCGCGCGTGGTCTCCTACTGGATTGATACCTTGGTTCTCAAAAACTGAGGGAAATACTTACGCTGCTTTACTACATCACCCTTTCCTCTTCAAGCGAAAACCAACACAGTGCTCAAGAGGTAGAAAGAAGGATTTCTGGCGCCGTTGCCGGGGAGATCTACACCCTTGCCATTTTATTCACCCTCTTTTTCCGTTCCCCTTCTCTTTTTCTATTTGCCTTTTTGTCTGTTTCTTGTTTGCTTGTGTGTTGGATTGTTTGTTTGTCATGATGGCTCAAGATAATACTAAATCATGTGACTTTTCCAATACCAACAATAATGATTTTATTACCACTCCGATTACTCCTCTTACCGATGCTGAATCTTGTGAAATTAATACTGCTTTGCTGAATCTTGTCATGAAAGATCCGTTCTCTGGCCTTCCTAGTGAAGATGCCGCTACCCATCTAAACAACTTTGTTGATTTGTGTGATATGAAAAAAAAGAAAGATGTGGATAATGATATTGTTAAACTTAAGCTATTTCTATTTTCGCTTAGAGATCGTGCTAAAGCTTGGTTTTCGTCTTTGCCTAAAAATAGTATCGATTCATGGAATAAGTGCAAAGATGCTTTTATATCTAAGTATTTTCCTCCCTCTAAGATCATCTCTCTTAGAAACGATATTATGAATTTTAAGCAACTTGATCATGAACATGTTGCACAATCTTGGGAGAGGATGAAATTAATGATACGTAATTGCCCTACACATGGTTTGAATTTATGGATGATATTGAATTTTGCTTCTAGAAATCTTTTAGATTCGGCCGCGGGAGGCACTTTTATGGAAATCACTTTAGGAGAAGCTACCAAACTCCTAGATAATATTATGGTTAATTATTCTCAATGGCACACTGAAAGATCTACTAGTAAAAAAGTGCATGCAATTGAAGAGATTAATGTTTTGAGTGGAAAGATGGATGAACTTATGAAATTGTTTGCTAATAAGAGTGCTCCTACTGATCCTAATGATATGCCTTTGTCTACTTTGATTGAGAATAATAATGAATCTATGGATGTGAATTTTGTTGGTAGGAACAATTTTGGTAATAACGCGTATAGAGGTAATTTTAATCCTAAGCCGTTTCCTAGTAATTCCTCTAATAATTATGGTAATTCCTATAACAATTCTTATGGAAATTATAATAAGATGCCCTTTGATTTTGAATCTAGTATTCAAGAATTTATTACTTCGCAAAAGAGTTTCAATGCTTTGATTGAAGAAAAATTGCTTAAGATTGATGAGTTGGCTAGGAACGTGGATAGAATTTCTCTTGATGTTGATTCTTTGAAACTTAGATCTATTCCACCTAAGCCTGATATCAATGAGTCTCTCAAAGCCATGAGAATTTCCATTGATGAGTGCAAAGAAAGAACCGCTAGGATGCGTGCTAAGAAAGATTGCTTTGTGAAAGCGTGTTCTTCTAGTTTTCATGATAATAAGGATGAAGATCTAAAAGTTATTGATGTGTCCCCTATTAAATCTTTGTTTTGCAATATGGATCTTGATAATGAAGGGACTGAAGATGAGTCAACTTTAGTTAGAAGGCATGCCAAAAATTCGGAGTTTTTAGATCTTGATGCAAAAATTGTTAAAAGTGGGATTGAAGAGGTTAAAACTTTAAATAGCAATGAACCCACTATCTTGGATTTCAAGGAATTTAATTATGATAATTGCTCTTTGATAGATTGGATTTCCTTGTTGCAATCCATGCTAAATTCTCCTCATGCTTATAGTCAAAATAAAGCTTTTACTAAACATATCGTTGATGCTTTGATGCAATCTTATGAAGAAAACCTTGAGTTGGAAGTTTCTATCCCTAGAAAACTTTATGATGAGTGGGAACCTACAATAAAAATTAAAATTAAAGATCATGAGTGTTATGCTTTGTGTGATCTCTTAGCCGTGTGCGGTGTCCCCCTCCACAGATTTCCACCTCGATCATATCGTTGTAGTGCTTAGGCGAAGCCCTGTGTCGGTAACTTCATCATCACCGTCATCATTGTTGCGAAACGTAGTAATTTCAAAAAATTTCCTACGCACACACATGATCATGGTGATGCATAGCAACAAGAGGGGAGAGTGTGTCCACGTACCCTCGTAGAGTGAAAGCGGAAGCGTTAGCACAACACGGTTGATGTAGTCGTACGTCTTCATGATCCGACGATCCAAGTACCGAACGCACGGCACCTCCGAGTTCAGCACACATTCAGCTCGATGACGTCCCACGAACTCCGATCCAGCAGAGCTTCACGGGAGAGTTTCTTCAGCACGACGGCGTGATGACGACGATGATGATGCTACCGACACAGGGCTTCGCCTAAGCACCGCTACGATATAATCGAGGTGGATTATGGTGGAGGGGGGCACCACACACAGCTAGAATAGATCAACTTGTGTGTCTAGAGGTGCCCCCTACCCCCGTATATAAAGGAGCAAGGGGGGAGGCCGGCCGACCCTAGAGGACGCGCTAGGAGGAGGAATCCTCCTCCTAGTAGGAGTAGGATTCCCCTCTTTCCTACTCCTACTAGGAGGGGGAAAGGAAGGGGAGAGGGAGAAGGAAAGGGGGGCGCCGCCCCCCTTCTCCTAGTCCAATTCGGACCAGAGGGGGAGGGGCGCGCGGCCTGCCCTAGGCCAGCCCTCTCTCTCTCTCCACTAAGGCCCATAAGGCCCACTATTTCTCCCGGGGGGTTCCGGTAACCCTCCGGCACCCCGGTTTTCTCCGAAACCACCTGAAACACTTCCGGTGTTCGAATATAGTCGTCCAATATATCGATCTTTACATCTCGACCATTTCGAGACTCCTCGTCATGTCCGTGATCATATCCGGGACTCCGAACTACCTTCGGTACATCAAAACACAAAAACTCATAATAACAATCGTCACCAAACTTTAAGCGTGCGGACCCTATGGGTTCGAGAACTATGTAGACATGACCGAGACACATCTCCGGTCAATAACCAATAGCAGAACCTGGATGTTCATATTGGCTCCCACATATTCTACGAAGATCTTTATCGGTCAAACCGCATAACAACATACGTTGGTCCCTTTGTCATCGGTATGTTACTTGCCCGAGATTCGATCGTCGGTATCTCAATACCTAGTTCAATCTCGTTACTGGAAAGTCTCTTTACTCGTTCTGTAATACATGATCCCGCAACTAACTCATTAGTTACAATGCTTGCAAGGCTTATAGTGATGTGCATTACCGAGTGGGCCCAGAGATACCTTTCCGACAACCGGAGTGACAAATCCTAATCTTGATTTATGCCAACTCAACAAGTACCAACGGAGACACACTAGTAGAAAAAGGGGCTTTCGTTCGGGCCTGACCAGCCCATTAGTCCCGGTTCTGCCACGAACCGGGACCAATGGAGGCATTTGTCCCGGTTCGTGAGCCCAGGGGGCCGGCCGGGGCCTCGTGGGCATTGGTCCCGGTTTGTCTGGGCCCATTTGTCCCAGTTCTTGGCACGAACCGCGACCAATGGGCCTCGCTCCTGGCCCACAACCATTGGTCCCGGTTCGTGGCAGGAACCGGGATAGAAGGATGGCCTTTAGTCCTGGTTCTAGCCACGAACCGGGACCAATGAGTTGCCTATATATACCCCATCGCCGGCGAGCACAGCACTCCACGGTGCTTTGTTTTTTGCTGGCCGGCGAGGGGGAGGGCATTGGGTGCTCTAGCTCACCTCCTATGCACATGAGGTGTTCGATGAAATGCCTGAGCCACATTAGTTAAGCTTTCTCCTCTCGAAGCTCGACCCCCGAGCTCCATTTTTTCCGAGATTTCTCTAGGTTTAGCGGTCTGTCACGCCCCGTCCTCGTCTTCACCGCCGTCGATCGCCCGCGCTGATCTCGTCGCCGGCACCACCGTGGTGAGCCTCTTGTTATTATCTTCTTTCTGAAAAAAAATCTTTCTTTAGATACATACTTGTCTAATTTTCTTACTCTTGACACACATAATTATATATAATGCATGTAGATGAACCGGCAATGGATGTACGGTGACAGACACAGTTCTGAGTACATTAAGGGCGTGCATAATTTTTTTGAAGTGGCTGAGGCAAACAAGCAGAATGGTTTTATGTGTTGTCCATGCCCTAATTGTGGGAATACAAGGTCTTACTCTAACAAGAAAAATCCTTCACACCCACCTGCTTTATAAGGGCTTCATGCCACACTATAATGTTTGGACGAAGCACGGAGAAATAGGGGTTATGATGGAAGACAGCGAAGAAGAGGAGGACGACGACAACCATGTGCCCCCTGAATATGGTGATGCTGCAATGGGGGAAGCTGAAGATCAAGAGGAACCAGATGATGTCTACTACAAAACCTTCTTCTTGTAGACGTTGTTGGGCCTTCAAGTGCAGAGGTTTGTAGGATAGTAGCAAATTTCCCTCAAGTGGATGACCTAAGGTTTATCAATCCGTAGGAGGCGTAGGATGAAGATGGTCTCTCTCAAGCAACCCTGCAACCAAATAACAAAGAGTCTCTTGTGTCCCCAACACACCCAATACAATGGTAAATTGTATAGGTGCACTAGTTCTGCGAAGAGATGGTGATACAAGTGCAATATGGATAGTAGATAAAGGTTTTTGTAATCTGAAATTATAAAACAGCAAGGTAACTAATGATAAAAATGGGCGTAAACGATATTGAAATGTATTGAAACAAGGCCTAGGGTTCATCCTTTCACTAGTGTAAGTCCTCTCAACAATAATAACATAATTGGATCACATAACTATCCCTCAACATGCAACAAAGAGTCACTCCAAAGTCACTAATAGCGGAGAGCAAACGAAGAGATTATGGTAGGGTACGAAACCACCTCAAAGTTATTCTTTCCAATCAATTCGTTGGGCTATTCCTATAAGTGTCACAAACAGCCCTAGAGTTCGTACTAGAATAACACCTTAAGACACAAATCAACCAAAACCCTAATGTCAACTAGATAATCCAATGTCACCTCAAGTATCCGTGGGTATGATTATACGATATACGTCACACAATCTCAGATTCATCTATTCAACCAACACATAGGACCTCAAAGAGTGCCCCAAAATTTCTACCGGAGAATCACGACGAAAACATGTGCCAACCCCTAAGCATAGGTTCATGGGCGGAACCCGCAAGTTGATCACCAAAACATACATCAAGTGAATCACGTGGTATCCCATTGTCAACACAGATACACACGACAAGACATACATCAAGTGTTCTCAAATCTTTAAAGACTCAATCCGATAAGATAACTTCAAAGGGGAAACTCAATCCATTACAAGAGAGTAGAGGGGGGAAGAAACATCATAGGATCCAAATATAATAGCAAAGCTCGCGATACATCAAGATCGTATCACCTTAAGAACACGAGAGAGAGAGAGAGATCAAACACATAGCTACTGGTACATACCCTCAGCCCCGAGGGAGAACTACTCCCTCCTCGTCATGGAGAGCAACAGGATGATGAAGATGGCCACCGGAGAAGGATTCCCCCTCCGGCAGGGTGCCGGAATGGGTCTAGATTGGCTTTCGGTGGCTACGGAGGCTTCTGGCGGCGGAACTCCCGATCTATTGTGCTCCCTGATGTTTTTAGGGTATATGGAGATATATAGGCGGAAGAAGTACGTCAGGGGGGCCACGAGGGGCCCACGAGGGTGGAGGGCGCGCCCAGGGGGGGTGGGCGCGCCCCCTACCTCGTGGCCTCCTCGAAGCTTCCCTTACGTGCACTTCAAGTCTTCTGGGATTCTTTCCTTCCAAAAAAGGGTTCCGTGAAGTTTCAGGTCAATTGGACTCCGTTTGGTTTTCCTTTTCTTCGAAACCCTAAAATAAGGTAAAAACAGAAACTGGCACTGGGCTCTGGGTTAATAGGTTAGTCCCAAAAATGATATAAAAGTGTATAATAAAGCCCATAAACATCCAAAACAGTAGATAATATAGCATGGAGCAATCAAAAATTATAGATACGTTGGAGACGTATCACCAGACGATGTGCCCAATGATGATATCCGCCGGGTCATTGTTGATGCAAGTGAAAAGTGCGAAAGTGAAAAGGAGAAGCTGAAGTTCGATCGCATGTTAGAGGATCACAAAAAACGGTTGTACCCCAATTGCGAAGATGGCAACAGAAAGCTCGGTACCATACTGGAATTGCTGCAGTGGAAGGCAGAGAATGCTGTGCCTGACAAAGGATTTGAGAAGCTACTAAAAATATTGAAGAAGAAGCTTCCAAAGGACAACGAATTGCCCGACAGTACGTACGCAGCAAAGAAGGTCGTATGCCCTCTAGGATTGGAGGTGGAGAAGATACATGCATGCCCTAATGACTGCATCCTCTACCGCGGTGCGTACAAGGATTTGAACGCATGCCCGGTATGTGGTGCATTGCGGTATAAGATCAGACGAGATGACCCTAGTGATGTTGAGGGCGAGCCCCGCAGGAAGAGGGTTCCTGCGAAGGTGATGTGGTATGCTCCTATAATACCACGGTTGAAACGACTGTTCAGAAACAAAGAGCATGCCAAGTTGATGCGATGGCACAGTGAGGACCGTAAGAAAGACGGGAAGTTGAGAGCACCCGCTGACGGGTCGTAGTGGAGAAAAATCGAGAGAAAGTTCTGGGCTGAGTTTGCAAGTGACCCAAGGAACGTATGGTTTGCTTTAAGTGCGGATGGCATTAATCCTTTCGGGGAGCAGAGGAGCAATCACAGCACTTGGCCTGTGACTCTATGTATGTATAACCTTCCTCCTTGGATGTGCATGAAGCGGAAGTTCATTATGATGTCAATTCTCATCCAAGGCCCTAAGCAACCCGGCAACGACATTGATGTGTACCTAAGGCCATTAGTTGAAGAACTCTTACAGCTGTGGAATGGAACAGGTGTACGTGCGTGGGATGAGCACATGGGGGAAGAATTTGACCTAAAGGCGTTGTTGTTAATGACCATCAATGATTGGCCCGCTCTCAGTAACCTTTCAGGACAGACAAACAAGGGATACCACGCATGCACGCACTCTTTAGCTGACACCAAAGTATATACCTGGACATATGCAGGAAGAATGTGTACCTGTGCCATCGTCGATTTCTCCCGACCAACCATCAATGTCGAAAGAAAGGCAAGCATTTCAAAGGCGAGGCAGATCACCGAAAGAAGCCCGCCATGCGTACCGGTGATCACGTACTTGCTATGGTCTCTCATTTACACGTAATATTTGGAAAAGGTCCCGGCGGACTAGCTGTTCCGAATGACGCTGAGGGACGCGCACCCATGTGGAAGAAGAAATCTATATTTTGGGACCTACCCTACTGGAAAGAGCTAGAGGTACGCTCTTCAATCGACGTGATGCACGTGACGAAGAACCTTTGCGTGAACCTGTTAGGCTTCTTGGGCGTGTATGGGAAGACAAAAGATACACCTGAGGCACGGGAGGACCTGCAACGTTTGCACGAAAAAGACGGCATGCCTTCAAAGCAGTATGAAGGTCCTGCCAGCTACGCTCTTACCAAAGAAGAGAAGGAAATCTTTTTTGAATGCCTGCTCAGTATGAAGGTCCCGACTGGCTTCTCGTCGAATATAAAGGGAATAATAAATATTCCAGAGAAAAAGTTCCAGAACCTAAAGTCTCATGACTGCCACATGATTATGACACAACTGCTCCTGGTTGCATTGAGGGGGCTTCTACTGGAAAACGCCCGATTAGCCATTGTGAAGCTATGTGCATTCCTCAATGCAATCTCTCAGAAGGTGATCGATCCAGAAATCATACTAAGGCTAAGGAGTGATGTGGCGCAATGTCTTGTCAGTTTCAAGCTGGTGTTCCCACCATCCTTCTTTAATATCATGACGCACGTCCTAGTTCATCCAGTCGACGAGATTGTCATTCTGGGTCCCGTATTTCTACACAATATGTTCCCCTTTGAGAGGTTCATGGGAGTCCTAAAGAAATATGTCCGTAACCGTGCTAGGCCAGAAGGAAGCATCTCCATGGGCCATCAAACAGAGGATGTCATTGGGTTTTGTGTTGACTTCATTCCTGGCCTTAAGAAGATAGGTCTCCCTAAATCGCGGTATGATGGGAGACTGACTGGAAAAGGCACGCTCGGAGCAAACTCAATAATATGCAGGGACGGGCATTCTTGGTCTCAAGCACACTACACAGTTCTACAGAACTCTACCTTGGTGACCCGTATGTCGATGAACACAAGAACAGTCTGCGCTCCAAACACCCGGAGCAGTGTTGACGACTGGATTACATGTGAACACATCATGACTTTCAGCAGTTGGTTGGAAACACGTCTCAGAGGTGACAACACTGTTTGTGATGAGCTGTACTCGTTGTCCAGGGGACCATCTTCGACTGTATTGACTTACAAAGGATACGAGATAAATGGGAATACATTTTACATGATCGCCCAAGATCAAAAGAGCACCAACCAAAACAGCGGTGTCTGGTTTGATGCAACAACCGAGAGGGGAAAGGACACATATTATGGTTACATAATGGACATATATATGGGAACTTGACTACAGACATGATTTTAAGGTCCCTTTGTTTAAGTGCAAATGGGTCAATCTGTCAGGTGGCGGGGTACAGGTAGACCCATAGTATAGAATGACAACAGTGGATCTAAACAATCTTGGGTACACTGACGAACCGTTCGTCCTAGCCAATGATGTGGCACATGTTATCTATGTGAAGGACATG
Source organism: Triticum urartu (assembly GCF_056163025.1). Taxonomy (NCBI): domain Eukaryota; kingdom Viridiplantae; phylum Streptophyta; class Magnoliopsida; order Poales; family Poaceae; genus Triticum; species Triticum urartu. The sequence goes on from NC_141879.1 coordinate 1,458,783, forward strand.
TCTACCAAACCGAGAAAAAGAAAAGATAAGGAAGCGAATACATCATACGATGAGCCAAAGCGCCACATAGTTCTTTCAGGAAAAAAGGACATCGTGGGAGTGGAGGGCAAGACAGACATGTCTGAAGATTATGAAAAGTTTCATGAAATTCCTCCCTTCAAAGTCAAGGCTGACCCAAGCATCCTGATAAACAATGAAGATTATCCATGGTTACAGCGCAATAAGCAAAGCACACAAGCGGAAAAAGTGAAGACTTTCTCTCCACAACTATTATGATGATACCATGCCAACTTTCAACCTTTTCGTAGTTCATTTGAAATGCATGTTGTAACAGATGAGTTTCTGTATGAAATCCTGATACTTCGAAAGAGATTGTCCGTTTTGTACACGAAGTGCATCCAGTTTTTGCCGTAACCCTCTCTACTTTCTTGCACATGCTATGTGGGTGAAATGATGATACCACGCCAACTTTCAACCTTTTCAGAGTTCATTTGTAGTGCTTTTCAATTTCAGGGTCTTATAGCTCAAAATAATCAGTAAAATAACAAATATCATAAAATAAAATAAATAAGTAATTAGAAACAGAATAAAAAAACTTTAATAAAATATATAAGTAGAATAAAATAAAATAAAATAAAATAAACTTTAATAACATATATAAAATTTATGAAACTAAAATTATCAACGTATTTTCTGTTCAAAACATTATAAGCAACCTCTAGTATTATTGAAACTAAAATTATATAAAATTGATGCAAGTAAAACTATCAAAGTTTTTTGTTCAAAATCATTAAAAGCAAAAAGAATTTTCATAAAGAACTTTTTTGTTAGAAACTTTAATAGCAAAAAGAATTATCATAAAATAAAATAAATAAGTAATTAGAAACAAAATAAAATTAATAAGTATTTTGTTGTAAGTAGAAATAAAATAAAATAAATAAAGCAAAAAGGAAAAGAAATAAACTGGGAAAAATAAAAAATGCCACCTACTGGGCCACCACAGACTGAATACGACTAGAAACCCATCCATGGGCCAGGATTCAGGCCTGCAAAAGGCCCAGCAGGCCCACAGGCATAACAGTGCTAGATTAGGGCATCTCCAGCCGCGCCCCCGACAGGCCCTCCCCAGGCGATTTTGCCGCACCGGCGCCAAAAAAACGGCCCAGTCGCGCCCCCAGAAGCCCGTTTTTCGTCGGCTCGGGCGAAAACTGGTGCCGGCGGACCCAGGCCGAACCCGGCGCCCTGGGGGGCGCTTGGGGAGCCGGCACAAGCGAAAAAGGCGCGTGGGCCTGCCCTGGCGGCGACCCGAGGGCCTTTTCCCGCCGCTTCTTGACGCTTTTCCCTCGCATCTCCCGCTCGCTCGCCTTCCTCCCGCCATTCCCTCCCTTTCTCGCGCCAAACCCCCTCCAGCTCGCCTTCCAGTCGCCGCCATGCCACTGAAGAAGTACGCCATGCCGCGCGCGGTGGCAACCACGACTGGAACCGTGGCCCAGTCGAAGCAGAGGAAGCCGAGGGCGCCGTCATCGAAGCCACCGGGCATGTCGAGCGCCGAGTGGAGGGTGGAAGTTCAGCGACGCGACGCAGTCACCACCGACCGGCGGAACAGGGCCATTGCCAAGAAGGCCCACGACAACGTGACGCGTGCGGCGGCGTCTTCCTCATCGGCCGACCACGCGGGGATGATGAATCCACCCGTCGTCAGCCACGCCCAGTACGCGCCCTGGGGACAGCAAGGCGTCGGATCTCCATGGGGATCGTCGTCGCCCGGCTACGCCGACGGCGACGCGCACGGGGGATTCAACACAAATGTGACCTTCCCCCATGGCCACCCCGCGACGCGCACACCCTCGCCCGCCTTCGTCGGCGTGCAGTACCCTCCATACAACTACTCGCCGCCCGCCGCCTACGCGTCCACACCGACGCCCCATCTCCGCCGTGGACCGCTGCCCTTCTCGCACCTCGGTGACACCGACGACACAGGAGCCGACATGGACGACATCATCGCGACAGGATCGACCGCGGCCGCCGCGTCACCCGGGTTCGCCACCTAGGACGAGGTAGTGGACCTCAGCGGCGACATGGAGGCTGAGCTCGGCTACGTCTACGGCGAGGACGCGCACGAAGTGCAGGAACCCGAGAAGGAGGAGGAGGACGAGGAGGAGGAGGGGGGGAGGAGGAGCCGGCTCCTGTTCCGACGAAGGGGCGCCAGAAGAAGAAGAAGCGGGCGGCTAGGTCAGGCGAACCGCGCATCAAGTGGACGTCCAAAGAGGAGAAGGGGCGCCGAAGCATGGAAAGTCGTCTGCCTCGACCCGACCACCGGTGCGAACCAGAGCTTGGAGACGTACTGGGACTGCATCAAGGCCGAGTTCGACGAGCGGAAGCTCGTCGACCCGTACTTCAAAGGCGTCTACATGCAGCGTGGCTCCAAGGCGATGGCGAACCATTGGGGGCGTATCTAGTTGGCGTGCAACAAATAGCATGGAATCGTTGAGGAGGTCGCGGCTCGCACGGAGAGCGGCGCCAGCGTTGAGGATCAGGTACGCACGCTGTTCGCCCGCATCTCTTCGTCGTCTACACCCGCCGCCCGCCAACTGTTTTTTCCTCCGCGCAGCTGCTGCGTATGTTCACCATGTATCGGCGCGACAACCAAGACGCCGACTTCAAGCACCTCCACGTCTACAAGCGCATTGACAAGTGCGAGAAGTGGGCGGAAGTCCGACGTGCCCTCGACAAGGCCAAGGAGACATACAAGCCGGACGCGATGACTCCGGGCGCGTCAGAGGGGCGGCCGGACGGCCACAAATTGGCAAAGAAGGGGAAACACGCCGGCGCGCCAACCACGCGAGTGCAGGAGTCCATCGAGCATTGCCTCACCGACGCCCAGGCCCGGGCCGTCCTACGTGAAGAGAAGACCGAGGCGCGGTGGTCATCACTGATGAAGAACAGCGCCATCGAGCTCGACCTGCTCCAGATGAACGTCGCCGCGAAGAAGAGGAACACCGACATGGCTTTTCTGATGGGCGGGGCGGACATGCTCCAGAGCAACGACGAGCAGCTCAGGGCGTGGTACATGGCGGAGCACGGCCTCATCCTGAACCAGATGCAGACGGCAACGCCGACAACGCAAGCTCCTGCGCCCACGACCACACGGACGCCAAGCCCGAACGACGCCTCTACATCGCCGCCCAGCAGTGCCGAAGCCGCGCCGACACAGCCCAGCAATGAAGCAGCTCCGACACCGCCGAGCCCGCGCTCGCCGACTCCACCAACGCCTGGAGCCGACCCCGCCGAGTGAATCATTGCGCACGTGAACTTGCGGCGTGTGGCGCTCTGTTTTTTGTAACGCCAGACTATGTCTGATCGCCGGATTTGTGGCGTCTTTTGAGAGCGGGAACGACCAAGTTTAAATTTCCCGCATCCTGGGGCCGGCGCTTGGGGGCGTGACTGGGAGCTAGGTCGCCCCCAGGGGCCGAACTAGTGCCAGCACGCCCCCAGGCCGCTCTATTTAGGCGCCTTGGGGGGCCGAACGGCTGGAGATGCCCTTAGGCCCAGAGGCCTGCAATTCAGAGTTCAATAGAGATGGCGGGGCAGGGCTTATAAACAGGTCATGCCGCTCCTCGGCTAGCAAGGTGGGACTAAACATCCCACCGCACCGTGGCTTTGGCAGGCGCAGGCCTTTGGTCCCGGTTGGTAGAACCGGGACCAAAGCCCCCCTTTAGTCCCGGTTGGTGCCACCAACCGGGACTAAAGGCCTCTGCTTCTCGCCCTTTGGGCTGCTGAAAAGAGGCCTTTGGTCCCGGTTGGTGGCACCAACCAGGACTAAAAGGGGGGCTTTGGTCCTGGTTGTTGCCACGAACCGGGACTAAAGCCTTTCCTATATAAGCCAGCACTTAGTATTTTTTTTTCAGATTTCATCGCCAGTTGCCGCCCGACGACGCCGATCCTCCTCGACGCCGCCAGGTTGCGCCGCCCTTCCCCGAGCCTGCACGCTCCCCCAGTGAGCTCCGCCGCCCCCAGTGAGCTCTGCCCCCTCCTCCCCTGCCCTACGCCGCCGCCCCTACCCTGCGCTGCCACCGCCCCTGCCCCTGCGCGCTGCCGCCGCCGCCCCCAGTGAGCTCCGCTCCCCTTCCCCCTGCGCCGCCGCTGCGCGCTGCCGCCCCTGCCCTGCGCTACCACTGCCGCCGCCCCTGCCCTGTGCTACCACCGCCGCCGCCCCTGCCCTGCGAGTTGCCGCCGCCACCGCCCCTGCCCCTACGCGTTGCCGCCGCCACCCTTGCCCCTGTTTCCTAGAATTTTTTAGGTTCATAGATTTTTTTTCTTTAATTGTTATGGATGGATTGATGTATTTATATATATGGATGGATGGATTGATGTGTATAGATTTTTTTATGTACATATGCAAAGAAAAAGGTCTATTTTTTGGTGATATGTATGTTCATATGCTCATTTAAGAAAATGTTCATATATTACATTTAAGAAAAAAAAGTAAATGTATGTATGTTCATATGCAACGAATGTTCAAAGAATTATTTTTGGATGAAATGATATGATATGAGATGTGTTTTGTGGAGATGAGATGAGATGTTTGTGGAGTTTTTTTTTGTTCATAGAATTTAGTAAGTTAAAGCTCATATTAAAATTGTGTATGATCAACGTCTTTTATGTATATATGTTCATATTTAGAAGAAAAAGAAGAGGAAAAAGAAGAAGAAAATGAAGAGGAAAAAGAAGAGGAAAAAGAAGGAAAAAAAGAGGAGAAGAAGAAGGAATAGAGGAGAAGAAGAAAAAATAAAATAGATTATTCTATTTTCTATTTTTTCTTCTTCTTCTTTTTCTTTCTTTCTTCTTTTCCTTCTTCTTCCTCTTCTTATTTTTAGTAAGTACTACTTTATTTTATTTATAATAAGTGCTTAATTAGTAGTTGAACTAGTTGATTTAATAAAACTACTTTATTTTACTATATATAGAAATAGTTTGTTTTTAGTAAGTACTACTTTATTTTATTTATAGTAATTAAGTGCTTAGTAGTAGTTGAACTAGTTTATTTAAGAAAACTACTTTATTTTACTATATATAGAAGTAGTTTATTTTTAGCAAGAAAATTAATAGAACTAGTTTATTTTTTAGTTAAAGCAATTATTCCCGCATCGACGTCGACGATGCCTATCCCGCATCCTCGTCGTCGACTCCGCGGAGGAGGCCGGCTTGATCAGAGGGGCCATGTCCGGGACTGGGCTCCGCCAGGATGGTTTTGGGATGTGCTACCTTCCGGGGGGCGTAGGTTGGTGAGGAGCCAGCCCGTCGTTGACCCGATCCTTGTTTGGTGGCGGTCGCGTGGGTCAGTGACGGTGTCGAGGCTTCCGGACACCGCGGAGGTGGTACGTCACAGTGTCAGCGAGGAGGACGAGCACATCCGTCGCTACATGGTTGCGTTGGAGGGCAGGTTCGACAATACCTGGCAGGTTCTTCAGGGATCTCACTGGAGCGATCCTGTGATGGTTCCTTCTCTTTGGGTGTCCACCGCCCGTGCCGACACCCGTCGGGCGCTACGGTTCTAGCTGTACTAGCGATGTTATATGTATGATAGTATTCGAGATGTATTAGTGATAATATTCGACGATGTACGGATGCAAGAGATGATGTAGTTTTGCTTATAATTGAATGCATCCTAATTTTAATACTACTTGATTTTGTGATTTGATTTTGCTTATTGAATGCTCAAATTGGAAAACCACTGACGGTGTCATGGACTAGGGGGTACTCAACACATCATCTCCCGATCTATTAGATTGGGCCGAGGACCCCCGTGGCCGTATACTCATGGGCCAGTTCGGACAGCTGCCGCATACAAGGAAAATTCCACAAGACTTGGCGATCAAGACAAGGACTCCACGCCACCGGCGTATTCGGCTAGGACTCTTGTTATCCTAGGCCTCTGGTGCATTATATAAACCGAGGCCAGGCTAGCCGATAGAAAAGGGAGACAATCATACCATAGGCTAGCTTCTAGGGTTTAGCCTCCTTGATCTCATGGTAGATCTACTCTTGTAATACCCATATCATCAAGAATAAATCGAGCAGGACGTAGGGTTTTACCTCCATCAAGAGGGCCCGAACCTGGGTAAAACATCGTGTTCCCTGCCTCCTGTTACCATCCGGCCTACACGCACAGTTCGGGACCCCCTATCCGAGATCCGCCGGTTTTGACACCGACAACCACTCCTACTTTGAATGCTAAAATTGGAGAGCACTATGCAAGGCGTATGCATATGATTAGTTGATAGCTTATAGGGTTTTTGTTTTCAGGAAATCTAGGAGCCCCCCTCCATCATCCCCGCCATCGTCCCCGTCACCGACCCCCTCCGACCTCAAGGTGAGACAAGCCAAATCCTTTTTGAGAAAGATAATTAAACGATATTTCGGGTTGACTTTAAGTCTGTCGAGTCTCCACCATATATGAGAGGACAAAGAAGCCCGACTGTTGTCGTGGGGGTCGTTTCTCCTTCTTCTCCGGGTGCTAGACCTTTGTTATGCACTAGGGGAAGAAGGAGTAACGACCATCACCGACGGTCGAAAATGTCAGAGAGGAATCAGTGAGGAAGAGTTCCACCATATATATATGAGAGGACGAAGAATCCCGACTCTTGTCGTGGGGGTCGCTTCTCCTTCGTTCCCGTGTGCTAGACATCTTGGTGTAATGCACTCGGGGACAAAGTGAGGAGAGACCATCACCGAGAGTCGAATATATACACCACGTGAGCTGAGAGTTTTCAAGAAAAGACTCGACAGACCGATAGTCAACCCGTGATGAATAATAATGATCTAATTTAGTTTTTGTAGTACATATATCTAATTGTACAAGTTTAATCTTTGAATATATGAACGTAGGAAATGTCGTCATCAGACGACGAAAGTCTCCCGGGGGAGTGTAGCTGGTGCTAGGACGATCGAGGTCTGTGCGACATGCCTCACCTGGACGATGATCGGCGCTTCAGCATTAAGCTCGAGGAGACCTTCGATGTTGAAACGGTACGCAACGACGACAAGTGTTTTTTCGTAACTAAGCATGACTACAACTATTTCAATGTGTAATTCTCATCTTTTGCAATTCGAGTAGCTTATCCCATGCCATGCAAGGCGCTATGTCTTGAAGAGGATGGGTTTTGAAGACCATGAAAGTTTTGAAACAAAGAAAATTCACCTAAGGACTCATCATGATGTGGATTTTGAAGTAAAGCTGTACAATTCTGAGAGCGTAACCCATTTTGGTTGCAAAAAAATGGGAAGCACTTTGCAAGATGTATGATTTTGATGAGGGTATGCTTGTCACCATGGATCTTGGTGATCCTGAAATCAAGCAAGACAATATGGACATTTGGGTCCTTGTTGATACGCCTCCAATTGTACCGCTATGTGAGTTTAGTTTCTCAAACATAATTATTAGCTAATTTATATTGTTTATTTCAAAATAGTTGACAGCTTATTTCCATTGACAGCTTATTTTCATTCTTCAAAGAATGTGCGGGAGATGGTAGACAAAAGCCACTACACCGATGGCTCCGAATTAACTTACAAGGAGAAAAATCATCTGGTCAGATTTTGTAATGACATTGAGAATTACAATATCTACAATCAAACTCCTCAACATTATGGTCAATACGTGCCACTAGTGCATGTGTTCAACTACGGTAACTAACATGGAGACATCCTGGTAAGATTTTTTACTATTACGACATCCGTGCATCTTTTGCATACTTGTAAAACTAGTACATCATTGCTAACTATGAAGTTATTACTATGTTTTTCAACAGATAATCCCAGAGAATTGTGTGCCTCATTTGATGTATCAGAAAGGTAGCCTTCATGTTTTGAACATACAGCCAGGTCATCCTATGAATCTCAACTGTCCATACCAGATTTCTAAAAGGAATGGAGACATGCAAATCAAATGATGGAAAAAATGTATGGACAGTCATAAGGAGGTTCTTGGAAGCAAAAGGAAGCGAAGCACAAGAATTGGAGACAGGATGATCTCCATTCTCCATAATGGAGAGTCAGGGTCTATATTGTTTTATGCCATTTTACCTTAAAGAGGGTATTTAGGTCCTACCTAATACTGATGATCATGTGCTAAGAACAATTAAGCAGGGTTGGTTCGATGACTATGAGGATGATGATCGTATGACTTGTTATTAATAACGAGTAGAAGTTGTATGATGATGATTAGTAGACTTGTTATTATATATGATGATGCATGATGCGAGCATGAAGAGTTATTATATATCAGCGGGTGAAATGAACATGGATTGGATTGAAGTGAAGGCAACATGCATGTGGTGCACGTCAAAAGTAGTACAATCCAAACTTGATCAAGTTAGGATTAGTATTACTTTCGACATGCACCACATGTTGTATCACTTCAATCTAAGTCATGTTTAGGCATAGCAGTAGCAGTAGAACAGAGATAAGAGAGGACACATCCTATTACCTACCTATACCAACCTAACTTAACCCTCAAAACCCATAAACCACCTCCTTAAAAAAACTAGCCCCTGAAATGCTGACGCGTGGAAGCTTATTGGTCCCGGTTGGTGCTACCAACCGGGACCAAAGGCCCTCGTGCCAGGGCTTCCGGAGCGGCCACGTGGAGGCCCATCTGTCCCGGTTGGTATAAGAACCGGGACTAAAGGCCTAGGGCATTAGTAACGACCCCTTAGTCCTGGTTCCCCAACCAGGACAGATGGGCCTTATGAACCGGGACAAATGGCCCTTTTTCTACTAGTGACACCTGTAGAGCACCTTTATAATCACCCAATTATGTTGTGACGTTTGGTAGCACACAAAGTGTTCCTCCGGTAATCGGAAGTTGCATAATCTCATAGTCATAGGAACATGTATAAGTCATGAAGAAAGCAATAGCAGAAAACTAAACAATCAAGTGCTAAGCTAATGGAATGAGTCAAGTCAATCACATCATTCTCCTAATGATGTGATCCCATTAATCAAATGACAACTCATGTCTATGGTTAGGAAACATAACCATCTTTGATTAACGAGCTAGTCAAGTAGAGGCATACTAGTGACACTCTATTTGTCTATGTATTCACACATGTACTAAGTTTCCGGTTAATACAATTCTAGCATGAATAATAAACATCTATCATGATATGAGGAAATAAATAATAAATTTATTATTGCCTCTAGGGCATATTCCCTTCAGTCTCCCACTTGCACTAGAGTCAATAATCTAGATTACACAGTAATGATTCTAACACCCATGGAGTCTTGGTGCTGATCATGTTTTGCTCGTGGAAGAGGCTTAGTTAACGGGTCTGCAACATTCAGATCCGTATGTATCTTGCAAATCTTCATGTCTCCCACCTGGACTTGATCCCGGACGATGGAGTTGAAGCGTCTCTTGATGTGCTTGGTTCTCTTGTGAAATCTGGATTCCTTTGCCAAAGCAATTGCACCAGTATTTTCACAAAAGATTTTCATTGAACCCAATGCACTAGGTATGACACCTAGATCGAATATGAACTCCATCCAGACTCCTTCATTTGCTGCTTCCGAAGCAGCAATGTACTCCGCTTCACACGTAGATCCCGCCACGACGCTTTGTTTAGAACTGCTCCAACTGACAGCTCCACCGTTCAATATAAACACGTATCCAGTTTGCGATTTGAAGTTTCATGATCATTATCATTAGCTTCCTCACTAATTGGTGTAGGTGTCACAGGAACCGGTTTCTGTGATGAACTACTTTCCAATAAGGGAGCAGGTACCGTTACCTCATCAAGTTCTACTTTCCTCCCACTCACTTCTTTCGAGAGAAACTCCTCTAGAAAGGATCCATTTTTAGCAACAAAAGTCTTGCCTTCGGATCTGAGATAGAAGGTGTACCCAACTGTTTCTTTTGGGTATCCTATGAAGACACATTTCTCCGATTTGGGTTCGAGCTTATCGGGTTGAAGCCTTTTCACATAAGCGTCGCAGCCCCAAACTTTAAGAAACGACAACTTTGGTTTCTTGCCAAACCACAGTTCATAAGGAGTCGTCTCAACGGATTTAGATGGTGCCCTATTTAACATGAATGCAACCGTCTCTAAAGCATAACCCCAAAATGATAGCGGTAAATCAGTAAGAGACATCATAGATCGCACCATATCTAGTAAAGTACGATTACGACATTCAGACACACCATTACGCTGTGGTGTTCCGGGTGGCGTTAGTTGCGAAACTATTCCGCATTGTTTCAAATGAAGACTAAACTTGTAACTCAAATATTCTCCTCCACGATCAGATCGTAGAAACTTTATTTTCTTGTTACGATGATTTTCCACTTCACTCTGAAATTCTTTGAACTTTTCAAATGTTTCAGACTTATGTTTCATCAAGTAGATATACCCATATCTGCTCAAATCATCCGTAATATTGTATGATTTCCAACAATTCTGTTGCTCGTTCCATAGTTCCGGAGAACGGCGTTTTAGTCATCTTGCCCATGAGGCACGATTTGCAAGTACCAAGTGATTCATGATCAAGTGATTCCAGAAGTCCACCAGAATGGAGTTTCTTCATGCGCTTTATACCAATATGACCTAAACGGCAGTGCCACAAATAAGTTGCACTATCATTATCAACTCTGCATCTTTTAGCTTCAATACTATGAATATGTGTATCTCCACTATCGAGATTCAAAAAGAATAGACTACTCTTTAAGGGTGCATGACCATAAAAGATATTACTCATATAAATAGAACAACCATTATTCTCTGATTTAAATGAATAACCGTCTCGCATCAAACAAGATCCAGATATAATGTTCATTATCAACGCTGGCACCAAATAACAATTATTCAGGTCTAATATTAATCTCGAAGGTAGATGTAGAGGTAGCGTGCCGACTACGATCACATCGACTTTGGAACCATTTCCCACGCGCATCGTCACCTTGTCCTTTGCCAATCTTAGCTTAATCTGTAGTCCCTGTTTCTAGTTGCAAATATTAGCAACAGAACTAGTATCAAATACCCAGGCACTACTGCGTGAATTAGTAAGGTACACATCAATAACATGTATATCACATATACCTTTGTTCACCTTGCCATCCTTCTTATCCGCCAAATACTTGGGGCAGTTCCGCTTCCAGTAACCAGTCTGTTTGCAGTAGAAGAACTTAGTCTCAGGCTTATGTCCAGACTTGGGTTTCTTCTCTTGAGCAGCAACTTGTTTGTCGTTCTTCTTGAAGTTCCCTTTCTTCTTCCCTTTACCTTTTTTCTTGAAACTGGTGGTCTTGTTAACCATCAACACTTGATGCTCCTTCTTGATTTCTACCTCCGCAGCCTCTAGCATTGCGAAGAGCTCGAGAATTGTCTTATCCATCCCTTGCATGTTATAGTTCATCACGAAGCTCTTGTAGCTCGGTGGAAGTGATTGAAGAACTCTGTCAATGACACTATCAACAGGAAGACTAACTCCTAGTTGAGTCAAGTGGTTATGGTACCCAGACATTCTGAGTATATGACTATATGTTCACTGACAAAACTATTCTCCTCCATCTTGCAGCTGTAGAACTTATTGGAGACTTCATATCTCTCAGTCCGGGCATTTGCTTGAAATATTAACTTCAACTCCTGGAACATCTCATATGCTCCATGACGTTCAAAACGTCGTTGAAGTCCCAGTTCTAAGCCGTAAAGCATGGCACACTGAACTATCAAGTAGTCATCGGCTTTGCTCTGCCAGACATTCATAACATCTGGTGTTGCTCCTGCAGCAGGTTTGGCACCTAGCGGTGCTTCCAGGACGTAATTCTTCTATGCAGCAATGAGGATAATCCTCAAGTTACGGACCCAGTCCGTGTAATTGCTACCATCATCTTTTAACTTTGCTTTCTCAAGAAACGCATTAAAATTCAACAGACCAACAACACGGGCCATCTATCTACAATAACATAAACACGCAAAATACTATCAGGTACTAAGTTCATGGTAAATTAAAGTTCAGTTAATCAAATTATTAAAGAACTCCCACTTAGATAGACATCCCTCTAATCATCTAAGTGATCACATGATCCATATCAACTAAACCATGTCCGATCAAAACGTGAGATGGAGTAGTTTTCAATGGAGAACATCACTATGTTGATCATATCTTCTATATGATTCACGCTCGACCTTTCGATCTCCAGTGTTCCGAGGCCATATCTGCATATGCTAGGCTCGTCAAGTTTAACCCAAGTATTATGCATGTGCAAACTGGCTTGCAACCGTTGTATGTGAACGTAGAGCTTATCACACCCGATCATCACATTGTGTCTCGGCACGACGAACTTTCACAAGGGTGCATACTCAGGGAGAACACTTGTACCTTGAAATTTAGTGAGAGATCATCTTATAATGCTACCGTCGATCTAAGCAAAATAAGATGCATAAAAGATAAACGTCACATGTGATCAATATAAGTGATATGATATGGCCATCATCATCTTGTGCTTGTGATCTCCATCTCCGAAGCACCGTCTGATGTCTACTACACAACCTTCTTCTTGTAGACGTTGTTGGGCCTCCAAGTGCAGAGGTTTGTAGGACAACAGAAGATTTCCCTCAAGTGGATGACCTAAGGTTTATCAATCCGTAGGAGGCGTAGGATGAAGATGGTCTCTCTCAAACAACTGTGCAACCAAATAACAAAGAGTCTCTTGTGTCCCCAACACACCCAATACAATGGTAAATTGTATAGGTGCACTAGTTCGGTGAAGAGATGGTGATACAAGTGGTATATGGATGGTAGATAATAGTTTTTGTAATCTGAAAACATAAAAACAGCAAGGTAATGAATGATAAAAGTGAGCGTAAACGGTATTGCAATGCTAGGAAACAAGGCCTAGGGTTCATACTTTCACTAGTGCAAGTCCTCTCAACAATAATAACATAATTGGATCACATAACTATCCCTCAACATGCAACAAAGAGTCACTCCAAAGTCACTAATAGCGGAGAACGAACGAAGAGATTATGGTAGGGTACGAAACCACCTCAAAGTTATTCTTTCCAATCAATCCGTTGGGCTATTCCTATAAGTGTCACAAACAGCCCTAGAGTTCGTACTAGAATAACACATTAAGACACAAATCAACCAAAACCCTAATGTCACCTAGATACTCCAATGTCACCTCAAGTATCCGTGGGTATGATTATACGATATGCATCACACAATCTTAGATTCATCTATTCAACCAACACATAGAACCTCAAAGAGTGCCAATGTTTCTACCGGAGAATCACGACGAAAACGTGTGCCAACCCCTATTCATAGGTTCATGGGCGGAACCCGCAAGTTGATCACCAAAACATACATCAAGTGAATCACGTGGTATCCCATTGTCACCACAAATACGCACGGCAAGACATACATCAAGTGTTCTCAAATCTTTAAAGACTCAATCCGATAAGATAACTTCAAAGGGGAAACTCAATCCATTACAAGAGAGTAGAGGGGGAGAAAACATCATAGGATCCAAATATAATAGCAAAGCTCGCGATACATCAAGATCGTATCACGTCAAGAATACGAGAGAGAGATCAAACACATAGCTACTGGTACATACCCTCAGCCCGAGGGAGAACTACTCCCTCCTCATCATGGAGAGCACCGGGATGATGAAGATGGCCACCGGAGAGGGATTCCCCCCCCCCTCCGATAGGGTGCCGGAACGGGTCTAGATTGGGTTTTGGTGGCTACGGAGGCTTCTGGCGGCGGAACTCCTGATCTACTGTGTTCTTCGATAGTTTTAGGGGGTACGTGGGTATATATGGGTGAAAGAGAAACGTCAGGGGAGCCACAAGGGGCCCACGAGGGTGGAGGGCGCGCCCTAGGGGGGTGGGCGCGCCCCCTGCCTCGTGGCTCCCTTGTTCCTTTCCTGACGTGCACTCCAAGTTTTTCCGGTAGCTTTCCTTCCAAAAATAACTTCTCCACTTGGTTTCATTCCGTTTCAACTCCGTTTGATATTCCTTTTCTTCGAAACACTGAAATAGGCAAAAACAGAAATTCTGGGCTGGGCCTCCGGTTACTAGGTTAGTCCCAAAAATAATATAAAAATGGATAATAAAGCCCAGTATTGTCCAAAACAGTAGATAATATAGCATGGAGCAATCAAAAATTATAGATACGTTGGAGACGTATCATCGTCATGATCACCATTGTCACCGGTGCGACACCTTGATCTTCATCGTAGCATCGTTACCGCTTACTGATAAAGTAAAGCAATTACAGGGCGATTGCATTGCATACAATAAAGCGACAACCATATGGCTCCTGGTAGTTGCCGATAACTCAGTTACAAAACATGATCATCTCATACAATAAAATATAGCATCATGTCTTGATCATATCACATCACAACATGCCCTGCAAAAACAAGTTAGACGTCCTCTACTTTGTTGTTGCAAGTTTTACGTGGCTGCTACGGGCTGAGCAAGAACCGTTCTTACCTACGCATCAAAACCACAACGATAGTTTGTCAAGTTAGTGCTGTTTTAACCTTCTCAAGGACCGGGCGTAGCCATACTTGGTTCAACTAAAGTTGGAGAAACTGACACCCGCCAGCCACCTGTGTGCAAAGCACGTCGGTAGAACCAGTCTCGCGTAAGCGTACGTGTAATGTCGGTCCGGGCCGCTTCATCCAACAATACCGCCGAACCAAAGCGTGACATGCTGGTAAGCAGTATGACTTGTATCGTCCACAAATCACTTGTGTTCTACTCGTACATATAACATCTACACGTAACCTGGCTCGGATGCCACTGTTGGGGAACGTAGTAGTTTCAAAAAATTTCCTACGCACACACAGGATCATGGTGATGCAGAGCAACGAGAGGGGAGAGTGTGTCCACATACCCTCATAGACCAAAAGCGGAAGCGTTAGCACAACGTGGTTGATGTAGTCGTACTTCTTCACGATCCAACTGATCCAAGTACCGAACGCACGACACCTCCGAGTTCAGCACACGTTCAGCTCGATGACGTCCCACGAACTCCGATCCAGCAGAGCTTCACGGAAGAGTTTTGTCAGCACGACGGCGTGATGACGGTGATGATGATGCTACCGACGCAGGGCTTCGCCTAAGCACCGCTACGATATAATCGAGGTGGATTATGGTGGAGGGGGCACCACACACGGCTGGAATAGATCAATAGATCAACTTGTGTGTCTAGAGGTGCCCCCTGCCCCCGTCTATAAAGGAGCAAGGGGGGAGGCCGGCCGGCCCTAGAGTGCGCGCCAGGAGGAGGAATCCTTCTCCTAGTAGGAGTAGGATTCCCCTCTTTCCTACTCCTACAAGGAGGGGGAAAGGAAGGGGGAGGGGGAGAAGGAAAGGGGGGGGGCGCCGCCCCCCCCCTCTCCTAGTCCAATTCGGACTAGAGGGGGAGGGGTGCGCGGCCTGCCCTAGGCCAGTCCTCTCTCTCTCCACTAAGGCCCATAAGGCCCACTATTTCTCCGGGGGGGGGGGGGGGGTTCCGGTAACCCTCCAGCACCTCGGTTTTCACACTTCCGGTGTCTGAATATAGTCGTCCAATATATCGATCTTTACGTCTCGACCATTTCGAGACTCCTCGTCATGTTCGTGATCATATCCGAGACTCCGAACTACCTTCGGTACATCAAAACACAAAAACTCATAATAACGATCGTCACCAAACTTTAAGCATGCGGAACGTACGGGTTCGAGAACTATGTAGGCATGACCGAGACACGTCTCCGGTCAATAACCAATAGCGGAACCTGGATGTTCATATTGGCTCCCACATATTCTACGAAGATCTTTATGGGTCAAACCGCATGACAACATACGTTGTTCCCTTTGTCATCGATATGTTACTTGCCCGAGATTCGATCGTCGGTATCTCAATACCTAGTTCAATCTCGTTACCGGCAAGTCTCTTTACTCGTTTCGTAATACATCATCCCGCAACTAACTCATTAGTTACAATGCTTGCAAGGCTTATAGTGATGTGCATTACCGAGTGGGCCCAGAGATAACTCCCCGACAAGTGGAGTGACAAATCCTAATCTTGATTTATGCCAACTCAACAAGTACCATCGGAGACACCTATAGAGCACCTTTATAATCACTCAATTATGTTGTGACGTTTGGTAGCACACAAAGTGTTCCTCCGGTAATCGGGAGTTACATAATCTCATAGTCATAGGAACATGTATAAGTCATGAAGAAAGCAATAGCAGTAAACTAAACGATCAAGTGCGAAGCTAACAGAATGGGTCAAGTCAATCACATCATTCTTCTAATGATGTGATCCCATTAATCAAATGACAACTCATGTCTATGGTTAGGAAACATAACCATCTTTGATTAACGAGCTAGTCAAGTAGAGGCATACTAGTGACACTCTGTTTGTCTATGTATTCACACATGTACTAAGTTTTCGGTTAATACAATTTTAGCATGAATAATAAACATTTATCATGATATGAGGAAATGAATAATAACTTTATTATTGCCTCTAGGTGAAAGGATCGATATGGTTGACTAGAGGGGGGGGGTGAATAGGCTGTTGGGGAACGTTACAGAAAACAAAAAATTTCCTACTCGTTTCACTAAGATCCATCTAGGAGTTCATCTAGCAACGAGTAATCGGATGCATCTACATACCTTTGTAGATCGCGCACGGAAGCGTTCAAAGAACGGTAATGATGTAGTCGAACACGACGTGATCGAAATCACCGATGACCAAGCGCCGAACGGACGGCACCTCCGCGTTCAACACACGTACGGGACGGGAGACGTCTCCTCCTTCTTGATCCAGCAAGGGGAAAGGAGAGGTTGACGAAGATCCAGCAGCACGACGGCGTGGTGGTGGATGCAGGGCGTCACAGTAGCAGGGCTTCGCCAATGCTATGAGGGAGAGACGTAACGGGGAGAGAAGGAGGCGCCAGGGGCTGGGGTATGAAGTCCCTCCTCTCCCCCACTATATATAGGAGGGCCAAGGGGGGTGGTGCGCAGCCTAGGAGATCCAATCTCCTAGGTGCGGCGGCCAAGGGGAGGTTTCCCTCCCCCCCAAGGCACCTCGGGGTGCCTTCCACTAGTGGGACTCCTCCCCCATGGAAACCCTAGGCGCATGGGCCTAGTGGGGCTGGTGCCCTTGGCCCATGTAGGCCAAGGCGCACCCCCTACAGCCCATGTGCCCCCCCGGGACAGGTGGCCCCACCTGGTGGGCCCCCGGGACCCCTCCGGTGGTCCCGGTACAATACCGATAACCCCAAAACTTGTCCCGATGGCCGAAACAGCACTTCCTATATATAATTCTTTACCTCCGGACCATTCCGGAACTCCTCGTGACGTCCGGGATCTCATCCGGGACTCCGAACAATATTCGGTTTACTGCATATACATATCTTCACAACCCTAGCGTCACCGAACCTTAAGTGTGTAGACCCTACGGGTTCGGGAGACAAGCAGACATGACCGAGACGATCTCCGGTCAATAACCAACAGCGGGATCTGGATACCCATGTTGGCTCCCACATGCTCCACGATGATCTCATCGGATGAACCACGATGTCGAGGATTTAATCAACCCCGTATGCAATTCCCTTTGTCAATCGATATGTTACTTGCCCGAGATTCGATCGTCGGTATCCCAATACCTCGTTTAATCTCGTTACCGGCAAGTCACTTTACTCGTACCGTAATGCATGATCCCGTGACCAGACACTTGGTCACTTTGAGCTCATTATGATGATACATTACCGAGTGGGCCCAGTGATACCTCTCCGTCATACGGAGTGACAAATCCCAGTCTTGATCCATGTCAACCCAACAGACACTTTCGGAGATACCCGTAGTCTACCTTTATAGTCACCCAGTTACGTTGTGACGTTTGGCACACCCAAAGCACTCCTACGGTATCCGGGAGTTACACGATCTCATGGTCTAAGGAAAAGATACTTTGACATTGGAAAACTCTAGCAAACGAACTATACGATCTTGTGCTATGTTTAGGATTGGGTCTTGTCCATCACATCATTCTCCTAATGATGTGATCTCGTTATCAATGACATCCAATGTCCATAGTCAGGAAACCATGACTATCTATTGATCAACGAGCTAGTCATCTAGAGGCTTACTAGGGACATGTTGGTGTCTGTTATTCACACATGTATTACGATTTCCGGACAACACAATTATAGCATGAATAAAGACAATTATCATGAACAAGGAAACATAATAATAATGCTTTTATTATTGCCTCTAGGGCATATTTCCAACAGTCTCCCACTTGCACTAGAGTCAATAATCTAGTTACATTGTGATGAATCGAACACCCATGGAATTCTGGTGTTGATCATGTTTTGCCCTAGGGAGAGGTTTAGTCAACGGATCTGCTACATTCAAGTCCGTATGTACTTTACAAATCTCTATGTCTCCATCTTGAACATTTTCACGAATGGAGTTGAAGCGACGCTTGATGTGCCTTGTCTTCTTGTGAAACCTGGGCTCCTTGGCAAGAGCAATAGCTCCAGTGTTGTCACAGAAGAGCTTGATCGGCCCCGACGCATTGGGTATGACTCCTAGGTCGGTGATGAACTCCTTCACCCATATTGCTTCATGTGCTGCCTCCGAGGCTGCCATGTACTCCGCTTCACATGTAGATCCTGCCACGACGCTTTGCTTGCAACTGCACCAGCTTACTGCCCCACCATTCAAAATATACACGTATCCGGTTTATGACTTAGAGTCATCCAGATCTGTGTCGAAGCTAGCGTCGACGTAACCCTTTACGACGAGCTCTTCGTCACCTCCATAAACGAGAAACATTTCCTTAGTCCTTTTCAGGTACTTCAGGATATTCTTGACCGCTGTCCAGTGTTCCTTGCCGGGATTACTTTGGTACCTTCCTACCAAACTTACGGCAAGGTTTACATCAGGTCTGGTACACAACATGGCATACATAATAGAACCTATGGCTGATGCATAGGGGATGACGCTCATCTCTTCTATATCTTCTGCCGTGGTCGGACATTGAGCTGAGCTCAATTTCATACCTTGCAACACAGGCAAGAACCCCTTCTTAGACTGATCCATATTGAACTTCTTCAATATCTTATCAAGGTATGTGCTTTGTGAAAGACCTATGAGGCGTCTCGATCTATCTCTATAGATTTTGATGCCTAATATATAAGCAGCTTTCCAAGGTCCTTCATTGAAAAACTCTTCTTCAAGTAGGCCTTGATGCTGTCCAAGAGTTCTATATCATTTCCCATCAATAGTATGTCATCTACATATAATATGAGAAATGCTACAGAGCTCCCACTCACTTTCTTGTAAACGCAGGCTTCTCCATAAGTCTGCGTAAACCCAAACGCTTTGATCATCTCATCAAAGCGAATGTTCCAACTCCGAGATGCTTGCACCAGCCCATAAATCGAGCGTTGGAGCTTGCACACCTTGTCAGCATTCTTAGGATCGACAAAACCTTCTGGCTGCATCATATACAATTCTTCCTTAAGGAAACCATTAAGGAATGCCGTTTTGACGTCCATTTGCCAAATTTCATAATCATAAAATGCGGCAATTGCTAACATGATTCGGACGGACTTTAGCTTCGCTACCGGTGAGAAAGTCTCATCGTAGTCAACCCCTTGAACTTGTCGATAACCCTTAGCGACAAGTCGAGCTTTATAGATGGTCACATTACCATCCGCGTCTGTCTTCTTCTTAAAGATCCATTTATTTTCTATGGCTCGCCGTTCAACGGGCAAGTCAGTCAAAGTCCATACTTCATTTTCATACATGGATCCTATCTCGGATTTCATGGCTTCTAGCCATTTGTCGGAATCCGGGCCCGCCATCGCTTCTTCATAGTTCGAAGGTTCACCGTTGTCTAACAACATGATTTCCAAGACAGGGTTGCCGTACCACTCTGGTGCGGAACGTGTCCTTGTGGACCTTCGAATTTAAGCAGGAGCTTGATCAGAAGTATCTTGATCATTATCATTAACTTCCTCTCTAGTCGGTGCAGGTACCTCAGGAACATTTTCTTGAGTTGCGCCATTTTCCGGTTCAAGAGGTAATACTTCATCAAGCTCTACTTTCCTCCCACTTACTTCTTTCGAGAGAAACTCTTTCTCTAGAAAGGACCCATTCTTGGCAACAAAGATCTTGCCTTCGGATCTGAGGTAGAAGGTGTACCCAATAGTTTCTTTTGGGTATCCTATGAAGACGCATTTTTCCGACTTGGGTTCGAACTTTTCAGGTTGAAGTTTCTTGACATAAGCATCGCATCCCCAAACTTTTAGAAACGACAACTTAGGTTTCTTCCCAAACCATAATTCAAACGGTGTCGTCTCAACGGATTTCGACGGAGCCCTATTTAAAGTGAATGCGGCAGTTTCTAAAGCATAGCCCCAAAAAGATAGCGGTAAATCGGTAAGTGACATCATAGATTGCACCATATCTAATAGAGTGCGATTACGACGTTCGGACACACCGTTACGCTGAGGTGTTCCAGGCGGCGTGAGTTATGAAACTATTCCACATTTTCTTAAGTGTGTGCCAAATTCGTGACTCAAGTATTCTCCTCCACGATCTGATCGTAGAAACTTGATTTTCCTGTCACGTTGATTCTCAACCTCACTCTGAAATTCCTTGAACTTTTCAAAGGTTTCAAACTTGTGTTTCATTAAGTAGACATACCCATATCTACTCAAGTCATCAGTGAGGGTGAGAACATAACGATAGCCACCGCGGGCCTCAACACTCATTGGACCGCACACATCAGTATGTATGATTTCCAATAAGTTGGTTGCTTGCTCCATTGTTCCTGAGAACGGAGTCTTGGTCATTTTACCCATGAGGCATGGTTCGCACGTGTCAAATGATTCATAATCAAGAGACTGTAAAAGTCCATCTGCGTGGAGCTTCTTCATGCGTTTGACACCTATGTGACCAAGGCGGCAGTGCCACAAGTATGTGGGACTATCATTATCAACCTTACATCTTTTGGTACTTACACTATGAATATGTGTAGCATTACGCTCGAGATTCATAAAGAATAAACCATTCACCATTGGAGCATGACCATAAAACATATCTCTCATATAAATGGAACAACCATTATTCTCAGATTTAAATGAGTAGCCATCTCGAATTAAACGAGATCCCGATACAATGTTCATGCTCAAACTTGGCACTAAATAACAATTATTGAGGTTTAAAACTAATCCCGTAGGTAAATGTAGAGGCAGCGTGCCGACGGCGATCACATCGACCTTGGAACCATTTCCGACGCGCATCGTCACCTCGTCCTTCGCCAGTCTCCGTTTATTCCGCAGCTCCTGCTGTGAGTTACAAATATGAGCAACGGCACCGGTATCAAATACCCAGGAGTTACTACGAGTACTGGTAAGGTACACATCAATTACATGTATATCAAATATACCTTTGGTGTTGCCGGCCTTCTTGTCCGCTAAGTATTTGGGGCAATTCCGTTTCCAGTGACCCTTCCCTTTGCAATAAAAGCACTCAGTCTCGGGCTTGGGTCCATTCTTTGGCTTCTTCCCAGCAGCTTGCTTGCCAGGCGCGGCAACTTCCTTGCCGTCTTTCTTGAAGTTCTTTTTACCCTTGCCTTTCTTGAACTTAGTGGTTTTATTGACCATCAACACTTGATGTTCCTTCTTGACTTCTAGCTCCGCTGATTTCAGCATTGAGAACAACTCAGGAATGGTCTTTTGCATCCCCTGCATGTTGAAGTTCATCACAAAGCTCTTGTAGCTTGGTGGAAGCGACTGGAGGATTCTGTCAATGACCGCATCATCCGGGAGATTAACTCCCAGCTGAGACAAGCGGTTATGTAACCCAGACATAGTGAGTATGTGCTCACTGACAAAACTATTTTCCTCCATCTTACAGCTGAAGAACTGATCGGAGACTTCATATATCTCGATCCGGGCATGAGCTTGAAAAACCATTTTCAGCTCTTCGAACATCTCATATGCTCCATGTCTCTCAAAACGTTTTTGGAGCCCGGGCTCTAAGCTGTAAAGCATGCCGCACTGAACGAGGGAGTAGTCGTCAACACGTGTCTGCCAAGCGTTCATAACGTCTTGGTTCTGTGGGACGGGTGGATCACCTAGCGGTGCTTGTAGGACATAATCTTTCTTGGCAGCTATGAGGATGATCCTCAGGTTCCGGACCCAGTCCGTATAGTTGTTGCCATCGTCTTTCAGCTTGGTTTTCTCTAGGAACGCGTTGAAGTTGAGGACTACGTTGGCCATTTGATCTACAAGACATATTGTAAAGAATTTAGACTAAGTTCATGATAATCAAGTTCATCTAATCAAATTATTAATGAACTCCCACTTAGATTAGACATCCCTCTAGTCATCTAAGTATTACATGATCCGAGTTAACTAGACCGTGTCCGATCATCACGTGAGACGGACTAGTCAACGTCGGTGAACATCTTCATGTTGATCGTATCTTCTATACGACTCATGCTCGACCTTTCAGTCTTCTGTGTTCCGAGGCCACGTCTATGCACATGCTAGGCTCGTCAAGTTAACCCTAAGTGTTTTGCATGTGTAAAACTGTCTTACACCCGTTGTATGTGAACGTAAGGATCTATCACACCCGATCATCACGGCGTGCTTCGAAACGACGAACTTTAGCAACGGTGCACAGTTAGGGGAGAACACTTCTTGAAATTGTTATGAGGGATCATCTTATTTACTACCGTCGTTCTAAGTAAACAAGATGCAAAACATGATAAACATCACATGCAATCAAATAATAAACGTGACATGATATGGCCAATATCACATAGCTCCTTTGATCTCCATTTGGGGCTCCATGATCATCTTGTCACCGGCTTGACACCATGATCTCCATCATCGTGTCTCCATGAAGTTGCTCGCCAACTATTACTTCTACTACTATGGCTAACGCGTTTAGCAATGAAGTAAAGTAATTTACATGGCGTTTCTCAATGACACGCAGGTCATATAAAAGAATAAGGACAACTCCTATGGCTCCTGCCGGTTGTCATACTCATCGACATGCAAGTCGTAATTCCTATTACAATAGCACGAACATCTCATACATCACATATAGATCATTCATCATTCATCACAACTTTGGCCATATCATATCACAAACCACTTGCTGCAAAAACAAGTTAGACGTCCTCTAATTGTTGTTTGCAAGTTTTACGTGGCTGAATTAGGGTTCTAGCAAGAACGTCTTCTTACCTACGTTAAAGCCACAACGTGATTTGTCAACTTCTATTTACCCTTCATAAGGACCCTGTTCATCGAATCCGCTCCAACTAAAGTGGGAGAGACAGACACCCGCCAGCCACCTTATGCAACTAGTGCATGTTAGTCGGTGGAACCGGTCTCACGTAAGCGTACGTGTAAGGTTGGTCCGGGCCGCTTCATCCCACAATGCCGCTGAAGCAAGAAACGACTAGTAACGGCAAGAAAGTTGACAAATCTACGCCCACAACCAATTGTGTTCTACTCGCGCAAGAAGAACTACGCATAGACCTAGCTCATGATGCCACTGTTGGGGAACGTTGCAGAAAACAAAAATTTTCCTACTCGTTTCACCAAGATCCATCTAGGAGTTCATCTAGCAACGAGTCATCGGATGCATCTACATACCTTTGTAGATCGCGCACGGAAGCGTTCAAAGAACGGTGATGATGTAGTCGAACACGACGTGATCCAAATCACCGATGACCAAGCGCCGAACGGACGGCACCTCCGGGTTCAACACACGTACGGGACGGGAGACGTCTCCTCCTTCTTGATCCAGCAAGGGGAAAGGAGAGGTTGACGAAGATCCAGCAGCACGACGGCGTGGTGGTGGATGCAGGGCGTCACAGTAGCAGGGCTTCGCCAATGCTATGAGGGAGAGACGTAACGGGGAGAGAGGGAGGCGCCAGGGGCTGGGGTATGAAGTCCCTCCTCTCCCCCACTATATATAGGACGGCCAAGGGGGGGTGGTGCGCAGCCTAGGAGATCCAATCTCCTAGGTGCGGCGGCCAAGGGGAGGTTTCCCTCCCCCCCAAGGCACCTCGGGGTGCCTTCCACTAGTGGGACTCCTCCCCCATGGAAACCCTAGGCGCATGGGCCTAGTGGGGCTGGTGCCCTTGGCCCATGTAGGCCAAGGCGCACCCCCTACAGCCCATGTGGCCCCCCGGGACAGGTGGCCCCACCCAGTGGGCCCCCGGGACCCCTCCGGTGGTCCCGGTACAATACCGATAACCCCGAAACTTGTCCCGATGGCCGAAACAGCACTTCCTATATATAATTCTTTACCTCCGGACCATTCCGGAACTCCTCGTGACGTCCGGGATCTCATCCGGGACTCCGAACAATATTCGGGTTACTGCATATACATATCTTCACAACCCTAGCGTCACCGAACCTTAAGTTTGTAGACCCTACGAGTTCGGGAGACAAGCAGACATGACCGAGACGATCTCCGGTCAATAACCAACAGCGGGATCTGGATACCCATGTTGGCTCCCACATGCTCCACGATGATCTCATCGGATGAACCACGATGTCGAGGATTCAATCAACCCCGTATGCAATTCCCTTTGTCAATCGATATGTTACTTGCCCGAGATTCGATCGTCGGTATCCCAATACCTCGTTCAATCTCGTTACCGGCAAGTCACTTTACTCGTACCATAATGCATGATCCCGTGACCAGACACTTGGTCACTTTGAGCTCATTATGATGATACATTACCGAGTGGGCCCAGTGATACCTCTCCGTCATACGGAGTGACAAATCCCAGTCTTGATCCATGTCAACCCAACAGACACTTTCGGAGATACCCGTAGTCTACCTTTATAG
The DNA here is from genome assembly GCF_056163025.1 of Triticum urartu. NCBI lineage: Eukaryota > Viridiplantae > Streptophyta > Magnoliopsida > Poales > Poaceae > Triticum > Triticum urartu. The sequence continues at coordinate 1,483,673 of NC_141879.1, forward strand.
TCACCCAGTTACGTTGTGACGTTTGGCACACCCAAAGCACTCCTACGGTATCCGGGAGTTACACGATCTCATGGTCTAAGGAAAAGATACTTTGACATTGGAAAACTCTAGCAAACGAACTATACGATCTTGTGCTATGTTTAGGATTGGGTCTTGTCCATCACATCATTCTCCTAATGATGTGATCTCGTTATCAATGACATCCAATGTCCATAGTCAGGAAACCATGACTATCTGTTGATCAACGAGCTAGTCATCTAGAGGCTTACTAGGGACATGTTGGTGTCTGTTATTCACAGATGTATTACGATTTCCGGACAACACAATTATAGCATGAATAAAGACAATTATCATGAACAATGAAATATAATAATAATGCTTTTATTATTGCCTCTAGGGCATATTTCCAACATAGGCAACTAACAATTTTTAGCTTTTCTTTAGCAATTTAAACTTTGCATCAAAATAGGTTGTCTAGATATGCAACTAGATGAGCAACCTATATGATGCAACACGAATAGGAACACAAGCAAACAAGATGTATGAAACAAATAAGCTACACAAGTAAAGGCACGAGATAACCAAAAGTGGAGACGGTGGAGACGAGGATGTGTTGCCGAAGTTCCTTCCCTTTGAGAGGAAGTACGTCTCCGTTGGAGCGGTGTGGAGGCACAATGCTCCCCAAGAAGCCACTAGGGCCACCGTAATCTCCTCACGCCCTCACACAATGCGAGATGTCATGATTCCACTATTGGTGCCCTTGGAGGCGGCGACTGAACCTTTACAAACGAGGTTGGGGCAATCTCCACAACTCAATTGGAGGCTCCCAACGACACCTCGAAGCTTCACCACAATGGACTATGGCTTCGCGGTGACCTCAACCGTCTAGGATGCTCAAACACCCAAGAGTAACAAGATCCGCAAGGGATTAGTAGGGGGGAATCAAATATCTCTCGGTGGAAGTGTAGATCGGGGCCTTCTCAACCACTCCCGAGCAAATCAACAAGTTTGGTTGGCTAGGGAGTGAGATCGGGCGAAAATGGAGCTTGGAGAAATAATGGAGCTTTAATGGTGGAAGAGGCGAGTCAACGGGGAAGAAGGAGACTCTTTATATAGTGTGTGGAAAAGATCCAACCGTTACCCACCTACCAGCCCGCGGCCAGCGGTACTACCGCGCATGGCCAGCGATACTACCGCAAGGCCGCGCGGTAGTACTGCTTGCAACCAAGCGGTACTACCGCATGGCAGTGCGGTACTACCGTACCACCCTACGGTACTGCCGCGACCCCCAGCCAGGTAAACAGACGCAAGCTGGGGCGGTACTTCCGCACGCGCGGTACTACCGCGCCCTCAGGGCGGTACTACCGTAAGGCAAAAATCCCGATAGGGGGAAAGGGGAACTTCCGTGCATACTTCCGCAAAAGAACGGAAGTAGCAAAAACTCAACACAGTAGTACTGCCGAGGGGCGGTACTACTGCCTGACGGCCTAGCGCGGTACTACCGCATGGCGAAAGCGGTACTACTGCGGTAGGTGCGGATGTAAAAAATTACATCCGCTCCTACTACCACAAACGGGCGGCACTAGCCTGGTGGGCAGCGGTAGTACGGCTCCAGGGGAGCGGTACTACTGTGAACACCAGCGGTACTACCGCACGCCTGCGCGGTACTACCGTGGATGCCCACGGTACTACCGTTGATCCTGGAGCGGTACTACCGCAACCACACAAGCAGCCAGTCAACTGTGGCAGAAAAACGGAGGAAGCTCCAAGGAAGAAGGAGGGGATAAAAGGAGACGTGTACCTGATGATTCCATCCAAACCTTTCCAACGCGGACCCCCTCTTAATAGTACGGCTTTCATACGACTCAAATCCACCAAAAGGAAACGTAGAAAAGACGCCGTCTTCGTCAGTCTTTGAGGGGCACCCAATCGTCTTGTGCCTAGCAGGGAAGAGTCTGGAAAGCTCATGGCACACGATTAGTCCGCAAATGCGTTGTCATCAATCACCAAAACACTTAGGGATAAATATGACCTTACAATCTCCCCCTTTTTGGTGGATTGATGACAAAGCGGGATTTGCACAAGGAAAAATACTATTGAGTAAAAGCAAACCCCTCCTCTCTATAATATAGATGGGCTGCCCCTAAATGTGTGCCACCTAGATGAGCACGAAAGCTAGGAATCGAGCTCCCCCTATATTATAGAGACAAGGCAAATTTATCACTAGACAAGATAGTACTGACATAAGATAACTAAGATAAATAGAGTGCATATGTCTTACACCATATGGAGGAAAGGTCTCGGAAGCGAGGTCCAAACGACAAAGCAAACAAAGCAAACAAGCACACCAAACACAACGCAAATCCCTACACTCTCTCCCTCTTTGGCATCGATACGCCAAAAAGGCAGAGAGGACACCTACAACACAAGTGGTGGCTCAAGCAGAGAAGTCATCCCACTACTCCTCGTGCTCCTCGTCAGACTCGGCGGCGGGGATAGTCTCCTCCATGTCATCCTCTGAACTGGTCCACTTGTAGCCCTGCTTAGACATCCAGGCAGCCTCAGGAGTGATGACGTCCTCAGACCCGCCAGACACATCCTCTCCAAAGAGCCTCATCACCTTGTCACGGCGGCGACTCTCCTTGTCAGACACGTGAGCCCTGTACTGTCCCTTCGCCTGCATGCAGAAGAGAGTCTTCATCTTGTCCTTCAGCTTCTTGGCCCATGATGGCTCAGAGGAAGAAGTGGTGGACCTGGCAGCACGGTCCTCAGCACGGTCCTCAGCACGATCCTCAGCAGCCTCCCCCTGACCAGCAGCCCTCCTAGCAGAAGATGCCTCAGCACGAGTAGTGGTGTTGGCCCAGTTGGGCTTGACGCGGAGGCAGATGGACTCATGGCGGATCCAGTCTGGAGCAAGGAACTCATCACCTGGATACGTCTTCTCCCAAGTGGTAGAGAACAGCAGAAACAGGTACGGTCCATAGATAGGAACCTTGCGAGTGAACACCGCAAACCGAAGCTCACACCACATGATGTGAGAGACATCAAGTGGCTGAGTCTGAGAAGTACGTGCCTCTGCACACAAGAGCAACATGTCCACTAGATATGCATGAACCTTGTCCTTGTCGCCAATGCGTGGGAACAGAGTGTTGCGGAAGATGCGATGCATGATATCCAGAAAAGAGTTCAACACCCAAGTAGACTTTCCATTGGGGAGTACCTTCTCAACAAGGAAGGGCTGAAGCAGGTTCTTGTTGGCAGACTCAGAGTTGGCATGGGGGCGGACGCCAACGGGGGTGTGAAGCCCATCATCAGGAATGTGCAGCAGATCCATGAACTCCTTCCAAGTAGCAGACAGCTGACGGCCATTGGTCATCCAAGTCATCCTCCGGTCCTCCCTGGGATGAAAGTACACTGAGGCAAAGAACTGACAGATAAGCTCAGGATCATAGTCAAGGTGAAAGGAGATCACCGGCTCAATAGCAAACTGCTCCACCAAGTCCAGAGCCTCTCCAAAATAGTCACGAAACTTGTCCTTCCGCATGTGATGCATATCTATCCACTTGACATCCACGAAGGTGTTCTGCTTGTTCTTGATCACATCCAGATAGATGAGAACCTGTTGCTTGGTCCAGAACATCTCAGTGCCTCTGAGGGTAGCCCGAGGATTCACATAGGGATTGATCTTCCGGCGCTCGACATACTTAGTGGTTGAAATCTCGTCCATCCCCTTAGTCGGTTCCTTTTGCTTGCTGGCAGTGGACTTGACATTGCGCTTGGGGGCATTGGAGCCCTCTGGGGCTTCATCTTGGGGGTTGTGCAGACGCTTGGAGCCAGTGTCACGACTGGGATTGGAACGGCGAGAGCCACCACCTAGAGAGAGATTTGATCCCTACGGTAGTACTGCCAAGAGCTGCGGAGCTAAGAGAGTAGTACGGCTCATAGACGCGGTAGTACCGTGCAGGAGCACGGTAGTACCGGGTGTAGGAGCGGTAGTACGCCCTTAGCACCATGGCCGGCGCGGTAGTACCGCGTCCACGGAGCGGTAGTACTGCTCGGTGCGGTAGTACCGCGCCTGACGGGCGGTAGTACCGCGAGAGCGGTAGTACCGCACATCGGGCACGGTAGTACCGCACCGCATCAGATCAGAACTTGTTCAAATCTGAGAAAGCCCGCGAAACCACGGCGGTACTACGGTAGGACAAAGCTACCACAAGACAGCATATCAAGTATGTTTCCTACGCATCACCACTCTCCTACTTCCTACTCTTGCAAAGATTTGGCCTAAAATCTCAAGAACAACAAGTTTCTCCCCAAAAACCTAGAAGCAAGAGAACAGCCAAGAAAAAGAGGGATTTGGGGGAAAAACCTTGGTCCATGGCAAGAGGAAGTGGTGGGGAACGATCCCACCGGCCGGAATCCAAGGAGAGTGGCCGGAGACGGAGATCCGGCGAGGGCCTCCGGCGCCGTTCTTGAGAGGGAGAGACGTGGAGAGAGAGACAGTGAATGGGTATGGGGAGTGGTAACTCCCCTGACCGAGTCATAACCCCCACGCGCCCTTGACGACGCGGTAGTACCATGCCCAGACACGGTAGTACCGCATGGTGCGGTAGTACCGTTCTGTGGCGCGGTAGTACCGTGCCTCCCAAGCGGTAGTATCACGCCCAGACGCAATAGTACCGTGGGCTCAAGAAGATGCACGTTTCAAGCTCGAAAAAAAACTTGATCTTTGCACAAACTACTCCGAGCCAACACAACACCACAAGACCACGCAACACACAAAACCAGAAAGGCACACGACAAACGAACCAACCACGAGACACCACCTCTCCAAAAGAGATGGCGGTGGCCGTAGCCACCTATGTTTGAGTCAATTGGTATGGCACCGCGAAGAATTATCCTTGGGTCCATGACCAAAACTCGTCTTTGAAGCACAAGTACCATCAAAAATGGCTAATGTGAAAGACTTGATTGATTTATGCATAATGGGGGGAGGAAGAGTTCATTGAGAGAACATCACTCCCCCTATGTCCATGCCTACATCTAAATAGGACAACACGTTGAGTATGGTGGGGTGTGCAAGGGTTCAAGCAACATTGCTCGAATCGATGATATTTAGCTCATGCCTTAACTCGCGAAATCTTGCTTCATCCAAGGGCTTCGTGAAGATATCTGCAAGGTTATCATGAGTGTTGACGTAGTTGAGCTCGATCTCTCCTCGCCTAATGTGATCCCGGATGAAGTGATACCGGATCTCAATATGCTTCGTCTTGAAGTGTTGCACCGGGTTGAGAGAGATCTTGATGGCACTTTCATTGTCACACCAAAGAGGCACTTTGTCACAAGTGACACCATAATCCTTTAAAGTTTGCCTCATCCATAAGAGTTGTGCACAACAACTACCGGCCGCAACATACTCCGCTTCGGTGGACGAGAGAGACACACAACTTTGCTTTTTGGAAGACCAACTTACCAAAGAGCAACCAAGGAATTGGCACCCTCCGGAAGTGGACTTCCTATCCACTTTGTCTCCCGCCCAATCAGAATCCGAGTACCCTACAAGCTTGAAGTTTGATCCTCTTGGGTACCATAAGCCAAAGTTTGGGGTATGAGCCAAATATCGAAAGATTCGTTTGACCGCCACATAGTGACTTTCCTTAGGTGCAGCTTGAAACCATGCACAAATTCCCACACTCAACATGATGTCCGGTCTAGATGCACAAAGGTAAAGCAAGGATCCAATCATGGAACGATATACCTTTTGATCCACCACTTTACCATTGGGATCTAAGTCAAGTTGGCACTTGGTGGGCATTGGAGTGGAAGCCGGCTTGACGTCACTTAGCTTGAATCTCTTCAGCATGTCTTGAGTGTATTTGGATTGATTGATGAAGGTTCCTTCTCTTCTTTGCTTCACTTCGAACCCTAGAAAGAACTTCAACTCCCCCATGGAGGACATCTCGAACTTTGAGGTCATGAGAGCGGCAAATTCCTCATTGAAAGCTTTGTTAGGAGAACCAAAGATAATATCATCAACATATAATTGGCACACAAACAACTCCCCTTTGACCTTCTTAGTAAAAAGAGTGGGGTCGATTATCCCAACTTCAAACCCACGGTCTTGTAACAACTCGGTAAGGTGGTCATACCACGCACGTGGGGCTTGTTTAAGGCCATAGAGTGCCTTATCGAGTTGATACACATGATCGGGAAAGTAGGGATCCTCGAACCCGGGGGGTTGCTTGACGTACACCAATTCATTAATGGGACCATTAAGAAACGCACTCTTCACATCCATTTGATGTAACTTAAAGTTATGATGAGAAGCATATGCAATCAACATGCGAATGGATTCAAGACGAGCAACGGGAGCAAAGGTTTCACCGTAGTCGATACCCTCGACTTGGGAGTAGCCTTGTGCTACCAAACGAGCCTTGTTGCGAATGATAATCCCATGGGCATCTTGCTTGTTCTTGAATATCCACTTGGTTCCAATGACATTGCGGTTCCCCGTTGGCCTTGGCACCAATCTCCACACTTTGTTGCGCTCGAAGTTGTTGAGTTCTTCGTGCATGGCATTGAGCCAATCCAGATCTTCTAGCGCCTCATAGACCTTGAGGGGTTCCACACAAGAGACAAACGCGTGATGCTCACAATAATTTGCTAATTGTCTACGAGTGCTTACCCCCTTTCTTAAGCTTCCAAGCACATTCGTCATGAGATGATCCTTGGTGGAGAGCTTGGAAGCAACCTTGGCGGCACGACGCTCTAATTCCTCCTCGGTGGTGAGTTGAGGAGCGGTTACTTGATCATCTTGAGCGCCGTCATGAACTTGTTCTTGATCTTGAACTTGCTCGGGGGAGAGAACTTGACCTTGGGCATCACTTGGTGTGTCCACACCGTCTTGAGTATGATCTAGCCCTTGGTCTTGTTCATGAGGTTGAGGGCCTTCACTTTGTTCTTTGGAAGCGTGTGGGCCTTGGGTTGGTGATGGCTCCACTTGAGTGGAGCATTGTCCTTCTCCTTCGGCCACAAGGGGTTCCTCAATGGGTAGGATGAAACCAACACCCATTCTTCTTATGGCTTGGGGAGGAATTTCATCACCTACATCACAAGTGCCACTTTGCTCCACTTGGGAGCCGTTATTCTCATCAAACTCCACGTTACACGTCTCCTCAATAAGTCCCGTGGATTTATTGAGGACACGGTAAGCATGAGAGTTTGTAGCATAACCAACAAATATGCCCTCATAAGCTCTAGCCTCAAATTTAGACAACCGAACACCTTTCTTGAGAATGAAACACTTACACCCGAATACCCGGAAGTACTTGAGGTTGGGCTTGTTACCGGTGAGTATCTCATATGGAGTCTTGTTCAAGCCCTTGCGGAGGTAGAGCCAATTGGATGCATGACACACGGTGTTGATGGCTTCGGCCCAAAAGTTGTACGGAGACTTGAACTCCGCCATCATGGTCCTTGCCGCATCCATCAACATCCGGTTCTTCCTCTCCGCAACACCGTTTTGTTGAGGGGTGTACGGTGCGGATTATTGATGCTTGATTCCCTCATCACTAAGAAATTCATCCAAGGTGTAGTTCTTGAACTCAGTGCCGTTGTCACTTCTTATTGTCAAGATCTTTGCATTGTGTTGACGTTGTGCTTCATTTGCAAAGTCGATGACGGTTTGTTGGGTCTTGCTCTTCCTCTTAAAGAAATACACCCACGTGTACCTTGAGTAGTCATCCACAATCACCAAGCAATACTTCCTACCTCCAAGACTATCAAAGGATGGAGGCCCAAAGAGATCCATGTGAAGGAGCTCCAAAGGCCTCTTTGAATAAATGATAGTTGTGGGAGGGTGAGCCTTCTCATGTAGCTTTCCTTCGATACAGGCACTGCAAGCACGATCTTTAGCAAAACTAACATTTGTTAGTCCACGGACATGGTCCCCCTTTAGGAGACTTTGCAAAGATCTCATATTGACATGGGCTAAACGGCGATGCCAAAGCCATCCCACATCAACTTTAGCCATTAGGCATGTCGCGGTCTTAGTGGGTCGCTCCGAGAAGTTAATCACATATAGACCGTTCTCGACATGCCCAACAAAGGCTACTTTAAGAGTCTTGCTCCACAAGAGGGCCACGGTATCGATATCAAAGAAAGTGGCAAAGCCCATGATTGCAAGTTGACGAACGGAAAGTAAATTGTATGCAAGGGACTCAACAAGCATGACCTTCTCAATCGTGAGATCATGAGAGATGAAAACCTTGCCAAGTCCCAATACCTTAGAAGATGAGGCGTCACCCCACTCGACATTGGTGGGCATAGATGGAGCCTTGTGCACGTCCACCACCAAGTCCTTGCTTCCGGTCATATGATTTGTAGCTCTGCTATCGAGCAACCATGATCCACCACCGGAAGCAAACACCTACAATAGATCAATGCTTGGTTTTAGGTACCCATTTTGTAATGGGTCCTTTGATGTTAGTAACAAGGGTCTTAGGAACCCAAATAGACCATTCAATGTACTCATGAAGAGAACCAACAAATTTGGCATAAACATGCCCATTACTAGCACGGCACAACACATAAGAAGGATTAAAATCGCCGGCTTTGTTGGGAGAGGTGACATGGCCCTTCTTGACTTTGTTCTTCTTCTTCTCCTCGGGGACACTCTCTCCCGCCCTCACAAAGGTTTGCATGAGGGGAGGAGGTCGTTTGGTCTTGTCATTCTTCTTCTTGTTCTTGGAGTCGGGGACGTACCCAACCCCTTCCTTCGCCACACCTCCCTTTTGGTTGATCAAGAGATCGTTGAGGTTCTTCTTGCCTTGTATGCAAGTTGCAAGACCTCTCTCAAGTTGCGCCTTCAACTTAGCATTTTCCTCAACAAGATGCATATGCTCACAACACGGGTTAGTAGCATTTGCATTATCAATTAAAACCATATGAGGAAAAGTTGCTTTCTCCTTAGTTAGCTTCACTTGGAGTTGATCATGAGACTCCTTGAGACTAGCGTGAATACCCTTCAAGGCCTTGTGGGCCTTGTCAAGTATATCAAACTCCTCTTTGAGTCTAGAAAGATCAACCCCGAGATTGGCCTTCTCGGAATTTAGCACACGAGAAACAACGAGGGCATGATCATAATCTTTCTCTAACTTAGCATGATCAACGTTGTGTGACTCCTCAAGAGCCAAACGAAGACCACGCTCTTCCTCAAGAGCATTGGAAAGATCCGAAATCTCATCGGCATAGTCACGACTATGCCCTTCCATCTTCGAGATGGTGTCTTCGTGAGCCTCGATCATGTCATTGGCCTCACCAAGTTGTTCCAAGAGAGCAACAAAGTGCTTCTTGGATTTTCCCTTGAGTTTGCCCATAAAGGCCTCAAACTCGTTAGCCTCCACATTAGCTCCCTCAACTTCATTAATGCTATCCGATGGGGAAGGATGATTAATGATGGTAGTTTTGATGTTGGAGGTTACCTTGTTGGTGGCTTTAGCCATGAGGCACTTGGCGGTGATGCTCTCGTTGGGTGAGTCGAAGAGAGACACTCATGACGTTGTTGCAATGGCAACGGAGGCCATGGCAACCGACTCATCATCTTCATCATCGTCATCATCCTCATTGTACTCTTCTTGCACAACCAAGGCCTTGGGAGGAGTCTTCTTGGTGAAGTTGTTCTTGTTCGGGAACGACTTGGCCTTGTCCTTTCGGATGAGTTTGCCACCATTGTCTTCCATCTTCTCATACGGGCATTCCGCAACGAAATGACTCACGTTGCCACAATTGTAGCAAGTCCTCACGCGTTGCTTGCCCCTTGTGCCACTCGAGTTGTTTTTGCTAAAGTTGGGCCTCGAGTTTTTCTTGCTCCAAAATTGCCTTGAAGCAAGTGCCATATGTTCATGATATGCATACTTCGTATCTTCGGGGTTGCTCTCCTCTTCTTCCTCTTCTTCTTCTTCCACGATGAGCTTGGCCTTAAATGCAAGGTTAGGCTTCTTTGCCCGTTGAGAACGGAGCACCGCATTGTCGGCGGTCTTGTCCAAAATGTTCATGGCCACAAACTCATCCAACACTTCGCTTGAGGTCAAAGTGTGGAAGTCCGGTCTTTGGCGAATGACGGAGGACATGGCCTTGTGGTAGGGCATCATTGCCTTGAGGAATTTGCGCTTGATCCAATTGTCATCCGTGTCCTTGCTCCCGTGATCTCGTAGTGAGACCGCGAGTTTGGTGACTCTTCGATAAAGCTCACGAGGTTCTTCATCTTCCTTCATTGCAAACTCATCGGCCTCATCTTGTACCACTTCATAGTTAGAGCGTTGAATGCTTGCGCTTCCCCGGTAGAGAGACACGACACAATGCCATGCATCTTTGGCCAAGGCGAAGGGACGAAGATGAGGTAGGTCTTCGGGTGGAATTGCATCTTGAATGATGAAGAGAGCATTCTCATTGAATTGATTGTCCGCGGCTTCTCAAGGAGTGAAGTTGCTTGGATCATGTGGATAGAAACCTTCTTCAATGATTCTCCAAAGGTTAGTGTTCACATGATTTAAATGACGTTTAAAGCGGTAAACCCAAGAATCAAAATCCTCATTTTTCACAATCTTAGGAGGAGGACCGGCATGATTCAAATGAGTAGAAGGAACCGGTCCACCATAAACAAGTGGTGGTTCCACATGGGCAAAGATGCCGGTGCCCTTCTTGCCACTAGAAGAAGGAGTCTTTTCACTACTAGCTTCCCCCTTGTCGGGGATAGCATCCAACACCTTGTTGGCGGGATCCCCCACTTTCAACGGTGCGGTGGATAGTTTAAGCCCCTCAAGAAATTTAGTAAACATGCTTTCAACTTCGGTCGTCATGGAGGTTTTCAATGTCTCCAAGGCTACATTGAACTCCTCACGAGAGACCGAAGTTCCCCCATCGCCCGTAGACGAGATAGGATTCACACCGGAGTGTTCCTCCGCTCCGTCTACGGTATCAATGTTGGGTTTTGTAGTAATTTCAAAAAATTTCCTACGCACACGCACGATCATGTGATGCATAGCAACGAGAGGGGAGAGTGTTGTCTACGTACCCATGCAGACCGACTGCAGAAGCGTTGACACAACGTAGAGGAAGTAGTGGTACATCTTCACGATCCGACCGATCAAGCACCGAAACTACGACACCTCCAAGTTCGAGCACACGTTCAGCTCGATGACGATCCCCGGACTCCGATCCAGCAAAGTGTCGGGGAAGAGTTCCGTCAGCACGACCGCGTGGTGACGATCTTGATGTACCACAGCAGCAGGGCTTCGCCTAAACTCCGCTACAGTATTATCGAGGACTATGGTGGCTGGGGGCACCGCACACGGCTAAGGAATAGATCACGTGGATCAACTTGTGTCTTTGGGGTGCCCCTTGCCTCAGTATATAAAGGATGGAGGAGGAGGAGGCCGGCCAAGGTTGGTGCGGCCAGGATGTGGAGTCCTACTAGGACTCCAAGTCCTAGTAGGAGTCCACCAAGAGGGGAGGAAGGGAGAAGGAAGTGGAGGAAAAGGAGAGGTGGCCGGCCCCCTTTTCCCTAGTCCAATTCGGACTAGAGGGGAGGGGGGGCGCAGCAGCCCCTTGGCCCTTTCTCCTCTTCCCACTAAAGCCCATCAAGGCCCATTGCTTCTCCCGTAACTACTCGGTACTCCGAAAAATACCCGAATCACTCGGAACCTTTCCGATGTCCGAATATAGTCGTCCAATATATCAATCTTTACGTCTCGACCATTTAGAGACTCCTCGTCATGTCCCCGATCTCATCCGGGACTCCGAACTCCTTCGGTACATCAAAACTCATAAACTCATAATATAACTGTCATCGAAACCTTAAGCGTGCGGACCCTACGGGTTCGAGAACAATGTAGACATGACCGAGACATGTCTCTAGTCAATAACCAATAGCGGGACCTGGATGCCCATATTGGCTCCTACATATTCTACGAAGATCTTTATCGGTCAGACCGCATAACAACATACGTCGTTCCCTTTGTCATCGGTATGTTACTTGCCTGAGATTCGATCGTCGGTATCCAATACCTAGTTCAATCTCGTTACCGGCAAGTCTCTTTACTCGTTCCGTAATACATCATCCCGCAACTAACTCATTAGTTGCAATGCTTGCAAGGCTTATGTGATGTGCATTACCGAGAGGGCCCAGAGATACCTCTCCGACAATCGGAGTGACAAAACCTAATCTCGAAATACGCCAACCCAACATGTACCTTTGGAGACACCTGTAGTACTCCTTTATAATCACCCAGTTACGTTGTGACGTTTGGTAGTACCCAAAGTGTTCCTCCGGTAAACGGAAGTTGCATAATCTCATAGTTATAGGAACATGTATAAGTCATGAAGAAAGCAATAGCAACATACTAAACGATCGGGTGCTAAGCTAATGGAATGGGTCATGTCAATCAGATCATTCACTTAATGATGTGATCCTGTTAATCAAATAACAACTCATTGTTCATGGTTAGGAAACATAACCATCTTTGGTTAACGAGCTAGTCAAGTAGAGGCATACTAGTGACACTCTGTTTGTCTATGTATTCACACATGTATTATGTTTCCGGTTAATACAATTCTAGCATGAATAATAAACATTTATCATGATATAAGGAAATAAATAATAACTTTATTATTGCCTCTAGGGCATATTTCCTTCAGTCTCCCACTTGCACTAGAGTCAATAATCTAGTTCACATCGCCATGTGATTTAACAGCAATAGTTCACATCACCATGTGATTAACACCCATAGTTCACATCGATATGTGATCAACACCCAAAGGGTTTACTAGAGTCAGTAATCTAGTTCACATCATTATGTGATTAACACCCAAAGAGTACTAAGGTGTGATCATGTTTTGCTTGTGAGATAATTTTAGTCAACAGGTCTGTCACATTCAGATCCATAAGTATTTTGCGAATTCCTATGTCGACAATGCTCTGCACGGAGCTACTCTAGCTTATTGCTTCCACTTTCAATATGTATCTAGATCGAGACTTAGAGTCATCCAGATTTGTGTCAAAACTTGCATCGACGTAACCTTTTACGACGAACCTTTTTGTCACCTCCATAATTGAGAAATATTTCCCTATTTCACTAAGGATAATTTTGACCGCTGTCCAGTGATCTACTCTTAGATCACTATTGTACTCCCTTGCTTAACACAGTGTAGGGTATACAATAGATCTGGTACACAGCATGGCATACTTTATAAAACCTATGGCTGAGGCATAGGGAATGACTTTCATTCTCTTTCTATCTTCTGCCGTGGTCGGGCTTTGAGTCTTACTCAATTTCACACCTTGCAATACAGGCAAGAACCCTTTCTTTGACTGTTCCATTTTGAACTACTTCAAAATCTTGTCAAGGTATGTACTCATTGAAAAAACTTATCAAGCGTCTTGATCTATCTCTATAGATCTTGATGCTCAATATGTAAGCAGCTTTACTGAGGTCTTTCTTTGTAAAAATCCTTTCAAACACTCCTTTATGCTTTGCAGAATAATTCTACATTATTTCCGATCAATAATATGTCATTCACATATACTTATCAGAAATGTTGTAGTGCTCCCACTCACTTTCTTGTAAATACAGGCTTCATCGCAAGTCTGTATAAAACTATATGCTTTGATCAATTTATCAAAGCGTATATTCCAACTCCGAGATGCTTGCACCAGTCCATAGATGGATCACTGGAGCTTGCATATTTAGTTAGCACCTTTAGGATTGACAAAACCTTCTGGTTGTATCATATACAACTCTTCTTTAATAAATATATTAAGGAATGTAGTTTTGTTTATCCATTTGCCAGTTTTCATAAAATGCGGCAATTGCTAACATGATTCGGACAGACTTAAGCATAGATACGAGTGAGAAACTCTCATCGTAGTCAACACCTTGAACTTGTCGAAAACCTTTTGCGACAATTCTAGCTTTGTAGATAGTAACACTACTATCAGCGTCCGTCTTCCTCTTGAAGATCCATTTATTCTCAATTGCTTGACGATCATCGGGCAAGTCAACCAAAGTCCATACTTTGTTCTCATACATGGATCCCATCTCAGATTTCATGGCCTCAAGCCATTTTGCGGAATCTGGGCTCACCATCGCTTCTTCATAGTTCGTAGGTTCGTCATGGTCAAGTAGCATGACCTCCAGAACAGGATTACCGTACCACTCTAGTGCGGATCTCACTCTGGTTTACCTATGAGATTAGGTAGTAACTTGATCTGAAGTTACACGATCATCATCATTAGCTTCCTCACTAATTGGTGTAGTAGTCACAGGAACAGATTTCTGTGATGAACTTCTTTCCAATAAGGGAGAAGGTACAATTACCTTATCAAGTTTTCTACTTTCCTCCCACTCACTTTTTTCGAGAGAAACTCCTTCTCTAGAAAGTTTCTGAATTTAGCAACAAAAGTCTTGCCTTCGGATCTGTGATAGAAGGTGTATCCAATAGTTTCCTTTGGATATCCTATGAAGATTTACTTCTCTGATTTGGGTTCGAGCTTATCATGTTAAAACTTTTTTCACATAAGCATCGCAGTCCCAAACTTTAAGAAATGAGAGCTTAGGTTTCTTGCCAAACTATAGTTCATACGGTGTCGTCTCAACGGATTTAGATGGTGCCCTATTTAACGTGAATGCAACTGTCTCTAATGCATAACCCCAAAACGATGGTGGTAGATCTGTAAGATACATCATAGATCGCACCATATCTAATAAAGTACGGTTATGACGTTCGGACACACCATTACATTGTGGTGTTCCAGGTGGCGTGAGTAGTGAAACTATTTCACATTGTTTTTAACTGAAGCCAAACTCGTAACTCAAATACTCTTCTCTACGATCAGATCGTAGAAACTTTATTTTCTTGTTACGATGATTTTTCACTTCACTCTGAAATTCTTTGAACTTTTCAATTGTTTCAGACTTATGTTTCATCAAGTAGATATACTCATATCTGCTCAAATCATCTGTGAAGATCAGAAAATAATGATACTTGTCGCGAGCCTCAATATTCATTGGACCACATACATCAGTATGTATGATTTCCAACAAATCTGTTGCTCGCTCCATTGTTCCGAAGAACAGAGTCTTAGTCATCTTGCCCAAGAGGCATGGTTCGCAAGCATCAACTGATTCATAATCAAGTGATTCCAAAAGCCCATCAGCATGGAGTTTCTTCATGCGCTTTACACCAATATGACCTAAACGGTAGTGCCACAAATAAGTTGCACTATCATTATTAACTTTGCATCTTTTGGTTTCAATATTATGATTATGTGTATCACTACGATCGAGATCCAACGAACTATTTTCATTGGGTGTGTAACCATATAAGGTTTTATTCATGTAAACAGAACAACAATTTATTCTCTTACTTAAATGAATAACCGTATTACAATAAACATGATCAAATCATATTCATGCTTAACGCAAACACCAAATAACACTTATTCAGGTTCAACACTAATCCCGAAAGTATAGGGAGTGTGCGATGATGATCATATCAATCTTGGAACCACTTCCAACACACATCGTCACTTCACCCTTAACTAGTCTCTGTTTATTCTGCAACTCCCGTTTCGAGTTACTAATCTTAGCAACTGAACTAGTATCAAATACTGAGGGGTTGCTATAAACACTAGTACACATCAATAACATGTATATCAAATATACTTATGTTCACTTTGCCATCCTTCTTATCTGCCAATCACTTGGGGTAGTTCCGCTTCCAGTGACCAGTCCCTTTGCAATAGAAACACTTAGTCTCAGGCTTAGGACCAGACTTGGGCTTCTTCACTTGAGCAGCAACTTGCTTGCTGTTCTTCTTGAAGTTCCCCTTCTTTCCTCTGCCCTTTTCTTGAAACTAGTGGTCTTGTCTACCATCAACACTTGATGTTTTTCTCGATTTCTACCTTCGTCAATTTCCGCATTACGAAGAGCTTGGGAATCGTTTCCGTTATCCCTTGCATATCATAGTTCATCACGAAATTTCTACTAACTTGGTGATGGTGACTAGAGAATTTTGTCAATCACTATCTTATCTGGAAGATTAACTCCCACTTGATTCAAGCGATTGTTGTACTCAGACAATCTGGGCACATGCTCACTAGTTGAGCGATTCTCCTCCATCTTTTAGCTATAGAACTTGTTGGAGACTTTCATATCTCTCAACTCGGGTATTTGCTTGAAATATTAACTTCAACTCCTGGAACATCTCATATGATCCATGACGTTCAAAACGTCTTTGAAGTCCCGATTCTAAGCATTTAAGCATGGTGCACTAAACTATCAAGTAGTCATCATATTGAGCTAGCCAAACGTTCATAACGTCTGCATCTGCTCCTGCAATAGGTCCGTCACCTAGCGGTGCATCAAGGACATAATTCTTCTGTGCAGCAATGAGGATATACCTCAGATCACGGATCAAATCCGTATCTTTGCTACTAACATCTTTCAACACAATTTTCTCTAGGAACATATCAAAATAATCACAGGGAAGCAACAACGCGAGCTATTGATCTACAACATGATTTGCAAAATACTACTAGGACTAAGTTCATGATAAATTTAAGTTCAATTTAATCAAATTAATTAAAGAACTCCCACTTAGATAGATATCCCTCTAATCTTCTAAGTGATTACGTGATCCAAATCAACTAAATCATAACCGATCATCACGTGAGATGGAGTAGTTTTCAATGGTGAACATCATTATGTTGATCATATCTACTATATGATTCACGCTCGACCTTTCGGTCTCTGTGTTCCGAGGCCATATCTGTATATGCTTGGCTCGTCAAGTATAACCTGAGTATTCCGCATGTGCAACTGTTTTGCACCCGTTGTATTTGAACATAGAACCTATCACACCCGATCATCACGTGGTGTCTCAGCACGAAGAACTTTCGCAACGGTGCATACTCAGGGAGAACACTTCTTGATAATTAGTGAGAGATCATCTTAAAATGCTACCGTCAAACTAAGCAAAATAAGATGTATAAAAGATAAACATCATATGCAATCAAAATATGTGATATGATATGGCCATCATCTTGCGCCTTTGATTTCCATCTCCAAATTACTATCATGATCTCTATTGTCACCGGCATGACACCATGATCTCCATCATCTTGATCTATATCAATGTGTCGTCACATGGTCGTCTCGCCAACTATTGCTCTTGCAACTATTGCTATCGCATAGCGATAAAGAAAAGCAATTATTTGGCGCTTGCATCTTATGCAATAAAGAGACAACCATAAGGCTTTTGCCAGTTGCCGATAACTTTAACAAAACATGATCATCTCATACAACAACTTATATCTCATCACGTTTGACCATATCACATCACAACATGCCCTGCAAAAACAAGTTAGACGTCCTCTACTTTGTTGTTGCAAGTTTTACGTGGCTGCTACGAGCTTAGCAAGAACCGTTCTTACCTACGCATCAAAAACCACAACGATAGCTTGTCAAATAGACTCCGTTTTAACCTTCGCAAGGACCGGGCGTAGCCATCTTGGTTCAACTAAAGTTGGAGAAACTGTCACCCACAAGCCACCTTTGTGCAAAGCACGTCGGGAGAACCGGTCTCGCGTAAGCGTACGCGTAATGTCGGTCTGGGCCGCTTCATCCAACAATACCGCCGAACCAAAGTATGACATGCTGGTAGGCAGTATGACTTATATCGCCCACAACTCACTTGTGTTCTACTCGTGCATATAACATCAACATAAATAACCTAGGCTCGGATGCCACTGTTGGGTTTCGTAGTAATTTCAAAAAATTTCCTACGCACACGCACGATCATGTGATGCATAGCAACGAGAGGGGAGAGTGTTGTCTACGTACCCACGCAGACCGACTGCGGAAGCGTTGACACAACGTAGAGGAAGTAGTCGTACATCTTCACGATCCGATCGATCAAGCACCGAAACTACGGCACCTCCGAGTTCGAGCACACGTTCAGCTCGATGACGATCCCTGGACTCCAATCCAGCAAAGTGTCGGGGAAGAGTTCCGTCAGCACGACCGCGTGGTGACGATCTTGATGTACCACAGCAGCAGGGTTCGCCTAAACTCCGCTACAGTATTATCGAGGACTATGGTGGCTGGGGGCACCGCACACGGCTAAGGAATAGATCACGTGGATCAACTTGTGTCTTTGGGGTGCCCCTTGCCTCAGTATATAAAGGATGGAGGAGGAGGAGGAGGCCGGCCAAGGTTGGTGCGGCCAGGATGTGGAGTCCTACTAGGACTCCAAGTCCTAGTAGGAGTCCACCAAGAGGGGAGGAAGGGAGAAGGAAGTGGAGGAGAAGGAGAGGTGGCCGGCCCCCTTTTCCCTAGTCCAATTCGGACTAGAGGGGAGGGGGGGCGCAGCAGCCCCTTGGCCCTTTCTCCTCTTCCCACTAAAGCCCATCAAGGCCCATTGCTTCTCCCGTAACTACCCGGTACTCCGAAAAATACCCGAATCACTCGGAACCTTTCCGATGTCCGAATATAGTCGTCCAATATATCAATCTTTACGTCTCGACCATTTCGAGACTCCTCGTCATGTCCCCGATCTCATCCGGGACTCCGAACTCCTTCGGTACATCAAAACTCATAAACTCATAATATAACTGTCATCGAAACCTTAAGCGTGCGGACCTTACGGGTTCGAGAACAATGTAGACATGACCGAGACATGTCTCTAGTCAATAACCAATAGCGGGACCTGGATGCCCATATTGGCTCCTACATATTCTACAAAGATCTTTATCAGTCAGACCGCATAACAACATACGTCGTTCCCTTTGTCATCGGTATGTTACTTGCCCGAGATTCGATCGTCGGTATCCAATACCTAGTTCAATCTCGTTACCGGCAAGTCTCTTTACTCGTTCCGTAATACATCATCCCGCAACTAACTCATTAGTTGCAATGCTTGCAAGGCTTATGTGATGTGCATTACCGAGAGGGCCCAGAGATACCTCTCCGACAATCGGAGTGACAAAACCTAATCTCGAAATACGCCAACCCAACATGTACCTTTGGAGACACCTGTAGTACTCCTTTATAATCACCCAGTTACGTTGTGACGTTTGGTAGTACCCAAAGTGTTCCTCCGGTAAACGGAAGTTGCATAATCTCATAGTTATAGGAACATGTATAAGTCATGAAGAAAGCAATAGCAACATACTAAACGATCGGGTGCTAAGCTAATGGAATGGGTCATGTCAATCAGATCATTCACTTAATGATGTGATCCCGTTAATCAAATAACAACTCATTGTTCATGGTTAGGAAACATAACCATCTTTGGTTAACGAGCTAGTCAAGTAGAGGCATACTAGTGACACTCTGTTTGTCTATGTATTCACACATGTATTATGTTTCCGGTTAATACAATTCTAGCATGAATAATAAACATTTATCATGATATAAGGAAATAAATAATAACTTTATTATTGCCTCTAGGGCATATTTCCTTCAATCAACCATACTCTTCGGACGGTAAAGTCCTTAATAAAGAGACGAGGCTCTGATACCAATTGAAAGGATCGATATGGTTGACTAGAGGGGGGGTGAATAGGCAACTAACAATTTTTAGCTTTTCTTTAGCAATTTAAACTTTGCATCAAAATAGGTTGTCTAGATATGCAACTAGATGAGCAACCTATATGATGCAACACGAATAGGAACACAAGCAAACAATATGTATGAAACAAATAAGCTACACAAGTAAAGGCACAAGATAACCAAAAGTGGAGACGGTGGAGACGAGGATGTGTTGCCGAAGTTCCTTCCCTTTGAGAGGAAGTACGTCTCCGTTGGAGCGGTGTGGAGGCACAATGCTCCCCAAGAAGCCACTAGGGCCACCGTAATCTCCTCACGCCCTCACACAATGCGAGATGCCGTGATTCCACTATTGGTGCCCTTGGAGGCGGCGACCGAACCTTTACAAACGAGGTTGGGGCAATCTCCACAACTCAATTCGAGGCTCCCAACGACACCTCGAAGCTTCACCACAATGGACTATGGCTTCGCGGTGACCTCAACCGTCTAGGATGCTCAAACACCCAAGAGTAACAAGATCCGCAAGGGATTAGTAGGGGGGAATCAAATATCTCTCGGTGGAAGTGTAGATCGGGGCCTTCTCAACCACTCCCGAGCAAATCAACAAGTTTGGTTGGCTAGGGAGTGAGATCGGGCGAAAATGGAGCTTGGAGCAATAATGGAGCTTTAATGGTGGAAGAGGTGAGTCAACGGGGAAGAAGGAGACTCTTTATATAGTGTGTGGAAAAGATCCAACCGTTACCCACCTACCAGCCCGCGGCCAGCGGTACTACCGCGCATGGCCAGCGGTACTACCGCAAGGCCGCGCGGTAGTACTGCTTGCAACCAAGCGGTACTACCGCATGGCAGTGCGGTACTACCGTACCACCCTACGGTACTGCCGCGACCCCTAGCCAGGTAAACAGACGCAAGCTGGGGCGGTACTTCCGCACGTGCGGTACTACCGCGCCCTCAGGGCGGTACTACCGTAAGGAAAAAATCCCGATAGGGGGAAAGGGGAACTTCCGTGCATACTTTCGCAAAAGAACGGAAGTAGCAAAAACTCGACACAATAGTACTGCCGAGGGGCGGTACTACTGCCTGACCGCCTAGCGCGGTACTACCGCACGGCGAAAGCGGTACTACCGCGGTAGGTGCGGATGTAAAAAATTACATCCGCTCCTACTACCGCAAACGGGCGGCACTAGCCTGGTGGGCAGCGGTAGTACGGCTCCAGGGGAGCGGTACTACCGTGAACACCAGCGGTACTACCGCGCGCCTGCGCGGTACTACCGTGGATGCCCACGGTACTACCGTTGATCCTGGAGCGGTACTACCGCAACCACACAAGCAGCCAGTCAACTGTGGCAGAAAAACGGAGGAAGCTCCAAGAAAGAAGGAGGGGATAAAAGGAGACGTGTATGTGATGATTCCACCCAAACCTTTCCAACGCGGACCCCCTCTTAATAGTACGGCTTTCCTACGACTCAAATCCACCAAAAGGAAACGTAGAAAAGACGCCGTCTTCGTCAGTCTTCGAGGGGCACCCAATCATCTTGTGCCTAGCAGGGAAGAGTCTGGAAAGCTCATGGCACACGATTAGTCCGCAAATGCGTTGTCATCAATCACCAAAACACTTAGGGATAAATATGACCTTACACTAGGGCATATTTCCTTCAATCACGCCGTCGTGTTGACGAAGCTCTCCCCCGACACTCAACTGGATCTAGAGTTCGTGGGACATCACCGAGCTAAACGTGTGCAGATCGCGGAGGTGCCGTACCTTCGGTGCTAGGATCGGTCGGATCGTGAAGACGTACGACTACATCAACCAAGTTGTCATAATGCTTCTGCTTACTGTCTACGAGGGTACGTAGACAACACTCTCCCCTCTCGTTGCTATGCATCACCTAGATGGATCTTGCATGTGAGTAGGAATTTTTTTAAAATTACTGTGTTCCCCAACAGTGGTATCAAAGTTTTAATAAAAAAGAAAGCAAACAACTACTGAAGAGAGTTTTAATACTGAATATCTATTTATCATTTTAAAACCAAAAATACCTTGCTGCAATTTTTATTTATATATTTATTTTGTATTTTAGTTAGATATATTTATCAAAACATATACAATTTAATCTATCTCAATACCGTGGAGGGATTGACAACCCCTCTTACACGTTGGGTTACAAGTATTTGTTATTTGTGTGCAGGTGATGTTTACATAGTGTTGCTTGGTTCTCCTACTGGATTGATATCTTGATTTCATAACTGAGGGAAATACTTACCTTTGTTGTGCTACATCATCCTCTCCTCTTTGGGGGAAATACCTTGGTTTCATGTTGACAACACGTTTCTGAAGCTTGCGATGACGCTTGCAAGTGCTGGTCGTGAACACATGATATTGACCATTGTTCAATTGTTTGGGGTTGCTTTGAAAACCCTACTGGTTGCCCTGTTGCTGAGTGCCCTGGCCAGAATGCTGATTTCCACCTCTGTTATTGCCAGAGCCCTGGTATCCAGGCCCTGAGTTACCCGAACCTTGAAAACCAGGATTCTAATAACCATCGGATGAGCCGACTCCTAGGGAGCCAGATCGCTGCCAGCTCCGGGTTGTCCCGGGTTTCCGGCACTGCCACCTTGATGATTTCGGTAAGCCTGATTGCGGAAAGCTTGCATGATCTAACAGTTCTGCTAGGAATGATTCGCCGACTTGTGAGGGAGGCTATGTTTTGGGCACGGGCCTTTGAGAGCTTCCTTGAAATTGCAGGCTCTGTTCCCATTATAAGGCATCCCCGAATTGTTCCGTCTCTGGCCCTTGAAACTAGTGTTGGTGTTAGCGACAAAATCTGACCCGCCCTCCGGGTGCTTGCGTTTACCACCATTACCTTGGTTACCACGAATTGCCACCATGCCTTGAGTTGTTCTGCTGGTGACCCTTGCCGCCACCGTTTTTCTTGCCTTTGCCAGATTTATCATCACTCGAACTAGGATCTTTCATGCTATCTGACTCAGCATATCTGATGAGGACATCCATGAAATTACCCATATCTTGAACCTTCCGTTTGAGCCGCCCAAGCTTCTGAACAAGAGGTTGAAAGTGACAATTTTTCTCCAGAATCAGGACGGCTTGCGCAGCCGTGATGCTATTTGAAGAATGAATGATATCTGCGACCCGACGAGACCAGTGATGGGCAGACTCATCTTCCCTCGGATACGCCTTCATGTTCTATGTGTGTGCATAAAGTTTCAGGGAAACATAACTTTTTGTGGCATGTGCGAAAAAGACAAAAACTTATGTCATGAAACACTATTTAGAAGCACTGAAATTTGTCTTTTTTACAGAGACAAAACAAGAAGATATTTTTTTCACAAAACTTTGTGCCGCACATACACATTTGCGAATATGTATGCGTGAAATTTTCTTTTGAATTTTTTGATTTCTTAAAATGTGTTTAAAGTGCATTTTTTTAAAAAGTGGATGCATATACCCATGAGTGGTCTTTTTCTTGAAGACCATCATGGCTAGCTTTATTGCAACTAAACAGCAGATACATCGTCTACGAGCTTATTCACCAAACATTCTGGTGGCTCGTTAATCCAACTATCAGAGATTTTATTACAGAAGCTAAATTGAGCTAGCACATGCGCCACTTGATTAGCATCACGAAAACAATGCTTAAATTTGACCTTCCCAATCAAAGAGCTAATATCAACACAATCAGCAAAGATTGCCGCCGCCGAATCCCACCAGGTAGATTGTCCAGTACAATAATTAATCACATTCAGTGAGTCTGATTCCGCTTCAACACGATGGAATCCCAAGTTGCTTGCTAGGTTCAGTCCATCCTTCATTGCCAATGCTTATGTGGTCATAACATCAGCCGCATATGGAATAAATTTGCATTGTCCTGCTAGGAAGTTACCTTTGTCATCTCGTATTACCGCCGCTTTAGTACCCATTCCTTCGTCCTCATAGAAGGCCGCATCTACATTGACTTTAACAAAGTTTGGATCTGGTCTCAGCCATGTAATATCTCCTGGAGTTGCCTTCTTCATCGATGCTTTATGGTAATTACTTGTGATGGCCAAAACTGACATTGGCCATTTAACAACAGGAGGACAAATCTCATTATGTGTAATACGCCGGCGCGTCCACCATAAGTACCAGTACCCCACCACAATCACTTGTTTTACGTCCAGCATTGGCATTAGTGGGAGCGATGTATCCTCCAAAGATAATATGTACTGCATAATAACTGATCCAGAAGAATCAACCATCGCAGCAGCATCAATAAAATCGCTAAGGCCCAGCCTCTGCCAAAGATTCTGGGAGTGTATACACTTGAAGAAGAGATGCCGAATATCCTCTGCGTGTTGGTGACATATAGGACAGGAACCGAACAGCCCAATGTGCCTGTTAGCAAGTATGCTCTTAAGCGGCAGGGTTCCATGTAGTAATCTCCAACAGAAAATGGAAACTTTCCGTGGAATCAATAGTTTCCAAAGTTTAGTCCAAACCGCAGGAATAGAAGAACCACCAGGTTGTTGTATACTGTTACCATGTGCCCCAAACTTTTGCATCCATTGTAATCTGTAAGCTGTTCGAACAGAAAAGACTCCCCTCCTATCAGGGTTCCATGCTATGAAGTCTTGAAAGGCGTTGCTACTTATCGGAATCTGCAGTATTCTGTGTGTGTCAACTGGGTTAAAAATCAAGTTCAAGAGGTCTTCATCCCATCCCCCCGTGTTTGGATCAATAAGATCGCTTACCAAAGATAGCAACGTTTGTCCTCTCGGGGTAATGACCATTCTGGTTGGGCTGGAAGGGATCCATGGATCCGTCCAGATATTTATATCATTGCCATTGCCCACTCTCCAAATATATCCCCTTTTAAACACTTCAAGCCCTTTCATAATACTTTGCCAGGTGAAAGATGATCCACTCTTTAATGAAGCTTGCAGAAGGCTTCCATTAGAAAAATATTTTGCTTTCAATACTCTGGCACAAAGTGATTCAGGATTTATAATAAGCCTCCAACATTGTTTAGCTAGCATTGCGAGGTTAAAAGAGTATAAGTCTCTAAACCCCATACCTCCTTCACTCTTTGGGACACACAATTTCCACCATGAAAACCAATGTAACTTCTTATGCTCTTCATCATCTCCCCACTAGAATTGTGCAATGATGTCTGTAATTTCTTTGCATATCCCTTTAGGTAAGCAGAATACTGACATGGCAAAAACAGGGATAGCTTGTGCTACAGCCTTGCGAAGAATTTCTTCCCCCCCCCCCACAGATAATTGCTTTTCCATCCATCCTTGTATTCTCTGTTTGATCCTTTCTATAAAATGTCTGAAGCAATCACCCCGATCCGCCCCTACCATGGCCGGGAGGCCTAGGTACTTATCAAAGAGGGCCTCTTATTAATGTGTAATTCCAAACATACCTCAGTTCTTGTATCAGCATTGGTATTAGGACTGAAGAAAACACTAGATTTAGCCAAGCTAACCAACTGGCCTGAATTGCTGCAATATGTATCCAGAACTTGCTGTAAGGAAGCTGCATTTAAGACATCTGCGCGCATGAGAATCAAGGAGTCGTCAGCAAATAATAGGTGTGAGACTGACGGTGCATTCCTGCACACTTGAATTCCCTCAATGCCACCAGCTTCTTCTTCAAACTGCAATAAACTGGATAAACCTTCTGCAGAAAGGAGGAACAGGTATGGGGAAAGAGGGTCTCCCTGTCGAATACCCCTAGATGGTGTAAAAACATCAGTTTCCTGTGAATTATATCTGATCTTATATCTCACAGAACCAACACATGCCATCATCATCTCCACAAAGTCACCATGAAAGCCCAACTTGAGCATCATATTTTTTAAAAACACCCATTCAACTCGATCGTAGGCCTTATGCATATCAAGTTTTACCGCACAAAGGCCTGTTTGCCCCCGCCTTCTGTTCTTTATTTTATGAATACACTCATAGGCAATGAGAATATTATCAGTGATTAGCCTCCCGGGAACAAAGGCACTTTGAGTTGGGGAAATGATCTCGGGCAGGATACCTTTTAGTCTTGATGCCAACTTCTTTGAAATAATTTTGTAAAGAACATTACAAAGGCTAATGGGTCTGAATTGAGTTACCATCTCTGGGTTATTATTCTTCGGAATCATCACTATAGTTGTGTCATTCCATTCAGCTGGAATCTGCCTCAAGTTTATTGCTGCCAAAACTTCGTGGGTAATCTCCTCCCCAAGAATATGCCAATATTTTTTAAAGAATACAGCGTGTAGCCCATCCGGCCCTGGCGCCTTTAAATCTCCAATGCTAAAAACTGCATTGCGAACATCCTCACTTGTGTAAGGAGCAAGCAGCACATCATTCATCTGTGCGGTAACCTTTGTGTCCACCTTGTCAAGGACTGCCGGGTCTGTATGCTGTACTTCCGAAGTAAACAGATTTGAGAAGTAATTTTGGATATGTGGGTTGAGGTTCGCCATACCCTCTATCCAATTACCCTCGTCATATTTCAGTAGCTTAAAATAGGTACATGAGTCACGTACATGCTTACCATTACGAGGGAATTGTAGATAGCCCGTAAGCATGTCAACCGAGGCCGGTTTAATTCCGTTTAAACCCACTAATGATCTAATGGTCCAAAAATTTATTTTTTTAGGGGGGAAATGAATTATGAAGCTAGCTAAAACTAACCAAACGGGACTTATGTACACCATTTATTTACCATTTACATCCCCAATAGTCCACCATAACCCGAGAGACGTCGCGACTTTGTTGGTTGTTAAGAGGGAGGGAGGTAGTCGACACTACCTTCCCAAGCATTCGACCTCGAAGCTGGATTCAACCTGAAAACACAAAGCAAAATCCAACATCAGCTTAGAAAAGAATTTTCTTTAGTCAAAACAAAAACATGGGCAACTTTTAGTTAATTACAATTTAAAGGAAAAAGGCTAAAATTTATAAAAGAAAAAAGAAAGACATAACCAAACTGGCTGGTCCAAAAACAGAAGGGCCAGCGTGGTGTCTCTTTTTCCTCCTTCCCTCCGTCTAGGGCTTCCTCGCCGAGCGCCGCCGCCGCCGCCGCCCCTCCTGCCCCGTGCCGCGACTTCTCCCGCCGCCAGCTGCCTGAGCGTCAGGTGCTCACCTCCGACACCCGTTCGGCCGAACCGCCGCCCGCTCCCAGCCAATCAAAGGTAATTTCTTTTCCTCCTCTCCTGCGAGAAGGTGCGATTTTTGGACATTGACATACATGCTGATTGTTCTTTCTGGGCGGTGTGTGGTGATTCAAGGGCCTGCGCGATGGAGGTTGGTAACGGGGGCGATTCGGCCATGGAGGTGGAGGCGGAACTGAGCCCGTTCGCGGCGGCGGCGGCCTCCGGTTCCCCGGTCCCCGGCGGCGTGGCCTCACCGGCCAGGCGGCTGGGCCTAAAGAATAGCATCCAGACCAACTTCGGCGACGACTACGTCTTCCAGATTGCTTCTTGGTAGGCAGCTTCCCCCCTTTCCCCCAGTTTGGCTGCAGATTCTGTTCTGCCTCGGTTCAGATAAGATTAGAATGGTGTAGCTTCATTATAGCTTCCAGTACTTGATAACTGAATGAAAATACATGCTGCAGTACTCGATATATATGTTTGCTTCTAATTTCGTATATCTTCTTGTGACAAGCCAGGAGATCTCAACGCTCGCGGTTTCTCTGTCGACAAACGCACTCAAGTTCTATGCTCCAGCAACTGGGCAGTATCTGGGGGAATGCACAGGCCATACAGGGAGTATCCATGAGATTGCCTTTTCAGCTCCCTCATCGCCGCAGGTGATATGCTCTTGCTCTGGTGATGGCACTATCAGAGCCTGGGACACAAGGAGCTTCAAGCAGGTTTTTCTTTCCCTACTACGTCCTGATTGCTGATAACTGATGCTGGCTGTTACATGAATGTGCGTGATTGCAAAATTTTGGCAGTAACAGATTCACATCTACATAGTTCCTTCTTTAATACGTATATATGTTCCAGTTCATCGGTATGTTTCTCAGTTTCTGCATTGTAGTTATTTGTATTCTCATAAAGGCGTGAGGCATTAATTGTTAATTCTTGGGATGCTTTGTTTGGATCGAGGTTGGCTCACAATTCATTAAATTTGAATATGAGTTATTATATCTCATTGAGTTCTTCTCTGTTCTGCTTTGTTCGCACTGGACAAGTATTAATTTCTTTTCCTGTAAAATGAGATGACTTGATGCAAGGTGCAACCTGTACAACCACATATGGAGTAGTGATTTTCTTACAAATTTTGGAATAGATCCATTGCATTTATATACTAATCCTAGCCAAATATGAATTCCTTCCACATTGACATAGAAATAACCCCAGTTCCGATTGTTGTTTTATTTTATCGTGTCCTGATGCCACTGGACATAACCTCTTCTACTTGATTCACTGGCATAGTTTTGATCTGGTATTTACATTCACTGTACTGTATAGGTAATTAGTGCTTCAGCTATTTGTAGATTACTACAGTTGATTAAAATGTACTTGCATTTTGACCATTCGCTCTTCTCTAAATGTCTGCCAGATATCTTTGCTAAATGCTGGCCCCTCGCACGAAATGTTTAGCTTCTCCTTTGGTGGAACAAATGGTAACCTACTTGCTGCTGGTTCTAGTTCCAAGGTAAAGGAGTGCTGTTCTTTCATATATTAGAGTCATATCTACAACAGCTTTAGTTTATCCATATTCACTCTGCACCTGCAACGGTTGGTGTATGCTTATAATATTTCTGTCCACCTTGGTACCTGTGATGGTCAATATATGCTTCTAATCTTTGTGATGTATGGGCGGTCATGCTTGAATGTCAAACATTGTATACATAAATTGTATGTCGAAGAATTCGTGTTCTGTTGAGTTGTTTATGTTCGATTTCTCTTTCTTTTAGTTGTTGTAAAATAATTGAAAATAATAATTCAATGCAAGGCCATACCCCTTGGGATAGCATTCAGAAACAGAACCCAGATATCCACCGAATATTCGGATATGATTTAGACACTAGCATGTGAGTTATCCAAAAATTGATTATATGCTATATCGGACTGTGTCTTGAAAACTATCACCCACACATTTGTTAGCTTAACATTTTATTGGCTGGCTTCACTCAACACACAGCCCAATACGTGTGATTTGGAAACTAGATGTGTGATGCTAACACAAGTCCTGCTAGTAATAGAAAAACAGTGGGACCGTTGTACCTTCTTCGTACGAACTCCAAATCAGGCAAAATATGGTTATTTCGCTTGGTTCAGCATGATGCCTGACAAAATATTTGCTACCATCTAATTCGATCATCATTAGCTGTATTTCTTGGACCAGGTGTTGATTAACAAGTGAACTTTGTTAGGACAAAGTATTGAACCAGCGAGGGTGGACGGTTGAGTCCTACCTGTAAAACTTACTTCAGATTGTGCACCTGTATTGAACCAGAGAAGGTTTCATGAGGTTATTCAGGTTGAGTCTCACTCAAGTTGCTTGATTGTAGGTTCTGTTGTGGGACTGGAGAAGTTCAAAACAGGTAGCCTTCTTAGAGGAATCCCACATGGACGATGTAACCCAGGTATGCGTTGTTCTACAGAGTTTTGCATGTTTTACAATAAGACAAGCCTAACTTGCATACCCCATGTACGTGGATATCCCTTTACATCAATTATAGTGGCAATTAGTGCTGTCACATACTTCTTTTTTACTTGAGTGCTGTAATGTACCTTTGTTTTCTTAACTTGTCTGGTGACATTGCTGTCTTCAGTGTTCATACTTTTGCATCTACTTCATATCAGCCACATGATATTTATCCACTAGTTTCTCGATTGGCTGGTTATCAGTCATTGTTGTGCTGATTTACTGCTCTTTGTTGGACAGGTTCGATTTGCACCAAATCAACAGAGTAAACTCATTTCTGCGGCAATTGATGGTTTGATATGCGTCTTCGACACTGATGGTGATATCAATGAGGACGATCATTTGCTATCTGTATGTGTTTTCTTCCTATGTTGTGCTTTAAATACTTAGGGATTCACGATACTTAGATATATGCTATTTAATAGGTTATGAATGTGGAGACTTCTGTTTCCAAGGTGGGTTTCTATGGAAACACATATCAGAAGCTTTGGTGTTTGACTCATATTGAAACACTAAGGTAATTTCTTTCCACATGAAGTTGGTAAAAGATTCTGTTAAATTATTCATTGGCAAAGAAACTCCCACCCCTTTTCACCTCTGTTTTGAGAATATTTCTGCCCGATTCTTCTCTGTTTTCACCCCCAATATTATGCATCCCCTACTTGTTTTACGGTTAATTAACAAGTACACAAGTTTAACATTACGCTGTTTGCTATTTAATTATCGCAGCACTTGGGACTGGAATGGTGGGACTAGAGAATTGAATATAGAGAATGCTCGTTCCCTGGCTAGTGATAAGTGGAACCTTGACCATGTGAGTACGCAAGACTGCTTAACCTATCTTGTACATTCTATTTCCATCTTTGCATTTGAGTTCAGTATATACTGATCATGGTTTGGTATTGTTTATCAGGGATTTTTGTTTCAGTATTACAACCAATCTTGATGTTACATGCACATGTTCTTGTTTTCTCTCGATAATTCAGAGCACAATAGCATTCAAAATTACTGTTAATTTCATTTAATTTTTAAAAATTTAATCTGACTGTAGCATTCATTGTTGGCAAAAAAAGAAAAAGAAAAAAGAGAAGAGACTCATCCACTTACACACAGCCAGCATGACTTTGAGATATCTCTGTGGGCGTGTCTTCTCTCTGAGGCTTTTTCTTTATCATCAAAAGTTGTGCTTGCAAATACCATTTTACTCTACATCCTGATGAGTTGCCTTTCCGACTCCTTTTACATGCGTGCATTGTTGTTGAAATGAGATTATACAGAACTGAAGATCATTCTCCCTCTCAAATCCTTACATTTGTTGTATTGACAGTTGGACTACTTCGTCGACTGCCACTACTCTCTGCCTGATGACCGGTTATGGGCGATCGGCGGCACAAGTGAGGGGACACTAGGTTACTTCCCTGTGAAAAACGATCCCGCGGGAGCGATTGGTCCGGCGGAGGCTGTCCTGGAAGGAGGCCACACAGGAGTTATCAGGACCATATGCCCAGGTGGAAGCAGTCTTGAGAGCCTTGGCCAAAACAAGGGCATCTTTGGATGGACAGGAGGCGAGGATGGCCGTCTATGTTGCTGGCGCTCTGATGATGCAGCAGTGACGAAGAAGTCGTGGATCTCAAGTACGCTTGTATCACGCGTAGAAAAGAAAAATAGAAGCCGACATCAGCCCTACTGACCTGCTAAGAGATGGATGCCTGGCCTCGGCTTACCCATCCATATTATGATATTTCTTTTGTATTGAGAGAAGAGCGGCGATAACGTATGGTTTGTCCCTGAATTTTCTTGCCAGTTAATTGACCATTGCTGCTGTTTTGGCATTTTATGGTTGATCATGTTATTGCTGCTTTGAAGTAAGAACTGTGGCCTATAATTGTTTACTAGGTAATGCTTGGGACGTTCCTGCTGATATCACATTACCTCCTAAGAAGTATCTTTGGGTCTGCGTTTTGTGTTTTGTGTCAGTGCTTTCCACCATCAATACTAGATGATCTTTGCATACATATCTAATATCTTATCTGTAGCGAACTAATGATCTTGGCGATGATTTTATTGCTATTAAAAAATTTAATTAATCCAAATCGGCCAATTTTTTAAGAAACTATCACTTCACTGTCCGGCGGCGACTGTGATCGAGATGGGCTCCCTGCTGGTACCACTGCTGGGCAGCGTGGCGGCCAAGGCCGGCGACACGCTGGTGGCCGAGCTGCTGCGGGCGTGGGGGCTTGACAAGTCACGCCGGAAGCTGGAGCGCCACCTCGCCGCCGTCCAGTGCATCCTGCTGAACGCCGACGCCAAGAGCCACACCAACCCTGCCGTCCGCCGCTGGACGACGGACCTCAAGACCGCCGCCTATCATGCCGACGACGTTCTCGACGACTTCCTCTACGAGGCGTTGCGACTCCGTGCTGCACAGATGCGCCCCTACTCCACGGCACGCAAGGTTTGTCCTCGCCCGCTCCTTTTCCCACACTTCCTCAAACTAGACGAACTGAAACAAAGTTTGCATGAAAATCACAAAAAATGATGCAACATATCAGCATTCGCTCGACAAATTCATCCAATTGTTATTCAATCTTTTTTTTTGTTTGTGGGTGCATTATTTACTCAATCATCTGATGCTATTCCACATGGCTAGCAACAGTGCATTCTCTGCCTCTCACTCATTTGTTTAAGGTTTTATTTTGGAAAATGGCGGGCTTTTAGTTTCGATATAATTGTTTTTCATTGCAGATGCTCAGCTACTTCACCACCAGCAGCCCGATTGTTTTCCGTCTCTCCATGAGCAGGAAGATGAAAGATGCCCTTGAAATGATAGACGAACTGGTTGTCGAGATGAATAACTTTCACTTCCTACAACATGCCAAGGCACCAACCATTGTTCAGCCGCAAACACACTCACATGTCAATGAATTACAAATTGTCGGCAGACAAGATGAAAAGGAACAAGTGGTGAAGATATTGCTCAACCAGTCTGATAATAGCAACATTGATAATAGTGACATCATGGTGCTCCCCGTAGTTGGCATGGGGGGAATTGGCAAAACTACCCTTGCCCAACTTGTTCACAATGATCAGAGGGTGAAGGACCCTTTTGAGTTGGTCTTGTGGGTATGTGTCTCTGACAAGTTCAGTATCGAAGAAATCATCCGATCCATAATAGAAGTGGCCACCATGAAGAAGTGTGATTTGACTCAGATGGAGGCACTGCAGAAGGAACTCAGTAAAGTTTTGGCCAAGAAAAGGTACCTCCTAGTATTGGATGATGTTTGGAACGAAGATCGACGGAAGTGGGATGACATGAGATCATTGTTGTGCGCACATTCTAGATCTGGTAGTGCTGTAATTGTGACAAGCCGCAATGAAAAAGTTGTTTCTATCATGGGCGGGCACACTTCCACCACATCAGATGTCACTTCTAAACGAAGATCAATCATGGGAGCTTTTTCACAAAAATGCATTTGGTAGAGAAGTGGTAAAACAAGAGGAATTCAACTCAATAGCTAAGAGTATTCTACACAAGTGTAAGGGGTTGCCTCTTGCTATCAACACAGTGGCAACTTTACTTCATTCAAAGCATCACAGTCAGTGGGTTTCTGTTTTGAACAGTGATGTTTGGAAGAATGACGTCCTGGCAACTGGAATTGTACCTGCTCTACAGCTGAGCTATGATCACTTGTCATCAGAAGCAAAAATATGTTTTTCATTCTGTGCTATTTCCCCCAAGGATAGCCCGATGGATACAAACATGTTAATCCAACTTTGGATGGCAAATGACTTTATTGCATCAGAAACAATAGGCCAACAAATTTTCAATATGCTAGTCCAAAGATGTTTCCTCCAAGATGTGGAGATTCAAAAGAATCTTCTCTCTGAGTTTCGACATGGGTTCATCCACCGACCAACTACTTGCAAGACGCATGATCTCATGCATGATCTTGCTGACTCTGTAAGCGGAAATGATTGCTTCCACTTGCAATCATCTTCATCACGTCAACAAATTTTGGAAGGATCCACAGACGCTGGTTCATTACAGCATTTTTTTTTGAGGGAACTACGGCGGGCAAAAGCCAGCCTGAACTCATTTTATTTAAAAACCGGACACTGTACATAGAATATTTACAAAGGGTTGGGGGGCACAGAGCATACGGGAAAAGCTAAGTTACATCAAGATTCATCGAGTCTGGCCAACATAATGCCGCAGTCAAGTAGGAGCTGTTTACGGTCCTCATTGTGGCAGCGGTTCGCCCACAGAAAGATGTCATCGGCCGCTCGGCGGAATACAAATTCAAGGGTTTGCACTTCATTGTTGAAAACCTTTGCATTCCTTCTTTTCCAGAGATTCCAAAGCATAGCCAGAACAACCGTGTTCCGAACCTTGCAAGAAGGCAGATGATACATAATATCGCTGACCGAGGGGCAGTCTGCCGAGCTGATGAACAGGGAGTCTGCCGTTGCCCACGCTTCTGAGGCAACAGCGCAGTGAAGAAGCATGTGAGCTGTAGTTTCGGTAGCCGAACAAAAAGGGCAGGAGTCCGAGTCTGAGAGGCCCCGACGGAAGCGACGTTCATTGGTGAAGAGCCTTCCACGGTGCGCGAGCCAGAGAAACAACCTGCACCGGTTAGTCGTGTAGTTCTTCCCCCAAATGAAATCCGCGAACGGATCATCCAGCCGAGATGAAAAAGCCGCCTCATAAGCAAAAGCAACGGAGTAGGGTTTGTCGTTCATCCTGCACAATCGAGCATCTGGGGCATGCGGCATTAAGATCACAGAAGCTAAAAGGACTTCATTACAGCATGAGGTTCGACATTTGTCACTTGATTATGACAGTAATGTTAATGTTAAAGCCATGATGGAAATTCTAGCTCCCGGAGCCCGCACGATATTAAGCCAACGCCAATTGGGCTATCGATGTCCACTAAGAAAGTCCAAGTCAGGATTAATGTCCTTACGAGCAGTGAAGACGTTCTCAAGCATAACACAAATGACAAATTTGAAGCATCTTCGCTATCTGGATTATTCTTATTCTTGTATATCTGCATTGCCTGAAGCCACCACCATGTTGTATAGCTTGCAAACATTGAAGCTCATTGGTTGTAGAAAACTCAAGAAATTACCAGAAGGGATGAGATATATGAGCAGTCTTCGACACATCTTCCTTGTTGGGTGTCATAGTTTGGAGCAGATGCCGCAAGGTATTAGTCAGTTGAATTCCCTACAGACATTGACGAGTTATGTCATTGATAATGATACAGGTCGTGGAATTGATCAACTGAAAGATTTAAATCTATGTGGTGCTCTTTCTTTGACTGAGCTGAGAAAAGTGCATAGTGCAGAAAATGCTAAACAAGGCAATATGTCTGACAAGCATAATTTGAAGCGATTATCACTCGATTGGACAAATGGACATTATGGCTCATATTTTGGATATGGAGTCGATAATATTGCAGAAGGGATATTGGAGGCTCTTTGTCCACACAAAAGGCTTGAAGTTTTACTGTTATCTAATTATACTGGTCCCAAATTCTCATCATGGATGCACAACTATACCCAGTTAGAACATCTTAGTGAACTTTCTCTGACTGGATGTGAGAACTGCAAGTATCTTCCACCATTGTGGCAGCTGCCCTCTCTTGGGTACTTGGTTTTGGATGGTTTGCATAGTGTGACAAGTATATGTATTGTTAATGATGACATGGACAATGTGGAATCATGTATTTCTCGGCCACCCTTCTTTCCTAAATTGGGAACCATGATAATTTCCGACATGCCTGAGCTAGAGAGATGGCACCAAGAGGTGGCAGGACAAGTGGCAGTTGTATCATTGCCGCAGCTCAAGAAGCTAATTATTTCTGAATGCCCAATGCTATCAAGCATGCCCAGGACGCTCCCTTTGCTTGAAGATCTACAGGTGGTTAGCGCAAGAGACATTCCCCTTCACCATCTAATGAATCTGTCTATGCAATCTAATCTTGAGTGCAAAGGCTCCATTGTAGTTGAACCTGTTGGTTGTCTATCTATGGACCTTCATTTCTCAAGGCTTGGTGACTCTGATGTGTTAGTGAGACTCACAGTTTTGAGGGAAAATGTAGGGCGCTTTGAAGAGGAGATGAACAGAACACCTTGCAGATTTATTAAGAAGCTGGATATAATAGATTGTGACTGTCTTTTCTCACATGAACTGTCCCAAATACAACGGAATATATGGAACCATTTTGGTTTTGTTGAAAGTATGTGGATTACAGGCATCAATAATATAATACAATGGCCAGCAGTAGAATTCCCATCAACAATATCTGATGACGAAAATGTCCTGCTTCCTCGACTCCAGGTTCTTAAAATTATAGGATGTGAAAATTTGGTGGAAATACCAAGACTGCCTGCATCTCTTGAAATATTGCACATCAGTTGTTGTCAGAAGCTGGTGTCCATGCCAATAATTCTCGGGAACATAAAAAAGATGAGAGAACTCGAAGTGTATCGGTTCAGTGCACTGGCAACATTTCTAGATGGAATGCATGGAATCACTGCACTCAAGAAGCTGCGAATCGAGTGCTGCCCAACCCCAGAGACACTACCGGAGGGGCTCCTGCAGCAGCCCCCAGCCCTCCAGGAACTATGTATTACAGACTGCCCCAAGTTGGAGGAGGCCTTCTCAGGAGGAGGCACTTACTGGGATTTGGTTGAAGCAAACTTGGAGAGATCCTCCTCAGGAGGCATTTGCTGGAATTTAGTGGGCGTCACGACCAATGGGCATACTCCCAATCAAAGGCAAGCCAAGCATTTCAATCAAGCACAAACAGGCATACTCCCAATCTGCCGCCGTTCACGACCAATGGCGGTGAGTCACGTCCAGTAGCCGCCGCCGTCTCCTGTGCGAGAGAAGGGGATGAGAACGACGACCGACTGGAGCGATTTCTGGTCAATCGATTGGTAAGGGTATTTTGGTCTTTGTTTGTGGAACCCACTTGCCAGAGGGCAAATTAGCAAAGTGCCAGGTAAAGGGTGTCATCGGATCAATTACAAAGTAATGGAGGGCAAATCATCAAACTACAAAATAAGTGGTGGCAAACAATCAAATCCCCCCATGCCCAGCTGGGACTAGTACCTTGAGATGCTTGGCGAAGTTAAGTGCATCTACGTTACGACAAGGAGATCACATATATTTCCGTATACATATCTGTTAAACGTGTAAGACTCAACTACTAGTTGGTTCCATAGCCCCTCGTGATCTCTCAACAACCATCCCCAATAGTTGTTTACTTGTAGGCTAGACTGTTCAAAGCTGGTTATCGGTATAATAAACAGATTCTTTAACAAGATAAACGGTAGGTAAGGGAGTACATGTAAACCTATATTTATTCCAAGTGATAAGTGCCCAGCACGAAACACTCTGGTCCTAATGTTTTTATAACTAAAGTTGCCATCTGAAAAGAAAAAACAACCAAAAAAACTAAAATGCCAACAAAAAGAAAGTTGCCACCCTTGACAACTAAAGTTGCCATCCTCACGTCACTAAACTTGCCATAAAAAATGTTTGGAGTTGCCGTGTGTTCATGTCACACGTGTGGCACTTATCAGAATCATTTATTTGGCTCTAACCTTTTACCGTCAACTCAACATCCCAATTTGAGTTATGTACCATAGAAACTATATACTACCATTAAAAGTTCTCTGACATACAAAACCAATGCTACTACCTCCGTTTCAGTTTACAAGTCCTGTGCGTATATCTAGGTTGCCAATTTTATCACCCTAATATAAACTATATAACACACAAATTATACCTTTTGAAAGTAGAAACTCCGAAGTTTATGTTGGTGTATTTTTTGTAATATATGAATTATATTAGGTTGGTCAAATTGATGACCTAGGAATATGTGCACGCCCTGTAAACTGAGAGAGAGGTATTACCATCATGCCGATGGAAACCTATCGTGCTCTGCATTGTAAGCCAATAATACACAAGTTGACCCCGTTGGTATAATACACCTATTTTTTCTCGTAAAAAAAGATAACACATGGCATCTGCATCGAGCAATGCACACAACCATTTTTATCATAATTTAACAGAGACTGAGAAAACAAATACATGGATCAATTCAAAGCCACCTTTCTGATGATCTATGTTGTGACACCTATTAGTTCATTGATGTGCCTTGACCTCGCACCAAAGTACACCATCTAATTTGGTGGCCTCACCAAGCCGCTCCACGGCGAACCAAGAGCACCAACTGATCTAGCAGACCCTTAACGCGCACCGCATGCGCACGCTCCAATCCACTGCCACCATCTTCTGCCGTCTCAACTTAAGGAAATACCAATGCATTTACCTTGCCAGGCTCAACTGCTATCAACACCTCACCCTGCGCATGTCCATCAACAAATGTCCATCACAGAGACCCCGATGCACCACGCCACCGAGACCCGCCGTTGCCAACACGGTAGATGTCACACCACACCACCTCTTAATCCAGATCGCCGCCAATGCCAACCCAAGGCATCCACCAGCCAAAACTCCCAAGGCGACGCCTTCAAGAAGGGAACGACGCGAAAGGCATTGCCGTCGCCCACCGCAGTTAGGGATTTCACCCGGGAGTCAAATGGCGTGGTGGAGGTAGATGCAGATTTGATGAACTTCTCCATGGAGAAAAGACAGAGCCCTCGGGCGTTGCCGCCATCGTGGTCGACCAGTGCCTGCTAGGGATATCTCCCAATCTGAATCCCCGTCTCCAGCTCCACCCACATCGAGGACCAGCAAGTCTCGCAAAATAAATTCGTACAGGGGAGCACATCAAGCAGGGGGAGGAGAGAATGCGACCAGATCTGGATGAGGCGCCACCAGGCACCTGTCGACCTACCGCACGCCACGGAGCCAAGCGGAACCATGCTTGACGGATCGACCACCATAGATCCAGGAGCCATCCACCTCCGGGCACATCAGCACAGGCTCCGCCTCCACCTTCCTCTGTTGTGGCGTTGGTTTTCCCGGCGCCAGCCCAGATGGTGGGGAGAAAGGAAAGGGAAGAGGGAGAAGCTAGGCGGCGGCGTTGCGAGATCGCCAGTCTTGCCCAATATGCGAACCACAACAAATCTGACACCGTGGTACAATACAAATGAATTTGCATAAAGAGAAAGGACTTCATGCAAGCTAAAAAGTCTTCATAACCAAGTTATAATTTTGTAGAATGTGTTTTGTCATTTAAGGACATGTACAATGATGCTATCTTAGCAGTGTTATGTAGGATAAACGATGAAGTGCATGAGAAAGAAATTATAAGAGAAGACACGTTATCTCTTAATTAAGAGATGATCTCTTAGCAAAACATGTCTCATCATAAATTTAGGGATGTCCGGTTTTTTTTCGAAAAGGGGGACTCCCCGGCCTCTGCATCAGAACGATACATACGACCAACTTATTAAAAAGCCAAATAGGTTCAACAAGGTCTTAGAATCTCAAAACAAAAATAAAAGAGAGCTCACTAAGAGCCAAAAGGGCCAAAAAACAAACGGGCCATGAAAAGCCACAACCGGCTGGCATAAGAGAGACAGGTAAACTAATTGCCTATCCTATTACATGACCGCCATCCAAACCGGTTGAAGATATCCCGTGCTACCATCTTCCAATGGATAGATCCAATAACCAAACGATCCCTGGCCTCCGTCGGAGTGAGTAGCGAACACATACGGATCAACGCAGTGGCTCAGAAAATATTGTTCTGTTCAAAACCAAATCATTTCTGCAGTTCCAGATTGCCCACAATAAAGCACAAACTCCTACTCGAATATGTCTCGCTGTTTCGTTCTCAATCCCGTTAAGCCACGTTCCAAATAACGTGTTGACAGAACTCGGTGGAGTAATGTTAAATGCAATATGGACAGTCCGCCATAAGACTTTTGCTAACGGGCAATCAAGAAAGAGGTGTTTGATGGTTTCATCCCGATCACAGTAAGCGTGGCGGGCCCATCGCTGCTGGGGCCCAAGGGAAATTAGCGGAGAATGGCCACGACGGCGCAATGAAGTGCCTGACTGATTCGCCGGGAAGGCACAGGTAAGGCTGAGAAGATAAGGCGGCGGTGGCGTCATTAGCTGCTTAGCCATCGCCGGCGGCGGGGGGCAGGATAGGGCGTGAGTTTTTTTTCGAGAATCGGATGGGGCGCGAGACAGAGCGCACGGGCCGGTCCAGTGGGGAACAGAGGCCTTCAGAGCTTTTTTATTTCCTTCATTTTTTTCTTCACTTTTTTGCTTTTTTTTGTTTACTGTTGCTTATATTTCAAAATATTCAAAATATATTTATTATAGAAATCACTATGCATACAGAATGGAAAAATGTTGATCGTGTATTTAAAAAATGTTAAACATGTACCCTTGATGTAGAAAAAGTGTTGTGCCTTTAGTTCAAATTTGAATTAAAACTGAACTAAAGCCACGACACTTCTTTGGATTGGAGGGAGTATGGAAAATGTTTCTGATGTACAAAAAAAAAAGTATAATGAGTATACCCATGGACGGGCCCGCCATCTCGCTTCTTTTCCCCTTATTCTTCTTGATAGGCGCGATGGCCTCGATGAAGAGGTTGAGCTTCTCGGTGAGGTACGGGACCACGGTGGCTACGTCCATGGTCCCCGTGACCTTCACCTCGTCCTTGCTGGCTTCCAGCATCACACTCTTCACTCCTGAAGAAAAATAAAAACACAGCGAAGCATCAACTTCAACCGAAAATACAAAATTAGGGCCAGTTCGGATTGCATATTTTAAAAACAAAGGAGACTCAAACTACACAGAAATGAGATAAGAAAATAGTTGCAAACCATAGGAATGGAAAGCATGAAACACACACATGCCTTGCCGTTCGCAGCGAAGTAGTAGAAGCCACAAAAATCTGCTGCATACAGTAGCAATTTGGTTATTTTATCTCCATGCATAGTACTATTACTACGGACATCCCTGTCTCTATGCGGATATTTTATATTGGGTTCCTTCGGTTTGCCTCGGGCATCCGCCAATAAATAAGCTTGGGGTGGATTTTTTGATTCCTCTGGAATGGACATGGGAAGGCAGCTTTTCTGTGACACCCCAAATTTTTTAACCTTGATTTATTAATTAAAATTTTGCCAGAAAATTTTAAACTTTTATTTTCTGGATGTTCTTTTGGTTTCAGGACTTTTCTTTACCTTATTATTATGGAGTTTTTACCTAAAATGAAAAAAAACTTTCCAAATATATTATTGGACTTGTTTGTCCTTTCAAGAAAAACATTTCTATTATCAGTGGAATTTATTTGCATAATTATTTTTCTCTGAGCTTTATTCCTTAAAGTGAATTTTCATTAGTTTTGGAGCTCTATTTGAACTACAACCATTTGATAAATTTATTTAAAATTCCAACCAAAATTTGAAGATGTCATGTGATATTTTTAAATCACTTTTATGCAAAAATATATTTCATTCATTGGATATTGAGAGCTCTACACCAAGTTTTCAAATCTGGTCCAGTGGGCAATTTTGCACTACAACCCCTTTAAATATTTCTTTCTAGCCTCCACCAAAATTATGGGATGTTAATAGGAGTATATTATTCCACTTTATGCAAAAACCCTTTTATGTTCTTTGAAAAATTTGAGTGAATCAACTTCTTTTTCATTCTGGTCCAGCATGGTGATTTGTACTGCATCCCTATTAAATTTTACTCTAGTGACCATGAGCTTTCTCCTGCTTGCAGTACACCATACAAAACCCTTAAGTCCAGGAGGTTGGACTCATTGGAGCACTTTTGGTTCATGAAATTATGCCCTTTTCCTTCTGTCCAGAACTGGAGTTTTGCAAAACTTACACTAACAAGTTTCTAAATTTGGCCAACTAACCTTACCACCATCTCATGCATCTAAAGAGACCCCAATCTGGAAATTTGGGCCACCCCAAGAGTTGCCAAAATGCCATTGGCATTCTGGCAAACACCTTGTGTGCATGTCCAGTTTTGGCATGATTTTTGTTTTGCACTGTGATCTTGCCCCTCTGTACATACTGGCATGTCCACTAAGCTCCCTAATGCCTCTAACTTAGACCTGCTAATCCCCAACCCACCCTAATCCTCTAGCACGCTATGGCATTGCGTCGAGCACACAGCGTGCGTGCACTGGGCGCGCCCAGAGCGCGCGTTTTGCACGTGCGGCGCCCGAGCCGCCGTGTCGCACGGCCGCCTCCCCGCGCCCGCTCTGGCCTCTCCCCACTCGCAGCCAGCACGCCCGCCCCCTCCCTCGCCGCAGAGCCGCCCCTGGCGCCCTACAGCGCCGCCGTCAGGTCATCAACGACAGCTAGCGGACGGCCACAGCAACCTCTGCCGTGGTCGGCGCCGCCCGAGCCACCAGCGCTCGCCAGCTGCCCCCATGAGCATCTCAGGCTCATCCACAAGCTTGTCCGCAAGCACTCGTCGCCGCCACGTCCCTCTGCTGCTACAGAATGGCGGTCGTCGGCGATCTTATCCACGGCCATCGTCGGAACCAACCCCGATCACCTATTTAAGGAGCCCCGAGCCTCTCCGAAACCAAAGGCGACCTCAAGCCACCCCACCTAGCACCCCCATAGCAGCCAATCGACCAGTGAAGGTCTTCTTCCCCATCTCCGGCCAGTACAGCCGCCGCCGCCCTCCGGTCCATTCAGTCGCAACCTGAGCCCCTCCCGTCCATCTAGCGCCACCGCTCGACTCCCCTTGACCCTGCGGAGCCGCCCAACACCTCAAACCCGCCCGGGAGCCACCGTAGCCCAAAGCCCCAAACCTCCCGAAGCCACCGGCCGCGGCGAAGCTCAACTCCGGCCACTCCCTTCGCCCCCACCACCCTAGCGACCACCGGGAGGACCGCCCCGGAGTGGCGGATCCATCCCTGCCCTCCGGAGCCCGCGGGAAGCTGCCGTTCGCCGGCGTTGATCGCCGGAACCCCGCCTCTGTTCGGCCAGAGGAAGAAGAGGCGGGGGCGACTGGTCAAACCTGACCAGTGGGCCCCCTGGACCCACTGTCAGCGACCCAGCCCCGCCCGCGTGGATTTAAGTGGAAGCGTAAAACCCCCCAAGTACGTCTCCCCTGCTACGAAAGCGTATTCCTCTTCGAAACATTTTCTTTTCTGTTTTATTTTCAAAAACAGATATTTGACTGGCTATATCTTTTTAAATATAAATCCAAATGACTTGATTCTTTTTCTGTTGTTTCCCAAATATTGTCTAGTTTATTTTCATATTTATTTCAAAATTTTCCAAACAACTTTTTTGTACTATTTTTAAAGTATGTGTTGTTTGAATATTTTCAAAAATAGGATTTGTTGGAGAGAGAAGAAAACTTTCAAAGGTTTTGGAATGCACCCTACCTCTCCACAACTTGAAGGCAAGAATTTTTGAACTCTGGCATGATATTATTGTGTGTTGTTTGATACAGTTACAACACCACCGTGACACGGAGTATCCATTACTTTTTTTTGTGAGGATATGATCATACTTGCATACTGGTGGCCTCATGCTATTGGAGCTTGACATGTTTGCGATAGTAATCATTCTCACATGCCTTTTATGCCTACCGGAAGGAAGCCGAGAAAGTCTCTGTCTTGGGTAGACACGAGCTTATCTCTGGTTCCCCGTCGGGACGGTTGTGTCCGGTATGGCAGGATGGGGTATGATGAGTAGTGCTACTTGTCTATTGGTCTGAAGCATATTTGTTATACTAATCATGCAGGAAATACTTAAGCCTCCTGGGTCGGCCATAGATCGAGTCTTGTTCCAGTAACCCCCATACTTGCTTCGTGCTGCCACTTGTCCCTGTCGTAGGTAGGGTACGGTTCAGTAAGTTGTCAACCCCCGTCTAGCACACACCGTACAGAGAGGCCATAGTGGAAGATACCGACTGCAGCCGGTAGGCATGCCACTTGGTCCGGGGGTACGAGTGTTTCCGGTTGGGACCGAGAGGGGGGCACCCCTTAG
Source organism: Triticum urartu (assembly GCF_056163025.1). Lineage (NCBI taxonomy): Eukaryota > Viridiplantae > Streptophyta > Magnoliopsida > Poales > Poaceae > Triticum > Triticum urartu. Next base: position 1,526,920 of record NC_141879.1, read on the forward strand.
AGCGCACGATAGAAATTTGATCCCATGCTACGCGAGGTTGTAGCCTCCCCAGTTAGAGTTTTGCTTAACAGGTGTCGTGGGTGATTCCAGACACGAGTAAAGTTAAGATGGTGTGTGCAAGTCAGGCGTGTTTTCGACTAAAAGACCATGGACGGAATTAGCTCCGATGGACTAAAGAAATCCGTTACTCGTGGGTAAAGAGTACACCCTCTGCAGAGATATTATACCTATTCGAATAGCCGTGTCCATGGTTAAGGACTACAGTCTGGGATGGGTCAAGTGTCGGTCTTAGTGTCGGTCTTCGGAGGAGAAACTACTAAACCAGAACATTGATTATGACTTGTGATATATGATGGTTATGATTATTGTTATTGTGGACTAACCATTTGCATTAATAATGAATATCCCTGGGACGGTTCTACCTCCGGGATATCCACTGTGATTATGTTTATATATATAAGCCCTTTATGTGCTGTAGCACAGACGCCCGACTGTGGCAGGTTTGTCAGTTCATTTACTTATAAGCCCTTTATGTGGTGTCGCTCAGACGCCCGACTGTGGCATGCTTGTTATTTCATTTACTTATAAGCCCTTTATGTGATGTCGCACAGACGCCTGACTGTGGCATGCCTGTTATTCCTTTTATATATAAGCCCTTTCCGTGGTGTCGCTCAGACGCCCGACTAAGGCATGCTTCATATTTTTATCCTTTCGAGGCGTCGCTTCAGACACCCGATCGGTGCTTTTCATTTCTACACCCTGATTGTTTACTCATGTTTTATTTGAATGATCTGCTTGCGTGCATCATGAACCCTATTTCATAACTGACGAAGTGATCATAAAATATTTAAAAACATGATTATCAGTGGCTATATTATACCTGTGTTCTTAATGTTTGCGAGTACATTCAAAGTACTCACTGGCTTGTCCCTGGCTATTGTCTTGGCCAGATTTCTTGCGTGGAGAGGAGCGTTGTGATGACAGCCCCGGGACCCACGCGAATGGAGATAGCAGCCCCGCGAAGATAGGAGTTATCCTGGTCAGCTGTTCCTGTGGGAAATGGAGTCCCATAGACGCCGATGACCCGCAAACCGCTTCCGCCATCAACCACTAGAAAACCAATTGTTGTACTCATAAGCCAGAATGGTCTTGTACTACATACTATGTACTTTGCTTGGAATTTCTGTATCAAGTTGGTGCCTCATCAGCTAACAGTAATCCTGGGGCTGGTGAGCACAAGGGCCACTTTCTGGGAAATTTATATCCCAAAAATCCGGTCCTGACAAACTTGGTATCAGAGCCAGGCTAACCATTTGTTGACGCTCAAAATTGGCACAGTCATAAAATTAGCATAGGTTATATCAAGAACAATTCAAACTTATGATTGGAAGTCACCGTGGAATGTCTCTCTTCGAGAAGATCAAGATGGATATCAAGATAGTCTAAAACGGAGCTCGGACTCAAAAGTTATGACAAGTTCAGAGATGCTCATGTTGACACCAGAGTAAAGAAAGGCATAAAACTCAATCAAGCTGGCCTCTGGTGGAATCTGTTTCAACATGAAAGTTGTGCGTCTCGTCGAAACGATTGATTTTGATATAAAAATTGTCTTAATCCGAGTTCGTATGCAACCTGTGGAGGCAAAACAAGGTCAGAAATAGAAGCTGCAGAGCCATTTCGGACCGACCGAGTTGATTGACTCGGTGAGACCGAGTTGATCTGAAAAATTACAGAAAATTACAGAAAGTTTGCAACATTCACTCGGTGGGGCCGAAAAAAACTAATCGGTGAGACCGAGATTGATCCGGAAATTGCCAAAGATTCCTGTCCGAGTTAGGTTAGGGTTTTTGATGTTTTGGACGGAATTTTTAGTCCTTTTCTTGTACGGGAAGTCCAGCCGCCTCTTATATATGTTGGGGGTGACGGCCGATTGAAACAACACACAATCGAACAAATCTATCTACATCTTTTACCTTTACTTTTCCTTCTCCCTTGTTCTTCTTCTTCCTCGTTCTTCGTTCGTTCTTCTTCATTGTAGGGCGGCGAACCTCGAGGCCCTAGGGGCAATCAGGTCGACCTAGGGCAGCCCATAGCCGCTACGCGCCCTGACGGGGTCCCTCCCGGGCGTGTGGGGTTTCGGGTCCTCAAAAGCGCCCGCTGGATTGTCTTGCGTACCACGCTTCCGGCAGGTCTCCTTCGACGTGAGCTGCGGTGCATCACCCCCGGCGTCGAGGGTACACGGTGACGTGTTCGTGTGCGAACACACTTTTTGGCGACTCCGCTGGGGACGAAGCTTTGAACGGTCTCCAGCCCGTTCTTGCTACGAAGAGATCGTCATCAAGTTGCTGCAATCTACAAATGTAATATGAATACCCAATTCCCCTTTGTAGATGCAAATAATCCATATGTTGTTGGTGAATCACCTAATGAGCATAATGTATCGGCTAGCCCTAGTTTTATCAATCATGCATCTAATTATGCGCAAGGGCCGATGCAAAGCAATCTTCATGCTTCAAATTCTTATGATTTTAGCAACGTACAACATATGTATCCAAACTCTCATGCATCGGCAACCCCACAATTCCATATGCCGATGAACAACATGATGGGTTTGGTTAATCAATTTGAAACACCTCATGTTAAAATTTCCAATAGCATACAAGAAAGTGTTTCATCTTTTTATTCATCGGCAACTAATTTGTAACATGTTAATCCAAACATGCCGGTGGATAGGGGAATTGGCCATGCTACTACTAGTTATTCGGCCAATTACCCTCAAACATCGTATGCTACACCTCATGCTACTAATTTTTCGGCACCATATGCAATTGTAGATGTTCATAATTCGGCTCCGCACCTTCATGCTCATTGCCGAATAAGTGAGAATTCTGCCACGCAAGTGTCTTTACCTAGTAACGTAGCATATCACGTTGCCCCCGCACAATTACAGAATTTCGGCAACACACCATTGTCGAAAGCGTCTCAAAGTATTGGGGGGCAATCCGATGAAGATTGGGCAGAAATTGGTCGAAAAAAGCTTAAATATAGCCTAGCTACAATGTTTGCTAAATTTAGACAAGAACAAGCAACCTTGCGAATTAAAGAAAGAAAGAGTGGTGATTCAGATAACAAAGTTAATTCGGTTGTTAAAAAAGCCGAATCAAATAGTATGTGTACCGAATTTATTGAAGAAAAAAAGGACGCCAAGGCATTGGAGAGTCATTTAAAAGTGGAGCAAAGTATTATTCAAGTATCACAACCATCATGCTCTCCCAGCGTGTATGAAGAGGTATGTCTAGCAAGTGATTTTCCTATTTTCAGATTTGGTCACAGCTTTATTGTTGATGCATCTATTCGAAAAAATCTCGTAAGTAATTTTGAAAGACCAATGATGAAGGATAATTTACTTGTTAGCAATAAAATTGTTACAAAGCATATCGGTCAATACATTGTACCATTCGAAGAGACCGATAGTGACTTATTATTGAAGCCAAAGCTTATCCCATTGCTTTATTTAGAGTTCATATCTAATTGGGTAGCTTTGCTTGCTTCATACTTGGCTTACGCATGGTCTCAATTGAGACATGTGTGTTTTAACTATTTTTGTTTCAGAAATATAAAGCCAAGGTTAAATTATTTTGAGAAATCCGATGCTAATATTATATCTTATCCAAAGACATCGGAGATAGAGTGCAAAACACAATGTATAGCCGAATGGGAAGATTCTAAATCTGAACCATTCATTTGCTTACCTCCAAAGCCGTTCGCACACCAAGATCGGCTAGAAAACAAAATGTATACCTTTGATTCAAACATGTGTGATCAAATCTTCGATTTATTATTGAAAAATAATTACATTAGAATTCTTGATCACCATGTCAAGCCATCTATCCAAGGACGAATTTATTGTAAGTTGCATGATTCATTCAAGCATAGTATTGAGGATTGCAACATGTTTCGTCAAATAGTTAAATCGGCCATTGATAAAGGACGATTGAAATTTGTTGAGACACCAAAAGATGATGATTCTATTCCAATTGGTCCCGATGGTAAAAGGTTTTTGCATCGGCTGCTTCAAGCCGATCCATTTAAAGAGAAGGTAAAAACTGCAGGTGATGGGATCAAGCTTTCAAGTAAAGAAATTGTTGAAGAGCATAATGAACATAATCTTGAGGGTGAGAATTCCATCAAAGCTACAATGGAGACGCCAAGGACTGGGGGGCAGCAAGCAAATCCAACGATCGATGAAAGCAAACCAAAAGAAAACAAAGGCCGAAATAAGCACAAGTGTAAAAGATCAAAAATCACCTTCGCTGAACTATTGGAGAAATATCAAAAGAAGAGTGAAGAGAAGAATGCTTATCGGCCCAATCAGGCAAAGAAACCAAGATCACCCCCAAGGCGCAAATATGAGGATCGGTATTGGCAAAGTGAGAATTTTAATGCAACATATTCATATCCTTATTTTGGGCCGCCAATGCCAATGTCGTGGATGCCTCCCTATGCTCATATAGATCCATATCCATCATGGGACAGGTATGATACAAGGGCACATTCTCCATCTTATTTTAGATCATCTCACCAATATTATGCAGCTCCGAGAAGATCAACATTTGAACAATCACATGTTAAAGACTGCTTCAGTCATAAGAAATTGGTCCAGAGCTCAAGGAAGAAGAAAGAGGTGGTCAAGCAAGTTTACCGTGTTAAAAGAGATGGTCGTAAGAGTGCAACTTCAGATTTGATCTCAAATGAAAAAGAGCCAATTAATTTGTTGACATTGGCTACTAAAGACAATGAGACAAAGCAACCAATTATTGAGAGTCGAAGTGCCAAATCTGAAGAAAAGAAGTTGAGAGTGCACAAGGCCAAAAAGGAATTGCCATTGGTCAAAACAGAATCACAGCCGAGATGCCCACTCATCTTATCCTATTGGCAAAAGAGGGAACTACAAAAACTTAGTGCACATGAACTTGAAGAAAGGAACATGGCATGGGTTCCCAAAGGAAGTGCTCAAAATAAGAATTATGTGAAAGCATCCATTACACGACGTGCGGCAAAGATGAAGAAGGAAAAGAGTGAAAACTATGAAGGACCAAGCCGAAGGTTTCAACATCTTCGTTCCACACATTATCCATATTCTTCAACTATGTCATTGATGCCTATGCCATGGAATTCGTCATCAGGTATGATTGGTTACCCTCAATGGACTTATTATAATCCATGGATGCAATATAATTTCTTACATCATGAAAGGGTATTGCCAAATCACTATACATTTGATTAGCTACAAGTTTGTTGCTGATTCAAAGGGCCGAAATACTTGATTTGTCATTTCATTTGTTTATTTCGGCTATATGTGCTTTGAATGAAGTTTACATAGTAATGGACGATATATACTTACCGTCCTAAGAAGATGCAGAATGGACGATGGAGTGTTGACATCGTCCTTAGAACCAACATGGTACAAGTTATTTTTCGGCACGCTAGCTATGCCGAAAAACAGGGGGGCATGTGTTGACGCTCAAAATTGGCACAGTCATAAAATTAGCATAGGTTATATCAAGAACAATTCATACTTATGATTGGAAGTCACCGTGGAATGTCTCTCTTCGAGAAGATCAAGATGGATATCAAGATAGTCTAAAACGGAGCTCGGACTCAAAAGTTATGACAAGTTCAGAGATGCTCATGTTGACACCAGAGTAAAGAAAGGCATAAAACTCAATCAAGATGGCCTCTGGTGGAATCTGTTTCAACATGAAAGTTGTGCGTCTCGTCGAAACGATTGATTTTGATATAAAAATCGTCTTAATCCGAGTTCGTATGCAACCTGTGGAGGCAAAACAAGGTCAGAAATAGAAGCTGCAGAGCCATTTCGGACCGACCGAGTTGATTGACTCGGTGAGACCGAGTTGATCCGAAAAATTACAGAAAATTACAGAAAGTTTGCAACGTTCACTTGGTGGGGCCGAAAAAAACTAATCGGTGAGACCGAGATTGATCCGGAAATTGCCAAAGATTCCTGTCCGAGTTAGGTTAGGGTTTTTGATGTTTTGGACAGAATTTTTAGTCCTTTTCTTGTACGGGAAGTCCAGCCGCCTCTTATATATGTTGGGGGTGACGGCCGATTGAAACAACACACAATCGAACAAATCTATCTACATCTTTTACCTTTACTTTTCCTTCTCCCTTGTTCTTCTTCTTCCTCGTTCTTCGTTCGTTCTTCTTCATTGTAGGGCGGCGAACCTCGAGGCCCTAGGGGCGATCAGGTCGACCTAGGGCAGCCCATAGCCGCTACGCGCCCTGACGGGGTCCCTCCCGGGCGTGTGGGGTTTCGGGTCCTCAAAAGCGCCCGCCGGATTGTCTTGCGTACCGCGCTTCCGGCAGGTCTCCTTCGACGTGAGCTGCGGTGCATCACCCCCGGCGTCGAGGGTACACGATGACGTGTTCGTGTGCGAACACCATTGGCTAATCCTATCTTAGCCAGGTCGATAAACCTAGGCAAACCAACCTACCAGACCTTAACCAAACCCCGGCCAAGCTTCTCGTGTAAGATAGCCACACAGTGACCCGACACCTTTTTGGTATTCGGTGCCCAACCTATCAACCTAGCCTGTCGATTACGCGCCAGTGACCGACTCCTAAATTGTCTCATTCGCAAGCATGCGAAGGAAGACTTCGTCCCCTTTTTCTATAAAAAGGGCACGCTAGCCTCAACCCAGCACAGCACAGCCTTTAACCCCAAACCAAGCTAAAATGCCAGGACCTATTGTTCACAATGAGACCACTGCGACCAACCTTGGAGGTTTTGTGACCGTGCTAGCAAACCTCACCCGCCGTGCCTTTGCATTAGAAGAGCCCCCAGAATATGTTGTGTACCAAGGGTCCATGAGTGGTGAGAGCCGTCAATTTTGGGCCACTGTGCACGTCTATGGTAGGGGTCTATCGCCAGAACGCCCCTACAGGTTCACCGGAAGGACAACTTCCTTTGAGCCACAAGCCATCCAACTAGCTGCTCGAGAAGCTATAGTTCAACTCCGGCACTTGTCGCCCAGAGTTAACTGTCGCTCATTCTACTACTACCCCATCCATGACGGGTATGGTAGACCACCCCAGGTTGCCAACGGAGACCACGAGACGGATCCTGCATTATTGCATCTGGTGCGCTATGTAAGTGCGCTAGAGGGTCTGTTCGATCAAATCACCCTGGATCTGATCGCAGCTCGTGGAGAACTGATCCACCGAGCCCCGGCGAGAAGAGAAGATGAGCCCGACACCGACAACCCAGTCGTGCTATTCGGACAACCGATCGAGACCTTGAGGTCAGCCCCAGCCATCAACCAAGGTGCTTTGATGACCCCAAAAGTGCTTCATCGCCTTTTGGGAACACACTCCAACGGGATTGTGGCCAACAATCCCCGTGATGGTCATCATAGCTACCCCGACCCTGCAATTCCTCAACCCCCTCCAGCTAACCCCGACGGTGAAACCAATGGAGAAGCCTCGACATCCGCAAGGCATGCCCGCTTAGATATAAACGAGGTGGACTAAGTCACTCGAGTAGTACCGAGTCTCGGCTTGTCCACATCCTGTAATTGTGTGACCTTGTATCGCCATATTGGAACGCTATCTGCTTGTGCATCCCTATTTTGAATAGTGGCCATGCATGAGTGCGTTGGTGTACGGCTGCATTTTAATTCCGGGCGTAGCTACCAAAACCAACCCTGACGGCGCCCACAGTAACACGTCACTTTTGCGAGTACATTCAAAGTAATCACTAGCTTGTCCCTGGCTATTGTCTTGGCCAGATTTCTTGCGTGGAGAGGAGCATTGTGATGACAGCCCCGGGACCCACGCGAATGGAGATAGCAGCCCCACGAAGATAGGAGTTATCCTGGTCAGCTGTTCCTGTGGGAAATGGAGTCCCATAGACGCTGATGATCCGCAAACCGCTTCCGCCATCAACCACTAGAAAACCAATTGTTGTACTCATAAGCCAAAATGGTCTTGTACTACATACTATGTACTTTGCTTGGAATTTCTGTATCAAGTTGGTGCCTCATCAGCTAACAGTAATCCTGGGGCTGGTGAGCACAAGGGCCATTTTCTGGGAAATTTATATCCCGAAAATCCGGTCCTGACATTTTTCATTGGAACACTGTAGCTCTATCCTATGGTTCGAACGCTTCGAAAGAAATCCTGTAAGAATTCGTCCCTCTGAAAATCTTATAAAAATCCTGTAAAACGAACGATCCCTTAGGCTCTGTTTGGTTCATAGGAATACAAAACATAGGAACACGAGAAAATGTAGGAAACAAAAAGTAAAATGTAGGAACCAAGAAGAGAAAATATAGGAACCAAAAAGGAAAGTACCAGCCTAGATAAGTACAATGGGGAGGGGGGGGGGGGCAAGGGCCCCCTGTCCACTCAGTTTTTTTTTCACATGCTAATAATCATGATATACGATCCAAGCTTTTAAGGATGCGTTTGATTCGTAGGTTTCTTGTGCGTGTTGGTAGTGCCCGCCGGCCTCCCTTGGTCGGTGCTAGTAGCCGATGGCGTCATAGCTGTGATGTAGCACCAAGGAGTGAGACGGTACCTCGTGCGTGTAGACGACCCGACCTTTCACGACGATGCAAGATCAACAGTTCTTTTCCGTGTTCCTCCTCCCAATCTCCAATAGCAATCTCTACCCATGCACGAACAGTACGCGAATAAAGATAATGACCCCCTCGGATCAACCCTTCGTCGCTAATAGATTCCCTCAAAGAAAAATCACAGAAAATACTCAAAATTGGATCGCCAAAAGCTGGACGTTTTCCGAACCTTGTTCATAACTCACGAATAAAACTCAAAACTGATCTCTCGTACATCGACCAAGTGTTATCTTTTATATGGCTTAATCTAACCTAGACTCCTAACCACCCATGTCAAATCCTAACTTGACAAAATAAATAAATCCTAATTGGAAAGGAAAACAACTCACGTACCATACTGGCTAGTTAGCCGGTTGACAAAAACAAAAATATGAATCCTAACAAACTTGAATTCTGCCTTCACAACATAACATGGAGGCGTACGGAAATTCGGCTCCACGGAAGCTGGCGCTGGTTCCTTCTTAATCTCCTGTATTTTTCTTGTAACGTGGTCGAACAAAATCTCTTGCCATTATACATATACTAAACCTGGCCAGGTTTAGTTTACCTGGTTTTTTTTGACTTTTTTCAATCAGTAAAATGGCCAATGGGAGGCTGACACGCAAATTACTGGGGGAAATGACGAGGTACGCTTCCATGTGCGCTTTGCGATTTTCCTTCAGACCAATTCGTTTTGCCTAGCACTGCTTTGACCGATGGTTCCCAGATTAGTTTACGTGAGTGAGTAGTATTCATTCATCGGAAGTCTCCAGTCTAATCCAGCCCCACCGCTGAATATGACTATAAAAGAGGCCCTCCTTCTCCTTGATTGTTCATATCGCCTCCTCTCGCCCTCCCTGCCTCACTGCCGATCTTGTTCGAGACGCGACTCGGCCATGCCTCGACTTTGCATTTGTCAAAACCGATGACGCCCCGCCGTCCCGTGCTACCGGAGTCGTCGCCCCGCGTTGTTGTCGTGAGGAGATGCCGTTCCAGTTAGTGTTGGGGATATAACTATTTGTATAAACCGCCCAGGAGGGGTCGGGTTACGCAAAGGTGATTCATCATATGAAACCCAAGATCAAGCATGAAAATGGTGGTTCAAGAAAGGGTCTAAAGCCCATAGACGACTTAAGACCCGTAGTGATAAACCACCGTAATGGCATGACTTGTATTATAAGGCAAGATTAACTAGTCATCGAGCCGGACATTGTTTATGAGCCGGCCGGGACTCTGTAAACCGCAGGGCGTCAACCCGTGTATATAAGGGGACGGCCCGCCGGCGGCTTAGGGCAAGTAACATCAAATCGAGAGCCAGGCATAGCGTATCTCGCTCACTGGTCATCGAAACCCTAGCAATACCAACCCAACTAGACGTAGGCTTTTACCTTCATCATAAGGGGCCGAACTAGTATAAAAACTCTCTCGTGTTCCTTGTCCCGTTAAACCCTTTTAAGCTTCCTAGTTGCGATGGCTCCACGACTAAGTCCTTTCACGAGGACATCTGCCGTAATAATTCCACGACAGTTGGCGCCCACCGTGGGCCCAGTGCACGGTGGATTTGAGTTCTTGAAGGGCAACTTCGAAGGGCTCAAGGGATACGCTGTGGGCCGGATGACCAAGAGTCGTCGCGGTAAGATCTACATCGACGACGAAGGCTGGGGCCCCGACTCCGACTCAATTGAGTACGGGTACCGGGTCCCCTTCGGCGGAATCCACGTCTTCATCGGCCGGATTGGTGAGTCGGGCCTTGAGCCGGACAACTACACCGACATCACCGAGATGGCTCAGCGTGCGAGACCCGCCCGAGCTCAACCCGCCATGAAGCGTGCCTTCGTGGGTTGCATCCACGGAGGAGTACTTTCTGAAGGATCCGCAAATGGTGATTCATCCACTGGTGAAACGGATTCGTTGTATCAACTGCAAGATGGCAGGCTTGGGGGCTGTTCCGATGGCAGTAGTATTCCGGGCCCCTTTGAGCCGCCAAGCAGGGTAGGGATCTTCATGGCTGGAACTCAACCCGGCCAAAACTCTACGGCTGCGACATCAATAACGTTCGGGTCAGGAGCGGCAGGGGCAGGAGGCCCTGCGTGTTGGGGAACGTAGCAGAATTTTAAAATTTTCCTACGTGTCACCAAGATCAATCTATGGAGTCTTCTAGCAACGAGAGGGAGAGGAGTGCATCTACATACCCTTGTAGATCGCGAGCGGAAGTGTTCAAGACAACGGGGTTGATGGAGTCGTACTCGTCATGATCCAAATCACCGATGATCCTAGTGCCGAACGGACGGCACCTCCACGTTCAACACACGTACGGAGCGAGGATGTCTCCCGCGCCTTGATCCAGCAAGGAGGAGGGAGAGGTTGAGGAAGAAAGCTCCAACAGCAGCACGATGGCGTGGTGGTGGTGGAGCAGTAGTACTCCGGCAGGGCTTCGCCAAGCTCTTAACGGAGGAGGAGAGGTGTTGGGGAGGGGAGGGGCTGCGCCTTGGGAAGGGGTGCGGCTCCCATGTGCCTTCCCACTATATATAGGGGTGGAGGGGGCTGGTTTCTTGCCCTCCAAGTCCATTGGGGCGTTGGCAAAGGTGGGGGAAAGAAATCCCATCATTTCCTTTCCCCACCGATTGTTATCGCCCTTTTTTAGGGATCTTGATCTTATTCCTTTGGGATATGATCTTATTCCTTCTAAGGGGGGATCTTGGTGTGCCTTGACCAGGCGTGTGGGGCCTTGCCCCCTCTACCCACGTTCATGTGGGTCCCCACATGCAGGTGGGCCCCACTACGGAACCTTCTAGAATCTTTCCGGTACAATACCGAAAAATCCTGAACATTTTCGGGTGGCCAAAATAGGACTTCCCATATATAAATCTTTACCTCCGGAGCATTCCGAAACTCCTCGTGACGTTTGTGATCTCATCGGGATTCCGAACAACATTCGGTAATCACATACAAGTCTTCCTAATAACCCTAGCGTCATCGAACCTTAAGTGTGTAGACCCTACGGGTTCGGGAAACATGCAGACATGACCGAGACAACTCTCCGGCCAATAACCAACAGTGGGATCTGGATACCCATGTTGGCTCCCACATGTTCCACGATGATCTGATCGGATGAACCACGATGTCGAGGATTCAAGCAATCCCGTATACAATTCCCTTTGTCAATCGGTACGTTACTTGCCCGAGATTCGATCGTCGGTATCCCAATACCTCGTTCAATCTCGTTAACGGCAAGTCACTTTACTCGTACCGTAATGCATGATCCCGTGATCAACCACTTGGTCACATTGAGCTCATTATGATGATGCATTACCGAGTGGGCCCAGAGATACCTCTCCGTCATACGGAGTGACAAATCCCAGTCTCGATTCGTGCCAACCCAACAAACACTTTCGGAGATACCCGTAGTGCACCTTTATAGCCACCCAGTTACGTTGTGACGTTTGGCACACCCAAAGCACTCCTACGGTATCCGGGAGTTGCACAATCTCATGGTCTAAGGAAATGATACTTGACATTAGAAAAGCTCTAGCAGACGAACTACACGATCTTGTGCTATGCTTAGGATTGGGTCTTGTCCATCACATCATTCTCCTAATGATGTGATCCCGTTATCAATGACATCCAATGTCCATAGTCAGGAAATCATGACTATCCGTTGATCAACGAGCTAGTCAACTAGAGGCTCACTAGGGACATGTTGTGGTCTATGTATTCACACATGTATTACGATTTCCGGTAACACAATTATAGCATGAATAATAGACAATTATCATGAACAAGGAAATATAATAATAACCATTTTATTATTGCCTCTAGGGTATATTTCCAACAGTCTCCCACTTGCACTAGAGTCAATAATCTAGTTACATTGTGATGAATCGAACACCCATAGAGTTCTGGTGTTGATCATGGTTTGCTCGCAGAAGAGGTTTAGTCAACGGATCTGCGACATTCAGATCCGTATGCACTTTGCAAATATCTATGTCTCCATCTTGAACATTTTCACGAATGGAGTTGAAGCGACGCTTGATGTGCCTGGTCTTCTTGTGAAACCTGGGCTCCTTGGCAAGGACAATAGCTCCAGTGTTGTCACAGAAGAGAGTGATCGGCCCCGACGCATTGGGTATGACTCCTAGGTTGGTGATGAACTCCTTCATCCAGATTGCTTCATGCGCTGCCTCCGAGGCTGCCATGTACTCCGCTTCACATGTAGATCCCACCACGATGCTTTGCTTGCAACTGCACCAGCTTACTGCCCCACCATTCAAAATATACACGTATCCAGTTTGTGACTTAGAGTCATCCAGATCTGTGTCGAAGCTAGCGTCGACGTAACCCTTTGCGACGAGCTCTTCGTCACCTCCATAAACGAGAAACATATCCTTAGTCCTTTTCAGGTACTTCAGGATGTTCTTGACCGCTGTCCAGTGTTGCATGCCGGGATTACTTTGGTACCTTCCTACCAAACTTACGGCAAGGTTTACATCAGGTCTGCTACACAACATGGCATACATAATTGACCCTATGGCCGAGGCATAGGGGATGACACTCATCTTTTCTCTATCTTCTGCCGTGGTCGGGCATTGAGCCGAGCTTAATTTCACACCTTGCAACACAGGCAAGAACCCCTTCTTGGACTGATCCATATTGAACTTCTTCAATATCTTATCAAGGTATGTGCTTTGTGAAAGACCTATGAGGCGTCTCGATCTGTCTCTATATATCTTGATGCCTAATATGTAAGCAGCTTCTCCAAGGTCCTTCATTGAAAAACACTTATTCAAATAGGCCTTAATGCTGTCCAAAAGTTCTATATCATTTCCCATCAAAAGTATGTCATCCACATATAATATGAGAAATGCTACAGAGCTCCCACTCACTTTCTTGTAAACGCAGGCTTCTCCATAAGTCTGCATAAACCCAAATGCTTTGATCATTTCATTAAAGCGAATGTTCCAACTCCGAGATGCTTGCACCAGCCCATAGATGGAGCGCCGGAGCTTGCATACCTTGTTAGCATTCTTAGGATCGACAAAACCTTCCGGCTGCATCATATACAATTCTTCCTTAAGAAAGCCGTTAAGGAATGCCGTTTTGACGTCCATTTGCCATATCTCATAATCATAGTATGCGGCAATTGCTAACATGATTCGGACGGACTTCAGCTTCGCTACGGGTGAGAAGGTCTCATCGTAGTCAACCCCTTGAACTTGTCGATAACCCTTAGCGACAAGTCGAGCCTTATAGATGGTAACATTACCATCCGCGTCCGTCTTCTTCTTAAAGATCCATTTATTCTCTATCGCTCGCCGATCATCGGGCAAGTCTGTCAAAGTCCATACTTTGTTTTCATACATGGATCCTATCTCGGATTGCATGGCTTCAAGCCATTTGTTGGAATCTGGGCCCGCCATCGCTTCCTCATAGTTCGAAGGTTCACCGTTGTCTAACAACATGATTTCCAGGACAGGGTTGCCGTACCACTCTGGTGCGGAACGTGTCCTTGTGGACCTACGAAGTTCAATAGGAGCTTGATCCGAAGTACCTTGATCATCATCATTAACTTCCTCTCCAGTCAGTGCAGGCACCACAGGAACATCTTCCTGAGCTGCGCCACTTTCGGTTTCAAGAGGCAGTACTTCATCAAGCTCTACTTTCCTCCCACTTACTTCTTTCGAGAGAAACTCTTTCTCCAGAAAGGACCCGTTCTTGGCAACAAAGATCTTGCCTTCGGATCTGAGGTAGAAGGTATACCCAATGGTTTCCTTAGGGTATCCTATGAAGACACATTTTTCCGACTTGGGTTCGAGTTTTTTAGGTTGAAGTTTCTTGACATAAGCATCGCATCCCCAAACTTTTAGAAACAACAGCTTAGGTTTCTTCCCAAACCATAATTCATACGGTGTCGTCTCAATGGATTTAGACGGTGCCCTATTTAAAGTGAATGTAGCTGTCTCCAGAGCATATCCCCAAAATGATAGCGGTAAATCAGTGAGTGACATCATAGATCGCACCATATCCAATAGAGTGCGATTACGACGTTCAAACACTCCGTTACGCTGAGGTGTTCCAGGCGGCGTGAGTTGTGAAACGATTCCATATTTCCTTAAGTGCGTACCAAATTCGTGACTTAAATATTCTCCCCCACGATCTGATCGTAAGAATTTGATTTTTCTGTCATGTTGATTCTCAACCTCACTCTGAAATTCCTTGAACTTTTCAAAGGTCTCAGACTTGTGTTTCATTAAGTAGACATACCCATATCTACTTAAGTCATCAGTGAGAGTGAGAACATAACGATAGCCACCGCGAGCCTCAACGCTCATTGGACCGCACACATCAGTATGTATAATTTCCAATAAGTTTGTTGCTCGCTCCATTGTTCCGAAGAACGGAGTCTTGGTCATTTTACCCATGAGGCATGGTTCGCACGTGTCAAATGATTCGAAATTAAGAGACTCCAAAAGTCCATCTGTATGGAGCTTCTTCATGCGTTTGACACCGATGTGACCAAGGCGGCAGTGCCACAGATATGTGGGACTATCATTATCAAGCTTACATCTTTTGGTATTCACACTATGAATATGTGTAACATCACGTTCAAGATTCATTAAGAATAAACCATTGACCAGCGGGGCATGACCAGAAAACATATCTCTCATATAAATAGAACAACCATTATTCTCGGATTTAAATGAGTAGCCATCTCGCATCAAACGAGATCCAGATACAATGTTCATGCTTAAAGCTGGCACTAAATAACAATTATTGAGGTTTAAAACTAATCCCGTAGGTAAATGTAGAGGTAGCGTGCCGACGGCGATCACATCGACCTTGGAACCACTCCCGACGCGCATCGTCACCTCGTCCTTCGCCAGTCTCCGCTTATTCCGCAGCTCCTGCTTTGAGTTACAAATATGAGCAACCGCACCGGTATCAAATACCCAGGAGCTACTACGAGTATTGGTAAGGTACACATCAATTACATGTATATCACATATACCTTTAGTGTTGCTGGCCTTCTTGTCCGCTAAGTATTTGGGGCAGTTCCGCTTCCAGTGTCCCTTTCCCTTGCAATAAAAGCACTCAGTCTCAGGTTTGGGTCCATTCTTTGGCTTTTTCCCGGCAACTGGTTTACCGGGCGCGGCAACTCCATTGCCGTCCTTCTTGAAGTTCTTCTTACCCTTGCCTTTCTTGAAACTAGTGGTTTTATTGACCATCAACACTTGATGTTCCTTTTTGATTTCCACCTCCGCTGATTTCAGCATTGAATATACCTCAGGAATGGTCTTTTCCATCCCCCTGCATATTGTAGTTCATCACAAAGCTCTTGTAGCTAGGTGGGAGCGACTGAAGGATTCTATCAATGACCACCTCGTCCGGGAGGTTAATGTCCAGCTGGGACAAGCGGTTGTGCAACCTAGACATTTTGAGTATGTGCTCATTGACAGAACTATTTTCCTCCATCTTACAACTTTAGAACTTGTCGGAGACTTCATATCTCTCGACCCGGGCATGAGCTTGGAAAACCATTTTCAGCTCTTCGAACATCTCATATGCTCCGTGTTTCTCAAAACGCTTTTGGAGCCCCGGTTCTAAGCTGTAAAGCATGCCGCACTTAATGAGGGAGTAATCATCAGCACGCTGCTGCCAAGCGTTCATAACGTCTTGGTTCTCTGGGATGGGTGCTTCACCTAGCGGTGCTTCTAGGACATATTGTTTCCTGACAGCTATGAGGATGATCCTCAGGTTCTGGACCCAGTCCGTATAGTTGCTGCCATCATCTTTTAGCTTGGTTTTCTCTAGGAACACGTTGAAGTTGAGGTTGACATTAGCGTGGGCCATTTGATCTACAAGACATATTTCAAAGTTTTAGACTATGTTCATGATAACTAAGTTCATCTAATCAAATTATTTAATGAAGTCCCACTCAGATTAGACATCCCTCTAGTCATCTAAGTGATACATGATCCGAGTCAACTAGGCCGTGTCCAATCATCACGTGAGACGGACTAGTCATCATCGGTGAACATCTCCATGTTGATCGTATCTTCCATACGACTCATGTTCGACCTTTCGGTCTCTTGTGTTCCGAGGCCATGTCTGTACATGCTAGGCTCGTCAAGTCAACCTAAGTGTATTGCGTGTGTAAATCTGGCTTACACCCGTTGTATGCGAACGTTAGAGCCTATCACACCCGATCATCACGTGGTGCTTCGGAACAACGAACCTTCGCAACGGTGCACAGTTAGGGGGAACACTTTCTTGAAATTGTTATGAGGGATCATCCTATTTACTACCGTCGTTCTAAGCAAATAAGATGCAAAAACATGATAAACATCACATGCAATCAAATAGTGACATGATATGGCCAATATCATATTGCTCCCTTGATCTCCATCTTCGGGGCGCCATGATCATCTTCGTCACCGGCATGACACCATGATCTCCATAAACATGATCTCCATCATCGTGTCTTCATGAAGTTGTCACGTCAACTATTACTTCTACTACTATGGCTAACGGTTTAGCAATAAAGTAAAGTAATCACATGACGTTTATGTTGACACGCAGGTCATAAATAAATTAAGACAACTCCTATGGCTCCTGCCGGTTGTCATACTCATCGACATGCAAGTCGTGATTCCTATACAAGAACATGATCAATCTCATACATCACATGTATCATTCATCATTCATCACAACCTTCTTTTGGCCATATCACATCACAAGGCATATGCTGCAAAAACAAGTTAGACGTCCTCTAATTGTTGTTGCATCTTTTACGTGGCTGCAATAGGGTTCTAGCAAGAACGTTTCTTACCTACGTCAAAAACCACAACATGATATGCCAATTTCTATTTACCCTTCATAAGGACCCTTTTCATCGAATTCGATCCGACTAAATTGGGAGAGACAGATACCCGCTAGCCACCTTATGCAACTAGTGCATGTCAGTCGGTGGAACCTGTCTCACGTAAGCGTACGTGTAAGGTCGGTCCGGGCCGCTTCATCCCACGATGCCGCCGAATCAAGATAAGACTCGTAACAGCAAGCAAATTGACAAAATCGACACCCACAACAACTTGTGTTCTACTCGTGCATAGAAACTACGCATAAACCTGGCTCATGATGCCGCTGTTGGGGAACGTAGTAGAATTTTAAAATTTTCCTACGTGTCACCAATATCAATCTATGGAGTCTTCTAGCAACAAGAGGGAGAGGAGTGCATCTACATACCCTTGTAGATCACGAGCGGAATCGTTCAAGAGAACGGGGTTGATGGAGTCGTACTCGTCGTGATCCAAATCACCGATGATCCTAGCGCCGAACGGACGACACGTCCGCGTTCAATACACGTACGGAGCGAGGACGTCTCCCGCGCCTTGATCCAGCAAGGAGGAGGGAGAGGTTGAGGAAGAAAGCTCCAACAGCAGCACGACGGCGTGGTGGTGGTGGAGCAGCAGTACTCCGGCAGGGCTTCGCCAAGCTCTTAACGGAGGAGGAGAGGTGTTGGGGAGGGGAGGGGCTGCGCCTTGGGAAGGGGTGCGGCTCCCATGTGCCTCCCTACTATATATAGGGGTGGAGGGGGCTGGTTTCTTGCCCTCCAAGTCCATTGGGGCGTTGGCAAAGGTGGGGGAAAGAAATCCCATCATTTCCTTTCCCCACCGATTGTTATCCCCCTTTTTAGGGATCTTGATCTTATCCCTTTGGGATATGATCTTATTCCTTCTAAGGGGTGATCTTGGTGCGCCTTGACCAGGGGTGTGGGGCCTTGCCCCACTACCCACGTTCATGTGGGTCCCCACATGCAGGTGGGCCCCACTACGGAACCTTCTAGAATCTTCCCGGTACAATACCGAAAAATCCCGAACATTTTCCGGTGGCCAAAATAGGACTTTCCATTTATAAATCTTTACCTCCGGACCATTCTGGAACTCCTCGTGACGTCTGGGATCTCATCCGGGACTTCGAACAACATTCAGTAATCACGTACAAGTCTTCCTAATAACCCTAGCGTCATCGAACCTTAAGTGTGTAGACCCTACGGGTTTGGGAAACATGCAGACATGACCGAGACAACTCTCCGGCCAATAACCAACGGCGGGATCTGGATACCCATGTTGGCTCCCACATGTTCCACGATGATATCATTGGATGAACCACGATGTCGAGGATTCAAGCAATCCCGTATACAATTCCCTTTGTCAATCGGTACGTTACTTGCCCGAGATTCGATCGTCGGTATCCCAATACCTCGTTCAATCTCGTTACCGGCAAGTCACTTTACTCGTACCGTAATGCATGATCCTGTGATCAACCACTTGGTCACATTGAGCTCATTATGATGATGCATTACCGAGTGGGCCCAGAGATACCTCTCCGTCATACGGAGTGACAAATCCCAGTCTCGATTCGTGCCAACCCAACAGACACTTTCGGAGATACCCGTAGTGCACCTTTATAGCCACCCAGTTACGTTGTGATGTTTGGCACACCCAAAGCACTCCTACGATATTTGGGAGTTGCACAATCTCATGGTCTAAGGAAATGATACTTGACATTAGAAAAGCTCTAGCAGACGAACTACACGATCTTGTGCTATGCTTAGGATTGGGTCTTGTCCATCACATCATTCTCCTAATGATGTGATCCCGTTATCAATGACATCCAATGTCCATAGTCAGGAAACCATGACCATCCGATGATCAACGAGCTAGTCAACTAGAGGCTTACTAGGGACATGTTGTGGTCTATGTATTCACACATGTATTATGATTTCCGGATAACACAATTATAGGATGAATAATAGACAATTATCATGAACAAGGAAATATAATAATAACCATTTTATTATTGCCTCTAGGGCATATTTCCAACACTGCGCGCCCGCCGGCTCAAGTGCTGATTGATCTCATGGACAAATTGACGGCCCTGTTAACCGCCACAGTTATTCCTGCAAGTCAAGATGAGCACGATGCAGAGGTGGCGCAGGTGCGTGAGGAAATAGCATGGGCCAAGGAGGCCTTAGCGGCTGAGGATACCAGGTTGGCCGCAGAACGGGCGACTTTGGATGCACGGGCCCAACAGCTCCAGTCAGAGGCTTTCCAGCTTACGATGAGCCTGAACGCATCTAACGAGGTGATGAGGAGGAGACATCAGAAAACTCAATCCCATTTGCCTCCGGTTTATGATCCTCGGAACCTTTTTTCCACACCCGGAGCCGGCCCTAGTAACCCACCAGAGGCAAATAAATTTGTAACATCCGGAGCAGGGGGACCGGTTCAGCCTCGGGTGATGGCACCGCCCCGTTAGGTACCAACACCGCCGGGTCACTTCTCTAACCCTATGGAGAACCTGATCGCAGCGTCGGCACGTCTGGCGCTCTCCCAGTGGACGGCGACGATCCAACAACGGTGGAGACGTGAAGGATCAGAGAACTTGTCCAGACGGCTCTTGCTCAGCAGGAGGCTTATTCCTATAGTCGAGACATGATTCATTCGACTCCTCGCCCAAGCCGGAGCCCAAATTACAGCAGGCATATAGAGTCGGAGGCTTTGTCGAGCAACACCCAGCGCCATAACCAGCCCGGCAGTTATAACCCGGTGCAGGAAAGGATACGTCAAGAGGACGAGCAGGCGGCTCAACTGGCGGCTCAATAGGCGGCTCATCAAACCTTCCCGGATTATCCAACGACTTCTTTTGAGGCAGGAGTGGCCACCAGAACCGGCGGTGTTCCTTGTTTAGTGCCGGCTTTGCGTAACGTGCGTCTGCCCAAAGACTTCAAGGGACCCCGAAAGGTGCCGAATTATACGGACGACTTATAGCCCGGGGCGTGGATCAAAAGTTATGAGATGGCCATGGAGCTGTTGGAGGTTAGTGACGCGGCAATGGCTAAGTACTTCACCATGATGTTGGATGGAACGACCCGGACTTGGTTAAAGGGCCTGCCACCTAATTCCATTGGCTCATGGGCGGAGTTAAAGGCCCGGTTCATTCAGAACTTCAAAGATACCTGCAAGCAGTCCATGTCAATTGTGGACTTGACTAATTGTAAGCAAGAGGAGGGAGAATCGACCACTCATTGGGTGCGCTGGGTCAAGGAGATAATACATTCGTCTGACAAGATGGATGCCAGCTCTACAGTCTTAATGTTGGAGAAAAATTGCCGATTTGAACCGCTGAGACAGAAGCTGGGGCGCCTCAAGCGTGATTGTAATGATATGGGTCAGCTGATGGTGGCTTTAGTCAAATACGCCGATTCTGATAGTACCAAGGATCCCGTGTCTGATGAGGAAAAGACAGGGAAGGGAAAGAAGAACGACAATGGAAAGGGTCAGCAGCATAACCCGGCGAATCAAGGAGGCAACAAGCGTAAGGCAGATGGTAACCCAGAGTTTGTGGCCGACGCCAATACACAGGGTAACAATCAGAGACGCAAGGGGAGGCCACCCCCTCGATCTGGCGGGTCAGGTCCATCTCTTGAGCAACTACTCAATGAACCCTGTCCGAGGCACGGTACTCGGGAAAGGCCGGCCACTCACTTATGGAAGGATTGTGCGATCATGAAGGCTTTCAAAAATTCCAACGCGTTCGACGGCAATCATGGGTCGGGTGGCGGCTCAGGTGCCGGTGGCTTTCATGGCCCGGGTGGCGGTTCAATTTCCGGTTTTCAGGGAAATCAAGGTGGCTATAATCAGCAGCAGTCTGGTCAGGGAGGTCAGCAGCATCAGCAGTCGAGTTATCAGAGCAATCCGAAGCAGCTGAATAGTGGACAGTATCATGTGTTCACCACTAGCTTATGCAAACGAGACCAGAAGATTCATAAAAGGGCTGTGAACGCTGTTGAGCCGGCGGTTCCCCGTTATTTGAGGTGGTCAGAGTAGCCTATTGTGTGGAGTAGGGAAGATCACCCTCCCCGGGTTGACAATCTGGGTCAGTTAGCCTTGGTGGTAGCACCTCAGGTTGGTGGATATAAATTCACTGAAGTACTCATGGACGGAGGTAGCAGCATCAACATCCTCTATTATGAGACCTTTCGACGTATGGGGTTGACTGACAAAAATTTAAAGACGTCCAACACTGTTTTCCATGGAGTGGTGCCTGGTAAGTCGGCATACCCGGTCGGTAAGATTGAGCTGGAGGTAGCCTTCAGAGATGAGTATGATTCTAGGGCTGAGAAACTAACCTTTGAGGTGGTCAAAATCAGGAGTCCATATCACGCTCTGTTTGGACGGCCGGCTTATGCCAAATTCATGGCGTGACCGTGTTATGTTTATTTGCAGCTCAAAATGCCGGGTCACAAGGGCACCATTACTGTACATGGGAGTCGAAAGATAGCCCTGGAATGTGAAGAGGGGGATGCGGCTTATGCCGAGTCTGTTTTTGCAGTAGAGGAGCTGAAGTTTTATCAAGATAACATTGAGCCGGCGGATATGACACCTCTGAAGAAGCCAACCACAGAGCATGGCACGACGATGAAGTTTAAGTCAGCTGATGAAACCAAGCTTGTTGATTTTATTCCAGGCGACTCATCTAAACAATTCAGCATCAGTGCCAATCTGGATCCTAAATAGGAAAGCGCGCTCATCGAGTTCATCCGTGAGAATCGGGACATTTTTGCATGGAAACCTTCTGACATGCCGGGTGTACTGAGAGAACTCGCTGAGCACACTCTTAATATTGATCCAAAGTTTAAGCCGGTCAGGTAATTTCCACGGCGGTTCAACGAAGAGAGACGGAAAGCTATATTGGTGAGGAGGTGGCCCGGCTCTTAGCGGCCGGGTTTATTGTTGAAGTTTTTCACCCAGAGTGGTTGGCTAACCCGGTGCTTGTACTTAAAAAGAATGGCACCTGGCGGATGTGTGTGGATTACACGGACTTAAATAAAGCGTGTCCGGCTAATCCTTTTGCTCTTCCCCGTATTGATCAAATCATTGATGCTACGGCGGGTTGCGAACGTTTGAGCTTCTTGGACGCTTACTCTGGTTATCATCAGATCAAAATGGCAGTTAAGGACCAGAAGAAGACGGCTTTCATCACTCCGTTTGGTGCCTTCTGTTATGTATCAATGCCGTTTGGGCTCAAGAGTGCCCATGCAACTTATCAGCGATGTGTACGGAACTGTCTCCACAATCAGCTCGGGCGCAATGTTCACGCTTATGTGGATGATATAGTGGTTAAATCCAGAGAGAAAGAAACCTTGATAGATGATCTGAAAGAGACCTTTGACAATCTCCGGGTTTACAAGATGATGCTTAACCCGGCCAAATGTGTGTTTGGCGTGCCAGCAGGCAAGCTTTTGGGTTTTCTGGCCTCTAACAGAGGCATTGAAGCTAATCCGGAGAAGATCAAGGCGATTACCTCTTTGGCTAAGCCGGCGTGCATCAATGATGTTCAGCGACTAGAGGGTCGTATCGCTGCTTTAAGCCGGTTGGGTGAGAAGGCCATACCGATGTATCAGATGATGAAGAAAACGGACAATCTTGTCTGGAGTGATGCTACTAATGCTGCCTTTGAAGATTTAAAGAGACAGTTGTCTAAGCCGCCGGTCCTTGCGGCCCCCATTGATAAAGAGCCGCTGTTGTTATACGTGGCCGCTAACTCACGTGCTGTCAGTGTGGCAATTGTGGTGGAGCGGAAGGAGGCTGGCAAGGAGCATCCGGTTCAACGGCCGGTTTACTACATCAGTGAGGTGCTCATAGAGTCTAAACAAAGATATCTGCATTGGCAGAAGCTTGTTTATGGGGTGTTCATGGCGAGCCGGAAGCTTAAATAATACTTCCAGGGTCACCCCATCACTGTGGTAAGTTCTACTCCCTTGGGAGACATCATCCAGAATAGAGAGGCCACAGGACGAGTCGCCAAGTGGGCCATTGAGCTTGGGCCTCATGGTTTGAAGTATGTACCACGCACTGCTATTAAGTCTCAAGCACTGATGGACTTCATCAATGATTGGACAGAGCTGCAAACACCTGAGGAGAAGCCGGATAACACATATTGGACTATTCACTTTGATGGATCCAGGCAGCTGGAAGGCTCGGGGGCTGGAGTCGTTTTAACTTCCCTCGAGGTGACAAATTTTGTTATGTGCTCCGGCTCATGTTTCCTTGTACTAATAATGCAGCTGAATATGAGGCCTTGCTTCATGGTCTTCGGATGGCCAAGGAGATGAGTTTAAGCCGGGTACGGTGCTTGGGTGACTCAGATCTGGTGGCTCAACAGGTGTCAGGCAAGTGGAATTCTAAGGATCCCCTCATGGCGGCTTATCGCCGAGAGTTTGATGCTGTAGCTGGGCACTTCAAGGGTTATCAAGTGGAGCACATTGATCAAAGGAAGAATGAGGAGGCTGATGCTTTAAGCCGGCTGGGATCTCAGCGTAAGCCGGTACCGCCTAACACCTTTTTGGATGTTTTGCACAATCCTTCTGTCAAGTTACCCACAGAGGAAGACTTGGCTGTTCCAGACCCAGAAGCACAGCTGGTGGCGGCTCTTCACGTCATCCCGGATTGGACAGTACCATACTTGGCTTACATGACCCGGGGAGAGTTGCCTGAGGATGAGACCTTGGCGAGAAAAATCATCTGGCGGTCTAAATCCATGACAATTGTTCATGGTGAGTTG
The DNA here is from genome assembly GCF_056163025.1 of Triticum urartu. Lineage (NCBI taxonomy): Eukaryota > Viridiplantae > Streptophyta > Magnoliopsida > Poales > Poaceae > Triticum > Triticum urartu. The sequence goes on from NC_141879.1 coordinate 1,551,186, forward strand.
CATCATCGCAGTGTCACTGGGGCGTTTCAACGTTGTGTGTCACCTGCGGAAGGTCAGGAAATACTTCGTGAGATCCATGAAGGTGATTGTGGTCATCATGCCGGCTCAAAAATCTCTTGTGGCCAAGGTTTTCCGTCATGGTTTTTATTGGCTGACGGCTCATGCTCATGCGGAAGATCTGGTCAGTAAATGTGACGGTTGTCAAAAATTCTCATGACGAGCTCATGTGCCGGCTCAAGAATTGAGGTTGATTCCAATTACTTGGCCATTTGCAGTCTGGGGGCTTGATATGATCGGGCCTTTCAAAAGGTCCAAGGATAAAAAGACACACCTCCTGGTGGCGGTTGATAAATTTACAAAGTGGGTTGAGGCAGAGCCGGTCAGTAAGTGTGATGTAGCCACGGCGGTTCAGTTCATGAAAAAGGTGATCTTTCGTTTTGGTTTTCCACACAACATCATAACTGACAATGGCACTAACCTCTCCAAAGGTGCTATGTAAGAGTTCTGTCAACGAGAACATATCCGACTTGATGTTTCAGCGGTAGCTCATCCTCAATCCAATGGTCAAGCTGAAAGAGCCAATCAGGAGATCTTGAAAGGTATAAAACCCCGGCTCATGGTCCCCTTACAGCGGACGCCGGGTTCTTGGGTGGAGGAATTACCCTCTGTGATTTGGAGCATCAATACTACACCTAACAGATCTACGGGTTATACACCTTTCTTCATGGTTTACAGAGCAGAGGCAGTCCTGCCAAGTGACATCCATCATGACTCGCCCTGAGTGGCGGCTTACGTTGAGGCTGATAATGAACAAGCTCGTCAGGATGCACTTGATTTGTTGGATGAGAAGCGAGATTTGGCAATAGCCCGCTCGGCGATTTACCAACAGGACCTGCCGTTATCACAACCGCCGGGTTAGATCCAGAACCTTTCAGGAAGGTGACTTAGTGCTCCTGCTCATCTAGGATCAATCCGATATGCACAAGCTATCCTCCCCTTGGGAAGGACCCTTTGTGGTCAGCAAGAACCTGAACAACGGGCCATATTACCTCATCGATGTTCGAGAGCACAAAGACTCATGTAAGTCGGAAGAGGAGACCCGCCGGCCGTGGAATATAGCTCATCTTCGGCCTTACTACACTTGAGCAACCGGCTCTCAGGATGTACATATTTTGAGATGTATATATTAAGAAAAGCAATAAAGCAGGACCTCTGTCCTTTTCATCCTCAAAGGTTTCTATGTCTTCTTTATTATGTTGTTGAAACAACCAACAGGGAGCAGGTCATATTTGAATCCGGCTTTCCCTTTGGTATGGCTTATGATCATATCTGAATCTAGCCACAATCACCTGGGGGCTTCCTGTTCAAACATAGGTCGTATTCGAACCAAAGAGAACATAGCTGTCGATACCCTTTTGATTGGCATACTGCCAAACCCACTAGGGGGCTTCTTGATCATATTTGAATCATAGCTTAAACCCTTTGGATCTGACGTGGATCGTATTCGAATCAACATCATTAAACAACTCTTAAGGTCACTTGGGGGCTTCCTGTTCAAACATAGGTCGTATTCGAACCAAAGAGAACATAGCTATCGATACCCTCTTGATCGGCATCGCCAAAGCCATTGGGGGCTATATGATCGTATTCGAATCTTAGCTTAACCCCTTTGAAACGGTTTACTGGTCGTATCCGAACTAGAAGCCACAATTACAATACTTTATTCCTGTCTTTAGTAAAGTTTTTTGCAGCCATAATTACTTGACTTAAGACCTTGTTGGGATTGCATCTCAAATATATATGAGAGGTTTATGTTTAACCCGGGCTGGCTTTAGAACTGGCCGGCTCTCATATATTCCAATCACCGTCTGTCTGGATGTATCAATCTCTACAGGATCAGAATTGTCATCTTTACGACTCAGGTCACATGAACCGGCAGCATAGTCAAAGGGTCACATGTATGCTATTATGTTTATGTTTTTGATTCGTACTCCGGGTTATATGAATAATATATGACCCTCCATGCGGTAAGCCGCCAAGAGACTTGTGTTTTGATCTATACGCAGGGCACTTAAAGTAGCTTTTTAAGCATAAGAAAGGCAGAAGATCAGCGTAAAACGGAGGAATATAAGATGGCGGCTTAAACAGTGTTGAGCGCTGCACACGTGCGCGATGGCATGACCAAATTAAAGTTTTTTGCTACTCTATTACATGACTCCCCGAGTCCAGACAAGGAAGCATTGTTTTTTCAGTAAGACATAAGTATAAGTCGCCCGACGGATCACTCGTTGTGTTGACCTGAAGCTTCCGGGTCATCCCTTTCCGCTCCTCCATCTGTTGCCCTGTCCTGGAAGGTTGATGATGACCAGTCAATGCCACTCAAAGCTTCAAATTCAGCTTCATCATCAATTAACCCGGCCGGATCAACTTCAGGGGCAAAGGTATGCTTACGAATTGGAGGGATCAGGCTGACTGCATCATAATGTGGCGTTGGGATTCTCTGATTCTGGTTGTCATAACCCGGCTGGTACTTGGCAAGGTCCGTGTCATTCCCGATCAGAGTGGCCACAGGGCGTATCTCCCTCACGCAGGCGGTGAAGTCCTTCTGCTCAAATGGGGTGCCGTCCTCCTTAAAACTTGGATATCCGAGGGCGATGTTGGCCGGGTCCAGCTCTGGTAGCCATGCCTTGGCTCGGCTTAATGAAGCTATGGCTCCGGCTCTTGCAGAAGCACGTCTCAGCTCTTGGACCCGTTGAGGTAGCACGGCGAGCCGCCTCAGTACATCAGCCAGGAGATTGGGAACCTCACTTGACAAAGCCACAATGGCTAAAGCACGTTGTGACCCGGTGTAGAGTTGTTCCACCAATGTATAAACCGCCTTCAGCTTTATCAACATGCTCTGGTTCAGATTAGAGCTCCTAGGGCCTGCATTAACAAGCATCAGGTGAGCCGGAGGTGGCAATTGAGATACTTGTTGGAAAAAGATTTACAGTACTTAACACTTGCAGAATAGCTTACCAAAGATTGCTGAGACCATCTGAGATATGTGGCGTTTTAAGCCGGATAACTCAGCAGTTATTTCTGCAAGAGCCACCTCTGCTTTCTCCGCTCGGGTGACCAAGGAGGTTTTTTCATCAGCCCAAGCTTTCTTGTCTGCTTCAAAGCTCTTTTTCAATTTTTCTTGTTCAGAAACACTGAACTCAAATTTGGAGTTAGCTTTCTGGGTTTCAGCTTTCTGAGCTTCCAGGCGATTCTTCAGATCAGCAATCTCCGATTCAAATTGACTCATGGCAGCCTACATTAAAACCGGGTTACATTCCGGGTCACAATAAAGCAACTGTAAGTCCCAAGCACTTTGCAAGCAAAGATACTTGGCACTTGGGGGCTAATGTGTGTTGAAGAACTCTATTTACTGCAGCGGTTCATGGAACTAAGTCCCAAGCATTTTGCAAGCAAAGATACTTGGCACTTGGGGGCTAATGCATATTCCTGTTCAAGTATTTAACATGGAAAGGAGCGGTTCAAGCATTCTGTTCTAAGCCGGTTTTCAGGTGTTACAGGATAAGCCAGGCTTCTGGTAAACATTATTAAGCTAATATTAAGTCTACGCCATATTTTATCATAAGCAATAGACTTGGGGGCTGGTGTAGTCAGGATAAATAAAGAATAGCAACAAGAGTTATACCTCAGATTTTTGTTGTATCTGTTTCACCATGTCAATTTCCAGGTCACGGCTGCTGTGCACTTGACTTATATAACCGGAGACAATTTCTCCAATACTCAGATGAGCATAGTCAGCAACATCTAGCTTGGCCTTACGGCGTTCCAGAAGTTCCTCCTTGGCAGAGCACTTGGCCAAAACAGTGGGTCTTCCCGGCTCAACAAAGGCAGTTCTAATAATCTCGACGTCCGGGTCATCCGCCTTGGCCGGGCTAGGAATCTCCGGGTTTTCAGAGTCGTTGAGAGCTTGTTCGGCAGGCGGGTCAGAAGTGGGCGCTGGAATGTCGTGAGATGGTTCAGGCGGCGGCTCATGTACAGAGGTATCAGGAGCAGCCGTTTCGAGCTCCGGTTCAGTTACAACCGGCTCTTTGGATGGCTTATTTTTCTTTGCCCTCTTACTGGGCTTCACTTGTACGCTGTGGACAAATCAGAAGGGTTAGTACAAAAACAAAAAAAAGCATGAGTAAGGTAAGCATAAAGATAAACAAGTTATCATTACCCTGGAGCAGTTTTGAAATCCGGCATGTTGGATTGCATGGATTCGCCAGAGGTGGGTGAAGTTTCCTGATAGTTTGAGTCAGATGAATTGAGAGGTTGACGAATGAAACCCGCCAAAGGTAAAAAAGAACGTAAATCGGATATGACCTCAGTCCAGCGTTTCCTTGTTATATCTGGTAAGCCGGAGGAGAGTTCCGCTTCTTTGATGGTCCGGGTCTGTCTCCTGCTCTCATGAATCTGTCGCTTCAAAAGAAATTGAGGATCTTAGTAAGCTAAAGGATGTGAAAATCTTACTTTCCGGGTCACTCTTTGGACTTTCTGTCTCGGCAAAGGCTCGGAGTCGGAGGAAATTATAGTTACCTCTTCCTCAACTGCTTGGCTATTTGCCGTGTCCTCCTGAAAGGAATTAATGTCAATAAGATAATGATAAAGAGTTAGGAGAGTTAAGGATTACCTCTTCTTCATCATCAGAAGTATCATCCAGTTTAAGTAAATCATAAGCACTTGGCTTCTTCTTCTTCTTCTGGGTTCCTGTGTTGGCGGCTTTCCTCTCGGCTCTCTTGGTCGCTCTGGCCTGTTTGGCAGCCTCATGGTCATACTTGACCTTCCAGAATTTGTCATTTGCCTATGAACAATGAGAAAGGGTTATGAGTAAAGAAAGGTGTTCCACAATGAAAGTACAAATGTTTAGGTTGATGACTTACTGGAGGAGCCGGATTATTCTTGCAGAACGGAAGTAAGCCGAAGGTGTTACTGACTACTGAGCCCTCTTTTAATAGAGATTGGGTCATGGCTTCAACCATGTCATCAGGTAAATCATCGGGACAATGTCGCAGCGGGTCATCCTTTTCGCCTGTGTAAGTGCACATCAAGCAAGGGCGATGGCTTAACGGAATCACCCGCCATGAGATCTAGACTCGGACCAAATCAATGCCATCGAAGCTGTTCCCCAACAGAGCCTTGATTTTCTTTATGGTGGGAGCAAGCTATAAACGTTCGATGGCAGATAGCTTATCCGGTAGTGGATGGTTAGATTCAAGGTGCAGAGCGCGAAAGCCGGGCAGCGGGTTCTCTTTAGCTGGAGAAGCATCCTGTCAATAGAACCACGTCTGGTTCCAATCCTTAGGGTGGCTTGGCGCCTCAGCATATGGGAAAAGGCAATCCCTCCGTCGCTGAATTGAGATACCATCAAGTTCCAGGCTGGGCCCATTGACACGTTCATTCTGGCGGTTTAAGTAAAACAACTCTCTGAAAAGTAATATGTTGGGTTCTTCTCCAAGATACACTTCACAAAAGACTTGAAAGTTGCAAATGTTTGATACGGAGTTGGGCCCGATATCTTGAGGTCTGAGGTCAAAAAAGTGCAAGACATACCTGAAGAACTTTGAGCCGGGTGGAGAAAAGCCCCGGCTCATATGATCAGTAAAGACGACCACTTCCCCTTCTTTGGGTTGAGGTTTTTCCTCTGACGGATTAGGAGCGCGATAGGACATGACTTCTTTCTTGGGCAGATAGCCAGTCTTCACGAAATCACTCAAAGTGCTTTCAGTAACAATGGATTTGACCCAGTTGCAGGTCACTGGTGCTTTGGGAGCCTTGGGTGCCATTATGCAGATGGAAGCCTATGATAAAATAAAAATTTCTGGCTCAATTTAACCCGGGGGAGAACATTTGTTAAGTTTATTCAAGATGACGGCTTACGAAGGGGCCTAATGACATATGACTAATTGTATCTAGTTGTTTAAGCCGCCATGGATATCAGAAGCAGTTAAGTTATTTTAAACCGCCAGGAGCAGGCAAGGCTGTCAATCAGTGTTGTCTTTTTAAAACCGGCCATACGGATTGCCGTGGTTAAACGGATCTAACAGATGCGGTTTTTGACTAAGTATGGAACAAACATGTTTCACAGGTTCAGCTATTATTTTGGATCAAACGGTCGTTCCGAAAGGAAAATATTCTAGACCTAAAAATGAGTGCAGATGAGTTCATAAGCTGGAATGAGGCCTCTATACAAGTGAAAGGGGATTTATTTATATTTAAGATGGGGGGCGGAACAGCTACCGCATGAGTTTATACTCCCTTGAAGATCAAATTAGGCTGCGGTGGTGAAATCTATGAAGGGCTCATGACGAACAGCGACGAACACCGACGAACTCGAAAATCTTAATGCGGATCTGAGGAACAGGGAGGAAGAAACTTACAGATGCAGGCTTCCTGCGGGGGTTTGTCGCGGTTTTCTGGACGGTTCAGGTCGATGCAGCGGCCAAGGTTGACGAAGATGCGGTGCTCTGCTGCGGCGGCGGCAGCGGCGGCGGAGCTCGAGCAGCAGAGGAATAGCGAGAGGAAGAAGACGACCGAAGGGGGAGAATGGAAAAGACCTAGGTCATGCCTATTTATAAGGAAGGGCTGACTGAGAAAGCGCAAGAAACGAGGAGGCCAGGCGTGATTATCCAACTACTCTGACGCCTCGATATTCGGAATGGTCAATAAAGATAAAGATCCGTTAAGATATGATGGAATAAAATATGAATTTACTGGAAGATGATGTCACAACGGGTTATCACGAATCCAGAAGATGACGTCACGGCGGGTTATAGCCCTTGCACAGATAGAAGACAGAAGGTTTTTCCTTAAGGTATTTAAGATTGACATGAACCAGTTCAAATCAATCTGGGGCCTAATGTTGGGGATATAACTATTTGTGTAAACTGCCCAGGAGGGGCCGGGTTACGCAAAGGTGATTCATCATATGAAGCCCAAGATCAAGCATGAAGATGGTGGTTCAAGAAAAGGTCTAAAGCCCACAGATGACTTAAGGCCCGTAGTGATAAACCGCCGTAATGACATGACTTGTATTACAAGGCAAGATTAACTAGTCACCGAGCCGGACGTTGTTTATGAGCCGGTCGGGACTCTGTAAACCGCAGGGCGTCAACCCGTGTATATAAGGGGACGACCCGCCAGCGGCTTAAGGCAAGTAACATCAAATCGAGAGCCAGGCATAGCATATCTCGCTTCCTGGTCATCGAAACCCTAGCAATACCAACCCAACTAGACGTAGACTTTTACCTTCATTGTAAGGGGCCGAACTAGTCCCTTGTCCCGTTAAACCCCTTTAAGTTTCCTAGTTGCGATGGCTCCACGACTAAGTCTGTTCACGAAGACATCTGTCGTGATAATTCTATGACAGTTAAGCTAGGACGAAGTGGACGCGAGACGACGCCCCCAGCTCCCTATCTCCCCATCTCTGCGTCAACCGCAGGAAGGTGAGCACACGACGGCTGCCTTCAGCTTGTTCTCTTGCCCGTGCACCCTGGCGCCTGGGCTGCCTCGCGTGCGCGGGTCCTGCGTTCTTTGGCTGTGTTGCATGAGCTTGGTGGGTGGGGTGCTCGTGTCGGTGAGGTGCTCTGTAGTGGCCAAATGCAATTGATGTTATCCTCCGTACACTTGTTCTGTCCGTCTCTTCCTCTGTTTGGCGTTGGTCTATCTGAGGCGTGTGGCTATATGCCGAGACGCAGCCGGCTCGCCACCGGTGTCCCTTCGCCGGCTCATCGCCGTCCGTGTCCACTGCCCAGCCGCTGAAGCCGCCGAGGTCGTACCGCGTCCTGCCCCACCCACGGACCAGCCGATCGCTTCTCTTGCGGCCGCCGCCGATATCGGGGCCAGCGTTGCCAGGGAAAGCAAGGAGAAAAAGAAGACCAGGAGGAAGAACAGAAGGAAGTCGGCATCGTTTGCGTGCCTTCTGAAGGCTCTGCTTTGCAACAGGAAGCCGCCGACCGCCGGCAAGGTCGTTTTTGACCGACGCGGCGGCAAATGCAGGCCCCGGCGCTGACAGGCGACAGTAGTGGCGGAACCGGCGTCAGCGAGGTCGATCATGTCATGGCGCGCTTCCCGGCGGGAGTGCGGGACTCCGAGGCTCTCGGGAGTTGAAAGGCGGGCCGTGAGGTTTTCATCAGCGGCAGAGGTCGCGGTGGACAAGGATGAGCACGCCCATCGAGCTAGGATGATGGCGAGGCTGACCAACGGTAGTGGGAGTGAGACCGAGTTATTGGCGTGAGGCGGAGTGGAGGGCGAAGGAGCTACTGAGCGTCCATGGCATGGCGAAGGAGAGGGACAGGTCAAGGTCAAGGAGAGCAACGAGCCCAACTCCGACCTGGTCGAGCTCGAGAGCTTGCCGCTGGCGCTGGACGATACAGTACGTATATGCCAACGTAAATTCCTGCCATTTGCTACGTTCTGCAACTATATGACCTGATCATCTCTCTGTGTTTCTTTACACTTAAAATAGACACCATCCTCAGGTTAAGTAAAAAATTGATGGGTTACTCTGCCTACAAGAGCTCTAGCGATTGTTTTATCCTTCTAATTGTGTCAATTCAGAGCCCTGTGTAAGGAGTCAATTAAGATGTTCTGATGAACTTTGTCTCACAGTAGCAAACACAATATCTGATGAGTGTTAGCAGCATGGGGAGCTCAAAGCAATAGATAGCCAGATGATAATCTCTTTTGGAGAAGACCTGCCTTGCTAGAGTAAAATCCAACATTCCATCTCGAAGGTTGCTTACAGTAGCCTGCCATCTCGAACCTGTAAGTCCTATGAACGGAAGGGAGTGTGGTGGTCACCTGTTTATGAAATGGTAGCACGTGAACTTGTGAAGACATGTTTCGCAAGCCATGCTCCTTGAGTATCCTAGGCACAAGAATGTAGCTCGGCAAAAGAAATGGCTCTAACACATTCTGGGAAAAAAATCTAATACGATTATTAAATAAATTGCAGATATTGCTTTGGGTTTGGTGGTTTAATCACTAAAAGGTAAATGCAGGTGACCCGATGAGTAAATTGCCAATTTTCATTACAGAGCCTCACTAATACAGAGGCAACAATTCAGATTGTAGTGTTGCCTCTTCTATTTGTTCGCGTGCATTAGTGGGGGATATAGCGGGGTACGTTCCTTTGGGTGTGCCTATCGATTGTTGTTCGGATTGGTCTTCGTCTCTCTCTCTCTGTCTGAAAACCCCTACCAAGTATCGTGCACGACTCGCCCACAGCCATATAGGCGTATAAAAAGGCTCTCCTGCCGAATCCAAGCAATCCACCCGGACTCACTGACATCCCGCAGAAAAAATTATTGCGTTCCAAACAGAGGGCCATATAAGTCTCAAAGTTAGTACTGGTAGTTCAACAACATGGACAATGGAACCAAATAAAGACACTTGTCCTTGAGTGTGCAAATCTTCACATGATCTTTCAACAATTTGGAGTACTAACAATGGTATCATACACCTATTTGCTTGCACTACAACACTAATTCTTGATTGGTAGGTCAATCACATATCTAGCGAATCATATTTAGAGTTGGATATTTAAGCCTCTGGTTAGCCCAATATGCATGCTACTGTTTCATGGTAATTGTGCATAGTTAATGTTGATCTTACTAAGTTGCTAGAGATCTGCGAATTATGTTCATCAATTTTAATTAATCCAAGTTAAGAATTAATACTCACTTTATGTCTGTTTGATTAAAGTTGCTCACATTTTAGTACTGATTCCGTTTTGGATTAGCAAATTAGAAGACAGTGGATCAGAAGTACACACATAGTAGGAATACCCAAAATCTTTTAGGGCTCCGGCCAAGTTGTCTCTGCCCAGTAGAAATGATTTATTTATTTCTGGTTTTCAACTACTGGATTGGGCTCTCTAATGGGTTGCCATGGGTATTTTGGGCCAAAATATTTCTGTCATTTTTTGCCTATTGACAGTGCATTTTTAAGTTCATATTTTCTGTTTCGCACTGTTTTATACATAAATTGCTTAAAATATGATGAACTAAAATATCATATTGTTTTACATTAAACTGAACCCACGAGATGTTTTATTTAGGTTTTATGATGTGTTGATTAAATTTGATGTTTAATTTAAGAATGATATGGCTCTAAACCTAATTATGACCAATGTTGTTTTACTTTTATGAGTCATCACATGACCTCCTCCAAGAGTTTGCACAAGCTCTTTACAACTTCTCCGCTGGCACTAATCTGGCAAGTGGCCATACAAATTAATCTGAATCATCAAAGATCACCGAATCAACAATTTTGGTTCTTGGTATTGAAATTTAGTTACTTCCTTGGAATCTATATATTGTTTTTATGTAATAAAATCTTGCTTTTCAGGATGCCTTATCGTCTATCCTAGCTTAACTCCCCTATAAGATATCCATCCACGTTTTCCATCATTTACATATGCAACCACCCGTGTGTAATAAAAATAATAAAGAAAACGAATACTAACACATCAGACTTAAAAGGAAAAAAAAACCAAAGCTATGGTCTCATAGAATCGATCATTCCAGTTATACACCACCGATTCTTGAACGCCCGATCAAAGAAATGATGGCCAATCTAGCATTCAATCAAACAATCAAAAAATTAACAACACATGAGTCTCCACTTTACCACTTATGAAATCTCAACACAAAGTATCGATGAGGTGCGGCGTGCCGCCGCACGGGCATAGCTAGTCTTATCTATACATAACTTCCTTGGCATCATTTCTTTTATCAAACATGCTCGTACACTTTTAGACTCCATGTGTACACGACCATACACTGACGTTCCAAACATGTCTCCTGAATTCAATAAACAGGTCATATAATTGGTCTTTGGTTCGCTCATCACAGAATTGATTATCGGTCCACATAATTGACGCAGATGACCATTGTTTTCTCGATGAAATCGAGCTGCGTGCATGGTATTATTTTCCACTGTTTTTTCATAGCTTGACACCTTAATTGGCTTAGCTTCGGTAGTATCCACAATCAATGGGACCATGCCTATATCATCCTTCCTCCCTTCAAAAGAAACCGTCCTCGGTTTCGAGTGGGCTCTTAACATGATCTTCCTCTTCGGAACTTGCTGCTCTCTACTGATTGCATTGTCCACCATTGGCTTTAGCACGTGCTTCCTCCCACCATGCATGAATGTGTATGTGTTCGATCTTCCAGCATGCACATCATCATGATCGAACTGCCACGGTCTTCCTAATAGCAACTGACAAGCGTCCATCGGCAAGATATCACAATCCACCTTGTCGATATAATCTCCAATAGCAAATGGCACACGCACCTTATGTGTAATCTTTAATTTTCGGGAGTTGTATATATAGCCACTCCACATGGTGCGGTTTTGGATGCCGCCACATGGAGAACTACGAGAAGTACTTATAACATTTAATTGTTCATCAGGAAAGCTATCATTAATAGGTAGTGGGTCATCAAGAATATTTTCTAACCTAGACAAGTTGTCTGCAATAGGTTTCTCAGCTCCCTTTCTATGAACAATATGCAAATCAAATTCTTGTAGCAAGAGAACCCATCTAATAAGTCTAGGTTTAGCATATTTCTTCTCCATAAGGTATTTAATAGCAGCATGATCAGTGTGAATAGTTACTTTAGAATCAACAATATAAGGTCTGAACTTATCACATGCAAATACAACTGCTAAAAGCTCTTTTTCAGTAGTAGCATAATTTCTTTGAGCATTGTCTAGAGTCTTACTAGCATAATGAATAACATTTAATTTCTTATCAACTCTTTGCCCTAGAACAGCACCTATAGCATAATCGCTGGCATCACACATAATTTCAAAGGGTAAATTCCAATCAGGTGGCTGAACAACAGGTGCAGAGACTAATGCTTTCTTAAGTATCTCAAATGCTTCTACACAATCATCATCAAAGACAAATGGTACATCTTTTTGTAATAAATTAGTCAGAGGCCGAGATTTTTTTGAGAAGTCCTTAATGAACCTCCTATAAAACCCGGCGTGACCAAGGAAACTTCTTATACCTTTGATGTCCTTGGGACATGGCATCTTTTCAATAGCATCAACCTTGGCTTTATCAACTTCAATACCTCTTTCAGAAACTTTATGCCCCATGACAATACCTTCATTAACCATAAAGTGGCACTTTTCCCAATTCAAGACTAGATTAGTTTCTTCACATCTCTGCAAAACTCGATCAAGATTGCTCAAGCAATCATCAAAAGAGGAACCATAGATGGAAAAGTCATCCATGAAAACCTCACAAATCTTTTCACAGAAGTCAGAGAATATAGCCATCATGCATCTTTGAAAGGTAGCAGGTGCATTACATAAACCAAAAGGCATACGTCTATAAGCAAAAGTACCAAAAAGGCAAGTAAAAGTTGTCTTTGATTGATCTTTAGCCGACACAGGTATTTGAGAGAAACCAGAATAACCATCTAGAAAGCAGTAATGTGTATGTTTGCATAATCTTTCTAGCATCTGATCAATAAAAGGTAAGGGGTAATGATCTTTCTTAGTAGCCTTATTTAATTTGCGGAAATCAATTACCATCCTATAACCTGTGATAATTCTTTGTGGAATCAATTCATCTTTATCATTAGGAACAACAGTAATACCTCCCTTCTTAGGGACACAATGGACAGGACTTACCCACTGGCTATCAGCAACGGGATAAATTATACCTGCCTCTAGAAGCTTGAGTATTTCTTTTCTTACCACTTCTTTCATTTTAGGATTCAGACGTCGTTGAGGATCACGAACTGGTTTGGCATCCGCTTCCAAATTTATTTTATGTTGACATAGAGTGGGACTAATGCCCTTAAGATCATCAAGAGTATATCCAATAGCAGCACGATGCTTCTTCAGAGTTTTCAATAATCTTTCTTCTTCATGCTCTGAAAGGTTAGCACTAATAATAACAGGATATATCTTATTTTAATCAAGATAAGCATATTTAAGATTATCAGGCAAAGGTTTAAGCTCGAACACGGGATCACCCTTGGGTGGAGGAGGATCCCCTAAAATTTCAATAGGCAAATTGTGTTGCAGAATAGGTTCCTGTTTAAAGAATACTTCATCTATTTCCCTTCTTTCATTCATGAACATATCATTTTCATGGTCTAGCAAATAGTGTTCTAAAGGATCACTAGGAGGTACGGCAATAGAAGCAAGACCAATAATTTCATCCTTACTAAGTAATTCTTCCTCACGGTGTTGTTTACTAAATTTAGAAAAATTAAACTCATGAATCATATCATCCAAGCCAATAGTAACAACATTTTTTTCGCAATCTATCCTAGCATTAACAGTATTCAAGAAGGGTCTACCAAATATGATGGGACAAAAGCTATCTTGTGGAGAAGTGAGAACAAGAAAATCAGCAGGGTATTTAGTTTTCCCACACAAGACTTCAACATCTCTAACAATTCCCATCGCTGAAATAGTATCTCTATTGGCAAGTTTAATTGTGACACAATATCTTCTAACTCAGCAGGTGCAATTTCATGCTTGATTTCTTTATACAAGTCATAAGGTATAACACTACCACTAGAACCCATATCACATAAGCCATGATAACAATGATCTCCTATTTTAACAGAGATAACAGGCACGCCTACCACATGTCTATGTTTATCTTTATCACAAGGCTTAGCAATTCTAGCAGTTTCACCATTGAACTGAATAACATGCCCATCAATATTATCAGACAACAAATCTTTAACAATAGCAATATTAGGTTCTACTTTAACTTGCTCAGGAGGTACATAATTTCTAATATTGCTTTTACGAACAATAGTTGAAGCTTTAGCATGATCCTTTATTCTAACAGGGAAAGGTGGTTTCTCAACATAAATAGTAGGAACAATAGGATCATTATAAGTGACAGTCTTTTCTTCAACTTTAATAGGTGCAGATACTTTTACTTCTATGGGAGGATGATATTTAAACCACTTCTCCTTAGGGAGATCAACATAAGTAGCAAAAGATTCACAGAAAGAAGCTACTATCTCAGAGTCAAGTCCATATTTAGTGCTAAACTTTCGGAAAATATCGGTATCCATAAAAGATTTAACACAATCAAACTTAGGTGTCATACCTGACTCCTTACCTTCGTCGAGGTCCCAATCTTCAGAGTTGCGTTTAATTCTATCCAATAAGTCCCATCTGAATTCAATAGTCTTCATCATAAAAGAGCCAGAACAAGAAGTATCGATCATGGTTTGATTATTATGAGAAAGCCGAGCATAAAAACTTTGCATAATTATTTCTCTCGAGAGCTCATGATTGGGGCATAAATATAACATTGATTTAAGCCTCCCCCAAGATTGAGCGATGCTTTCTCCTTCGCGAGGCTAGAAATTATATATAGAATTGTGATCACGACGAACAAGATGCATAGGGTAATTTTTTGATGAAATTCCAATTTCAATCTTTTATAGTTCCATGATCTCGTATCATCACATAGCCTATACCATATCAATGCGTCTCCCTTCAAAGATAAAGGGAAGACCTTCTTCTTAGCTACATCATCGGGTACACCTGCAAGATTAAATAATCCACAAACTTCATCCACATATATTAAGTGCTCATCAGGATGCTTTGTTCCATCTCCTGTAAAAGGATTAGCTAGCAGTTTTTCCATCATACCCAAAGGAAATTCAAAAGGAGTTTCATTTTCAATAGGTTCAGTAGGTTGAGGAGCAACTCTTTGCTCTACTGGACGGGGTGAAGATACCCCGAACAAGCCCCTCAGAGAATTACTTTCCATAGTAACAAGTGACAGTAAATTTCAGCACACTATATAAATTTTTCCTTACCAAATTCCACCTACCAAAGGCGCTACACTCCCCGGAAACGGCGCCAAAAAAGAGTCTTGATGACCCACAAGTATAGGGGATCTATCGTAGTCCTTTCGATAAGTAAGAGTGTCGAACCCAACGAGGAGAAGAAGGAAATTATAAGCGGTTTTCAGCAAGGTATTCTCTGCAAGTACTGAAATAAGTGGCATCAGATAGTTTTGTGATAAGGTAAATTGTAACGAGCAACAAGTAACAAAAGTAAATAAAGTGCAGCAAGGTGGCCCAATCCTTTTTGTAGCAAAGGACAAGCCGGAACAAACTCTTATATAAGGAAAAGCGCTCCCGAGGACACATGGGAATATCGTCAAGCTAGTTTTCATCACGTTCATATGATTCACGTTCGGTACTTTGATAATTTGATATGTGGGTGGACCGGTGCTTGGGTGCTGTTCTTACTTGAACAAGCATCCGCAACTACAACAAAAGTATTAAGGTAAACCTAACCATAGCATGAAACATGTGGATCCAAATCAGCCCCTTACGAAGCAATGCATAAACTAGGGTTTAAGCTTCTGTAACTCTAGCAACCCATCATCTACTTATTACTTCCCAATGCCTTCCTCTAGGCCCAAATAATGGTGAAGTGTTATGTAGTCGAAGTTCACATAACACCACTAGAGGCTAGACAACATACATCTTATCAAAATATCGAACGAATACCAAATTCACATAACTACTAATAGCAAGACTTCTCCCTTATCCTCAGGAACAAACGTAACTACTCACAAAGCATATTCATGTTCATAATCAGAGGGGTAATAATATGCATATAGGATCTGAACATATGATCTTCCACCAAATAAACTAACTAGCATCAACTACAAGGAGTAATCAACACTACTAGCAACCTACTAGCACCAATCCCGGGCTTTGAGACAAGAATTGGATACAAGAGATGAACTAGGGTTTGGAGATGAGATGGTGCTGGTGAAGATGTTGATGGAGATTGCCCTCTCCCGATGAGAGGAGCGTTGGTGATGACGATGGTGATGATTTCCCCCTCCCGGAGGGAAGTATCCCCGGCGGAACAGCTCTGCCGGAGCTCTAGATTGGTTCCGCCAAGGTTCCGCCTCGTGGCGGCGGAGTCTCGTCCCGAAAAGTTCCTTCTTATTTTTTTCTCATCGAAAGACTCAATATAGGAGAAGATGGGCGTCGAAGAGCCACCAGGGGGCCCACGAGGTAGGGGGCGCGCCCTAGGAGGGGGGCGCGCCCCCCACCCTCATGAGCAGGGTGTGGGCCCCCTGGCCTTCATCTTTGGCGAGGATTTTTCTTTATTTATTTTAAGATATTCCGTGGAGTTTCAGGACTTTTGGAGTTGCGCAGAATAGGTCTCTAATATTTGCTCCTTTTCCAGCCCAGAATTCCAGCTGCCGGCATTCTCCCTCCTTATGTAAACCTTGTAAAATAAGAGAGAATAGCCATAAGTATTGTGACATAATGTGAAATAACAGCCCATAATGCAATAAATATCGATATAAAAGCATGATGCAAAATGGACGTATCAATGATCGTAGGCAATTTTTTTAAAATACTACGTTCCCCAACAGTGGCATCCGAGCCAGTCTATGCGTAGATGTTATATGCACGATTAGAACAGAAAAGAGTTGTGGGCGATAATAGTCATGCTGCTTACCAGCATGTCATACTTTGATTTGGCGGTATTGTTGGATGAAGCGGCCCAGACCGACATTACATGACCGCATTCATGAGACTGGTTCTACCGCCGTGCTTCGCACACAGGTGGCTAGTGGGTGTCTTTTTCTCCAACTTTAGTTGAATCGAGTGTGACTACGCCCGGTCCTTGTTGAAGGTTAAAACAACACACTTGACAAAAAATCGTTGTGGTTTTGATGCGTAGGTAAGAATGTTTCTTGCTAGAAGCCCGTAGCAGCCACGTAAAACTTGCAACAACAAAGTAGAGGACGTCTAACTTGTTTTTGCAGGGTTTTCTGTGATATGATATGGTCAAGACGTGATGATATATAATTTTTTGTATGAGATGATCATGTTTTGTAACAGTTATCGGCAACTGGCAGGAGCCATATGGTTGTCGCTTTATTATATGAAATGTAATCACCATGTAATTGCTTTACTTTATCACTAAGCGGTAGCGATAGTCGTAGAAGCAATAGTTGGCGAGACAACAATGATGCTTCGATGGAGATCAAGGTGTCAAGCCGGTGACGATGGTGATCATGACGGTGCTTTGGAGATGGAGATTAAAGGCACATGATGATGGCCATATCATATCACTTATTTTGATTGCATGTGATGTTTATCTTTTATGCATCTTATTTTTTCTTAGTACAGTAGTAGCATTATAAGATGACCTCTCACTAAATTTCAAGGTACAAGTGTTCTCCCTGAGTATGCACCGTTGCGACAGTTCGTCGTGCCGAGACACCACGTGATGATCGGGTGTGATAAGCTCTACGTTCACATACAACGGGTGCAAGCCAGTTTTGCACACGCAGAATACTCGGGTTAAACTTGACGAGCTTAGCATATGCAGATATGGCCTCGGAACTCTGAGACCGAAAGGTCGAACGTGAATCATATAGTAGATATGATCAACATAGTGATGTTCACCATTAAAAACTTCTCCATATCACGTGATGATCGGACATGGTTTAGTTGATATGGATCACATGATCATTTAGATGACTAGAGCGATGTCTATCTAAGTGGGAGTTCTCAAATAATATGATTAATTGAACTTTAATTTATCATGAACTTAGTCCTGATAGTATTTTCATAACTATGTTGTAGATCAATAGCTCGTGATGTAGCTCCCCTTTTATTTTTTGATATGTTCCTAGAGAAAAACTATGTTGAAAGATGACAGTAGCAATGATGCGGACTAGGTCCGTGATCTGAGGATTATCCTCATTGCTGCACAGAAGAATTATGTCCTTGATGCAGCTAGGTGGCGGACCTATTGCAGGAGCAGATGCAGATGTTATGAACGTTTGACAATCTCGGTATGATAACTACTTGATAGTTTAGTGCGCCATGCTTTACGGCTTAGAACCGGGACTTCAAAAACGTTTTGAATGCCACGGAGCATATAAGATGTTCCAAGAGCTGAAATTGGTATTTCAGACTCATGCCCGAGTCGAGAGGTATGAGACCTCTGACAAGTACGTTGCCTACAAGATGGAGGAGAATAGCTCAACCAGTAAGCATGTGCTCAGATTGTCTGAGTACTACAACCGCTTGAATCAAGTGGGAGTTAATCTTCCAGATAAAATAGTGATTGACAGAGTTCTCTAGTCACTATCACCAAGTTACTGGAACTTCATTATGAACTATAATATGCAAGGTATGACAAAAACGATTACCGAGCTCTTCGTGATGCTGAAATCGACGAAGGTAGAAATCGAGAAAAGCATCAAATGTTGATGGTTGACAAGACCACTAGTTTCAAGTAAAAGGGCAAGGGAAAGAAAGGGAACTTCAAGAAGAATGGCAAGCAAGTTGCCACTCCCATGAAGAAGCCCAAAGCTAGACCCAAGCCTGAAACTGAGTGCTTCTACTGTGAAGGAAATGGTCACTAGAAGCGGAACTGCCCCAAATACTTGGCGGATAAGAAGGATGGCAAAGTGAACAAAAGTATATATGATATACATGTTATTGATGTGTACTTTACTAATGTTCATAGTAGCCCCTGGGTATTTGATACTGGTTCAGTTGCTATGATTAGTAACTCGAAACAGGAGTTACAAAATGAACAAAGACTAGTTGAGGGCAAGGTGACAATGTGTGTTGGAAGTGATTCCAAGGTTGATAAGATCACCATCGCACACTCCCTTTACCATCGGGATTAGTGTTGAACCTAAAATAAATGTTATTTGGTGTTTGCATTGAGCATGATATGATTAGATCATGTTTATTGCAATACAGTTATTCATTTAAGTCAATAATAATTGTTATTCTGTTTACATGAATAAAACCTTCTGTGGTAATACACCCAAGGTGAATGGTTTATTGAATCTCGATTGTAGTGATACACATATTCATAATATTGACGCCAAAAGATGCAAAGTTGTTAATGATAGTGCAACATATTTGTGGCACTGCTGTTTAGGTTATATTGGTGTAAAGTGCATGAAGAAACTCCATGCTGATGGGCTTTTGGAATCACTTGATTATGAATCACTTGATGCTTGCGAACCATGCCTCATGGGCAAGATGACTAAGACTCCGTTCTTTGGAACAATGGAGCGAGCAACTGACTTATTGGAAATAACATATTGATGTATGTGATCCGATGAGTGTTGAGGCTCGCGGCGGGTATCGTTATTTTCTGACCTTCACAGATGATTTGAGCAGATATGGGTATATTTACTTGATGAAACATAAGTTTGAAACATTTGAAAAGTTCAAAGAATTTCAGAGTGAAGTGGAAAATTATCGTAACAAGAAAATAAATTTTCTATGATCTGATCACGGAGACGAATATTTGAGTTACGAGTTTGGTCTTCATTTGAAACAATGTGGAATAGTTTCGCAACTCACGCCACCCGGAACACCACAACGTAATGGTGTGTCCGAACGTCATAACCGTACTTTATTAGATATGGTGTGATCTATGATGTCTCTTACCGATTTATCACTATCGTTTTGGGGTTATGCATTAGAGACGGATGCATTCACGTTAAATAGGGCACCATCTAAATCCGTTGAGACGACACCATATGAACTGTGGTTTGGCAAGAAACCTAAGCTGTCGTTTCTTAAAGTTTGGGGATGCGATGCTTATGTGAAAAAGCTTCAACCTAATAAGCTTGAACCCAAATCCGAGAAATGCGTCTTCATAGGATACCCAAAGGAGACTGTTGGGTACACCTTCTATCACAGATCCGAAAGCAAGATATTCGTTGCTTAGAATGGATCCTTTCTAGAGAAGGAGTTTCTCTTGAAAGAAGTGAGTGGGAGGAAAGTAGAACTTGATGAGGTAGTTGTACCTTCTCCCTTATTGGAAAATAGTCCATCACAGAAATCGGTTCCAGTGATTCCTACACCAATTTGTGAGGAAGCTAATGATGATGATCATGAAACTTCTGATCAAAATTACTACCGAACCTCGTAGGTCAACCAGAGTAAAGTCCGCACCAGAGTGGTACGACAATCCTGTTCTGGAGGTCATGTTACTTGACCATGATGAACCTACAAACTATGAGGAAGCGATGATGAGCCCAGATTCCACAAAATGGCTTGAGGTCATGAAATCTGAGATAGGATCCATGTATGAGAACAAATTATGGACTTTGGTTGACTTGCCAAATGATCGGCAAGCCATAGAGAATAAAATGGATCTTCATGAGTAAGACGGACGCTGATAGTAGTGTTACTATCTACAAAGCTCGAATTGTCGCAAAAATGTTTTCGACAAGTTCAAGGTGTTGACTACAATGAGATTTTCTCACTTGTATCGATGCTTAAAAGTCTGTCCGAATCATGTTAGCAATTGCCGCATTTTATGAAATTTGGCAAATGGATGTCAAACCTGCATTCCTTAATGGATTTCTTAAAGAAGAGTTGTATATGATGCAACCAGAAGGTTTTGTCGATCCTAAAGGCGCAAACAAAGTGTGCAAAGCTCCAGCGATCCATCTATGGACTGGTGCAAGCATGTCGGAGTTGGAATATACGCTTTGATAAGTTGATAAAAGCATATAGTTTTATACAGACTTGCGGTGAAGCCTGTATTTACAAGAAAGTGAGTGGGAGCACTACATCCTTTCTAATAAGTATATGTGAATGACATATTGTTGATCGGAAATAATGTAGAATTTACTGGAAAGCATAAAGGAGAGTTTGAAAGGAGTTTTTCGAAGAAAGACCTCGGTGAAGTTGCTTACATATTGGGCATCAAGATCTATAAAGATAGATCAACACGCTTGATAAGACCTTCGATGAGTACATACCTTGATAAGATTTTGAAGGAGTTCAAAATGGATCAGTCAAAGAAGGAGTTCTTGCCTATATTGCAAGGTGTAAAGTTGAGTAAGACTCAAAACACGACCACATCAGAAAATAGAAAGAGAATGAAAGTCATTCCCTATGCCTTAGCCATAGGTTCTATAAAGTATGGTATGCTGTGTACCAAAACTTTTGTGTACCTTGCCATGAGTTTGGCAAGGGGGAACAATATTGATCCAAGAGTGGATCACTTGACAACGGTCAAAATTATCCTTAGAAGACTAAGGAGATATTTCTCGGTTATGGAGGTAATAAAGAGTTCGTCGTAAAGAGTTACGCCGATGCAAGCTTTTACACCGATCTGGATGACTCTGAGTCTTAATCTGGATACATATTGAAAGTGGGAGCAATTAGCTAGAGTAGCTCCATGCAGAGCATTGTAGACATAGAAAATTTGCAAAATACATACGGCTCTGAATGTGACAGACCCATTGACTAAGCTTCTCTCACAAGCAAAACATGATCACACCTTAGTACTCTCTGGTTGTTAATCACATAGCGACGTGAACTAGATTATTGATTCTAGTAAAACCCTTTGGGTATTAGTCACATGGCAATGTGAACTAAATCACATGGTGATGTGAACTATTGGTGTTAAATCACATGGCGATGTGAACTAGATTATTGACTCTAGTGCAAGTGGGAGACTGAAGGAAATATGCCCTAGAGCCAATAATAAAGTTGTTATTTATATTTCCTTATATCATGATAAATGTTTATTATTCTTACTAGAATTGTATTAATTTGAAACTTAGTACATGTGTGAATACATAGACAAAAGAGAGTGTCCCTAGTATGCCTCTACTTGACTAGCTCGTTAATCAAAGATGGTTATGTTTCCTGACCATAGACATGTGTTTTCATTTGATGAACAAGATCACATCATTAGAGAATTATGTGATGGACAAGACCCACCTGTTAGCTTAGCATTATGATCGTTGAGTTTTATTGCTATTGCTTTCCTCATGACTTATACATGTTCCTCTGACTATGAGATTATGCAACTCACGAATACCGGAGGAACACCTTGTGTGCTATCAAACGTCACAACGTAACTAGGTGATTATAAAGATGCTCTACAAGTGTCTCCGAAGGTGGGTTGGCATAGATCGAGATTAGGATTTGTCACTCCGTGTATCGGAGAGGTATCTCTGGGCCCTCTCGGTAATGCACATCACTATAAGCCTTGCAAGCAATGTGACTAATAAGTTAGTTATGGAATGATGCATTACGGAACGAGTAAATAGAATTGCCAGTAATGAGATTGAACTAGGTATGATGATACCGACGATCGAATCTCGGGCAAGTAACATACCGATGACAAAGGGAATAACGTATGTTGTTATGCGGTTTGACCGATAAAGATCTTCGTAGAATATGTAGGAGCCAATATGAGCATCCAGGTTCCGCTATTGGTTATTGACCAGAGATGTGTCTCGGTCACGTCTACATAGTTCTCGAACCCGTAGGGTCCGCACGCTTAAAGTTCGATGACGATTTGTATTATGAGTTATGTGATTTGATGACCGAAGTTTGTTCGGAGTCCCGGATGAGATCACGGACATGACGAGGAGTCTCGAAATAGTCGAGAGGTAAAGATTTGCATTTGGACATCAGAATGGTTCCGAGTGATTCGGGCATTTTTCTGGAGTACCGGGAGGTTACCGGAACCCCCCGGGGGAAGATATGGGCCTTATGGGCCATAGGAGGGAGGCTAACCAGCCCACAAGGGGCTGGTGCGGACCCCACAAGGGAGGAGGCCGAATTGGACTTGAGAAGGGGGCGCCACCCCCTTTCCTTCTCCTACTCCTTCTACTTCCCCTTTTCCCCCTTCGGTAGAAGGAAAAAAGGGTGGGGTCGAATCCTACTAGGACTGGAGTCCTAGTAGGACTCCCCTCTCCCTGGCGCGCCCCTTGTTGGCCAGCCTCCTCCTCCCCTCCTTTATAAACGGGGGCAGGGGGCATCCCAAGGACACACAAGTTGATCTTTAGCCGTGTACGGTGCCCTCCTCCACAGTTTTACACCTCGGTCATATCGTCGTAGTGCTTAGGCGAAGCCCTGCGCCGGTAACTTCATCATCACCGTCACCAGGCCGTCGTGCTGACGAAACTCTCCCTCGGCCTCAACTGGATCAAGAGTTCGAGGGACGTCACCGAGCTGAATGTGTGCAGATCGCGGAGGTGCCGTGCGTTCGGTACTTGGATCGGTTGAATCGCGAAGACGTTCGACTACATCAACCATGTTACTAAACGCTTCCGCTTTCAGTCTACGAGGGTACGTGGACACACTCTCCCTGCTCGTTGCTACGCTTCTCCTAGATAGATGTTGCATGATCGTAGGCAATTTTTTTGAAATACTACGTTCCCCAACAACACCATCATGGTGGGCATGTGGCCGCTGATGAGGACGCACGCCCTCAGCACCGCGGCGTCTCCAGTGCAGCGCTCTGCTACCTCTTGAGCTTGCGTTGGTTTTTTCCTTGAAGAGGAAAGGATGATGCAGCAAAGTAGAGTAAGTATTTCCCTCAGTTTTGAGAACCAAGGTATCAATCCAGTAGGAGACAACGTGCAAGCCAACGAATACCTGCACAAACAAACACCAACTTGCACCCAGCGCGATAAAGGGGTTGTCAATCCCTTCATGGTTATTTGCAACATGAGATCTGATAGAGATGGATAATCGGTAAATTAATATTTTTGGTATTTTTGGTTTATGGAATGGAAAGTAAAAGATTGCAAGGAAAGTAAATCAGAAACTAGAATTGTAGATTGGAAACTTATAAGATGGAAAATAGACCCGGGGGCCATAGGTTTCACTAGAGGCTTCTCTCAAGATAGGAATTATTATGGTGGGTGAACAAATTACTGCCGAGCAATTGATAGAAAAGCGCAAAATTATGACGATATCTAAGGCAATGATGATGAATATAGGCATCACATCCGTGTCAAGTAGACCGAAACGATTCTGCATCTACTACTATTACTCGACACGTCGATCGCTATCCAGCATGCATCTAGAGTATTAAGTTCATACAGAACAGAGTAACACTTTAAGCAAGATGACATGATGTAGAGGAATTAACTCAAGCATTATGATGAAAACCCCATCTTTTTATCCTCAATGGCAACTGCTACCTCTTGAGCAATGCGTTGGTTTTTCCTTGAAGAGGAAAGGGTGATGCAACAAAGTAGCATAAGTATTTCCCTCAGTTTTTGAGAACCAAGGTATCAATCCAGTAGGAGGCTACGCGCGAGTCCCTCGCACCTACACAAAACAAATAAATCCTCGCAACCAATGCGATAAGGGGTTGTCAATCCCTACACGGTCACTTACGAGAGTGAGATCTGATAGATATGATAGGATAATATTTTTGGTATTTTTATGATAAAGATGCAAAGTAAAATAAAAGCAAAGTAAAAAAGCAACGGAAATAACTAAGTGTTGGAAGATTAATATGATGAAGATAGACCCGGGGGCCATAGGTTTCACTAGTGGCTTCTCTCAAGAGTATAAGTATTTTACGGTGGGTGAACAAATTACTATTGAGCAATTGACAGAATTGAGCATAGTTATGAGAATATCTAGGTATGATCATGTACATAGGCATCACGTCCAAGACAAGTAGATCGACTCCTGCCTGCATCTACTACTATTACTCCACACATCGACCACTATCCAGCATGCATCTAGAGTATTAAGTTCATAAGAACAGAGTAATGCCTTAAGCAAGATGACATGATGTAGAGGGATAAATTCATGCAATATGATAAAAACCCATCTTGTTATCCTCGATGGCAACAATACAATACAATACATGCCTTGCTGCCCCTACTCTCACTTGGAAAGGACACCGCAATATTGAACCCAAAGCTAAGCACTTCTCCCATTGCAAGAAAGATCAATCTAGTAGGCCAAACCAAACTGATAATTCGAAGAGACTTGCAAAGATAACCAATCATACATAAAAGAATTCAGAGAAGATTCAAATATTGTTCATAGATAAACTTGATCATAAACCCACAATTCATCGGTCTCAACAAACACACCGCAAAAGAAGATTACATCGAATAGATCTCCACGACAGAGGGGGAGAACATTGTAATGAGATCCAAAAAGAGAGGAGAAGCCATCTAGCTAATAACTATGGACCCGAAGGTCTGAGGTAAACTACTCACACTTCATCAGAGAGGCTATGGTATTGATGTAGAAGCCCTCCGTGATGGATGCCCCCTCCGGCGGAGCTCCGGAACAGGCCCCAAGATGGGATCTCGTGGATACAGAAGGTTGCAGCAGTGGAATTAGGTTTTTGGCTCCGTATCTGATCATTTGGGGGTACGTAGGTGTATATAGGAGGAAGAAGTACGTCGGTGGAGCAACAGGGGGCCCACGAGGGTGGAGGGCGTGCCCAGGGGGTAGGCACGCCCCCTACCTCATGGCTTCATGCTTTGTTTCTTGACGTAGGGTCCTAGTCCTCTGGATCATGTTCGTTCCGAAAATCACGTTCCCGAAGGTTTCATTCCGTTTGGACTCCGTTTGATATTCTTTTTCTGCGAAACTCTGAAATAGGCAAAAAACAGCAATTCTAGGCTGGGCCTCCGTTTAGTAGGTTAGTCCGAAAAATAATATAAAAGTGAATAATAAAGCCCAATAATGTCCAAAACAGAAGATAATATAGCATGGAGCAATCAAAAATTGTAGATACGTTGGAGACGTATCAGCAACAGTATAATACGTGCCTTGTTGCCCCTACTGTCACTGGGAAAGGACACCCAAGATTGAATCCAAAGCTAAGCACTTCTCCCATTGCAAGAAAAACCAATCTAGTTGGCCAAACCAAGTCGATAGTTCGAATAGACTTGCGAAGATATCAAATCATGCATATAAGAATTCAGAGAAGATTCAAATAATATTCATAGATAAGCTGATCATAAATCCACAATTCATCGGATCTCGGCAAACACACCGAAAAGAGTATTACATTAAATAGATCTCCAAGAACATCGAGGAGAACTTTGTATTGAGAATCAAAGAGAGAGAAGAAGCCATCTAGCTACTAGCTATGGACCCGTAGGTCTGTGGTAAACTACTCACGCTTCATCGGAGAGACAATGGTGTTGATGTAGAAGCCCTCTGTGATCGAATCCCCCTTCGGCAGGATGCCGGAAAAGGCCCCAAGATGGGATCTCACGGGTACAGAAGGACGCGGCAGTGGAAAAGTGGTTACGTGGCTCTCCTGGAAGTTTTGGGGGTATATGAGAATATATAGGAGGAAGATCTAGGTCAGGGGGTCACCGAGGGGCCCACAAGGTTGGGGGGGGGGGCGCCCTACCCCCTGGGTGCGCTCTCCACTGTTGTGGCTGCCTCGTGGCTCTTCTGACTTGCACTCCAAGTCTACTGGGTGTCTTCCGGTCAAAGAAAAATCATCACGAAAGTTTTATTCCGTTTGGTATTCCTTTTCTGCGGAAGTCAAAAACAAGGAAAAACAGGAACTGGCACTGGGCTCTAGTTAATAGGTTAGTCCCAAAAATCATATAAAATAGCATATTAATGCATATAAAACGTCCAAAACAGATAATATAATAGCATGGAACAATAAAAAATTATGTATCTATAATTTTTGATTGTTCCATGCTATTATATTATCATTCTTGGATGTTTTACAATCATTTTATAGCAACTTTATATCTTTTTTGGGACTAACCTATTGACGTAGTGCCCAGTGCCAGTTGCTGTTTTTTACTTCGTAGAATATCAGTACCAAACAGAGTCCAAATGTAGCGAATTTTTTTGGAACAGAAGACACCTTGGGGCCAAGAAAGATCCAGAGGGGATCCCCGTGGGGACCACAGGACACCTTGGGGCCAAGAAAGATCTAGAGGGGATCCCCGTGGGGACCACAACCCACCTAGGCGTGCACCACTTCTTCGCCCTATAAATTCCCAAATATTCCAGAAACCCTAGGGGAGATGACGAAACACAATTCTAGCCGTTGTAAGTTCTAGAACCACGAGGTCCAATCTACACCATCATGGAGGGGTTCATCATCCTCATTGGTGCCTCTCCGATGATGCGTGAGTAGTCCACCGTAGACCTATGAGTCCGTAGGAAGTAGCTAGATGGCTTTCTCTCTCTTTGATTCTCAATACAATGGTCTCTTGGAGATCTATTTGATATAATGACTTTTTGCGGTGTGTTTGTTGGGATCCGATAAAGTTTAAGTTTATGATCAGATATCCATGAAAGTTATTTGAGTTTTCTTTGATCTCTTATATGCATGATTACTTATAGCCTCGTATTTCTTCTTCAAATCTTTGGTTTAGTTAGGTCAACTAGATCGATTTTTCTTGCCATGGGAAGAGGTGCTTTATGATGGGTTCAATCTTGCGGTATCCTCTCCCAGTGACAGAAGGGGCAGCGAGGCATGCATGTATCGTTGCTATTAAGGATAACAAGATGGGGTCTATTCCTACATGAATAGATCTTGTCTATATCATGTCACCGTTCTTATTGCATTACTCCATTTCTCCATGAACTTAATATACTAGATGCATGCTGGATAGCGATCGATGTGTGGAGTAATAGTAGTAGATGCAGAATCGTTTCGGTCTACTAATCTTGAACGTGATGCCTATATAATGATCATTGCCTAGATATTGTCATAATTATTTAATCTTTTATCAATTGCCTAACAGTAATTTGTTTACCCACCATATGTTATTTTCTCGAGAGAAGCCACTAGTGAAATCTACGGCCCCCGGGTCTATCTTTTATCATATTGCTTTTCGATCTATTTTTATTCGCTTTTGTTTTCAGATCTATTATTTCAAAAGCCCAAAAATACCTTGCTGCACTTTTTTTTTTATTTTTTGTGTGTTATTGCAACATCTATTTATCCAAAATCATAGCTTGGCCTGGCCTCCTACTGGATTGATACCTTTGGAGTCTATGATGTAGTCTTGGTTGCAAGCTTGGCTCAGATACCATATTGAATTCATGCACCAGCCAACTCATCCAAAAGTCCAAACTATGGGAGAGGGCTGGACATTATACTCCAACACCCCCCCTCACGTCTATGTTCCTTTGGAGTCTATGACGTCGGCAGCGGAAGCGGGGGCAAGCTATGGGAGAGGGCTGGACAAACTATGGGAGAAGGTTGGACATTATACTCCAACAGTCCAAACTATGGGAGAGGGCTGGACATTATACTCCAACACCCCCCCCCCCCCCCCCCCCTCACGTCTATGTTCCTTTGGAGTCTATGACGTCGACAGCGGAAGCGGGGGCAAGCCATGATTATTTATTGCGTTTACTAGGTTTTGAACCCTGAACCTCTTGGTTGCAAGCTTATGCACCTAACGACCATGGCGACGCCGAGGACCACCGAATAGGCGATGGTGCCAGCGGCGAAGAGCGCTAGAGTGGACGCCATTCCGGCACCGTGTTTCTAGGCGTGGCCGTGGAGCTATATCCCTGATCCCTTGGCTAGTTTCGATGAGCTGAGATGCATGCTCCTGGAGAAATCCCCGCTCTGCTCTCATTTTGAGCGACGGCGACATCACTCTCCCAAGTCTTAAACCTCCATGGACGCGTGGTCTCGGAGATGCACCTCTCCTCAGAAGTGATTCCGAGCAAAAGCTTCGACAACGCTATCGTACATCGTTCCCTTTCTCAAAGGCGTCATTTGGGAACTCCTGCCCTTGCCTATGGTATATTGTCTCGGGACGTGGGCATGCAAGATTTACCAGGAACATGCACTTGGGCTAGAGGTCTGGGATCGTTGGAGCGTCTTCAATGTGGGATTTTGGTGGTGCCATCTCCACTTGTCAGTATTCTCAACCGGCATCACACGTGCACCGACGGATGTTCCTTGCACAGCGGACGGCTCTTGGCGGCATTCATTCCTCGTGTTTGTTCACGGTATTCACTCTGCATGGCAATGTCCAGGTCTAGATCATGCTCGCTTGCATCACCTTCGTTTCCTCACCCGCTCCGCCGTGGATCACCGTTGCTCTTTTTTCCTTTTACTTTTTTACTCTGGCCATCCATGATTTTGCTTTTTGCAGGTGTGATCCTTTGTGTGTGTTGATTGACTGTGTACACCCTTATCATATAGAAGTCGGGTGCATGCTTATTGTATTTGTACTCACCTATTCACCTTAATTAATTCTAATGAAAAACGTCCTTTACCAAAAAAAAAATCCCCTCACCAAACACGCATTGCATTGAAAAATGCTGATTAGTGGGAGCGGACATAGAGATGCTGAGATGGACAGATCACAGATGAGAATGTGGGTGGGATCCATTTGGATATACATGTGGGCTGCAGGTGTATGTCATTTGCCTTATTTTCTACTGTATTTATCAAGTGGGCTGCAAGTGGAGGGGCGTGCATCGTACTGGATGTGCGTTTCTATATCTGCCCTATTTTATCAAGTGGGTTTCCGGAGTTTGATCAAGTGTCAACTCCGAGGTTACCCGAGTGGCCTGGCTGCTCAGGACATCATTGTTGGTCGTCGGATCCGAGCTCCAGGCCTGGTCCGGTGAAACGTAGTCCTTGCCCTGCAGCTGGTATAAAACAGGTGCTCGGGCGGTGATCGTCCGTGGTTCCTTGGCCAGATATAGGGTCATGCCCGCGGAAACACCTACATGACTTGGGTTTTTGAGATCGATGTCTCGCAGAGGATCCACGGTTTCAATTTCCTCCGGTGATTCGGTTAAACCGCGTTTTAGATGTTCCGACGTAATATCTGCGCCGGGATGGATCTGATCCTCGAATGATGACGCCATCAAACTGTTTTGATCACTCAGCGGGACCTGCATGGGTCACTATTGTCAGGGTTAAATCCGGCTGATATCGGGTAGGGGTCCCGAACTGGTGATCTTAGCTAGATGGTAACATGATGAAGGGACACGATATTTATTCAGGTTCGGGCCATCTTGAAGAGATATAACACTACGTCATGTTTCTGTTGTATTGATTGTGTTGGAGTACAAGGTATAAGATGGTCTACCTCGAGATCGTATGTGTATGAATGACCTTTTATCCTACAAGCCAAAACCCCTCGACTTATATAGGGACCGGGGGTACCTAGGGTTTACATGAGGTCGGTTACATATAGGGATAAACATGCCGAAGATCCAAACATGTCTTGAAGTATGCGACAAGTCTTCGGAGGATTCTATCTTGACCATGCCAGAGGGCATGACGGTCTTAGCCCATTTGTTGATGATCTAGTGATCCTTGGCCCGGCCACTGCAAAGGGGCCGACGTGGTTAGCACCCCCTAGTTCAGGACACTGTCCCTGTCTCCACTCGTTAGTATTCTCGATTGGCATCACATATGCATCGATCGGCGGATGTTCTTCGCTCTGCGGACAGCTCTTGGCGGCATTCACTCCGCGTGTTTCTGCACGGTCTTCACTTCGCGTGGCAATGTCCAGGTCCTGATCGTGCTCGCCTGCATCATCTTCGTTGATTCACCAGCTCTGGCATGGATCACAGGTGCTCTGTTCTCTCTCTTTTATTTTTACTTCGGTCATTCATGACTTTGCTTTTTTTTACTTCAGTCATTCACTAGCTCTGTGATTCTTTGTGTGTGTGTGTTGGTTGACTGTGTGCATCGTAATCATATAGAAGTCGGTGTGTTTGTATCACCTATTCACCTTAATTAATGTTAATGAAAAACAACCTTTACCAAAAATAAAAATTCCCCTCACCAAACACGCAGTGAATTGAAAAATGCTGAGAAGTGGGAGCTGACATGGAGATGCTGACAGATCACAGATGAGAAGCTGGGTGGGATCCATTTGGGAGGGACTAGTATAGAATCTGGGCCTACGGTGAAAGAATAGAAAAAAGATCCTGGGCTGTTGGATCAAGGATGTACGCTACAGATTCGTGATGATGGATCTGTACTCGTAACGACCCAACTTTGTGCAAATATGTCCCTTTGCTCCCAGTCATTTGCTTCACGTCCCTCCCCTTCAAACAGACTCTCTGTCGCTCGCTTCACCGTTCCCCAATCTCTCGTCGACGGGAGCCGCTGCCCAGGCGGCCAGGCAGATCCGGTGCTTCCCTGGTGGACGCCGGCTACTCCCACGGCACCTGCTCCCTGCCTCCTCCCCTCCCACTCCGGCATCATGTCAGTTGGCGCCATCCCCAGGGCACCCAACATCGCGCTGCGCATCATCGTCAGCGACCGGGCCGCTGCTGCCGCCACGGTCTCCTCCTCCCTGGTGGCCGCGGGCGCCCCGCCCGCTCTGCATATTCTAGATCTGGAGGCAACCTCGTACTGGTCCAGTGCACCGTGATGCTGCGACGGTCTCCTCCTCCCCGGTGCTCCTACATCCAGCAATAGCTCACCGGAGGCAATTGCTCCCAGTAATCTCCTCGCCTCCTTCACCTCGCAGGATCAGCAGCAAGGTCAGATGCGTTTCTCCCACTCCCTTCCCCCCTCTCCCTCCTATAGATTTCTCTCTGATGGTAGCTTCCCTCTCCTGTGACGACTTGGATGCCTTTTACTGGTATTCTTTGATGATTATACAGAGCATGATGCTTACTGATAGTGCTTAGTTGTGGTATGCTATCCGAAAACACATGGGTCTGAAGATTGTCAACAAAAATCTAACATACGTATACAATACGTATGTGTAAAGTTAGCTTCCATTTTGCCTTCTACTCTTTCTGGGTGCACATTATATTTGGCGCATTGGAATGGGCGGCAAGTCTTGTACGCTGCCATTTTGTTTACTGGTAGTAGTGAACAATTTGTTCTATAAACCACAAGAAAAGATAAACTACGGTTCCTCAGATCACTATGATATTACTCCCTCCGTAAAGAAATATAAGAGCGTTGCGTTATATTACTTTGAAATAACAAGAAAACTACAACGACATAGGAAATAGCTTTTCTGTTGTGTGCCATCAAGTAGCAAAAGTTGATGCAATGCGATTATTTTGGTCCTTCATAATTAGTTTTGCATGAGATGTACCACCAAAAATGATCTTCTCATGCTATGTTACACTTGATAAGTTATGTATGTGTGTCTTCTGTTGTGTTCGGTCTGGGATCATGCAATTTGAAATGTATGTTTAGTTATGATTTCAAGTGGATGGATTAATATCTCATGTACTCTAATATTGGTGATGATGTTCATATACTTTTAGTGACCAACATGCTCAAATGTATGGATTTCTTGCATGGTTCGTGATGTAGCAGAAGCTATTAATGAAATCAAATCTACATGGAATATCGTACAGTACATATGTATGTGCAGTTTTGTGTAAACCTCATAGGAGAGGGGCACTCGTACAGGTTTGAAAAATTGAAGGAAAACTTGATTGATATATGAGAGATTTGAGGTGGTTACTGTAAAAGTTATGTCCTATATGTAACTAGTACCAGGGGGTTATCATGAAATGTACACTGAGAACTCTCCACCTAAATCTGTACCAGTCATCTTTCATCCAATGGCCCAGGTTCATTTTTTATATTTTTTCACCATAGACCCAGATTCTATACTAGTCGCTCCCGATCCATTTGGATATACATATGTGGGCTGCAGGTGTATTTCGTCTGCCCTATTTTCTACTGTATTTATCAAGTGGGCTGCAAATGGAGGGGCGTGCATGGAGCATGTGGTACTGGATGTGCGTTTCTATATCTGCCCTATTTTCTGTGATATCTCTCTCTCAGACGCCAGCATTCCAACGCCGCTCTCCCCTTCTTCCAATCGGTAGCTGCTTGCAGCTCTTCCTTTCACTCCACCGCGGTGGCTCTTCTTTGCCATTTTTTAGCATGCCGACCTTGTCTTCCATGGCGACTCCAGAAGAAGGGCCGGTTCCTTTCGAGGACGCTCTTGTTATTATAAGCACAAACCTTGTCTCCACCCTGCCGAGCGCGCTGGAGGCCAACGGTGTAAAGAAGCTCCGTCTTTACCAGGGATTCTGGCTACGGGATATCCACGTACCGGCGGCCGTCGCCCTCCAGCGGCGATTCGAGCCCGCCCCGACGACGTCATTGTGGCCAGCTTGCCCAAGTCCGGCACCACGTGGCTCAACGCCTTGACCTTCGCGACGATGGCACGCAGGGCCTACCCTCCCGCCGGCGCCGACCACCCGCTCCGCCGCCTGAACCCGCACCAGTGCGTGCCTTTCCTGGAGGGCCTGTTCCAGGGCGGCCGGGAGGCGGAGCTCGAGGCGCTCCCGTCCCCGCGCCTGATGAACACGCACATGCCGCTCCCAATGGTGCCGTCGGCCGTGCCCGGCTGCCGGGTCGTCTACGTATGCAGGGACCCCAAGGACATGGCCGTCTCGGCGTGGCATTTCCTCCGCCGCCTGCAGCCGGACCTGGCGTTCGCCGTCGTCTTCGAGTCCGTCTGCGACGGCGCGGTGGCGTTCGGCCCGGTCTGGGACCACGTCCTCGGCTACTGGCGCGCGAGCAGGGCGATGCCGGACAAGGTGCTCTTCCTGCGGTACGAGGAGCTGCTCCGCGACCCGGCCGAGAACGTCCGAAAGCTGGCGCGGTTCCTCGGAATGCCATTCTGCCCAGCGGAGGACGAGGCTGGCACCGTCGACACCATCGTCCGGCTCTGCAGCTTCGACCACCTCAAGGGCCTGGACGCCAACAAAACCGGGCACTTGGATCCACTCCTCCCCATCCCGCGTGATGCGCTCTTCAGGAATGGGGCGTCCGGCGATTGGGTGAACCACATGACGCCGGAAATGGCGAGCCGTCTGGACAAGATCGTAGCTGACAAAATGCGCCGGACAGGGCTCACTTTTCAGTGACTTTTGACCTATTCACGCATTACTTTTCTGGTCGTTTTGCCGTCAATATATCCAATAAATCTCTGCAATGTATTGCCAGCAGTTTCTTTTAAGGGATTGGCTAGGAGTAAGTTGACTGAATATTTGATTTGGGTCGGTCGCTCTGTTTTCAACCGTCAGATTTGAAATGAACGGCTAGATTGATTTCTTCAACCCCCAGCCAGATCTACTGTTCATCTTCTTCCCTATAACCGCCGCACGTACCACCGGCCTAGCCGCCGTCCTCCGACACCCACGGCCGGCGGCGCTCCCGCGCCAGCCCGGCCGCCCCGCCCTCCCCTCAACCGCCGTCCACCGCCGTGCTTCCGCCGCCCCCGGCCATCCCTCTACCCCCCCCCCCCCCCCCCCGCGCGACGAGCTTTTCTCCGGCGAAGCCACACCGCCGCCCCACCATCACCCCCCCCCCCCCACCGCCACCGTCTACCACCGCCCCCACGCGAAACCCTAAGATGAAAACGGAGCTTTAAAATTAGTTCGTAAGGGCCTTTAGTGCCGGTTCCATAACCGACACTAAAGGGTGGGCACTAAAGGCCCCCCCCCCCTTTAGTACCGGTTCGACACGAACCGACGCTAAAGTGCCACCACGTGGCGTGAGCTCGCGCCCTGGTATGTGGGACCTTTAGTACCGGTTACTAAAGGTTTTATTTTATTTTATTGATTTTTTTTATTTTTAATTTTTCTGAATTATTTGATATTTTGTCTCTAATTACCTCTCTTAACTGCTCAAGTGTGGATCACTCATTCCAAATCGCCTAACTTCCCGGCCGGTCATCCATCCTCTCACTCCCCCAGCCTGAGCACGCTTAACTTCGGAGTTCTATTCCCCCTACATTCCAAGTCTGCACTTGTTGTTTTCCTGACAAATGTAAGCTGTCAATCCTATTAACCCGCAGCAGTTTAGCTTGAGCATTAGGTCACACGTTTCACCGTTTGAGTTTGAAACTATTATTCTAAAAAACAGTAATTATTTAGTAACACTAATATTTCTTGAATAAGTTTGACCATAGTTTGACCACAGTTTGACCAGATTTGACCAAAATTCAAAAAATTGAAATAATTATTTAGTAACACTAATATTCTTGAATAATTATGTAGTAACATTAATACTTCTTGAATAAGTAGTTTGACCAGATTTAACCAATTTTTTTTAAAAAAAAGAAATTTGACCATATCTTTTTTCCTTTTGGAATTTGATGATTCTAAAAAATTTCAAACAGGCCGTAGGCGGTCTCCATCGGATGCGGATTTTTGTGCTGAATTTTTTGATATATTATACGTTTTTTTCCGACATCGTATGCAAAAGTTATAGCTGTTTTACATTTTCCCTACATTTTTTTGCAAAACATGTCCAAATTTAAGTTTTCAAATTTTCCTAACTAGTAGATGTAGTAATATAACTACCTCTCGAAGGATTTTATTTTTTGAAGTTTTTATCATTTTCTTTTGATTTTTTCAAAACTGAAATGGCGATAAGGGGGGGAGGGGTAGAGTTTGAAAATTGCCCTAAAGTGCCGGTTTGTGTCTCCAACCGGGACTATAGGTTAAGACTCTTTAGTGCCGGTTGGTGACACAAACCGGTACTATAGGTTAGACCTTTAGTACCGGTTTGTGTCACAAACCGTCACTAAAGGGGCTCGTGGGGCCCTGGCCTGACGCCAGCCTGCCACCACCCCTTTAGTACCGGTTCGTGGCACGAACCGGTACTAAAGGTTCATTACGAATGGGCACTAATGCATAGCCATTCGAACCGGCACTAATGGTCACATTAGTGCCGGCTTAAATACAAACCGGGGCTAAAGGGGTGAACATTTGACCCTTTTTCTACTAGTGATACTGGGGTAGCCTGCCCAGCGACCTTCTTCTTCCCCTACGGCGAGTTTCTTCCTCCCCGCGCTTGTTTCTTCCTTCATCCAAAATCGACTGAACCAGTATTCGAAAGTCAGGCGATTGACATGTAGCTATTGTGTTCTTTTAATCAGTATCAGTAGTCCATCAAATTTTTTACTCCCCATATTAGGTTTGTCTTTAGTCAAACCTTTCAAATTTTGACAAGTTTATAAAAAAAAGAGTACTCACGGTACCAATCAATACCATGTCCGTCATGAAATATAATTTCATATTGCATTTATTTTATGTTGTAGATGTTGATCATTTTAATATAAATTTGATCAAACTTCACTAAGTTTGTTGACTTAAGACCAACCAAATATGTGGAGTAAAAATAATAATGGAAAGAGTAGTTTTGGTGAACTGGTTGGTGCATGCAACTTAATATCTAGTATCGCACAACCACATATACATAATCCGAGTCTCTATACCTCCACGGACGTGCCCGTGGACAGTGACCGGGCGGATATCAAAACTTAACATTTACAGCCGCGGTCCCTATTTTCAAAAAACCAAATTCATACGAACACATGCACGTTGATCACTTTGGACAAACATAGCTTTGGTTGCGAAGTGATTCGACGCTGCAGAAGCTAACAACCTGGTTGACGACCCCACTCTTCTCCTCCTCTTCGGTGAAGTGATGTTTGTTGACGATGATTTTGGCAAAGAGTGGTCGAAGGAAACATCGGCGGATACAACGGTACGCGATGCCACCTGGCATGGAAGGAAAACGACCTGTGGTGATGAAAGTGAGCAGTTACACGTAGCGCTTTCCAGAAACCTAATTCACCCTTTTCTGATGCAAGATCAGAAAGGCAAGAGGTTCCAAAGACTTGCTCTCCCGCTCGCGGGTGGACACACCAGCGTTCCGGATGGGGACATGATGGCGCCAGAAACTACCAAGAAATATCTGAGGATCGTCAAGATATTGGTTACCACCAGCGTTCCCACGACATGACGGCACACTTTCGTCATGAAGATATTGGTTACCTCAGATGTCCCCATGACGAAAGTGTGCAACTTCGCGGCGGGGCGTGAGAACCTCCCATAAGAATTCATATGCGACTATGCGGACTAGATTGTGCAACTATGTGGTCATGCATGTGCCAACTAAGACTATTATGTGTGCAATTAGAATTACTATAGATGCCAATAAAAATTGATGGTCATGTATGCAACTTCCTAATGATCGTATCCAACTGAGAACGATTATGTGTGCAATTAGAACTACTATAGATGCCAACAAGAATGGTCATCGTGTGTGCAACTTTTCAATGATCATGCCCAACTGAAAACAACTATGCATGTATGCAACTAGAACTACTATAGATGCCAATAAGAAATAATCGCCATGTGCAAAATTTTAATGATTGTATTCAACTAAGAACAGTTATGTGTGCAACTACAACTACTACAGATGGCAAAAAAAATGGGACTAACGAAAACATGTTTGCATCAAGCATATTTATTACTCATGATTGAAAAAGTATGGTCGTAACATTTACAAGCTACAAGGATTAGCTTTTCCATCGGTCATACTAGCTAAATTTTCTGAGATTACCTGAGGTAACCATTTATATCCATGTCATGTGCCTTCTCTTTCTTCAGTATTAATATGCCGGAACGCCTCTCATTTACGCACGCGAACACTGTTGAGTAAAGAGCCAATTTCACATGCACGAGCCGGGGTTGCAGTACTTGTTCGTCAGTTCGATCGATCACCATCAGGCGCTACTTTCATCTGATCTAGAGCCAGGACTAGTAGGCTTACTAGGCTATCGAGGCCTCGGCCCGCGTCTAACACCCGGGAACTGAATCACTGGATCACAGGAAGGCGGGAACCATACGCGCGCATGGGGCTGGAGGAGCTACTGCTGCTCCGTCACTTCTGGCCTCGACAGATCGACGTATCTCTTTCCTCCATCTTCGTCTTCAGCGTCCCCTGCCCCTCCCTATGAACCCCGTCCATGACTGCCCGACGGCTGGCCGAAAAGGCGAAAACCTCACGGCCAAGGCCAGCGTGCAGGAACAGGAAAATCACGCAGGCAAGAGGGGCGGAGAACACAACGTCAACGGCGCCGCTGCTCGGGTTTCCAACGGAGGATAGGCGTTTTGATGCGGAGGAGAACGTGAGTTGGCGGACGGGAGGGAGCAGCGGGACACGGCGGCACGGAGGCGGGGCCGGCCGCATCGGCCGGCGCGATGTGTGGCAGCGGCGGACTCATGCGGACTACGGAGGTTTATTTTTCTTTTGGACACGAAGTGGACCCGTGCCCTCTTGCCTCCTATCGCGGCAGCGCAAATCGACGGCTCGCGTTCGGCCGCTCGGGAATGACTGACTCTTTTAGGTAAATATAAAGCCTTGGTTGTAACGAGAGAGCTTACTATGAGGAGTGCCCTTATGACTCTGTCGGTTAAGGAGACTCGTGTATTGGCAGCATCTTTTTGGATCCTGAGTAACACTTGGACCATGTCCTGCTCGTGCTCGGCATCTCCATCTCTGGCTGCCCTCCTCTCCTCGTGACTCTTGAGGATGCTGCCCATAACGCTGAACACCTCCTGACGGTGCCGCTCCGCCTTGCCGCCGCCGCCGCGCGGCACAAGTCGAACTAGCCACGACGAAGGGAAGAGGTCCCGGAGGCCGAAAATCAACGACAGGTCCATTCCTTGCTTGACGATCCTCGGAAACGTGGCCCTATCGGGCAGCCTGTCCCTAAACATGGCACGCACCACCGAGTCTGTCACCAACTCTTCCAGCCGCTCGCCCATGTTGACCAGTCGACCGTCGGACGTCGCCTGAAGCGACGAGACCAGGCGCGCCGCCTCCTCCTCGCGGATCCGTCGGAATGCCTCGACTCGCCGCGCGCTGAGCAGCTCCATCATGAGGATCCGGCGGAGCAGCCGCCAGTTGTCGCCGTAGGGCGCGAAGACGATCCCCTGGCCATGCCTCGAGAGCTCGTCGATGCCCGGGCTGCTTAGCCGCGCCGAGAAGGCGGCCTCGTTGCCCTTGTAGATCTCCCTCGCGGCCTCGGCGGAGGAGACCACGATGGCCTCGCGCTCGCACACGCGGAGCAGCATGAGCGGGCCATGGCGGAGGGAGAGGTCGCGCATGATGTGGTGTGGGAGCCCGCGCAACAGGTGGTGCAGGCTGCCGGTGATCGGAAGCTGCCACGGACCAGGAGGCAGCTTCGGGCGGGGACGCCTGGTGGCAGCGGCGGCGGCGGCGCGTAGGACGGCATGGTAGAGGAGAGCTAACAAGATGCATAGGGCCAAGTGGTACGAGTAGTATGGCAGCTCCATGTGCGCCAAAGGGTTACGCGTATCTACAACAGACTAGCAGACCGAAGCATGTCCATTTATTTATACTAGTCCCAACCCGTGCAGTTGCACGGGCTAGTATTATTAATATGCACACATTTTTATAAATACGTGTAGAAACTTTTAATAGCGTAATCTTTAGTAATTGAGAACACTTTTTTTTAACAGTCTTCTGTTATATATTACATGAGATAGTTTTTCTTGGTTATTAGTCATGGAAAATAAATTATATGTCGTTTGGCAAAGAAAAGCAGCACGCGCTATGCAAAAACTCACCATGTGCGCAAACATTGCAGTATAGTGGCCAGTTCTCCTTTGGAGCCAAGTGGCAATCAAAGGTGAGAGTGCAAGATGCGTGTTCAGATTGGACAATTACTCAAACGAGCATACCCGTAAAAATTGAAAACCTACAAACAGAACACTCTTTATGTAGAACATGGAAAAGTACTTTGGTGATGTTCTTAAAGCCCAATCCTATGGTTGTAAATATTATGTGTGAAATGAAGAAATGAAATAAATCTAAACAAAAAGAAGGCATGGGAAAAGCTATCCTTAGTAGCTCATAACCTGCAAATGTCATAGCGGCTTTAAGCCCAACTAAACTAGATATATTGTTTAGTAATAACTCACTGTCTTGAGAAAAACTCATTTGTTAAGTACAGTGATGACAGAGGAGGCCTACAAAAATAGACAAAGAATACCTAATATTTGTATGCCTAAGAATATCTTACGCTTATGATCGCCTAAAGTGGTATAAAATTACACTTGTGTTGCTGACGTTGGAATGCTTACCATTCCTATATATAACCCATATGCTGTATCCCTATTTGTGTCAAATACTCAAATTCCAGAACACCTATGTATTAAATAATGTACATTGACATGTACAACAGACACCCTGAAATGAAAATAATGTAATAAAATGGTCCATCTATATGATGCTTATTTGGAAGGTTAAACTATGGAAACTTAAAAGCTCCTGCAATAACAAAGAAGAACATAACCATTAGCAAGTATGAGCACGATGTTGAGAAGCCGCAATGCAGAATAACCATCCTAGAACATGTGACTAAACCTCAAGAGGTTAAGAGAGAAGGTGAGATCCAACTAAAATAAAAATTAAACAAAAGAAACAATCCTCTGGGGTGCTCCAGAAATCATAGCGCCACACACTTTTATGCCTTGTGCACGCAAGGCTGCATGCGAAATAAAAAATATGCAGTTTGGAGAGTATATTGCTAAGAAATAATTTGAACATAGTTAGAGCTAAGAAGAAACTACCTCAAACTCAATACACAATTGCCTATTTATATTATGTCTGGTTTCAGATCATTTACCTTTTGCCACTTATCATTAGCAAAATTGTCTGGAAAATAATAGAACTGAGAGGCCTAAGAAAATAGACAAAAGAATAAATATTACTTCTAAAAGTATCTTCCACATTACACAGTTCTAAACAACAACAACAACAACAACAAAGCCTTTAGTCCCAAACAAGTTGGGGTAGGCTAGAGGTGAAACCCATAAGATCTCGCAACCAACTCATGGCTCTGGCACATGGATAGCAAGCTTCCACGCACCCCTGTCCATAGCTAGCTCTTTGGTGATACTCCAATCCTTCAGGTCTCTCTTAACGGACTCCTCCCATGTCAAATTTGGTCTACCCCGCCCTCTCTTGACATTCTCCGCACGCTTTAGCCGTCCACTATGCACCGGAGCTTCTGGAGGCCTGCGCTGAATATGCCCAAACCATCTCAGACGATGTTGGACAAGCTTCTCTTCAATTGGTGCTACCCCAACTCTATCTCGTATATCATCATTCCGGACTCGATCCTACCTCGTGTGTCCACACATCCATCTCAACATACACATCTCCGCCACACCTAACTGTTGAACATGTCGCCTTTTAGTCGGCCAACACTCAGCGCCATACAACATCGCGGGTCGAACCGCCATCCTGTAGAACTTGCCTTTTACCTTTTGTGGCACTCTCTTGTCATACACAGTTCTAAACAATAGAAAAATTGTCTGGATCTCATCGGATGTCATATTGGCACAAAATTTGCAAGCACGTAAGACATTTGACCCTAACTCATTCCCCACCA
Organism: Triticum urartu; assembly: GCF_056163025.1. Lineage (NCBI taxonomy): Eukaryota > Viridiplantae > Streptophyta > Magnoliopsida > Poales > Poaceae > Triticum > Triticum urartu. Next base: position 1,592,215 of record NC_141879.1, read on the forward strand.
CAACTTTCCCTACTCCCACTCAACAAAAAAATGGAAAAGGGGGAACCATAAAAAATAGGAATCATGTAGTCGCAAACAATAGAAATATAAAGGCATCTGAAATAACAAATCAAGAAGAACGATTAGCGAGTTGAGAGCAGAATGGTGCCGGTCAGCCGTGATAATATTAAGCATTAGAGAACACATAACTAACTACCAACACACCAAGAGAGTATGAAGTCAGACAAAATATTTGAATATACTGTTTGCATTGCTCCAGAAATTGGTAGCACCACCCAGATTTACGTGGTATGTGGACTCGCATATGAATTTTAAAACATGCAATTTATGGAGTAAAGATGAAATGCACATTATATGGTGGAAAGATGAGTATAAATACACATAATGGTACTTAAGCGAATTACTCCCTCCGTTCCTAAATGTAAGTCTTTTTAGAGATTTCAATATAGACTACATACAGATGAATATAGACGTATTTTAAAGTATAGTTTGACTCATTTTGCTCCGTATGTAGACCATATTAGAATAACTAAAAAGACATATTTAGCAACGGAGGGAGTAGGTAAACATGCAGCTCATCTTAAACCTATTTGCTTTCTTCTCAACTAAAAGATGGGCTCTATGATATCTCTTGAGCATGCGTTGGTTTTCCCTTGAAGAGGAAAGGGTGATGCAGCAAAGTAGCGTAAGTATTTCCCTCAGTTTATGAGAACCAAGGTATCAATCCAGTAGGAGACTACACGCAAATCATCTAGTACCTGCACAAACAATCAAGAACCTTGCAACCAACGCAATAAAGGGGTTGTCAATCCTTTCACGGCCACTTGTAAAAGTGAGATCTGATAAAAGATAATAAGATAAATATTTTTGGTATTTTTGTTGTATAGGTTGAAAAGTAAAGATTGCAAAAATAAACGGTGACATAAATAGCTAGTCGACGGGAAACTAATATGATATAAAGTAGACCCAGGGGCCATATGTTTCACTAGTGGCTTCTCTCAAGATAGCATATATTACGGTGGATGAACAAATTACTGCCGAGCAATTGATAGAAAAGCGCATAGTTATGAGAATATCTAGGCATGATCATGAACATAGGCATCACGTCCGTGTCAAGTAGACCGAAACGATTCTGCATCTACTACTATTACTCCATACATCGACCGTTATCCAGCATGCATATAGAGTATTAAGTTCATAAGAACAGAGTAACGCATTAGGCAAGATGACATGATGTAGAGGGATAAATGTTGGGGAACATAGCAGAAATTTAAAAAATTTCTACGCATCACCAAGATCAATCTATGGAGTCATCTAGCAATGAGGGAGAGAGGAGTGCATCTACGTACCCTTGTAGATCATGAGCAGAAGCGTTCAAGAGAACGGGGTTGATGGAGTTGTACTCGTCGTGATCCAAATCACCGAAGATCCTAGCGCCGAACGGACGGCACCTCCGCGTTCAACACACGTACGGAGCGAGGACGTCTCCCGCGCCTTGATCCAGCAAGGAGGAGGGAGAGGTTGAGGAAGAGGGCTCCAACAGCAGCACGACGGCGTGGTGATGGTGAAGCTGCAGTACTCCGGCAGGGCTTCGCCAAGCTCTTACGGAGGAGGAGAGGTGTTGGGGAGGGGAGGGGCTGCGCCTTGGATGTTGTATGCAGCCCTCCCCTCACCCCTCTATTTATAGGGGAAGGGGGAAGGGGGCCGGCCCCCTCTAGATGAGATCTAGAGGGGGGGGGGCGGCGAAGGGGAGGGGGGCTTGCCCCCCAAGCAAGGGGGCGCCCCCCTTAGGGTTTCCCCCCAACCCTAGGCGCATGGGCCCTAGGGGGGTGTGGCGCCCCAGCCCACTTGGGCTGGTTCCCTTCTACATACAGCCCATAAGGCCCTCCGGAAGAGGTGGCCCCTCCCGGTGGACCCCCGGAACCCCTCCGGTGGCCCCGGTACAATACCGATATGCCCCCGAACCTTTCCGGCGACCGTATGACAACTTCCCATATATAAATCTTTACCTCTGGACCATTCCGGAACTCCTCGTGACGTCCGGGATCTTATCCGGGACTATGAACAACATTCGGTAATCACATACAAGTCTTCCTAACAACCCTAGCGTCACCGAACCTTAAGTGTGTAGACCCTACGGGTTCGGGAGACATGCAGACATGACCGAGACGACTCTCCGGTCCATAACCAACAGCGGGATCTGGATACCCATGTTGGCTCCCACATGCTCCATAATGATCTCATCGGATGAACCACGATGTCGAGGATTCAATCAATCTGTATACAATTCCCTTTGTCAATCGGTATGTTACTTTCCCGAGACTCGATCGTCGGTATCCCAATACCTTGTTCAGTCTCGTTACCGGCAAGTCACTTTACTCGTACCGTAATGCATGATCCCATGATCAACCACTTGATCACATCCAGCTCATTATGATGATGCATTACCGAGTGGGCCCAGAGATACCTCTCCGTCATTCGGAGTGACAAATCCCAGTCTCGATTCGTGCCAACCCAACAGACACTTTCGGAGATACCTATAATGTACCTTTATAGTCACCCAGTTACGTTGTGACGTTTGGCACACCCAAGGCACTCCTACGGTATCCGGGAGTTGCACAATCTCATGGTCTAAGGAAATTATACTTGACATTCAGAAAAGCTACAGCAAACGAACTACACGATCTTTGAGCTATGCTTAGGATTGGGTCTTGTCCATCACATCATTCTCCTAATGATGTGATCCCGTTATCAATGACATCCAATGTCCATAGTCAGGAAACCATGACTATCTTTTGATCAACGAGCTAGTCAACTAGAGGCTCACTAGGGACGTGTTGTGGTCTATGTATTCACACATGTATTACGATTTCTGGATAACACAATTATAGCATGAACAATAGACAATTATCATGAACAAAGAAATATAATAATAACCATTTTATTATTGCCTCTAGGGCATATTTCCAACAGTCTCCCACTTGCACTAGAGTCAATATTCTAGTTACATTGTGATGAATCGAACACCCATGTAGTTCTGGTGTTGATCATGTTTTGCTCTAGGGAGAGGTTTAGTCAACGGATCTGCTACATTCAGATCCGTATGTACTTTACAAATCTCTATGTCTCCATTTTGAACACTTTCACGAATGGAGTTGAAGCGACGCTTGATATGCCTGGTCTTCCTGTTAAACCTGGGCTCCTTGGCAAGGGCAATAGCTCCAGTGTTGTCACATAAGAGAGTCATCGGGCCCGACGCATTGGGTATGACTCCTAGGTCGGTAATGAACTCCTTCACCCAGACTGCTTTTTGTGCTGCCTCCGAGGCTGCCATGTACTCCGCTTCACATGTAGATCCCGCCACAACGCTTTGCTTGCAACTGCACCAGCTTACTGCCCCACCATTCAAAATATACACGTATCCGGTTTGTGACTTAGAGTCATCCAGATCTGTGTCGAAGCTAGCATCGACGTAACCCTTTACGACGAGCTCTTCGTCACCTCCATAAACGTGAAACATTTCCTTAGTCCTTTTCAGGTACTTCAGGATATTCTTGACCACTGTCCAGTGTTCCATGCTGGGATTACTTTGGTACCTTCCTACCAAACTTACGACAAGGTTTACATCAGGTCTGGTACACAGCATAACATACATGATAGACCCTATGGCCGAGGCATAGGGGACGACACTCATCTTTTCTCTATCTTCTGCCGTGGTCGGGCATTGAGCCGTGCTCAATCTCGTACCTTGCAATACAGGCAAGAACCCCTTCTTTGACTGATCCATTTTGAACTTCTTCAATATCTTGTCAAGGTACGTACTCTGTGAAAGACCAATGAGGCGTCTCGATCTATCTCTATAGATCTTCATGCCTAATATATAAGTAGCTTCTCCAAGGTCCTTCATTGAAAAACACTTGTTCAAGTAGGCCTTTATGCTTTTCAAGAATTCTATATCATTTCCCATCAACAGTATGTCATCCACATACAATATGAGAAATGCCATAGAGCTCCCACTCACTTTCTTGTAAATGCAGGCTTCTCCATAAGTCTGCATAAACCCAAACGCTTTGATCATCTCATCAAAACGAATTTTCCAACTCCGAGATGCTTGCACCAGCCCATAAATCGAGCGTTGGACCTTGCACACCTTGTCAGCATTCTTAGGATCGACAAAACCTTCTGGCTGCATCATATACAATTCTTCCTTAAGGAAACCATTAAGGAATGCCGTTTTGACGTCCATTTGCCATATCTCATAATCATAGAATGTGGCAATTGCTAACATGATTCGGACGGACTTCAGCTTCGCTACAGGTGAGAAAGTCTCATCGTAGTCAACCCCTTGAACTTGTCGATAACCCTTAGCGACAAGCCGAACTTTATAGATGGTCACATTACCATCCACGTCTGTCTTCTTCTTAAAGATCCATTTATTTTCTATGGCTCGCAGATCATCGGGCAAGTTAGTCAAAGTCCATACTTCGTTTTCATACATGGATCCTATCTCGGATTTCATGGCTTCCAGCCATTTGTCGGAATCCAGGCCCGCCATCGCTTCTTCATAGTTCGAAGGTTCACCGTTGTCTAACAACATGATTTTCAAGACAGGGTTGCCGTACCACTCTGGTGCGGAACGTGTCCTCGTGGACCTACGAAGTTCAGTAGTAACTTGATCTGAAGTTTCATGATCATCATCATTAACTTCCTCTCTAGTCGGTACAGGCACCTCAGGAACATTTTGTTGAGCTACGCCACTTACTGGTTCAAGAGGTAATACTTCATCAAGTTCTACTTTCCTCCCACTTATTTCTTTCGAGAGAAACTCTTTCTCTAGAAAGGACCCATTCTTGGAAACAAAGATCTTGCCTTCGGATCTGAGGTAGAAGGTATACCCAATAGTTTCTTTAGGGTATCCTATGAAGACGCGTTTTTCCGATTTGGGTTCGAGCTTTTCAGGTTGAAGTTTCTTGACATAAGCATCGCATCCCCAAACTTTTAGAAACGACAACTTAGGTTTCTTCCCAAACCATAATTCATACGGTGTCGTCTCAACGTATTTCGACGGAGCTCTATTTAAAGTGAATGCGGCAGTCTCTAAAGCATAGCCCCAAAATGACAGCGGTAAATCGGTAAGAGACATCATAGATCGCACCATATCTAATAGAGTGCGATTACGACATTCGGACACACCATTACGCTGAGGTGTTCCAGGCGGCGTGAGTTGTGAAACTATTCCACATTTTCTTAAGTGTGTGCCAAATTCGTGACTCAACTATTCTCCCCCACGATCTGATCGCAATAACTTGATTTTCCTGTCACGTTGATTCTCAACCTCACTCTGAAATTCCTTGAACTTTTCAAAGGTTTCAGACTTGTGTTTCATTAAGTAGACATACCCATATCTACTCAAGTCATCAGTGAGGGTGAGAACATAACGATAGCCACCGTGAGCCTCAACACTCATTGGACCGCACACATCAGTATGTATGATTTCCAATAAGTTGGTTGCTCGCTCCATTGTTCCTGGGAACGGAGTCTTGGCCATATTACCCATGAGGCATGGTTCGCACGTGTCAAATGATTCGTAATCAAGAGACTCTATAAGTCCATCTGCATGGAGCTTCTTCATGCGTTTGACACCTATGTGACCAAGGCGGCAGTGCCACAAGTATGTGGGACTATCATTATCAACCTTACATCTTTTGGTATTCACACTATGAATATGTGTAGCATTACGCTCGAGATTCATTAATAATAAACCATTCACCATTGGAGCATGACCATAAAACATATCTCTCATATAAATAGAACAACCATTATTCTCGGATTTAAATGAGTAGCCATCTCGAATTAAACGACATCCTGATACAATGTTCATGCTCAAAGCTGGCACTAAATAAAAATTATTGAAGTTTAAAACTATCCCCGTAGGTAAATGTAGAGGCAGCGTGCCGACGGCGATCACATCGACCTTGGAACCATTCCCGACGCGCATCGTCACCTCGTCCTTCGCCAGTCTCCGCTTATTCCGTAGCTCCTGCTTTGAGTTACAAATGTGAGCAACCGCACCGGTATCAAATACCCAGGAGCTACTACGAGTACTGGTAAGGTACACATCTATTACATGTATATCACATATACCTTTAGTGTTGCCGGCCTTCTTGTCCGCTAAGTATTTGGGGGAGTTCCGCTTCCAGTGACCACTTCCCTTGCAATAAAAACACTCAGTCTCGGGCTTGGGTCCATTCTTTGGCTTCTTCCCGGCAGCTTGCTTACCGGGCGCGGCAACTCCCTTGCCGTCCTTCTTGAAGTTCTTCTTACCCTTGCCTTTCTTGAACTTAGTGGTTTTATTCACCATCAACACTTGATGTTCCTTTTTGATTTCCACCTCTACTGATTTCAGCATTGAATACACCTCAGGAATGGTCTTTTCCATCCCCTGCATATTGAAGTTCATCACAAAGCTCTTGTAGCTTGGTGGAAGCGACTGAAGGATTCTGTCAATGACCGCGTCATCCGGGAGATTAACTCCCAGCTGAGTCAAGTGGTTATGCAAGCCAGACATTCTGAGTATGTGATCACTGACAGAACTATTTCCCTCCATCTTACACCTGAAGAACTTGTCGGAGACTTCATATCTCTCGACCCGGGCATGAGCTTGAAAAACCATTTTCAGCTCTTCGAACATCTCATATGCTCCGTGTCTCTCAAAACGCTTTTGGAGCCCCGGTTCTAAGCTGTAAAGCATGCCGCACTGTACGAGGGAGTAATCATCATCACATGACTGCCAAGCGTTCATAACGTCTTGGTTCTGTGGGACGGGTGCGTCACCTAGCGGTGCTTCTAGGACATAATCTTTCTTGGCAGCTATGAGGATGATCCTCAGGTTTCGGACCCAGTCCGTATAGTTGCTGCCATCGTCTTTCAGATTGGTTTTCTCTAGGAACACGTTGAAGTTGAGGACAACGTGGGCCATTTGATCTACAAGACATATTGTAAAGATTTTAGATTAAGTTCATCTAATCAAATTACTCAATGAACTCCCACTCAGATAGACATTCCTCCGGTCATCTAAGTATAACATGATCCGAGTTAACTAGGCCGTGTCCGATCATCACGTGAGACGGACTAATCAACATCGGTGAACATCTTCATGTTGATCGTATCTTCTATACGACTCATGCTCGACCTTTCGGTCTTCCGTGTTCCGAGGCCATGTCTGTACATGCTAGGCTCGTCAAGTCAACCTAAGTGTATTGCATGTGTAAATCTGGCTTACACCCGTTGTATTCGAACATTAGAATCTATCACACCCGATCATCACGTGGTGCTTCGAAACAACGAACCTTCGCAACGGTGCACAGTTAGGGGGAACACTTTCTTGAAATTATTTTGAGGGATCATCTTATTTAAGCTACCGTCGTTCTAAGCAAATAAGATGCAAAACATGATAAACATCACATGCAATCAAACAGTGACATGATATGGCCAATATCATTTGCTCCTTTTGATCTCCATCTTCGGGGCTCCATGATCATCGTTGTCACCGGCATGACACCATGCTCTCCATCATCGTGTCTTCTTGAAGTTGTCTCGTCATCTATTACTTCTACTACTATGGCTAACGCTTTAGCAATAAAGTAAAGTAATTACATGACGTTTATGTTGACACGCAGGTCATAAATAAATAAAGACAACTCCTATGGCTCCTGCCGGTTGTCATACTCATCGACATGCAAGTTGTGATTCCTATTACAAGAACATGATCATCTCATACATCACATATATCATTCATCACATCCTTTGGCCATATCACATCACAAAACACTTGCTGCAAAAACAAGTTAGACGTCCTCTAATTGTTGTTGCAAGTTTTTACATGGCTGCTATAGGTTTCTAGCAAGAACATTTCTTACCTACGCCAAAACCACAACGTGAATTGCCAATTTCTATTTACCCTTCATAAGGACCCTGTTCATCGAATCCGATCCGACTAAGGTGGGAGAGACAGACACCCGCCAGCCACCTTATGCAACTAGTGCATGTCAGTCGGTGGAACCGGTCTCACGTAAGCGTACGTGTAAGGTTGGTCTGGGCCGCTTCATCCCACAATGCTGCCGAATAAAGATAAGACTAGTAACGGCAAGATAATTGACAATATCAACGCCCACAACTGCTTTGTGTTCTACTCGTGCATAGTAACTACGCATAGACCTAGCTGTGATACCACTGTTGGGGAACGTAGTAGAAATTTAAAATTTTTCTACGCATCACCAAGATCAATCTATGGAGTCATCTAGCAATGAGGGAGAGAGGAGTGCATCTACGTACCCTTGTAGATCACGAGCGAAAGCATTCAAGAGAACGGGGTTGATGGAGTCGTACTCGTCATGATCCAAATCACCGAAGATCCTAGCGCTGAACGGACGGCACCTCCGCGTTCAACACACATACGGAGCGAGGACGTCTCCCGCGCCTTGATCCAGCAAGGAGGAGGGAGAGGTTGAGGAAGAGGGCTCCAACAGCAGCACGACGGCGTGGTGATGGTGAAGCTGCAGTACTCCGGCAGGGCTTCGCCAAGCTCTTACGGAGGAGGAGAGGTGTTGGGGAGGGGAGGGGCTGCGCCTTGGATGTTGTATGCAGCCCTCCCCTCACCCCTCTATTTATAGGGGAAGGGGGAAGGGGGCCGCCCCCCTCTAGATGAGATCTAGAGGGGGGGTGGCGGCCAAGGGGAGGGGGGCTTGCCCCCCAAGCAAGGGGGCGCCCCCCCTTAGGGTTTCCCCCCAACCCTAGGCGCATGGGCCCTAGGGGGGTGTGGCGCTCCAGCCCACTTGGGCTGGTTCCCTTCTCCATACAGCCCATAAGGCCCTCCGGAAGAGGTGGCCCCTCCCGGTGGACCCCCGGAACCCCTCCGGTGGCCTCGGTACAATACCAATATGCCCCCGAACCTTTCCGGCGACCGTATGACAACTTCCCATATATAAATCTTTACCTCCGGACCATTCCGGAACTCCTCGTGATGTCCGGGATCTTATCCGGGACTCCGAACAACATTCGGTAATCACATACAAGTCTTCCTAACAAACCTAGCGTCACCGAACCTTAAGTGTGTAGACCCTACGGGTTCGGGAGACATGCAGACATGACCGAGATGACTCTCCGGTCAATAACCAACAGCGGGATCTGGATATCCATGTTGGCTCCCACATGCTCCACGATGATCTCATCGGATGAACCATGATGTCGAGGATTCAATCAATCCGTATACAATTCCCTTTGTCAATCGGTACGTTACTTGCCCGAGACTCGATCATCGGTATCCCAATACCTTGTTCAGTCTCGTTACCGGCAAGTCACTTTACTCGTACCGTAATGCATGATCCCGTGATCAACCACTTGATCACATTGAGCTCATTATGATGATGCATTACCGAGTGGGCCCAGAGATACCTCTCCGTCATACGGAGTGACAAATCCCAGTCTCGATTCGTGCCAACCCAACAGACACTTTCGGAGATACCTGTAATGTACCTTTATAGTCACGCAGTTACGTTGTGATGTTTGGCACACCCAAGGCACTCCTACGGTATCCGGGAGTTGCACAATCTCATGGTCTAAGGAAATGATACTTGACATTCAGAAAAGCTACAGCAAACGAACTACACGATCTTTGAGCTATGCTTAGGATTGGGTCTTGTCCATCACATCATTCTCCTAATGATGTGATCCCGTTATCAATGACATCCAATGTCCATAGTCAGGAAACCATGACTATCTTTTGATCAACGAGCTAGTCAACTAGAGGCTCACTAGGGACGTGTTGTGGTCTATGTATTCACACATGTATTACGATTTCTGGATAACACAATTATAGCATGAACAATAGACAATTATCATGAACAAAGAAATATAATAATAACCATTTTATTATTGCCTCTAGGGCATATTTCCAACAATAAACTCAATCAATATGATATAAACCCCATCTTTTTATTCTCGATGGCAACAATACAATACGTGTCGATTCCCTTTCTGTCACTGGGATCGAGCACCGCAAGATTGAACCCAAAGCTAATCACTTCTCCCATTGCAAAAAGGATCAATCTAGTAGGCCAAACTAAACGATAATTCAAAGAGACTTGCAAAGATATTAAATCATGCATATAAGAATTCAGAGAAGAATCAAATATTATTCATAGATAATCTTGATCATAAACCCACAATTCATCGGATCTCGGCAAACACACCGCAAAAAGTATTACATCAAATAGATCTCCAAGAAAATCGAGGAGAACTTTTTATTGAAAACCAAAGAGAGAGAAGAAGCCATCTAGCTAATAACTATGGACCCAAAGGTCTGTGGTAAACTACTCACACATCATCGGAGAGGCTATGGTGTTGATGTAGAAGCCCTCCATGATCGAATCCCCCTCCGGCAGATCGCCGGAAAAGGCCCCAAGATGAGATCTCACGGGTACAGAAGGTTGCGGTGGTGGAAACGTGGTTTCGTGCCTCCCATGGATGCTTTCAGGGTATAAGAGTATATATAGGCGAAAGAAGTAGGTCGGTGGAGGTACAAGGGGCCCACGAGAGTGGGGGGTGCGCCTACCCCGTGGGCGCGCCCTCCTGCCTCGTGGCTGCCTTGACTTCCACTCCAAGTTTCCTGGGTTGCGTTTGTTCCAAGAAAGATCCTCGCGAAGGTTTCGTTCCGTTTGGACTCCGTTTAATATTTCTTTTCTGCGAAGCACTGAAATAGGCAAAAAAAAGCAATTTGCACTAGGCCTTCGGTTAATAGGTTAGTCTCCAAAATAATATAAAAGAGCATATTAAAGCCCATTAAACATCCAAAACAGATGATATAATAGCATGGAACAATAAAAAATTATAGATATGTCAGAGACATATCAAGCTACTACATCCGTCCTGTTTTACTAGTCCTTTTCGTATTTTGTGCCAAATTTTGACTAAAGAATTAACTAAAAAAATATTAAAGCATGTCACCAAATATTATATCGTTGGATTCATATTTGAACATAGTTTCTAGTTATACTATTTTCTATGACATGCATTAATATTTCATTATTTAAATTTAGGGTCAAAATTTGACACTGAATACGAAGGGGACCAATAAATTAGGACGGAGGTAGATTGCATCTAGCGTTTGTCATCTAAAAGATGGGAGCTAGAGATAAAATAAGGGACTGTCTATTTGACATTTGACTATTTTTCAATTCGAAAACAGTCAAATTTCCTGACCAATCAACACATTACACGTGAGCAAGCAGGAAAATCAGCAGATAGCAAAAGAAAACCTCTTGGTCGTCTAAACGGGTCGGGTAAACATCTGACCCGATTTGTCCGATCCCAGACACAACAAAACACGCCAATCGCCATCAACCACTACAAAGATCTCACCTAACAGCCTAGAACAAATCTAGGAGGCGCCCATGGGAAAGGGAGAGGCGGCCATGGGAGATCGGGGAATCAACAGGTCAGCAACAATCGTACACAAACTCCTCACCATCATCTCTCTTCACCTCTTTCATTAACAAAATCTGAAGGAATTTTCTTCATCTTCAAAATAGAGAGATCAAGATCAGCTATAATTGATTAACATAAAAAATACAGGAAAAAATCAGAAGCTTATAGTGCAAGTGGTAGTCATTTTCCAGTGTAAATCCTATAAAATTCCAGTGTAATTCCTAGAAAATTACAGTGCAAATCCCCATGTAAATAAATTGTAGTGTAAATTCTCCATAATTTCCAGTGTAAATCCCCCATAAATACCAGTGTAAACATGGGACAAATGATGTAATTACACTGTACATACCTAGTAATTTAAACTGTAAATCATAAAAAAAATACAGTGTAAATCCCAAAAACTTGTGAAATATGGTGTAAATTCCAGTGTAAACATGAGACAAATTATGCAATTACATTGTAATTACAGTAAATTCTAGTTTAACTACACTGTACATACCTAGTAATTTACATACAAAAAATTGTAAAATCTGGAATTTCAGTGTGGGATAAATCTGGTGTAAATTCCAGTGTAAACATGAGACAAATGATGCAATTACCTAGTAACCTGGTTTGTAATACAAAATGGACTATATATCCATGGTTACTTGCCACCGGCAGCAGCCAAACTTTACACACAAATTTCTAGCTTTACATTGTAAGTACATGGTAAATTTCAGTTTAATTACACTGTACATACCTAGAATCTACAAATTAAATTCTAGTGTAAGTTACACCAGAATGATGTAGGTTACACTGTAAGTACCCTGTAAAAATTCCAGTGTAATTTACACTATAGGTACTACTTACAGTGTAAATTAAATTGTAGGTATCTACAAATTAAATTACAGTGTAAATGCCAGGGAAAAATTACACTGTAGCTACCTAGAAATTTCCACTATAAATCTCTAGAAATTCCAGTGCAAAAATCTAGGGGTTTTACACTAAGAAACCAGTAAAATCCACAGTGAAAATAAACTAGAAGAAAACTCAGGTAATTACACTTTTACCTAGTAATTTGCAGTGTAAAAGCCTTAGAAAACATTCAGGCATAGAAAGAACATAGAAAGCACAGAGCATAAGCACAAACACAATCTACAAAATACATTCAAGCATGCAGACATTACAAAATACTAGCATTAACATTCAAGCATACAGAATACATTCAAGCATATAGAATACATTCAAGCATCTATTACTAAAATGCTTTGCTGCTCATGATTATGTTAACACTAACATTCTACTTTCCAATTGTGACAGGAGAGGAGCATGATGAGGGTAGTGACTGAAGAGGATCTACTGAGATTATCACAGGAATAATTCATACTAAATGTGAGATATAGTTGCTAAAACATTGGGAAGATGTTTAAAAATACATAAAAAGGGTAAAAGGCTAACAAAATTATGATGCAAGAAACGTTTTCTTTCACTGCGCTCTTTCATTCCGACAATATATATAAGGTAAAGTGACAAAAAACAAAAAATACCACGGACATTCAGGAGATGTCTAAAATTAAACTTGTGATGAATTTTGCAGGTACATTCAGGAGATGGATCTACGAACATTCAAGTGAGCAAACCAGATGACTGTTTCATCACAACAAGATGACAATGTAAGCAAAACAAGAGCTGAATAACTATTACAAGAAACCGCCGAAGAAAAACACTAACAATCATTGAAACTTACATTTGCAGACATTGGAGGCAAACTTGCATAATGAAGTGGCAGCAAGCGAAGATGGGGGAGGAGAATGTAATCCCTGGGACAAAAACCTGTTCTATAACATGAATCTAAAACATGTACACACCACAAAATTCAGAAATACAACGATGAACCTAAGAGAAACTCATAACATTTCAGAAGAAAATAACTAAAAGAAATCCCTAAAAGTTGCAGGTGCCTGAAGATGTTGATCCCAGTAGACCAGCAGCTAACACGAACTCAAGCACGGGTCAAAGGAATGGAGAAGGAGAAAGAAAAGAACCAGAAGACTCACTTGAACAAGGAGACGATGAATTCCTCAATGAAGAAGACATTAAAGTGAGCTAAATGAAAACCGCCCTACAGTACTGAACCAAGCAAGGAACATTGAATACTAGCTAAATAATATATAGGAACCAATGGTATTACTGAGCAAACTGGACTTAATTACATTGAAAAATAGACAAAATTAATGTGCAAACAGTGTGCAAGACGGGCTAAAATACACTGACAAAACCACTCAAAATCCAATAACAACCCACACTGGAATTATTGGGTAAACTACACTCTAATGTTGGGGTAAATTACACTGAAACTACATTCAAATTACACTATAAATCCACTGGAATTAATGGGTGAATTACAATTAGAAGTCTGTAATGCTGGGATGAACTACACTGCAATCACAATCAAATAACATTGAAAATTCACTCAATACCACACTGAAAAAGGTTAATTAAATTATAAATCTGGTAGAAATTACACCATAAATCTGGGACAAATTACACTGTAATTCTGAGATAAAATTACACTGTAAGTCTACACTGGAATTACAACCAAATAACACTGTAATATCCAATCAATAAACACTGTAAATCCGGGAAAAATTACAATGTAAATCTGGGACAAATTACACTGAAAGACTGGCACAAATTACAGTTCAAAAATCAGGTTAATTACACTGCAAAATCTGAAAGAAATTACACTGATACAGTACTGAGATTACACTGCAAGTCAGGGACAAAATTACACTGTAAGTCTGAGATGAATTATAGTGTAAAATAACACTGCAAATCCAATCACAACAACTGAGTAAATGACCATCAAAGGCTGAGATAAAATTACACTGAAATTAAACTCAAACCATCCCTGCAAGAAGTAAACAAACATGGTACAAGGGGAACTAAACACCTACATCCCGCAAGAACAAATCAGGAGGCGAAATGTACTTAGTACATGAACAGGAATACACATAGGAGCATCAGAACATGAGCATGAAAGAGCTAGGCATCTATACAAACCTCACCTACAGGAACATGAGCAGAACATCTATAGAAATCCCGCACACTACATCTACAGAAAATCCAACACCTATAGCTACATCTACAGAAATCTACCACTGAATCCCACAAGCTACATCTACACCTACAGAATCCCGCATGTTACATCTACGTAGAAAAGGAAAACAACCGTTACATCTACAAACTACAACAGGAGCATGCGCGCGTGTATCACAAGGCCCAGCAAATCACACATACCAGCGGCTGCATCAGATGGCGAGAGGGCGACATGAACTGACCTAGATCTGGAACAACACAAGCAGAACAACAAACACGCGCGCGACAGAGAGAGGAACAACCAACCGTGACACAGGGGGGCGAAGAGAAAGGGAAGAGAGATCAAGCTCAGGCGGTGGGAGATCTTGAAATCGCCATGGACGGGGAGAATCGCATCCTCTGCTCCCCCGCTCGAGCTCCCCCTCAGCCTTATCGAAACAGAGAAAACGAAATGAAAAGAGTCGGCCCGGGCGGCGGTTACGGACAGAGAGAAAACCCCACCAGACAAAACACCGGACCCAGGAACAAGCTCGAACAATTGCAGAAACCAGCGCGAATCTCCGTGCAAAAACAGACGGACAACAATTTGAACGTCAACGAATTGCAAAACACTCAGCTGTAAAATAGCAAAACCGTAAAATAATTGCACTCAAAGGCCTAGTTTTCGGACAAAAAGGGATCTGCTACTAAAACAAGCGGTCTGGGAGTTTAGTCTCTTTGTCATGACTAGCACTGGACGTACGAGCGAGCTTTCTGGCTCGGCCCGAAACTCGCTACAGCTCGGCCCATTACAGCTCGGCTCGATAGGTTAAATGAGCGGGCCCAGTTCTGAAAACAGGCCCGATTCGCGAGCGAGCCGAGCCGAGTTTCGGCCGGTCCAGCTCGGTGACTCGTTTGCGGCCCAGCCCAATCCATCGTCAATCTCCATCGCTCGCAGCCTCGCACTCCCTCGTTAGGGCACGAGAGACGCAGAGACAGCGCCGCCTCGCCGCTTTCTCTGCTCTGCCTCCCCCTTGTTGGGAAATGTAGTAATTTCAAAAAATTACCTACGCACACGCAAGATCATGGTGATGCACAGCAACGAGAGGGGAGAGTGTTGTCTACGTACCCATGCAGACGACTGCGGAAGCGTTGACACAACGTAGAGGAAGTAGTCGTACGTCTTCCCGATCCGACCGATCCAAGCACCGTTACTCCGGCACCTTCGAGTTCTTAGCACACGTACAGCTCGATGACGATCCCCGGGCTCTGATCCAGCAAAGCGTCGGGGAAGAGTTCCGTCAGCACGACGGCGTGGCGACGATCTTGATGTTCTACCGTCGCAGGGCTTCGCCTAAGCACCGCTACAATATGGTCGAGGTGGAATATGGTGGCAGGGGGCACCGCACACGGCTAAGGAACGATCTCAAGGATCAACTTGTGTGTCTAGAGGTGCCCCCCTGCCTCCGTATATAAAGGATCCAAGGGGAGGGGCTGGCCGGCCAAGGTGAGCGCGCCAGGAGAGTCCTACTCCCTCTGGGAGTAGGATTCCCCCCCAATCCTAGTTGGAATAGGACTCCTTGAGGGGGGGAAAGAGAGAGAGGGGGGCCGGCCACCTCTCCTAGTCCTAATAGGACTAGGGGAGGGGGGAGGCGCGCAGCCACCTTGGGCTGCCCCTTTCTCCTTTCCACTAAAGCCCACTAAGGCCCATATAGCTCCCGGGGGGTTCTGGTAACCTCCCGGTACTCCGGTAAAATCCCGATTTCACCCGGAACACTTCCGATATCCAAACATAGGCTTCCAATATATCAATATTTATGTCTCGACCATTTCGAGACTCCTCGTCATGTCCGTGATCACATCCGGGACTCCGAACTAACTTCGGTACATCAAAATGCATAAACTCATAGTAACTGTCATCGTAATGTTAAGCGTGCGGACCCTACGGTTCGAGAATAATGCAGACATGACTGAGACACATCTCCGGTCAATAACCAATAGCGGGACCTGGATGCCCATATTGGCTCCTACATATTCCACGAAGATCTTTATCGGTCAGACCGCATAACAACATACGTTGTTCCCTTTGTCATCGGTATGTTACTTGCCCGAGATTCGATCGTCGGTATCCAATACCTAGTTCAATCTCGTTACCGGCAAGTCTCTTTACTCGTTCTGTAATGCATCATCTCGCAACTAACTCATTAGTTGTAATGCTTGCAAGGCTTATGTGATGTGCATTACCGAGAGGGCCCAGAGATACCTCTCCGACAATCGGAGTGACAAATCCTAATCTCGAAATACGCCAACCCAACATGTACCTTTGGAGACACCTGTAGAGCACCTTTATAATCACCCATTTACGTTGTGACGTTTGGTAGCACACAAAGTGTTCCTCCGGCAAACGGGAGTTGCATAATCTCATAGTCACAGGAACATGTATAAGTCATGAAGAAAGCAATAGCAACATACTAAACGATCGGGTGCTAAGCTAATGGAATGGGTCATGTCAATCAGATCATTCACCTAATGATGTGATCTCGTTAATCAAATAACAACTCTTTGTTTATGGTTAGGAAACATAACCATCTTTGATTAACGAGCTAGTCAAGTAGAGGCATACTAGTGACACTCTGTTTGTCTATGTATTCACACATGTATTATGTTTCCGGTTAATACAATTCTAGCATGAATAATAAACATTTATCATGATGTAAGGAAATAAATAATAACTTTATTATTGCCTCTAGGGCATATTTCCTTCACCCCTCGCCCCTTTCTCTCCCCTGCGCTGCAAAGCTGGATTGGCGGCGACGAGGGACGCCCCGTTTCCTCACCACTCTGACAGCAACGGGCTCGACGGCAACGGGCGGCGCCACCTCTCCTCATCACAGCAGACGCAGACGGATGCGCCTCCCCTGGTTTCTCGCCGAACGTGACGAGCACGAGCAGGTACCTCCTTCCTTTCCTATCTATAGCCGCAGCTCTCTGAACTAGTACGTGTGTGATGGATCAATGGATGGATGGATCGATGGATGTGCTCATGTAGCTGTTCCTTCCCAAACCCTAGCCGTGTCTAAACTAGCATGCATGACGCATCTGATTTATTGATGGATGCATGGATGGATCGATGGATGTAGTCATGTAGATGTAGGGCTAGATGGATGGATCATGGATGGATGTATTATAGCCTGTAGGGCTAGATGTAGCAGATCCGGATGGATGGATCATGGATGGATGGAGTTGTAGGATAGAATGGATGGATAGATAAAAATTTTCATTGATTCCATGTGTAATTAGTTTTCTGCTGTTGATGATCTACTTGATGTAGCATAGCAGCTTGAAAAAAAATCTACTTGCTTGGAAAATTACATTGACTCCATATGTAATTAGTTTACTGTTGTTGATGATTGACTGTTTGTTGTTTGCTGATGTGTGCAGACGCCTATCTTCGCAACAATGGACAAGGAAAAGGGGAAGGCGAATGGGAAGGAGAAGGAGAAAGAGAGGACCTTGGACTCCATTATGAAGAGCAAGGTGCCGGTCTCGGGGATGCAGAAGGGGAATGGGAAGGGCAATGCAGCAGCTACTACGCGGCTGCCGAGGAAGCTCGCAAATGATTGCAGCAATGCCCCAATCGCTGAGTTGTTGTATAGGGTAAAAAAGAAACCTCTGCCTCGACGTCTCCCTGACCCCGCCGGCGCTGGTGTGCGTGCTGCAATCGCCGCTGCCTCCGGCTCCACAAACTACTATGAGAAGGAGGCTACATCTTCCCAGGTATGTATGTGCCAAATATATATTTGTGCAAGCTCATGTATGTGCTGTTTTTGCTTTTTGAAAGTCAAATTTATGTGTGCCCATGCTCATATGTGCTGTTTTTGGTACCCAAATGTCAAATATATGTGGAATGCTAACTATTCTTTTGACATGTTTCAGTTTTCATATCTTTACATGATCCCAATATGTTTCCAAATCTGTGTTACATGGAGATAATCGTCATGTTGGTGTTGCTCTTGCTACTTTGAAGATGGATGTCTACATGATCTTGTCATGTGGATTGTTGAGGTCAACGTGATCGTCTCGAGCCATTTCTTTTGTTGTCATGAACTTCGAATTATGTGTTTGTTGTGATGAACTTTGGATTATGTGTTTGTTGTGATGAACTACGGTCCTTGAATGATGTTGTGATGAACTACGGTCCTATTGTTTCGCTTTCAACATTTTCTCAGTTTTTATGTCAATATTTGATGCTTTGCTGTGGAAGTTTTGTGCTATGCAAAATTTTTCGTGTGGCTGTCAATATTTGATGCTTTGCTGTGTAAAGTTCAAAGGAAGTGCTGTCCAAAATTCAATAGATGAAAGCTTATTTTTCATTTCTATGACCTTTTGTTAAAACAATAGATTGCTGAATGTTCCATTTTTAGCAATATAAACTGTTTGTTTTTCAAAATATAGGTTTAATTGCTGCAAAAAAAATCAAAACTGGACTATACACAGAGGTTCTGTACTTCTGGGGGCAAATGGCTTACGAGCCGGCTCGGTCTGAGCCGAGCCATAGCTGAAGCGAGCCGAGCCGCCTGAGGTCGGCTCGTTGGCTGAGCGAGCCGAGCCGAGCCGAGCCGCTCCAGAGCGAGCCAAAGCCAGGCTCGGATCAAGCTCGGCTCGGCTCCGCTCGTGTCCAGTCCTAGTCATGACAGGAGCCTTAGATGCAATCGAAGCGTACATAACAACAGAACGACGGGAGAGCTTCGGTGAGGCCAAGCTAGGGCGAGTTGGTCAGACCTAGAGTGGTGCTCGAGGATTAGCTATATGGCGAGTACCTGGACCAGGACTGCTGCCCTTGATATGGGAACCCAGCCTGCAAGGTGAAACCCTCACGCATGACTGCATAAGAGGAGGCCGCCGGCAGAGCAGCGCTGGACTGGATAGACCGGATAGAGGAAGGAAGAATATATTCCCTTCATTCCCTTATACAAGGCCACAAACTCATATTACAGGTATCAATATAAAAATTAATGTCTTCTTTGCAAGCTAATTTTTCTTTTCGCTAATCAGAATCATTAATACGCCTACATGCATGCAAGGAAACTCATTATGCAAGTAATATTAAACTACATGCATGAAAGTATTAAACAAATTGTTAGTACGAGGAAACTCATTAATTTTTGCTTCGATTACTGTTAGTGGCCAAATCACATTACATCATGGTGCTTCTCTATTTTTTAGTACAATTAGTAAGAAAGTTAGTGAGATAACATCAGGCAGGAGCCAAATAAATAGGTGGAATTAACCACGATGTGTCGCCCTGTCTGGGCCAAACTTGAGCAATCACCGGCGTTGTGTGTGGCCCGTTATTCCGACAGATCACTCCAGGAACCAAGCAACCAAGCTTAGGCTAGCCAGGTTTCTTACGTGTGTTCTTATAGGAACCAAGCAAAGGTGCTTAATCCCGTGTATACCATCCGGACGTGCACGAATATAACAAATTAATTGCGTTTCCGAAAAAAAGGGATAAAAACTGGACAAAATCCTTTTTGATTGAATCATGGATATCCAGCTTTGTCTGTTCCTTGCTCTTACAATCCTTTTTTCATCACCTTGCCTTTTACGCTTCCGCACCCGCATCAGGGCTCCATGGTCCTTACATAAAAGATGGATCTCAAGAACACAAGTACCAAACCAACCAGGGTAACCTCGTAGAGGAAGGGGGCGTTTATGGAGGGGACTTTTTACTGCAAGGAAAAGTGCAATCAAGAGCAACGTGGGACTGCTACATGAGATTACTGGGTTTAGATTAGATCAGCAAGACTCAGATGATGGCGACGCTGGAGGCAGCCTTCGATAGCTTACAGGTCCTCGAGCAGGAGGTGGAGAAAAGGAATACGTGAGGATAGGACAACAATTTTTAAAGGGAGAAAACACTTCTTTATTACGGAGGAAAGCTTGCATCCAACGGTTGATATATATCTCTATCTCTTCTCTGCCTAGTAAGAAAGGAGCTATTGCTTATGGTCATCGGTCATGAAAATTACCCTCAAAATTGTTATTAATTACCCACCATATGATACACTTATATGCCAACAGCATGCAAACAGAGCAGGGCCCGATCCCTGTTTCCGCCCCTTTCTTTTCTCCCCCTTTTTCTCGCCTCCTACTCTCCACATGCGGTAATGGGCAGGCCCATTTGCGCCCTTGTTTTTCTATTTCAATTTTTACCTGTTCTTTATCATTTCTGTTTTTTCATTTTTAAAATTAATTCAGGATTTCCAAAAAATACAAATTTATAGAAGTTGCAAGTTTTGAAAAAATATATCAAGAAATCATAAAATGTTCATGATTTCAAAAAACTGTTCGCATATTATTCAAAAATTCATAACTAAAAAAATGTTTTTGAAACAAAAGATGTTCATGATTTTGAAAAAATTATCATGTATTCAAAAGATATTCGGTAATTTGAAAAGATGTCCATGAAATTTTTAAACATATTCAAAAAATTTGAAGCAGTTCCGTAAATAGTGAAAAAAAAAAACAAAGTGTCACTTATGTAGAGGTTTTATTAGGGGCTCTGTAGAGGCCATTTTCATGATTTTACTTAGTCCCTCGCACCAGGGTAAGTAAAAGGTTTCCTTGTTCTGAGCAGCGCTGAGCCCAAAAAATTCACACACCTATGGGTTCGTTTTTGTAGAATATATAAAAATGACTAAATGTTAATTTGCCTATATACACAACTATGTTTATTCTGGTACCATAGTTTTACTGGTTATGGAAAACACCGCTACGCTAGGCCAAGGCGAGACACATCATTCATCAATATAGCTCAAGCATGGTCCGTCAATGTAGTTTGCTCAGCCAAAAAACATTTCATTGTGGTGCCTTAGGAAATCAAGTCGTTATGAGGCCATCACATTTTTTAATTTTTAAAATTACTTTTTAAAAGTCCCTTATCTCATCATGACATTCAGGCATAGTTTGTGAAATGACATTTTAAAAGTCCTTATCTCATCCTGACATTTGATTCAGATTTTTTTATCTCTACCAAATCTGCATAATCTGATTATTTTTCTCCCGTTGCAACGCACGGGCATATTTCCTAGAATCTCCTAAAAGAAAGATGCACAAAAGACACAGTTGTATAAGTAACTTGATGGCATAGAAAGATATGATGGTTTAAATAACTTCATGGCATAAAAGATATACAATGTTTAAGCTTAGAATTACGTAAGTTAATCTACAGCATTACTAACATTCAGTAAATTCAGATGCATCATTTATAGCTACAAGGTTGCAAATTTGTGCAATTTTTTGACGGTGAATTTTATAGAAAAGCAAAATCACAAAGAGGATTCACATGCCCCATGAGAAACAAAAATTAATCTCAACTGGATCGAAGTTTGATGCTGTAGTGTTGTTCATCCTTCTCCACAGTTTGATACTGAATTCACATCGGCCTTGTTCGGTTGCATTTGATTTGAAGGGGTTTGTGAGGGATTAAATCTCCTGTAAGTCAAAATCCTCCCCAATTCCCTTCAAACCCCTCCAATCCCCTTGGAGAAGGGATTAACCGAACAAGCCCTCCTTGAGTTGATCTTCAGACGCCCGTCTACACCATAACCACCTTCCCTGCAGGTACCACACAAGCTCCCCATATTTCTTTCATTTCATCCCTTGCCCTCTCTTCCTCTTCCCGTGCTTGCTCCCCTCCCAATAACAAATAACCCTGAACTAACAATTCAGAAATTCATGGAGGATGAGAGAGGAATAATAGGAGGAAATATTTCTTACCACCGGGAGGACCGCCAATTGTGGAGGGGCGCCGGAGAAGTTCGTTGTCGCCGCCGAGCTTGCGCCGGACCTTTGCAGCGCCCACATCGCCTCCAGATCGCTGCCGCGTGAGACAGGGAAAGGTAAATACTCCACGTGCAATAGAGGTAGCCATCTCCTCCTGGTCGTCCCTCCGGTGTCGTCGCTGCCGCCGCCTCCGCAATGGCGATAGGGATAGGAAGGGGCCGGGGGAGAGAGGAATGCCGTCGAGTGATAAGAAAACTGCTCGCACGTTTTCTTCTAGTACTCCCTTCATTCCAAATTACTCGTCGCAGAAATGAATGTATCTAAAACTAAAATACATCTAGATATATATCCATACCTGCGACAAGTAATTCGGAACGGAGGGAGTAGGATGGAGTGGCTAGCTCGTAGGACCAGCTAACCGTTTCCATGATGTAAAATTACGTCGGTGGATTGTGATTTCAGGTGACCATTGTTCGAGTCGATCGACTGGGGTGAGGAATTACTTATTCTTCACCTTGGGTCATTAATAGAGTAACTATATATATATATATATATATATATATATATATATATATATATATATATATATATATATATATATTTCAAATAATATATATTTGAAAGTGTAAACAAAAGTGCATTTATGTAAACGTGCATTTATGTAAACTGGCGCCTGTGGTGTCTGTAAATGGGCCGGCCCATCTAGGCGCACGTTGACGATTTCTTTTTTGAAAATTCCATGAACTTTTTTGAATTTCGATGAACTTTTTCTAAATTTCAAAAGTTGTCATTCAGATTGATGAACTTTTTTAAATATCGATGAACTTTTCTGAAATTTGATGAACATCCTTTTGAAAATGGATGAACCTTTTTTATATTTATGAACTTTTTTTTCAGTTCAACAAACTTTTTTGAAAAATAAATGATTTTTTTTGAATTTCTATGAACTTTTTTCACATTTAATGAACTTTTGCTAAATTGCACGAACTTTTTTTCAATTTGAATGAACTTTTTTTCAAATTGACGAACGTTTTTCAAAATTGATGAATCTTTTTTAAATATATGAAATTTTATTTTCAAATGGATGGGCCTTTTTTCTTTAAATCTGTAAACCTCTTTTGATTTCATATTTTTGTTTTCATATAAAAAAAACTAAAAAATAAACTGGGGCAACACGCTAGTGGGCCGGCCCATGCTAGCAGCGCTGGAGGCGCTGGATCGTTAACGGGCGCCTGCAGCGCTGCATAGGAGCTCCCGGAAATAGCGCCCCTGTGCACCCATGCCTAAAATCTCAACTTGTAGATCGTCATTAGAGCTCCAATATCTTACGAAGAATAAAGACGACATGTTGCCATTAGGCTTTAGCTGGGCCTTGGGCCTTGCTTTCTCTAGCGTCTGTGTGGTGGGCCGACTAGGTTAGGCAGCGATTTTTTAGCAGGAATTGGCATAGCGATCGATTGATCGATACCCGCGTTCGTCACTTGTAGTAGCGGCGCATCTAGTTCAACCCTAAAAGCGCAATGGAAGAGAGGTAGTTCAACCCTACGGTCTACCGGCCTGGTGTGCGACGTGGTGAATGCGAAGCATGGATGGGTTGGTTTTGTTGTTTCCATCGCTTTGGATCAGGTACTAAATCTTTGTTTTTCGATAACGATCAGATACTAAGTCTTTTAGTATGGAAAAGTTGATTCCATGTTATGAGTTAGAGCTAATTGTTTCGCAACCAATGTTTAGGGCTGTATATTTTTCAATATCTTACTTTAGTTTTAGTATTTTTGTATAGGTCGAGTTTAGTAGTCATTTGGCTAATTTTTGTCATACAATTTTTGCATGCCATCAGTTTTGTACATCAAACATTAGGTCCATCATCCGCTAGAGCGTGTTAGCGCAATTTTGCTTGCTTGATGGTAAATGCAATTTTGCTTGATCTCCTATACAATCACCCATGTTGAGTTGTATTTAACCAACGCTTGATTTCTCGTGCATCATGGCCCCTTCGGCCACGCCAAGCGGCGAGTCGTTGAGATGAGACCCCTCCCAATGTCATGGTTTTTTTGGTTGCGTCTAGGAATGCTAGGGCCCCGTGTCCTAGTTTCGCGCCGGGCCACAAAATCTCACGACCGGGCCTGGTGGTATTACCATTTCTATCCATACATGCACCTAATTTCTAAGAGACAAAGGCACACAGTCCAAACTATCGCGCTGAGTAATGTTAGAGTTAGTACGGGCATATCTCCATCATTCCACAGTTAAATCAGCTTACAACCACTAGTAGAAAAAGAGCCATCTGTCCCGGTTGGGGAACCGGGACTAAAGGGTCGTTACTAATGCCCTAGGCCTTTAGTCCCGGTTCTTATACTAACCGGGACAGATGGGCCTCCACGTGGCCGCTCCGGCGAGCCCAGGCACGAGGGCCTTTGGCCCCGGTTGGTAGCACCAACCGGGACCAATAAGCTTCCACGCGTCAGCATTTCAGGGGCTGTTTTTTTGGAAGGAGGTGGTTTAGGGGTTTTGCGGGTTAATTTAGGTTGGTATAGGTAGCTGATAGAGAGATGTGTCATCTCTTATCTCCGTGCTACTGCTACTGCTATGCCTAAACATGACTTAGATTGAAATGAGGCAACATGTGGTGCATGTCGAAAGTCATACTAATCCTAACTTGATCAAGTTTGGATTGTACTACTTTCGACATGCACCACACGCATGTTGCCTTCACTTCAATCCAATCCATGTTCATTTCACCCGCTCGCATCATGCTCGCATCATGCATCATCATATATAATAAAAAGTCTACTAATCATCACATACAACTTCTACTTGTTATTAATAACAAGTCATACGATCATCATCCTCATAGTCATCGAACCAACCCTACTTAATTGTTCTTAGCACATGATCATCAGTATTAGGTAGGACCTAAATACCCTCTTTAAGGTAAAATAGCATAAAACAATATAGACCCCGACTCTCCATTATGGAGAATGGAGATCATCCTGTCTCCAATTCTTGCGTTTCGCTTCCTTTTGCTTCCAAGAACCTCCTTATGACTGTCCATACATTTTTTCCATCCTTTGATTTGCATGTCTCCATTCCTTTTAGAAATCTGGTATGGACAGTTGAGATTCGTAGGATGACCTGGCTGTATGTTCAAAACATTAAGGCTACCTTTCTGATACATCAAATGAGGCACACAATTCTCTGGGATTATCTGTTGAAAAACATAGTAATAACTTCATAGTTAGCAATGATGTACTAGTTTTAGAAGTATGCAAAAGATGCACGGATGTCGTAATAGTAAAAAATCTTACCAGGGTATCTCCATGGTAGTTACCGTAGTTCAACACATGCACTACGATGCCGGGACCAATGCCCACGAGGCCCCGGCCGGCCTCCTGGGCTCACGAACCGGGACGAACGCATCCATTAGTCCCGGTTCATACCGGGACTAATGGGCTGGCCAGGCCCGAACGAAAGCCCCTTTTTCTACTAGTGAACCAGCATTATTACTTTCTCATTGCAAGCCATCACAAAATGAAACCTTTTCGATTTCTCCCCAATATATGTGTCAGTTTAGTTTTTTTGCAATGACTGCCGAATGCCTGATCCAATAGTATATTATTGCCTATGATATTGTTTATCCCATGATCATGTGTCAAACATTAAATGTAAGTGCTGCCATCAGCTTCGAAGGTGGGGCAGATAGTGATTTGCTAATTTTTGGTTGCCTGAGAAATAGTTGTTTCCTAGTCGATCTTTCTGTATCATGGTAGTTTTTGTCTGCATTCATTATAAGTTTGAATTTAGTTCACCATAAGCAACATCTATATTTTATTTAACAAATTTATTCATGAATAAATTTTAAAAGTTTTCCATAAACCATTTTTGTGTTCATGCCAACTTATCAATCTACTTACTAGAATTCTGAATTTAGTTCATTGCTACTTTCTTGGGTTCATGATAGGGTTTGATTTGGTTACTTAACTCTAACAATTTGGATAATCAACTAGTTATTTCGCAGGCACCCTAATGCATGGGCACTCCCATCATTAAAGCATTTACAAATACCAAATTTAGAAAATTTTCTGTCTTGTTCGCTACTGATTTTTCATAAATATTATCTATCACTTACAAAATTACTATTTTGCGATTTTTTCTGAACAGTTCGAGGTGAGGTAACCCATCTAAACTGCATGCATTGAACTGCATAACATTGACTGGTGAAGTTGGGAAAAAAATAAAAATGAAATCCCAACAAAACTGTAAAGAAGTGAACTTTCACAACAAGGTGAACTTCCCAACAACGAGGCAATCTTCCATACAAAAAAAAGTAAACTTCCCAACAAAAAAAGAACTTCCCGAATAAACAATAAATAAAAGAAGAGTTTACCTTATTTCTTTTGGTAAAGGTTATAATAGTTAATTTTGTGGGTTGTGTGCATTATATTAATGCAGTGGTTGGAGATCAATAATCGAGTTCCTTGAAATGATCCCTTATGGTAGATGTGTACTGTTAGGGAATACATGAGAGCAAATAATTTGACCATTAGTGACAATAACCTTTGTCATATATAGATAAAGACATTATAGATGGAAGCAAATAGCTACAAGTATTCAAGGAAATGTAAGACATTATGACAGCCGTTTTGCCATATAAAACTACGGGGTGCATAGGGGTATTCTTGGGGTTTAATACAAACACATATTATGATCACATAAGGTACACATATGTGAGCTACTTATAGTAAGAGCATGTGCTTTTGCAAGTGTAATTCATCTAAGGGGAACACGAATAATTGGACGCACAAATAGGTTGACCTTCCTTCGAGCAGTGACTCCGAACTCCTCTGTCATGTCTACTTCCCCTGGTTCAACTCCTGGAGGCAGCTCCCAGTTAAAATGGTAAAGAAGGCTAGCCAAAGCAATCTCAAGTTCTGCATAAGCAAAATCAATCCCAGGGCAAATCCGCCGCCCAACACCGAAAGGAGTGAACTCGAAGTCCATGCCTCTCAAGTCGGCAACACCCTCGCCTTGGAACCTCTCTGGCATGAACTTGTCCGGCTCATCCCAATACTTGGGGTCCCTAGAGATTGCCCATGTGTTGGTTAGCACAATCATCCCTCGTGGTACATCATATCCTAGAATCTTGGAGTCTCCCAGACAGACTCTAGGGAAGATGGTGGCAGGAGGGTGTAGTCGCAAGGTCTCTTTAATAACTGCCCTGAGGTATTGCATGCTCTTTAGTGCGGCCTCTTGTACTGTAGCCTGTCCTGCGAGAGCACAATCTACCTCGGACTGCACGCACCGCATCACCCTTGGGTTCGCCATTAGTTCAGCCATGGCCCATTGTAGAGTAGTAGCTGTGGTGTCGAGTGCTGCACCAAAGACATCCTGTTGGGAGGGATACAAGTAAGTAATACAGTATATCAATTAAAATTAAAGGCTGTAAAAACTAGGTATTAGAGAGGAGGCCTAAATATAAAGCCTTTGGTTGTAACAACAATAGAAAGAGAGACAAGAGAGAGAGCTTACTATGAGGAGTGCCCTTATGTCTCCGTCGGTTAGGGAAACTCCCGTATTGGCATCTTTCTGGATCCTGAGCAACACTTGGACCATGTCCTGCTCGTCATCTCCATCCCTGGCTGCCCTCATCTCCTCGTGACTCTTGAGGATGCTGTCCATAACGTTGAACACCTCCTGACGGTGCCGCTCCGCCTTGCCGCCGCCGCCGCGCCGGACAAGTCGAACTAGCCACGACGAAGGGAAGAGGTCCCGGAGGTCGAAAATTGACGACAGGTCCACTCCTTGCCTCACCATCCTCAGAAACACGGCCCTATCGGGTAGCCTGTCCCCAAAGATGGCACGCACCACCGAGTCTGTCACGAACTCTTCCAGCCGCTCGTCGATGTTGACGACGAGTCGACCATCCGACGTCGCCTGAACCTGAAGCGACGAGACCAGGCGCGCCGCTTCCTCCTCGCGGATCCGTCGGAACGCCTTGACTCGCCGCGCGCTGAGCAGCTCCATCATGAGGATCCGGCGGAGCAGCCGCCAGTGGTCGCCGTAGGGCGCGAAGACGATCCCCTGGCCATGCCTCGAGAGCTCGTCGATGCCCGGCCCGTTTAGCCGCGCCAAGAAGGCGGCCTCGTTGCCCTTGTAGATCTCCCTCGCGGCCTCGGCGGAGGAGACGACGATGGCCTCGCGCTGGCACACGCGGAGCAGCATGAGCGAGCCATGTCGGAGGGAGAGGTCGCGCATGGTGCGGTGTGGGAGCCCGCGCAACAGGTGGTGCAGGCTGCCAATGATCGGAAGCTGCCACGGACCGGGAGGCAGCTTCGGGCGGGGACGCCTGATGGCGACGGCGGCACGTAGGACGGCATGGTAGAGGAGAGCTAATAAGATGCATAGGGCCAAATGGTACGAGATGGATGGCAGCTCCATGTGTGCCAAAGGGCGAGAGCGACGCAGGTACGCGCATGTACTACAGACTAGCATACATAAGGCCTATTTATATATATTCGGGATCGCTAAGTCCATTGAGACTTAACAAAATCTCAGTCAATACTATATTTATAAGATCTTACGTGAGTATATTAGTATAATTCTTTTTTATATATTATGTAATTTAATTGAGACTTGGTTTAAGTCTCAGTTCGATTGAAATATAACCACACCCATTTGTAAAATGCTCGTACAACGATTTGATTGCGATGGTCTCAGAAATCCCAACTTCACTACTTTAAATTGCGCCTAACCCATCTCTTATAGATGCTAGAGAAGTCAGAAATCCAATTTGGTCACCCTAAATTTGTTTTTTTCACCGACGAAACACTACTGCTGTGTTTCACATAAAATTTGGCAAGCATGCTTGCGACACTAACACCAACATCCTAAAAAAATATAATCTATACCTACTATTAAAGGGAATAGATAGTCTTGGTTTGGTTCCACTTTGTTTCATCCCGTTTTGAGTTTGTTTTGAAAGGTTACACACAACATTATTAGGTATACATGACACATATAGCCATGATCACGTACTAGAAAAAAAAGTACTAGGCACATCCCTACGTCCGGACTCTAAAACACCTATAGCCATGGTCACGTATACATATACTAGGAAAAAAAAGATGTACTAACCACATCTGGACTCTAAACGTAAAAGGAAAGTACAAATGTTTGTATACAAGGAATAGCAAACCGAAGACAATTCTCCACTCGGTCAAAAAAGGGTAATGCACATGATAACATTATCTGTGCTACAATGGACGTCCTCTCTTGAATTGGCTGTTCACAAGCCAAATATTTCACGATAGACTTCCACATTTTTTCCCGGATAGACTCCCACTTATGCACGGCTGTGTTGATATTTTTTTGCATGGTCACGGCTGTGTTATACTCCCTCTGTTTCTAAATATTTGTCTTTTTTACAGATTTCAATAAATGACTACATACGAAGCAAAATGAGTGAATCTACACTCTAAAATATGCTACATAGTACATACATCCATATGTTGTAACCATTTGAAATGTCTAGAAAGACAAATATTTGGGAACGGAGGGAGTAGCAAATTAGAGGTCCTAGGTCACCATGCATCCAAATAAATAAATATATTGTTTTGATCTGTATACTTTCAGCATAAAAAATATGGTCTATTGATTTTAATTTTATGCCCCCGCGAAAAAATATCTTGATTTTTATGGTTGAGATTAAAAGATAGAATCCAAAAAAAGATTAAAAATAGAAAAAGTTACGCATAACTATAGTTATGTACACATGAATTTAAGTTAGCACGTACAATCTATACCTACTATTAAAGGGAATATATATTTTTGGTTTGGTTCTGCTTTGTTTTGTCCGGTTTTGAGTATTTTTTTTCTGAAACTACCAGCAACTGCTGGATTTTAATATTATGAGGTAGGGAGCAATATTTACAATGCCGTACGCACGGTCTGAAGGAAGAAGTTCAGAGAAAAGAAAGAGGCCCTAGGGAACACAGTGGGTAGGGTGCTCTCTCATGCCCAAAGGGGTGCTGCATGCATCTTCCTCCCGCCAGCCTCCATGATTCCAAGGATCCCCGAACTGCCTGGAGGATGGCCGAGGGTGCGGTTGTCTTCTTCTGGAACACTCTGCGGTTGCGTTCGAGCCAAAGCTCCCATGAGATGAATATGGTGAGAGACTGGACACCTTTCTGATGCTCAACAGATGTGGCGTTGAGGACATGAGACCAGAATGTCTCCGAGCAGTTGCTATCGGGCCAAGTGTTCAGGTCGAGGTCGGATGTACTACAGACTAGCATACATAAGGCCTATTTATATATAATCGGGATTGCTAAGTCCATTGAGACTTAACAAAATCTCAGTCAGTACTATATTTATAAGATCTTACGTGAGTATATTAGTATAATTCTTTTTTATAAATTATGTAATTTAATTGAGACTTGGTTTAAGTCTCAGTTCCATTGAAATATAACCACACCCATTTGTAAAATGCTCGTACAATGATTTGATTGCGATGGTCTCAGAAATAAAATAATATCTGAGCATCTCTAACCCATCGCCTAAAAAGCATTACAAGAGTAAAATCCCAACTTCACAACTTTAAATTGCGCATAACCGATTTCTTTATACTAGATGCTAGAGAAGTCAGAAATCCAGTTTGGTCATCCTAATTTTTTTTTCACCGACGAAACACTACTGCTATGTTTCGCATAAAATTTGTCAAGCATGCTTGCGACACTAACACCAACATCCTAAAAATAATATAATTATTTTAAAACATTTTACAACTTGTTGTTCGATAATGTTCATCTGGGAGCAAATGCTCTCAGGAGCCAAAACGCCCGTCCATCTAAGGAGTGAACTTTTTACTCCTCGGCGGCCCTGACTCTTAAATATAGCCGTCCATTCATCCTTGGAGTAAAATCTCTTCCTTTTTCCCAGACTGCTTGACCTCATCAATTCCGCAGCCCTAATCCTTCTCGCAACCCTATACTTGAGCACTGCACATCCCCGCCAGCACGCCCCCACATAATCCCGCCATTGAGCCATAGGACCAGACATGTACTACGGACTAGCAGACGGAAGGCATATATACCATGCATGATGTGATAGTGATTGTCAGAAATGAAATAATTATACCACTAATACTACTAATTTGAGACTCCCAAGAAATTTGCTTCACCAGTTTAATCAATGATTTATTCTCAATGTAGAACTTCTCCACGCAGTCACTAATACTAATTGTTAAAAGGGAGAGAGAGGTTTGATGGAATTGTTGGATGTATTGGTTGAGGCTCGTGAGCATATATATAGGAGTACAATGATCAACTTGGAGTACAAGACAAGGCAGGACAAATCCTAGTCTACCTTATGTTTCCTAATGAATCAATATACTCAACATCCCCCCCACAGTCACAACGGTAGCGACGTAGACGGTGAGACTGGAGAAGAAACCGATGGCAAGCCCACGGACCACCCCCCCCCCCCCCCCCAGTCGTAACGGTCGATGCATCGTGGAGTCGTGACTGGAGTGGCAACCGACGAGGTTGCTCAAGCAAGGCGGTAGCCCTTTGTGCCGTTGTCGAGGTAGCCGAGAGCGTAGGGTGCTGTAGCCGTGGTCGAGGTAGCCATGCAAAGAATGTCGTGGTTGATGTCGAGTCGGGGTAGCCGGTGTCGAGGAAGTCGCCGTGGAGCCGCAGGTGCAAGGAGGCGCCGAGTTAGCATGGGCGCAGTGGTGTCGAAGTAGATGAGGCACGCACTGGTGTTGCCAGCATCGGGCATGCATAGATGAGGGACCTGCACGAGCTGTACGCCATGTCGAAGAAGTCGGAGGGGCCAGCAGAGAAGAACTCGACGACGATTGAGGCGTCCATTGGTGCGGGGCCGATGTCACCAAAGGTGATCGGAGTAGACGAAGTGGTCGGGGTAGATGACGGCGACGCTGTCGACGTGGTGGTGCTGGACGAAGACGAACAAGGTGGACGGGCGGCGGTGGCAGCTACGGAGGTAGCAGCGGCGGCAGCGGCTAGGTTAGGAGTGCAGCGGCCGTGACAAAGACCGGCGCGGACGGTGGCGTTCCCACGCCAAAGGGAGACGGCGCGACGCATACCACGGGAGGTCAATGCACGGTGACGGTGGAGTGGACCGCGGGCCGCGGTGCTAGAGCCCAAAGGGGCGATGCAGCGGCGGCGGGCACGTTAGGGCAACGGGGAAGACCCCGGGGCGGCGGGGGGGATCGCGTATAGCGGCACTACGGCCCGAAGGGGTGATGTAGCGGCGACACATGTGTCGATGCAGCCGTGACAAAACCACGGGGCGGCGGTACTGCGGCCCGACGGGGCGACACAGCGGCAGCCTGATGCTCGATCGGCAAAGAGGCGCGCATGCTCAGGTAGGATCTTCACAGGAACCGACGAAGGCCCGCGCAACGACTGATCAGGTTGTCGTGGGAGTAAGTTTGACAGTAGAATAGGGGGTATGTAGGAGCATACAAGATCCTAGCTACGGTGAGATTGTGCATGCAAGATTTATGAGTTCAGGCCCTTCTCGGAGGAAGTAACAGCCCTACGTCTCGGTGCCCGGAGGCTTGGTCGACTGGATTATGCGTGAAGTTACAGGGGGTGCGAACCCTTGTGCCAGTGGAGGGGGGTGGCTTATATAGAGTGCGCCAGGACCCCGGCCAGCCCACGTTACAAAGGGTTCAATGTACATTAAGGTAAGGCGTTACTGGTAATGCCACTAATTAAATGATATAAATGATCTTTAAGACTACGGAGTGAATGCCTGACCATTGCCATCCTGAGTGACGTTAAGCCTTCTCTACTCTGAGTGATTCCTTGTATCGTCGAGTGACTTCCTCTTGGTTGAATGGAATTGGGGCATCCGAGTGAGACGATTGGTCGAGTGAGTCGCACTCCTTGATGAATTCAGTCGGTTTCTCTTCTTGTGCTTTGAATGTCTTTGAGTCTAGGGCAGTGTCCTTGGGTAGGGTCTCTAGGTTAGGTCTATGACCCTACCCTAGGTACATGTCGTTGTCATTAGCCTCCAAATAGATTGAGGTCCGAGTGAAAAAAAAACTGGAGATGACTCCGACTCGATCCCATACTTCGGAGGCATATCATCAAGGCTCATCAGTCGTGTTAGAGCTTCGGTCTTGTTTCAGTTGCCTCGATCGATTCAGAGGTCGTCGAGTGAACTTAATTGACAGTATTTGAGTGTTGGTATTGTATGAGATATGCGGCGCGAATGATTGCTCTGCGGTTCCCAGATCTCCCGGGATTCGAAATTTCAGGGAAGCGCGCGGGACAGGGCGTGGCATAGTAAACGGAGTGGATAGACAGAGGCGCCTCGATTCTTGCGCCACCTTTTTTGCCACGTATCCGGCGTGCGACTGTTGCGAGATTTGACAGGATCACTTGGGCCCACGAGTCAGCCACTCGGAAGCATCCCCATAAAAGGCGTCGGGGCCGATGTGTTGCACAGTGCGCCCCATTTCCTCTTCTCCCCCCTCTGCTTCTCCACCGCGTCCGCCTCTAATCTCGACGCCGCTGCCCTACACATGAGGGGAAGGACAAGACGGCGGCCTTGGAGCGTGCCAAGAAGGCGACGGCGACGGCGAAGTTGAGGGGCAAGAAGACAAGTCGGGGGTCGTCATCAAGGTCCGGACTGCCGCCAGTCTGGATCCAGGGAGACTGGATTCGGTCTACAATCCGACAAGAGGATTTGAAGGATCTGGCTGCAGGGGGCTTGATTGTCCACGGATCTGAGAGGCTGCCAGGAGATGAGATCGAGCCACAGCAGCAGGAGGGTGAGTACGTTCTCCTCGCAACTCATGTCGACCGTGGTTTCTCTCTGCCTCCTCATCCTTTTTTCGTGGTTTCTTGAACTTTTTCGAAGCCCAAATTCACCATTTTCCCCCCAACACAATCACGTATCTTGCCACGTATGTCTCCTTGTGCGAAAACTTCTTGGGTTGTCGACCGCACTAGGGTCTTTTCAAGCACATTTTTACCTGCCGCTCTCAGACTATGAAGAAGGCCAGTCCGATCGACGATAAGATGCGGGTGATCCAAATGTGTGGGGGTTTAGGGATTCAGACGAGAGGTAGGAGTGCCTTTCCTGCCATGACCCTTCCTGAGTCGGTTAGGGGATGGCAGTCGACTTGGTTTTACTGCAAGGATGTTCCAACTCCTGGTCATTCGACCGGTCTTCCTCCCTTTACCATGGATTGAGTCCACCAACCGCCTTCATTGCTCGAGACCCCGGCGAAGAAGGCCGAGGTGTTGATGTTAGTCGACCGGGTAGTTCGGCTAGTTCGTGACATTGTGACTGGTATGGACTTGTTGGAGGTGTTCCTCAGTCGATCGATCCAGCCCGTGACCATCCGATGTGGATGTACTCGGGCTCGAACGACACCGCTCGCATCCACCCAGAGGAGGTCGCCGAGGAGACGGTGGCGCAGTGACCGCAGAGCATCACTGGAAATAAGGACAACCCCAGGGGGTCCAGAAGAGTTGCGCCATTCGATTCCGAAAATGAACTGGACAAGGTCTGACATTTGTTACCGAGTGTCTTCTAATTCTGATTTGCAATCATCCTTGAATTTGATTTGTGTTTGTTTGACTCTTTGTCTTGCAGATATATACTGAAATGTACTCAATGCCGAACGGGGATCTGGCCCAGGAAGGAGAGGCGAGAGCGGACGAAAGCGCTCAGTGGCAATTAGGGGACTCGGGCGAAGAGGAGAGTGACGATCAAAGCAGCAGTGAAGAAGTCGACTCACCACCTCGCTCCGAGAGACATTCCAAGCAGACACAAGATCCAGCAGGAGGACCGGGCAAAGCAGTTGCTTCAAGTACGCAAGCCCCGAAACACACTTGGACATCCACTCCTGAACCGACTGAGAAGGCTCCAAAGCAACCCAAGGTTGCGCCTACAAAGCCTCGGAAGGCCCTGCCTAAAATCAAGGTGGACGTTCCTATTGCCTCCACGTGAGTAACTCGCTTTCTCTCTTTACTCAAGAGCTCTTTCATTAGCTGCCAACTCATTTTCGTGCTTGACTGAGTGAGTTCTGAAACTTGCAGTGCTGCTACTTCTGGGACTTCCATGGATATTTACAAGGATGAAGATGATGAGGAAAGTAAAGATGCAGCCACTTCTAAAGCAGGTATGACTCTGCCATCTTGCCTTTATTTTGCCAGTTAAATTGTCGGTCGACCGGACTCTTACGGTCAAGACTTTTGCAGCGCCGCAAAATGTTATCGAACTTCCAGACAACGATGAAGATGTGCCTCAGAAGCCCGTGGGGAGAAGGGGCAGGACTTCGGGTAGGAGGATACCTGCCAGCGAGGTACCTCAGTCTACACCAGTGCCAGAATCGATGACCCAGCAGTCGGGAGACGTTAACCAGGCCTCTGTTACCTTTGCTGATCCTGTGTCGACTGAACATCCTTCGGCGTCAACTGCTCAAGTCCCTGCTTCATCTGTGCAACTCCGTGCCTCAGATCCTCAGGCTGCTGTGACTATTCCACCAACTCCGCTTTTCGTTACCCATCATGTCCCGGAGGATCCAGTGAGCGCTGCCAGGGAAGCTATACGCCAAGCGGGCCTTATGATGGAGCGGATGAAGATAGTGCACGAGGCTAGTCAAGTTGCTTATGACGCCAGCTCAGCTCTCCAGACCAACGTCTAGGTTAGTTGATTTCCGACTGATCCTTAGCTTGACGCTTGTTCTGTTAGGATATGATACCCTAAAACCTTTAATGTGCATCTACTGTCAGTCTACGTTTTGCATCTGTACACCCACTGGGTGCTTCAACTTTTGCTAAGGAGTCTTTCCACTTGAGTCGACTAGGGTGCGTTGAGTGTATCTTGGAACTAGTGGGGGCACGCACAGTGCATGATGAAGCCATGTACCTAGGGTAGGGGCATGGACCTGTCCAAAGAGCCCTACCCTAGGACATCCCTAGGAGAAGTCACCTTTCAATCGACTTGAAGGTATCCCTAGGAGAAGTCACCTTTCAATCGACTTGAAGGAACCCCTCCGGTGGCCTCGGTACAATACCGATATGCCCCCGAACCTTTCCGACGACCGTATGCCAACTTCCCATATATAAATCTTTACCTCTGGACCATTCCGGAACTCCTTGTGACGTCCGGGATCTTATCCGGGACTATGAACAACATTCGGTAATCACATACAAGTCTTCCTAACAACCCTAGCGTCACCGAACCTTAAGTGTGTAGACCCTACGGGTTCGGGAGACATGCAGACATGACCGAGACGACTCTCCGGTCCATAACCAACAGCGGGATCTGGATACCCATGTTGGCTCCCACATGCTCCATAATGATCTCATCGGATGAACCACGATTTCAATCAATCTGTATACAATTCCCTTTGTCAATCGGTATGTTACTTTCCCGAGACTCGATCGTCGGTATCCCAATACCTTGTTCAGTCTCGTTACCGGCAAGTCACTTTACTCGTACCGTAATGCATGATCCCATGATCAACCACTTGATCACATCCAGCTCATTATGATGATGCATTACCGAGTGGGCCCAGAGATACCTCTCCGTCATTCGGAGTGACAAATCCCAGTCTCGATTCGTGCCAACCCAACAGACACTTTCGGAGATACCTATAATGTACCTTTATAGTCACCCAGTTACGTTGTGACGTTTGGCACACCCAAGGCACTCCTACGGTATCCGGGAGTTGCACAATCTCATTGTCTAAGGAAATTATACTTGACATTCAGAAAAGCTACAGCAAACGAACTACACGATCTTTGAGCTATGCTTAGGATTGGGTCTTGTCCATCACATCATTCTCCTAATGATGTGATCCCGTTATCAATGACATCCAATGTCCATAGTCAGGAAACCATGACTATCTTTTGATCAACGAGCTAGTCAACTAGAGGCTCACTAGGGACGTGTTGTGGTCTATGTATTCACACATGTATTATGATTTCTGGATAACACAATTATAGCATGAACAATAGACAATTATCATGAACAAAGAAATATAATAATAACCATTTTATTATTGCCTCTAGGGCATATTTCCAACAGTCTCCCACTTGCACTAGAGTCAATATTCTAGTTACATTGTGATGAATCGAACACCCATGCAGTTCTGGTGTTGATCATGTTTTGCTCTAGGGAGAGGTTTAGTCAACGGATCTGCTACATTCAGATCCGTATGTACTTTACAAATCTCTATGTCTCCATTTTGAACACTTTCACGAATGGAGTTGAAGCGACGCTTGATATGCCTGGTCTTCCTGTGAAACCTGGGCTCCTTGGCAAGGGCAATAGCTCCAGTGTGGTCACATAAGAGAGTCATCGGGCCCGACGCATTGGGTATGACTCCTAGGTCGGTAATGAACTCCTTCACCCAGACTGCTTTTTGTGCTGCCTCCGAGGCTGCCATGTACTCCGCTTCACATGTAGATCCCGCCACAACGCTTTGCTTGCAACTGCACCAGCTTACTGCCCCACCATTCAAAATATACACGTATCCGGTTTGTGACTTAGAGTCATCCAGATCTGTGTCGAAGCTAGCATCGACGTAACCCTTTACGACGAGCTCTTCGTCACCTCCATAAACGTGAAACATTTCCTTAGTCCTTTTCAGGTACTTCAGGATATTCTTGACCACTGTCCAGTGTTCCATGCTGGGATTACTTTGGTACCTTCCTACCAAACTTACGACAAGGTTTACATTAGGTCTGGTACACAGCATAGCATACATGATAGACCCTATGGCCGAGGCATAGGGGACGACACTCATCTTTTCTCTATCTTCTGCCGTGGTCGGGCATTGAGCCGTGCTCAATCTCGTACCTTGCAATACAGGCAAGAACCCCTTCTTTGACTGATCCATTTTGAACTTCTTCAATATCTTGTCAAGGTACGTACTCTGTGAAAGACCAATGAGGCGTCTCGATCTATCTCTATAGATCTTCATGCCTAATATATAAGTAGCTTCTCCAAGGTCCTTCATTGAAAAACACTTGTTCAAGTAGGCCTTTATGCTTTTCAAGAATTCTATATCATTTCCCATCAACAGTATGTCATCCACATACAATATGAGAAATGCCATAGAGCTCCCACTCACTTTCTTGTAAATGCAGGCTTCTCCATAAGTCTGCATAAACCCAAACGCTTTGATCATCTCATCAAAACGAATGTTCCAACTCCGAGATGCTTGCACCAGCCCATAAATCGAGCGTTGGACCTTGCACACCTTGTCAGCATTCTTAGGATCGACAAAACCTTCTGGCTGCATCATATACAATTCTTCCTTAAGGAAACCATTAAGGAATGCCGTTTTGACGTCCATTTGCCATATCTCATAATCATAGAATGTGGCAATTGCTAACATGATTCGGACAGACTTCAGCTTCGCTACAGGTGAGAAAGTCTCATCGTAGTCAACCCCTTGAACTTGTCGATAACCCTTAGCGACAAGCCAAACTTTATAGATGGTCACATTACCATCCACGTCTGTCTTCTTCTTAAAGATCCATTTATTTTCTATGGCTCGCCGATCATCGGGCAAGTTAGTCAAAGTCCATACTTCGTTTTCATACATGGATCCTATCTCGGATTTCATGGCTTCCAGCCATTTGTCGGAATCCAGGCCCGCCATCGCTTCTTCATAGTTCGAAGGTTCACCGTTGTCTAACAACATGATTTTCAAGACAGGGTTGCCGTACCACTCTGGTGCGGAACGTGTCCTCGTGGACCTATGAAGTTCAGTAGTAACTTGATCTGAAGTTTCATGATCATCATCATTAACTTCCTCTCTAGTCGGTACAGGCACCTCAGGAACATTTTGTTGAGCTACGCCACTTACTGGTTCAAGAGGTAATACTTCATCAAGTTCTACTTTCCTCCCACTTATTTCTTTCAAGAGAAACTCTTTCTCTAGAAAGGACCCATTCTTGGAAACAAAGATCTTGCCTTCGGATCTGAGGTAGAAGGTATACCCAATAGTTTCTTTAGGGTATCCTATGAAGACGCGTTTTTCCGATTTGGGTTCGAGATTTTCAGGTTGAAGTTTCTTGACATAAGCATCGCATCCCCAAACTTTTAGAAACGACAACTTAGGTTTCTTCCCAAACCATAATTCATACGGTGTCGTCTCAACGTATTTCGACGGAGCTCTATTTAAAGTGAATGCGGCAGTCTCTAAAGCATAGCCCCAAAATGACAGCGGTAAATCGGTAAGAGACATCATAGATCGCACCATATCTAATAGAGTGCGATTACGACGTTCGGACACACCATTACGCTGAGGTGTTCCAGGCGGCGTGAGTTGTGAAACTATTCCACATTTTCTTAAGTGTGTGCCAAATTCGTGACTCAACTATTCTCCCCCACGATCTGATCGCAATAACTTGATTTTCCTGTCACGTTGATTCTCAACCTCACTCTGAAATTCCTTGAACTTTTCAAAGGTTTCAGACTTGTGTTTCATTAAGTAGACATACCCATGTCTACTCAAGTCATCAGTGAGGGTGAGAACATAACGATAGCCACCGTGAGCCTCAACACTCATTGGACCGCACACATCAGTATGTATGATTTCCAATAAGTTGGTTGCTCGCTCCATTGTTCCTGGGAACGGAGTCTTGGCCATATTACCCATGAGGCATGGTTCGCACGTGTCAAATGATTCGTAATCAAGAGACTCTATAAGTCCATCTGCATGGAGCTTCTTCATGCGTTTGACACCTATGTGACCAAGGCGGCAGTGCCACAAGTATGTGGGACTATCATTATCAACCTTACATCTTTTGGTATTCACACTATGAATATGTGTAGCATTACGCTCGAGATTCATTAATAATAAACCATTCACCATTGGAGCATGACCATAAAACATATCTCTCATATAAATAGAACAACCATTATTCTCGGATTTAAATGAGTAGCCATCTCGAATTAAACGACATCCTGATACAATGTTCATGCTCAAAGCTGGCACTAAATAAAAATTATTGAAGTTTAAAACTATCCCCGTAGGTAAATGTAGAGGCAGCGTGCCGACGGCGATCACATCGACCTTGGAACCATTCCCGACGCGCATCGTCACCTCGTCCTTCGCCAGTCTCCGCTTATTCCGTAGCTCCTGCTTTGAGTTACAAATGTGAGCAACCGCACCGGTATCAAATACCCAGGAGCTACTACGAGTACTGGTAAGGTACACATCTATTACATGTATATCACATATACCTTTAGTGTTGCCGGCCTT
Organism: Triticum urartu; assembly: GCF_056163025.1. Taxonomy (NCBI): domain Eukaryota; kingdom Viridiplantae; phylum Streptophyta; class Magnoliopsida; order Poales; family Poaceae; genus Triticum; species Triticum urartu. The sequence goes on from NC_141879.1 coordinate 1,632,809, forward strand.
CTTGTCCGCTAAGTATTTGGGGGAGTTCCGCTTCCAGTGACCACTTCCCTTGCAATAAAAACACTCAGTCTCGGGCTTGGGTCCATTCTTTGGCTTCTTCCCGGCAGCTTGCTTACCGGGCGCGGCAACTCCCTTGCCGTCCTTCTTGAAGTTCTTCTTACCCTTGCCTTTCTTGAACTTAGTGGTTTTATTCACCATCAACACTTGATGTTCCTTTTTGATTTCCACCTCTACTGATTTCAGCATTGAATACACCTCAGGAATGGTCTTTTCCATCCCCTGCATATTGAAGTTCATCACAAAGCTCTTGTAGCTTGGTGGAAGCGACTGAAGGATTCTGTCAATGACCGCGTCATCCGGGAGATTAACTCCCAGCTGAGTCAAGTGGTTATGCAAGCCAGACATTCTGAGTATGTGATCACTGACAGAACTATTTCCCTCCATCTTACACCTGAAGAACTTGTCGGAGACTTCATATCTCTCGACCCGGGCATGAGCTTGAAAAACCATTTTCAGCTCTTCGAACATCTCATATGCTCCGTGTCTCTCAAAACGCTTTTGGAGCCCCGGTTCTAAGCTGTAAAGCATGCCGCACTGTACGAGGGAGTAATCATCAGCACATGACTGCCAAGCGTTCATAACGTCTTGGTTCTGTGGGACGGGTGCGTCACCTAGCGGTGCTTCTAGGACATAATCTTTCTTGGCAGCTATGAGGATGATCCTCAGGTTTCGGACCCAGTCCGTATAGTTGCTGCCATCGTCTTTCAGATTGGTTTTCTCTAGGAACACGTTGAAGTTGAGGACAACGTGGGCCATTTGATCTACAAGACATATTGTAAAGATTTTAGATTAAGTTCATCTAATCAAATTACTCAATGAACTCCCACTCAGATAGACATTCCTCCGGTCATCTAAGTATAACATGATCCGAGTTAACTAGGCCGTGTCCGATCATCACGTGAGACGGACTAATCAACATCGGTGAACATCTTCATGTTGATCGTATCTTCTATACGACTCATGCTCGACCTTTCGGTCTTCCGTGTTCCGAGGCCATGTCTGTACATGCTAGGCTCGTCAAGTCAACCTAAGTGTATTGCATGTGTAAATCTGGCTTACACCCGTTGTATTCGAACATTAGAATCTATCACACCCGATCATCACGTGGTGCTTCAAAACAACGAACCTTCGCAACGGTGCACAGTTAGGGGGAACACTTTCTTGAAATTATTTTGAGGGATCATCTTATTTAAGCTACCGTCGTTCTAAGCAAATAAGATGCAAAACATGATAAACATCACATGCAATCAAACAGTGACATGATATGGCCAATATCATTTGCTCCTTTTGATCTCCATCTTCGGGGCTCCATGATCATCGTTGTCACCGGCATGACACCATGCTCTCCATCATCGTGTCTTCTTGAAGTTGTCTCGTCATCTATTACTTCTACTACTATGGCTAACGCTTTAGCAATAAAGTAAAGTAATTACATGACGTTTATGTTGACACGCAGGTCATAAATAAATAAAGACAACTCCTATGGCTCCTGCCGGTTGTCATACTCATCGACATGCAAGTTGTGATTCCTATTACAAGAACATGATCATCTCATACATCACATATATCATTCATCACATCCTTTGGCCATATCACATCACAAAACACTTGCTGCAAAAACAAGTTAGACGTCCTCTAATTGTTGTTGCAAGTTTTTACATGGCTGCTATAGGTTTCTAGCAAGAACATTTCTTACCTACGCCAAAACCACAACGTGAATTGCCAATTTCTATTTACCCTTCATAAGGACCCTGTTCATCGAATCCGATCCGACTAAGGTGGGAGAGACAGACACCCGCCAGCCACCTTATGCAACTAGTGCATGTCAGTCGGTGGAACCGGTCTCACGTAAGCGTACGTGTAAGGTTGGTCTGGGCCGCTTCATCCCACAATGCTGCCGAATAAAGATAAGACTAGTAACGGCAAGATAATTGACAATATCAACGCCCACAACTGCTTTGTGTTCTACTCGTGCATAGTAACTACGCATAGACCTAGCTGTGATACCACTGTTGGGGAACGTAGCAGAAATTTAAAATTTTTCTACGCATCACCAAGATCAATCTATGGAGTCATCTAGCAATGAGGGAGAGAGGAGTGCATCTACGTACCCTTGTAGATCACGAGCGAAAGCATTCAAGAGAACGGGGTTGATGGAGTCGTACTCGTCATGATCCAAATCACCGAAGATCCTAGCGCTGAACGGACGGCACCTCCGCGTTCAACACACATACGGAGCGAGGACGTCTCCCGCGCCTTGATCCAGCAAGGAGGAGGGAGAGGTTGAGGAAGAGGGCTCCAACAGCAGCACGACGGCGTGGTGATGGTGAAGCTGCAGTACTCCGGCAGGGCTTCGCCAAGCTCTTACGGAGGAGGAGAGGTGTTGGGGAGGGGAGGGGCTGCGCCTTGGATGTTGTATGCAGCCCTCCCCTCACCCCCTCTATTTATAGGGGAAGGGGGAAGGGGGCCGCCCCCCTCTAGATGAGATCTAGAGGGGGGGTGGCGGCCAAGGGGAGGGGGGCTTGCCCCCCAAGCAAGGGGGCGCCCCCCCTTAGGGTTTCCCCCCAACCCTAGGCGCATGGGCCCTAGGGGGGTGTGGCGCTCCAGCCCACTTGGGCTGGTTCCCTTCTCCATACAGCCCATAAGGCCCTCCGGAAGAGGTGGCCCCTCCCGGTGGACCCCCGGAACCCCTCCGGTGGCCTCGGTACAATACCAATATGCCCTCGAACCTTTCCGGCGACCGTATGACAACTTCCCATATATAAATCTTTACCTCCGGACCATTCCAGAACTCCTCGTGATGTCCGGGATCTTATCCGGGACTCCGAACAACATTCGGTAATCACATACAAGTCTTCCTAACAACCCTAGCGTCACCGAACCTTAAGTGTGTAGACCCTACGGGTTCGGGAGACATGCAGACATGACCGAGATGACTCTCCGGTCAATAACCAACAGCGGGATCTGGATATCCATGTTGGCTCCCACATGCTCCACGATGATCTCATCGGATGAACCATGATGTCGAGGATTCAATCAATCCGTATACAATTCCCTTTGTCAATCGGTACGTTACTTGCCCGAGACTCGATCATCGGTATCCCAATACCTTGTTCAGTCTCGTTACCGGCAAGTCACTTTACTCGTACCGTAATGCATGATCCCGTGATCAACCACTTGATCACATTGAGCTCATTATGATGATGCATTACCGAGTGGGCCCAGAGATACCTCTCCGTCATACGGAGTGACAAATCCCAGTCTCGATTCGTGCCAACCCAACAGACACTTTCGGAGATACCTGTAATGTACCTTTATAGTCACGCAGTTACGTTGTGATGTTTGGCACACCCAAGGCACTCCTACGGTATCCGGGAGTTGCACAATCTCATGGTCTAAGGAAATGATACTTGACATTCAGAAAAGCTACAGCAAACGAACTACACGATCTTTGAGCTATGCTTAGGATTGGGTCTTGTCCATCACATCATTCTCCTAATGATGTGATCCTGTTATCAATGACATCCAATGTCCATAGTCAGGAAACCATGACTATCTTTTGATCAACGAGCTAGTCAACTAGAGGCTCACTAGGGACGTGTTGTGGTCTATGTATTCACACATGTATTACGATTTCTGGATAACACAATTATAGCATGAACAATAGACAATTATCATGAACAAAGAAATATAATAATAACCATTTTATTATTGCCTCTAGGGCATATTTCCAACAATAAACTCAATCAATATGATATAAACCCCATCTTTTTATTCTCGATGGCAACAATACAATACGTGTCGATTCCCTTTCTGTCACTGGGATCGAGCACCGCAAGATTGAACCCAAAGCTAATCACTTCTCCCATTGCAAAAAAGATCAATCTAGTAGGCCAAACTAAACGATAATTCAAAGAGACTTGCAAAGATATTAAATCATGCATATAAGAATTCAGAGAAGAATCAAATATTGTTCATAGATAATCTTGATCATAAACCCACAATTCATCGGATCTCGGCAAACACACCGCAAAAAGTATTACATCAAATAGATCTCCAAGAAAATCGAGGAGAACTTTGTATTGAAAACCAAAGAGAGAGAAGAAGCCATCTAGCTAATAACTATGGACCCAAAGGTCTGTGGTAAACTACTCACACATCATCGGAGAGGCTATGGTGTTGATGTAGAAGCCCTCCATGATCGAATCCCCCTCCGGCAGATCGCCGGAAAAGGCCCCAAGATGAGATCTCACGGGTACAGAAGGTTGCGGTGGTGGAAACGTGGTTTCGTGCCTCCCATGGATGCTTTCAGGGTATAAGAGTATATATAGGCGAAAGAAGTAGGTCGGTGGAGGTACAAGGGGCCCACGAGAGTGGGGGGTGCGCCTACCCCGTGGGCGCGCCCTCCTGCCTCGTGGCTGCCTTGACTTCCACTCCAAGTTTCCTGGGTTGCGTTTGTTCCAAGAAAGATCCTCGCGAAGGTTTCGTTCCGTTTGGACTCCGTTTAATATTTCTTTTCTGCGAAGCACTGAAATAGGCAAAAAAAAGCAATTTGCACTAGGCCTTCGGTTAATAGGTTAGTCTCCAAAATAATATAAAAGAGCATATTAAAGCCCATTAAACATCCAAAACAGATGATATAATAGCATGGAACAATAAAAAATTATAGATATGTTAGAGACATATCAAGCTACTACATCCGTCCTGTTTTACTAGTCCTTTTCGTATTTTGTGCCAAATTTTGACTAAAGAATTAACTAAAAAAATATTAAAGCATGTCACCAAATATTATATCGTTGGATTCATATTTGAACATAGTTTCTAGTTATACTATTTTCTATGACATGCATTAATATTTCATTATTTAAATTTAGGGTCAAAATTTGACACTGAATACGAAGGGGACCAATAAATTAGGACGGAGGTAGATTGCATCTAGCGTTTGTCATCTAAAAGATGGGAGCTAGAGATAAAATAAGGGACTGTCTATTTGACATTTGACTATTTTTCAATTCGAAAACAGTCAAATTTCCTGACCAATCAACACATTACACGTGAGCAAGCAGGAAAATCAGCAGATAGCAAAATAAAACCTCTTGGTCGTCTAAACGGGTCGGGTAAACATCTGACCCGATTTGTCCGATCCCAGACACAACAAAACACGCCAATCGCCATCAACCACTACAAAGATCTCACCTAACAGCCTAGAACAAATCTAGGAGGCGCCCATGGGAAAGGGAGAGGCGGCCATGGGAGATCGGGGAATCAACAGGTCAGCAACAATCGTACACAAACTCCTCACCAACATCTCTCTTCACCTCTTTCATTAACAAAATCTGAAGGAATTTTCTTCATCTTCAAAATAGAGAGATCAAGATCAGCTATAATTGATTAACATAAAAAATACAGGAAAAAATCAGAAGCTTATAGTGCAAGTGGTAGTCATTTTCCAGTGTAAATCCTATAAAATTCCAGTGTAATTCCTAGAAAATTACAGTGCAAATCCCCATGTAATTAAATTGTAGTGTAAATTCTCCATAATTTCCAGTGTAAATCCCCCATAAATACCAGTGTAAACATGGGACAAATGATGTAATTACACTGTACATACCTAGTAATTTAAACTGTAAATCATAAAAAAAATACAGTGTAAATCCCAAAAACTTGTGAAATATGGTGTAAATTCCAGTGTAAACATGAGACAAATTATGCAATTACATTGTAATTACAGTAAATTCTAGTTTAACTACACTGTACATACCTAGTAATTTACATACAAAAAATTGTAAAATCTGGAATTTCAGTGTGGGATAAATCTGGTGTAAATTCCAGTGTAAACATGAGACAAATGATGCAATTACCTAGTAACCTGGTTTGTAATACAAAATGGACTATATATCCATGGTTACTTGCCACCGGCAGCAGCCAAACTTTACACACAAATTTCTAGCTTTACATTGTAAGTACATGGTAAATTTCAGTTTAATTACACTGTACATACCTAGAATCTACAAATTAAATTCCAGTGTAAGTTACACCAGAATGATGTAGGTTACACTGTAAGTACCCTGTAAAAATTCCAGTGTAATTTACACTATAGGTACTACTTACAGTGTAAATTAAATTGTAGGTATCTACAAATTAAATTACAGTGTAAATGCTAGGGAAAAATTACACTGTAGCTACCTAGAAATTTCCACTATAAATCTCTAGAAATTCCAGTGCAAAAATCTAGGGGTTTTACACTAAGAAACCAGTAAAATCCACAGTGAAAATAAACTAGAAGAAAACTCAGGTAATTACACTTTTACCTAGTAATTTGCAGTGTAAAAGCCTTAGAAAACATTCAGGCATAGAAAGAACATAGAAAGCACAGAGCATAAGCACAAACACAATCTACAGAATACATTCAAGCATGCAGACATTACAAAATACTAGCATTAACATTCAAGCATACAGAATACATTCAAGCATATAGAATACATTCAAGCATCTATTACTAAAATGCTTTGCTGCTCATGATTATGTTAACACTAACATTCTACTTTCCAATTGTGACAGGAGAGGAGCATGATGAGGGTAGTGACTGAAGAGGATCTACTGAGATTATCACAGGAATAATTCATACTAAATGTGAGATATAGTTGCTAAAACATTGGGAAGATGTTTAAAAATACATAAAAAGGGTAAAAGGCTAACAAAATTATGATGCAAGAAACGTTTTCTTTCACTGCGCTCTTTCATTCCGACAATATATATAAGGTAAAGTGACAAAAAACAAAAAATACCACGGACATTCAGGAGATGTCTAAAATTAAACTTGTGATGAATTTTGCAGGTACATTCAGGAGATGGATCTACGAACATTCAAGTGAGCAAACCAGATGACTGTTTCATCACAACAAGATGACAATGTAAGCAAAACAAGAGCTGAATAACTATTACAAGAAACCGCCGAAGAAAAACACTAACAATCATTGAAACTTACATTTGCAGACATTGGAGGCAAATTTGCATAATGAAGTAGCAGCAAGCGAAGATGGGGGAGGAGAATGTAATCCCTGGGACAAAAACCTGTTCTATAACATGAATCTAAAACATGTACACACCACAAAATTCAGAAATACAACGATGAACCTAAGAGAAACTCATAACATTTCAGAAGAAAATAACTAAAAGAAATCCCTAAAAGTTGCAGGTGCCTGAAGATGTTGATCCCAGTAGACCAGCAGCTAACACGAACTCAAGCACGGGTCAAAGGAATGGAGAAGGAGAAAGAAAAGAACCAGAAGACTCACTTGAACAAGGAGACGATGAATTCCTCAATGAAGAAGACATTAAAGTGAGCTAAATGAAAACCGCCCTACAGTACTGAACCCTAAATTTGTTTTTTTCACCGACGAAACACTACTGCTGTGTTTCACATAAAATTTGGCAAGCATGCTTGCGACACTAACACCAACATCCTAAAAAAATATAATCTATACCTACTATTAAAGGGAATAGATAGTCTTGGTTTGGTTCCACTTTGTTTCATCCCGTTTTGAGTTTGTTTTGAAAGGTTACACACAACATTATTAGGTATACATGACACATATAGCCATGATCACGTACTAGAAAAAAAAGTACTAGGCACATCCCTACGTCCGGACTCTAAAACACCTATAGCCATGGTCACGTATACATATACTAGGAAAAAAAAGATGTACTAACCACATCTGGACTCTAAACGTAAAAGGAAAGTACAAATGTTTGTATACAAGGAATAGCAAACCGAAGACAATTCTCCACTCGGTCAAAAAAGGGTAATGCACATGATAACATTATCTGTGCTACAATGGACGTCCTCTCTTGAATTGGCTGTTCACAAGCCAAATATTTCACGATAGACTTCCACATTTTTTCCCGGATAGACTCCCACTTATGCACGGCTGTGTTGATATTTTTTTGCATGGTCACGGCTGTGTTATACTCCCTCTGTTTCTAAATATTTGTCTTTTTTACAGATTTCAATAAATGACTACATACGAAGCAAAATGAGTGAATCTACACTCTAAAATATGCTACATAGTACATACATCCATATGTTGTAACCATTTGAAATGTCTAGAAAGACAAATATTTGGGAACGGAGGGAGTAGCAAATTAGAGGTCCTAGGTCACCATGCATCCAAATAAATAAATATATTGTTTTGATCTGTATACTTTCAGCATAAAAAATATGGTCTATTGATTTTAATTTTATGCCCCCGCGAAAAAATATCTTGATTTTTATGGTTGAGATTAAAAGATAGAATCCAAAAAAAGATTAAAAATAGAAAAAGTTACGCATAACTATAGTTATGTACACATGAATTTAAGTTAGCACGTACAATCTATACCTACTATTAAAGGGAATATATATTTTTGGTTTGGTTCTGCTTTGTTTTGTCCGGTTTTGAGTATTTTTTTTCTGAAACTACCAGCAACTGCTGGATTTTAATATTATGAGGTAGGGAGCAATATTTACAATGCCGTACGCACGGTCTGAAGGAAGAAGTTCAGAGAAAAGAAAGAGGCCCTAGGGAACACAGTGGGTAGGGTGCTCTCTCATGCCCAAAGGGGTGCTGCATGCATCTTCCTCCTGCCAGTCTCCATGATTCCAAGGATCCCCGAACTGCCTGGAGGATGGCCGAGGGTGCGGTTGTCTTCTTCTGGAACACTCTGCGGTTGCGTTCGAGCCAAAGCTCCCATGAGATGAATATGGTGAGAGACTGGACACCTTTCTGATGCTCAACAGATGTGGCGTTGAGGACATGAGACCAGAATGTCTCCGAGCAGTTGCTATCGGGCCAAGTGTTCAGGTCGAGGTCGGATGTACTACAGACTAGCATACATAAGGCCTATTTATATATAATCGGGATTGCTAAGTCCATTGAGACTTAACAAAATCTCAGTCAGTACTATATTTATAAGATCTTACGTGAGTATATTAGTATAATTCTTTTTTATAAATTATGTAATTTAATTGAGACTTGGTTTAAGTCTCAGTTCCATTGAAATATAACCACACCCATTTGTAAAATGCTCGTACAATGATTTGATTGCGATGGTCTCAGAAATAAAATAATATCTGAGCATCTCTAACCCATCGCCTAAAAAGCATTACAAGAGTAAAATCCCAACTTCACAACTTTAAATTGCGCATAACCGATTTCTTTATACTAGATGCTAGAGAAGTCAGAAATCCAGTTTGGTCATCCTAATTTTTTTTTCACCGACGAAACACTACTGCTATGTTTCGCATAAAATTTGTCAAGCATGCTTGCGACACTAACACCAACATCCTAAAAATAATATAATTATTTTAAAACATTTTACAACTTGTTGTTCGATAATGTTCATCTGGGAGCAAATGCTCTCAGGAGCCAAAACGCCCGTCCATCTAAGGAGTGAACTTTTTACTCCTCGGCGGCCCTGACTCTTAAATATAGCCGTCCATTCATCCTTGGAGTAAAATCTCTTCCTTTTTCCCAGACTGCTTGACCTCATCAATTCCGCAGCCCTAATCCTTCTCGCAACCCTATACTTGAGCACTGCACATCCCCGCCAGCACGCCCCCACATAATCCCGCCATTGAGCCATAGGACCAGACATGTACTACGGACTAGCAGACGGAAGGCATATATACCATGCATGATGTGATAGTGATTGTCAGAAATGAAATAATTATACCACTAATACTACTAATTTGAGACTCCCAAGAAATTTGCTTCACCAGTTTAATCAATGATTTATTCTCAATGTAGAACTTCTCCACGCAGTCACTAATACTAATTGTTAAAAGGGAGAGAGAGGTTTGATGGAATTGTTGGATGTATTGGTTGAGGCTCGTGAGCATATATATAGGAGTACAATGATCAACTTGGAGTACAAGACAAGGCAGGACAAATCCTAGTCTACCTTATGTTTCCTAATGAATCAATATACTCAACATCCCCCCCACAGTCACAACGGTAGCGACGTAGACGGTGAGACTGGAGAAGAAACCGATGGCAAGCCCACGGACCACCCCCCCCCCCCCAGTCGTAACGGTCGATGCATCGTGGAGTCGTGACTGGAGTGGCAACCGACGAGGTTGCTCAAGCAAGGCGGTAGCCCTTTGTGCCGTTGTCGAGGTAGCCGAGAGCGTAGGGTGCTGTAGCCGTGGTCGAGGTAGCCATGCAAAGAATGTCGTGGTTGATGTCGAGTCGGGGTAGCCGGTGTCGAGGAAGTCGCCGTGGAGCCGCAGGTGCAAGGAGGCGCCGAGTTAGCATGGGCGCAGTGGTGTCGAAGTGGATGAGGCACGCACTGGTGTTGCCAGCATCGGGCATGCATAGATGAGGGACCTGCACGAGCTGTACGCCATGTCGAAGAAGTCGGAGGGGCCAGCAGAGAAGAACTCGACGACGATTGAGGCGTCCATTGGTGCGGGGCCGATGTCACCAAAGGTGATCGGAGTAGACGAAGTGGTCGGGGTAGATGACGGCGACGCTGTCGACGTGGTGGTGCTGGACGAAGACGAACAAGGTGGACGGGCGGCGGTGGCAGCTACGGAGGTAGCAGCGGCGGCAGCGGCTAGGTTAGGAGTGCAGCGGCCGTGACAAAGACCGGCGCGGACGGTGGCGTTCCCACGCCAAAGGGAGACGGCGCGACGCATACCACGGGAGGTCAATGCACGGTGACGGTGGAGTGGACCGCGGGCCGCGGTGCTAGAGCCCAAAGGGGCGATGCAGCGGCGGCGGGCAGGTTAGGGCAACGGGGAAGACCCCGGGGCGGCGGGGGGGATCGCGTATAGCGGCACTACGGCCCGAAGGGGTGATGTAGCGGCGACACATGTGTCGATGCAGCCGTGACAAAACCACGGGGCGGCGGTACTGCGGCCCGACGGGGCGACACAGCGGCAGCCTGATGCTCGATCGGCAAAGAGGCGCGCATGCTCAGGTAGGATCTTCACAGGAACTGACGAAGGCCCGCGCAACGACTGATCAGGTTGTTGTGGGAGTAAGTTTGACAGTAGAATAGGGGGTATGTAGGAGGATACAAGATCCTAGCTACGGTGAGATTGTGCATGCAAGATTTATGAGTTCAGGCCCTTCTCGGAGGAAGTAACAGCCCTACGTCTCGGTGCCCGGAGGCTTGGTCGACTGGATTATGCGTGAAGTTACAGGGGGTGCGAACCCTTGTGCCAGTGGAGGGGGGTGGCTTATATAGAGTGCGCCAGGACCCCGGCCAGCCCACGTTACAAAGGGTTCAATGTACATTAAGGTAAGGCGTTACTGGTAATGCCACTAATTAAATGATATAAATGATCTTTAAGACTACGGAGTGAATGCCTGACCATTGCCATCCTGAGTGACGTTAAGCCTTCTCTACTCTGAGTGATTCCTTGTATCGTCGAGTGACTTCCTCTTGGTTGAATGGAATTGGGGCATCCGAGTGAGACGATTGGTCGAGTGAGTCGCACTCCTTGATGAATTCAGTCGGTTTCTCTTCTTGTGCTTTGAATGTCTTTGAGTCTAGGGCAGTGTCCTTGGGTAGGGTCTCTAGGTTAGGTCTATGACCCTACCCTAGGTACATGTCGTTGTCATTAGCCTCCAAATAGATTGAGGTCCGAGTGAAAAAAAAACTGGAGATGACTCCGACTCGATCCCATACTTCGGAGGCATATCATCAAGGCTCATCAGTCGTGTTAGAGCTTCGGTCTTGTTTCAGTCGCCTCGATCGATTCAGAGGTCGTCGAGTGAACTTAATTGACAGTATTTGAGTGTTGGTATTGTATGAGATATGCGGCGCGAATGATTGCTCTGCGGTTCCCAGATCTCCCGGGATTCGAAATTTCAGGGAAGCGCGCGGGACAGGGCGTGGCATAGTAAACGGAGTGGATAGACAGAGGCGCCTCGATTCTTGCGCCACCTTTTTTGCCACGTATCCGGCGTGCGACTGTTGCGAGATTTGACAGGATCACTTGGGCCCACGAGTCAGCCACTCGGAAGCATCCCCATAAAAGGCGTCGGGGCCGATGTGTTGCACAGTGCGGCCCATTTCCTCTTCTCCCCCCTCTGCTTCTCCACCGCGTCCGCCTCTAATCTCGACGCCGCTGCCCTACACATGAGGGGAAGGACAAGACGGCGGCCTTGGAGCGTGCCAAGAAGGCGACGGCGACGGCGAAGTTGAGGGGCAAGAAGACAAGTCGGGGGTCGTCATCAAGGTCCGGACTGCCGCTAGTCTGGATCCAGGGAGACTGGATTCGGTCTACAATCCGACAAGAGGATTTGAAGGATCTGGCTGCAGGGGGCTTGATTGTCCACGGATCTGAGAGGCTGCCAGGAGATGAGATCGAGCCACAGCAGCAGGAGGGTGAGTACGTTCTCCTCGCAACTCATGTCGACCGTGGTTTCTCTCTGCCTCCTCATCCTTTTTTTGTGGTTTCTTGAACTTTTTCGAAGCCCAAATTCACCATTTTCCCCCCAACACAATCACGTATCTTGCCACGTATGTCTCCTTGTGCGAAAACTTCTTGGGTTGTCGACCGCACTAGGGTCTTTTCAAGCACATTTTTACCTGCCGCTCTCAGACTATGAAGAAGGCCAGTCCGACCGACGATAAGATGCGGGTGATCCAAATGTGTGGGGGTTTAGGGATTCAGACGAGAGGTAGGAGTGCCTTTCCTGCCATGACCCTTCCTGAGTCGGTTAGGGGATGGCAGTCGACTTGGTTTTACTGCAAGGATGTTCCAACTCCTGGTCATTCGAACGGTCTTCCTCCCTTTACCATGGATTGAGTCCACCAACCGCCTTCATTGCTCGAGACCCCGGCGAAGAAGGCCGAGGTGTTGATGTTAGTCGACCGGGTAGTTCGGCTAGTTCGTGACATTGTGACTGGTATGGACTTGTTGGAGGTGTTCCTCAGTCGATCGATCCAGCCCGTGACCATCCGATGTGGATGTACTCGGGCTCGAACGACACCGCTCGGATCCACCCAGAGGAGGTCGCCGAGGAGACGGTGGCGCAGTGACCGCAGAGCATCACTGGAAATAAGGACAACCCCAGGGGGTCCAGAAGAGTTGCGCCATTCGATTCCGAAAATGAACTGGACAAGGTCTGACATTTGTTACCGAGTGTCTTCTAATTCTGATTTGCAATCATCCTTGAATTTGATTTGTGTTTGTTTGACTCTTTGTCTTGCAGATATATACTGAAATGTACTCAATGCCGAACGGGGATCTGGCCCAGGAAGGAGAGGCGAGAGCGGACGAAAGCGCTCAGTGGCAATTAGGGGACTCGGGCGAAGAGGAGAGTGACGATCAAAGCAGCAGTGAAGAAGTCGACTCACCGCCTCGCTCCGAGAGACATTCCAAGCAGACACATGATCCAGCAGGAGGACCGGGCAAAGCAGTTGCTTCAAGTACGCAAGCCCCGAAACACACTTGGACATCCACTCCTGAACCGACTGAGAAGGCTCCAAAGCAACCCAAGGTTGCGCCTACAAAGCCTCGGAAGGCCCTGCCTAAAATCAAGGTGGACGTTCCTATTGCCTCCACGTGAGTAACTCGCTTTCTCTCTTTACTCAAGAGCTCTTTCATTAGCTGCCAACTCATTTTCGTGCTTGACTGAGTGAGTTCTGAAACTTGCAGTGCTGCTACTTCTGGGACTTCCATGGATATTTACAAGGATGAAGATGATGAGGAAAGTAAAGATGCAGCCACTTCTAAAGCAGGTATGACTCTGCCATCTTGCCTTTATTTTGCCAGTTAAATTGTCGGTCGACCGGACTCTTACGGTCAAGACTTTTGCAGCGCCGCAAAATGTTATCGAACTTCCAGACAACGATGAAGATGTGCCTCAGAAGCCCGTGGGGAGAAGGGGCAGGACTTCGGGTAGGAGGATACCTGCCAGCGAGGTACCTCAGTCTACACCAGTGCCAGAATCGATGACCCAGCAGTCGGGAGACGTTAACCAGGCCTCTGTTACCTTTGCTGATCCTGTGTCGACTGAACATCCTTCGGCGTCAACTGCTCAAGTCCCTGCTTCATCTGTGCAACTCCGTGCCTCAGATCCTCAGGCTGCTGTGACTATTCCACCAACTCCGCTTTTCGTTACCCATCATGTCCCGGAGGATCCAGTGAGCGCTGCCAGGGAAGCTATACGCCAAGCGGGCCTTATGATGGAGCGGATGAAGATAGTGCACGAGGCTAGTCAAGTTGCTTATGACGCCAGCTCAGCTCTCCAGACCAACGTCTAGGTTAGTTGATTTCCGACTGATCCTTAGCTTGACGCTTGTTCTGTTAGGATATGATACCCTAAAACCTTTAATGTGCATCTACTGTCAGTCTACGTTTTGCATCTGTACACCCACTGGGTGCTTCAACTTTTGCTAAGGAGTCTTTCCACTTGAGTCGACTAGGGTGCGTTGAGTGTATCTTTGAACTAGTGGGGGCACGCACAGTGCATGATGAAGCCATGTACCTAGGGTAGGGGCATGGACCTGTCCAAAGAGCCCTACCCTAGGACATCCCTAGGAGAAGTCACCTTTCAATCGACTTGAAGGTATCCCTAGGAGAAGTCACCTTTCAATCGACTTGAAGGAACCCCTCCGGTGGCCTCGGTACAATACCGATATGCCCCCGAACCTTTCCGACGACCGTATGCCAACTTCCCATATATAAATCTTTACCTCTGGACCATTCCGGAACTCCTTGTGACGTCCGGGATCTTATCCGGGACTATGAACAACATTCGGTAATCACATACAAGTCTTCCTAACAACCCTAGCGTCACCGAACCTTAAGTGTGTAGACCCTACGGGTTCGGGAGACATGCAGACATGACCGAGACGACTCTCCGGTCCATAACCAACAGCGGGATCTGGATACCCATGTTGGCTCCCACATGCTCCATAATGATCTCATCGGATGAACCACGATTTCAATCAATCTGTATACAATTCCCTTTGTCAATCGGTATGTTACTTTCCCGAGACTCGATCGTCGGTATCCCAATACCTTGTTCAGTCTCGTTACCGGCAAGTCACTTTACTCGTACCGTAATGCATGATCCCATGATCAACCACTTGATCACATCCAGCTCATTATGATGATGCATTACCGAGTGGGCCCAGAGATACCTCTCCGTCATTCGGAGTGACAAATCCCAGTCTCGATTCGTGCCAACCCAACAGACACTTTCGGAGATACCTATAATGTACCTTTATAGTCACCCAGTTACGTTGTGACGTTTGGCACACCCAAGGCACTCCTACGGTATCCGGGAGTTGCACAATCTCATTGTCTAAGGAAATTATACTTGACATTCAGAAAAGCTACAGCAAACGAACTACACGATCTTTGAGCTATGCTTAGGATTGGGTCTTGTCCATCACATCATTCTCCTAATGATGTGATCCCGTTATCAATGACATCCAATGTCCATAGTCAGGAAACCATGACTATCTTTTGATCAACGAGCTAGTCAACTAGAGGCTCACTAGGGACGTGTTGTGGTCTATGTATTCACACATGTATTATGATTTCTGGATAACACAATTATAGCATGAACAATAGACAATTATCATGAACAAAGAAATATAATAATAACCATTTTATTATTGCCTCTAGGGCATATTTCCAACAGTCTCCCACTTGCACTAGAGTCAATATTCTAGTTACATTGTGATGAATCGAACACCCATGCAGTTCTGGTGTTGATCATGTTTTGCTCTAGGGAGAGGTTTAGTCAACGGATCTGCTACATTCAGATCCGTATGTACTTTACAAATCTCTATGTCTCCATTTTGAACACTTTCACGAATGGAGTTGAAGTGACGCTTGATATGCCTGGTCTTCCTGTGAAACCTGGGCTCCTTGGCAAGGGCAATAGCTCCAGTGTGGTCACATAAGAGAGTCATCGGGCCCGACGCATTGGGTATGACTCCTAGGTCGGTAATGAACTCCTTCACCCAGACTGCTTTTTGTGCTGCCTCCGAGGCTGCCATGTACTCCGCTTCACATGTAGATCCCGCCACAACGCTTTGCTTGCAACTGCACCAGCTTACTGCCCCACCATTCAAAATATACACGTATCCGGTTTGTGACTTAGAGTCATCCAGATCTGTGTCGAAGCTAGCATCGACGTAACCCTTTACGACGAGCTCTTCGTCACCTCCATAAACGTGAAACATTTCCTTAGTCCTTTTCAGGTACTTCAGGATATTCTTGACCACTGTCCAGTGTTCCATGCTGGGATTACTTTGGTACCTTCCTACCAAACTTACGACAAGGTTTACATTAGGTCTGGTACACAGCATAGCATACATGATAGACCCTATGGCCGAGGCATAGGGGACGACACTCATCTTTTCTCTATCTTCTGCCGTGGTCGGGCATTGAGCCGTGCTCAATCTCGTACCTTGCAATACAGGCAAGAACCCCTTCTTTGACTGATCCATTTTGAACTTCTTCAATATCTTGTCAAGGTACGTACTCTGTGAAAGACCAATGAGGCGTCTCGATCTATCTCTATAGATCTTCATGCCTAATATATAAGTAGCTTCTCCAAGGTCCTTCATTGAAAAACACTTGTTCAAGTAGGCCTTTATGCTTTTCAAGAATTCTATATCATTTCCCATCAACAGTATGTCATCCACATACAATATGAGAAATGCCATAGAGCTCCCACTCACTTTCTTGTAAATGCAGGCTTCTCCATAAGTCTGCATAAACCCAAACGCTTTGATCATCTCATCAAAACGAATGTTCCAACTCCGAGATGCTTGCACCAGCCCATAAATCGAGCGTTGGACCTTGCACATCCCTTTGATCATGGTTTCGTGCGGAGTTTTAGTGGAGGGCCGCGAGATCCGCCTCGGCGCGCTCACGTTCATCGCCGACGACTCCGCCTGGCTTCAGGAGGCGCCACTCGACATCGACGCGCTCCCCGTCCGCGGTGCGACGCATTTCCGCGCATGCGTTCGTGGTGTCCTCCTACGGCAGCCGTCGGCCCAGTATCAGTCGGCCCCCGTATCGTCTCCCCACTCTGTCTCCCACCGGCGCAAGCGCTCCGGTCGGTCGAGACTTCAGAGGTGGGTGAGGCATGCCGTGGCTCGCCAGTCGGCCGTCCCGCAAGTCGCGGCAATCGAGCCCGACGAATCCCTCTGCGGCCTGTTCGACCTGTCGACTGGCTCCGCGGAGACCGCATCCGAGTGCGACAGCAGCGACCCAGCGGCTGAGATCCTGGCGGTCGATGGAACGCACAGTCCTCCCGGTTTCCCTCGCGCTGATGGAGGCGCGGGTGGGGGCGACTCGTCGCATCCCCACGATGAGTATCTCCCGAACCTCTCACGTCATTACAGCGAGAGGAGCTTCGCCACCGGAACACGGACGCACTCCACACTCTTATCGTCGGAGAGACCCCCGAGGCCCGGGCCTTGGAGGACGCGCGCTTGGCTAACTTGGCCGAGCGCACTCGACTGGAGAATCTCCAGCGAGCACTCAACGAGCAAGCGCGTCAGCGGGCTCCCGAGTCTAGTCGACGTCAGCTCTTCCCGCCGACGCAGGTATACCGAACCCCAGTTCAGAATTTGGCCGCCGCGGCCCGTATAGCAGAATCGATTCAGCCCTCCCAGTCGGAGGCTGGCAGGGGCTTGTTGCAGATCAGAGCGTTGCTCCGGGCGGCGGGAAACCAGAATTCCGCTGTTTCTCACTCGCGGAATAGAATCCATAGTCGATCCATTGCAACAGATACAGTCCAGTCGGCTCACAGCCCGCGGTCGCCCCTGAGGCGTGAGGGACGTGGCGACCGGCATGATCAGTACAGAAGGAATGAGCAGTATGATCACCGATCCGATCGTGATGATCGACGTCAAGTGCCAAACCCTCCCCCGAGGAGTGGGTCATATGCGCCTCGACATCAAGATGACAGGCGCCCTCATAGCGTTGGGCAGAGGATTCCCGTCGACCCCAGGGACCCAGGCTTTGACGCGAGATCTGTCCTCGTTCAAGGCTTGGTTGACAGGAACATGGCTCATCGGGAAGGCCAGAACAGAGATGCGCCCGCCAGCAGCAGAATACGTGTTTCAGGGCCAGAGTGTTTCAGTCGAGCCATCAGGGCCGCGGTGATTCCTCCCAACTTTCGGTTGGCGACTGGAGTCAGCAAGTTCACCGGTGAGTCTAAGCCTGACACTTGGCTCGAAGATTACCGAGTGGCTATACAGATTGGCGGTGGCAATGATGAGGTGGCTATGAAGCATTTGCCTCTCCTGTTAGAGGGCTCGGCCAGAGCGTGGCTGAATCAGTTAGCACCCAGCAGCATCTACACTTGGGAGGATCTCTCTCGAGTGTTTGTCACAACCTTTGAGGGAACATGTAAGCGACCCACAGGCCTTACAGAATTGCGGTCTTGCATGCAGAAGCCGAGTGAAACTCTGAGGGATTACATCCAGAGGTGGATCACTTTGCATCACACAGTTGAGAATGTACAGGATCACCAAGCAGTTTGTGCCTTTAAAGAAGGCGTCAAGAACAGAGAGTTGAACCTGAAGTTCGGTCGGACCGGAGAAATGTCCCTGAATCGGATGATGGAAATTGCCACCAAATACGCTAACGGAGAAGATGAAGATCGACTCCGGAGTGGCAAGCAGAAAGCAGTCGCCCAGGAAACCGGAGGCAATTCCAGTCGGAAGCAGAAGCGGAAGGCCGAGCCGGCCGCCCCTAGGGAGGCCCTGGCCGCAACCCAGGGAAATTTCAAGGGAAAACCCAAAGGCCCCTAGAAGCCCAAGAAAGTCAAGGATCAAGATGGAAATGATGTTTTGGATCTGCAATGTCACATCCACACCAAGAAAGACGAGGAGGGTAATTTTATTTACCCAAAGCATACCACTCGACAGTGTCGGCTCCTGATCCAGCAGTTTCAGGGCAAACAGTCCAAAGATAAGGAAAAAGAGTCGGACAGAGTTGAGGACAAGGAAGACAGTGACGATGGATACCCCCAAATCAATTCCACCCTGATGATTTTTGCTGATGTCGAAAGCAAAAGTCGACTGAAAGTCATTAACCGTGAGGTGAATATGGTTGCTCCGGCGACACCCAGTTATCTGAACTGGTCTCAGACTGCCATCACATTCGACCAGTCCGATCACCCTACGCACATTGCCACCCCTGGGAGGCAAGCTTTGGTGGTCGACCCAGTTGTCGAAGGCACTCGACTGACCAAAGTCCTGATGGATGGTGGCAGTGGCCTGAACATATTGTATGCTGAAACATTGAAAGGGATGGGCATTCCGATGTCCAGGCTCAGTGCCAGCAACATGAGCTTCCATAGAGTCATTCCTGGAAAGAAAGCCGAGTCACTCGGCCAGATTGCTCTCGATGTGGTTTTCGGTGATTCAAAGAATTACCGTAGGGAAAAGTTGACATTTGAGGTTGTGGACTTCCAAAGTGCTTATCATGCTATTTTGGGCCGGCCAGCTTATGCACGCTTCATGGCTCGACCATGCTACGTGTATCTCAAGTTGAAGATGCCCGGCCCCAGAGGTGTGATCACCGTTACCGGCAATCGGAGGAAAGCGGAAGAGTGTTTTCAGAAAGGATCGAAGATTGCTGACGCTCAGATGGCAGTTGTTGAGCTACAAGAGTACCAGAAGACTGCTGATCCGAGTGAATTGCTACAAGCCAAGAAGCCTGATTCAGAATCTGCTTTTCAGTCGTCCGGTGAAACTAAGCTAGTGCACATTCACCGGACCGACCCCGACGCTGCTCCGACTCACATCTCGACGACGCTCGACTCCAAATAGGAAGAAGCGCTCATCCAGTTCCTCCGTGAGAACTGGGACGTCTTCGCATGGAAGCCTTCTGACATGCCTGGAGTTCCCAGGGGGCTGGCTGAGCACCGTCTACGATTCGACCCGAAGTTCAAGCCTGTGAAAGAACATCTTCGACGGTCCGCCGTCCGGAAGAGGAAAGCTATTGGCGAGGATTTGGCTCGGCTCTTAGCAGCGGAGTTCATCCGAGTGATTTACCACTCCGAGTGGCTCGCCAATGTTGTCATGGTCCCCAAAAAGGACAAGTCACTTCGCATGTGCATTGACTTTAAACACATCAATCGGGCCTGCCCGAAAGGTCATTTCCCTCTCCCCCGCATCGACCAGGTAGTGGACTCGACCGTGGGGTGTGAGCATTTGTATTTTCTAGATGCTTATTCAGGGTACCATCAGATCCGTCTGTATGGACCCGACGAGATCAAAACGGCTTTCATCACCCCATTTGGGTGCTTCTGTTATGTCACCATGCCCTTCGGCCTCAAGAATGTTGGAGCCATGTTCATGAGGATGATTCAGAAGTGTTTACTCACTCAAATCAGTCGGAACGTAGAAGCATACATGGATGATATTGTGGTTAAGTCACAGAAAGGTTCCGACCTACTGACTGACCTTGCCGAAACCTTTGCTAACCTCAGGGGATACGATATCAAGCTCAATCCATCAAAGTGCACATTCGGAGTTCCAGGTGGAAAGCTACTCAGTTTTCTCGTTTCCGAACGAGGAATTGACGCCAATCCCGAGAAAGTTGGCACCATACTCCGGATGAAGCGCCCTGTGCGTGTACACGATGTCTAGAAACTTACAGGTTGCTTGGCCGTTCTAAGTCGATTCATTTCTCGTCTAGGTGAAAAGGCGTTGCCTCTTTACCGACTGATGAAGAAGTCTGACAAGTTCGAGTGGACTCCAGAAGCTGATGCAGCGTTTGCAGAGCTCAAAGCTCTGCTCTCCACCCAGCCGGTGCTTGCTGCCCCAATTAGTAAAGAGCCTCTGTTGCTGTACATTGCGGCCACGGGACAAGTTGTCAGTACAGTACTCACGGTCAAGCGGGAAGAAGAAGGAAAGGCCTTCAGAGTTCAACGCCCAGTATATTATGTGTCTGAAGTTTTGACCCCTTCGAAGCAAAGATATCCCCATTACCAGAAGCTTGTATATGGGATCTACATGACCACGAAGAAGGTTGCACACTACTTCTCTGACCATTCCATTACAGTCGTCAGCGACGCTCCACTGTCAGAGATCTTGCACAACAGAGATGCAACTGGTCGAGTGGCTAAGTGGGCGATTGAACTCCTCCCCGCAGATATCAAGTTTGAAGCAAAGAAGGCTATCAAGTCCCAAGCAATTGCAGATTTCGTCGCCGAGTGGATTGAACAGCAGCTTCCGACTCAAGTTCACTCAGAGCACTGGACCATGTTCTTCGATGGATCTAAGATGCTGAATGGTTCCGGCGCTGGGGTAGTATTGGTCTCCCCCCGAGGAGATAAGCTCAGATATGTTCTCCAGATCCACTTCGATTCCTCTAATAATGAATCAGAATATGAAGCACTCTTATATGGGTTGTGCATGGCCATTTCACTTGGCGTCCGGCGCCTCATGGTCTACGGCGACTCATATTTGGTGGTTAATCAGGTGATGAAGGAGTGGGACATCAGAAGCCCAGCTATGACTGGCTACTACAACGCATTAAGAAAGCTAGAAAAGAAATTCGAGGGGTTAGAGCTTCATCACATCCCCCGACTGAAAAATCAAGCAGCTGATGATCTGGCAAAGATAGGCTCCAAGAGAGAAGCCATTCCCAGCAATGTGTTTTTGGAGCACATCCGCTCGCCATCAGTCCAGGAGGATCCTTTCACAGAAGAAGCCCCACAACCGAAAAGTGCCACAGATCCGACTGAAGTCGAAGTTCCTACTGTGGTCGACCTAATCATGGAAGTCTTGGCAATCACTCCCGACTGGACGATACCGTACATCACGTATATCCTAAGGAAAGAACTCCCGGAGGACGAGGAAGAGGCTCGACAGATCGTCCGCCGATCCAAGGCCTTCACAGTCATAAAGGGACAGTTGTATAGGGAAAGCGCGACTGGAATCGGTCAGAAATGCATAACACCAGAAGAGGGTCAGATGATCCTTAATGATATCCACTCGGGGACCTGTGGTCACCATGCGTCCTCTCGGACCATTGTGGCTAAAGCATACCGAGCAGGATTTTACTGGCCAAGAGAAAATGAGATGGCACAAGAAATAGTCGACAAGTGTGGAGGGTGCCAGTTCTACTCCAACATGTCACACAAGCCTGCATCAGCCCTGAAGACCATTCCACTCGTCTGGCCCTTTGCTGTCTGGGGACTAGATATGGTTGGCCCACTGAGAACAGGCAGAAGTGGTTTCACTCATGTGCTTGTGGCAGTCGACAAGTTTACCAAATGGATTGAAGCTAAGCCTATCAAGAATCTTGATGCTTGCACTGCTATCAGTTTCGTCAGAGGGCTAACATTCAGATATGGAGTCCCGCATAGCATCATCACTGACAATGGGTCAAACTTCGATTTGGACAAGTTCAGAGCTTTTTGCGCCTCTCAAGGCACTCGAGTCGACTACGCATCGGTCGCCCATCCCCAGTCGAATGGACAAGCTGAAAGAGCAAATGGTCTGATTCTCAAAGGATTGAAGCCTCGATTGATGCGTGATCTCAAGCACGCAGCAGGCGCTTGGGTCGACGAACTTCCGTCGGTTTTGTGGGGGCTGAGGACCACCCCGAACCGATCGACCGGAAGAACGCCATTTTTCTGGTTTACGGAGGCGAAGCCGTCCTGCCGAGTGATCTACTTCACAACGCCTCCAGAGTCGAGCTTTATAACAAAGACGAAGCAGAGCAAGCCCGGCAAGACGCAGTCGACCTCCTAGAGGAGGAGATGGAAATGGCTATGATCAGATCGACCATCTATCAGTAAGACTTGCGTCGATTCCATGCCAGAAATGTGAAGAGCCGAGCCTTCCAGGAAGGAGATTTGGTCCTCCGAGTGGATCAACAGAAACCACACAAACTTGCTCCTACTTGGGAAGGTCCCTTCATCGTCACCAGAGTCCTCCACAATGGAGCATATCACCTCTACAATGTTGATCGCCAGATCGACGAGCCACGAGCTTGGAATGCGGAACTACTCCGCCCCTTTTACACTTGAGTTCTCCCTTGGACGGGATGTAATAAGAAAAAACAATTCCTGCAGTTCATTATTATCAAAGACAAGAGTGTTCCAATAATTGCTGTCACTTTTGTTTGCGTGCAAAATTCCTCAGTGGGTGACTTAGCTGCGAATCCGTTTCGCCTAAGTTTGAAAAATCCTACCGAGTGGAGAGCCAGACTCCCACTCGGGGGCTTAGCTGCAGTCCAGCACTCGCCTAAGTTCTCCCGCTAAGAGACTTAGCTACAGTCAGACACTCGCCTAAGTTTGAAAAAATCCTACCGAGTGGAGAGCGATCCTCCCAATCGGGGGCTTAGCTGCAGTCCAGCACTCGCCTAAGTTCTCTCACTTAGAGACTTAGCAGCAGTCCGGCACTCGCCTAAGTTTGAAAAAATCCTACGGAGTGGAGAGCGATCCTCCCACTCGGGGGCTTAGCTGCAGTCCAGCACTCGCCTAAGTTCTCTCACTTAGAGACTTAGCTGCAGTCAGGCACTCGCCTAAGTTTGAAAAAATCCTACCGAGTGGAGAGCAATCCTCCCACTCGGGGGCTTAGCTGCAGTCCAGTACTCACCTAAGTTCTCCCGCTTAGAGACTTAGCTGCAGTCAGGCACTCGCCTAAGTTTGAAAAAATCCTACTGAGTGGAGAGCAAACCTCCCACTCGGGGGCTTAGCTGCAGCCCAGTGCTCGCCTAAGTGTTTAAAAATCCTACCGAGTGAGAGCAAACCTCCCACTCGGGGGCTTAGCTGCAGACCAGCGCTTGCCTAAGTACAGGACACAACCCAATCCGCAAGGACGACGAGGTGCAAATCGACTGCTACCTTCTCCTTCGGAGCTGCACCACAAATACAAAAGTTATTTCGAGTGAAGATCGAGTTCCACTCGACGGATCATCCATGAAGATATTCAACGATAAATCCAATTCAGATAAGACCTAAAGGTCTCAGACCTCAGGCCAAAGCAATCGAGCCCTCATCTCGACGGAGTTTAACGGTTACAAAATCCACTCGGCATTCCGAGGCAAATTTAAAGTGGAGCTCAAAAGTTTTTTACTCCTCAGGTGGAGGACTGGAAGGGGCGACGAAGTCGTCCAAGTCGATCCCGTCTGCAATACGGGTGGCAGCAGCGATGAAAGTCTCCATGAAATCTTGAAAGTTGTGCTTCCTGGTATTGGCAACTTGGATGGCGGCCAGTTTCTCTTCTCGCGCCTCCTTGCAATGGACGCGGACCAGAGACAGAGCCACATCAGCGCCACACCGAGCAGAAGACTTCTTCCACTCCTGCACTCGGTCAGGGATTCCGTTAAGTCGAGTCATCAGAGACTCGAGATCGTTTTGGAGCGTAGCCTCTGGCCAAAGTGCCAGGTCGATCCGTGACATGGCAACCTTCAGTCGAGCCAAGTAGTCCACGACACCGTCAATGCGAGATTCCAGTCGGAGCAGATTCATGGCAGCTTCATCTTTCACGGGAGAGTTGATTGGATGCAAACCTGTTTCGATCCGCCCAGTCTCCTCTTCAAAGTTCTGGCAAAGCTCTGCATACACGATCCAAGGATAAGTCAATTTTCATAGACTGAGTCGACACAAAAAAAACCAGTCGGAACTGCATGTGCACCTTCAAGCTTGATGTACAACTTCTTGGCGAGGCTCCTCAAGTAGCTCTCCAGGTCATCCCTCCTGCGAGCGATGCCTTCCATCTTCTCGTTCAGGGTGAGGTTCTCCTTCTTCCAACGTGAACACTCCCTGTTGGCTTCATTCAGAGCGGTCTTCAGCTTGGTATTCTCTTCTTCTAAGTGGTCGACCGAAGCCAGCTTCTGTATGGCCAGAGCGGTCTTGTCATCAGCCTCCTTACGGGCAGCAGCCAACTCCTGATCCTTCTTCGCCAGAGCTTCGTTCAGTTTTTCTGCAAAGAAATGATGATTGAATCGGAAATAGCAAAAGGGTACTCAAGCCTAAAAACTAACCAGTCGACAAAGTCGTCTTACCTGCGGCACCGTCTTTGACCTTCTGCAGCTCTGTTCTGGCCAGCTCCAGATCAAGGTTCAGTTGAATCTTCTGCTTCTCCAACTCAGTATAGCGAGCTACAAGTTCGCAGGATTTCTGTAAAAGCAAAATCAGTCGACAGACGTCCAAGATAAGTTGCTTCCGAGTAACTAAGAGGCAATGACGACGTTTCTAAGACCACAGCCGAATCAAAAACATTTGACAGTAGTCTCGGGGACTACACCCAGTGGGTGCACTCAGCGTGCCCCCACTGGTTCGACCAAAAAAAAGATCTTCGGGGAAAAACCGAGTGAAGAAATACAACTACAGCAACACAATGTAAAGACTACAGTCGACTGCCATCAGTCCACCGTAGTCTCGGGGACTACACCCAGTGGGTGCACTTAGCGTGCCCCCACTCGTCCAAGAATTGGCAGACACACCCAGTGGGTGTACAGATACAGATACAAAAGATCTTCGGAAAAGAGACTCTTCAAACAGCATATCATAACAGACCAAGTGTTGAGTCGACTGACCTGGACGTTGCTCTGAAGAGCCGAACTCGCGTCATAGGCTGCTTGGCTGGCCTCCCGAGCCATCTTCACTTGCTCCATCATGATCCCCGCCTGGCGTATAGCCTCCTTTGCAGCAGCCGCTTGGTCCTCAGGGACGGGGTACGCAGCAAAAAGCGAAGGTGGATCCGCAGTCGACGCCGAAGGCCGCACGCTCGTCAGAGGAATGGCGAAAGTCACAGAAGCCCGAGTGGTGTCACCACCATCCCGAGCCATGGCCTCAGACGCCGGAGCAGGTTGGGGGGGTCTTGTCAGCCGTCGACCTCTTGTTCCTCCTCATTCTCAGCGGTTCATTGTCGTCGTCATCCGGGAGGTCGACAACATGAGGAGGGGCTACAAAGGAAACGTTCAATCGACCAGGGTTGCAATAAATGTTTAGTCGACTCAAAGCGGAACGTCAGTAATCGTACCAGGGTTGGAGGTAACAGCATCCTCCATCTCTTGGTCGTCGTCCTTGGCGGAGATCTCAGAAGTAGCAGCACTGCAAGCCTCGAAAGTCAGTCGGTTGGTTCAATGGATCGACCAAGGATCCATCCACGGTCGACAAAGGATAACAAGTTTTATTATTACCCAGAAATGGTGGGGACGGCCATCTTCATCTTGGGCAGAGCCTTGGGCGGCTTGGACGGCGCTGCGCGCGGGTGCTTGGGAGCCTTTCCAGTCGGCGTAGGAGAAGAGGTCCGAGGGCATTTCGACGACTGCCCAACAGGAGAAGTCGCACTACCACGCTCCCGCGCTGGATCATGTGTGAGCTTGGATCGCCCCCCCCCCGGGCGGGGGGGGGGGGGTTCAACATCCTCCTCCTCCTCTTCGCTGGAGTCGACGTCGTTGCCTCCCTCTCCTTCACCGTCGGACTCCCACTCGCCTTGATCGTCCCCGCTCTCACCTCCGCTCGCCTCCCCTTCCTCAGTTGGCCCCTGTGCCCCATTGGGCGTCGAGTACATCTCAGTAGTCGCGTGAAAAACAACAGACAAGACAAAGGTCAATCAACCAACTCAAAGAAGACCAATGAAGAAAAACAAGACCTCAGTCAGGAGCATAGAGACATACCTGGTCCACGACACCGTCAATGCGAGATTCCAGTCGGAGCAGATTCATGGCAGCTTCATCTTTCACGGGAGAGTTGATTGGATGCAAACCTGTTTCGATCCGCCCAGTCTCCTCTTCAAAGTTCTGGCAAAGCTCTGCATACACGATCCAAGGATAAGTCAATTTTCATAGACTGAGTCGACACAAAAAAAACCAGTCGGAACTGCATGTGCACCTTCAAGCTTGATGTACAACTTCTTGGCGAGGCTCCTCAAGTAGCTCTCCAGGTCATCCCTCCTGCGAGCGATGCCTTCCATCTTCTCGTTCAGGGTGAGGTTCTCCTTCTTCCAACGTGAACACTCCCTGTTGGCTTCATTCAGAGCGGTCTTCAGCTTGGTATTCTCTTCTTCTAAGTGGTCAACCGAAGCCAGCTTCTGTATGGCCAGAGCGGTCTTGTCATCAGCCTCCTTACGGGCAGCAGCCAACTCCTGATCCTTCTTCGCCAGAGCTTCGTTCAGTTTTTCTGCAAAGAAATGATGATTGAATCGGAAATAGCAAAAGGGTACTCAAGCCTAAAAACTAACCAGTCGACAAAGTCGTCTTACCTGCGGCACCGTCTTTGACCTTCTGCAGCTCTGTTCTGGCCAGCTCCAGATCAAGGTTCAGTTGAATCTTCTGCTTCTCCAACTCAGTATAGCGAGCTACAAGTTCGCAGGATTTCTGTAAAAGCAAAATCAGTCGACAGACGTCCAAGATAAGTTGCTTCCGAGTAACTAAGAGGCAATGACGACGTTTCTAAGACCACAGCCGAATCAAAAACATTTGACAGTAGTCTCGGGGACTACACCCAGTGGGTGCACTCAGCGTGCCCCCACTGGTTCGACCAAAAAAAAGATCTTCGGGGAAAAACCGAGTGAAGAAATACAACTACAGCAACACAATGTAAAGACTACGGTCGACTGCCATCAGTCCACCGTAGTCTCGGGGACTACACCCAGTGGGTGCACTTAGCGTGCCCCCACTCGTCCAAGAATTGGCAGACACACCCAGTGGGTGTACAGATACAGATACAAAAGATCTTCGGAAAAGAGACTCTTCAAACAGCATATCATAACAGACCAAGTGTTGAGTCGACTGACCTGGACGTTGCTCTGAAGAGCCGAACTCGCGTCATAGGCTGCTTGGCTGGCCTCCCGAGCCATCTTCACTTGCTCCATCATGATCCCCGCCTGGCGTATAGCCTCCTTTGCAGCAGCCGCTTGGTCCTCAGGGACGGGGTACGCAGCAAAAAGCGAAGGTGGATCCGCAGTCGACGCCGAAGGCCGCACGCTCGTCAGAGGAATGGCGAAAGTCACAGAAGCCCGAGTGGTGTCACCACCATCCCGAGCCATGGCCTCAGACGCCGGAGCAGGTTGGGGGGGTCTTGTCAGCCGTCGACCTCTTGTTCCTCCTCATTCTCAGCGGTTCATTGTCGTCGTCATCCGGGAGGTCGACAACATGAGGAGGGGCTACAAAGGAAACGTTCAATCGACCAGGGTTGCAATAAATGTTTAGTCGACTCAAAGCGGAACGTCAGTAATCGTACCAGGGTTGGAGGTAACAGCATCCTCCATCTCTTGGTCGTCGTCCTTGGCGGAGATCTCAGAAGTAGCAGCACTGCAAGCCTCGAAAGTCAGTCGGTTGGTTCAATGGATCGACCAAGGATCCATCCACGGTCGACAAAGGATAACAAGTTTTATTATTACCCAGAAATGGTGGGGACGGCCATCTTCATCTTGGGCAGAGCCTTGGGCGGCTTGGACGGCGCTGCGCGCGGGTGCTTGGGAGCCTTTCCAGTCGGCGTAGGAGAAGAGGTCCGAGGGCATTTCGACGACTGCCCAACAGGAGAAGTCGCACTACCACGCTCCCGCGCTGGATCATGTGTGAGCTTGGATCGCCCCCCCCCCGGGCGGGGGGGGGGGGGGGGGGGGGTTCAACATCCTCCTCCTCCTCTTCGCTGGAGTCGACGTCGTTGCCTCCCTCTCCTTCACCGTCGGACTCCCACTCGCCTTGATCGTCCCCGCTCTCACCTCCGCTCGCCTCCCCTTCCTCAGTTGGCCCCTGTGCCCCATTGGGCGTCGAGTACATCTCAGTAGTCGCGTGAAAAACAACAGACAAGACAAAGGTCAATCAACCAACTCAAAGAAGACCAATGAAGAAAAACAAGACCTCAGTCAGGAGCATAGAGACATACCTGGTCCACGTCGTACGAGTTGTCGAGTGGAATTACCCTCCTGGCTCCTCGGGGGTTGTCCTTATTTCCTGTGATACTCGACAACCACCCCTCCAGCATCTCATCAGTGACCTCCTCTGGGTGGATCCGAGTGGTGTCGTCGAGACCCGAGTACAGCCACATCGGGTGGTCACGAGCCTAGAGCGATTGGATGCGC
The DNA here is from genome assembly GCF_056163025.1 of Triticum urartu. Lineage (NCBI taxonomy): Eukaryota > Viridiplantae > Streptophyta > Magnoliopsida > Poales > Poaceae > Triticum > Triticum urartu. The sequence continues at coordinate 1,661,897 of NC_141879.1, forward strand.
CTCCAGAGGAAGACCTCCAGCAAATCCATGCCCGTCACGCCCTCGCGGACAAGCTCAACCACTCGACCGGCCAGCACTTTGACTTGAGCCCTTTCCTCCGGTGCCACTTTCAGAGAAGCAAGTTTTTCTGCCCGGTCGAGGGAGAAAGGAGGAAGACCAGTCGACTGTCCTGGGGTTGCCTGGTCCTGACAGTAGAACCAGGTCACCTGCCAGCCACGGACCGACTCCGGGAAAGTAATGGATGGAAAACAGCTCTTCCCCCTCGTCTGGATCACCAAGCCCCCGCACAACTGGATCACCTGCGTCCTCTCGTCACTCGACTTGGCCTTCTTGACCGATTGAGAATGGCAGGTAAAGATGTGCTTGAAAAGTCCCCAATGGGGGCGGCAACCCAAGAAAGCCTCACACATGGAAATGAAAGCGGCAAGGTATACAATGGAGTTGGGAGTAAAGTGGTGGAGGTGCGCTCCGAAGAAGTTCAAGAAGCTCCGGAAAAAAGGATGGGGCGGCAGAGAAAACCCTCGGTCGATGTGCGTGGCTGGGAGCACACACTCACCATCGCGGGGTTGAGGTTCGATCTCTCTCCCCGGAAGACGCGCAGCCTCGTGGGGGATGACTCCCCCCTCGACCATGTCATCGAGATCCTCTTGCCGGATCACTGACGGCATCCAATCGCCCTGGATCCAGCCCTTGGGCAGAGCGGAACTTGAGGAGGATCCGCCCCGAGCAGATCTTTTCCCCTTCCCCTGCGCCGCCGCCTTCTTCACGCGCTCCAGAGCGGAGGTCTTGCCCTTCGTCATCATCGGCGGCGAAGTCTCGCACGGGCCTGTTGCGCTGGGGTGAGAACGGAGGTGGCGGAAGGACTTGCGAAGGGAGAAAGGAAGAAGAAAGGAGGAGAAGAGAGCGCACTGCTTGGAAACCCCGAGCCGGCGATTTATAAGGGGGCCGCTCCCGAGTGGCTGACTGGTAGGCCCAAACTATCCAGTCAAATCCCGCAGCGGACGCGCGCGCAGTACGTGGCGAAAAAGGCGATGCGGGGATCGAGGAGCTTCCGCTTTATCGCTTCCGATTACTGCGGCCGCTCCCGTCCCGCACGCTTCCCAAAATCCGAAATCCCACGACATCTGCGGGCTGCAGAACAACTTGTCAAAAGGGAAGACCCCGCCCGCGCCAACGCTCGGTATGTCACAAATAAAGAAATTCACTCGATGAAAGGCCTAGAATGGATCAAGGCGACTGAAAAAGGTTGGCAACGTCATCCATGACGATTGACCCAAAACGAGGCGCTCACGTAGCCCAAAGAACCAGTCGGAAAGATCTCCAACTCTTTCCCCACTCTAACCTCGATCCATTCGGGGGCTAATGATGAAGCCATGTACCTAGGGTAGGGGCACGGACCTGTCCAAAGAGCCCTACCCTAGGACATCCCTAGGAGAAGTCCCCTTTCAATCGACTTGAAGGTATCCCCCTCGACGGATTCAAGACACTCGACCCGAAAGCTATCACTCGACCATGAAGCCAACCACTCGACCGCCAGGAGACCTATAGTTACTCCGCAGGCAAACGGTCAGCTGTTAAGTAGTCTTTATGGTCATTATAGCTCTTTATTAGGGGCGTTACCAGTAACGCCCAACCTTAAATGTAACTTAAACCCTGCATTACTGAGGGCAGGAGGGGGCCGGCGAACTCTATATAAGCCACCCCCCTCCTCAGTATGAAGGGTTCGCACCCCTGTTATTCACACGCCAGTAATCCAGTAGACCGCCTCCGGGCACCGAGACGTAGGGCTGTTACTTCCTCCGTGAAGGGCCTGAACTCGTACATCTTGGTGTGTTTACAACTTCCCAATAGCTGAGATCTAGCCTCTCCATACATACCCCCCTACATCACTGTCAGAGTTAGAACCACGACAGTGCACCCATTGGGTGTAGGCCCCGAGGCCGGCGTCGAATGTGTGATTCGGCGGGGGTCTTGATAAAATGTCTCTTTACAATTCTTCCACTCGGTTTAGACAGGTCGTGTCGAGTGGAATCTGGGACAGTGGGGGCACGCAAAGTGCACCCACTGGGTGTAGTCCCCGAGACCGCAGTCGCCTGCGGGCAGTCGACTATGGTCTGAGAATAACTGTTGCCTTCTTATTTCTTTTGACTGGATGGACCATGTCGATTGAAAAATCGAACCAGTGGGGGCACGCTAAGTGCACCAACTAGGTGTAGTCCCTGAGACTACTATTGAATGTTTGATTCAGTAGTAGTCTTAGAACTCTTTTCCCGTACTGATCTGAACTTGCATTTTATCACTCGGAAGCGACCAATCTTTGTTCCTGTCGACTGACTATCTGCTGACTACAGAAATCCCGCGAGCCTAGGGACCGGTTTGCTGACTTGGAGAAGAAACAAATCGAGCTCAATCTTGACCTGAAATTGGGCAAGGAGAACTTGCAGAAGGCTCAGGATGAAACTGCTGGTATGGGAGGTAAAAACTTGCCGACTGACTCCTTTGTCATCTTTTCCTTCCTCCTTCTGATCCAAGTGTTATTTCTTTTAGAAAAAATGAGGCAGGCTCTGGACCAGAAGGACCTTGACCTTGCGGCAACACAGAAAACAACGCAGTAGAAATCAACACTTGCCAACAAGAAGCTGGCTTCAGTCGGTAAGCTAGAAGAAGATAACGCCAAACTGAAGACCGCTCTTGACGAGGCCAACAAGGAAGTGACGCGACTGAAGAAGGACAAGGGGGTTTTGACCGACAAAGTTGAAGATCTCACTCGGAAGAGGGATGAGCTGGAGGTGTATCTAGGAGGACTCGCCAAGAAGCTGTTAATTATGCTTGAAGGTACTTTCTCCTGTCCGACTGATTTGCCATTGTTGGCTCTTCCCATAGCTGTCGACTCATTATTTGCTGTGTGTGCATAATTCTGTCAAAACTTTGAGAAAGGGACTAGGCGGATTGTGATCGATCTGGACCCTATCAACTCCCCCATCAAGGACGAAGCTGCGACTGGAGCCCCGCCTTGCCAGCGTCATCAATTATCTGGCCCGACTGAAGGTGGCAGTATCGCGGATCGACACGGAGCTCTGGCCGAAGGAGACCTTCCATAATGACCTCGAGTCTCTGATGACTTGATTTAACGAGATCCCTGGTCGAGTGCAGGCATCGAAGAAATCGTGTGCTCGGTGCGGCGCCAATGTTGCACTGTCTCTCGTCCACGTCCATTGCAAGGAAGTCAAAGAAGAAAAGCTCGTGGGTCTCAAGGTTGCCAATACCAAGAGGCTCAACTTCCAATCCTTCATGGAGACCTTCATTGAAGCTGCCACTTGAATCGCTGACGGAATCAACTTGGATGAGTTCGTCGAACCAGCTAGCCCTCCTCCCGCGGAGTGAACAAACTTTACGCCTTGATTAAATTTGCCTCGGAATGCCGAGTGACTTTGTAACCGTAAAAATCCTTCAGGCCTGATGATCGAGCACTTTGATCTGCGGTCCTGAACCTTGCAAGATTTATATGAACTTAGCCTTTCTCTGAATATGCTTTCCTTTGTCTTTGCTGTTTTTGATTCCCTTAACTCCGAGTGAATCTTGATTCTTCACTCGGAATATACAATGTGTTTGTGCTGCAGCTCCGACAAGAGGTACGACCTGCACCTCGTCGTCCTTATGGATCGGGATGGAGCAGATGTTGTACTTGTGTCGTAACTCCGACGAGAGGGTCGCGGACCTGAACACTAGATGCTATGCACGACCCGCACCTCATCATCCTTGCGGATCAGGATGGAGCAGACGTTGTACTTGTGACGTAGCTCCGATGAGAGGGTCGCGGACATGAACACTAGATGCTGCGCACGACCTGCACCTCGTCGTCCTTGCAGATCGGGATGGAGCAGACATTGTACTTGTGGCTGAGCTCGGAGCGTGTGGCCAAGTTTCTGAGTGAGAAGGTTGCTCCTCACTCTGAATTTGTTTTGAAACTTAGGCGAGTACGGAACTGCAGCTAAGCCCTCGAGTGAGAGGATTGCTCTTCACTCAGTGGGATTTTTTAAAACTTAGGCGAGTACGGAACTGCAGCTAAGCCCCCGAGTGAGAGGATTTCTCTTCACTTGGTAGGATTTTTGAAACTTAGGCGAGTACGGAACTGCAGCTGAGTGAGAGGATTGCTCTTCACTCGGTAGGATTTTTGAAACTTAGGCGAGTACAGAACTGCAGCTAAGCCCCCGAGTGAGAGGATCGCTACTTTGATAATTTGATATGTGGGTGGACCAGTGCTTAGGTGCTGTTCTTACTGGAACAAGCCTCCTACTTATGATTAACCCTCTCGCAAGCATCCGAAACTATGAGAAAAGTATTAAGAATAAATTCTAACCATAGCATTAAACTTTTGGATCCAATTGGTCCCTTACAGAATAGCGCATAAACTAGGGTTTAAGCTTCTGTCACTCTCGCAACCCATCATCTACTCACTACTCCACAATGCATTCCCTTAGGCCCAAATATGGTGAAGTGTCATGTAGTCGACGTTCACATGACACCAATAAGGGAATCACAACATACATACTATCAAATATCGAACACATATCAAGTTCACATGATTACTTGCAACATGATTTCTCCCGTGACCTTAAGAACAAAAGTAACTACTCAAAAATGATAATCATGCTCAAGATCAGAGGGGTACTAAATAGCATATTAGATCTGAACATATAATCTTCCACCAAATAAACCATATAGTAATCAACTACAAGATGTAATCAACACTACTAGTCACCCACAAGCACCAATCTATAGTTCCAGTAACAAGATTGAACACAAGAGATGAACTAGGGTTTGAGATGAGATGGTGCTGTTGAAGATGTTGATGGAGCTTCCCTCTCCAAGATTGGAGAGTTGTTGGTGATGATGATGGCGACGATTTCCCCTCCGGGAGGGAAGTTCCCCCGGCGGAATCGCTCCATCGGAGGGCAATAGTGCTCCTGCCCAAGTTCCAACTCGAGACAGCGGCGCTCCATCCCAAAAGTCCTCTCCTTATTTTTTCTAGGTCAAAATGACCTATATACCAAAAGATGGGCACCGGAGGTGCCCTGGGTGAGCACAATCCACCAGGGCACGCCTGGCTCCCTGGCGCACCCAGGTGGGTTCTGCCCACCTGATGGGCCCCCTCTGGTAGTTATTTGCTCCAATATTCATCATATATTCCATAAAAATTCTCCATGAAGTTTCAGCTTGTTTGGAGTTGTGCAAAATAGGTAGTCTGACGTAGCTTTTCCAGGTCCAGATTTCCAGCTGTCGAAATTCTCCCTCTTTGTGTGTACCATGCATATTATGAGAGAAAAGGCATTATAGTTACTCCAAAACACATTATTCTGGATAAAAACATCATAAATAACAGTAGGAAAACATGACGCAAAATGGACGTATCAATATCATCTATGCATAGACCTGGCTTGGATGCCACTGTTGGGAAACGTAGCATGCAATTTCAAAAAAAAAATCCTATGCTCACGCAAGATCTATACAGGAGATGCATAGCAACGAGAGGGGGAGAGTGTGTTCACGTAGCCTCGTAGACCAAAAGCGGAAGCGTTTGACAACGCGGTTGATGTAGTCGAACTTCTTTTCATTTCGACCGATCAAGCACTGAACCTACGACACCTCCGAGTTCTGCACATGTTCAGCTTGATGACGTCCCTCGAACTAAGAAAAGTGTCAAGGGAGGGGTCCGTCAGCACGACGGCATGGTGACGGTGATGGTGAAGTGATCCACGCGGGGCTTCGCCTAAGCACTACGTGAATATGACCGAGGGCGTAAACTGTGGAGGGGGGGTGCCTCACACGGCTAGGAATCAATGTTGTGTGTTCTAGCGTTGCCCCCCCCCCTCTCTCTCTCTCTCTCTCTCTCTCTCTCTCTCTATATATATATATATATATATATATATATATATATATATATATATATATATAGGAGAGGCAGCCAAGGGGGTGCCCCAAGTAGGAGGAATCCTACTTGGGCGCCTCCCAATTCGTCCTCCCCCGTTCCATATTCATCCGGAGGGGGAAGGAAGGAAGAGGGAGGAAAGAAGGAAGGGGGAGGCCGAATCCCTCCCCGTCCTTTCTCTCTTCCCCTCTTTCCTTCCTCCTTATTTTGGCCTACATGAGGCACACCAGCCCCCTAGGGGCTGGTATGTCCCCTTCTTGGACCAGTAGGCCCATGTAGTTGCCGAGGGATGCCCGAAACCCCTCCAGGTGATCCGATATGCACCCGGTACCCCTGGAACACTTCCGGTGTACGAATGTTATTGTCCTATATATGAATCTTTACCTCTCGACCATTTCGAGACTCCTCGTCATGTCCGTGATCTCATCTGAAACTCCAAACAACATTCGGTCACCAAATCACATAACTCATATAATACAAAATCGTCATCAAACATTAAGCGTGCGGACCCTACGGGTTCGAGAACTATGTAGACATGATCGAGACACCTCTCCGGTCAATAAGCAACAGCGGAACCTGGATGCTCATATTGGTTCCTACATATTCTATGAAGATGTTTATCGGTCGTACCACAATCTTGCATAAGACTCTAATACTAAAACATAGCCAGCAGATGGGAGGGGAGGCGGGCATGGAGGATGCTGCTTATTGCGCAACAACACCGCACAAGAGTAGATGTGCATCAGCTGACCCCAGTGACACTGAGACTGCAGTTGCTCATGATGATGCTTTATCTGATCTATCTGGAATAAAAGACAGACTGAAGGGCGTGCTTACACAATATGAAGGTACATTAAAATGTGCAACAACCTGGGTTTGCCCACCCTTCGTGGAAGAGGGCCTCTTGTTGGACAATGTGCCATTGAAGCTGGGCTGTGTTAAGTGCTACATGACTGAAGTAAAGCCTGGATTAAATGAATTTGCCCTGAAGAATGTCCTAGGAGACTTTGATGAGCAAAGGACCTTGGGAGAAACACTGTTACATCACATCCAGTGGCCACGAAAGGAAATAGAGTTCATCGATGAGTGAAGCCCCGCCAAGAGCAACTAATGTCGCCCGTCAACTGGTGACGCTCTCCTGGCCACAACAGCTCTCGCATGCTTCCCCCAAAGAACCTAATACTCATATTCCGACGGCTGATGCATCAACTTGTGATCAGCCGGCCCAACTTTGTGCCGTACACGCCATGTCATCCTCCACCCCAGGGCAGCCAGTGGCAAGGCCTGCAACTGCTAAAGACACACCACTGGTTTAGATGTCAGCCGCTGAAGAAGGGGGGAGGCCCAGCTGCAGCACATGCTCAGCAGACCAATCTGTGGAACGGACTGCTAAGTACTCTGATGCTTCGAAACAACCTGCTAAGTAGTCTGTAGGCCCAGAACTGACTACTCATTAGTCCGTCGGTCTGCAACCGCGTGATCAGCATACCAATGCATCAGCACTTCCTGCTCAGCAAACCAACGCGTTGGCACGACCTCCTAGCACACCGACAAGTTCGCACCACCTGCGCAGAAACCCGCATAGCTTCAACGCATGGTCAGCAGTCCGATGCCTCTGCTCCTACAGCTCAACAGTCTGTTACAGTAGCACCACCAGGTCAACGGTCTGGCATAGATAAACCATCTGCTAAGCAGTCCGTCGAAGCTTCACCGTCTTCTCGGTAGTCTACCTTGTAGCCAACCAGACGTTCTGCCAGAAATGCTTCAAGTACCAAGAAGGAAGCGGCCAAAAAGGCTGCAGCCGCGAGGAAGCGTGGCGGGAGAGCGAAGAGGAAAGAGAACGATTGCCTCTTACTTAAAGCACTCATCGCGCAAAACCAAATTAACAACAGGTTGTTCGAATCGGGGAGTAATATTATTTCTGACGGCATGGATGATGAAGTAGATTTGTTGCTTGCTAAAAGTAAAGCAGACGTACTTGAAGCATGCAATTACGTCCATGGCCAGCCATTTCTTGTTGGCCAATACTTTGATGAGTGCAGCTCTAGTTGCCGCGAGTTACATGAATATTGCATGGATCAAAAGTCAGTAGGTCTTCATGGTTTGCTAGTCCACTACAACAGAGATCATTTCCGACATGATGCTGGTTCCATCAATGTGAGTTTCTAGGACTTACATCTCTTCTTTAAATTCAACAAGCTCTATGCCACTCTTGTTAGATGCCTGATTTTGTAAGTACTTAACAAACTAGGATCAACTTCTCCATACAAGGATGTAAATGATAAACAACTAACTGCATTTTATTCCTCTCAGGGGATTGAATGCGCAGGAAGAAAAAGGGTGAGTGTGTATTTCATAGATCCTGCATTAGAAAATGGCACAACATTAGATGGTAAGGACCTACAGGACTGGGCGATTAACACGGTCGTCCGTCTCTTCGAAAACACGTCCCATGCAGAATCATTTCTCTGGCCATATAATGAACGGTAAGTCATGTAAACAACCATGCATACACAGATTGTCTTTCAAATTTCGACATAATTTGTAAGTTCATGGCTTTCTTAATATTGTATCTTGGTAGATGAGAAGAATTGGGTGAAAGCAACTTCGGGAGGCTAGGAATCAAGGATCATATGGTTGGAGTGGAATGCCTAGATCCCAATACAAGTGTATGTGTTTCACTCTCAGAAAAATGATATGGGAAGTGGTGGCCCTTTAATGATTGCTCTCTCACTATGTGACCGGTAGTGGAGGGGTATATATAGCCATCACATAAAATCTAGCCGTTACACACTTTATGCCCAAGTCGGTCCAACCGATATGAAATCTTGGAGGCACCAAGTAGTGCAAAAGATTCAAATGTTAGATGTTTTGGCTAGACCAAATGAATCCACTCAGAGGCACCAAGATGTGATGACCTAAGCACTTGCATAATTTGGGTAATTCCAATCAGTTTCACTAGAGATTCCGAAGTGAAAACAACTGATCACAGAAACTTTGCTAGTGCGTATCGGCTGGACCAAATATCATCTCGGTGGGACCGAATATCATCTCGGTGGAACCAAGTTTCTAGGGTTAGGCTTCTGGCTCTGTCTTTGGTATCTTGTGGGTCCAGATGAGTACGTTTCGCTGAGACCGAGATTGACTTTGAGGTTTGGACATACAGAATTGTGAGAATGTGGTTGAGGGTTTTGGGGCAAATATCTTTAAGCACTTTAAGGCAATTGGGTCATTATCAAGACATCATCCCTCTCAGTGTAAATGACACATATGGAATCACTGGGATTCCTTCTATGGTTGGCGGGCGCAGGGTTGTGCAAAGAGTGGATCTGGCGGCCAGCACGAAAATCGTTTACCCAGGTTCGGGCTGCGGAGACGGGTAAAACCCTAGTCCCGCTTCTATGTATATTTGAGTGTTCTTGTGTTCTTGAACTAGCTGCGATGTATGACCCGTCCAAAAGATCCGAACCCCCCTCCAGTACGACTCGGGCCTCCTTTTATAGACAAAAGGGGTCGCCGAAGTGGCACGTAGGAGGTGGAAAGGTGTACATTGGCTGAGTCTATCCTCTGGCATCGCCGAACAAACACATTTAATGCGCTGCCGACGTGTCCCTCTTGCTTTATTGGGGACGGCAAAGAAGCTCGTCCCAGCTGTCGTCACCTCGCCCGGCTCCAACGTGCGTCCAAGCTGACCTGGCATTGTAGCGCCACGTTGGCTGGCTGCTGGGATGGCGCGGTGGTGGAGCCTTCATGAAGATCTGCATGGCACCACGCAGGTGCTTGCTGAGTTGGTGTGGAGGCCGCGCGCTGCCACGCGGATGCCTCCCCAGCTGGTCGAGCTGGCAGATCCATGGGAGCGGCGGTGGAGTCTTGGTAGGTGTGGGCCTGTCTGCGGCCCCGCAGGTGTCTTCAGCAAGGGCCTTGCCGGGGCCCCGGCAAGGGTCTTGCCGCGGCATTGCATTCGTCCTCGGCAAGGATCTTGCTGAGGGTCTCGTGGACTTCCTTGGCAAGGATCTCGCTAAGGATCGTTGTCTTCTGGTTCTTGTCTGATCTTGTGTATTTATGATCTCTACAAAGATCTGCATGCCACCACAGAGGTCCCTCCCGAGCCTTGGTTCCAATGTGGTTGATGGTGTTGGAACTCCTTGTCTCAAGGGTGGCACGCTCTGCTGGCGTCAGGCAAGTTGCCCCGACAAGGATCTTGCCGGGGCTGCGGAAACCACACCGGCAAGGGTCTTGCCGGGGGAGTCCACCTTGCCCTCTTGCTCTCTTTGCCCCCCTGGTCTTGGCGTTGCTCTGGCTGCCTTGCGCTCCGGCATCCCTCCTCTGCCCTGCTCAGTGTGGCCATGGGCGCGGCTCTTACTGCCCGTGCACAAGTAAAGGGGTGCAAAAGGAGAGCCCCTACTTTGTACACTGACAGGAGCCCCCGGGCCTGGGCCACACATAAGCGCGATGCGTTGTTGGGCTAGGCCCAGAACGGTGCACGGGCAGGCGGGGCGGATTTTTACTGCCGTAACTTTTCCGTCCACTGCGCTCCCCCATGACCCGTGTTGAACGCGCGACGTGGAGGGTCATGCGTGACGTGGGGGTCATGCGTGGGGCGGTTCCTGCACGCATGCGTCACATCATGATAAAGAGGCGGCTCGCGCCTTCCCCATAAAAATAGGAAAACGCAGAGGCACGGATCATTTACTGAGTGGACTCGGGTCCTGGTCTTCAAGGCGTCAGCGCCCCATGATCGGAGAACGGTCGCCTCACCCGCCCCCTCGATTTCCGCTCGCTTGCCACGTGTCCCTCGTGCTCTAAAGATGGTAGGCGGCGGGTGCGGGCCTTTAATGAAGAGGCGGGGAAACACTACTAGGAAAATGCTTATAGGTAGAAGTTTACCAGTAGCGCCTGTTTTTGACCCCACGCTACTGGTATTTACCAGTAGCGCTAGGTAGAAAACACGCTACTACTATTAAATAACAGCAACGTTATTTAGCTTGGGCCGTGCTGCTGTTACATGGGCTGCATGGCAAAAAAGGTAGCCCTCTTACCTGTAGCGTTTGTTTCGAACGGGCGCTACACCTGGTTGGCTTAGCAATAGCGCCGGCCTCTATCCAGCGCTACTACTAGGGGAAAAGAAAACCTGCCCGAGCGCCCCCCGCACCCCCCGCACCCCCTCACTCTCACAATCGATCCCCTCCGCCCGATGACGCCACCGCGATTAGGGTTGCTCCCCGGCCGCCTCACCCCCGTCGATGGCGCCGTGCGCCACCACCACGCACGGTCGCCTCTCGCCTCCTCCGACGCTCCAGCCCCTTAAGTCCCCCTCGATCTCCTCCTCCCGTGCGCGCCACCACTAGCTAGGCTCCAATTGATTCTCCGCGGTGGCTCGCCATGTTTTGGGATTTCGCGTGGGGGAAAGGGATTTAGGGATTGCACGGTGACTCGGCGCTTCGATGCGACGTGTTCCACGCTTGTTTCCTCGCGTGATTGGGTTGATAGTAGAGAGAGGGGTTAGGTGAGACAAGTAGAGGATTTTTGTTGCTCAACGAAACTTGGGTTTCAATTCTTGATTAGCAGTTTAGCACATATAATTGAAACTTGGGTTTCACTTCTTGGCTGCTGTCCCTGGAGCAGTGGTGGCGGCGGTGCCTAGTGTTCTAGGGTTTAGAGAGGGGTTCTTTCCTGACACTAGGGTTATGTCGTGAATGCTGCTCCTTTCATCTGAATGATGTTGATTGAGCCAGTTCTTCTTAAAGGTCTAAATGTTTGTATCCTCGTGATGAGCTACCCTATGTGTGAATTTGATCCACTAGCTTCTTTGTTGATGCATATAAATATATGACCAAGAAGCCCTCACTGTTATGTTGTTTCATGGAAAAATCAATGCTTGATTCGATACTCTTTCAGGTTGAAGAGAGTGTCTATATGTGGTGATGCTCAAATTGCCAAGTTGTTATGGTGCGCATTTGAATATATGCTAACACCCATTTCGATAAAATGCTAACTGATCTGTCTCATGTCTCTGTTTTCTTGAATGAGAAAACTGACTTTGCTGTGTTAATTAGGACAGGTTGATGCTATCTTTTGTCTGTGTGTGCGATTGTTCTTCCCTTGTATTACCTCTTAGTCTGGTGCTTATATTTTGTAGTAGAATATCTTGGCTACATTTTCACCCACTTGCGAATTCCATATTATGCTCTGTTTGGGTTATTAGGCTCTGTTTGGGTTACATGATCTCTATTAGGTTATCGTCTGAACTGAACTACAATATAGTTGTTATTTTGCTTGCCATGTGAACCTCATGTGTATTCTCTATGATGTGTATATTATTCAAAACTTGATGTGTGTATTGAAAACTTTATGTTTACTTTTTGGATCGTTAATTCTCTAATCATATTGCTTTAGGGAAATGACGCCACCACCGCCACCACCACCACCACCATGCCGACGGTGCAAGTCAAGGTGCACCAGCAGCCTTGCAACTGGCACGCTGTTCGGCATCTACTACCAGTCGAGTTTTCTTCATTTGGCGGTAATAAATTATATGAAACTAGTAACCACTATTTTGTTTTTAGTCTTATTGGCATTAATGCATCATGTATATATCATTTTGCTTTTTGCACACAGATCGCCCCATGCAATGTGAGGTCAGAGTTCAACAAGCTGGCTGGAGACTCTATGACCTTTGAGGCTCCTGGGGGCCCCTACACTATGGAGGTCGAGAAAGGACGAAATATGACGCAGATGGGAGTAGATGGATGGGTCCGTTTCATCTCCCACATGCGTATCACCGGTGGTGAGTTGATCAGCTTCTCCTTCAGAGCAGAAAGACCCAAGTTGGTTGTGATTTATGTCAACAAAGCAGAAGATGAAGAAGATGATGAGGATGATGACGACCCACTTGGTGAAGCCATCCTTGCTCAAAGAATGAGGTTGAGCGAGGAGGATGTGTGCAACCTATGGGACATCGTTCCGCCACGTGCTGACTTCGTCGTGGTGCCAGTCGTGACCCGCCTGACAAGTACCATGGTTGATCGGCATATAATGGTATGTTGCATTTACTGTAGTAATTTGATGATATACTTTATTGTTATACTTAGTGTAGAGTACGATGATATATGCTTAGTGAATCTTATATGCTTAGTAAATCCGATGATCTATATGCTTAGTGAATCCGATGATATATATGCTTAGTGAATCTTATATGCTTAGTGAATCAGATGATATATATGCTTTATTGTTATACTTAGTGTAGAAATGTAGTACTATCTTTTGATAGTGTAGAATGTGTGAGGCTACTCATTAATTGATATGTTTTCTTATTCAGAAATTGCCAAAGAGCCTATCTGAGAGTTGTGGTATCAAGCCTGATGAAGAAGGCTCTGTTGGAATATGCCTTACCGCGAGGGCCTCCGTCACCACTTGTGCGTACGGTGTGGACACGGACGGTCGCACACACTTCAACTCGGTTGGGTGGAAGAACTTCCTCGTCGGCAAGAATCTTCATGTTGGACAGGCAATCCTAATTACTATCAGGAACACCCACCGCCCAGGCTTGAGGATGATGGTCGTCATCGATATCATCTAGAACTACATATGCTTGTGAGATCTATCCATGCATGCATGTGGCTGCTGAACCCTATATATGCTAGTATGACTACCTAGTAGACTTATCAACTATGATCTATCCATGCATTGTTGACTACTATATATGAGTTTGTGAGACCGTGTGGTTATATTAAATGTGGTATTTGTCGTTAATGCTTGTGAGCTGGTTCTGTGAACTTAGTTTATTTGTATTAGACTTGTCTTGATTTCCATGAATATTGCCTCTGACTCCTTTTTTATTTTTTATTTCTATATACCTAGTTGTAGCATGGGGAGAAAATAGGGCGCTACTACTATGTGATGATAGTAGTAGCGTTGGTAGAGAAAAATGCACAACTACTAAGTATTTTAGCTACAACGCTTGTTTAGAAACGTGCTACTGCTAAATAATAGCTGTAGCGCCCTAGCAGTAGCACGGGTCCCCATGCTATGCTATGTAAAAAACCAGCGCCACTAGTAAGGTTTTCTCTAGTAGTGAAACGGGCCGCTGCTGATTGGAGCAACAGGTCGACCTTGATTCTCTGCGCCCCCGATGGTCCGATTGGCTGAGTGGGGCGTCCGAGCCCCGATCCCGCCCCTCTATAAGAAGGGGGAGGGGGATGGCACCCTAGAATCATTCATCATCCCTTTCCTTCCAACTCAGCTCCGCTCTTTCGTCTGCCATGGCGAGAGGGGGCGCCGACCCTTCGACGGTGGCGTTGAGGGTCTCTGCTCGACAGCGCGTCCCTCCTTCCCAAGAGCCTGCGGCGGCGGAGCTGGCCATGAGGGGAAGGGGAGGGGGCAAAGCCGAGGCCGGCGTGGCGCTCGGGAAGAGGGGGACGGGTGGCGCAACGGCCCTGCCTTCGCCAGCAATGCCTCCCCCAACGGAGGGCCACGTTGGGGATTGATAACCCGCAAGTATAGGGGATCGCAACATTTTTCGAGGGTAAAGTATTCAACCCAAATTTATTGATTCGACACAATGGGAGCCAAAGAATACTCTCAAGTATTAGCAGCTGAGTTGTCAATTCAACCACACCTGGAAACTTAATATCTGTAGCAAAGTATTTAGTAGCAAAGTAATATGATAGTAGTGGTAATGGTAGAAAAAGGTAACAGTAGTAAAAGTAATGTTTTTGGTATTTTGTAGTGATGATAGAAATAGCAACGGGAAAGTAAATAAGCGAAGAACAATATATGGAAAGCTCATAGGTAATGGATCAGTGATGGAGAATTATCCTGTATGCGGTTCATCTTGTAACTGACATAACCTAGGGTGACACAGGACTAGCTCCAGCTCATCAATGTAATGTAGGCATGTATTCCGAATATAGTCATACGTGCTTATGGAAAAGAACATGCATGCCATCTTTTGTCCTACCCTCCCGTGGCAGCGGGGTCCTTACGGAAACTAAGGGATATTAAGGCCTCCTTTTAATAGAGTACCGGAGCAAAGCACTAACACATAGTGAATACATGAACTCCTCAAACTACGGTCATCACCGGTAAGTATCCCGATTATTATCACTTCGGGGTTAACAGATCATAACACATAATAGGTGACTATAGACTTGCAAGATAGGATCAAGAACTCTCATATATTGATGAAAACATAATAGGTTTAGATCTGAAATCATGGCACTTGGGCCCTAGTGACAAGCATTAAGCATAGCAAAGTCATAGCAACATCAATCTCAGAACATAGTGGATACTAGGGATCAAATCGTAACAAAACTAACTCGATTACATGAGAGATCTCATCCAACCATCGCCGTCCAGCAAGCCTATGACTGAATTACTCATGCACGGCGGTGAGCATCATGAAATTGGCAATGGAGGATGGTTGATGATGACGATGGCGACGGATTCCCCTCTTTGGAGCCTCGAACAGACACCAGATCAGCCCTCCCAGAGGTTTTAGGGCTTGGCGGCGGCTCCGTATCGTAAAACGCGATGAATTCTTTTCTTTGATTTTTTCTCCCCGAAACACAATATATAGAGTTGGAGTTGGAGTCAGAGGAGCTCCAGGGGCCGACGAGGTATGGGGGCGCGCCCTTGGGGGGCAGGCGCGCCCCCACCCTCATGGACAGGTGGTGGGCCCCCTGGCCTTCATCTTTTGCAGGTATTTTTTATATTTTCCAAAGAGTTGCTCCGTGAAGTTTCAGGTCATTCCGAGAACGTTTGTTTCTGCACATAAATAACACCATGGTAATTCTACTGAAAACATCATTAGTCTGGGTTAGTTCCATTCAAATCATGCAAGTTAGAGTCCAAAACAAGGGCAAAAGTGTTTGGAAAAGTAGATACGACGGAGACGTATCAACTCCCCCAAGCTTAAACCTTTGCTTGTCCTCAAGCAATACAGTTGACAAACTGAAAGTGATAAAGAAAAACTTTTGCAAACTCTGTTTGCTCTTGTTGTTGTAAATATGTAAAGCCAGCATTCAAGTTTTCAGCAAAGATTATAACTAACCACATTCACAATAACGCTTAGGTCTCAAGTTTACTCATATCAATAGCATAATCAACTAGCGAGCAATAATAATAAATCTCTGATGACAACACTTTCTCAAAACAATCATAATATGATATAACAAGATGGTATCTCGCTAGCCGTTTCTGAGACCGCAAAACATAAATGTAGAGCACCTTTAAAGACCAAGGACTGACTAGACATTGTAATTCATGGTAAAAGAGATCCAGTCAAGTCATACTCAATGTAAAATAACAGTAATGAATGCAAATGACAGCGGTGCTCTCCAACTGGTGCTTTTTAATTAGAGGATGATGACTCAGCATGAAAGTAAATAGATAGGCCCTTCGCAGAGGGAAGCAGGGATTTGTAGAGGTGCCAGAGCTCGGTTTTGAAATAGAGATGAATAATATTTTGAGCTGTATACTTTCATTGTCAACATAACAACCAAGAGATGATGATATCTTCCATGCTACACACATTATAGGCGGCTCCCAAACAGAATGGTAAAGTTTATACTCCCCCTTCCACCAACAAGCATCAATCCATGGCTTGCTCAAAACAACGAGTGTCTCCAACTAACAAGAGTCCCAGGGGGAATTTTGTTTGCAATTATTTTGATTTAGTTTGCATAAAGCATGGGACTGGGCATCCCGGTGACCAGCCATTTATCCCGTGAGTGAGGAACGGAGTCCACTCCTCTTGAGAATAACCCGCCTAACATGGAAGATACAGATAGCCCTAGTTGATACATGAGCTATTCGAGCATACAAAACAGGATATTTATTTGAAGGTTTAGAGTTTGGCACATACAAATTTACTTGGAACGGCAGGTAGATACCGTATATAGGTAGGTATAGTGGACTCATGTGGAATAACTTTTGGGTTTAAGGGATTGGATGCACAAGCAGTATTCCCGCTTAGTACATGTGAAGGCTAGCAAAAGACTGGGAAGCGACCAGCTAGAGAGTGACAACAGTCATGAACATGCATTAAAATTAATCAACACCGAATGCAAGCATGAGTAGGATATAATCCACCATGAACATAAATATCGTGAAGGCTATGTTGATTTTGTTTCAACTACATGCGTGAACATGTGCCAAGTCAAGTCACTTAAATCATTCAGTGGAGGATACCACCCTATCATACCACATCATAACCATTTCAATAGCATGTTGGCACGCAAGGTAAACCATTATAACTCATAGCTAATCAAGCATGGCACAAGAAACTATGATCTCTAGTTATCATTGCAAATATGTTTATTCATAATAGGCTGAATCAGGAACGATGAACTAATCATATTTACAAAAACAAAAGAGGTCGAGTTCATACCAGCTTTTCTCATCTCACTCAGTCCATCATATATCGTCATAATTGCCTTTCACTTGCACGACCGAACGATGTGAATAATAATAATAATAGTGCACGCGCATTGCACTAAACTGGAATCCGCAAGCATTCAATAAACAGGAGAAGACAAGGCAATATGGGCTCTTTTGTCAGATCAACAATAATGTATATAAGAGCCACTTCAACAATTTAATTATGGTCTTCTCCTATCGACCCCCAAAGGAAAGAAAAGAAATAAAACTATTTACACGGGAAAGCTCTCAACAAGAAAACGAGGAACAAGAAATATTTTTGGGTTTTCTTTTTAATTACTGCTACAAGCATGGAAAGTAAGCTAATTAAAAGTTACAACTAATTTTTTTTGTTTTTCTTAAGGTTTATCAAACACACAAGAAGAAAGCATAAAAAGGAAATTAAACTAGCATGGATGATACAATGAAAAAGTATGAGCACCGACATCTAGCACTGAGTGTGTGAACATAAATGTAATGTCGGTGAGAAATACGTACTCCCCCAAGCTTAGGCATTTGGCCTAAGTTGGTCTATGGCCACGGCTGGCCTGGCGGATATCCATAATAGTAGCTGGGGTCGTACTGCGATGCAGCGGCTATCGCCTGCTGAGCTGCAGCGTGGCGACGAGCGGCCTCCGCTCTCCTCTCGTACTCATCTGCCTCCTCTCTGGTAATAGTATATCTTCCTTTTGCCTGATGATCAAAGAAGGAAGGAGCAGGGAGAGTAATATGCACAACACGGCGTCTGTCAAAGATTAGTCGATACTGGAGAGGTGATTCATTCCTCTCGACAAACTGGTGGTGAACCATAGCATTAAAGTCTAGGTAAGCAGGAGGAAATTAATATCATCTTCGCGTATGGCTATACCAAGAAAATTAGCTATGCGGGTTGCATAAATTCCTCCAAAGCAATCTCCATTAAATCTATTAAGATGCAACCTACATGCAACAATGGCTCCCAAATTATAAGATTTATCTCCTAACACAGCACTCCTAAGAATACTGAGGTCAGGGACACACATGTGACATGCCTCATCTTTACCATTAATGCATCTACCTATGAAGAGAACAAAATAATGTATATCAGGAAAGTGAATGCTCCCTATGGTGGCTTGTGTTATATCTCTAGATTCTCCCACAGTTATGCTAGCAAGAAAATCTCTAAATTCAGATTTGCGAGGATCCCTTATACTACCCCATTGTGGAAGTTTGCAAGCAGTGGTAAAATCCTCTAAGTCCATAGTATAAGAATTTTCATAGAGATCAAACAGGACAGTTGGAGAATTATGTGAAGATGAAAATTCAAACCTCCTCACAAAGGTACTAGTGAGATTGTGATACTGGCTGCACTTCTCTTCCTCGAAGCTCACAAGATCGGCGTTACGCAAATATGCGTTGAATTCTTCCTTAATTCCTGCTCGATCCATAAAGTTTTCAGAAGGCCATTCACAAGGACGCACTGGGGCGTCTCTTGGTGTCTCTTCATCAGCACCGCGCATTGCAAGCCTGGGTCCTTGCTTCCTTGAGGAACCACCTTGGAACATTTTCCTAAGAATTTTTCTTCCGCTGAAAAATTCTGAATTTTTTTAGTAACTTCAAAATAAAAGTGAACCAAACTCAATAATATTGATAGCAACTATTCCTACAAATGCCTAGGGCCTATATCATGCATCAAAACTACTATTGACCATATAAATTTGACATGCAAGCTCAAGAACAGGGTCACCTAAGCAGCAAAAATTTGCAATGAATAAAGCACTAGAACAAAAACTAATTGCACCAATGGAGGAGTCACATACCAAGGAACAATCTCCCGAAGTAGTTTTGTGAGAGGTGCTTTGAACAAGGAGATAGAAAATGGCAGCAAGATGAGCTTGGACTAGGGTTTGAGTTGGATATTCGTGTTTGGGGGAGGAAGAAGGAGTGTGTGGGTGAAAGGATAAGTGGAGGAGGGCCACCGTGGGCCCATGAGGTAGGGGGCGCGCCCATGGGGGTAGGGCGTGCCCTCGACCCTCGTGGGCAGGTGGTTGACCCCCTGCTGTGTTCTCAGTGCGAAATATTCTCAAATATTCTAGAAAAAAAATCATATTTAAATTTTAGGGCATTTGGAGAACTTTTATTTTCGGGGTATTTTTATATTGCACGGATAATCAGATAACAGACAGAAAAATATTTATCTTTATTTTATTTAATATAAATAACAAAAAGTAAAAGTGGGGTACAGAAGGTTGTGCCTTCTAGTTTCATCCATGTCATGCTCATGAAATGGAATCCACTAACAAGGTTGATCAAGTCTTGTTAACGAACTCATTCCGAATAACATGGAACCGGAGAAATTTCGAATAACACTATGTTACCTCAACGGGGATATGCACATCCGCAATAATAAGAATATCATATTTCTTCTTGATAGTAGGAAGAGGAAATTCAAAACCTCCAAATATAATCGATGGAATTTTTCCAATAGAGTTGATACTATGAACTTGAGGTTGTTTCCTCGGAAAGTGTATCATATGCTCATTACCATTAACGTGAAAAGTGACATTGCCTTTAGTGCAATCATTAACAGCCCCTGCAGTATTCAAAAAGGGTCTTCCAAGAATAATAGACATAGTATCGTCCTCGGGAATATCAAGAATAACAGAGTCTGTTAAAATAGTAACTTTTGCAACTACAACATGCACATCCTCACAAAATACCGACAGGTATAGCAGTTGATTTATCAGCCATTAGCAAAGATATTTCAGTAGGTGTCAACTTATTCAAATCAAGTCTACGATATAAACAGAGAGGCATAACACTAACACCGGCTCCAAGATCACATAAAGCAATTTTAACATAGTTTCTTTTAATGGAGCATGGTATAGTGGGTACTCCTGGATCTCCAAGTTTCTTTGGTATTCCACCCTTAAAGGTATAATTAGAAAGTATGGTGGAAATTTCAGCTTCCAGTATATTTCTTTTATTTGTATCAATTTCTTTCATATACTTAGCATAAGGATTAATTTTGAGGTATATCAGTTAATCGCATACGCAAATAGATAGGTCTAATCATTTTAGCAAAGCGCTCAAAATCCTCATCATGCTTTTTCTTGGATGGTTTGGGAGGAAAAGGCATGGGTTTTTGAACCCATGGTTCTCTTTCTTTACCATGTTTCCTAGCAACAAAATCTTTCTTATCATAACGTTGATTCTTTGATTGTGGGTTATCAAGATCAACAGCAGGTTCAATTTCTATATCATTATCATTACTAGGTTGGGCATCATCATGAACATTATCAATAACATTATCACTAGTTTCAGGTTCATTACCAGATTGTGTTTCAGTAGCAGAAATAGAAATGTCATTTGGATTCTCAGGTGTTTCAGTAATAGGTTCACTAGAAGCATGCAAAGTCCTATCATTTTTTTTCTTCCTTTTAGAAGGACTAGGTGCGTCTATATTACTTCTCCGAGAATCTTGCTCAATTCTCTTAGGATGGCCTTCAGGATACAAAGGTTCCTGAGTCATTTTACCACCTCTAGTCATAACTCTAACAGCATTATCATTATTCTTACTATTCAATTCATTGAGCAAATCATTTTGAGCTTTAGGTACTTGTTCTACTTGAGTGGTAACCATAGAAGCATGTTTACTAATAAGTTTAAGTACACTTTTAACATTAGCCATATAATCACCCAAGTGTTCAAGCATATTTGAATTGTATTTCAATTTTCTACCAAAATAAGCATTAAAATCTCCTTGCTTAACCATAAATTTATCAAACTCATCTAAGTATGGGCTAGCAAACTTAGTAAATGGGATTTCAGCTTTATCATATCTATAGAGAGAATTTACCTTTACTACCTGTGTTGGGTTATCAAGACCATGAGTTTCTTCAATAGGCAAAGGATTAAGATCATATGTTTCTTCAACAGGCGGTAAATTAAGACCATGTATTTCTTCAATAGGAGGTATATTCTTAACATCTTCAGATTTAATACCTTTTTCTTTCATAGATTTCTTTGCCTCTTGCATATCTTTAGGACTAAGAAATAGAATACCCCTCTTCTTCGAAGTTGGTTTAGGAATAGGCTCAAGAATTGGCTCCAGAGGTGTTCAATTATTTTCATTTGTCAACATATTATTCAATAGAATTTCAGCTTCATCCGGTGTTCTTTCCTTGAAAACAGAACCAGCACAACTATCCAGGTAATCTTTGGAGGCATCGGTTAGTCCATTATAAAAGATATCAAGTATTTCATTTTTCTTAAGAGGATGATCAGGCAAAGCATTAAGTAATTGGAGAAGCCTCCCCCAAGCTTGTGGGAGACTCTCTTCTTCAATTTGCACAAAATTATATATATCCCTTAAAGGAGCTTGTTTCTTATGAGTAGGGAAATATTTAGCAGAGAAGTAATAAATCATATCCCGGGGACTACGCACACAACCAGGATTAAGAGCATTAAACCATATCTTAGCATCACCCTTTAATGAGAACAAAAATATTTTAAGGATATAAAAGTAGCGAGTTCTCTCATCATTAGTGAACAGGGTGGCTATATCATTTAATTTAGTAAGATGTGCCACAACAGTTTCAGATTCATAGCCATGAAAAGGATCAGATTCAACCTAAGTAATTATATCAGGATCAACAGAGAATTCATAATCCTTATCGGTAACACAGATAGGTGAAGTAGCAAAAGCAGGGTCAGGTTTCATCCTAGCATTTAGAGATTGCTTATTCCATCTAATAACCTCTTAAGTTCGTATCTATCTTTGCAAGCTAAAATAGCTAAAGAAGCTTATTTATAAAAAACATAACCCTCAGGAATAACAGGCAAGTCTTCATCATCAATTTCATCAGTATTATCAGATTCAATATTTTCAATGTCTCTAGCCCTAGCAAGTTGTTCATCAAGAAATTCACCAAGTGGCACAGTAGTATCAAGCATAGAAGTAGTTTCGTCATAAGTATCATGTATAGCAGAAGTGGCATCATCAATAACATGCGAAATATCAGAACGAATAGCAGAAGCATGTTTAGGTGTCGCAAGCTTACTCAAAACATAAGGTGAATCAAGTGCAGAGCTAGATGGCAGTTCCTTACCTCCCCTTGTAGTTGAGGGATAAACTTGGTTCCTGGATCTTTCAAGTTCTTCATAATGATAAGCAGATATAAATCCCAAGTGACTCAAAGAACAGAGCTATGCTCCCCGACAACGGCGCCAGAAAATAGTCTTGATAACCTGCAAGTATAGGGGATCGCAACAGTTTTCGAGGGTAAAGTATTCAACCCAAATTTATTGATTCGACAAAAGGGGAGCCAAATAATACTCTCAAGTATTAGCAGCTGAGTTGTCAATTCAACCACACCTGGAAATTTAATATCTGCAGCAAAGTATTTAGTAGCAAAGTAATATGATAGTAGTGGTAACGGTAGCAAAAGGTAACAGTAGTAAAAGTAATGTTTTTGGTATTTTGTAGTGATGATAGCAATAGCAACGGGAAAGTAAGTAAGCAAAAAACAATATATGGAAAGCTCGTAGGCAATGGATCAGTGATGGAAAATTATGCCGGATGCGGTTCATCATGTAACATTCATAACCTAGGGTGACACATAACTAGCTCCAGTTCATCAATGTAATGTAGGCATGTATTCCGAATATAGTCATACGTGCTTATGGAAAAGAACTTGCATGACATCTTTTATCCTACCCTCCCATGGCAGCGGGGTCCTTACGGAAACTAAGGGATATTAGGGCCTCCTTTTAATAGAGTACCAGAACAAAGCATTAACACATAGTGAATACATGAACTCAATCTACGGTCATCACCGGTAAGTATCCCGATTATTGTCACTTCGGGGTTAACGGATCATAACACATAATAGGTGACTATAAACTTGCAAGATAGGATCAAGAACTCTCATATATTGATGAAAACATAATAGGTTCAGATCTGAAATCACGGCATTCGGGCCCTAGTGACAAGCATTAAGCATAGCAAAGTCATAGCAACATCAATCTCAGAACATAGTGGATACTAGGGATCAAACCCTAACAAAACTAACTCGATTACATGATAGATCTCATCCAACCCATCACCGTCCAGCAAGCCAACGATGGAATTACTCACGCACGGCGATGAGCATCATGAAATTGGCGATGGAGGATGGTTGATGATGACGATGGCGACGGATTCCCCTCTCCGGAGCCCCAAACGGACATAGACCAGCCCTCCCGAGAGGTTTTAGGGCTTGGCGGTGGCTCCGTATCGTAAAACATGATGAATTCTTCTCTTTGATTTTTTTCTCCCCGAAACACAATATATAGAGTTGGAGTTGGAGTCGGAGGAGCTCCAGGGGGCCCACGAGGTAGGGGGCGTGTCCTAGGGGGGGCAGGCATGCCCCCACCCTTGTGGACAGGTGGTGGGCCCCCTGGCCTCCATCTTTTGCAGGTATTTTTTATATTTTCCAAAAAGTTGCTCCGTGAAGTTTCAGGTCATTCCGAGAACATTTGTTTTTGCACATCAATAATACCATGGTAATTCATCTGAAAACATCGTCAGTCTGGGTTAGTTCCATTCCAATCATACAAGTTAGAGTCCAAAACAAGGTCAAAAGTGTTTGGAAAAGTAGATACGACAGAGACGTATCAGGGACCAGCCTCGTGAGTTCTTCATCAGGATGCGTCGGCCACATCGCCGTCGCCTTCATCTCCCTGTGCCATTCGCTCGGGAGATGGAGCTCGATCCGCCTAGACCCTGCGGTTGCATATGGGGGGTTGCGGGAACAGCGACAGGCAGGTCGACGTTGACTTTCCCGCCCCTCACGTCATGTATCTTCGCCGCGGATGTAAGACTTTTGCTTGTATCCACAGCCTGACGTCGGGGCTCGTTCTCTATTTCAAATTAATGGAGAACGGCCTGCTCTCCGTCAAGGTCTTTGGAGACTCTGGAACTCGCCTTAAGTGCTGCGTGGAGAGCTCCTCTGATGATGAAGACTCCTCCTCAAGCGGGAGTGATGAGGAGGACAGCGACAACGATGATGAGAGCGTTGAGCGAGGGCACATCGACCTCGTCTCCTACTGACTGCGTCGCTCCTCCCTCCGCCGCGCGCCCTGCCGAGGGCCTTCCTCGTCAAGCTCTCCAGCGGTGCATTCCCCGTCTCCTCCTTTTTTCCTTCACCTACCGCACCTTGGAGGAAAAGGGCAAGAACGGGGATCACAGGGCACTTATCATTTCTAGTTTGTAAGCCTGCGGGCACTTGTTAAATTTTAAAATTTGTAATCCCCTTGCGCGTGTACCCATTCCGTATGAATTGTACTTGTTTGCAACGTATGAATGAAAGGAAGGGTGTTTGCCGGGTTTCGTTTGCGCGTGGGCGAGGGCCACACCGAGGAACGCATCCTCGTTATCTTAAGATAAACATGGTATCCTGGCAACAGGCCTTGCCGTCCTCCTGCTCTATGGCCCGACTACACTGACGCTCTTGGCGGAGGTAGGGGCCGAGCAGGATTAGGCCTTTCGCTGGCCTCCTCTTCCCATCGTACAAAAGGTGGTTTGCCGGGGAGCCCGGCAACCGCGCCTTATAGATAAAACTTGCGACGATGTTTGATCTTCCAGGAGTTGCTCACTGGAATGCCATCTTCGGTCTCCAGGTGGACTGTGCCAGGCCTGGTGACTCGTATTACCCGATAAGGGACTTCCCTCTTCGGCGCCAACTTGTTGGAATTCTTGGCCGACTGAACGTGCCGAAGAACAAGGTCACCTTCCTCAAAGCTTCGGGCATGAACCTTGCATCTATGGTAGCGGCGCAAGGCTGGTTGGTAGCGTGCTGCTCATATAGCCGCCCGAAGACGATCTTCCTCAAGGAGCGTTGCGTCATCTTGCCGCAACTTCTCTTGCTCAAGCTCATCATAAGCGAGCACTTGAGGTGACCCGTATGTGAGTTCCGTGGGGAGAACTGCTTCTGCCCCGTAAATGAGGGAGAAGGGTGTATGACCGGTGGCTTGATTTGGCGTTGTTCTAGTTGACCAAAGAACCACCGGCAATTCATCAATACAGTGTCGTCCACACCTGCGTAGCCTGTCAAAAGTCCTTGTCCGGAGGCCTCACAACACTTCAGCATTTGCCCTCTCATCATGGCCGTTGCTCTGTGGATGTGCAACAGAAGCAAAACAGACCTTGCTGCCGAGGTCCTGGATGTACTTCATGAAGGCGTGGCTCGTGAACTGTGTGCCGTTGTCGGTGATGATTCTATTTGGCACACCAAAATGGCAGACTAGCCCCTTGAAGAATTTGATGGCTGATTGTGCTGTCACCTTTC
Source organism: Triticum urartu (assembly GCF_056163025.1). Taxonomy (NCBI): domain Eukaryota; kingdom Viridiplantae; phylum Streptophyta; class Magnoliopsida; order Poales; family Poaceae; genus Triticum; species Triticum urartu. The sequence goes on from NC_141879.1 coordinate 1,687,553, forward strand.
TCACTGCCTCCACCTCTGCCCACTTTGTGAACTTGTCGATTGCAACATACAAGTACTCAAAGCCCCCGACAGCACGGGGAAAGGGGCCCAGTATGTCGAGCCCCCAGACTGAGAATGGCCAGGAAAGAGGGATTGTTGGGAGTGCTTGAGCTGGTCGATGAAGCTTCTTCGAATGGAACTGACACGCTTCACACTTGGTTACTAGTGCCGTAGCATCCTGGAGGGTAGTGGGCCAGAAGAAACCTTGCCGGAATGCCTTGCCGGCAAGGGCCCTCGACCCTATGTGGGAGCCACATATGCCTCCGTGTATCTCTGCCAACAACTCCAGTCCTTCCTCCCGGGGAATGCACTTCAATTTCACACCGTTTGGTCTTTTTCTGTACAGGACGTTGTCCACGAACTGATACATGGTAGACCGACGGGCTACTTTCTCCGCTTCTTCCTGATCCATGGGGAGTTCCACAGTTTGGAGGAATCGGACGGTATGCTGTGCTCATGTCGGAGCCTGGGGCTCGCCGACAAGGACTAAAGGCACTTCCTCTACCGTGGGAGCAGCTGTCTCTACAGCCAGGACTTGACGCCCGGTCGGAGTTGGTCGCCCCATGGCTGGCTCAGTGTCCATGGCAACATCCTTGTTGGCGGCTCCTGGGAGCTCGACGGGAAAGTACTTGCCGGGGCCTGATTTCCTTCGCTTGTTCTTCTCGGTTGATGGTTCAACGGATGGTTGAGTCAGCCGAAGCACAAAAGTACCTGGTTCCACAGGTAGTGTGAAGGTGGCGCGTTTCGACAGGTAGTTGGTGATGTCGTTCTCCACTCGGGGAACATGCTCCGTCTGTATATCGTCAAAGCGCTCCTCCAGCTTCCTCACCTCATCTACGTAGGCCTCCATCAACGGGCTTTGATAATCTTTGTTGACTTGCTTGACAACAAGCTGTAAATCACCCCTGACTATGAGCTTCTTGATCCCGAGGTCTACCACGATCCTGAGACCGGCAAGCAATCCCTCGTATTCAGCAGTGTTGTTCGTGGACATCTCCCTGGGAAAGTGCATCTGGATTACATACTTGAGGTGCTCTCCAGTGGGTGCGATGAGCAGCACACCAGCACCGGCGCCTTGAAGCGAGAAAGCCCTATCAAAGTACATAATCTAGTTGCTCCTTGCCTCCTTGCCTGGGAGGGTGGTCTCCTGGATCTCTTCGTCGGGCATTGAGGTCCACTCGGCAATGAACTCTGCCAAAACTCTGCTCTGAATTGTCGAAGTACTTTCAAACTTCAAACCAAAGATCGACAATTCCACGGCCCACTCCACAATTCTCCCGGTTGCATCTGGGTTATGCAATATCCGTTGCAACGGGAGGTGGGTGACGACGGTGATCTCGTGTCCTTGGAAGTAATGACGCAGCTTCCTCGAGGCCATAAGGAGGCTGAAGAGCAATTTCTGCACACCGGAGTACCTTGATCTAGCCCCCTGCAAGAGGGAGCTAACAAAGTAAACCGGGTGCTGCATCATTTTCTTCTTCTGTAATACTTCGTTCGGTTGCGCAGGCCTTGTCCCGCCAGCATCAGACTCTGCCGGGGGCCTTGACTTGTTGGCACCAGGCCCTGTCGGGGCCAGCTCTAGCTTGCCATCCGCCAGTCCTGCCGTTGCCACTGCCTCTTCGTTGACCTCCCTTTGTGCCACTAGTGCGACACTGACCACTTGATTCGTAGCCTCTAGATACAGCAGCAACGGCTCTTGTGGTTTGGGCGCAACCAGTATCGGTGTAGAGGAGAGGTATTTCTTCAAATCCTGCAGTGCTGCTTCGGCCTCTGGGTCCATTCCATCGGGCCCGCCTTTTTCAAAATTTTGAAAAAGGGAAGGGCGCGCTCAATAGACTTGGAGATGAACCTGCTCATGGCGGCAACGCAGCCAGTGAGCCGACGCACATCCTTGATCCGCTTGGGCGCCTCAATCTGTTCAATAGCCTTGATCTTGTCTGGGTACGCCTCGATCCCACATTGTGACACAAAGAACCTGAGAAGTTTGCCGGACGGAACACCGAAGACACACTTCTCAGGGTTCAACTTGAGGTTGATCTTGCGCAGATTTGCAAATGTCTCTTCCAAATCTTGTACAAATGTTGCCCTGTCCTTGGTTTTGACCACTATATCATCCATATAAGCTTCCATATTTCTATGTAGCTGGGGCTCAAAACCAATCTGGACTGCGCTAGCAAACATCGACCCAACACTCTTCAACCCGAAAGGCATCCATAAAAAGCAATACGTGTCACATGGGGTGATGAACGCTGTCTTCTCTTCGTCTTCTCTTGTCATGAAGATCTGGTGGTACCCCGAGTAGGCGTCAAGGAATGATAACAGATCACACCCGGCCGTGGAGTCAACAATCTGCTCAATGCACGGCAACGGGAAAGGGTCCTTGGGACAAGCCTTATTGATATCTGTATAATCAATACACAGCCTCCACTTCCCATTTGCCTTGTGCACCACCACCGGATTGGCCAGCCACGTCGGATGGAGTAATCCTCTCACCAAGCCTGCCGCTTCCAACTTCCTGATCTCCTCCGTAATGAACTCCTGTCATTCCAAAGCTTGCTTCCTGACCTTCTGCTTGACGGGTCACGGATGAGGACAAACAGCAAGATGGTGCTCAATCACCTCCCTGGGAACGCCGGGGATGTCGGATGCTTGCCGTGCAAACACGTCGACATTCGCCCGCAGGAAGGTGATGAGCGCGCTTTCCTATTTGCTGTCTAGGGTGGAGCTTATGGTAAAAGCCCCTCCCATGCCATCCTCCTCGATGGACACCCTCTTGGTCTCTGGTGGGGCAGCTATGGATTTCTTATGCTTGCTGGTGGAGCTCTCTGGCACGTCCTCAACGGGAGCACAACACTCCGAAGAGGTGCGCTTGCCGGAGTGGGTGCGAGAAGTCTTGCTGGTCTTCTTTCCTACCGGGGCTCCAGCAACACGAGCGAGTGCCTTGGCGGCAGTCGCTGCAACTGCTTCCCGGTAGAGTTGGTCAGCATAGATCAGTGCGTCCTTCTTGTCGGAGGGGACGGTGATGATGGTCATCGGCCCAGGCATCTTCAGCATGTTGTAGGCGTAATGCGCCGCCGCCATGAACTTGGCTAGTGCCGGGCAGCCGAGGATTCCATTGTAGGGCAAGGGGATCTCGACTACATCGAAAACAATCCTCTCTGTCCTGTAGTTTAACTGGCCTCCAAACTTCACGGGCAACGTGACCTTACCCTTCGGCTGACTCCTCCCCGAGTTGACCCCTTGAAACGTGTCCGTCTCTTCGAGGTCTCCATCAGGGATCTGCAGCCTTTTGATCACAACGGGCGAGATCAAATTCAGGCCAGCTCCGCCGTCAATTAGCATCTTGGTCACCTTGAGGTTGCGTATTGTTGGCGAGACCAACAACGGCAAACACCAGACCATAGTTGTGCGATCAGGGTGGTCCTCGGTGTCAAAAATGATAGGCGTGTCGGACCACTTCAGTGGCTTCTAAGCATCAAGCGATGGTTCCGCTTCTGTGATCTCACGCGCCCACTGCTTGAGCTAGCGATGAGAGGTGTGCAGCGAGGCGCCACCGTCAATGCACATAGCCTCCGTAGCCTTCTGGAACTCATACTCGCCGGACTCGTCATCTTCGTCATGATCATCATCTCCTTGCTTCTTGTCGCGGCCCCGAGCGTGCCTCTCTTGCTAGTTATCCTTTCCGCGGAGGCCTCCTTGGCCGCCACGCTTCTTGCCAGATCCCTCAGCACCATCTTGGCCCTTCTCCTTGTCCCGCCTCTCATACTCAGCTTTTTCCTTCTCAGCAACCAGCTCGACTTGCCGGCAGTTCTGGAGGTCGTTGTCCTTGGTGCGGTGGATCTTGCAGTATTGCTTGTCAAAGCCTCTTGGCTTGTCGGCAGCTGCCAAGGCCTGGCAGGCGGCGCACCTAGCAGTTTCCTTGCCGGGGTCGTCTGTCTTGGCCTTCTTGGTAGCGCCAGTGTCCTTGGATCCCTCGACGGCAAGCACAGTCTTGCCCTTGCACTTCCTATTGCGGCGCCGACCCTTCTTCGTCGGGGTGGAAGCTCGGCCAAATCTTTGACCTTGAGCATCGCCAGCTCTTCCCGCATCTTGCGGTTGCGCACATTTTGATGAAATGCACCGATTACGGCGGCGGGATGAACATCTAGGATGTTGTACTGCACCCGGCTGAACCTCTGTATGTACTTGCGCAGGGTTTCACCTTCCTTCTGGGGGATGATATGCAAATCGCTTGCCTGGCCATGAGCTTGGTCGCCTTTGGTGAAGGCGCCAACGAACTCATGGCACAAGTCCGACCAAGAAGAAATGGAATCCGGCGGCAAGTGCATCAACCACGACATAACATTGGGTTTAGGTGCCAATGGGAAGTAATTGGCAAGCACCTTGTCGTCGCGGGCTCCAGCAGCTTGCATCGCGATGGTGTAGATGCTGATGAACTCGGATGGGTGGGTCTTGCCGTTGCACTTCTGGCCAACGTCGGGCTTGAATGTGTGGTGGGAGGGCCACTGGAACTGCCGCAGCTCACGGGTAAAGGCTGGGCAACCCACCTTGTAGGGTAGGCCGCCAGAGCCTCCCCGTGCTGGGTGGTCCATAGTGGGCCCCACCCGCCGATCTGATTGGTGGCATGCATGGCACCGACGCTCGATGGTGGTTCGAGCGTCTTCACGGGCTCGCTCCCGAAGAACTTGGCGCTGATCGCGGTGGGTCCGAGGGTCGGAAGACGCTATGGATATGTTATCACAAGCATCGTCACAACGTATCGACACCTGCGGTGGCTGGCGTAGAAGAGGAGAGTGCACCGTGGCCGTAGCACCCTCGATCCTTCCACCACTGGCATGCGGCGGCTCGACAGAAGGCCGGCCTGAGGGCTCCGCCGGTCGTGGCTCATCTTTGTGGGCATCACTGACGAGGCTTCGGATGGTGGCTCTCCACTCGTTGAGCTTTCCCGCAGCAGGAGGAAAGTCGAGGAGCAACTGCGCACATGCCAAAGCTTCTGCTGGCATGGGTGGTGGCGAAAGCTGCTCGTCGCGCACAACCGTGGAAGAGCGCGTCGAGGGCGCCGGCGTAGGCGCCTCGGAAGTCGCCGCGCCATCCGTGGGTGGCACGACGCCGCCCCTGGAGGGCCCCGCGCCGCCTGCGGTGACCCAGCTCCGTCTTTGGATTTGGTGGCGGGTGGCCTGTCGTCTCGCGCACGAACGACGCCGCTCGCCAGGCTTTGGCTGCCAGAGCGATGCAGGTGTTCGCGGGCCGTGCCTCGGCTTCCTTCCGTGACTGCCCCACCACTCGCCCGCACTGGTACGGGCCGTTCGGCCCCCGACGAACCGATCATATTGATCGTCTTCTTCTTGGGAGCCATGGTGATGAAGAACTGCCAAACTAACTGCTAGAACGGATTTTCACAACTGCGTACCCCCTACACTACTAGGGAACAGGCTAGCAGCAACGCGGGTTCTAGGTATATCAGTAGCGCGGGGACTGGCGCTACTAATAAGGCGCTACAGCTAACCCGTAGTAGTAGCGTGTGCACACCCGCGCTACTGCTATACAAGTGTAGCAGCAGCGCACTTCCTGGAAGCTCGCTACTGCTAATAGCTCTAACGCACTTTGCCTGGATGCACTACTGCTATTGTGGCGCTGCTGCTAACTTTTCTCCACTCGCTACTGCTAATTTTAGTAGTTTTTTTCCTACATATTTGTTTTGTATTTGAACAGGCTTTATACATGAATATTTAGCAGATACAAATGTCATCATGATACACATACAAATGGCTATGAGACCACAAATGTAATCATAGAATATACATACAAATAGTTTCATCATAATCATCATCCAACACAAAGTGGTATCTCATCATCATCTCGAAAATAGAGATACATGCAAGTCTCGAATACTTGCAACTACAACGTCATCCATCTAAACAATGGTATACGCGAGAAGAGCTATCACTATGCGTGAGAGCGGTGAAGGAAATATGCCCTAGAGGCAATAATAAAGTTATTATTTATTTCCTTATATCATGATAAATGTTTATTATTCATGCTAGAATTGTATTAACCGGAAACATGATACATGTGTGAATACATAGACAAAGAGAGTGTCACTAGTATGCCTCTACCTGACTAGCTCGTTGATCAAAGATGGTTATGTTTCCTAGCCATAGACAAAGAGTTGTCATTTGATTAACGGGATCACATCATTAGGAGAATGATGTGATTGACTTGACCCATTCCGTTAGCTTAGCACTTGATCGCTTAGTTTGTTGCTATTGCTTTCTTCATGACTTATACATGTTCCTGTGACTATGAGATTATGCAACTCCTGTTTACCGGAGGAACACTTTGTGTGCTACCAAACGTCACAACGTAACTGGGTGATTATAAAGGTGCTCTACAGGTGTCTCCGAAGGTACTTGTTGAGTTGGCGTATTTCGAGATTAGGATTTGTCACTCCGATTGTCAGAGAGGTATCTCTGGGACCTCTCGGTAATGCACATCACATAAGCCTTGCAAGCATTGCAACTAATGAGTTAGTTGCAGGATGATGTAGTACGGAACGAGTAAAGAGACTTGCCGTTAACGAGATTGAAACTAGGTATTGAGATACCGACGATCAAATCTCGGGCAAGTAACATACCGATGACAAAGGGAACAACGTATGTTGTTATGCGGTCTGACCTATAAAGATCTTCGTAGAATATGTGGGAACCAATATGAGCATCCACGTTCCGCTATTGGTTATTGACCGGAGACGTGTCTCGATCATGTCTACATAGTTCTCGAACCCGTAGGGTCCGCAAGCTTAACGTTTCGATGACAGTTATATTATGAGTTTATATGTTTTGATGTACCGAAGGTTGTTCGGAGTCCCGAATGTGATCACGGACATGACGAGGAGTCTCGAAATGGTCGAGACATGAAGATTGATATATTGGAAGCCTAAGTTTGGATCTCGGAAGTGTTCCAGGTGAAATCGAGATTTTACCGGAGTACAGGGAGGTTACCGGAACCCCCTGGGAGGTTAATGGGCATTAGTGGGCCTTTACGGAGAAGAGGAGAGGCGGCCAGGGCTGCGCTGCACGCCCCTCCCCCCGAGTCCGAATAGGACTAGGAGAGGGGGGCGGCACCCCATTCCTTCCTCTCTCCCTCCTCTTTCCCCTCACAAGTCCTAATCCAACTAGGAAAAGGGTGAGTAGGACTCCTCCTGGCGTGCCCTCTCCTGGCCGGCCGCACTCCCTTGCTCCTTTATATACAGGGGCAGGGGGGCACCCTAGAGACACAACAATTGATCGTTTGATCTTTTAGCCATGTGCGGTGCCCCCCTCCACCATAGTCCACCTCGATAATACTGTAGCGGTGCTTAGGCGAAGCCCTGCGTCGGTAGAACATCATCATCGTCACCACGCCGTTGTGCTGACGAAACTCTCCCTCAACACTCGGCTGGATCAGAGTTCGAGCGACGTCATCGGGCTGAACGTGTGCTGAACTCGGAGGTGCCGCACGTTCGGTACTTGATCGGTCGGATCGTGAAGACGTACGACTACATCAACTGCGTTGTGTTAATGCTTCCGCTTTCGGTCTACGAGGGTACGTGGACAATACTCTCCCCTCTCGTTGCTATGCATCACCATGATCTTGCATGTGCGCAGGAATTTTTTTGAAATTACTACGTTCCCCAACAGTGGCATCTGATTCTGGTTTTATGCGTAGATGTCATATGCACGAGTAGAACACAAGTGAGTTGTGGGCGACATAAGTCATACTGCTTACCAGCATGTCATACTTTGGTTCGGCGGTATTGTCGGATGAAGCGGCCCGGGCCGACATTACGCATACGCTTATGCGAGACTGGTTCTACCGACGTGCTTTGCACACAGGTGGCTGGCGGGTGTCAGTTTCTGCAACTTTAGTTGAACCGAGTGTGGCTACGCCCGGTCCTTGCAAAGGTTAAAACAAGACCAACTTGACAAACTATCATTGTGGTTTTGATGCGTAGGTAAGAACGGTTCTTGCTAAGCCCGTAGCATCCACGTAAAATTTGCAACAACAAAGTAGAGGACGTCTAACTTGTTTTTGCAGGGCATGTTGTGATGTGATATGGTCAAGACATGATGCAAAATTTTATTGTATGAGATGATCATGTTTTGTAACTGAGTTATCGGCAACTGGCAGGAGCCATATGGTTGTCGCTTTATTGTATGCAATGCAATCGCCCTGTAATGCTTTAGTTTATCACTAAGCGGTAGCGATAGTCGTAGAAGCATAAGATTGGCGAGACGACAATGATGCCACGATGGAGATCAAGGTGTCGCGCCGGTGACGATGGTGATCATGACGGTGGTTCTGAGATGGAGATCACAAGCACAAGATGATGATGGCCATATCATATCACTTATATTGATTGCATGTGATGTTTATCTTTTATGCATCTTATCTTGCTTTGATTGACGGTAGCATTATAAGATGATCCCTCACTAAATTATCAAAGTATAAAGTGTTCTCCCTGAGTATGCTCCATTGTGAAAGTTCTTCGTGCTGAGACACCACGTGATGATCGGGTGTGATAGGCTCTACGTTCAAATACAACGGGTGCAAAACAGTTGCACACGCGAAATACTCAGGTTAAACTTGACGAGCCTAGCATACAACAGATATGGCCTCGGAACACGGACACCGAAAGGTCGAGCATGTATCATATAGTAGATATGATCAACATAGTGATGTTCACCATTAAAACTACTCCATCTCACTTGATGATCGGACATGGTTTAGTTGATATGGATCACGTGATCACTTAGAGGATTAGAGGGATGCCTATCTAATTGGGAGTTCTTAAGTAATATGATTAATTGAACTTTAATTTATCATGAACTTAGTACCTGATAGTATCTTGCTTGTCTATGTTGATTGTAGATAGATGGCCAGTGCTGTTGTTCCATTGAATTTTAATGCGTTCCTTGAGAAAGTAAAGTTGAAAGATGATGGTAGCAATTACATGGACTGGGTCCGTAACTTGAGGATTATCCTCATTGCTACACAGAAAAGTTACATCCTGGAAGCACCGCTAGGTGTACCACCTATGCCAACAACTGCAGACATTGTGAATGCCTGGCAGTCACGTGTTCATGACTACTCGATAGTTCAGTGTGCCATGCTTTACGGCTTAGAACCGGGACTTCAACGACTTTTTGAACGTCATGGAGCATATGAGATGTTCCACGAGTTGAAGCTAATATTTCAAAAGAATGCCCGGATTGAGAGATATGAAGTCTCCAATAAGTTCTACAGCTGTAAAATGGAGGAGAATAGTTTTGTCAGTGAGCATATACTCAAGATGTCTGTGTACTGGAATCACTTGATTCAACTGGGAGTTAATCTTCCAGATGATAGAGTCATTGACAGAATTCTCCAATCACTGCCACCAAGCTACAGGAGCTTCGTGATGAACTATAACATGCAAGGGATGGATAAAACAATTCCCGAGCTCTTCGCAATGCTTAAAGCTGCGGAGGTAGAAATCAAGAAGGAGCATCAAGTGTTGATGGTCAATAAGACCACTAGTTTCAAGAAAAAGGGCAAAGGGAAGAAAAAGGGGAACTTCAAAAAGAACAGCAAGCAAGTTGCTGCTCAGGAGAAGAAACCAAAGTCTGGACCTAAGCCTGAGACTGAGTGCTTCTACTTCAAGTAGACTGGGCACTGGAAGCGGAACAGCCCCACGTATTTGGTGGATAAGAAGGATGGCAAGGTGAAAAAATTATATGTGATATACATGTTATTGATGTGTACCTTACTAATGCTCGCAGTAGCACCTGGGTATTTGATACTAGTTCTGTTGCTAATATTTGGAACTCGAAACAGGGGCTACGGATTAAGCGAAGATTGGCTAAGGACGAGGTGACGATGCGCGTGGGAAATGGTTCCAAAGTCGATGTGATCGCGGTCGGCACGCTACCTCTACATCTACCTTCGGGATTAGTATTAGACCTAAATAATTGTTATTTGGTGCCAGCGTTGAGAATGAACATTATATCTGGATCTTGTTTGATGCGAGATGATTATTCATTTAAATTAGAGAATAATGGTTGTTCTATTTATATGAGTAATATCTTTTATGGTCATGCACCCTTGAAGAGTGGTCTATTTTTGTCGAATCTCGATAGTGGTGATACACATATTCATAATATTGAAGCCAAAAGATGCAAAGTTGATAATGATAGTGCAACTTATTTGTGGCACTGCCGTTTAGGTCATATCGGTGTAAAGCGCATGAAGAAACTCCTTACAGATGGACTTTTGGAACCACTTGATTATGAATCACTTGGTACTTGCGAACCGTGCATCATGGGCAAGATGACTAAAATGCCGTTCTCCGGTACTATGCAGAGGCAATAGATTTGTTGGATATCATACATACAGATGTATGTGGTCCGATGAATGTTGAAGCTCGTGGCGGATATCGTTATTTTCTCACCTTCACAGATGATTTAAGCAGATATGGGTTTAGAGAATTTCAGAGTGAAGTTGAAAATCATCGTAACAAGAAAATAAAGTTTCTACGATCTGATCATGGAGGAGAATATTTGAGTTACGAGTTTGGTCTTCATTTGAAAAAATGCGGAATAGTTTCAGAGTGAAGTTGAAAATCATTGTAACAAGAAAATAAAGTTTCTACGATCTGATCGTGGAGGAGAGTATTTGAGTTACGAGTTTGGTCTTCATTTAAAACAATGCGGAATAGTTTCATGACTCACGCCACCCGGAACACCACAGTGTAATGGTGTGTCCGAAAGTCGTAATCGTACTTTACTAGACATGGTGCGATCTATGATGTCTCTTACTGATTTACCGCTATCGTTTTGGGGTTATGCTTTAGAGACGGCCGCATTCACGTTAAATAGGGCACCATCGAAATCCGTTGAGACGACGCCTTATGAACTGTGGTTTGGTAAGAAACCAAAGTTGTCGTTTCTGAAAGATTGGGGCTGCGATGCTTATGTGAAAAAGCTTCAACCTGATAAGCTCGAACCCAAATCGGAGAAATGTGTCTTCATAGAATACCCAAAGGAGACTGTTGGGTACACCTTCTATCACAGATCTGAAGGCAAGACCTTTGTTGCTAAATTCGGAGTTTTTCTAGAGAAGGAGTTTCTCTCGAAAGAAGTGAGTGGAGGAAAGTAGAACTTGATGAGGTAACTGTACCTGCTCCCTCATTGGAAAGTAGTTCATCACAGAAACCGGTTTCTGCGACACCTACATCAGTTAGTGAGGAAGTTAATGATGATGATCATGAAACTTTAGATCAAGTTGTTACTGAACCTCGTAGGTCAACCAGAGTAAGATCCGCACTAGAGTGGTACGGTAATCCTGTTCTGGAAGTTATGTTACCAGACCATGACGAACCTACGAACTATGAAGAAGCGATGGTGAGCCCAGATTCCGCAAAATGGCTTGAGGCCATGAAATCTGAGATGGGAACCATGTATGAGAACAAAGTGTGGACTTTGGTTGACTTGCCCGATGATCGGCAAGCAATTGAGAATAAATGGATCTTCAAGAAGTAGACTGACGCTGACGGTAATGTTACTATCTATAAATCTCGACTTGTTGCAAAAGTTTTTGACAAGTTCAAGGGATTGACTACGATGAGACCTTCTCAACCGTCGCGATGCTTAAGTCTGTCCGAATCATGTTAGCAATTACCGCATTTTATGATTCTGAAATTTGGCAAATGGATGTCAAAACTGCATTCCTGAATGGATTTCTGGAAGAAGAGTTGTATATGATGCAACCGGAAGGTTTTGTCGATCCAAAGGGAGCTAACAAAGTGTGCAAGCTCCAGCGATCCATTTATGGACTAGTGCAAGCCTCTCGGAGTTGGAATAAATGCTTTGATAGTGTGATTGTCAGTGTCAAAACCGGCGGATCTCGGGTAGGGGGTCCCGAACTGTGCGTCTAGGCAGATGGTAACAGGAGACGGGGGACACAATGTTTTTACCCAGGTTCGGGCCCTCTCGATGGACGCAAAACCCTACTTCTACTTGATTGATCTTGATGATATGAGTATTACAAGAGTTGATCTACCACGAGATCGAAGAGCCTAAACCCTAGAAGCTAGCCTATGGTATGATTGTTGTTGTTCGTCCTACGGACTAAACCCTCCGGTTTATATAGACAGCGGAGGGGGCTAGGGTTACACAGAGTCAGTTACAAGGAAGGAAATCTACATATCCGTATTGCCAAGCTTGCCTTCGACGCCAAGGAGAGTCCCATCCGGACATGGGACGAAGTCTTAAATCTTGTATCTTCATAGACCAACAGTCCGGCCAAAGGATATAACCTGGCTGTCCGGATACCCCCTAATCCAGGACTCCCTTAGTAGCCCCTGAACCAGGCATCAACGACGATGAGTCCGGCGCGCAGATTGTCTTCGGCATTGCAAGGAGGGTTCCTCCTCCGAATACTTCATGGAAGATTTTGAACATGAGGATCGTGTCTGGCTCTGCAAAACAAGTTTCACATACCACTGTAGAGAGAATAATATTTCCATAAATCTAATCTACTGACGTACCCCGTAGTGTGGCATCACACCACAGCCAGGTCTTTATTCGAATCATTTTTCATATCCCATCTCAGCGTGTTTCATGAGGTGGTTTCCTTGGCACGTCTTGTCGAAGCAGAGATCGTGTCCCCTTTATCACGGTATTCTCATCAATACGGATGTGGGTAACCCAACTGTGCCTATGGGTAGGACTCCCAGATATTAGGCAAGTCCCAAACGGCCATGAGGAGGACGCTTGATATTCAACCTCTTTATAAAGGGGACAAGGCTTTTTCTTTTTTCCCTCTCATGCTTAATCAAATCCTTCCCCCACCTCGAGTTCTAACACCCAAAACTCAGGTCAGGTGCGTCGGACCTTCAACTATGTCCGGATCCAATCTTCAAGGTCGGTGGATGCCTTCCTCCGTCATGGAGGAGGACATCAAGAAGTTGAGAGAGGCCAGATATCTGACCGCTGAAATTTCGCATCGGCTGCTTGCCCGAGGGCAGGTCGTCCCTACTCCCGAACCCAACGAGAGAGTCATGTTCCTCTCCCACTTCCTCTGAGGACTAGGCCTCGCTCTGGATCCCTTTGTTAGGGGTCTTATCTTCTATTATGGGCTAGGTTTTCACGATCTGGCCCCGGATTCCCTTCTTCACATCTCGACATTTATTGTCGTATGTGATGCCTTCCTCCGCATTACCCCTCACTTCGGCATGTGGCTCAAGACCTTCGATGTGAAGCCGAAGATGATCGAGGGCAGCACGCAGCGTGCGGAGGCGCTTTAATAAGCAAAATCGCTGGCGCTCCATGGCCTGAGGGTTGCTTCCCAGAGGTGTCCGGATTGTGGCAGCGGGAGTGGTTCTACATCACAGCTCCCCGAAGTGCCAAGTGGGTGGCTTCCCCCACCTTTCTCTCAGGCCCCCCACCACAACTGATGTCATGGATCAGCAGGGGGATGAGCTGGGGTCCATCCAAGGACGTGCCAATACTGCAAAGCCGTATCCGAGATCTCTTTGAGAGAGATTTGAGTCTGGTTATGGTAGTGCAAGTTATGCTAGTTCGTCAAATCTAGCCTTGCAAACGCCGGCCCCTTCGCATGTGGGAATTCAACCCAGAAGGACCGCGAGCTATTCAACATTTCCTCGGCATGACGCACGAAGAGATCTACAAATTGTTCTTCCGACCACAAATAATGTGTCCGGACATCACTGAGGATGCATGTATGAGATGCAATCACCCAGATACCCAAGTAAGTAGCCCCGCATCCGAACACACTGTCCGTTTATTTATCGCAACGTTGCCCTAAAAAAGCCGCTCTTTGACCAGGATTGGATAGCGAAGGCAAAGTTGATCAGGTGTCCGGCCCCCCTCCCTGAGACCTCACCAAATCCTGTGATAACCAGGATGCTGGAGATCATGCCTTATCAAGCGCCCACAGGAGAAGATAAAGGGGGGAACAAGGAGGCTAGCGCCTCCACGAAGGAGGTTAGCCGGGGAGGAGGAACTAAAACTTCCTCTCCCCAGGGAAGGAAGAGAACCGCCTTTGAGGATCCGGAGACAATGGTCTCCTAACGGGGGAAGAAATCTCTGCCGGAGGGTCCTTCCCTGGGGGATACCCTGGCCGCACTATGCCCTCAAGGGGATCATCCCTCCACCGAGATGTAAGTAAAAGGGTACTTAATAATGAAAATATCTCGCTTTACTTCTGAGGAAAATAATCGAAGCATTTATCTTGCAGTTTGGATCTTAGCCCTTCTCACCAGAGCTCGTCTTCAGGGGATCTTCTTCCAGAGATGATGGAGAGCGAAACGCCTCCCCCTACCACACCGCCTCACGAGGCGGGTGACCCTAAGGTCTCGTCGCGGGGGGTTTCTCCTGATCCTGCAAGGCCAGAAGGTAATCCTATGGCCACCCGAAGCCCTCAGTATCCGGCTCTGGAAGAGAGCAATCAAAAGAGTCCGGCAACGTCTGGTGTGCGGTCAGACGTACTGAGGGATCTGCTAGAGCAAGCGGCTATCTCAGAAGAGCACCGCATGTTGATGGTTACGGTGATTGAAAGGATTTCGTCCGCCGAAAGCAGGTTGCATGAAGCCTTTATGACTCTATTGACGGGTTTTGAGGTACACGAAATGATGTACATTGTTGACAGTACCACACATTTTTAGATGTGCCCTGTGTAGATAGTAGCCCCTGAGACTCTGGTTGTCGTCAAAAACGGCGGCAAACAGAGGATAACAGTGCCAGGTAATAACCAGACCGCCTTTATGTGCAGGTGGTTGAAGCTCCGGTGGCTAGCCGGACTGATGGGTTTGCCGAACTAAGGCGGCAACTAGATGTGGCAGATGCCGACATCGTGCTTGTTAACAAGCGGCTTGACGAGGCACAGGGTAGGTGATTTTTCCGTTGATTGTCACATAATAAGAGCAGCATGATGCCAATATCTTTAATATGTTGTGACTGCAGATGGAGCTGCCATCGTGGAGACCCTTCGGGCGGAGCTTGACCGAGCCAAGGAGCAAGCAAGGAGTAGCAATGCGGCCGCTTTAAAGGCGGATGAAGAGTTGAGGGCCGAACAGGCTGCTCATTGCGAGAGCAAAGAAAAAATAGCCAAGATGGCTATAGAGTTAAAAGATGCTGCTGACCGTTACCAGCTTCTTGAAGAAGAAAACCGGGCGAAGGTGACGGGCCTGGAAAAGGCCCGGGTGGCTGCCAAGGAAGCCCGCTCCAAAATTAGAGCGACGAAGGAGGAGCTGCATCAAGCTACAGATATTGTATCTGGGAAGCCCTTCTTGTTGCGGACTAAGTTTGGGGATCTGAAGTATGCACCTCTGGACTGGCTATGGAGTTCTGTGGATGCCTACGTGGATTTGGCTGCAAGTGCTGCTGATGCGGCCGAGTACTTCAAGGATCGGAAATATCACAAAGTGGAAAAACTGTTTTGGTCACAGTTTCATGCTCCAGCCCGTGCGCTGCTGTTGAATGAGCAAATGGCCGAGTGGGCCGAGCTCCATAGATTATCCGGACTTGCCATGAGGTCCGTTGTGGATCATCTGTGGCCGAGAGGGCCAAGGCCGAATAGCTTCTTTAGCTTAGTGCAACAATTCCTTGGTGCTGTGTCACACATCGATGCTGTAAAGAGGTCGGCGTGCATAGAAGGCTCGCGGATGGCCCTTGCCCGTGTCAAAACATACTGGGCGGAGATGGATGCCACCACTGTTGCGGCACAGGGCTCGGCCATAGGCCGAGTGGCTGTCGAGAACTACTTTGAAGAACTTGAAGGCGCTCGTTCGATAGAGGCTCAGTGCTCGAAGAATATTATGTTTGAGTGAAATGTATTCCCATTGTAAAAACAATGTTTTATTGAGTTTATCAAAGCTGTATTTATACTTTTGCCGAAAGTACTATGATGCCTCCTGTGTGGCCGTTTATGTATATATGTACATAACCTGAAAGATGGCAGTCGATGGCTTCAGCCTCCATGCATATAATGCGGGGGTGCTCGCAGAAGACGCATGTTCACACTTGATCCAACGTCTTGGTCCATTAAGGAGGTGATAGAGCAGCGAACTAGGCAATCAGACTATAATGCTTTAACACTTTCACGTAGCCAGAGGAGTTTGACAGTGGGGCTACTATATAGCCCCTGGTGGCTCCGCGCTCATCCGAATTCGGGGCACGTACATGCCTGGCCGGGAAACGGCCCTTCGTTAAGGTAGAGGAATCCCGAAGATTCCGATAGGTCATCGAGTGGTTGACCAGTCTCACGCTATATCATGACAGTCATTTTTCGGCTTTCTCTACTGAGGTGCTCGTCCGGATGAACCAGGGCACAATCGTAGTAGTTCTCCTGGTGCCGCCTTAGCCGATAGAGCCGAAGGCAGCAAAACATAGGAGACGGGCAAACCCAACATTTGACCAAATACATGATTCGGAGCTGATGCATATAAGGCCAAAATCGCGACGCCGAGCACTCCCTAAGGTATTCAGTCTTTATTATGTAAACCGGGCTAAGCAGTGCTGTCGGTGTCAAAACCGGCGGATCTCGGGTAGGGGGTTCCGAACTGTGCGTCTAAGGCGGATGGTAACAGGAGGCAGGGGACACGATGTGTTACCCAGGTTCAGGCCCTCTTGATGGAGGTAAAACCCTACGTCCTGCTTGATTATACTTGATAATATGGGTATTACAAGAGTTGATCTTAATGAGATCGGAGAGGCTAAACCCTAGAAGCTAGCCTATGGTATGATTGTATGTTGTCCTACGGACTAAAACCCTCCGGTTTATATAGACACCGGAGGAGGCTAGGGTTACACAAGGTCGGTTACAAAGGAGGAAATATACATATCCGTATTGCCTAGCTTGCCTTCTACGCCAAGTAGAGTCCCATCCGGACACGGGACAAAGTCTTCAATCTTGTATCTTCATAGTCCAACAGTCCGGCCAAAGGATATAGTTCGGCTGTCCGGAGACCCCGTAATCTAGGACTCCCTCAGTAGCCCCTGAACCAGGCTTCAATGACGATGAGTCCAGCAAGGAGTGTTGTCTTCGGCATTGCAAGGCAGGTTCCTCCTCCGAATACACCACGGAAAAATTTGAATACAAGGATAGTGTCTGACCCTACAAAATAAGTTCCACATACCACCGTAGAGAGAATAATATTACCACAAATCTAATCTGCTGACACGTTTTGGCAGCATGACATCATGCCACGGCCCGGTAATTATTTGAACCATTTTTCTTTAACCAGCCCCGCACATAACGCAAGGCGGTTTCTCGACACGTCTTGTCAAAGCAGAGATCGTGTTCCCCTTATTACGAGATTCTCATCAATACGGACGTGGGTAGCCCAACCATGCCTAGGACTCCTAGATTTTAGGCAAGTCCCAAACGGGCACGAGGAGGACGCTTGATATTCACCCTCTTTATAAAGGGACAAGGCTGTTACTTTTTTCCCTCCCGTGCTCAATCGAATCCCTCCCCCGCCTCGAGTTCTAACACCCAAAGCCAAGGTCAAGTGATTTGGACCTTCAATCTTGTCCCGATCCAGCCTTCAAGGCCGGTGGATATCTTCCTCCATCACGGAGGAGGACATCAAGAAGTTGAGGGAGGCCAGATATCTGACCGCCGAAATTTCGCATAGGCTACCCGCCCGAGGGCAGGTCGTCCCTACTCCCGAACCCAACGAGAGCGTTGTGTTCGTCTCCCACTTCCTCCGAGGGCTAGGCCTCGCTCTGGATCCCTTTGTCAGGGGTCTTATGTTCTATTACGGGCTGGATTTTCACGATCTAGCCCCGGACTCCCTTCTTCACATCTCGTCATTTATTGTCGTCTGTGAGGCCTTCCTCCGCATTACCCCTCACTTCGGCTTGTGGCTCAAGACCTTCGATGTGAAGCCGAAGATGGTCGAGGGACAGTACGCAGTGTGAGCAGGTGCTTTAATAAGCAAAATTGCTGATGCTCCATGGCCAAAGGGTTCCTTTCCAGAGATGACCGGATTGTGGCAACGAGATTGGTTTTATGTCACAGCTCCCCGAAGTGCCAAGTGGGTAGCTGCCCCCACCTTTCAGTTGGGCCCTCCACCACAACTGATGTCATGGATCAGCAGGGGACTGAGCTGGGGTCCAGCCAAGGACATGCCAATACTGCAGAGCCGTATCCGAGATCTCTTCGAGGGAGATTTCAGTCTGGTTATGGTAATGCAAGTCTTGCTCATTCGTCGAGTCCAGCCTTGCAAACGGCGGCCCCTCTGTATGTGGGAATTCAACCCGGAAGGACCGCACACTATTCAGAATTTCCTCGGCATGACACACGAGGAGATGTACAAATCGTTCTTCGGACCCCAAATAGAGTGTCCGGACACTACCGAGGACGTGGGCTGAGCAGCAACCGCACCTCTGCCCAAGTAAGTAATTCCATGGCCGAACACACCGTCCTTTTATTTATCATGAAATCATTCTGAAGAATCACTCTTTGACCAGGACTAGATAACAAAGGCGAAGATGATCCGGTGTTCGACCCCCCTTCCTGAAGGCTTGGACAATACGGTGCAGGAGAAGATGCTCGAGCCAGCACCTTGTCCGGTGCCCTTAAAGGAAGACAAAGGGGGGGAATAAAGAGGGCGAAAGCGGGCCTCCATCGCTACCTAGTCCAACCGAGGGCATGATCGCCTCCGCGAGGGAGGATAACCGAGGGGAAGAATCTAACATTCTCTCTCGCCGGGGAAGGAAGAGGACTACCTCCGAAGATCCGGAAATCAAGGTTTCCAAACGGGAGAAGAAATCTCCGCTAGAGGGTCCTGCCTCGGTGGGTGTTCTTGCCGCACAATGTCCGCGCAGGGATCAGCCCTCTAACGAGCTGTAAGTAATCAAAAGGTGTTTAATAGTGAAGATATCCTACCTTACTTCTGAGGAAAATAACCGAAGTATTTATCTTGCAGTTCGGATCTTAGCCCTTCTTAGCTGAGCTCGTCTTCGGGGGATCTTCTTCCGGGGATGATGGAGAGCGAAACGCCTCCCCCTGCCACACCGCCTTACGAAGCGGGCGACCCCGAGGTGTCGTCGCGGAGGGCTTCTCCTGATCCGGCAAGGCCAGAAGGTAATCCTATGGCCACCCGAAGTCCTCGGTATCCGACTCTCCAAGAGAGCAATCAAAAGAGTCAGGCATCGTCTGGTGCACGGTCGGATGTACGAAGGGATCTGCTGGAGAAGGCGGCTATCTCCGAAGAGCACCGCACATTGATGGGTACGGTGACTGAAAGGATTTCGTCCGCCGAAAGCGGGTTGCATGAAGCCTTTATGAGTCTACTGACAGGTTTTGACGTACGTGAAATGATGCACATTTTTGACAGTACCGCACATTTTTAGATGTGCCCTGTGTAGATAGTAGCCCATGAGACTCTGGTTGTCGTCGAAAACGGCGGAAAACAGAGGATCATAGTCCCAGGTAATAACCGGACTGCCTTTATGTGCAGGTGATGGAGGCTCCGGTGGCTAGCGGGACTGATGGGTATGACAAACTAAAGCGGCAGCTGGATGCGGCAGATGTCGACATCGTGCTTGTCAACGAGCGGCTTGACGAGGCACATGGTGAGTGGCCTTTCTAGGGATCGTCACATAGTAAGAGCAGCATGACGCCAGTATCTTTAATATGTTGTGACTGCAGATGGAGCGGCCACCGTGGAGACCCTTCAGGCGGAGCTTGCAAGAGCGAAGGAGCAAGCAAGGAGTAGCAATGCGGCTGCTTTGTAAGCAGCCGAAGAGTTAAGGGCCGAACAGGCCGTACATTGCGAGAGCAAAGAGAAAATGGCCAAGATGGTTGTAATGTTAAAAGATACTGCCGACCGTTGCCAGCTTCTTGAAGAAGAAAACTGGGCGAAGGCTAAGGACCTGGAAAAGGCCACGATGGCGACCAAAGATACCCGCTCTGCGATGAGAGCTAAAAAAGAGGAGATGCATCAAACCGGAGATATCGCGGCTGGGAAACCCTTTATGCTGTGGAGGTAGTTTGGAGATCGTCAGTATGCCCCTCTGGACCGGCTGTGGAGTTTGGCAGACGGATATCTGGACTTGGCGGCGTGTGCTGTCGATGCGGCCGAATACTTCCGAGATCAAACAGATCGTGAAGTGGACAAGCTATTCTGGTCACAATTTAAAGTTCCAGAGCGTTCGCTTCCAATGACTGATCGGCTTGCCGAATGGGCCGAGCTGAATAGGTTGTCCAGACTCGCCATGAGGTCTGTTGTGGATCATCTATGGCTGGAAAGGCCAAAGCCGAACAACTATTTTAGTTTGATCGCCATGAAGAGGTCGGCCTGCATAGAAGGCTCGCGGATGGCCCTTGCCTGTGTCAAAACATACTGGGCGGAGATGGATGCCACCACTGTTGCGGTGCAGGGTTCGGCCATAGGCCGAGTGGCTGCCGAGCACTATTTTGAAGAAGTTCTTAAAGGCGCTCGTTCAATAGAGGCCCAGTGCTCAAAGAATATTATGTTTGAGTGTCACACCCTAGCTAGTCCATGCATTAGAGTGTGCATCATGTTTATTTTTCATCAGAAACTTGAAATGGGGAAGGCAGAACCCCCATCACCCCTCTTGAAATCAACTAGGGTTTACTAAAAATAATTTCAATGAACCTGAAATGCCCTTCTAAAATGTTCACCCTCTTTGCCTTGGGTTAGAACCTCTGGCAAAATAGGTGCACAATTTTCTAGGTCAACAAAAGGTCACTGGTTTAATCATATGTATGTTTCCTTTGGACATTTAAATGCTAATAAATATTTTAAATGTTCAAATAATTCTGGAATTAAGTCAGGTCTGTTAGGAATAATCCCAACAGAGCCCACAATTATTTTCAGGATTTTAGAAAGTGCCTAGGTATTTTAAATAAAGCCCTAAAGCTACAGAAAAAAAATAGAAAAGAAAACAAAAAAAACAGAAAAACTTACCTGGCGCCACCTACCAGGCCCACCTGCTGGCCCAGCCCAGCCACCCCGCCAGTGAGCAGCTTGGCTTGGCCAAGCAGGCAGGTGCTCGACGGCGAGCACCGCATGCGCCCCACGCAGCTGCCGCCGCCTCGCCGCTCCCCTCGTCGACCTGTCGACGTGGGACGAACTCCCTTTCATCCCCCCAACCTCGCAGACACCGCACTTTCCCCCTGGTCCCTCTCCATCGCTCTTCCTCGCCATAGCCGACGCTGCCGTGCTCGCGCCACCGTGAAACCGCGTCCACCGTCGTCCCCGTGTTGCACCACCGTGTCCATCCTCTCCGCCATCGTCGACTCCGTCGAGCAGCTGAGCCCCGAGCGCTCACACGCTGTACAACGTCTTCTTCGACCTCATCTTCACCGAGCATCGCCGGAGATCCCTTTCGACGTCGCCGCCGCATCGACTCGTCCCCGACCGCGCCGTCTGCCTCTACGTGATCGCCGTGAGCTGCTGCACCTCGCCATCCTCCCCGTTCTTCTTCTCGTGCACCACAACGAGCACACGAAGCTCACCCACACGGGCTGCCGTGGAGCTCATCGCCGACGTGTCTCCGGCCAAACACCGGCCACGCCACCTAGTCTAACTACTTCACTGCATCCCTAGGGGCACAACGCACCTCACCACATGCCTCGCCGTGCCCCGTAGCCTCGGGCTCACTTTCGCCCGACTCCGGCGATCGCAAGGCTCATCGCCGGCGACGTTTCCGGCCACCCCGAGCCCAACCACCACCACCAAGCACCGCGGTTCATTCCCAGCTACCCGTAGCTACTCTCCGCGCATCAATTGGTGCCCTGTGGGCGATTTCCGCAGCGCGCCACCGCGTCTGGCCTCGCCGGCGGCTAAATGCCGGCAAGTTTTGACCCGCTGACCGGCGAGGTTGACCTGCTGACGTGGGTTGACCTCCCCCCTCTCTCTCACCGACATGCGGGCCCCACCCGACTAATTACTCTGTTAGTGCTAACTAAATAGGTTAGTTAATTAGTATAGTCACTGACTAGTGGGCCCTGCCAGTCTATTAGGCTAACTAAACGTAGTTAGTGCACAGAGACACTGACCAGTGGACCCCACCAGTCAGGTTTGACCTGGACTGGCGCCTTTGACCTGCTGACGTCACCCTGACGCGTTGCTGACGCAGTAATTGATTTTCTAGATTTATTCTTATTCAGGAAATTCCAGAAAATAGTTCAAACTTTAAAAATTCACAGAAATTCAACCATAGCTCCAAATGATATAAATTATATATGAAAAATTATCAGAAAAATTCAATCTATCCATCTGTAATGGTTTCATGCATGACAAAACAAGTTTACCTTGCTGTTTAAGCAGAATAAGGAAATGCACTATAAATGCCATGTTTAATGAGCTAATATTTGAATCTTTGATTCAAATGGGTTCATCCCTTCCTATTTTAGCTTGCATTAGGCCAAGACACAATCATATTGCCATGTCATAGCATGCATCATATTGTTGCATATCGTCAAGTGTTGATTGTGTTCCGATGTGTTCTACGTGGTAGGTTCTGCCTCCGAGGATATTCACGAGTATCCAACTAAAGGGCAGTATCCCGTTACCACTCCATCAGGCAAGCAACCATTGATCATTCCGATACAACCCATGTTCTCGCTCTTGCTCTTGTTTACTGCATTAAGACATCGCGATTCAAACTGCTGTGTGCTACGGTAGTTGAACCCTTATCCTCTGCATGACCTGTCATTGCCACAGTAACTAGATGAAACCCACTAGCATGTGTAGGAGTTGATTGATCCATGTATGTGATTCCTACCTTGCTGTGCCTGCTATGCTTAGAGTTGAGTCAGGTCTGGTTCATCTGGGTGATGAGCTAGAGTGAAATGCTTATGTCGGTAATATGAGGGATGTATTGAACATGTTTTGGTAAAGGTATCGATGAGAGGCCATGTAGGAGTACATGGTGGGCTGTTTCATTGAGGCCGTCCATAAGAACTGAGATCTGTATGTGTGATTTAAGATGCAGTTACTACCGTACATTGGGCCCGAAACCAATGGACCCTCTCGGCTTCTTAATCACCCTAGTACTCTGTCCAGGAGTTGCAATTAGTTTCTGGTGTTTGTAGGTTATGTGTTGGCGGCCGTGCGTAGCGCTGACCCTAGGGGTGGGCTATGTTGCGGTAGATACACCGTGGCACGGTGTACCGAGTCACCCGTTTGGTGTCTCGGGAACCCTGTTCACATCGTTCGGGGCCGTATGTGGAAACCTCGGCCGGACACCCTGCGGATGGAACCTGGATAGGCGATAAACCTGGACTAGAGACTTAAGTGTTTAGGTAGGCCGTGGACGACACCCTCGCTGGGCTTCCGCTTGAAGGTTGCCGAGTACATGTCGTGTAAACGGCGGTAAGTGGTGAAAGCGTGTATGACGAAGTACACCCCTGCAGGGTATAAACTATTCGAATAGCCGCGTCCGCGGTAAAGGACTACTTGGTTGCCTATACAGTTCATAGACAAGTTAATGGATACTACTAAAAGACTCAAGATAAGTGTGAGTACCGAGGATGGCCCTCTCGTAGGATGACGAGGGAGGATCCCCGGTGGAGTATTGTGTTGGTGAGTAGTGGACTCGTGTGCGAAAACTATTTTACTGGTGGAGTTCCGTAGGATAGCTTAGCCAAGAGTCAAAGCTGGCATGCTGCATTAACCCCACCACCTTCTTGAGAATAAGCATGTTTAGTAGGTTCTGATGTAAGACTTGCTGAGTGCCTTTGTACTCATGTTTGCTTAATTACTGTTTTTAGATGACAACACCACCCCCTCCGATGGGTTTTATGTAGACCTTGACGTCGATGAGTGACTAGCCACCCAGGTGGTGATCCTGGCCATGGCGGGCCCTATGTACATAGTCAGGCTTTAAGAAGCCTTCTTTCTTTCTAGAGTCTGTACTCAGACTAGTTGCTTCCGCATGTGCTTGGATGATTGTATGACTTGAGTGTCGGGTCATGTGACCCCTATCTATATGAACATGTTATGTATGGCTCTCTGGATCCTTTAAATAAAGTACTTGAGTTGTAGAGTTTTGTTGTGATGCCATGTTGTATGTACTCATATCGGGCATATTGTGTGTATGATTGAAATGCTTGGTATGAGTGGGATCCGACAATCTAGTTGTTTATCCTTTGTTGCCTTTCTTATGGGGAAATGTAGTCTAGTGTTCCTCGAGCCATAGTAGTCCGCTACAGCCCGGTTCACCAGAGTCCTGCTAGCCCAGCACTACTGTTCAGGACACTTGACTGGCCGGCATGTGTTTCACTTCGTCCCTATGTCTGTCCCTTCGGGGAAATGTCACACGGTGACTTTCGGAGTCCTGCCTAGCCTGCTACAGCCCGGGGTTCCCCGGAGTCCTGTTAGCCCAGTGCTACAGCCCGGAATCACTCGTTGATGACCGACATGTTCGATGTGATTCATGTATGCCTGTCTCCATAGGTCTGTGCCGCTTTGGGTTCACGACTAGCCATGTCGGCCCGGGTTCTCTGTCATATGGATGCTAGCGACACTATCATATATGTGAGCCAAAAGGCGCAAACGGTCCCGGGTCATGGTAAGGCGACACCCGTGGGATACCGTGCGTTAGGCCGCAAAGTGATATGAGGTGTTACCGGCTAGATCGATGTGACTTGGAATCGGGGTCCTGACAGCGTTGGCGTCAGAGCCGGACTGCCTGTAGGTTCGTTGAGCCAAACTGGTCGATGTCGAGTCTAGAAATGCTCTAGTTATATGTAGGGGAATTGATTGTGGGAGGGAACGTAAGGTTCTTTTACTCCTTTACCTATGCCTCTGATCTGAGTCATTCTCTCCTCATTCAACATGGGTTAAGGACTAGGCTCTCTTCCTCTATCAGGTTCACGTGTTACTAATCCGTAGTAGCTTATAGGATTGTTGTTACAAGTCCCAGTTCAGTTTCTACTATTCTTAGTATGTTGCTAATTGAATCAGAACCTTGATATGATGTTGTTGAGTGGTGTTGTGAACTGTTGTGGATGTCTCAAATCTTTTTCTGAGCATTTACAGCTGTTATGCTGTCCAATTTTCCCTAGAAATTCTGATGTCTTTGCATTGTGGTTGTGCTTTCAGATGGCCAACCATGTTCAAAACCAAGTGGTTCTCCTGACCCGGTGCCTCGACGTGCCCGGTCATACTGCTATGTTAGTCCCGGTCATGATCGAGACGGGCTACCGTTGGTATCCCGAATACACCGTCGAAGAGCAGTTCCGCGACTTTAATCAAAGCCAATATCTCTACACCATCAGGATATTTCCTTCTTATCCTGGATCTACCGAGCCCCTTCACTGTTCCTATGGACTCGGGGTTACCGTTGAGATGGCTGTGCAGGATGCTGCCTATTCCATGATGACCATCTTGCGAGTCCGGACTGGCCTGCTTCGGAACACCGACTTCCGTTACATGCCAGCTTCACTTCCGGGAGCGCAAGGGTATCTTCAGGCTATCTATGCTGACTCCACTCAGGAGGACTCATTAACTCGTACCACTGCTGAGATGCTCCAAGATAAGTACCGAGAGAATCGGGCCTTGAGGCTGGAGTTTTTCAATACCCGTGCTGATCATTGAGCCACATTGACTCGTATTGCACCTGCGGTGCAAGCTGGATGTATGGATACAAGGGACCTGTATCCTGTGAGATCAACTCTGCCAGACATGGTGGATTGGCATGATGTGGGAGGCATCACCCCACCCTGTGGTCCCCGCAGGCCACCGTTTGTTGGTCCAAGACCTCATCCTAGCCCCTTTGGTCCACATGCTCCTCATGACTGTCTGTTTCCGGATGGTCATGTTGAACTTCCAGGCTATGGAACTAACTTCTATGAGGACTACTATGGAGCTGTCTGAGTTAGTAGTAATACCACTAGTATTGTAGTAGTTGTATCTCCACTGTCCTGCGTGACTTGTGGAATATGACTTGGCGTGTAATCGATTCCGGAGGTGTAGGCAAATGATGTATAGGAGCTTGGAATGCCTCCGATGAGATGTAACATCTTTCATCATAGTTGTACTGTAGCCTGGGCTTGTACTAAACTATGTATGATGTGTATGACCGTTGGTATATATATGGCAGTTTTATATTACCATGACATACGGATGAACATCTCTGCATTCCGTGTTGTCCATTACATTCTGCACTTCCTTGCTAAGTTTGAGCCATCCTTGTCTAAACCGTTGTCTTGTTTTCTCCTAGGATGGTCAACACCCGCGGCAACCCTGCTGTCCCGGAGCAGGGGGAAGCCAGTGCAGCTAGAGGTGAAAATCTGCCTCACCCGCCTTCTCTGGCCGAAGTGATGCTAGAGGCGGAAGGAAACAAGCGTGAGACTAACCGCCTGCTGGAGCGGATTGAGCAGAACACTGCACGCCACCCGCGAAATGACTTGGTGTCAATCAATGACTTTATCAAGCTGTACCCACCAAAGTTCAACCATTCCGTCGAGCCCCTCGACGCGGATGACTGGCTTCACAGCATCACCCACAAGCTAAGTTCTGCCAACGTAGACGAAGCCGACAAGGTTACTTATGCTGCCTATCACCTCGAAGGCCCTGCTAGCCTTTGGTGGGAAAACTTCGAAGCTATGCGCCCGGTCAGTCAAATCACTACTTGTGCTGAATTCAGTGAGGCTTTCCATGAGCATCACATTCCGGAAGGTCTCATGGATCGCAAGAGGGAGGAGTTCAGCAACTTCACCCAAGGAAGACTGACTGTGGATGCTTACAATCGTGAATTTGGGAATCTGGCACGTTATGCTCCTGAAGAGGTATCTACTGACGCTAAGAAGTAGACAAGGTTCCGCGAGGGACTTAGCCCTGAGCTTCGCCGCGATCTCCGTCTGCACGAGTGCATATCCTTTCAGAAGTTGGTCAATAAAGCCATCAGTGCTGAGACAGGCCAGACTAATTATGATGCTTCACGCAAGCACTCCCGTGATTTTGGCTCTTCATCCGGCTCTGGGGCTCAGAAGCGCCGGGTGTGGATTCCAAGCACGACACTGCCACCCAGGTTCATTCCGAGGCCATCCTTTGAGGCGCCTCGTCCCAACCAACAATTTGCACCGCCCAAGCCCTGTGGTGGCCCCGCTGCTAATGCTGCTCCACGCCCCAATGTGGTGACATGCTTCAAGTGTGGAGAGCCGGGTCACTATAGCCGAGAGTGTCCCTAGAACAACAACCCCAATCAAACTGGAAAGTCCGTTGGCCGTGGTAAGCCAGCGGGGAAGACTTTCTACGCCAAGCCGGCCACCACTTCACGTGGCCATGTCAATTATGTTTCAGCCGAGGAGGCTCATGAGGATCCTAACGTCGTCCTTGGTACGCTCCTGGTTAACTGCCATCCGGCATCTGTTCTTTTCGATACTGGAGCATCTCATTCATTCGTATCTGAGAACTATGCTCGATTGCATAACACGACATTCTGCGACATGCCCACTTCCATGGTAATTCAAACTCCGGGTTCCAAATGGCAAACTTCTAGAGTAAGCCATTGGAACGAAATTCTTGTCGATAGACTTGTCTTCCTTGCATCCTTAATAGCTCTCAAGTCCTCCGACATAAATATCATCTTGGGTATGGACTGGATGTCAGCTCATTATGCTAAATCGATTGTGCCACTAGAACCGTTCAACTTACCCACCCCTCGGGCAAGACAGTTAATGTCTTAACTCGAGTGGCCAAGCGCCAACTTTACTCCCTAAATGCCAACCCCCTTCTAGACCTTGAAGATGTTCCGGTAGTCCGAGACTTTCCGGATGTCTTTCCAGAAGAACTGCCAGGTGTTCCACCTGACAGGGATGTCGAGTTTGTGATAGACCTTGTTCCAGGAACCGTTCCAATTTCTAGAAGACCTTACAAGATGGCACCCCTAGAACTAGCCGAGCTTAAGAACCAACTCGATGAGTCCTTGAACAAGGGTTTCATCTGTCCTAGTTCCTCTCCTTGGGCTTGCCCCGTCCTCTTCGTTAAGAACAAGGATGGAACGGATCGAATGGTTGTGGATTACCGACCTGTCAACTTGGTCACCATCAAGAACA
Source organism: Triticum urartu (assembly GCF_056163025.1). Classification (NCBI taxonomy): domain Eukaryota; kingdom Viridiplantae; phylum Streptophyta; class Magnoliopsida; order Poales; family Poaceae; genus Triticum; species Triticum urartu. The sequence continues at coordinate 1,715,672 of NC_141879.1, forward strand.
AATATCCGCTTCCCAGGATCAATGATCTGTATGATCAGCTTGCTGGATCCTCAGTCTTCTCCAAGATGGATTTGAGGTTGGGTTACCATCAAATCAAAATCAGAAACGGGACATTCCCAAAACGGCCTTTGTTACTCGTTATGGCCAATACGAGTACACCGTCATGTCCTTCGGTTTAACCAATGCCCCGGCTACCTTCTCTCGGTTAATGAACTCGGTCTTCATGGAGTACTTGGATAAATTCGTCATAGTATACCTCGATGACATACTCATCTACTCCAAGAATGAAGAGCAACATGCCGTACATCTAAAGCTGGTATTGATGAAACTCCGAGAGCATCGCCTTTATGCCAAATTATCCAAGTGTGAATTTTGGTTGCCAGAAGTGACCTATCTAGGCCATGTAATCTTTGGTAAGGGTATTGCTGTCAATCCTGAGCAAGTTCAAGCCGTCCTTGATTGGACTCCACCTGAGACGGTCAAGCAAGTTCGAAGCTTCCTTGGCTTAGCGAGCTATTGCCGCCGCTTCGTCGAAAATTTCTCCAAGGTTGCTAAACCTCTAACTGAACTCCTCAAGAAAGATAAAAAGTTCGAGTGGACTCCACAATGCGAGATCAGTTTTCAAGAACTGAAAAGACGCCTGACATCTGCCCCCGTACTAGTACCGCCAGACTTCTCCAAGGACTTTATTATCTATTGCGACGCCTCGCAACAAGGACTAGGTTGCATACTCATGCAAGATCGTCAGGTAATTGCCTATGCTTCACGGCAATTACACCCACATGAGGAAAATTATCCTACACACGATCTAGAGCTTGCAGCTGTACTCCATGCACTTAAAACCTGGCGACATTACCTTCTCGGTAATCGTTGCGAGATCTTCACCGATCACCAAAGTTTGAAATATATCTTCACCCAACCAGATTTGAATCTCAGGCAACGACGTTGGGTCGAGTTGATCTCGGACTATGACTTAGGAATAACTTACACCCCAGGCAATGCCAATGTCATGGCTGATGCGCTAAGCCGTAAGTCCTATTGTAACAACCTGATGTTACAACAAAGTCAACCACTTCTCCATGAGGAATTTCGTAAGCTAAACCTTCACATTGTTCCTCGAGGATTCCTATCCACCCTGGTGGCGGAACCTACCCTTACGGATCAGATCATCAAGGCACAGAAGGTAGATCCGGGAATCTCCCGTATTAAGAGAAACACTAAGAAAGGAGTCGCGAATTGTTTCTCCATGATGATCAAGGTGTCGTATACTTTGGGAATCGCCTAGTGGTTCCAAAGGCGCGAAACCTGAGGCGACTGATCCTTAAGGAAGCTCATGAATCCCGTCTCACCATTCATCCCGGTAGTACCAAAATGTATCAAGACCTATGCCAGAGGTTTTGGTGGACTAGGACGAAGAGAGAAATCGCTCAATACATTGCTAATTGCGACGTTTGTCGTCGTGTTAAAGCAGAGCATCAACGGCCTGCTGGCACCCTTCAACCTTTGGCTATTCCTGAATGGAAATGGGATAAAATCAGTATGGATTTCATCACTGGGTTTCCCAGGACCAAGAGAGGGAATAATGCCATCTTCGTTGTGATCGACCGACTTTCCAAAGTAGCCCACTTTCTACCTATTCGTGAGAGTATCACCGCTAGCCAGCTAGCTGAGTTATACATCTCCCGAATAGTGTCTCCTCATGGTGTTCCATTGGAAATTAACTCAGACCATGGGAGTCTCTTCACCTCTCGATTTTGGGAAAGTTTCCAAAATGCTATAGGAACTCGTCTCTCCTTTAGTACCGCCTTCCATCCCCAATCAAGTGGTCAAGTAGAGCGAGTCAATCAAATTCTGGAAGATATGCTCCGAGCTTCTGTTATCTCGTTCGGAGTGAGTTGGGAGAAATGCCTTCCATTCACGGAGTTTGCTTATAACAATAGTTATCAAGCTAGCTTGGGCAAAGCTCCATTCGAAGTTCTTTATGGACGAAAATGCCGAACGCCTCTTAACTGGTCAGAAACCGGGGAAAGACAACTCTTTGGCCCGGATATGATTCAGGAAGCAGAAGAGCAGGTTCGCATTATTCGTGAGAAATTGAAAACAGCCCAATCTCGTCAAAACAGTCAAAATGATCGTAAACATAAGCCTATGACTTATGAAGTCAACGAGAAGGCTTACCTTCGGGTTACCGCGTTAAATGGAACCCATCGTTTCTGTATCAAAGGCAAATCGGCTCCTCATTACATTGGACCCTTTCGCATTCTTGCTAAACAAGGAGAAGTTGCCTACCAATTGGAACTACCTCCGCATCTTTCCAGAGTTTCACGATGTCTTCCATGTTTCAGAACTCAGGCGTTGCTTTGCGGATCCTATCCGTGGAGTGGACCACGAAACGCTTGATCTACAAGATAACCTCTCTTATCGGGAATATCCCGTTCGTATCCTTGATCAAGCCGAGCCTACCACTCGACGTCATAATATCATGTTTCTCAAGGTTCAATGGTCACATTATTCCGAGGAAGAAGCCACTTGGGAAAGGGAGGATCGTCTTTGACTCGAGTACCCCACCTTCTTCCCAGAGGATCCTAAATCTCGGGATGAGATTCTTTTGAGTGGGGGTGAGTTGTCACACCCTAGCTAGTCCATGCATTAGAGTGTGCATCATGTCTATTTTTCATCAGAAACTTGAAATGGGGAAGGCAGAACCCCCAGCACCCCTCTTGAAATCAACTAGGGTTTACTAAAAATAATTTCAATGAACCTGAAATGCCCTTCTAAAATGTTCACCCTCTTTGCCTTGGGTTAGAACCTCTGGCAAAATAGGTGCACAATTTTCTAGGTCAACAAAAGGTCACTGGATTAAATCATATGTATGTTGCCTTTGGACATTTAAATGCTAATAAATATTTTAAATGTTCAAATAATTCTGGAATTAAGTCAGGCTGTTAGGAATAATCCCAACAAAGCCCACAATTATTTTCAGGATTTTAGAAAGTGCCTAGGTATTTTAAATAAAGCCCTAAAGCTAAAGAAAAAAAAATAGAAAAGAAAACAAAAAAAACAGAAAAACTTACCTGGCGCCACCTACAGGCCCACCTGCCGGCCCAGCCCAGCCACCCCGCCAGCGAGCATCTTGGCTTGGCCAAGCAGGCAGGTGCTCGACGGCGAGCACCGCATGCGCGCCACGCAGCTGCCGCCCCCTCGCCGCTCCCCTCGTCGACCTGTCGACGTCGGACGAACTCCCTTGCATCTCCCCGACCTCGCAGACACCGCACATTCCCCCTGGTCCCTCTCCATCGCTCTTCCTCCGCCATGGCCGACGCTGTCGTGCTCGCGCCACCGTGAAACCGCGTCCACCGTCATCCCCGTGTTGCACCACCGTGTCCATCCTCTCCGCCATCGTCGACTCCGTCGAGCAGCTGAGCCCCGAGCGCTCACACGCTCTGCAATGTCTTCTTCGACCTCATCTTCACCGAGCATCACCGGAGATCCCTTTCGACGTCGCCGCCGCACCAACTCGTCCCCGACCGCGCCGTCTGCCTCTACGTGATCGCCATGAGCTGCTGCACCTCCCCATCCTCCCCGTTCTTCTTCTCGTGCACCACAACGAGCACACGAAGCTCACCCGCATGCGCTGCCGTGGAGCTCATCGCCGACGTGTCTCCAGCCAAACACCGGCCACGCCACCTAGTCTAACTACTTCACTGCATCCCTAGGGGCACAACGCACCTCACCACACGCCTCGCCGTGCCCCGTAGCCTCGGGCTCACTTTCGCCCGACTCCGGCGACCCAAGGCTCGTCGCCGGCGACGTTTCCGGCCACCCCGAGACCAACCACCACCACCAAACGCCGCAGTTCATTCCCAGCTACCCATAGCTGCTCTCCGCGCATCAATTGGTGCCCCGTGGGTGATTTCCGCAGCGCGCCACCCCGTCTGGCCTCGCCGGCGGCTAAACGCCGGCAGGTTTTGACCCGCTGACCGGCGAGGTTGACCTGCTGACGTGGGTTGACCTCCCCCCTCTCTCTCACCGACATGCGGGCCCCGCCCGACTAATTACTCTGTTAGTGCTAACTAAATAGGTTAGTTAATTAGTATAGTCACTGACTAGTGGGCCATGCCAGTCAATTAGGCTAACTAAACGTAGTTAGTGCACAGAGACACTGACCAGTGGACCCCAGCAGTCAGGTTTGACCTGGACAGGGGCCTTTGACCTGCTGATGTCACCCTGACGTGTTGCTGATGCAGTAATTGATTTTCTAGATTTATTCTAATTCAGGAAATTCCAGAAAATAGTTCAAACTTCAAAAATTCATAGAAATTCAACCATAGCTCCAAATGAGATAAATTATATATGAAAAATTATCAGAAAAATTCAATCTATCCATCTGTAATGGTTTCATGCATGACAAAACAAGTTTACCTTGCTGTTTAAGCAGAATAAGGAAATGCACTATAAATGCCATGTTTAATGAGCTAATATTTGAATCTTTGATTCAAATGGGTTCATCCCTTCCTATTTTAGCTTCCATTAGGCCAAGACACAATCATATTGCCATGTCATAGCATGCATCATATTGTTGCATATCGTCATGTGTTGATTGTGTTCCGATGTGTTCTTCGTGGTAGGTTCTGCCTCCGAGGATATTCACGAGTATCCAACTGAAGGGCAGTATCCCGTTACCACTCCATCAGGCAAGAAACCATTGATCATTCCGATACAACCCATGTTCTCGCTCCTGCTCTTGTTTACTGCATTAAGACATCGCGATTCAAACTGCTGTGTGCTACGGTAGTTGAACCCTTATCCTCTGCATGACCTGTCATTGCCACAGTAACTAGATGAAACCCACTAGCATGTGTAGGAGTTGATTGAGCCATGTATGTGATTCCTACCTTGCTATGCCTGCTATGCTTAGAGTTGAGTCAGGTCTGGTTCATCTGGGTGATGAGCTAGAGTGAAATGCTTATGTCGGTAATATGAGGGATGTATTGAACATGTTTTGGTAAAGGTATCGATGAGAGGCCATGTAGGAGTACATGGTGGATTGTTTCATTGAGGCTGTCCATAAGAACTGAGATCTGTATGTGTGATTTAAGATGCAGTTACTACCGTACATTGGGCCCGAAACCAATGGACCCTCTCGGCTTCTTAATCACCCTAGTACTCTGTCCAGGAGTTGCAATTAGTTTCTGGTGTTTGTAGGTTATGTGTTGGCGGCCGTGCGTAGCGCTGACCCTAGGGGTGGGCTATGTTGCGGTAGATACACCGTGGCACGGTGTACCGAGTCACCCGTTTGGTGTCTCGGGAACCCTGTTCACATCGTTCGGGGCCGTATGTGGAAACCTCGGCCGGACACCCTGCGGATGGAACCTGGATAGGCGATAAACCTGGACTAGAGACTTAAGTGTTTAGGTAGGCCGTGGCCGACACCCTCGCTGGGCTTCCGCTTGAAGGTTGCCGAGTACATGTCGTGTAAACGGCGGTAAGTGGTGAAAGCGTGTATGACGAAGTACACCCCTGCAGGGTATAAACTATTCGAATAGCCGCGTCCGCGGTAAAGGACTACTTGGTTGCCTATACAGTTCATAGACAAGTTAATGGATACTACTAAAAGACTCAAGATAAGTGTGAGTACCGAGGATGGCCCTCTCATAGGATGACGAGGGAGGATCCCCGGTGGAGTATTGTGTTGGTGAGTAGTGGACTCGTGTGCAAAAACTATTTTACTAGTGGAGTTCCATAGGATAGCTTAGCCAAGAGTCAAAGCTGGCTTGCTGCATTAACCCCACCACCTTCTTGAGAATAAGCATGTTTAGTAGGTTCTGATGTAAGACTTGCTGAGTACCTTTGTACTAATGTTTGCTTAATTACTGTTTTCAGACGACAACACCGCCCCCTCCGAAGGGTTTTATGTAGACCTTGACGTCGACGAGTGACTAGCCACCCAGGTGGTGATCCTGGCCATGGCGGGCCCTATGTAGATAGTCAGGCTTCGAGAAGCCTTCTTTCTTTCTAGAGTCTGTACTCAGACTAGTTGCTTCCGCATGTGCTTGGATGATTGTATGACTTGAGTGTTGGGTCATGTGACCCCTATCTGTATGAACATGTTATGTATGGCTCTCTGGATCCTTTAAATAAAGTACTTGAGTTGTAGAGTTTTGTTGTGATGCCATGTTGTATGTACTCATATCGGGCATATTGTGTGTATGATTGAAATGCTTGGTATGAGTGGGATCCGACAATCTAGTTGTTTATCCTTGGCGGCCTTTCTTATGGGGAAATGTAGTCTAGTGTTCCTCGAGCCATAGTAGTCCGCTACAGCCCGGTTCACCGGAGTCCTGCTAGCCCATCACTACTGTTCAGGACACTTGACTGGCCGGCATGTGTTTCACTTCGTCCCTATGTCTGTCCCTTCAGGGAAATGTCACACGGTGACTTCCGGAGTCCTGCCTAGCCTGCTACAACCCGGGGTTCCCCGGAGTCCTGTTAGCCCAGTGCTACAGCCCGGAATCACTCGTTGATGACCGACATGTTCGATGTGATTCATGTATGCCTGTCTCCATAGGTCTATGCCGCTTTGGGTTCACAACTAGCCATGTCGGCCCGGGTTCTCTGTCATATGGATGCTAGCGACACTATCATATACGTGAGCCAAAAGGCGCAAACGGTCCTGGGCCATGGTAAGGCGACACCCGTGGGATACCGTGCGTGAGGCCGCAAAGTGATATGAGGTGTTACCGGCTAGATCGATGTGACTTGGAATCGGGGTCCTGACATGACATGTATTCCCATTGTAAAAACAATGTTTTATTAAGTTTATCAAGGCTGTATTTATACTTTTGCCCGAAAGTATTATGATGCCTCCTGTGCGGCCGTTTATGTATATATGTATATAACCTGAAAGATTGCAGTCGTCGGCTTCAGCAACCACGCATATAATGCGGGGGTGTTCGCAGAAGACGCATGTTCACACTTGATCGAACGTCTTGGTCCATTAATGAGGTGATAGCGCAGCGAGCTAGGCAACCGGACTATAATGCTTTAACACTTTCACTTAGCCAGAGGAGTTTGACAGTGGGGCTACTATATAGCCCCTGGTGGCTTCGCACTCATCTGAATTCGGGGGGCATACATGCCTGGCCGGGAAACGGCCCTTCGTTAAGGCAGAGGAATCCCGAAGATTCCGATAGGTCATCGAGTGGTTGACTAGTCTCATGTTATATCATGACAGTCAGTTTTCGGCTTTCTCTACTGAGGTGCTCGTCCGGATGAACCAGGGCTCAATCGCAGTAGTTCTCCTGGTGCCGCCTTAGCCGATAGAGCGGAACGTAAGGCAGAAAAACACAGGAGCCGGGCAAACCCAACATTTGACCAAAGACATGATTCAGAGCTGATGCATATAAGGCCAAACTCGCGACACCGAACACTCCCTAAGGTATTCGGTCTTTATGGTGTAAACCGGGCCTAAACCGTGCCCTTTGTAATAAGCCCCTGGTGTCCAGGTACGTGCAATATTCTGACGTGGCCACATGCCAATACGTCAGCATCCTTCTCAATTGTACTGAGAATCTGAGGGATGTGTATCAGCAAGAGACAGTAAAAAAGGTTTACGCAAGGTCTTAATTTAAAAAGAATCCTTGGCACGGGTCCCTGCTGCACGTTTGCCCCTGTGTCTTTGTTGTGCCGTATTCTGGACGGGTGTAGCACGATGGTCATCTGAAAAAGAGAGGAACTTAATTGAAAAGTTGCCGTGCAAAAGGTAAGTTATACTAAATAAACAATATGAGTTAAGTTGAGCCTGATTGTCACTTGTGCGTGCGCGTTGAGCCCCTTGTATTGTAATAGGGGTATAGCCATCAAACCTGTATCAATTACATATAGCAGTACCGGACTCGTCCAACCGTGTCCGTGGTCATAACGACCTGTCAGATGCTTTAGTTGGTGAGGCCGTTTAGTGTGCGGCTGCCAAGGCAGCCGCATGGTCTTCCGCGCGCAAGGAGCGCTCAATATTTCCATTTACTGTAATGATGCCACGTGGACCGGGCATCTTAAGCATGAGGGAAGCGTAATGTGGTATTGCATTAAAGCGAGCGAAAGCTTCGCGTTCGAGTAGTGCTTGATAGCCACTTTGGAACGGAGCAATGTGGAGCGTTAAATTTTCGGTACGGAAGTTATTGGGAAAGCCGAATATAACCTCTAGTAGCAGGTAGCCCGTGCAATGGGCCTCTGGGCCTAACATTATTCCTTCAAAGGTAGTATTGCTACGGCTAATTTTTGTTGGGTCTATCCCCATTTTGCGAACTGTGTCCTGATATAAAAGGTTTAGACTGCTGCCACCGTCCATCAGGACTCGTGTGAAGTGGTATCCGTCAATTATTGGGTCTAATACCAAGGCAGCCCATCCTGCACTCCAGATACTTGCCGAGTAATCTCGATGGTCGAAGGTGACCGGTTGGGACGACTAGTGGCAGGACTCCACGGTGATAGGCCCTGGGGCGTGTGTCTCTAGGAGTGCCGCTTTGTTTCTCCCCTTTGTTACGTGTAATACATTTACTGTTTTGACTTCTGGTGGGAACTTCTTCTGTTCCCCAGTGCTTTGCTTGCGAGGCTCGTCCTTGTCTTCGCTTTGTGTATCCTGCCCCTTGTGTTCGGTGTTGAGCTTGCCGGACTGCTTGAAGACCCAACATTCTCTATGGGTATGATTTGCAGGTTTATCAGGGGTGCTATGGATCTGACATATTTGGTCCAGAATCTTGTTTAGGCTGGACAGTTCATCTCTGTTGCCTTTGGGGGGTAGCTTTTGCTGACCTGGCTGAGAGCTTTTGAATCCGGCGTTTACCGTTGTGCTCTTCGGGCTGTCTTCTTTATTCCGGCGCTTGTTTTTGCTGCGTCATGATTTCCCGTTTCCATCCCTAACTTCGGATGTACTTGGGTCGCTGGTGCTGCATCAGGCTAACCAGCTGTCCTCGCCCGCGTAAAAGCGGGTCATGAGGCTTGTTGATGCTGCCATTGATCTCGGCTTTTCTTGGCCGAGGTGTCTGGCAAGCCATTTGTCTCGAACGCTGTGCTTGAAAGCTGCTAAGGTTTCGGCGTCCAGACAGTCGACTATTTGGTTCTTTTTAGTGAGGAACCTATTCCAAAGCTTTCGGGCTGACTCTCCGGGCTGTTGAGTTATATGACTTAAATCGTCTGCATCCGGTGGCCGGACATATGTCCCTTGAAAATTTGCCCGAAAGGCGTCTTCGAGCTCTTCCCAGCTTCCAATTTAGTTTTCAGGGAGGCTTTTAAGCCAGTGCCGAGCTGGCCCTTTGAGCTTGAGGGGTAAGTACTTGATGGCATGGAGATCGTCTCCTCGAGCCATATGGATATGGAGGATGTATTCCTCAATCCAGACCCCAGGGTCTGTTGTTCCATCGTACGCCTCTATGGTTACGGGTTTGAATCCCTCTGGAAATTCATGGTCCAGCAGCTCATCGGTGAAACATAGGGGGTGCACGGCACCCCTGTATTTGGGTGTACAGTGGTATTCGGATGTTTGTTGTGTTGCATTGCTTGCTAGAGCACGCTTGTGTGAACCGTAGATGGATCTGGTTGCGCCGTACTTTTGATGCAAGTCCTCACGTGGATCGCGTACCGGCTCATGTGCGGCGTCGTTCGCCGTTCTATGTTGGTCACGAGGTCGTCTATCCAACTGGATGGCCATTTTGTTTTTTGATTGCGGGGACCTAAAGCCTCCTCATGGAATTCAGGTAGCAGCTTTCGCTTCGGCTCTTGGTGTGGCGATTACCGCCGTACTTCGCTAAAGTGTTGATTACTTCGCTCCATCTGATTCTGAGTGTGTCTTGTGCAGCCTTGACCCTTTGCTTCTATTTTTTCAGACTCCTCGCAGTGACAACCAGCCTTTGATGGGCATTCTGTTGCTCCGGGTGCCTGTCTGGTGTGACATCGTCCGGACTGTTGTCTTCGACGGGGTCGGGTTGTTTGGTTTGATTCTCCGTGTTGCCCTGGTCGGGCGATGGTTCACCCTGCTCTATCGCTGGGTCTATATGACCGCTGTTTCTGCCAGGCGGGATTTGGAGCGGCTCTTACGCTGCCGCTTTGACTGCTTCTCGAGGGAACAACCCTTCTCTGCGTCCTTCCGTTCCTGTTCATCGTTTTCTTTGGGTGTGTACACCATGTATACATCATATGATGAAGTGGGTGTCCGGTGCCCTGTGTGCAGTGGTTCCTGTTCGTCTCCTGCATCGTCGTCCATACCGTTGATGTCTTCGGAGTCAAAGTCGAGCATGTCAGTCAAATCGTCGACAATGGCTACTAAGTGGGTGGTGGGTGGGCGGCGAATTTATTCGTCATCCACATCCCAATCCTGCCAAACATAGTTTGTCCCAGACTCTCCTGACAAGGAGAGAGACCTTAATGAATTCAGTATGCCGCCGAAGGGCGAGTGCTGAAAAATATCCGCGGAGGTAAACTCCATGATCGACGCCCATTCAGATTCAATAGGCACGGGCGCAGGCGGTTCGGAGTCCGTGGCCAGGGATGAATCAGGTAGTTTGGTGTCACAGCTCCCGTGAAGGGTAAGGTCGATATTCGGCTCGATTGCCGATGAGAGTGCGGCCTCCGTGGCGGGGTCTATCCACCCGTCCATGGATGGCGCACTTGGCTCCGAATTGGGGGTCGGAGCGGTTGCCTGAACACTATCCGATGGTAGAGCTAAATCCTGCTCATCGTGACCGTGCGGCGCTCTTGGCAAGGGCTCGAATCCGTCGAAGATCGAGTCTCCGTGAATGTCAGCCGTGTGGTTTAAGCTTCCGAACCTAACCTGATGGCCACGGGCGTAACTCTCGATCTGCTCCAGATGGCCAAGCGAGTTGGCCCGCAGTACAAAGCCACCGAATAGAAAGATCTGTCTGGGGAGAAAAGTCTCACCCTGGACTGCATCGCTATCGATGATCGAAGGAGCCATCAAGCCTAATGGCGAGGACACAGAGGAACTCTCAATGAAAGCACCAATGTCGGTGTCAAAACCGGCGGATCTCGGGTAGTGGGTTCGAACTATGCGTCTAAGGCGGATGGTAACAGGAGGCAGGGGACATGATGTTTTACCCAGGTTTGGGCCCTCTTGATGGAGGTAAAACCCTACGTCCTGCTTGATTATACTTGATAATATGGGTATTACAAGAGTTGATCTACCACGAGATCGGAGAGGCTAAACCCTAGAAGCTAGCCTATGGTATGGTTGTATGTTGTCCTATGGACTAAAACCCTCCGGTTTATATAGACACCGGAGGAGGCTAGGGTTACACAAGGTCGGCTACAAAGGAGGAAATATACATATCCGTATTTCCTAGCTTGCCTTCCACGCCAAGTAGAGTCCCATCTGGACACGGGACGAAGTCTTCAATTTTGTATCTTCATAGTCCAATAGTCCGACCAAAGGATATAGTCCGGCTGTCCGAAGACCCCCTAATCCAGGACTCCCTCAAGTGCCCTTTGTAATAAGCCCCTGGTGTCCAGGTACGTGCAATATTGTGAGGTGGCCACATGCCAATACGTCAGCAAGCTTCTCAATTGTACTGAGAATCTGGGGGATGTGTATCAAGAAGAGACAGTTAAAAAGGTTTACGCGGATTCTTAATCTAAAAAGAATCCTTGGAACGGGTCCCTGCTGCACATCTGCGCCTTTGTCTCCATTGTGCCGTATCCTGGTCGGGTGTAGCACGATGGTCATTTATAAAAGAGAGGAACTTAGCTGAAAAGTTGTCGGGCAAAAGGTAGGTTATACTAAATAAACCATGTACAGTTCAAGATGAGTAAAGTTGAGCCTAATTGCCACTTCTTTACACGCGTTGAGCCCCTTGTATTGTTATAGGGGTATAGCCATCAAACCTGTATCAATTATGTATAGCTACGCCGGACTCGTCTAACCGTGTCCGTGGTCATAGAAAATGTCAGATGATCTAGTTGGTGAGGTCGTCTAGTGTGCGGCTACCAAGGCAGCCGCACGGTCTTCCGCGGGCAAGGAGCGCTCAATATTTCCATTTACTGTAATGATGCCACGTGGACTGGGCATCTTAAGCATGAGAGAAGCGTAATGCGGTATTGCGTTAAAGCGAGCGAAAGCTTCACGTCCGAGTAGTGCTTGATAGCCACTTTGGAACGGAGCGATGTGGAAGGTTAACTTTTCACTGCGGAAGTTATCGGGAAAGCCGAAAATAACCTCTAGTAGCAGGGAGCCCGTGCAATGGGGTTCTGGGCCTGGCGTTACACCTTTAAAGGTAGTATTGCTAAGGCTGATTTTTGTTGGGTCTATCCCCATTTTGTGGACTATGTCCTGATATATCAGGTTTAAACTACCGCCGCCGTCCATCAGGACTCGTGTGAAGTGGTATCCGTCAATTATAGGGTCTAACACCAAGGCAGCCCATCCTGCTTGCCGGATACTTGCCGAGTAATCCCGATGGTCAAAGGTGATCGGTTTGGACGACCAGTGGCAGAATTCCGCGGTGATAGGCCCTGGGGCATGTGTCTCTAGGAGTGCCGCTTTGTTTCTCCCCATCATCATGTGTAACACGTTTACTGTTTTGTCTTCTGGTGGGAATTTCTTCTGTTCCCCAGTGCTTTGCTTGCAAGGATCGTCCTCGTCTTCACTTGGTGTATCCTGCCCCTTGTGTTTGGCGTTGAGTTTACCGGACTGCTTGAAGACCCAATGTCGGTGTCAAAACCGGCGGATCTCGGGTAGGGGGTCCCGAACTGTGCGTCTAGGCCGGATGGTAACAGGAGGCAAGGGACATGAAGTTTTACCCAGGTTCGGGCCCTCTCGATGGAGGTAAAACCCTACGTCCTGCTTGATTAATATTGATATGGTTAGTACAAGAGTAGATCTACCACGAGATCGAAGAGGCTAAACCCTAGAAGCTAGCCTATGGTATGATTGTTGTTGTGTACGTTGTCCTACGGACTAAAACCCTCCGGTTTATATAGACACCGGAGAGGGTTAGGGTTACACAAAGTCGGTTACAATGGTAGGAGATCTACATATCTGTATCGCCAAGCTTGCCTTCCATGCCAAGGAAAATCCCTTCCGGACACGGGATAGAGTCTTCAATCTTGTATCTTCATAGTCCAGGAGTCCGGCTGAAGGTATAGTCCGGCTATCCGAACACCCCCTAATCCAGGACTCTCTCAGTAGCCCCTGAACCAGGCTTCAATGACGACGAGTCTGGCGCGCAGATTGTCTTCGGCATTGCAAGGCGGGTTCCTCCTCCAAGTACTTCATAGAAGATTTTGAACACAAAGATAGTGTCCGGCTCTGTAAAATAAGTTTCCACATATTGCCATAGAGAGAATAATATTTACTCCAATCTAATCTGCTGACGTATTCCGTAGCGTGACACAACACGGCCAAGCCTTTATCCGAGTCGTTTTATTATCCCACCTTAGCGCGAAATGCGAGGCGGTTTCCTTGGCACGTCTTGTTTAAAGCAGAGATCGTGTCCCCTTATCCTGGGATTCTCATCAATACGGGCGTGGGTAACCCAACCGCTTCTAGGACTCCTAGATTATAGGCAAGTCCAAATGGACACGGAGAGGACGCTTGATATTCACCCTCTTTATAAAGGGGACAAGGCTTTTATTTTTCCCTCCCGTGCTCAATCGAATCATTCCCCCACCTCAAGCTCAAACGCCCGAAGTTCAGGTCAAGCGCTCCGAACCTTCAGTCATGTCCGGATCTAGCCTTCAAGGCCGCTGGATGCCTTCCTCTGTCATGGAAGAAGACATCAAGAAGTTGAGGGAGGCCAGATATCTGACCGCTGAGATTTTGCATCGGCTGCCTCCCCGAGGGCAGGCCGTCCCCACCCCCGAACCCAACGAGAACGTCGTGTTCGTTTCCCACTTCCTCCGAGGTCTAGGCCTTGCCCTGGATCCTTTCGTCAGGGGTTTGATGTTTTACTACGGGCTCGATTTTCATGATCTAGATCCGGACTCCTTTCTTCATATCACGACATTTATTGTTGTGTGAGAGGCCTTCCTCCGGGTTACCCCTCACTTTGGCCTATGGCTCAAGACCTTTGAAGTGAAGCCGAAGATGGTCGAGGGGCAACATGCAGCGTGTGGAGGTGCCTCAATACACAAGATGATGGGAGCTCTGTGGCCCAAAGGTTCCATCCTAGAGGTGTCTGAACTGTGGCAACAGGAGTGGTTCTACATCACGGCCCTTAGAAGTGCCAAGTGGGCCGCCCCCCCTGTTTTCCGCTCGGGCCCTCCACCACAGCTGATGTCATGGATTAGCAGAGGTCTGAGCTGGGGTCCAGTCAAGGACGTGCCTATACTGCAAGGCCGCATTCGAGATCTCTTCAATGGAAATTTCAGTTTGGTTGCGGTAATACAGGTTATGCTGGTTCGTCAAGTCCAGCCTTACAAACGCCGACCTCTTCGCCTGTGGGAGTTCAATCCCGAGGGACCGCGTGCCATTCAAAATTTTCTCGGCCTGACGCACGAGGAGATGTACAATTCATTCTTCGGACCTCAGGTGGAGTGTCCGGAAATCGCCGAGGACGTGGGCCTGAGTAGTAACCGCACCGCCGAATAGGTAAGGCATATTCCGGCCGAACATACTATCTCTACTTTGTTACGAAGTTATTTCTGAGAGTTTGCTTTTAGACCAGGACTGGCTAACAAAGGCGAAGTTGATTCGGTGTTCGGCCCCCTCCCTGAGGGTTTGGAAAATCCGGTATTGGAAAAGATGCTCCAGACCGCACCTTGCCCGGAGCCCTCGAAGGAAGATACTGTGGAGGATAATGCGGGCGGACGCGGGCCCCCAACGCTGCCCATTCTAGCCGAGGGAGCGAGCGTCTCCATGAGGGAAGGCAACCAGAAGAGGAAAAGGACTGCGCCCGGGGATTCGGAAGCCGAAGCTTCCAAACAGGAGAAGAAGTCTCCCACAAAGGGTCCTACCTTGGGGGGCACTGTTGCCGCACAAAGTTCGCGGGGGGATCAATTCTCCCACGAGTCGTAAGTGACCCGAAATACTTTTAATAGTACAGATATGCCATCTTTTTCTTCTGAGAAAATAACCACCGCATATATTTTTGTAGTTCGGGCCATAGCCCCTCTCAAATGAGCTCATCTTCGGGGGATCTTCTTCCAGAGATGATGGAGAGCGAAACACCTCCTCCGGACTCCTCCGCTCCAGAAGCGGGCGACCCTGAAGTGTCGTCGCGGAGGGCCTCTCCGAGTTCGGTGAGGCCAGAAGATAATCCCATTGACCCCCGAAGCTCCCACTGTTCGGCTCCCGAGGAGAGCAGACAAAAGAGTCCGGCCCCGTCTAGTGTGCGATCGGATGTTCTGAGGGAGTTGGTGGGGCGAACGGCCATCTCAGATGAACACCGTGTGATGATGAATATGGTGATGGAGAGAATATCGTCCGCCGAAAGCGAATTGCATGAAGCTTTTATGAGTCTACTGACAGGCTTTGAGGTACGTAAAAGAATGTATGATAATCCTGCACATGCTAGGTGTGCCCTGTGTAGATAGTAGCCCCTGAGACTCTGGTTGTCGTCGGAAATGACGACGAACAGAGGATCATATTCCCAGGAAACAACCATACTGCCTCTATGTGCAGGTGATGGAAGCTCCGGTGGCTAGCCGGACTAGCGAGTTTGCCCATTTAGAATGGCAGTTGGATGCGGCAGATGCCGACATCGAGCTTGTTAACAAAAAGGCTTGACGAGGCATGGGGTAAGTGTCAATATCTTGTAAACACCACATAGGAAGAGCAGCATGATGCCAGTATCTTTAATATGTTGTGACTGCAGATGGAGCTGCCACTGTTGAAGCCTTGCGGGCAGAACTTGCCCGAGCCAAGGAACAAGCGAGGTTAGGTAATGCGGCTACTGTGAAGGCGGCCGAAGAATTGCAAGCCGAGAAGGCCGCGCATGGCGAGACCCGAGACAAGATGGCCAAGATGGCTATAGAATTAAAAGCCGCCGCCGACCGTTGCCGGGTTCTTGAAAAGGAAAACCAAGAGAAGGCATCGGACCTTGAGAAGGCTGCTTCAACGAAAAAGGATCTCCGCTCTGCTATGAGGGCAAAGAAGGAGGAGCTGTGGGAAGCCGGGGATATTGTAGCTGGGAAATCCTTTATGTTGCGGAGGAAATTCGGAGATCCACGGTAGGCCCCTCTGGATCGGCTGTGGAGTTCGGAGGATGTGTATATGGATTTGGCGGCGAGAGCTGCCGATGCGGCCAAGTACTTCCAGGGTCAGACGGACCATGGAGTAGACCATCTGTTTTGGAGACAATTCCATTCTCCCAAGCGTCCACTTTCATTGACTGACCAATTAGCCGAATGGGCCGAACTAAATAGGTTGTCCGGACTATCTATGAGGTCTGTTGTGGATCAGCTATGGCCGGGAAGGTCAAAACCGAACAGCTATTTCAGCTTGGTGCAGCAGGTCCTTGACGTGGTGCCGCGCATTAATGCGATGAGGAGGTCGACGTGCATAGAGGGCGCACGGATGGCCTTTGCCCGTGTTAAGGCATATTGGGCGGAGATGGATGCTACCAATGTTGCAGCGCGGGATTCAGCTATAGGTCGAAAGGCTGTCGAGCACTACTTTGAAGAAGTTCTTGAGGGTGCCCGTTTGATAGAGACCCAGTGCTCAAAAAATATTATGTTTGAGTGATATGTAATCTCATTGTAAGCGAAATGCTTTTATAAATTTTTATAAGGCTATTTTTATACTTTTGCCTGAAAGTAATATGATGCCTCCTGGGCGGCCGTTCATGTATACATGTGTATAACCTGAAAGATTGCAGCCGTCGGCTTCAACCCTCACGCATATAATGCGGAGGTGCTCGCAAAAACACGCATTCACACATAACCCAACGTCTTGGTCCTATTAAGGAGGTGATAGCGGGGCGAGCGAGGCAACCGGACTATAATGCTTTAGCACTTTCATTTAGCCATAGGAGTTTGACAGTGGGGCTACTAGATAGCCCCTGGTGGGTCCGGACTCTCCCGATCTCGGGGTGCGTACATGCCTGGCCAGGAAACGGCCCTTCGTTAAGTCGGAGGAATGCTAACATTCCCACAGGCCATCGAGTGGTTGACCAGTCTCACGCTATATCATGACAGTCAGTTTTCGGCTTTCTCTACTGAGGTGCTCGTCCGGATGAACCAGGGCACAATCGCAGTAGTTCTCCTGGTGCTACCTTAGCCGGCAAGGCGGAACGTAAGGCACCAAAACATAGGACCCGCGCAAACCCAACATTTGACCAAAGACGATTATTCGGAGCTAATGCATATAGGGCCAAACTCGCGACGCCGAACACTCCCTAAGGTATTCGGTCTTTGTGGTATAAACCGGGCCTAAATAGTGGCCTTTGTAAGAATGGGGATAGACCCAACAAAAATTTGCCATAGCAATATTACCTTTAAAGGAGTAATGCCAGGCCCAGGGGCTCGTTGCACGGGCTCCCTTCTATTAAAATTTATATTCGGCTTCTCCGATAACTTCCGTAGCAAACATCTAACCTTCCACATCGCTCCGTTCCAAAGTGGCCATCAAGCACTACTCGGACGTGAAGCTTTCGCTCACTTTAATGCAATACCACACTACGCTTCCCTCACACTCAAGATGCCCGGTCCACGTGGCATCATTACAGTGAACGGAAATATTAAGCGATTTCTGCGCGCCGAAGAGCGTGCGGGTGCCTTAATAGCCGCACACTAAAAACGGCCTCACCAACTAATTAGCAGGTCGTCACGACCTCGGACACGGTTAGACAAGTCCGGTGCAGCTATATGCAATTTATACCGGATCAATGATCACACCCCTATTATAAATACAAGGGGCTCAACGTGCGCAGACAAGTTGCAATTCTTACTCACCTTGAATTATACATGGTTTATTTAAAAAACTATCTTTTTGCACGACAGATTTTCTACCTAAGCTCCTCTCTTTTACAGATAATCATCGTGCTACAACCGTCTAGGATACGGCACAACAGAGACACAGGCGCAGACGTGCAGCAGGGACCCGCTCCAAGGATTCTTTTTAGATTAAGACCCTGCGTAAACCTTTTTTACTGTCTCTTGTTGATACATATCCACCGGATTCTCAGCACAATTGAGAAGGATGCTGATGTCTTGGCATGTGGCCACGTCAGAATAACGCACGTACCTGGACACAATTGGCTTCTTACAAGCGGCACTATTTCGGCCCGGTTTATACCATAAAGACTGAATACCTTAGGGAGTGTTCGGCGTCGCGAGTTCGGCCTTATATGCATCAGCTCCGAATCATTGTCTTTGGTCAAATGTTGGGTTTGCCCGGCTCCTGTGTTTTGGTGCCTTACATTCCGCTTTACCGGCTAAGGTAGCACCAGGAGAACTACTGCGATTGTGCCCTGGTTCATCCGAACGAGCGCCTCAGTAGAGAAAGCGGAAAACTGACTGTCATGATATAGCGTGAGACTGGTCAACCACTCGATGACCTATCAGAATGTTAGAATTCCTCCGCCTTAACGAAGGGCCGTTTTCCGGCCAGGCATATACGCACCCCGCGATCGGGAGAGTGCGGAGCCACCAGGGGCTATCTAGTAGCCCCACTGTCAAACTCCTATGGCTAAGTGAAAGTGTTCAAGCATTATAGTCCGGTTGCCTCGCTCGCTACGCTATCACCTCCTTATCAGGACCAAGACGCTGGATTAAGTGTGAACACGCGTTTTTTCTGAGCACCTCCGCATTATATGCGTGGGGGTTGAAGCTGACGGCTGCAATCTTTCAGGTTATACACATGTATACATAAACGGCCGCACAGGAGGCATCATACTACTTTCAGGCAAAAGTATAAACATAGCCTGTTAAAAAAACTTCATAAAAGCATTATGTTTACAATGAGAATACATATCATTCAAACATAATATTTTTCGAGCACTGGGCCTCTATCAAACGAGCACCCTCGAGAACTTCCTCGAAATAGTCTTCGGTAGCCACACGGCCTATGGCCGAACCCTGTGCTGCAACAGTGGTAGCGTCCATCTCCGCCCAGTATGCTTTAAAACGGGCAAGGGCCATCCGCGAGCCTTCTATGCACGCCGACGTCTTCATCGCATTAATGCGTGGCACTGCATCAAGGAACTGCTGCACTAAGCTGAAATAGCTGTTCGACTTTGGTCTTTCCGGCCATAGCTGATCCACAACAGACCTCATGGCGAGTCCGGACAACCTATTCAGTTTAGCCCATTCGGCTAGCTGGTCAGTCAATGAAAGCGGACGCTCTGGAACGTGAAATTGCGTCCAGAACAACTTGTCCACTTCACGATCTGTCTGACCTTGGAAGTACTTGGCCGCATCGGCAGCGCTCGCCGCCAAATCCATATACGCATCTGCCGAGCTCCATAGCTGAGGGAGTCCTAGATTAGAGGTTGTCCGGATAGCCGGACTATACCTTCGGCCGGACTCCAGGACTATGAAGATACAAGATTGAAGACTTCGTCCCGTCTCCGGAAGGGACTTTCCTTGGCGTGGAAGGCAAGCTTGGCGATACGGATATGTAGATCTCCTACCATTGTAACCGACTCTGTCTAACCCTAGCCCTCTCCGGTGTCTATATAAATCAGAGGGTTTTAGTCCGTAGGGACAACAATCATACCATAGGCTAGCTTCTAGGGTTTAGCCTCCGTGATCTCGTGGTAGATCTACTCTTGTACTACCCATATCATCAATATTAATCAAGCAGGAGTAGGGTTTCACCTCCATCGAGAGGGCCCGAACCTGGGTAAAAACATCGTGTCCCTTGTCTCCTGTTACCATCCGCCTAGACGCACAGTTCGGGACCCCCTACCCGAGATCCGCCGGTTTTGACACCGACATTGGTGCTTTCATTGAGAGTTCCTCTGTGTCATCACTTTTAGGCCCTATGGCTCCTCCGATTATCAATGACGATGTGATCCAGGGTGAGACTTTTCTCCTCAGACAGATCTTCGTATTTGGCGGCTTTGCACTGCGGGCCAATTCGCTTGGCCACCTGGAGAAGATCGAAAGCTATGCCCCTGGCCATCAGGTCAGATCTGGAAGTTTGAGCTACACGGCTGACCTCCGCGGACACTTGATCTTCGACGGATTCGAGCCGCAGCCGAGCGCGCCGCACTGTCATGATGGGCATGATCTAGCTCTGCCACCGAACAGTGCCCTAGAGGCCGCACCCGCATCAGCTCCGACCCTTAATTCGGAGCCAACTGCGCCAATCGAGGATGGGTGGTTGGACACCGCCTTGGGGGCTGCAATCTCTATGGCGATCAAGCGGAACACCAGCCGTATTCTCTGCGAAGCCCGTGACTCCAAGGAGCCGGACTCCTTTCCAGACTCCAAGCCCTCCGCGCCCCTACCGATCGAACCCGATTGGGCGCCGATCATGGAGTTCACCGCCGTGGACATCTTTTAGCACTCGCCCTTCGGCGATATTCTGAATTCACCAAAGTCTCTCTCTTTATCAGGAGAGCCCTGGCCGGATTATGGTCAGCAAGGTTGGGATGCGGATGATGTAGAAATTCAAAGCCCACCCACCACCCACTTTGTAGCCACTGTCGATGATTTAACCGACATGCTCGACTTCGACTCCAAAGACATCGACGGTATGGACGCCGATGCAGGAGATGATCAAGAACCAGCACCTATAGGGCACTGGAAAGCCACCTCGTCGTATGATATATACATGGTGGACACCCCAAAAGAAGGCAATGGTGATGGAACAGCGGAGGGTGACTCCTCCAAGAAGCAGCCTAAGCGTTGGCGTCAGCGGCGCCACTCTAAATCCCGCCAAAGCAAAAACGGTGATTCCGGCACGGGAGATAATAACACCCTAGATAGTGCTGAAGACAACCACCTCCAGCAAGGTTCAGCACAGGAGGATGGAGAAGCCAGCCCTCATGAGAGAGCGGCAGACAGAGAGGTCGAGGACGATAATTATATGCCTTCCTCCGAAGACGAGGCAAGCCTCGATGATGACGAATTTGTCGTGCCAGAGGATCCCGTCGAACAAGAGCATTTCAAACACAGGCTTATGGCCACGGCGAGCAGGCTCAAGAAAAAACAGCAACAACTTAGAGCTGATCAAGGTTTGCTAGCCGACAGATGGACTGAAGTCCTTGCGGCCAAAGAATATGAGCTCGAACGCCCCTCCAAGAGCTACCCAAAGCACAGGTTGCTACCCCGATTAGAGGAGGAAGCACCTAAACCTACATCACCAGCGCATGATGCAGCCGACCGGCCACCCCGTGGCCGCGACAGAGAGGCCTCTCGGCCCTCCACTCAAGCCGCACCCCGGCGCCGCTCAAAAAATACCAAGGCACGGGAAAATGCGCCAGACCTGCGAGATATATTGGAGGACAAGGCATGGCAAACAAGATCGAACTACGGATCTGGTGGGTGCCCCATGGCGCGAGACGGTAATCGTCACTCCGGATATAGGAAATCCGGCCGGAACGAACACAGTAGACAAAGCTCGTTTGAGCTGCGTCGTGATATAGCCCAATACAGAGGCGCCGCACACCCACTATGCTTCACAGATGAAGTAATGGATCATCAAATCCCCGAGGGTTTCAAACCCGTGAACATAGAATCATACGATGGCACAAAAGATCCTGCGGTATGGATCGAGGATTGTCTCCTTCATATCCACATGGCCCGCGGTGATGACCTACACGCCATCAAATACCTCCCACTCAAGCTTAAAGGACCAGATCGGCATTGGCTTAACAGCTTGCCAGCAGAATCAATTGGTTGTTGGGAGGACCTGGAAACCGCATTCCTCGACAATTTCAGGGCACTTATGTGCGACCACCAGACGCCGATGACCTTAGCCACACAATTCAGCAGCCAGAGGAATCGGTCAGACAATTCTGGACACGGTTCCTAACCAAGAAAAATCAAATCGTCGACTGTCCGGAAACAGAGGCCCTAGCAGCCTTCAAGCATAACATCCGCGACGAGTGGCTTGCACGGCACCTAGGACAGGAAAACCCGAAATCTATGGCAGCCCTCACGACACTTATGACCCGCTTTTGCGCGGGAGAAGACAACTGGCTAGCTCGCAGCAATAACATGACCAAGAGCCCTGGTAATTCGGATACGAAGGATAACAGTGGCAGGTCACGTCGCAACAAGCAAAAGCGCCGCATTAACGGCGACAATGTTGAGGATATGGCAGTTAATGCCGGATTCAGAGGCTCTAAACCCGGTCAGCGGAAAAAGCCATTCAAAAGAAATACTTCGGGCCCATCCAGTTTGGAACGAATACTCGACCGCTCATGCCAGATAAATGGCACCCCCGAAAAACCAGCCAATCACACCAATAGGGATTGTTGGGTGTTCAAGTAGGCAGGCAAGTTAAATGCCGAAAGCAGAGACAGGGGGCTGCATAGCGATGACGAGGAGGAGCCCCGGCCGCCGAACAACAGTGGACAAAAAGGTTTTCCCCCACAAGTGCGGACGGTGAACATGATATCGCGACCCACGTCCCTAAGAGGGAGGGGAAGCGTGCGCTAAGGGACATATATGCGATGGAGCCAGTCGCCCCAAAGTTCAACCCATGGTCTTCCTGCCCGATCACTTTTGATCGAAGGGACCACCCCACTAGCATCCGTCATGGAGGATTCGCCGCATTGGTTCTAGACCCAATTATTGACGGATTTCACCTCACTAGAGTCCTTATGGACGGTGGCAGCAGCCTGAACCTGCTTTACCAGGATACAGTGCGGAAAATGGGCATTGATCCCTTGAGGATTAAACCAACTAAAACGACCTTTAAAGGAGTCATACCTGGTGTAGAGGCCAACTGTACAGGCTCAGTTAAACTTGAAGTGGTCTTCAGATCTCCGGATAATTTCTGAAGCGAGGAGTTAATCTTCGACATAGTCCCGTTCCGCAGTGGCTATCACGCACGGCTTGGGCAAACCGCATTTGCCAAGTTCAATGCGGTGCCGCACTACGCATACCTCAAGATCAAGATGCCAGGCCCTCGAGGAGTCATTACGGTCAATGGAAACACCGAACGCTCTCTCCGAACGGAGGAGCATACGGTGGCTCTCGCAGCGGAAGTACAAAGCGGCCTCTCAAGGCAATTCTCCAGTCCGGCCATTAAATGTCTGCACACTGCCAACCGCGCCCGGAGCAACCCACAACAAGACCGTCTGGCACGTTCCGAGCAAGCATAGCAATGCGGCCCCAACCCCAGCCCTCGCGAACTTGCGAAACCAGTGTTGCGCGTACATAACTACGCTCTGGAAAGACCATGGGCACAGGGGGAGGGGCACCATCACACCATGCCCGAAACGCGGCTTAAACCGTACTAGGGGCTGCCAATTTCTTAATTTTCTCTTATTTTTAGGACTCCATTCTTCGGGAGGCTTGTCCAGCAGTACAATTTCCGCACACACGATACAACCAGGGAAGCAGAAAGCTACGACACACTATGGAACTCTAAGGTGGTCTCTATAACGAGCAGTATACCCATTTCACATACCATTCCGCAGCTCGCCCCTGGAAAGGACATGTTAAATAGTCCCATCTTTTGCTTATTGCACTATTTGTATCGTTCTACTTTGATCGCAGCTTTTTTAAGTAAACAATGCATAGCTTCCGTCTATTATTGCATTAATCTTTTTTACGAATATATGTTCATTAATGACATGTTGCACCCGTACACTTTGGTACGGCCAATACGCCAGGGGCTTAAGTACCCCAAAATACGGTGTGAGAAGTCCAAACACTTTCACAAGTGTGGCACCCCGAACTTATAGCATTATATGCATCGGCTCCGAATCATGTCTTGGGTCAATAGTTGGGTTTGCCCGGCTCCTATGTTTTGGTACCTTAGGTTCCGTTATATCGGCTAAGGTAGCACTAGGAGAACTACTGCGATTGTGCCCCAGTTGAGCTGGGCTAAGCACCTCAGTAGAGAAAGCTAAAACTGACCGTCATGATGAGGCGAGAGCTGGTCGCTGTTCGAGAGGTTTTCGAGTCCCTAAAGACTTAAGCCGCTTAGAGCGAGGAGTCGGCTTTGTCCAGCCTAGGCGTGGATAGCACCCCGAACTCGGTCTTTCGAACACTAGGGGCTTCGCCGAAATTTAAAATTATAGAATTCTATGGCTAAGTGAGAGTGTTCAAGCATTATAGTCCAATTGCCTTGTTCGTTGTGTTGAGCGCCTCCCTCGAAGGACCCAAGAATGGGAAAAAGAGTTGCCTCTGACTCCTTTTTTATTTTTTATTTCTATTTACCTAGTTGTCGTAGCGTGGGGAGAAAATAGGGCGCTACTACTATGTGATGATAGTAGTAGCGTTGGTAGAGAAAAAGGTGCTACTACTAAGTATTTTAGCTACAATGCTTGTTTAGAAACGCGCTACTGCTAAATAATAGCTGCAGCGCCCTAGCAATGGCGCGGGTCCCCACGGTACTACTATATAAAAAACCAGCGCCACTAGTAATGTTTTCTCTAGTAGTGAAACGGGCCGCTGCTGATTGGAGCAGCGGGTCGACCTGGATTCTCTGCGCCCCCGATGGTCGGATTGGCCGAGTGGGGCGTCCGAGCCCCGATCCCGCCCCTCTATAAGAAGGGGGAGGGGGATGGCACCCCAGAATCTTTCATCATCCTTTTCCTTCCACCTCAGCTCCGCTCTTTCATTTTCCATGGCGAGAGGGGGCGCCCACCCTTCGACGGTGGCGGCGAGGGTCTCTGCTCGACAGCGCATCCCTCCTTCCCAAGAGCCCGTGGCGGCGGAGACAGCCATGAGGGGAAGGGGAGGGGGCGAAGCCGAGGCCGGCGTGGCGCTCGGGGAAGAGGGGGACGGGGCGGTGCACCGGCCCTGCCTTCTCCAGCGATGCCTCCCCCAATGGAGGGCCACGTCGGGGACCAGCCTCGTGAGTTCTTCATCAGGCTGCGTTGGCCACCGCGCTATCGCCTTCGTCTCCCTGCGCCATTTGCTCGGGAGATGGAGCTCGATCCGCCCAGACCCTGCGGTTGCATATGAGGGGCTGTGGGAACAGCGGCACGCAGGTCGACGTTGACTTTCCCGCCCGTCACGTCATGTATCTTCGTCGCGGATGGAAGACCTTTGCTCGTATCCCCATCCTGACAGCGGGGCTCATTCTCTATTTCAAATTAATAGAGAACGGCCTGCTCTCCATCAAGGTCTTTGGAGACTCTGGAACCTGCCTGAAGTGCTGCGTGGAGAGCTCCTCTGATGATGAAGACTCCTCCTCAAGCGGGAGTGATGAGGAGGACAGCGATAACGATGATGAGAGCATCGAGCGAGGGCACGTCGACCTCGTCTGCTACTGACCGTGTCACTCCTCCCTGCGCCGCGTGCCCTGTTGAGGTCCTTCCTTGTCAAGATCTCCAGCGGCGCATTACCCGTCTCCTCTTTGCCTTCACCTGCCGCACATAGGAGGAAAAGGGCAAGAACGGGGATCACTGGGCACTTATCTTTTCTAGTTTGTAAGCTTGCGGGCACTTGTTAAATTTTAAAATTTGTAATCCCCTTGCTCATGTACCCGTTCCGTATGAATTGTACTTGTTTGCAACGTAGGAATGAAAGGAAGGGTGTTTGCCGGGTTTCGTTTGCGCATGGGTGAGGGCCACACCGAGGAGCGCGTCCTCGTTATCCTAAGATAAACATGCTATCCCAGCAACAGGCCTTGCCGTCCTCCTGCTCTATGGCCCGACTACACTCATGCTCTTGGCGGAGGTAGGGGCCGAGCAGGATTAGGCCTTTCGCTCGCCCTCTTCCCATCGCACTACAACCAAGTTCCGGTCCAAAGTAGATTTTTCGGACACGGGACGGAGCGGGCAAGATGGTACGAGAGCGAGCGGAGCCTTATACGTTCAAGGTTCATACGGGCGCACGGAGTGGGGGAGAAAAACTTATCTGACATTGCAGCCCCCGACAACCTTGGCTTGTCGCGGTTAGATCCTTATGTCTGTAGCCCCCGGCAACCTTGGTTTGCCGGGGCCGGAGCACCGCCTTGTTCTTTTTCTTCCCAATAGCCCAGCAGAAGTGTCTATGTACCTTGTGAACCAAAGAGGACGGATAGGAACAGAGTGACGCACACTCGACCTCTATGCTAGGGGTTAGCTGCCGCTAAGCACTATCAACCCTAACCGAGGGAGAGACTCAACCTAGCATGCATGCTAAAACTTAGGGTGCCAGCGCTTCATTTATTTAAGCTCAGGGTCTATGCCTGGCTTTGTACAAAGGGTTACATGCCTTGCCGGCAAGGCTTGTATAAAAGGTGGTTTGCCGGGGAGCCCGGCAATCGCGCCTTGTAGATAAAACTTGCGGAGATGTTCGATGTTCCAGGAGTTGCTCATTGGAATGCCATCTTCGGTCTCCAGGCGGACTGTGCTAGGCTTGGTGACTCGTATTACCCGATAAGGGACTTCCCACTTCGGCGTGAACTTGTTGGAATTCTTGGCCGACTGAACGTGCAGAAGAACAAGGGTCTCCTTCCTCAAAGCTTCATGCATGAACCTTGCGGCTATGATAGCGATGCAAGGCTTGCTGGTAGCGTGCTGCTCGTACAGCCTCCCGAAGATGACCTTCCTCAAGGAGCATTGCCTCATCTTGCCGCAACTGCTCTTGCTCAAGCTCATCATAAGCGAGCACTCGAGGTGACCCGTATGTGAGTTCTGTGGGGAGAACTGCTTCTTCCCCGTAAACGAGGGAGAAGGGTGTCTGACCGGTGGCTCGATTTGGCGTTGTTCTGATTGACCAAAGAATCTCCGACAATTCATCAATCCAGTGTGGTCCGCACCTGCATAGCCTATAAAAGTCCCTGTCCGGAGGCCTCGCAACACTTCGGCATTTGCCCTCTGAGCCTGGCCGTTGCTCCATGGATGTGCAACAGAAGCAAAATAGACCTTGTTGCCGAGGTCCTGGATGTACTGCATGAAGGCGTGGCTCGCGAACTGTGTGTCGTTGTCAGTGATGATTCTATTTGGCACACCGAAACGGCAGACTAGCCCCTTGAAGAATTTGACGGCTGATTGTGCTGTCACCTTTCTCACTGCTTCCACCTCCGGCCACTTTGTGAACTTGTCGATTGCAACATACAAGTACTCAAAGCCCCGGACAGCATGGGGAAAGGGGCCCAGTATGTCGAGCCCCCAGACCGAGAATGGCCAGGAAAGAGGGATTGTTTGGAGTGCTTGAGCTGGTCGATGAAGCTTCTTCGAATGGAACTGACACGCTTCACACTTGGTTACTAGTGACGTAGCATCCTGGAGGGCAGTGGGCCAGAAGAAACCATGCCGGAATGCCTTGCCGTCAAGGGCCCTCGACCCTATGTGGGGGCCACATATGCCTCTGTGTATCTCTGCCAAGTCTTTTTCTGTACAGGACATTGTCGATGAACTGATACATGGTAGACCGACGGGCTACTTTCTCCGCTTCTTCCTGCTCCACGGGGAGTTCCGCTGTTTGGAGGAATCGGACGGTATGCTATGCCCACGTCGGAGCCTGGGGCTCGCCGACAAGGACTAAAGGCACTTCCTCTACCGTGGGAGTAGCTGTCTCTACAGCTAGGACTTGACGCCCCGCCGAAGTTGGTCGCCCCATGGCTGGCTCAGGGTCCATGGCAACATCCTTGCTGGCGGCTCCTGGGAGCTCGGCGGGAAAGTACTTGCCGGGGCCTGATTTCCTTCGCTTGTTCTGCTCTGTTGATGGTTCAAAGGATGGTTGAGTCAGCCGAAGCACAAAAGTACCTGGTTCCACAGGTAAATTGAAGGTGGCGCGTTTCGACATGTAGTCGGCGATGTCGTTCTCGACTCGGGGAACATGCTCCGTCTGTATACCGTCAAAGCGCTCCTCCAGCTTCCTCACCTCATCTACGTAGGCCTCCATCAACGGGCTTTGATAATCTTTTGACTTGCTTGACAACAAGCTATAAATCACCCCTCACTATGAGCTTCTTGATCCTGAGGTCTACCACAATCCTGAGACTGGCAAGCACTCGCTCATATTCAGCAGTGTTGTTCGTGGACATCTCCCTGGAAAAGTGCATCTGGATTACATACTTGAGGTGCTCTCCGGTGGGTGCGACGAGCAGCACACCAGCACCGGCGCCTTGAAGCGAGAAATCCCTATCAAAGTACATAATCCAGTTGCGACTTGCCTCCTTGCCGGGGAGGGTGGTCTCCTGGATCTCTTCGTCGGTCGTTGAGGTCCACTCGGCAATGAACTCTGCCAAAACCTTGCTCTGGATTGTCGAAGTACTTTCAAACTTCAAACCAAAGCTCGATAATTCCACGACCCACTCCACAATCCTCCCGGTTGCATCTGGGTTATGCAATATCCGTTGCAACAGGAGGCGGGTGACGACGGTGATCTCGTGTGCCTGGAAGTAATGACGCAGCTTCCTCGAGGCCATAAGGAGGCTGAAGAGCAATTTCTGCACACCGGAGTACCTTGATCCAGCCCCCTGCAAGAGGGAGCTAGCAAAGTAAACCGGGTGCTGCATCATTTTCTTCTTCTGAAGCACTTCGTTTGGTTGCGCAGGCCTTGTCCCGCCAGCGTGAAACTCTGCCGGGGGCCTTGCCTTGTCAGCACCAGGCCCTGTCGGGGGTAGCTCTGGCTTGCCATCCGCCAGTCCTGCCGTTGCCACTGCCTCTTCGTTGTCCTCCCTTTGCACCACTAGTGTGGCACTGACCACTTGATTTGTAGCCTCCAGATACAGCAACAACGACTCTTGTGGTTTGGGCGCAACCAGTATCGGTGTAGATTTCTTCAAATCCTACAGCGCTGCTTCGGCCTCTGGGGTCCATTCCCTTGGGCCCGCCTTTTTAAAAAATTTGAAAAATGGAAGGGCGCGCAAAGCAGACTTGGAGATGAACCTGCTCATGGTGCTCATGGCGGCAACGGAGCCAGTGAGCCGAGGCACATCCTTGATCCGCTTGGGCGCCTCAATCTGTTCAATAGCCTTGATCTTGTCTGGGTTCGCCTCGATCCCACATTGTGACACAAAGAACCCGAGAAGTTTGCCAGACGGAACACCGAACACACACTTGTCAGGGTTCAACTTGAGGTTGATCTTGCGCAGATATGCAAATGTCTCTTCCAAATCTTCTACAAGTGTCGCCCTGTCCTTGGTTTTGAACACTATGTCATCCATATAAGCTTCCATATTTCTATGTCGCTAAAACCAATCTAGACTGCGCTAGCAAACATCGATTCAACACTCTTCAACCCGAAAGGCATCCGTAAAAAGCAATACATGTCACATGGGGTGAGGAACGCTGTCTTTTCTTCGTCTTCTCTTGTCATGAAGATCTGGTGGTACCCCGAGTAGGCGTCAAGGAATGATAACAAATCACACCCGGCCGTGGAGTCAACAATCTGGTCAATGCGTGGCAACGGGAAAGGGTCGTTGGGACAAGCCTTATTGATATCTGTGTAATCAATACACAGCCTCCACTTCCCATTTGCCTTGCGGACCACCATCGGATTGGCCAACCACGTCGGATGGAGTACTCCTCTCAGCAAGCCTGCCGGTTCCAACTTCCTGATCTCCTTCGTAACGAACTCTTGTCGTTCCAAAGCTTGCTTCTTGAATTTCTGCTTGACGGGTCGTGGATGAGAACATACAGCAAGATGGTGCTCAATCACCTCACTGGGAACGCCGGCGATGTCGGATGCTTGCCATGCAAACACGTCAACATTCGCCCGCAGGAAGGTGACGAGCGCGCTTTCCTATTTGCTGTCTAGGGTGGAGCTTATGGTGAAAGCCCCTCCTGTGCCATCCTCCTCGATGGACACCCTCTTGGTCTCTGGTGGCGCAGCTCTGGATTTCTTGTGCTTGCCGGTGGAGCTCTCTGGCATGTCCTTGACGGGAGCACAACACTCCGAAGAGGTGCGCTTGCCGGAGTGGGTGCGAGAGGTCTTGCTGGTCTTCTTTCCTACTAGGGCTCCAACGACAGGAGCGAGTGGCTTGGCGGCAGTCGCTGCAACTGCTTCCTAGTAGAGTTGGTTGGCGTAGATCAGTGCGTCCTTCTTGTCGGATGGGACGGTGATGATGGTCATCGGCCCCGGCATCCTCAGCATGTTGTAGGCGTAATGCGACGCCACCATGAACTTGGTTAGTGTCGAGCGGCCGAGGATTCTGTTGTAGGGCAAGGGGATCTCGGCTACATCGAAAACAATCCTCTCCGTCCTGTAGTTTAACTTGCCTCAAAACTTCACGGGCAGCGTGACCTTACCCTTCGGCTGACTCCTCCCCGAGTTGACCCCTTGAAACGTGTCCGTCTCTTCGAGGTCTCCATCAGGGATCTGCAGCCTTTTGATCACAACGGGCGAGACCAAATTCAGGCCGGCCCCGCCGTCAACTAGCATCTTGGTCACCTTGAGGTTGCGTATTGTTGGCGAGACCAACAACGGCAAACACCCGACCACAGTTGTGTGATCAGGGTGGTCCTCGGTGTCAAAAATGATAGGCGTGTTGGATCACTTCAGTGGCTTGTAAGCATCAAGCGATGGTTCCGCTGCTGTGATCTCACGCGCCCACTGCTTGAGCTGGCGATGAGAGGTGTGCAGCAAGGCACCACCGTCGATGCACGTGGCCTCCGTAGCCTTCTGGAACTCATGCTCGCCGAACTCGTCATCTTCGTCATGATCATCATCTCCTTGGTTCTTGTCGCGACCCCGAGCGGGCCTCTCTTGCTAGTTATCCTTTCCGTGGCGACCTCCTTGGCCGCCACGCTTCTTGCCAGATCCCTTAGCACCATCTTGGCCCTACTCCTTGTCCCGCCTCTCATACTCAGCTTTTTTCTTCTCAGCAAGCAGCTCGACTTGCCGGCAGTTCTAGAGGTCGTTGTCCTTGGTGTGGTGGATCTTGCAGTATTGCTTGTCAGAGCCTCCTGGCTTGTCGGCAGCTGCCAAGGCCCAGCAGGCGGCGCACCCAGCAATTTCCTTGCCGGGTTCGTCTGTCTTGGCCTTCTTGGCAGCACCAGTGTCCTCGGATCCCTCTATGGCAAGCACGGTCTTGCCCTTGCTCTTCCTGTTGCGGCGCCGACCCTTCTTCATCGGGGTGGCTGTGCCTTCGTCTGTGGAGTTGGTTTCCGCGCCAGCGTCCTGGCCGGCGTTCTTCCTCCTCTCTTCAGCTCGAGCGCACCTATCAGCCAGAACATAAAGCTCGGCCACATCTTTGACCTTGTTCATCGCCAGCTCTTCTTGCATCTTGTGTTTGCGCACATTCTGATGAAATGTGCTGATCACGGTGGCGGGATGAACATCTAGGATGTTGTACTGCACCCGGCTGAACCTCTATATGTACTTGCACAGGGTTTCACCTTCCTTCTGGGGGATGGTATGCAAATCTCTTGCCTGGCCATGAGCTTGGTGGCCTCTGGTGAAGGCGCCAACGAACTCATGGCACAAGTCCGACCAAGAAGAAATGGAATCCGCCGGCAAGTGCATCAACCACGACATAACATTGGGGTTAAGTGCCAACAGGAAGTAATTGGCAAGCACCTCGTCGTCGCGGGCTCGAGCAGCTTTGCATCGCGATGGTGTAGATGTCGAGGAACTCGGATGGGTGGGGCTTGCCGTTGAACTTCTTGCCAATGTCGGCTTGAATGTGTGGTGGGATGGCCACTGGAACTGTCGTAGCTCACGGATAAAGGCTAGGCAACCCACCTCACAGGGTAGGCCGCCAGAGCCTCCCCATGTCGGGTGGTCCATAGTGGGCCCCACCCGCCGATCTGATTGGTGCCGTGCATCGCGCCGGCACTCGATGGTGGTTCAAGCGTCTTCATGGGCTTGCTCCCGAAGAACTTGGCGCTGATCGCGGTGGGTCCGAACTTCGAAGACATTATGGATATGTTATCACAAGTGTCGTCACGACAGATCGACACCTGCAGTGGCTCGCATGGAGGAGGAGAGTGCATCGTGGCTGCAGCACCCCCGATCCTTCCACCACTGGCATGCGGTGAATCGACGGAAGGCCGGCATGAGGGCTCCGCCGGTCGTGGCTCATCTTTGTGGGCAACACCGACGAGGCTTCGGATGGTGGCTCTCCAATCGTCGAGATTTCCCGCAGCAAGAGGAAAGTCGAGGAGCAACTGCACACGTGCCAAAGCTTCTGCTGGCGTGGGTGGTGGCGAAAGCTGCGTGGACCGTGATACGTCTCCGTCCTATCTATAATTTTTGATTGTTCCATGCCAATATTATTCAACTTTCATATACTTTTGGAAACTTTTTATACTATTTTTGGGACTAACATATTGATCCAGTGCCCAGAGCCAGTTCCTGTTTGTTGCATGTTTTTTGTTTCACAGAATATCCATATCAAACGGCGTCCAAACGGGATAAAAACCGACGGAGATTTATTTTGGAATATATATGACTTTTGGGAAGAAAAATCCATGCGAGACGGTGCCCGAGGGGCCACGAGGTAGGGGGCGCGCCTGCCCCCCTGGGCGCGCCCCTGACCCTCGTGGGCCACCTGTAAGGCGGCTGATGCCCTTCTTTCGGCGCAAGAAAGCTAATATCCGGATAGAGATCGTGTTAAAATTTCAGCCCAATCGGAGTTACGGATCTCCAGGAATATAAGAAACGGTGAAAGGGAAGAATTTGAGAACGTAGAAACAGAGAGAGACAGAGAGATAGATCCAATCTCGGAGGGGCTCTCGGCCCTCCCACACCATGGAGGCCATGGACCAGAGGGGAAACCCTTCTCCCATCTAGGGAGGAGGTCAAGGAAGAAGAAGAAGGAGGGGGCTCTCTCCCCCTCGCATCCGGTGGCACCGGAGTGCCACCGGGGGCCATCATCATCACCGCGATCTACACCAACACCTCCGCCATCTTCACCAACATCTCCATCACCTTCCCCCCTCTATCTACAGCGGTCCACTCTCCCGCAACCCGCTGTACCCTCTACTTGAACATGGTGCTTTATGCTTCATATTATTATCCAATGATGTGTTGCCATAGTATGATGTCTGAGTAGATTTTCGTTGTCCTATCGGTGGTTGATGAATTGCTATGATTGATTTAATTTGCTTGTGGTTATGTTGTTGTCCTTTGGTGCCCATCATATCATTGTGCGTGATGATCACTCCCTAGGGTTAGTTGTATGTTGATAGGACTATGTATTGGAGGGCAAGAGTGAAAGAAGCTTCAACGTAGCATAGAAATTGATGCATACGAGATTGAAGGGGGACCAATATATCTTAATGCTATGGTTGGGTTTGACCTTAATGAACATTAGTAGTTGCGGATGCTTGCTAATAGTTCCAATCATAAGTGCATAGAATTCCAAGTCAGGGATGACATGCTAGCAGTGGCCTCTCCCACATAAAACTTGGTAGCGGTCTAGTAAAGTAGTCAATTGCTTAGGGGCAATTTCGCAACTCCTACCACCACTTTTCCACACTCGCTATATATACTTTATTGCTTCTTTACTTACAACAGCCCCTACTTTTTAGTTACGTAATCTTTATTACCTTGCAAACCTATCCAACAACACCTACAAAGTACTTCTAGTTTCATACTTGTTCTAGGTAAAGCAAATGTCAAGTGTTCATAGAGTTGTATCGGTGGTCGATAGAACTTGCGGGAATATTTGTTCTACCTTTAGCTCCTCGTTGGGTTCGACACTCTTACTTATTGAAAACTGTTGCGATCCCCTATACTTGTGGGTTATCAAGACCTTTTTCTGGCGCCGTTGCCGGGGAGTCATAGCGTGGGGTGAATATTCTCGTGTGTTCTTGTTTGCTTTATCACTAAGTAATTTTTATTTGCTGTTCTTAGTTGTTTTCTATCTTTAGTTATGGGTAGGAAACGCAAAATACCAAAAAATTAGTTGTACTTACTAAACCAATGGTTGAACAACCACTCAAAATCTATCACACTGCTGAAGCTTATTACTTGGATCATCTTCGATCCCTATGTGCTCGTCCTGAAACCCCAACTAGCTTAGTTGAGGGCAAATATTTAGATGAGCATGCTTGTTATGTGCGACACCGAATTTCTGAAAAAGGGAAAATTTTACTGGATCAAATTCATCGTTTGGAATGCTATGCTTGGAATTTATGTGAAATATACGATTTTACTTGTTGTTCTAAAAACCCTAAGAAACACCTTCCCTATCAATGTGAGTTTAGTGATAATGGAATTGTATCTTCGTATGGTAAGGGTGTTTATAATTACTATGATGTTCAAAAAATTGAAGAATTTGTTGCTTTTAAGGGTGCTTATGAAATTGCTTCTTTCATTGAAAAGTATGATGCTACTCTTTACAAATCTGAAAATTTTGACATACTTAAATATTGCTATGATAATTATGCTTCTAATGCCTATGTTGTACCATATATTGAGTACTACTCCTCTGGCCAAGAAGAGACTAATATTTTGCAGGAGTCTATGGAAGAAGAAATTGATGAAAATGTGAGCTCATTGGATGAAAAAGATGAGGAGGAGAGCGAAGAACAAAAGGAGGAAGAGCGGATTAGCTACCTGTGACCACCTTCTAATGAGAGTAACTCTTCAACTCATACATTGTTTAATTTCCCTTCGTGCTTACCTTGTATGATTGTTATGATCCGTTGATTCTTTTGAAATATCCCTTTTTGATGATGCTTGCTATGCTTGTGGCCAAGATGCCAATATGAATTATGCTTATGGAGATGAACTTGCTATAGTTCCTTATGTTAAACATGAAATTGTTGCTATTGCACCCATGCATGATAGTCCTATTATCTTTTTGAATTCTCCCAACCACACTATATCGGAGAAGTTTGGACTTATTAAGGATTATATTTATGGGTTGCCTTTTACTACTGCACATGATGATTTTGATGAATATAATATGCATGTGCTTGCTGCTCCTACTTGCAATTATTATGAGAGAGGAACTATATCTCCACCTCTCTATGTTTCCAATACAACAAAATTGCAAGAAACATGGTAATATCGTCAAGCTAGTTTTCATCACGTTCATATGATTCGCGTTCAGTACTTTGATAATTTGATATGTGGGTGGACCGGTGCTTGGGTGTTGTTCTTACTTGAACAAGCATCCCACTTATGATTAACCTCTATTGCAAGCATCGCAACTACAACAAAAGTATTAAGGTAAACCTAACCATAGCATGAAACATATGGATCCAAATAAGCCCCTTACGAAGCAACGCATAAACTAGGGTTTAAGCTTCTGTCACTCTAGCAACCCATCATCTACTTATTACTTCCCAATGCCTTCCTCTAGGCCCAAATAATGGTGAAGTGGTATTTAGTCGACGTTCACATAAAACCACTAGAGGCTAGACAACATACATCTCTGTCACATCCCTAGTTTGGTATGGTCCTTGGCTTGCTTTGTGCATCATGTTTAAATTTCAAATGAAATTGAAATGGGGAAGTTGCAAACCCTAGCACCAAAGAAATTCTAATAGGTTCAAATTTAAAATGGATTTCCAATGAACACAAAATGCTCTCCAAAAATGTTCATGCTCTTGGGATAATGTTGGGAACAACAACCAGAGGTGATGCACATTTTTGCTACACATTTTGGATTTTTGAATCAATGCATAAATATTTGATTTGGAGCTGTTTAAATTATATAAATATTTTAATGGCTCCAAAAATGTTGGGAATTGGTGAGGGCCTCTAGAATATTATATCTAGATGCCACAATTATTTTCAGCATTTATGGAAATGTTTTAACATCTCTTTTAGATACAAAAGAAATGTCAAAAATAGAAAAAAACAGAAGAAGGAAAAGGCTTACCTAGCCTTACCTGGTGGCCCAACAGGACCGGCCCAGCTAGGCCCAACCCACCACCGCACCTCACTGTAGTCTTCCTCCCCGGACAGAAGGACGAGCGCGTGCTCGCCGCGCGCTGGCCACGCGCCTCGCCAGCTCCTGCTTGCCGCTCCCCGTCGATGTCCTGGCCTTCTACGGAGACGCCACGCAAACCCCGACCCCCTCTCACTCTCCCCCGTGCTTCTCCTCTCCTCTGTCTCGTTCTTCCCCTCTGTCCCGAGCGCATCGGAGGGCACCGCCGTGTGCCACCGCGACCACCGCCTTCCAATCACCTCCCCGACGTACCCACGAGGTCCGCCTCGTCGCCCTAGTCCTCTCCGCCAGGCCACGCAGCGCCGGACGCCCCCGAGCGCCTCCACGCCGTCGTCTTCAACCTCCCGATGCCGGAGATCTCCATCGCCGCCTCACTTGCTCCGGCCCCTCCCCGAGCTCGCTGACCTTCCCTGCGTGATCCCCGTGAGCCCCTGAACCGATTCCCCCTCTCCTTTTCCCTGTACGGCCGCCGTAGTCGTCATATCCGTCGAGCCTGAAGCTCACCACCGCCGTCCATGGCGCCGCCACGGCCACAGCTGCTGCCACCCGCGTCCGAGCTCACCAGCATGCTCAGCGCACCCATAGGAGCACGATGCACTCACCATCTCCTCCCCTAGTGCTCCGTAGCTCTGTTTTCGTTGATGGCCGAACCACGGCCGCCGCAAACCTCGTCACCGGCGTCGATTCCAGTGACTATTTGGTCCAGCTCCACCACCCACACACGCCGCTCAGTCCCAGCTCTCCATAGGACCCAACCACGCTCCAAACCGTGGTCTGTAGCGCGATCCCGACGCGCTCCGCCGCGTCCGGACTCGCCGGCGGCTAAACGCCGGCGACCGCTGACTTTTGACCGGTGTGGGTTGACCCCCACAGCCCAGTTGACCTCCCCCTCTCTCTCATTGACCCGCGGGCCCCTCCCAACTAATTACTATAGTTAACGCTAATTAACTAACTAGGTTGGTTACTACAGTCACTGACTAGTGGGCCCTGCCCAGTTAATTAGGACTAACCAACTTAGTTAGTTGACTGGGTCACTAACCAGTGGGACCCACTGGTCAGGTTTGACCTGGTCAGCCATGTTGACTCGCTTACGTCATGCTGACGTAGAGCTGACGCAATAATTGATTTCTAGAATTAATTTAAATCAGGAAATTCCAAAAAATAGTTAAAACTTCTAAAAATCATAGTAATTCAACCGTAACTCCAAATCAAATAAATTATATATGAAAAATTATCAGAAAAATGCAAGGAATCCATTTATGCTAGTTTCATGCATGAAAAAACAACTTATACTTGCTGTATAAGTGAAAATGTAATAATGGCATGTTATATACTTAAAGTGGGGTTTGCATATGAATCCTTGGTTCATATGGACTTCAACCAAATTGATGCTACATGCATTAGGGAAAATCATAGCATCTTTGAAATGTCATCTTCATGCATCATACTGTTGCATATGGTTGTTTTTTGATTGCCGGCACCGTTCCCTCTCGATAGGTTCTGCTCCGGAAGGTGTCCCGAGTACCTGTCTAAGGAGCAGTGCTTCTTCGTGGATCTATCAGGCAAGCAAACCCCCTTGAGCATCTCGATAAAATCCCACTCTCTCGCTCCTGCTCCTTTTACTGCATTAGGACAACAACGATTCAAACCGCTACTTTCTGCTGCGGTAGCTGAACCCATTCCTCTGCATGACCTGTCAGTGCCACAGTAAATAGTTGAAACCCACCAGCATGAGTAGGAGTTGCTTGAGCCTTGATGTGCCTGCTCATCCATGCTTGTTTCTTTATGCCAGCTATGCTTAGAGTTGTGTCAGGTCTGATTCATCGGGAATGAATCGGAGTGGTGAACATGTCCTACCGGTAAAGGCTAAGTGTGAGAACATGTTTTGGTAAAGGTAGCGATGAGAGGCCATGTAGGAGTACATGGTGGGTTGTCTCATTGGAACCGTCCTCAAGCACTGAGTTCTATGTATGTTATCCAAGTACAGTTACTACCACACATTGGGTTCCGGTTATCCGGCCCCTCCCGGCTTATTAATCCACTTGATCTCTGTCCAGGAGTTGCAACTAGTTTCTGGCAGTTGTAGGTAGTGCTACTTGTCTACCAGGTGGTGTCCGACGGGACAGGCTTGGGACAGACTAGGCACCGTGGCACGGTGTACCAAGTGGCACCCGGATGGTGGGCTTGGGAACCCTGCACACATCGTTTGGGGCCGTGAGCGACACCCCGGCCGGATCTCCTTGCGGATGGAACCCGAATAGGCGATAAACCTGGATGAGAGACTTGTGTGGTTAGTCAGGTCGCGGCCGACACCCTCGCCCGGCTTCCGCTTGAAAGTTGCCGAGGTACATGACGTGTACAGGGCTATTAGTGGCGAGAGCGTGTGTGACGAAGTACACCCCTGCAGGGTCAATATTATCTATTCGAATAGCCGTTTTCCTCGGATATGGAAACTTGGAGGACTTATGTAGTACATAGACAATTTGAAGTGGATACTCTAAAATCCGCAAGATAAGCGTGAGTTCAATGGATGGCCTTCTCGTAGGGAGACGGGAACGGATCCATAGTGGAGTATTGATATGGTGAACATGTGGACTCGTGTGCGTCTTCTCACCTCAAAGAAGTTTCTGATACTCGTAGTATAGATTAGCCATTGAGTCAAACCTGGCTTGCTGCTGTTAACTCCACCACCCCCTTCTGTTGATAATTTTGCATATGTAGATAGTTCTGATGTAAGTCTTGCTGAGTACCTTTGTACTCACGTTTGCTTATTTATGTTTTACAGTTGGTTACACTAGTGACTTCGACGAGTAGCTTGTATCCCAGCTACGATCTTGTACCCTTGGGAGGGTCATGTTTAGTTAGGCTTCTTAGTCTTTTCCTTTTGTAGTTGTCTGTACTCAGACATGTAATGCTTCCGTTGCTTGTATGCTCTGAATGATGGGTCATGAGACCCCTGTTTGTATTGAATGCTATGTGGCTCTTCTGGGCCTTTATCTATATGAGTTTGAGTTATGTTGTGATGCCATGATGTACATCACATACTTGCATGTTATGCGTACGTGTAACGTGTATTGCTATGTGTGGGATCCGACAACCTAGTTGTTTACCTCTAATAGCCTCTCTTATGGGGAAATGTGGTCTTGTGCTTCCATGTGCCATAGTAGTCTGCTACAGCCCGGTTCACCGGAGTCCTGCTAGCCCAGCACTACTGCTCCAGAACACTCGACTGGCCGGCATGTGATTCACTTCGTTCCTGTGTCTGTTCCTTCGGGGAAATGTCACGCGGTGACATCCGGAGTCCTGTCTAGCCTGCTACAGCCCGGGTTCCCGGAGTCCTGTTAGCCCAGTGCTACAGCCTGGATTCATACGCTGTTGACCGACATGCTCGAGGTTGATTCATGTATGCCTGTCCCTATAAGTTAGTGCTACTTTGGGTTCACGACTAGCCATGTCGGCCCGGGTTCTTTGTCATATGGATGCTAGCGACACTGTCATATACGTGAGCCAAAAGGCGCAAACGGTCTCGGGCCAGGTAAGGTGGCACCCGTGGAAATACCGTGCGTGAGGCCACAAAGTGATATGAGGTGTTACATGCTAGATCGGTGTGACTTAGGATCGGGGTCCCGACAGCGTTGGTATCAGAGCCTGACTGACTGTAGGATTACGAAGCCAAACTGGTCGAAGTTGAGTCTAGAAATGCTTTAGTTATATAAGGGAATTGATTGTGGAAGGGAACATAAGGCTCTTTTTACTCCTTTACCTCATGTCATTCTTCTGAGTCAGCCTCTTCTTTTCTACAAGGGTTAAGGCCTAGGCTTCTCCTCTATCTCTCAGGATGACGTGTTACTAAACCGTAAAGTCTTAGGATTGTTGTCTCTCCTTACAGTTCTGCTACTTCCGTGTGTCCTCAGTTTGACCCAGAACCTTGATATTATGATGCTGGTTGATTATGCTATTCCTTTGATGAATGTCTCAAAAATCCTTTTGAGCATTTACAGCCGTTATGCTGCCGAAATTGTCCCAGGATTTCAAGATTTTCCAATGCTTTTGCATTACATTCCGCATCCTTATGTCGATGCTAATTCCATCCTTGTTTCCTTGGTTTCTGTGCCAGGATGTCGCCTGCTAACCAAGGTTTAGTTGCTCATAGCAAGAACCATGGAGATGGTAGGGATGAGGATCCTCCTGACCAGCCTTTGATGGCAGAGTTCTTGTTAGCATCCTTGAGGACCAAGCGTGAGACTAACCGCTTGCTGGCACAGATTGAGCAGAACACCGCACATCAGCGTAAGAAGTTGGTTTCCATCACCGACTTCATTGGTCTGAAACCACCCACCTTCCATCATTCCATGGAGCCACTCGATGCAGATGACTGGCTCCGGAGCATCACTCACAAGATGTTTTCTGCGAACGTGGATGAAGGTGACAAGGTCACCTATGCTACCTATCACCTGGAAGATCCTGCTAGTATTTGGTGGCAGAGCTATGAGGCTATGCTTCCAGCTGGTCAGATTTCTACCTGGAGGGATTTCACCGAGGTTTTTCGTGAGAACCACATTCCTCAGGCTCTCATTGACCGCAAGAGGGAAGAGTTCTGTAGTTTCACCCAGGGTAAGCTGCCTGTTGATGCTTACAGTAGAGAGTTTGGAAGCCTCGCCCGCTATGCTACAGAAGAAGTGTCCACAGACGCTAAGAAGCAGGCAAGGTTCCGGAAGGGTCTCAACCCTAAGTTGCGTCATGATCTCCACCTGCATCATTGTGATACTTTCCAGGCTCTTGTGAACAAGGCCATCAATGCAGAGACCGCTCGGCTCACTTACGAGGAGTCTCTTAAGCACAACCGTGATCTGGGTTGTTCCTCCCGCTCTGGCTCTCAGAAGCGACGGTTTTGGATTCCGAACTCGGCTCTTCCACCTGGCTATGCACCGAGGCCATCCGATGTGACGCCTCACCCAACTCAGCAACGTGCTCCACCCAGGCCTATTAGTGGACCACTTGCCAATGTAGGTCCACGTCCTATCTTAGGAACTTGCTTCACCTGCGGAGAACCGGGACACTACGCACGTGACTGCCCTCAGTCCAGTCATACCCCACCCCAGTCTGAGAGGTCTGTTGGCCGTGAAAAGCCATCAGGCAAGATGATCAGTACCAAGCCAACCTCCAATGAACGAGCATGTGTGCACCATGTCTCAGCTACCGAAGCTCAAGATGATCCCGACGTCATACTGGGTACGCTTCTTGTCAATTGTCACCCAGCTTCAGTTTTGTTCGATACTGGAGCATCCCACTCCTTCATATCCGAAGGATACGCTCGGTTGCACGATATGTCATTTTGTGATATGCCAACTCCACTAATAATCCAGACTCCTGGTTCCAAATGGCAAACCTCCAAGGTAAGCCATGGTAATGAAATCCTTGTTGACAGACTAGTATTCCTTGCTTCTTTGATATCTCTCAAGTCCGCAGATATTAACATCATCTTGGGTATGGACTGGATGACAGCTCATCATGCCAAGATCGATTGTTACACCAGATCTGTTCAACTTACACATCCATCTGGCAAAATAGTCACTGTCTCTACTAGAGTTGCAAGGCGCCAACTCTATTCTCTTAATGCCAGCCCTCTTCCAGACCTTGAAGATATTCCGGTAGTCCGTGACTTCCCGGATGTTTTTCCAGAAGAACTGCCAGGTGTCCCACCTGACAGAGATGTAGAATTTTTCATAGAACTTATCCCAGGAACTGTTCCAATCTCTAGGAGACCATACAAGATGGCACCTTTGGAGTTAGCCGAGCTTAAGAAACAACTTGATGAGTCCCTGCAAAAGGGTTTCATCCGTCCCAGTTCTTCTCCTTGGGCTTGTCCTGTCCTCTTCGTCAAGAAGAAGGATGGTACGGATCGGATGGTTGTAGATTATCGTCCCGTTAATTTAGTCACGATAAAGAACAAGTATCCGCTCCCCAGGATCAACGACCTGTATGATCAGCTCGCTGGATCCTCAGTCTTTTCCAAGATGCATTTGATGTTAGGCTACCACCAAATCAAGATCAGAAACGGGGACATCCCCAAAACGGCCTTTGTCACTCGTTATGGTCAATACGAGTACACCGTGATGTCTTTCGGCCTAACCAATGCTCCAGCTACTTTCTCCCGCTTGATGAACTCGATCTTTATGGAGTACTTAGATAAGTTCATCGTGGTTTATCTCAATGATATTCTTATTTACTCGAAGAACGAGGAAGAGCATGTCGAACATCTTAGGCTTGTGTTAGAAAACTCAGAGAGCATCGCTTTTATGCCAAGTTCTCCAAGTGTGAATTTTGGTTGCCAGAAGTGACCTATCTAGGCCACGTGATCTCCGGTAAGGGCATTGCTGTCAATCCCGAGAGAGTCAAAGCTGTTCTCGATTGGACTCCACCCGAAATGGTCAAACAAGTTAGGAGTTTCCTTGGTCTAGCCAGTTATTGTCGCCGCTTCGTTGAAAACTTCTCCAAAATGGCCAAACCACTCACGGAGCTTCTCAAGAAAGATAGAAGGTTTGAGTGGACCCCACAGTGTGAGCACAGTTTTCAGGAACTGAAAAGACGCCTGACTTCTGCGCCCATACTCGTGCCACCGGATTTCAGTAAAGACTTTGTTATCTATTGCGACGCTTCGCGTCAAGGACTAGGTTGCATTCTTATGCAGGATCATCATGTGATTGCCTATGCATCTCAACAGTTGCATCCACATGAGGAAAATTATCCTACACATGATCTAGAGCTTGCAGCCGTAGTCTACGCACATAAGACTTGGCGACATTACCTTCTTGGTAACCGTTGCAAAATCTACACTGACCATCAGAGTCTCAAGTATATCTTCACCCAACCGGATCTGAATCTTAGACAGA
Organism: Triticum urartu; assembly: GCF_056163025.1. Classification (NCBI taxonomy): domain Eukaryota; kingdom Viridiplantae; phylum Streptophyta; class Magnoliopsida; order Poales; family Poaceae; genus Triticum; species Triticum urartu. The sequence goes on from NC_141879.1 coordinate 1,758,422, forward strand.
GACGTTGGTTAGAGTTGATCTCGGATTACGACTTAGGAATCACCTACACCCCAGGGAAAGCCAATGTCATGGCTGATGCTTTGAGTCGTAAATCCTATTGCAACAACCTCATGTTGCAACAATGTCAACCACCCCTCCATGAGGAATTCTGTAAGCTTAACCTTCACATAGCTCCTCGTGGTTCCCTTTCTACCTTGGTGGCGAAACCTACCCTTACGGATCAGATCATAGAGGCTCAGAAGCATGATACGGGAATCTCCCGAATCAAGAAGAATATTTCCAAGGGAGTTGCCAACTATTTCTCTATGGATGAACGAGGTGTTGTTTACTTTGGAAACCGTTTGGTGGTTCCCAAATGTCAACAGATGCAGCAACTAATCCTTAAGGAGGCCCATGAATCCCCTCTCGCGATTCATCCCGGTAGTACAAAGATGTATCAAGACCTAAGCGAGAGGTTTTGGTGGACTAGGATGAAGAGAGAAATCACTCAGTATATTGCCAATTGTGACGTTTGTCGTCGCGTTAAGGCAGAGCATCAAAGACCTGCTGGCACCCTTCAACCTTTAGCTATTCCCGAGTGGAAATGCGACAAAGTTGGTATGGACTTCATCACCGGCTTTCCCAGGACCAAGAAAGGAAATAATGCTATCTTCGTAGTCATTGATCGTCTCTCCAGAGTGGCTCACTTCCTACCTGTTCGAGAGAGTATCACTACTAGTCAGCTCGCTGACTTATATATCTCCCGAATAGTGTCACTCCATGGTGTTCCACTAGAGATCAATTCAGACTGTGGCAGTCTTTTCACCTCTCATTTCTGGGAAAGTTTCCAAAATGCCATGGGTACCCATCTTTCTTTCAGTACCGCTTTCCACCCTCAGTCAAGTGGTCAGGTGGAAAGGGTCAACCAAATTCTCGAAGACATGCTTAGAGCTTGCGTTACCTCATTCGGTATGGATTGGGAGAAATGTCTTCCTTTCGCCGAGTTTGCTTATAACAATAGCTATCAATCCAGTCTTAAGAAAGCACCCTTCGAAATTTTGTATGGACGAAGATGTCGAACACCTTTGAACTGGTCAGAAACCGGTGAAAGACAATTCTTTGGTCCGGATATGATCCAGGAGGCAGAAGAGCAGGTTCGCATCATTCGTGAGAACTTGAAAACAGCCCAATCTCGTCAAAAGAGCCAGTATGACAGTCGTCATAAGGAAGTGGCTTATGAAGTTGGCGACAAGGCTTACCTTCAGGTTACTCCTTTGAAGGGTACCCATCGTTTCGGTATCAAGGGCAAGTTGGCTCCTCGTTACATCGGTCCTTTTCGCATTCTCGCTAAATGAGGAGAGGTTGCCTACTAGTTGGAACTACCCCCACATCTTTCTCGAGTTCATGATGTCTTCCACGTCTCTCAACTCAGGCGTTTCTTCTCGGATCCCATCCGCGGAGTGGACCACGAAACGCTTGATCTTCAAGATAACCTCACTTATCGAGAGTACCCCATTTGCATTCTGCATCAAGCAGAGCGTGTCAGTCGACGTCATAACATCAAGTTTCTCAAGGTTCTATGGTCCCATCATTCCGAGAGAGAAGCTACCTGGGAGCGAGAAGATCGTCTTCGACTTGAGTACCCCACTTTCGTGCCGCCAACCCCTGAATCTCGGGACGAGATTTTTTCGAGTGGGGGCGAGTTGTCACATCCCTAGTTTGGTATGGTCCTCGGCTTGCTTTGTGCATCATGTTTAAATTTCAAATGAAATTGAAATGGGGAAGTTGCAAACCCTAGCACGAAAGCAATTCTAATAGGTTCAAATTTAAAATGGATTTCCAATGAACCCAAAATGCTCTCCAAAAATGTTCATGCTCTTTGGATAATGTTGGGAACAACAACCAGAGGTGATGCACATTTTTGCTACACATTTTGGATTTTTGAATCAATGCATAAATATTTGATTTGGAGCTGTTTAAATTATATAAATATTTTAATGGCTCCAAAAATGTTGGGAATTGGTGAGGGCCTCTAGAATATTATATCACCGCCGCTGTCCATGGCGCCGCCACGGCCACAGCTGCTGCCACCCGCGTCCGAGCTCACCAGCACGCTCAGCGCACCCATAGGAGCACGATGCACTCACCATCTCCTCCCCTAGTGCTCCGTAGCTCTGTTTTCGTTGATGGCCGAACCACGGCCGCCGCAAACCTCGTCACCGGCGTCGATTCCGGTGACTATTTGGTCCAGCTCCACCACCCACACACGCCGCTCAGTCCCAGCTCTCCATAGGACCCAACCACGCTCCAAACCGTGGTCTGTAGCGCGATCCCGACGCGCTCCGCCGCGTCCGGACTCGCCGGTGGCTAAACGCCGGCGACCGCTGACTTTTGACCAGCGTGGGTTGACCCCCACAGCCCAGTTGACCTCCCCCCTCTCTCTCACTGACCTGCGGGCCCCGCCCAACTAATTACTATAGTTAACGCTAATTAACTAACTAGGTTAGCTACTACAGTCACTGACTAGTGGGCCCTGCCTAGTTAATTAGGACTAACTAACTTAGTTAGTTGACTGGGTCACTGACCAGTGGGACCCACTGGTCAGGTTTGACCTGGTCAGCCCCGTTGACTCGCTTACGTCATGCTGACGTAGAGTTGACGCAATAATTGATTTCTGGAATTAATTTAAATCAGGAAATTCCAAAAAATAGTTAAAACTTCTAAAAATCAAAGTAATTCAACCGTAACTCCAAATCAAATAAATTATATATGAAAAATTATCAAAAAAATGCAAGGAATCCATTTGTGCTAGTTTCATGCATGAAAAACCAACTTATACTTGTTGTATAAGTGAAAATGTAATAATGGCATGTTATATACTTAAATTGGGGTTTGCATATGAATCCTTGGTTCATATGGACTTCAACCAAATTGATGCTACATGCATTAGGGCAAATGATAGCATCTTTGAAATGTCATCTTCATGCATCATACTGTTGCATATGGTTGTTTCTTGATTGCCGGCACCGTTCCCTCTCGATAGGTTCTGCTCCGGAAGGTGTCCCGAGTACCTGTCTCAGGAGCAGTGCTTCTTCGTGGATCTATCAGGCAAGCAAACCACCTTGAGCATCTCGATAAAATCCCACTCTCTCGCTCCTGCTCCTTTTACTGCATTAGGACAACAACGATTCAAACCGCTACTTTCTGCTGCGGTAGCTGAACCCATTCCTCTGCATGACCTGTCATTGCCACAGTAAATAGTTGAAACCCACTAGCATGAGTAGGAGTTGCTTGAGCCTTGATGTGCCTGCTCATCCATGCTTGTTTATTTATGCCAGCTATGCTTAGAGTTGTGTCAGGTCTGATTCATCGGGAATGAATCGGAGTGGTGAACATGTCCTACCGGTAAAGGCTAAGTGTGAGAACATGTTTTGGTAAAGGTAGCGATGAGAGGCCATGTAGGAGTACATGGTGGGTTGTCTCATTGGAACCATCCTTAAGCACTGAGTTCTGTGTATGTTATCCAAGTACAGTTACTACCACACATTGGGTTCCGGTTATCCGGCCCCTCTCGGCTTATTAATCCACTTGATCTCTGTCCAGGAGTTGCAACTAGTTTCTGGCGTTTGTAGGTAGTGCTACTTGTCTACCAGGTGGTGTCCGACGGGATAGGCTTGGGACAGACTAGGCACCGTGGCACGGTGTACCAAGTGGCACCCGGATGGTGGGCTTGGGAACCCTGCACACATCTGTAGGATCGAAAGTATGTCTAGAGGGGGGGTGGTGATTAGACTACTTGACCAAATAAAAACTTAACCTTTTCCCAGTTTTAGTTCTTGGCAGATTTTAGCTATTGTAGGACAAGTCAAGCAATCATCACACAATACAAGCAAGCATGCAAAGAGTATATTGGCAACAGAAAGTAAAGCATGCAACTTGCAAGAATGTAAAGGGAAGGGTTTGGAGAATTCAAACGCAATTGGAGACACGGATGTTTTTTCCGTGGTTCGGATAGGTGGTGCTATCCTACATCCACGTTGATGGAGACTTCAACCCACGAAGATTAACGGTTGTGCGAGTCCATGGAGGGCTCCACCCACGAAGGGTAATGGTTGCGCGAGTCCACGGAGGGCTCCACCCATGAAGGGTCCACGAAGAAGCAACCACCCACGAAGGGTCCACGAAGAAGCAGCCTTGTCTATCCCACCATGGCCATCGCCCACGAAGGACTTGCCTCACTAGCGGTAGATCTTCACGAAGTAGGCAATCTCCTTGCCCTTACAAACTCCTTGGTTCAACTCCACAATCTTGTCGGAGGCTCCCAAGTGACACCTAGCCAATCTAGGAGACACCACTCTCCAAGAAGTAACAAATGGTGTGTTGATGATGAACTCCTTGCTCTTGTGCTTCAGATGATAGTCTCCCCAACAATCAACTCTCTCTCATAGGATTTGGATTTTGTGGAAAGAAGATTTGAGTGGAAAGCAACTTGGGGAAGGCTAGAGATCAAGATTCATATGGTAGGAATGGAATATCTTGGTCTCAACACATGAGTAGGTGGTTCTCTCTCAGAACATATGAGTTGGAATTGTGTATGTGTTCTGATGGCTCTCTCCACGAATGAAGAGGAGGTGGAGGGGTATATATAGCCTCCACACAAAATCCAACCGTTACACACAGTTTTCCAATCTCGGTGGGACCGAATCAACAAACTCGGTCGGACCGAAAAGGTAAACCTAGTTGCCGGGGTTTCTGATCCACGGGCACCTATGGGACCGGCGGACCGGGTCCCTTTTGGTTCGGCGGGGGGTGGAGGTTGCGCAAAGAGCAGATCGAGGTGAAGCAAGCGGGCGGTTGGTCGTGCGGGGAGTAAATCGAGGCGAAGCACGCGAGCGATTTACCCAGGTTTGGGCCGCACGGATGCGTAAAACCCTACTCCTGCTTTGTGGATTGGTATTGATTTCTAGCTCGGGAGCGAGCGTGAGTGTGTGGAATTGCTGAACCTCGCGAGAGCTCTCGAGATGGCCGACCCCCTCTACGTTGCACACGGGCCTCCTTTTATACTCAAGGGGTTACCAACATAGAGCAACGGGGGCCAAGGGCAAAAATGGAAAGGGTGCCGTGGGTAGGCACAGCTAGGTGCTGTAGTGGGCACAGCTAGCTGCTACAGTGTTATCATACCTAACCCTGACGGCAGGGGACAAGGGCATTAAATGCCCGTCTGTGTGGCCTAGACAGCACCGAAAGGGACCGCTAGGGACGCCACCGTCTTGCCACGATGGTTGTCTTGTCAGCGCCTTCGTGCCATCGCACGCCCCTAGATGCACAGCCTCCTGCCACGTGCGCTCGGGAGGGGCCCTGGAGCGACACGTGGGTGGATGTGCTGGAGCGCGGGCGTGGAGTGGGGGCTTGCCGCGGCAAGTGCCATGCCGCGGCCGTCGACTTGTCGCTTCCGGGAGCTTGTCGCTCACCGGGCCTTGTCGGGGCGCGTAGCGCGCCGCGGCAAGTTCCTTGGAATGCCTCGGACGGCCTTCCCGGCAAGCGCCTCTTGCCGGGGTCTTGGGACGCTTCTGATGGCCTTCCCGGCAAGCTCCTCTTGCCGGGGTCTTGCCTTCTTCCCGGCAAGCTCCTCTTGCCGGGGTCTTGTCTTGAGTACTTTGTTCTTGAATGGTCTTCAGAGGGACCACGGGGAATCTTGGCGGTGACCTGGCAGGCCTTGCCGCGGGACGCTGCGACTGCCCGTGTGCAAGTTCGGGGTACAAGGGTACCCCTACTCTAGTACACCGACAGGAGCCCCCGGGCCTAGGCCAGACACGGTGCCGAGCGCTGTTGGGCCAGGCCCAAAACAGTGCACGGGCACGCGCGGCCTAGGCCACGCCGAGTCTTTCTCCACATCCACCGCGCCCTCCCCCCGACGGCATGCGTTGAATGCGGCGTCCTGTGGGAGGTCGTGGGGGTTCCTTTTCTCGAAATGCGGAACGTCCGCCCCCTTCCCCCTTTAAGAGCAGGGGAAGCGGGGGCAGTTGGCCCATTCGCCCGTTGCCGTTCCCAATCTCGGAAATCTCCGCCGCCCTCTCGCCTCATCAAAGCAGAGAGAGAGAGAGCAGCGCTCAGCCCTCCCCCGTCGCTAGCATCACCAACGCCGTCTACCCCCTCTACTACTTCCGCCATGGCTCTGAAAGCCGACAGGGGGAAGACCGTGAAGACGACCGTGGCGCATCGGCTCGCGGCGCTGCGGAAGACGCGGGCTGTTTTCCCCCCCAGGCTCGGCGCGAAGGAGCTATGGGAGGACTACTCTCTGTTCTGGTCGGCGGAGACGCGCGCGCATCCGCGCACAAAGGTACTCCCGGCCGCCGCTTGCAAGGAGGCTCCGACTGGATACGCCTTCTTCGCATTGTTCTTCCACTGCGGGCTCTGCCCGCCTTTCTCTGATTTCTTCTGCGATGTCATGAACACCTATGGATTCCACCTCCTCGACTTCACCCCCAATGTCGTTCTCACAATGGCAGTTTTCGCGCATCTGTGCGAAAACTTTGTCAGAGTTCTTCCGAACGTAGCCCTCTTCTGCCATTTCTTCACTCCTCGAGTAGAGAGGGGAGAGCCTCTATCCGGCGGAATCGCCTGGATCTCGAGGACCGGGAAGAAGGAGACCTATCTGGAGGGAGAGTTCCGCGGCAAGTGGGAGGAGTGGAGGGCTGATTGGTGCTGGATTGTCGAGGAGAGTCAGCAGCCTTTCACCGCCCGGCGCCAAACCCCGGTGGCGCGCGGCAACGATTGGAGCGTCCTGGCCCCGGAGGACGACAGGCTGGGGATCGCTGTCACCAGGATCCTACGCCTCCGGAATGCCGGGCTTACTGTCGGCGCGGTTGGCGCAGACTTCCTCCGCCGCCGCATCGCCCCCCTGCAAGAGCGGGGGAGGCCAACTTGGGAGTTCAAGAACGCGGCGGACATTATGAGGCTGCGGCCGGGCCTCAACTTCAACTTCACAGTTCTGGAGCTCCATGCGATGCTGTAGGAGCTGTTCAGATATGACCCCCAGCTTCCCGAGGTGTTCAGGTTGCCAGGGGGCGTCGTGCCTTTGTGCAACAACTCCGCGCTCGACCGCATCCGTGCAATGATGCCGGAATGCGACTCGCACGGGATTGTGCCAACTTGGTCGACGAGGTCATGCAGCACTTCTTCGACAACTTGGTGGAAGTGGCAGTCCACCCCGACGAGAAGGACGGCCTTACCCGCGACACCACCGACGCGGTGATGGCGCGCATCGCCACCAGGCTGGAGGAGGCGGCGGAAGCCGCGGCCGCGGGCGAGTTTGGGTTCACCACCGCGGAAGCAGACGCGGCAGAAGTGGCGAGCAAGGGGAGCCTGCCGGCAAGGAGGGGCTTGTCGGGCAAGACGCCGATGCGGGCGAGCCTGCCAAAGACACGGGCAGCTCGCGGCAAATCGACTCCTCTTCCTCCTTGCCTCCGGACAGCCCACCAGAAGCAGAGCCCCCAGCGCCGCCCAGAAGGCGTCTCCACAAGGTTGGCGACGAGGCGGAGCGGCAAGCGGGTCAACAGTCGCCACGCCGCGTGACGCGCTCGACCACGGCAAACACCGTTGCCGCGGGAGCGCCTCATGCTACGACGGCAACTGGAGCGGGGTCCAGCCGGACCGCCGCTTCGGTCCCTGCTGCTTCCCGTGCCGCGCCAACAGCCGGAGCGGGGTCTTCTCAGACCGCCACCACTGCTCCCGCTAAGCGGCCAAGGGAAGCTTTTCCTCCGCCTCCTCGCTCTGGGAGCGCGCCGGGCTTCGACTTCTCCGTGCTGAGCTCCGACGAGGAGGATGAGGAAGAGTAAGCTTCTCTTGCTGCACTCGCATTTCTTCGGTTTTTGCTGTTGTTCTTGTTTCTCAATTGCTTTTCCCTGAACCTGCTCCTTTTTAGGACTCTGGCCCAGAGAGCGGCAAAGAGAGCTAAGGCCCCGGTGGTCATCATCGAGGACGTGCCCACTGCGACAACGGGTGGCGCGCCCGAGACAACCTTGCCGGACCTGGCGACTTTCCTCCACGGAAGCCCCCAGCGTAAGTGTGTGAACTACTTGCCGCGGTGGGGCGCGCATGGGTACTTGTCTTTGCTGATGTCTGCTTGTTGCCTTGCGTAGGAGCAGAGCAGCCTCACCAGGAGCGTCCGGAGACAGCCCCCGGCATGCCATCTGCTTCAACTATGTCGCCCAGGGAATGTTCTCCGGCAGGGGGTGGCTCTCCGGCAAGGGGGACCTCTCCGCCAAGGGACGGCACCAGCATCCCCCCAGCGGCAGAGACCATGGCCACCGAGCCCAGCGCAGGTAATTTTCTTGCTTCAAAACTTCCCTTGGGTTCTTCTTCCTCTGATCTTCTTGAGTTTCTGGCTGGATTTTGCTTGACTCTTCCCCCCTTTGCCGGCCGTCAGATCCATCCGCTGCGGAGAAGATGGAGACAGAGGTCGCCGCCGACGAAGCTACCGGTGCTGGAGATGCCGCCGGCGCCGAGGCCGCCAAGGCTGGTGCCGCAGCAACTGGGGAGGAATGTGGCAATCGTACTGACCGCCCTGGGGCCGCAGGAGCGCCAGGCGCTACGCCGACCGCCGACCCATCCGCCGAAGCCGCAGCGCCAAGTACCGAGGAGCCCCAGCCGGGCGCTTACTTGAAGGCCGGCGAAGGCGTCTTCATCAACCTCCCCTGGGCGTCAAGCTCCAGGGCGCCGGTCGAGGGGGAGGTCTTCGACGGGGAAGTGCTTGCCTCCGCGGGTCTGAAGCTGGTCGACGCGCCGAGCAGCAGCAGCAACGAGCCCGAAGAGGAGCGGCTGCTGCGCAGGTTGATGTCGCTTTACCGCGCGCGACAAGCCAAGCTGGAGTCCCGCGAGGCGCTTGTCGCGAAGGCGGGAGCAGACATTGAGAAGCGCGCAGACGAGCTCGGGGGTTTCCACCGGGAAGCTCTCCGATCCCTGGCGGAGGAGCGGGAGCAGCTCGTTGAAGCGAAGAAGGCCTTTCTCCTCGAGAAGGCCGAAGCCGAAGAGCTGCAGCAACTGGCCGCCGTGAAGCTAGCCGCGGAAGAAGGCGAGCAGGCGCAGCGGAAGGTCCACCTCAACGCTCACGAGGAGGAACTTGCCGCGCGAGAGGAGAAGCTTGGCGGAGCCCTCAAGCAAGCGGAGGACGCTGCCGCCGCTGCCGAGGCCGCAAAAAAGGTGCTAGAGATGAAGGTGGTGCAGCTGGAGGCTGACCGCAAAGCATATGGCGAAGAGCTCAGTGCCGCCAAGGACTCCAACGCCGCCCTCGAGTCGAGGCTGGTCGCTTTGACCAAGGCGCTGGACGTCGCCAAGGAGCGAGAGGTGGCCCTGAAGAAGGAGATCGATGCCGACAAGGCGTTGCTGGAGAGTGCTGCCACCACCCAAAACGCCATTAGGGATACGGTGGAGCACTAGACGGAGAGCCTCGTGAACGCCGCCGGGGACATCGATAAGGAGCTGGCGCAGCTGGGGGTGGAGGACTTCGGGTATTCCTCCGACGAGAACCTCCAACCTAGCGCCAAGCTCACTATGTTCTTCCAAGGCGTGGCGACGGCACTCCAGCGGCTCCGGGATGAGATCCCGAAGCGGCTGGCCGACGAGTCACGCGAGATCTGTGCGGGAGCCCTTCAGAAGGTGTTGATGAAGGTGGCCTTCCGCAATCCAGGCCTCCGCCTCCACAACGTCCTCAGATCCTTGCCGCCTGATATCGATCAGGAAGAGCTCAAGGCCCTTGTCGCACCCATTGTGGACAAGGTGAGCGGGATCAAGAGGGTCGAGGGCGACCGGGTCGACTAGGCCGCTGGCTTCCTTCTTTCCTTGTCGCTGCTAGCTATGTCATAGAAAACATTTATTAGAGCTGCGACAAGCTATTTTGTAATATAACTTTCTTCTGGGTAGCCATTGCAATGTTATTCCCTTTACTTGACTCCTCCCTTTGTATGTTCTTGCCCTACGCTTTTAGGGAACTTGCCAGTGCAGGCATCCAGACCGCGAGCGCTGAGCGCGGAACTGGCGGTGCCGCTACCGGCAAGAAACCTTGTCGCAGCCAGCTGCAGCTCACTTAAGTTGCTGAGCGGGGCTCGAAGCAAAGTAAGGGCGAGGCTAGTGTCGCAACTAGCCGCAGCTAACTTACGTTATTGAGCAGGCTCAAAACAATGTAAGGGGGCGGCTAGTGTAGCAACCAGCCGCAGCTCACCTAATGTTGTTGAGCGAGCTCGAAACAACGCAAGGGCGTAGCCAGCTACGAGTTGGCTCCTCCGCGCACAGGTTTCCCATACAAAGTGCAGTCGTTCAAGGGAGATAACTTGAAATTTAAAAAATTTGGTTGCTCAAACTTTGGCAACTTAGCTTTTCTGTCGTTTGCTTCCCGGCAAGACGAAATTCTTGAACGACGCCTGGTCCATACCCTTCTCTTCTCCTTTCCCCCCCCGGCAAACTTGTGGCGAGGGATCCTTTCTTTCCTTGGAAGAAGGAAGAAAAGAAAGAAGAGAAAATAAAGATATAGAGCCTAGCAGCTCGTCAACGCTTGCCGTGGGGTTGGTGCTGCACAAATGTCAGATCATATATGCCAGAAAATAGAAAGCATAAAATCGACAAAATGCGCGGAGCACGCGAGCTTTACTGCGCACGGGATCTGCGCCCGGCCTCGTACAAAGGATCACATGCAACAGCGGCAAGACTTTGTACAAGAGGTGGTTGTCGGAACGGGTTCCAACAACCGCGCCTTACGGGTAAAACTTACGAAGATGCTCGATGTTCCAGGAGTTGCTCACTGGGATGCTATCTTCGGTTTCAAGGCGGACAGCGCAGGGCCCAGTGACTCGTTTCACCCGGTAAGGGCCTTACTTCGGCGTCAACTTTGTATGTTTTTGCCCTACGCTTTTAGGGAACTTGCCGGTGCAGGCATCCGGGCCGCGAGCGCTGGGCGCGGAACTGGCGGTGTCGCTACGGGCAAGAAACCTTGTCGCAGCCAGCTGCAGCTCACTTAAGTTGCTGAGCGGGGCTCGAAGCAAAGTAAGGGCGCGGCTAGTGTAGCAACTAGCCGCAGCTCACCTAATGTTGTTGAGCGAGCTCGAAACAACGCAAGGGCGCAGCCAGCTACGAGTTGGCTCCTCCGCGCACAGGCTTCTCATACAAAGTGAGCCGATCCGCGGGGAATAGCTTAAAAATTAGAGATCTGGTTGCTCAGGCTTTGGCAACTTATCTGTTCTGGGTGTGTTGATGTGCATGGTGGTCTTGGGCGCTCCGTGATCCACCAGCTCGATCTTGATCCAGCGAGCGCATGGTACCGTGAGTACCATGGCGCTACCGGTCCCGCGCCTCCTGAGATGGGCGCGGTGCATGCACGAACGCCGAGGTCTTGGAGTGCGCCCGGTCGTTGTGGGAGCCGGCTACGCTGCCGGCGGGCAGCACAGCCTTGCCCTGGGACCTGGCAGCACCACGAGTTCCCTCGTCGACGCGTGTACCTCCGCCGGCGCCTGCCCCACCATCCGTTTGCTCCGGCGGTGGGTGGCTCGGCGCGGACGGAGCAGCTGCCTCCGAAACTTTCTTCTTCGGTGGCATGTTGATGAAGAAGATGAAGATCTAGCTCGCAAGAACGCCGGATCTGATTCACACAACTTCGACGCCCCCTACCTGGCGCGCTAGAGATGCCGGGGTTTGTGATCCACGGGCACCTATGGGACCGGCGGACCGGGTCCCTTTTGGTTCGGCGGGGGGCGGAGGTTGCGCAAAGAGCAGATCGAGGCGAAGCAAGCGGGCGGTTGGTGGTGCGAGGAGTAAATTGAGGCGAAGCACGCGAGCGATTTACCCAGGTTCGGGCCGCACGGATGCGTAAAACCCTACTCCTGCTTTGTGGAATCGTATTGATTTCTAGCTCGGGAGCGAGCGTGAGTGTGTGGAATTGCTGAACCTCGCGAGAGCTCTCGAGATGGCTGACCCCCTCTACGTTGCACACGGGCCTCCTTTTATACTCAAGGGGTTACCGACATAGAGCAACGGGGGCCAAGGGCAAAAATGGAAAGGGTGCCGTGGGTAGGCACAGCTAGGTGCTGTAGTAGGCACAGCTAGCTGCTACAGTGTTATCATACCTAACCCTGACGGCAGGGGACAAGGGCATTAAATGCCCGTCTGTGTCGCCTAGACAGCACCGAAAGGGACCGCTAGGGACGCCACCGTCTTGCCATGATGGTTGTCTTGTCAGCGCCTGCGTGCCACCGCACGCCCCTAGCTGCACAGCCTCCTGCCACGTGCGCTCGGGAGGGGCCCCGGAGCGACACGTGGGTGGATGTGCTGGAGCGCGGGCGTGGAGTGGGGGCTTGCCGCGGCAAGCGCCTTGCCGCGGCCGTCGACTTGTCACTTCCGGGAGCTTGTCGCTCAACGGGCCTTGTCGGGGCGCGTAGCGCGCCATGGCAAGTTCCTTGGAATGCCTCGGACGGCCTTCCCGGCAAGCGCCTCTTGCCGGGGTCTTGGGACGCTTCTGATGGCCTTCCCGGCAAGCTCCTCTTGCCAGGGTCTTGTCTTGAGTACTTTGTTCTTGAATGGTCTTCAGAGGGACCACGGGGAATCTTGGCGGTGACCTGGCAGGCCTTGCCGCGGGATGCTGCGACTGCCCGTGCACAAGTTCGGGGTACAAGGGTACCCCTACTCTAGTACACCGACACTAGTGACCGTTAGAGATTTTCGGTGGGACTGACATGCAACTCGGTAGGACCGATATGGTTAGGGTTTGGGCATAACGTAATCTCGGTGAGACCGATTACACAAACTCGGTGAGACCGAGTTTGGTTATAAGCTAACTAGAGAGTTGGTCAAGCAAACTCGGTGGGACCGATTTGCTCTTTCGGTGAGACCGAGAAGTTACAAAAGGGAAACAAAGAGTTTACATTGCAATCTCGGTGGGACCGATTCGCTCTTTCAGTGAGACCGAAAAGTTACGGAAGGGAAACAGAGAGTTTGCAATCCCATCTCGGTGAGACCGAGATCCCTATCGGTAGAAGCGAATTGCTAGGGTTTGGCAGTGGCTTATGACAAGTGAAACTCGGTGGCACCGGATAGAAGGAATCGGTAGGACCGAGTTTGGCTTAGGGTTTAGGTCATATGTGGATATGGGAAAGTAGTTGAGGGTTTTGGAGCGTATCACTAAGCACATGAAGCAAAATGCTCATTAAGCAACACCTCATCCCTCCTTGATAGTATTGGCTTTTCCTAAAGACTCAATGTGATCTTGGATCACTAAAATATAAAATGAAGAGTCTTGAGCTTTTGAGCTTGAGCCAATCCTTTGTCCTTAGCATTTTGAGGGTTCCACTTTCACATCCATGCCATGCCAATCATTGAGCTTTCCTGAAATAGTCATCTTGGAGTAGCATTAGCTCAATGAGCTATATGTTGTTATGAATTACCAAAACCACCTAGGGATAGTTGCACTTTCAATCTCCCCCTTTTTGGTAATTGATGACAACATATAGATCAAAGCTTCGACAAATGATAATAAGCATGAAATATATCGTCGCTTTGAGAAGTATGTGACAAGTAAGAGCTCCCCCTAATTTTGTGCATATTTAAAATTTGCTTTGGACTGCAAATGCACAAAGAGTTAGAGTCATGGGTTACTCTTCCATGTCACATACATCTTGGTGGAGCGCTTAAAATGATAAGAATGAAATACATGCACTCATCACCAAGAATAGTGAATGATCACATAAGATAGATAAGATGATAATATTAAGCAAATAGTAAGTGTAGCTTATGATCAAACACATGATCATCAATGTCTCACAAGCAATGACATAGTATCTCACACAAAAGCAAACAAAGTTCGAAAAACCACCAAATAAAACAAGAGAGAATAAAAGCAACACTCTCTCTCGAAGCCTATGATCTATACATTTTCTCCCCCTTTGCCAACAAGTTACCAAAAAGTTCCTAGAAAATGCATAGTGCTAAGTCGACACTCAGGCTTGATCTTCAGGTGGTGGTGGAGTCCGGAGCACTCCAAGGACGAAGCCTTCTGTAGACGTGGTCGGAGTCGAGGCTGAAGTGGATGCTGGAGCTGGTGGAAATGAGGCTGTAGCTGGTGCAGACGTGGTGGCTCTGGGGTCAGCAACTGGCACTGCAGACGACCTCGGACCTCGTGGCACTCTAGCAAAGGCATCAGTTGTAGTCTTGCCTCTCCTCTCTTGCATGTCATCCTGGAGCTGCTCCACTGCAGTCTGAATCTCCGTCACTTTGACATCCAAGTCATAGAACTTATGTTCCATGATCCTCTCTAAGCTTGCCTGGTTCTGAGTTAGGGTGGCTAGTCCTTGCTCAATCCACAGGGTGGATGCAATCAAGTAACCAAGCTGCTCTTGTTTGGTTTTTAGGAAATATTCATATGCCTCCTCTTGAGTAGGCATCTTGGCAGCTTTCTCCTTCCTCGCCTTCTCCTTCTTGGCTTGTGCTTGGGCAGATGATGGCACATTCTCAGTCATGACCACTTGATTATCTTCAAAGTCTGGACGGATGGGCAGGTGTTCCTTGTCCAATAAGTATATCCCCGTGCCCATCTTAGAGTTGATGAGCTCCTGAATCTATGGGGCATATCCACAGCTCCTCTTCTGGTCTGCTGCTGTCCTCTTGATTGTTTCAATCATAAGGCTCATGACTTTGAATTTCTGTGGCATGTCAAAGATATGAAGCAAGTTGATCGCGTGGCCTCTGATCATCTTGTGATCTCCAGACTTGGGCAATAGGGTGTGCCTAAGAATCCAGTTGATGGTTGGCAGCCCTGGCAGAAGATAGTGTAGTGAGCCAAACTTGAACGTATCAAGTGCTTCATTTGGAATCTCCTTGTACATGTTTGACATTGAGTTGTGGTCCATCTTCTTCTTGGCATAAATGTCCAAGTCATCGTCATGCTCTTCTGGGCATTAATCAGCTGAGCCCATTCAGCAACTGTAGACTGGTACCTCGTACCCTCTGACATCCATACAATCCTGCCATCTGGATAGAAATGGGCTGTGGAGTAGAACTGCATGATGAGTTCCTTGTTCCACTTTGTGAGCTTCTGCCCAACAAAGTCCTCTACTCCACATGCCTTGAAGCTGTCCTGCACTCCAGGGTAGTACTCTTCGTTGTCCTTGATGTATTGCCAATCAACCCATCTCATATCACAGACAATTGGCTTCTTGTGTAGCAGCACTGTCTCATAAAAGTCTTGCTGCTCCTTAGTGTGGAACCTGTAGTCAACTGCAGTCCTTCTCCTTGAAGCATATGGGTCTGCTTCTCTCCACTTTCGGAGCCCTGAATCTCTCCTGAGTATCATATCCTCAGCCACAGGATGAGCATCGTTGTGTTCTGGGATCTTGGGCTTGAGCTTTCTAAGAACATTCTCTTCTTCTTCTTCTGCAGCTTCAGGCACTGGGGCCTTGTTCTTCTCAGTACCTGGGATGCTTCTTGTGTTCCTCTTTGGCTTTGGCTTTGGAGCTGGCTTGGCCTTGGAAGCAGCTGCCCCTGTTCTTATGGCATCACCCATCAGCTTGGGTGCCTTAGGTGCTAGTGCAGCTACCTCTTCTTCTTCCTCCTCATCTTCCATGATGGAAGCCTTGCCAAGCACTCTGGCTACAGTTTTCTTCACCCTTTCTTTCCTCTTCTTGCCTTCAGCAGCAACTGGCTCAATGGGAGTGGGCTTCTCAGTTGAAGCTCTAGCCTTTGACATAGGATGCCTGCCTGCTGGCCTTTTGATCTTCATCCCTGGTTTTATGCTCAACTCTCTTGGAAGCTGCTTCCTCTTCTGCCACATAATCCTCATCTTCTGAGTTTGAGGTTCTCTTCTTTCTCTGTCTTGTGGCAGCTTTACGCAGATTGCTAGGGGTGCTCCTGCTGCCATCATCTGAGGAACTTGAGGGACTAGTGCCCTCACTCATCTGCACTTGCTGCTCTGACAAGTTCTGGCTATCACTTTGGTCTCACATGATGCAAACTCTGACGGCTGACCCTGTGAATAGGTTATAGATGAGATAGAGTGGATAAGCATCACAAAATGCAGAGATTTTTGCAAAAGAATAATTCAAAAACTTAGTTTTAGTTTCCCACTGAAAGCATCTCGGATCTACCGATTTCTAAACTCGGTGATAACGAAGCAGTTTTGGCACCTAAACTAGTGAACTCGGTCAGACCGAGTCACAGTTTGGTGGCACCAAGACTGCTAGGGTTTCACAGAGTTCCAAAATCGGTCACACCGATAAGTAATTCTCGGTCAGACCGAGTCTAACTTGTGCAATGGCATAAGCCAAATCGGTGGGACCGAGTTTTTCAACTCGGTGGGTCCGAGATGGTTTCGGCGGAAACCTAACCCTAAAATTTTCGAATTAAACCTAATCTACGAGTTCATTGACTGGATAGAAGTTTAACAAACGTGGCAAGAATCATGATGATCACAATGTGCTAAGAATCGGATTGGGGAATAGCACAAAGATCGAGTCCATACCCTAGTTCGGCGGAGACTCGCTACGGCGGCAACGGCGGGGTTGAATTTCTGTTGACGGCGACGGAGACCAGTGACTGGAGGCGGCTGGCGGCGAGGAGACGATCCGGAGACCAAGTTGGCAGAGCAGGCTATCGCCCGGGCGAAGGGGTTCGGAGAAATTTCCAAATTTTTGCCCGTGACTATATATAGCCCGACCCTGTCGGTGTGACCGAGTGGAACAACTCGGTGGCACCGAGATGCAAAACTGTATACAGTTGTTGCAACTCGGTGTGACCGAATGGTTCAAATCGGTTGCACCGAGATCTAAAACCTAGATCAACTTAATGATCTCGGTAGGACCGAAAGTAGGGTATCGGTCAGACCGAGAATCATAAAGAGGTTTTGGAAGTTTAAGTCTATGACGAATCGGGGACTCCGAGCGCTCCTCACACAGAGTGGTTCAAATCTGACTTGATCAAATTTTGTGATGTAGCATGAATAGAGTTTGAGACGAGAAAAGCATAGATAGCTAGAGGAGGTTCTTAGGCATTCTTGTCCATCCACTTGGCAAAAGGAAATAAAACCAAACAATCAAAACAACAAGTGGATGTCCTCGAATGAGTAAAATATGCAACCAGCATGCTCACACAATAAGATGGCAAATGAAATATGTGACAAGGCATGTACAACCAATTCTAGCATCTATCAAGCAATTTGCGATGACAAGGTCATCTATATATGAGTATATTGACTTAGGAGTCAAGTGAGAACACTTTATCATAGGTCATACTCATCGTTTAAGCTCAAGTGGGGTTACCACTTTTACATAAAGCATTGTTGTGTTCACATCTTTAGAGTTGCTTTAGCTCAAGTCTTAGAGTAGAGCTCCCCCTAGATGTGATATCCCCCCTTAGAGGGATGAACTAACCTCGGGTTTTGTCGATGATGACTTCATGTAGATGTTGAAGATGTGGATGCTCAATGTTGATGTAGATCACTTGGAGCTATCCATTTGAGTGAATTGCACATTCAATACCTACATGGGTTATTCCCACAAGGAACAAACAAGGATATCCATAGACATAGAGTGATGCACACACAAGATGATGTCCATGAAAACTTTTAGGTTACCTTGTCCCTTGTCTTACCAACAAGAGGGTTTGTGACTCCTTGAACTAGTGCAAGATGTGGAAGTTGATTGCACTTGTTCTTGCCAAAATGATAAGAGTGAAGTATGTTGGCGGAGTCACCCTCAAGAACTCTCTAGTTCTTCTTCTTTTGGATCCACACCATCTTGATGGGAATACTTGGAGTTGTAGTCATACTTGATGAAGTGGAACTTGAAGTAGTCTTGGGAATCCACTTGACTAAGGTCTTAGGAGCTTCTTCAAATGCATCAATTTCCTCTTGAAGCTTGTCCTTGCCTTTTTGCTTGTAGTCTTGTGGTGGAAGATCATCTTGAGCTTGTGTCCCCTTGAAAGAAGTATCATACTTCTCTTGTTGAGGAACAAACTTTGTCTTGGGGTATTGATCTTCTTCCCACTCAACTCCATTGGCATTGAACTTTCGTTCAAAACCAACACCTTGATTCTTCCGGTGCATTCCTTGCTTGCGCACAATTTCCTCGAATTGCTTACTCCCGGCAAGGCTTTTGTACACTCCTTTCTCTATAATTCCCTTCAATAAGCTATTTTCTTGCTCAAGTGTAACTTTGCTAAGAGAATCATTAGTGGAATCAAGAGAACTCCAATCAACAATATTGTATTTAGCATGATCATTGTTACTGCTAGAGGAAGAATCTTTCTTGTTCTTGTTACTAGACTTGACTTGAGGCATGTAAGTGGATAAGAGTAAACGCTTGGCAATGTAAGAAGAACTTTTCTTGCGGAGATCATCATTGATTGCTTTTAAGAACTCATGCTCTTGCTCAAGATTGAGCTTTTCAAAGCATAATTTCTCATGAGCTCTTAAAAGTTCTCAATGATCTTCGAAGAAAGTTTCATGAGCTAACTTAAGAGTGTTTAGTTCTTTAGTTAGAGCCTCAATCTTCTCCTTATCATTGTCATTCATTTTATCTTGATTATCATGATTAATTGACGTTTCATCATAGTATTCATCACTAGAGTTGTCAACAAGCAAATCATCACCTAACAAGTCATCTTCATCACTATTGAAATCAACATAATCGGGGTGTGTTACCTTAGGACCTTTGGCCATGAAGCATCTTCCAATTCCTTCATTTGGTGAGTCAAATATGTCGTAGGAGTTGGTTGACACAAGTGCTAGACCGGCAACACCTTCATCTTGAGTATCTTCGGAGTCGGAGTGATAACTTCTCTCGGAATGGCTGTCGGAGTCGGAGCCGGATACCCAAACACCAACATGAGCTTGATGTCTTCGTTTTGTGTAGCTCCTTGATGATTTTTCCTTCCTTTCCGAATCCTTGCTTCTCTGTGAGTATCTTCGTTCATAACGATCATCTCTACTCCTTGTCTCTCTTGGTGGTAATTCTTTGCTTCTTCTTTTGGGAGAATCTTCTCTTCTCTTGTAGGGAGCCGTACACTCATTGGAATAGTGTCCGGGTCTTCCACAACTGTAGCAGTTTCGCTCTCGACTAGAAGATCTTTTGTCATTGTAGGACCTTGACTTGAAGCTTCTATCTTTGCTTCTACTCTTGTAGAACTTGTTGAAATTCTTCACCATTAAGCTCAATTCTTCATTGAAGTTTTGTTTCTCACTTGATGATGTAGGGGCTTCACATGAGGCTTTGTAGGCACCACTTGATTTGTTGTGAAGTTCCTCTTTATCATTAAGTGACATCTCATGAGCAACAATTCTTCCAATCACCTCCGTTGGCTTGAGATCTTTGTAATTGGGCATCATTTGGATCAATGAGCACACGGTATCATATTTTCCATCCAAGGCTCTTAGAATCTTCTTGATGATAAATCTATCGGTCATCTCTTCACTTCCTAAGCCGGCAATCTCATTTGTGATGAGAGCAAGCCTAGAGTACATTTCAGCGACACCTTCACCATCCTTCATTTTGAACTTGTCAAGTTGACTTTGAAGCACATCCAACTTGGATTCCTTGACAGAGTCGGTACCTTCGTGCATATCAATCAAAGTGTCCCAAATTTCCTTTGCATTCTCAAGACGGCTGATTTTGTTGAATTCTTCGGGGCACAATCCGTTGAAGAGAATATCACAAGCTTGAGCATTGTATTGCAACATCTTCAACTCATCCGCGGTAGCTTCACGGTTTGGTTCTTTCCCATCAAAGAAGTCACCTTGCAAACCAACACACACAATAGCCCAAACGGCGGGGTTATGTCCAAGAATATGCATTTTCATTTTGTGCTTCCAACTAGCAAAATTAGTACCATCAAAGTAAGGACCTCTATGGTGATAATTTCCCTCGCTAGACGCCATACTCTCCTAGGTTGTGAAACCAAGGCTATGACCACCAAAAGCTACGGAGATCAAAGCAAATGGAGATCAAAGCTCTGATACCACTTGTAGGATCGAAAGTATGTCTAGAGGGGGGGTGATTAGACTACTTGACCAAATAAAAACTTAACCTTTTCCCAATTTTAGTTCTTGGCAGATTATAGCTATTGTAGGACAAGTCAAGCAATCATCACACAATTCAAGCAAGCATGCAAAGAGTATATTGGCAGCGGAAAGTAAAGCATGCAACTTGCAAGAATGTAAAGGGAAGGGTTTGGAGAATTCAAACGCAATTGGAGACACGGATGTTTTTCCCGTGGTTCGGATAGGTGGTGCTATCCTACATCCACGTTGATGGAGACTTCAACCCACGAAGGGTAACGGTTGCGCGACTCCACGGAGGGCTCCACCCACGAAGGGTAATGGTTGCGCGAGTCCACGAAGGGCTCCACCCACGAAGGGTCCGCGAAGAAGCAACCACCCACGAAGGGTCCACGAAGAAGCAACCTTGTCTATCCCACCATGGCCATCACCCACAAAGGACTTGCCTCACTAGCGGTAGATCTTCATGAAGTAGGCGATCTCCTTGCCCTTACAAACTCCTTGGTTCAACTCCATAATCTTGTCGGAGGCTCCCAAGTGACACCTAGCCAATCTAGGAGACACCACTCTCCAAGAAGTAACAAATGGTGTGTTGATGATGAACTCCTTGCTCTTGTGCTTCAAATGATAGTCTCCCCAACACTCAACTCTCTCTCATAGGATTTGGATTTTGCGGAAGGAAGATTTGAGTGGAAAGCAACTTGGGGAAGGCTAGAGATCAAGATTCATATGGTAGGAATGGAATATCTTGGTCTCAACACATGAGTACGTGGTTCTCTCTCAGAACATATGAGTTGGAATTGTGTATGTGTTCTGATGGCTCTCTCCACGAATGAAGAGGAGGTGTAGGGGTATATATAGCCTCCACACAAAATCCAACCATTACACACAGTTTTCCAATCTCGGTGGGACCGAATCAACAAACTCGGTCAGACCGAAAAGGTAAACCTAGTGACCGTTAGAGATTTTCGGTGGGACTGACATGCAACTCGGTAGGACCGATATGGTTAGGGTTTGGGCATAACATAATCTCGGTGAGACCGATTACACAAACTCGGTGAGACCGAGTTTGGTAATAAGCTAACCAGAGAGTTGGTCAGGCAAACTCGGTGGGACCGATTTGCTCTTTCGGTGAGACCGAAAAGTTACAAAAGGGAAACAAAGAGTTTACATTGCAATCTCGGTGGGACCGATTCGCTCTTTCGGTGAGACCGAAAAGTTACGAAAGGGAAACAGAGAGTTTGCAATCCCATCTCGGTGAGACCGAGATCCCTATCGGTAGAACCGAATTGCTAGGGTTTGGCAGTGGCTTATGACAAGTGAAACTCGGTGGCGCCGGATAGAAAGAATCGGTAGGACCGAGTTTGGCTTAGGGTTTAGGTCATATGTGGATATGGGAAAGTAGTTGAGGGTTTTGGAGCGTATCACTAAGCACATGAAGCAAAATGCTCATTAAGCAACACCTCATCCCTCCTTGATAGTATTGGCTTTTCCTAAAGACTCAATGTGATCTTGGATCACTAAAATATAAAATGAAGAGTCTTGAGCTTTTGAGCTTGAGCCAATCCTTTGTCCTTAGCATTTTGAGGGTTCCACTTTCACATTCATGCCATGCCAATCATTGAGCTTTCCTGAAATAGTCATCTTGGAATAGCATTAGCTCAATGAGCTATATGTTGTTATGAATTACCAAAACCACCTAGGGATAGTTGCACTTTCAACATCGTTTGGGGCCGTGAGCGACACCCCGGTCGGATCTCCTTGCGGATGGAACCCGAATAGGCGATAAACCTGGATGAGAGACTTGTGTGGTTAGTCAGGTCGTGGCTTCCGCTTGAAGGTTGCCGAGGTACATGATGTGTACAGGGCTATAAGTGGCGAGAACATGTGTGACGAAGTACACCCCTGCAGGGTCAATATTATCTATTCGAATAGCCATTTTCCTCGGATATGGAAACTTGGAGGACTTATGTAGTACATAGACAATTTGAAGTGGATACTCTAAAATCCGCAAGATAAGCATGAGTTCTATGGATGGCCTTCTCGTAGGGAGACGGGAACGGATCCATAGTGGAGTATTGATATGGTGAACATGTGGACTCGTGCGCGTCTTCTCACCTCAAAGAAGTTTCTGATACTCGTAGTATAGATTAGCCATTGAGTCAAACCTGGCTTGCTGCTGTTAACTCCACCACCCCCTTTTATTGATAATGTTGCATATGTAGATAGTTCTGATGTATGTCTTGCTGAGTACCTTTGTACTCACGTTTTCTTATTTATGTTTTGCAGTTGGTTACACTAGTGACTTCGACGAGTAGCTTGTATCCCAGCTACGATCTTGTACCCTTGGGAGGGTCGTGATTAGTTAGGCTTCTTAGTCTTTTCCTTTTGTAGTTGTCTGTACTCAGACATGTAATGCTTCCGTTGCTTGTATGCTCTGAATGATGGGTCATGAGACCCCTGTTTGTATTGAATGCTACGTGGCTCTTCTGGGCCTTTATCTATATGAGTTTGAGTTATGTTGTGATGCCATGATGTACAGCACATACTTGCATGTTATGCGTACGTGTAACGTGTATTGCTATGTGTGGGATCCGACAACCTAGTTGTTTACCTCTGATAGCCTCTCTTATGGGGAAATGTAGTCTTGTGCTTCCATGTGCCATAGTAGTCCGCTACAGCCCGGTTCACCGGAGTCCTGCTAGCCCAGCACTACTGCTCCGGAACACTCGACTGGCCGGCATGTGATTCACTTCGTTCCTGTGTCTGTTCCTTCGGGGAAATGTCACGCGGTGACATCCGGAGTCCTGTCTAGCCTGCTACAGCCCGGGTTCCCGGAGTCCTGTTAGCCCAGTGCTACAGCCCGGATTCATACGCTGTTGACCGACATGCTCGAGGTTGATTCATGTATGCCTGTCCCTGTAAGTTAGTGCTACTTTGGGTTCACGACTAGTCATGTCGGCCCGGGTTCTCTATGATATGGATGCTAGCGACACTATCATATACGTGAGCCAAAAGGCGCAAACGGTCCCGGGCCAGGTAAGGTGGCACCCGTGGAAATACCGTGCGTGAGGCCACAAAGTGATATGAGGTGTTATATGCTAGATCGGTGGGACTTAGGATCGTGGTCCCGACAATCTCATCAAAATATCAAATGAATAACAAATTCACATGACTACTAATAGCAAGACTTCTCCCTTGTCCTCAGGAACAAACGTAACTACTCACAAAGCATAAACATGTTCATAATCACAGGGGTATTAATATGCATAAAGGATCCGAATATATGATCTTCCACCAATTAAACCAACTAACATCAACTACAAGGAGTAATTAACACTACTAGCAACCTACTAGCACCAATCCCGGACTTGGAGACATGAATTGGATACAAGAGATGAACTAGGGTTTTGAGATGAGATTGTGCTGATGAAGATGTTGATGGAGATTGGCCCTCTCCCAATGAGAGGAGTGTTGGTGATGACGATGGCGATGATTTCCCCTCCGGGAGGGAAGTTTCCCCGGCAGAATAGCTCTGCCAGAGCTCTAGATTGGATCCGCCAAGGTTCCGCCTCGTGGCGGCGGAGTTTCGTCCCGAAAGGTTGCTTCTTATTTTTTTTCTCGACGAAAGACTTCATATAGGAGAAGATGGTCATTGGAGAGCCACCAGGGGGCCCACGAGGCAGGGGGGCGCCCTAGGGGGGGGGGCCCACCCTCGTGAGAAGAGTCTAGGCCCCCTGGTCTTCATCTTTGGGAAGGATTTTTCATTATTTATTATAAGGTGTTCCGTGGAGTTTCAGGACTTTTGGAGTTGTGCAGAATAGGTCTCTAATATTTGCTCCTTTTCCAGCCCAGAATTCCAGCTGCCGGTATTCTCCCTCCTTATGTAAACCTTGTAAAATAAGAGAGAATAGCCATAAGTATTGTGACATAATGTGAAATAACAGCCCATAATGCAATAAATATCAATATGAAAGCATGATGCAAAATGGACGTATCAGTGGAATAAGCCATGAAAAAGTTATACTACAGTAGACACAATGCAAAAACAAAATATGAATTAGTTTGCAACAGTACTTAGAGTAGTGATTTGCTTTATTATACTAATGGATCTTACCGTGTTTTCTGTTGAAGTTTTGCGTGGGTGAAGTTTTTGATGATTGAGAAGGTCTCGATGTGAGAAGAAGGAAGAGAGGCAAGAGCTCAAGCTTGGGGATGCCCAAGGCACCCCAAGTAAATATTCAAGGAGACTCAAGCATCTAAGCTTGGGGATGCCCCGGAAGGCATTACCTTTTTTTCAACAAGTATCGGTATGTTTTCGGATTCGTTTCGTTCATGCCATATGTGCAATATTGGAGCATCTTTTGCATTTAGTTTTCATCTTTATTTTATACACCATGCTGGTATGAGATAGTCCTTGGTTGATTTATAAAATGCTCTATGCACCTCACTTATATCTTTTGAGTATGGCTTTATATAATGCTTCATGTGCTTCACTTATATCATTTGAAGTTTGGATTGCATGTTTCTCTATATATAGAAAACCGCCATTTGTAGAATGCCATTTTGCTTCACGTATATTCGTTAGAGCATGGGCATACCTTTTGTAGAAAGAATTAAACTCTCTTGCTTCACTTATATCAGAGTGATGACATGAATTGGTCATTCACATGGTTAGTCATAAAATCCTACATAAAACTTGTAGATCACCGAATATGATATGTTTGATTCCTTGCAATAGTTTTGCGATATAAAGATGGTAATATTAGAGTCATGCTAGTGGGTAGTTGTGAATTGTAGAAATAATTGTGTTGAGGTTTGTGATTCCCGTAGCATGCAAGTATGGTGAACCGTTATGTAATGAAGTTGGAGCATGTGGTATTTATTGATTGTCTTCCTTATGAGTGGCTGTCGGGGACGAGCGATGGTCTTTTCCTACCAATCTATCCCCCTAGGAGCATGCGCGTAGTACTTTGTTTTGATGACTAATAGATTTTTGCAATAAGTATGTGAGTTCTTTATGACTAATGTTGAGTCCATGGATTATACGCACTCTCACCCTTCCATCATTGCTAGCCTCTCTAGTACCGCGCAACTTTCACCGGTACCATAAACCCACCATATACCTTCCTCAAAATAGCCACCATACCTACCTATCATGGCATTTCCATAGCCATTCCGAGATATATTGCCATGCAACTTTCATCATCATCATATACATGACTTGAGCATTCATTGTCATATTGCTTTGTATGATCGTAAGATAGCTAGCATGATGTTTTCATGGCTTGTCCATTTTTTGATGTCAGTGCTACGCTAGATCATTGCACATCCCGGTACACCGCCAGAGGCATTCATATTGAGTAATATCCTTGTTCTAGATATCGAGTTGTAAGTAAATAAAAGTGTGATGATCATCATTATTAGATTATTGTCCCATGTGAGGTTATCAAAATAAAAGTGGCCAAAGAAGCCCCACAAAAAAAGAGAGAGGCCAAAGAAGCCTACAAAAAAACAAAAAAAAAACAGAAAAATGAGAGAAAAAGAGAGAAGGGGCAATGTTATCATCCTTTTACCACACTTGTGCTTCAGAGTAGCACCATGTTCTTCATATAGAGAGTCTCTTGAGTTATCACTTTCATATACTAGTGGGAATTTTCATTATAGAACTTGGCTTGTATATTCCAATGATGGGCTTCCTCAAATGCCCTAGGTCTTCATGAGCAAGCAAGTTGGATGCACACCCACTTAGTTTCAGTTAGAGCTTTCATATATTTATAGCTATAGTGCATCCGTTGCATGGCAACCCCTACTCACTCACATTGATATCTATTGATGGGCATCTCCATAGCCCATTGATACGCCTAGTTGATGTGAGACTATCTTCTCCTTTTTGTCTTCTCCACAACCACCATTCTATTCCACCTGTAGTGCTATGTCCATGGCTCATGCTCATGTATTGCGTGAAAGTTGAAAAGGTTTGAGAGCATCAAAAGTATTAAACAATTGCTTGGCTCATCGGGGTTGTGCATGATGTGAGTATTTTGTGTGGTGAAGATGGAGCATAGCCAGACTATATGATTTTGCAGGGATAACTTTCTTTGGCCATGTTATTTTGAAAAGACATGATTGCTTTATTAGTAGGCTTGAAGTATTATTGTTTTATGTTAAATGATAGACTATTGCTTTGAATCACTCGTGTCTTAATATTCATGCCATGATTAGACATATGATCAAGATTATGCTAGGTAGCATTCCACATCAAAAATTATGTTTTTTTATCATTTACCTACTCGAGGACGAGCAGGAATTAAGCTTGGGGATGCTGATACGTCTCCGTCGTATCTATAATTTTTGATTGTTCCATGCCATTATTATTCAACTTTCATAGACTTTTGGCAGCTTTTTATACTATTTTTGGGACTAACATATTGATCCAGTGCCCAATGCCAGTTCCTGTTTGTTGCATGTTTTTTTGTTTCGCAGAATATCCATATCAAACGGAGTCCAAATGGCATAAAAAGTGACGAAGATTTTTTTTGGAATATATATGATTTTTGGGAAGAAAAATCCACACGAGACGGTGCCCGATGTGGCCACGAGGTAGGGGGCGCGCCCCTGACCCTTGTGGGCCACCCGCAAGGCGGTTGATGCCCTTCTTTCGCCGCAAGAAAGCTAATATCCGGATAGAGATCGTGTTAAAATTTCAGACCTATCGGAGTTACGGATCTCCGGGAGTATAAGAAACGGTAAAAGGGAAGAATCTGAGAACACAGAAACCGAGAGAGACAGAAAGACAGATCCAATCTCGGAGGGGCTCTTGCCCCTCCCACGCCATGGAGGCCATGGACCAGAGGGGAAACCCTTCTCCCATCTAGGGAGGAGGTCAAGGAAGAAGAAGAAGGAGGGGGGCTCTCTCCCCCTCGCTTCCGGTGGCACGGGAGTGCCACCAGGGGCCATCATCATCACCGCGATCTACACCAACACCTCCGCCATCTTCACCAACATCTCCATCACCTTCCCCCCTCTATCTACAGCGGTCCACTCTCACGCAACCCGCTGTACCCTCTACTTGAACGTGGTGCTTTATACTTCATATTATTATCCAATGATGTGTTGCCATCGTATGATGTCTGAGTAGATTTTCGTTGTCCTATCGGTGGTTGATGAATTGCTATGATTTATTTAATTTGCTTGTGGTTACATTACTGTCCTTTGGTGCCCATCATATGATTGCGCGCGTGGATCACACCCTATGGTTAGTTGTATGTTGACTGGACTATGTATTGGAGGGCAAGAGTGACAGAAGCTTCAACTTAGCATAGAAATTGATGCATACGGGATTGAAGGTGGACCAATATATCTTAATGCTATGGATGGGTTTTACCTTAATGAACATTAGTAGTTGCGGATGCTTGCTAATAGTTCCAATCATAAGTGCATAGAATTCCAAGTCAGGGATGACATGCTAGTAGTAGCCTCTCCCGCATAATACTTGCTATCAGTCTAGTAAAGTAGTCAATTGCTTAGGGGCAATTTCGCAACTCCTACCACCACTTTTCCACACTCGCTATATTTACTTTATTTCTTCTTTACTTACAATAGCCCCTACTTTTTAGTTATGTAATCTTTATTACCTTGCAAATCTACCCAACAACACCTACAAAGTACTTCTAGTTTCATACTTGTTCTAGGTAAAGCGAGCGTCAAGCGTGCGTAGAGTTGTATCGGTGGTCGATAGAACTTGAGGGAATATTTGTTCTACCTTTATCTCCTCGTTGGGTTCGACACTCTTACTTATCGAAAACTGTTGCGATCCCCTATACTTGTGGGTTATCAAGAGACAGTGACGCGCTTCGACTTCTAACCATGTTAGAAGGAGCTCTATCACGGCCTGGGGGTTGTACGCCATTCTCGCCAGCGCCTCGGCGCACGTGCTGGCCTTCTACGTCTCGCGAATGATGCACATGACTCTTCCCATGGCGGTGCCCAGGGTCACCAGCGTGGTGACGCTGCTCGTCGTGCACAACCTTGGAAGAGCGCGTCGGGGGCACCGGCGTAGGCACCTTGGAAGTCGCCGCGCCGCCCGTGGGTGGCACTACGCCGCCCCTGGAGGGCCCCGCGCCGCCTGCGGGGGCCCAGCTCCGTCTTTGGATTTGGTGGCGGGTGGCCCGTGTCTCACGCACGAACGACGCCGCTCGCAAGGCTTTGGCTGCCAGAGCGATGCGGGTGTTCGCGTGTCGTGCCTCGGCTTCCTTCCGTGACCGCCCCACCACTCGCCCACACTGGTACGGGCCGTTCGACCCCTGACGAACCGATCGCAGTGATCGTCTTCTTCTTGGGAGCCATGGCGATTGTTGGTATCAAAACCGGCGGATCTCCGGTAGGGGGTCCCGAACTGTGCGTCTAGGCCGGATGGTAACTGGAGGCAGGGGACACGATGTTTTACCGAGGTTCGGGCCCTCTTTATTTAGGTAAAACCCTACATCCTGCTTGATTGATATTGATGATATGGGTAGTACAAGAGTAGATCTACCACGAGATCAGAGAGGCTAAACCCTAGAAGATAGCCTATGGTATGATTGTATGTTGTGGTTGTTATCCTACAGACTAAAACCCTTCGGTTTATATAGACACCGGAGAGGGTTAGGGTTACACAAGGTCGTTTACAAAAGGAGGAGATATCCATATTCGTATTGCCTAGCGTGCCTTCCACGCCAAGTAGAGTCCCATCCGGAGACGAGACGAAGTCTTCAATCTTGTATCTTCATAGTCTAACAGTCCGGCCAATGGAGATAGTCCGGCTGTCCGAAGACCCCCTTATCCAGGACTCAGTAGCCCCTGAACCAGGCTTCAATGACGATGAGTCCGGTGCGCAGTATTGCCTTCGGCATTGCAAGGCGGGTTCCTTCTCCGAATACATCACAGAAGAATTTGAATACGAGGATAGTGTCCGACCCTGCAAAATAAGTTGTAGAGAGAATAATATTTTCGCAAATCTAATTTGTTGGCTTGTGTTGGCAGCACGACGTTATGTCATGGCCCGGTGATTATTCGAACCGCTTCTTTTAACCAGCTCTACACACAACGCGAGGCGGTTTCTTGACACGTCTTGTCGCAGCGGAGATCGTGTTCCCTTATTACGGGATTCTCATCAATACGGGCATGGGTAACCCAACTGCGCCATTAATTTTGGCGCTTGGGGGATAAGCGAGTTTTACCAGGCAAGTGGGGACGCTTAGTTTCGTCCGCCCATATAAAGGGATAAGGATTCACCTTTCTATCCACGCCTTCTTCCTCCCTTACTCATCCGTTTTCGCACACTCGAGCTCTAGCGCCCAAGTCCGCACTTCGAACCTCAACCTTCTCTAATCATGTCCAGAGCGGGAGGCAGGTGGATGGTCTCCTCCGTCACGGAGGGAGACATCAAGAAACTGAGGAGAGCCGGATACCTGCCCGACGACATCGCGCACCGGCTCCCAGATGAGGGGCAGCTCATCCCCACCCCAAGGCCCCATGAGAGGGTAGTATTCCTCACCCATTTCCTCCGCGGACTGGGATTCCCTCTCCATCCCTTCGTCCGGGGCTCATGTTTTATTACGGCCTGGATTTCCACGATTTGGCCCCAAACTTCATCCTCAACATCTTGGCGTTTATCGTCGTGTGCGAGGCCTTCCTCCGCATCAAGCCCCACTTCGGCTTATGGCTGAAGACCTTCAATGTCAAGCCGAAGGTGGTGGGCGGCCGCCAGGCGGAGTGCGCTGGCGCCATGGTGGGAAAGATGCCCAACATAACATGGCTCGAGGGCTCCTTTGTGTAAACCATAAAGGGGTGGCAATCGGGGTGGTTCTACATCACCGAGCCACGTGACCCTGCATGGGCAGCGGCCCCCGAGTTCCGATCTGGCATCCCCACGCGGCTCACCTCTTGGAAAGAGAAGGGCCTGTCCTTGGGTAGTTCGAAAGAGCTGACCGGACTCCAAACATGTATTCAAAACATGGTGAACAAGAAGCTCAAGCTTGTCAACATAGTCCAAGTTATTCTCATCCGCCGGATACTGCCGTGCCAACAACGGGAGTTCAACTTGTGGGAGTTCGATCTGGCGCAGCACCGAACTCTTAACAGGCTCTTCGACACGACTCATGAAGACGCCTGGAGGGTGCTGTTCAAAAGTGCCGTGGTCCCCCCCCTATTACTGAGGATCGCGGATTCAGCGCGAAGTGCCAAGCTAGTGCGGTAAGCTGCTTTATCTTTCACAGGATACTTATTTTTTTATATAGATTGACTCTATGCGGGATCTAAACTCCCGTACCTTTGATAGGACTGGCAGAAGATGGCCGGACAGATCGACTGTCCGGCTCCTTTGCCCGAAGGCCCCGCAGACGCTCTTCTGGTGAAGATGTTGACTCCGGCCCCTTATACGGTGCCGGAGAAGACCAAGAAGGCCAAGGGAACCCGAAAGAGTTCTCGAGGCCAGGCGTCGTCGGACTCACCGTCCGATGACTCTGCGGCGCACTCTTCCCCTGAAGACGAGGAAGAAGAAGAACAAGATGCTCCCCCACCGACTGGGGGAGACAAGAAAAGGAAGGCCGCCCCAATTGGGGAGGCCGGAGGGTCCAAGAAGGGAAGGGCTCTCCTTCCGGACGGTTCCACCACCACCGACGAAGGCGAAGACGAGTGGTTGCCCAGGGTCAAGCCCCCTGGGAGATCGTAAGTATTCGGATACCAGAGTAACTCATAGGATTCCTTTGTCGCACTGCTTTCCCTAACGCCGAACGCAATTATGCAGGCCACCATGAGCCAGTCTCGATGTATCATCAGACGGCTCCTTGGGCTTGTCGGACATGGATAGCGATCCAGTCCCGACCGCCACCTCCCCTCATCTTGTCGACGACGCCGAGGTGTTGTCTCAAGAGGCACCGGATCGAGGGGAGACAGTCCCGGAGGCGCCTCAAGGCGAACTTCCAGACTCCGGGAGCCGAGGGGACGGGGCCCCTGAGAGCTCCGAGTTCAGCCCTCAGCCGAACACCGCGCCGGAACCTCCAGCAGTTCCAGGCTCGGGCAGGTGGCCTCCTTCTAAGAGGGGCAAGACGCCTGTGCCGGTGACCTCTGTCCATCTAGAGGCGTCGGACAATCTGCTGGAAGCGCTTCGCAGCACTTCCATCGACGAGGAGCACCGCACTATCATGAGTGCGGTGATCTAGAAGGTTCAGTCCGCCAAGAGCGGATTGACTGAAGCCTGTGCCAGCCTTCTAACAGGCTTCGAGGTTACTGTTTTAAAATGTAGTAGAAATATTACCGCATAGACAGTAGCCCCTGATGCTTTGTTCGGTGTTCACAAAGAAAAGCCGAACAGAGGATCAAATAATATTGCAGGAGTCTAATATAAGTGTGTCAATATGGATATGCAGGCTTCGCTGCTGGCGTCCGCTGCACTAACTGCGGAGGTCGCCGTACTGAAGCAGGACCTCGAGGGGTCCAGGAAAGAGCTTGGCCTTGCCAAGAGGCAGCTCGAGGAGAACAAGGGTAAGTAGTACCCTGTCTTATGTATATATATAAAAGAGGACGCGATTGCAAAATGACAGGATCATCGTATGTTTGCGAGGGGCCACGACCGAGGTGGCGACCCTGTAGCAAGCGCTAACCAAGGCTGAAGATAAAGCGGCCAAGGAGAGCACCGAGCGAGAGAAGCACGAGGCTCGGGTGGGCGAGGTGCAACAAGAGCTCCAGGCTCTTGTGGCGAAGCACGAGGCGTTGGAGCTTGACTTCAAGACGCGGGAGTCTGAGCTTGCCGCGGCCCTCAAGAGTGTAAAAAGTGCCAAGGCCGAACCCCAAAAGGCCCTCCAAGAGATCGACGCGATGAAGAAGGTAGCGGCGGGTAAGGCTTTCTATATGCAAAGCAAGCATGTAAAAGTAAATTACCGATTACTTACCCGCATCCGGAGCTCTTCACGAGCATTCGCAGATTTGCGCCGCAGTGTGTCCGATGCCGCACAATTTTACCAAGCTAAGGACGGATGCTCGACGGAGAAGCTGTTCTGGTCTCAGTATGCTGAGGCCGAACATTCGGTGCCAATGAGCGACCAGCTGAAGCTGATGGTCGAGCTACATAAGGCGGCCGATCAGGTCATGAAGAGCTTTATAGTCCGGCTGTGGCCTGGCGACGCCCTTCCGAAAAGCTTCTTCGGCCTGGTGAGGCGGCTTGTGGATGCCTGCCCGCGGCTGGAGGTCGTCAAGCGGTCTGTCTGCATTGAAGGTGCACGCCGGGCTTTCGCCCGTGTGAAATTGTAGTGGGTCAAGCTAGACGCCGTGAAGCTGATCAAGGAGGGGCCGCCGGAGGGCAAGGAGCACCGCCAGCCCGAGATGTACTACGAAGGTGTTCTGCCGGTTGCCCGTCTCATCGCGGACGAGTGTTCAAAAGATGTAATATTTGAATGAGACTTGCTCATTTTATCCTGTATGTATGAAAACTTGTTTCATATGCGCTATGCAAAGCTTGTTGGAATTTAAAATATTACCTTCTGTTTGTTGTTTATTCAATCTGAGAGATGGCTAGTCCTCGGCTTCTGCCCCCATGCCACGAGTGTTGGCGTGTTCGGGATAAACCTGAGCAGTCTTGTTCCGATGTTTGGGTCCTTCAAGGGAGGTGCTCAGCACAGCGAACAAGGCAACCGGACTAATAATGCTTTATCACTCTCACTTAGCCATAGAATTCTATAATTTTAAATTTCGGCGACGCCCCTGGTATTTGGAAGGCCGGATTCGGGGCGCGATACACGCCTTTGAGCCGGACAGGGCCGGCCCCTCGCTCTAAGCGGC
This sequence comes from Triticum urartu, assembly GCF_056163025.1. Lineage (NCBI taxonomy): Eukaryota > Viridiplantae > Streptophyta > Magnoliopsida > Poales > Poaceae > Triticum > Triticum urartu. Next base: position 1,791,246 of record NC_141879.1, read on the forward strand.
ATAAGTCTTTAGGGACTTGAAAACCTCACCAAACAGCGACCAGTCTCTCGCCTTATCATGACAGTCAGTTTTACCTTTATCTACTGAGGTGCTGAACCCAGCAGAACCGGGGCACAATCGTAGTAGTTCTCCTAGCGCTACCTTAGCCGATAGACCGGAACGTAAGGTAAGAAAACATAGGAGCCGGGCAAACCTAACATTTGACCAAAGACATGATTCGGAGCCGATGCATATAATGCTATAAGTTCGGGGTGCCGCACTTGTGAAAGTGTTCGGACTTTTCACACCGTATTGTGGGGTACGTAAGCCCTTGGTGTATTGGCCGTACCATAGTGTATGGTTGCAAGGCGTCATTAATGAACACACACACACACACACACACATATATATATATATAACAAGAATTTGATGGTAGGAACAGACAGAAAGCAACTTAGTGACGGACTAATGGTCGTTTACATGGTTTTTTTGCATGATATATTACATGAGTCATCTCAAATTCTCAATCACATAATTTACCCTATGATTCCTATTGATGCCTGACATATATGCATGTATGAATATTCATCATACTCATGCCATAGCAGTTTCTGCTCTTATGTCTGGCCTATCATATTCATCATACTCTCATTGATTGCCTAGTAATGATTTGTTACTAATGATAGAATCCCTACTCAGTATATCATGTTATTGTATGAAAATACCTTCAAATCTCAAGTTCGCAAATAAAGCATAACATTGGATAAAATATACAAGACACCTATCTATGTAGATTATCTAATGGTTCAATCACATGCATATGTATACAACCATACCCATGTCTTCGATTTCATATACATATTAATGGTGGAAGTAAAATAAATTACGTAGATTCATTTTAATGAAGGGCATTCACTGTGAGGTATGTACCACATGTAGTTGATTTTCTACACTTTAATGTTTATACATTTGCATCTAGCTTATAATCTATATATTTCTATTTTTTTCAATAATTATGTCCTGGCTTTGTGAGCCTCGGCCAAGGATTAGATGGCCTAAACTTTCCCATGTCAAAGTTAGACATGACTGGAATATGCTCGAAGTATGCGTGCATCTGTACATGTCCAATATAAAGACAAAATAAATACATAAGAAAAAAGAGAAATGCATCACTATGCATAGTAGTGAGAATATATTCAGTTACATTGGATAACAATATTCAAATCAGCATCAGAGATCTAACAAATGAAACAATTTCAACAAGAACCTATCACCATGAAATTATTTTGTGAATGTGGATGATTCTTTATTTTCATTCCGTTGACTAATAAAACTTTTTTAGTACCAACATTTCAAAAATTGTATTATTTGCATCTCTCACAAACATCAAATACAACTTTGTGGTCCTTTACTGCTAGCCCGTGTAGTTGCACGGGTTGACGACTAGTATATGTAAGGTGCATTATTAGCAGTGAGTTGAGAAAGCAACTGTAGCAAATCACACAACATGTAGCATTAAGTTTATTGCCATGTGTGTAACATGCATTATTCGGTTCAAGATTTGAATTATACGGAGTGATATACCATGCATATATTATTGCGTAACTTATCTTTTGCGAGACACAATGACTGACTAGTACACAATCCACAAATTTTACAAGCTAAAATGACCTCCACTAGTTGTTTATATATATAGGCTCTCATTGCATAACTCAACTTTTTTGCATCGTAATATGTGTCTCATTAATATCATAAAGCTTAAAGTACAAGTCACACAAAGACCGACATGACAAAATTGAAAAGACAACAGAACGTCTCTGAGCTTGACACCAACACCCGTCAGCTGCTACGGGCACTACCATAAGAATCACCGAAATAAAAATGACGGATCACCTTCTCACTGAGCTCGACGTGTCTCCATCGCTAATATGCAGCTTTACGGACGTCCCAAGGTGGCTCGCCAAAGACGAAACCATCACCGTTGAACAATCAGACTAGGGCAACACCTCGGACACACCATCGAACTCCAGATCTGGCACCCTGACTTGACTAAGACGTCGGAGGAGGAAACCATATGTGCCATCCATGAACCACAAGCATAGCACACATTCCGTCGTCAAGATGTCGTTGATGCGGACCACAATCTGCATCCACTCCTCGACTACCTCCCAACCTCCGTGCTGACGTTGGAGCAGACATCATCGCAATGGCAGAGACATGTCCACTACAAGGATGCCGCCGCCAACACAACATCCCCGCTTGAACAAGCTGGTTCCCAGATCCTTCACCGACAATAGAGATGACCGCCTCACCAGAGAAGAATCTGGAGCTTCTTTATACAGCATCACTGTCGCCGCCGCCAAAGCCAAGACATTGAATGATCCAAAACCCTAAGCTTCTTGGGCGCTAAAACCTAAAGCTAAAATGATCCGCACGCACGGGATCCGGTGACCCCCACACCACCAAGGACCAAAAGGTCACCGGTGGAGAAGAGCTGCCAGAAGACGGCGCGGGAAGGAGTAGCTCTCCTGGTGGAGGCGGCTGGGTTTCTCTACATGAGGAAAACGATATTGCATAGCACAGACCATGACCTCGCGCGTGTATTATTGTATATGTAACGTGCATTATTAGCAATAAATTGAGGAAGCAACATGTAGCCTATCACAGAACAGGTAGCATTAAGTTGATTGCCATGTGTGTAACATTCATTATTCGGTCCAAGATCTGAATTATACGGAGTGACATACCATGCATATATTATTGCGTACCTTATCTTTTGCGAGACACAATGACTGTCTAGTACATAATCCACAAATTTTACAAGCTACAATGACCTCTACTAGTTGTTTATATATAGAAGCTCTCATTGCATAATTGGACTTTTTCGCATTGTAATTTGTGTCTCATTAATACCATAAAGATTAAAGTACAAGTCACATAAAGACCGACATGACAAAATTGAAAAGACAACATAACGGATCAAAGCTTGACACCAACACCCATCAGCTGCCTCCGGCACCACCATAGGAATCACCGAAAGAAAAAAAATGACGGATCACATTCTCACAAAGCTCGACACGGCTCCATTGCTAATATGTAGATTTACGTACGTCCAAGGTGGCTTGCCAAAGATGAAACCATTACTATCGTGGGTTTGTCACGGTAGATGTCCTCGTGAAAGGACTTAGTCATGGAGCCATCTCTACGGGTTAGCTTAAAGGGGTTAAACCGGACAAGGGACACGAGGGTTTTTATACTAGTTCGGCCCCTTCGATGAAGGTAAAACCTACATCTAGTTGTGTTGGTATTGCTAGGGTTTCGATGACCAGGGAGCGAATCCGCTTTGCCTGGCTCTCGAATTGGTTGTCTGTTGTCCTTAAACCGCTGCCGGGTCGTCCCTTTATATACAGAGGTTGACGCCCGCCGGTTTACAGAGTCCTGAGGCCGGATTATAAACGTGTCCGGCTTGGTCTCTATTCCTTCTAACTTACAATACAAGTTACATGAGAGAACCGGTTTACATCTATAGGATTTACTCGCCTTTGCGCCTTGGGCCTTCTTAAAGTGCCATCATCCTTTCATCTTCATAGGCTTCTAATCTTCATAGAGTTAATCCGGTTAATCCTGGCCGGTTTACGTCCAGTAGTAATATCCCCAACATTAGGCCCCAGATTGATTTGAACTTGTTCATGTCAATCTTCAACACTTAGAAATATTCTTCCTTTCCATCTTCACCTTGATCTTGTAAACCGCCGTGACGTCATACTCCAGGATCATGATAAATCGCCATGACGTCATCTTGTTATTAAAAATAATACATCTCACCTTCAGTTAATGATCCTCCAGCAATCGAGGCGACCGCTCCTGTTAGGTATCAATATTCTGGCTCCTTGATTCTCGCGCCTGTGACCTCCCCCCCTTCACCTTATAAATAAGGCCGAGGGTCATTTCCTTTTTTTCCCCTCCGTCTCTTCTCCTCTTCTTCCTCCTCGCGACGCCCCTGCACCCGAGGGCCGCCACCGTCACCAACCTCCGCCTTTGCATCTCCTTTGGCCGCTGCATCAACCTGATCGCACCAGAGAGTCGCGGCATATATCCGCTGCTTCAACAGCCGATGTAAGTCTTCCCCTTTCCTCCTCTGTAGATCTATCTAGGGTTTCAATGTTCATCAAAGTTCATCGAAGCTCCAGCACTGTTCTTCCCTGTTCCTCTTCAGTCCATAGATGAAAGACCTTAAGCTTGATGCGTTCCATGTGGTAGCTATAGCATTCCTTGTCTTTGCTATCAAAACAAACCCTAATGCGCATAAAAACCGATATGGACTTTTTGTGAATCACTTGGGGACCAACCTTTTTAGGTCTAAATCTTTTTTGCTTTCCTCTCCTCTGGTAGATCCGAAATGCTAACGTGATCTTTGCGAAATCTATTTTTCCTCACTTAGCCATTTTTAGATCTGTACCCTTCACACTAATATGGACGGTTTAACTTTGTAGAAAGCAATCTATCATATACCATTAGTCCCCTTGTAGACCGGCAATCCGTTATCTCCACTGTCATACTCCAGTTTAATAATAGCCGTATATCTTTGTTTCCGCTTATCGCTTTGTCTTTCATAATTGTATCAGCCTCCGGTTTAGCAAATTTATATACTTGAATTCCTTTGTCCTGTTGCACCTTATGTATCACTTATGAATGAATTGTAAACCGGCATTTCTTTCTAGCTTTTCACTTGCAATGGCCAAGCAGTTTTATTCCTGCAACTGGGCTTCCTCCCGGGTTACAGAGGAACAACTGAATGGAATGGTCAAGATCGGCACTTTACCAAAGTAGAATGACATCCGCTGGCGAGTTCCTGGACCGGAAAATCCTCCCACCCCTAAGTAGGGCGAACTAGTGGTGTTTGTTGATCACATAGGCCGTGGTTTCAAACCGCCCGCACTACTAGGGAAAACCTTATACACAGAATCTTAGCAGCAGCGCGGCACAAAAAGAACCGCTACTACTAATTAGCAGTAGCCCGGGTTTTTAACCCTCGCTACTACTAAGTTGATAGTAGTAGCGCGGGTTTTTAACCCTCGCTACTACTAAGCGGTTTCTACTGTGCCCCCCGACACATGCAATAGTAGTAGCGAGGGGTATAAACCCGCGCTACTACTAAGTTGATAGTAGTAGCGCGGTTTTATACCCCTCGCTACTACTAAGTACGAGGTAGGTGAAGTCGCCATATCCTCGGCCGAATCCACATCTCCTCCCCCAAATCCCTCCTCTCTTCCACCACTCTCTCCTCTTACTTACCATACGCTCGCACATGGACCTCTTGCCCATGCACCCATCCTCCTCCATGGCGCCGAAAGAGGCCGCCGCCTCGCGCCACCGGCGTCTAGGAGCTCGTCGGTCTTCCACCGACGTCTAGGAGGCCGCCGCCCCGCGCCACCACACTGGAGAACCTCACCACCGGTGACTAGCTCTGTTGCTCCCTACATCACCTTCCTGTCTCCCTCGGTTTTCCTTTTCTCTCTCTCCCTCTGGTTTGACTCACCCTCCCATGTCCATGCCCGTGCAGGTCGTCGCCATGGATGACCCGAAGCTATCTGGCATGGTTGGGAACAGGAGCCCCACGCCGCGGCCTGGCTCTACCATAGAAACAGACCCTCTCCAACAGCCACTGCTGGATCTGGTCTTCCGCTATCCGTTCATGCCTCCGAGGATGCCAATCATCGCTAGATCTTACCATTGCTGCCATTGATAGCACGCACGGGATCGAGTTTTTTTTGTTTTTGAAAGTAATAGCAGTAGCGCGGGGTATAAGACCTGCTACAGCTAATTAGCAGTAGCGTTGTTTGCAACGCACACTACAGCTAACCATGTATAGCAGTAGCGTGTGTCAACACGCGCTACTGCTACAAGTTAGCTGTGGCGCCGTATCAGTAGCGCGGGCACCCGCGCTACTGATACACCCAAAACCCGCGCTACTGATACACCCAAAACCCGCGCTGCTGCTAGGCTTTTCCCTAGTAGTGTTGGATCAAAGTTTTTCCGGGATGTGCTTGCCAGCTTTCAACTCCACCCTCAAGATATTGGACCCAACTCGGTATCCAATATATGCAACTTTCAAGTTTTCTGTGAAGTGTACCTACAAGAAGAGCCAACTGTGGAGCTATTCCGGGATTTCTTCCATCTGAACCGGCACACTGAATTTGTAGACGGACCCAATTCTGAACTTGGTGGCGTCTCCATTCAAAAAAGAAAAGAGGTTGAATTTCCTCATGCCAAGCTACGCAGTCACCCCAAAGAGTGGAATCAAACTTGGTTCTACTGTAAAGACACCTCCCCTGAAGATGAGAATCCTCTACCGGGTTACCGTGCCCACCGGCTTGCCAATACTCATCCACTTCCACAATGCCCAAGTGCCCAGGAACGGGGCTCATATGCACCTCAACTCGCCAAGCTGAGAGCCTTCTTGGCCAATGGTTTAACAGGTGTAGACTTTGTCCGTTGTTGGATATCTTGGAGCATCTTGCCGTTAAGTCGCCGCTCCCGCTTAATGTGCGATTACACTGGGGAAGCAGAAGACTCCCAACATCATAACAATATTCAACTAACAGATGAATAAGTCACTGAGGCTGTCAAGAAGATATTAACGAATCGGAAGCTGTCTGCCGCCGAACCGGTTTAGAACCTTTTCACACGCAAAACAAACTGCCTGCTGTAAGAATTGTACTTCCGATTTACACCTAATATCTTTAGACTGTCCAATCTTTGAATACTCTTCTTCTTATTTTTAAACAGGGTGATGATCTGTTCTGGAAGAAGAAACCTCAAGAGAAAGCGGCAAAACCTTCCCACCCTAAAACCAAAGCCGTCAAGAAAACCACAAAGCAGAAAGCACCTGAACGCATTAGTATGGAACTGGATGATGACCCGGATGAACCGGAAGTGGAGGTAGAACTTGATTCACTTGGTTCACTTTTGATGCATCTCATTGACGATGATTCTTATCAGGAGGACGTTGAAGGCAGCCAAGCCGACGATGCAGAGGTAATTATCCTTTCCTCCATTTCAGACTCCCTGCCAACACAAAAAATCCGTCAAGCGGTCCAGAAAATAAACTTTTCTCATCCTCTTGCTCACTTGGATCCAACATTTATTTTGAAGAAGCAGCAGCATGAGGCACGCCGCACAACCCGGCACAGCGGCCAAAAGGTCACTTTGACCGGTTTACCAGACACACCGGTTCGAAAGCCCCGATCTGAGGTCTCACCCACTTCTGACACTTCTTATCCCAAGGCAGGCTATTTTCGACAACCTCTTAATCCGTCCAATTCGAATTATCAGGTGACACCTCCTTCATCCTTTGGCGAGTCAACAGCGACCCAACTCACTCCTCTCAAGACCGTGGCTGGGTAAGCACTTCACCCCTTTCTTTTGATGTTCCATACTTTATATGTTGTGCTCACCTTTGCATCTTGTTCTATTTAGAGCCAAAGCTAGACCTAGTAAAAAGGCTCGGGTGAATAATCCGCCCGAAGACCAGGTGGTTACTGAACCGGAGCATACTGTTGAACCGGAGGGTCCAAATCCTGAAGCTACCTTTGATGAACCACCCCTTCAAGATCACAATACTGATGAACAAATAGAAGTTGATACTGCTGTGCCTGATGATGAACCGGCAAATCCAATCCGGACTGGTGATAGATTTTCTAGTCCGGTGAGAGCTACTGACACTCCATCAACCCCAGAAAAGGCTGCTGGAGATAAAGAAGGCGAGGTTTTCATTACTGGTATTGGTCACACCTTTCCTGGCCATCCTGTAATCTTAGCCAAACATAGTGCCAAGGAAGAGCGTGCTGCCATGGAAAAAAGGAAAATGGAGCACCGACTTGTCAAGCTACACCCATCTCAGCGCTCAAGAACTCCACTCTGGTTTTCTAAACCGTCTGCACTCAAACCGTGATTATGAAGCCGGTTTGGTGAACCTGATGAAGGAACGCTATCAGGTATTTTCATCACTTTTCCTTTCTTAAATCCAAAGTACAAGTATCAACCCAAGTAGCCCCCGAGGGCCGGTTTATGATGGCAATCATAAACCGGGACTTTATAATACTTTAACTCTTGCAAACCTGTCCTCCATATACCAACTGATCTGTTGAAGTAAACCAGACGTGATTATTGTATTCCTGTAGTTTTCACCTGTGTAGTCCCCAAGGGGCGGTTTATCTTTCCAAGGTGAACTGGGTCTTTAATCCATGCTTCCATTTGAACAGATGTACATTAGCCCCCAAGTGTCAAGGATAATGCTTGCATTGTACTTGAGACTTGCAAAATAAAGTTTTGATAATATAGTAAATAGGCATTAGCCCCCAAGTACACAGTGCATAACTTGTTATACGCTTGGTACTACAAATATACATATCTCAGTGTTGATATATCTTGCCTCTGCAGGCCGAGCTGAGAAAAAGGGATGCTCAAACCGCTGACCTTCAGGAGAACGTCAAATCTCAGCAAGCAGAAGCTTCCAAGCCCAAGGAAGAGTTGACAAATGCCTTAGGTGCCATGGAAAGGCTGAACGAGACCTTTAACAAAGAGCATGGAGACTGGGAAACAGAAAAGGCCGGTTTAACAAAGAAGGCTGAGGACGCAGAGGCAGCCCTGAAGCCGGTGGTTGAAGAGCTGACCGGCTTAAAGCGGCAGATTAATGCCATGACTTCTGCTGTGTTTGGTAAGTACTCTGTCATGTAGTTTTTGTAATTCGTAATATCTTATGAATGACTTGTTTACTAATTTTTAACCATGACAGGGACCCGCATTACTCATCCGGGCTCCGACATGGGCATGAAGCTTAACGTGGCCTACACTTTGATATAACAGCTGTTTTCTCAATCCCAGCGAGTCATTTGCACTGCAGCTTATAACAAGCCCCCGCCATCGCTGATAAAAGAAACTATCGAAAAGCTGGCCATGCTGCCTGCCCGGATCGACGAACTGAAGAGATCAGCCGCAAGGTCAGGTGCACTGACCGCGCTAATCCGGGCCAAGGCGTGGATTCCGGATCTTGAACCAGCAGGTATCATCAAAGGCTATCCTGGTGTGAAAGAAGACGGTTCAGACTTCAATAATGACGATCTTTGAAGGCTGACAAAGGAGATGCGGCCTATAGCAAGCAAACTGGCGGAGGACACAGATCTGTCACATTTTCAACCGGATTACGATGCTGAAGGGAAAAGACAGCTCGCACTGATTCATAATGTAGAAGAGCTTGTTCCGCCAATCCGTAAGCATACTTACACTCCTGATATTGACCCTTCCAGCCTTATTCATGAAGAAGCTGTTTTTCAAGCCTTAACAGGAATCGACTGGTCAACGACTGATTTCCAGCGACTGGGGAGGGATGAAGAGAATACGCCCACTCAGGATGACCCTCAATTGTCAAGCCGTCCATACGAGGAATCCTAAACCGGTGGCCGGTTTACCAGTTGCAGTCTCCAAGTCTTGAAAACAATTATTCAATTTGGGATGTTTAAAGCGCCTTGTAATAGGATAGCATGAACACCTTTATCTGCCATGCCATCGAGCATGTTTGTTTTGCTTGTTACTTAAAACATGCCATGCCTTTGGGAGTTATGATATGCGTAGTCCATTATGGCTTTTGTTCCTGCATATAAAACTTGAAAATGTCCTAGTGGTTTACCACTGGACGGGTCACAATGCCCAAAAAATATATACATAACTTCGATGGATAACCAAGATTGTAATAACCAGATATAAAATAGATGATACCTGTGACATACCTCGTTGGCTGACCAACTATTTGTATAGTAAGGGTGAAAAACACCAATCTAGAGTGTTGCTGACTCCTTGCCCTCTTGCCGGTTCATATAAAAACCATACCGGGCTATAATAGCCACTAATTTGTTCGTATGATGCTGGTGACATCCAGTCAAAACCAGACCGGAGCAACGTACTGCTGGGTTAGACCTGATCATGTACTGATAACTAAGCGTTGAAAACCACGCCGGGTTGTAATAAACACCGGTTTATCAGAAAATATTCATAAATCCCTTATCAAAAGATTGTAAAACAGCAAAGACAAAAGAAACATGCAAGGCTTTTCATGGGCTGCCAGGCCCTAAATCGAGGCTTTTCATGGGCTGCCAGGCCGCTGAGTTAAACCATTTAGCAAAGCCTTTTAAGATGGACCTCAATCTTTAACCAATCACCGTTTTAACTTTGACAAGTTCAGGGTCTATGAGATTGAATTGTCAAACGTTCGATGGGTCATACCAGGTTTACCTAGACGGAGTGGCTTACTTAAAGAGGCAGGATAACCCGGGGTTTTAGGTGAATACACCTGGCTTCCAAGCCTGGCTTGATAGCCTACTACAAGGGTGCAAGCTCATTGTTCTTTGAGAAGCAAGGATCCCCCAAGTAATATTTGAGCAATGCTCAGTGGTGACCTATGTTTGAGTTGTGCTTTATGCAACAGACTCTCTTTGGTTCCACATAATTTCCTTTTGGCTTTTAAGCCTATCAAAAGGTGTAGATATGGTGTAAATACAACCAAGCCCCCTAGTGATTTCCCTTTTTGGTTTTAAACCGATCAAGAGGTGTAGCTATGTTCGGATACGACAAAGCCCCCTAGTGATTTCCTTCATATCTGTGTGGCTTGATAGGTCGGCTTAATAGAACTCCTCTTTGTAAGTAGAAGGCCCCATGGAACCACACATGATGTAGAAAGAACAGAGACCCCGCTTTAACTGAGGCTCAGGTTTATTATATAATATATACATTGTCATAAATATGTACATAAGAATAGCCTGTGGCTCAAGTATAGTAAGGACGAAGAAGAGCTATATTCCACGGCCGCTGGGTCTCTTCCTCCGATTTTTGTGAGTCTTTATGCTCTCGAACATCGATAAGGTAGTATGACCAGTTGTGCAGGTTTTTGCTGACCACAAAAGGTCCTTCCCAAGGTGGGGATAGCTTGTGCATATCAGTTTGATCCTGGATGAGCCGGAGCACTAGATCGCCTTCTTGAATGGTTCTGGTCTTAACCCAGCGGCTGTGATAACGTCGGAGATCTTGTTGATAAATCGTCGAACGTGCTGCTGCTAAATCACACTCTTCATCTAACAGGTCCAGTTAGTCCTGACGTGCTTGCTCATTCTCCGCTTCAACGTAACCCGCCACCCGGGGCGAGTCATGACGGATGTCACTACAAAGAACCACCTCTGCTCCATAAACCATGAAGAAAGGTGTGTAACCCATCGATCTGTTTGGTGTGGTGTTGATACTCCATAACACAGAAGGTAACTCCTCTACCCAACAACCCGGCATCTGCTTTAAAGGAACCATAAGCTGGGGTTTGATACCTCTCAAAATTTCTTGATTTACCCTATCTGCTTCACCATTAGACTCGGGGTGAGCCACTGATGCTACATCAAGCCGGATGTGCTCACGTTGACAAAATTCCTCCATATCTCCTTTGGACAGATTAGTACCATTATCAGTTATAATGCTATGTGGAAAACCAAACCGGAATATCACCTTTTTAATGAATTGAACCGCCGTGGCTGCATCACACTTACTGACTGGCTCTGCCTCTACCCACTTGGTAAACTTGTCAACCGCCACTAACAGGTGGGTCTTTTGTCCTTGGATCTCTTAAAGGGTCCATCCATATCGAGCCCCCAAGTTGCAAACGACCAAGTAATTGGAATCATTCTCAACTCCTGAGCCGGAACATGAGCGCGGTGTGCAAATTTCTGACAACGTCACACCTTTTGACTAAATCCTCAGCATCAGCATGAGCCGTCAACCAATAGAAGCCGTGACGAAAAGCCTTAGCCACCAAGGATTTGAACCGGCGTGGTGACCACAATCTCCTTCGTGGATTTCTCGCAAGACCTCACAACCCTCTTGAGGAGACACACAATGCTGAATTGCTCCCGTGACGCTGTAACGATGTAACTCCCCATTGATAATGGTCATTGACTTGGTTCGCCGGATTATCTGCCGGGCCAATGTTTCATCCTCCGGTAACTCGCCCCGGTTCATGTAAGCCAAGTACGGGACTGTCCAATCTGGTATAACATGCAAAGCCGCCACCAACTGGGCCTCCGGGTCAGGAATAGCCAACTCCTCCTCTGTGGGTATCCTGACCGACGGATTATGCACTACGTCTAGGAAGACATTAGGTGGCACCGGTTTATGCTGAGAGCCAAGACGACTTAAATCGTCCGCCGCTTCATTCTTTCACCGGTCTATATAGTCAACTTGATAGCCCTTATGTCCACCTCTCGTCGATGTGCACCTCTCGTCCACGACCATCCACTATGTCCACCTCTCGTCGATATGCAGCCATGAGTGGGTCCTTAGAATCCCAAGTGCCAGATACCTATTGAGCCACCAGGTCCGAGTCACCGAAGCACTTAATCCGGATTAAATTCATCTCCTTAGCCATCCGAAGACCGTGGAGTAAGGCCTCATACTCAGCTGCATTGTTAGTGCAAGGGAACATTAAACGAAGAACATAAAAAAACTTGTCACCTCGTGGGGAAGTTAATATGACTCCAGCCCCTGAGCCCTCCAATTGCCTGGACCCATCAAAATGAATAGTCCAATAAGTGTTGTCTGGCTTTTCCTCTGGTGCCTGCAACTCTATCCAATCATTGATGAATTCCACGAGTGCTTGAGATTTTATCATTGTGCGAGGTGTATACTTGAGCCCGTGAGGTCCAAGCTCAATAGCCCACTTGGCAATCCAGCCAGTCGCCTCTCTGTTTTGGATGATATCTCCCAAAGGGGCTGAACTAACCACTGTGATAGGATGACCCTGAAAATAGTGCTTGAGCCTCCGGCTCACCATGAAAACTCCATACACTAGCTTCTACCAATTCAGATACCTCTGCTTTGATACGATAAGCACCTCACTGATATAATAAACCGGTCGTTGAACCAGATACTCTTTTCCAGCCTCCTTGCGCTCCACAACAATAGCCACACTGACAGCCCAGGCATTAGCAGCCACATATAGCAGTAAAGGCTCTTTATCGACTGGAGCCGCAAGGACAGGCGGTTCAGCTAACTGCCTCTTCAAATCCTCAAACGCTTTATCAGCGGCATCGCTCAGACAAAGTCATCCATTTTCTTTAGCATCTGATATAAAGGGGTAGCCTTCTCCCCTAGACGACTGATAAACCGGCTCAAAGCTGCAATCCGACCCGTCAGACGCTGAACATCATTAATACACGCCGGTTTAGCCAGAGAGGTGATAGCTGTGATTTTCTCTGGATTAGCCTCAATGCCCCTGTTAGACACCAGAAAACCCAAAAGCTTGCCTACCGGAACACCAAAGACACATTTGTACGGATTAAGCATCATCTTATGAACCGGAGGTTGTCAAAGGTCTCTCTCAAGTCATCTATCAGTGTTTCCTCCTTCCTGGACTTTATCATAATATCATCCACATATGCATGAACATTGCGCCCAATCTTGTTATGAAGACAATTCTGAATGCAGCACTGATAAGTCGCCTGGGCACTCTTCAGCCAAAGGGCATGGAGATATAGCAGAAGGCTCCAGAGGGAGTTATAAAAGTTGTCTTCTCCTGGTCCTTAACTGCCATTTTGATCTGATGATAACCAGAGTAAGCATCCAAAAAACACAAACGGTCACAACCCTCCGTAGCGTCAATAATCTGATCAATACGAGGGAGGGCAAAGGGATCTGCTGGGCAAGCCTTGTTCAAATCTGTGTAGCCTACACACATACGCCAAGTGCCGTTTTTCTTAAGGACCATCACCGGATTAGCCAGCCACTCCAGGTGAAAGACCTCCACGATAAACACTGCGTCCAACAGCCCAGCTACCTCCTCACCAATAGCCTTACGCTTTTCCTCGTTAAAGCTGCAGAGAAACTTCCTGACTGGTTTAAACATAGGATCTATATTAAGTGTGTGCTCAGCGAGTTCCCTCGGTACACCTGGCATGTCAGAAGGCTTCCATGCAAAGATGTCTTGGTTCTCACGGATGAACTCGATGAGCGCGCTTTCCTATTCAGGATCTAGGTTAGCGCTAATGCTGAACTGCTTGGATGAATCGCTAGGAACAAAATCAACCATCTTAGTGTCTGTACCTGATTTAAACTTCAATGCTGGATCATGCTATGTAGTTGGTTTTTTCAAAGAAGTCATGTTGGATGGATCAACCTTATCCTTATAAAACTTCAACTCCTCTGTGGCACAAACCGACTCAGCATAAGCCGCATCACCCTCTTCACATTCCAAAGCAATTTTCTTGCTCCCATGTACTGTGATGGTCCCTTTATGACCTGGCATCTTAAGCTGCCGATAAACATAACATGGCCTCGCCATGAACTTGGCATAAGCCGGTCGTCCAAACAGGGCGTGATATGGACTCTTGATTTTCACCACCTCAAACATCAATGTTTCTGACCATGAGTCTTGATCATCTCCAAAAGCCACCTGTAGGGCTATCTTGCCCACTGGATATGCAGACTTACCAGGCACCACACCGTGAAAAACGGTGTTTGATGGTTTAAGATTCTTATCTGTCAATCCCATACGGCGGAAGGTATCATAGTAAAGGATGTTGATACTACTTCCACCATCCATAAGCACCTTGGTGAACTTGTACCACCTAACTTGAGGTGCCACCACTAAGGCCAGATGGCCCGGATTATCAACCCGGGGTGGGTGATCCTCTTGACTCCATAAAATAGGTTACTCAGACCAGCGCAAATACTGAGGTACTGCCGGTTCAACAGAGTTCACAGCCCTCTTGTGAAGCTTTTGATCTCACTTGCACAAGCTAGTGGTGAAGACATGATACTGCCCAATATTCAACTGCTTCGGATTGCTCTGATAACCCGACTGTTGCTGCTGCTGATTCCCCTGATGGTTATGACCTCCCTGATTGCCCTGGTTCCCTTGATTGCCACGTACGGTTTGATTGCCTTGAAATCCTGAACCGGAGCTGCTGCCTCCATAACCCGGCCCATGAAAACCACCTCCTGAACCGCCAGGCGGGCCATTGTCGTATTGAAACATATTAGAGTTCTTGAGCTCTCGCATGATGTAACAATCCTTCCAAAGATGTGAAGCTGGCATCTCCTTCGATCCATGCTTTGGACAAGGTTGATTTAACAGACGCTCCAGATTGGGGTCGGACCCTCCGCCTCTCTGGGGCTGTTTGCCCTTACGACGCTGACCGTTATCCTGAGCATTGGTGTTAGCCACAAAGTCCAAATTGTTGTCTGCCTTGCGCTTACCATTATTGCCATGACCTGCCGGATTGTGCTGCTGCCCCTTACCATTACCGTTCTTTTTCCCATTCCCCGGTTTGTCCTCTTCAGAGTCAGGGTCTTTGGTACTATCTGAATCGGCATATTTCACCAAAGCAGCCATAAGGGTTGACATGTCATTGCAGTGACGCTTGAGCTTTCCTAGCTTCAGTTTTAATGGCATAAACTGACAATTGCCCTCCAACGTCAAAACTGTTGTATTCGCGTTGATGCGGTCCGACGAATGCAGAAAGCCGAGACTCTCTTCACCCAATGGGTTGTAGACTCTCCATCCTCTGGAACACAGGTGGCCAGGTCCATAATCGACATAGGCTGCTTACAAGTATTTTTCAAATTCTGCATAAACCGGTGCTTCAACTCAGCCCATGACCCGACGGAGTTAGCCGGTAAGCTCTTTAACCAAGTACGAGTTGTCCCCTCCAACATCATGGTGAAGTACTTAGCACACACTGCCTTATCCACATCCAGCATCTCCATCGCCATCTCATAACTCTCAACCCATGACTCAGGGGGTAAATCAACAGTGTAATTGGGCACCTTACGAGGGCCTTTAAAATCGTTGGGCAGTCGTACATTATGCAAAGCGGGGGTGAGACACGGCACCCCTAAAGAATTGAAGACCACACCTGGCTCCACTGAAGCGGTAGGACGAACCGGAGTAGGCTGACGAGCTGCATGCTGTGATGCTAACTCAGCTTCTCGATGCGCCCGTCCATGATCCACCGCATCCTGCGCATTAGCACCACCACCCGCTGGGTTATACCCTCGCGGCGAGTTACGGTGATGTGCACTGCTTCACACAGCCGGTTCATCCTCAACGTGCCTGATGTAGCTCCGACTCGAACGGGGGGTGGAATGAATCCTCTCGCGACTATGAGAATAAGCCTGCGGCTGGTTTAAAGATGTTTGAAGGAGCTCTCTGGCCCGTCGTGCCTCAATCACCACTGGTGACTCGCCGTCAGTTGGGAGGGCTGCCAATCATGAAGCGGCGGCCACAATGTTATCCAACGCTTTTGAGTAATGCCGCGGGGGCGTCGGAACATATTGTGGCACAATGTTGTTCTAACGAGGAGGGTTCATCGCACGCGGCTGAATCAGCGCTCCTGTTACCCACCGGCTGGTTACTGGTTCTGGCTCCTGGCGTGTTTGAAGAGATTTCTTGGCTCATAACCCGGCGGGAGGTGCGACCAATATCTCCTCCTCATGACCTCATCTGAGGCACTCTGGTCCAACCTAAGCCGGTAGGCCTGAGCTTCCAACTCGGCCCATTCTGTAGCCATCCTGGCGTTCTCTGCTGCCAGGTCCACTTTAGCCTGAGTTATCTGATCTTTCACCTTTGCAATCTCCGCATTGTGCTAATCTCGGGTTGTGGCGTCCACTTCTGCTGCCATCAATGTTGCCAAAGCGTCGAAACAATCAGACAAAACCTAAGCGGGAGGCGGCGCAGAGCCCCCTGCTCCTGCTGGCGTTGTTGTTGCTGAACCGGAGAGCATTACCGTGGAGGTAGAAGAGTGCTGCGCTGGTTGTGTACCGACCATGAAGACCGCGACCCAGCTTGGCAGATCGAGGGGGTCCAGAATACTGTTGCCATCGGAACCCCCACTAATCCGGCCGTCCTGCAGCTGATAAAGCGACTCGGTCTCTCCGGTTGAAGACTCGTCATCAGAACGGACAACGGTTTTCCCATCAGATGCCGGTCTATCCTCATATTCTGCTCCATGGATGACACCTGCAAAAACATGCCTTGGTGCGGGCTGAACCGGGGCAGGGCTTGCATGCTAAGCCATCTTGATGATGTCGGTGCAGGTGTCCGGCTCAGGGCCCGGTTCGCCGATCTTGTCGATGAAGACGTGAATTCCGCCAAAGGGGACCCGGTACCCGTATTCAATTGAAACGGCCTCGGGACCCCATCCTGCGTCGTCGATGTAGAGCTTGCCGCGACGACTCTTCGTCATCTGGCCCCAGCGTATCCCTTGAGTCCTTCGAAGCTACCCTTCAAGAACTCGAAACCATCGTGCGATAGCCCCACGGTGGGCGCCAACAGTCGTGGGTTTGTCACGGCAGATGTCCTCGTGAAAGGACTTAGTCGTGGAACCATCGCTACGGGTTAGCTTAAAGGGGTTAAACCGGACAAGGGACACGAGGGTTTTTATAATAGTTCGGCCCCTTCGATGAAGGTAAAAGCCTACATCTAGTTGTGTTGGTATTGCAAGGGTTTCGATGACCAGGGAGAGAATCCGCATTGCCCGGCTCTCGAGCTGTTGTCTGTCATCCTTAAACCGCTGTCGGGTCGTCTCTTTATATATAGAGGTTGACGCTCGCTAGTTTACAGAGTCCCGAGGCCGAATCGTAAACGTGTCCGGCTCGGTCTCTATTCCTTCTAACTTACAATACAAGTTACATGAGAGAACCGGTTTACATCTATAGGCCTTAACTCGCCTTTGGGCCTTGGGTCTTCATAAAGCGCCATCATCCTTTCATCTTCATAGGCTTCTAATCTTCATAGAGTTAATCCGGGTACTCTTGGCCGGTTTACGTCCAGTAGTAATATCCCCAACAATTACCATTGAACTAATCAGACCTGCGCAACACCCCGAACACACCATCGAACTCTAGATTTGGCACCCTGACATGACAAAGACGTCAGAGGTGGAAACCATACCTGCTATCCACGAACCACGAGCCTAGCACACATTCTGTCTTCAAGATGTTGTCAATGTGGACCACAATCTGCATCCGCTCCTCGACTACCACCCAACCTTGCCACGCCGATGTTGGAGCCCAAGGAGACATGCCCACTACAAGGATGCCTCCGCCGACATGACATCCCTGCTTGAACAAGTTCGTTCGTAGATCCTTCACCGTCAATAGACACAATCGCCTCACCAGAGAAGAATCGAGAGCTTCTTTATTAAGCACCGCCGTCGCCGCCACCAAAGCCAAGACGTCGAATGATCCAAAACCCTAAGCTCCTTGGGCCCTAAAACCTAATGCTAAAATGTTCCACAAGCGCGGGATCCGGCGACCCCCTCATCATCGAGGACCAAAAGTTCACCGGTGGAGACGAGCCGCCAGAAGACGGCGCGGGAAGGAGCACCTCCCTGGTGGTGCCAGCTAGGTTTCTCTATAGGAGGAAAACAATCTTGCATAGCACAGACCATGACCACGCGCGTGTATTATTGTATATGTAATGTGCATTAGTTGAGGAAGCAACAGGTAGCCTAGCACACAACAGGTAGCATTAAGTTGATTGCCATGTGTGTAACATGTATTATTCGGTCCAAGATCTGAATTGTACGGAGTGATGTACCATGCATATATTATTGTGTAACTTATCTTTTGTGAGACACAATGACTCACTAGTACACAATCCACAAATTTTACAAGCTACAATGACCTCTACTAGTTTTTTACATATAAGCTGTCATTGCATAATTGGACTGGGGCAGACTATTCAAAGCTGGTCTAATTATGGGTATAAAATATAAATTTTAACACGTTCAAGGATAATTTGGACTGCCCTAGCAAACGTCGAGCCAGCACTCTTCAACCCGAAAGGCATTCATAAAAATAAATACGTGTCACACGGGGTGATGAACGTCATCTTCTCTTCGTCTTCTCTTGTCATGAAGATCTGGTGGTACCCCGAGTAGGCGTCAAGGAATGATAACAGATCACACCTGGCCGTGGAGTCGACAATCTGGTCAATGCACGGCAATGGGAAAGGGTCCTTGGGACAAGCCTTATTGATATCTGTGTAATCAATACACAGCCTCCACTTCCCATTGCCTTGCGCACTACCACCGGATTGGCCAACCACGTCGGATGGAGTACTCCTCTCACCAAGCCTGCCGCTTCCAACTTCCTGATCTCGTCCGTAATGAACTACTGTTGTTCCAAAGCTTCCTTCCTGGCCTTCTGCTTGACAGGTCGCTGATACGTCTCCAACGTATCTGTAATTTTTGATTGCTCCATTCTATATTATCTACTGTTTTGGACTATATTGGGCTTTATTTTCCACTTTTATATTATTTTTGGGACTAACCTATTAACCAGAGGCCCAGCCCAGAATTGCTGTTTTTTTGCCTATTTCAGTGTTTCGGAGAAACAGAATATCAAACAAAGTCCAAACGGAATAAAATCTTCGGGAACGTGATTTTCTCACCGAACATGAACCAGGAGACTTGGACCCTACTCCAGGGGGTCAAAGAGGAGGTCACGAGGGTGGGGCGCCCCCCCTAGGGCGCGCCCCCCTGCCTCGTGGGCCCCTCGGTGCTCCACCGACGTACTCCTTCCTCCTATATATACCTACGTACCCCCAAACAATCAGACGAGGAGCCAAAAACCTAATTCCACTACCGCAACTTTCTGTATCCACGAGATCCCATCTTGGGGCCTGTTCCGGAGCTTCGCCGGAAGAGGGCCGTCATCACGGAGGGCTTCTACATCATCCTAGCCTCTCCGATGAAGTGTCAGTAGTTTACCTCAGACCTTCGGGTCCATAGTTAGTAGCTAGATGGCTTCTTCTCTCTCCTTGAATCTCAATACAAAGTTCTCCCCCTCTCTTGTGGAGATCTATTCGATGTAATCTTCTTTTTGCGATGTGTTTGTTGAGACCGATGAATTGTGGGTTTATGATCAAGTCTATCTATGAATAATATTTGAATCTTCTCTGAATTCTTTCATGTATGATTGGTTATCTTTGCAAGTCTCTTCGAATTATCCGTTTGGTTTGGCCAAATAGATTGGTAGTTCTTGCCACGGGAGAAGTGCTTAGTTTTGGGTTCGATCTTGCGATGTCCTTGCCCAGTGAAAGAAGGGGCAGCAAGGCATGTATTGTATCGTTGCCATCGAGGATAACAATATGGGGTTTATTTCATATTGCATGAATTTATCTCTCTACATCATGTCATCTTGCTTAAGGCATTACTCTGTTTTTAACTTAATACTCTAGATGCATGCTGGATCGCGGTCGATGAGTGGAGTAATAGTACTAGATGCAGAATCGTTTCGATCTACTTGTCACGGACGTGATGCCTATATACATGATCATGCCTAGATATTCTCATAACTATGCTCAATTCTGTCAATTGCTCAACAGTAATTTGTTCACCCACCATAGAATACTTATGCTCTTGAGAGAAACCACTAGTGAAACCCATGGCCCCCGGGTCTATTCTCATCATATCAATCTCCATCACTTTAGTCTTGCTTTGCTTTTACTTTTTACTTTGCATCTTTATACCAAAAATAGCAAAAATATTATATTTGTCAGATCTCACTCTCGTAAGTGACCGTGAAGGGATTGACAACCCCTAATCGTGTTGGTTGCGATTAGCTATCGCTTTGTGCAGGTACGAGGGACTTGAGCATGGCCTCCTACTGGATTGATACCTTGGTTCCCAAAAACTGAGGGAAATACTTACGCTACTCTGCTGCATCATCCCTTCCTCTTCGGGGAAAACCAACGCAAGCTCAAGACATAGCAAGAAGGATTTCTGGCGCCATTGCCGGGGAGTCTACGCAAAAAGTCAACATACCAAGTACCCATCACAATCCCTATCTCTCGCATTACATTATTTTCCATTTGTCTCTCGTTTTCCTCTCCCCCCAATTCACCCTTGCCGTTTTATTCGCCCTCTCTCTCTCTCTCTATGCTCCCTCTCTATTTGCCCGCTTGTTTTTTTTTGCTCGTGTGTTAGATTGCTTGTTTGTCGCGATGGCTCAAGATACTACCAAATTGTGTGACTTCACCAATACCAATAATAATGATTTCCTTAGCACTCTGATTGCTCCTCTTACCGATGTTGAATCTTGTGAAATTAATACCGCTTTGTTGAATCTTGTTATGAAAGATCAATTCACCGGCCTTCCTAGTGAAGATGCCGCTACTCATCTGAATAGCTTCGTTGATTTATGTGATATGCAAAAGAAAAAAGATGTCAATAATGATGTCGTTAAATTGAAGCTATTTCCTTTTTCTCTTAGAGATCGTGCTAAAGCTTGGTTTTCATCTTTGACTAAAAATAGTATTGATTCATGGAACAAGTGCAAAGATGCTTTTATCTCTAAGTATTTTCCTCCCGCTAAGATCATCTCTCTTAGAAACGATATTATGAATTTTAAGCAACTTGATCATTAACATGTTGCACAAGCATGGGAGAGAATGAAATTAATGATACGTAATTGCCCTACTCATGGTTTGAATTTGTGGATGATTATACAAAAATTTTATGCCGGATTAAATTTTGCTTCTAGAAATCTTTTAGATTCGGCCGCGGGAGGCACTTTTATGGAAATCACTTTAGGAGATGCTACTAAACTCGTAGATAATATTGTGGTTAATTATTCTCAATGGCATACTAAAAGATCTTCTAATAAAAAATTGCATGCGATAGAAGAAATTAATGTGTTGAGTGGAAAGATGGATGAACTTATGAAATTATTTGCTACTAAGAATGTTTCTTCTGATCCTAATGATAT
This sequence comes from Triticum urartu, assembly GCF_056163025.1. Taxonomy (NCBI): domain Eukaryota; kingdom Viridiplantae; phylum Streptophyta; class Magnoliopsida; order Poales; family Poaceae; genus Triticum; species Triticum urartu. Next base: position 1,813,029 of record NC_141879.1, read on the forward strand.
GCCTTTGTCTACTTTGATTGAGAATAACAATGAATCTATGGATGTGAATTTTGTTGGTAGGAATAATTTTGGTAACAACGCTTATAAAGGGAATTTTAAACCTAGGCCATATCCTAGTAATCCTTCTAATAATTATGGGAATTCCTACAACAACTCTTATGGAAATTATAATACGATGCCCTCTGAATTTGAGAATAGTGTTAAAGAATTTATGAATTCATAAAAGAATTTTAATGCTTTGCTTGAGGAGAAATTGCTTAAAGTTGATGATTTGGCTAGAAACGTTGATAGAATTTCTCTTGAGGTTGATTCTTTAAAGCTTAGATCTATTCCTCCTAAGCATGATATCAATGAGTCTCTCAAAGCCATGAGAATTTTCATTGATGAGTGCAAGGAAAGAACCGCTAGGATGCGTGCTTCCAAAGATGCCTTTATTAAAGCGTGTTCCTCTAATTCCTATGAAAATAAAGATGAAGATCTAAAAGTTATTGATGTATCCCCTATTAAATCTTTGTTTTGCAATATGAATCTTGATGAAACTGAATATGATCTTCCTTTACCTAGAAGCCGTTCTAAAAATTCGTAGTATTTAGATCTTAATGATGAAATTGATGAAAGTGGGATTGAAAGAAATAAAAATCTAGATGTTGCTAAACCCACTATATTGGATTTCAAGGAATTTAATTATGAAAGTTGTTCTTTAATTGATTCTATTTCCTTGTTGCAATCCGTGCTAAATTCTCCACATGCTTATAGTCAAAATAAAGCCTTCACCGAACATATTGTTGATGCCTTGATGCAATCTTATGAAGAAAAACTTGAGTTGAAAGTTTCTATCCCTAGAAAACTCTATGATGAGTGGGAACCAACTATTAAAATTAAAATTAAAGATCATGAGTTTTATGCTTTGTGTGATTTGGGTGCTAGTGTCTCTACTATTCCCAAGACTTTGTGTGATTTACTAGATTTCCGTAATTTTGATGATTGCTCTCTAAACTTGCATCTTGCGGATTCCACTATTAAGAAACCTATGGGAAGAATTAATGATATTCTTATTGTTGCAAATAGGAATTATGTGCCTGTAGATTTCATTGTTCTTGATATAGATTGCAATCCTTCTTGCCCTATTACTCTTGGTAGACCTTTCCTTAGAACGGTTGGTGCGATTATTGATATGAAGGAAGGAAATATTAGATTTAAATTTCCATTAAAAAAGGGCATGGAACACTTTCCAAGAAAGAAAATAAAATTGCCATATGAAACTATCATGAGAGCCACTTATGGATTGCCTACCAAAGATGGCAATACCTAGATCTATCCTCGCTTTTATGCCTAGCTAGGGGCGTTAAACGATAGCGCTTGTTGGGAGGCAACCCAATTTTATTTTTATTCCTTGCTTTTTGCTCCTGATTAGTAATAAATAAATTATCTAGCCTCTGTTTTGTTTGTGTTTTTTGTGTTTAATTAGTGTTTGTGCCAAGTAGAACCGTTTGGAAGACTTGGGGAAAGTCTTGTTGAACTTGCTGTAAAAAACAGAAACTTTAGCACTCACGAGAACTGCTGTCATTTTTATTTGAAGAGTGGTATTTAGTTAATTATTTTTAAGATGATTAATAGATAAATTCCTCACGTCCATAAATTTATTTTAGAATTTTTGGGGCTCCATATCTTGCGCTAGCTACAGATTACTACAGACTGTTCTGTTTTTGACAGATTCTGTTTTTTGTGTGTTGTTTGCTTATTTTGATGAATCTATGGCTAGTAAAATAGTTTATAATCCATAGAGAAGTTGGAATACAGTAGGTTTAACACCAATATAAATAAAGAATGAGTTCATTACAGTACCTTGAAGTGGTCTTTTGTTTTCTTTCGCTAACGGAGCTCACGAGTTTTCTATTTTGAGTTTTGTGTTGTGAAGTTTTCAAGTTTTGGGTGAATTCTTTTGATGGATCATGGAACAAGGAGTGGTAAGAGCCTAAGCTTGGGGATGCCCATGGCACCCCCAATATAATCCAAGGACACCAAATAGTCAAAGCTTGGGGATGCCCCGGAAGGCATCCCCTCTTTCGTCCACTTCGATCGGTAATTTACTTGGAGCTATATTTTTATTCACCAACATGATATGTGTTTTGCTTGGAGCGTCTTGTATTATTTGTGTCTTTGTGTCTTAGTATGCCACAATCATCCTTGATGTACACACCTTTTGAGAGAGCCATACATGAATTAAAATTTGATAGAATACTCTATGTGCTTCACTTATATCTTTTGAGCTAAGTAATTTTGCTCTATGTGCTTCACTTATATCTTTTGAGCTAGTTAATTTTGCTCTATGTGCTTCACTTATATCTTTTGAGCGTTATAATTTTTCTCTATGTGCTTCACTTAGATCTTTTAGAGCACGGTGGTGGATTTGTTTTAAAGAAACTATTGATCTCTCATGCTTCACTTAAATTATTTTGAGAGTCTCTTAATAGCATGGTAATTTGCTTCATAATAATATGCTTGGTATTCAAGATTTGTGAAACTTTCTTTTGAGTGTGTTGAATACTAAGAAAAGATTGAAGCATGATAATTGTTTTGAGATATGGAGGTGATAATATTAAAGTCATGCTAGTTGAGTAGTTGTGAATTTAAAGAATACTTGTGTTAAAGTTTGTGATTCCCATAGAATGCACGTATGGTGAACCGTTATGTGATGAAGTTGGAGCATGATTTATTTATTGATTGTCTTCCTTATGAGTGGCGGTCGGGGACGAGCGATGGTCTTTTCCTACCAATCTATCCCCCTAGGAGCATGCGCGTAATACTTTGCTTTGATAACTTCTAGATTTTTGCAATAAGTATATGAGTTCTTTATGACTAATGTTGAGTCCATGGATTATACGCACTCTCACCCTTCCACCTTTGCTAGCCTCTCTAATACCGCTCACCTTTCGCCGGTATCATACACCTACCATACACCTTCCTCAAAACAGCCACCATACGTACCTATTATGGCATTTCCATAGCCAGTCCGAGATATATTGCCATGCAAATTTCCACCATATCTAGTTCATCATGACACATTCATCATTGTCATATTGCTTAGCATGATCATGTAGTTGACATAGTATTTGTGGCAAAGCCACCGTTCATAATTTTTTCATACTTGTCACTCTTGATTCATTGCATATCCCAGTACACCGCCGGAGGCATCCATATAGAGTCATACTTTTTTTTAGAATCTAGTTGTAATCATTGAGTTGTAAATAAATAAAAGTGTGATGATCATCATTCAATAGAGCATTGTCCCAAAAAAAGAGAAAGGCCAAAGAAAAAAAAGAAGGCCCAAAAAAAAGAAAATAAATAAAAAGGGGCAATGCTACTATCCTTTTTTCCACACTTGTGCTTCAAAGTAGCACCATGATATAGCGAGTCTCATATATTCACTAGTAGAAAAAGGGTCAAACGTGAAGCACATTAGTGCCGGTTTGTATTTGAGCCGGCACTAATGTATACATTAGTGACGGTTCCAATGGCTAGCCGGGCCGCTTTCATTAGTACCGGTTCGTGGCGAACCTTTAGCACCGGTTCGTGCCACGAACCGGTACTAATGAGAGTGGTGGCAGGATGTTGTCAGACTGGGGCCCCTCCAGCCCCTTTATACCGGTTCTTGGCACGAACCGGTACTATAGGTCGTCCTACATAAACCCTTCGTCCACCTGAGCTCGCTCTGTTCTTCCCCTTTCCCCTCTCCTCTCTCTGTTCTTCCCCTCTTCCTCTCGAGCTCATCACACATTTTGCCCAAAATTTGTCAAGATTTGAAGGCCCCCATCCATTCAAATGATCACAAAGGTTAGCAACTTTGTCCTTTCATCTCTCATTGCTAGATTAGCTCTTGCAATGCTTTATATAGTGATTAATTTGTGAGTTTAGTAATTTGGGAGGATATATATATGTGCTAGTATTTGATTTATATGCAATTTGAGGTCAAAAATAACACTTAGTTTGCATATGTAGGTGTGGATTACTTAGTGCCTTCTAAATCTCCGTCGTAACCACCGTCGATCGTCCGCACCGTCCCGTCGCCGGCACCACCTTGTGGTGAGCCTCTTGTTCATGAAATTTTATATAAAAATTGATGTTTGTGTGATTTGGATATATAGTTACTCATATAATTATCTTACCCGTACGTTGTTTGTTATACATATAGTGCCATGGTTTTGATATCCTTCCCCGTCGGCCCTCGTCCTTGTTATGATTCGGATGTGGTATATATATTCTCTTTTAAAACTAGTTGCATTTAGTGTTTATGACAAATTATGCCCATCAAGTTGACATAGAAATTTTTTCTAGGAGGTATGTGAACCGGAAATTCCAACCGACCCTATTGTCGAGAGGTTAAATTTAGTTGAAAGAGAAAATGAGTACTTGAAAGAAAAATTGAAAAGAATTGAGGGGGAGAAGATGGAATTGGAGTTGCTTGTTGCCGATGTCATCGATGATCACAAGATCAAGATGGAGAAAATGCGCTTGAAGATTAGAAAGATTAGAAAATATGCCATCGATAGTGAGGCTTGGTATCATTATGCTGTTGGATCCATTGTTACCTTAGTTGCTTTCTTGATCGCATTTGTTGTTGCATTTAAATGCTTTAGCTAGAGAGTTATTTGTTTGTTGCATTTAAGTGTTGTATGAACTTTATGTATGAACTTGTATTAATTTGGTCTATTCGGTGTTGTGTAATGAAGATGAGCTGGCAATGGATGTACGATGACCGATGCTCTCCCTAGTTCATTAAGGGCATGCATACTTTTCTGCTTGCGGCTGAGGCAAACAAGCGGGCGGATGGTTTTATGCCTTGTCCATGTGCTGGCTGTAAGAATGGTCACAATTACTCTACGTCAAGAACCATTCACGCCCACCTGTTTAAGTCCGGTTTCATGCCCCACAATAATGTTTGGACCAAGCACGGAGAAAGAGGGGTTATGATGGAAGACAATGAAGAAGAGGAGGATGACGACAGCTATCCTGGCCATGGGTTCCCTGAATACGATGATACAACAATGGGGGAAGAAGCTGAGCCGGTAATGCGGGAAGAAGCTGAGCCGGCAATGCGGGAAGAAGCTGAAGAAGAGGCATCAGATGAGCCCGCTGATGATCTAGGTCGGGCCATTGCCGATGCAAAGAGAAACTGCGCAAGTGATTTGGAGAAGAAGAAGTTGCAGCGCATGTTAGAGGATCACAAAAAATTATTGTACCCGAATTGCGTAGGTGAAAATAAAAAGCTGGGCACGACACTGGAATTGCTGCAATGGAAGGCAGAGAATGGTGTATCTGACAAGGGATTTGGAAAGTTGCTGGTAATGATAAAGGATATGCTTCCAAAGGACAACGAATTGCCCGAGAGTACGTACGAAGCAAAGAAGGCTGTCTGCCCTCTAGGGTTAGAGGTGCAGAAGATACATGCATGCCCTAATGATTGCATCCTATACCGCGGTAAGTACGAGGATTTGAACGCTTTCCCGGTATGTGGTGCATTGCGCTATAAGATCAGCCGCGATGACCCTGGTGATGTCGAGGGCAAGCGCCCCAGGAAGAAGATTCCTGCCAAGTTGATGTGGTATGCTCCTATAATACCACGGTTGAAATGTTTGTTCCAGAACAAAGAGCATGCCAAGGCGATGCGGTGGCACAGAGAAGACCGTAAGAAAGACGGAAAGTTGAGAGTACCCGCTGACGGGTCACAGTGGAGAAAAATCAAAATAAAGTACGGGAAGGAGTTTGCAGATGATGCAAGGAGCGTATGGTTTGGTCTAAGTGCAGATGGCATTAATCCTTTTGGGGAGCAGAGTAGCAACCATAGCACCTGGCCTGTGACTCAATGTTTGTATAACCTTCCTCCTTGGTTGTGCATGAAGCGGAAATTCATTATGATGCCAGTGCTCATCCAAGGCCCTAAGCAACACGGCAACGACATTGATGTGTACCTAAGGCCATTAGTTGAAGAACTCTTACAACTGTGGAATGGAACAGGTGTACGTGCGTGGGATGAGCACATGGGGGAAGAATTTGACCTAAAGGCGTTGTTGTTCGTGACCATCAATGATTTGCCTGCTCTCAGTAACCTTTCAGGACAGACAAACAAGGGATACCTCGCATGCACGCACTGTTTGGACGATACCGACAATATATATTTGGCTAATTGTAAGAAGAATATGTACCTGGGACATCGTTGATTTCTTCCGAGCAGGCATCCCGTAAGAAAGAAAGGCAAGCATTTCAAAGGTGAGGCGGATCACCGGACGAAGCCTCGCCACCGTACTGGTGCTGATGTACATGATATGGTCAAGGATTTGAAGGTGGTCTTTGGAAAGGGTCCTGGTGGACAACCTGTTTCGAATGATGCTGACGGACGCGCACCCATGTGGAAGAAGAAATCTATATTTTGGGACCTGCCCTATTGGAAAGACCTAGAGGTCCGCTCCGCAATCGACGTGATGCACGTGACGAAGAATCTTTGTGTGACCGTGCTTGGCTTCTTGGGCGTGTATGGGAAGACAAAAGATACACCTGAGGCACGAGAGGACCAGCAACGTATGCACGGAAAAGACAGCATACATCAGGGTCATGCAAGCTACGCTCTTACCAAAGAAGAGAAGGAAATCTTCTTTGAATGCCTGCTCAGTATTAAGGTACCGTCTGGCTTCTCGTCGAATATAAAGGGAATAATAAACATGGCAGAGAAAAAGTTCCAGAACCTAAAGTCTCATGACTGCCACGTGATTATGACGCAACTGCTTCCGGTTGCATTGAGGGGGCTTCTACCGGAAAACGTTCGATTAGCCATTGTGAAGCTATGTGCATTTCTCAATGCAATCTCTCAGTAGGTAATCGATCCAGAAATCATACCAAGGTTAGAGAATGATTTGATGCAATGTCTTGTCAGTTTTGAGTTGGTGTTCCCACCATCCTTCTTCAACATCATGACGCACGTCCTAGTTCACCTATGCGAAGAGATTAACGTTTTGGGTCCTGTATTTCTACACAATATGTTCCCCTTTGAGAGGTTCATGGGAGTCTTAAAGAAATATGTTCATAACCGTGCTAGGCCAGAAGGAAGCATCTCCAAGGGCCGTCAAAATGAGGAGGTCATTGAGTTTTGTATTGACTTTATTCCTGACCTTAAGCCGATTGGTGTTCCTGAATCGCGGCATAAGGGTAGACTGGATGGAAAAGGCACGCTAGGAGGGGAACAAATAATATGTATGGACGGACATTCTCTCACTGAAGCACACTACACAGTTCTATAGAATTCTGCCTTGGTGGCTTCGTATATGGATAAACACAAGAATTTTCTATGCTCCAAACACCCGAAGCGGTCTGATGACTGGATTGAAGGAAATATGCCCTAGAGGCAATAATAAATTTATTATTTATTTCCTTATTTCATGATAAATGTTTATTATTCATGCTAGAATTGTATTAACCGGAAACATAATACATGTGTGAATACATAGACAAACAGAGTGTCACTAGTATGCCTCTACTTGACTAGCTCGTTGATCAAAGATGGTTATGTTTCCTAACCATAGACAAAGAGTTGTTATTTGATTAACGAGGTCACATCATTAGTTGAATGATCTGATTGACATGACCCATTCCATTAGCTTAGCACCCGATCGTTTAGTATGTTGCTATTGCTTTCTTCATGACTTATACATGTTCCTATGACTATGAGATTATGCAACTCCCGTTTGCCGGAGGAACACTTTGGGTGCTACCAAACGTCACAACGTAACTGGGTTATTATAAAGGAGCATTACAGGTGTCTCCAAAGGTAGATGTTGGGTTGGGGTATTTCGAGATTAGGATTTGTCACTCCGATTGTCGGAGAGGTATCTCTGGGGCCCTCTCGGTAATGCACATCACATAAGCCTTGCAAGCATTGTAACTAAGATGTTAGTTGTGAGATGATGTATTACGGAACGAGTAAAGAGACTTGCCGGTAACGAGATTGAACTAGGTATTGGATACCGACGATCGAATCTCGGGCAAGTAACATACCGATGACAAAGGGAACAACGTATGTTGTTATGCGGTCTGACCGATAAAGATCTTCATAGAATATGTAGGAGCCAATATGGGCATCCAGGTCCCACTATTGGTTATTGACCGGAGACGTGTCTCGGTCATGTCTACATTGTTCTCGAACCTGTAGGGTCCGCACGCTTAAGGTTACGATGACAGTTATATTATGAGTTTATGCATTTTGATGTACCGAAGGTTGTTTGGAGTCCCGGATGTGATCATGGACATGACGAGGAGTCTCGAAATGGTCGAGACGTAAAGATTGATATATTGGAAGCCTATGTTTGGATATCGGAAGTGTTCCGGGTGAAATCGGGATTTTACCGGAGTACCGGGAAGGTTACCGGAACCCCCCGGGAGCTAAATGGGCCATGATGGGCCTTAGTGGAAAAGAGAAGAGGCAGCCCTACATGGGCTGCGCGCCTCCCCCTTCCCCTAGTCCTATTAGGACTAGGAGAGGTGGCCGGCCCCCTCTCTCTCTTTTCCCCCTCCGCGAATCCTATTCCAACTAGGATTGGGGGGGGGGGGGGAATCCTACTCCCAGAGTGAGTAGGACTCTCCTAGCGCGCCAAGCTTGGCCGGCCAGCCTCCCCCCTCTAGTCCTTTATATACTGAGGCAGGGGCACCCCAGAAACACACAAGTTGATCCACGTGATCTATTCCTTAGCCGTGTGCGGTGCCCCCAGCCACCATAGTCCTTGATAATATTGTAGCGGAGTTTAGGCGAAGCCCTGCTGCTGTAGTACATCAAGATCATCACCACGCCGTCGTGCTGACGGAACTCTTCCCCGACACTTTGTTGGATCGGAGTCCGGGGATCGTCATCGAGCTGAACGTGTGCTCGAACTCGGAGGTGCCGTAGTTTCGGTACTTGATCGGTTGGATCGTGAAGACGTACGACTACTTCCTCTACGTTGCATCAACGCTTCCGCAGTCGATCTGCGTGGCTACGTAGACAACACTCTCCCCTCTCGTTGCTATACATCACATGATCTTGCGCGTGCGTAGGAAATTTTTTGAAATTACTACGAAACCCAACAGTGGCATCCGAGCCTAGGTTATTTATGTTGATGTTATATGCACGAGTAGAATACAAGTGAGTTGTGGGCGATATAAGTCATACTGCCTACCAGCATGTCATACTTTGGTTCGGCGCTATTGTTGGACGAGACGACCCGGACCAACATTACGCATACGCTTACGCGAGATCGGTTCCCCCGACGTGCTTTGCACGCAGGTGGCTTGCGGGCGACTGTCTCTCCAACTTTAGCTGAACCGAGTGTGGCTACGCCCAGTCCTTACGAAGGTTAAAACGGATTCTATTTGACAAACTATCGTTGTGGTTTTGATGCGTAGGTGAGATTGGTTCTTACTTAAGCCCGTTGCAGCCACGTAAAACTTGCAACAACAAAGTAGAGGACGTCTAACTTGTTTTTGCAGGGCATGTTGTGATGTGATATGGTCAAGGCATGATGCTGAATTTTATTGTATGAGATGATCATGTTTTGTAACCGAGTTATCGGCAACTGGCAGGAGCCATATGGTTGTCGCTTTATTGTATGCAATGCAATCACGATGTAATGCTTTACTTTATTACTAAACGGTAGTGATAGTCGTGGAAGCATAAGATTAGCGAGACGACAACGATGCTACGACGGAGATCAAGGTGTCGCGCCGGTGACGATGGTGATCATGACGGTGCTTCGGAGATGGAGATCACAAGCACAAGATGATGATGGCCTTATCATATCACTTATATTGATTGCATGTGATGTTTATCTTTTTATGCATCTTATCTTGCTTTGTTTGATGGTAGCATTATAAGATGATCTCTCACTAAATTATCAAGAAGTGTTCTCCCTGAGTATGCACCGTTGCCAAAGTTCATCATGCCCAGACACCACGTGATGATCGGGTGTGATAAGCTCTACGTCCATCTACAACAGGTGCAAGACAGTTTTGCACACGCAGAATACTCAGGTTAAACTTAACGAGCCTAGCATATGCAGATATGGCCTCGGAACACGGAGACCGAAAGGTCGAGCGTGAATCATATAGTAGATATGATCAACATAACGATGTTCACCATTGAAAACTACTCCATCTCACGTGATGATCGGTTATGGTTTAGTTGATTTGGATCATGTGATCACTTAGAGGATTAGAGGGATGTCTATCTAAGTGGGAGTTCTTAAGTAATCTGATTAATTGAACTTAAATTTATCATGAACTTAGTCCTGGTAGTATTTTGCAAATTATGTTGTAGATCAATAGCTTGCGTTGTTGCTTTCATATGTTTATTTTGATATGTTCCTAGAGAAAAATTGTGTTGAAAGATGTTAGTAGCAATGATGCGGATTGGATCCGTGATCTGAGGTTTATCCTCATTGCTGCACAGAAGAATTATGTCCTTGATGCACCGCTAGGTGATAGACCTATTGCAGGAGTAGATACAGACGTTATGAACGTTTGGCTAGCTCAAAATGATGACTACTTGATAGTTTAGTGCACCATGCTTAACGGCTTAGAATCGGGACTTCAAAGACGTTTTGAACGTCATGGACCATATGAGATGTTCTAGGAATTGAAGTTAATATTTCAAGCAAATACCCAAGTTGAGAGATATGAAGTCTCCAACAAGTTCTATAGCTAAAAGATGGAGGAGAATCGCTCAACTAGTGAGCATGTGCCCAGATTGTCTGGGTACTACAATCGCTTGAATCAAGTGGGAGTTAATCTTCCAGATAAGATAGTGATTGACAGAATTCTCTAGTCACCATCACCAAGTTAGTAGAACTTCGTGATGAACTATGATATGCAAGGGATAACGGAAACGATTCCCAAGCTCTTCGTAATGCGGAAATTGACGAAGGTAGAAATCGAGAAAAACATCAAGTGTTGATGGTAGACAAGACCACTAGTTTCAAGAAAAGGGCAGAGGGAAGAAGGGGAACTTCGAGAAGAACAGCAAGCAAGTTGCTGCTCAAGTGAAGAAGCCCAAGTCTGGTCCTAAGCCTGAGACTAAGTGTTTCTACTGCAAAGGGACTGGTCACTGGAAGCGGAACTACCCCAAGTGATTGGCAGATAAGAAGGATGGCAAAGTGAACATAAGTATATTTGATATACATGTTATTGATGTGTACTTTACTAGTGTTTATAGCAACCCCTCAGTATTTGATACTAGTTCAGTTGCTAAGATTAGTAACTCGAAACGGGAGTGGCAGAATAAACAGAGACTAGTTAAGGGTGAAGTGACGATGTGTGTTGGAAGTGGTTCCAAGATTGATATGATCATCATCGCACACTCCCTATACTTTCGGGATTAGTGTTGAACCTGAATAAGTGTTATTTGGTGTTTGCGTTGAGCATGAATATGATTTGATCATGTTTATTGTAATACGGTTATTCATTTAAGTAAGAGAATAAATTGTTGTTCTGTTTACATGAATAAAACCTTATATGGTTACACACCCAATGAAAATAGTTCGTTGGATCTCGATCGTAGTGATACACATAATCATAATATTGAGACCAAAAGATGCAAAGTTAATAATGATAGTGCAACTTATTTGTAGCACTGCCGTTTAGGTCATATTGGTGTAAAGCGCATGAAGAAACTCCATGCTGATGGGATTTTGGAATCACTTGATTATGAATCACTTGATGCTTGCGAACCATGCCTTTTGGGCAAGATGACTAAAACGCCGTTCTCCGGAACAATGAAGCAAGCAACAGATTTGTTGGAGATCATACATACTGATGTATGTGGTCCGGTAAATATTAAGGCTTGTAGCAGGTATCATTATTTTCTGACCTTCACAGAAGATTTGAGCAGATATGGGGATATCTACTTGATGAAACATAAGTCTGAAACATTTGAACAGTTCAAAGAATTTCAGAGTGAAGTGGAAAATCATCGTGACAAGAAAATAAAAGTTTCTACGATATGATCGCAGAGGTAAAATATTTGAGTTATGAGTTTGGTCTTCAATTAAAACAATGTGGAATAGTTTCACAAACTCATGCCACATGGAACACCATAGCATAATGGTGCGTCCGAACGTCATAATCGTACTTTATTGGATATAGTGCAATCTATGATGTCTCTTACCGATCTACCACTATCATTTTGGGGTTATGCATTAGAGACAGCTGCATTCACGTTAAATAGGGCACCATCTAAATCCGTTGAGACGACACCGTGTGAACTATGGTTTGGCAAGAAACCTAAGCTATCGTTTCTTAAAGTTTGGGGTTGCGGTGCTTATATGAAAAAGTTTCATCCTGATAAGCTCAAACTCAAATCGGAGAAGTGCGTCTTCATAGGATATCCAAAGGAAACTATTGGATACTCCTTCTATCACAGATCCGAAGGCAAGACTTTTGTTGCTAAATTCAAAAACTTTCTGGAGAAGGAGTTTCTCTCGAAAGAAGTGAGTGGAAGGAAAGTAGAACTTGACGAGGTAACTGTACCTGCTCCCTTATTGGAAAATAGTACATCACAGAAAACTGTTTCTGCGACATCTATACCAATTAGTGAGGAAGCTAATGATGTTGATCATGAAACTTCAGGTCAAGATATTACTGAACCTCGTAGATCGACCAGAGCGAGATCCGCACCAGAGTGGTACGGTAATCCTGTTCTGGAAATCATGCTACTAGATCATGATGAACCTACGAACTATGAAGAAGCGATGGTGAGCCCAGATTCCGCAAAGTGGCTTGAAGCCATGAAATCTGAGATGGGATCCATGTATGAGAACAAAGTATGGACTTTGGTTGACTTTCCCGATGATCGGCAAGCAATTGAGAATAAATGGATCTTCAAGAAGAAGACTGACGCTGATGGTAATGTTACTGTCTACATAGCTCGACTTGTCGCGAAAGGTTTTCGACAAGTTCAAGGGGTTGAGTACGATGAGACTTTCTCACTTGTAGCGATGCTTAAGTCTGTCCGAATCATGTTAGCGATTGCCGCATTTTATGATTATGAAATTTGGCAGATGGATGTCAAAACTGCATTCCTGAATGGATTTCTGGAAGAAGAGTTTTATATGATGCAACCGGAAGGTTTTGTCGATCCAAAGGGAGCTAACAAAGTGTGCAAGCTCCAGCGATCCATTTATGGACTGGTTCAAGCCTCTCGGAGTTGGAATAAACGCTTTGATAGTGTGATCAAAGCATTTGGTTTTATACAGACTTTCGGAGAAGCCTGTATTTACAAGAAAGTGAGTGGGAGCTCTGTAGCATTTCTGATATTATATGTGGATGACATATTACTAATTGGAAATGATATAGAATTTCTGGATAGCATAAAGGGATACTTGAATAAGAGTTTTTCAATGAAAGACCTCGGTGAAGCTGCTTACATATTGAGCTTCAAGATCTATAGAGATAGATCAAGACGCTTGATAAGTTTTTTCAATGAGTACATACCTTGACAAGATTTTGAAGTAGTTCAAAATGGAGCAGTCAAAGAAAGAGTTCTTGCCTGTATTACAAGGTGTGAAGTTGAGTAAGACTCAAAGCCCGACCACGGCAGAAGATAGAAAAAGAATGAAAGTCATTCCCTATGCCTCAGTCATAGGTTCTATGAAGTATGCCATGCTGTATACCAGATCTATTGTATGCCCTACCACTAAGTTTGGCGAGGGAGTACGATAGTGATCTAGGAGTAGATCACTGGACAGCGGTCAAAATTATCCTTAGTGGAATAAGGATATGTTTCTCGATTATGGAAGTGAAAAAAAAGGTTCGTCGTAAAGGGTTACGCCGATGCAAGTTTTGACACTAATCTAGATGACTCTAAGTCTCGGTCTAGATACATATTGAAAGTGGGAGCAATTAGCTAGAGTAGCCCCATGCAGAGCATTGTTGACATAGAAATTTGCAAAATACATGCGGATCTGAATGTGGCAGACCCGTTGACTAAGATTCTCTCACAAGCAAAACATGATCACACCTTAGTACTCCTTGGGTGTTAATCACATAGCGATGTGAACTAGATTACTGAATCTAGTAAATCCTTTGGGTGTTGGTCACATGGCGATGTGAACTATGGGTGTTAATCACATGATGATGTGAACTATCGATGTTAATCACATGGTGATGTGATCTAGATTATTGACTCTAGTGCAAGTGGGAGACTGAAGGAAATATGCCCTAGAGGCAATAATAAAGTTATTATTTATTTCCTTATTTCATGATAAATGTTTATTATTCATGCTAGAATTGTATTAACCGGAAACATAATACATGTGTGAATACATAGACAAACAGAGTGTCACTAGTATGCCTCTACTTGACTAGCTCGTTGATCAAAGATGGTTATGTTTCCTAACCATAGACAAAGAGTTGTTATTTGATTAACGAGGTCACATCATTAGTTGAATGATCTGATTGACATGACCCATTCCATTAGCTTAGCACCCGATCGTTTAGTATGTTGCTATTGCTTTCTTCATGACTTATACATGTTCCTATGACTATGAGATTATGCAACTCCCGTTTGCCGGAGGAACACTTTGGGTGCTACCAAACGTCACAACGTAACTGGGTGATTATAAAGGAGCATTACAGGTGTCTCCAAAGGTAGATGTTGGGTTGGCGTATTTCGAGATTAGGATTTGTCACTCCGATTGTCGGAGAGGTATCTCTGGGGCCCTCTCGGTAATGCACGTCACATAAGCCTTGCAAGCATTGTAACTAAGATGTTAGTTGTGAGATGATGTATTACGGAACGAGTAAAGAGACTTGCCGGTAACGAGATTGAACTAGGTATTGGATACCGACGATCGAATCTCGGGCAAGTAACATACCGATGACAAAGGGAACAACGTATGTTGTTATGCGTTCTGACCGATAAAGATCTTCGTAGAATATGTAGGAGCCAATATGGGCATCCAGGTCCCGCTATTGGTTATTGACCGGAGACGTGTCTCGGTCATGTCTACATTGTTCTCGAACCCGTAGGGTCCGCACGCTTAAGGTTACGATGACAGTTATATTATGAGTTTATGCATTTTGATGTACCGAAGGTTGTTTGGAGTCCCGGATGTGATCAAGGACATGACGAGGAGTCTCGAAATGGTCAACACGTAAAGATTGATATATTGGAAGCCTATGTTTGGATATCGGAAATGTTCCGGGTGAAATCGGGATTTTACCGGAGTACCGGGAAGGTTACCGGAACCCCCCGGGAGCTAAATGGGCCATGATGGGCCTTAGTGGAAAAGAGAAGAGGCAGCCCTACATGGGCTGCGCGCCTCCCCCTTCCCCTAGTCCTATTAGGACTAGGAGAGGTGGCCGGCCCCCTCTCTCTCTTTTCCCCCTCCGCAAATCCTATTCCAACTAGGATTGGGGGGGAATCCTACTCCCAGAGGGAGTAGGACTCTCCTGGCGCGCCAAGCTTGGCCGGCCAGCCTCCCCCCTCTAGTCCTTTATATACTGAGGCAGGGGCACCCTAGAAACACACAAGTTGATCCACGTGATCTATTCCTTAGCCGTGTGTGGTGCCCCCAGCCACCATAGTCCTCGATAATACTGTAGCGGAGTTTAGGCGAAGCCCTGCTGCTGTAGTACATCAAGATCGTCACCACACCGTCGTGCTGACGGAACTCTTCCCCGACACTTTGCTGGATCGGAGTCCGGGGATCGTCATCGAGCTGAACGTGTGCTCGAACTCGGAGGTGCCGTAGTTTCGGTACTTGATCGGTTGGATCGTGAAGACGTACGACTACTTCCTCTACGTTGCGTCAACGCTTCCGCAGTCGGTCTGCGTGGGTACGTAGACAACACTCTCCCCTCTCGTTGCTATACATCACATGATCTTGCGTGTGCATAGGAAATTTTTTGAAATTACTACGAAACCCAACATGGATTACAGATGAACAAACCAGGAGTTTCGCCAGCTGGTTGCAGACACGTACCATGCATGACACCTCTATTGAAGAGGACATGTACTTACTGTCCCAGTTACCATCTTCGAATATAATGACTTTCAAAGGGTATGAGATAAATGGTAATACATTTTACACGATCGCCCAAGATAAGAAGAGCACCAACCAAAACAGTGGTGTACACTTTGATGCAGAAACCAAGACGGGAAAGGAAACATATTATGGTTATATACAGGACATATGGGAACTTGACTATCGACGTGGTTTGAAGGTCCCTTTGTTTCGGTGCAAATGGGTCAATATGACACGAGGCGGGGTAACGGAAGACCCGCAGTACGGAATGACAACAGTGGATCTCAACAATCTTGCGTATGCAGACGAACCATTCGTCCTAGCCAATGATGTGGCACAGGTTTTCTATGTGAAGGACATGTCTACCAAGCCAAGAAAAAGAAAAGATAAGGAAGCGAATGCATCATACGATGAGCCAAAGCGGCACATAGTTCTTTCTGGGAAGAGAAACATCATGGGAGTGAATGACAAGATAGACAAGTCAGAAGATTATGAAAAGTTTGATGAAATTGCTCCATTCACAGTGAATATTGACCCGAGCATCCCGTTAAATGATGAAGATTTTCCATGGTAACGGTGCAAAGGGACACACGCGAAGAAAAAGTTTCACACCCAAAGATCTGGGATGTGATCGGCTTCACTAGCTATCATCACTTTCTTCTGTGTTTCACACCCAGAAGGGAATCTCTGTAATAGTTAGGGTAGTTAATTATGTGTTTTGGCATTTGAAACGCGAAGAAATTTTATGTGCAAACAAATTCTTTCATGCCTTTACTGATTTTTAAAGTTAAGTTATTCACAAACTAGTGATTCACACTAATTTCAAAAAATTCAAAATTTAAACTATTCAAATTTGAAAACTACGGACACTAACAGAAAGTTTGTAATTTTTTGTACCTAAAGCAAAAATATTCACAAAGAAACTCTAAATATCCTTCTGTGTAATTTGCTATATTTAATAAAGAGCATCAAATAAGAGGAGAATAGGACATGTCTCAACTAATAGAGATGAAAGGGCAAGACTTCACGACAGCTACCCATACGTACCCACTAATGTACCCATCATCCCCGCAAGCTCCACCCTACTCCTTGGATAGGACGGCGATGTGCCATGCTGCACCAATCCATGGGTCCTCCTTCCCCTATATTATTGAGACGGACGCGGCATCGCATGTCACCGGGGCCAGGTACTTTGCTCGAGTCTCATCCATAGTTAGGGCATAATTCTGGTCACATCACTGTCAATTATGGGGGCCGTCTTTTGATCGCCGCCATCGGTAACAGTCGCATCCCTCCTCAACCGTTCTATCTCACCATATTATCACCAAATATCATTCCAAATCTTATGTCCATTCACAATTTTACATGTGATAATTAATGTTCCGTGGAGTTTGGACCCCTTGACTTCTCTGTGAAGGATCTTCAAACCAAGGTGGTTCTTATGAGGTGCAATCACCAAAGGGTGTTTTTGGCAGACTCAGTCATAGCTTAGTGGTGGGAAGGGGCTGATGCCTTCCCACTCACCCAGGTTCAAGGCATGGTACTTGCAATTTGGGTTTGTTGCACCATTTATACTGTAGGGGGTTCCTTTACAGTCTTTCTATCAAAAAATGGTGTTTTTGAAATGGTGTAATAAACTAGATGAAGTGAACACTGACGGGTGACGCACCGCGTGTGGGCAAGTGAGCACATTTTTCCGTCAATCCTAGCAACCAGGCAATTCAATGCGCTCATAACAAAAAATATGGCTCGAGAATATAACTGGTAGCTCAAGTAAATTTTAAACCTGCATGTGGTGGGTCAGGTTACCTACGTTTTTCTGCGTGAATAACTTCCGATCTACTCATCCACTGTAAGGTAGTACAAAAAACATCAGAAGTAAAAAATACATCTAGGTCCGTAGACCACCTAGCGACGACTACTAGCATTGGAGCGAGCCGAAGACGCGCCGCCATCTTCGCCCTTCCCTCATCGGAGCCGGGCAAACCTTGTTGTAGTAGATATTCAAGAAGTCGTCATGCTAAGGCCCCATAGGACGAGCGCACCAGAACAGCATCCGTCGCCGATGAAGAATAGCGTAGATCAGAAGGATCCAACTTGTAGACACACGAATACAGACGAACGAAGACATGATCCACATGGATCCATCAAAGACAAACGCCGACTGAATCCAGTGAGATCCGCCGGAGACAAACTTCCACACACCCTCCAACAATGGTAGAAACACCACCGGGACAGGGACAGGTCGGGGAGAACCTTATTCCATTTGCAGAGAGCCGACGCTGTCTCGTCTCTCTGAGCAGGACACATACCCTAACAAAACTCAAAAGAGTATGAAAAACCGAAGCCCTCCCGCTGGCAAGGGCCGGGATCCACCACACCTCCATGACCCTAAGACCACAGAAGACGAGGTAGACCGTCATACCATGTATCTTATATTACAAAAGAATAATTTAAATATGACAAACTGCTGTTTCCTTTTGAAGGCCAACTTTTTCCCATCAAATAATGCAAGCGAGGTAAGCTAAACAATTAATGAAGGTTGCACCTCGTGAATGTGAATCTGTGTGGATCATGAGATATACTTACCATAGCTTTGTCTCGTATATGAACGACACAATAGTTGACTGTCCATATCAGTTAAATGATTTATATAAAACTAGATAATTGCCTGTGTGTTGCGATGGTAGTATAAATATTGTACTATTGGATTTGCCTGTAATTGCATGCCAATTATTACCTTGGAGCGCTAAAATCTTGACAAGTTTTTGTATGCAATTGCCACGATACACCTGCCATCTTATTGCTAAGCATTTATCTGGTAAGAATTTATTGACTTACCAAAGAAAATATTATTTCAAAGAAACATTGGAGATGGGATGAAAAATGTCATCTTATAGTTAAATACTTACTTGTTAAGAATTTATTTACTTTTTTGGGAGAAAAAAGTACTTCCTACATTCTTTTATGTAAAGTGTATTATTTTCGGCATGGTGACCAAGTCACATAATTATATACAATTTAGGATGAAATTACCCTTGTCTAATTCATTGATTAGCTGCAGGTAAATCATTTAGGCTAGGAAACAAAGAGATACATGCAATCAGGAGAGACATAATTTCCTTTTTTGTCTACAAGCACAGATACATGCAATGAAAGATACTTTTGTTTTTCTAGAAGGTCAAGAACGAAATTGCGAGGAATTAAAATAAATGCACCTTACATTGTGAACTTACATTGTGAAATTTTGTCAAAAAACAAATACACACCTGGTATGAAGGAACGAAGGGAGTGTTGTCTTACAAAGGAGTATTTTTATTTGGGAGAAAATTCAGAAATTGGAGAAAAAACAAATAGGAGAAGGGAAGTGCAGACCATATATTGAGAGGTTGCATGACGGAAAGGGTGAAAGAGGATCATTACGTTGTTTTTAAGTAGTATATAGAGATATTAGTTGTGAGCACTACGCCTTCTACTCCTTTCTTTGCAAAAGGGTCCAGATTGATTATATAAGTTCCTAAGAAACACAAAGCACTCAACCATAATAAAACTTACATCAAGGTTCCTGGACCACCGAATAACCACTACCGCCGTCAGAATGATCCGCTGATGCGCAACTCTTGCTGCTCCCCTACCGGAGCTGGCTTGGCCTTATTGTTGATAGTCGAGAAGTCTTCATGTGCATGTGCCCCTAAGGACGGCCGTGGATTCGACGCTTAACCCTTGAATCGATCTCGAACGCCTGCAACTACATCTCGCTGTGGCGCACACATGACGAGAAACCCTAACCTCGCTGTCTTTAGGAGACGGCAGGAATCTACACTAGAGCTCAGTCGACTCGGCCCTGATGGATGAACTTAGGGAGGATCGTAGTATGGAAGAATGGCTCGAAGATGAAGCATGGACTAAAAAACCCTAACCTAAATTACTAGCTGGAACTGATGCATCGGGATTCCCTCCCGCCACCAGCAACCGAAGCGGCATGCAGAGGGGAGGAGAATGAATGGGTTGGCTAGCCCGGAGGAGATGAGTTATTTGCCCTAGTTCTTGCTTTCGTGAGAGGGGAAGGAAAAGATCTGGAGACTACGTGTTATATTCCACCTGTTTTTGACTTATACTAACCTTACTACTAATGCTAAAACTAGTGGGTAGCTAACTACCGCCTACTCCCTCCGTCCTTTAAAGAGTGTACTTCCAACTTTGTTGAAGAGTCAAACTATCTTAAAGTTTGACCGAGTTTATGCAAAAAAATATTAATGTTTGTGAAACCAAATAGGTATATAATGAAAATATATTTTATCGTAAATCTAATACTATTAATTTGATGGCATAAATGTTGATTTATTGTTGTATAAATACGGTCAAACATAAAAATGTTTGACTTTCCAACAAAGTTGGAAGTACACTTTTCAAAGGATGGAGGGAGTACTAGTCAATCGACCAACTGTCATAATCTTACTGTCCATATATATTGTCTAATAAGTTTATAAATTGGCTTAATAAATGAAAAGGTGTGAGTAGCAAGCTACCGCCTACTAGCGTATGGTTGATCTCGACAAATTATCCTTGTACGTGTTAAAATTTATATTTTATACCCATAATTAGACCAGCGTTGAATAGTCTGCCCCAGTCCAATTATGCAATGAGAGCTTATATGTAAAAAACTAGTAGAGGTCATTGTAGCTTGTAAAATTTGTGGATTGTGTACTAGTGAGTCATTGTGTCTCACAAAAGATAAGTTGCGCAATAATATATGCATGGTACGTCACTCCGTACAATTCAGATCTTGGACCGAATAATGCATGTTACACACATGGCAATCAACTTAATGCACGTTACATATACAATAATACACGCGCATGGTCATGGTCTGTGCTATGCAAGATCGTTTTCCTCCCGTAGAGAAACCTAGCCGGCGCCACCAGGAGAGCTGCTCCTTCCCGCGCCATCTTCCGGCGGCTCGTCTCCACCGTTGAACTTTTGGTCCGCGATGATGAGGGGGTCGCTGGATCCTGCACGTGTGGATCATTTTAGCATTAGCTTTTAGGGCCCAGGAAGCTTAGGGTTTTGGATCATTCGACGTCTTGGCTTTGGTGGCAGCCACAGCGATGTTGAATAAAGAAGCTTTGGATTCTTCTCTGGTCGGCATCCTTGTGGTGGACATGTCTCTCGTGGTCCTTGGATGGCAGATAGGTTTCCTCCTCCGACGTCTTTGTCATGTGGGGGTTTTAGATCTAGAATTCAATGGCATGTCCGGGGTGTTGCCCCGGTCTGGTTCGTTCAACGGTAATGGTTTCGTCTTTGGCGAGCCACCTTAGAAGTCTGTAAATATGGATATCAGCGATGGAGCTGCGTCGAGCTCGGGTTAGAAGGTGATCCGTCATTTTTTTTTCTTTCGGTGATTGGTATGGTGGTGCTGGAGGAAGGTGACGTGCGTTGGTGTCAAGCTCAGAGACGTTTTATTGTTTTTTCAGTTTTCTCATGCCGGTCTTTATGTGACTTGTATTTTAATCTTTATGATATTAATGAGACACATATTACCATGCAAAAAAATTCAATTATGCAATGGGAGCGTACTATTATTAGCGTACGCGCCGACCAAACGTACGGACCGCCTAATTAGGCTGACTCAACCCTCCCATCCGAGGCGCCCGTATCAGTAACTCCAACGTAATTAGGAAGTAAAATATAGTAATAAAAGAAATATACTTTACCGGACATATCTTGTAAGGTCAGGTAGTAAACCATATGATGGAAGTAGTAACGTAATTACTACCTATGAGCTAATGGATTTGTATGGCCAAGTAGTAACGTACAGAAGATAGTAATAATGTAATTACGACCTAGATAGGAATAGGTTTGTTTGGAATCGTAATACAATTACAATTCAACGTACTGGGTAATCAAGTTATTTATATTACTATATTTTTCAGAGAGTTTTACTAGTAGCATGGTTGCTAGCAGATTTAGTAACCGTTTCAATATTTTACAATCTTTTCTAGGAACTTCACTAGTAGTCACTTGGGCCGTCTACTAATGCACGGCCAGTAATCCTTTTAGTTCGTTACTATTTTCGCTAGCCAGTAACCAACTAAAGTGTATTACGATTATTGCAGTTAATTTTACGACAATTAGCGGGACAAAGCGGCGCTCGAGCAAATGTAGAACGCGTATATATATATATATATATATATATATATATATATATATATATATATATATATATATATATATATATATATATAGTGGAGGTCATTGTAGGTTGTAAAATTTGTGGATTGTGTACTAGTCAGTTGTTGTGTCTCACAGAATATAAGTTATGCAATAATATATGCATGGTACGTCACTCTGTATATTTCAGATCTTGGACCGAATAATGCATATTACACACATCACAATCAACTTAATGCTATCTGTTGTGTGATAGGCTACCTGTTGCTTCCTCAACTTATTGCTAATAATGCACGTTACAAATAAAATAACACACGCGCGAGGTCCTGGTCTGTGCTAGGCTACCTATTGTTGATTCGATCTTAAATATCCTTCTGTGCAATTTGCTATATTTAATAAAGAGCATCAAATAAGAGGAGAATAGGACATGTCTCAACTAATAGAGACGGAAGGGCAATACTTCACGACCTCTAACTACACATTTTCGCATTGTTTATAATAAGGTGCAATTTCCGCGCGGAGGCATACACTTGCTCGAAATTGTACAGTCTGATTACGCATCCATACCGAACTTTGTAGAACTATCATAAGCTCAGTCACGTTACAACCCCTCACCTTTCCAGCATTCTACTTTTTGCCCCCTAGCCAAAAAAGATGGCACATATTTAATCACCCTATATGCAGATTTTTGTTGCTCTGCTGCAGTGGAATGTGCATAGTCATCAAATAAGAAGATACAAATTAAAGAGAGTTTTTTTTGTATAGGTAAATCCAATCTAACCATTGCATTTTAAAATAATTATCTATCCTAATCAAATTAAACTTGTAAATGACAATACCTAGACACAGTTGAAGATTAATCCGCCTACGTATTGTGTTAAAGCACAACGTTGCTGCTAGCTAGCTACTACCTCTATTATTGTACAACGGCGAAGGGCGTAACGTGGTTTTGTTTGTTAAGACAAGCCTTTGATCACCCTCTACTCACAGAATATAAGTTATGCAATAATATATGCATGGTACGTCACTCTGTATATTTCAGATCTTGGACCGAATAATGCATATTACACACATCACAATCAACTTAATGCTATCTGTTGTGTGATAGGCTACCTGTTGCTTCCTCAACTTATTGCTAATAATGCACGTTACAAATAAAATAACACAGGCGCGAGGTCCTGGTCTGTGCTAGGCTACCTGTTGTTGATTCGATCTTAAATATCCTTCTGTGCAATTTGCTATATTTAATAAAGAGCATCAAATAAGAGGAGAATAGGACATGTCTCAACTAATAGAGACGGAAGGGCAATACTTCACGACCTCTAACTACACATTTTCGCATTGTTTATAATAAGGTGCAATTTCCGCGCGGAGGCATACACTTGCTCGAAATTGTACAGTCTGATTACGCATCCATACCGAACTTTGTAGAACTATCAGAAGCTCAGTCACGTTACAACCCCTCACCTTTCCAGCATTCTACTTTTTGCCCCCTAGCCAAAAAAGATGGTACATATTTAATCTCCCTATATGCAGATTTTTGTTGCTCTGCTGCAGTGGAATGTGCATAGTCATCAAATAAGAAGATACAAATTAAAGAGTGTTTTTTTTGTATAGGTAAATCCAATCTAACCATTGCATTTTAAAATAATTATCTATCCTAATCAAATTAAACTTGTAAATGACAATACCTAGACACAGTTGAAGATTAATCCGCCTACGTATTGTGTTAAAGCGCAACGTTGCTGCTAGCTAGCTACTACCTCTATTATTGTACAACGGCGAAGGGCGTAACGTGGTTTTGTTTGTTAAGACAAGCCTTTGATCACCCTCTACTCCTTTAATATGTGGTTGTATGATACAAAATCACAATAATACGTACTATTTTAATATGAATCTCTTGACATTAGTTTTCCGTCACAGAAAACACACATTAATAGAGTACTTGTAGGTCCAAATATTGTCTTAACAAATCAAAATACGCCTTACATTTTAAAACGAAGGGAGTAGTATACTCTACAGCTTTTGATGGTGTACACATTCTTGTATATTTTAAAACCCTGTGTAAAATCTAACATCAACTGGAACCCCTTATGAACTATTTGAATTTCTAGGAAGACGTTATTCGTAGCAAACTATAAATATCATGGTGTCCTATGCAGAAACTTTATGCGATCACAAACTTATCATATCATTTGCTTAGCAGGCGAACTCGGTCACCTGGAAAAAAAGAACTATAACACGCAAAGGCACAACAACACGCAAAGGCACAACATGGACTGCAAATTCATTGGGAGAGGCTTCTTTTGTAGCAAGCCGAGTTCTCTGCACATGGTTGGGTTGTAGTAGGGATACATTTCCGTGTCGGGAAAACCAACAAGCCACCTCTGCATAGAAAGTGTGAAATCACATTTGCTCCGTTGGTGCTTTTGGTAATTCATGTCAACATACATATTGTTGGGCTAATTTAGGAACTGTTTAACCTAGGCATAAAGGTATGGCAAGGACTTGTGGATGTGGACCCCTCAAGCTACAGAGTACAATCATTGGAAAAAGCTCCAGGACTCCGTTTTTGTTTAGTGATCCAAGATCACAAGGTCACATGGAGTTCATAGGAAAGCTAATACTATTAAAAGGGGATTGTCGGTGTACAAAAGTAGGGGCTCTCCTTTTGCACCCCTTCACTTCTGCACGGGCAGTCAGAGCCGCGCCCACGGCCGCACTGAACAGGGCAGAGGAGGGATGCCGGAGCGCAAGGCAGCCAGAGCAACGCCAAGACCAGGGGCGCAAAGAGAGCAAGAGGGTGAGGTGGACTCCACCGGCAAGACCCTTGCCAGGGTGGTTTCCGCAGCGCCGGCAAGATCCTTGCCGGGGCAACTTGCCGGACGCCAGCAGAGCGCGCCACCCTTGAGACAAGGGGTTCCAACACCATCAACCACATTGGAACCAAGGCTCGGGAGGCACCTCCGTGGTGGCATGCAAATCTTTGTAGAGATCATAAATACACGAGATCAGACAAGAACCAGAAGACGATGATCCTTAGCGAGATCCTTGCCAAGGAAGTCCACGAGACCCCCGGCAAGATCCTTGCCGAGGACGACCGCGATGCCGCGGCAAGACCCTTGTCGGGCCCCCGGCAAGGCCCTTGCCGAAGACATCTAGGGGGCCGCAACCAGGCCCATGCCTGCCAAGACTCCACCGCCGCTCCCATGCAGCTGCCAGCTGGGTAGGCATCTGCATGGTAGCGCGCGGCCTCCACACCAACTCAACAAGCACCTGCGTGGTGGCATGCAGATCTTCGTGAAGGTTCCACCACCGCGCCAGCCCAGCAGCCAGCCAACATGGCGCTACAATGCCTCGTCAGCTTGGACGCGCGTCGGAGCCGGGCGAGGTGACGACGGCTGGGACGAGCTTCTTTGTCGTCCCCAATAAAGCAAGAGGGGCACGTCGACAGATCATTAAATGCGTTTGTCCGACGATGCCAGAGGATAGACTCAGCCATTGTACACCTTTTCACCTCCTGTGTGCCACTGTGGCGACCCCTTTTGTCTATAAAAGGATGCCCGAGGCATACTGGAGGGGGATTCGGATCTTTTGGACGGGACAGACATCGCAGCTAGTTCAAGAACACAAGAACACTCAAATATACATAGAAGAAGGACTAGGGTTTTACGCGTCTCCGCGGCCCGAACCTAGGTAAGCGAAATTCGTGCTGACCGCCAGACCCGCTCTTTGCACAACCCCGCGCCCGCCAACCGTAGAAGGGATCCCAGTGATTCCATATGTGTCGTTTACACCGACATCTTTGGCGCGCCAGGTAGGGGGGTGCACAGTTGTGAAAATCCGGTCTAGCAGTTAGTTTGACAGTTCTTCATCTTCATGGCTCCCAAGAAGAAGACGATCACTGCGATCGGTTCGTCGGGGGCCGAACGGCCCGTACCAGTGCATGCAAGTGGTGGGGCGGTCGTGGACAGAAGCCGAGGCATGGCCCGCGAACACCCGCATCGCTTTGGCAGCCAAAGTCTGGCGAGCGGCGTCGTTCGTGCGCGAGACGACGGGCCACCCGCCACCAAATCCAAAGACGGAGCTGGGCCCCCCGCAGGCGGAGCGGGCCCCTCTAGGGGCGGCATCGTGCCACCCACGGGCGGCGCGGCGACTTCCGAGGTGCCTACGCCGGCGCCCCCGACGCGCTCTTCCCAGGTTTTGCGCGACGAGCAGCGTCACCACGCTGGTGACCCTGGGCGCCGCCGTGTGAAGAGTCTTGTGCGTCATTCGTGGGACGTAGAAGGCCAGCATGCGCGCCAAGGTGCTGGCGAAAATGGCGTACAGCCGCCAGGCCGTGATAGAGCTCCTTCTAACGTGGTTAGAAGTCGGAGCGCGTTACGGTCCATGCAGCTTTCGCCACCACCCACGCCAGCAGAAGCTTTGGCACGTGCGTAGTTCCTCCTCGACTTTCCTCTTGCTGCGGAAAAGCTCGACGAGTGGAGAGCCACCATCCGAAGCCTTGTCGGTGTTGCCAACAAAGATGAGCCACGACCGGCGGGGTCCTCAGGCCAGCGCTCCGTCAAGCCGCCGCATGGCAGTGGTGGAAGGATCGGGGGTGCTGCATCCACGGTGCACTCTCCTCGTCCATGCCAGGCACCGCAGGTGTCGATCCGTCGTGACGACGCTCATGATAACATATCCATAGAGTTGTCTGACCCTCGAACCACCATCGTGCGCCGGCGCGATGCACGCCACCAATCAGATCGGCGGGCAAGGCCCACTATGGACCACCCAGCACCGGGAGGCTATGGCAGCCTACCCTACGAGGTGGGTTGCCCAGCCTTTACCTGTGAGCTGCGGCAGTTCCAGTGGCCCTCCCACCGCACATTCAAGCTCGACGTTGGTGAGAAGTACAATGGCAAGACCCACCCGTCCGAGTTCCTCAGCATCTACACCATCGCGATGCAAGCTGCTAGAGCCCGCGACGACATGGTGCTTGGCAATTACTTCCCGTTGGCACTTAAACCCAATGTTATGTCGTGGTTGACGCACTTGCCGGCGGATTCCATTTCTTCTTGGTCAGACTTGTGCCATGAGTTCATTGGCGCCTTCACCGGAGGCCACCAAGCTCAAGGCCAGGCAAGCAATTTGCATATCATCCCCCAGAAGGAAGGTGAAACCCTGCGCAAGTACATACAGAGGTTCGGCCGGGTGCAGTACAACATCCCAGATGTTCATCCCGCCGCCGTGATCAACACATTTCATCAGAATGTGCGCAACCGCAAGATGCGTGAAGAGGCGGCGATGAACAAGGTCAAAGATGTGGTCGAGCTTTATGTTCTGGCTGATAGGTGCGCTTGAGCTGAAGAGGGGAGGAAGTACCCCGGTGAGGACGCCGGCGCGGAAACCGGCTCCATAGACGAAGGCACAACCACCCCGACGAAGAAGGGCCGGCGCCACAACAGGAAGAGCAAGGGCAAGACCGTGCTTGCCGTCAAGGGATCCGAGGACACTGGGGCTACCGAGAAGGCCAAGACAGATGACCCCAGCAAGGAAATTGCCGGGTGCGCCGCCTGCCGGGCCTTGGCGGCTGCCGACAAGCCAGGAGGCTCCGACAAGCAATACTGCAAGATCAACCGCACCAAGGGCCAGGACCTCCAGAACTGCCGGCAAGTCAAGCTGCTTGCTGAGAAGCAAAAAGTTGAGTATGAGAGGCGGGACAAGGAGAAGGGCCAGGATGGTGCCGAGGGATATGACAAGAAGCGTGGCGGCCAAGGAGGTCGCCACGGAAAGGATAACCAGCAAGAGAGGCCCGCTCGGGGCCGTGACAAGAAGCAAGGAGATGATGATCATGACGAAGATGAAGAGTCCGGCGAGAGGCCATGTGCGTCGACGGTGGCGCCTCGCTGCACACCTCTCACCGCCAGCTCAAGCAGTGGGTGCGTGAGATCACAACAGCGGAACCATCGCTCGATGCTCAGAAGCCACTAAAGTGGTCCGACACGCCTATCATTTTTTACACCGAGGACCACCCTGATCGCACAACTGTGGTCGGGTGTTTGCCGTTGTTGGTCTCGCCAACAATACGCAACCTCAAGGAGACCAAGATGCTAGTTAACGGCGTGGCTGGCCTAAATTTGATCTCGCCTGTTGTGATCAAAAGGCCGCAGATCCTTGATGGAGACCTCGAAGAGACGGGCACGTTTTAAGGGGTCAACTCGGGGAGGACTCAACCGAAGGAAGGTCACGCTGCATGTGACGTTTGGAGGCGAGTTAAACTACAGGACGGAGAGGATTGTTTTCGATGTTGCCGAGATCTCCTTGCCCTACAATGGGATCCTCGGCCGCCCGGCACTAGCCAAGTTCATGGCGGCGTCGCATTACGCCTACAACACGCTGAAGATGCCGGGGCCGATGACCATCATCACCATCCCCTCCGACAAGAAGGACGCATTGATCTGCGCCGACCAACTCTACCGGGAAGCAGTTGCAGTTACTGCCGCCAAGGCACTCGCTCCTGCCGCTGGAGCCCCGCAAGGAAAGTATACCAGCAAGACCTCTCACACCCACTCCGGCAAGCACACCTATTTGGAGTATTGTGCTCCCGTCGAGGGCGTGCCAGAGAGCTCCACCGGCAAGAGCAAGAAATCCATAGTTGCGCCACGAGAGACGAAGAGGGTATCCGTCGAGGAGGATGGCACGGGAGGGGCTTTCACCATAAGCTCCACCCTAGACAGGAAATAGGAAAGCATGCTCGTCGCCTTCCTGCGGGCGAATGTCGAAATGTTTGCATGGCAAGCATCCGACATCCCCGGCGTTCTCATGGAGGTGATTGAGCACCATCTTGCCGTCTGTCCTCATGCGCGACTGCTACGTCTTGAGCTTGCTTTGGTTTTCCCCGAAGAGGAAGGGATGATGCAGCAGAGTAGCGTAAGTCTCAGTTTTTGAGAACCAAGGTATCAATCCAGTAGGAGGCCACGCTCAAGTCCCTCGTACCTGCACAAAGCGATAGCTACTCGCAACCAAAGCGATTAGGGTTGTCAATCCCTTCATGGTCACTTACGAGAGTGAGATCTGATAGATATAATATTTTTGGTATTTTTGGTATAAAGATGCAAAGTAAAAAGTAAAAGCAAAGTAAAAAGCAAAGCAAGATTAAAGTGATGGAGATTGATATGATGAGAATAGACCCAGGGGCCATAGGTTTCACTAGTGTCTTCTCTCAAGAGCATAAGTATTCTACGGTGGGTGAACAAATTACTCTTGAGCAATTGACAGAATTGAGCATAGTTATGAGAATATCTAGGCATGATCATGTATATAGGCATCACGTCCGTGACAAGTTGATCGAAACGATTCTGCATCTACTACTATTACTCCACTCATCGACCGCTATCCAGCATGCATCTAGAGTATTAAGTTAAAAACAGAGTAACGCCTTAAGCAAGATGACATGATGTAGAGAGGTAAATTCATGCAATATGAAATAAACCCCATCTTGTTATCCTCGATGGCAATGATACAATACGTGCCTTGCTGCCACTTCTGTCATTGGGTAAGGACACCGCAAGATCGAACCCAAAGCTAAGCACTTCTCCCATGGCAAGAACTACCAATCTAGTTGGCCAAACCAAACGGATAATTCGAAGAGACTTGCAAAGATAACCAATCATACATAAAAGAATTCAGAGAAGATTCAAATATTATTCATAGATAGACTTGATCATAAACCCACAATTCATCAGTCTCAACAAACACACCGCAAAAAGAAGATTACATCGAATAGATCTCCACAAGAGAGGGGGAGAACTTTGTATTGAGATTCAAAAAGAGAGAAGAAGCCATCTAGCTACTAACTATGGACCCGAAGGTCCGAGGTAAACTACTCACATTTCATCGGAGAGGCTAGGATGATGTAGAAGCCCTCCGTGATGACGGCCCTCTTCCGGCGGACCTCCGGAACAGGCCCCAAGATGGGATCTCATGGATACAGAAAGTTGCGGCGGTGGAATTAGGTTTTTGGCTCCTCGTCTGATCGTTTAGGGGTACGCAGGTATATATAGGAGGAAGGAGTACGTCGATGGAGCACCGAGGGGCCCACGAGGCAGGGAGGCGCGCCCTAGGGGGGGCGCCCCCACCCTCGTGACCTCCTCTTTGACCCCCTGGAGTAGGGTCCAAGTCTCCTGGATCACGTTCAGTGAGAAAATCACGTTCCCGAAGATTTTATTCCGTTTGGACTCCGTTTGATATTCTGTTTCTCCGAAACACTAAAATAGGCAAAAAACAACAATTCTGGGCTGGGCCTCCGGTTAATAGGTTAGTCCCAAAAACAATATAAAAGTGGAAAATAAAGCCCAATATAGTCCAAAACAGTAGATAATATAGCATGGAGCAATAAAAAATTATAGATACGTTGGAGACGTATCAGGCATCCCCAAGCTTAATTCCTGCTCGTCCTTGAGTAGGTAAATGATAAAAAGACAATTTTTGATGCGGAGTGCTACTTGGCATAATTTCAATGCAAATCTTCTTAATTGTGGTATGAATATTCAGATTAGAAAGATTCAAGACAAAAGTTTATATTGACATAAAAATAATAATACTTCGAGCATACTAACAAAGCAATTATGTCTTCTCAAAATAACATGGCCAAAGAAAGTTATCCCTACAATATCATATAGTCTGGCTATGCTCCATCTTCACCACACAAAGTATTTAAATCATGCACAACCCCGATGACAAGCCAAGCAATTGTTTCATACTCTAACTTTTTCAAAACATTTTCAATTTTCACGCAATACATGAGCGTGAGCCATGGATATAGCACTATAGGTGGAATAGAAGGGTGGTTGTGGAGAAGACAAAAAGGAGGGGAAGATAGTCTCACATCAACTAGGCATATCAACGGGCTATGGAGATGCCCATCAATAAATATCAATGTGAGTGAGTAGGGATTGCCATGCAACAGATGCACTAGAGCTATAAATGTATGAAAGATCATCAAAAGAAACTAAGTGGGTGTGCATCCAACTTGCTTGCTCACGAAGACCTAGGGAAATTTTGAGGAAGCCCATCATTGGAATATACAAGCCAAGTTCTATAATGAAAAATTCACACTAGTATATGAAAGTGACAGCATATGAGACTCTCTATATGAAGAACATGGTGCTACTTTGAAGCACAATCACTAGTGCAGAACCGGGCAATAGGACCGGTTCGTAAGGCCCTTTAGTGCCGGTTCCATAACCGGCACTAAAGTGTGGGCACTAAAGGCCCCCCCCTTTAGTACCGGTTCAGCACGAACCGGTGCTAAAGGGCAACCACGTGGCACGAGCCAGCTCCGGGGGCCGGGAGCCCTGTAGTACCGGTTGGTAACACCAACCGGTACTAAAATGTTTGGTTTTTTTTGGTTTTATCATTTCTTTTTCATTTAATTTTGTGTTTTCCATTTTAATTCTTTTTCGTTTGCTGGTACTTTACGATAGTACACATTGTACACGTTATGCATATATATATATAAATAGAATTTCTAGTAGAACCAATCATATATATATCATCAATGTCTCACAAACCACCATATTAATTCACACATACACACATGTATAGCTATATACAATTTCTCCTACATATGTGTCGGTGTACTAGAGTAGGGGTACCCTAGTATCCCGAACTTGTGCACGGGCAGTCGCAGCATCCCGCGGCAAGGCTTGCCGGGTGACCGCCAAGATCCTCCGTGGTTCCTTTGGAGCCATTCAAGAACAAAGTGTCCAAGTCAAGAAGACAAGACCCCGGCAAGAGGAGCTTGCCGGGAAGGCCACTCAAGGCATTTCAAGGAACTTGCCGCGGCGCACCACGCGTTCCGGCAAGACCCGGTGAGCGACAAGCTCCCGGACGCGGCAAGACAACGACCGCGGCAAGGCGCTCGCCGTGGCAAGCCACCTCTCCGCGCCCGCGCTCCAGCACATCCACCAACGTGTCGCTCTGGGGCCCTTCCAGGCGTACGTGGCGGAAGGCTGTGCAGCTAGGGACGTGCGGTGGCAAGCGGCGCTGACAAGATCGCCATCGTGGCGAACGGTGGCGTCCCTGGCGGTCCCTTTTCGCACTGTTTAGGCGACACAGACGGGCATTTAAGGCCCTTGTCCCTTGCCGTCCGGGTTAGGTATGATACACTGTAGCAGGTAGCTGTGCCTACCACAGCACCTTTCCATTTTTGCCCTTTACCTCCGTTGCCACCTATCGGTAGCCCCTTGAGCATATAAAAGGAGGCCCGTGTGCAACGTAGAGGGGGGTTAGGCAGTTCGAACACTCACGCTCGGTCTTGCTGGCCGCTGGTGTGTACTGTAGCACTCCGCGCTCCCGAGCTAGAAATCAATACAAAACCATGAAGCAGGAGTAGGGTTTTATGCATCCGTGCGGCCCGAACCTGGGTAAATCGCTCGCGTGCTTCGCCTCGATTTGCTCTTTGCACGATCTCCACCCCCGCCGAACCGAAAGGGACCCGGCCCGCCGGTCCCATAGGTGCCCGCGGATCAGCACCCCGACATCTTTGGCGCGCCAGTTAGGGGGCGTCAAAGTTGTGTGAACCAGATCCGGCGTTCTCGCGAGCTAGATCTTCATCATCTTCATCAACATGCCGCCGAAGAAAAAAGTTTCGGAGGCAGCTGCTCCGTCCGCGCCGAGCCAGCCACCGCCGGAGCAAACGGTTGGTGGGGCAGGCGCCGGCGGAAGGACACGCGTCGACGAGGGAACTCACGGTGCTGCCAGGTCCCAGGACAAGGCTGCGCTGCCCATCGGCGGCATAGCCGGCTCCCACAATGACCGGGCGCACTCCAAGACCTCGGCGTTCGTGCAAGCACCGCGCCCATCTCAGGAGGCGCGGGACCAGCAGCTTCATGGTACTCACGGTACCATGCGCTCGCTAGATCAAGATCGAGCTGGTGGATCTCGGAGCGCTCAGCACCACCTTGCACGTCAACCTGCTGGCGCGAGCGAGACACGGTCGCCTGGACGAGATACTGCTCCTTCTAACGTAGTTAGAAGTCCGAGCATATCCCGCTCCTCGCACCGTTCGCCACCACCACCCGCCACCGCAGCAGAAGCTCTAGCGCGAGCTCAGCTGCTCCTAGACTACCCTCCAGTGGCGGACAAGATCGACGACTGGAGGGCCACTATCCAGAGTCTCATCGGCTTCGCCAACTGCGACACTCCATGGCAGCCGAGCACGTCTCAGCCGCGGCAAGCCAGCCAGGCACGAGCCAGAGACGACAAGACTGGTGGGGGTGCAACTACTGTGCAGTCTCCACCCCGAAGGCCAAGATCGCCAACTCGCCGGGTCCACCTCGACAGCGACTCCACCGCGTCGTCAGATCCGCGAGCTCGTCGCGATCAGCGCCAAGTTCTTCAAGAACGACAACAAGAAGATGCTCGTACTCGCATCGAGCGCCGGAGAGAAGCGCGGCGTCAATCAGACCAGCGCGCTGGGCCCTTTGTTGACATGCATGCACCAGGGGAACCAGGTGTCTTACCGTACGCGGTAGGTTGCCCTGCATTCACTCGTGAGCTGCGGCAAGTCCAGTGGCCCAGTACGAAGAACTTCAAACCAGATGTACCAGAGAAGTACGATGGCAAGTCGCATCCGTCGGAGTTCCTCAGCATCTACACCATCGCAGTGCAGGCTGCTGGGGGGCGGGACGACAAGATCCTTGCCAACTACTTCCCGTTGGTGCTCAAGCCCAACGTCAGGTCCTGGCTCATGCACTTGTCGGACAACTCCATATCCTCCTGGGCTGATCTATGCCATCAGTTTTTCGGCGCCTTTACAGGCGGCCACAAACCTCATGGCCAAGAGAGTGATCTTCATCTGCTCGTCCAGAAGGAAGGAGAGCCCCTGCGCAAGTATATTCAGAGGTTCAGCCGTGTACAGTACAACATCCCAGACGTCCACCCCGCCGCGGTCATCAGCGCGTTTCATCAGAACGTGCGTAACCGCAGGATGCGGGAGGAGATGGCGATGTGCAGGATCAGAGACGTCAGTGAGCTATATGCCCTGGCCGACAAGTGTGCATGCGCTAAGGAAGGGAGGAGACTCCCCGGAGAGAAGACGGGAGCAGAAGGATCTGACAGTGAGGATATTGCCCCGGCAAAGAAAAACCGGCGGCAGAACAGGAAGAAGAAAGGCAAAGAGGTGCTAGTCGTTGAGCAGCCCGGCAACGAAGGTGGCGCCAAGAAGGCCAAAGTTGGTAGCTCCGGCAAGGAGATTGCCGCGTGCGCCAACTGCCAGGCTGTGGCAGCCGCCGACAAGCAGGACGGCTCCGACAAGCAATACTGCAAGATTCACCGCACCAAGGGCCATGACCTCCAGAGCTGCAAAAAGGTCGAGTAGCTTGTCCAGCAGCAAAAGGCTGAGTACGAGCGGCGAGACAAGGAGAGGGCCCAAGGTGGCTCTGCAGAATCTGGCAAGAAGCGCACCGGCCGAGGAGGACGCCGCGGTAAGGCCAAGCAGCGGCAAGGAGACAGACCTCCCCGCGGCCGCGACAACGATGAAGACGACGACCACGACGAAGACATGGATGATGTCGAGACCAGTGAGTAGGAGTTTCAGAAAGCCACAGAGGTCTTGTGCGTTGACGGCGGCACTTCCCTGCACACTTCACACCGCCAACTCAAGCAGTGGGTGCGGGAAGTCAATGCAGTGGAACCACCTGCCGAATCGCGCAAACTTCTGAAATGGTCCAGCACGCCTATCATCTTTGACATTGAGGACCACCCTGATCGCACAACTGCGGTCGGGTGTTTGCCGATGTTGGTTTCACCAACTATCCGCAACCTCAAGGTCACCAAGATGCTAGTTGACGGCGGGGCCGGCTTAAACCTGATCTCCTCCGCTGTACTCCAAAAACTCCAGATCCCCGACAGCGAGCTTGAAGAGACCGGCACATTCCAAGGAATCAATCCGGGAAGGAGCAAGCCAAAGGGGAAGGTCACACTGCCGGTAACATTTGGCAGCGAGCTAAACTTCAGGACTGAGAAGGTCACATTCGACGTTGCCGATATTCCATTGCCTTACAATGGGATACTTGGCCGTCCAGCACTCGCCAAGTTCATGGCAGCCTCTCACTACGCATATAACATGCTGAGGATGCCAGGCCCGATAAGCGTCATTTCTTTCCCCGGCGACAAGAAGGATGCTCTTATCTGTGCCGACAAGATCTAATGGGAAGCAGCAGCCACGGCAGATCGCAATCCACTTGCCGCTGAAGCTCCCGGGGGGAAGAAGACCAAGTCCGGCAAGAGTTCTGATGCCCACTCCGGCAAGCGCACCTCTTCGGAGTGCTGCGCTGCCGTCGAGGACGCACCATCGAGCTCCACCGGCAAGTGCAAGAAGACGATGGCAGCTCCGCCAGAGACGAAGAAGGTATCCGCCAAGGAGGACGGCACTGGTGGTACCTTCACCATCAGTGCCACGCTCGACCCTAAATAGGAAAGCGCGCTCGTTGCTTTCCTGCGGGTGAATGTCGACGTGTTTGCATGGCAACCGTCTGATATCCCCGGTGTTCCCAGGAAGGTAATTGAGCACCACCTTGCCGTTTGTCCCCATGCGCGGCCCGTCAAGCAGAAAGTCAGGAAGCAGGCAGTGGAGCGCCAAGAATTCATTGCAGAAGAGATCAAGAAACTGGAAGCAGCAGGCCTTGTCAGAGGAGTGCTCCATCCCACGTGGTTGGCCAATCCTGTAGTCGTGCGCAAGGCAAACGGGAAATGGAGACTTTGTATCGATTTCACCGATGTTAACAAAGCTTGTCCCAAAGACCCATTTCCTTTGCCGCGCATTGACCAGATTGTTGACTCCACCGCCGGATGTGATTTGCTTTCATTTCTTGACGCATACTCAGGATATCATCAGATCTTCATGGCAGAAGAGGATGAGGAGAAGACCGCATTTATTACTCCATGTGGCACGTACTGTTTCGTACGGATGCCTTTCGGATTAAAAAATGCTGGTTCTACATTTGCAAGAGTAGTCCATGTTGCTCTTGAGCCACAAATACACAGAAATGTGGAAGCCTACATGGATGATATAGTGGTCAAGAGCAAGGACAGAGCAACCCTGATTCAAGGTTTAGACAAGACCTTTGCAAATCTGCGCAAGATCAGCCTCAAGCTCAACCCAGAGAAGTGTGTGTTTGGAGTTCCCTCCGGCAAGCTTCTCGGGTTCTTCGTGTCTCAGCGGGGAATTGAAGCCAATCCCGACAAGATCAAGGCCATTGAGCAGATTGAAGCACCAAAGCGCGTCAAGGATGTACAGAAACTTGCCGGTTGCGTGGCTGCTCTCAGCAGGTTTATCTCTCGGTCTGCTGAGCGCGCCCTGCCGTTTTTCAGTTTATTGAAAAAGGCAGGTCCAATGAAATGGACTCCGGAAGCGGAGGCTGTGCTGCAAGACCTGAAGAGATACCTGTCCTCCCCTCCAATACTTGTCGCACCCTAGCCACAAGAGAAGTTGCTGCTATACATAGCGGCAACCAATCAAGTGGTTAGTGCTGCGTTAGTAGCAGAGAGGGAGGCAGATGATGAGCCATCAACCGCGGCAAGCGCATCCAGCGACAAGCAGGGAGCCTCCCCGACAAGCTCTCGTCCCGACAAAGATGGATCTGCGCAGATACACGACGAGATACACAAGAAGATGGTGCAGCGCCCAGTTTACTTTGTCAGTTCCCTTCTGCAGGGGGCTAGGTCAAGGTACTCTGGTGTGCAGAAATTGCTTTTCGGCCTTCTCATGGCCTCGAGAAAGCTGCGCCATTACTTCCAAGCACATGAGATCACAGTTGTCACTCGCTTTCCGCTGAAGAGGATACTGCAGAATCCAGAAGCGACAGGCAGGATTGTTGAGTGGGCACTGGAACTGTCAAGCTTTGGCCTCAAGTTTGAAAGCACTTCAACTATCCAGAGCAGAGCACTGGCAGAATTCATAGCAGAATGCACGCCAACACCAGATGAAGAAATTCCAGAAACGAGCATCCCCGACAAGGAAGCAAGCAAAGAGTGGCTGATGTACTTTGATGGTGCCTTTTCGCTGCAAGGCGCCGGCGCTGGCGTGCTGCTTGTCGCACCCACCGGTGAGCACCTCAAGTACGTAATCCAGATGCACTTCCCCAAAGAGCAAGCAACGAAAAATACTGCAGAATATGAGGGCTTGCTTGCCGGTCTCCGGATCGCGGCAGACCTTGGGATCAAGAAGCTCATTGTCAGGGGTGACTCACAGCTTGTCATCCGCCAAGTAAACAAGAGTTATCAGAGTCCGTTGATGGAAGCTTACGTTGATGAAGTGAGAAAGCTAGAAGAACACTTTGACGGCCTACAAATGGAGCATGTTCCAAGAGCTCAGAACGCAATTGCAGATGGCCTGTCAAAGTGTGCCGCACTTAAGTTACCTCTGGAACCAGGGATCTTTGTGCTCAAGCTGACTCAGCCGTCCGTAACGCCATCAACTGGACAGAGCAAGAAGAGGAAGTTGGTTTCTGGTGACTATTTGCCGGCAGAGCTCCCCGAAGCCACCGCCAATAAGGTCCCCAAGATCAACGCCAAGAGCGCTGAGGAGCAAGATGCTCCGGCAAGCCCTAGGGTTTGTTCCGTTGAAGCAAGAGCTCCCGACAAGTTTTGCTCCGGCAAGCTTGCCGGGGAACGTCACGCTCCGGCAAAGCCGCAGGTTCTTGCCGTAGAAGTGGATATTCCCGCAGCAGTCTCCAAGATCAACACCAAGAGCGCTGAGGAGCAAGATGCTCCGGCAAGCCCTAGGGTTTGTTCCGTTGAAGCAGAAGCTCCCGACAAGTTTTGCTCCGGCATGCTTGTCGGGGAACGTCAAGCTCCGACAGAGCCGCAGGTTCTTGCTGTGGAAGCGGATGTTCCCGCAACAGCAGATTTGCCTTTAGTCCTTGTTGTCGAGCCACAAACTCCAACATGGGCACAGCAGATTGTCCGTTTCCTTCAGACAGGAGGACTTCCTGAAGAGCAAGAAGAAGCGGAGAGAGTATCCCGGCAGTCAAGTATGTACCAGTTTGTCGACAAGACACTGTACAGAAGAAGACTCAACAGTGTGAAATTGAAGTGTATTCCCCGGGAAGATGGACAAAAGCTGTTGGCAGAAATACATGGAGGCATATGTGGTCACCACATTGGCGCAAGAGCACTTGTCGGTAAAGATTTCCGGCAAGGTTTCTTCTGGCCAACAGCCCTCCAGGATGCAACTGCACAAGTAACCAAGTGTGAAGCGTGTCAGTTTCATTCCAAGCAGATACACCAACCAGCTCAAGCTCTCCAGACGATCCCTTTATCCTGGCCATTCTCGGTCTGGGGGCTCGACATCCTCGGCCCCTTTCCCCGAGCTGTTGGGGGCTTTGAGTACTTGTACGTTGCAATCGACAAGTTCACAAAGTGGCCGGAAGTGGAACCAGTGAGGAAGGTGACAGCACAGTCAGCAGTCAAGTTCTTCAGGTCGATTATTTGCCGCTTCGGGATCCCTAACAGGATAATCACCGACAATGGCACGCAATTTACGAGCCGCACCTTCACGCAGTACGTCCAAGATCTTGGCGCCAAGGTCTGCTTCGCTTCTGTTGCTCACCCGAGAAGCAACGGTCAAGCGGAGAGGGCAAATGCTGAAGTGCTGCGCGGGCTCAAGACCAAAACTTTCGACAGGCTGCACAAGTGCGGAAGAAACTGGATCGAGGAGCTGCCGGTGGTTCTTTGGTCGATCAGAACGACGCCAAATCGAGCCACTGGACAGACACCTTTTGCTCTAGTCTATGGAGCAGAGGCAGTTATCCCCACGGAACTCGTATACGGGTCACCTCGAGTGCTCGCTTATGATGAGCTCGAGCAAGAGCGGCTGCGACAAGATGACGCGCTGCTCCTTGAGGAAGACCGTCTTCAGGCTGCTGTGCGAGCTGCTCGCTACCAGCAAGCTTTGCGCCGCTACCATAGCCGCAAACTTAACGCCAGAAATCTCGAGGAAGGCGACCTTGTTCTTCAGCGCGTTCAGTCCGCCAAGAATTCCAACAAGTTGACGCCGAAGTGGGAGGGCCCTTACCGGGTGAAACGAGTCACTAGTCCTGGCATTGTCCGCCTTGAGACCGAAGATGGCATTCCGGTGAGCAACTCCTGGAACATTGAGTATCTTCGTAAGTTTTACCCGTAAGGCGCGGTTGTCGGAACCTGTTCCGGCAACCACCTTTTGTACAAGTCTTGCCGCTGTTGCATGTAATCCTTTGTACAAAGCCGGGCGCAGATCCCGTGCATAAGTAAAGCTCATGTGCTCCTCACATTTTGTCAATTTTATGCTTTCTATTTTCTGGCATATATGATCTGACACTTTGTGCAGCACCTACTCCACGGTAAGCAATAACGAGCCATAAAGCTCCATATCTGTATTGTCTCTTCTTCCTTTTGAAAGCAAGGTTCCCCTCGCCCACAAGTTTGCCGGGGAGGAAAGGAGAAGATGATGGATGGTATGGGCCAGGCGTCACTCAAGAAAGTTTCTCCTTGCCGGGAAGCAAACAACAGAAAAGCTAAGTTGCCAAAGTTTGAGCAGTCGAATTTTTTAATTTTAAGTTATCTCCCTTGAACGACCACACTTTGTATGGGAAACCTGTGCGCGGAGGAACCAACTCATAGCTAGTTGTGCCCCTACTTTGTTTCGAGTCCGCTCAACAACTTAAGTGAGCTGCTAGCGCCCTTACTTTGCTTCGAGTCCGCTCAGCAACTTAAGTGAGCCGCTAGCGCCCTTACTTTGTTTCGAGTTCGCTCAGCAACTTAAGTGAGCTGCAACTAGTTGCGACAAGGTTTCTTGCCGGTAGCGGCACCGCCAGCAGGCTGCTGACGTTCCGCACTCAGCGCTCGCGGCTCAGGTGCCTGCGCCGGCAAGTTCCCTAAAAGCGTAGGGCAAAAACATACAAAGGGAGGAATCAAGTAAAGGGAGTAACGTTGCAATCATTGCCCACAATCAAGTTACATTACAAAGATAGCTTGTCGCAGCTCTAACAGATTGTTTTCATGACATGATGGGCAGCGACAAGAAAAGAAGAAATGAGCGGCCTAATCTACGCGATCGCCTTCGACCCACTTGATCCCGCTCACCTTGTCCACAATGGGTGCGACAAGGGCCTTGAGCTCCTCCAGATCAGCTTCTGGCGGCAAGGACCTGAGGATGTTGGTGAGGCGGAGGCCCGGATTGCGGAAGGCTACCTTCATCAACACTTTCTCGAGGGCTCCTGCGCAGATCTCGCGCGACTCGTCAGCTAGTTGCTTGGGGATCCTCTCTCGGAGTCGCTGAAGGGCCGTCGCCACGCCCTTGAAGAATAGGACGAGCTTGGCGCTGGGCTGGAGGTTGTTGTCGGAGAGATACCCAAGATCTTCCATCCCCAGCTGCGCCAGCTCCTTGTCAATATCTGTGGCGGCGTTCACCAGACTCTCCGTCCAGTGCGTCTCCCTGAAGGTGTTCTGGGCGGTGGCAGCGCTCTCCAGCAGCGCCTTGTCGGCCTTGATTTCCTCCTTCAAGGCCGCCTCCCGCTTCTTGGCGCTGTCCAAAGTCTTGGTCAAAGTGGTTAGCTTCAACTCAAGATCCACGTTGGAGGCCTTGGCGACGCTGAGCTCCTTGCCCTTCTCGGAGTGATCGGCCTCCAGCCGCGCCACCTTCGTCTTCAACTCCTCCTTGGCGGCCTCGGCAGCGGCGGCAGCGTCCTCCGCTTGCTTGAGGGCGCCGCCAAGCTTCTCCTCGCGCGAGGCAAGCTCCTCCTCGTGGGCGTCGAGATTGACCTTCCGCTGCGCTAGCTCGCCCTCTTCCGCGGCTAGCTTCACAGCGGCAAGTCGCTGGCACTCTTCGGCTTCAGCCTTCTCGAGGAGAAAGACCTTCCGCGCTTCAGCGAGCTGCTCCCGCTCCTCCGCCAGGGATCGGAGGGCTTCCCGGTGGAAACCTCCAAGCTCTTCCGCGCGCTTTTCAATGTCTGCTCCCGCCTTCGCGACAAGCGCCTCGCGGGACTCCAGCTTGGCTTGTCGCGCGCGGTAGAGCGACATCAACCTGCGCAGCAGCCGCTCTTCTTCGGGCT
The DNA here is from genome assembly GCF_056163025.1 of Triticum urartu. NCBI lineage: Eukaryota > Viridiplantae > Streptophyta > Magnoliopsida > Poales > Poaceae > Triticum > Triticum urartu. The sequence continues at coordinate 1,854,319 of NC_141879.1, forward strand.
CGTTGCTGCTGCTGCTTGGCGCGTCGACCAGCTTCAGCCCCGCGGAGGCGAGCACTTCTCCGTCGAAGACCTCCCCCTCGACCGGCGCTCTGGAGCTTGATGCCCAGGGAAGATTGATGAAGACGTCGTCGCCGGCCTTCAAATAAACGCCCGGCTGGGGCTCCTTGGAGCTTGGCGCTGCAGCTTCGGCGGATGGGTCGGCGATCGGCGTAGCGCCTGGCGCTCCTGCGGCCTCAGGGCCGTCAGTATGATCGCCAGATTCCTCGCCAGTTGCTGCCGTGTCAGCCTTGGCGGCCTCTGCGCCGGTGGCGTCTCCAGCACCGGCTGCTTCATCAGCGGCGACCTCTGTCTCCATCTGCTCCACAGCGGATGGATCTGACAGCCGGAAAAGGCGAGAAGAGTCAAACAGAATCCAGCAGAAACCCATAAAGATCAAGAAAAGAAGGATCCAAGAGAAGTTTTGAAGCAAGGGGAGTACCTGCACCAGGCTCTGCGGTTGTGGTCTCCGTGGTCGGGGGGCCACTGGCGCTGTCCCTCGCCGGAGAACCCTCCCTTGCCGGAGACTTCTCCCTCACCGGGAAGCCTTCCCTTGCCGGAGAATTCTCCCTTGTCGGGGGATTCTCCCTTGGCTCTTGGTGGGGCTGCTCGGCTCCTACACAAGTCAACAAGCAGATATCAGCAAAGACGAGTACCCATGCGCGCCTCGCCGCGGAAAATAATTCACACACTTACGCTGGGGGCTGCCATGGAGGAAAGTCGCCGGCTCCGGCAAGGTTGTCTCGGGCGCGCTACCTGTTGTCACAGTGGGCTCGTCCTCGATGATGATCACCGGGGCCTTAGCTCTCTTTGCCGCTCTCTGGGCCAGAGTCCTAAAGAGGAACAGATTCAGGGAAAAGCAAGTGAGAAACAAGACCAACAGCAAGAGTTGAAGAAATGCAAGTACAACAAGAGAAGCTTACTCTTCTTCTTCTTCCTCGTCGGAGCTTAACGCGGACAAGTCGAAGCCTGGCGCGTGCCCGGAGCGAGGAGGCGGAGGAGAAGCTTCCCTTGGCCACTTGGCGGGAGCAGTGGCGGCGGTCTGAGACGACCCCGCTCCGGCTGTCGGCGCGGCGTGAGTAGCGGCAGGGACTGAAGCGGTGGTCCGGCTAGACTCCGCTCCAGTTGCCGTCGTAGCATGAGGCGCTCCCGCGGCAACGGTGTTTGTCGTGGTCGAGCGTGTCACGCGGCGTGGCGACTGTTGGCCCGCTTGCCGCTCCGCCACATCACCAACCTTGCGGAGAGGCCTTCTTGGTGGGGATGGAGGCTCTGCTTCTGGTGGGCTGTCTGAAGACGAGGTGGAAGAAGAGTCGATTTGCAACGAGCCGCTCGCGTCCTTGGCGGGCTCGCTCGGCTCGGTGTTTGCCCGGCAAGCCCCTTCTTGCCGGCAGGCTCCCCTCGCTCGGCACGGCTTGCCGCTTCTGCTGCATCGGCCTCCTCCACAGTGAACCCGAACTCGCCCACGGCTGCGGCTGCCGCTGCCTCCTCCAGCCTAGTGGCGATGAGCGCCATCTCCGCATCCGTGGTGTCGCGGGTGAGGCCGTCCTTCTCGTCGAGGCGGATTGGCACTTCCACAAAGTCGTCGAAGAATTGCTGCACGACCTCGTCTGCAGGCTCCTGCCAAGTTGGCACAATCCCGTGTGAGTCGCACTCCGGCCTCATTGCACGGATGCGGTCGAGCGCGGAATTGTTGCACAAAGGCACGATGCCCCCCGGCATCCTGAACAACTCGGGATGCTGGGGGTCATATTTGAACAGCTCCTGCAACATCGCGTTGAGCTCCAGGACTGTGAAGTTGTTATTGAGGCCTAGCCGCAGCCTCATGATGTCTGCCGCGTTCTTGAACTCCCAAGTGGGCCTCCCTCGTTCCTGCAGGGGGGCGATGCGGCGGCGAAGGAAGTCTGTGCCAACAACGCCAACAGTAAGCCCGGCAAGCCTCAGGCGCAGGATCCTGGTGACGGCAATCTTCAACCTGGCATCCTCCGGAGCCATGTCACTCCAATCGCTGCCGCGTGCTACTGGGGTTCGGCGTCGGACGGTGAATGGCTGCGGGCTCTCCTCGTCAATCCAGCACCAATCAGCTCTCCACTCCTCCCACTTGCCGCGGAATTCTCCCTCCAGATAGGTCTCTTTCTTGCCGGGCCTTGAGATCCAGGCAATCCCGCCGGATAGAGGCTCTCCTCTCTCTACTCGGGGTATGAAAAAGTGGCGGAAGAGGGCTACGTTGGGTAGAACTCCGACAAAGTTTTCGCAGAGGTGTGCGAAAACTGCCATTGTCAGGACGGCGTTGGGGGTGAAGTCAAGGAGATGGAATCCATAAGTGTTCATGATGTCGCAGAAGAAATCAGAGAAGGGCGGGCAGAGCCCGCAATAGAAGAACAATGCGAAGAAGGGGTACCCATTCGGAGCCTTCTTCCAAGCGGCGGCGGGGAGAACCTTTGTGCGCGGATGCGCGCGCGTCTCCGCCGACCAGAACAGATAGTAGTTCTCCCTCAGCTCCTTCGCGCCGAGCTTGGGAGGGAAAACGGACCGCTCCTTCCGGAGCGCCGCGAGCCGCTGCGCCTCGGTCGTCTTCACGGTCTTCCCCTTGTCGGCTTTTGGAGCCATGGCGGAAGTAGTGGAGGAGGTCGACGTCGTTGGTGGTGCTAGTGGCGATGGGGGGCGGAGCGCTGCTCTCTCTCTCAGCTTTGGGGAGGCAAGGGAGCGGCAGAGATTTCTGAGATTGGGAACGGCAACGGGCGAGTGGGCCAACTGCCCCTGTTTCCCCTACTTATAAAGGGGGAGGGGGCGGACGTTCCGCATTTCCGAATAAAGAAACCCCCACGACCTCTCCCACGACGCCGCATTCAACGCGTGCCGTTCGGGGAGGGCGCGGTGGATACGGAGTGAGATACGGCGTAACCTAGGCCGCGCGTGCCCGTGCCTTGTTTTGGGCCTGGCCCAATAGCGCTCGGCACCATGTATGGCCCAGGCCCGGGGGCTCCTGTCGGTGTACTAGAGTAGGGGTACCCTAGTATCCCGAACTTGTGCACGGGCAGTCGCAGCATCCCGCGGCAAGGCTTGCCGGGTGACCGCCAAGATCCTCCGTGGTTCCTTTGGAGCCATTCAAGAACAAAGTGTCCAAGTCAAGAAGACAAGACCCCGGCAAGAGGAGCTTGCCGGGAAGGCCACTCAAGGCATTTCAAGGAACTTGCCGCGGCGCACCACGCGTTCCGGCAAGACCCGGTGAGCGACAAGCTCCCGGACGCGGCAACACAACGACCGCGGCAAGGCGCTCGCCGCGGCAAGCCACCTCTCCGCGCCCGCGCTCCAGCACATCCACCAACGTGTCGCTCTGGGGCCCTTCCAGGCGTACGTGGCGGAAGGCTGTGCAGCTAGGGACGTGCGGTGGCAAGCGGCGCTGACAAGATCGCCATCGTGGCGAACGGTGGCGTCCCTGGCGGTCCCTTTTCGCACTGTTTAGGCGACACAGACGGGCATTTAAGGCCCTTGTCCCCTGCCGTCAGGGTTAGGTATGATACACTGTAGCAGGTAGCTGTGCCTACCACAGCACCTTTCCATTTTTTCCCTTTACCTCCGTTGCCACCTGTCGGTAGCCCCTTGAGCATATAAAAGGAGGCCCGTGTGCAACGTAGAGGGGGGTTAGCCAGTTCGAACACTCACGCTCGGTCTTGCTGGCCGCTGGTGTGTACTGTAGCACTCCGCGCTCCCGAGCTAGAAATCAATACAAAACCATGAAGCAGGAGTAGGGTTTTATGCATCCGTGCAGCCCGAACCTGGGTAAATCGCTCGCGTGCTTCGCCTCGATTTGCTCTTTGCACGATCTCCGCCGCTGCCGAACCGAAAGGGACCCGGCCTGCCGGTCCCATAGGTGCCCGTGGATCAGCACCCCGGCAATATGCATGTTGCCTTCGGAGCCAGTGGCATTAGCCTAATTGGTGCCTTCGGAGCACGATGACAATTGGAAGTGGTTCATGACCTGGTCGATGGGGGCGGTAGCGGGTAATAGTATTCTCCCTTTGGATTTATGACCTAGTCGAGCAAAAATCCCGCTATTTCCTCTTGAAGTGCTTCTACGGGCTCCGTTTCTAGGAGCTTGTCCGCACCTCTGTGAACTGTTAAGAAGATCAATATGCATGTGTATTAGTTGTGTGACTACATATCGATAATGGTGTAAAAATTGTGAATAGTGTTCTGACAAGCGTACCCATTCCTGTCTTTGAGATCTTGAAAGTGCAACTATCCCTAGGTGGTTTTGGTAATTCATAACAACATATAGCTCATTGAGCTAATGCTATTCCAAGATAATTATTTCAGGAAAGCTCAATGATTGGCATGGCATGGATGTGAAAGTGGAACCCTCAAAATGCTAAGGACAAAGGATTGGCTCAAGCTCAAAAGCTCAAGACTCTTCATTTTATATTTTAGTGATCCAAGATCACATTGAGTCTTTAGGAAAAGCCAATACTATCAAGGAGGGATGAGGTGTTGCTTAATGAGCCTCTTCCTTCATGTGCTTAGTGATATGCTCCAAAACCCTCAACTACTTTCCCATATCCACATATGACCTAAACCCTAAGCCAAACTCGGTCCTACCGATTCTTCCTATCCGGCGCCACCGAGTTTCACTTGTCATTAGCCACTGCCAAACCCTAGCAATTCGGTTCTACCGATAGGGATCTCGGTCTCACCGAGATGGGGTTGCAAACTCTCTGTTTCCCTTTCGTAACTTTTCGGTCTCACCGAAAGAGCGAATCGGTCCCACCGAGATTGCAATGTAAACTCAGTGTTTCCCCTTTGTAACTTTTCGGTCTCACCGAGTTCCACTCGGTCTCACCGAAAGAGCAAATCGGTCCCACCGAGTTTGCCTGACCAACTCTCTGGTTAGCTAATTACCAAATTCGGTCTCACGAGTTTGTGTAATCGGTCCCACCAAGATTACATTATGCCCAATCCCTAACCATATCGGTCCTACCGAGTTGCATGTCAGTCCCACCGAAAATCTCTAACGGTCACTAGGTTTACATTTTCGGTCCGACCGAGTTTGTTGATTCGGTACCACCGAGATTGGAAAACTGTGTAACGGTTGGATTTTGTGTGGAGGCTATATATACCCCTCCACCTCCTCTTCCTTCGAAGAGAGAGCCATCAGAACACATACACCATTCCAACTCATATGTTCTGAGAGAGAACCACCTACTCATGTGTTGAGACCAAGATATTCCATTCCTACCATATGAATCTTGATCTCTAGCCTTCCCAAGTTGCTTTCCACTCAAATATTCTTTCCACCAAATCCAAATCCTATGAGACAGAGTTGAGTGTTGGGGAGACTATCATTTGAAGCACAGGAGCAAGGAGTTCATTACCTACACACCATTTGTTACTTCTTGGAGACTGGTGTCTCCTAGATTGGCTAGGTGTCACTTGGGAGCCTCCGACAAGATTGTGGAGTTGAACCAAGGAGTTTGTAAGGGCAAGGAGATCGCCTACTTCGTGAAGATCTACCGCTAGTGAGGCAAGTCCTGTGTGGGCGATGGCCATGGTGGGATAGACAAGGTTGCTTCTTCGTGGACCCTTTGTGGGTGGTTGCTTCTTCATGGACCCTTTGTGGGTGGAGCCCTGTGTGGACTCGCGCAACCGTTACCCTTGGGTGGAGCCCTGTGTGGACTCGCGCAACCGTTACCCTTCGTGGGTTGAAGTCTCCATCAACGTGGATGTAGGATAGCACCACCTATCCGAACCACGGGAGAAACATCCGTGTCTCCAATTGCATTTGAATTCTCCAAACCCTTCCCTTTACATTCTTGCAAGTTGCATGCTTTACATTCCGCTGCCTATATACTCTTTGCATGCTTGCTTGTATTATGTGATGATTGCTTGACTTGTCCTAAATTAGCTAAAATCTGCCAAGACCTAAAATTGGGAAAAGGTTAAGTTTTTATTTGGTCAAGTAGTCTAATCACCCCCTCTAGCCATACTTTCGATCCTACAAGTGGTATCAGAGCTTTGGTCTCCATTTTCTTTGATCTCCATAGCTTTGGTGGTCATAGCCTTGGTTTCACAACCTAGGAGAGTATGGCGTCTAGCGAGGGAAATTACCACCGTAGAGGTCCTTACTTTGATGGTACTAATTTTGCTAGTTGGAAGCATAAAATGAAAATGCATATTCTTGGACATAACCCCGCCGTTTGGGCTATTGTGTGTGTTGGTTTGCAAGGTGACTTCTTTGATGGGAGAGAACCAAACCGTGAAGCTACCGCGGATGAGTTGAAGATGTTGCAATACAATGCTCAAGCTTGTGACATTCTCTTCAACAGATTGTGCCCCGAAGAATTCAACAAAATCAGCCGTCTTGAGAATGCGAAGGAAATTTGGGACACTTTGATTGATATGCACGAAGGTACCGACTCCGTCAAGGAATCCAAGTTGGATGTGCTTCAAAGACAACTTGACAAGTTCAAGATGAAGGATGGTGAAGGTGTCGCTGAAATGTACTCTAGGCTTGCTCTCATCACAAATGAGATTGCCGGCTTAGGAAGTGAAGAGATGACCGATAGATTCATCATCAAGAAGATTCTAAGAGCCTTGGATGGAAAATATACCGTGTGCACATTGATCCAAATGATGCCAAATTACAAAGATCTCAAGCCAAAGGAGGTGATTGGAAGAATTGTTGCTCATGAGATGTCACTCAAGGATATAGAGGAACTTCACAACAAATCAAGTGGTGCCTATAAAGCCTCATGTGAAGCCCCTACATCATCAAGTGAGAAACAAGACTTTAGTGAAGAATTGAGTTTAATGGTGAAGAACTTCAACAAGTTCTACAAGAGTAGAAGCAAAGATAGAAGCTTCAAGTCAAGGTCCAACAATGACAAAAGATCTTCTAGTCGAGAGCGAAACTGCTACAATTGTGGAAGACCCGGACACTATTCCAATGAGTGTACGGCTCCCTACAAGAGAAGAGAAGATTCTCCAAGAAGAAGAAGCAAAGAATCACCACCATGAGAGAGAAGGAGTAGAGATGATCGTTATGAACGAAGATACTCACGGAGAAGCAAGGATTCGGAAAGGAAGGAAAAATCATCAAGGAGCTACACAAGACGAAGACATCAAGCTCATGTTGGTGAATGGGTATCCGGCTCCGACTCCGACAGCCACTCTGAGAGAAGTTATCACTCCGACTCCGAAGATACTCAAGATGAAGGTGTTGCCGGTCTAGCACTTGTGTCAACCAACTCCTACGACATATTTGACTCACCAAATGAAGGAATTGGAAGATGCTTCATGGCCAAAGGTCCTAAGGTAACACACCCCGAGTATGTTGATTTCAATAGTGATGAAGATGACTTGTTAGGTGATGATTTGCTTGTTGACAACTCTAGTGATGAATACTATGATGAAATGCCAATTAAACATGCTAATCAAGATAAAACGAATGACAATGATAAGGAGAAGATTGAGGCCCTAACTAAAGAACTAAACACTCTTAAGTTAGCTCATGAAACCATCTTCGAAGATCATCGAGAACTTTTAAGAGCTCATGAGAAATTATGCTTTGAAAAGCTCAATCTTGAGCAAGAGCATGAGTTCTTAAAAGCAATCAATGATGATCTCTGCAAGAAAAGTTCTTCTTACATTGCCAAGCGTTTACTCTTATCCACTTACATGCCTCAAGTCAAGTCTAGTAACAAGAACAAGAAAGATTCTTCCTCTAGCAGTAACAATGATCATGCTAAATCCAATATTGTTGCTTCTAGTAGTTCTCTTGATTCCACTAATGATTCTCTTAGCCAAGTTACACTTGAGCAAGAAAATAGCTTATTGAAGGGAATTATAGAGAAAGGAGTGTACAAAAGCCTTGCCAGGAGTAAGCAATTCGAGGAAATTGTGCGCAAGCAAGGAATGCACCGGAAGAATCAAGGTGTTGGTTTTGAACGAAAGTTCAATGCCAATGGAGTTGAGTGGGAAGAAGATCAATACCCCAAGACAAAGTTTGTTCCTCAACAAGAGAAGTATGATACTTCTTTCAAGGGGACACAAGCTCTAGATGATCTTCCACCACAAGACTACAAGCAAAAGGGCAAGGACAAGCTTCAAGAGGAAATTGATGCATTTGAAGAAGCTCCTAAGACCATAGTCAAGTGGATTCCCAAGACTACTCCAAGTTCCACTTCATCAAGTACGACTACAACTCCAAGGATTCCCATCAAGATGATGTGGATCCAAAAGAAGAAGAACTAGAGAGTTCTTGAGGGTGACTCCGCCAACATACTTCACTCTTATCATTTTGGCAAGAACAAGTGCAATCAACTTCCACATCTTGCACTAGTTCAAGGAGTCACAAACCCTCTTGTTGGTAAGACAAGGGACAAGGTAACCTAAAAGTTTTCGTGGACATCATCTTGTGTGTGCATCACTCTATGTCTATGGATATCCTTGTTTGTTCCTTGTGGGACTAACCCATGTAGGTATTGAAAGTGCAATTCACTCAAATGGATAGCTCCAAGTGATCTACATCAACATTGAGCAACCACATCTTCAACATCTACATGAAGTCATCATCGACAAAACCCAAGGTTAGTTCATCCCTCTTAGGGGGGGATATCGCATCTAGGGGGAGCTTTACTCTAAGACTTGAGCTAAAGCAACTCTAAAAGATGTGAACACAAAAATGCTTTATGTAAAAGTGGTAACCCCACTTGAGCTTAAACGATGAGTATGACCTATGATCAAGTGTTCTCACTTGACTCCTAAGTCAATATACTCATATATAGATGACCTAGTCATCGCAAATTGCTTGATAGATGCTAGAATTGGTTGTGCATGCCTTGTCACATATTTCATTTGCCATCTTATTGTGTGAGCATGCTGGTTGCATATTTTTACTCATTCGAGGACATCCACTTGTTGTTTTGATTGTTTGGTTTTATCTTATTTTGCCAAGTGGATGGACAAGAATGCCTAAGAACCTCCTCTAGCTATCTATGCTTTTCTCGTCTCAAACTCTATTCATGCTGCATCACAAAATTTGATCAAGTCAGATTCGAACCACTCTGTGTGAGGAGCACTCGGAGTCCCCGATTCGTCATAGACTTAAACTTCCAAAACCTCTTTATGATTCTCGGTCTGACCGATACCCCACTTTCGGTCCTACCGAGATCATTAAGTTGATCTAGGTTTTCGATCTCGGTGCAACCGATTTGAACCTTTCGGTCACACCGAGTTTCAGTAACTGGCTGCACTTATGAATCTCGGCGCCACCGAGTTGTTCCACTCGGTCACACCGACAGGGTCGGGCTATATATAGTCACGGGCAAAATTTGGAAATTTCTCCGAACCCCTTCGCCCGCGCGATAGCCTGCTCTGCCCTCGTGGTCTCCGGATCGTCTTCTCGCCGCCAGCCGCCTCCAGTCGCTGGTCTCCGTCGCCGTCAACGGGAATTCTGCCCCGCCGTTGCCGCCGTAGCGAGTCTCCGCCGAACTAGGGTATGGACTCGATCTTTGTGCTATTCCCCAATCTGATTCCTAGCACATTGTGATCATATTGATTCTAGCCACGTTTGATAAACTTCTATCCAGTCAATGAACTCATAGATTAGGTTTGATTCAAAAATTCTACGTTTAGGTTTCCGCCGAAACCATCTCAGACCCACCGAGTTGAAAAACTCGGTCCCACCGATTTGGCTTATGCCATTTCACAAGTGAGACTCGGTCTGACCGAGAATTACTTATCGGTGTGACCGATTTTGGAACTCAGTGAAACCCTAGCAGTCTCCGTGCCACTGAACTGTGACTCGGTCTAACCGAGTTCACCAGTTTAGGTGCCAAAACTGCTTCGATATCACCGAGTTTAAAAATCGGTAGATCCGAGATGATTTCAGTGGGAAACTAAAACTAAGTTTTTGGATCATTCTTTTGCAAAAATCTCTGCATTTTGTGATGCTCATCTTTTCTATCTCATCTATAAACTGTTCACAGGGTCAACAGTCAGAGTGCAGCATGTCTGATCAAAGTGATAGCCAGAATATGTCAGAGCAGCAGGTGCACATGAGTGAGGGCACTAGTCCCTCCAGCTCTTCTGATGAAGGCAGCAGGAGCACTCCTAGAAACTTGCCAAAGGCTGCCACGAGACAGAGGAAGAAGAGGACTTCAGATTCCGAAATAAGGACTATGTGGCAGAGGAAGAGGCCACTTCCAAGAGAGTTGAGCCAGCTCAAGGCACAAAGCCAGGGCTGAAAATCAAAAGGCCATCAGGCAGGCAGCCAATGTCAAAGGCCAGAATGTCAACTGAAAAGCCCATAGAGCCAGTTGCAGCTGAGGGCAAGAAAAGAAAGGAAAGGGTGAAGAAGACTGTGGCTAGAGTGCTTGGCAAAGCTTCCATCATGGAAGAGGAAGAGGAAGAAGAGGTAGCTGCACCAGCACCCAAAGCACCCAAGCTGATGGGTGATGCCATAAGAGCAGGGGCTACTGCATCTAAGCCCAAAGCTGCCTCCAAGCCCAAGTCTACACCCAAGAGGAATACAAGGAGCATTCCTGCAGCTGAGAAGAACAAGGCCCCAGTGCCTGAGACTGTTGCTGAAGAAGAGGAAGAGAATGTTCTGAGAAAGCTCAAGCCCAAGATCCCAGACCACAACGATGCTCATCCTGTGGCTGAGGACATGAAGCTCAGGAGAGATTCAGGGCTGAGGAAGTGGAGAGAAGCAGATCCGTATGCTTCAAGGAGAAGGACTGCCGTGGACTATAGATTTCACACCAAGGAACAGCAGGACTTCTATGAGACAGTGCTGCTAGATAAGAAGCCCATTGTTTGTGACATGAGATGGGTCGACTAGACCTACATGAGGGTGAAGGAGGAACACTACCCGGGAGTATATGACAGCTTTAGTGCTTGTGGAGTTGCTGACTTTGTTGGGCAGAAGCTCACAAAGTGGAACGAGGAACTGATCATGCAATTCTACTCCACGGCACACTTTTACCCAGATGGAAAGATCACATGGATGTCTGAGGGTACAAGGTACCAATCTATAGTGGCTGAGTGGGCACAGCTCATTAATGCCCAGAGGAGCATGATGATGACTTGGACATATATGCCAAGAAGAAAATGGACCACAATTCCATGTCCAATATGTATAAGGAAATTCCAAATGAGGCACTTGACACTTTCAAATTTGGCTCAGTGCACTATCTTCTGCCAGGACTGCCAACCATCAATTGGATCTTGAGGCACACCTTGTTGCCCAAGTCAGGTGATCACAAGATGATCAGAGGCCATGCGATCAACTTGCTGCATGTATTTGATGTGCCTCAGAAGTTCAAGGTGATGAGCCTCATAGTGGAAACTATCAAAAGGACTGCAGCAGATCAGAAGAGGAGTTGCGAATATGCCCCTCAGATCCAGGAGCTCATCAACTCTAAGATGGGCACAGGCATATACTTATTGGACAAGGAACACCTCCCCATCCGTCCAGATTTTGAGGACAATCAGGTTGTCATGACTGAGAATGAGCCATCATCTGCCCAAGCATACGCAAAGAAGGAGAAGGCAAGGAAGGAGAAAGCTGCCAGGATGCCAACTCAAGAGGAGGCATCTGAGTACCTCTTGAAGACCAAACAAGAGCAGCTTGGTTACTTGATTGCATCCACGCTGAGGATTGAGCAAAGTCTGGCCACCCTCACTCAGAATCAGCAGAGCCTAGAGAGAATCATGGAACAGAAGTTCTATGACTTGGATGTCAAAGTAACGGAAGTTCAGTCTGCAGTGGAGCAGCTCCAGGAGGACATGCAGGAGAGGAGAGGCAGGACTACCACTAATGCCTTTGCCAGAGTGCCACGAGGTCCGAGGTCGTCTGCCGTGCTAGTTGCTGCCACCAGAGCCACCACCTCAGCACCAGCTCCAGCCTCAGCTCCATCAGCTCCAGCATCTACTTCAGCTCCAGCTCCTGCGTCTACTTCAGCGTCTACGAAGGCCTTCGTCCTTGAAGTGATCCGAACTCCACCACCACTAGAAGATCAAGCCTGAGTGTCGATCTAGTACTATGCATTTTCTAGGAACTTTTTGGTAACTTGTTGCCAAAGGGGGAGAAGATGTATAGATCTTAGGCTTCGAGAGAGAGAGAGTTGCTTTTTTCTCTCTTGCTTTATTTGGTGGTTTTTCGAACTTGTTTGCTTTTGAGTGCTTGAGATACTATGCTTGTGAGACATTGATGATCATGTGTTTGATCATAAGCTACACTTAATGTTTGCTTAATGCTATTATCTTATGTGATCTTTCACTACTCTTGGTGATGAGTGCATGTATTTCATTCTTATCATTTTAAGCGCTCCACCAAGATGTATGTGACATGGAAGAGTAACCCATGACTCTAACTCCTTGTGCATTTGCAGTCCAAAGCAAATTTTAAATATGCACAAATTTAGGGGGAGCTCTTACTTATCACATACTTCTCAAAGCGACGATATATTTCATGCTTATTATCATTTGTCGAAGCTTTGATCTATATGTTGTCATCAATTACCAAAAAGGGGGAGATTGAAAGTGCAACTATCCCTAGGTGGTTTTGGTAATTCATAACAACATATAGCTCATTGAGCAAATGCTATTCCAAGATAATTATTTCAGGAAAGCTCAATGATTGGCATGGCATGTATGTGAAAGTGGAACCCTCAAAATGCTAAGGACAAAGGATTGGCTCAAGCTCAAAAGCTCAAGACTCTTCATTTTATATTTTAGTGATCCAAGATCACATTGAGTCTTTAGGAAAAGCCAATACTATCAAGGAGGGTTGAGGTGTTTCTTAATGAGCCTCTTGCTTCATGTGCTTAGTGATATGCTCCAAAACCCTCAACTACTTTCCCATATCCACATATGACCTAAACCCTAAGCCAAACTTTGGTCCTACCGATTCTTCCTATCCGGCGCCACCGAGTTTCACTTGTCATTAGCCACTGCCAAACCCTAGCAATTCGGTTCTACCGATAGGCACTACAAGAAATATGTCAACTTATGACCTTCTGTCAGTGACCCTCGAAGAATTGGTCATAAATTTATGACCATTTTAGACCAATTGGTCAAAAGCTGTTCAGGGGGCTCCAAACCCAAAACCATTGCGACCATTTTGGTCAGAAAGGTCGTAATTTCCTTACACGAAATGGTCACAAAGCAAACAGTGCTAGTCCGCTGCCTTATTTCTAGTTGTTAATGACCAATATAGATGGTCATAGCCTTGTAGATTGTGGTGGGTTGTGATGACTAGGCGCCATCTCATCAGTTTTGCCTATGTGTCATGTCCATGTGGCAGTTTTTGCCCTAGGTTGTGAAGCAACCTATATTTCTATCATTCCCAAAATTCCCAAAAAAATCTCATAAATTCTTTGGGGAATATCTTCATCAAATATGTAAAAATTCTTCCGTGCCTAGTTCAAAACTAATTCAACAATATTCATTTTCCTACTATGTTCACAACAACACTTTATGAAGGAAGTGCTATTTATATATTCTTGATTGCCCTCGGAATTTTTGGCCACTCTTTCCTATCCAAATCATTACCGCATGACAAAATTCATCTCCATTTGCCTAGCAAATCTTCTTCGGCAAATTTCCAAAGTTTTTGTCCACCTAGAAGCATTGTGAAGGAAGTACCTTTTTTATATCTCTAAATGACATGAAATTTATACAGTTCCTTCATATGTCCAAATTATCACCCTCCTCCAAATTGCAGCTCAGTCAAATCATCTATGTGAGCCCAGGTTCAATTTATATTTTATGGCCAAATTGGCACGTTGCAAAGCAAGTGTTATATAGACCCCTCCTATTACCCTCAAACTTTTTGGGCACTCTTCCATACCCAAATCATTGCCACATGATAATATTCAGCTCAATTTTCCTAGTAAATCTTTCTCGGGAAATTTCCAAAGTTTCTACCTCGAGAGAAGCTTTGTGAAGTAAGTACTAGCTAGGCTTACCCAAATGATCTGAAAATTTACCAGAGCATGACCATACCTAGGTAACTTACTTACACCAATTTTGAGCTCATTTCATTCATCCAATCTCTCTCACTAGTTTTCCCAAGTTTCTGTCCATAGAAGAGCATTGTGAAGGAAGTACTACTTTGGCATGTCCAAATGGTATCAATTTTCTACAATGCTTTCCTATGCCCAAATAACCATCCTTCACAAAATTTCAGCTCACTCCATTCATTATTTTGAGCCCAGCTTCAACATTCATATTTTTGTCCAGCGTGGTACTTTGCAAAGCAAGTACCACCTAGGATCCTCCTTTTGAGGTCAAAATTTGTGAAGACATTCTCCTTAGTAGATGATCATCCTCAGCCAAAACTCACGCCCATTGGCCATGTGCATTTCCCGTACCGCTAATCAAACACTTGGCTGCTAATTCATGTTTGAGCATCGATCGGTCTCCTCGTGAGAATCTTATGTTGTAATTTTCTTCCTAGCACCAACCTGGGGAGTGACCGACCCACTAGACATGTCTAGGCCACCCAGAACACATGGCAACGCCACGGTCATGCGGTGACCACGCGGCGGGCATGCGAGTTTACGCGCTCTAGAGATGGGGCCCTCGGCCACCGCCCAAACCTCGACGTATCGCCACCAAACCATGTATTTATGATTAAATAGGTACTTATGTACCTAGAAATGATTTTTGGAAAAAATAAATAGCAAACTATGAGGCAGCTGGAGTTCAAATTTGACCCGCTTCCAACTGAATCGGCGGAAATTTGTCTTTTTCACGAGAGGTGGATCAAAACTTTTTACACCCAACCATTTTGTCAATTGTGCATTAAATATGTCCTAGTATTTTATAAAATTGATTTGGTCCAATTTTGCAACAATTATTTTGTAGTTCCTTCACAAAAAAACCTCCTTTCGGGCACTCGGAAAATGAAAAATGGTTTTTTCGTCCAAAGAAAATGAAAACTTCCTTAGGCAACATTGTTTGCCATTCCAATATGCACGCTTGTGCACAATATGAGATCATTTGAACAAACTATGCCACGAATGTGGCCATAAGATTGATCATTTGGCTTGAAAGCCATGAATCTTCAGAGATGATAGCTCATTTCTGAGAACACTTTTTTTAAAATAATTGTCGTATTACAAGTTTGTTATTTTTCTTGGGAACTTGGCCACATATAATGACACAATGCGAAGGTTTCCCAATTTTTTGATTTTTTTTGAATTTTTTATGCCTGTTTCAAAATGCGGTCAAAACGGCGGGCTTGACCGTTCCTAGCTAGTGGTTGAATCTTGGAAAACTTTTGGTGTTTCTCTGATTAAATAGATACTTATGTACCTAGAAATGATTTTTGGAAAAAAATAAATAGCAAACTATGAGGCATCTGCAGTTCAAATTTGACCCGCTTCCAGCTGAATCGGCGGAAATTTGTCTTTTTCACGAGAGGTGGATCAAAACTTTTTACACCCAACTATTTTGTCAATTGTGCATTAAATATGTCCTAGTATTTTAGAAAATTGATTTGGTCCAATTTTGCAACAATTATTTGGTAGTTCCTTCACAAAAAAACCTCCTTTCGGGCACTCGGAAAATGAAAAATGGTTTTTTCGTACAAAGAAAATGAAAACTTCCTTAGGCAACATTGTTTGCCATTCCAATATGCACCCTTGTGCACAATATGAGATCATTTGAACAAACTATGCCACGAATGTGGCCATAAGATTGATCATTTGGCTTGAAAGCCATGAATCTTCAGAGATGATAGCTCATTTCTGAGAACACTTTTTTAAAATAATTGCTGTATTACAAGTTTGTTATTTTTCTTGGGAACTTGGCCACATATAATGACACAATGCGAAGGTTTCCCAATTTTTTGATTTTTTTTGAATTTTTTATGCCCGTTTCAAAATGCGGTCAAAACGGCGGGCTTGACCGTTCCTAGCTAGTGGTTGAATCTTGGAAAACTTTTGATGTTTTTCTGATTAAATAGATACTTATGTATCTAGAAATGATTTTTAAAAAAAACAAAGATTAAACTATGAGGCAGCTGCAGTTCAAATTTGACCCGCTTCCAACCGAATCGGCGGGAATTTGTCTTTTTCACCAGAGGTGGATCAAGGCTTTTGACACCCAAAAATTTGGTCAATTGTGAGTCAAATATGTCCTAGTATTTTAGAAAATTGATTTGATCCATTTTTACAACAATTATTTGACAGTTCCTTCACAAAAAAAATCATTTTGGGCACTCGAAAAATGAAAAATGAATTTCCATGCAAAGAAAATGAAAACTCCCTTAGGCAACATTGTTTGGAATTCCGTCGTCAAAGTTTGTTCTTTTTACCAAGAATTAGGTCACATATAATGACACGGTGCAAAGATTTTTTTTTTGAATTTCATATGCCCGTTTTCAAAATATGTTCAAAACGACGGGCATGACCGTTCGTAGCTAGCGGTTGGATTTCGCAAAACTTTTGGAGTAAATTGTGAAGCAGCCGTTGTTCAAATTAAACCCTGTTCCTGTTGATTTTGTAGCAAAGAAATGGTTGAAAATAGCTAAAATATAAAAAATGTATCAAGTTGGTGATCATTCAAACAATGTGGTCTAATTTGTGTGAAAATTTTAATAGTGCCATTTTGCAAGATATTCTTGATAGCTGCCTCACAGAAAGTCATGTTTTTAATACTGAGAAACTAGTATTTTATATGACATATGTATCAAACCAATCAGGACAGAGAAACACTCTTCCCACGGATCACCCCTCTCTAACCAATCTGAGCCGTCAAAGTCAAACAGATCCAATGTCTCTCAACCCTCCTTGCTTTGGTCCAAATGGATGGAAATTTTGGGTTGAGAGTAAGCGCGCGCGTGACCAGAAGGCTCAGCCCGCCCTCCACTTTTAGAACTGAACCTAAAACGCAAAAAGAAGGAAAGAAAGAAAAAAGCAAACCCTACCCCGACCCACTCCTCGTCCCACCCACCCCGATCCATCCCCTCCCTCCCACATCGCCGCCGCCGCGCCCCACACACCGCCTCGTCCCTCCCACAGCTCACGCCGGTGGCCTCCTCCCTCCCATCTGCTTCACTCCCACCTCAGGCGCCTCCCCACCCTTCCACCTCTCTCTCTCTCCCGGGACACATCTCCGCCGCCACAGGTGCCGGCCGATTCCGGCGTTCTCCAGCAACTTCCGCCACCCTGCAGCACCGTCCCGAGCTCGCCTCACTCCGTTGGATCTTCCCCCTTGCGGGATTCGCTGCTCCCGGCCTCCAACGCTCAGCCGCAACCCTCCCACTAGGGTTTCGGGGCGACGACGCCTCCATCGCCGGCACGGCTCCGGTGACCCCTCTCCGACATCTACTGCGCCGCCACACGGGGCTCAACCTCCTAGTTCTTCTCCGCCCTCCCTCTCCCTCACCCCACCCATAGCCTCACTCACAACACACCTACCACACGTGCAGAGCGAGATCCAGATGGCGACGGAGCTAACGGCGGACCTCCCCAGCGGCTCCTTCTCCCCCTCCCCTCAGTCAGGTGTGAATCCTCTCCTCTCCTCTCTCCCCTACAAATTTCCGCAGCAACCAGGCAAATAACTTCAGCCGCCTTCTGTTTTCCTCCAGACCTCAGCGCAGGTTTCTCGGCGGTCGACGGGCAGACATGGGCGGCGGGGAAGGGGAAGAGAAGCCCTTCAATTTCCTCCAGATCCTCTGCTGTGCGTCCTCTCCTCCTTCCCCATCTCTCTCATTCTTTGGTTCCCATCTCCATCCGTGGATTATTAGTGGCTCAGTACAAGCTCGCTTCGCCTTCTGCAACCTTACAGTCAGTCACGGGTGAAGGGGACTGATTACGTGTGCTGTTTTTTTTGCCCGCTCGCTTGCAGAGGGAGTCATAGCCGAGAGGAGCCGCCGGTGTCGTGGTGGAGACGACGCTCTACCCCATCGATGCCATCAAGACCAGGCTTCAGGTGAAGATGTGTAGTTCATCTCTGATTTTGCTTGTTTGCAATGCAATGGCCGGTTAATTATACCCCATAACCTGCTCCCAAGCAACATGCTATTTTAAACTGAATGCACAACACTCAAGGATGCCATTATCTGACGGCCCGCTGTATATTGTACTGCCTGCACTGGATGCCATGTCGGAAGCTGGTACAAATATCTGTTTCCAATATGGGGAAACCACAAAAAAGTGCATACCTATTTCCAACTTTGAATGACATTCTGTAAATCTTTGTTCCCAATATGGCACAAATCGTTGCATATAATACCTATTTTTCCTGTAAATCTTATGAATACTTGGCACAAATTGACTGCCAATTTGAGCTTTCTATAATCAGTGAATATAGCAGTTCTCCTGTTGTTATTCAAATAAATAAATCATGCAAGTGGTAGTATAAAAAGACCTGCTTGCATAAACCTCTCGGGGACGATTGACATCTCATTATATTCTCTGCTTCCACTTATATCCTGAGCTTCTACTCTAATAGTTAGTTCCTAGAACATGACAATGGATTGCTTTTCTTTATATACCCCACTATCCATACCCCCAGGTATTAGTAAAACTATGAGGACACCTTATGTATATTGTGTTAGATTAGTGCACAATCTTATTAGAAACATCTGAATGCTGAGGCTATTAACTTTATACTAAATCCTGCAATTCTTGGTTGTGGCTTCTGTTTTTTCCCTTGGTACCCACTCACGGCCGCCTTCTTCTTGTGCTTCTTTTCTCAGGACGATGGTCTAGCGGCACATGGCGCCGGAGTTGAGCCTGGGCATGAGGAGCTCGCCGCCGTTCCCCACGCCTTCCTCCTCTCGCCCCTCCCCTTCCAAACTCCCCACAGCGACGGCTAGCGACGATTATACTACTATTGTGTTTGGGTGCCTAATTGACTGATTGCCCACCGTTCAAAATTTTGTTTATATATATAAAAATCTTGAAGGTGCCACAAACTGCCAATAATGATGTTGATTATTCTCCAGTGAATGTGAATGAGAATGTATCATTTGTCTAAAGATGGAGTCTGTGGAGATAGAGTTCATTAGTTTTTGGTGTATTCGTCTAGAGTTCATTTAGCAAAGTTCAGAAACGCAAACAACATCAGTTCATTAGTTACACTAAGCATTTGCCTGCCTAAGTTGTATTTAGACCAAAATTTGCTAATAGACACCCCCCTTCACATATCTGCTATTTTTTGGCGTGCACATAATATGTATGTCTTAACAGTTTCCAGCAGTTGTGTTCTATTGTTTGATTAAATGAATCAAAACCTGAAGGAGATCTAGATTAACAGTAGAATCACATAGTTGTAATTACCCGAGAAATTTTAACAGAAGCTCACTGTTATGTCCTCCATCGGGCGATCTTGTTTGTTATCGCAGTAGAATTTGGTTTGCTTGAATAAAATGGCGCTCATTTGCATCATTGTATTTCTGCAGAGTTTTAAGAAGAATTCTGGTACGAACGCACTGACCGTATACTTGTACATGTGCAGCTGAGGAACATCATGTGGGCTACTTCCAAGCATGATGTGTACGTGATGTAGAACTATTCTGTGATGCATTGGTCGTCCTTACTCCGCAAAGGAAAAGAAGTGCTCAACGTGGCAGGCCCAAATCAGGTGATCTACCACAGAGCGATGTGATAGTCCTCTATCGTCGGAATTTCGGTCAATCTTTGATCCACTGTGCGACCACACTGTGCAGGATATGCAGGGAGGTCAGCCCTTGTCCAGGGGAAGATCAGCACCATGACGGTGAAAGACAACCACGGCAGTGCCTTCTAGCAAGATTTCAATCATAATCTGTGCATACTTGTTTATGATATGTGTGTGCCTCCATCAATCCTCTTTGGCATCATAGGATACAAGATACCAAGACTAGCAGTTCTTGTCTTGCTGATGTTTTGTGATCTCAGCTTATCTAATAAAACTAGCAATTATAGGATACAAGATACCATAACTACATAACTGGGTCATTTGCGTTACTGTAGTTGTGCCGTCTGACTAGTGGGCTAATATGGGAGCCACAGCATGGCATCCTTCTCCATTGTAGATCCATTGTATTTGCATGCTGCTATATTATGTGAAGTTGAGTGAAGCAAACATATCCTGGTGTGCGTGTGTGTGTGTGTTAACATCTCCTAATGCTCCTACCAGCTTTCTGACTTTGGCAAATGATTTGACTCCTCTCACCTGGCCTAGGTGCAACACCACTGCTGATGAGAGCAGATCCTTTCCCTCAATAGATTAGCATCATTCCATTCTTACTGTGTAGTAGAATTGGTAGTGATAGAGTGGGTGAATCTATGTGATGTAGAGATACACTAAGATAATGCAAAAATATATATTAGTTCCGCTAATGCTTACCAGTGAATTCAAGTCTCCTTATTTGAAGGTCCAACACTTGTGCATACTGATTTGTGTGCTTTCTGGTTTAGGGAGGAGCTGCATGCTCTGTACCAGCTCATGCTTGTCCTGCTCGAGGAGCAGGAGGAGGAGGGGCGCATCTAGCCAGCCACAAAGGGCCTGCTCTGTACGACCACGTCATCGGCCTGCTACAGCATCGAGTTCAATATGTCAGGTGACCCTTCCTATCCTGATGATGTCTAGTAGATAGTTTGATGTATACCTGCTGCTGATTGATGCTCTTGTGGTTAGCATTATACTTCTAGAATCATATTCTACTATATCTAGTGTTCTTGTGGTTCTCGAAGAGGCATCACAAACATCTACTGTTCTGATATAAAATTGGTCTCTAAAATATGTTTCTAAAATTGGTCTCTAAAATATTATACTATACCTGTTGTTGATTGATGCTCTTGTGGTCTCTTGAAGTTGGCTGAATCTGTTGCTTTATCATATATTTGGTCCAACCAGAATCTGTTCTTGAAGTAATCAAATATTATACCCACTAGATAATTGGTCTCTAACCAGAATCTGTTGTTGTTATTGTGTCATCTGCTGATTACTTCTTCTATTAATCGCCTAGTGCTCTTGTTAGTGAGATTCATCTAGTATTTTCTTTGCAAAGCACGGAATGGTTTTGAGTAGTTGATCATTGCTTGATGGAACCTTCATGTCGTTAGCTTGCACTACAGTAACCAGATGCAATCCATTTTTATTAAATGCGTTCTGGTTAGGATTTTGTCGTGGCTGTTCTGTTTCCTATAGATCTAGATCTCGTCACTACTGAAATTTCATTCTAGGACTTCATCATGTGATTATTAGTTATTTTTAACCAATGCTATTCCTAGCATGTGTACACTCTAATCTCTAATGATGTTTGTCTTTGTGTTCAGGAGCTCGAGGTCTACAAAATTTGAAGATCGAAACCATATAGCTCTACTCAGCAAAGAGCCGTCTCTTCTGTTTCATTGTAATAGAATGTAAATATTGCAATATTGTAATAGTAGGCATATCTGGGTTGTAATAACTATGTACAAATTGTAGTAGACTTAGTGTTATTTGACGTACTACATCTGTACTGTTCCATTTGAAATAATGATTATGTATGTGATTTGAAAACGTGTGGAATGGAAACCTGACTTGTGGGATCCACTTATGAAAATAATCTGAGCATTTTTGAATTTTCTGTCAAGTGGGCCCAATGTGTGAGAAGATGACAAGTGGGACCAGCTCCAAAATATAATGGCCCAAACAATGTTAAAAGACCCGACCCAGAAGTAAATAAAAGGCTGAAATGGGCTTGGCCTGTGTAACTTACAGAAAAAAAATACATTAAAAGGCCGAATTGTTGGGCTAGGCCCATGTAGAAAACCGAATTGGATCGGGCTGAATCTTGTGCCACATCAGCTTGCCACGCTGGATGCCTACGTGGCCTGGAGAGGTTGCTAGTGACCAAAACGCCACAGTGGACATATTTTGGTCATAAACGTTTGCGACCATTCCAGAAGAAAGGTCGCTATAGTCAGTTTACGACGCCCAGCTTTTGACCTTATGTTTTTGGTCACAAAAAGGTCATAAATGGAAATTTGTGACCATTCAGTGACCAATAGTGGTGGTCATAAGTTGACATATTTCTTGTAGTGAGGGATCTCGGTCTCACCGAGATGGGGTTGCAAACTCTCTGTTTCCCTTTCGTAACTTTTCGGTCTCACCGAAAGAGCGAATCGGTCCCACCGAGATTGCAATGTAAACTCAGTGTTTCCCCTTTGTAACTTTTCGGTCTCACCGAGTTCCACTCGGTCTCACCGAAAGAGCAAATCGGTCCCACCGAGTTTGCCTGACCAACTCTCTGGTTAGCTAATTACCAAATTCGGTCTCACCGAGTTTGTGTAATCGGTCTCACCGAGATTACGTTATGCCCAAACCCTAACCATATCGGTCCTACCGAGTTGCATGTCAGTCCCACCGAAAATATCTAACGGTCACTAGGTTTACATTTTCGGTCCGACCGAGTTTGTTGATTCGGTCCCACCGAGATTGGAAAACTGTGTAATGGTTGGATTTTGTGTGGAGGCTATATATACCCCTCCACCTCCTCTTCATTCGAAGAGAGAGCCATCAGAACACATACACCATTCCAACTCATATGTTCTGAGAGAGAACCACCTACTCATGTGTTGAGACCAAGATATTCCATTCCTACCATATGAATCTTGATCTCTAGCCTTCCCAAGTTGCTTTCCACTCAAATCTTCTTTCCACCAAATCAAAATCCTATGAGAGAGAGTTGAGTGTTGGGGAGACTATCATTTGAAGCACAAGAGCAAGGACTTCATTACCTACACACCATTTGTTACTTCTTGGAGACTGGTGTCTCCTAGATTGGCTAGGTGTCACTTGGGAGCCTCCGACAAGATTGTGGAGTTGAACCAAGGAGTTTGTAAGGGAAAGGAGATCGCCTACTTCGTGAAGATCTACCGCTAGTGAGGCAAGTCCTGTGTGGGCGATGGCCATGGTGGGATAGACAAGGTTGCTTCTTCGTGGACCCTTTGTGGGTGGTTGCTTCTTTGTGGACCCTTCGTGGGTGGAGCCCTGTGTGGACTCGCGCAACCGTTACCCTTGGGTGGAGCCCTGTGTGGACTCGCGCAACCGTTACCCTTCGTGGGTTGAAGTCTCCATCAACGTGGATGTAGGATAGCACCACCTATCCGAACCACGGGAAAAACATCCGTGTCTCCAATTGTGTTTGAATTCTCCAAACCCTTCCCTTTACATTCTTGCAAGTTGCATGCTTTACTTTCCGCTGCCTATATACTCTTTGCATGCTTGCTTGAATTATGTGATGATTGCTTGACTTGTCCTAAATTAGCTAAAATCTGCCAAGAACTAAAATTGCGAAAAGGTTAAGTTTTTATTTGGTCAAGTAGTCTAATCACCCCCCTCTAGACATACTTTCGATCCTACAGATCTGCTCCTTTCGAACGCCATCATGCGAATGTTCTCGCAAATGCAGAATGCACACAGATTAGTCCCCTGCGCCTGCTTCAGGGCCTTTATTACGAGAATGGAATTTAATTTGATCAGATAATAAATAATCAAGCATGATAATTAAAGAGATGGCAGCTAGCTAACTAGCTAGTACTACTTAATTACTTACCTTGGGTCGAAACCATTTCAGCCGTCGTTTCCATTCGCCTTCCGTGACGCTGATGAACCTTGCCCAAGCCCTGCCCGCCGACAAAGAAAATGAATAAAGGGGTTATTAAATAGTTCATATCATGAAATGACGGACTAAATAGGCCGAGATATATAGTTAATAATGATTGAAATTACCTGTTGACTATCCCAAACAAGATGTTATAGTCACTATTTGCTTTGAGTAGTGAGTCCAGTATTTCAACTGTTCCGGCGTCAACTTTAATGATACACAAGATCCAGTGAAATCTGCATGCACACACGCTTGCATGTCTTAATTAAGCGGGCATATGTAAGCAAAAACATGTAGCTACCTAGTAGGCAAAAACAGAGAATTTGTAGTACAAGAAAGTGTGACTCACTGGATGTTGTAAGGAAGTAGTATATCTTCATTGTATTTGAGGCGCTTCAAGAACTCTAGCATGCTGTCCTCTACCTGCTTTTCATGATGCTTGTTTATTTTCCATGTGTATTCATTAACGGTGTTTGGGTCAATGAACCCAATGCCATAGCGTCCACCTTTTCTCATTTCATACATTTTCATCCTGCATAATTCCACAGAAAAGAATATAGTGAGGATAATTACAGGTAATGATTGATCAAAAGGATCACTACAGCTAGCTTGAGACTTAAATTACAGAAAGAAATCACCTATAGACAATAGCAACCGACGATAGATTTGTCAAGTGCGTCTTGATTGTATAACTGAAACAGTTCAGAATACTCAACGGTCACTGGTTTCTGATGGTAGTAATGATCCTTCTTGACTTGCACCATGAGGGACTCTCGATCGGATCTCTTGGTAATGTCCATGTACCATTGACGCAATTCATACATTCTCGTTGGGAGCTTCTTGACCTCTTCTGGCTTGACCAAAGGTTGGCCCCGGGAATATTTTCGTTTTATTTCCTCCTTTGTAAGCACAGGCATGTCCTCGATCTCGAGGAGTTGTCCAACAGTGATTTTGAGAGTTTCATCCTGCATTATATGCTCCTAGGTTATTACCACATCGCC
This sequence comes from Triticum urartu, assembly GCF_056163025.1. Taxonomy (NCBI): domain Eukaryota; kingdom Viridiplantae; phylum Streptophyta; class Magnoliopsida; order Poales; family Poaceae; genus Triticum; species Triticum urartu. Next base: position 1,878,946 of record NC_141879.1, read on the forward strand.
CACCTCGGGAACGTAAACTGTTTGCCCACAATAATATTGGGCGCGCATACTGTCACGTGTTGTTGGCGGCACAACAAGCGGGGGGATTGATTGCGCCGCCTCACTAGTAGAAAAAGGGTCAAACGTGAAGCACATTAGTGCCGGTTTATATTTGAGTCGGCACTAATGTATACATTAGTGCTGGTTCCAACGACTAGCCGGGGCGCTTTCATTAGTACTGGTTCATGGCGAACCTTTAGCACCGGTTCGTGCCACGAACCGGTACTAATGAGAGTGGTGGCAGGATGTTCTCAGACTGGGGCCCCTCCAGCCCCTTTAGAACCGGTTCTTGGCACGAACTGTTACTAAAGGTCGTCCTACATAAACCCTTCGTCCACCCGAGCTCGCTCTGTTCTTCCCCTTTCCCCTCTCCTCTCTGTTCTTCCCCTCTTCCTCTCGAGCTCATCACACATTTTGCCCAAAATTTGTCAAGATTTGAAGGCCCCCATCCATTCAAATGATCACAAAGGTTAGCAACTTTGTCCTTTCATCTCTCATTGCTAGATTAGCTCTTGCAATGCTTTATATAGAGATTAATTTGTGAGTTTAGTAATTTGGGAGGATATATATATATATATGTGCTAGTATTTGATTTATATGCAATTTGAGGTCAAAAATAACACTTAGTTTGCATATGTAGGTGTGGTTTACTTAGTGCCTTCTAAATCTCCATCGTAGCCACCGTCGATCGCCCGCACCGTCCCGTCGCCGGCACCACCTTGTGGTGAGCCTCTTGTTCATGAAGTTTTATATAAAAATTGATGTTTGTGTGATTTGGATATATAGTTACTCGTATAATTATCTTACCCGTACGTTGTTTGTTATACATATAGTGCCATGGTTTTGATATCCGTCCCCGTCGGCCCTCGTCCTTGTTATGATTCGGATGTGGTATGTATATTCTCTTTTAAAACTAGTTGCATTTCGTGTTTATGACAAATTATGCCCATCAAGTTGACATAGAATTTTTTTCTAGGAGGTATGTGAACCGGAAATTCCAACCGACCCTATTGCCGAGAGGTTAAATTTAGTTGAAAGAGAAAACGAGTGCTTGAAAGAAAAATTGAAAAGAATTGAGGGGGAGAAGATGGAATTGGAGTTGCATGTTGGCGATGTCGTCGACGATCACAAGATCAAGATGGAGAAAATGCGCTTGAAGATTAGAAAGATTAGAAAATATTCCATCGATAGTGAGGCTTGGTATCATTATGCTGTTGGATCCATTGTTACCTTAGTTGCGATCTTGATCGTATTTGTTGTTGCATTTAAATGCTTTAGCTAGAGAGTTATTTGTTTGTTGCATTTAAGTGTTGTATGAACTTGTATTAATTTGGTCTATTTGGTGTTGTGTAATGAAGACCGATGCTCTCCCCAGTTCGTTGAGGGCGTGCATACTTTTCTGCTTGCGGCTGAGGCAAACAAGCAGGCGGATGGTTTTATGCATTGTCCATGTGCTTGCTGTAAGAATGGTCACAATTACTCTACGTTAAGAACCATTCACGTCCACCTGTTTAAGTCCGGTTTCATGCCCCATTATAATGTTTGGACCAAGCACGGAGAAAGAGGGGTTATGATGGAAGACAATGAAGAAGAAGAGGACGACGACAGCTATCCTGGCCATGGGTTCCCTGAATACGATGATACAACAATGGGGGAAGAACCTGAGCCGGTAATGCGGGAAGAAGCTGAGCCGGCAATGCGGGAAGAAGCTGAAGAAGAGGCATCAGATGAGCCCGTTGATGATCTAGGTCGGGCCATTGCCGATGCAAAGAGAAACTGCGCAAGTGATTTGGAGAAGAAGAAGTTGCAGCGCATGTTAGAGGATCACAAAAAATTGTTGTACCCGAATTGCGTAGGTGACAAGAAAAGGCTAGGCACCACACTGGAATTGCTGCAATGGAAGGCAGAGAATGGTGTATCTGACAAGGGATTTGGAAAGTTGCTGGTAATGATAAAGGATATGCTTCCAAAGGACAACGAATTGCCCGAGAGTACGTACGAAGCAAAGAAGGTTGTATGCCCTCTAGGGTTAGAGGTGCAGAAGATACATGCATGCCCTAATGATTGCATCCTCTACCGCGGTGAGTACGAGGATTTGAACGCTTGCCCGGTATGTGGTGCATCGCGCTATAAGATCAGCCGCGATGACCCTGGTGATGTCGAGGGCCGGCGCCCCAGGAAGAAGATTCCTGCCAAGGTGATGTGGTACGCTCCTATAATACCACGGTTGAAACGTTTGTTCCAAAACAAAGAGCATGCCAAGGCGATGCGATGGCACAGAGAAGACCGTAAGAAAGACAGAAAGTTGAGAGTACCCACTGACGGGTCGCAGTGGAGAAAAATCGAAAGAAAGTACGGGAAGGAGTTTGCAGATGACGCAAGGAGCGTATGGTTTGGTCTAAGCGCAGATGGCATTAATCCTTTTGGGGAGCAGAGCAGCAACCATAGCACCTGGCCTGTGACTCTATGTTTGTATAACCTTCCTCCTTGGTTGTGCATGAAGCGGAAGTTCATTATGATGCCAGTGCTCATCCAAGGCCCTAAGCAACCCGGCAACGACATTGATGTGTACCTAAGGCCATTAGTTGAAGAACTCTTACAACTGTGGAATGGAACAGGTGTACGTGCGTGGGATGAGCACATGGGGGAAGAATTTGACCTAAAGGCATTGCTGTTCGTGACCATCAATGATTGGCCTGCTCTCAGTAACCTTTCAGGACAGACAAACAAGGGATACCGCGCATGCGCGCACTATTTGGACGATACCGACAATATATATTTGGCTAATTGTAAGAAGAATATGTACCTGGGACATCGTTGATTTCTTGCGAGCAGGCATCCCGTAAGAAAGAAAGGCAAGCATTTCAAAGGTGAGGCGGATCACCGGACGAAGCCTCGCCACCGTACTGGTGCTGATGTACATGATATGGTCAAGGATTTGAAGGTGGTCTTTGGAAAGGGTCCTGGTGGACAACCTGTTTCGAATGACGCTGACGGACGCGCACCCATGTGGAAGAAGATATCTATATTTTGGGACCTGCCCTATTGGAAAGACCTAGAGGTCCGCTCCGCAATCGACGTGATGCACGTGACGAAGAATCTTTGTGTGACCCTGCTTGGCTTCTTGGGCGTGTATGGGAAGACAAAAGATACACCTGAGGCACGAGAGGACCAGCAACGTATGCACGGAAAAGACGGCATACATCAGGGTCATGCAAGCTACGCTCTTACCAAAGAAGAGAAGTAAATCTTCTTTGAATGCCTGCTCAGTATTAAGGTACCGTCTGGCTTCTCGTCGAATATAAAGGGAATAATAAACATGGCAGAGAAAAAGTTTCAGAACCTAAAGTCTCATGACTGCCACGTGATTATGACGCAACTGCTTCCGGTTTCATTGAGGGGGCTTCTACCGGAAAACGTTCGATTAGCCATTGTGAAGCTATGTGCATTTCTCAACGCAATCTCTCAGATGGTAATCGATCCAGAAATCATACCAAGGTTAGAGAATGATTTGGTGCAATGTCTTGTCAGTTTCGGGTGTTCCCACCATCCTTCTTCAACATCATGACGCACGTCCTAGATCACCTATGCGAAGAGATTAACGTTTTGGGTCCTGTATTTCTACACAATATGTTGCCCTTTGAGAGGTTCATGGGAGTCTTAAAGAAATATGTTCATAACCGTGCTAGGCCAGAAGGAAGCATCTCCAAGGGCCGTCAAAATGAGGAGGTCATTGAGTTTTGTATTGACTTTATTCCTGACCTTAAGCCGATTGGTGTTCCTGAATCGCGGCATAAGGGCAGACTAGATGGAAAAGGCACGCTAGGAGGGGAACAAATAATATGTATGGACGGACATTCTCTCACTGAAGCACACTACACAGTTCTACAGAATTCTGCCTTGGTGGCTCCGTATATGGATGAACACAAGAATTTTCTACGCTCCAAACACCCGGAGCGGTCTGATGACTGGATTACACATGAACAAACCAGGAGTTTCGCCAGCTGGTTGCAGACACGTACCATGCATGACACCTCTATTGAAGAGGACCTGTACTTGCTGTCCCAGTTACCATCTTCGAATATAATGACTTTCAAAGGGTATGAGATAAATGGTAATACATTTTACACGATCGCCCAAGATAAGAAGAGCACCAACCAAAACAGTGGTGTACACTTTGATGCAGAAACCAAGACGGGAAAGGAAACATATTATGGTTATATACAGGACATATGGGAACTTGACTATCGACGTGGTTTGAAGGTCCCTTTGTTTCGGTGCAAATGGGTCAATATGACACGAGGCGGGGTAACGGAAGACCCGCAGTACGGAATGACAACAGTGGATCTCAACAATCTTGCGTATGCAGACGAACCATTCGTCCTAGCCAATGATGTGGCACAGGTTTTCTATGTGAAGGACATGTCTACCAAGCCAAGAAAAAGAAAATATAAGGAAGCGAATGCATCGTACGATGAGCCAAAGCGGCACATAGTTCTTTCTGGGAAGAGAAACATCGTGGGAGTGAATGAAAAGACAGACAAGTCAGAAGATTCTGAAAATTTTGATGAAATTGCTCCATTCACAGTGAATATTGACCCGAGCATCCCGTTAAATGATGAAGATTTTCCATGGTTATGGTGCAAAGGGACACACGCGAAGAAAAAGTTTCACACCCAAAGATCTGGGATGTGATCGGCTTCACTAGCTATCATCACTTTCTTCTGTGTTTCACACCCAGAAGGGAATCTCTGTAATAGTTAGGGTAGTTAATTATGTGTTTTGGCATTTGAAACGCGAAGAAATTTTATGTGCAAACAAATTCTTTCGTGTCTTTACTGATTTTTAAAGTTAAGTTATTCACAAACTAGTGATTCACACTAATTTCAAATAATTCAAAATTTAAACTATTCAAATTTGAAAACTACGGGCACTAACAGAAAGTTTGTAATTTTTTTTACCTAAAGCAAAAATATTCACAAAGAAACTCTAAATATCCTTCCGTGCAATTTGCTATATTTAATAAAGAGCATCAAATAAGTGGAGAATAGGACATGTCTCAACTAATAGAGATGAAAGGGCAAGACTTCACGACAGCTACCCACACGTACCCACTAATGTACCCATCATCCCCGCAAGCTCCACCCTACTCCTGGGATAGGACGGCGATGTGCCATGCTGCACCAATCCATGGGTCCACCTTCCCCTACATTATTGAGACGGACGCGTCATCGCATGTCACCGGGACCAGGTACTTTGCTCGAGTCTCATCCTTAGTTAGGGCATAATTCTGATCACATCACTGTCAATTATGGGGGCCGTCTTTTGATCGCCGCCATCGGTAACAGTCGCATCCCTCCTCAACCGTTCTATCTCACCATATTATCACCAAATATCATTCCAAATCTTATCTCCATTCACAATTTTACATGTGATAATTAATGTTCCGTGGAGTTTGGCCCCCTTGACTATTCCGTGAAGGATCTTCAAACCAAGGTGGTTCTTATGAGGTGCAATCACCAAAGGGTGTTTTTGGCAGACTCAGTCATAGCTTAGTGGTGGGAAGGGGCTGATGCCTTCCCACTCACCCAGGTTCAAGGCATGGTACTTGCAATTTGGGTTTGTTGCACCATTTATACTGTAGGGGGTTCCTTTACAGTCTTTCTATCAAACAATGGTGTTTTTGAAATGGTGTAATAAACTAGATGAAGTGAACACTGACGGGTGACGCACCGCGTGTGGGCAAGTGAGCACATTTTTCCGTCAATCCTAGCAACCAGGCAATTCAATGGGCTCATAACAAAAAATATGGCTCAAGAATATAACTGGTAGCTCAAGTAAATTTTAAACCTGCATGTGGTGGGTCAGGTTACCTACGTTTTTTTGCGTGAATAACTTTCGATCTACTCATCCACTGTAAGGTAGTACAAAAAACATCAGAAGTAAAAAATACATCTAGGTCCGTAGACCACCTAGCGACGACTACTAGCATTGGAGCGAGCCGAAGACGCGCCACCATCTTCGCCCTTCCCTCATCGGAGCCGGGCAAACCTCGTTGTAGTAGATATTCAAGAAGTCGTCATGCTAAGGCCCCATAGGACCAGCGCACCAGAACAGCATCCGTCGCCGATGAAGAGTAGCGTAGATCAGAAGGATCCAACTTGTAGACACACGAATACAGACGAACGAAGACATGATCCACATGGATCCATCAAAGACAAACACCGACTGAATCCTGTGAGATCCGCCGGAGACAAACTTCCACACACCCTCCGACAATGGTAGAAACACCACCAGGACAGGGACAGGTCGGGGAGAACCTTATTCCATTTGCAGAGAGCCGACGCTGTCTCGTCTCTCTGAGCAGGACACATACCCTAACAAAACTCAAAAGAGTATGAAAAACCGAAGCCCTCCCGCTGGCAAGGGCCGGGATCCACCACACCTCCATGGCCCTAAGACCACAGAAGACAAGGTAGACCGTCATACCATGTATCTTATATTACAAAAGAATAATTTAAATATGACAAACTGCTGTTTCCTTTTGAAGGCCAACTTTTTCCCATCAAATAATGCAAGCGAGGTAAGCTAAACAATTAATGAAGGTTGCACCTCGTGAATGTGAATCTGTGTGGATCATGAGATATACTTACCATAGCTTTGTCTCGTATATGAACGACACAATAGTTGACTGTCCATATCAGTTAAATGATTTATATAAAACTAGATAATTGCCTGTGTGTTGCGATGGTAGTATAAATATTGTACTATTGGATTTGCCTGTAATTGCATGCCAATTATTACCTTGGAGCGCTAAAATCTTGACAAGTTTTTGTATGCAATTGCCACGATACACCTGCCATCTTATTGCTAAGCATTTATCTGGTAAGAATTTATTGACTTACCAAAGAAAATATTATTTCAAAGAAACATTGGAGATGGGATGAAAAATGTCATCTTATAGTTAAATACTTACTTGTTAAGAATTTATTTACTTTTTTGGGAGAAAAAAGTACTTCCTACATTCTTTTGTGTAAAGTGTATTATTTTCGGCATGGTGACCAAGTCACATAATTATATACAATTTAGGATGAAATTACCCTTGTCTAATTCATTGATTAGCTGCAGGTAAATCATTTAGGCTAGGAAACAAAGAGATACATGCAATCAGGAGAGACATAATTTCCTTTTTTGTCTACAAGCACAGATACATGCAATGAAAGATACTTTTGTTTTTCTGGAAGGTCAAGAACGAAATTGCGAGGAATTAAAATAAATGCACCTTACATTGTGAACTTACATTGTGAAATTTTGTCAAAAAAAATACACACCTGGTATGAAGGAACGAAGGGAGTGTTGTCTTACAAAGGAGTATTTTTATTTGGGAGAAAATTCAGAAATTGGAGAAAAAACAAATAGGAGAAGGGAAGTGCAGACCATATATTGAGAGGTTGCATGACGGAAAGGGTGACAGAGGATCATTACGTTGTTTTTAAGTAGTATATAGAGATATTAGTTGTGAGCACTACGCCTTCTACTCCTTTCTTTGCAAAAGGGTCCAGATTGATTATATAAGTTCCTAAGAAACACAAAGCACTCAACCATAATAAAACTTACATCAAGGTTCCTGGACCACCGAATAACCACTACCGCCGTCAGAATGATCCGCTGATGCGCAACTCTTGCTGCTCCCCTACCGGAGCTGGCTTGGCCTTATTGTTGATAGTCGAGAAGTCTTCATGTGCATGTGCCCCTAAGGACGGCCGTGGATTCGACGCTTAACCCTTGAATCGATCTCGAACGCCTGCAACTACATCTCGATGTGGCGCACACATGACGAGAAACCCTAACCTCGCTGTCTCTAGGAGACGGCAGGAATCTACACTAGAGCTCAGTTGACTCGGCCCTGATGGATGAACTTAGGGAGGATCGTAGTATGGAAGAACGGCTCGAAGATGAAGCATGGACTAAAAAACCCTAACCTAAATTACTAGCTGGAACTGATGCATCGGGATTCCCCTCCCGCCACCGGCCACCGAAGCGACATGCAGAGGGGAGGAGAATGAATGGGTTGGCTAGCCCGGAGGAGATGAGTTATTTGCCCTAGTTCTTGCTTTCGTGAGAGGGGAAGGAAAAGATTTGGAGACTACGTGTTATATTCCACCTGTTTTTGACTTATACTAACCTTACTATTAATCCTTAAACTAGTGGGTAGCTAACTACCGCCTACTCCCTCCGTCCTTTAAAGAGTGTACTTCCAACTTTGTTGAAGAGTCAAACTATTTTAAAGTTTGACCGAGTTTATGCAAAAAAATATTAATGTTTGTGAAACCAAATAGGTATATAATGAAAATATATTTTATCGTAAATCTAATACTATTAATTTGATGGCATAAATGTTGATTTATTGTTGTATAAATACGGTCAAACATAAAAATGTTTGACTTTCCAACAAAGTTGGAAGTACACTTTTCAAAGGATGGAGGGAGTACTAGTCAATCGACCAACTGTCATAATCTTACTGTCCATATATATTGTCTAATAAGTTTATAAATTGGCTTAATAAATGAAAAGGTGTGAGTAGCAAGCTACGGCCTACTAGCGTATGGTTGATCTCGACAAATTATCCTTGTACGTGTTAAAATTTATATTTTATACCCATAATTAGACCAGCGTTGAATAGTCTGCCCCAGTCCAATTATGCAATGAGAGCTTATATGTAAAAAACTAGTAGAGGTCATTGTAGCTTGTAAAATTTGTGGATTGTGTACTAGTGAGTCATTGTGTCTCACAAAAGATAAGTTGCGCAATAATATATGCATGGTACGTCACTCCGTACAATTCAGATCTTGGACCGAATAATGCATGTTACACACATGGCAATCAACTTAATGCACGTTACATATACAATAATACACGCGCGTGGTCATGGTCTGTGCTATGCAAGATCGTTTTCCTCCTGTAGAGAAACCTAGCCGGCGCCACCAGGAGAGCTGCTCCTTCCCGCGCCATCTTCCGGCGGCTCGTCTCCACCGTTGAACTTTTGGTCCTCGATGATGAGGGGGTCGCTGGATCCTGCACGTGTGGATCATTTTAGCATTAGCTTTTAGGGCCCAGGAAGCTTAGGGTTTTGGATCATTCGACGTCTTGGCTTTGGTGGCAGCCACAGCGATGTTGAATAAAGAAGCTTTGCATTCTTCTCTGGTCGGCATCCTTGTGGTGGACATGTCTCTCGTGGTTTTTGGATGGCAGATAGGTTTCCTCCTCCGACGTCTTTGTCATGTGGGGGTTTTAGATCTAGAATTCAATGGCATGTCCGGGGTGTTGCCCCGGTCTGGTTCGTTCAACGGTAATGGTTTCGTCTTTGGCGAGCCACCTTAGAAGTCTGTAATATGGATATCAGCGATGGAGCTGCGTCGAGCTCGGGTTAGAAGGTGATCTGTCATTTTTTTTCTTTCGGTGATTGGTATGGTGGTGCTGGAGGTAGGTGACGTGCGTTGGTGTCAAGCTCAGAGACGTTTTATTGTTTTTTCAGTTTTCTCATGCCGGTCTTTATGTGACTTGTATTTTAATCTTTATGATATTAATGAGACACATATTACCATGCAAAAAAATTCAATTATGCAATGGGAGCGTACTATTATTAGCGTACGCGCCGACCAAACGTACGGACCGCCTAATTAGGCTGACTCAACCCTCCCATCCGAGGCGCCCGTATCAGTAACTCCAACGTAATTAGGAAGTAAAATATAGTAATAAAAGAAATATACTTTACCGGACATATCTTGTAAGGTCAGGTAGTAAACCATATGATGGAAGTAGTAACGTAATTACTACCTATGAGCTAATGGATTTGTATGGCCAAGTAGTAACGTACAGAAGATAGTAATAATGTAATTACGACCTAGATAGGAATAGGTTTGTTTGGAATCGTAATACAATTACAATTCAACGTACTGGGTAATCAAGTTATTTATATTACTATATTTTTCAGAGAGTTTTACTAGTAGCATGGTTGCTAGCAGATTTAGTAACCGTTTTAATATTTTACAATCTTTTCTAGGAACTTCACTAGTAGTCACTTGGGCCGTCTACTAATGCACGGCCAGTAATCCTTTTAGTTCGTTACTATTTTCGCTAGCCAGTAACCAACTAAAGTGTATTACGATTATTGCAGTTAATTTTACGACAATTAGCGGGACAAAGTGGCGCTCGAGCAAATGTAGAACGGGTGGATTGTGTACTAGTCAGTTGTTGTGTCTCACAGAATATAAGTTATGCAATAATATATGCATGGTACGTCACTCTGTATATTTCAGATCTTGGACCGAATAATGCATATTACACACATCACAATCAACTTAATGCTATCTGTTGTGTGATAGGCTACCTGTTGCTTCCTGAACTTATTGCTAATAATGCACGTTACAAATGAAATAACACACGCGCGAGGTCCTGGTCTGTGCTAGGCTACCTGTTGTTGATTCGATCTTAAATATCCGTTTGTGCAATTTGCTATATTTAATAAAGAGCATCAAATAAGAGGAGAATAGGACATGTCTCAACTAATAGAGATGGAAGGGCAATACTTCACGACCTCTAACTACACATTTTCGCATTGTTTATAATAAGGTGCAATTTCCGCGCGGAGGCATACACTTGCTCGAAATTGTACAGTCTGATTACGCATCCATACCGAACTTAGTAGAACTATCATAAGCTCAGTCACGTTACAACCCCTCACCTTTCCATCATTCTACTTTTTGCCCCCTAGCCAAAAAAGATGGTACATATTTAATCACCCTATATGCAGATTTTTGTTGCTCTGCTGCAGTGGAATGTGCATAGTCATAAAATAAGAAGATACAAATTAAAGAGAGTTTTTTTTGTATAGGTAAATCCAATCTAACCATTGCATTTTAAAATAATTATCTATCCTAATCAAATTAAACATGTAAATGACAATACCTAGACACAGTTGAAGATTAATCCGCCTACGTATTGTGTTAAAGCGCAACGTTGCTGCTAGCTAGCTACTACCTCTATTATTGTACAACGGCGAAGGGTGTAACGTGGTTTTGTTTGTTAAGACAAGCCTTTGATCACCCTCTACTCCTTTAATATGTGGTTGTATGATACAAAATCACAATAATACGTACTATTTTAATATGAATCTCTTGACATTAGTTTTCCGTCACAGAAAACACACATTAATAGAGTACTTGTAGGTCCAAATATTGTCTTAACAAATCAAAATACGCCTTACATTTTAAAACGAAGGGAGTAGTATACTCTACAGCTTTTGATGGTGTACACATTCTTGTATATTTTAAAACCCCGTGTAAAATCTAACATCAACTGGAACCCCTTATGAACTATTTGAATTTCTAGGAAGATGTTATTCGTAGCAAACTATAAATATCATGGTGTCCTATGCAGAAACTTTATGCGATCACAAACTTATCATATCATTTGCTTAGCAGGCGAACTCGGTCACCTGGAAAAAAAGAACTATAACACGCAAAGGCACAACAACACGCAAAGGCACAACATGGACTGCAAATTCGTTGGGAGAGGCTTCTTTTGTAGCAAGCCGAGTTCTCTACACATGGTTGGGTTGTAGTAGGGATACATTTCCGTGTCGGGAAAACCAACAAGCCACCTCTGCATAGAAAGTGTGAAATCACATTTGCTCCGTTGGTGCTTTTGGTAATTCATGTCAACATACATATTGTTGGGCTAATTTAGGAACTGTTTAACCTAGGCATAAAGGTATGGCAAGGACTTGTGGATGTGGACCCCTCAAGCTACAAAGTACAATCATTGGAAAAAGCTCCAGGACTCCGTTTTTGTTTAGTGATCCAAGATCACAAGGTCACATGGAGTTCATAGGAAAGCTAATACTATTAAAAGGGGATTGTCGGTGTACAAAAGTAGGGGCTCTCCTTTTGCACCCCTTCACTTCTGCACGGGCAGTCAGAGCCGCGCCCACGGCCGCACTGAACAGGGCACAGGAGGGATGCCGGAGCGCAAGGCAGCCAGAGCAACGCCAAGACCAGGGGCGCAAAGAGAGCAAGAGGGCGAGGTGGACTCCACCGGCAAGACCCTTGCCAGGGTGGTTTCCGCAGCGCCGGCAAGATCCTTGCCGGGGCAACTTGCCTGACGCCAGCAGAGCGCGCCACCCTTGAGACAAGGGGTTCCAACACCATCAACCACATTGGAACCAAGGCTCGGGAGGCACCTCCGTGGTGGCATGCAAATCTTTGTAGAGATCATAAATACACAAGATCAGACAAGAACCAGAAGACGATGATCCTTAGCGAGATCCTTGCCAAGGAAGTCCACGAGACCCCCGGCAAGATCCTTGCTGAGGACGACCGCGATGCCGCGGCAAGACCCTTGTCGGGCCCCCGGCAAGGCCCTTGCCGAAGACATCTAGGGGGCCGCAGCCAGGCCCATGCCTGCCAAGACTCCACCGCCGCTCCCATGCAGCTGCCAGCTGGGTAGGCATCTGCATGGCAGCGCGCGGCCTCCACACCAACTCAACAAGCACCTGCGTGGTGGCATGCAGATCTTCGTGAAGGTTCCACCACCGCGCCAGCCCAGTAGCCAGCCAACATGGCGCTACAATGCCTCGTCAGCTTGGACGCACATCGGAGCCGAGCGAGGTGACGACGGCTGGGACGAGCTTCTTTGTCGTCCCCAATAAAGCAAGAGGGGCACGTTGACAGATCATTAAATGCGTTTGTCCGACGATGCCAGAGGATAGACTCAGCCATTGTACACCTTTTCACCTCCTGTGTGCCACTGTGGCGACCCCTTTTGTCTATAAAAGGATGCCCGAGGCATACTGGAGGGGGATTCGGATCATTTGGACGGGACAGACATCGCAGCTAGTTCAAGAACACAAGAACACTCAAATATACATAGAAGCAGGACTAGGGTTTTACGCGTCTCCGCGGCCCGAACCTAGGTAAGCGATTTTCGTGCTGACCGCAAGACCCGCTCTTTGCACAACCCCGCGCCCGCCAACCGTAGAAGGGATCCCAGTGATTCCATATGTGTCGTTTACACCGACATCTTTGGCGCGCCGGGTAGGGGGGTGCACAGTTGTGAAAATCCGGTCTAGCAGTTAGTTTGATAGTTCTTCATCTTCATGGCTCCCAAGAAGAATACGATCACTGCGATCGGTTCGTCGGGGGCCGAACGGCCCGTACCAGTGCATGCAAGTGGTGGGGCGGTCGTGGACAGAAGCCGAGGCATGGCTCGCGAACACCCGCATCGCTTTGGCAGCCAAAGTCTGGCGAGCGGCGTCGTTCGTGTGCGAGACGACGGGCCACCCGCCACCAAATCCAAAGACGGAGCTGGGCCCCCCGCAGGCGGAGCGGGCCCCTCCAGGGGCGGCGTCGTGCCATCCACGGGCGGCGCGGCGACTTCCGAGGCGCCTACGCCGGCGCCCCCGACGCGCTCTTCCCAGGTTTTGCGCGACGAGCAGCATCACCACGCTGGTGACCCTGGGCGCCGCCGTGTGAAGAGTCTTGTGAGTCATTCGTGGGACGTAGAAGGCCAGCATGTGCGCCAAGGTGCTGGCGAAAACGGCGTACAGCCGCCAGGCCGTGATAGAGCTCCTTCTAACGTGGTTAGAAGTCGGAGCGCGTTACGGTCCATGCAGCTTTCGCCACCACCCACGCTAGCAGAAGCTTTGGCACGTGCGTAGTTCCTCCTCGACTTTCCTCTTGCTGCGGAAAAGCTCGACGAGTGGAGAGCCACCATCCGAAGCCTTGTCGGTGTTGCCAACAAAGATGAGCCACGACCAGCGGGGCCCTCAGGCCAGCGCTCCGTCGAGCCGCCGCATGGCAGTGGTGGAAGGATCGGGGGTGCTGCATCCACGGTGCACTCTCCTCCTCCATGCCAGCCACCGCAGGTGTCGATCCGTCGTGACGACGCTTGTGATAACATATCCATAGAGTTGTCTGACCCTCGAACCACCATCGTGCGCCGGCGCGATGCACGCCACCAATCAGATCGGCGGGCAAGGCCCACTATGGACCACCCAGCAACGGGAGGCTATGGCAGCCTACCCTACGAGGTGGGTTGCCCAGCCTTTACCTGTGAGCTGCGGCAGTTCCAGTGGCCCTCCTGATGGGGAACGTAGCAGAAATTCAAAAATTTTCCTACATGTCACCAAGATCTATCTATGGAGTCATCTAGCAACGAGGGAGGAGTGGATCTACATACCCTTGTAGATCGCGCGCGGAAGTGTTCAAGAGAACGGCGTTGATGGAGTCGTACTCGTCGTGATCCAAATCACCGATGATCCTAGGGTCGAACGGACGGCACCTCCGCGTTCAACACACGTACGGAGCAGCGACGTCTCCTCCTTCTTGATCCAGCAAGGGGGGAGGAGAGGTTGATGGAGATCCAGCAGCACGACGGCGTGGTGGTGGAAGTAGCGGGATTCCAACAGGGCTTCGCCAAGCGCTGTGGGAGGAGGGAGATGTGTCGTGGGAGGGAGAGGGAGGCGCCAGGGCTTTGGTATGATTGCCCTCCCTTCCCCCCACTATATATAGGGCCAAGGGAGAGGGGGAGGGTGCAGCCTTGCCCCTTCCTCCAAGGAAGGGTGCGGCCAAGGGGGGGAGGAGTCCATCCTCCCCAAGGCACCTCGGAGGTGCCTTCCCCCTTTAGGACTCTCCCCTCCTCTTGTCCCTTTGGCGCATGGGCCTCTAGGGGCTGGTGCCCTTGGCCCATGTAGGCCAAGGCGCACCCCCTACAGCCCATGTGGCCCTCCGGGGCACGTGGCCCCACCCGGTGGACCCCCGGGACCCTTCCGGTGGTCCCGGTACAATACCAGTGACCCCGAAACTTGTCCCGATGGCCGAAATAGCACTTCCTATATATAATTCTTTACCTCCGGAGCATTACGGAACTCCTCGTGACGTCCAGGATCTCATCCGGGACTCCGAACAACTTTCGGGTTACCGCATACTAATATCTCTATAACCCTAGCGTTGCCGAACCTTAAGTGTGTAGACCCTATGGGTTCGGGAGACATGCAGACATGACCGAGATGACTTTCCGGTCAATAACCAACAGCGGGATCTGGATACCCATGTTGGCTCCCACATGTTCCACGATGATCTCATCAGATGAACCATGATGTCAAGGACTTAATCAATCCCGTATACAATTCCCTTTGTCTATCGGTACGACACTTGCCCGAGATTCGATCATCGGTATCCCGATACCTTGTTCAATCTCGTTACCGGCAAGTCTCTTTTACTCGTTCCGTAACACATCATCCCGTGATCAACTCCTTGATCACATTGTGCACATTATGATGATGTCCTACCGAGTGGGCCCAGAGATACCTCTCTGTCACACGGAGTGACAAATCCCAGTCTTGATTCGTGCCAACCCAACAGACACTTTCGGAGATGCCCGTAGTGTACCTTTATAGCCACCCAGTTACATTGTGACGTTTGGCACACCCAAAGCACTCCTACGGTATCCGGGAGTTGCACAATCTCATGGTCTAAGGAAATGATACTTGACATTAGAAAAGCTTTAGCATACGAACTACACGATCTAGTGCTATGCTTAGGATTGGGTCTTGTCCATCACATCATTCTCCTAATGATGTGATCCCGTTATCAACGACATCCAATGTCCATGGTCAGGAAACCGTAACCATCTATTGATCAATGAGCTAGTCAACTAGAGGCTTACTAGGGACATGGTGTTGTCTATGTATCCACACATGTATCTGAGTTTCCTATCAATACAATTCTAGCATGGATAATAAACGATTATCATGAACAAGGAAATATAATAATAATCAATTTATTATTGCCACTAGGGCATATTTCCAACAGTCTCCCACTTGCACTAGAGTCAATAATCTAGTTCACATCGATATGTGATTAACACTCAAGGTCACATCCCCATGTGACTAACACCCAAAGAGTTTACTAGAGTCAATAATCTAGTTCACATTTACCATGTGATTAACACTCGATGAGTTCTGGGTTTGATCATGTTATGCTTGTGAGAGAGGTTATAGTCAACGGGTCTGAACCTTTCAGATTCGTGTGTGCTTTACAAATCTCTATGTCATCTCCTAGATGCAGCTACCACGCTCTATTTGGAGCTATTCCAAATAACTGTTCTACTATACGAATCCAGTTTACTACTCAGAATAATCTGGATTAGTGTCAAAGTTTGCATCGGCGTAACCCTTTACGACGAACTCTTTTACCACCTCCATAATCGAGAAAATTCCTTAGTCCACTAGTTACTAAGGATAACTTTGACCGCTGTCCTGTGATCCATTCTTGGATCACTCTTGTACCCCTTGACTGACTCATGGCAAGGCACACTTCAGGTGCATAACACAGCATAGCATACTATAGAGCCTATGTCTTGAGCATAGGGGACGACCTTCGTCCTTCCTCTCTATTCTCCCATGGTCGAGCTTTAAGTCTTAACTTCATACCTTACAACTCAGGCAAGAACTCCTTCTTTGACTGATTCATCTTGAACACCTTCAAGATCATGTCAAGGAATGTGCTCATTTGAAAGTACCATTTAAGCGTTTCTATCCTTATAGATCTTGATGCTCAATGCTCAAGTAGCTTAATCCAGGCTTTCCATTGAAAAACACTTTCCAAATAACCCTATATGCTTTCCAGAAATTCTATGTCATTTCTGATCAACAATATGTCAACAACATATATTTATCAGAAATTCTATAGTGCTCCCACTCACTTCTTTGGAAATACAAGTTTCTCATAAACTTTGTATACACCCAAAATCTTTGATCATCATCAAAGCATACATTCCAACTCCGAGATGCTTACTCCAGTCCCTAGAAGGATTGCTGGAGCTTTGCATACTTATTAGCATCTTTCAGGATTGACAAAACCTTCCGGTTTGTATCACATACAACCTTTCCTCAAAAAACATCGAGGAAACAATGTTTTGACATCCTATCTGCAAGATTTCATAAATAATGTAGTAATCGCTAATATAATTCCAACAGACTCTTAGCATCGCTACGAGTGAGAAAGTCTCATCGTAGTCAACTCCTTGAACTTGTCGGAAAACATCTTAACGACAAGTCGAGCTTTCTTAATGGTGACATTTACCATCATTGTTCGTCTTCCTTTTAAAATCCATCTTCACTCAACAGCCTTACGACCATCGAGCTGTTCTGCCAAAGTCTACACTTTGTTTTCATACATGGATCCTCTCTCGGATTTATGGCCTCGAGCCATTTATCGGAATCCAGGCCCACCACCGCTTCTCCATAGCTCGTAGATTCATTGTTGTCTAGCAACATGACTTCCAAGACAGGATTACGTACCACTCTGAAGTAGTACACATCCTTGTCATCCCACGAGGTTTGGTAGTGACTTGATCTGAAGTTTCATGATCACTATCATAAGCTTCCACTTCAATTGGTGTAGGTGCCACAGGAACAACTTCCTGTGCCCTGCTACACACTAGTTGAAGAGACGGTTCAATAAACTCATCAAGTCTCCACCATCCTCCCACTCAATTCTTTCGAGAGAAACTTTTCCTCGAGAAAGGACCATATTCTAGAAACAATCCCTTATTGCTTTCGAATCTGAGACAGGAGGTATACCCAACTGTTTTGGGTGTCCTATGAAGATGCATTTATCCACTTTAGGTTCGAGCTTATCAGCCTGAAACTTTTTCACATAAGCGTCGCAGCCCCAAACTTCTAAGAAATGACAGCTTAGGTTTCTCTGAACCATAGTTCATATGGTGCCATCTCATCGGAATTACGTGGTGCCCTATTTAAAGTGAATGTGGTTGTCTCTAATACCTAACCCATCAACTATCGTGGTAATTCGATAAGAGACATCATGGTATGCATCATATCCAATAGGGTGCAGTTATGATGTTCGGACACACCATCACACTATGGTGTTCCAGGCTGTATTAGTTGTGAAACAATTTCCACAATGTCTTAATTCTGTGCCAAACTCGTAATTCAGATATTCATCTCTATGATCATATCATAGATCTTTTATCCTCTTGTCACGACGATCTTTCAACTTCACCCTGAAATTACTTGAACCTTTCAATAATTCAGACTTGTGATTCATCAAGTAAATATACTCAACATCTACTCAAATCATCTGTGAAGTAAGAACGTAACGATATCCACTACACGCCTCAGCACTCATTGGACTGCACACATCAAAAATGTATTACTTCCAACAAGTTGCTTTCTAGTTCCATTTTACTGAAAACGAGGCTTCAGTCATCTTGCCCATGTGGTATGATTTGCATGTCTCAAGTGATTCAAAATCAAGTGAGTCCAAACGATCCATCTGTATAGAGTTTCTTCATGCATATCTACCAACAAACATGGTTCGCATGTCTCAATCCTTTCAAAAATGAGTGAGTCCAAAGATCCATCAACATGGAGCTTCTTCATGCGTTTTATACCGATATGACTTAAGTGGCAGTGCCACAAGTAGGTGGTACTATCATTACTATCTTATATCTTTTGGCATGAACATGTGTATCACTATGATCGAGATTCAATGAACCATTCATTTTAGGTGTAAGACCATTGAAGGTATTATTCAAATAAACAGAGTAACCATTATTCTCCTTAAATGAATAATCGTATTGCGATAGACATAATCCAATCATGTCTATGCTCAACGCAAACACCAATCTCGATGGTAGAGGGAGCGTACGATATTTGATCAACCTTGGAAATACTTCCAACACATATCGTCATCTCACCTTTTAGCTAGTCTCTGTTTATTCCGTAGCTTTTATTTCGAGTTACTAACACTTAGCAACCGAACCGGTATCTAATACCCTGGTGCTACTAGGAGTACTAGTAAAGTACACATTAACACAATGTATATCCAATATACTTCTGTCGACCTTGCCAGCCTTCTTATCTACCAAGTATCTAGGGTAATTCTGCTCCAGTGGCTGTTCCCTTTATTACAGAAGCACTTAGTCTCGGGTTTGGGTTCAACCTTGGGTTTCTTCACTAGAGCAGCAGCTGAATTGCCGTTTCATGAAGTATCCCTTCTTGCCCTTGCCCTTCTTAAAACTAGTGGTTTTACTAACCATCAACAATTGACGCTCCTTCTTGATTTCTACCTTTGTGGTGTCAAACATCGCGAATATCTCAAGGATCATCATATATGTCCCTGATATATCATAGTTCATCACGAAGCTCTAGCAGCTTGGTGGTAATGACTTCGGAGAACCATCACTATTTCATCTGGAAGATCAACTCCCACTCGATTCAAGCGGTTGTTGTACTTAGACAATCTGAGCACAAGCTCAACAATTGAGCTTTTCTCCCTTAGTTTGTAGGCTAAGAAAATTGTCGGAGGTCTTATACCTTTTGACGTGGGCACGAGCCTGATATCCCAATTTCAGCCCTCAAAACATCTCATATGTTTTGCGACGTTTCAAAACCGTCTTCGGTGCCTCAATTCTAAACCGTTTAACTGAACTATCACGTAGTTATCAAAATGTGTATGTCAGATGTTCGCAACATCCACAGACAACGTTCGAGGTTCAGCACACTGAGCGGTGCATTAAGGACATAAGCCTTCTATGAATCAATGAGGACAATCCTCAGTTTACAGACCTAGTCCGCATAATTGCTACTATCAACTTTCAACTAAATTTTCTCTAGGAACATATCTAAACAGTAGAACTGAAGCATGAGCTACGACATAATTTGCGAAGACCTTTTGACTATGTTCAGGATAATTAAGTTCATCTTATGAACTCCCACTCAGATAGACATCCCTCTAGTCATCTAAGTGATTACATAATCCGAGTCAACTAGGCCGTGTCCGATCATCACGTGAGACGGACTAGTCAACATCGGTGAACATCTTCATGTTGATCGTATCTACCATACGACTCATGCTCGACCTTTCGGTCTTCTGTGTTCCGAGGCCATGTCTATACACATGCTAGGCTCGTCAAGTCAACCTAAGTGTTTCGCGTGTGTAAATCTGTCTTACAACCATTGTATGTGAACGTTAGAATCTATCACACCCGATCATCACGTGGTGCTTCGAAACAACGAACTGTCGCAACGGTGCACAGTTAGGGGGAACACTTTCTTGAAATTTTAGTGAGGGATCATCTTATTTACTACCGTTGTTCTAAGCAAACAAGATGCAAAAACATGATAAACATCACATGCAATCAAATAATAGTGACATGATATGGCCAATATCATATAGCTCCTTTGATCTCCATCTTGGGGCTCCATGATCATCTTGTCACCGGCATGACACCATGATCTCCATCATCATGATCTCCATCATCGTGTCTCCATGAAGTTGTCTCGCCAATCATTACTTCCACTACTACCGCTAACGGTTAGCAATAAAGTAAAGTAATTACATGACGTTTATGTTGACACGCATGTTATAAATAAATTAAGACAACTCCTATGGCTCCTGCCGGTTGTCATATTCATCGACATGCAAGTCGTGATTCCTATTACAAGAACATGATCAATCTCATACATCACATATATCATTCATCACATCCTTTTGGCCATATCACATCACATAGCATACCCTGCAAAAACAAGTTAGACGTCCTCTAATTCTTGTTTGCATGTTTTTCGTGGCTGCTATGGGTTTCTAGCAAGAACGTTTCTTACCTACGCAAAAACCACAACGTGATATGCCAATTGCTATTTACCCTTCATAAGGACCCTTTTCATCGAATCCGATGCGACTAATGTGGGAGAGAGAGACACCCGCTAGCCACCTTATGCAACTAGTGCATGTCAGTCGGTGGAACCAGTCTCACGTAAGAGTACGTGTAAGGTCGGTCCGGGCCGCTTCATCCCACAATGCCACCGAATCAAGATTGGACTAGTAACGGTAAGCATATTGAACAAAATCAACGCCCACAACTACTTTGTGTTCTACTCGTGCATAGAAACTACGCATAGACCTAGCTCATGATGCCACTGTTGGGGAACGTAGCAGAAATTCAAAAATTTTCCTACGTGTCACCAAGATCTATCTATGGAGTCATCTAGCAACGAGGGAGGAGTGGATCTACATACCCTTGTAGTTCGCACGCGGAAGTGTTCAAGAGAACGGGGTTGATGGAGTCGTACTCGTCGTGATCCAAATCACCGATGATCCTAGCGCCGAACGGACGGCACCTCCGCGTTCAACACACGTACGGAGCAGCGACGTCTCCTCCTGCTTGATCCAGCAAGGGGGAGGAGAGGTTGATGGAGATCCAGCAGCACGACGGCATGGTGGTGGAAGTAGCGGGATTCCAACACGGCTTCGCCAAGCGCTGCGGGAGGAGGGAGATGTGTCGTGGGAAGGAGAGGGAGGCGCCAGGGCTTAGGTATGGTTGCCCTCCCTTCCCCCCACTATATATAGGGCAAAGGGAGAGGGGAAGGGTGCAGCCTTGCCCCTTCCTCCAAGGAAGGGTGCGGCCAAGGGGGGGAGGAGTCCATCCTCCCCAAGGCACCTCGGAGGTGCCTTCCCCCTTTAGGACTCTCCCCTCCTCTTGTCCCTTTGGCGCATGGGCCTCTAGGGGCTGGTGCCCTTGGCCCATGTAGGCCAAGGCGCACCCCCTACAGCCCATGTGGCCCTCCGGGGCAGGTGGCCCCACCCGGTGGACCCCCGGGACCCTTTCGGTGGTCCCGGTACAATACCGGTGACCCCGAAACTTGTCCCGATGGCCGAAATAGCACTTCCTATATATAATTCTTTACCTCCGGACCATTCCGGAACTCCTCGTGATGTCTGGGATCTCATCCGGGACTCCGAACAACTTTCGGGTTACCGCATACTAATATCTCTATAACCCTAGCGTTGCCGAACCTTAAGTGTGTAGACCCTACGGGTTCGGGAGACATGTAGACATGACCGAGATGACTTTCCGGTCAATAACCAACAGCGGGATCTGGATACCCATGTTGGCTCCCACATGTTCCACGATGATCTCATCGGATGAACCACGATGTCAAGGACTTAATCAATCCCGTATACAATTCCCTTTGTCTATCGGTACGACACTTGCCCGAGATTCGATCGTCGGTATCCCGATACCTTGTTCAATCTCGTTACCGGGAAGTCTCTTTTACTCGTTCTGTAACACATCATCCCGTGATCAACTCCTTGATCACATTGTGCACATTATGATGATGTCCTACCGAGTGGGCCCAGAGATACCTCTCCGTCAAACGGAGTGACAAATCCCAGTCTTGATTCGTGCCAACCCAACAGACACTTTCGGAGATACCCGTAGTGTACCTTTATAGCCACCCAGTTACGTTGTGACGTTTGGCACACCCAAAGCACTCCTACGGTATCCGGGAGTTGCACAATCTCATGGTCTAAGGAAATGATACTTGACATTAGAAAAGCTTTAGCATACGAACTACACGATCTAGTGCTATGCTTAGGATTGGGTCTTGTCCATCACATCATTCTCCTAATGACGTGATCCCGTTATCAACGACATCCAATGTCCATGGTCAGGAAACCGTAACCATCTATTGATCAACGAGCTAGTCAACTAGAGGGTTACTAGGGACATGGTGTTGTCTATGTATCCACACATGTATCTGAGTTTCCTATCAATACAATTCTAGCATGGATAATAAACGATTATCATGAACAATGAAATATAATAATAATCAATTTATTATTGCCTCTAGGGCATATTTCCAACACCTCCCACCGCACATTCAAGCTCCATGTTGGTGAGAAGTACAATGGCAAGACCCCCTCGTCCGAGTTCCTCAGCATCTACACCATCGCGATGCAAGCTGCTAGAGCCCGCGACGACATGGTGCTTGGCAATTACTTCCCATTGGCACTTAAACCCAATGTTATGTCGTGGTTGACGCACTTGTCGGCGGATTCCATTTCTTCTTGGTCAGACTTGTGCCATGAGTTCGTTGGCGCCTTCACCGGAGGCCACCAAGCTCAAGGCCAGGCAAGCAATTTGCATATCATCCCCCAGAAGGAAGGTGAAACCCTGCGCAAGTACATACAGAGGTTTGGCCGGGTGCAGTACAACATCCCAGATGTTCATCCCGCCGCCGTGATCAGCACATTTCATCAGAATGTGCGCAACCGCAAGATGCATGAAGAGCCAGCGATGAACAAGGTCAAAGATGTGGTCGAGCTTTATGTTCTGGCTGATAGGTGCGCTTGAGCTGAAGAGGGGAGGAAGTACCCCGGTGAGGACGCCGGCGCGGAAAGCGGCTCCACAGACGAAGGCACAACCACCCCGACGAAGAAGGGCCGGCGCCACAACAGGAAGAGCAAGGGCAAGACCGTGCTTGCCGTCGAGGGATCCGAGGACACTGGGGCTACCGAGAAGGCCAAGACAGACGACCCCGGCAAGGAAATTGCCGGGTGCGCCGCCTGCCGGGCCTTGGCGGCTGCCGACAAGCCAGGAGGCTCCGACAAGCAATACTGCAAGATCAACCGCACCAAGGGCCAAGACCTCCAGAACTGCCGGCAAGTCGAGCTGCTTGCTGAGAAGCAAAAAGTTGAGTATGAGATGCGGGACAAGGAGAAGGGACAGGATGGTGCCGAGGGATATGACAAGAAGCATGGCGGCCAAGGAGGTCTCCACGGAAAGGATAACCGGCAAGAGAGGCCCGCTCAGGGCCGCGACAAGAAGCAAGGAGACGATGATCATGACGAAGATGAAGAGTCCGGCGAGAGGCCATGTGCGTCGAAGGTGGCACCTCGCTGCACACCTCTCACCGCCAGCTCAAGCAGTGGGTGCGTGAGATCACAACAGCGGAACCATCGCTCGATGCTCAGAAGCCACTGAAGTGGTCCGACACGCCTATCATTTTTTACACCGAGGACCACCCTGATCGCACAACTGTGGTCGGGTGTTTGCCGTTGTTGGTCTCGCCAACAATACGCAACCTCAAGGAGACCAAGATGCTAGTTAATGGCGTGGCCGGCCTGAATTTGATCTCGCCTGTTGTGATCAAAAGGCTACAGATCCCTGATGGAGACCTCGAAGAGACGGGCATGTTTCAAGGGGTCAACTCGGGGAGGACGCTGCATGTGACGTTTGGAGGCGAGTTAAACTACAGGACGGAGAGGATTGTTTTCGATGTTGCCGAGATCTCCTTGCCCTACAACGGGATCCTCGGCCGCCCGGCACTAGCCAAGTTCATGGCGGCGTCGCATTATGCCTACAACACGCTGAAGATGCCGGGGCCGATGACCATCATCACCGTCCCCTCCGACAAGAAGGACGCACTTTTCTGCGCCGACCAACTCTACCGGGAAGCAGTTGCAGCGACTGCCGCCAAGGCACTCGCTCCTGCCACTGGAGCCCCGGCAAGAAAGTATACCAGCAAGACCTCTCACACCCACTCCGGCAAGCGCACCTATTTGGAGTATTGTGCTCCCGTCGAGGGCGTGCCAGAGAGCTCCACCGGCAAGAGCAAGAAATCCATAGTTGTGCCACGAGAGGCGAAGAGGGTGTCCGTCGAGGAGGATGGCACGGGAGGGGCTTTCACCATAAGCTCCACCCTAGACAGGAAATAGGAAAGCATGCTCGTCGCCTTCCTGCGGGCGAATGTCGAAATGTTTGCATGGCAAGCATCCGACATCCCTGGCATTCTCACGGAGGTGATTGAGCACCATCTTGCCACCTGTCCTCATGCGCGACTGCTACGTCTTGAGCTTGCTTTGGTTTTCCCCGAAGAGGAAGGGATGATGCAGCAGAGTAGCGTAAGTATTTCCCTCAGTTTTTGAGAACCAAGGTATCAATCCAGTAGGAGGCCACGCTCAAGTCCCTCGTACCTGCACAAAGCGATAGCTACTCGCAACCAACGCGATTAGGGGTTGTCAATCCCTTCATGGTCACTTACGAGAGTGAGATCTGATAGATATAATATTTTTGGTATTTTTGGTATAAAGATGCAAAGTAAAAAGTAAAAGCAAAGTAAAAAAGCAAAGCAAGATTAAAGTGATGGATATTGATATGATGAGAATAGACCCAGGGGCCATAGGTTTCACTAGTGGCTTCTCTCAAGAGCATAAGTATTCTACGGTGGGTGAACAAATTACTCTTGAGGAATTGAAAAAATTGAGCATAGTTATGAGAATATCTAGGCATGATCATGTATATAGGCATCACGTCCGTGAAAAGTTGATCGAAACGATTCTGCATCTACTACTATTACTCCACTCATTGACCGCTATCCAGCATGCATCTAGAGTATTAAGTTAAAAACAGAGTAACGCCTTAAGCAAGATGACATGATGTAGAGAGATAAATTCATGCAATATGAAATAAACCCCATCTTGTTATCCTCGATGGCAACGATACAATACGTGCCTTGCTGCCACTTCTGTCACTGGGTAAGGACACCGCAAGATCGAACCCAAAGCTAAGCACTTCTCCCATGGCAAGAACTACCAATCTAGTTGGCCAAACCAAACGGATAATTCGAAGAGACTTGCAAAGATAACCAATCATACATAAAAGAATTCAGAGAAGATTCAAATATTATTCATAGATAGACTTGATCATAAACCCACAATTCATCGGTCTCAACAAACACACCGCAAAAAGAAGATTACATCGAATAGATCTCCACAAGAGAGGGGGAGAACTTTGTATTGAGATTCAAAGAGAGAGAAGAAGCCATCTAGCTACTAACTATGGACCCGAAGGTCCGAGGTAACTACTCACATTTCATCGGAGAGGCTAGGATGATGTAGAAGCCCTCCGTGATGACGACCCTCTTCCGGCGGACCTCCGGAACAGGCCCCAAGATGGGATCTCGTGGATACAGAAAGTTGCGGTGGTGGAATTAGGTTTTTGGCTCCTCGTCTGATCGTTTAGGGGTATGCAGGTATATATAGGAGGAAGGAGTACGTCGATGGAGCACCGAGGGGCCCACGAGGCAGGGAGGCGCGTCCTAGGGGGGGGGCGCCCCCACCCTCGTGACCTCCTCTTTGACCCCATGGAGTAGGGTCCAAGTCTCCTGGATCACATTCGGTGAGAAAATCACGTTCCCGAAGATTTTATTCCGTTTGGACTCCGTTTGATATTCTGTTTCTCTGAAACACTGAAATAGGCAAAAAAAACAACAATTCTGGGCTGGGCCTCCGGTTAATAGGTTAGTCCCAAAAACAATATAAAAGTGGAAAATAAAGCCCAATATAGTCCAAAACAGTAGATAATATAGCATGGAGCAATAAAAAATTATAGATACGTTGGAGACGTATCAGGCATCCCCAAGCTTAATTCCTGCTCGTCCTCGAGTAGGTAAATGATAAAAAGACAATTTTTGATGCGGAGTTCTACTTGGCATAATTTCAATGCAAATCTTCTTAATTGTGGTATGAATATTCAGATTAGAAAGATTCAAGACAAAAGTTTATATTGACATAAAAATAATAATACTTCAAGCATACTAACAAAGCAATTATGTCTTCTCAAAATAACATGGCCAAAGAAAGTTATCCCTACAATATCATATAGTCTGGCTATGCTCCATCTTCACCACACAAAGTATTTAAATCATGCACAACCCCGATGACAAGCCAAGCAATTGTTTCATACTCTAACTTTTTCAAAACATTTTCAATTTTCACGCAATACATGAGCGTGAGCCATGGATATAGCACTATAGGTGGAATAGAAGGGTGGTTGTGGAGAAGACAAAAAGGAGGGGAAGATAGTCTCACATCAACTAGGCGTATCAACGGGCTATGGAGATGCCCATCAATAGATATCAATGTGAGTGTGTAGGGATTGCCATGCAACAGATGCACTAGAGCTATAAATGTATGAAAGCTCAACAAAAGAAACTAAGTCGGTGTGCATCCAACTTTCTTGCTCACGAAGACCTAGGGCAATTTTGAGGGAGCCCATCATTGGAATATACAAGCCAAGTTCTATAATGAAAAATTCACACTAGTATATGAAAGTGACAGCATATGAGACTCTCTATATGAAGAACATGGTGCTACTTTGAAGCACAATCACTAGTGCAGAACCGGGCAATAGCACCGGTTCATAAGGCCCTTTAGTGCCGGCCCTAAAGTGTGGACACTAAAGGCCCCCCCCCTTTAGTACCGGTTCAGCACGAACCGGTGCTAAAGGGCAAACACGTGGCACGAGCCAGCTCCGGGGGCCGGGAGCCCTTTAGTATCGGTTGGTAACACCAACCGGTACTAAAATGTTTGGGTTTTTTTGGTTTTATCATTTCTTTTTCATTTAATTTTGTGTTTTCCATTTTAATTCTTTTTGTTTGCTGGTATTTTACGATACTACACATTGTACACGTTATGCATATATATATATAAATAGAATTTCTAGTAGAACCAATCATATATATATCATCAATGTCTCACAAACCACCATATTAATTCACACATACACACATGTATAGCTATATACAATTTCTCCTACATATGCATGTTGCCTTCGGAGCCAGTGGCATTAGCCTAATTGCTGCCTTCGGAACACGATGACAATTGGAAGTGGTTCATGACCTGGTCGATGGGGGTGGTAGCGGGTAATAGTATTCTCCCTTTGGATTTATGACCTGGTCGAGCAAAATTCCCGCTATTTCCTCTTGAAGTGCTTCTACGCGCTCCGTTTCTAGGAGCTTGTCCGCACCTCTGTGAACTGTTAAGGAGATCAATATGCATGTGTATTAGTTGTATGACTACATATTGATAATGGTGTAAAAATTGTGAATAGTGTTCTGACAAGCGTACCCATTCCTGTCTTTGAGATCTTGAAAGTGCAACTATCCCTAGGTGGTTTTGGTAATTCATAACAACATATAGCTCATTGAGCTAATGCTATTCCAAGATAATTATTTCAGGAAAGCTCAATGATTGGCATGGCATGGATGTGAAAGTGGAACCCTCAAAATGCTAAGGACAAAAGATTGGCTCAAGCTCAAAAGCTCAAGACTCTTCATTTTATATTTTAGTGATCCAAGATCACATTGAGTCTTTAGGAAAAGCCAATACTAGCAAGGAGGGATGAGGTGTTGCTTAATGAGCCTCTTGCTTCATGTGCTTAGTGATATGCTCCAAAACACTCAACTACTTTCCCGTATCCACATATGACCTAAACCCTAAGCCAAACTCGGTCCTACCGATTCTTCCTATCCGGTGCCACCGAGTTTCATTTGTCATTAGCCACTGCCAAACCCTAGCAATTCGGTTCTACCGATAGGGATCACGGTCTCACCGAGATGGGGTCGCAAACTCTTTGTTTCCCTTTCGTAACTTTTCGGTCTCACCGAAAGAGCGAATTGGTCCCACCGAGATTGCAATGTAAACTCAGTGTTTCCCCTTTGTAACTTTTCGGTCTCACCGAGTTCCACTCGGTCTCACCGAAAGAGCAAATCGGTCCCACCGAGTTTGCCTGACCAACTCTCTGGTTAGCTAATTACCAAATTCGGTCTCACCGAGTTTGTGTAATCGGTCTCACCGAGATTACGTTATGCCCAAACCCTAACCATATCGGTCCTACCGAGTTGCATGTCAGTCCCACCGAAAATCTCTAACGGTCACTAGGTTTATATTTTCGGTCCGACCGAGTTTGTTGATTCGGTTCCACCGAGATTGGAAAACTGTGTAACGGTTGGATTTTGTGTGGAGGCTATATATACCCCTCCACCTCCTCTTCATTCAAAGAGAGAGCCATCAGAACACATACACCATTCCAACTCATATGTTCTGAGAGAGAACCACCTACTCATGTGTTGAGACCAAGATATTCCATTGCTACCATATGAATCTTGATCTCTAGCCTTCCCAAGTTGCTTTCCACTCAAATCATCTTTCCACCAAATCCAAATCCTATGAGAGAGAGTTGAGTGTTGGGGAGACTATCATTTGAAGCACAAGAGCAAGGAGTTCATTACCTACACACCATTTGTTACTTCTTGGAGACTGGTGTCTCCTAGATTGGCTAGGTGTCACTTGGGAGCCTCCGACAAGATTGTGGAGTTGAACCAAGGAGTTTGTAAGGGCAAGGAGATCGCCTACTTCGTGAAGATCTACCGCTAGTGAGGCAAGTCCTGTGTGGGCGATGGCCATGGTGGGATAGACAAGGTTGCTTCTTCGTGGACCCTTTGTGGGTGGTTGCTTCTTCGTGGACCCATCGTGGGTGGAGCCCTGTGTGGACTCGCGCAACCGTTACCCTTGGGTGGAGCCCTGTGTGGACTCGCGCAACCGTTACCCTTCGTGGGTTGAAGTCTCCATCAACGTGGATGTAGGATAGCACCACCTATTCGAACCACGGGAAAAACATCCGTGTCTCCAATTGCGTTTGAATTCTCCAAACCCTTCCCTTTACATTCTTGCAAGTTGCATGCTTTACTTTCCGCTGCCTATATACTCTTTCCATGCTTGCTTGAATTATGTGATGATTGCTTGACTTGTCCTAAATTAGCTAAAATCTGCCAAGAACTAAAATTGGGAAAAGGTTAAGTTTTTATTTGGTCAAGTAGTCTAATCACCCCCATCTAGCCATACTTTCGATCCTACAAGTGGTATCAGAGCTTTGGTCTCCATTTTCTTTGATCTCCATAGCTTTGGTGGTCATAGCCTTGGTTTCACAACCTAGGAGTGTATGGCGTCTAGCGAGGGAAATTACCACCGTAGAGGTCCTTACTTTGATGGTACTAATTTTGCTAGTTGGAAGCATAAAATGAAAATGCATATTCTTGGACATAACCCCGCCGTTTGGCCTATTGTGTGTGTTGGTTTGCAAGGTGACTTCTTTGATGGGAGAGAACCAAACCGTGAAGCTACCGCGGATGAGTTGAAGATGTTGCAATACAATGCTCAAGCTTGTGACATTCTCTTCAACGGATTGTGCCCCGAAGAATTCAACAAAATCAGCCGTCTTGAGAATGCAAAGGAAATTTGGGACACTTTGATTGATATGCATGAAGGTACCGACTCCGTCAAGGAATCCAAGTTGGATGTGCTTCAAAGCCAACTTGACAAGTTCAAGATGAAGGATGGTGAAGGTGTCGCTGAAATGTACTCTAGGCTTGCTCTCATCACAAATGAGATTGCCGGCTTAGGAAGTGAAGAGATGACCGATAGATTCATCATCAAGAAGATTCTAAGAGCCTTGGATGGAAAATGTACCGTGTGCACATTGATCCAAATGATGCCAAATTACAAAGATCTCAAGCCAACGGAGGTGATTGGAAGAATTGTTGCTCATGGGATGTCACTCAAGGATAAAGAGGAACTTCACAACAAATCAAGTGGTGCCTATAAAGCCTCATGTGAAGCCCCTACATCATCAAGTGAGAAACAAGACTTCAGTGAAGAATTGAGCTTAATGGTGAAGAACTTCAACAAGTTCTACAAGAGTAAAAGCAAAGATAGAAGCTTCAAGTCAAGGTCCTACAATGACAAAAGATCTTCTAGTCGAGAGCGAAACTGCTACAATTGTGGAAGACCCGGACACTATTCCAATGAGTGTACGGCTCCCTACAAGAGAAGAGAAGATTCTCCAAGAAGAAGAAGCAAAGAATCACCACCAAGAGAGAGAAGGAGTAGAGATGATCGTTATGAACGAAGATACTCACGGAGAAGCAAGGATTCGGAAAGGAAGGAAAAATCATCAAGGAGCTACACAAGACGAAGACATCAAGCTCGTGTTGGTGAATGGGTATCCGGCTCCGACTCCGACAGCCACTCCGAGAGAAGTTATCACTCCGACTCCGAAGATACTCAAGATGAAGGTGTTGCCGGTCTAGCACTTGTGTCAACCAACTCCTACGTAATATTTGACTCACCAAATGAAGGAATTGGAAGATGCTTCATGGCCAAAGGTCCTAAGGTAACACACCCCGAGTATGTTGATTTCAATAGTGATGAAGATGACTTGTTAGGTGATGATTTGCTTGTTGACAACTCTAGTGATGAATACTATGATGAAATGCCAATTAAACATGCTAATCAAGATAAAACGAATGACAATGATAAGGAGAAGATTGAGGCCCTAACTAAATAACTAAACACTCTTAAGTTAGCTCATGAAACCATCTTCGAAGATCATCGAGAACTTTTAAGAGCTCATGAGAAATTACGCTTTGAAAAGCTCAATCTTGAGCAAGAGCATGAGTTCTTAAAAGCAATCAATGATGATCTCCGCATGAAAAGTTCTTCTTACATTGCCAAGCGTTTACTCTTATCCACTTACATGCCTCAAGTCAAGTCTAGTAACAAGAACAAGAAAGATTCTTCCTCTAGCAGTAACAATGATCATGCTAAATCCAATATTGTTGCTTCTAGTAGTTCTCTTGATTCCACTAATGATTCTCTTAGCCAAGTTACACTTGAGCAAGAAAATAGCTTATTGAAGGGAATTATAGAGAAAGGAGTGTACAAAAGCCTTGCCAGGAGTAAGCAATTCGAGGAAATTGTGCGCAAGCAAGGAATGCACCGGAAGAATCAAGGTGTTGGTTTTGAACGAAAGTTCAATGCCAATGGAGTTGAGTGGGAAGAAGATCAATACCCCAAGACAAAGTTTGTTCCTCAACAAGAGAAGTATGATACTTCTTTCAAGGGGACACAAGCTCTAGATGATCTTCCACCACAAGACTACAAGCAAAAGGGCAAGGACAAGCTTCAAGAGGAAATTGACGCATTTGAAGAAGCTCCTAAGACCATAGTCAAGTGGATTCCCAAGACTACTCCAAGTTCCACTTCATCAAGTACGACTACAACTCCAAGGATTCCCATCAAGATGATGTGGATCCAAAAGAAGAAGAACTAGAGAGTTCTTGAGGGTGACTCCGCCAACATACTTCACTCTTATCATTTTGGCAAGAACAAGTGCAATCAACTTCCACATCTTGCACTAGTTCAAGGAGTCACAAACCCTCTTGTTGGTAAGACAAGGGACAAGGTAACCTAAAAGTTTTCATGGACATCATCTTGTGTGTGCATCACTCTATGTCTATGGATATCCTTGTTTGTTCCTTGTGGGACTAACCCATGTAGGTATTGAAAGTGCAATTCACTCAAATGGATAGCTCCAAGTGATCTACATCAACATTGAGCATCCACATCTTCAACATCTACATGAAGTCATCATCGACAAAACCCAAGGTTAGTTCATCCCTCTTAGGGGGGGATATCGCATCTAGGGGGAGCTTTACTCTAAGACTTGAGCTAAAGCAACTCTAAAAGATGTGAACACAACAATGCTTTATGTAAAAGTGGTAACCCCACTTGAGCTTAAACGATGAGTATGACCTATGATCAAGTGTTCTGACTTGACTCCTATGTCAATATACTCATATATAGATGACCTAGTCATCGCAAATTGCTTGATAGATGCTAGAATTGGTTGTGCATGCCTTGTCACATATTTCATTTGCCATCTTATTGTGTGAGCATGCTGGTTGCATATTTTTACTCATTCGAGGACATCCACTTGTTGTTTTGATTGTTTGGTTTTATCTTATTTTGCCAAGTGGATGGACAAGAATGCCTAAGAACCTCCTCTAGCTATCTATGCTTTTCTCGTCTCAAACTCTATTCATGCTGCATCAAAAAATTTGATCAAGTCAGATTCGAACCACTCTGTGTGAGGAGCGCTCGGAGTCCCCGATTCGTCATAGACTTAAACTTCCAAAACCTCTTTATGATTCTCGGTCTGACCGATACCCCACTTTCGGTCCTACCGAGATCATTAAGTTGATCTAGGTTTTCGATCTTGGTGCAACCGATTTGAACCTTTCGGTCACACCGAGTTTCAGTAACTGCCTGCAGTTATGAATCTCGGTGCCACCGAGTTGTTCCACTTGGTCACACCGACAGGGTTGGGCTATATATAGTCACGGGCAAAATTTGGAAATTTCTCCGAACCCCTTCGCCCGCGCGATAGCCTGCTCTGCCCTCGTGGTCTCCGGATCGTCTTCTCGCCGCCAGCCTCCTCCAGTCGCTGGTCTCCGTCGCCGTCAACGGGAATTCTGCCCCGCCGTTGCCGCCGTAGCGAGTCTCCGCCGAACTAGGGTATGGACTCGATCTTTGTGCTATTCCCCAATCTGATTCCTAGCACATTGTGATCATATTGATTCTAGCCACGTTTGATAAACTTCTATCCAGTCAATGAACTCACAGATTAGGTTTGATTCGAAAATTCTAGGTTTAGGTTTCCGCCGAAACCATCTCGGACCCACCGAGTTGAAAAACTCGGTCCAACCGATTTGGCTTATGCCATTGCACAAGTGAGACTCGGTCTGACCGAGAATTACTTTTCGGTGTGACCGATTTTGGAACTCAGTGAAACCCTAGTAGTCTCCGTGCCACCGAACTGTGACTCGGTCTGACCGAGTTCACCAGTTTAGGTGCCAAAACTGCTTCGGTATCACCGAGTTTAAAAATCGGTAGATCCGAGATGATTTCAGTGGGAAACTAAAACTAAGTTTTTGGATCATTCTTTTGCAAAAATCTCTGCATTTTGTGATGCTCATATTTTCTATCTCATCTATAAACTATTCACAGGGTCAGCAGTCAGAGTGCAGCATGTCTGATCAAAGTGATAGCCAGAATATGTCAGAGCAGGAGGTGCACATGAGTGAGGGCACTAGTCCCTCCAGCTCTTCTGATGAAGGCAGCAGGAGCACTCCTAGCAACTTGCCAAAGGCTGCCACGAGACAGAGGAAGAAGAGGACTTCAGATTCCGAAGATGAGGACTATGTGGCAGAGGAAGAGGCCACTTCCAAGAGAGTTGAGCCAGCTCAAGGCACAAAGCCAGGGCTGAAAATCAAAAGGCCATCAGGCAGGCAACCAATGTCAAAGGCCAGAATGTCAACTGAAAAGCCCATAGAGCCAGTTGCAGCTGAGGGCAAGAAAAGAAAGGAAAGGGTGAAGAAGATTGTGGCTAGAGTGCTTGGCAAAGCTTCCATCATGGAAGAGGAAGAGGAAGAAGAGGTAGCTGCACCAGCACCCAAAGCACCCAAGCTGATGGATGATGCCATAAGAGCAGGGGCTACTACATCTAAGCCCAAAGCTACCTCCAAGCCCAAGTCTTCACCCAAGAGGAATACAAGGAGCATTCCTGCAGCTGATAAGAACAAGGCCCTAGTGCCTGAGACTGTTGCTGAAGAAGAGGAAGAGAATGTTCTGAGAAAGCTCAAGCCCAAGATCCCAGACCATAACGATGCTCATCCTGTGGCTGAGGACATGAAGCTCAGGAGAGATTCAGGGCTGAGGAAGTGGAGAGAAGCAGATCCGTATGCTTCAAGGAGAAGGACTGCCGTGGACTACAGATTTCACACCAAGGAACAGCAGGACTTCTATGAGACAGTGCTGCTAGATAAGAAGCCCATTGTTTGTGACATGAGATGGGTCGACTAGACCTATATGAGGGAGAAGGAGGAACACTACCCGGGAGTATATGACAGCTTTAGTGCTTGTGGAGTTGCTGACTTTGTTGGGCAGAAGCTCACAAAGTGGAACGAGGAACTGATCATGCAATTCTACTCCACGGCACACTTTTACCCAGATGGAAAGATCACATGGATGTCTGAGGGTACAAGGTACCAATCTACAGTGGCTGAGTGGGCACAGCTCATTAATGCCCCAGAGGAGCATGATGATGACTTGGACATATATGTCAAGAAGAAAATGGACCACAATTCCATGTCCAATATGTATAAGGAAATTCCAAATGAGGCACTTGACACTTTCGAATTTGGCTCAGTGCACTATCTTCTGTCAGGACTGCCAACCATCAATTGGATCTTGAGGCACACCTTGTTGCCCAAGTCAGGTGATCACAAGATGATCAGAGGCCATGCGATCAACTTGCTACATGTATTTGATGTGCCTCAGAAGTTCAAGGTGATGAGCCTCATAGTGGAAACTATCAAAAGGACTGCAGCAGATCAGAAGAGGAGTTGCGGATATGCCCCTCAGATCCAGGAGCTCATCAACTCTAAGATGGGCAGAGGCATATACTTATTGGACAAGGAACACCTACCCATCCGTCCAGATTTTGAGGACAATCAGGTTGTCATGACTGAGAACGAGCCATCATCTGCCCAAGCATACGCAAAGAAGGAGAAGGCAAGGAAGGAGAAAGCTGCCAGGATGCCAACTCAAGAGGAGGCATCTGAGTACTTCTTGAAGACCAAACAAGAGCAGCTTGGTTACTTGATTGCATCCACGCTGAGGATTGAGCAAAGTCTGGCCACCCTCACTCAGAATCAGCAGAGCCTAGAGAGAATCATGGAACAGAAGTTCTATGACTTGGATGTCAAAGTAACGGAAGTTCAGTCTGCAGTGGAGCAGCTCCAGGAGGACATGCAGGAGAGGAGAGGCAGGACTACCACTGATGCCTTTGCCAGAGTGCCACGAGGTCCGAGGTCATCTGCCGTGCCAGTTGCTGCCACCAGAGCCACCACCTCAGCACCAGCTCCAGCCTCAGCTCCATCAGCTCCAGCATCTACTTCAGCTCCAGCTCCAGCGTCTACTTCAGCGTCTACGGAGGCCTTTGTCCTTGGAGTGATCCGGACTCCACCACCACCAGAAGAACAAGCATGAGTGTCGATCTAGTACTATGCATTTTCTAGGAACTTTTTGGTAACTTGTTGCCAAAGAGGGAGAAGATGTATAGATCTTAGGCTTCGAGAGAGAGAGTGTTGCTTTTTTCTCTCTTGCTTTATTTGGTGGTTTTTCGAACTTGTTTGCTTTTGAGTGCTTGAGATACTATGCTTGTGAGACATTGATGATCATGTGTTTGATCATAAGCTACACTTAATGTGTGCTTAATGCTATTATCTTATGTGATCTTTCACTATTCTTGGTGATGAGTGCATGTATTTCATTCTTATCATTTTAAGCGCTCCACCAAGATGTATGTGACATGGAAGAGTAACCCATGAATCTAACTCCTTGTGCATTTGCAGTCCAAAGCAAATTTTAAATATGCACAAATTTAGGGGGCGATATATTTCATGCTTATTATCATTTGTCGAAGCTTTGATCTATATGTTGTCATCAATTACCAAAAAGGGGGAGATTGAAAGTGCAACTATCCCTAGGTGGTTTTGGTAATTCATAACAACATATAGCTCATTGAGCTAATACTATTCCAAGATGATTATTTCAGGAAAGCTCAATGATTGGCATGGCATGGATGTGAAAGTGGAACCCTCAAAATGCTAAGGACAAAGGATTGGCTCAAGCTCAAAAGCTCAAGACTCTTCATTTTATATTTTAGTGATCCAAGATCACATTGAGTCTTTAGGAAAAGCCAATACTATTAAGGAGGGATGAGGTGTTGCTTAATGAGCCTCTTGCTTCATGTGCTTAGTGATATGCTCCAAAACCCTCAACTACTTTCCCATATCCACATATGACCTAAACCCTAAGCCAAACTCGGTCCTACCGATTCTTCCTATCCGGCGGCCCCGAGTTTCACTTGTCATTAGCCACTGCCAAACCCTAGCAATTCGGTTCTACCAATAGGGATCTCGGTCTCACTGAGATGGGGTTGCAAACTCTCTGTTTCCCTTTCGTAACTTTTCGGTCTCACCGAAAGAGCGAATCGGTCCCACCGAGATTGCAATGTAAACTCAGTGTTTCCCTTTGTAACTTTTCGGTCTCACCGAGTTCCACTCGGTTTCACCGAAAGAGCAAATCGGTCCCACCGAGTTTGCCTGACCAACTCTCTGGTTAGCTAATTACCAAATTCGGTTTCACCGAGTTTGTGTAATCGGTCTCACCGAGATTACGTTATGCCCAAACCCTAACCATATCGGTCCTACCGAGTTGCATGTCAGTCCCACCGAAAATCTCTAACGGTCACTAGGTTTACATTTTCGGTCCGACCGAGTTTGTTGATTCGGTCCCACCGAGATTGGAAAACTGTGTAACGGTTGGATTTTGTGTAGAGGCTATATATACCCCTCCACCTCCTCTTCATTCGAAGAGAGAGCCATCAGAACACATACACCATTCCAACTCATATGTTTTGAGAGAGCCACCTACTCATGTGTTGAGACCAAGATATTCCATTCCTACCATATGAATCTTGATCTCTAGCCTTTCCAAGTTGCTTTCCACTCAAATCTTCTTTCCACCAAATCCAAATCCTATGAGAGAGAGTTGAGTGTTGGGGAGACTATCATTTGAAGCACAAGAGCAAGGAGTTCATTACCTACACACCATTTGTTACTTCATGGAGAGTGGTGTCTCCTAGATTGGCTAGGTGTCACTTGGGAGCCTCCGACAAGATTGTGGAGTTGAACCAAGGAGCTTGTAAGGGCAAGGAGATCGCCTACTTCGTGAAGATCTACCGCTAGTGAGGCAAGTCCTGTGTGGGCGATGGCCATGGTGGGATAGACAAGGTTGCTTCTTCGTAGACCCTTTGTGTGTGGTTGCTTCTTCGTGGACCCTTCGTGGGTGGAGCCCTGTGTGGACTCGCGCAACCGTTACCCTTGGGTGGAGCCCTGTGTGGACTCGCGCAACCGTTACCCTTCGTGGGTTGAAGTCTCCATCAACGTGGATGTAGGACAGCACCACCTATCCGAACCACGGGAAAAACATCCGTGTCTCCAATTGCGTTTGAATTCTCCAAACCCTTCCCTTTACATTCTTGCAAGTTGCATGCTTTACTTTCCGCTGCCTATATACTCTTTGCATGCTTGCTTGAATTATGTGATGATTGCTTGACTTGTCCTAAATTTGCTAAAATCTGCCAAGAACTAAAATTGGGAAAAGGTTAAGTTTTTATTTGGTCAAGTAGTCTAATCACCCCCCTCTACACATATTTTCGATCCTACAGATCTGCTCCTTTCGAACGCCATCATGCGAATGTTCTCGCAAACTCAGAATGCACACAGATTAGTCCCCTGCGCCTGCTTCAGGGCCTTTATTACGAGAATGGCATTTAATTTGATCAGATAATAATTAATCAAGCATGATAATTAAAGAGATGGCAGCTAGCTAGCTAGCTAGTACTACTTAATTACTTACCTTGGGTCGAAACCATTTCAGCTGTTGTTTCCATTCGCCTTCCGTGACGCTGATGAACCTTGCCCAAGCCCTGCCCGCCGACAAAGAAAATGAATAAAGGGGTTATTAAATAGTTCATATCATGAAATGACGAACTAAATAGGCCGAGATATATAGTTAATAACGATTGCAATTACCTGTTGACTATCCCAAACAAGATGTTATAGTCACTATTTGCTTTGAGTAGTGAGTCCAGTATTTCAACTGTTCCGGCGTCAACTTTAATGATACACAAGATCCAGTGAAATCTGCATGCACACACGCTTGCATGTCTTAATTAAGCGGGCATATGTAAGCAAAAACATGTAGCTAGCTAGTAGGCAAAAACAGAGAATTTGTAGTACAAGAAAGTGTGACTCACTGGAAGTTGTAAGGAAGTAGTATATCTTCATTGTATTTGAGGCGCTTCAAGAACTCTAGCATGCTGTCCTCTACCTGCTTTTCATGATGCTTGTTTATTTTCCATGTGTATTCATTAACGGTGTTTGGGTCAATGAACCCAATGCCATAGCGTCCACCTTTTCTCATTTCATACATTTTCATCCTGCATAATTCCACAGAAAAGAATATAGTGAGGATAATTACAGGTAATGATTGATCAAAAGGATCACTACAGCTAGCTTGAGACTTAAATTACAGAAAGAAATCACTTACAGACAATAGCAACCGATGATAGATTTGTCGAGTGCGTCTTGATTGTATAACTGAAACAGTTCAGAATACTCAACGGTCACAGGTTTCTGATGGTAGTAATGATCCTTCTTGACTTGCACCATGAGGGACTCTCGATCGGATCTCTTGGTAATGTCCATGTACCATTGATGCAATTCATACATTCTCGTTGGGAGCTTCTTGACCTCTTCTGGTTTGACCAAAGGTTGGCCCCGGGCATATTTCCGTTTTATTTCCTCCTCTGTAAGCACAGGCATGTCCTCGATCTCGAGGAGTTGTCCAACAGTGATTTTGAGAGTTTCATCCTGCATTATATGCTCCTAGGTTATTACCACATCGCCCACCTCGGGAATGTAAACCCTTTTCCCACAATAATATTGGGCGCGCATACTGTCACGTGTTGTTGGCGGCACAACAAGCGGGAGGATCGATTGCGCCGCCTCACTAGTAGAAAAAGGGTGAAACGTGAAGCACATCAGTGCCGGTTCCAACGGCTAGCCGGGCCGCTTTCATTAGTACCGGTTCGTGGCGAACCTTTAGCACCGGTTCGTGCCACGAACCGGTACTAATGAGAGTGGTGGCAGGATGTTGTCAGACTGGGGCCCCTCCAGCCCCTTTAGTACCGGTTCTTGGCACGAACCGGTACTAAAGGTCGTCCTACATAAACCCTTCATCCACCCGAGCTCACTCTGTTCTTCCCCTTTCCCCTCTCCTCTCTGTTCTTCCCCTCTTCCTCTCGAGCTCATCACACATTTTGCCCAAAATTTGTCAAGATTTGAAGGCCCCCATCCATTCAAATGATCACAAAGGTTAGCAACTTTGTCCTTTCATCTCTCATTGCTAGATTAGCTCTTGCAATGCTTTATATAGAGATTAATTTGTGAGTTTAGTAATTTGGGAGGATATATATATATTTGCTAGTATTTGATTTATATGCAATTTGAGGTCAAAAATAACACTTAGTTTGCATATGTAGGTGTGGTTTACTTAGTGCCTTCTAAATCTCCATCGTAGCCACCGTCGATTGCCCGCACCGTCCCGTCGCCGGCACCACCTTGTGGTGAGCCTCTTGTTCATGAAATTTTATATAAAAATTGATGTTTGTGTGATTTGGATATATAGTTACTCGTATAATTATCTTACCCGTACGTTGTTTATTATACATATAGTGCGATGGTTTTGATATCCGTCCCCGTCGGCCCTCGTCCTTGTTATGATTCGGATGTGGTATGTATATTCTCTTTTAAAACTAGTTGCATTTTGTGTTTATGACAAATTATGCCCACCAAGTTGACATAGAAATTTTTTCTAGGAGGTATGTGAACCGGAAATTCCAACCGACCCTATTGCCGAGAGGTTAAATTTAGTTGAAAGAGAAAATGAGTACTTGAAAGAAAAATTGAAAACAATTGAGGGGGAGAAGATGGAATTGGAGTTGCATGTTGCCGATGTCGTCGATGATCACAAGATCAAGATGGAGAAAATGCGCTTGAAGATTAGAAAGATTAGAAAATATGCCATCGATAGTGAGGCTTGGTATCATTATGCTGTTGGATCCATTGTTACCTTAGTTGCGATCTTGATCGTATTTGTTGTTGCATTTAAATGCTTTAGCTAGAGAGCTATTTGTTTGTTGCATTTAAGTGTTGTATGAACTTTATGTATGAACTTGTATTAATTTGGTCTATTCGGTGTTGTGTAATGAAGATGAGCCGGCAATGGATGTACGATGACCAATGCTCTCCCCAGTTCGTTGAGGGCGTGCATACTTTTCTGCTTGCGGCTGAGGCAAACAAGCGGGCGGATGGTTTTAGGCATTGTCCATGCGCTTGCTGTAAGAATGGTCACAATTACTCTACGTCAAGAACCATTCACGTCCACCTGTTTAAGTCCGGTTTGATGCCCCATTATAATGTTTGGACCAAGCACGGAGAAAGAGGGGTTATGATGGAAGACAATGAAGAAGAAGAGGACGACGACAGCTATCCTGGCCATGGGTTCCCTGAATACGATGATACAACAATGGGGGAAGAAGTTGAGCCGGTAATGCGGGAAGAAGCTGAGCCGGCAATGCAGGAAGAAGCTGAAGAAGAGGCATCAGATGAGCCCGTTGATGATCTAGGTCGGGCCATTGCCGATGCAAAGAGAAACTGCGCAAGTGATTTGGTGAAGAAGTTGCAGCGCATGTTAGAGGATCACAAAAAAATGTTGTACCCGAATTGCGTAGGTGACAAGAAAAGGCTGGGCACCACACTGGAATTGCTGCAATGGAAGGCAGAGAATGGTGTATCTGACAAGGGATTTGGAAAGTTGCTGGTAATGATAAAGGATATGCTTCCAAAGGACAACGAATTGCCCGAGAGTACGTACGAAGCAAAGAAGGCTGTCTGCCCTCTAGGGTTAGAGGTGCAGAAGATACATGCATGCCCTAATGATTGCATCCTCTACCGCGGTGAGTACGAGGATTTGAACACTTTCCCGGTATGTGGTGCATTGCGCTATAAGATCAGCCGCGATGACCCTGGTGATGTTGAGGGCCGGCGCCCCAGGAAGAAGATTCCTGCCAAGGTGATGTGGTATGCTCCTATAATACCACGGTTGAAACGTTTGTTCCAAAACAAAGAGCATGCCAAGGCGATGGCACAGAGAAGACCGTAAGAAATACGGAAAGTTGAGAGTACCCGCTGACGGGTCGCAGTGGAGAAAAATCAAAAGAAAGTACGGGAAGGAGTTTGCAGATGACGCACGGAGCGTATGGTTTGGTCTAAGCGCAGATGGCATTAATCCTTTTGGGGAGCAGAGCAGCAACCATAGCACCTGGCCTGTGACTCTATGTTTGTATAACCTTCCTCCTTGGTTGTCCATGAACCGGAAGTTCATTATGATGCCAGTGCTCATCCAAGGCCCTAAGCAACCCGGCAACGACATTGATGTGTACCTAAGGCCATTAGTTGAAGAACTCTTACAACTGTGGAATGGAACAGGTGTACGTGCGTGGGATGAGCACATGGGGGAAGAATTTGACCTAAAGGCGTTGCTGTTCCTGACCATCAATGATTGGCCTGCTCTCAGTAACCTTTCAGGATAGACAAACAAGGGATACCGCGCATGCACGCACTATTTGGACGATACCGACAGTATATATTTGGCTAATAAGAATGTGTACCTGGGACATCGTCGATTTCTTCCGAGCAGGCATCCCGTAAGAAATAAAGGCAAGCATTTCAAAGGTGAGGCGGATCACGGGACGAAGCCTCGCCACCGTACTGGTGCTGATGTACATGATATGGTCAAGGATTTGAAGGTGGTCTTTGGAAACGGTCCTGGTGGACAACCTATTTCGAATGACGCTGACGGACGCGCACCCATGTGGAAGAAGAAATCTATATTTTGGGACCTGCCCTATTGGAAAGACCTAGAGGTCCGCTCCGCAATCGACGTGATGCACGTGACGAAGAATCTTTGTGTGACCCTGCTTGTCTTCTTGGGCGTGTATGGGAAGACAAAAGATACACCCGAGGCACGAGAGGACCAGCAACGTATGCACGGAAAAGACGGCATACATCAGGGTCATGCAAGCTACGCTCTTACCAAAGAAGAGAAGGAAATCTTCTTTGAATGCCTGCTCAGTATTAAGGTACCGTCTGGCTTCTCGTCGAATATAAAGGGAATAATAAACATGGCAGAGAAAAAGTTCTAGAACCTAAAGTCTCATGACTGCCACGTGATTATGACGCAACTGCTTCCGGTTGCATTGAGGGGCCTTCTACCAGAAAACGTTCAATTTGCCATTGTGAAACTATGTGCATTTCTCAATGCAATCTCTCAGAAGGTAATCGATCCAGAAATCATACCAAGGTTACAGAATGATTTGGTGCAATGTCTTGTCAGTTTCGAGTTGGTGTTCCCACCATCCTTCTTCAACATCATGACGCACGTCCTAGTTCACCTATGCGAAGAGATTAACGTTTTGGGTCCTGTATTTCTACACAATATGTTCCCCTTTGAGAGGTTCATGGGAGTCTTAAAGAAATATGTTCATAACCGTGCTAGGCCAGAAGGAAGCATCTCCAAGGGCCGTCAAAATGAGGAGGTCATTGAGTTTTGTATTGACTTTATTCCTGACCTTAAGCAGATTGGTGTTCCTGAATCGCGGCATAAGGGCAGACTGGATGGAAAAGGCACGCTAGGAGGGGAACAAAAAAATGTATGGACGGACATTCTCTCACCGAAGCACACTACACAGTTCTACAGAATTCTGCCTTGGTGGCTCCGTATATGGATGAACACAAGAATTTTCTATGCTCCAAACACCCGGAGCGGTCTGATGACTGGATTACACATGAACAAACCAGGAGTTTCGCCAGCTGGTTGCAGACACGTACCATGCATGACACCTCTATTGAAGAGGACCTGTACTTGCTGTCCCAGTTACCATCTTCGAATATAATGACTTTCAAAGGGTATGAGATAAATGGTAATACATTTTACATGATCGCCCAAGATAAGAAGAGCACCAACCAAAACAGTGGTGTACACTTTGATGCAGAAACCAAGACGGGAAAGGAAACATATTATGGTTATATACAGGACATATGGGAACTTGACTATCGACGTTGTTTGAAGGTCCCTTTGTTTCGGTGCAAATGGGTCAATATGACACGAGGCGGCGTAACGGAAGACCCGCAGTACGGAATGACAACAGTGGATCTCAACAATCTTGCGTATGCAGACGAACCGTTCGTCCTAGCCAATGATGTGGCACATGTTTTCTATGTGAAGGACATGTCTACCAAGCCAAGAAAAAGAAAAGATAAGGAAGCGAATGCATCGTACGATGAGCCAAAGCGGCACATAGTTCTTTCTGGGAAGAGAAACATCGTGGGAGTAGATAACAAGACAGACAAGTCAGAAGATTATGAAAAGTTTGATGAAATTGCTCCATTCACAGTGAATATTGACCCGAGCATCCCGTTAAATGATCAAGATTTTCCATGGTTACGGCGAAAAGGGACACACCTGAAGAAAATTTTTCACACCCAAAGATCTGGGATGTGATCGGCTTCACTATCATCACTTTCTTCTGTGTTTCACACCCAGAAGGGAATCTCTGTAATAGTTAGGGTAGTTAATTATGTGTTTTGGCATTTGAAACGCGAAGAAATTTTATGTGCAAACAAATTCTTTCATGCCTTTACTGATTTTTAAAGTTAAGTTATTCACAAACTAGTGATTCACACTAATTTCAAATAATTCACAATTTAAACTATTCAAATTTGAAAACTACGGGCACTAACAGAAAGTTTGTAATTTTTTGTACCTAAAGCAAAAATATTCACAAAGAAACTCTAAATGCACAAAAAAACAACTCAAAAATAAATAAATAAATAAAAGCCCGCCTACTAGGCCAGAGCGGCCTGCATACGACTAGAAACCCAACCTGTTGTTGGGCCAGGATGCAGGCCCGCAAAGGCCCAGTAGGCCAACAGGGCAGCACAGAACATGTAGGCCCAGTAGGCCTGCTTTGGAGAGGAGCTCAAGAGAGCTACCGCACGGGGGTTTATAAACCAGTGCGGTCGGCCCTCGGCTAGCGAGGTGGGACTAAACTTGCGCACCGCACCTGCGCCAGCGCACCCCCTTTAGTACCGGTTCGTCGCACCAACCGGTACTAAAGGAGGGCCTTTAGTACCGGTTGGAGCCACCAACCGGTACTAAAGGGGGTGCGGTTCCCGCCGCTTGGCCTGGCCAGAACAGGCCTTTAATACCGGTTGGTGGCTCCAACCGGTACTAAAGGTGCCTTCTATATATACAA
The DNA here is from genome assembly GCF_056163025.1 of Triticum urartu. Lineage (NCBI taxonomy): Eukaryota > Viridiplantae > Streptophyta > Magnoliopsida > Poales > Poaceae > Triticum > Triticum urartu. The sequence goes on from NC_141879.1 coordinate 1,923,547, forward strand.
CACTTACGAAAATTTCATTCTCCCTCTGTTTCTTCCTCTGTTTCCCCATTGAAGCACCGCCCGCGCGCCCTGATCGATCGACGCCATCGCTGTTGCCGCCCTCGTCTCCGTCGCCGCCCCAGGCCCGTCCCCGTCGCGCCGTCCCCGCGTCGCCGCCCCCGCGTCACGCCCCGGCCCGTCGCCGCCCCTGGCCGTCGCCTCGCCGTCGCCGTCGCCCCGCTGTGAGCTCTCCCCCTCTAACCCCTCTCCCTCGCCCCCGGCGGCCACCATGGGCGCCGCCTCTCCACGAGCCCATACACACACAAGCATGATGAACACACACACACACACACGTACATATGTATGAATTAATGCATGTATATATTAGTATATACGTATTTTGTATGTTTAATTAGTTTAGATTTTTTAGATTATTATTTTTTCACTAGTATATATGTATGAATGCATGTTAGATGGATATAATTAGTGTTTAATTAGTATGGAAATTTTTTATATAATGTTGTTTTTCAGTTTTTTAATGGATGTATAAAAGTTGTGTTTTCTGTTTTTAGTGTTAGATGCTTAATTAGTATGAAATAGCATATAGAATTTTGACATATGCAATGATAGCATAATTAGTGTTATATAGAAATGTTAGAAATTTTAGTTATCAAAATCCAATCATTAAAAAAATGTTACTTTTTGCGGGCATATAGCTAGTATTTGTTCTCGACGATGCCCGGCCCGCATCCTCGCCGTCGACCCGTCCGCGACGACGTCCGACTGACCCATGTCCAGGACTGGGCTCCGCCGGGCTGGCACTGGGAGGTGCTTCCTGGAGGGGCGCGCCGCTTGATGAGGAACCCGGCCCCGGGTCCCGTCGTCGACCCTAATCTTGTTTGGTGGCGTTCGCGTGGGCCAGTTTCGGTGCGGAGGGAGCCGGCCCCGCCGGAGGTGGTACATCGCCGTGTCAGGGAGGAGGACGAGCACGTCCATCGCTACATGGTTGCGTTAGAGGGCGGCAGGTTCTCCAATACCTGGCAGTTTCTTTAGGGATCTCACTTCAGCTATGATCCTGTGAGGGTTCCTTCTCTTTGGGTGTCCACCGCCCGCGCCGCAGGAACCGCGAGTGTCCTTGATTCTTCTGTAGTATTCGATCTTTAATTAGCTACCTAGCCAGTGACGTACTATTCAATATTATATATTATTCGAGACGATGTATTCGAGATTATATCTATTATTCGAGACGATGTATTCGAGATTATATCTATTATTCGAGACAATGTATTCGAGACGATGTAATTTGAATACTAAATTGTTTTATAATTCTTTTGGCATAGTTAAATAAAAGCTATGGCGGACAATACCGACAGAGAGGGAGAACAGACCATGTTCGATATAATACGCGGGCCAGATGATGATCAGAATGAAGAAGATTATGATGGCTCCGAATTTCTAAACAACACCGGAGAGGGTGATATGATATTCGATCGCGACGACCGAATTGATGAAGTGATCATGAACTACGATTATGACAATGACGAAGAACATGTTGATCCTGAAACAACAAAGACCGGCGAGGTGTATATATTTATATAAGCAGGCATCTGGTGATCATCACATGTTTTAAATGAGTTGAAGATATATTAACGAATCGATCTTTCTTCTTTCAGCCATCCGGATCGAGCAAATCTTCAGGCAACAGGACGAAACGAGGCCCGAACAAAAAGTTGAAGGAGGGCGTAAAGTATAATATCGAGGCAATCAGACCTAATGGCGAACCATTAGCGCCTAAGAAGATTGCGGACAAGTTCGTTTGTCAGTGCAGAGTTCTTGTGAAGGACCAACTCCCGATCTCCCTTCAAGAATGGAGAGAGCCAGCAAAGCCACGTCCAGATCTTACTTTTGTCGACGACAGACAAAAAAGTCTGCTTTGGGATACTCTCATGGAACATTTCACCCTACCAGATCATTTCACAGAAGCAGATGTGCAGAAAGTCAAGGATGCTTCTCTTAGGAAGATGGCGGTTGCATTCAAGAACCACAAGAATCGTGAATGGGACAAGTACGTCAAGGGAGGAAGGAAGACTCCAGTATTCGAGGGAACACTGGAGAATCAAAGTGCTCATTGCGACGATTTTGTGAAATTCAAGGATTCAGAATTAGCTAAGGAACGGTCGAGAATAAACAAGAAGAATGCCGAAAAAAGGATAAGTTCCATGTAACATCACAAAATTCTAAATTTTGGAATGTTATAATAAATAGATAGATTTGATTGATTGTTTGATTGATTGTCTGAAAGTGAGTGAATTCGAAACTTTTGAAAAGTTAAATGAGAGGGAATAAAAGGACTTTCCCAAACTTTCATATTTGCTTTTATGATCCCCATGAATTGAAATTCTTTTCAAATACAAAACCCTTGAGCGAAGATGATATGACTTCTTCCATTTAAAATTAAATGAAAGGGTATTTGAAAATAATTGGATTTCATTTGAAAATATTTTCAATTCTGAAACTTTATGCAACTCAATGATTTTCACGAGAGAAGATAAAAGGACTTCTTCAAATTATATGAAATATGAGTTGGGAGTTTCAAAGAATTAAATTCAAAGTTCTTTTGAATTTATTTTTAATTTGGAGTTATTTGAGTTTTATACAAATTATTTTTCTCCAAAAATAAAATATATGGAAATTTGGGTAACATGATTCCCTACATTAGAAAATTGGGGAAAAATTAATTTGAACTCCGCCTTCGAAGCCGCTGCTCCGCCGCACTCCGCCGCCCTCCGCCGCAGCCGCGCCTCGCCTAGCCCCTCGCCGCCCCGCGTAGCTGCTGCCTCCGTCTCCCTGCGCCGCGCTGCCCTCGCCGGAGCCACGCCGCCCTCGCCGGAGATCCGCCGCCGGTTCCTCACCGAAGAACCACCCCGAACCGGTATAAAACCGCCCCTGTCCAGTTTATTTTTCTTTATTTCGGTTTTCGTTAAAAAAACGGTTTAGTTTTTTTAGATTGATCTATTTAGAGAATGTTCGCTGGTTAGGTATAGAAAACGAACGTTCGCCCTTTAGTTTTTTTTCTCTTTTCTTTTTCTGTTATTTTCGGCCAGGGACCTATTTGTGATAGTTTTTCTTACAGATTAGTCCCTCGGTTTCAAACGCTCATAACTTTTTACTCGTTAGTCCAAATCCAACGAAACCAACGCCCACGTCTTCGTTTTCTTACATGTTTTTGAAAAGTTTAAAATTTGAATTAGATCAGATTTGAATTCAAACTTCGTTTGATCATAACTTGAGTTTCGTAGCTCCGTTTGAGTTGATTCTTTTTACAAATCGAAGCTCTTGACCTAAACATTCTAATAAGGCCAAATTCACATAATTTTGGTACTGTTAGAAATAGTTTTATGTTGCAAGAGCTATTTTCTTGGTTTTGATGTTTTCCGAATTGTCTTCTTCGATCTTTCTGATCTTTGAGTGATTGCTTATGTGTGGTTACTATTGCTTGCTTACGATAGATTGACCGGAGTGTGACGAGTAGAACTATCAAGAGTTTTGAGTGCGAATCATCTTCATCAACATTGCAGGCAAGTTCACACTTTGATCATACTTTTTTTCCACAACCCAGTTTTTCTTGCATTAGATCAATCCTCACACATTGCATTATTAGGATCTAATTAAATTGTGGGATGGGAAGTAGATGAGGTAGTACCTATTACCTATTTATTATCAAACCTTTGGGAGTTACTTCTACATTTGCTTATTATGCCATGCTATGCCAGTAGACGTGGATTGGGTGAGTGATATCCATGACAGATGTGAGATTTATAATTAAGGGTTTATCTAAGGTGGCAACCTAACACACATCTGGGTGGATTGAGGCACCTGGGGTTACCAGGACTTGCCTGTTTTCTTGGACCGCCACCCAGGCTCAAAGGGATCATGAGATTTTTCATACTAGAAACTTCCGTGTGCAGCCACAAGCCATTATGGGCTCTGGCATAGTTGACTAAGTTGTGCGAACTCTTACAGTGGTAGACTAGCAGATGTAGGGGAAAGTAGGTGTACCGGTCTACCCGTCGTAAGGTGCTAGCGCTTCTGAAAGACTGTGTCTCGGTCATCCGTCTTCTCAAACACCCTGCAGTGCGAGAAACCAAACGGAGGCGATCGAGTCTTGTGGGGAAAAGTGCGCAAACCTCTGCAGAGTGAATAAACTAATCATGATTAGCCGTGTCCCCGGTTATGGACATCTTGACTATCTAGTTCTTGGATTATCCTGTTGATCTCATCACGTTACTTTAAATGAATGTTGTTGGGTTAATGATGTTACTTAATTGGGATTGAGAATGCTGTCAACCATTCTCAATGTTCAACAACCACCTTGATAGTTAAATAAATTTATTCCTTTGAAGTAGGTAAAAATTGGCTTTTCGCAAAAACCTTATAACCATAGAGCTTTTCCACCAGCCATATATGCATATAGTGATAGCCATTGTTCATCATTTTCTCTATGGTGTGAATTTGCCAGTACATTCAATGTACTGACCCGTTTCGGGCTGCAACGTCTCATGTTGCAGGTTTCTTACGTTGAGTAAGTGATACGTTAGGGTTACGATTTCTACACTCAGCTTTGCCGTTGGTGTTGATGGGAATCCACAACCTTGTTGCTTCCGCTATATGGATTGAGGTAATAGTATTTACGTTACTTTATACATGTGATTTACCTCTGTTATAAATCCTTCGAGTACTGTGTGGGTCAGCATACCGATCCAGGGATGACACTTAAGCACAGAGACTTGATCCATTCGGGTCGGGTCGCTACAAGATGGTATTAGAGCACATGTTGACTGTAGGACGTAACCCTAGAAACTGGCAAGCCCATAGCAAAGATTTTTCTCTACTACTTTCCTTTTCAAAAAGACCTTTTACCTCTCTTCTCTTCTGTGCTTATTCAAAAATTCTCTTTAGTGAGACCATATCCCCTTTCCCCTTTTGACCACTTGAAGATTCCACTGATGAGACCACTCCAAGAAGTACAAGATATCGGACAACTAAGACCACTTCAGAACGAAGAGTATTTTCCATGCAATGGAAACTACGACCGAAGACAAGTAGAATTTGTAGGCTCTGAAGAATTCCCAGATTTGTGTGACCTAGGAAGGCTACCCTTATGGAACTTGACAGATTATGGATGTTGTCAATACCCGAGATCAAGGTGTATCAGAGAAAGACTGAAACAAGGAGCATGAGAACTCGAAGTTTTGTTGAAGAAAACCCTAAGGCAGGGGATATCAATTATGGAAGATAGCTCATGGGAAAGACAAGAGCAGAAACACGGTTATCCGTGATGTCATCGCCCGCTAATGCTATTGTCACCGTGCTGAGTTAAGGATGCATTTCTTCAGAATGGATTTGATGGAAGAAGGCTGATGGAGCACCTATTAGTAAGATGAAGTTTTAACCTTAGCTGGTCTATCACCAGGATCTGGAGTAGTACATCAAGAAGTTAAAATGGAGCTCCAGGAAGTCGTATTAGACAAGGAAGTATTTAATGAGGAACTCAGGATCCTGAAGATGAGAGTAGACAAGCTGGAGGAGCTACAACCTCAAGATACCGGAGAACTGTAAGGAACTGAAGGACAATGGTTCATGTGAAGGATGTTGAAACCAGAAGTTTGAAATGCAACTCCGGAATATTAAAGGACGTCATGAGAGATTTCACGTCAACAGAGATTGATCTGGCAAAAGAACTTGAGAAAGACAAGCATGATCGGAAGAAGACATTGGGGACATGAACAAGGCTTGAAGAGATTGGAGGCGTTGAAGATTTATTGACCTTTATAAGACCAAACCCCTGTTATATACCTACGTTAGATGTGACGTTTGTGAGCTGTCATTTGTTTGATGTTTTCCCGACGGCCACAAATAAAATCTATCTTTTCAAAACTTTTGTTTGTGTTGTATGTATCCCTTTCTATCTCTCTTATCTCACCCCAAACCCATGGACCCAATAGAGAATGAATGAAGAGGAGCTTGTATTTTCTAGACCGATGAGTCAGTTGGAGACAGACCGATGGATTCAGAACATGGAGGATCACATGGAGAATAACCCTATAGTCGAAAAGGATATGACCCAGCATGCTCTTTAGTGCTTTGAAAGAGGTGCTGCTACTTGGTGGAGGATGTACCAAACCATGAATGGATGGCAAGGAGTAACCACTTGGAAAGAATTTAAGTTGACTTTGCCAAAGTCTCAGTTTGTGTCCCAGAAATTGAAGCCTTATGGAAAGGATATGAAAAAAAACTTGTGCATGCAAGCTTTGTGGAGAAATAGGACACACCCATAAAGAACACAAGGATGAATGCCCTAATTGTGAAGGAAGCACCCAGTTGAAGAATGCCCAATTAGGTAGATTACTTGTTTCTTGTGTGAAGGGACTACCCACTATCCTGCTCAGTGTCTCATTTACCCCATGGTACAACGAACCATCCAGCAGAAGAAAGAAGTAATGAAAGGAGCCCTCATGGAAATTTTAGAAAAAGCTGTGATGGAGGACACACCCAAAGAAGAGCCAATTCAACCCTGCACCAAGTCATGCTATTCATGTGGAGAAGAAGGACACATCTCCCAAAATTGTTTGAATGGTGATCTAGTAGAATTCTCGACAGAGGAAGTAGAATATGACCCACAGGAAATAGAAGCCCTGATTGGAATGGAAAAGTCCAGGAAGAGAAACCGATTGGATTCCAGGAAGGACCTGAGTCATATCACCTGTTACAGGTGCAAGGAGTCAGGGCACTACCTCAACAATTACCCAAAAAGGAAACCTCGATACTTGTCAGAAGTAATATGTTTTAGTGGTAATGGAGCAGGGCACTTTGCCAGAGAATGCCCCAAGGAGAAGGAAACTTGTGCTAGATAGTTGAGTTTGCAACAAAAGTAATGGAGTAGTAGAAGTGAGAACATTTTTCTTTTATATTGAGGTGTTGAGTTGAGACATGTAATGGAGAAGAGAGAAATTGTAAACATTTGAGAAGCATCGTTGGTACTGATATGGATTTTATGAGTTGTTACTCTATGAAGAAGGATTTTGACCATTTTTGAGGATAAAAGAAATATAGTCTATGGAAGATTTGTGCATTTTAAGGGTGGTAGTACCCTGTAATGGACTTCGGACAAAATGAATACGAGTTTTGTCTCGATATGTGTGATGCCCCAAGAGTATGTGGGATGAAGTTGGAGACCGACAGTTGTTTGGACCAAAGGTGATCAAAGGAGTCAGAAGAGAATGTTAAGTTGATTCGAGATAGACTGAAGGTAGCTCAGTCCAGGCAGAAGAGTTATGCAGACTTAAAAACGCAAGGAGGTAGTCTATGAAATTGGAGACAGAGCATGTCCTCGTGTGTCCCCTCTGCGAGGAGTTAAACGAGTTGGAGTTAAGGGAAAATTATCCCTAAGATTGGTAGGACCGTACCGAGTTTTGGAGCGTATGGGAGAAGTGGCCAACAAGTTGGAGTCACCCGAAGGACTGTCAGGAGTTCACGATGTGTTTCACGTTTCCCAGTTGAAGAAGTGCCATGCAGAGATGGCCAATATTCCCCTGTAAGGACGCCCCTGGAAAGGATAATGATGTTCCACGAAGTGGAATATGGACTTCATAAGTATAAGTTTTTATCTTGGTATGAGGGATATCCCACGAGGATGAAGAGATAAATTACTATTGGATATAAAGGAGGTATGATGTCGGAAATATCGATCAATGGAAACTCCATGATGTGTCTGAGTAATCATGTCCTAGTTTGGTGCCAATAGAAGGAAGGAAGATAGTACAATTGGATGGATATAAGAATACTAGGAAGTTGGAAGTTGGAATAATGATCAGTTGCCCGATGATAAGTTCAAGGACTACAAGTGATGAGATGGGCCATAACCCACAGGCCCCAGGACCTGCCAAGAGCAAGCACATTCTTGCTGAAGGAAAAACCCTGAAAGAAGTTACGATTTTATTGACAGACGATCTTATAGGAGTTACGCAAAACCTGAGAGTTGTGAAGGAACGATGGATGGTTGTTTGGCTTGTAGAATCTATGGATTTATCCGAACTTGGTTCGTCGACAAGAGAAATTCTGCAATGCTTGTGAGGATGACCGAGTGTTAGAATGCAAGATTCGCTAAACTGTATACAAGGTAATGATTTGGGTGCGGGATGGATTGATCACCATACCGACTTACTCTTATTGTTCGCCTTGCTATATGGGATGGTAAATCTGAGTGACTTACCTATAGTAGAGAGACGATGATGAAAACCTTGTTTAAACCTTAGAATGGTATAGCAATTTTTTTCCCTTGTACAAGGCAGCTTTTGCCAACCATAGGTTATACGGTGAGGATCAACCCAGACCCATTTCCTGCAGGAGAAACCATAAATTGTTGACCACCATGAGATATCGATAGTTGTTTAGTTTTGGCGCCCGACCCATCAGCTAAGAAGACCCAATCTCGGAATAACCTTTCCAAGAGGAAAGGACAGAAGAATTGAGGAAAAGGTTGTGCCACTACCGGAAGAGCCAGAGAAGGAATTTTCTGAGGATTTGAGAAGACCGACACTGTTAACAATATGGTTGAAGTATATGAGTTTTGATGGAACAGTAACCACGCTTCTAAGAGTGGTAGCACCCCAGACCCTCTATGATAATCGATGGATTTTGAGAAGACCCCAAACCCTAACCTTTTTCTTTCTAGCCTTTCCGAATCTCGAGGATGAGATTCCTTTTTAAGGGTGGTAGGTTTGTAACATCCCAAAATTCTAAATTTTGGAATGTTATAATAAATACATAGATTTGATTGATTGTTTGATTGATTGTCTGAAAGTGAGTGAATTCGAAACTTTTGAAAAGTTAAATGAGAGGGAATAAAATGACTTTCCCAAACTTTCATATTTTCTTTTATGATCCCCACGAATTCAAATTCTTTTCAAATACAAAACCCTTGAGCGAAGATGATATGACTTCTTCCATTTAAAATTAAATGAAAGGGTATTTGAAAATAATTGGATTTCATTTGAAAATATTTTCAATTCTGAAACTTTATGCAACTCAATGATTTTCACGAGAGAAGATAAAAGGATTTCTTCAAATTATATGAAATATGAGTTGGGAGTTTCAAAGAATTAAATTCAAAGTTCTTTTGAATTTATTGTTAATTTGGAGTTATTTGAGTTTTATTCAAATTATTTTTCTCCAAAAATAAAATATATGGAAATTTGGGTAACATGATTCCCTACATTAGAAAATTGGAGAAAAATTAATTTGAAATCATTTTGGTATTTTAAAAATGATTTTTGTTGGATTTTAATAGACCAGTAGCACTCTTTGATTTATAAGAATTTGTGTGTATTTTATTTGGTGCTACAAAAACGTTCACATTGTAGGAAATCTTTTTCTGAAAATTTTGATATATTATATGCCTATATAATATTTTAGTTATTTTGTTTTTATTATTTTAGTTCTCTGAAAAAAAATGTTTTAAAAAAATTCCGACTGGGCCGGCCCAGCCAACCAGGCCAAGCCCAGCCCAGCCGAGCCTTCCCCGACCTCGCGCTAGAGGCCGGATCTCGCACGCCTGCGCCACCGCCTCGACGTGCGTGCTCCGCCCGGGCTCCTCCTGCCCCTCCTCCACGCACCCGAGGCCCCGCCTCCTATAAATGCGCCGGCCCCGCCACCCCTCTCTCTCCTCTCGCGTCGCCGCCCGCATCGCGAAGCCGCCGCCGCCGACGACGAACTCCGCCGTCGAAGCCGCTGCTCCGCCGCACTCCGCCGCCCTCCGTCGTAGCCGCGCCTCGCCTAGCCCCTCGCCGCCCCGCGTAGCTGCTGCCTCCGCCGCCCTGTGCCGCGCTGCCCTCGCCGGAGCCGCGCCGCCCTCGCTGGAGATCCGCCGCCGGTTCCTCACCGAAGAACCACCCCGAACCGGTATAAAACCGCCCCGGTCCGGTTTATTTTTCTTTATTTCGGTTTTCGTTAAAAAACGATTTAGTTTTTTTAGATTGATCTATTTAGAGAACGTTCGCTGGTTAGGTATAGAAAACGAACGTTCACCCTATAGTTTTTTTTTCTCTTTTCTTTTTCTGTTATTTTCGGCCAGGGACCTATTTGTGATAGTTTTTCTTACAGATTAGTCCCTCGGTTTCAAACGCTCGTAACTTTTTACTCGTTAGTCCAAATCCAACGAAACCGACGCCCACATCTTCGTTATGATCTCCTCTATCCGGATAAACAACTTAAACATGTTTTTGAAAAGTTTAAAATTTGAATTAGATCAGATTTGAATTCAAACTTCGTTTGATCATAACTTGAGTTTCGTAGCTCCGTTTGAGATGATTCTTTTTACAAATCGAAGCTCTTGACCTAAACATTCTAATAAGGACAAATTCACATAATTTTGGTATTGTTAGAAATAGTTTGATGTTGCAAGAGCTATTTTCTTGGTTTTGATGTTTTCCGAATTGTCTTTTTCGATCTTTCTAATCTTTGAGTGATTGCTTATGTGTGGTTACTATTGCTTGCTTACGATAGATTGACCGGAGTGTGACGAGTAGAACTATCAAGAGTTTTGAGTGCGAATCATCTTCATCAACATTGCAGGCAAGTTCACACTTTGATCATACTTTTTTTCTACAACCCAGTTTTTCTTGCATTAGATCAATCCTCACACATTGCATGATTAGGATCTAATTAAATTGTGGGATGGGAAGTAGATGAGGTAGTACCTATTACCTGTTTATTATCAAACCTTTGGGAGTTACTTCTACGTTTGCTTATTATGCCATGCTATGCCAGTAGACGTGGATTGGGTGAGTGATATCCATGACAGATGTGAGATTTATAATTAAGGGTTTATCTAAGGTGGCAACCTAACACACATCTGGGTGGATTGAGGCACCTGGGGTTACCAGGACTTGCCTGTTTTCTTGGACCGCCACCCAGGCTCAAAGGGATCATGAGATTTTTCATACTAGAAACTTCCGTGTGCAGCCACAAGCCATTATGGGCTCTGGCATAGTTGACTAAGTTGTGCGAACTCTTACAGTGGTAGACTAGCAGATGTAGGGGAAAGTAGGTGTACCGGTCTACCCGTCGTAAGGTGCTAGCGCTTCTGAAAGACTGTGTCTTGGTCATCCGTCTTCTCAAACACCCTGCAGTGCGAGAAACCAAACGGAGGCGATCGAGTCTTGTGGGGAAAAGTGCGCAAACCTCTGCAGAGTGTATAAACTAATCATGATTAGCCGTGTCCCCGGTTATGGACATCTTGAGTATCTAGTTCTTGGATTATCCTGTTGATCTCATCACGTTACTTTAAATGAATATTGTTGGGTTAATGATGTTACTTAATTGGGATTGAGAATGCTGTCAACCATTCTCAATGTTCAACAACCACCTTGATAGTTAAATAAATTTATTCCTTTGAAGTAGGGAAAAATTGGCTTTTTGCAAAAACCTTGTTCATCATTTTCCCACCATAGAGCTTTTCCACCAGCCATATATGCATATAGTGATAGCCATTGTTCATCATTTTCTCTATGGTGTGAATTTGCCAGTACATTCAATGTACTGACCCGTTTCGGGCTGCAACGTCTCATGTTGCAGGTTTCTTACGTCGAGTAAGTGATACGTTAGGGTTACGATTTCTACACTCAGCTTTGCCATTGGTGTTGATGGGAATCCACAACGTTGTTGCTTCCGCTATATGGATTGAGGTAATAGTATTTACGTTACTTTATACATGTGATTTACCTCTGTTATAAATCCTTCGAGTACAGTGTGTGTCAACATACCGATCCAGGGATGACACTTAAGCACAGAGACTTGATCCATTCGGGTCGGGTCGCTACATTCCATAAGCTGGGGCCAGGTGGCTACGCGGTGGCAATGCCTAAGTGGGATAAGTCTGAGAAAAAGATGGAGGATGCAGGTGTCACTCCGGTTACTAAGAGCTGGCCCCCCAGGTGCAGGACTTGGTTCTATGCGCATGGGGGGGAGTTGGACCCGAAGACAGGCAAAGTTTCGACGAAGGCATGTCTGAACGGAGCCGACGATAATATACTTGTTGCAATAGAAGAGGCTCGAACAGGGGTGTTCCAGCCCAACAGAGAGAACGACGAGCTTACGCGTGCCCTGGGAAATCCTGAACACCCGGGAAGAACACGAGGCAAGGGCGCTATTCCGTGGTATGAGGGGTTTTCGGACTGGAACGCCGACTACAGAACCTGTGCGGGAAGAAAGATTGCGGAGGAGAAGCAGAGGAAGATGGAGGAGGAGAAGAGGAAGCTGGACTATGTATGCCTTCAAGGCCTAGAATCAGCGCACGCGGACTTGGTAGTCAAATTCCAGCGGCAGCAGGAGCAGATCAACTCACTTAGCCAGCAAAGGGGTCTCAGCAGCTGCAGCAGCTAGCGGATGATCCAGCATTGGATACCACCGCCCCATCCATGCCGAGAAGCAGCATGGGTTCCGCCCAGTTTGACGCAATGCTGGATAGATACCCCGTGGATGACATCGCGGAGAACACTAACTGCGTGCTACACTTCAAAATTAAGAACATATCCGTGAAGGTGGCGGATGGCATTGCTTATACAAATTCCCCCGATGCAACCTTCCATTGCAACCCGATTCCAGCAGGCTATGCTCATGTCGTGGTTGATGAGGTGGTGGACCAATATTCGGGGCTAAAGCTTGACATTCCTGGAGGTGACGAGGAGCACACACTCGGAGATGCCAAACATTGTATCATCCTATTGAGAAAGGATTGCATCATCTTTCGAAGGCCACCGACACCGCGTCACCCGACTCCTCGTCAAAGTCCGCCACCGAGTCAGCAGACTCCCGCTCCTCCAAATCCACCAACGCGTGAGGCCACTCCTCCTCCTCCAAGTCCGGCAAAGTGTCAGGCCACTCCTCCTCCAAGTCCGACACAACGTCAGACGTCCACTCCTCCTCCAAGTCCGGCACAACCTCAGGCCACTCCTCCTCCAAGTACGGCACAGCTTCAGGCCACTCCTCCTCATCCAACTCAGCCCCGTCAGCCGTCTCCGCCGCTTCAGCAATCGCAGAAGAGACACCCCGCAGCTATGGTGCGTAGCGGTACGAGTCGAGGTCATAGTACAGGAAGTACAGGCGGAGGCAAGCGATATAAATATGGTCCAAACCTCACTACTCCTCTTCCTGAGAGGGCTTACGACAGGACCGAGGAGCAAACCAATGCCATAGTGCGGGCAGAAGTCGATGCCCATTTTCGACCGAAACCGCCACCGCCGCCAAGGGAGAAAGTGCCTGTGGAAGTACTTGACCACTTCATTCGTATGGCTCAACCACCAGCTCCTAAGCCTGTTGACACAGACTATGAGCGCCACATCAGGAAGTTACATCGACAATGTCTACAGAAGGAGGCGAGCTCGAGCTCGAGCAAACAACAAGCAGCTGTCAAAAAATGCGGGAAAACCGTTGCCCACCTGGGAGAACAGGCACTAGTGCAGAACCGGGCAATAACACCGGTTCGTAAGGCCCTTTAGAGCCGGTTTAGGAACCGGCACTAAATTTTGGGCACTAAAGCCCCCCCCCCTTAGTACCGGTTCAGCACGAACCGGTGCTAAAGGGAAACCACGTGGCACGAGCCATCTCCGGGGGCCGGGAGCCCTTTAGTACCGGTTGGTAACACCAACCGGTACTAAAATGTTTGGGGGGTTTTTGGTTTTATGATTTCTTTTTCATTTAATTTTGTGTTTTCCATTTTAATTCTTTTTCGTTTGCTGGTATTTTACGGTACTACACATTGTACACGTTATGCATGTATATATATAAATATAATTTCTAGTAGAACCAATCATATATATATCATCAATGTCTAGCAAACCACCATATTAATTTACACATACACACATGTATAGCTATATACAATTTCTCCTACATATGCATGTTGCCTTCGGAGCTAGTGGCATTAGCCTAATTGGTGCCTTCGGAGCACGATGACAATTGGAAGTGGTTCATGACCTGGTCGATGGGGGCGGTAGCGGGTAATAGTATTCTCCTTTCGAATTTATGACATGGTCGAGCAAAAATCCCGCTATTTCCTCTTGAAGTGCTTCTACGCGCTCCGTTTCTAGGAGCTTGTCCTGCACCTCTTTGAACTGTTAAGAAGGAGATCAATATGCATGTGTATTAGTTGTGTGACAAGATATCGATAATGGTGTAAAAATTGTGAATAGTGTTCTGACAAGCGTACCCATTCCTGTCTTTGAGATCTGCTCCTTTCGGACGCCATCATGTGAATGTTCTCGCAAATGCAGAATGCACACAGATCAGTCCCCTGCGCCTGCTTCAGGGCCCTTATTACGAGAATGGAATTTAATTTGATCAGATAATAATTAATCAAGCATGATAATTAAAGAGATGGCGGCTAGCTAGCTAGTACTACTTAATTACTTACCTTGGGTCGAAACCATTTTAGCTGTCGTTTCCATTCGCCTTCCGTGACGCTGATGAACCTTGCCCAAGCCCTGCCCGCCGACAAAGAAAATGAATAAAGGGGTTATTAAATAGTTCATATCATGAAATGACGAACTAAATAGGCCGAGATATATAGTTGATAATGATTGAAATTACCTGTTGACTATCCCAAACAAGATGTTATAGTCACTATTTGCTTTGAGTAGCGAGTCCAGTATTTCAACTGTTCCGGCGTCAACTTTAATGATACACAAGATCCAGTGAAATCTCCATGCACACACGTTTGCATGTCTTAATTAAGCGGGCATATGTAAGCAAAAACATGTAGCTAGCTAGTAGGCAAAAACAGAGAATTTGTAGTACAAGAAAGTGTGACTCACTGGAAGTTGTAAGGAAGTAGTATATCTTCATTGTATTTGAGGCGCTTCAAGAACTCTAGCATGCTGTCCTCTACCTGCTTTTCATGATACTTGTTTATTTTCCTTGTGTATTCATTAACGGTGTTTGGGTCAATGAACCCAACGCCATAGCATCCACCTTTTCTCATTTCATACATCTTCATCCTTCATAATACCATAGAAAAGAATATAGTGAGGATAATTACAGGTAATGATTGATCAAAAGGATCACTACAGCTAGCTTCAGACTTAAATTACAGAAAGAAATCACTTACAGACAACAGCAACTGACGATAGATTTGTCGAGTGCGTCTTGATTGTATAACTGAAACAGTTCAGAATACTCAACGGCCACAACTTTCTCATGGTAGTAATGATCCTTCTTGACATACACCATGAGGGACTCTCGATCGGATCTCTTGATAATGTCCATGTACCATTGATGCAATTCATACATTCTCGTTGGGAGCTTCTTGACATCTTCTGGCTTGACCAAAGGTTGACCCCGGACATATTTCCGTTTTATTTCCTCCTCTGTAATCACAGGCATGTCCTCAATCTCGAGGAGTTGTCCAACAGTGATCTTGAGTTCTTCAGCCTGCATTATATGCTCCTGTGTTATTACCACATCGCCCACCTCGGGAACGTAAACTGTTTGGCCACAATAATATTGGGCGCGCGTCCTGATGTGGCGCTCATAGTCTGTGTCAACAGGCTTAGGAGCTGGTGGTTGAGCCATACGAATGAAGTGGTCAACTACTTCCACAGGCACTTTCTCCCTTGGCGGCGGTGGCGGTTTCGGTCCAAAATGGGCGTCGACTTCTGCCCGCACTATGGCATTGGTTTGCTCCTCGGTCCTGTCGTAAGCCCTCACAGGAAGAGGAGTAGTGAGGTTTGGACCATATTTATATCAATTGCCTCCGCCTGTACTTCCTGTACTATGACCTCGACTGGTACCGCTACGCACCATAGCTGCGGGGTGTCTCTTATGAGATTGCTGAGGCGGCGGAGACGGCTGACGGGGCTGAGTTGGACGAGGAGGAGTGGCCTGAAGCTGTGCCGGACTTGGAGGAGGAGTGGCCTGAGGTTGTGCCGAACATGGAGGAGGAGTGGACGTCTGACGGTGTGTCGGACTTGGAGGAGGAGTGGCCTGACACTTTGCCGGACTTGGAGGAGGAGGAGTGGCCTCGCGCGTTGGTGGACTTGGAGCGGGAGTCTGCTGACTCGGTGGCGGACTTTAACGAGGAGTCGGGTGACGCGGTGTCGGTGGCCTTCGAAAGATGATGCAATCCTTTCTCCATAGGATGACATGATGTATGGCCTCTCCCAATGTGTGCTCGTCGTCACCTCCAGGAATGTCAAGTTGTAGCTCCGAATATGGGTCCACCACCTCATCAACCAAGACACGAGCATAGCCCGCTGGAATCGGGTTGCAATGGAAGGTTGCCTCGGGGGAATTTTAAAAAGCAACGGCGTCCGCCACCTTCATGGATATGTTCTTCATTTTGAAGTGTAGCTCGCAGCTAGTGTTCTCCGTGATGTCATCCACGGGGTATCTATCCAGCACTGCGTCACCCGGGGCGGAACCCACGCTGCTTCTCGGCATGGATGGGGCGGTGCTATCCAATGCTGGATCATCCGCTAGCTGCTGCAGCTGCTGAGACCCCCTTTGATGGCTAAGTGAGTCGATCTGCTCCTGCTGCCACTGGAATTTAACTGCCAATTCCGCTTGACTTGCTTCTAGGCCTTGAAGGCATTCATAGTCCCACTTCCTCTGCTCCTCCTCCATCTTCCTCTTCTTCTCCTCCGCAATCTTCTTTCTCGCACGGGTTCTGTAGTCGGCATTCCAGTCCGAAAACCCCTCATACCACGGAATAGCGCCCTTGCCTCGTATTCTTCTCGGGTGTTCAGGTTTTCCCAGGGCATGCGTAAGCTCGTCATTCTCTCTGTTGGGCTGGAACACCCCCGATCGAGCCTCTTCTATTGCAACAAGTATCGCATCGTTGGCTCCGTTCAGACATGCCTTCGTCGAAACATTGCCTGTCTTCGGGTCCAACTCCCCCCCATGCGCATAGAACCAAGTCCTTCACCTAGGTGCCAGCTCTTAGTAACCGGAGTGACACTTGCATCCTCCATCTCTTTCTCAGACTTATCCCACTTAGGCATTGCCACCGCGTAGCCACCTGGCCCCAGCTTATGGAACTGATCCTTTTTTCGGCATTCTTCTTGTTTATTCTCGACAGTTCCTTAGCTAATTCTGAATCCTTGAATTTCAAGAAATCGTCCCAATGAGCACTTTGATTCTCTAGTATCCCCTCGAATACTGGAGTCTTCCTTCCTCCCTTGACGTACTTCTCCCACGTCGTTCTCTTGTGGTTCTTGAATGCAACCGCCATCTTCCTAAAAGCAGCGTCCTTGACTTTCTGCACATCTGCTTCTATGAAATGATCTGGTAGGGTGAAATGTTCCATGATCCCAAAGCAGTTTTTTTATTCTCGTCGACAAAAGTAACATTTGGACGTGGCTTTGCTGGCTTTCTCCATTCTTGAAGGGAGATTGGGAGTTGGTCCTTCACAAGAACTCCGCATTGACGAACGAACTTGTCCGCAATTTTCTTAGGCGCTAATGGTTCGCCATTAGGTTTGAATGCCTCGATATTGTACTTTACGCCCTCCTTCAACTTTTTGTTCGGGCCTCGTTTCGTCCTTTTGCCTGAAGATTTGCTCGATCCGGATGGCTGAAAGAAGAAAGATCGATTCGTTAATATATCTTCAACTCATTTAAAACATGCGATGATCACCAGATTCCTGCTTATATAAATATATATACCTCGCCGGTGTTTGTTATTTCAGGATCAACATGTTCTTCGTCGTAGTTCATGACTTCATCTTCTCGGTCGTCGCAATCGAATATCATATCACCCTCTCCGGTGTTGTTTAGAAATTCGGAGCCATCAAAATCTTCTTCATTCTGATCATCATCTGGCCCGCGTATGATATCGAACATGGTCTGTTCTCTCTCTCTGTCGGTATTGTCCGCCATAGCTTTTATTTAACTATGCCAAAAGAAATATAAAACAATTTAGTATAATCTCGAATAATAGATATAATCTCGAATACATCGTCTCGAATAATAGATATAATCTCGAATACATCATCTCGAATAATAGATTTAATCTGGAATACATCGTCTCGAATAATATATAATATTGAATAGTACATCACTGGCTCATAGCTGAAGTGCGGCGCAGGCGGTGGACACCCAAAGAGAAGGAACCCTCACAGGACCATAGCTGAAGTGAGATCCCTGAAGAAACTGCCAGGTATTGGAGAACCTGCCGCCCTCTAACGCAACCATGTAGCGATGGACGTGCTCGTCCTCCTCCCTGACATGACGACGTACCACCTCCGGCGGGGCTGGCTCCCTCCGCACCGAAACTGGCCCACGCGAACGCCACCAAACGAGATCAGGGTCGACGACGGGACCTGGGGCCGGGTTCCTCATCAAGCGGCGCGCCCCTCTAGGCAGCACCTCCCAGTGCCAGCCCGGCGGAGCCCAGTCCCGGACATGGGTCAGCTGGACGTCGGCACGGACGTGTCAACGGCGAGGATGCGGGCCGGGCATCGTCGACAACAAAATACTATATGCCGCAAAAGTAAAGTAACATTTTTTAAATGATGGATTGTGATGATTTCATATATGCAAATTCTAAATTTTATAACTAAAAATATAAGAAACTAAAAAAACATCGATCATCGTCTAACAATTTGAAATTAATCTAATTCATCTAGCTAGCTAAAACTAACATTTCCAAAATTTCTAACATTTCTATATAACTAACATTTCTATAACATTTGACATTATATATATTATAACTAACATTTCTATATACTATTTGACATTAATCTAATCTAATTAATTAATTCACCTAAAACTTTGTATGAAAAACAGAAAAAACTAAAAGCTAAAAAAAGAAAAATTGTGTGTGTGTGCGCGTGTAGTGTGTGTGTGTAGTGTGTGTGTGTGTGTGTGTGCATGTAGTGTGTGTGTGCGCGCGCGTGTGTGTGTGCGCTACGGTCGGCGTCGGCGCCGGCGCCGGTGTGGCTTTGATCGATTGGAGGGAGGAGAGGGGCCGGGGGAGGGGCTCACAGCGCGCGCGGGCAAGGTCGAGGTGACGGCGACGGCGAGGCAAGGTCGATCCAAAGGCGACGGCTTCGGTGAAGCGAGGGGATCGGTGACGGGCCGGTGCGGCGACCGGGACGGCGACGGGCCGGTGCTGCGACAGGCCGGCGACGGGGGCGCCGCGGAGTCGACGAGGACGGCGCGACGAGGACGGGGGCGCCGCGGAGTCGACGGGGACGGCGCGACAGGGGCGGCGACGGTGCGGGACGGGGCGGCGGCAGAGAGAAGTGGGAGATGAGAAACTGAAAATTTTCGAAGTGTTTCTTATATAGGGGACACCTTTAGTACCGGTTGGAGCCCCCAACCGGTACTAAAGGCCTGTTTTGGCCAGGCCAAGCGGCGGGAAGCGACCCCCTTTAGTACCGGTTGGTGGCTCCAACCGGTACTAAAGGCCCCCCTTTAGTACCGGTTGGTGCCACGAACCGGTACTAAAGGGGGGTGCGCTGCCAGGCGAGGGGCGCAAAGTTTAGTCCCACCTCGCCTAGCGAAGGGCAGCCGCACTGGTTTATAAACCCAGCCGCGGCTGCTCCTTCGAGCTCCTCTCAAACGCAAGCCTTCTGGGCCTACCTGTGCTGTGCTGCCCCGTTGGCCTACTGGGCCTTTGCGGGCCTCCATCCTGGCCCAACAACGGGTTGGGTTTCTAGTCGTATGCAGGCCGCTCTAGCCTAGTAGGCGGGCTTTTTTTTGCTTTATTTATTTTTGAGTTGTTTTTTTGTATTTAGAGTTTCTTTGTGAATATTTTTGCTTTAGGTACAAAAAATTACAAACTTTCTGTTAGTGCCTGTAATTTTAAAATTTGAATAGTTTAAATTTTGAATTATTTGAAATTATTGTCAATCACTAGTTTGTGAATAACTTAACTTTAAAAATCAGTAAAGGCATGAAAGAATTTGTTTGCACATAAAATTTCTTCGCGTTTCAAATGCCAAAACACATAATTAACTACCCTAACTATTATAGAGATTCCCTTCTGGGTGTGAAACACAGAAGAAAGTGATGATAGCTAGTGAAGCCGATCACATCCCAGATCTTTGGGTGTGAAACTTTTTCTTCGTGTGTGTCCCTTTGCACCGTAACCATGGAAAATCTTCATCATTTAACGGGATGCTCGGTTCAATATTCACTGTGAATTGACCAATTTCATCAAACTTTTCATAATCTTCTGACTTGTCTGTCTTGTCATCCACTCCCACGATGTTTCTCTTCCCAGAAAGAACTATGTGCCACTTTGGCTCATCGTATGATGCATTTGCTTCCTTATCTTTTCTTTTTCTTGGCTTGGTAGACATGTCCTTCACATAGAAAACCTATGCCACATCATTGGCTAGGACGAATGGTTCGTCTGCATACGCAAGATTGTTGAGATCCACTGTTGTCATTCCGTACTGCGGGTCTTCCGTTACCCCGCCTCGTGTCATATTGACCCATTTGCACCGAAACAAAGGGACCTTCAAACCACGTCGATAGTCAAGTTCCCATATGTCCTGTATATAACCATAATATGTTTCCTTTCCCGTCTTGGTTTCTGCATCAAAGTGTACACCACTGTTTTGGTTGGTGCTCTTCTTATCTTGGGCGATCGTGTAAAATGTATTACCATTTATCTCATACCCTTTGAAAGTCATTATATTCGAAGATGGTAACTGGGACAGCAAGTACAGGTCCTCTTCAATAGAGGTGTCATGCATGGTACGTGTCTGCAACAAGCTGGCGAAACTCCTGGTTTGTTCATGTGTAATCCAGTCATCAGACCGCTCCGGGTGTTTGGAGCGTAGAAAATTCTTGTGTTCATCCATATACGGAGCCACCAAGGCAGAATTCTGTAGAACTGTGTAGTGTGCTTCAGTGAGAGAATGTCCGTCCATACATATTATTTGTTCCCTCCTAGCGTGCCTTTTCCATCCAGTCTGCCCTTATGCCGCGATTCAGGAACACCAATCGGCTTAAGGTCAGGAATAATGTCGATACAAAACTCAATGACCTCCTCATTTTGACGGCCCTTGGAGATGCTTCCTTCTGGCCTAGCACGGTTATGAACATATTTCTTTAAGACTCCCATGAACCTCTCAAAGGGGAACATATTGTGTAGAAATACAGGACCCAAAACGTTAATCTCTTCGCATAGGTGAACTAGGACGTGCGTCATGATGTTGAAGAAGGATGGTGGGAACACCAACTCGAAACTGACAGGACATTGCACCAAATCATTCTGTAACCTTGGTATGATTTCTGGATCGATTACCTTCTGAGAGATTGCATTGAGAAATGAACATAGCTTCACAATGGCTAATCGAACGTTTTCCGGTAGAAGCCCCCTCAATGCAACCGGAAGCAGTTGTGTCATAATCACGTGGCAGTCATGAGACTTTAGGTTCTGGAACTTTTTCTCTGCCATGTTTATTATTCCCTTTATATTCGACGAGAAGCCAGACGGTACCTTAATACTGAGCAGGCATTCAAAGAAGATTTCCTTCTCTTCTTTGGTAAGAGCGTAGCTTGCATGACCCTGATGTATGCCGTCTTTTCGGTGCATACTTTGCTGGTCCTCCCGTGCCTCAGGTGTATCTTTTGTCTTCCCATACACGCCCAAGAAGCCAAGCAGGGTCACACAAAGATTCTTTGTCACATGCATCACATCGATTGCGGAGCGGACCTCGAGGTCTTTCCAATAGGGAAGGTCCCAAAATATAGATTTCTTATTCCACATGGGTGCGCGTCCGTCAGCGTCATTCGGAACAGGTTGTCCACCAGGACCCTTTCCAAAGACCACCTTCAAATCCTTGACCATATCATGTACATCAGCACCAGTACAGTGGCGAGGCTTCGTCCGGTGATCCGCCTCACCTTTGAAATGCTTGCCTTTATTTCTTACGGGATGCCTGCTCGGAAGAAATCGACGATGTCCCAGGTACACATTCTTATTAGCCAAATATATACTGTCGGTATCGTCCAAATAGTGCGTGCATGCGCGGTATCCCTTGTTTGTCTGTCCTGAAAGGTTACTGAGAGCAGGCCAATCATTGATGGTCACGAACAGCAATGCCTTTAGGTCAAATTCTTCCCCCATGTGCTCATCCCACGCTCGTACACTTGTTCCATTCCATAGTTGTAAGAATTCTTCAACTAATGGCCTTAGGTACACATCAATGTCGTTGCCGGGTTGCTTAGGGCCTTTGATGAGCACTGGCATCATAATGAACTTCCGCTTCATGCACAACCAAGGAGGAAGGTTATACAAACATAGAGTCACAGGCCAGGTGCTATGGTTGCTTCTCTGCTCCCCAAAAGGATTAATGCCATCTGCACTTAGACCAAACCATACGCTCCTTGCGTCATCTGCAAACTCCTTCCCGTACTTTCTTTTGATTTTTCTCCACTGCGACCCGTCAGCGGGTACTCTCAACTTTCCGTCTTTCTTACGGTCTTCTCTGTGCCATCGCATCGCCTTCGCATGCTCTTTATTTTGGAACAAACGTTTCAACCGTGGTATTATAGGAGCATACCACATCACCTTGGCAGGAATCTTCTTCCTGGGGCGCTGGCCCTCGACATCACCAGGGTCATCGCGGCTGATCTTATAGCGCAATGCACCACATACCGGGCAAGCGTTCAAATCCTCGTACTCACCGCGGTAGAGGATGCAATCATTAGGGCATGCATGTATCTTCTGCACCTCTAACCCTAGAGGGCAGACAACCTTCTTTGCTTCGTACGTACTCTCGGGCAATTCGTTGTCCTTTGGAAGCATATCCTTTATCATTACCAGCAACTTTCCAAATCCCTTGTCAGATACACCATTCTCTGCCTTCCATTGCAGCAATTCCAGTGTGGTGCCCAGCTTTTTCTTGTCACCTACGCAATTCAGGTACAACATTTTTTTGTGATCCTCTAACATGCGCTGCAACTTCTTCTTCTCCAAATCACTTGCGTAGTTTCTCTTTGCATCGGCAATGGCCCGACCTAGATCATCAACGGGCTCATCTGATGCCTCTTCTTCAGCTTCTTCCCGCATTGCCGGCTCAGCTTCTTCCCGCATTACCGGCTCAGCTTCTGCCCCCATTGTTGTATCATCTTATTCAGGGAACCCATGGCCAGGATAGCTGTCGTCGTCCTCTTCTTCTTCATTGTCTTCCATCATAACCCCTCTTTCTTCGTGCTTGCTCCAAACATTATAATGGGGCATGAAACCGGACTTAAACAGGTGGACGTGAATGGTTCTTGACGTAGAGTAATTGTGACCATTCTTACAGCAAGCACATGGACAATGCATAAAACCATCCGCCCGCTTGTTTGCCTCAGCCGCAAGCAGAAAAGTATGCACGCCCTCAACGAACTGGGGAGAGCATCGGTCCTCGTACATCCATTGCCGGCTCATCTTCATTACACAACACCGAATAGACCAAATTAATACAAGTTCATACATAAAGTTCATACAACACTTAAATGCAACAAACAAATAACTCTCTAGCTAAAGCATTTAAATGCAACAACAAATACAATCAAGATCGCAACTAAGGTAACAATGGATCCAACAGCATAATGATACCAAGCCTCACTATCGATGGCATATTTTCTAATCTTTCTAATCTTCAAGCACATTTTCTCCATCTTGATCTTGTGATCATCGACGACATCGGCAACATGCAACTCCAATTCCATCTTCTCCCCCTCAATTCTTTTCAATTTTTCTTTCAAGTACTCGTTTTCTCTTTCAACTAAATTTAACCTCTCGGCAATAGGGTCGGTTGGAATTTCCGGTTCACATACCTCCTAGAAAAAATTTCTATGTCAACTTGATGGGCATAATTTGTCATAAACACGAAATGCAACTAGTTTTAAAAGAGAATATACATACCACATCCGAATCATAACAAGGACAAGGGCCGACGGGGACGGATATCAAAACCATGGCACTATATGTATAACAAGCAACGTACGGGTAAGATAATTATACGAGTAACTATATATCCAAATCACACAAACATCAATTTTTATATAAAATTTCATGAACAAGAGGCTCACCACAAGGTGGTGCCGGCGACGGGACGGTGCGGGCGATCGACGGTGGCTACGATGGAGATTTAGAAGGCACTAAGTAAACCACACCTACATATGCAAACTAAGTGTTATTTTTGACCTCAAAATGCATATAAATCAAATACTAGCACATATATATATATATCCTCCCAAATTACTAAACTCACAAATTAATCTCTATATAAAGCATTGCAAGAGCTAATCTAGCAATGAGAGATGAAAGGACAAAGTTGCTAACCTTTGTGATCATTTGAATGTATGGGGGCCTTCAAATCTTGACAAATTTTGGGCAAAATGTGTGATGAGCTCGAGAGGAAGAGGGGAAGAACAGAGAGGAGAGGGGAAAGGGGAAGAACAGAGCGAGCTCGGGTGGACGAATGGTTTATGTAGGACGACCTTTAGTACTGGTTCGTGCCAAGAACCGGTACTAAAGGGGCTGGAGGGGCCCCAGTCTGACAACATCCTGCCACCACTCTCATTAGTACCGGTTCGTGGCACGAACCGGTGCTAAAGGTTCGCCACGAACCGGTACTAATGAAAGCGGCCCGGCTAGCCGTTGGAACCGGCACTAATGTATACATTAGTGCCGGCTCAAATACAAACCGGCACTAATGTGCTTCACGTTTGACCCTTTTTCTACTAGTGAGGCGGCGCAATCGATCCCCCCGCTTGTTGTGCCGCCAACAACACGTGACAGTATGCGCGCCCAATATTATTGTGGGCAAACAGTTTACGTTCCCGAGGTGGGCGATGTGGTAATAACCCAGGAGTATATAATGCAGGATGAAACTTTCAAAATCACTGTTGGACAACTCCTCGAGATCGAGGACATGCCTGTGCTTACAGAGGAGGAAATAAAACGGAAATATGCCCGGTGCCAACCTCTGGTCAAGCCAGAAGAGGTCAAGAAGCTCCCAACGAGAATGTATGAATTGCATCAATGGTACATGGACATTACCAAGAGATCCGATCGAGAGTCCCTCATGGTGCAAGTCAAGAAGGATCATTACTACCATCACAAACCTGTGACCGTTGAGTATTCTAAATTGTTTCAGTTATACAATCAAGACGCACTTGACAAATCTATCGTCGGTTGCTATTGTATGTAAGTGATTTCTTTCTGTAATTTAAGTCTCAAGCTAGCTGTAGTGATCCTTTTGATCAATCATTACCTGTAATTATCCTCACTATATTCTTTTCTGTGGAATTATGCAGGATGAAAATGTATGAAATGAGAAAAGGTGGACGCTATGGCATTGGGTTCATTGACCAAAACACCGTTAATGAATACACATGGAAAATAAATAAGCATCATGAAAAGCAGGTAGAGGACAGCATGCTAGAGTTCTTGAAGCGCCTCAAATACAATGAAGATATACAACTTCCTTACAACTTCCAGTGAGTCACACTTTCTTGTACTACAAATTCTCTGTTTTTGCCTACTAGCTAGCTACATGTTTTTGCTTACATATTGAAAGTGCAACTATCCCTAGGTGGTTTTGGTAATTCATAACAACATATAGCTCATTGAGCTAATGCTATTCCAAGATGATTATTTCAGGAAAGCTCAATGATTGGCATGGCATCGATGTGAAAGAGGAACCCTCAAAATGCTAAGGACAAAGGATTGGCTCAAGGTGAAAAGCTCAAGACTCTTCATTTTATATTTTAGTGATCCAAGATCACATTGAGTCTTTAGGAAAAGCCAATACTATTAAGGAGGGATGAGGTGTTGCTTAATGAGCCTCTTGCTTCATGTGCTTAGTGATATGCTCCAAAACCCTCAACTACTTTCCCATATCCACATATGACCTAAACCCTAAGCCAAACTCGGTCCTACAGCTTCTTCCTATCCGGCGCCATCGAGTTTCACTTGTCATCAGCCACTGCCAAAACCCTAGCAATTTGGTTCTACCGATAAGGATCTCGGTCTCACCGAGATGGGGTTGCAAACTCTCTGTTTCCCTTTCGTAACTTTTTGGTCTCACCGAAAGAGCGAATCGGTCCCACCGAGATTGCAATGTAAACTCAGTGTTTCCCCTTTGTAACTTTTCGGTCTCACCGAGTTCCACTCGGTCTCACCGAAAGAGGAAATCGGTCCCACCGAGTTTGCCTGACCAACTCTCTGGTTAGCTAATTACCAAATTCGGTCTCACCGAGTTTGTGTAATCGGTCTCACCAAGATTACGTTATGCCCAAACCCTAACCATATCAGTCCTACCGAGTTGCATGTCAGTCCCACCGCAAATCACTAACGGTCACTAGGTTTACATTTTCGGTCCGACCGAGCATATTGATTCGGTCCCACCGAGATTGGAAAACTATGTAACGGTTGGATTTTGTGTGGAGGCTATATATACCCCTCAACTTCCTCCTCATTCGATGAGAGAGGTATCAGAACGCATACACCATTCCAACTCATATGTTTTGAGAGAGAACCACCTACTCATGTGTTGAGACCAAGACATTCCATTCCTACCATATTAATCTTGATCTCTAGCCTTCCCAAGTTGCTTTCCACTCAAATCTTCTTTCCACCAAATCCAAATCCTATGAGAGAGAGTTGAGTGTTTGGGAGACTATCATTTGAAGCACAAGCGCAAGGAGTTCATTACCTAGACACCATTTTTTACTTCTTGGAGAGTGGTGTCTCCTAGATTGGCTAGGTGTCACTTGGGAGCCTCCGACAGGATTGTGGAGTTGAACGAAGGAGTTTGTAAGGGCAAGGAGATCGCCTACTTCGTGAAGATCTACCGCTAGTGAGGCAAGTCCTGTGTGGGCGATGGCCATGGTGGGATAGACAAGGTTGCTTCTTCGTGGACCCTTTGTGTGTGGTTGCTTCTTCGTGGACCCTTCGTGGGTGGAGCCCTGTGTGGACTCGCGCAACCGTTACCCTTGGGTGGAGCCCTGTGTGGACTCGCGCAACCGTTACCCTTCGTGGGTTGAAGTCTCCATCAACGTGGATGTAGGATAGCACCACCTATCCGAACCACGGGAAAAACATCCGTGTCTCCAATAGCGTTTGAATTCTCCAAACCCTTCCCTTCACATTCTTGCAAGTTGCATGCTTTACTTTCCGCTGCCAATATACTCTTTGCATGCTTGCTTGAATTGTGTGATGATTGCTTGACTTGTCCCAAAATAGCTAAAATCTGCCAAGAACTAAAATTGGGAAAAGGTTAAGTTTTTATTTGATCAAGTAGTCTAATCACCCCCCTCTAAACATACTTTCGATCCTACAAGTGGTATCAGAGCTTTTGTCTCCATTTGCTTGATCTTCATAGCTTTTGGTGGTCATAGCCTTGGTTTCACAACCTAGGAGAGTATGGCGTCTAGCGAGGGAAATTATCACCGTAGAGGTCCTTACTTTGATGGTACTAATTTTGCTAGTTGCAAGCATAAAATGAAAATGCATATTCTTGGACATAACCCCGCCGTTTGGGCTATTGTGTGTGTTGGTTTGCAAGGTGACTTCTTTGATGGGAGAGAACCAAACCGTGAAGCTACCGCGGATGAGCTGAAGATGTTGCAATACAATGCTCAAGCTTGTGATATTCTCTTCAACGGACTGTGCCCCGAAGAATTCAACAAAATCAGCCGTCTTGAGAATGCAAAGGAAATTTGGGACACTTTGTTTGATATGCATGAAGGTACCGACTCCGTCAAGGAATCCAAGTTGGATGTGCTTCAAAGCCAACTTGACAAGTTCAAGATGAAGGATGGTGAAGGTGTCGCTGAAATGTACTCTAGGCTTGCTCTCATCACAAATGAGATTGCCGGCTTAGGAAGTGAAGAGATGACCGATAGATTCATCATCAAGAAGATTCTAAGAGCCTTGGATGGAAAATATGATACCCTGTGCACATTGATCCAAATGATGCCCAATTACAAAGATCTCAAGCCAACGGAGGTGATTGGAAGAATTGTTGCTCATGAGATGTCACTTAAGGATAAAGAGGAACTTCACAACAAAACAAGTGGTGCCTATAAAGCCTCATGTGAAGCCCCTACATCATCAAGTGAGAAACAAGACTTCAATGAAGAATTGAGCTTAATGGTGAAGAACTTCAACAAGTTCTACAAGAGTAGAAGCAAAGATAGAAGCTCCAAGTCAAGGTCCTACAATGACAAAAGATCTTCTAGTCGAGAGCGAAACTGTTACAATTGTGGAAGACCCGGACACTATTCCAATGAGTGTATGGCTCCCTACAAGAGAAGAGAAGATTCTCCAAAAAGAAGAAGCAAAGGATCACCATCAAGAGAGAGAAGGAGTAGAGATGATCGTTATGAACGAAGATACTCACGGAGAAGCAAGGATTCGGAAAGGAAGGAAAAATCATCAAGGAGCTACACAAGAAGAAGACATCAAGCTCATGTTGGTGAATGGGTATCCGACTCCGACTCCGACAGCCACTCCGAGAGAAGTTATCACTCCGACTCCGAAGATACTCAAGATGAAGGTGTTGCCGGTCTAGCACTTGTGTCAACCAACTCCAACGACATATTTGACTCACCAAATGAAGGAATTGGAAGATGCTTCATGGCCAAAGGTCCTAAGGTAACACACCCCGAGTATGTTGATTTCAATAGTGATGAAGATGACTTGTTGGGTGATGATTTGCTTGTTGACAACTCTAGTGATGAATATTATGATGAAAGACCAATTAATCATGCTAATCAAGATAAAACGAATGACAATGATAAGGAGAAGATTGAGGCTCTAACTAAAGAACTAAAAACTCTTAAGTTAGCTCATGACACTATATTTGAAGATCATCGAGAACTTTTAAGAGCTCATGAGAAATTACGATTTGAAAAGCTCAATCTTGAGCAAGAGCATGAGTTCATAAAGGCAATCAATGATGATCTCCGCACGAAAAGTTCTTCTTACATTGCCAAGCGTTTACTCTTATCTACTTACATGCCTCAAGTCAAGTCTAGTAACAAGAAAGATTCTTCCTCTAGCAGTAACAATGATCATGTTAAATCCAATATTGTTGCTTCTAGTAGTTCTCTCGATTCCACTAATGATTCCCTTAGCCAAGTTACACTTGAGCAAGAAAATAGTTTATTGAAGGGAATTATAGAGAAAGGAGTGTACAAAAGCCTTGCCGGGAGTAAGCAATTCGAGGAAATTGTGCGCAAGCAAGGAATGCACCGGAAGAATCAAGGTGTTGGTTTTGAGCGAAAGTTCAATGCCAATGGAGTTGAGTGGGAAGAAGATCAATACCCCAAGACAAAGTTTGTCCCTCAACAAGAGAAGTGTACTTCTTTCAAGGGGACACAAGCTCAAGATGATCTTCCACCACAAGACTACGAGCAAAAAGGTAAGGACAAGCTTCAAGAGGAAATTGACGCATTTGAAGAAGCTCCAAGGACCTTAGTCAAGTGGATTCCCAAGACTACTTCAAGTTCCACTTCATCAAGTACGACTACAACTCCAAGGATTCCCATCAAGATGATGTGGATCCAGAAGAAGAAGAAGAACTAGAGAGTTCTTGAGGGTGACTCCGCCAATATACTTCACTCTTATCATTTTGGCAAGAACAAGTGCAATCAACTTCCACATCTTGCACTAGTTCAAGGAGTCACAAACCCTCTTGTTGGTAAGACAAGGGACAAGGTAACCTAAAAGTTTTCATGGACATCATCTTTTGTGTGCATCACTCTATGTCTATGGATATCCTTGTTTGTTCCTTGTGGGACTAACCCATGTAGGTATTGAAAGTGCAATTCACTCAAATGGATAGCTCCAAGAGATCTACATCAACATTGAACAGCCACATCTTCAATATCTACATGAAGTCATCATCGGCAAAACCCAAGGTTAGTTCATCCCTCTTAGGGGGGGATATCACATCTAGGGGGAGCTTTACTCTAAGACTTGAGCTAAAGCAACTCTAAAGATGTGAACACAACAATGCTTTATGTAAAAGTGGTAACCCCACTTGAGCTTAGACGATGAGTATGACCTATGATCAAGTGTTCACTTGACTCCTAAGTCAATATACTCATATATAGATGACCTAGTCATCGCAAATTGCTTGATAGATGCTAGAATTGGTTGTGCATGCCTTGTCACATATTTCATTTGCCATCTTATTGTGTGAGCATGCTGGTTGCATATTTTACTCATTCGAGGATATCCACTTGTTGTTTTGATTATTTGGTTTTATTCTTCTTTTGCCAAGTGGATGGACAAGAATGCCTAAGAACCTCCTCTAGCTATCTATGCTTTTCTCGTCTCAAACTCTATTCATGTTGCATCACAAAATTTGATCAAGTCAGATTCGAACCACTCTGTGTGAGGAGCACTCGGAGTCCCCGATTCGTCATAGACTTAAACTTCCAAAACCTCTTTATGATTCTCGGTCTGACAGATACTCCACTTTCGGTCCTACCGAGATCATTAAGTTGATCTAGGTTTTCGATCTCAGTGCAACCGATTTGAACCTTTCGGTCACACCGAGTTTCAGTAACTGCACGCAGTTATGAATCTCGGTGCCACCGAGTCGTTCCACTCAGTCACACCGACAGGGTCGGGCTATATATAGTCACGGGCAAAATTTTGGAAATTTCTCCGAACCCATTCGCTCGCGCGATAGCCTGCTCTGCCCTCGTGGTCTCCGGATCGTCTTCTCGGCGCCAACAGCCTCCAGTCGCTGGTCTCTGTCGCCGTCAACGGGAATTCTGCCCCGCCGTTGCCGCCGTAGAAAGTCCCCGCCGAACTAGGGTATGGACTTGATCTTTGTGCTATTCCTCAATCTGATTCCTAGCATGTTGTGATCATATTGATTCTAGCCACGTTTGATAAACTTCTATCCAGTCAAAACGCCCTTAGATTAGGTTTGATTCGAAAATTCTAGGTTTAGGTTTCCGCCGAAACCATCTCAGACCCACCGAGTTGAAAAACTCGGTCCCACCGATTTGGCTTATGCCATTGCACAAGTGAGACTCGGTCTGACCGAGAATTACTTATCGGTGCGACCAATTTTGGAACTCTGTGAAACCCTAGCAGTCTCGGTGCCACCGAACTGTGACTCGGTCCTACCGAGTTCACTAGTTTAGTTTCCAAAACTGCTTCGGTATCACCAAGTTTGAAAATCGGTAGATCCGAGATGATTTAAGTGGGAAACTAAAACTAAGTTTTTGGATCATTCTTTTGCAAAAATCTCTGCATTTTGTGATGCTCATCCTTTTCTATCTCATCTATAATCTATTCACAGGGTCAGCAGTCAGAGTGCAGCATGTCTGATCAAAGTGATAGCCAAAATATGTCAGAGCAGCAAGTGGTGATGAGTCAGGGCACTAGTCCCTCCAGTTCATCTGATGAAGGCAGCAGGAGCACTCCTAGCAATTTGCCAAAGGCTGCCACGAGACAAAGGAAGAAGAGGACTTCTGATTCCGAAGATGAAGACTATGTGGCAGAGGAAGAGGCCACTTCCAAGAGAGTTGAGCCAGCTCAAGGCACTAAGCCAGGCCTGAAAATCAAAAGGCCAGCAGGCAGGCAGCCAATGTCAAAGGCCAGAATGTCAACTGAGAAGCCCATAGAGCCAGTTGCAGCTGAGAGCAAGAAAAGAAAGGAAAGGGTGAAGAAGACTGTGGCTAGAGTGCTTGGCAAAGCTTCCATCATGGAAGAGGAAGAAGAAGAAGAAGTAGCTGCACCAGCGCCCAAGGCACCCAAGCTAATGGGAGATGCCATAAAATCAGGGGGAGCTGCTTCCAAGGCCAAGCCAGCTCCAAAGCCAAAGCCAAAGAGGAACACAAGAAGCATCCCTGCAGCTGAGAAGAACAAGTCCCCAGTGCCTGAGACTGTTGCTGAAGAAGAGGAAGAGAATGTCCTAAGGAAGCTAAAGCCCAAGATCCCAGACCACAACGATGCTCATCCTGTGGCTGAGGACATGAAGCTTAGGAGAGATTCAGGACTGAGGAAGTGGAGAGAAGCAGACCCATATGCTTCAAGGAGAAGGACTGCCGTGGACTATAGGTTTCACACCAAGGAGCAGCAGGATTTTTATGAGACAGTGTTGCTAGATAAGAAGCCCATTGTCTGTGATATGCGATGGGTTGATTGGACATACATCAAGGACAATGAGGAGCACTATCCTGGAGTGCAAGACAGCTTCATAGCTTGTGGAGTAGCTGACTTTGTTGGGCAGAAGCTCACAAAGTGGAACGAGGAACTCATCATGCAGTTCTACTCCACAGCTCACTTTTATCCAGATGGGAGGATCACATGGATGTCTGAGGGTACAAGGTACCAACCCACAGTTGCTGAGTGGGCACAGATCATTAATGCCCCAGAGGAGCAAGATGATGACTTGGATATCCATGCCAAGAAGAATATGGACCACAACTCAATGTCAAATATGTACAAGGAGATCCCAAATGAAGCACTTGATACCTTCAAGTTTGGCTCAGTACATTACCTTCTGTCAGGGCTCTCGACGATCAATTGGATACTAAGGCACACCTTACTGCCCAAGTCTAGAGATCACAAGATGATCAGAGGCCATGCTATCAACTTACTACATGTGTTTAATGTGCCTCAGAAGTTCAAGGTGATGAGCCTCATAGTGGAAACTATCAAGAGGACTGCAGCAGATCAGAAGAGGAGTTGCGGATATGCCCCTCAAATTCAGGAGCTCATCAACTCCAAGATGGGCACGGGCATATATCTATTGGACAAGGAACATTTGCCCATCCGTCCAGATTTTGAGAACAATGAAGTTGTGATGACTGAGAACGAGCCATCATCTGCCCAAGCATATGCAAAGAAGGAGAAGGCGAGGAAGGAGAAAGCTGCCAAGATGCCTACTCAAGAGGAGGCATCTGAGTATTCCTTGAAGACTAAACAAGAGCAGCTTGGTTACTTGATTGCATCCACGCTGAGGATTAGGCAAAGTCTGGCCACCCTCACTCAAAATCAGCAGAGCCTAGAGAGAATCATGGAACAGAAGTTCTATGACTTGGATGTCAAAGTAACGGAAGTTCAGTCTGCAGTGGAGCAGCTCCAAGAGGACATGCAGGAGAGGAGAGGCAGGACTACTACTCATGCCTTTGCCAGAGTACCAAGAGGTCCGAGGTCGTCTGCCGTGCCAGTTGCTGACACAAGAGCCACCCCCTCAGCGCCAGCCATAGCCTCAGTTCCACCAGCTCCAGCATCTACTTCAGCTCCAACTCCAGCGTCTACTTCAGCATCTACCGAAGCCTTCATCCTTGGAGTGATCCGGACTCCACCACCACCTGAAGATCAAGCCTGAGCGTCGATCTAGTGCTATGCATTTTCTAGGATCTTTTTGGTAACTTGTTGCCAAAGGGGGAGAAGATGTATAGATCATAGGCTTCGAGAGAGAGAGTGTTGCTTTTCTCTCTTGCTTTATTTGGTGGTTTTTCAAACTTGTTTGCTTTTGAGTGCTTGAGATACTACGTCATTATTTGTGAGACATTGATGATCATGTGTTTGATCATAAGCTACACTTAATGCTTGCTTAATGCTATTATCTTATCTATCTTATGTGATCATTCATTATTCTTGGTGATGAGTGCATGTATTTCATTCTTATCATTTTAAGCGCTCCACCAAGATGTATGTGACATGGAAGAGTAACCCATGACTCTAACTCCTTGTGCATTTGCAGTCCAAAGCAAATTTTAAATATGCACAAATTTAGGGGGAGCTCTTACTTATCACATACTTCTCAAAGCGACGATATATTTCATGCATATTATCATTTGTCGAAGCTTTGATCTATATGTTGTCATCAACTACCAAAAAGGGGGAGATTGAAAGTGCAACTATCCCTAGGTGGTTTTGGTAATTCATAACAACATATAGCACATTGAGCTAATGCTATTCCAAGATGATTATTTCAGGAAAGCTCAATGATTGGCATGGCATGGATGTGAAAGTGGAACCCTCAAAATGCTAAGGACAAAGGATTGGCTCAAGCTCAAAAGCTCAAGACTCTTCATTTTATATTTTAGTGATCCAAGATCACATTGAGTCTTTAGGAAAAGCCAATACTATCAAGGAGGGATGAGGTGTTGCTTAATGAGCCTCTTGCTTCATGTGCTTAGTGATATGCTCCAAAACCCTCAACTACTTTCCCATATCCACATATGACCTAAACCCTAAGCCAAACTCGGTCCTACCGATTCTTCCTATCCGGCGCCACCGAGTTTCACTTGTCATTAGCCACTGCCAAACCCTAGCAATTCGGTTCTACCGATAGGGATCTCGGTCTCACCAAGATGGGGTTGCAAACTCTCTGTTTCCCTTTCATAAATTTTCGGTCTCACCAAAAGAGCGAATCGGTCCCACCGAGATTGCAATGTAAACTCAGTGTTTCCCCTTTGTAACTTTTCGGTCTCACCGAGTTCCACTCGGTCTCACCAAAAGAGCAAATCGGTCCCACCGAGTTTGCCTGACCAACTCTCTAGTTAGTTAATTACCAAATTCGGTCTCACCGAGTTTGTGTAATCGGTCTCACCGAGATTACGTTATGCCCAAACCCTAACCATATCGGTCCTACTGAGTTGCATGTCAGTCCCACCGAAAATCACTAATGGTCACTAGGTTTACATTTTCGGTCCGACCGAGCTTATTGATTCGGTCCCACCGAGATTGGAAAACTGTGTAATGGTTGGATTTTGTGTGGAGGCTATATATACCCCTCCACCTCCTCCTCATTCGATGAGAGAGCTATCAGAACGCATACACCATTCCAACTCATATGTTCTAAGAGAGAACCACCTACTCATGTGTTCAGACCAAGACATTCCATTCCTACCATATGAATCTTGATCTCTAGCCTTCCCAAGTTGCTTTCCACTCAAATCTTCTTTCCAACAAATCCAAATCCTATGAGAGAGAGTTGAGTGTTGGGGAGACTATCATTTGAAGCACAAGAGCAAGGAGTTCATTACCTAGACACCATTTGTTACTTCTTGGAGAGTGGTGTCTCCTAGATTGGCTAGGTGTCACTTGGGAGCCTCCGACAGGATTGTGGAGTTGAACGAAGGAGTTTGTAAGGGCAAGGAGATCGCCTACTTCGTGAAGATCTACCGCTAGTGAGGCAAGTCCTGTGTGGGCGATGGCCATGGTGGGATAGACAAGGTTGCTTCTTCGTGGACCCTTTGTGGGTGGTTGCTTCTTCGTGGACCCTTCGTGGGTGGAACCCTGTGTGGACTCGCGCAACCGTTACCCTTGGGTGGAGCCCTGTGTGGACTCGCGCAACCGTTACCCTTCGTGGGTTGAAGTCTCCATCAACATGGATGTAGGATAGCACCACCTATCCGAACCACGGGAAAAACATCCGTGTCTCCAATAGCGTTTGAATTCTCCAAACCCTTCCCTTTACATTCTTGGAAGTTGCATGCTTTACTTTCCGCTGCCAATATACTCTTTGCATGCTTGCTTGAATTGTGTGATGATTGCTTGACTTGTCCCAAAATAGCTAAAATCTGCCAAGAACTAAAATTGGGAAAAGGTTAAGTTTTTATTTGGTCAAGTAGTCTAATCACCCCCCTCTAGACATACTTTCGATCCTACACATATGCCCGCTTAATTAAGACATGCAAACGTGTGTGCATGCAGATTTCACTGGATCTTGTGTATCATTAAAGTTGACGCCGGAACAGTTGAAATACTGGACTCACTACTCAAAGCAAATAGTGACTATAACATCTTGTTTGGGATAGTCAACAGGTAATTTCAATCATTATTAACTATATATCTCGGCCTATTTAATTCGTCATTTCATGATATGAACTATTTAATAACCCCTTTATTCATTTTCTTTGTCGGCGGGCAGGGCTTGGGCAAGGTTCATCAGCGTCACGGAAGGCGAATGGAAACGACAGCTGAAATGGTTTCGACCCAAGGTAAGTAATTAAGTAGTACTAGCTAGCTAGCTAGCTACCATCTCTTTAATTATCATGCTTGATTAATTATTATCTGATCAAATTAAATTCCATTCTCGTAATAAAGGCCCTGAAGCGGGCGCAGGGGACTAATCTATGTGCATTCTGCGTTTGCGAGAACATTCGCATGATGGCGTTCGAAAGGAGCACATCTCAAAGACAGGAATGGGTACGCTTGTCAGAACACTATTCACAATTTTTACACCATTATCGATATGTAGTCACACAACTAATACACATGCATATTGATCTCCTTCTTAATAGTTCACAGAGGTGCGGACAAGCTCCTAGAAACGGAGCGCGTAGAAGCACTTCAGGAGGAAATAGCGGGATTTTTGCTCAACCAGGTCATAAATCCAAAGGGAGAATACTATTAGCCGCTACCGCCCCCATCGACCAGGTCATGAACCACTTCCAATTGTCATCGTGCTCCGAAGGCACCAATTAGGCTAATGCCACTGGCTCCGAAGGCAACATGCATATGTAGGAGAAATTGTATATAGCTATACATGTGTGTATGTGTGAATTAATATGGTGGTTTGTGAGACATTGATGATATATATATGATTGGTTCTATTAGAAATTCTATATATATATATATATATATATGCATAACGTGTACAATGTGTAGTATCGTAAAATACCAGCAAACAAAAAAGAATTAAAATGGAAAACACAAAATTAAATGAAAAAGAAATGATAAAACCAAAAAAACCCAAACATTTTAGTACCGGGTGGTGTTACCAACCGGTACTAAAGGGCTCCCGGCCCCCGGAGCTGGCTCGTGCCACGTGGTTGCCCTTTAGCACCGGTTCGTGCTGAACCGGTACTAAAGGGGGGGGGCTTTAGTGCCCGCACTTTAGTGCCGGTTATGGAACCGGCACTAAAGGGCCTTACGAACCGGTGCTATTGCCCGGTTCTGCACTAGTGATTGTGCTTCAAAGTAGCACCATGTTCTTCATATAGAGAGTCTCATATGTTGTCACTTTCATATACTAGTGTGAATTTTTCATTATAGAACTTGGCTTGTATATTCCAATGATGGGCTTCCTCAAAATTGCCCTAGGTCTTCGTGAGCAAGCAAGTTGGATGCACACCCACTTAGTTTCTTTTGTTGAGCTTTCATACATTTATAGCTCTAGTGCATCTGTTGCATGGCAATCCCTACTCACTCACATTGATATCTATTGATGGGCATCTCCATAGCCCGTTGATACGCCTAGTTGATGTGAGACTATCTTCCCCTCCTTTTTGTCTTCTCCACAACCACCCTTCTATTCCACCTATAGTGTTATATCCATGGCTCACGCTCATGTATTGCGTGAAAATTGAAAATGTTTTGAAAAAGTTGGAGTATGAAACAATTGCTTGGCTTGTCATCAGGGTTGTGCATGATTTAAATACTTTGTGTGGTGAAGATGGAGCATAGCCAGACTATATGATATTGTAGGGATAACTTTCTTTGGCCATGTTATTTTGAGAAGACATAATTGCTTTGTTAGTATGCTTGAAGTATTATTATTTTTATGTCAATATAAACTTTTGTCTTGAATCTTTCTAATCTGAATATTCATACCAGAATTAAGAAGATTTGCATTGAAATTATGCCAAGTAGCACTCCGCATCAAAAATTGTCTTTTTATCATTTACCTACTCGAGGACGAGCAGGAATTAAGCTTGGGGATGCCTGATATGTCTCCAACGTATCTATAATTTTTTATTGCTCCATGCTATATTATCTACTTTTTGGACTATATTGGGCTTTATTTTCCACTTTTATATTGTTTTGGGGACTAACCTATTAACCGGAGGCCCAGCCCAGAATTGCTGTTTTTTGCCTATTTCAGTGTTTCGGAGAAACAGAATATCAAACGGAGTCCAAACGGAATAAAATCTTCGGGAACGTGATTTTCCCACCGAACGTGATCAAGGAGACTTGGACCCTACTCCAGGGGGTCAAAGAGGAGGTCACGAGGGTGGGGGCGCCCCCCCTAGGGCGTGCCTCCCTGCCTCGTGGGCCCCTTGGTGCTCCATCGACGTACTCCTTCCTCCTATATATACCTGCGTACCCCTAAACGATCAGACGAGGAGCCAAACACCTAATTCCACCGCCGCAACTTTCTGTATCCACGAGATCCCATCTTGGGGACCTGTTTCGGAGGTCCGCCGGAAGAGGGCCGTCATCACGGAGGGCTTCTACATCATCCTAGCCTCTCCGATGAAATGTGAGTAGTTTACCTCGGACCTTCGGGTCCATAGTTAGTAGCTAGATGGCTTCTTCTCTCTCTTTGAATCTCAATACAAAGTTCTCCCCCTCTCTTGTGGAGATCTATTCGATGTAATCTTCTTTTTGCGGTGTGTTTGTTGAGATCGATGAATTGTGGGTTTATGATCAAGTCTATCTATGAATAATATTTGAATCTTCTCTGAATTCTTTTATGTATGATTGGTTATCTTTGCAAGTCTCTTCGAATTATCCGTTTGGTTTGGCCAACTAGATTGGTAGTTCTTTCCATGGGAGAAGTGCTTAGCTTTGGGTTCGATCTTGCGGTGTCCTTACCCAGTGACAGAAGTGGCAGCAAGGCACGTATTGTATCGTTGCCATCGAGGATAACAAGATGGGGTTTATTTCATATTGCATGAATTTATCTCTCTACATCATGTCATCTTGCTTAAGGCGTTACTCTGTTTTTAACTTAATACTCTAGATGCATGCTAGATAGCGGTCGATGAGTGGAGTAATAGTAGTAGATGCAGAATCGTTTCGATCAACTTGTCACGGACGTGATGCCTATATACATGATCATGCCTAGATATTCTAATAACTATGCTCAATTCTGTCAATTGCTCAAGAGTAATTTGTTCACCCACCGTAGAATACTTATGCTCTTGAGAGAAGCCACTAGTGAAACCTATGGCCCCTGGGTCTATTCTCATCATATCAATCTCCATCACTTTAATCTTGCTTTGCTTTTTACTTTGCTTTTACTTTTTACTTTGCATCTTTATACCAAAAATACCAAAAATATTATATCTATCAGATCTCACTCTCGCAAGTGACCATGAAGGGATTGACAACCCCTAATCACGTTGGTTGCGAGTAGCTATCGCTTTGTGCAGGTACGAGGGACTTGAGCGTGGCCTCCTACTGGATTGATACCTTGGTTCTCAAAAACTGAGGGAAATACTTATGCTACTCTACTGCATCATCCCTTCCTCTTCGGGGAAAACCAAAGCAAGCTCAAGACGTAGCAGTCGCGCATGAGGATAGACGGCAAGATGGTGCTCAATCACCTCCGTGAGAACGCCGGAGATGTCGGATGCTTGCCATGCAAACATTTCGACATTCGCCCGCAGGAAGGCGACGAGCATGCTTTCCTATTTCCTGTCTAGGGTGGAGCTTATGGTGAAAGCCCCTCTCGTGCCATCCTCCTCGACGGACACCCTCTTCGTCTCCCGTGCGCAACTATGGATTTCTTGCTCTTGCCGGTGGAGCTCTCTGGCACGCCCTCGACAGGAGCACAATACTCCAAATAGGTGCGCTTGCCGGAGTGGGTGTGAGAGGTCTTGCTGGTATACTTTCCTGCCGGGGCTCCAGTGGCAGGAGCGAGTGCCTTGGCGGCAGTCGCTGCAACTGCTTCCCGGTAGAGTTGGTCGGCGCAGATCAGTGCGTCCTTCTTGTCGGAGGGGACGGTGATGATGGTCATCGGCCCCGGCATCTTCAGCGTGTTGTAGGCGTAATGCGACGCCGCCATGAACTTGGCTAGTGCCGGGCGGCCGAGGATCCCGTTGTAGGGCAAGGAGATCTCGGCAACATCTAAAACAGTCCTCTATGTCCTGTAGTTTAACTCGCCTCCAAATGTCACATGCAGCGTGACCTTCCTTCGGCTGAGTCCTCCCCGAGTTGACCCCTTGAAACGTGCCCGTCTCTTCGAGGTCTCCATCAGGGATCTGCAGCCTTTTGATCACAACAGGCGAGATCAAATTCAGGCCGGCCACGCCGTTAACTAGCATCTTAGTCTCCTTGAGGTTGCGTATTGTTGGCGAGACCAACAACGGCAAACACCCGACCACAGTTGTGCGATCAGGGTGGTCCTCGGTGTAGAGAATGATAGGCGTGTCGGACCACTTCAGTGGCTTCTGAGCATCGAGCGATGGTTCCGCTGTTGTGATCTCACGCACCCACTGCTTGAGCTGGCGGTGAGAGGTGTGCAGCGAGGCGCCACCGTCGACGCACATGGCCTCTCGCCGGACTCTTCATCTTCGTCATGATCATCATCTCCTTGCTTCTTGTCGCGGCCCCGAGTGGGCCTCTCTTGCTGGTTATCCTTTCCGTGGCGACCTCCTTGGCCGCCACGCTTCTTGTCATATCCCTCGGCACCATCCTGGCCCTTCTCCTTGTCCCTCCTCTCATACTCAACTTTTTCCTTCTCAGCAAGCAGCTCGACTTGCCGGCAGTTCTGGAGGTCCTGGCCCTTGGTGCGGTTGATCTTGCAGTATTGCTTGTCGGAGCGTCCTGGCTTGTTGGCAGCCGCCAAGGCCCGGCAGGCGGCGCACCCGGCAATTTCCTTGCCGGGGTCGTCTGTCTTGGCCTTCTCGGTAGCCCCAGTGTCCTTGGATCCCTCGACGGCAAGCACGGCCTTGCCCTTGCTCTTCCTGTTGTGGCGCCGGCCCTTCTTCGTCGGGGTGGTTGTGCCTTCGTCTGTGGAGCCGGTTTCCGCGCCGGCGTCCTCACCGGGGTACTTCCTCCCCTCTTCAGCTCAAGCGCACCTATCAGCCAGAACATAAAGCTCGACCACATCTTTGACCTTGTTCATCGCCGACTCTTCACGCATCTTGCGGTTGCGCACATTCTGATGAAATGTGCTAATCACGGCGGCGGGATGAACATCTGGGATGTTGTACTGCACCCGGCCGAACCTTTGTATGTACTTGCGCAGGGTTTCACCTTCCTTCTGGGGGATGATATGCAAATCGCTTGCCTGGCCTTGAGCTTGGTGGCCTCCGGTGAAGGCGCCAACGAACTCATGGCACAAGTCTGACCAAGAAGAAATGGAATCCGCCGGCAAGTGCGTCAACCACGACATAACATTGGGTTTAAGTGCCAACGGGAAGTAATTGCCAAGCACCATGTCGTCGCGGGCTCTAGCAGCTTGCATCGCGATGGTGTAGATGCTGAGGAACTCGGACGGGTGGGTCTTGCCATTGTACTTCTCACCAACGTCAAGCTTGAATGTGCGGTGGGAGGGCCACTGGAACTGCCGCAGCTCACAGGTAAAGGCTGGGCAACCCACCTCGTAGGGTAGGCTGCCATAGCCTCCCGGTGCTGGGTGGTCCATAGTGGGCCTTGCCCGCCGATCTGATTGGTGGCGTGCATCGCGCCAGCACACGATGGTGGTTCGAGGGTCAGACAACTCTATGGATATGTTATCACAAGCGTCGTCACGACGGATCGACACCTGCGGTGGCTGGCATGGAGGAGGAGAGTGCACTGTGGATGCAGCACCCCCGATCCTTCCACCACTGGCATGCGGCGGCTCGACGGAGCGCTGGCCTGAGGTCCCCGCCGGTCGTGGCTCATCTTTGTTGGCAACACCGACAAGGCTTCGGATGGTGGCTCTCCACTCGTCGAGCTTTTCCGCAGTAAGAGGAAAGTCGAGGAGGAACTACGCACATGCCAAAGCTTCTGCTGGCGTGGGTGGTGGCGAAAGCTGCATGGACCGTAACGCGCTCCGACTTCTAACCACGTTAGAAGGAGCTCTATCACGGCCTGGCGGCTGTACGCCGTTTTCACCAGCACCTTGGCGCGCATGCTGGCCTTCTACGTCCCACGAATGACGCACAAGACTCTTCACACGGCGGTGCCCAGGGTCACCAGCGTGGTGATGCTGCTCGTCGGGCAAAACCTGGGAAGAGCGCGTCGGGGGCGCCGGCGTAGGCGCCTCGGAAGTCGCCGCGCCGCCCCTGAGGGGCCCGCTCCGTCTTTGGATTTGGTGGCGGGTGGCCCGTCGTCTCGCGCACGAATGACGCCGCTCGCCAGACTTTGGCTGCCAAAGCGATGCGGGTGTTTGTGGGCCATGCCTCGGCTTCTGTCCACGACCGCGCCACCACTTGCATGCACTGGTACGGGCCGTTCGGCCCCCGACGAACCGATCGCAGTGATCGTCTTCTTCTTGGGAGCCATGAAGATGAAGAACTGTCAAACTAACTGCTAGACCGGATTTTCACAACTGTGCAGCCCCCTACCTGGCGCGCCAAAGATGTCGGTGTAAACGACACATTTGGAATCACTGGGATCCCTTCTACGGTTGGCGGGCGCGGGGTTGTGCAAAGAGCGGGTCTGGCGGTCAGCACGAAAATCGCTTACCTAGGTTCGGGCCGCGGAGACGCGTAAAACCCTAGTCCTGCTTCTATGTATATTTGAGTGTTCTTGTGTTCTTGAACTAGCTGCGATGTCTATCCCGTCCAAAAGATCCGAATCCCCCTCCAGTATGCCTTGGGCATCCTTTTATAGACAAAAGGGTCGCCACAGTGGCACACAGGAGGTGAAAAGGTGTACAATGGCTGAGTCTATCCTCTGGCATCGTCAGACAAACGCATTTAATGATCTGTCGACGTGCCCCTCTTGCTTTATTGGGGACGACAAAGAAGCTCGTCCCAGCCGTCGTCACCTCGCCCGGCTCCGACGCGCGTCCAAGCTGATGAGGCATTGTAGCGCCATGTTGGCTGGCTGCTGGGCTGGCGCGGTGGTGGAACCTTCACGAAGATCTGCATGCCACCACGCAGGTGCTTGTTGAGTTGGTGTGGAGGCCGCGCGCTGCCATGCAGATGCCTACCCAGCTGGCAGCTGCATGGGAGCGGCGGTGGAGTCTTGGCAGGCATGGGCCTGGCTGCGGCCCCCTAGATGTCTTCGGCAAGGGCCTTGCCGGGGGCCCGACAAGGGTCTTGCCGTGGCATCGCGGTCGTCCTCGGCAAGGATCTTGCCGGGGGTCTGGTGGACTTCCTTGGCAAGGATCTCGCTAAGGATCATCGTCTTCTGGTTCTTGTCTGATCTTGTGTATTTATGATCTCTACAAAGATTTGCATGCCACCACGGAGGTGCCTCCCGAGCCTTGGTTCCAATGTGGTTGATGGTGTTGGAACCCCTTGTCTCTAGGGTGGCGCGCTCTGCTGGCGTTAGGCAAGTTGCCCCGGCAAGGATCTTGCCGGCGCTGCGGAAACCACCCTGGCAAGGGTCTTGCCGGTGGAGTCCACCTCGCCCTCTTGCTCTCTTTGCGCCCTTGGTCTTGGCGTTGCTCTGGCTGCCTTGCGCTCTGGCATCCCTCCTCTGCCCTGTTCAGTGCGGCCGTGGGCGCGGCTCTGACTGCCCGTGCAGAAGTGAAGGGGTGCAAAAGGAGAGCCCCTACTTTTGTACACCGACAATCCCCTTTTAATAGTATTAGCTTTCCTATGAACTCCATGTGACCTTGTGATCTTGGATCACTAAACAAAAACGGAGTCCTGGAGCTTTTTCCAATGATTGTACTTTGTAGCTTGAGGGGTCCACATCCACAAGTCCTTGCCATACCTTTATGCCTAGGTTAAACAGTTCCTAAATTAGCCCAACAATATGTATGTTGACATGAATTACCAAAAGCACCAACGGAGCAAATGTGATTTCACACTTTCTATGCAGAGGTGGCTTGTTGGTGTTCCCGACACGGAAATGTATCCCTACTACAACCCAACCATGTGCAGAGAACTCGGCTTGCTACAAAAGAAGCCTCTCCCAACGAATTTGCAGTCCATGTTGTGCCTTTGCGTGTTGTTGTGCCTTTGCGTGTTATAGTTCTTTTTTTCCAGGTGACCGAGTTCGCCTGCTAAGCAAATGATATGATAAGTTTGTGATCGCATAAAGTTTCTGCATAGAACACCATGATATTTATAGTTTGCTACGAATAACGTCTTCCTAGAAATTCAAATAGTTCATAAGGGGTTCCAGTTGATGTTAGATTTTACACGGGGTTTTAAAATATACAAGAATGTGTACACC
The DNA here is from genome assembly GCF_056163025.1 of Triticum urartu. Lineage (NCBI taxonomy): Eukaryota > Viridiplantae > Streptophyta > Magnoliopsida > Poales > Poaceae > Triticum > Triticum urartu. The sequence continues at coordinate 1,967,590 of NC_141879.1, forward strand.
ATCAAAAGCTGTATGCTACTCCCTTCGTTTTAAAATTTAAGTTGTATTTTGATTTGTTAAGACAATATTTGGACCTACAAGTACTCTATTAATGTGTGTTTTCTGTGATGGAAAACTAATGTCAAGAGATTCATATTAAAATAGTACGTATTATTGTGATTTTGTATCATACAACCACATATTAAAGGAGTAGAGGGTGATCAAAGGCTTGTCTTAACAAACAAAACCACGTTACGCCCTTCGCCGTTGTACAATAATAGAGGTAGTAGCTAGCTAGCAGCAACGTTGCGCTTTAACACAATACGTAGGCGGATTAATCTTCAACTGTGTCTAGGTATTGTCATTTACATGTTTAATTTGATTAGGATAGATAATTATTTTAAAATGCAATGGTTAGATTGGATTTACCTATACAAAAAAAACTCTCTTTAATTTGTATCTTCTTATTTGATGACTATGCACATTCCACTGCAGCAGAGCAACAAAAATCTGCATATAGGGTGATTAAATATGTACCATCTTTTTTGGCAAGGGGGCAAAAAGTAGAATTCTGGAAAGGTGAGGGGTTGTAACGTGACTGAGCTTATGATAGTTCTACAAAGTTCGGTATGGATGCGTAATCAGAATGTACAATTTCGAGCAAGTGTATGCCTCCGCGCGGAAATTGCACCTTATTATAAACAATGCGAAAATGTGTAGTTAGAGGTCGTGAAGTATTGCCCTTCCATCTCTATTAGTTGAGACATGTCCTATTCTCCTCTTATTTGATGCTCTTTATTAAATATAGCAAATTGCACAAACGGATATTTAAGATCGAATCAACAACAGGTAGCCTAGCACAGACCAGGACCTCGCGCGTGTGTTATTTCATTTGTAACGTGCATTATTAGCAATAAGTTGAGGAAGCAACAGGTAGCCTATCACACAACAGATAGCATTAAGTTGATTGTGATGTGTGTAATATGCATTATTCGGTCCAAGATCTGAAATATACAGAGTGACGTACCATGCATATATTATTGCATAACTTATATTCTGTGAGACACAACAAGTGACTAGTACACAATCCACCCGTTCTACATTTGCTCGAGCGCCACTTTGTCCCGCTAATTGTCGTAAAATTAACTGCAATAATCGTAATACACTTTAGTTGGTTACTGGCTAGCGAAAATAGTAACGAACTAAAAGGATTACTGGCCGTGCATTAGTAGACGGCCCAAGTGACTACTAGTGAAGTTCCTAGAAAAGATTGTAAAATATTAAAACGGTTACTAAATCTGCTAGCAACCATGCTACTAGTAAAACTCTCTGAAAAATATAGTAATATAAATAACTTGATTACCCAGTACGTTGAATTGTAATTGTATTACGATTCCAAACAAACCTATTCCTATCTAGGTCGTAATTACATTATTACTATCTTCTGTACGTTACTACTTGGCCATACAAATCCATTAGCTCATAGGTAGTAATTACGTTACTACTTCCATCATATGGTTTACTACCTGACCTTACAAGATATGTCCGGTAAAGTATATTTCTTTTATTACTATATTTTACTTCCTAATTACGTTGGAGTTACTGATACGGGCGCCTCGGATGGGAGGGTTGAGTCAGCCTAATTAGGCGGTCCGTACGTTTGGTCGGCGCGTACGCTAATAATAGTACCCTCCCATTGCATAATTGAATTTTTTTGCATGGTAATATGTGTCTCATTAATATCATAAAGATTAAAATACAAGTCACATAAAGACCCGCATGAGAAAACTGAAAAAACAATGAAACGTCTCTGAGCTTGACACCAACGCACGTCACCTTCCTCCAGCACCACCATACCAATCATCGAAAGAAAAAAAATGACAGATCACCTTCTAACCCGAGCTCGACGCAGCTCCATCGCTGATATCCATATTTACAGACTTCTAAGGTGGCTCGCCAAAGACGAAACCATTACCGTTGAACGAACCAGACCGGGGCAACACCCCGGACATGCCATTGAATTCTAGATCTAAAACCCCCACATGATAAAGACGTCGGAGGAGGAAACCTATCTGCCATCCAAGAACCACGAGAGACATGTCCACCACAAGGATGCCGACCAGAGAAGAATCCAAAGCTTCTTTATTCAACATCGCTGTGGCTGCCACCAAAGCCAAGATGTCGAATGATCCAAAACCCCAAGCTTCCTGGGCCCTAAAAGCTAATGCTAAAATGATCCACACGTGCAGGATCCAGCGACCCCCTCATCATCGCGGACCAAAAGTTCAACGGTGGAGACGAGCCGCCGGAAGATGGCGCGGGAAGGAGCAGCTCTCCTGGTGGCGCGGGCTAGGTTTCTCTACAGGAGGAAAACGATCTTGCATAGCACAGACCATGACCACGCGCGTGTATTATTGTATATGTAACGTGCATTAGTTGAGGAATCAACAGGTAGCCTATCACACAACAGGTAGCATTAAGTTGATTGCCATGTGTGTAACATGCATTATTCGGTCCAAGATCTGAATTGTACGGAGTGACGTACCATGCATATATTATTGCGCAACTTATCTTTTGTGAGACACAATGACTCACTAGTACACAATCCACAAATTTTACAAGCTACAATGACCTCTACTAGTTTCTTTACATATAAGCTCTCATTGCATAATTGGACTGGGGCAGACTATTCAGCGCTGGTCTAATTATGGGTATAAAATATAAATTTTAACACGTACAAGGATAATTTGTCGAGATCAACCATACGCTAGTAGGCGGTAGCTTGCTACTCACACCTTTTCATTTATTAAGCCAATTTATAAACTTATTAGACAATATATATGGACAGTAAGATTATGACAGTTGGTCGATTGACTAGCTAGTACTCCCTCCATCCTTTGAAAAGTGTACTTCCAACTTTGTTGGAAAGTCAAAATTTTTATGTTTGACCGTATTTATACAACAATACATCAACATTTATGCCATCAAATTAATAGTATTAGATTTACGATAAAATATATTTTCATTATATACCTATTTGGTTTCACAAACATTAATATTTTTTTGCATAAACTCGGTCAAACTTTAAGATAGTTTGACTCTTCAACAAAGTTGGAAGTACACTCTTTAAAGGACGGAGGGAGTAGGCGGTAGTTAGCTACCCACTAGTTTTAGCATTAGTAGTAAGGTTAGTATAAGTCAAAAACAGGTGGAATATAACACGTAGTCTCCAGATCTTTTCCTTCCCCTCTCACGAAAGCAAGAACTAGGGCAAATAACTCATCTCCTCCGGGCTAGCCAACCCATTCATTCTCCTCCCCTCTGCATGCCGCTTCGGTGGCTGGTGGCGGGAGGGGAATCCCGATGCATCAGTTCCAGCTAGTAATTTAGGTTAGGGTTTTTTAGTCCATGCTTCATCTTCGAGCCGTTCTTCCATACTACGATCCTCCCTAAGTTCATCCATCAGGGCCGAGGCGACTGAGCTCTAGTGTAGATTCCTGCCGTCTCCTAAAGACAGCGAGGTTAGGGTTTCTCGTCATGTGTGCGCCACAGCGAGATGTATTTGCAGGCGTTCGAGATCGATTCAAGGGTTAAGCGTCGAATCCACGGCCGTCCTTAGGGGCACATGCACATGAAGACTTCTCGACTATCAACAATAAGGCCAAGCCAGCTCCGGTAGGGGAGCAGCAAGAGTAGCGCATCAGCGGATCATTCTGACGGCGGTAGTGGTTATTCGGTGGTCCAGGAACCTTGATGTAAGTTTTATTATGGTTGAGTGCTTTGTGTTTCTTAGGAACTTACATAATCAATCTGGACCCTTTTGCAAAGAAAGGAGTAGAAGGCGTAGTGCTCACAACTAATATCTCTATATACTACTTAAAAACAACGTAATGATCCTCTTTCACCCTTTCCGTCATACAACCTCTCAATATATGGTCTGCACTTCCCTTCTCCTATTTGTTTTTTCTCCAATTTCTGAATTTTCTCCCAAATAAAAATACTCCTTTGTAAGACAACACTCCCTTCGTTCCTTCATACCAGGTGTGTATTTGTTTTTTGACAAAATTTCACAATGTAAGTTCACAATGTAAGGTGCATTTATTTTAATTCCTCGCAATTTCGTTCTTGACCTTCCAGAAAAACAAAAGTATCTTTCGTTGCATGTATCTGTGCTTGTAGACAAAAAGGAAATTATGTCTCTCCTGATTGCATGTATCTCTTTGTTTCCTAGCCTAAATGATTTACCTGCAGCTAATCAATGAATTAGACAAGGGTAATTTCATCCTAAATTGTATATAATTATGTGACTTGGTCACCATGCCGAAAATAATACACTTTACATAAAAGAATGTAGGAAGTACTTTTTTCTCCCAAAAAAGTAAATAAATTCTTAACAAGTAAGTATTTAACTATACGATGACATTTTTCATCCCATCTCCAATGTTTCTTTGAAATAATATTTTCTTTGGTAAGTCAATGAATTCTTACCAGATAAATGCTTAGCAATAAGATGGCAGGTGTATCGTGGCAATTGCATACAAAAACTTGTCAAGATTTTAGCGCTCCAATGTAATAATTGGCATGCAATTACAGGCAAATCCAATAGTACAATATTTATACTACCATCGCAACACACAGGCAATTATCTAGTTTTATATAAATCATTTAACTGTATGGACAGTCAATTATTGTGCCGTTCATATACGAGACAAAGCTATGGTAAGTATATCTCATGATCCACACAGATTCACATTCACGAGGTGCAACCTTCATTAATTGTTTAGCTTACCTCGCTTGCATTATTTGATGGGAAAAAGTTGGCCTTCAAAAGGAAACAGCAGTTTGTCATATTTAAATTATTCTTTTGTAATATAAGATACATGGTATGACGGTCTACCTCGTCTTCTGTGGTCTTAGGGCCATGGAGGTGTGGTGGATCCCGGCCCTTGCCAGCGGGAGGGCTTCGGTTTTTCATACTCTTTTGAGTTTTGTTAGGGTATGTGTCCTGCTCAGAGAGACGAGACAGCATCGGCTCTCTGCAAATGGAATAAGGTTCTCCCCGACCTGTCCCTGTCCCGGTGGTGTTTCTACCATTGTCGGAGGGTGTGTGGAAGTTTGTCTCTGGCGGATCTCACAGGATTCAGTCGGCGTTTGTCTTTGATGGATCCATGTGGATCATGTCTTCGTTCGTCTGTATTCGTGTGTCTACAAGTTGGATCCTTCTGATCTACGCTACTCTTCACCGGCGACGGATGCTGTTCTGGTGCGCTGGTCCTATGGGGCCTTAGCATGACGACTTCTTGAATATCTACTACAACAAGGTTTGCCCGGCTCCGATGAGGGAAGGGCGAAGATGGCGGCGCGTCTTCGGCTCGCTCCCACTAGTAGAAAACGGACCATTAGTACCGGTTTGTAAGGGCCTTTAGTGCCGTTTATGGAACCGGCACTAAGGTTTCGGCACTAAAGCCCCCCCCCTTTAGTACCGGTTCGGCACGAACCGGCGCTAAAGTGCCACCACGTGGCGTGAGCTCGCGCCCTGGTACGGGGGACCTTTAGTACCGGTTGGTGTTACCAACCGGTACTAAAGTTTTTTTTTGAATTTTATTTTTAAAATTTTGGAAAAAAAATTTGTTTTTTTTATTTTTATTTTTTCTGAATTATTTGATGATTTAGTCTCTAATCACCTCTCTTAACTGCTCAAGTGTGGATCAATCATTCCAAATCATCTAACTTCCCGACCGGTCACCCATCCCTCTCACTACTCCAGCCCGAGCACGCTCAACTTTCAGGTTCTATTCTCCTTCGTTTCCGAGTTTGCACTTGTTGTTTTCCTGACAATAGTAAGATGTCAATCCTATTAACCTTCAGGAATTTTGCTTGAGCATGAAGTGACACATTTCACTGTTTGAGTTTGAAACTATTGTTTTAAAAACAATAATTATTTAGTAACACTAATATTTCTTGAATAATTAGTTTGACCATTGTTTGACCACAGTTTGACCACAGTTTGACCAGATTTGACCAACATTGAAATAAATAAAATAATTATTTAGTAACACTAATATTCTAGAATAATTAGTTTGACCATTGTTTGACCACAGTTTGCCCACTGTTTGAATATTTTTCAATTTTTTCCACTCTAGATCTTAAAAGCCCCGTAACTTTTTTCTATTAGGTTTTTGAGGATTTTGCAAATGTTTAACGGGGTACCCCCGGTTAAATTCGGATGTAACTTTTCGAGTAGATGATTTTTCATATAAAAAACTTTTTCATCCGAGTTAGTATGCAAAAGTTATGCCCATTTTTACAAATTTCAGAGAGATTTTGCAAATAAAGTCAAAATTCACATTTGCAAATTTTCCCAACAACTAGACCACATATCACATGAGAAACTTATTTTCTTTTATTTTTTTGACATTTCCAATTTCCATTATTTTCTTTTATTTTTTTTAAAACTGAAAAGGCGATCCACGTGGGGGGGGGGGGGGTAGAGTTTGAAAATGGGACCTTTAGTACCGGTTCGTGGCACGAACCGATACTATAGGTTAGACCCCTTTAGTACCGGTTCGTGGCACAAACCGGTACTAAAGGTTAGACCTTTAGTACCGGTTCGTGCCACGAACCGGTACTAAAGGTGATCGTGGGGCCCCGGCCTGACGCCAGCCTGCCACCACCCCTTTAGTGCCGGTTCGTGCCACGAACCGGTACTAAAGGTTCAACACGAACCGGCATTAATGCAAATCCGTTCGAACCGGCACTAATGGTACCATTAGTACCGGCTCAAATACAAACCGGCACTAATGTGCTTCATGTTTGACCCTTTTTCTACTAGTGTCCAATGCTAGTAGTCGTCGCTAGGTGGTCTACGGACCTAGATGTATTTCTTACTTCTGATGTTTTTTGTACTACCTTACAGTGGATGAGTGGATCGGAAGTTATTCACGCAAAAAACGTAGGTAACCTGACCCACCACATGCAGGTTTAAAATTTACTTGAGCTACCCGTTATATTCTCGAGCCATATTTTTTGTTATGAGCGCATTGAATTGCCTGGTTGCTAGGATTGACGGAAAAATGTGCTCACTTGCCCACACGCGGTGCGTCACCCGTCAGTGTTCACTTCATCTAGTTTATTACACCATTTCAAAAACACCATTTTTTGATAGAAAGACTGTAAAGGAACCCCCTACAGTATAAATGGTGCAACAAACCCAAATTGCAAGTACCATGCCTTGAACCTGGGTGAGTGGGAAGGCATCAGCCCCTTCCCACCACTAGGCTATGACTGAGTCTGCCAAAAACACCCTTTGGTGATTGCACCTCATAAGAAACACCTTGGTTTGAAGATCCTTCACGGAAAAGTCAAGGGGGCCAAACTCCACGGAACATTAATTATCACATGTAAAATTGTGAATGGAGATAAGATTTGGAACGATATTTGGTGATAATATGGTGAGATAGAACGGTTGAGGAGGGATGCGACTGTTACCGATGGCGGCGATCAAAAGACAGCCCCCATAATTGACAGTGATGTGACCAGAATTATGCCCTAACTAAGGATGAGACTCGAGCAAAGTACCTAGTCCCGGTGACATGCGATGACGCGTCCGTCTCAATAATGTAGGGGAAGGTGGACCCATGGATTGGTGCAGCATGGCACATCGCCGTCCTATCCCAGGAGTAGGGTGGAGCTTGCGGGGATGATGGGTACATTAGTGGGTACGTGTGGGTAGCTGTCGTGAAGTCTTGCCCTTTCATCTCTATTAGTTAAGACATGTCCTATTCTCCTCTTATTTGATGCTCTTTATTAAATATAGCAAATTGCACGGAAGGATATTTAAGATCGAATCATGCTTCCGGTCACCCCCCGCTAGGGCGGCTCGGGTGGAAACCCTAACCCCCGCCACCGGGCACATCCATCCTCATCCTCCCCTCCACCGCCACTGGAGGCGGTCACCGGGCCAAGCCCCGGGCGGCTGACGGGAGAGGCGGAGGCCCTCGCCCCCCCCCCCCCCCCCCCCCGCGCCGGATCGGGTGAAGCGGGTCATCCATGGCGCCGGGGCATTCTTCCCCGATCTGCGTCGTGGTGGCGCTGTTGTTGGTCTGTGGCGACGGCGCAAGGTGGCGGCGTGGTGCTAGGTAGAGGTGGCAGAGCTGCTGGGCTTCATGGAATATCTGGTGGCGTCGGCTGCTCGGTGGGCTCGCAGAGTCATGGCAGCCTTGGTCATGGTGGCCGGCGGCTCGGCCTGTCGGCGGCGGCGGAACATGGCCGGTGGTAGCGTTGATGTTCTGTCTGGATACCGGGGCGGCGTCCCTAGAAGGTGGTGGCGGGAGAAGCTCGGGCTTCCCGCGGCGGCATGGCGTGGTGCAGTCCCTGTCCAAGGCGGATCTGCGTCGGTGATTTGGTGGTTTTTGCTACGGATTGGTTCAGATCAGAGATGGTGACGAGCGCGCGGGGTCATCTCGGCGGCTCTCACGGTTTGGCGAGGTGGGGTGGGAGCCCTCCTCCCAGGGTCCAGTGGTGGCACACTCAGGCAGTGGCCGGTGCGTCAGGGCTCCTACGGTGGCACTGCTATTGCGGTTGGTCGCCGAATTTAGGAAGCTAGATCTAGGGCTTTGAAGGCGGTCGAGACAGTGCACAGGTTGTCGGGTGGATTTCTAGGAACATATCCGGATGAAAACCTAGTCTTCGGTCGGTGGCCGGAGCTGGTGATGATGATGCCCTCATGAAGGCATCATCGAGGTGAAGCAGTGGAGGCTCGACGTCAGATGTGCGGTGATGGACACACGCAGGAGGACGACGTTGTCTAGCATCGTGGTGGCGTCGATGGTAGAGAGGCTTGACAAGGTCGATGCGTCAGTATATGCTTTGAGGATGGATAGATGAAAGACGGAGGTGACGGCCCTTGCAGTGTGTGCGTGTGGTACTCACTGAGAGTGCACCAGAACGGAGTGTTACCCAGTCCCGCCTATGTGGCTTGGATGGGGCATCCGGCTTTAGATGTTAGGCTTTGGTGCGATGTCTGTTTGGTATTTGGCCCGAACATTCTGCACCCCTTAATCAAGAGGATAGGAATAGCGTCAGGTGTCATCTAGATGATGGCTTCAGATTTACTGATGTATTACTTTGTAAGGTCTTTATGAATAATAAATAAAATGACCGCACGCATCACCCAGATGCAGCGGACGGGCATGCATCCTCCTTTTCTAAGAAAATAAGAAAAAACAACCAGTAGCCTAGCACGGACCATGACCTCGTGCGTGTATTATTGTATATATATGTAACGTGAACTATTGGCAATAAGTTGAGTGATATGTGTAGCATGCATCATTCGCTCCTGAGTATCAATTATATGGGATGACGTACCGTGCATATGAGTGACTAGTACAGGATCTTACGTGGGACACTACGATTGACTAGTACAGGGTTCACAAATTTTACAAGCTACGATTGACTAGTTTACATGTAAGTTATCTTTGCATATAGTTGTGAGACTTCATTTTTTGAGGGTGCGACTTCATTTGGTTGGAGCTGGCAGCAAAAATGGAACCTCTACTCGCCCTGATCACCGGAGACAAGGTTAGAGAGGAGAACGATGAACACAGAAGATTTGATGGCGCACAAACACCAAGACGCGCTTACGGCTTTTTTGTATTTTCTCACGAGCTCAAACTCGGCAAATCACCACAGCTACACAGGAGGAAGGGGACTTATACAAGCACGCGCTGATGCACCACGCCGCGGTCGAGATGCACCCCACTCGCACGCTCTCCACGTCCCGCGCTCCACGGCTCGCGCGTCTGTCGCGCTCGTACGCGATCGCTGCGGCCGGGTTCAACGCCCTAACGCGGTCACTCCTCTGCCTTTGTCGCTAACTAACACACCCACGAACGAACACATGCACACACATGCTCGTGCCCTGCACGGACCGCACCTGACGCACCCGACGCCGGTTGCCACCACATAGGGCATGGCTTATTACGCCAACAGGAGCTACCACAACCCAATCATTCGATCAGTTTAGAAAAGTTCGTTCCCTGGTTACAACTTACAACAAGGTTCTGGAGCTATCACATCCCTTAGATCAATAAACTTGGTTTAATTACTTAGATGGCTGGTAGCAGCCTATAAAACCCCGATAGCTGGATGGCTCCGCCCACCATATTTTGAGTTAGCTAGCGACCGAACATATTGTGAGCTCAACTCCCCGTCCGTACCGTTCGTCGCCCGCACCGAGTGAGATGTGGAGGCTGAAGGTGTCGGAGGGTGGCGGACCGTGGTTGCGGTCCGTGAACAACTTCCTTGGCAGGGCAGTGTGGGAGTTCGACCCCGATCACGGCACCCCGGAGGAGCGCGCCGAGGTCGATAGAGTCCGCCGGGAGTTCACCCAGCGCCGCTTCCACAAGAGGGAGTCACAGGATCTTCTTATGCGTATGCAGGTATATGATATCCGGACACATACTCTCAATTGTTGGCACAGCTGGACCTATCACTCAACGACGATCACCGGAGACACGACCCACACAGAGGATTTCCGCCGCACAGACGGCTTTTTCTATTTTTCACCTCGAGCACGAATACACAGGAGGGAGAGGGGTTTTATACCAGCGCGCACTGACATGCCAGGCCGCGCTCGGACACACCCTCTCACCCACTTGCCACGTCCCGCGCGCACCGGCTTGCGCACGCCTATCGCGCATGCAGGCGATCGCCGCGGCCGATCCCTACGCTCGATATGGTCGCTTTTCCCTAGTCTTTCGCCAACTAACCCACACACACACGCACGCTCCCTCGGTCACACAGGCACACACCCGAGGCTTCCACGGCACGCTGACGACTGACAACACGCGCGGTGGGCCTCACCATGAGTAGCAACGGCATGCGGCCGGCCAACAGGCGGTGGTGCCAACATGGTGACAGCTGCTGGACGTCAAATTTGAGCTGGAGGGCACGAAGGCCATATAGCTGCAGCTACAGCACGACAGCGGGGACATTCGGGCGTGGAAGTGGTTTCAATTAGCTGATGTGGGGATGTCAACGACCACATTTGCCGCCGTGTTAAGTTTCAGATAAAATCAGGCCACATTAAAATTTGAAAAGAGGGACTGAATATATCTGGTTTTACAAATTGAGAAACTGGTTTCTCTGGTTTTGGTGTCGAGAGACTATTTCCAGGCTTTCACAATTGTTGAGGTTGAGCGGTGAAAAGTATATTTTTCTCATGAATTTGGATATCAAGTCATGTGTTCACTTTTTGCATGCTGCTCATTCAGATTTAGAAGTCCCTTGTGTATTTATTTTATTGATAGTTGAGATGAGGAGTATATCTTTCCGAGCATGGGTATGTACCTAGTAATTTTTCAAAATAAATACCAAAACTCTCTGGAGAAATACTTCCACCCAAACAGGGCTTTAGTTTGGCACCTGCCAGCTAAAAAACACATGAATAAAAAGTATATTCAAATTTGATAGGAACAAATCGAATGAGTGATATATAGTTTGGACGGGGCATAAATAACTGAAAGAATTATAGTTATGTTTAAATTATTCCAATTCATTTCTTTTAGGGAAACTATAGGAACTCGAATTCGTATCCACAGTAACTTGAACCCAACTGATGGAATTGTATATCCCCAAACTAAGTGCGCTAGGCTAACTTCCTAATTAGTCCAATTCTAGATATTGAAAAAAAAGTCCTTCGGTTGTGTTGCTTCTAATTTTGGGTTTTTCCTTTTCCACCACTTGACCGTTCTTATATTAACGGATTATTTGATCCTAGTTTTCATCTAACTCTGGGTAGCCCTTTCGCATTATTTCAGCAACATATTTACACTATTTCAGTATATCGTAAAATCATTTAGCATATCGATTTAAAAAGGTCATATAAAACATATATGGCACTACAAGGTATTTTTGGGTAACTAAAAGAGGAAAAATTGAGTGTATATTCGAAACCAGACTAATTCTATGAGGTAAATCAAGAATTCTTCATAGAAAATTACATGGGAGTCTGTGCTAACCAATGGTTTAAATAGGACTAGCAAAAAGGCCCGTGTGTTGCAACGGGAGAAAAAAATACCACACACTCTTAATTTACAAAAAAATGGTCTATAATCTCAGAATTTGTAGTTACGATCCAAACAAAGATGGTCTTAACTTATAAAAGTGTGGTTTAAGAGTCTACAGGTGTTCTATTTCAACACGGCTTGCATGTAAATTTAATATGTACGAAGAAACGGGCAAGCGATCATGCATTTATTCATGTCATGTTCGGAATGGGGTGTTGTTATGGGTGAGTAAAGAAAAACGACAAAAACAAACGATGACATATTAGCACACTATGCAGACATGTGTACATCAATGGCAGTTTTTAGTTTAAGAATCACCAACTTAGGGTAACTCTTGAATACTTTTTTCACATGCATATTTCTTAAATACATGAAGAGTTGTTAAAAAGGTTGTTAAAAAGATACATGATTTTTTAATCATAAAAAGAGAATTTTTTTTGTATGGAAAAGAACATTTTTGTATAGTCTCCTGTGGACGCAGGTATTTACGCCTCTATTTCATCACTATTTCTTGCCATACATGTCATAGGTATTGGTCCTTGTTTCATCACTATTTATATCTTATCAAATTTGTCTTTTATTTTATTTTTTTCATGCATGCCTACTTTTTACTTTTTTTCATGCATCTCCTCTTTTTTCTTCTTATATATAGGAGAATAGCGCAACATCTCATTTTTATCTGACCTCCTCTGCATTTTCTCTTTTATTTCTTTTATGGCGGACATCCCATCTTTATTGGGTCTTTATTTTATTTCTTGGCATGCATGTCATTATTTATTGGGTGTCTCTAGCAAATTTATTTTCAATTTCATGTCCAATCTTGATTTTGCTGGGGTGTTCATTCCCGATCAGAATCAGTACCGGTATGAAAAAAGATGAATAATGCATTGTTGATTAACATTGCAGCCTAGATAGTATTTTCTAAATGTTAACAGGTAAAATAACATCATATTCAGATTCTACATATTTTTTAATCAAATTCCGTATATAACATGTTAAATTTGGAGTTACGGTTTAGAAGATATGAGTATTTAAAAAAACAATTACTATGTACTGCGGGTTTAATGTCAAAAATATTAAGGGGTTTTCTATAAAATAGCAAACGGACTAAGAATACCTAATTTTTTTATTAGTAGGTATAGATTGCGGTTTGTAGCATGGACCAGGGTTACCGCAGTGTCTAGGGGAAACCACAATGGAAATAGCGATGGTGGCAATAAATTTTTAATGGGAAACAATATATCAAACCATGCACAATTTAGGAGTTTTTTTCCACGTAAAATGTTCCTCTATTCCCTGACAAGTAAAATATTCTTTTAAACAATCAAAGGATAAGTTTCCCAGACTATGCCTTGCGCGCATAATCACATTAATTCAAACAATGTTCAAGGAAACAAGGTTGAATGGCTTACAAAATGCGAAAATGTGCCACAGGATGGATAACATCAGGGAAGATTAGCTGCTGCCGCTCTTACATCCTATCACAAAACACAAATGACAAACAATGCAAAGAACACAGTTAGGCCCTGTACAACGGGTTTAGCCAGATGCCATAGGAAAAAACCGGGTTTTTTTTCTCACATGGGATTGCATCGGTGCTTAAGAAGGGAGGTACAAGCAAATGTTTGCTTCGGTGCCAGCCGGTGCTTGGAAGGAATAACCTTTGCATGGCACCTCTGCATTGCAAATGTTCCCTTCAAGCCTCCATCCACAGAAAAAACATTCAGAAAAAAGACCCCAACGCCTCCTTATGAGAAACGAAGCACCTTTGCATGGCACCTCTGCATTGCAAGACGAGGCGCAAATTTACTCTTTTTCCTCAAGCATTTGTGCATAGGCACCTACCATTGTACAAGGCCTTAGCAGTTCGGCACCAAGACAACACCTTCAGGAAGGTAGGAACACCCATATGACAAAGTTGCTTGAACCACCCAGTGAAGGCCTGAAAAGGGGTTTTCACCTGGAGCACTCCTCTACCATGAACCTAACGCAATTAGTGATGGCTAGATCACGCGAGGCATCATGATAGTTCAAGACATGTCTTCAAGAAGGACATGACACCAAAGTATTGTTGTTGTCGACCAACCAATGAAGGTCATATTAGGAATTTTGCTCCGTAGCTCAAAAAGCCAACATAACATGACCCAGCCAATGAAGGTCAGATCTTCATAAGCATTTGAATTTGAATCGATTCTTTCACAGCCATGGCAACTAAAGCAGCCACCAACTGTAGGAAGTAGATCGATGAATAATAGCCACTCAAATGCGCGCTAGTGTTATGCCGGTACAGAGTGCATCGAAAATGGCAAAGCACTCCTGGCTGATGTCGCACTATCCCCAGCTTCCAAGCATTTTCGCCGCCGGATCGCCACCACAGAGCGAGAATGGCAACAGCCACCGTACACTACAAGGGAATGTATGGAGCAGACTCCGGCGGTGGAGGTAGGACTCGGATCACATCCTTGTTCATGGGAAGCCACCACGCATGGTGATCTACAAGAATCCCCATCATGGCCAGGTATTTCACCGCGGTAGCCTTCGGCAACGTATGTGGGGGTTGAAGGGGGGAGGTGACCATGATTTTTTTCTACGTAGATGCATATTTCCGATAGGCGGGTATATGATAAGGGCCAACCTTCAGAACGGTTACTTAGACTCGAGCTCAAAGTTCCCCAGAAATTTTAATTTTTTACTTCCACTCATTATTATGTTAATATGCAAATTTGGTTTAAAATAAGTAATATCATCTATCATAAAATACTCAAATTTGACTATTATCTATTGCAGTATGCAAAACAAAAGGACCTTCAGGCGGATCTTCCGGCCATCAAGCTTGTAGATAGTGCAGAAGTCACGGAAGGGACTATGTTAATATCCTTGAGGCGAGCCCTTAGTCAACACTCCGCTCTGCAAGCACATGATGGGCATTGGGCTTGCGATTTCAGTGGAATTATGATCATTATGCCTATATTGGTGTGTATTTTGTTTACGTGTAGCACTATATTTTGACATTGTTTCACGAAATATATTTTATGCTGAGTTGGTGGATATTTCTGGTAGAAAGCACAAGCTCTATTGTTGGTGAATTTTACTATCTGATAGATAATTTTCAGTAATTAGTTGCCTTTTTACTTAAGTCATTTAAAGGAGTTATGTCTATACAACACAAATTTATGTAGTTAAAAAAAGATGTAGCTATGCTAGGAATCTTTCTCATATCACTTCCTTTTGTAATTCTTAATGACGTTCTAATTATAATGCAACCTATACTATCGATACACAAGATACATAATGGTTTTACCAACCTAGTCTAATAGACTCAAATGTTGGAGAGTTCAATTTAATTTTTGGTTGTTAATAGTCATGTATTAATTTTCAAGAGGTTCATACCACAGTTGGTCTATGGACAACAATACGGTGATGATTTTTTTCTGCAGATATTTGCTCTACATGTTACTGGATTACTCCATACCGTCCTTTCAACGGAACATCGACGTGAGATTTGTCGCTATATTTACAACCATCAGGCATGCCAACATCAGTTCTAATAATTTATATTAGCAGACTATATATGCCAAATGTGTATTACTATTCCATGGTACAGAAAAACATGATGAAATTTTATGTATTGTGCTTTATGTAGAATGAAGATGGTGGTTGGGGCACGCAAGTGTTGGCGCCGAGCACAATGTTTGGATCATGCTTAAACTATGTTACCTTGAGGCTTCTTGATGAAGTGGACAATGAAGCCTTGACCAAGGGACGTGCTTGGATTCTATCGCGTGGAAGTATTGTTGCAATACCACAATGGGGAAAGATATGGCTCTCGGTATGACACACACACACACACATGTTAAGTCTAACTTTTTCCCTACTATGTTGAAAAAAGATAAAGCGCAGTTCCAAATCTAAATATATTGTGTTTTACACAAATTATTTGTGTATCTACTAGATTGTTAATAAATAATACAACCAATTAACTTTATCAAAATCTTTTATATTGGATGGTATTTTTCCCGGCTAAGTTTTCCCACATACAAGTTGCCTTCCAGTTACTGTTTGTTGTTTGTATGTTAATTATGAGAATAGTTTTCTCCAAACTTACGAGTAAAGTTTTTAGCATACTATTTATCTTCAGATTAACTTGTGGAAGCAGTCCCGGTGACATAATTTAGCTTCTTACTTTCTAGGTCATGTTAGGTCTCAACCCTAGAATTACCAAATGTTGGGTACCAAAATTTATGTTGTAGTTATTAACTTGACCTAGTAATCATTATTTCTAGGTGATCGGTTTGTATGAATGGTCTGGAAATAATTCGATCATTCCTGAATTATGGCTTGTCCCACATTTTCTTCCATTTCATCCAGGTACTTGTTATTTTGTGAGGGTAAATATTATTAAATCCTCGACATATATTATGCCCCTCACTACTAAAATGTGCACTGACTTGCTAAGTTTTTTTCTACTATCTATCTTGTCCTTGTTTTTTTGTACATTCACCGGTTAATTTTCTTGATTTTCTCCTTGTGAATTTTATACCGTACATGACAATATTGACATGTTGATGCATTCATTTATTCTCTATTAACTATGTCACTAATTTTGATTAAATTTACAATGTTACATGGAGTTGTTAGCGATATAAGAAAGTATTTATTCCAAGCTGATGTGTCCGTAAACTGTAGATACTTGGAAAATATTTTAGTAGACTCAAACTTCGTTGCACCCATTATATTCAGTGGACGCTGATATCTGGGATTCCACCTGTTAAAATGGTAATAAGAAATAGGACTTAATTGTAATGTAGTATAATAAAATGCAAATATATATGTGATTGATAGTTTTGAAACTTGACATGTAACTTTGTGAAATGTTTTCGATCATTTATGACCACTTAGGGTAGTGTGGTGCCCTGGGGGATAGTTGTCCCCCCATTTCGGGGCTACCTTACAATCATTGTGCCTTATTAGATTGTTACTGGTGGAAAGATATATGGTCACATGAATTCCTAGGATGGTGTGGACGGTGGTTGAAGGAGTACGCTAACCCCCAAGGGTAGTAAATCCACACTCTTCGGTGTTATTATGAGTGTAAGTTGAGAACATGCATACAGCCGATGATGGTTCTATACTAGTAAGTAACATGTGTTACTTCTTTGTTTTGAAACTTTAATTCTTAAGTGCTATGTTTTGTTGTTTATGTGGCTAAAAGGTAATGAATCAAGAACCATTCAGCACTCAACATCTCCAAGAATGCGTTTGGATGTTGCATTTATGATCATTTTTTATTAAGGTGAACTTTATCTTCCACAGGACGATTCTGGTGCTTTTGCCGGTTGGTTTATATGCCAATGTCTTATCTTTATGGAAAGAAGTTTGTTGGTCCAATTACACCAACAATATTGGCAATAAGGGAGGAGCTATATAGCACACCATACCATGAGGTCAATTGGAATAAAGCACGTGTTACTTGCGCCAAGGTTCGTTTTAGTAAGATTGCTAGCTCGAAGTGTAACCATTATTTCAGAAGCAAATATATTGGAAAGTCATTTTTAAGAAAGTATTGACCGCAGAGTACAAACCACATACATAATTTGTCTCTTTATGGATAGCATCTCATAGCTAGTAGTAATAAATGTGTATGTGTAGATTTGTAGTTTTATACGACATACTATCATTTGGTTATTTGTATGCTCTTTGCTTATAAAATTAGAACAACATTGAATATCTCAAACTGAGTTTAGTTTTCTTTTAATTAATATTTTCAAGTATTTACTAAGTGTAATTCTTTTCTGTTTTTCATTGATTAAAATTTCTATTATTTAACTTACGTGTCTAAATAGATGCTTTTAACTTCTTTTCTGTTATTGTTTTTTGTTGCATGCAGGAAGACCTTCGTCAAACACAATCATTGCTGCAAAATGTTATTTGGACATGTCTTAATAAATTTGTGGAACCAGCATTGAATTGCTGGCCAATTAATAAGCTAAGAGCCAAAGCACTGAAAAATCTCATGAAACATATGCATTATGAAGATGAAAGTACTCAATATATCGGTATATCTCCAATTAACAAGGTAATCTAGGCTTCATTCTTAATTTGTGCAACAGAATAATGGGTGGCTTTTGCTACTTTTGCAATATTGTTTTTAGGCCATATCTAATTCATTTCCAATGATCCACGCTTTATGTTTGCTATCATAAGTAAGCTAAATAGGACTGAACTGTATATATCATGCATGTTCCATATCTATATGTCATTGCCTCAGCCTGTAATTATGGAGAATATTTTTGGTAAAAAACACATAGCTAATGCTATCTCGACAACAATTTTATTGACTAGAGGATCTATGGGCACTCACATAAAGAAATATTTTAATGATTCAGCATGCATATATTTTAATAACCTTTGTGCTTATGCATTTTACACCTTGTTTCCACCTTTCTACAGGTGTCGTATTAATATATGCATACAAAAGGAAGAATATCATGATAGATGTTTTGTGTTATTTTATCATGTATATTTAGAATAGGAAAATCCAACCAGACCCAACACACAAAATTCAAGTTCATGTGTTAAAATCCCTATTATCCATGTTACCATCCAACTGATTTCCTTGCCATTTTTTGGCAGTTTTATCTCATAATCTAATTAATTTGAACTAACACTTTGGGAAAACTATTTCTCTAGGCACTAGATATGATTTGTTGTTGGATTGACGATCCAAATTCAGATGCACTGAAGTTACATATTCCAAGGATCTATGATTATTTTTGGCTTGCAGAAGATGGCATGAAAGCACAGGTAACACTTTGTTGTTAAGTTTTGTCGACTAGTTTTGCGTCATTCCATTTTTATTTGTTAGAATGACTTAGGACCATTATGTGTGTAAACAATGGCTTAACTACTTCATCCTTTAGATCCCATTAAAATTGGCAGATTGTGTATTTGTGCCTTTTGTGTTGCCTGATTGTTTGTTTGCCATTGACACGGAATTATAAGAAAAGAATACAAATGTTGAAATTAAATATAAATGTACTAATTTCCTTTTAAAAGTGTTTTTCACCACTCACACGCATGGTTCTTTCTTTTGATCGAAGTATGGAAATTTCACTAATGCTTATAATCAATCCAATAAATGGGTGGAACTACACTGTCAACTTTCGCTTAATTTCGTATATTTTTGCATCATATCATTTGTCAAAAACCTTCTTGATGCTTATTGATGAATGTCAGAGTTGGGTAATTAAAAAACAACTAAGGGAAGGGATATTTCACAAACCGCTTTGTTTTGTTGAACTTAATATGTTGTAGTTGAGAATATGTTGGATATTTGAGTGTCTTTGCTTTGAGAAGAAATACAAATGTTACACAACAAGGAGTTCTTCGCATGTTTATAGGGAGCCAATAGAGTTGTAGGGGTGATTCGGTGAGAAATGGGTGGCGTGATGGCTGAAAAGGCTCGTATATAGTGTGTGAGAGGGAGGAACTAGTGTTAGTTTCCAGGAGCTATATATAGTGAGATTCTATTATTAGGGATTAATTAACAATACATATATGTAGATACATGCCATAATATTCATACCCGAGTGATCGCCCATCGTATTATAGGTATAATCATTTGACATGTATAGACATAGGAATACCATGAGAGGAACCTTGATGCTAGAACTATAATGTTGTTTTTTACAGTTCTTCTCACATATGTGTATGTTCATATCCAAAATAGGTAAGTATAGATGACGTCCCGCAATTTATAGGGTTTTTTAGTTCCATCCCTCGTCATTTTTGGTGTGTAATTTCAGTCTAACTACCATTACTGGGTATTTTTGGTCCATTGGGTAGTTTGGGTTGGTCAAATACTGACGCGATATTATTAGGTCGGTCAAATCTGATAAAATGATGCATGAAACCAACACATCCAGATAAGTTGAAGTCAATCATAAATAAATACATTTTTAAATATAAGTTCAAGGAAAATAGCATCAAAAAATTGTGTGTCATGAGGTAGCAAGATATTAATCAAGGCATAGAGCAAGAATGAGGTAGCACGATGTGGAGGCAAATACAGAGAATCCAATGAATGGTCAATGTCAGGGTTTAACCTAGCTAACCATATATTTACCAACAAGATTTAAATGATACTATTATGAACTATGCTAGATTAACTACTACTAGCACCCATCATGTCACTTGGGGTAAATACTATAGGTATGAACACAACACACACACACACACAACACACACACACATGTGTGTGTGTGTCTACAATACACGAAAAGCTAAAACTATGCTATGCATTTCAATGATACAAGCAACAACATGGCGTGATCAAAGTAATAATTAAACACAAATACCTTTCCTCCTTTTGATTTTCCTTAATTTTCTTAGATAATATTTGTGCCATTTGCATTTTTATTTTAATTATTACTTTGATCACGCCATGTTGTTGCTTGTATCATTGAAAAGAAAATACTGAAATACAAATATAGGATATTATAGAAATTCATTTCCTCCTTTTTATTATGCAAGTTAATTCCAAAATATTTGGGATTATTTTATGCAGCTCCAAATAAGTAAATGTATTGACATATGTTCACGTTTGGCAACATCCTTTTCTTAAAAAAAATTAATTCATGAAAATATGGATGTTAAATTATCATACTTTTTTCCTGATATTTGCTTTCTCATTGACGCGAGAGCTTCATTATATACACATGTATAAGTTGTGTGTATTCTAGTGTTCTATGAAGGTACATTTGTATTTCATGCACCTATTTTGACTAAAATCTTTACAATAGGTGTACGATGGTTGTCAAAGTTGGGAGATAGCTTTTATTATCCAATCCTATTGCTCAACGGACCTTGTTAATGAGTTTATTCCAACACTTAAAAAAGCCCATGAGTTCTTGAAAAGTTCACAGGTTCAATATTCTTGACCTCCTAACCTTGCATACCGTAGATGAAATAATGTTGGGATAGTAATTTTTACTTTAATTTCTTACTTATAGGTTCTTGAGAACCATCCCGACAGCGAAGCTTATTACCGCCATAGATCGAAAGGTTCATGGACACTTTCAACAGCAGATAATGGCTGGTCCGTATCAGATTGCACCGCAGAAGCACTTAAGGTCAAGACAAGTTACTTTTTATATTCTCTTAATCTAGAAAAGGAATGTACTTTCCTGGCAAAAACTGATCACTAAGTCTAGTACTATTTAATATATGTGGTTCATAAAAAGCAAATGAGATTTTTTGATTCCAGTCTAAATATGTTTTAATCAACTTAACTACGCACATTTGCAACTATTATGTCTTAAACAATAGATTGGTGAATGATTCTAAAATTTCCTAGTATGCCAATGAATTTCTATAGAAAAAGATAACGCAAAATCATATACATAACTAATACAACCCATCTTGGTCGGCCTTTTTTGTAGTACCTTTGTAAAAAAAATATAAGATGTGTTTAGGTCTCTACTTTAGTGATTTAAAACATCATATATTTTTTCACGGAGCGAGTATTATACATACATTGTCATATTTTTACACCAAATTTTGCAAGTGCATGTGTGTCATTATTCCTGAGTTTTATGTTGTGTCGACATGTCACTAATTGCTTAACATAAGTTTCTTAATAATTCTTACCTCTTTAGGCATTATTTCTATTGTCAAAGATCTCTCCCAATCTTGTGGGGGAGCCCATAAAAGGAGAAAGGTTGTATGATGCAGTGGATTGCTTACTTTCTTTCACGGTATAACTCTAACTTCACTCTTGTTTCATGTCCTTATAGTTAATTTGCTCAATTTTGTGAGGTATTCAATATAAATGATAAATAATCCAATCCACTTCTACCAACTCTTGTGTTGTCATGCCCATAGGAGATGTTGGTGTGGTAATGCATAGAGTTCAACAATGTGTCGTTGGGATAAAGATAGCATGAAAAGGCCATATAAAATATCGATTAACTATCTTGTGCAATTCAAAATCATGCAAATCCACACATTTAAATAGAAAGTCATTACAATGTGAAGATGCAAATTAATTTATTAAAAGTTACTAATAGATAGTGCCCCGACGGACAATAAATGTGTGTGAGTAGTGTCAAGAATAATTTGTTACATATGAGTAAATGACACAGTGGTTCAGCAAAATAGTGCAGGGATTATTACATAGATCAGTGCGCTTTGAAACTACTAATTCAGTTCCTTGAAGTGTGTTAAGTGGGTAACTTGATGTCCTGACTAATTAGACATCTATAGACATCCTCCCATGGTGCAATAACATGGCGCTCAACTTGTTGAAGCCTGCTTGCCAAAATAGAGAAAAGTTAGCAACAATGGAAATGGGCTCCACTTCAAAGTCTAGTGCCGACAGTCGGTTTACCCTACCAGTTACCCAGAATCTTAAACCCGTGAGAAAAGGTGGGAAATATATTTCAACACCCCCCTCGTGTCTAGGTTTATCGAAGACCTAGATGTGGGATGGATTCTGGTTATGATTATTATTGTCAATATCTTGTTGTCTGGGTCTTGAACTCGATACACCTTGTCTCCAGCGTCAATGCCAAAGGTTAAGAGTTGCGGGTTAAAATTATAGGTGTTATAGAAAATGTTGTGGTGACAGTAGACCCCATAACCGCCACCTAGAACAAGTAGTTCTTGGCTCTTGTGGCATGTTGAATTGCATGCACAATCTATCTCACCCACAAGCTCAAGCCTATAAGGAGAGGTCGGCAATATATTTCACCAAGTGCCTCCTACTCCTCCTTGTAGGTAAGATCAGGTTACAACCAATTGTTTCTCTCTCTTAGGTAATGCTACGCTTGCATGGTCTAATGTCGACCGGGATTCTCTATGTCCATTGAACCAATGTGAGGCCTTTGTTGGTCCTAGACCCATTTTCCAAGGGTGGCACACCTAAAATATTGCTTCAGACTAGTTTAATCCTATTGGCCTTATGCCAAGATAAATTACATACATTATGTCAAACATCATGAAGGTAGGAGTTGTTGTGGTGGAACGATGAGAATGGTAGCAGCGACATTGATTTGTTAGATGTAATTTTTATGTGGCTGTCCTATTGTTGTCATTGCGAGTTGTGGAAGAAAATATTGGCGATTCCTATGGTGTAAACAAGTATTAGCTACAAAAGGTTTCTCAAATTTCTCTCCCGAATTTTTCCACATCTAACACTCCGTCTTGATGACAAATAGTTTGTAGAGGATAAGAGTTCATCAAGTGAATAAGATACAATCATATGTATCATAATCATCCCTTTAATACAATATTATTTACTACATTTGATGTAGTGTTCTCCTCTAGTATGTATTATAAGTTAATATGTTGTTCAAGAACAAATCTTCTTCCTTTTTTATGAATTTTTTGTATGTTTTATTTTATAATGCTTACCTATGGTTTATGTGTTCTTATTAAATCATTTAACTTTCACTCTAATTCAATTATTATTGTTAATACATTTTTATCTATTGAAGAACAAAGATGGTACATTTTCTACATACGAGTGTAAGAGAACTACTTCATTGATAGAGGTGAGTATTTTGAAGTTCTACTTCAGTTTTGGGAAACCAAGTGCCAGAACACTACTAGGAAAAAGCCTAGTAGTAGCGCGAGTTAAACAACTAGTAGTAGAGCGGGTGTCTGCGCTACTATATGGCGCTATAACTAATTGGTAGTAGTAGCGCGGTGCATCCCGTGCTACTAGTACGTGTGTTAGTAGTAGCTCATGTATCTGACCTGCGCTACTACTATTAATTTCAAATACCCAAAACAAAAAAATCTTGACCCCGTGCATGCTTTCAATGGTATCAATGGTTCGATCCAGCTACGACAGGGGTCGCCTGAGGTGCGGACGAGTGGCGGTAGACCAGATCCGGCGATGGCTGTTGGAGAGGATCGAATCTAGTGTAGAGCAAGACAACAGTGTGAGGATCCTCTTCATGACCAAGGCGGAGAGCTACTGGTTGGCCATGTCGACGACCTGCGCATGCATGGGCATGGGAGGTGAGTAAAATCGAAGGGAGAGGGAGAGGCAAAAAGAGAAACAAGGGAGAAAGGAAGGAGATGGGGGCGCATTGGAGCTGGTCACCGGTGGAGAGATGCTCCGTCGTAGTGGCATGGAGGCGAGTGGGAAGACGAGCGAGCTCCTGGATGCCAGCGACGCGAGGATGCGGACTCATTGGGCGCCATGGAGGAGGAGATGTGCTTGGGCAGGAGCACCATAGGAGAGCCTATGGAGAGAGGGGGGAGAGTGAGGGATAGAGGAGGGATTCGGCCTAGGATATGGGGACTTCACCTACCTCGTACTAAGTTGTAGCGAGGGGCATAAACTCGCGCTACTACTATCAACTTAGTAGTAGCGCGGGTTTGTACCCATCGCTACTACTATGACATGACTCGGGGGCACGATAGAGACTGCTTAGTAGTAGCGAGGGGTAAAAACCAGCGCTATTATTATTAACTTAGTAGTAGCGAGGGATAAAAGCATGCGCTACTAGTAAGTAGCAGTAGCGAGGGGTATAAACCCGCGCTACTAGTAAGCGTCTGCCTATATGCTTTTCCCTTGTAGTGGAATCCTATGGCGACTCTATTTTAGTTGCATGTGATGAGGTTAAAGAAAACCTTGTGTGCACAAAATTATCTTATAATCAATACAAGCAATTCCCATTTGGAAATCCAGACTGGAAATTCCAATTTAACTAGTTCTTGACTAAAATTACTATTTGCCAATATAAAATTTTAAAGTAGCCAAAAAATCAGTACACCTGACCTCCCATGGGAACCATTTGGTTCTGAACAGTTTTGATCACCCCAAATGAATCATAGCAATACAGTCAAAAACCAATATTACCAATAGATGACACAAACACGAATGGGCCCAGCTTATGTAGAGAACCTTTTATATTAATACTACAACCCAATAGGCACATGAATATTAAAAAACTATAGCATAATCTAATAGTACAAATTTTGGAATGAACTTTAATTTCCAAGATTCATTTTGCTCTACTTTTAATTTTTATGCTCATCGGTTATTCCTCTTTCTTGTCTAGTTTACATCTATTCAAAAGGAAACACTGACCAGGAGTTTATTTATAACAGGTTCTCAACCCTTCGGAGTCATTTTTGAATATTATGGTCGATTATCCGTAAGGAGGAAACCATCTTGCTTGCAGAAAATATCATTTATTCCTTTTCCTTCTAAATACTTAAGCTAATTCACCTACTAAACCAATTGACAGATCTGTCGAATGCACATCATCAGTGCTTGAAGCCTTGATTATGTTTAGTGAAATTTACCCGGGGTACCGCAAAGCTGAGATAGAAAAATGCATAAAAAATGCTTCCATGTTTATTGAGGATAGTCAACGAAAGGATGGCTCATGGTATCTAAAATAATTTTGTCTATTGGTGCTAATTATTTGAAGATCCAATATTACCAATCAATAACTGGAATAATTATTATCCAATAGGTTTGGCACTTGGGGTATATGTTTCACTTATGGAACATTCTTCGCTGTAAAAGGATTAATTGCCTCTGGAAGTACATATGAAAATAGTTCCTTCATAAGCAAAGCATGCAACTTTCTGTTATCAAAGCAGCTAAGTACAGGTGGATGGGGTGAGACTTATCATTCTAGTGAAACTGAGGTAATTATCAATCTTTTCTATATCTCACCACACGATTTGGTTAAGGTTTGGTAAGGTCATGGTTAGTTTTTTATTTTTTTAGCTTGAAATGTTAGACACAAGCTACTATCTCACTATCCTCAACCAATCTTTTGAGACGTGCTATATGCCTATCCCTAAGAAAGATTTTGAAATGCTATCCACTCATAGTTATATCTAGCAGATCACTAGCATAAACTCAAAATTCCTAAACAATTCATAACTTCGAACCATCCATTGGAAATTGATTAGGAACAGAATGTGGTGCGCAACCCTAGACCCACTAAACCAGTGTCCTTGCCCCTGACCGGTTATAATTGCAATGCTAACTATAGAGCAACACCGTCTTATAAGAGATCTTGGGCCCTCCATCTGTATAATAACTACTCTACTGCCCCCATAGTCGTGTTTGTACATATCATATCTCTAGTGTTGAGTTGTAACTAATATGGTTTCTAAGTTCTAGTTTCTAGCCAAACTCTTGTCGAATGAGCCTGATTTCACTTCAATTGGCTAGATTCTAAACAAATACATATCATTATGCGTCAATGGAAAAGCAAAAGGTCAATCGCTGGTATGCTACCCAAATCTATCATCGTTAGCTATAGGTTTTACAAAATGGGAACATGGAAAAATTTGGCCGATTACCATTTTGCTTGTAGTAGCTAACCTCCAAAGTTTCTCTCTGAAAAAACTAACCTCCTATGTTTGGGATCATATATTTTTTCTGAGAAAATGCAATATCTAGTTTGCCTCATTGTATTGATAGATTAGAGAACATATGTACCCACCCAAGCATACACCAGTTGAGTGAAAGAAAGTGGACCAACTAGCAGGATCGCACCATGCACTGTTGGGACGTTCGAACCGGGTAGATGGTGACTGCAGTCAATATTTTGATGACCTCTAACAATGTTCATAACACACATTCATTCTATATTAAAACCATCATCGGTTTTTGACCCCAATAAGACAGGATCTGCTAGGGGGTTAACAAGATCTTAACCGACTGCCTTCTGAACCCTACTTGTTTCATCATGGTTAACTTGCATATTTTATTTTATTTTATTTACTATTTTTTAGAGAAACCATGCTAAGTCTAGGAACCTGGGTGAGCCAGTTCCACTAAAAGGAACCTACTTTTTGAGCTACACTTAGTTCTCTTGTAATTACTAGTTGTATATATGCCATACTGAACCATCCCACAACTCATATGCTCTTCAACAAATTCGAATTTCTAAGTATAATATTCTTGCTTATTCTTTATTTATAATCAACACAAACAGTTCTATTATTATGTTGCCACGTGAATAGAGAAATTGGTCATGTTAGTTCATGTGAATTTAGTGTCTTGGAGGGTTTTTAAATTGTGACAACAATATGTTTGTTCTAATTTGCTAGTTCATGTTACTCTTAACTTGCGAGGCTAAATGTCTTACTGTAAAGCCCATAATGTACAAGCTACCAACTTGTGTCTTCTCATTAAATAGTTAATTATTTTTATAATGGCTGGCCATTTCACATTAGTATAACTGCTATATCATGTTCCCTTTGAACCATTGATATATTGCCTACACTGATTAGGGAATATCTTAATGAATTGAAAAGTGGTTCCCACTCTAATATTTTACTCTTAACTTGCGAGGCTAAATGTCTTACTGTAAAGCCCATAATGTACAAGCTACCAACTTGAGTCTTCTCATTAAATAGTTAATTATTTTTATAATGGCTGGCCATTTCACATTAGTATAACTGCTATATCATGTTCCCTTTGAACCATTGATATATTGCCTACACTGATTAGGGAATATCTTAATGAATTGAAAAGTGGTTCCCACTCTAATATTTTACAGGCTTATGTGGTTGCTACTAGTCCTCACGCAGTCAACACTGCATGGGCAATGTTGGCTTTAATTTATGCTGGGCAGGTATGTTTTGTTAACAATTCATTTTTAAACTATTCTGATATCCATATGATATTTCCATACCATGGTCATTCTATTCAGGTAGAACGAGATCCCACACCACTATATCATGCTGCAAAAGAATTGATGAATATGCAACAAGACACAGGGGAGTTTCCCCAGCAAGTAAGTATTGAACTTTTGAGGCTACAAAACTATCACACTATATTAATAGATTATTGTTCCTTCTTAGAATTAAAACTTGTACATACTCTTCAAAAGGCTATTTCTCAAGGCACACAACGACACCATGATATAATCAAGTTCTCTTATAACCTTGCTAGTAGTGGACCCTATTATGCTAATACATATATGAAAGTATCACACTATAGTACATTATATGGAAATGCCTATTAATGCTACCTAAAATAATATGAACTTTCATCTTTGGTGATAGGAACATGTTGGGTGCTTCAATTGCTCCTTTTACTTCAACTATGGCAACTACTGCAACTTATATCCCATTTGGGCTATTGGAGAGTTTCGTCGTCGACTACTTGAGAAGAACTGAAACCGATGAACACTATATGTTACTTCATTGCTCGTAGGTGTAACCGTGCCTATTGCAAAAGGAAGTATAGACAAACTACATATATGTAAAACATATATCCTTAGCACCAATTGACTAAGGAAAAACACACTAGAGAACATTGGTATCTTATGTACTATAATGATATGAAATGTGAATTATGTTGCTCTGCGTGGTTTCCAATATTGTATTGAGTTTATTTCCAAAAATTCAAGGTAGTAATCATGTCATTTACCTATCAACAATCTAAACTTATGTAAACTAGATCTCCCATTGTGCCAATCGGCGTAGAGACCAACTCCAACTTGCAAGTTAAGACAACTATATGAAACTTGAAGTGGAAGTCAAGTGAACTGTTTGAAGAGAACAAGAAGAGGAGAAACTAATACAACAGAAAACATAGGTAAATCGCTTGATGGATATTTATATCTGCATCGCTAATTCTCATCTCTTGTGTAAAAAAGATGACCCAATGCGCCAATTGGCGAAATGACCAAACTGCAGCCAGAAGCTAAGTAGACTATTCAAAGAACTTCCTCAACTATCTTCAGATGATAATTTTCATACTGCATACAGAAGGAAAAATGTTGAAGCTGGCCAGTTCCGATTGTGTGTCTTTGGACATTTAGCCTTTGGGTTCTAGCGTGGGATGTGTTGGCTAATTGCACCCCTTTTCTAGTGGCAACATGTGCTACCTCTTGAGCTTGCGTAGAGTAAGTATTTCCCTCAGTTTTGAGAACCAAGGTATCAATCCAGTTGGAGACAACACGCAAGCCACCAAATACCTGCACAAACAAACAGCAACTTGCACCCCACGTGACAAAGGGGTTGTCAATCTATATCAGATCTCAATTTGCAAATAACCGTGGGGTGCAAGTTGGTGTTTGTTTGTGCAGGTATTTGGTGGGTTACATGTTGTCTCCTACTGGATTGGTACATTGGTTCTCAAAACTGAGGGAAATACTTACGCTACTTTGTTCCATCACCCTTTCCTCTTCAAGGGAAAAACCAACGCAAGCTTAAGAGGTAGCAAGAAGGATTTCTGGCACCGTTGCCGAGGAGATCTATGCAAGTCAAGATATACCAAGTACCCATCATAAACTCTCATCCCTCGCATTATATTATTTTCCATTCGCTTCTCGTTTTCCTCTCCCCACTTCTAAAACAATTTTCAAAAAGATTCGCCTTTTCTTTGCCCCTCTTCCGTTCGTCTTTTCATTTGCCTTGATGACTTATTTGCTTATTTGCTCGTCTGTTTGGAATAATTGTGTATTTATTGCAAAACATAGAACCTAAGATTTATGGATCCTCATCCGCTTGCCAATCTTTTTAAGAGATCCAATTATCATGAACCAATTGCTAGTGAGTTTTGTGCACTAGACTATCTTTATGAAGTTTTGCTTGAAATTCGTGAATCTGAAAATTGTGATGAAGTACTTTATGAAGTGATTCACGATAGATCTTTGCATAAAAAGAATGATTGCAATGATGTCACTATAAATTGTATTAATGTCAATTGTGCTAATAATATGCAAAACCCTAAGCTTGGGGATGCTAGTTTTGCTATGTCCACTACTTGTTGCAATGATCATGATTGGGGTGATTCTTCTTATGATCTTGGAAATGAAATTATTCCCCATGATGAATATGAGATTGATAATAATGAAATAATATTAAAATTGGGTTTGGAAGAGTGTCAACTTTAGATCCCACATATTTGGAGTATGTTCATATTTTATGAAGTTTTCGATAAAAGTGGGTTCAGAGAGGTCGTGACTTTATTTTATGATAATCCCACTATTTTGGAAGAGTGTCAACTTTGCAGGCATGTGGATCATGTTGAGAATATGCTATGTGATAGCTATATTGTTGAATTTTCTTATGATCCGACATGTAATTATTATGAGAGAGGAAAATAAGGTTGTAGAAATTTTCATGTTACTAAATTACCTCTCTTCATGTTGAAATTGCTATCGTCTCTTTCTTGTTCCTTGCATATACTAGGTTTTTCTTGCCTTGATAATTTGTTTTCTTACAAGTTTTATGATGCTCCCTTTGTGTTTAAATTATTATCTTTCATATGAGCATCATTTGAAATCTCAATGCCTAGCTAAAAAGGATTTAAAGAAAAGCGTTTGTTGGGAGACAACCTGTCATGGAATTGTCATGGCAGATGTCCTAGTGAAAGGACTTACTCGTGGAGCCATCGCAACTAGGAAGCTTAAAGGGGTTAGTCGGGACAAAGGACACGAGAGGTTTATACTGGTTTGGCCCCTTGCGGTGAAGGTAAAGCCTAGTCTAGTTGATGAGGTATTGCTAGGTTTCATTGAGCAAGGAGCGAATCCGCTAGCTTGGCTCTCGATCTGTTGTTTCTTACCCTAAGCCACCGCCGGGTCGTCCCCTATATACACGGATTGACGCCCTGCGGCCTACAGAGTGTCCTGCGGCCGGCTCATACAATGTGTCCGGCTCGGTGACATCTCTTACATGCCTTACTTTACAAGACTTATTCATACATGGCGGTTTATACTTATGGGACTTAAGCCGCCTCTGGGCTTGGGCCTATTATAAGCCTTATCATAAACCGTCACCTTGTACACTCTTTGGGCTTCACTTAAGTAACCCGCCATTGTGGTAGACCCGGCCCCTCCTGGGCGAGTCATATCTGGTAGTCATATCCCCAACATTAGGCACCGAGTTGATTTGAACTTTGTTCATGTCAATCTTCAACACTTAGAAGAAATCCATCTTCCACTGCTTGTAAAAGCTTTATAAACCGCCATGACGTCACCTTCAGAAAATTTGGGAACCCGCCACGATGTCATCTTAACGGATCCTTATCTTAAATGCTTTCCGGAAATTGAGGCGTCTAATTAGCTGGATAATCATCATTTTAGCCTTCCTCGTTTTTCGCTCCTGCCTGTTCACCCATCTCCTTATAAATAGGCACGACTGGTCTTCCTCATTATTCTTCTTCCTTCTCTCGCCATCCCTCTGTCGCTCGAGCTCCGCCACTACTGCAGCGCTCACCGTCGTCCTCGACCTTGGCCGCTGCATCAACCTAAGCTTGTCCCAAGAACGGCGGCAACCCTCCGTAGTAAAACTGCATCCGTAAGTTCTTACCCTTCCGCACCTTACATCCGCATTAGGGTTTGCAAGTTCTTCTATGTTCTTCGCCGTTCATCACAGATTCTTCGTAGTTTCTCCACCGCATCCTCTTTTGATCTAAAATAAGTATAGAACTAATGCGGTAGGTGTTTCGCATCCATTTGAGATGCTAGTAGGTCCCCTTTTCTTACATAAAAGCCTCCTTAGGACTGATGAACTGCTGTGCACTGTTTTTTAGGTCTACATTTATTTTCCTTTTTTGAACAGCCTTGATCCAAAATAATAGCAACAGCCTGTGAAACATGTTCATCTCAGTACTTAGCCAATTTTTTGTCGCTGGCTACCTTTGAATACCTTTAGTCATGGCAGCTTATCCTGCCGGCTCATTTTTTCTTCATGTATCATTAGCCCTTACATAAGTTGCCATTACGCATCTGTATTGCAGAGATTAACCTGTGATTCCACCATTTAACTTAAATCGACAAATGACTTCCTTTTTAGCTTGTCCTCTCACCTTGCCGCCAAAGACGGCGACAATTTGCACCTGGGTCCCTTCCACCGTTACTGACGCCACTCTGAAGGACTTTGTTAACATTGGGTTTTTACCGGAGAAGAGCACTATGTCTTATCGCGCCCCTGACCCGGCCGAAGAAAAACCTCAACCTAAGGATGGTGAAGTCATCGTCTTTACTGATCATATGAACCGGGGGTTTTCACCGCCCGGCTTAAAATTATTCAGAGATGTTCTGCACTTTTTCAAGCTCCATCCCCAAGATCTTGGACCCAATTCCATATCAAATATCTATAATTTCTAGGTTCTCTGTGAGGTTTATCTTCAAGAAGAACCTACTTTTGAACTCTTCAGACTGTATTTCTATTTGAACCGCCAGAATGAATACACCAATGGCCCCAGCTTGGGACATGCTGGAATTTCGATTCAGCGTAGACAGGGTGCTGTCTTTCCCTTGGTAGTCTTACCAAGCCATCCCAAGGATTGGAACCAAACATGGTTTTGCAAATACACGTCGCCAGCTGACGAAAAACCAATGCCGGGTTATCGCGCGGAGCGCCTTGATGCTAAGTTTTCACTCCCTGACAAGCTTACTGCCGCTGAACATAAGAAGCTCATCCCAACCACCAAAAGGGTGCAAGCCTTGCTGGGAAACAGCTTAACTAGTGTTGACTTGATCCTCTGTTGGATCACATGGTGGATCATCCCTCTGAGCCACCGGTATGACTTAATGTATAATT
The DNA here is from genome assembly GCF_056163025.1 of Triticum urartu. Taxonomy (NCBI): domain Eukaryota; kingdom Viridiplantae; phylum Streptophyta; class Magnoliopsida; order Poales; family Poaceae; genus Triticum; species Triticum urartu. The sequence continues at coordinate 2,000,178 of NC_141879.1, forward strand.
ACACCGGAGGAGCAGACGATCCATTGCATTATAGATCTCTACGTCTGACTGAAGAAGCCATCGTCGAAATGTCAACTACCCTTCTAAACAACAAATAGGAATACTGCAGTAAAGTAGGATTAAACCCATTCTGCAAACTTAACCCGGCACCAGAGGTAAATCCCCTTGATTCCTTTTTTTCTTTAATAGTTAAGCGCTTGCATGATGTTTCAACCTGTTATTTGCCTACAGGCAAAATCTGACTTTTGGAAGGCCAAATATGATCATAAAGCTGCTAAGAAGGCTAGAGCCGCCGCCATGGCCGCGAAGAAGACAACCCGAAAATCTAAGAAGAAACAAACTGCTTCTGATATGTTCAAGTTGGCTGATGTTACTGAGTCGGAGGTAGCCCTTGAGTCTCTTGGCCTACTTTTTAACAACCTTATTGACACTGATCATTGTCAGGATGACACGGGGTCTAGCTATCCAGTAGAGGAAGAGGTAACTATTTCCTCCAACTCAGAACCTTTGCCAAGACAGAAACCTCAACTGGTAACCCGGAAAGTAAGGTTTTCACACCCTTTAGCTTATTTGGATCCTCATTTTCTTTTGAAAAAATAGCAACACGAGAACCACCGTCACACCCGGACCAGTGATGACAATGAACTGCCCTCCGGCTAACCAAAAACTCCTTGGAAACGCCAGAATGAGGTTTCTTTTGACTTTTGCTTTTATCAATGAATCTATTTCCTTGCTATTTTAAACTGTGATTTCACTTTTGTAGGAGGTCTCTCGATCTTTTGGTTATTCCTGTCAAACTCAATTTACGGCTTTCAAGACTGCCCCTGGGTAAGGATAATTATCCTTCTTCTGCACCTTTATGTCCATATAATTATACTGACTCATCAAATTCCTCTTAGTGGTCAAGCAAAACCCAAGAAAGCCAAGGTGATCAAACCGACTGAAAACCTGGAAACCGCTGAACCGGCACTGCCAACTCCTACCCCAGGACAACCTGAAGCACCAGAAGACCCTGCTGTCCATGTTCAAATAGATCCTCCTGAGCCGTCTGTTGATGAAACTATTCTCAACCCATCCACTGTTGAACCGTCAAGCTCAACTAACCTGCCGACGACTTATAAAAGTGATGTTTTCATCACTGGTAGTAGATTTGTTGAAACGGGAAATCCGACGGTACTGGCCAGACACTCGGCCAAGCAAGAGGGTTTGGAAAAGTAGAAAGTTCGCTTCGACATCTCTCACTATGCTCACCTGAGCACTAGTGATGTGCTATCTGGCTATCTTAGTCACGTGCATTCTAGCTGTGACTCTGAAATTGAGATGGTGAAACAGCTGCAATTGAAATATGAGGTATGATCTCCAGCTTTCCTTAACTTATATGCTCTACCAGCCCTCCAAGTCTCCTGATTATGATAAACTTGAATGATCTGTAGGCTTGTGATATATGTTGACGTTTTGACCTAGATTTTTCCAAGTCCGGTTTAGAATGTTTAACCGGAGTTATCTGATTAACATAATTTCACCTATAGTCCCCAAGGGCCGGCTTAATTCATCATGAATGAGTCGGTACTTAACTTCATAGCTGTCTTGAATCAGTCCAAACTAATATTATTATCCGGCTTAAGGGGAATAAACTTTCTGAATATCGTGCATTAGCCCCCAAGTGCCAAGCGTTGTTACTTGTAAAACACTTGGGACTTTAATCATAGAAGAGTCATTTATACATTTAAAAATTGCTTTGGCAGACATTAGCCCCTAAGTGTCAAGTGGTGTTGCGTTGCAAAGCACTTGGGACTTTAATCATTATGACCTTTATTGGAATAAATTTTGACATACTTGTGCATGTCTGTAGACCGCCATAACTAAATTGGATTCTGAACTGACGGATGCCAAAACCCGGTTGGCGGCTCAAGAGACTGAGATAAAGAATACTGACTCCAAACTCCAGTTGAGCCTATCTGAAGTAGAGAAACTGAAGAGCAGTTTTGATGTAGAGAAAAAAATCCTGGGCCGATGAAAAAACCTTGCTGATACAGCATGCTGAGACAGCCGAGGCATCTCTCAAGGAGGTTACCGCGGAACTCACCGGTTTAAAGAACCGTGTGTCTCAGATGGTCTCTGCAATCTTCAGTGAGTCATTGCATTATGTACTTCAACTCTATTTTTGCCACATATATAAGCCGTCTGCTTAACCTTTTAAACTACTCATAGGTCCACGGAGCAGCAATCTGAGCCAAAATAGCTTGATAAAGCTCAAGGCGGTTTACACCCTGGTGGAGCAACTGTACACTGGAGCTCAACCTGCGCTTGCCATTATCTCCCCAGCCAACCAAGGACCAAACCTCTTGAGTGATGTCTTGAAGAAGTTATCTATCTTACCTGCCAGATTCCAAGAGGTCAAGCGGTCTTGTGCAAGAGCGGGAGCCCTAACTACTCTAAGCCGCTCCAAAGCCTGGGTGCCGGAGCTAGACCCGGAAGATGTAGCCAAGGGGTATCCCAGCCTTAAGGAAGACGGGACCCCGTTTGATCAAGATGATTTTTCTGCTTGTGTGAGGGGAAATCGTCCTCATGCTACTATCCTTGGCGATGAGACCAATATAGATAAGTATCAGCCGAGTTTTAATGTTGAGAATAAAAAGATGGTGACTCCTTCGTATAAAGTGACAAATCTAATCCCGCTGGCTCGCCAAAACACCTTTGCCCCAGAAATTAACCCGTCTAGTCTAATTGACGATGAAGCTGAGTTCGTTGCTCTTCATGGCTTCGATTTGTCCCATCCTAGTTTCCAAACAATGGAGGAAGATGAACCGGCGAGGGAGGAGTCGTGACCATCCAAATAATCCGGCTAAGATTTAATGAACTGGCCTTGGCTTAACATCTTCTTAGGAGAAAAAACAGTTTTAACCTTTTGGGCTCCCAATGCCTTGTAATAGGATAGCTTAAAACTGCATGTTCTACCTTGTTGACGCTCCAAATTGGCAGTCATAAAATTAGCATAGGTTATATCAAGAACAATTCAAACTTATGATTGGAAGTCCCCTTGGAATGTCTCTCTTCGAGAAGATCAAGATGGATATCAAGATAGTCTAAAACGGAGCTCGGACTCAAAAGTTATGACAAGTTCAGAGATGCTCATGTTGACACCAGAGTAAAGAAAGGCATAAAACTCAATCAAGATGGCCTCTGGTGGAATCTGTTTCAACATGAAAGTTGTGCGTCTCGTCGAAACGATTGATTTTGATATAAAAATCGTGTTAATCCGAGTTCATATGCAACCTGTGGAGGCAAAACAAGGTCAGAAACAGAAGCTGCAGAGTCATTTCGGACAAACCGAGTTGATTGACTCGGTGAGACCGAGTTGATCCGAAAAATTACAGAAAGTTACAGAAAGTTTGCAACGTTCACTCGGTGAGACCGAAAAAAACTAATCGGTGAGACCGAGATTGATCCGGAAATTGCCAAAGATTCCTGTCCGAGTTAGGTTAGGGTTTTTGATGTTTTGGACGGAATTTTTAGTCCTTTTCTTGTACGGGAAGTCCAGCCGCCTCTTATATATGTTGGGGGTGATGGCCGATTGAAACAACACACAATCGAACAAATCTATCTACATCTTTTACCTTTACTTTTCCTTCTCCCTTGTTCTTCTTCTTCCTCGTTCTTCGTTCGTTCTTCTTCACTGTAGGGCGGCGAACCTCGAGGCCCTAGGGGCGATCAGGTCGACCTAGGGCAGCCCATAGCCGCTACGCGCCCTGACGGGGTCCCTCCCGGGCATGTGGGGTTTCGGGTCCTCAAAAGCGCCCGCCGGATTGTCTTGCGTACCGCGCTTCCGGCAGGTCTCCTTCGACGTGAGCTGCGGTGCATCACCCCCGGCGTCGAGGGTACACGGTGACGTGTTCGTGTGCGAACACACTTTTTGGCGACTCCGCTGGGGACGAAGCTTTGAATGGTCTCCAGCCCGTTCTTGCTACGAAGAGATCGTCATCAAGTTGCTGCAATCTACAAAGGTAATATGAATACTCAATTCCCCTTTGTAGATGCAAATAATCCATATGTTGTTGCTGAATCACCTAATGAGCATAATGTATCGGCTAGCCCTAGTTTTATCAATCATGCATCTAATTATGCGCAAGGGCCGATGCAAAGCAATCTTCATGCTTCAAATTCTTATGATTTTAGCAACGTACAACATATGTATCCAAACTCTCATGCATCGGCAACCCCACAATTCCATATGCCGATGAACAACATGATGGGTTTGGTTAATCAATTTGAAACACCTCATGTTAAAATTTCCAATAGCATACAAGAAAGTGTTTCACCTTTTCATTCATCGGCAACTAATTTGCAATATGTGAATACAACCTGCTGATGGATGGGAGAATCGGCCATGCTACTACTAGCTATTCGGCCAATTACTCTCAACCGTCATATGCTACACCCCATCTCAGTAATTTTTCAGCACCATACACAACTGTAGATGTTCATAATTCGGCTTCACACCTTCCTGGTCATAGCCGAATAAATGTAAATTTTACAGGAGAGGTTGTGCCCAATATTGTAGAAGATGAGGTAGTAGTGGCTACATTCAAGAGTTTAGCCCAAAATAAGAGGATTAGTGCTCTTTGCCTTGAACAACATGAAAAGGGGCTATTTCCTGATTATGTCGCAATAAAAGCTAGAGTTTTGCAAGAAGATGAATCTTTGCCAATTTATAAGATTGGCGAGCAAAAATATGGTTTCACAACAATGCATATGCCTTCACCTAGTACTACATCATATTATACAGCCCCTACACAATTGCAAAGTTTCGGCAACACCCATGTGCCATTGCCGAAAGAATCTAAAAGCATTGGGGGGCAATCGTATCCGAAGTGGGCTGAAATTGAGAGAAAGATTAAAGCCAATTTTGCCGCTCGCCGCCAGAAACAAAAAGAAACAGAATTGGCTCAAGTGAAAGAAGCATTGCCAATTGGTAGAAGCAATGTAAAGAAAGATGATTCAGAACATGAAAGTGCTCCGATTAAAAGAGCCGAATCTAGAAGTATATATTTCGAATCCATCAAATGCAAAGAGGCAAGCATTATTGAGAAAGGGCATGGCAAGCCTAGCAAAGCGACCATACTTGATTTTTCCAAAGTTAATGGAACCTACTTCCTGCCCTATGAGTTTCGTGCCAGAGAAATTGATGAACTTCAAGGACAAGAACAAGTAGCCGAACAAAGTTTGGCCGACAAAATTTTTCAATGTAATGATGCACGGAATCAAGAAAAAGATGATGAAGAGGCGTTGGGGAGCCATCCAAAGGCGGAGCAAGATATTGTTCAAGTCACACCACCATCGTGCTCTCCCAACATATTTGAAGAGGTATGTTTAGCAAGTAATTTACCTATTTTCACATTTGGTCAGGACTTTATTGTTGATGAATCTGTTAGAAAAATCCTCATAAGTAATTTTGAAAGACCAATGAAGAAGGGTAATTTACTTGCTAGCAATAAAGTTGTTATTGAGCATATCGGTCAACCCATTACGCCATTTATAAAGACCGGTAGTGACTTATTATTACAGCCAAAGCTTTCCCCGTTGCTTTATCTAAAGTCCATATCTATTTGGGTAGCTTTGCTTATTTCATACTTGGCTTGCACTTGGTCTCAATTGAGACATGTGTGTTCTAACTATTTTTGTTTTAGAAATTTAAAGCCGAGATTAAATTCTGTTGAGAAAATCGATGCTAGTATAATATCTTACCCAAAGACATCGGAGATAGAGTGCAAAACACAATGCATAGCCGAATGGTGTGATGCAAAATCTGAACCATTCGTTTGCTTAATTCCAAAGCCGTTCTCACAGCAAGATCGGCTAGAAAACAAGAAGTATACCTTCAATTCAAGCATGTGTGATCAAATATTTGATTTGTTGCTGAAAAATAATTACATTAAAATTCTTGATCACCATGTTAAGCCATCAATCCAAGGACGAATGTATTGTAAGTTCCATGATTCGTCCAAGCATAATTTTGAGGATTGCAACATGTTTCGTCAAATAGTTAAATCGGCCATTGAAAAAGGACGATTGAAGTTTGTTGAAACACCAAGAGATGACCAGTCTATTCCGATTGGTCCCGATGGCAAAAAGTTTTTGCATCGGCTGCTTCAAGCCGATCCATTTAAAGAGAAGGTAAAAACTGCAGGTGATGGGATCAAGCTTTCAAGTAAAGAAATTATTGAAGAGCATAATGAACATAATCTTGAGGGTGAGAATTCCATCGAAGCTACAATGGAGACGCCAAGGACTGGGGGGTAGCAAGCAAATCCAACGATCGATGAAAGCAAACCAAAAGAAAACAAAGGCCGAAATAAGTGCAGGTGTAAAAGATCAAAAATCACCTTCGCTGAACTATTGGCGAAATATCAAAAGAAGAGTGAAGAAAAGAATGCTTATCGGCCCAATCAGGCAAAGAAACCAAGATCACCCCCAAGGCGCAAATATGAGGATCGGTATTGGCAAAGTGAGAATTTTAATGCAACATATTTATATCCTTATTTTGGGCCGCCAATGCCAATGCCGTGGATGCCTCCCTATGCTCATATAGATCCATATCCATCATGGGACAGGTATGATACAAGGGCACATTCTCCATCTTATTTTAGATCATCTCACCAATATTATGCAGCTCCGAGAAGATCAATATCTGAACAATCACATCTTAAAGACCGTTTCAATCATAAGGAATCGGTCCAGAGCTCAAGGATGAAGAAAGAGGTGGTCAAGCAAGTCTACCGCGTGAAAAGAGATGGTCGTAAGTGTGCTACTGCAGATTTGATCTCAAATAATAAAGAGCCAATTAAAGTGTTGACATTGGCTACAAAAGGCAATGAGACGAAGCAACCAATTATTGAGAGTCAAAGTGCCAAATCTGAAGAAAAAAAGTTGAGAGTGCACAAGGTCAAGAAGGAATTGCCATTGGTCAAAACAGAATCACAGCCGAGATGCCCACTCGGCTTATCGTATTGGAAAAAGAGGGAATTATACAAACTTAGTGCACAAGAACTTGAAGAAAGGAACATGGCATGGGTTCCCAAAGGAAGTGCTCAAAATAAGAATTATGTGCAAGCCTCCATTACAAGGAGTGCGGCAAAAGTGAAGAAGGAAAAGAGTAAAAACTATGAAGGACCAAGCCAAAGGTTTCAACATCTTTGGTCTACACATTATCCATATTCTTCAACTATACCGTTAACGCCTACGCCATGGAATTCGTCATCGGGTATGATTGGTAACCCTCGATGGGCTTATTTTAATCCATGGATGCAATATAATTTCTTACGTCATGAGAGGGTATTACCAAGTCACTATACATTTGATTAGCTACAAGTTTGTTGCTGATCCAAAGGGCCGAAATACTTGATTTGTCATTTCATTTGTTTATTTCGGCTATATGTGCTTTGAATGAAGTTTACATGGTAATGGCCGATATTTATCTATCGTCCTAAGAGTATGTCAATGCATGGTCGGTGTAGTATTCTAACATCGTCCTTAGTTTGATTGGAGAGCGAGACAAGGTATACATTTATTGAGAAACTATGTCGATGCTTATATTATGCTTGCACAAAATTGAGACATTATTTAGTGCGGAATGCTTGTATAGTAGCTTGTCAAACCGATGTCATTAAATACATGTTGCATAGGCCAATTCTTAGTGGTAGAATTGGCAAGTGGGCTTATGCTTTGATTGAATATGATTTGGCTTATGAATCTCTAAAATCCATGAAAGGCCAAATCATTGCTAAATTTATTGTTGAACATCGGATTGATGACAAGTATGACATTGATATAAACCTTGTCTCATTAGTACCGTGGAGATTATATTTTGATGGTTCAGTTTGTAGCAATGGCCAAGGTGTTGGTATTGTTTACATATCTCCTCATGGTGCTGTTTTTGAAGCCTCATGCCGCTTGGAATATTTTTGCACAAACAATCAAGCCGAATATGAAGCATTATTATTCGGCCTAGAGATGTTACTTGATATAGGTGTTACATACATTGAGGCTTATGGTGATTCGTTACTAGTGGTGCAGCAAATATCCAAAGTCTTTCAGTGTTTGGACGAATCACTTAATGTTTATCTTGATAAATGTCTAGATATAATCTCTACTTTGGATTGTTTTAGCATTGCACATATATCTAGACATGACAACTGGAAAGCAAATGAGTTGGCACAACAAGCATCTGGATACCATGTTGATCATGGCATGTTTCATATTTCTCAAAGTCTGATGTCTTGTCTTACCAGTATAGAAGAGGCCGAACCAGAACCCACTGATTCGGTCATTAAAAAAAATCTAGTGCAGGTGACAATTCCGACTGGAGGAAGCCCATTGTTGCTTACTTACGTAATCCGAGTGAAAGGGTGGACAGGGCTGTTCAGCGTATGGCTTTTAAATATACTATGAGGGATGATGATCTTTATCGCCGAACAGTTGATGATGTTATCTTAAAGTGCTTGGATGAGGGCCAAGCAAGAGTTGCTATGGGAGAGGTACATGAAGGCATTTGTGGTACTCACCAGTCGGCTCCCAAGATGAAATGGTTATTACGACGTGCTGGGTTTTATTGGCCGACCATGATTAATGATTGCTTCAGATATTATAAAGGGTGCGAAGCTTGTCAAAAATTTGGTGATATTCAGTTGGCTCCTGCTGCTATGTTACATCCCATTATCAAGCCGTGGCCTTTTAGAGGATGGGGTTTAGACTTTATTGGACAAATTCATCCGTCTTCCTCAAAGGGGCATCGGTTCGTATTGGTGGCAACCGATTATTTCACTAAATGGTCTGAAGCAGTACCTCTCAAGAACATGACACATACGGAGGTGATAAAATTCATAACCGAGCACATTATTCATAGATTCGGCATTCCTCAAACATTGACTACAGATCAAGGCTCCTCTTTCATGTCACACCAAGTTAGAGAATTTTCCGAATCTTATAACATAAAATTGCTCAATTCATCTCCATATTATGCCCAAGCCAATGGACAAGCTGAGTCTAGCAATAAAATTTTAATCAAGCTCATCAAGAAGAAGGTTGAGGATAATCCAAGGAGATGGCATGACTTGTTGTCTGAGGCATTATGGGCACATAGAATCTCAAGGCATGGTGCTACGAAAGTGACTCCATATGAGCTAGTATATGGTCAGGAGGCTGTTTTACCAGTGGAAGTAAATTTGAATGCTTTGAGAATAGCCAAACAAAATGATTTATCGGCAATAGACTTCTATAACTTGATGATGGACAACATTGATGAGGTTGCTGATAAACGTTTGGCTTCTTTGAATGCCATAGAGAGAGATAAGTTGAGGGTGGCAAGGGCTTACAATAAGAAAGTCAAGTTGAAGAATTTTCAAGTTGGCGATCTCGTCTGGAAAGTGATTCTACCGATTGGTTCAAGAGATAGAAAATTCGGGAAGTGGTCTCCAAGTTGGGAAGGTCCTTTTAGGATTACAAGAGTTGTTCCCGGAAATTCATATTTGGTGGAATCAATACAGGGGGCATTGTTACCTCGAGCCCTCAATGGAAAATATTTGAAGAAGTACCACCCGAGTGTGTGGCAGGAAGCCTAAGTAGGCAACGGCCGATATACGATTATCGCCCTTAGCACAAACATGGCCGATAAATAATTATCGCCCTGAGAAAAATAAATGGCCGATGGAGTGTTGGCATCGTCCTTAGAACGAACACTATGCATATTATTTTTCGGCGTGCAAGCTTTGCCGAAAAACAGGGGGGCATGTGTTGACGCTCAAAATTGGCACAGTCATAAAATTAGCATAGGTTATATCAAGAACAATTCAAACTTATGATTGGAAGTCACCTTGGAATGTCTCTCTTCGAGAAGATCAAGATGGATATCAAGATAGTCTAAAACGGAGCTCGGACTCAAAAGTTATGACAAGTTCAGAGATGCTCATGTTGACACCAGAGTAAAGAAAGGCATAAAACTCAATCAAGATGGCCTCTGGTGGAATCTGTTTCAACATGAAAGTTGTGCGTCTCGTCGAAACGATTGATTTTGATATAAAAATCGTCTTAATCCGAGTTCGTATGCAACCTGTGGAGGCAAAACAAGGTCAGAAACAGAAGCTGCAGAGTCATTTCGGACCAACCGAGTTGATTGACTCGGTGAGACCGAGTTGATCCGAAAAATTACAGAAAGTTACAGAAAGTTTGCAACGTTCACTCGGTGTGACCAAAAAAAACTAATCGGTGAGACCGAGATTGATCCGGAAATTGCCAAAGATTCCTGTCCGAGTTAGGTTAGGGTTTTTGATGTTTTGGACGGAATTTTTAGTCCTTTTCTTGTACGGGAAGTCCAGCCGCCTCTTATATATGTTGGGGGTGATGGCCGATTGAAACAACACACAATCGAACAAATCTATCTACATCTTTTACCTTTACTTTTCCTTCTCCCTTGTTCTTCTTCTTCTTCCTCGTTCTTCTTCATTGTAGGCCGGCGAACCTCGAGGCCCTAGGGGCGATCAGGTCGACCTAGGGCAGCCCATAGCCGCTACGCGCCCTGACGGGGTCCCTCCCGGGCGTGTGGGGTTTCGGGTCCTCAAAAGCGCCCGCCGGATTGTCTTGCGTACCGCGCTTCCGGCAGGTCTCCTTCGACGTGAGCTGCGGTGCATCACCCCCGGCGTCGAGGGTACACGGTGACGTGTTCGCTGGACGGGTCAAAACACCCAATACACAACTATGAAATTATCATAATATAATAATCAAGGATAGATGTAAAAATGAATAAGGCTGGAAGGCCTCTGATTAAAGGAAAAACACAGATAAGTCTGTTTATGAATTTTAAACGACAATATCATACATGTGTCCTTTGAATCTGGACTGCTGGCTTATGTCACCCGGACAATAAGGGTGACAACCCTATCTTTTTAGAAGTCAATACTTCCATATGCATGATGAATGTTATACCTTGGCAACTCATTGTCAAAGAACCATGCCGGTTTAAATTGAAACCATACTTATAGTTAGATTCTAGACAACAAAAACTAGTAAAACAAAAGAGTATCTCTTAAACAATGTAAATCAAGCATCAAAAAATTTGGAGGCTTCTGATTCGAATATGATCAGTAAACCGGACCAAAGGGGTTAAGCTAGGATTCGAATACGATCATGTAGCCCCCAGTGCCTTTGGCATTGCGCCGATCAAGAAGGTACCGACAGCTATGTTCTCTTTGGTTCGAATACGACCTATGTTTGAACAGGAAGCCCCCAAATGACCTTGAATGGTTTTTAATGACCCTGATTCGAATACGATCCAAGTCGGACCAAAAAGGGGTTAAGCTATGATTCGGATATGATCAAGAAGCCCCCTAGTGAGTTTGGCTTTGCCCCAATCAAGAGGGTAACGACAGCTATGTTCTCTTTGGTTCGAATACGACCTATGTTTGAACAGGAAGCCCCCTAGTGACCATGAGATTTTAATGGCTATATTCGAATACGATCAGCCTCCAATTGGTCGTCTTATACTTAAGATAACAAAGACATGTGATCATTAAGGAAAAACAGACAGAGGTCTTGTTTCATTACTTATCATAATATATACAACGTCGAAGTATGTACGTTATGAGAGCCGATGGCTCAAGTATAGTACGGCCGAAGATGTGCAATATTCCACGGCCGGCGGGTCTCCTCCTCCGCCTTACGTGAGTCTTTGTGCTCTCGAACATTGATAAGGTAGTATGACCCGTTATTCAAGTTCTTGCTGACCACAAAGGGTCCTTCCCAAGGTGGGCATAGCTTGTGCGCATCAGACTGATCCTGGATGAGCCGGAGCACCAAGTCACCTTCTTGAAAGGTTCTTGACTTAACCCGACGGCTATGATAACGGCGCAGGTCCTGTTGGTAAATCGCTGAGCGGGCTCCTGCTAAGTCGCGCTCTTCATCCAATAGGTCAAGTGCATCCTCATGGGCTTGTTCGTTATCAGCTTGAACGTAAGCCGCTACTCGGGGCGAGTCATGACGGATGTCACTGGGAAGGACTGCCTCTGCTCCATAAACCATGAAGAAAGGCGTATAACCCATAGACCTGTTAGGGGTAGTATTGATGCTCCATATTGCTACCTCTTTAGCACTGCGTTGGTTTTCCCTTGAAGAGGAAAGGGTGATGCAACAAAGTAGCATAAGTATTTCCTTCAGTTTTTGAGAACCAAGGTATCAATCTGGTAGGAGGCTACGCGCGAGTCCCTCGCACCTACACAAAACAAATAAATCCTCGCAACCAACGCGATAAGGGGTTGTCAATCCCTACACGGTCACTTATGAGAGTGAGATCTGATAGATATGATAAGATAATATTTTTGGTATTTTTATGATAAAGATGCAAAGTAAAATAAAAGGTAATGAAAATAGCTAAGTGTTGGAAGATTAATATGATGGAAAATAGACCCGGGGGCCATAGGTTTCACTAGTGGCTTCTCTCAAGAGCATAAGTATTTTACGATGGGTGAACAAATTAATGTTGAGCAATTGACAAAATTGAGCATAGTTATGAGAACATCTAGGTATGATCATGTATATAGGCATCACGTCCGAGACAAGTAGACCGACTCCTGCCTGCATCAACTACTATTATTCCACACATCGACCGCTATCCAGCATGCATCTAGAGTATTAAGTTCATAAGAACAGAGTAACTCCTTAAGCAAGACGAGCTGATGTAGAGGGATAAATTCATGCAATATGATAAAAAAACCATCTTGTTATCATCGATGGCAACAATACAATACGTGCCTTGCTGCCCCTACTGTCACTGGGAAAGGACACCGCAAGATTGAACCCAAAGCTAAGCACTTCTCCCATTGCAAGAAAGATCAATCTAGTAGGCCAAACCAAACTGATAATTTGAAGAGACTTGCAAAGATAACCAATCATACATAGAATAATTCAGAGAATATTCAAATATTGTTCATAGGTAAACTTGATCATAAACCCACAATTCATCGGTCTCAACAAACACACTGCAAAAGAAGATTACATCGAATAGATCTCCACGAGAGAGGGGGAGAACATTGTATTGAGATCCAAAAAGAGAGAAGAAGCCATCTAGATAATAACTATGGACCCGAAGGTCTGAGGTAAACTACTCACACTTCATCGGAGAGGCTATGGTGTTGATGTAGAAGCCCTCCGTGATCGATGCCCCCTCCAGCGGAGCTCCGAAACAGGACCCAAGATGGGATCTCGTGGATACAGAAATTTACGACGGTGGAATTAGGGTTTTGGCTCCGTATCTGATCGTTTGGGGGTACGTAGGTATATATAGGAGGAAGGAGTACGTCGGTGGAGCAATAGGGGGCCCACGAGGGTGGAGGGCGCGCTTGGGGGGTAGGCGCGCCCCCTACCTCGTGGCTTCCCTGTTGGTTGTTTGATGTAGGTTCCAAGTCTCCTAGATCTTGTTCGTTCCAAAAGTCACATTCCCGAAGGTTTCATTCCGTTTGTACTCCGTTTGATATTCTTTTTCTGCGAAACTCTGAAATAGGCAAAAAACATCAATTATGGGCTGGGACTCCGGTTATTAGGTTAGTCCCAAAAATAATATAAAAGTGAATAATAAAGCCCAATAATGTCCAAAACAGAAGATAATATAGCACGGAGCCATGAAAAATTATAGATACGTTGGAGACGTATCAAGCATCCCCAAGCTTAATTCCTGCTCATCCTCGAGTAGGTAAATGATAAAAACAAAATTTTTCATGCGGAATGCTACTAGGCATAATTTCAATGTAATTCTTCTTAATTGTGGTATGAATATTCAGATCTGAAAGATTAAAGACAAAAATTTAATATTGACATAAAAAATAATAATACTTCAAGCATACTAACAAAGCAATTATGTCTTCTCAAAATAACATGGCCAAAGAAAGTTATCCCTACAAAATCATATAGTCTGGCTATGCTCTATCTTCACTACACAAAGTATTTAAATCATGCACAACCCTGAGGCAAGCCAAGCAATTGTTTCATACTTTTAACATTCTCAAACTTTTTCAATCTTCACACAATACATGAGCGTGAGCCATGGACATAGCAATATATGTGGAATAGAATGGTGGTTGTGGAGAAGACAAAAAGGGAGAAGATAGTCTCACATCAACTAGGCGTATCAACGGGCTATGGAGATGCCCATCAAGAGATATCAATGTGAGTGAGTAGGGATTGCCATGCAACGGATGCACTAGAGCTATAAGTATATGAAAGCTCAACAAAAGAAACTAAGTGGGTGCGCATCCAACTCGCTTTCTCACGAAGACCTAGGGCATTTTGAGGAAGCCCATCATTGGAATATGCAAGCCAAGTTCTATAATGAAAAATTCCCACTAGTATATGAAAGTGATATCATAGGAGACTCTCTATCATGAAGATCATGGTGCTACTTTGAAGCACAAGTGTGGTAAAAGGATAGTAGCATTGTCCCTTCTCTCGTTTTCTCTCATTTTTTAATTTTTTTTATTTGGGCCTTTTCTCTTTTTTTATGGCCTCTTTTTTTAGTCCGGAGTCTCATCCCGACTTGTGGGGGGATTATAGTCTCCATCATCCTTTCCTCACTTGGGACAATGCTCTAATAATGATGATCATCACACTCTTATTTACTTACAACTCAACAATTACAACTCAATACTTAGAACAGAATATGACTCTATGTGAATGCTTCCGGCGGTGTACCAGGATATGCAATGAATCAAGAGTGACATGTATGAAAGAATTATGAACGGTGGCTTTGCCACAAATACGATGTCAACTACATGATCATGAAAAGCAATATGACAATGATGGAGCGTGTCATAATAATCGGAACGGTGGTAAGTTGCAAGGCAATATATCTCGGAATGGCTATGTAAATGCCATGATAGGTAGGTATGGTGGCTGTTTTGAGGAAGGTATATGGTGGGTGTATGATACCGGCAAAAAGTGTGTGGTATTAGAGAGGCTAGCAATGGTGGAAGGAATAAAAGTGCATATAATCCATGGACTCAACATTAGTCATAAAGAACTCATATACTTATTGCAAAAATCTACAAGTTATCAAAGCAAAGTATTACGCGCATGCTCCTAGGGGGACAGATTGGTAGGAAAAGACCATCGCTCGTCCCCGACCGCCACTCATAAGGAAGACAATCAATAAATAAATTATGCTCCGACTTCATCACATAACGGTTCACCATACGTGCATGCTACGGGAATCACAAACTTTGACACAACTATCTCTCAAATTCACAACTACTCAACTAGCATGACTCTAATATCACCATCTTTATATCTCAAAACAATCATGAAGCATCAAACTTCTCTTAGTATTCAACACACTCATAAGAAAGTTTTGACTAATCTTGTATACCTAGCATATTAGAATTATTTAAGAAAATTACCATGCTATTTAAGACTCTCAAAATAATCTAAGTGAAGCATGAGAGATCAATAGTTTCTATAAAACAAATCCACCACCGTGCTCTAAAAGATATAAGTGAAGTACTAGAGCAAAACTATATAACTCAAAAGATATAAGTGAAGCACATAGAGTATTCTAATAATTTCCGAATCATGTGTGTGTCTCTCAAAAGGTGTGTACAGCAAAGATGATTGTGGTAAACTAAAAAGCAAAGACTCAAATCATACAAGACGCTCCAAGCAAAACACATATCATGTGGTAAATAAAAATATTGTTCCAAGTAAAGTTACCGATGGAAGTAGACGAAAGAGGGGATGCCTTCCGGGGCATCCCCAAGCTTTGGCTTTTAGGTGTCCTTAGATTATCTTGGGGGTGCCATGGGCATCCCCAAGCTTAGGATCTTGCCACTCCTTGTTCCATAATCCATCAAATCTTTGCCCAAAACTTGAAAACTTCACAACACAAAACTTAAAGTAGAAAATCTCGTGAGCTCCGTTAGCGAAAGAAAACAAAACACCACTTCAAGGTACTGTAATGAACTCATTCTTTATTTATATTGGTGTTAAACCTACTGTATTACAACTTCTCTATGGTTCATAAACTATTTTACTTGCCATAGATTCATCAAAATAAGTAAACAACACAAGAAAAAACAGAATATGTCAAAAACAGAACAGTCTCTAGTAATCTGTAGCTAACACAAAATCTGGAACCCCAAAATTCTAAAATAAATTGCTGGACATGAGGAATTTATCTATTAATCATCTGAACAAATGATTAACTAAATAGTTGTAACGCCCTCGATGCGGCTATATCTCCCACGTGTCGAAGCACGACTTAGAGGCATAACCGCATTGAAAGCAATGTCACAAGTGAGGTAATCTTCACACCAACCCATGTAATACATAAGGGAAAGAGATACATAGTTGGCTTACAATCGCCACTTCACACAATTACATGAATAAAGCATTACATCATCCAAATACACTCAAGGTCCGACTATGGAACCAAAATAAAAGAAGAACCCCAAATGCGACAAGGTCCCCGATCGACCCCAACTGGGCTCCACTACTGATCAACTAGAACGGAACAACACAAAGGACAAGATCTTCAACGAGCTCCTCCTTGAGCTTGGTTGCATCATCTGCTTGGTTCAACGGCACCTGCAAGCTGGTTTTGGAAGCATCTGTGAGCCACGGGGACTCAGCAATCTCGCACCCTCGCGATCAAGACTATTTAAGCTTATGGGTAAGGTAAAGGTATGAGGTGGAGCTGCAGCAAGCGACTAGCATATCTGGTGGCCAACATACGCAAATGAGAGCGAGAAGAGATGGCAAAGCACGGTCGATAAAAGTATGATCAAGAAGTGATCCTGGAACAACCTACGTCAAACATAACTCCAACACCGTGTTCACTTCCCGGACTCCGCCGGAAAGAGACCATCACGGTTACACACGCGGTTGATGTATCTTAATTAAGTTAAGGTTCAAGTTATCTACAACCGGACATTAGCAAATTCCCATCTGCCCATAACCGCGGGCACGGCTTTCGAAAGTTCAAATCCCTGCAGGGGTGTCCCAACTTAGCCCATCACAAGCTCTCACAGTCAACGAAGGATATTCCTTCTAGCGGGAAGACCCGATCAGACTCGGAATCCCGGTTACAAGACATTTCGACAATGGTAAAACAAGACCAGCAAAGCCACCCAGATGTGCCGACAAATCCCGATAGTAGCTGCACATATCTCGTTCTCAGGGCACACCGGATGAGCCAGACGTCAGGTGGGCCAGCCCAGAGTTGCCCATGGTAGCTCCAGACATCGCTCAGTTTGAACCAACACTCAGAGGAGCACTGGCCCGGGGGGTTTAATAAAGATGACCCTTGGGCAGGCCTACCCAAGGGAAATAAAAAGGCTAGGTGGCGAATGGTAAAACCAATGTTGGGCCTTGCTGGAGGAGTTTTATTCAAGGCGAACTGTCAAGGGGTTCCCATTATACCCAACCGCGTAAGGAACGCAAAATCCGGGAACATAACACCGATATGACGGAAACTAGGGCGGCAAGAGTGGAACAAAACACCAGGCATAAGGCCGAGCCTTCCACCCTTTACCAAGTATATAGATGCATTAATTAAATAAGAGATATTGTGATATCCCAACAAGTAAACATGTTCCAACAAGGAACAACACCTTCATGTTCCAACAAGGAACAAACTTCAATCTTCACCTGCAACTAACAACGCTATAAGAGGGGCTGAGCAAAGCGGTAACATAGCCAAACAACGGTTTGCTAGGACAAGGTGTGTTAGAGGCTTGGTTCAACAATATGGGAGGCATGATAAGCAAGTGGTAGGTATCGCAGCATAGGCATAGCAAAAGAGCGATCAACTAGCAAGCAAAGATAGAAGTGATTTCGAGGGTATGGTCATCTTGCCTGAAATCCCGCAAGGAAGAAGAACGAGTCCATGAAGAAGACAAATGGATGTAGTTGAACGGGTCCTCACAAGCGTGACGTTATCGGAACAAACCCGAAGAAGCAAACACCGGAAAGAAGCACACAACATAGTAAACAACCAACACAAGAACATGGTATGATATGCGAGATGCGGTATGCGATGCATATGCATGATTTGACAAGGAATGATTGAACCTTGCCTCAACTTGGAAATCCGAGTGTGCCACTGGAAAGGTGAGATGAAATCGCTTGAAAATGATATAAAGATCACCGGAATCGGAGTCATGGTTTGGAAATGGCAAGCAATTCAAATATGGCACCGGTCTACGATATACAGCAAGTAGCCATCTAAATGCAACAAGATGAACATGCTATAGCACCCAAACATGGCATCAAAATACATGGCAGGGATCCATTCATGATGCTTAACAAAATATGAACACTGAGCTACGGCCAATTCATCCATTAACAGGTTCAAACAAGCATGGCAAAAGATCAATTGGTAAACAGATCTCAGACTTAGTGAAATTAACACTTGTCTGGAATTTCAGATCAGGTAGCACACTTTCGAGCATGAAAACTATATGCTACAGGTACTGAACATGGCAAAGTAAAGCATGGCATGGAGATACTCAAAGAGCTTAACAAAAGTCCCTTAGTGACCTTGAGCCAAAAGGGATCAGAAAATACAATTGCAAGCATGTGAACATGGCAAAAACATAATCAGATCTCAGACTTACTAAAAACAGGAGCATGCTGAAAACAGATATCAAGTAGGCATGTTTACGAGCTCGATGCACTCACTACAGAGCAAGTCATGACAATCTAAGCATACACCCATCAAGCTAGATATGGCAAGAACAATAACATAGCATGCACGGATCAACTACAACATCCTCGGCAAAATTGCTAACAAGTAGACAATCTGCCCAGATTCACAAAATAGCAAAAGTAGAGCTCGATTGACTCAAGCTAGGGTGCTCCATAATTGCAAACAAAGACATGGATGGATAGAGCACTACAAGATTAACAAATCATCTTTACTGGTCATCCTCAAAAGAGGCACGGATCACTAGGAAACAACATGAACATATGGCATATTGAGATACACAGATCAAGGACATAGTGGAAATGCTATGTCCCTGAAATCAGCATTAACGAATGCACCACTTTGCAAGCTTGTGCTAGTCACCACACATATCACAAAAATACATGGATGGCACCTCTGGAAAGATGGCAAAACATGTAACAAAACATATGTAGAGCTCATGGGCATATCATGCACACAATAATCATGGCAAAAATGAAAAATAGCTACTTGGTGAAGCAGATCTAACAAATAACTCAAATAGCTGTCTTCCAACAGCATATCAGGCATCAAGATGAGCTCAAATGAAAATGATGCAATGAGATGAAATGATGTGCTCTCTGAGACGAACATTTTGATATGCTACATGCGCAAAACGGACTTACGGATGCAAAGTTACGGCACAATGAACATGGGCATATGAATCTGGGAATTTCGGGGACTTAGTGAAAATTATACCTCCGGAGAAAGTCAACGGGACCGGACGAAGCGGGATGGCGAGATCCGGATCGGGAGGGACCGTTTGGTTCGTGGGACGGGTGGATCTCATCCCACCCGTCCAGATCCGGTGGGGAAAAGAACTCCGGCAAGGCGAGCGGCGACTCCGGCGAGCTCCGGTCGCCGAAGGCGGCGAGGCAGGAGGCGCGGCGCGCGGGACCGGCGAGGGCGGCGACCCGGCCGGTGGCAGCGCGCTCAAAGGGCGGCGGCGAGCAAACGCGGCGGCGTCGGACACAGCGGCGAGGACGCGAGGCGCCGGCGAACCTCGTTGGCGACGGCGGGGAGCCGGCGGGCGGCGCGGCCCTGGATCCAGGCGGCGGCGGCGGCAGGCGTTCCAGGCGCGGGGGCGCGGGCGACTTGGGCCGCGGGGGGCGGGGGCGGCCACGGGCCCCGGCGGGCCGGGCGCAGTGCGGGAGGAGAGAGAGGGTGGAGGGATGATGTGGCGCAGCCGGATTCGTCGGCGGACGGCGGTGCGGACAGGTCCGGTCCGGGATGGACACGTCCGGCGGCTGGAGGTGGAAGAAGGCTAGGGTTCATCCGCGAATTTTGGGAGGGGAGCACATATTTATAGATAGAGGGAGCTAGGAGAGTGCAAATGAGGTGCGGTTTTCGGCCACGCGATCGTGATCGAACGACCGAGATGATGGAGGAGGTTTAGGTGGGTTTTGGGACACTATGGAGAGGTGTTGGGCTGCAACACACACGAGGCCTTTGCGGTCCCTCGGTTAACCGTTGGAGTATCAAACGAAGCCCAAATGGCATGAAACTTGACGGGCTGTCTACGGTAGTAAACCAAGGCCGCTTGGCAAGTCTCAGTCCAATCCGGAAAAGTTTAATGCCCACACACGAAAAGAGGGTAGAAATGACCACCGGAGGAGATAGGAGCGCCGGATTGCAAAACGGACAACGGGAAAAATGCTCGGATGCATGAGACGAACATGTATGCAAATGAAATGCACATGATGACATGATATGCAATGCATGACACGCAAGCAATGAGAAGACAACAACAATGAATAACTGGAGGACACCTGGCACATCGGTCTCGGGGCGTTACAACAACACTTTCGAAATAATAATGGCAACAGTTCTCGTGAGCGCTAAAGTTTCTGTTTTTTGCAGCAAGATTAACAAGACTTTCCCCAAGTCTTCCCAACTGTTCTACTTGGCATAAACACTAATTAAACACACAAAACACAACCAAAACAGAGGCTAGATAAATTATTTATTACTAAACAGGAGCAAAAAGCAAGGAATAAAAATAAAATTGGGTTTCCTCCCAACAAGCGCTATCGTTTAACGCCCCTAGCTAGGCATAAAAAGCAAGGCTAGATCTAGGTGTTGCCATATTTGGTAGGCAATACATAAGTGGATCTCATAATAGATTCATAAGGTAATTTAATTTTCTTTCTAGGAAAGTTTTCCATGCCTTTCCTTAACGGAAATTGGAATCTAATATTTCCTTCCTTGATATCAATAATTGCACGAATCTTTCTAAGGAAAGGTCTACCAAGAATAATAGGACATGAAGGATTGCAATCTATGTCAAGAACAATAAAATCTATGGGCGCATAATTCCTATTTGCAACAATAAGAACATCATTAATTCTTTCCATAGGTCTCTTAGTTGTCAATCCCTTCACGGTCACTTATAAGAGTGAGATCTGATAGATAGGATAGGATAATATTTTTGGTATTTTTGTGACAAAGATGCAAAGTAAAATAAAAGCAAAGTAAAAAATCAAAGGAAATAACTAAGTATTGGAAGATTAATATGATGAATATAGACCCGGGGGCCATAGGTTTCACTAGTGGCTTCTCTCAAGAGCATAAGTATTTTACGGTGGGTGAACGAATTACTGTTGAGCAATTGACAGAATTGAGCATAGTTATGAGAATATCTAGGTATGATCATCTACATCGGCATCACGTCCAAGACAAGTAGACCGACTCCTGCCTGCATCTACTACTATTACTACACTCATCTACCACTGTCCAGCATGCATCTAGAGTACTAGGTTCCTGAAAACAGAGTAACGCCTTAAGCAAGATGACATGATGTAGAGGGATAAATTCATGCAATATGATAAAAACCCCATCTTGTTATCCTCGATGGCAACAATACAATACGTGCCTTGCTGCCCCTACTATCACTGGGAAAGGACACCGCAAGATTGAACCCAAAGATAAGCACTTCTCCCATTGCAAGAAAGATAATTCTAGTAGGCCAAACCAAACTGATAATTCGAAGAGATTTGCCAAGATTCAAATATTGTTCATAGATAATCTTGATCATAAACCCACAATTCATCGGTCTCAACAAACACACCGCAAAAAGAAGATTACATCGAATAGATCTCCACAAGAGAGGGGGAGAACATTGTATTGAGATCCAAAAAGAGAGAAGAAGCCATCTAGCTAATAACTATGGACGCGAAGGTCTGAGGTAAACTACTCACACTTCATCGGAGAGGCTATGGTGTTGATGTAGAAGCCCTTCGTGATGGATGCCCCCTCCGGCGGAGTTCCAGAACAGGCCCCAAGATGGGATCTCGTGGATATAGAAAGTTACGGCGGTGGAATTAGGGTTTTGGCTCCGTATCTAATCATTTGGGGTACGTAGGTATATATAGGAGGAAGGAGTACATCGGTGGAGAAACAGGGGGCCCATGAGGGTGGAGGGTGCGCCTGGGGGGTAGGCGCGCCCCCCTACCTCGTGGCCTCCCTGTTGGTTGCTTGACGTAGGGTGCAAGTCTCCTGGGTCTTGTTCGGTGAGAAAATCACGTTCCCGAAGGTTTCATTCTGTTTGGACTCTGTTTGATATTCCTTTTCTTCGAAACCCTAAAATAGGCAAAAAACAGCAATTCTGGGCTGGGCCTCCGGTTAATAGGTTAGTCCCAAAAATAATATAAAAGTGGACAATAAAGCCCAATAATGTCCAAAGCAGTAGATAATATAGCATGGACCAATCTAAAATTATAGATACGTTGGAGACGTATCACCGCTCAGCCTCTTGGCGGATCCTATCCATGTCAACTAAGTTAAGAGCTGCATCACTGGGCGAGTCATACGTGCGCGGTTGGTTACGGCGCTGGGCGTTGCTTGACACGGCCGCTGAATCCATATGCCTGCTATAGCTCGGGCTCCGTCTTGGGCGAGGGGTTGAATGAATCTTGTGTCGACTATAAGACTATGACTCCTGTTGTGCTAGAGCCGTCTGAAGAAGTTCTCTGACCCTCCACGTTTTGATCGCCGTCGGAGAGTCGCCTTCCATGGGGACAGCCTCCAAACGTGTCGATGCAGCGATCCGATTCTCCAGAGGGTTAGAAAAATGACCCAGTGGTGTTGGTGTATAATGAGGCGGATTAGTATTCACACGAGGGGGTTCCATAGCCCGCGGCTGACCCGGCGCCCTGGCCCCAGGCGTTGTAATTTGGTTTGCCTCCGGCGGGTTACTGGGACCAGCCCCGGGTCTGTGGAAGAGGTTCCTAGGAACGTAAGTCGGAGGCAGACGTGATTGAGCCTTTTGGTGCCCTCTCCTCGTGACCTCATTTGATGCATTCAGATCCATCGTGATTGAAGCTGCTGAGCCCGAGCGTCCAAAGTCGCCCGCTCCGCAACCATCCTGACATCCTCTGCCGCCAAGTTTCCTTGGCTTGCGCTACCTCCCCACGTAACTGTGCCACCTCCGCATCATGCTGAGCCTTATCCACCGGTTCGACCATGGCGGTCAACAGGGCCGTCATCCTATCCATGAGATCTATTAGCACCTGAGCCGGTGGGCACGCGGGGTCTCCTGACCCGACCGCTGCCAACCTAGTGGTTATCGCTGCCGCCGCCGTAGAGTTTTGAACAGGCTGTGTACCAGTCATGAATATCCCCGCTCTATTCGGAGGCTCCCAGGTGTCTGGAATATTGCTGCCATCGGAACAGCCCCCAAGCCCGCCATCTTTTAGTTGATACAATGAATCCGGTCTCACCTGTGGATGACTCACCATCAGAATAGATGGCCGTCTCACCGCCATCCACAGATCCTTCAGAAAACTCCCCTCCATGGATGCAACCCACGAAGGCACGCCTCACGGCGGGCTGAGTCTGGGCGGGTCTCGCACGCCGGGCCGTCTCGATGAGGTCGGTGCGGATGTCCGGCTCAGGGCCCGGCTCGCCGATCAGGCCGATGAAGACGTGGATTCCGCCGAAGGGGACCCGATACCCATACTCAATTGAGCCGGCATCGGAGCCCCAACTTGCATCATCGATGTAGAGCTTTCCACGAAGACTCTTGGTCATCCGGCCCACAACGTATCCCTTGAGCCCTTCGAAGCTGCCTTTCAAGAACTCAAATCCACCGTGCGTTAGCCCCACGGTGGACGCCAACTGTCGTGGAATTGTCACGGCAGATGTCCTAGTGAAAGGACTTAGTTGTGGAGCCATTGCAACTAGGAAGCTTAAAGGGGTTAATCGGGACAAAGGACACGAGAGGTTTATACTGGTTCGGCCCCTTGCGATGAAGGTAAAGCCTAGTCCAGTTGATGTGGTATTGCTAGGTTTCGATGAGCAAGGAGCGAATCCGCTAACTTGGCTCTCGATCTGATGTTTCTTTCTCTAAGCCGTCGCCGGGTCATCCCCTTATATACACGGGTTGACGCCCTGCGGCCTACAGAGTCCCAGCCGGCTCATACAACGTGTCCGGCTCGGTGACATCTCTTACATGCCTTATTTTACAAGTCTTATTCATACATGACGGTTTATATTTACGGGCCTTAAGCCGCCTCTGGGCTTGGGCACATTATAAGCCTTATCTTAAACCGTCACCTTGTACACTCTTCGGGCTTCACTTAAGTAACCCGCCATTGTGGTTGACCCGCCCCCTCCTGGGCGGGTCATATCTGGTAGTCATATCCCCAACACAACCCAATATTTATCATTGATGGTTGACAATAAATATTTCATCTAGCCTCTCATTAGATTGGTTATGTGTTTTAATTAGTGTTTCTTCCAAGTAAGACCTATGGGACAGCCTACGGTGATAGTTGATTTGATCTTGCTGAAAAACAGAAACTTTTGAGCTCACCAAAACAATTCTTATTTTTAGCTGGCGAGTGATATTTAGTTGATTCTGTATGCAGAAGATTAGTAGACAAATTATACAGGACTTCCTATTTTCTAAGGAGCTTTGGAGATACAGAAGTATTCGACATGTCCAGATTGCTACAGACTATTTTGTTTTTAGACAGATTCTATTTTTCGCGTGTTGTTTGCTTATTTTGATGCATCCATGGCTAGTATCGGGGGGTATGAACCATGGAAAAGTTGTAATACAGTCGATATTACACCAATATAAATAAATAATGAGTTCACAATAGTAAGTGGTGATTTATTTTCTTATACTAACGGAGCTTACTAGATTTTCTGTTGGACTTTTGTGTCGTGAAGTTTTCAAGTTTTGGGTAAGGATTTGATGGACTATGGAATAAGGGGTGGCAAGAGCCTATGGTTGGGGATGCCCAAGGCACCCCAAGGTAATGTTCAAGGATGTCAAAAAGCTTAAGCTTGGGAATGCCCCGGGAAGGCATCCCCTCTTTCGTCTTCGTCTATCGGTAAATTTACTTGAGGCTATATTTTTATTCATCACAAGATATGTGTTTTGCTTGGAGAGTCTTGTATGATTTCAGTCTTCTCTTTTTAGTTTGCCACAATCATCCTTGTTGTACACACCTTTTGAGAGAGACACGCATGAATCGTGATTTATTAGAATGCTCTATGAGCTTCACTTATATCTTTTGAGCTAGGCAAATTTCCTCTAATGCTTCACTTATGTCTTTTTAGAGCACGGCGGTGATTTTATTTTACAGAAATTGATTTTTTTGGAGTCTCTAAACAGCATGGTAATTTGCTTTGGTTATAAAATTAGTCCTAGTATGATAGGCATCCAAGAGGGATATAATGATAACTTTCATATAAAGTGCATTGAAAACTATGAGAAGTTTGATTCCTTATGATTGTTTTGAGATATGAAGATGATGATATTAGAGTCATGCTAATAAGTAGTTGTGAATTTGAGAAATACTTGTGTTAAAGTTTGTGAGTCCCGTAGCATGCACGTATGGTGACTCGTTATGCGATGAAGTCG
Organism: Triticum urartu; assembly: GCF_056163025.1. Taxonomy (NCBI): domain Eukaryota; kingdom Viridiplantae; phylum Streptophyta; class Magnoliopsida; order Poales; family Poaceae; genus Triticum; species Triticum urartu. Next base: position 2,025,803 of record NC_141879.1, read on the forward strand.
GAGCATGATTTATTTATTGATTGTCTTCCTTATGAGTGGCGGTCGGGGACGAGCCATGGTCTTTTCCTACCAATATATCCCCCTAGGAGCATGTGTGTAGTACTTTTGTTTTGATGACTAATAGATTTTTATAATAAGTATGTGAGTTCTTTATGACAAATGTTGAGTCCATGGGTTATACGAACTCTCACCTTTCCACCATTGCTAGCCTCTCTAGTACCGCGCAACTTTTGCCGGTACCATAAACCCACCACATTTCCTTCCTAAAAATAGCCACCATACCTACCTATTATGGCATTTCCATAGCTATTCCGAGATATATTGCCATGCAACTTTCCACCGTTCCGTCTATTATGACACGCTCCATCATTGTCATATTGCTTTGTATGGTCATGTAGTTGACATCGTATTTGTGGCAAAGCCACCATTCATCATATTTTTTATACATGTCGCTCTTGATTCATTGCACATCCCGGTACACCGCCAGAGGCATTCACATAGAGTCATATTTTGTTCTAAGTATCGAGTTGTAATTCTTCAGTTGTAAGTAAATTAATGTGTGATGATCTTCATTATTAGAGAATTGTCCCATGTGAGAAAAGGATGATGGAGACTATGATTCCCCCACAATTCTGGATGAGACTCCGGACGAAAAATAAAAAGAAAAGAAAAGAAAAAGAGGCCAAAAATGAGGGAAAAGAGAGAAGGGAAAATGTTACTATCCTTTTTGCACACTTGTGCTTCAAATTAGTACCATGATCTTCATGATAGAGAGTCTCCTATGATACCACTTTCATATACTAGTGGGAATTTTTCATTATAGAACCTGGCCTGTATATTCCAATGATGGGCTTCCTCAAATTGCCCTAGATCTTCATGAGCAAGCGAGTTGGATGCACACCCACTTAGTTTCGTTTTGAGCTTTCATAAACTTATAGCTCTAGTGCATCCACTGCATGGCAATCCCTACTCACTCACATTGATATCTTTTAATGGGCATCTCCATAGCCCGTTGATATGCCTAGTTGATGTGAGACTATCTCCTTTGTTTTGTCCTCTCCACAACCACTGTCTATTCCACCTATAGTGCTATGTCCATGGCTCACGCTCATGTATTGCGTGAAAGTTGAAAAAGTTTGAGAACTTAAAAAGTAAGAAACAATTGCTTGGCTTGTCATCGTGGTTGTGCATGATTTAAATATTTTGTGTGATGAAGATGGAGCATAGCCAGACTATATGATTTTGTAGGGATAAGCTTTCTTCGGCCAAGTTATTTTGAGAAGACAAAATTATTTTGTTAGTATGCTTGAAGTATTATTGTTTTTATATCAATATTAAACCTTTGTTTTGTATCTTACGGAACTGAACATTCATGTCAGTATAAAGAGGATAACATGGATAAATATGTTAGGTAGCATTCCACATCAAAAAAAATTGTTTTTATCATTTACCTACTCGAGGACGAGCAGGAATTAAGCTTGGGGATGCTTGATACGTCTCCAATGTATCTATAATTTTTTATTGTTCCATGCTATTATGTTATCTGTTTTGGATGTTTTATACGCATTAATATGCTATTTTATATGATTTTTTGGACTAACCTATTAACCTAGAACCTAGTGTCAGTTTCTGTTTTTCCTTGTTTTAGAGCTTCGTAGAAAAGGAATACCAAACGGAATAAAACTTACGCGATGATTTTTCTTGGACCAAAAGACACCCAGGAGACTTGGAGTGCAAGTCAGAGGAGCCTCGAGGCAGCCACAAGGGTGGAGAGCGCGCCCAGGGGGGTAGGGCGCGCCCCCCGACCTTGTGGGCCCCTCGTAGACCCCCTGACCTAGATCTTCATCCTATATATACTCTTATACCCTAGAAACATCGAGGGGAGCCACAAAACCACTTTTCCACTGCAGCAATCTTCTGTACCCGTGAGATCCCATCTTGGGGCCTTTTCTGGCATCGTACCAAAGGGGGATTCGATCACGGAGGGCTTCTACATCAACACCATTGCCTCTCCGATGAAGCGTGAGTAGTTTACTTCAGACCTACGAGTCCATAGCTAGTAGCTAGATGGCTTCTTCTCTCTCTTTGATTCTCAATACAAAGTTCTCCTCGACGTTCTTGGAGATCTATTTGATGTAATACTCTTTTGCGTTGTGTTTGCCGAGATCTGGTGAATTGTGGATTTATGATCAGTTTATCTATGAATATTATTTGAATCACCTCTGAATTCTTATATGCATGATTTGATATCTTTGCAAGTCTCTTCGAACTATCGATTTGGTTTGGCCAACTAGATTGGTTTTTCTTGCAATCGGAGAAGTGCTTAGCTTTGGGTTCAATCTTGTGGTGTGGTTTCCCAGTGATAGTCGGGGCAGCAAGGCACGTATTGTATTGTTGCCATCGAGGATAAAAAGATGGGGTTTTCATCATATTTCTTGAGTTAATTCCTCTACATCATGTCATCTTGCTTAATGCGTTACTCCGGTCTCTATGAACTTAATACTCTAGATGCATGCTGGATAGCGGTCGATGTGTGGAGTAATAGTAGTAGATGCAGAATCTCTTTGGTTTACTTGACAGGGACGTGATGTCTATATTAATGATCATTGCCTTAGATATCGTCATAACTTTGCGCTTTTCTATCAATTGCTCGGCAGTAATTTGTTCACCCACCGTAATAATTTCTATCTTGAGAGAAGCCTCTAGTGAAACCTATGCCCCCCGGTCTATTTTACATCATATTAGTTTCCCGTCAACTTGCCAATTTCTGTCGCCATTCCCTTATTTTGCAATCTTTACTTTCCGTTCCATAAACCAAAAATACAAAAATATTACATTACCGTTTATCCATCTCTATCAGATCTAACTTTGTGAATAACCGTGAAGGGATTGACAACCCCTTTGTCGTGTTGGTTGCAAGTTGGTAATTGTATGTGCAGGTATTCGGTGGCTTGTTGCGTTGTCTCCTACTGGATTGATACCTTCGTTCTCAAAACTGAGGGAAACACTTACGCTTCTTTGCTGCATCACCCTTTCCTCTTCAAGGGAAAAAACAACGCAATCTCAAGAGGTAGCAGAAGCCCATCGTTGGAATATACAAGCCAAGTTCTATAATGAATATTCCCACTAGTATATGAAAGTGATATCATATATAACTCTCTATCATGAAGATCATGATGCCACTTTGAAGCACAAGTGTGGTAAAAGGATAGTAACATTGTCCCTTCTCTCTTCTCTCTCATTTTTTGGGCCTTCTCTTTTTTTGGCATTTTCTCTCTTTTTTATTTTTTTATTTCCTCACATGGGACAATGCTCTAATAATGAAGATTATCACACTTTTATTTACTTACAACTCAAAAATTACAACTTGATACTAGCTAGAACAAAATATGACTATGTGAATGTCTCCGGCGGTGTATCGGGATGTGCAATGAATCAAGAGTTACATGCATAAAAAATGATGAACGGTGGCTTTGCCACAATTATGATGTCAACTACATGATAATGCAAAGTAATATGACAATGATGATGCGTGTCATAATAAATGGAATGGTGGAAAGTTGCATGGCAATATATCACGGAATGACTATGGAAATGCCATAATAGGTAGGTATCTTGGCTGTTTTGAGAAAGTTATATGGTGGGTTTATTGTACCGGCGAAAGTTGCGCGGCACTAGAGAGGCTAGCAATGGTGGAAGGGTGAGAGTGCGTATAATCCATGGACTCAACATTAGTCATAAAGAACTCACATACTTAGAGCAAAAATATATTAGTTATCGAAACGAAGTACTACGCGCACGCTCCTAGGGGGATAGATTGGTAGGAACATACCATCGCTCGTCCCCGACCACCGCTCATAAGGAAGACAATCAATAAATAAATCATGCTCCGACTTTGTTACATAACGGTCACCATACGTTCATGCTACGGGACTCAGAAACCTTAACACAAGTATTCCTCAAATTCACAACTACTTACTAGCATGACTCCAATATCACCATCCTTATATCTCAAAACAATCATAAGGAATCAAACTTCTCATAGTAGTCAATGCACTTTATATGAAAGTTTTTTCGTTATATCCCTCTTGGATGCCTATTGCAACCTCTTGAGCACTGCATTGGTTTTCCCTTGAAGAGGAAAGGGTGATGCAGCAAAGTAGCGGAAGTATTTCCCTCCGTTTTTGAGAACCAAGGTATCAATCTAGTAGGAGGCCACACGCAAGTCCCTTGTACCTACACAAACAAATAAGAACCTCGCAACCAACGCGATAAAGGGGTTGTCAAACCCTTCACCGTCACTTACGAGAGTGAGATCTGATAGAGATAATAATAATAATAATATTTTTGGTATTTTTATGATATAGATTGAAAGTAAAGATTACAAAATAAAATAGATTGGAAACTTATATGAAGGAAAATAGACCCGGGGACCATAGGTTTCACTAGTGGCTTCTCTCAAGATAGCATAAGTATTACGGTGGGTGAACAAATTACTGTCTAGCAATTGATAGAAAATTGAATAATTATGAGAACTAGTCATCAACCCGTGCATTCGCACGGGCTAACCTACAAAAGTGAGTGCTAATTGGAGTTTAATATCTTAATCAGCTCCATTTCATCAGATGGCCTAGTTGTACTTTCAAGTCAGTACTTCCCCGTATCAATTAAATTTGAATATTAGATTGTTTCCTAAATCAAAATTTTATAGAGAACAATATGTATTTTATGTTGTAAAAATTATTCTGTGAGGATTCTATATATTTATATGGAATTGTAGATGCTAATAGTTTTTCAGTAAACACAATGGAAGTTGTGGTGCACATCTCTTCTCTCTGATTTGTATGTACAAAAATACTTATATATTGAGCATAATAAGAAAGGTGATTGTAACAGTAAGGAAGTCATAAAATCTATTTGGATTTCCACCGTTCTAGGGATATCCAAATCACTCATTAATAGAAAATTAAAATGACATGTTCATAGACAGATTTACGTAGTAGTTTTACCTACCATTGAAAATTAATGTTCATGTTGATAAATTCTTGACAAATTTGTTTAGTCTAATCTTCTCCAGACACATAGTTCAGAACTTAATGTCTTGCCTGTGTTTCATTGATCTGTCCTACATAAGTAGCTAATACAATGATGTCTTGTGATTGAAGCTTTCTTGATATATTATGGATGTTGTAAATCAGGTTGACATTTAGAATGTACAGATTTTCACCATTCGAAGATCCATGATGCCTACCTAAAACTTCCGTCCTGACTAAAAGATTTAGTATGATTTCACTATTGACCAGACTGAAACTGGTTGCCAATAGAATCTATGTATTTGCAATCATGTCTGGCAAGATTCTTGAATCTGTGGCCTAAACTTGTCTATCTTGTGCCTTTTATAACAACACATATCATTGTGTCATGTACTCTTGCGATAGTCATAGGAAAAACTGAGAATAAATAGAAAACAAAACTTGAGCGTCTTTTTGTACAACTCTGTCTCCATGTATGTGAATGTCAAAGAACATAGGTGATGATCATGGTGGAAAATTGAGTATATAGGTTAGTAACATACGAAAAAACTTCATAAGAACACGGGTAAGTTCAAACTTTCAACATCAGAAGAGAAAAATAACCTGATATAGATTAAATACCACATAATTGGACCAAGTTCTGAAGGAGAACATATCATGTGCAAATACTACTTTTCACATTCAGATTCTTCATCTATGGTTGATTTTTATATCATGCATATACCCTGCCACAAATCCATCTCCTTCATGATTTTATTCAGTATCATCGTCACCACGTGGATTTTACATGGATTCCCATTCCATGTTGTGAAAGAGATAAATGTCTTAGTGAAATATATATGCATTAATAGAAAGATACGATTGCACCAATTAATCAATACAAACCTCTGGGTGTCGGATGTCTTACCCTGCTGATCACGTTTCATCGATGTACACATGCATGCATCCCATTGTCCGTGATTGAAACTGCTTCTAGGATACAACACATCCTGTGCTGCAGGCGATGGGGCTACGTCTACGCCTGACCGAACGCGTAGCAATCACCACAACACAACAGAATACGTGATCTGGTAACTCATACAGATAAAGCATCAAGGCATGAGATATTGAGATCGAGACAACATATGGCGGGTTACTATACCATGGTAGGGAACAGAGAATTTTAATTTAAAGGAAAGATTGTGGTAATGTAAGTTGTAAATTGTATTATTTTTCAAATGTGCCTGCTGTAGTCTACCCTCCATGGATCAACCACCACATACTTCGGTTCATGCATAATATATACGTGTGCTGCTATGCTGGTACTGCGCAGCCGAAATTGCTACATTTACGAATATCATTTGTGTATCACAGATGATTGCATACCTGAAAATCCATGTATGTATGAAGCTCCTGATTTTCTGGGTCTATTGTACTGGACGGAACCATGCATGACTTGCGGAACAACACGTCCGGCAGCGGCGCCTTGAACATTGCCAGTTTGTCTCCATGCCCCTGACGTCCAAACCGCTAGGACCCCGATGCTATAGCTTTCTTAGGCTATAAATTGCATTGTATAGTTTATATACTATTTTTGTAGAAAATGATAGAACTGAATTACACTAATTAGAACTCAGAAAAAAGAGAATAACAAACATGAAAAGTTAAACATCTGGTACCATCTTGAGCGGTCTCAATTTTCAAAGTAGTTTTTCTCCTAAAATCAGACAACAACATATCCTAGACCTGCATTTGTTATTGGTATTTTTCCTGGGACTCCATCATAGGCTGCTACAGTTGGTTGTTCATGTGCAGATAGAACGCAAAACCAAAGTATGGCAATTGGTCTACTAACCTTGAAACTGGATACCATAACATGCTCTTCTCTCCAACCATGGCGAAGATTTTCTCGTGGAGTCATTCTGCTATTCAGCGACATATAAAGTATATGCGAAGGTCTGCCATTAGGGCACTGCAACATGGGTAGAACACGTCCTTGTCTATTTGATTGATGATGGGCATCGGTATCGCCGATGCAATTCTGCGCTAGGCTCCCAGCGTCAAATGTGAGTTGCCATACGTGTGCTTAAGTAAGAAATTAATGGAGATAACCAATTCCATTGTATTACACATATAGAAGATCTAGTTGATTCAATTACCTTAATTTTTCTGCAGATGGAACGGGATGCAGGCATGTAGCCAGACACATACATATATATTCCGGCAAGTACTGACGTGTCTTCCACCGGACAGAAGATCAAATGTCCTGACATATGGATGATTAGTCTCTCATCATCAGCAATTAACATCATGAGGCAGTTAGTAACTTATCAACATATCTACTCGCCAAGCGTTCTTAGACCACAATCTGAGATATTTTTTTACTACAATACATACCTCTCCATGCCTGCACAGATGCACATGAACAACCATATATTTCACGACCAGCCAACATGGCAGAGCTAAATTGCTTTACACAATATGTACCCACAAAGCCTGTTCAGATGTTCGGTGGAGGATAGAGGCGCCGACGTGCAGGATCCGCCTGAGGATTTGTAGAGCGGCCTAGATGTCTAACAGCCAAGATTTTCCAACCGTAGATCGAGGATAGAGCTCGCGAGAGAAGGGGATGGTGTGGCGGCTGGGGAATGGTTTGATGGTGAGGCGGAGAAGAGGAAGCATGAATTGGGGGCGATTTGTTTTGTTTGGCTGATCGAGAGGAAATAGAGTCCTGATATATTGGGAGAGAGGTGGAGCGTGGCTGTTCAGATCTGATGTGTTGGCTCCGATTTTCTAGCTATTTTTTTAACGTGAGAATTTCTAATATTGATATGTTGGTGTTTTTTTTGTTGCATGGGATAATTAACGTGGGAACTTCTGAGATTGATCTGTTGGTGCTTTTTTTTATTTTGCGTGGGATAAATCATGAGGACTTCTTAAGAGACTCATTTTTTTTACAATCGAAAAAGCCAAGCTTTTCTTGTTAAGGATTTCATGAGTGAATCCACACCGTAATAATTCGGTCCCACCAGGATGAACGGCTCGTAAAATATAATTAACATGGGAATTTCTTGAAAGTCTAAAATTAGTATAGGTATAGATAGATAGATAGTTATCTAGGCATGATCATGTATATAGGCATCACGTCCGTGACAAGTAGACTGACTCCTGCCTGCATCTACTACTATTACTCCACACATCGACCGCTATCCAGCATGCATCTAGAGTATTAAGTTCATAGGAACAGAGTAACGCATTAGATAAGATGACATGATGTAGAGGGATAAACTCAAGCAATATGATATAAAGCCCATCTTGTTATCCTCGATGGCAACAATACAATACGTGTTGTTTCCCTTTCTGTCACTGGGATCGAGCACCGCAAGATTGAACCCAAAGCTAAGCACTTCTCCCATTGCAAGAAAGATCAATCTAGTAGGCCAAAGCAAACTAATAATTCGAAGAGACTTGCAAAGATAACCAATCATACATAAATATTTCAGAGAAGAATCAAATATTGTTCATAGATAGACTTGATCATAAACCCACAATTCATCGGATCTCGACAAACACACCGCAAAAAGTGTTACATCGAATAGATCTCCAAGAAGATCGAGGAGAACTTTGTATTGAGATTCAAAGAGAGAGAAGAACCCATCTAGCTAATAACTATGGACCCGAAGGTCTAAAGTAAACTACTCACACATCATCGGAGGGGCCATGGAGTTGATGTAGAGGCCTCCGTGATCGTTGCCCCCTCCGACGGAGCTCCCGAAAAGGCCCCAAGATGGGATCTCTTGGGTACAGAAGGTTGCGATGGTGAAAATAAGGTTTCGTGGTGCTCCTGGATGTTTTCAGGGTATATGAGTATATATAGGAGGAAGAAGTAGGTCAGTTGAGCCACGAGGGGCCTCATGGACACCTCGTTCGTTTCTTGACGTCCACTCTAAGTCCTTTGGGTCACGTTTGTTCCAAAAATCACGCTCTCAAAGGTTTCATTCCGTTTGGACTCCATTTGATATTCCTTTTCTGCGAAACACTGAAATAGGCAAAAAAAACAGCAATTTGCACTGGGCCTTGGGTTAATAGTTTAGTCCCAAAAATAATAGCACTATGTGTGGAATAAAATATGATGATTGAGGTTGTGTGAGAAGACAAAAAGGGAGAAAGTCTCACATTGACGCGGCTAATCAATGGGCTATGGAGATGCCCATCGATTAATGTCAAGGCAAGGAGTAGGGATTGCCATGCAACGGATGCACTAGAGCTATAAATATATGAAAGCTCATCAAAGAAACTAAGTGGGTGTGCATCCAACTTGTTTGCTCACGAAGACCTAGGGCATTTGAGGAAGCCCATAATTGGAATATACAATCCAAGTTCTATAATGAAACATTCACACTAGTATATGAAAGTGACAAAATAAGAGACTCTCTATCATGAAGATCATGGTGCTACTTTGAAGCACAAGTGTGGAAAAAGGATAGTAACATTGTCCCTTCTCTCTTTTTCTCTCTTTTTTTGTTAGGGCCTTCTTTTTTTATGCCCTCTTTTATTTATTTATTTTTCGTCCGAAGTCTCATCCTGACTTGTGGGGGAATCATGGTCTCCATCATCCTTTCCTCACATGGGACAATGCTCTAATGATGATAATCACACTTTTATTTACTTACAACTCAAGAATTACAACTCGATACTTCGAACAAAATATGGTTCTATGTGAATGCCTCCGGCGGCGTACCGGGATTGCGATGAATCAAGAGTGACATGTATGAAAAATTAAGCATGGTGGCTTTGACACAAATACGATGTCAACTACATAATCATGCAAAGCAATATGACAATGATGATATGTGTCATAATAAATGGAACGGTGGAAAGTTGCATGGCAATATATCTAGGAATGGCTATGGAAATGCCATAATAGGTAGGTATAGTGGTTTTTTTGATGAAGATATAAGGAGGCTTATGTGTGATAGAGCGTATCATATCACGGGGTTTGTATGCACTAGTAGAAAAAGGGCCATTTGTCCCGGTTCATAAGGCCCATTTGTCCCGGTTGGGCAACCGGGGCTAAACTGTCGTTACTAATGCCCTAGGCCTTTATTCCTGGTTCTTATACTAACCGGGATAGATGGGCCTGCACGTGGCCGCTCCGGCAAGCCCAGGCACAAGGGCCTTTGGTCCCGGTTGGTAGCACCAACCGGGACCAATAAGCTTCCACGCGTCAGCATTTCAGGGGCTGGTTTTTTTAAAGGGGGTGGTTTAGGGGTTTGGGGGGTTAATTTAGGTTGGTATAGGTAACTAATAGAGAGATGTGTCCTCTCTTATCTCCGTGCTGCTGCTACTGCTATGCCTAAACATGACTTAGATTGAAGTGAGGCAACATGTGGTGCATGTCAAAAGTAATACTAATCCTAACTTGATCAAGTTTGGATTGTACTACTTTCGACATGCACCACATGCATGTTGCCTTCAATTCAATCCAATCCATGTTCATTTCACCCATAGATATATAATAACTCTTCATGCTCGCATCATGCATCATCATAACAACAAGTCCTACTAATCATCATCATATAACTTCTACTCGTTATTAATAACAAGTCATACGATCATCATCCTAATAGTCATCGAACCAAGCCTACTTAATTGTTCTTATCACATGATCATCAGTATTAGGTAGGACCTAAATACCCTCTTTAAGGTAAAATAGCATAAAACAATATAGACTCTGACTCTCCATTATGGAGAATGGAGATCATCCTGTCTCCAATTCATGCGCTTCGCTTCCTTTTGCTTCCAAGAACCTCCTTACGACTGTCCATACATTTTTTCCATTTTTTGATTAGCATGTCTCCACTTCTTTGAGAAATTCGGTATGGATAGTTGAGATTCGTAGGATGACCTGGATATATGTTCAAAACACGAAGGCTGTCATTCTGATACATCAAATGAGGCACACAATCCTCTGGGATTCTATATTGAAAAACATAGTAATAACTTCATAGTTAGCAATGATGTACTAGTTTTAGAAGTATGCAAAAGATGCACGGATGTCGTGATAGTAAAAAATCTTACCAGGGCATCTCCATGGTAGTTACCGTAGTTCAACACGTGCACTAGTGGCACGTATTGACCATAATGTTGAGGAGTTTGATTTTAGATATTGTAATTCTCAATATCAGTACAAAATCCGACCAGATGATTTTTCTCTTGATAAGTTAATTCGGAGCCATCGGTGTAGTGGGTTTTGTCTACCATCTCCCGCACATTCTTTGAAGAATGAAAATAAGCTGTCAAGGGAAATAAGCTGTCAATTATTTTGAAATAAACAATATAAATTAGCTACTAACTATGTTTGGGAAACTCACATAGCGGTAGAATTGGAGGCGTATCAACAAGGACCCAAATGTCCATATTGTCTTGCTTGATTTCAGGATCACCAAGATCCATGGTGACAAGCATACCCTCATCAAAACCATACATCTTGCAAAGTGCTTCCCATTTTTTGTAACCAAAATAGGTTACGCTCTCAGAATTGTATAGCTTTACTTCAAAATCCACATCATGATGAGTCCTTAGGTGAATTTTCTTTGTTTCGAAACTTTCATGGTCTTCAAAACCCATCCTCTCCAAGACATAGCGTCTTGCATGGCATGGGATAAGCTACTCGAATTTTAAAAGATCAAAATTACACGTTGAAATAATTGTAGTCATGCTTAATTACGAAAAAACACTTGTCGTCGTTGCATACCGTTTCAACATCGAAGGTCTCCTCGAGCTTAATGCTGAAGCGCCGATCATCGTCGAGGTGAGGCCTGTCGCACAGACCTCGATTGTCGTGGCACCAGCTGCACTCCCTCGGGAGACTTTCGTTGTCTGATGACGACATTTCCTACGTTCATAATTCAAAGATTAAACTTGTACAATTAAATATATGTACAAAAAAAACTAAATTAGATCATTATTATTCATCACGGGTTGACTATCGGTCTGTCGAGTCTTTTCTTGAAAACTCTCAGCTCACGTGGTGTATATATTCGACTCTCGGTGATGGTCGCTCCTCACTTCGTCCCCAAGTGCATTACACCAAAATGTTAGCACACGGGAACGAAGGAGAAGCGACCCCCACGACAACAGTCGGGATTCTTCGTGTGTTTATATATATATATATATATATATATATATATATATATATATATATATATATATATGATTTTCTACAAATGCTTGCCACAGAACTAGTTAAGGGTTTCAACGGTGCAAAAGTTTTCAAAAATTCTGAAAAAAATATTGAACCAACACACCTATAATATAACATGATCCAACAGAGGGATTAAAAAAATACGACTGTATGTGTCCTGGACAAAAAAAACAAATAGTTCAGTATATATTTATGTCGTAGTGAGCTGAAATGCTTATTATTTTTGCCGAGGACACACAGATGCATATTTTGACAATCCCTCCGTTGGATCATCTTATTACATTAGAGAGATGCTCCCATATTTATTTCATATTTTTTGATAACTTTTGAACCATTAAAAGTTTAGGGACACTTAACTAGTTCTGTGGCAAGCTATGGTACATACAGTTTTACCTATATATATATATATATATATATATATATATATATATATATATATATATATATATATATATATATATATTTGGTGGAACTCTCCCTCACTGATTCCTCTCTGACATTTGCGATCGTCGGTGATGGTCATTACTCCTTCTTCCCCTAGTGCATAACAAAGGTCTAGCACCCAGAGAAGAAGGAGAAACGACCCCCACGACAACAGTCGGGATTGTTCGTGCTCTCATATGTACATGGTGGAACTCTCCCTCACAGATTCCTCTCTGACATTTGCGACCGTCGGTGATGGTCGTTGCATCAATTTTATATGTAATTTTAGTTTCAATAATACTAGAGGTTGCTCATAATGTTTTGAACAGAAAATACTTTGATAATTTTAGTTTCATAAATTTTATTTATGTTATTAAAGTTTATTTTATTTTGTTTCTACTTATATATTTTATTATAGTTTATATTATTTTGTTTCTAATTACTTATTTACTTTATTTTATGATAATTCTTTTTGCTATTAATGTTTTGCACCAGGACCAATGCCCACGAGGCCCCGGCCGACCCCTATGCTCATGAACCGGGACGAATGCATCCATTGGTCCCGGTTCGTGGCAGAACCGGGACTAATGGGCTGGCCAGGCCCGAACGAAAGCCCCTTTTTCTACTAGTGATGCACCGGAGAAGTTTGCAGCAACTCTTAAGGTGAGAAAGGGCAATACACGATACCGAAGAGGCTATCAATGATGGAAGGGTGAGAGTGTGTATAATCCATGGACTCAACATTAGTCATGAAGAACTCACATACTTATTGCAAAAATCTACAAGTCAACAAAATCAAGCACTACGCGCATGCTCCTAGGGGATAGATTGGAAGGAAAAGACCATCGCTCATCCCCGACCGCCACTCATAAGGAAAGCAATCAAAGAACACCCCATGCTTCAAATTTGTCACACAACGTTTACCATACGTGCATGCTACGGGACTTGCCAACTTCAACACTAACTTCGGAAAATGTGGACTATATATTGCTCTCTAAGGTATGCACATCTTGGGAATCTTAGAAACCGAACTATCTTTTGACCGAAAGGGCATGCAAGTGTAGTTGCACACGAGGTGGACAGTAAACTAAAAACGCATGCGGGCCTACTTTTTATTTAGATTTGGAACTTTATTTTCGGCATCTCTGAATGAATTTTGTAATAGACTAATATTTTTTTCCAATACATAATTTTATTTTGCTGTATAATTATATGTTTTAAAATGTATGAATATTTCTTATAAGTACATAAAAGTTTCAAATTTTAAATAAAGGTTAATTTTATGTTCCCATTAACAATTTGAATTTAAACAGACTGGTGTCATGCAAAAAAAATCTTCACATAACAAATAGATTGCTCCTTGTTAAGTAATTTGCAAAAGATGAATGGTATGTTATGGATAATTCAAACTCTTATTTGTAACCTAGCAGAAAATGGTGTGTGTTGAGTGTATAAAAATTTCAATGCCAACATATGAAGTATGGCTGCTTCGCCTTCAAACCTGGCCCATTGCTTCTCGAAACCTAGATTCTTTCTTCGAGATGGTCTGGTTTCGAAGCAGCGTATGCCATAAATTTTTCAAAACCTTTTGAAAGTTTTCCCACATGATCTGAATCTGATGTGAGGGTACTATGCCAAATTTCATGTTTTTCAGACTCCATATGCATTTTTCCAAATTTAAAAAAGGGTAAACGCCATGCCCGGAGTCGTTTTTTTTTCACGAAAACGCAAAAGAGTTTGTGTTTCATTGCATATATTGAACAGGAAGATATCGGGGGTACAACCTCCAGAAAGGAGAGACACACACAGACACGGGCATCCTCACCAAGTGACTACAACTAGGTGAGGAGGTGCCCTCAACTACAGACAAAAAACGACATTAGGCCTCAGGCAACCTTGCCTCCGGCCAAAGATGGCGAGGCGCCGAGACTTGGAGCAACAGGGCAGCGTCGCCGCCATTGCCAGACACTTCAAGGGGGGATTACAGCTCCAGGACTGCCCAGGCCAACGTACCTCACACCCATGTGCGTATTTCACAACTTACACAAAATCTTCTCAAAATTTTACAACATCCTCTGGGTGTCATATGAGGGCACCATTCCAAAATTCATGTTTTTCAAACTCCATTTGCATTTTTCACAATTCAAAAAAGGTAAACTACATGTTCGAGGTCGTATCTTGGCACCCTCACGATTAGAATTTCTTTACTTTTATTGCCTAACGCCTAAACACAGACTTGTTAGCACAAATATGATTTTTCAAACCAATTTTATGAACTTTATTGCATAACACCTAAACACAGACTTGCTAACACAAGTATGTTTTTCCAAAAAAAAAATTAAAGACAAGTAATATGTGTTGACGCTCAAAAGTGGCACGATCATAAAGCAGCATGCCGGGGAGAAAACTTTGCCGGGGTAAAACCTTGCCGGTGTGTGAAGGCTTGCCGGCGTGGAAAGCTTGCTGGCGCAGAAAGCTCGTTCATGTGTGGAAGTTTGCCGGTGTGAAATCTTGCCGGGGGCGAAACCTTGCCAGGGAGGAATCCTTGCCGGGGTAGAAACCTTGCCGGGGTGAAACCTTGCCGGTGTGAAAGCTTGCCGGGTAGAAACCTTGCCGGCGTGGAAAGCTTGCCGGGGTGGAGGCTGTGATAGTCAATCGAACGAGAAGTTGAAGATGGACTCAAAAGGTTATTCAGATGATCTTGGATGGAAAAGTGTTCTACATGGAACTTGTGCGTCTCGTCAAAACGATCGATTTTGATATAAATATCATCCCAATCCGAGGTCGTATGCAAAAGTTAGAGCAATCGGAGTGCAGCCCTGTCATGAGGCGAGATGTGGCGCGCCCCACCAGACACATGTCTGACGGGTAGCGCGAGGAAATAGCCTGTGTTGCGAGACCGGTCTGACCCTCAAGATGATCTCTGATCAAAAAACCTTCAACATGAAAGTTGTTCGTCTCGTCGAAACGGTCAAGATTGCTTTTGGTCTTGTTTTCATCCGAGATCGTTTACCACCGCAAAAAAGACCCATAAGGTGCAGCCAGTTTAAACTGAACAGTTTTGGAAAGTTCGGATAAAACCAGTCCGAATTTGACTAGGGTTTTGGATGTGAATTGATGTAATTTTGCTGTAAGGAAAGCCTAGATAAATCCTTTTCTTGTACGGGAAGTCCAGCCGCCTCTTATATATGTTGGGGGTGACGGCCGATTGAAACAACACCAATCGAACAAAACAATCTATTACACTTTTGTGTTCATCTATCTTTATCCCCTACCCTTGTATCTTTCTTTCTCGTTATTTGTTCGTTCTTCGCGTTGGAGGGCAGCGATCCACGAGGCTCTAGGGGCGAGCGAATCGACCTAGGGCAGCCCATAGCCGCCGCACTCCCTGACGGGGTCCCTCTCCAACACCTCCTCCTCCTCCATAGAGCTTGGCGAAGCCCTGCCGAAGTACTGCAGCTCCATCACCACCACGCCGTCGTGCTGCTGCTGGAGCCATCTTCCTCAACCTATCCTTCCCCCTTGCTGGATCAAGAAGAAGGAGACGTCACGCTGACCGTACGTGTGTTGAACGCGGAGGTGCCGTCCGTTCGGCGCTAGGATCTCCGGTGATTTGGATCACGTCGAGTACGACTCCCTCATCCCCGTTCTTTGAACGCTTCCGCTCGCGATCTACAAAGGTATGTAGATGCATCCGATCACTCGTTGCTAGATGAACTCATAGATGGATCTTGGTGAAACCGTAGGAAAAAAATTTGTTTTTCTGCAACGTTCCCCAATAGTGGCATCATGAGCTAGGTCTATGCGTAGTTCTCTTTGCACGAGTAGAACACAATTTGTTGTGGGCGTTGATGTTGTCAACTTTCTTGCCGCTACTAGTCTTATCTTGCTTCAACGGTATTGTGGGATGAAGCGGCCCAGACCAACCTTACACGTACGCTTACGTGAGAGGGTTCCACCGACTAACATGCACTAGTTGCATAAGGTGGCTAGCGGGTGTCTGTCTCTCCCACTTTAGTTGGAGCGGATTCGATGAAAAGGGTCCTTATGAAGGGTAAATAGAAGTTGACAAATCACGTTGTGGCTTTCACGTAGGTAAGAAAACGTTCTTGCTAGAACCCTATTGCAGCCACGTAAAACTTGCAACAACAATTAGAGGACGTCTAACTTGTTTTTGCAACAAGTGTTTTGTGATGTGATATGGTCGGAGTTGTGATGAATGATGAATGATATATATGTGATGTATGAGATGTTCATGCTATTGTAATAGGAATCACGACTTGCATGTCGATGAGTATGACAACCGGCAGGAGCCATAGGAGTTGTCTTTATTTTTTGTATGACCTGCGTGTCATCGAGAAACGCCATGTAAATTACTTTACTTTATTGCTAAACGCGTTAGCCATAGTAGTAGAAGTAATAGTTGGCGAGCAACTTCATGGAGACACGATGATGGAGATCATGATGATGGAGATCATGGTGTCATGCCGGTGACAAGATGATCATGGAGCCCCAAGATGGAGATCAAAGGAGCTATGTGATATTGGCCATATCATGTCACTTTTATTATTTGATTGCATGTGATGTTTATCTTGTTTTTGCATCTTGTTTACTTAGAACGACGGTAGTAAATAAGATGATCCCTCATAATAATTTCAAGAAAGTGTTCCCCCTAACTGTGCACCGTTGCGACAGTTCGTTGTTTCGAAGCACGACGTGATGATCGGGTGTGATAGATTCTAACGTTCACATACAACGGGTGTAAGACAGATTTACACATGCAAACACTTAGGTTGACTTGACGAGCCTAGCATGTACAGACATGGCCTCGGAACACAGAAGACCGAAAGGTCGAGAATGAGTCGTATAGAAGATACGATCAACATGAAGATGTTCACCGATGTTGAGTAGTCCGTCTCACGTGATGATCGGACACGGCCTAGTTAACTCGGATCATGTTAGATGACAGGAGGGATGTCTATCTAAGTGGGAGTTCATTAAATAATTTGATTAGATGAACTTAATTATCATGAGCTTAGTCTAAAATATTTACAATATGTCTTGTAGATCAAATGGCCAGTGTAGTCCTCAACTTCAACGCGTTCCTAGAGAAAACCAAGCTAAAAGACGATGGCAGCAACTACACGGACTGGGTCCGGAACCTCAGGATCATCCTCATAGCTGCCAAGAAAGATTATGTCCTACAAGCACCGCTGGGTGACGCACCTGTTCTCCCTGCAGAACAAGACGTTATGAACGCTTGGCAGGCATGTACCGATGACTACTCCCTCGTTCAGTGCGGCATGCTTTACAGCTTAGAGCCGGGGCTCCAAAAACGTTTTGAGAGACACGGAGCATATGAGATGTTCGAATAGCTGAAAATGGTTTTCCAAGCTCATGCCCGGGTCGAGAGATATCAAGTCGCCGACAAGTTCTTCAGCTGTAAGATGGAGGAAAACAGTTCTGTCAGCGAGCACATACTCACTATGTCTGGGTTGCATAACCGCTTGACTCAGCTGGGAGTTAATCTCCCGGATGACGCGGTCATTGACAGAATCCTTCAGTCGCTTCCACCGAACTACAAGAGCTTTGTGATGAACTTCAATATGCAGGGGATGGAAAAGACCATTCCTGAAGTATTTGCTATGCTGAAATCAGCAGAGGTAGAAGTCAAAAAGGAACATCAAGTGTTGATGGTGAATAAAACCACTAAGTTCAAAAAGGGCAAGGGTAAGAAGAACTTCAAGAAGGACGGCAAGGGAGTTGCCGCGCCCGGCAAGCAAGCTGCCGGGAAGAAGCCAAAGAATGGAGCCAAGCCCGAGACTGAGTGTTTTTATTGCAAGGGAAGTGGTCACTGGAAGCGGAACTGCCCCAAATACTTAGCGGACAAGAAGGCCGGCATCACAAAAGGTATATGTGATATACATGTAATTGATGTGTACCTTACCAGTACTCGTAGTAGCTCTTGGGTATTTGATACCGGTGCATGTGCTCACATTTGTAACTCAAAGCAGGAGCTGCGGAATAAGCGGAGACTGGCGAAGGACGAGGTGACGATGCGCGTCGGGAATGGTTCCAAGGTCGATGTGATCGCCGTCGGCACGCTACCTCTACATTTACCTACGGGATTAGTTTTAAACCTCAATAATTGTTATTTAGTGCCAGCTTTGAGCATGAACATTGTATCGGGATCTCGTTTAATACGAGATGGCTACTCGTTTAAATCCGAGAATAATGGTTGTTCTATTTATATGAGAGATATGTTTTATGGTCATGCTCCGATGGTGAATGGTTTATTCTTAATGAATCTCGAGCGTAATGCTACACATATTCATAGTGTGAGTACCAAAAGATGTAAGGTTGATAATGATAGTCCCACATACTCGTGGCACTGCCGCCTTGGTCACATAGGTGTCAAACGCATGAAGAAGCTCCATGCAGATGGACTTTTAGAGTCTCTTGATTACAAATCATTTGACACGTGCGAACCATGCCTCATGGGTAAAATGACCAAGACTCCGTTCTCAGGAAAAATGGAGCGAGCAACCAACTTATTGGAAATCATACATACTGATGTGTGCGGTCCAATGAGTGTTGAGGCTCGCAGTGGCTATCGTTATGTTCTCACCCTCACTGATGACTTGAGTAGATATGGGTATATCTATTTAATGAAACACAAGTCTGAGACCTTTGAAAAGTTCAAGGAATTTCAGAGTGAGGTTGAAAATGAACGTGACAGGAAAATCAAGTTCCTACGATCAGATCATGGAGGAGAATACTTGAGTCACGAATTTGGCACACACTTAAGAAAATGTGGAATAGTTTCACAACTCACGCCGCTTGGAACACCTCAGCGTAATGGTGTGTCCGAACATCGTAATCGCACTCTATTAGATATGGTGCGATCTATGATGTCTCTTACCGATTTACCGCTATCTTTTTCGGGCTATGCTTTAGAGACTGCCGCATTCACTTTAAATAGGGCTCCGTCGAAATCCGTTGAGACGACACCGTATGAATTATGGTTTGGGAAGAAACCTAAGCTATCGTTTCTAAAATTTTGGGGATGCGATGCTTATGTCAAGAAACTTCAACCTGAAAAGCTCGAACCCAAGTCGGAAAAATGCGTCTTCATAGGATACCCTAAAGAAACTATTGGGTATACCTTCTACCTCAGATCCCAAGGCAAGATCTTTGTTGCCAAGAATGGATCCTTTCTAGAGAAGGAGTTTCTCTCGAAAGAAGTAAGTGGGATTAAAGTAGAACTTGATGAAGTATTACCTCTTGAACCGGAAAAAGGCGCAACTCAAGAAAATGTTCCTGAGGTGCCTGCACCGACTAGAGAGGAAGTTAATGATGATGATCAAGATACTTCTGATCAAGCTCCTACTGAAATTCGTAGGTCCACAAGGACACGTTCCGCACCAGAGTGGTACGGCAACCCTGTCTTGGAAATTATGTTGTTAGACAACGGTGAACCTTCGAACTATGAAGAAGCGATGGCGGGCCCGGATTCCGACAAATGGCTGGAAGCCATGAAATCCGAGATAGGATCCATGTATGAAAACGAAGTATGGACTTTGACTGACTTGCCCGTTGAGCGGCGAGCCATAGAAAATAAATGGATCTTTAAGAAGAAGACAGACGCGGATGGTAATGTGACCATCTATAAAGCTCGGCTTGTCGCTAAGGGTTATCGACAAGTTCAAGGGGTTGACTACGATGAGACTTTCTCACCGGTAGCGAAGCTAAAGTCCGTCCGAATCATGTTAGCA
The DNA here is from genome assembly GCF_056163025.1 of Triticum urartu. Classification (NCBI taxonomy): domain Eukaryota; kingdom Viridiplantae; phylum Streptophyta; class Magnoliopsida; order Poales; family Poaceae; genus Triticum; species Triticum urartu. Next base: position 2,046,220 of record NC_141879.1, read on the forward strand.
ATTGCTGCATTCTATGACTATGAGATATGGCAAATGGCATATTGAGATAAACAGATCAAGGACTTAGTGGAAATGCTAAGTCCCTGAAATCAGCATTAACGAATGCACCACTTTGCAAGCTTCTGCTAGTCACCACACATATCACAAAAATACATGGATGGCACCTCTGGAAAGATGGCAAAGCATGTAACAAAACATATGTAGAGCTCATGGGCATATCATGCAGACAATAATCATGGCAAAAATGAAAAATAGCTACTTGGTGCAGCAGATCTGACAAATAACTCAAATAGCTCTCTTCCAACAGCATTTCAGGCATCAAGATGAGCTCAAATGAAAATGATGCAGTGAGATGAAATGATGTGCTCTCTGAGGCGAACATTTTGATATGCTACACGCGCAAAACAGACTTACGGATGCAAAGTTACGGCACGATGAACATGGGCATATGAATCTGGGAATTTCGGGGACTTAGAGAAAATTATACCTCCGGAGAAAGTCAACGGGACCGGACGAAGCGGGATGGCGAGATCCGGATCGGGAGGGACCGTTTCGTTCATGGGACGGGTGGATCTCATCCCACCCGTCTGGCTCCGGTGGGGAAAAGAACTCCGGCGAGGCGAGCGGCGACTCCGGCGAGCTCCGGTCGCCGGAGGCGGCGAGGCAGGAGGCGCGGCGCGCGGGACCGGCGAGGGCCGCGACCCGGCCGGTAGCAACGCGCTCAAAGGGAGGCGGCGAGCAAACACGGCGGCGTCGGACCCAGCGGCGAGGACGCGAGGCACCGACGAACCTCGTTGGCGACGGCGGAGAGCCGGCGGGCGGCGCGGCCCTGGATCCAGGCGGCGGCGGCGGGCGTTCCAGGCACGGGGGCGCGGGCGACTTGGGCCGCGGGGGAGGGGGGGCGGCCACGGGCCCCGGCGGGTCGGGCGCAGTGCGGGAGGGGAGAGAGGGTGGAGGGATGACGTGGCGCAGCCGGATTCGTCGGCGGACGGCGGTGCGGACACGTCCGGTCCGGGATGGACACGTCCGGCGGCTGGAGGTGGAAGAAGGCTAGGGTTCATCCGTGAAATTTGGGAGGGGAGCACATATTTATAGGTAGAGGGAGCTAGGAGAGTCCAAATGAGGTGCGGTTTTCGGCCACACGATTGTGATCGAACGACCGAGATGATGGAGGAGGTTTATGTGGGTTTTGGGCCACTATGGAGAGGTGTTGGGCTGCAACACACACGAGGCCTTTGTGGTCCCTCGGTTAACCGTTGGAGTATCAAACGAAGCCCAAATGGCACGAAACTTGACAGGCGGTCTACGGTAGTAAACCAAGGCCGCTTGGCAAGTCTCGGTCCAATCCGGAAAAGTTTAATGCCCACACACGAAAAGAGGGTAGAAATGACCACCGGAGGAGATAGGAGTGCCGGATTGCAAACGGACAACGGGAAAAATGCTCGGATGCATGAGACGAACATGTATGCAAATGAAATGCACATGATGACATGATATGCAATGCATGACAGGCAAGCAATGAGAAGACAACAACAGCGAATAACTGGAGGACACCTGGCACATCGGTCTCGGGGAGTTACAACAGCACTTTTGAAATAATAATGGCAGTAGTTCTCGTGAGCGCTAAAGTTTCTGTTTTTTGCAGCAAGATTAACAAGACTTTCCCCGAGTCTTCCCAACTGTTCTACTTGGCATAAACACTAATTAAACACACAAAACACAACCAAAACAGAGGCTAGATAAATTATTTATTACTAAATAGGAGCAAAAAGCAAGGAATAAAAATAAAATTGGGTTGCCTCCCAACAAGCGCTATCGTTTAACGCCCCTAGCTAGGCATAAAAAGCAAGGCTAGATCTAGGTGTTGCCATCTTTGGTAGGCAATACATAAGTGGATCTCATAATAGATTCATAAGGTAATTTAATTTTCTTTCTAGGAAAGTTTTCCATGCCTTTCCTTAACGGAAATTGGAATCTAATATTTCCTTCCTTCATATCAATAATTGCAGCAATCGTTCTAAGGAAAGGTCTACCAAGAATAATAGGACATGAAGGATTGCAATCTATGTCAAGAACAATAAAATCTATGGGCACATAATTCCTATTTGCAACAATAAGAACATCATTAATTCTTTCCATAGGTTTCTTAATTGTCAATCCCTTCACGGTCACTTATAAGAGTGAGATCTGATAGATAGGATAGGATAATATTTTTGATATTTTTGTGACAAAGATGCAAAGTAAAATAAAAGCAAAGTAAAAAATCAAAGGAAATAACTAAGTATTTGAAGATTAATATGATGAATATAGACCCGAGGGCCATTGGTTTCACTAGTGGCTTCTCTCAAGAGCATAAGTATTTTACGGTGGGTGAACGAATTACTGTTGAGCAATTGACAGAATTGAGCATAGTTATGAAAATATCTAGGTATGATCATCTACATCGGCATCACGTCCAAGACAAGTAGACCGACTCCTGCCTGCATCTACTACTATTACTACACTCATCGACCACTGTCCAGCATGCATCTAGAGTACTAGGTTCCTGAAAACAGAGTAACGCCTTAAGCAAGATGACATGATGTAGAGGGATAAATTCATGCAATATGATAAAAACCCCATCTTGTTACAATACAATACGTGCCTTGCTGCCCCTACTATCACTGGTAAAGGACACCGCAAGATTGAACCCAAAGATAAACACTTCTCCCATTGCAAGAAAGATAAATATAGTAGGCCAAACCAAACTGATAATTTGAAGAGATTTGCAAAGATTCAAATATTGTTCATAGATAATCTTGATCATAAACCCACAATTCATCAGTCTCAACAAACACACCGCAAAAATAAGATTACATCGAATAGATCTCCACAAGAGAGGGGGAGAACATTGTATTGAGATCCAAAAAGAGAGAAGAAGCCATCTAGCTAATAACTATGGACGCGAAGGTCTGAGGTAAACTACTCACACTTCGTCGGAGAGACTATGGTGTTGATGTAGAAGCCCTTCGTGATGGATGCCCCCTCCGGCGGAGTTCCAAAACAGGCCCCAAGATGGGATCTCATGGATACAGAAAGTTACGGCGGTGGAATTAGGGTTTTGGCTCCGTATCTGATCGTTTGGGGGTACGTAGGTATATATAGGAGGAAGGAGTACATCGGTGGAGAAACAGGGGGCCCATGAGGGTGGAGGGTGCGCTTGGGGGCTAGGCGCGCCCCCCTACCTCGTGGCCTCCCTGTTGGTTGCTTGACGTAGGGTGCAAGTCTCCTGGGTCTTGTTCGGTGAGAAAATCACGTTCCCGAAGGTTTCATTCTGTCTGGACTCTGTTTGATATTCCTTTTCTTCGAAACTCTAAAATAGGCAAAAAAAACAGCAATTCTGGGCTGGGCCTCCGGTTAATAGGTTAGTCCCAAAAATAATATAAAAGTGGATAATAAAGCCCAATAATGCCCAAAGCAGAAGATAATATAGCATGGACCAATCTAAAATTATAGATACGTTGGAGACGTATCACCGCTCAGCCTCTTGGCGGATCCTATCCATGTCAACCAAGTTAAGAGCTGCATCACTGGGCGAGTCATACGTGCACGGTTGGTTACGGCGCTGGGCGTTGCTTGACACGGCCGCTGAATCCATATGCCTGCTATAGTTCGGGCTCCGTCTTGGGCGAGGGGTTGAATGAATCTTGTGTCGACTATAAGACTATGACTCCTGCTGTGCTAGAGCCGTCTGAAGAAGTTCTCTGACCCTCCACGTTTCGATCGCCGTCGGAGAGTCGCCTTCCATGGGGACAGCCTCCAAATGTGTCGATGCAGCGATCCGATTCTCCAGAGGGTTAGAAAAATGACCCAGTGGTGTTGGTGTATAATGAGGCGGATTAGTATTCACACGAGGGGGTTCCATAGCCCGCGGCTGACCTGGCGCCCTAGCCCCGGGCGTTGTAATTTGGTTTGGCTCCGGCGGGTTACTGGGACCAGCCCCGGGTGTGTGGAAGAGGTTCCTAGGAACGTAAGTCAGAGGCAGACGTGATTGAGCCTTTTGGTGCCCTCTCCTCGTGACCTCATTTGATGCATTCAGATCCATCGTGAGCCGAAAAGCCTCTGATTGAAGCTGCTGAGCCAGAGCGTCCAAAGTCGCCCGCTCCGCAACCATCCTGACGTCCTCTGCCGCCAAGTTTCCTTGGCTTGCGCTACCTCCCCACATAACTGTGCCACCTCCGCATCATGCTGAGCCTTATCCACCGGTTCGACCATGGCGGTCAACAGGGCCGTCATCCTATCCATGAGATCTATTAGCACCTGAGCCAGTGGGCACGCGGGGTCTCCTGACCCGGCCGCTGCCAACCTAGTGGTTATCGCTGCCGCCGCCGTAGAGTTTTGAACAGGCTGTGTACCAGTCATGAATATCCCCGCTCTATTCGGAGGCTCCCAGGTGTCTGGAATATTGCTGCCATCGGAACAGCCCCCAAGCCCGCCATCTTTTAGTTGATACAATGAATCCGGTCTCACCTGTGGATGACTCACCATCAGAATAGATGGCCGTCTCACCGCCATCCACACATCCTTCAGAAAACTCCCCTCCATGGATGCAACCCACGAAGGCACGCCTCACGGCGGGCTGAGTCCGGGCGGGTCTCGCACGCCGGGCCGTCTCGATGAGGTCGGTGCAGATGTCCGGCTCAGGGCCCGGCTCGCCGATCCGGCCGATGAAGACGTGGATTCCGCCGAAGGGGACCCGATACCCATACTCAATTGAGCAGGCATCAGGGCCCCAACTTGCATCATCGATGTAGAGCTTGCCACGAAGACTCTTGGTCATCCGGCCCACAACGTATCCCTTGAGCCCTTCGAAGCTGCCTTTCAAGAACTCAAATCCACCGTGCGTTAGCCCCACGGTGGGCGCCAACTGTCGTGGAATTGTCACGGCAGATGTCCTAGTGAAAGGACTTAGTCGTGGAGCCATTGCAACTAGGAAGCTTAAAGGAGTTAATCGGGACAAAGGACACGAGAGGTTTATACTGGTTCGGCCCCTTGCGATGAAGGTAAAGCCTAGTCCACACTAGTAGAAAAATGGTCAAACGTGAAGCACATTAGTGTCGGTTTGTATTTGAGCCGGCACTAATGTATACATTAGTGCCGGTTCCAACGGATAGCCGGGCCGCTTTCATTAGTACCAGTTCGTGGCGAACCTTTAGCACCGGTTCGTGCCACGAACCGGTACTAATGAGAGTGGTGGCAGGATGTTGTCAGAGTGGGGCCCCTCCAGCACCTTTAGTACCGGGTCGTGCCACGAACCGGTACTAAAGGTCGTCCTATATAAACCCTTTGTCCACCAGCACTCTGTTCTTCCCCCTTTCCCCTCTTCGGCCCTCTCCTCTGTTCTTCCCTTCTTCCTCTCGAGTTCATCACAAAATTTGCCCAAAATTTGTCAAGATTTGAAGGCCCTCATCCATTCAAATGATCACAAAGGTTAGCAACTTTGTCCTTTCATCTCTCATTGCTAGATTAGCTCTTGCATTGGTTTATATAGTGATTAATTTGTGAGTTTAGTAATTTGGGAGGATATATATATATATGTGCTAGTATTTGATTTATATGCAATTTGAGGACAAAAATAACACTTAGTTTGCATATGTAGGTGTGGTTTACTTAGTGCCTTCTAAATCTCCATCGTAGCCACCGTCGATCGCCCGCACCGTCCCGTCGCCGGCACCACCTTGTGGTGAGCCTCTTGTTCATGAAATTTTATATAAAAATTGAGGTTTGTGTGATTTGGATATATAGTTACTCGTATAATTATCATACCCGTACGTTGTTTGTTATACATATGGTGCCATTGTTTTGATATCCGTCCCCGTCGGCCCTAGTCCTTGTTATGATTCGGATGTGGTATGTATATTCTCTTTTAAAACTAGTTGCATTTCGTGTTTATGAAAAATTATGCCCATCAAGTTGAGATAGAAATTTTTTCTAGGAGGTATCTGAACCGGAAATTCCAACCGACCCTATTGCCGAGAGGTTAAATTTAGTTGAAAGAGAAAACGAGTACTTGAAAGAAAAATTGAAAAGAATTGAGGGGGAGAAGATGGAATTGGAGTTGCATGTTGCCGATGTCGTCGATGATCACAAGATCAAGATGGAGAAAATGCGCTTGAAGATTAGAAAGATTAGAAAATATGCCATCGATAGTGAGGCTTGGTATCATTATGCTGTTGGATCCATTGTTACCTTAGTTGCGATCTTGATCGTATTTGTTGTTGCATTTAAATGCTTTAGCTAGAGAGTTATTTGTTTGTTGCATTTAAGTGTTGTATGAACTTTATGTATGAACTTGTATTAATTTGGTCTATTCGGTGTTGTGTAATGAAGATGAGCCGGGAATGGATGTACGATGTCCGATGCTCTCCCCAGTTCGTTGAGGGCGTGCGTACTTTTCTGCTTGCGGCTGAGGCAAACAAGCGGGCAGATGGTTTTATGCCTTGACCATGTGCTCGCTGTAAGAATGGTCACAATTACTCTACGTCAAGAACCATTCACGTCCACCTGTTTAAGACCGGTTTCATGCCCCATTATAATGTTTGGACCAAGCACGGAGAAAGAGGGGTTGTGATGGAAGACAATGAAGAAGAAGAGGACGACGACAGCTATCCTGGACATGGGTTCCCTGAATACGATGATACAACAATGGGGGAAGAAGCTGAGCCGGTAATGCGGGAAGAAGCTGAGCCGGCAATGCGGGAAGAAGCTGAGCCGGCAATGCGGGAAGAAGCTGAAGAAGAGGCATCAGATGAGCCCGTTGATGATCTAGGTCGGGCCATTGCCAATGCAAAGAGAAACTGCGCAAGTGATTTGGAGAAGAAGTTGCAGCGCATGTTAGAGGATCACAAAAAATTGTTATACCCGAATTGCGTAGGTGACAAGAAAAAGCTGGGCACCACACTGGAATTGCTGCAATGGAAGGCAGAGAATGGTGTATCTGATAAGGGATTTGGAAAGTTGCTGGTAATGATAAAGGATATGCTTCCAAAGGACAACGAATTGCCCGAGAGTACGTACGAAGCAAAGAAGGTTGTCTGCCCTCTAGGGTTAGAGGTGGAGAAGATACATGCATGCCCTAATGATTGCATCCTCTACCGTGGTGAGTACGAGGATTTGAACGCTTGCCCGGTATGTGGTGCATTACGCTATAAGATCTGCCGCGATGACCCTGGTGATGTCGAGGGCCGGCGCCCCAGGAAGAAGATTCCTGCCAAGGTGATGTGGTATGCTCCTATAATACCACGGTTGAAATGTTTGTTCCAAAACAAAGAGCATGCCAAGGCGATGCGATGGCACAGAGAAGACCGTAAGAAAGACGGAAAGTTGAGAGTACCCGCTGACGGGTCGCAGTGGAGAAAAATCGAAAGAAAGTACGGGAAGGAGTTTGCAGATGACGCAAGGAGCGTATGGTTTGGTCTAAGCGCAGATGGCATTAATCCTTTTGGGGAGCAGAGCAGCAACCATAGCACCTGGCCTGTGACTCTATGTTTGTATAACCTTCCTCCTTGGTTGTGCATGAAGCGGAAGTTCATTATGATGCCAGTGCTCATCCAAGGCCCTAAGCAACCCGGCAACGACATTGATGTGTACCTAAGGCCATTAGTTGAAGAACTCTTACAACTGTGGAATGGAACAGGTGTACGTGCGTGGGATGAGCACATGGGGGAAGAATTTGACCTAAAGGCGTTGCTGTTCGTGACCACCGATGATTGGCCTGCTCTCAGTAACCTTTCAGGACAGACAAACAAGGGATACCGCGCATGCACGCACTGTTTGGACGGTACTGACAGTATATATTTGGCTAATAAGAATGTGTACCTGGGACATCGTCAATTTCTTCCGAGCAGGCATCCCGTAAGAAAGAAAGGCAAGCATTTCAAAGGTGAGGCGGATCTCCGGACGAAGCCTCGCCACCGTACTGGTGCTGATGTACATGATATGGTCAAGGATTTGAAGGTGGTCTTTGGAAAGGGTCCTGGTGGACAACCTGTTCCGAATGACGCTGACGGACGCGCACCCATGTGGAAGAAGAAATCTATATTTTGGGACCTGCCCTATTGGAAAGACCTCGAGGTCCGCTCCGCAATCGACGTGATGCACGTGACGAAGAATCTTTGTGTGACCCTGCTTGGCTTCTTGGGCGTGTATGGGAAGACAAAAGATACACCTGAGGCACGGGAGGACCAGCAACGTATGCACGGAAAAGACGGCATACATCAGGGTCATGCAAGCTACGCTCTTACCAAAGAAGAGAAGGAAATCTTCTTTGAATGCCTGCTCAGTATTAAGGTACCGTCTGGCTTCTCGTCGAATATAAAGGGAATAATAAACATGGCAGAGAAAAAGTTCCAGAACCTAAAGTCTCATGACTGCCACGTGATTATGACGCAACTGCTTCCGGTTGCATTGAGGGGGCTTCTACCGGAAAACGTTCGATTAGCCATTGTGAAGCTATGTGCATTTCTCAATGCAATCTCTCAGAAGGTAATCGATCCACAAATCATACCAAGGTTACAGAATGATTTGGTGCAATGTCTTGTCAGTTTCGAGTTGGTGTTCCCACCATCCTTCTTCAACATCATGACGCACGTCCTAGTTCACCTATGCGAAGAGATTAACGTTTTGGGTCCTGTATTTCTACACAATATGTTCCCCTTTGAGAGGTTCATGGGAGTCTTAAAGAAATATGTTCATAACCGTGCTAGGCCAGAAGGAAGCATCTCCAAGGGCCGTCAAAATGAGGAGGTCATTGAGTTTTGTATTGACTTTATTCCTGACCTTAAGCCGATTGGTGTTCCTGAATCGCGGCATAAGGGCAGACTGGATGGAAAAGGCATGCTAGGAGGGGAACAAATAATATGTATGGACGGACATTCTCTCACTGAAGCACACTACACAGTTCTACAGAATTCCGCCTTGGTGGCTCCGTATATGGATGAACACAAGAATTTGCTACGCTCCAAACACCCGGAGCGGTCTGATGACTGGATTACACATGAACAAACCAGGAGTTTCGCCAGCTGGTTGCAAGCACGTACCATGCATGACACCTCTATTGAAGAGGACCTGTACTTGCTGACCCAGTTACCATCTTCGAATATAATGACTTTCAAAGGGTATGAGATAAATGGTAATACATTTTACACGATCGCCCAAGATAAGAAGAGCACCAACCAAAACAGTGGTGTACACTTTGATGCAGAAACCAAGACGGGAAAGGAAACATATTATGGTTATATACAGGACATATGGGAACTTGACTATCGACGTGGTTTGAAGGTCCCTTTGTTTCGGTGCAAATGGGTCAATATGACACGAGGCGGGGTAACGGAAGACCCGTAGTACGGAATGACAACAGTGGATCTCAACAATCTTGCGTATGCAAACGAACCATTCGTCCTAGCCAATGATGTGGCACAGGTTTTCTATGTGAAGGACATGTCTACCAAGCCAAGAAAAAGAAAAGATAAGGAAGCGAATGCATCGTACGATGAGTCAAAGCGGCACATAGTTCTTTCTGGGAAGAGAAACATCGTGGGAGTGGATGACAAGACAGAGAAGTCAGAAGATTATGAAAATTTTGATGAAATTGCTCCATTCACAGTGAATATTGACCCGAGCATCCCGTTAAATGATGAAGATTTTCCATGGCTACGACGCAAAGGGACACACGCGAAGAAAAAGTTTCACACCCAAAGATCTGGGATGTGATCGGCTTAACTATCATCACTTTCTTCTGTGTTTCACACCCAGGAGGGAATCTCTGTAATAGTTAGGGTAGCTAGTTATGTGTTTTGGCATTTGAAACGCGAAGAAATTTTATGTGCAAGCAAATTCTTTCATGCATTTATTGATTTTTTCAGCTAAATGACCCTGAAATTGAAAAGCATTTCAAATGAACTCAGAAAAGGATGAAAGTTGGCATGGTATCATAATTTCCCCACATAGCATGTGCAAAAAAGTAGAGAGGGTTACCACAAAAACTGGATGCACTTCGTGTACAAAATGGACAATCTGTTTCGAAGTATCAGGGTTTCGGACTAAAACTCATCCGTTACAAAGGCATTTCATTTTTAAATAACTTAAGCATTACCAAATTGAATATAATGATAAAACACACTAATATTAAACATAAGAAAAAAGAATCACTGGAAAATGTATTTTTAAAGTTAAGTTATTCACAAACTAGTGATTCACACAAATTTCAAATAATTCAAAATTTAAACTATTCAAATTTAAAAACTACCGGCACTAACTAAAAGTTTCTAAAAACTATCAAAAATATTCACAAAGAAACTCTAAATACAGCAAAAAACAACTAAAAATAAATAAAACAAAATAAATAAAGCAGAAAAGAAAAAACTAAATGAAAAAAGCCCACCTACCGGGCCACAGCGGCCTGCATACAACTAGAAACCCAACCTGTTGTTGGGCCAGGATGCAGGCCCGCAAGACCAATAGGCCCCACAGGGCAGAGTAGCAGAGGTAGGCCCAGAAGGCCTGCTTTAGAGAGGAGCTCGAGACAGCAACGGCGGCGGGGCTTATAAGCAGGTGTGAGCGCCTTCGGCTAGCGAGGTGGGACTAAACTTCTGCCACTAGTATAAAACGGGCCATTAGTACCGGTTTGTAAGGGCCTTTAGCGCCGGTTATGGAACCGGCACTAACATTTCGGCACTAAAGGCCCGCCCCTTTAGTACCGGTTCAGCACGAACCGGTGCTAAAGGGGAACCACGTGGCACGAGCCAGGTCCGGGGGCCGGGAGCCCTTTAGTACCGGTTGGTAACACCAACCGGTACTAAATGGTTGTGGGTTTTTGTTTTATTTTGTATTTTTCAATTAAATTTGTGTTATCAATTTAATTTAGGATTGTTTTACGTTATAATGAGTTGTAGTCGTCATCATCATCATCATCATCGCATATTAATAAATAAATAAACTCTAGCTAGCTAAAAATCATCGTAGTCATCTAATTACCACTATTTAATCATCATAGTCATTACCGTGCTAGCTATCTAATCATCATCAACGCTGGCTAGCTTAAAGAGGAAACATTCACTTTGTAACAGAAGCAAAGATATCATCAAGTTCAACATAATCGTCACCAAGATCGAAGTTCAGGACAAGGACATGAGACAAGTACTAATTAAGAGCATGAACTAGTAGCTATTGATCCTGCTACTCCCTCTCAGGTAGAATAGCATAGAACATGTATAGCTCTCCTGATTCATCATACTGGAGCATGCAGATGAATCTGTCTCCTAATCTTGGGTTGCGCTTCTCCTTACTGCCCCCTAGTACTTCTCTGCGATCGTTAACAATTTTGCTTCAATCTTTCACTATTAAGCATTCTTCGCTTTCAGAAATCCTGAATGCACTCATGTGCAATGTAGGAAATCTTGGTCGTAAGCTAACCATTGACATGCGACCTTTTGTCTCGATCCACTGAGGCACAACTGTCATCGGAAGTCCCTGTTGAAGAACATCGTATAGTAATTAATATACTAAGCAATGAAAGTTTAGCTTCAAAAATAATGTATGCAAAAGATGCACTAATTAAGGACAAATATTTAAAATCTTACCATCTTTTGATTATAGATGTGAGCATAGTTCAATACTAACATTTCTAAGTTTAGGAAAAAAATTTGTCTTGACAGTATTAAGATCCTCAAGCCATGAAACATAATGACTTATCTCCTCGCAGTTTAGTTGAGCCCCGGACCAGTAGTAGGTCCTGTCTACCAAGCGCCGGACATGTTTAATTGAACCAAAATAAGCTGACAATACAAATTAGTTGTCAACTATTTTTGAATAAACTGTATGGAAGACATAAACATATGCATGCATGGTTGAGAAAAACTCACCAAATGGTAGAACTGGAGGCGTTTGCACATCGACCCAGATGTCTATATTACCTTCAATATCATCTTCCGGACGAATATCAAAGGTGATAACCATATCAGGCTCAAATGCATAAGCCTTGCATAGTGCTTGCCAAGTTTTGCATTCAAAATGGGTGTATGTGTCTCCATTATATAATTTGACGTTGAAAGTATACCCATGCTCCGTCTTCAAGTAAACTCTCTTTACCTCCATATCATCTATAGCACTAAAACCTATCTTATCCAAGACAAAATTCTTGCATGGCAGGGGATGCGCTAGTAGAATAGAAGAAATTTAAAATTATAAGTTGAAGCAAATGAAGCATAAGTTTTGCATTCAAATAATAATTGACAAAGTGACTTACTGTATCAACTTCGAATGTCTCATCCAGCTTGATGCTGAAGCGCCTACCATCAACAAGGAAATTTTGGTCGCACAGGCCGCGCTGGTCTTCACAGTGTTCGCACAAAATAAAATCTTTTTCGTCGTCAGATGACATTTCCTATGTTCATATAGGTGAAACATTAAACACCTATATCTAGCCAAATATATATTCATCTAACATTTGACATTAATATATCTAACTATATATTCAATTGACATTACTATATATTTAACTTTTCTATCTAATTCATCTAACATTCGACATTAATCTAACGTTTATATAAACTCAAAATATATAAAAAAATTAAATAAACAGAAAAACTCATTAACAAATAATATTTTAATTAGATCAGCAAATCTCATATACCTAAATTTTCTTTCTAAAATAAACTAGTTATATTAATTATTCAACTAGTTCTAATCTCATATACCTAAATTTTCTTACTAAAAATAAACTAGTTATATTAATTATTCCACTAGTTCTAATCTCATATACCTAAATTTTCTTACTAAAAATAAACTAGTTATATTAATTATTCAACTAGTTCTAATCTCTAGTTCGACAATTTTTCTATCTAGCTAGCTAATTCATCTAACATTCGACATTAATCTAACATTCGATCATCTATTTAACTTTTCCAAAAAACAGAAAATAAGTAAAAAAAAATGTGTGTGTGTGTGTGTATGTGTGTGTGTATGCATGTGTGTGTATATATATGTATATGTGTGTACGTATGTGTGTATGTGTGTGTGTATGCGTGTGTGTGTGGTATATGTGTGTGTGTGGGGCCCCGTACGCCGCCGCCCCGTACGTACGAGCGGGGCCGCCGGCGTACGGGGCGGGGGCGCCGGTGTGTGTGTGTGTATGTGTGTGTATGTATGTGTGTGTATGTGTGTGCGGGAGCGAGAGAGAGACGTACGGCCGCGGCGAGGGCGACGGACGGCGGCGGCGTTCGGGGCGGCAGCGCGAGACGACGACGACGACGACGGGCGGCGGCGGGGACAGCGACGATGACGACGGACGACGGGATCGAGCGGCGCGCGCGGCGGAGGTTGGAGACGAAGTGGGGATGAAACTGAAATTTTTGTAAGAGCTATATATATAGGATGGGCCTTTAGTACCAGTTGGTGGCTCCAACCGGTACTAAAGGCCTATTTTCGCCAGGCCAAGCGGCGGGAAACGAAGGCTTTTAGTACCGGTTGGAGCCACCAACCGGTACTAAAGGGGGTTCCTTTAGTACCGGTTGGAGCCACCAACCGGTACTAAAGGCCTTGCGCTGCCACCCCAAAGTTTAGTCCTACCTCGCCCGGCGAAGGGCAGCCGCACTGGTTTATAAACCCAACCGCGGCTACCTCTTCGAACTCCTCTATATAGCAGGCTTCTGGGCCTAAATAATTAGGGCGCGCTGCCCTGTGAGTCTGTTGGCCCTCCTGGGCCTGCATTTGCACACTCTAGGTCTGGTAGACCCACAGGGCAGTGCGCCAACAAATTTGTTATGTAGTGTTTTCTTTTCTGCATTACTTATTTTCTTTTATTTATTTTTGAGTAGTTTTTATATAGTTTTTTCTTTTCTGCATTATTTATTTTCTTCTATTTATTTTTGAGTAATTTTTTTGTATAGTTTTTTTATTTTCTGCATTATTTATTTTTGTATAGTCCGAAACCCTGATACGCGGAAAGAGTTTGTCCAATTTGTACACGAAGTGCATCCAGTTTTTCCCGTGACCCTCTCTACTCTTTCGCGCATGCTATGCGGGTGATATGATGATACCATGCCAAGTTTCAACATTTTCAGGATTCATTTTGTAGTGATTTTCAATTTCACGGTCATTTAGCTCTCTAAACAATTAGGTAAATGACCGAAAAACAACAAATGATGTCAGAACATGTTGGAAATTGATGACGCTGCTTTAAATGCTGCATACTGAACACAAAAAAAGTCCGGAGTTTAAATAAGTTATTAAAAATTAAAAAGAGGTGCAATGCTGGTTAATTTGCTTCAAGCCATTTGGAATAGTGAAGACTGCACTGCACATAGCTCAGTGCAATCTATGCTATTCCGCAAGGCTTGAAGCTAATCAACATGTAGGTGAGCATTGCAACTCTTCGTCATTGTCTGTGCACTCACGGCTTATAAACCGCTCATACTGCCTCTCTCTTGGCGAAGATCACAAGATAGTTTGGTTAAATTGCATTACTTGTAAGTCCAGTTAACATGGATGCTTATGATGCAAGAGCAACAGCAAAAGTGAAAATTTGGCACAAATAGGTAGTTGTGTAACTAAAATAGGTACGAGGAGAGATAGCTCTTATGTCAAAAAAAGAAGTTGTATCAAACCTTTTATGTCGGATCTAGAACAAACCAATCGTTATCGCCATCATACAGCCCAACCGTGGCTCGTGATGCATATATATGCATATCAAATGCACGGTTGGACGTCTGATGGAGAATCCGAATGATTTGTATTCAGTCGATGAACTAGTAGATGTATGAAGTCGATGAACTGGTAGATGTACGTAGTCGATGAACTGAAAGACTTATGCAGGGAAGGCGAGAGGTGGGCTAGCTATATATAGGGTCGTCTGGCTCACAAAGTGATTGTGGTAGTTTCGATCCAACGACTCACATGAGCTAGGAAGAAACACACCCTTGATCCAACGACTCGCAAGAGCTAGAAAGAAACACACGATCCGTGTGATTCTTCCTGATTGGTGGGATGCACATTAGTACCCACTCCGGACTCCGAAACCCTGATACTCGGAAAGAGTTTGTCCAGTTTGTACACGAAGTGCGTCCAGTTTTTGCCGTGACCCTCTCTACTCTTTCGCGCATGCTATGCGGGTGATATGATGATGCCATGCCAAGTTTCAACATTTTCAGGATTCATTTTGTAGTGATTTTCAATTTCACGGTCATTTAGCTGTCTAAACAATTAGGTAAATGACCGAAAAACAACAAATGATGTCAGAACATGTTGGAAATTGATGACGTCGCTTTAATGCTGCATACTGAAGAAAAAAGAAGCCCGGAGTTTAAATAAGTTATTAAAAATAAAAAAAAGGTGCAATGCTGGTTAATTTGCTTCAAGCCATTCGGAATAGTGTAGACTGCACTGCACATAGCTCAGTGCAATCTATGCTATTCCGCAAGGCTTGAAGCTAATCAACATGTAGGTGAGCATTGCAACTCTTCGTCATTGTCTGTGCACTCACGGCTTATAAACCGCTCATACTGCCTCTCTCTTGGCGAGGTGGGACTAAAAACAGCTTGCCATAACCTCATTAGTACCGGTTCGTGGTAAGAACCGGCACTAAATGGTGATGGTGGGGCCATAGCCTGACCGCAGGCTGATGCAGCCTCTTTAGTACCGGTTCGTGGCATGAACCGGTACTAAAGGTTCGCCACGAACTGGTACTATTGATCGCCGCCACGAACCGGCACTAATGTGTACACATTAGTGCCGGCTCTAATTCAAACCAGCACTAATGTGCTTCACGTTTGACCCTTTTTCTACTAGTGTGCGCCCCTCGCCTGGCAGCGCACACCCTTTAGTACCGGGTCGCGGCACCAACCGGTACTAAAGGGGGGGGGGCCTTTAGTACCGGTTGGAGCCACCACCCGGTACTAAAGGGGGTCGCTTCCTGCCGCTTGGGCTAGCCAAAACAGACCTTTAGTACCGGTTGGTGGCTCCAACCGGTACTAAAGGTGCCTTCTATATATACAACACTTCGAAAAATTTCATTCTCCCCCTCTGTTTCTTCCCGATCGATCGACGCCGCCCCCGTCCTACGCCGCCCCCGTCGCGCGCCGTTGCCGTCGCCGCCCCCATCCTCGTCACCGCCCTCATCCTCGTCGCCGCCCCCGTCGCCGCCCCCGTCGCCGTCGCCGCCCTCGTCTCCGTCCCCGTCCACGTCACGCCGTCCCCGCGTCGCCGCCCCATCATGCCCCGGGTCGTCGCCTCGCCGTCGCCATCGCCCCGCTGTGAGCTCTCCCCCTCTAACCCCTCTCCGATCCCTCGCCCCCGGTGGCCGCCGCCCCTCCCCGAGCCCATACACACACACAAGCATGAACACACACACACGCACATTTCCTTAATTAAGTTAATTAGTATATACGTATTTTGTATGTTTAATTAGTTTATATTTTTCAGATTATTATTTTTTCACTAGTATATATGTATGAATGCATGTTAGATGGATGTATAGAAGTTGTCTTTTCTGTTTTTAGTGTTAGATGCTTAATTAGTATGAAATAGCATATAGAATTTTGAGATATGCAATGATAGCATAATTAGTGTTACATTTGCATATAGTATTTGTTGTCGACGATGCCCGGCCCGCATCCTCGCCGTCGACCCGTTCGCGACGACGTCCTGCTTCAGAGGACCCATGTCCGGGACTGGGCTCCGCCGAGCTGGCACTGTGAGGTGCTACCTTCAGGGGCGCGACGCTTGGTGAGGAACCCGGCCCCGGGTCCCGTCGTCGACCCTCATCTCCTTTGGTGGCATTCGCGTGGGCCACTTTCGGTGCGGAGGGAGCCGGCCCCGCCGGAGGTGGTACCTCGCCGTGTCAGGGAGGAGGACGAGCATGTCCATCGCTACATGGCTGCTATGGACGTCAGGTTCTCCAATACCTGGCAGGTTCTTTGGGGAGATCACCCGAGCTATGATCCAGTGATGGTTCCTTCACTTTGGTTGTCCACCGCCTAGATTACTCTCTAGTATTCGATCTTTATTAGCTAGCTAGCTAGCTAGTGATGTATTCGATCTTTATTATATCTATTATTCGAGACGATGTATTCGAGATTATATCTATTATTCGAGATTATACTAAATTGTTTTATATTTCTTTTGACATAGTTAAATAAAAGCTATGGCGGACAATACCGACAGAGAGAGAGAACAGACCATGTTCGATATCATACGCGGGCCAGATGATGATCCGAATGAAGAAGATTTTGACGGCTCCGAATTTCTAAACAACACCAGAGAGGGTGATATGATATTCGATCGCGACGACCGAGAAGATGAAGTCATGAACTACGACGAAGAACATGTTGATCCTGAAACAACAAACACCGGCGTGGTATATATATTTATATAAGCAGGAATCTGGTGATCATCGCATGTTTTAAATGAGTTGAAGATATATTAACGAATCGATCTTTCTTCTTTCAGCCATCCGGATCGAGCAAATCTTCAGGCAAAAGGACGAAACGAGGCCCGAACAAAAAGTTGAAGGAGGGCATAAAGTACAATATCGAGGCATTCAAACCTAATGGCGAACCATTAGCGCCTAAGAAGATTGCGGACAAGTTCGTTCATCAGTGCGGAGTTCTTGTGAAGGACCAACTCCCGATCTCCCTTCAAGAATGGCGAAAGCCAGCAAATCCACGTCCAGATGTTACTTTTGTCGACGAGAATCAAAAAAATCTGCTTTGGCATACTCTCATGGAACATTTCACCCTACCAGATAATTTCACAGAAGCAGATGTGCGGAAAGTCAAGGACGCTGCTTTTAGGAAGATGGCGGTTGCATTCAAGAACCACAAGAGAATGACGTGGGAGAAGTACGTCAAGGTAGCAAGGAAGACTCCAGTATTCGAGGGGATAGTAGAGAATCAAAGTGCTCATTGGGACGATTTCGTGAAATTCAAGGATTTAGAATTAGCTAAGGAACGGTCGAGAATAAACAAGAAGAATGCCGAAAAAAGGATAAGTTCCATAAGCTGGGGCCAGGTGGCTACGCGGTGGCAATGCCTAAGTGGGATAAGTCTGAAAAAGAGATGGAGGATGCGGGTGTCACTCCGGTTACTAAGAGCTGGCCCCCCAGGTGCAGGACTTGGTTCTATGCGCATGGGGGGGGAGTTGGACCCGAAGACAGGCAATGTTTCGACGAAGGCATGTCTGAACGGAGCCGACAATGCGCTACTTGTTGCAATAGAAGAGGCTCGATCGGGGGTGTTCCAGCCCAACAGAGAGAACGACGAGCTTACGCGTGCCTTGGGAAATCCTGAACACCCGGGAAGAACACGAGGCAAGGGCGCTCTTCCGTGGTATGAGGGGTTTTCGGACTGGAACGCCGACTACAGAACCTGTGCGAGAAAGAAGATTGCGGAGGAGAAGAAGAGGAAGATGGAGGAGGAGCAGAGGAAGCGGGACTATGAATGCCTTCAAGGCCTAGAAGCAAGTCAAGCGGAATTGGCAGCTAAATTCCAGCGGCAGCAGGAGCAGATCGACTCACTTAGCCAGCAAAGGGGGTCTCAGCATCTGCAGTAGCTAGCGGATGATCCAGCATTGGATACCACCGCCCCATCCATGCCGAGAAGCAGCGTGGGTTCCACCCCGGGCGACGCAGTAGTGCTGGATAGATACCCCGTGGATGACATCACGGAGAACACTAACTGCGAGCTACACTTCAAAATGAAGAACATATCCATGAAGGTGGCGGACGCCGTTGCTTTTTCAAATTCCCCCGAGGCAACCTTCCATTGCAACCCGATTCCAGCGGGCTATGCTCGTGTCTTGGTTGATGAGGTGGTGGACCCATATTTGGAGCTACAGCTTGACATTCCTGGAGGTGACGACGAGCACACATTGGGAGAGGCCATACATCGTGTCATCCTATGGAGAAAGGATTGCATCATCTTTCGAAGGCCACCGACACCGCGTCACCCGACTCCTCGTCGAAGTCCGCCACCGAGTCAGCAGACTCCCGCTCCTCCAAGTCCACCAACGCGTGAGGCCACTCCTCCTCCTCCAAGTCCGGCAAAGTGTCAGGCCACTCCTCCTCCAAGTCCGACACAGCGTCAGACATCCACTCCTCCTCCAAGTCCGGCACAACCTCAGGCCACTGCAAGTCCGGCACAGCTTCAGGCCACTCCTCCTCGTCCCACTTAGCCCCGTCAGCCGTCTCCGTCGCCTCAGCAGTCGCAGAAGAGACACCCGCAGCTATGGTGCGTAGCGGTACGAGTCGAGGTCATAGTATAGGAAGTACAGGCGGAGGCAAGCGATATAAATATGGTCCAAACCTCACTACTCGTCTTCCTGTGAGGGCTTACGACAGGACCAAGGAGCAAACCAATGCCATAGTGCAGGCAGAAGTCGACGCCCATTTTGGACCGAAACCGCCACCGCCGCCAAGGGAGAAAGTGCCTGTGGAAGTAGTTGACCACTTCATTCGTATGGCTCAACCACCAGCTCCTAAGCCTGTTGACTCAGACTATGAGCGCCACATCAGGAAGTTACATCGACAACATCTACAGAAGGAGGCGATCTCAAGCTCGAGCAAACAACAAGCATCTGTCAAAAAATGCAGGAAAACCGTTGCCCAGCTGGGAAAATAGGCGGCGCAATCGACCCCCCCGCTTGTTGTGCCGCCAACAACACGTGACAGTACGCGCGCCCAATATTATTGTGGCCAAACAGTTTACGTTCCCGAGGTGGGCGATGTGGTAATAACCCAGGAGCATATAATGCAGGCTGAAGAACTCAAGATCACTGTTGGACAACTCCTCGAGATCGAGGACATGCCTGGGATTACAGAGGAGGAAATAAAACGGAAATATGTCCGGGGCCAACCTTTGGTCGAGCCAGAAGATGTCAACAAGCTCCCAACGAGAATGTATGAATTGCATCAATGGTACATGGACATTACCAAGAGATCCAATCGAGAGTCCCTCATGGTGAATGTCAAGAAGGATGATTACTACCATGAGAAAGCTGTGGCCGTTGAGTATCCTGAACTGTTTCAGTTATACAATCAAGACGCACTCGACAAATCTATCGTCAGTTGCTATTGTCTGTAAGTGATTTCTTTCTGTAATTTAAGTCTCAAGCTAGCTGTAGTGATCCTTTTGATCAATCATTACCTGTAATTATCCTCACTATATTCTTTTCTGTGGTATTATGCAGGATGAAGATGTATGAAATGAGAAAAGGTGGACGCTATGGCATTGGGTTCATTGACCCAAACACCGTTAATGAATACACATGGAAAATGAACAAGCATCAAGAAAAAGAGGTAGAGGACAGCATGCTAGAGTTCTTGAAGCGCCTCAAATACAATGAAGATATACTACTTCCATACAACTTCCAGTGAGTCACACTTTCTTGTACTACAAATTCTCTGTTTTTGCCTACTAGCTAGCTACATGTTTTTGCTTACATATGCCCGCTTAATTAAGACATGCAAACGTGTGTGCATGCAGATTTCACTAGATCTTGTGTATCATTAAAGTTGACGCCGGAACATTTGAAATACTGGACTCGCTACTCAAAGCAAATAGTGACTATAACATCTTGTTTGGGATAGTCAACAGGTAATTTCAATCATTATTAACTATATATCTCGTCCTATTTAGTTCGTCATTAATTTCATGATATGAACTATTTAATAACCCCTTTATTCATTTTCGTTGTCGGCGGGCAGGGCTTGGGCAAGGTTCATCAGCGTCACGGAAGGCGAATGAAACCAAAGCTGAAATGGTTTCGATCCAAGGTAAGTAATTAAGTAGTACTAGCTAGCTAGCTAGCTGCCATCTCTTTAATTATCATGGTTGCTTAATTATTATCTAATCAAATTAAATTCCATTCTCGTAATAAAGGCCCTGAAGCAGGCGCAGGGGACTGATCTGTGTGCATTCTACGTTTGCGAGAACATTCGCATGATAGCGTCCGAAAGGAGCAGATCTCAAAGACAGGAATGGGTACGCTTGTCAGAATACTATTCACAATTTTTACACCATTATCGATATCTAGTCACACAACTAATACACATGCATATTGATATCCTTCTTAATAGTTCAAAGAGGTGCGGGACAAGCTCCTACCAACGGAGCGCGTAGAAGCACTTCAAGAGGAAATAGCGGGATTTTTGCTCGACCAGGTCATAAATCCGAAGGGAGAATACTATTAGCCGCTACCGCCCCCATGAACCACTTCCAATTGTCATCGTGCTCCGAAGGCACCAATTAGGCTAATGCCACTGGCTCTGAAGGCAACATGCATATGTAGGAGAAATTGTATATAGCTATACATGTGTGTATGTGTAAATTAATATGGTGGTTTGTGAGACATTGATGATATATATATATATATGATTGGTTCTACTAGAAATTATATATATATATATGCATAACGTGTACAATGTGTAGTACCGTAAAATACCAGCAAACGAAAAAGAATTAAAATGGAAAACACAAAATTAAATGAAAAAGAAATCATAAAACCAAAAACCCCACAACCATTTAGTACCGGTTGGTGTTACCAACCGGTACTAAAGGGCTCCCGGCCCCCGGAGCTGGCTCGTGCCACGTGGATCCCCTTTAGCACCGGTTCGTGCTGAACCGGTACTAAAGGGGGGGGGGGCCTTTAGTGCCGAAACTTTAGTGCCGGTTCCTAAACCGGCACTAAAGGGCCTTACGAACCGGTGCTATTGCCCGGTTCTGCACTAGTGCCAGTTGATGTGGTATTGCTAGGTTTCGATGAGCAAGGAGCGAATCCGCTAACTTGGCTCTCGATCTGTTGTTTCTTTCCCTAAGCCATCGCCGGGTCATCCCCTTATATACACGGGTTGACGCCCTGCGGCCTACAGAGTCCCAGCCGGCTCATACAACGTGTCCGGCTCGGTGACATCTCTTACATGCCTTATTTTACAAGTCTTATTCATACATGACGGTTTATATTTACGGGCCTTAAGCCGCCTCTGGGCTTGGGCACATTATAAGCCTTATCGTAAGCCGTCACCTTGTACACTCTTCGGGCTTCACTTAAGTAACCCGCCATTGTGGTTGACCCGGCCCCTACTAGGCGGGTCATATCTGGTAGTCATATCCCCAACACAACCCAATATTTATCATTGATGGTTGACAATAAATATTTCATCTAGCCTCTCATTAGATTGGTTATGTGTTTTAATTAGTGTTTCTTCCAAGTAAGACCTATGGGACAGCCTACGGTGATAGTTGATTTGATCTTGCTGAAAACAGAAACTTTTGAGCTCACCAAAACAATTCTTATTTTTAGCTGGAGAGTGATTTTTAGTTGATTCTTTCTGCAGAAGATTAATAGATAAATTATACAGGACTTCCTATTTTCGAAGGAGCTTTGGAGATACAGAAGTATTCGACAAGTCCAGATTGCTACAGACTATTCTGTTTTTAGACAGATTCTATTTTTCGCGTGTTGTTTGCTTATTTTGATGCATCCGTGGCTAGTATCGAGGGGTATGAACCATGGAAAAGTTGTAATACAGTACATATTACACCAATATAAATAAATAATGAGTTCACAATAGTAAGTGGTGATTTATTTTCTTATACTAACGGAGCTTACTAGATTTTCTGTTGGACTTTTGTGTCGTGAAGTTTTCATGTTTTGGGTAAGGATTTGATGGACTATGGAATAAGGGGTGGCAAGAGCCTAAGGTTGGGGATGCCCAAGGCACCCCAAGGTAATGTTCAAGGATGTCAAAAAGCATAAGCTTGGGAATGCCCCGGGAAGGCATCCCCTCTTTCGTCTTCGTCTATCGGTAACTTTACTTGAGGCTATATTTTTATTCATCACATGATATGTGTTTTGCTTGGAGAGTCTTGTATGATTTCAGTCTTTTCTTTTTAGTTTGCCACAATCATCCTTGCTGTACACACCTTTTGAGAGAGACACACATGAATCGTGATTTATTAGAATGCTCTATGAGCTTCACTTATATCTTTTGAGCTAGGCAAATTTCCTCTAATGCTTCACTTATATCTTTTTAGAGCACGGCGGTGATTTTATTTTACAGAAATTGATTTTTTTAGAGTCTCTAAACAGCATGGTAATTTGCCTTGGTTATAAAATTAGTCCTAGTATGATAGGCATCCAAGAGGGATATAATGATAACTTTCATATAAAGTGCATTGAATACTATGAGAAGTTTGATTCCTTATGATTGTTTTGAGATATGAAGATGATGATATTAGAGTCATGCTAATAAGTAGTTGTGAATTTGAGAAATACTTGTGTTAAAGTTTGTGAGTCCCGTAGCATGCACGTATGGTGACTCGTTATGCGATGAAGTCGGAGCATGATTTATTTATTGATTGTCTTCCTTATGAGTGGCGGTCGGGGACGAGCCATGGTCTTTTCCTACCAATATATCCCCCTAGGAGCATGTGTGTAGTACTTTTGTTTTGATGACTAATAGATTTTTGTAATAAGTATGTGAGTTCTTTATGACTAATGTTGAGTCCATGGGTTATACGTACTCTCACCTTTCCACCATTGCTAGCCTCTCTAGTACCGCGCAACTTTTGCCGGTACCATAAACCCACCACATTTCCTTCCTAAAAACAGCTACCATACCTACCTATTATGGCATTTCCATAGCTATTCCGAGATATATTGCCATGCAACTTTCCACCGTTCCGTCTATTATGACACGCTCCATCATTGTCATATTGCTTTGTATGATCATGTAGTTGACATCGTATTTGTGGCAAAGCCACCATTCATCATATTTTTTATACATGTCGCTCTTGATTCATTGCACATCCCGGTACACCGCCAGAGGCATTCACATAGAGTCATATTTTGTTCTAGGTATCGAGTTGTAATTCTTCAGTTGTAAGTAAATTAATGTGTGATGATCTTCATTATTAGAGAATTGTCCCATGTGAGAAAAGGATGATGGAGACTATGATTCCCCCACAATTCTGGATGAGACTCCGGACGAAAAATAAAAAGAAATGAAAAGAAAAAGAGGCCAAAAATGAGGGAAAAGAGAGAAGGGAAAATGTTACTATCCTTTTTGCACACTTGTGCTTCAAATTAGTACCATGATCTTCATGATAGAGAGTCTCCTATGATACCACTTTCATATACTAGTGGGAATTTTTCATTATAGAACTTGGCCTGTATATTCCAATGATGGGCTTCCTCAAATTGCCCTAGGTCTTCGTGAGCAAGCGAGTTGGATGCACACCCACTTAGTTTCGTTTTGAGCTTTCATAAACTTATAGCTCTAGTGCATCCACTGCATGGCAATCCCTACTCACTCACATTGATATCTTTTAATGGGCATCTCCATAGCCCGTTGATATGCCTAGTTGATGTGAGACTATCTCCTTTGTTTTGTCTTCTCCACAACCACTGTCTATTCCACCTATAGTGCTATGTCCATGGCTCACGCTCATGTACTGCGTGAAAGTTGAAAAAGTTTGAGAACTTAAAAAGTAAGAAACAATTGCTTGGCTTGTCATCGTGGTTGTGCATGATTTAAATATTTTGTGTGATGAAGATGGAGCATAGCCAGACTATATGATTTTGTAGGGATAAGCTTTCTTCGGCCAAGTTATTTTGAGAAGACATAATTATTTTGTTAGTATGCTTGAAGTATTATTGTTTTTATATCAATATTAAACCTTTGTTTTGTATCTTACGGAACTGAACATTCATGTCACTATAAAGAGGATAACATGGATAAATATGTTAGGTAGCATTCCACATCAAAAAAAATTGTTTTTATCATTTACCTACTCGAGGACGAGCAGGAATTAAGCTTGGGGATGCTTGATACGTCTCCAATGTATCTATAATTTTTTATTGTTCCATGCTATTATGTTATCTGTTTTGGATGTTTTATACGCATTAATATGCTATTTTATATGATCTTTTGGACTAACCTATTAACCTAGAGCCTACTGTCAGTTTCTGTTTTTCCTTGTTTTAGAGCTTCGTAGAAAAGGAATACCAAACAGAATAAAACTTTCGCGATGATTTTTCTTGGACCAAAAGACACCCAGGAGACTTGGAGTGCAAGTCAGAGGAGCCTCGAGGCGGCCACAAGGGTGGAGAGCGCGCCAAGGGGGGTAGGGCGCGCCCCCCGACCTTGTGGGCCCCTCGTAGACCCCCTGACCTAGATCTTCATCCTATATATACTCTTATACCCTAGAAACATCGAGGGGAGCCACAAAACCACTTTTCCACTGCAGCAACCTTCTGTACCCGTGAGATGCCATCTTGGGGCCTTTTCTGGCA
Source organism: Triticum urartu (assembly GCF_056163025.1). Classification (NCBI taxonomy): domain Eukaryota; kingdom Viridiplantae; phylum Streptophyta; class Magnoliopsida; order Poales; family Poaceae; genus Triticum; species Triticum urartu. The sequence continues at coordinate 2,071,543 of NC_141879.1, forward strand.
TCCTACCAAAGGGGGATTCGATCACGGAGGGCTTCTACATCAACACCATTGCCTCTCCGATGAAGCGTGAATAGTTTACTTCAGACCTACGAGTCCATAGCTAGTAGCTAGATGGCTTCTTCTCTCTCTTTGATTCTCAATACAAAGTTCTCCTCGATGTTCTTGGAGATCTATTTGATGTAATACTCTTTTGCGTTGTGTTTGCCGAGATCTGGTGAATTGTGGATTTATGATCAGTTTATCTATGAATATTATTTGAATCACCTCTGAATTCTTATATGCATGATTTGATATCTTTGCAAGTCTCTTCGAACTATCGATTTGGTTTGGCCAACTAGATTGGTTTTTCTTGCAATCGGAGAAGTGCTTAGCTTTGGGTTCAATCTTGTGGTGTCGTTTCCCAGTGACAATAGGGGCAGCAAGGCACGTATTGTATTGTTGCCATCGAGGATAAAAAGATGGGGTTTTCATCATATTTCTTGAGTTAATTCCTCTACATCATGTCATCTTGCTTAATGCCTTACTCCGGTCTCTATGAACTTAATACTCTAGATGCATGCTGGATAGCGGTCGATGTGTGGAGTAATAGTAGTAGATGCAGAATCTCTTTGGTCTACTTGACAGGGACGTGATGTCTATATTAATGATCATTGCCTTAGATATCGTCATAACTTTGCGCTTTTCTATCAATTGCTCGGCAGTAATTTGTTCACCCACCGTAATAATTTCTATCTTGAGAGAAGCCTCTAGTGAAACCTATGCCCCCCGGTCTATTTTACATCATATTAGTTTCCCGTCAACTTGCCAATTTCTGTCGCCGTTCCCTTATTTTGCAATCTTTACTTTCCGTTCCATAAACCAAAAATACAAAAATATTACATTACCGTTTATCCATCTCTATCAGATCTAACTTTGTGAATAACCGTGAAGGGATTGACAACCCCTTTGTCGTGTTGGTTGCAAGTTGGTGATTGTATGTGCAGGTATTCGGTGGCTTGTTGCGTTGTCTCTTACTGGATTGATACCTTCGTTCTCAAAACTGAGGGAAACACTTACGCTTCTTTGCTGCATCACCCTTTCCTCTTCAAGGGAAAAAACAACGCAATCTCAAGAGGTAGCAGAAGCCCATCGTTGGAATATACAAGCCAAGTTCTATAATGAATATTCCCACTAGTATATGAAAGTGATATCATATATAACTCTCTATCATGAAGATCATGGTGCCACTTTGAAGCACAAGTGTGGTAAAAGGATAGTAACATTGTCCCTTCTCTCTTTTCTCTCATTTTTTGGGCCTTCTCTTTTTTTGGCATTTTCTCTCTTTTTTATTTTTTTATTTCCTCACATGGGAAAATGCTCTAATAATGAAGATTATCACACTTTTATTTACTTACAACTCAAAAATTACAACTTGATACTAGCTAGAACAAAATATGACTCTATGTGAATGCCTCCGGCGGTGTATCGGGATGTGCAATGAATCAAGAGTTACATGCATAAAAAATGATGAACGGTGGCTTTGCCACAATTATGATGTCAACTACATGATAATGCAAAGCAATATGACAATGATGATGCGTGTCATAATAAATGGAATGGTGGAAAGTTGCATGGCAATATATCACGGAATGACTATGGAAATGCCATAATAGGTAGGTATCTTGGCTGTTTTGAGAAAGGTATATGGTGGGTTTATGGTACCGGCGAAAGTTGCGCGGCACTAGAGAGGCTAGCAATGGTGGAAGGGTGAGAGTGCGTATAATCCATGGACTCAACATTAGTCATAAAGAACTCACATACTTAGAGCAAAAATATATTAGTTATCGAAACGAAGTACTACGCGCATGCTCCTAGGGGGATAGATTGGTAGGAACATACCATCGCTCGTCCCCGACCGCCGCTCATAAGGAAGACAATCAATAAATAAATCATGCTCCGACTTTGTTACATAACGGTCACCATACGTTCATGCTACGGGACTCAGAAACCTTAACACAAGTATTCCTCAAATTCACAACTACTTACTAGCATGACTCTAATATCACCATCCTTATATCTCAAAACAATCATAAGGAATCAAACTTCTCATAGTAGTCAATGCACTTTATATGAAAGTTTTTCCGTTATATCCCTCTTGGATGCCTATTGCTACCTCTTGAGCACTGCGTTGGTTTTCCCTTGAAGAGGAAAGGGTGATGCAGCAAAGTAGCGTAAGTATTTCCCTCAGTTTTTGAGAACCAAGGTATCAATCCAGTAGGAGGCCACACGCAAGTCCCTTGTACCTACACAAACAAATAAGAACCTCGCAACCAACGCGATAAAGGGGTTGTCAAACCCTTCACGGTCACTTACGAGAGTGAGATCTGATAGAGATAATAATAATAATAATAATAATAAGATAAATATTTTTTGGTATTTTTATGATATAGATTGAAAGTAAAGATTACAAAATAAAATAGATTGGAAACTTATATGATGGAAAATAGACCCGGGGGCCATAGGTTTCACTAGTGGCTTCTCTCAAGATAGCATAAGTATTACGGTGGGTGAACAAATTACTGTCTAGCAATTGATAGAAAATTGAATAATTATGAGAACTAGTCGTCAACCCGTGCATTCGCACGGGCTAACCTACAAAAGTGAGTGCTAATTGGAGTTTAATATCTTAATCAGCTCCATTTCATCAGATGGCCTAGTTGTACTTTCAAGTCAGTACTGCCCCGTATCAATTAAATTTGAATATTAGATTGTTTCCTAAATCAAAATTTTATAGAGAACAATATGTATTTTATGTTGTAAAAATTATTCTGTGAGGATTCTATATATTTATATGGAATTGTAGATGCTAATAGTTTTTCAGTAAACACAATGGAAGTTGTGGTGCACATCTCTTCTCTCTGATTTGTATGTACAAAAATACTTATATATTGAGCATAATAAGAAAGGTGATTGTAACAGTAAGGAAGTCATAAAATCTATTTGGATTTCCACCGTTCTAGGGATATCCAAATCACTCATTAATAGAAAATTAAAATGACATGTTCATAGACAGATTTACGTAGTAGTTTTACCTACCATTGAAAATTAATGTTCATGTTGATAAATTCTTGACAAATTTGTTTAGTCTAATCTTCTCCAGACACATAGTTCAGAACTTAATGTCTTGCCTGTGTTTCATTGATCTGTCCTACATAAGTAGCTAATACAATGATGTCTTGTGATTGAAGCTTTCTTGATATATTATGGATGTTGTAAATCAGGTTGACATTTAGAATGTACAGATTTTCACCATTCGAAGATCCATGATGCCTACCTAAAACTTTCGTCCTGACTAAAAGATTTAGTATGATTTCACTATTGACCAGACTGAAACTGGTTGCCAATAGAATCTATGTATTTGCAATCATGTCTGGCAAGATTCTTGAATCTGTGGCCTAAACTTGTCTATCTTGTGCCTTTTATAACAACACATATCATTGTGTCATGTACTCTTGCGATAGTCATAGGAAAAACTGAGAATAAATAGAAAACAAAACTTGAGCGTCTTTTTGTACAACTCTGTCTCCATGTATGTGAATGTCAAAGAACATAGGTGATGATCATGGTGGAAAATTGAGTATATAGGTTAGTAACATACGAAAAAACTTCATAAGAACACGGGTAAGTTCAAACTTTCAACATCAGAAGAGAAAAATAACCTGATATAGATTAAATACCACATAATTGGACCAAGTTCTGAAGGAGAACATATCATGTGCAAATACTACTTTTCACATTCAGATTCTTCATCTATGGTTGATTTTTATATCATGCATATACCCTGCCACAAATCCATCTCCTTCATGATTTTATTCAGTATCATCGTCACCACGTGGATTTTACATGGATTCCCATTCCATGTTGTGAAAGAGATAAATGTCTTAGTGAAATATATATGCATTAATAGAAAGATACGATTGCACCAATTAATCAATACAAACCTCTGGGTGTCGGATGTCTTACCCTGCTGATCACGTTTCATCGATGTACACATGCATGCATCCCATTGTCCGTGATTGAAACTGCTTCTAGGATACAACACATCCTGTGCTGCAGGCGATGGGGCTACGTCTACGCCTGACCGAACGCGTAGCAATCACCACAACACAACAGAATACGTGATCTGGTAACTCATACAGATAAAGCATCAAGGCATGAGATATTGAGATCGAGACAACATATGGCGGGTTACTATACCATGGTAGGGAACAGAGAATTTTAATTTAAAGGAAAGATTGTGGTAATGTAAGTTGTAAATTGTATTATTTTTCAAATGTGCCTGCTGTAGTCTACCCTCCATGGATCAACCACCACATACTTCGGTTCATGCATAATATATACGTGTGCTGCTATGCTGGTACTGCGCAGCCGAAATTGCTACATTTATGAATATCATTTGTGTATCACAGATGATTGCATACCTGAAAATCCATGTATGTATGAAGCTCCTGATTTTCTGGGTCTATTGTACTGGACGGAACCATGCATGACTTGCGGAACAACACGTCCGGCAGCGGCGCCTTGAACATTGCCAGTTTGTCTCCATGCCCCTGACGTCCAAACCGCTAGGACCCCGATGCTATAGCTTTCTTAGGCTATAAATTGCATTGTATAGTTTATATACTATTTTTGTAGAAAATGATAGAACTGAATTACACTAATTAGAACTCAGAAAAAAGAGAATAACAAACATGAAAAGTTAAACATCTGGTACCATCTTGAGCGGTCTCAATTTTCAAAGTAGTTTTTCTCCTCAAATCAGACAACAACATATCCTAGACCTGCATTTGTTATTGGTATTTTTCCTGGGACTCCATCATAGGCTGCTACAGTTGGTTGTTCATGTGCAGATAGAACGCAAAACCAAAGTATGGCAATTGGTCTACTAACCTTGAAACTGGATACCATAACATGCTCTTCTCTCCAACCATGGCGAAGATTTTCTCGTGGAGTCATTCTGCTATTCAGCGACATATAAAGTATATGCAAAGGTCTGCCATTAGGGCACTGCAACATGGGTAGAACACGTCCTTGTCTATTTGATTGATGATGGGCGTCGGTATCGCCGATGCAATTCTGCGCTAGGCTCCCAGCGTCAAATATGAGTTGCCATACGTGTGCTTAAGTAAGAAATTAATGGAGATAACCAATTCCATTGTATTACACATATAGAAGATCTAGTTGATTCAATTACCTTAATTTTTCTGCAGATGGAACGGGATGCAGGCATGTAGCCAGACACGTACATATATATTCCGGCAAGTACTGACGTGTCTTCCACCGGACAGAAGATCAAATGTCCTGACATATGGATGATTAGTCTCTCATCATCAGCAATTAACATCATGAGGCAGTTAGTAGCTTATCAACATATCTACTCGCCAAGCGTTCTTAGACCACAATCTGAGATATTTTTTTACTACAATACATACCTCTCCATGCCTGCACAGATGCACATGAACAACCATATATTTCACGACCAGCCAACATGGCAGAGCTAAATTGCTTTACACAATATGTACCCACAAAGCCTGTTCAGATGTTCGGTGGAGGATAGAGGCGCCGACGTGCAGGATCCGCCTGAGGATTTGTAGAGCGGCCTAGATGTCTAACAGCCAAGATTTTCCAACCGTAGATCGAGGATAGAGCTCGCGAGAGAAGGGGGTGGTGTGGCGGCTGGGGAAGGGTTTGATGGTGAGGCGGAGAAGAGGAAGCATGAATTGGGGGCGATTTGTTTTGTTTGGCTGATCGAGAGGAAATAGAGTCCTGATATATTGGGAGAGAGGTGGAGCGTGGCTGTTCAGATCTGATGTGTTGGCTCCGATTTTCTAGATATTTTTTTAACGTGAGAATTTCTAATATTGATCTGTTGGTGTTTTTTTTGTTGCATGGGATAATTAACGTGGGAACTTCTGAGATTGATCTGTTGGTGCTTTTTTTTATTTTGCGTGGGATAAATCATGAGGACTTCTTAAGAGACTCATTTTTTTTTACAATCGAAAAAGCCAAGCTTTTCTTGTTAAGGATTTCATGAGTGAATCCACACCGTAATAATTCGGTCCCACCAGGATGAACGGCTCGTAAAATATAATTAACATGGGAATTTCTTGAAAGTCTAAAATTAGTATAGGTATAGATAGATAGATATCTAGGCATGATCATGTATATAGGCATCACGTCCGTGACAAGTAGACCGACTCCTGCCTGCATCTACTACTATTACTCCACACATCGACCGCTATCCAGCATGCATCTAGAGTATTAAGTTCATAGGAACAGAGTAACGCATTAGATAAGATGACATGATGTAGAGGGATAAACTCAAGCAATATGATATAAAGCCCATCTTGTTATCCTCGATGGCAACAATACAATACGTGTTGTTTCCCTTTCTGTCACTAGGATCGAGCACCGCAAGATTGAACCCAAAGCTAAGCACTTCTCCCATTGCAAGAAAGATCAATCTAGTAGGCCAAAGCAAACTAATAATTCGAAGAGACTTGCAAAGATAACCAATCATACATAAATATTTCAGAGAAGAATCAAATATTGTTCATAGATAGACTTGATCATAAACCCACAATTCATCGGATCTCGACAAACACACCGCAAAAAGTGTTACATCGAATAGATCTCCAAGAAGATCGAGGAGAACTTTGTATTGAGATTCAAAGAGAGAGAAGCAGCCATCTAGCTAATAACTATGGACCCGAAGGTCTAAAGTAAACTACTCACACATCATCGGAGGGGCCATGGAGTTGATGTAGAGGCCTCCGTGATCGTTGCCCCCTCCGACGGAGCTCCGGAAAAGGCCCCAAGATGGGATCTCTTGGGTATAGAAGGTTGCGATGGTGAAAATAAGGTTTCGTGGTGCTCCTGGATGTTTTCAGGGTATATGAGTATATATAGGAGGAAGAAGTAGGTCAGTTGAGCCACGAGGGGCCTCGTGGACACCTCGTTCGTTTCTTGATGTCCACTCTAAGTCCTTTGGGTCACGTTTGTTCCAAAAATCACGCTCTCGAAGGTTTCATGCCGTTTGGACTCCATTTGATATTCCTTTTCTGCGAAACACTCAAATAGGCAAAAAAAACAGCAATTTGCACTGGGCCTTGGGTTAATAGTTTAGTCCCAAAAATAATAGCACTATGTGTGGAACAAAATATGATGATTGAGGTTGTGTGAGAAGACAAAAAGGGAGAAAGTCTCACATTGACGCGGCTAATCAATGGGCTATGGAGATGCCCACCGATTGATGTCAATGCAAGGAGTAGGGATTGCCATGCAACGGATGCACTAGAGCTATAAATATATGAAAGCTCATCAAAGAAACTAAGTGGGTGTGCATCCAACTTGTTTGCTCACGAAGACCTAGGGCATTTGAGGAAGCCCATAATTGGAATATACAATCCAAGTTCTATAATGAAACATTCGCACAAGTATATGACAGTGACAAAATAAGAGACTCTCTATCATGAAGATCATGGTGCTACTTTGAAGCACAAGTGTGGAAAAAGGATAGTAACATTGTCCCTTCTTTCTTTTTCTCTCTTTTTTTGTTAGGGCCTTCTTTTTTTATGCCCTCTTTGTTGGAAATATGCCCTAGAGGCAATAATAAAAGCTTTATTATTATATTTCCTTGTTCATGATAATTGTCTTTATTCATGCTATAATTGTATTATCCGGAAATTGTAATACATGTGTGAATAACAGACACCAACATGTCCCTAGTAAGCCTCTAGTTGACTAGCTCGTTGATCAACAGATAGTCATGGTTTCCTGACTATGGACATTGGATGTCATTGATAACGAGATCACATCATTAGGAGAATGATGTGATGGACAAGACCCAATCCTAAACATAGCACAAGATCATATAGTTCGTTTGCTAGAGTTTTCCAATGTCAAAGTATCTTTTCCTTAGACCATGAGATCGTGTAACTCCCGGATACCGTAGGAGTGCTTTGGGTATACCAAACGTCACAACGTAACTGGGTGACTATAAAGGTAGACTACGGGTATCTCCGAAAGTGTCTGTTGGGTTGACATGGATCGAGATTGGGATTTGTCACTCCGTGTGACGGAGAGGTATCACTGGGCTCATTCGGTAATGCATCATCATAATGAGCTCAAAGTGACCAATTGTCTGGTCACGGGATCATGCATTACGGTACAAGTAAAGTGACTTGCCGGTAACGAGATTGAACGAGGTATTGGGATACCGACCATCGAATCTCGGGCAAGTAACATATCGATTGACAAAGGGAATTGCATACGGGGTTGATTGAATCCTCGACATCGTGGTTCATCCGATGAGATCATCGTGGAGCATGTGGGAGCCAACATGGGTATCCAGATCCCGTTGTTGGTTATTGACCGGAGAATCGTCTCGGTCATGTCTGCTTGTCTCCCGAACCCGTAGGGTCTACACACTTAAGGTTCGGTGACGCTAGGGTTGTGAAGATATGTATATGCAGTGACCCGAATGTTGTTCGGAGTCCCGGATGAGATCCCGGACGTCACGAGGAGTTCTGGAATGGTCCGTAGGTAAAGAATTATATATAGGAAGTGCCGTTTTCTCCATCGGGACAAGTTTCGGGGTTATCGGTATTGTACCGGGACCACCGGAGGGGTCCCGGGGGCCCACCGGGTGGGGCCACCTGTCCCGGGGGCCACATGGGCTGTAGGGGGTGCGCCTTGGCCTACATGGGCAAGGGCACCAGCCCCACTAGGCCCATGCGCCTAGGGTTTCCATGGGGGAGGAGTCCCACTAGTGGAAGGCACCCCGAGGTGCCTTGGGGGGAGGGAAACCTCCCCTTGGCCGCCGCACCTAGGAGATTGGATCTCCTAGGCTGCGCACCACCCCCCCTTGGCCCTCCTATATATTGTGGGGGAGAGGAGGGACTTCATACCCAGCCCCTGGCGCCTCCCTCTCTCCCCGTTACGTCTCTCCTTCGTAGTATAGGCGAAGCCCTGCTACTGTGACGCCTTGCATCCACCACCACGCCGTCGTGCTGCTGGATCTTCATCAACCTCTCCTTCCCCCTTGCTGGATCAAGAAGGAGGAGACGTCTCCCGTCCCGTACGTGTGTTGAACGCGGAGGTGCCGTCCGTTCGGCGCTTGGTCATCGGTGATTTGGATCGCGTCGAGTACGCCTTCCTCATCCCCGTTCTTTGAAGGCTTCCGCACGCGATCTACAAAGGTATGTAGATGCATCTGATGACTCGTTGCTAGATGAACTCCTAGATGGATCTTGGTGAAACGAGTAGGAAAATTTTTGTTTTCTGCAACGTTCCCCAACAGTGGCATCATGAGCTAGGTCTATGCGTAGTTCTTCTTGCGCGAGTAGAACACAATTTGTTGTGGGCGTAGATTTGTCAACTTTCTTGCCGCTACTAGTCTTTTCTTGCTTCAGCGTTATTGTGGGATGAAGCGGCCCGGACCAACCTTACACGTACGCTTACGTGAGACCGGTTCCACCGACTAACATGCACTAGTTGCATAAGGTGGCTGGCGGGTGTCTGTCTCTCCCACTTTAGTTGGAGCGGATTCGATGAATAGGGTCCTTATGAAGGGTAAATAGAAGTTGACAAATCACGTTGTGGCTTTAACGTAGGTAAGAAGACGTTCTTGCTAGAACCCTAATTCAGCCACGTAAAACTTGCAACAACAATTAGAGGACGTCTAACTTGTTTTTGCAGCAAGTGGTTTGTGATATGATATGGCCAAAGTTGTGATGAATGATGAATGATCTATATGTGATGTATGTGATGTTCATGCTATTGTAATAGGAATCACGACTTGCATGTCGATGAGTATGACAACCGGCAGGAGCCATAGGAGTTGTCTTTATTCTTTTATATGACCTGCATGTCATTGAGAAACACCATGTAAATTACTTTACTTTATTGCTAAACGCGTTAGCCATAGTAGTAGAAGTAATAGTTGGCGAGCAACTTCATGGAGACACGATGATGGAGATCATGATGATGGAGATCATGGTGTCAAGCCGGTGACAAGATGATCATGGAGCCCCAAGATGGAGATCAAAGGAGCTATGTGATATTGGCCATATCATGTCACGTTTATTATTTGATTGCATGTGATGTTTATCATGTTTTGCATCTTGTTTACTTAGAACGACGGTAGTAAATAAGATGATCCCTCATACTAATTTCAAGAAGTGTTCCCCCTAACTATGCACCGTTGCGACAGTTCGCTGTTTCAAAACATCACGTGATGATCGGGTGTTTTATTCAGACGTTCACATACAACGGGTGTAAGACAGATTTACACATGCAAACACTTAGGTTGACTTGACGAGCCTAGCATGTACAGACATGGCCTCGGAACACAAAAGACCGAAAGGTCGAGCATGAGTCGTATAGAAGATACGATCAACATGAAGATGTTCACCGATGTTGACTAGTCCGTCTCACGTGATGATCGGACACGGCCTAGTCAACTCGGATCATGTAATACTTAGATGACTAGAGGGATGTCTAATCTAAGTGGGAGTTCATTAATAATTTGATTAGATGAACTTAATTATCATGAACTTAGTCTAAAATCTTTGCAATATGTCTTGTAGATCAAATGGCCAATGTAGTCCTCAACTTCAACGCGTTCCTAGAGAAAACCAAGCTGAAAGACGATGGCAGGAACTATACGGACTGGGTCCGGAACCTGAGGATCATCCTCATAGCTGCCAAGAAAGATTATGTCCTACAAGCACCGCTAGGTGAAGCTCCCGTCCCACAGAACCAAGACGTTATGAACGCTTGGCAGACACGTGTTGACGACTACTCCCTTGTTCAGTGCGGCATGCTTTACAGCTTAGAGCCGGGGCTCCAAAAGCGTTTTGAGAGACATGGAGCATATGAGATGTTCGAAGAGCTGAAAATGGTTTTTCAAGCTCATGCCCGGATCGAGAGATATGAAGTCTCCGATAAGTTCTTCGGCTGTAAGATGGAGGAAAATAGTTATGTCAGTGAGCACATACTCACTATGTCTGGGTTACATAACCGCTTGTCTCAGCTGGGAGTTGATCTCCCGGATGATGCGGTCATTGACAGAATCCTCCAGTCGCTTCCACCAAGCTACAAGAGCTTTGTGATGAACTTCAACATGCAGGGGATGCAAAAGACCATTCCTGAGTTGTTCTCAATGCTGAAATCAGCGGAGGTAGAAGTCAAGAAGGAACATCAAGTGTTGATGGTCAATAAAACCACTAAGTTCAAGAAAGGCAAGGGTAAAAAGAACTTCAAGAAGGATGGCAAGGAGGTTGCCGCGCCCGGCAAGCAAGCTGCCGGGAAGAAGCCAAAGAATGGACCCAAGCCCGAGACTGAGTGCTTTTATTGCAAGGGAAGCGGTCACTGGAAGCGGAACTGCCCTAAATACTTAGCAGACAAGAAGGCCGGCAAAACAAAAGGTATATGTGATATACATGTAATTGATGTGTACCTTACTAGTGTCCGTAGTAGCTCCTGGGTATTTGGTACCGGTGCAGTTGCTCACATTTGTAACTCAAAGCAGGGGCTGCGGAATAAGCGGAAACTGGCAAAGGACGAGGTGACGATGCGCGTCGGGAATGGTTCCAAGGTCAATGTGATCGCCGTCGGCACGCTACCTCTACATCTACCTTCGGGATTAGTTTTAAACCTTAATAATTGTTATTTAGTGCCAGCTTTGAGCATGAACATTGTATCGGGATCTCATTTAATTCGAGATGGCTACTCATTTAAATCCGAGAATAATGGTTGTTCTATTTATATGAGAGATATGTTTTATGGTCATGCTCCTATGGTGAATGGTTTATTCTTTATGAATCTCGAACGTGATGCTACACATGTTCATAATGTGAGTACCAAAAGATGTAAGGTTGATAATGATAGTCCCACATACTTGTGGCACTGCCGCCTTGGTCACATAGGTGTCAAACGCATGAAGAAGCTCCATGCAGATGGACTTTTAGAGTCTCTTGATTATGAATCATTTGACACATGCGAACCATGCCTCATGGGTAAGATGACCAAGACTCCGTTCTCAGGAACAATGGAGCGAGCAACCAACTTATTGGAAATCATACATACTGATGTGTGCGGTCCAATCAGTGTTGAGGCTCGCGGTGGCTATCGTTATGTTCTCACGCTCACTGATGATTTAAGTAGATATGGGTATATCTACTTAATGAAACACAAGTCTGAAACCTTTGAAAAGTTCAAGGAATTTCAGAGTGAGGTTGAGAATCAACGTGACAGGAAAATCAAGTTTCTACGATCAGATCATGGAGGAGAATACTTGAGTCACGAGTTTGGCACACACTTAAGAAAATGTGGAATAGTTTCACAACTCACGCCGCCTGGAACACCTCAGCGTAACGGTGTGTCCGAACGTCGTAATCGCACTCTATTAGATATGGTGCGGTCTATGATGTCTCTTACCGATTTACCGCTATCTTTTTGGGGCTATGCTTTAGAGACTGCCGCATTCACTTTAAATAGGGCTCCGTCGAAATCCGTTGAGACGACACCGTATGAATTATGGTTTGGGAAGAAACCTAAGCTGTCGTTTCTAAAAGTTTGGGGATGCCATGCTTATGTCAAGAAACTTCAACCTGAAAAGCTCGAACCCAAGTCGGAAAAATGCGTCTTCATAGGATACCCAAAAGAAACTATTGGGTATACCTTCTACCTCAGATCCGAAGGCAAGATCTTTGTTGCCAAGAATGGGTCCTTTCTAGAGAAAGAGTTTCTCTCGAAAGAAGTAAGTGGGAGGAAAGTAGAGCTTGATGAAGTATTACCTCTTGAACCGGCAAATGGCGCAACTCAAGAAAATGTTCCTGAGGTGCCTGCACCGACTAGAGAGGAAGTTAATGATAATGATCAAGATACTTCTGATCAAGCTCCTACTGAAATTCGAAGGTCCACAAGGACACGTTCCGCACCAGAGTGGTACGGCAACCCTGTCTTGGAAATCATGTTGTTAGACAACGGTGAACCCTCGAACTATGAAGAAGCGATGGCAGGCCCGGATTCCGGAAAATGGCTGGAAGCCATGAAATCCGAGATAGGATCCATGTATGAAAACGAAGTATGGACTTTGACTGACTTGCCCGTTGAACGGCGAGCCATAGAAAATAAATGGATCTTTAAGAGGAAGACAGACGCGGATGGTAATGTGACCATCTATAAAGCTCGACTTGTCGCCAAGGGTTATCGACAAGTTCAAGGGGTTGACTACGATGAGACTTTCTCACCAGTAGCGAAGCTAAAGTCCTTCCGAATCATGTTAGCAACTGCCGCATTCTACGATTATGAGATATGGCAAATGGACGTCAAAACGGCATTCCTTAATGGTTTCCTTAAGGAAGAATTGTATATGATGCAGCCGGAAGGTTTTGTCGATCCTAAGAATGCTGACAAGGTGTGCAAGCTCCAACGCTCGATTTATGGGCTGGTGCAAGCATCTCGGAGTTGGAACATTCGCTTTGATGAGATGATCAAAGCGTTTGGGTTTACACAGACTTATGGAGAAGCCTGCGTTTACAAGAATGTGAGTGGGAGCTCTGTAGCATTTCTCATATTATATGTAGATGACATACTTTTGATGGGAAATGATATAGAACTCTTGGACAGCATCAAGGCCTACTTGAATAAGAGTTTTTCAATGAAGGACCTTGGAGAAGCTGCTTATATATTAGGCATCAAAATCTATAGAGATAGATCGAGACGCCTCATAGGTCTTTCACAAAGTACATACCTTGATAAGATATTAAAGAAGTTCAATATGGATCAATCTAAGAAGGGGTTCTTGCCTGTGTTACAAGGTATGAAATTGAGCTCAGCTCAATGTCCGACCACGGCAGAAGATATAGAAGAGATGAGCGTCATCCCCTATGCATCAGCCATAGGTTCTATTATGTATGCCATGCTGTGTACCAGACCTGATGTAAACCTTGCCGTAAGTTTGGTAGGAAGGTACCAAAGTAATCCCGGCAAGGAACACTGGACAGCGGTCAAGAATATCCTGAAGTACCTGAAAAGGACTAAGGAAATGTTTCTCGTTTATGGAGGTGACGAAGAGCTCGTCGTAAAGGGTTACGTCGACGCTAGCTTCGACACAGATCTAGATGACTCAAAGTCACAAACCGGATACGTGTATATTTTGAATGGTGGGGCAGTAAGCTGGTGCAGTTGCAAGAAAAGCGTCGTGGCGGGATCTACATGTGAAGCGGAATACATGGCAGCCTCGGAGGCAGCACATGAAGCAATATGGGTGAAGGAGTTCATCACCGACCTAGGAGTCATACCCAATGCGTCGGGGCCGATCAAGCTCTTCTGTGACAACACTGGAGCTATTGCTCTTGCCAAGGAGCCCAGGTTTCACAAGAAGACAAGGCACATCAAGCGTCGCTTCAACTCCATTCGTGAAAATGTTCAAGATGGAGACATAGAGATTTGTAAAGTACATACGGACCTAAATGTAGCGGATCCGTTGACTAAACCTCTCCCTAGAGCAAAACATGATCAACACCAGAATTCCATGGGTGTTCGATTCATCACAATGTAACTAGATTATTGACTCTAGTGCAAGTGGGAGACTGTTGGAAATATGCCCTAGAGGCAATAATAAAAGCTTTATTATTATATTTCCTTGTTCATGATAATTGTCTTTATTCATGCTATAATTGTATTATCCGGAAATCGTAATACATGTGTGAATAACAGACACCAACATGTCCCTAGTAAGCCTCTAGTTGACTAGCTCGTTGATCAACAGATAGTCATGGTTTCCTGACTATGGACATTGGATGTCATTGATAACGAGATCACATCATTAGGAGAATGATGTGATGGACAAGACCCAATCCTAAACATAGCACAAGATCGTATAGTTCGTTTGCTAGAGTTTTCCAATGTCAAAGTATCTTTTCCTTAGACCATGAGATCGTGTAACTCCCGGATACCATAGGAGTGCTTTGGGTATACCAAACGTCACAACGTAACTGGGTGACTATAAAGGTAGACTACGGGTATCTCCGAAAGTGTCTGTTGGGTTGACATGGATCGAGATTGGGATTTGTCACTCCGTGTGACGGAGAGGTATCACTGGGCCCGCTCGGTAATGCATCATCATAATGAGCTCAAAGTGACCAAGTGTCTGGTCACGGGATCATGCATTATGGTACGAGTAAAGTGACTTGCCGGTGACGAGATTGAACGAGGTATTGGGATACCGACGATCGAATCTCGGGCAAGTAACATATCGATTGACAAAGGGAATTGCATACGGGGTTGATTGAATCCTCGACATCGTGGTTCATCCGATGAGATCATCGTGGAGCATGTGGGAGCCAACATGGGTATCCAGATCCCGCTGTTGGTTATTGACCGGAGAATCGCCTCGGTCATGTCTGCTTGTCTCCCGAACCCGTAGGGTCTACACACTTAAGGTTCGGTGACGCTAGGGTTGTGAAGATATGTATATGCAGTGACCTGAATGTTGTTCGGAGTCCCGGATGAGATCCCGGACGTCACGAGGAGTTCCGGAATGGTCCGGAGGTAAAGAATTATATATAGGAAGTGCTGTTTTGTCCATCGGGACAAGTTTCGGGGTTATCGGTATTGTACCGGGACCACCGGAGGGGTTCCGGGGGCCCACCGGGTGGGGCCACCTGTCCCGGGGTGCATCCAGTTTTTGCCGTGACCCTCTCTACTCTTTCGCGCATGCTATGCGGGTGATATGATGATACCATGCCAAGTTTCAACATTTTCAGGATTCATTTTGTAGTGATTTTCAATTTCACGGTCATTTAGCTCTCTAAACAATTAGGTAAATGACCGAAAAACAACAAATGATGTCAGAACATGTTGGAAATTGATGACGCTGCTTTAAATGCTGCATACTGAACACAAAAAAAGTCCGGAGTTTAAATAAGTTATTAAAAATTAAAAAGAGGTGCAATGCTGGTTAATTTGCTTCAAGCCATTTGGAATAGTGAAGACTGCACTGCACATAGCTCAGTGCAATCTATGCTATTCCGCAAGGCTTGAAGCTAATCAACATGTAGGTGAGCATTGCAACTCTTCGTCATTGTCTGTGCACTCACGGCTTATAAACCGCTCATACTGCCTCTCTCTTGGCGAAGATCACAAGATAGTTTGGTTAAATTGCATTACTTGTAAGTCCAGTTAACATGGATGCTTATGATGCAAGAGCAACAGCAAAAGTGAAAATTTGGCACAAATAGGTAGTTGTGTAACTAAAATAGGTACGAGGAGAGATAGCTCTTATGTCAAAAAAAGAAGTTGTATCAAACCTTTTATGTCGGATCTAGAACAAACCAATCGTTATCGCCATCATACAGCCCAACCGTGGCTCGTGATGCATATATATGCATATCAAATGCACGGTTGGACGTCTGATGGAGAATCCGAATGATTTGTATTCAGTCGATGAACTAGTAGATGTATGAAGTCGATGAACTGGTAGATGTACGTAGTCGATGAACTGAAAGACTTATGCAGGGAAGGCGAGAGGTGGGCTAGCTATATATAGGGTCGTCTGGCTCACAAAGTGATTGTGGTAGTTTCGATCCAACGACTCACATGAGCTAGGAAGAAACACACCCTTGATCCAACGACTCGCAAGAGCTAGAAAGAAACACACGATCCGTGTGATTCTTCCTGATTGGTGGGATGCACATTAGTACCCACTCCGGACTCCGAAACCCTGATACTCGGAAAGAGTTTGTCCAGTTTGTACACGAAGTGCGTCCAGTTTTTGCCGTGACCCTCTCTACTCTTTCGCGCATGCTATGCGGGTGATATGATGATGCCATGCCAAGTTTCAACATTTTCAGGATTCATTTTGTAGTGATTTTCAATTTCACGGTCATTTAGCTGTCTAAACAATTAGGTAAATGACCGAAAAACAACAAATGATGTCAGAACATGTTGGAAATTGATGACGTCGCTTTAATGCTGCATACTGAAGACAAAAGAAGCCCGGAGTTTAAATAAGTTATTAAAAATAAAAAAAAGGTGCAATGCTGGTTAATTTGCTTCAAGCCATTCGGAATAGTGTAGACTGCACTGCACATAGCTCAGTGCAATCTATGCTATTCCGCAAGGCTTGAAGCTAATCAACATGTAGGTGAGCATTGCAACTCTTCGTCATTGTCTGTGCACTCACGGCTTATAAACCGCTCATACTGCCTCTCTCTTGGCGAGGTGGGACTAAAAACAGCTTGCCATAACCTCATTAGTACCGGTTCGTGGTAAGAACCGGCACTAAATGGTGATGGTGGGGCCATAGCCTGACCGCAGGCTGATGCAGCCTCTTTAGTACCGGTTCGTGGCATGAACCGGTACTAAAGGTTCGCCACGAACTGGTACTATTGATCGCCGCCACGAACCGGCACTAATGTGTACACATTAGTGCCGGCTCTAATTCAAACCAGCACTAATGTGCTTCACGTTTGACCCTTTTTCTACTAGTGTGCGCCCCTCGCCTGGCAGCGCACACCCTTTAGTACCGGGTCGCGGCACCAACCGGTACTAAAGGGGGGGGCCTTTAGTACCGGTTGGAGCCACCACCCGGTACTAAAGGGGGTCGCTTCCTGCCGCTTGGGCTAGCCAAAACAGACCTTTAGTACCGGTTGGTGGCTCCAACCGGTACTAAAGGTGCCTTCTATATATACAACACTTCGAAAAATTTCATTCTCCCCCTCTGTTTCTTCCCGATCGATCGACGCCGCCCCCGTCCTACGCCGCCCCCGTCGCGCGCCGTTGCCGTCGCCGCCCCCATCCTCGTCACCGCCCTCATCCCCGTCGCCGCCCCCGTCGCCGCCCCCGTCGCCGTCGCCGCCCTCGTCTCCGTCCCCGTCCACGTCACGCCGTCCCCGCGTCGCCGCCCCATCATGCCCCGGGTCGTCGCCTCGCCGTCGCCATCGCCCCGCTGTGAGCTCTCCCCCTCTAACCCCTCTCCGATCCCTCGCCCCCGGTGGCCGCCGCCCCTCCCCGAGCCCATACACACACACAAGCATGAACACACACACACGCACATTTCCTTAATTAAGTTAATTAGTATATACGTATTTTGTATGTTTAATTAGTTTATATTTTTCAGATTATTATTTTTTCACTAGTATATATGTATGAATGCATGTTAGATGGATGTATAGAAGTTGTCTTTTCTGTTTTTAGTGTTAGATGCTTAATTAGTATGAAATAGCATATAGAATTTTGAGATATGCAATGATAGCATAATTAGTGTTACATTTGCATATAGTATTTGTTGTCGACGATGCCCGGCCCGCATCCTCGCCGTCGACCCGTTCGCGACGACGTCCTGCTTCAGAGGACCCATGTCCGGGACTGGGCTCCGCCGAGCTGGCACTGTGAGGTGCTACCTTCAGGGGCGCGACGCTTGGTGAGGAACCCGGCCCCGGGTCCCGTCGTCGACCCTCATCTCCTTTGGTGGCATTCGCGTGGGCCACTTTCGGTGCGGAGGGAGCCGGCCCCGCCGGAGGTGGTACCTCGCCGTGTCAGGGAGGAGGACGAGCATGTCCATCGCTACATGGCTGCTATGGACGTCAGGTTCTCCAATACCTGGCAGGTTCTTTGGGGAGATCACCCGAGCTATGATCCAGTGATGGTTCCTTCACTTTGGTTGTCCACCGCCTAGATTACTCTCTAGTATTCGATCTTTATTAGCTAGCTAGCTAGCTAGTGATGTATTCGATCTTTATTATATCTATTATTCGAGACGATGTATTCGAGATTATATCTATTATTCGAGATTATACTAAATTGTTTTATATTTCTTTTGACATAGTTAAATAAAAGCTATGGCGGACAATACCGACAGAGAGAGAGAACAGACCATGTTCGATATCATACGCGGGCCAGATGATGATCCGAATGAAGAAGATTTTGACGGCTCCGAATTTCTAAACAACACCAGAGAGGGTGATATGATATTCGATCGCGACGACCGAGAAGATGAAGTCATGAACTACGACGAAGAACATGTTGATCCTGAAACAACAAACACCGGCGTGGTATATATATTTATATAAGCAGGAATCTGGTGATCATCGCATGTTTTAAATGAGTTGAAGATATATTAACGAATCGATCTTTCTTCTTTCAGCCATCCGGATCGAGCAAATCTTCAGGCAAAAGGACGAAACGAGGCCCGAACAAAAAGTTGAAGGAGGGCATAAAGTACAATATCGAGGCATTCAAACCTAATGGCGAACCATTAGCGCCTAAGAAGATTGCGGACAAGTTCGTTCATCAGTGCGGAGTTCTTGTGAAGGACCAACTCCCGATCTCCCTTCAAGAATGGCGAAAGCCAGCAAATCCACGTCCAGATGTTACTTTTGTCGACGAGAATCAAAAAAATCTGCTTTGGCATACTCTCATGGAACATTTCACCCTACCAGATAATTTCACAGAAGCAGATGTGCGGAAAGTCAAGGACGCTGCTTTTAGGAAGATGGCGGTTGCATTCAAGAACCACAAGAGAATGACGTGGGAGAAGTACGTCAAGGTAGGAAGGAAGACTCCAGTATTCGAGGGGATAGTAGAGAATCAAAGTGCTCATTGGGACGATTTCGTGAAATTCAAGGATTTAGAATTAGCTAAGGAACGGTCGAGAATAAACAAGAAGAATGCCGAAAAAAGGATAAGTTCCATAAGCTGGGGCCAGGTGGCTACGCGGTGGCAATGCCTAAGTGGGATAAGTCTGAAAAAGAGATGGAGGATGCGGGTGTCACTCCGGTTACTAAGAGCTGGCCCCCCAGGTGCAGGACTTGGTTCTATGCGCATGGGGGGGGAGTTGGACCCGAAGACAGGCAATGTTTCGACGAAGGCATGTCTGAACGGAGCCGACAATGCGCTACTTGTTGCAATAGAAGAGGCTCGATCGGGGGTGTTCCAGCCCAACAGAGAGAACGACGAGCTTACGCGTGCCTTGGGAAATCCTGAACACCCGGGAAGAACACGAGGCAAGGGCGCTCTTCCGTGGTATGAGGGGTTTTCGGACTGGAACGCCGACTACAGAACCTGTGCGAGAAAGAAGATTGCGGAGGAGAAGAAGAGGAAGATGGAGGAGGAGCAGAGGAAGCGGGACTATGAATGCCTTCAAGGCCTAGAAGCAAGTCAAGCGGAATTGGCAGCTAAATTCCAGCGGCAGCAGGAGCAGATCGACTCACTTAGCCAGCAAAGGGGGTCTCAGCATCTGCAGTAGCTAGCGGATGATCCAGCATTGGATACCACCGCCCCATCCATGCCGAGAAGCAGCGTGGGTTCCACCCCGGGCGACGCAGTAGTGCTGGATAGATACCCCGTGGATGACATCACGGAGAACACTAACTGCGAGCTACACTTCAAAATGAAGAACATATCCATGAAGGTGGCGGACGCCGTTGCTTTTTCAAATTCCCCCGAGGCAACCTTCCATTGCAACCCGATTCCAGCGGGCTATGCTCGTGTCTTGGTTGATGAGGTGGTGGACCCATATTTGGAGCTACAGCTTGACATTCCTGGAGGTGACGACGAGCACACATTGGGAGAGGCCATACATCGTGTCATCCTATGGAGAAAGGATTGCATCATCTTTCGAAGGCCACCGACACCGCGTCACCCGACTCCTCGTCGAAGTCCGCCACCGAGTCAGCAGACTCCCGCTCCTCCAAGTCCACCAACGCGTGAGGCCACTCCTCCTCCTCCAAGTCCGGCAAAGTGTCAGGCCACTCCTCCTCCAAGTCCGACACAGCGTCAGACATCCACTCCTCCTCCAAGTCCGGCACAACCTCAGGCCACTGCAAGTCCGGCACAGCTTCAGGCCACTCCTCCTCGTCCCACTTAGCCCCGTCAGCCGTCTCCGCCGCCTCAGCAGTCGCAGAAGAGACACCCGCAGCTATGGTGCGTAGCGGTACGAGTCGAGGTCATAGTATAGGAAGTACAGGCGGAGGCAAGCGATATAAATATGGTCCAAACCTCACTACTCGTCTTCCTGTGAGGGCTTACGACAGGACCAAGGAGCAAACCAATGCCATAGTGCAGGCAGAAGTCGACGCCCATTTTGGACCGAAACCGCCACCGCCGCCAAGGGAGAAAGTGCCTGTGGAAGTAGTTGACCACTTCATTCGTATGGCTCAACCACCAGCTCCTAAGCCTGTTGACTCAGACTATGAGCGCCACATCAGGAAGTTACATCGACAACATCTACAGAAGGAGGCGATCTCAAGCTCGAGCAAACAACAAGCATCTGTCAAAAAATGCAGGAAAACCGTTGCCCAGCTGGGAAAATAGGCGGCGCAATCGACCCCCCCGCTTGTTGTGCCGCCAACAACACGTGACAGTACGCGCGCCCAATATTATTGTGGCCAAACAGTTTACGTTCCCGAGGTGGGCGATGTGGTAATAACCCAGGAGCATATAATGCAGGCTGAAGAACTCAAGATCACTGTTGGACAACTCCTCGAGATCGAGGACATGCCTGGGATTACAGAGGAGGAAATAAAACGGAAATATGTCCGGGGCCAACCTTTGGTCGAGCCAGAAGATGTCAACAAGCTCCCAACGAGAATGTATGAATTGCATCAATGGTACATGGACATTACCAAGAGATCCAATCGAGAGTCCCTCATGGTGAATGTCAAGAAGGATGATTACTACCATGAGAAAGCTGTGGCCGTTGAGTATCCTGAACTGTTTCAGTTATACAATCAAGACGCACTCGACAAATCTATCGTCAGTTGCTATTGTCTGTAAGTGATTTCTTTCTGTAATTTAAGTCTCAAGCTAGCTGTAGTGATCCTTTTGATCAATCATTACCTGTAATTATCCTCACTATATTCTTTTCTGTGGTATTATGCAGGATGAAGATGTATGAAATGAGAAAAGGTGGACGCTATGGCATTGGGTTCATTGACCCAAACACCGTTAATGAATACACATGGAAAATGAACAAGCATCAAGAAAAAGAGGTAGAGGACAGCATGCTAGAGTTCTTGAAGCGCCTCAAATACAATGAAGATATACTACTTCCATACAACTTCCAGTGAGTCACACTTTCTTGTACTACAAATTCTCTGTTTTTGCCTACTAGCTAGCTACATGTTTTTGCTTACATATGCCCGCTTAATTAAGACATGCAAACGTGTGTGCATGCAGATTTCACTAGATCTTGTGTATCATTAAAGTTGACGCCGGAACATTTGAAATACTGGACTCGCTACTCAAAGCAAATAGTGACTATAACATCTTGTTTGGGATAGTCAACAGGTAATTTCAATCATTATTAACTATATATCTCGTCCTATTTAGTTCGTCATTAATTTCATGATATGAACTATTTAATAACCCCTTTATTCATTTTCGTTGTCGGCGGGCAGGGCTTGGGCAAGGTTCATCAGCGTCACGGAAGGCGAATGAAACCAAAGCTGAAATGGTTTCGATCCAAGGTAAGTAATTAAGTAGTACTAGCTAGCTAGCTAGCTGCCATCTCTTTAATTATCATGGTTGCTTAATTATTATCTAATCAAATTAAATTCCATTCTCGTAATAAAGGCCCTGAAGCAGGCGCAGGGGACTGATCTGTGTGCATTCTACGTTTGCGAGAACATTCGCATGATAGCGTCCGAAAGGAGCAGATCTCAAAGACAGGAATGGGTACGCTTGTCAGAATACTATTCACAATTTTTACACCATTATCGATATCTAGTCACACAACTAATACACATGCATATTGATATCCTTCTTAATAGTTCAAAGAGGTGCGGGACAAGCTCCTACCAACGGAGCGCGTAGAAGCACTTCAAGAGGAAATAGCGGGATTTTTGCTCGACCAGGTCATAAATCCGAAGGGAGAATACTATTAGCCGCTACCGCCCCCATGAACCACTTCCAATTGTCATCGTGCTCCGAAGGCACCAATTAGGCTAATGCCACTGGCTCTGAAGGCAACATGCATATGTAGGAGAAATTGTATATAGCTATACATGTGTGTATGTGTAAATTAATATGGTGGTTTGTGAGACATTGATGATATATATATATATGATTGGTTCTACTAGAAATTATATATATATATATATGCATAACGTGTACAATGTGTAGTACCGTAAAATACCAGCAAACGAAAAAGAATTAAAATGGAAAACACAAAATTAAATGAAAAAGAAATCATAAAACCAAAAACCCCACAACCATTTAGTACCGGTTGGTGTTACCAACCGGTACTAAAGGGCTCCCGGCCCCCGGAGCTGGCTCGTGCCACGTGGATCCCCTTTAGCACCGGTTCGTGCTGAACCGGTACTAAAGGGGGGGGGCCTTTAGTGCCGAAACTTTAGTGCCGGTTCCTAAACCGGCACTAAAGGGCCTTACGAACCGTTGCTATTGCCCGGTTCTGCACTAGTGCCAGTTGATGTGGTATTGCTAGGTTTCGATGAGCAAGGAGCGAATCCGCTAACTTGGCTCTCGATCTGTTGTTTCTTTCCCTAAGCCATCGCCGGGTCATCCCCTTATATACACGGGTTGACGCCCTGCGGCCTACAGAGTCCCAGCCGGCTCATACAACGTGTCCGGCTCGGTGACATCTCTTACATGCCTTATTTTACAAGTCTTATTCATACATGACGGTTTATATTTACGGGCCTTAAGCCGCCTCTGGGCTTGGGCACATTATAAGCCTTATCGTAAGCCGTCACCTTGTACACTCTTCGGGCTTCACTTAAGTAACCCGCCATTGTGGTTGACCCGGCCCCTACTAGGCGGGTCATATCTGGTAGTCATATCCCCAACACAACCCAATATTTATCATTGATGGTTGACAATAAATATTTCATCTAGCCTCTCATTAGATTGGTTATGTGTTTTAATTAGTGTTTCTTCCAAGTAAGACCTATGGGACAGCCTACGGTGATAGTTGATTTGATCTTGCTGAAAACAGAAACTTTTGAGCTCACCAAAACAATTCTTATTTTTAGCTGGAGAGTGATTTTTAGTTGATTCTTTCTGCAGAAGATTAATAGACAAATTATACAGGACATCCTATTTTCGAAGGAGCTTTGGAGATACAGAAGTATTCGACAAGTCCAGATTGCTACAGACTATTCTGTTTTTAGACAGATTCTATTTTTCGCGTGTTGTTTGCTTATTTTGATGCATCCGTGGCTAGTATCGAGGGGTATGAACCATGGAAAAGTTGTAATACAGTACATATTACACCAATATAAATAAATAATGAGTTCACAATAGTAAGTGGTGATTTATTTTCTTATACTAACGGAGCTTACTAGATTTTCTGTTGGACTTTTGTGTCGTGAAGTTTTCATGTTTTGGGTAAGGATTTGATGGACTATGGAATAAGGGGTGGCAAGAGCCTAAGGTTGGGGATGCCCAAGGCACCCCAAGGTAATGTTCAAGGATGTCAAAAAGCATAAGCTTGGGAATGCCCCGGGAAGGCATCCCCTCTTTCGTCTTCGTCTATCGGTAACTTTACTTGAGGCTATATTTTTATTCATCACATGATATGTGTTTTGCTTGGAGAGTCTTGTATGATTTCAGTCTTTTCTTTTTAGTTTGCCACAATCATCCTTGCTGTACACACCTTTTGAGAGAGACACACATGAATCGTGATTTATTAGAATGCTCTATGAGCTTCACTTATATCTTTTGAGCTAGGCAAATTTCCTCTAATGCTTCACTTATATCTTTTTAGAGCACGGCGGTGATTTTATTTTACAGAAATTGATTTTTTTAGAGTCTCTAAACAGCATGGTAATTTGCCTTGGTTATAAAATTAGTCCTAGTATGATAGGCATCCAAGAGGGATATAATGATAACTTTCATATAAAGTGCATTGAATACTATGAGAAGTTTGATTCCTTATGATTGTTTTGAGATATGAAGATGATGATATTAGAGTCATGCTAATAAGTAGTTGTGAATTTGAGAAATACTTGTGTTAAAGTTTGTGAGTCCCGTAGCATGCACGTATGGTGACTCGTTATGCGATGAAGTCGGAGCATGATTTATTTATTGATTGTCTTCCTTATGAGTGGCGGTCGGGGACGAGCCATGGTCTTTTCCTACCAATATATCCCCCTAGGAGCATGTGTGTAGTACTTTTGTTTTGATGACTAATAGATTTTTGTAATAAGTATGTGAGTTCTTTATGACTAATGTTGAGTCCATGGGTTATACGTACTCTCATCTTTCCACCATTGCTAGCCTCTCTAGTACCGCGCAACTTTTGCCGGTACCATAAACCCACCACATTTCCTTCCTAAAAACAGCCACCATACCTACCTATTATGGCATTTCCATAGCTATTCCGAGATATATTGCCATGCAACTTTCCACCGTTCCGTCTATTATGACACGCTCCATCATTGTCATATTGCTTTGTATGATCATGTAGTTGACATCGTATTTGTGGCAAAGCCACCATTCATCATATTTTTTATACATGTCGCTCTTGATTCATTGCACATCCCGGTACACCGCCAGAGGCATTCACATAGAGTCATATTTTGTTCTAGGTATCGAGTTGTAATTCTTCAGTTGTAAGTAAATTAATGTGTGATGATCTTCATTATTAGAGAATTGTCCCATGTGAGAAAAGGATGATGGAGACTATGATTCCCCCACAATTCTGGATGAGACTCCGGACGAAAAATAAAAAGAAATGAAAAGAAAAAGAGGCCAAAAATGAGGGAAAAGAGAGAAGGGAAAATGTTACTATCCTTTTTGCACACTTGTGCTTCAAATTAGTACCATGATCTTCATGATAGAGAGTCTCCTATGATACCACTTTCATATACTAGTGGGAATTTTTCATTATAGAACTTGGCCTGTATATTCCAATGATGGGCTTCCTCAAATTGCCCTAGGTCTTCGTGAGCAAGCGAGTTGGATGCACACCCACTTAGTTTCGTTTTGAGCTTTCATAAACTTATAGCTCTAGTGCATCCACTGCATGGCAATCCCTACTCACTCACATTGATATCTTTTAATGGGCATCTCCATAGCCCGTTGATATGCCTAGTTGATGTGAGACTATCTCCTTTGTTTTGTCTTCTCCACAACCACTGTCTATTCCACCTATAGTGCTATGTCCATGGCTCACGCTCATGTACTGCGTGAAAGTTGAAAAAGTTTGAGAACTTAAAAAGTAAGAAACAATTGCTTGGCTTGTCATCGTGGTTGTGCATGATTTAAATATTTTGTGTGATGAAGATGGAGCATAGCCAGACTATATGATTTTGTAGGGATAAGCTTTCTTCGGCCAAGTTATTTTGAGAAGACATAATTATTTTGTTAGTATGCTTGAAGTATTATTGTTTTTATATCAATATTAAACCTTTGTTTTGTATCTTACGGAACTGAACATTCATGTCACTATAAAGAGGATAACATGGATAAATATGTTAGGTAGCATTCCACATCAAAAAAAATTGTTTTTATCATTTACCTACTCGAGGACGAGCAGGAATTAAGCTTGGGGATGCTTGATACGTCTCCAATGTATCTATAATTTTTTATTGTTCCATGCTATTATGTTATCTGTTTTGGATGTTTTATACGCATTAATATGCTATTTTATATGATCTTTTGGACTAACCTATTAACCTAGAGCCTACTGTCAGTTTCTGTTTTTCCTTGTTTTAGAGCTTCGTAGAAAAGGAATACCAAACAGAATAAAACTTTCGCGATGATTTTTCTTGGACCAAAAGACACCCAGGAGACTTGGAGTGCAAGTCAGAGGAGCCTCGAGGCGGCCACAAGGGTGGAGAGCGCGCCAAGGGGGGTAGGGCGCGCCCCCCGACCTTGTGGGCCCCTCGTAGACCCCCTGACCTAGATCTTCATCCTATATATACTCTTATACCCTAGAAACATCGAGGGGAGCCACAAAACCACTTTTCCACTGCAGCAACCTTCTGTACCCGTGAGATCCCATCTTGGGGCCTTTTCTGGCATCCTACCAAAGGGGGATTCGATCACGGAGGGCTTCTACATCAACACCATTGCCTCTCCGATGAAGCGTGAGTAGTTTACTTCAGACCTACGAGTCCATAGCTAGTAGCTAGATGGCTTCTTCTCTCTCTTTGATTCTCAATACAAAGTTCTCCTCGATGTTCTTGGAGATCTATTTGATGTAATACTCTTTTGCGTTGTGTTTGCCGAGATCTGGTGAATTGTGGATTTATGATCAGTTTATCTATGAATATTATTTGAATCACCTCTGAATTCTTATATGCATGATTTGATATCTTTGCAAGTCTCTTCGAACTATCGATTTGGTTTGGCCAACTAGATTGGTTTTTCTTGCAATCGGAGAAGTGCTTAGCTTTGGGTTCAATCTTGTGGTGTCGTTTCCCAGTGACAATAGGGGCAGCAAGGCACGTATTGTATTGTTGCCATCGAGGATAAAAAGATGGGGTTTTCATCATATTTCTTGAGTTAATTCCTCTACATCATGTCATCTTGCTTAATGCCTTACTCCGGTCTCTATGAACTTAATACTCTAGATGCATGCTGGATAGCGGTCGATGTGTGGAGTAATAGTAGTAGATGCAGAATCTCTTTGGTCTACTTGACAGGGACGTGATGTCTATATTAATGATCATTGCCTTAGATATCGTCATAACTTTGCGCTTTTCTATCAATTGCTCGGCAGTAATTTGTTCACCCACCGTAATAATTTCTATCTTGAGAGAAGCCTCTAGTGAAACATATGCCCCCCGGTCTATTTTACATCATATTAGTTTCCCGTCAACTTGCCAATTTCTGTCGCCGTTCCCTTATTTTGCAATCTTTACTTTCCGTTCCATAAACCAAAAATACAAAAATATTACATTACCGTTTATCCATCTCTATCAGATCTAACTTTGTGAATAACCGTGAAGGGATTGACAACCCCTTTGTCGTGTTGGTTGCAAGTTGGTGATTGTATGTGCAGGTATTCGGTGGCTTGTTGCGTTGTCTCTTACTGGATTGATACCTTCGTTCTCAAAACTGAGGGAAACACTTACGCTTCTTTGCTGCATCACCCTTTCCTCTTCAAGGGAAAAAACAACGCAATCTCAAGAGGTAGCAGAAGCCCATCGTTGGAATATACAAGCCAAGTTCTATAATGAATATTCCCACTAGTATATGAAAGTGATATCATATATAACTCTCTATCATGAAGATCATGGTGCCACTTTGAAGCACAAGTGTGGTAAAAGGATAGTAACATTGTCCCTTCTCTCTTTTCTCTCATTTTTTGGGCCTTCTCTTTTTTTGGCATTTTCTCTCTTTTTTATTTTTTTTATTTCCTCACATGGGAAAATGCTCTAATAATGAAGATTATCACACTTTTATTTACTTACAACTCAAAAATTACAACTTGATACTAGCTAGAACAAAATATGACTCTATGTGAATGCCTCCGGCGGTGTATCGGGATGTGCAATGAATCAAGAGTTACATGCATAAAAAATGATGAACGGTGGCTTTGCCACAATTATGATGTCAACTACATGATAATGCAAAGCAATATGACAATGATGATGCGTGTCATAATAAATGGAATGGTGGAAAGTTGCATGGCAATATATCACGGAATGACTATGGAAATGCCATAATAGGTAGGTATCTTGGCTGTTTTGAGAAAGGTATATGGTGGGTTTATGGTACCGGCGAAAGTTGCGCGGCACTAGAGAGGCTAGCAATGGTGGAAGGGTGAGAGTGCGTATAATCCATGGACTCAACATTAGTCATAAAGAACTCACATACTTAGAGCAAAAATATATTAGTTATCGAAACGAAGTACTACGCGCATGCTCCTAGGGGGATAGATTGGTAGGAACATACCATCGCTCGTCCCCGACCGCCGCTCATAAGGAAGACAATCAATAAATAAATCATGCTCCGACTTTGTTACATAACGGTCACCATACGTTCATGCTACGGGACTCAGAAACCTTAACACAAGTATTCCTCAAATTCACAACTACTTACTAGCATGACTCTAATATCACCATCCTTATATCTCAAAACAATCATAAGGAATCAAACTTCTCATAGTAGTCAATGCACTTTATATGAAAGTTTTTCCGTTATATCCCTCTTGGATGCCTATTGCTACCTCTTGAGCACTGCGTTGGTTTTCCCTTGAAGAGGAAAGGGTGATGCAGCAAAGTAGCGTAAGTATTTCCCTCAGTTTTTGAGAACCAAGGTATCAATCCAGTAGGAGGCCACACGCAAGTCCCTTGTACCTACACAAACAAATAAGAACCTCGCAACCAACGCGATAAAGGGGTTGTCAAACCCTTCACGGTCACTTACGAGAGTGAGATCTGATAGAGATAATAATAATAATAATAATAATAATAATAATAATAAGATAAATATTTTTTGGTATTTTTATGATATAGATTGAAAGTAAAGATTACAAAATAAAATAGATTGGAAACTTATATGATGGAAAATAGACCCGGGGGCCATAGGTTTCACTAGTGGCTTCTCTCAAGATAGCATAAGTATTACGGTGGGTGAACAAATTACTGTCTAGCAATTGATAGAAAATTGAATAATTATGAGAACTAGTCGTCAACCCGTGCATTCGCACGGGCTAACCTACAAAAGTGAGTGCTAATTGGAGTTTAATATCTTAATCAGCTCCATTTCATCAGATGGCCTAGTTGTACTTTCAAGTCAGTACTGCCCCGTATCAATTAAATTTGAATATTAGATTGTTTCCTAAATCAAAATTTTATAGAGAACAATATGTATTTTATGTTGTAAAAATTATTCTGTGAGGATTCTATATATTTATATGGAATTGTAGATGCTAATAGTTTTTCAGTAAACACAATGGAAGTTGTGGTGCACATCTCTTCTCTCTGATTTGTATGTACAAAAATACTTATATATTGAGCATAATAAGAAAGGTGATTGTAACAGTAAGGAAGTCATAAAATCTATTTGGATTTCCACCGTTCTAGGGATATCCAAATCACTCATTAATAGAAAATTAAAATGACATGTTCATAGACAGATTTACGTAGTAGTTTTACCTACCATTGAAAATTAATGTTCATGTTGATAAATTCTTGACAAATTTGTTTAGTCTAATCTTCTCCAGACACATAGTTCAGAACTTAATGTCTTGCCTGTGTTTCATTGATCTGTCCTACATAAGTAGCTAATACAATGATGTCTTGTGATTGAAGCTTTCTTGATATATTATGGATGTTGTAAATCAGGTTGACATTTAGAATGTACAGATTTTCACCATTCGAAGATCCATGATGCCTACCTAAAACTTTCGTCCTGACTAAAAGATTTAGTATGATTTCACTATTGACCAGACTGAAACTGGTTGCCAATAGAATCTATGTATTTGCAATCATGTCTGGCAAGATTCTTGAATCTGTGGCCTAAACTTGTCTATCTTGTGCCTTTTATAACAACACATATCATTGTGTCATGTACTCTTGCGATAGTCATAGGAAAAACTGAGAATAAATAGAAAACAAAACTTGAGCGTCTTTTTGTACAACTCTGTCTCCATGTATGTGAATGTCAAAGAACATAGGTGATGATCATGGTGGAAAATTGAGTATATAGGTTAGTAACATACGAAAAAACTTCATAAGAACACGGGTAAGTTCAAACTTTCAACATCAGAAGAGAAAAATAACCTGATATAGATTAAATACCACATAATTGGACCAAGTTCTGAAGGAGAACATATCATGTGCAAATACTACTTTTCACATTCAGATTCTTCATCTATGGTTGATTTTTATATCATGCATATACCCTGCCACAAATCCATCTCCTTCATGATTTTATTCAGTATCATCGTCACCACGTGGATTTTACATGGATTCCCATTCCATGTTGTGAAAGAGATAAATGTCTTAGTGAAATATATATGCATTAATAGAAAGATACGATTGCACCAATTAATCAATACAAACCTCTGGGTGTCGGATGTCTTACCCTGCTGATCACGTTTCATCGATGTACACATGCATGCATCCCATTGTCCGTGATTGAAACTGCTTCTAGGATACAACACATCCTGTGCTGCAGGCGATGGGGCTACGTCTACGCCTGACCGAACGCGTAGCAATCACCACAACACAACAGAATACGTGATCTGGTAACTCATACAGATAAAGCATCAAGGCATGAGATATTGAGATCGAGACAACATATGGCGGGTTACTATACCATGGTAGGGAACAGAGAATTTTAATTTAAAGGAAAGATTGTGGTAATGTAAGTTGTAAATTGTATTATTTTTCAAATGTGCCTGCTGTAGTCTACCCTCCATGGATCAACCACCACATACTTCGGTTCATGCATAATATATACGTGTGCTGCTATGCTGGTACTGCGCAGCCGAAATTGCTACATTTATGAATATCATTTGTGTATCACAGATGATTGCATACCTGAAAATCCATGTATGTATGAAGCTCCTGATTTTCTGGGTCTATTGTACTGGACGGAACCATGCATGACTTGCGGAACAACACGTCCGGCAGCGGCGCCTTGAACATTGCCAGTTTGTCTCCATGCCCCTGACGTCCAAACCGCTAGGACCCCGATGCTATAGCTTTCTTAGGCTATAAATTGCATTGTATAGTTTATATACTATTTTTGTAGAAAATGATAGAACTGAATTACACTAATTAGAACTCAGAAAAAAGAGAATAACAAACATGAAAAGTTAAACATCTGGTACCATCTTGAGCGGTCTCAATTTTCAAAGTAGTTTTTCTCCTCAAATCAGACAACAACATATCCTAGACCTGCATTTGTTATTGGTATTTTTCCTGGGACTCCATCATAGGCTGCTACAGTTGGTTGTTCATGTGCAGATAGAACGCAAAACCAAAGTATGGCAATTGGTCTACTAACCTTGAAACTGGATACCATAACATGCTCTTCTCTCCAACCATGGCGAAGATTTTCTCGTGGAGTCATTCTGCTATTCAGCGACATATAAAGTATATGCAAAGGTCTGCCATTAGGGCACTGCAACATGGGTAGAACACGTCCTTGTCTATTTGATTGATGATGGGCGTCGGTATCGCCGATGCAATTCTGCGCTAGGCTCCCAGCGTCAAATATGAGTTGCCATACGTGTGCTTAAGTAAGAAATTAATGGAGATAACCAATTCCATTGTATTACACATATAGAAGATCTAGTTGATTCAATTACCTTAATTTTTCTGCAGATGGAACGGGATGCAGGCATGTAGCCAGACACGTACATATATATTCCGGCAAGTACTGACGTGTCTTCCACCGGACAGAAGATCAAATGTCCTGACATATGGATGATTAGTCTCTCATCATCAGCAATTAACATCATGAGGCAGTTAGTAGCT
The DNA here is from genome assembly GCF_056163025.1 of Triticum urartu. Taxonomy (NCBI): domain Eukaryota; kingdom Viridiplantae; phylum Streptophyta; class Magnoliopsida; order Poales; family Poaceae; genus Triticum; species Triticum urartu. The sequence goes on from NC_141879.1 coordinate 2,103,993, forward strand.
TATCAACATATCTACTCGCCAAGCGTTCTTAGACCACAATCTGAGATATTTTTTTACTACAATACATACCTCTCCATGCCTGCACAGATGCACATGAACAACCATATATTTCACGACCAGCCAACATGGCAGAGCTAAATTGCTTTACACAATATGTACCCACAAAGCCTGTTCAGATGTTCGGTGGAGGATAGAGGCGCCGACGTGCAGGATCCGCCTGAGGATTTGTAGAGCGGCCTAGATGTCTAACAGCCAAGATTTTCCAACCGTAGATCGAGGATAGAGCTCGCGAGAGAAGGGGGTGGTGTGGCGGCTGGGGAAGGGTTTGATGGTGAGGCGGAGAAGAGGAAGCATGAATTGGGGGCGATTTGTTTTGTTTGGCTGATCGAGAGGAAATAGAGTCCTGATATATTGGGAGAGAGGTGGAGCGTGGCTGTTCAGATCTGATGTGTTGGCTCCGATTTTCTAGATATTTTTTTAACGTGAGAATTTCTAATATTGATCTGTTGGTGTTTTTTTTGTTGCATGGGATAATTAACGTGGGAACTTCTGAGATTGATCTGTTGGTGCTTTTTTTTATTTTGCGTGGGATAAATCATGAGGACTTCTTAAGAGACTCATTTTTTTTTACAATCGAAAAAGCCAAGCTTTTCTTGTTAAGGATTTCATGAGTGAATCCACACCGTAATAATTCGGTCCCACCAGGATGAACGGCTCGTAAAATATAATTAACATGGGAATTTCTTGAAAGTCTAAAATTAGTATAGGTATAGATAGATAGATATCTAGGCATGATCATGTATATAGGCATCACGTCCGTGACAAGTAGACCGACTCCTGCCTGCATCTACTACTATTACTCCACACATCGACCGCTATCCAGCATGCATCTAGAGTATTAAGTTCATAGGAACAGAGTAACGCATTAGATAAGATGACATGATGTAGAGGGATAAACTCAAGCAATATGATATAAAGCCCATCTTGTTATCCTCGATGGCAACAATACAATACGTGTTGTTTCCCTTTCTGTCACTAGGATCGAGCACCGCAAGATTGAACCCAAAGCTAAGCACTTCTCCCATTGCAAGAAAGATCAATCTAGTAGGCCAAAGCAAACTAATAATTCGAAGAGACTTGCAAAGATAACCAATCATACATAAATATTTCAGAGAAGAATCAAATATTGTTCATAGATAGACTTGATCATAAACCCACAATTCATCGGATCTCGACAAACACACCGCAAAAAGTGTTACATCGAATAGATCTCCAAGAAGATCGAGGAGAACTTTGTATTGAGATTCAAAGAGAGAGAAGCAGCCATCTAGCTAATAACTATGGACCCGAAGGTCTAAAGTAAACTACTCACACATCATCGGAGGGGCCATGGAGTTGATGTAGAGGCCTCCGTGATCGTTGCCCCCTCCGACGGAGCTCCGGAAAAGGCCCCAAGATGGGATCTCTTGGGTATAGAAGGTTGCGATGGTGAAAATAAGGTTTCGTGGTGCTCCTGGATGTTTTCAGGGTATATGAGTATATATAGGAGGAAGAAGTAGGTCAGTTGAGCCACGAGGGGCCTCGTGGACACCTCGTTCGTTTCTTGATGTCCACTCTAAGTCCTTTGGGTCACGTTTGTTCCAAAAATCACGCTCTCGAAGGTTTCATTCCGTTTGGACTCCATTTGATATTCCTTTTCTGCGAAACACTCAAATAGGCAAAAAAAACAGCAATTTGCACTGGGCCTTGGGTTAATAGTTTAGTCCCAAAAATAATAGCACTATGTGTGGAACAAAATATGATGATTGAGGTTGTGTGAGAAGACAAAAAGGGAGAAAGTCTCACATTGACGCGGCTAATCAATGGGCTATGGAGATGCCCACCGATTGATGTCAATGCAAGGAGTAGGGATTGCCATGCAACGGATGCACTAGAGCTATAAATATATGAAAGCTCATCAAAGAAACTAAGTGGGTGTGCATCCAACTTGTTTGCTCACGAAGACCTAGGGCATTTGAGGAAGCCCATAATTGGAATATACAATCCAAGTTCTATAATGAAACATTCGCACAAGTATATGACAGTGACAAAATAAGAGACTCTCTATCATGAAGATCATGGTGCTACTTTGAAGCACAAGTGTGGAAAAAGGATAGTAACATTGTCCCTTCTTTCTTTTTCTCTCTTTTTTTGTTAGGGCCTTCTTTTTTTATGCCCTCTTTGTTGGAAATATGCCCTAGAGGCAATAATAAAAGCTTTATTATTATATTTCCTTGTTCATGATAATTGTCTTTATTCATGCTATAATTGTATTATCCGGAAATTGTAATACATGTGTGAATAACAGACACCAACATGTCCCTAGTAAGCCTCTAGTTGACTAGCTCGTTGATCAACAGATAGTCATGGTTTCCTGACTATGGACATTGGATGTCATTGATAACGAGATCACATCATTAGGAGAATGATGTGATGGACAAGACCCAATCCTAAACATAGCACAAGATCATATAGTTCGTTTGCTAGAGTTTTCCAATGTCAAAGTATCTTTTCCTTAGACCATGAGATCGTGTAACTCCCGGATACCGTAGGAGTGCTTTGGGTATACCAAACGTCACAACGTAACTGGGTGACTATAAAGGTAGACTACGGGTATCTCCGAAAGTGTCTGTTGGGTTGACATGGATCGAGATTGGGATTTGTCACTCCGTGTGACGGAGAGGTATCACTGGGCTCACTCGGTAATGCATCATCATAATGAGCTCAAAGTGACCAATTGTCTGGTCACGGGATCATGCATTACGGTACAAGTAAAGTGACTTGCCGGTAACGAGATTGAACGAGGTATTGGGATACCGACCATCGAATCTCGGGCAAGTAACATATCGATTGACAAAGGGAATTGCATACGGGGTTGATTGAATCCTCGACATCGTGGTTCATCCGATGAGATCATCGTGGAGCATGTGGGAGCCAACATGGGTATCCAGATCCCGTTGTTGGTTATTGACCGGAGAATCGTCTCGGTCATGTCTGCTTGTCTCCCGAACCCGTAGGGTCTACACACTTAAGGTTCGGTGACGCTAGGGTTGTGAAGATATGTATATGCAGTGACCCGAATGTTGTTCGGAGTCCCGGATGAGATCCCGGACGTCACGAGGAGTTCTGGAATGGTCCGTAGGTAAAGAATTATATATAGGAAGTGCCGTTTTCTCCATCGGGACAAGTTTCGGGGTTATCGGTATTGTACCGGGACCACCGGAGGGGTCCCGGGGGCCCACCGGGTGGGGCCACCTGTCCCGGGGGCCACATGGGCTGTAGGGGGTGCGCCTTGGCCTACATGGGCAAGGGCACCAGCCCCACTAGGCCCATGCGCCTAGGGTTTCCATGGGGAAGGAGTCCCACTAGTGGAAGGCACCCCGAGGTGCCTTGGGGGGAGGGAAACCTCCCCTTGGCCGCCGCACCTAGGAGATTGGATCTCCTAGGCTGCGCACCACCCCCCCTTGGCCCTCCTATATATTGTGGGGGAGAGGAGGGACTTCATACCCAGCCCCTGGCGCCTCCCTCTCTCCCCGTTACGTCTCTCCTTCGTAGTATAGGCGAAGCCCTGCTACTGTGACGCCTTGCATCCACCACCACGCCGTCGTGCTGCTGGATCTTCATCAACCTCTCCTTCCCCCTTGCTGGATCAAGAAGGAGGAGACGTCTCCCGTCCCGTACGTGTGTTGAACGCGGAGGTGCCGTCCGTTCGGCGCTTGGTCATCGGTGATTTGGATCGCGTCGAGTACGCCTTCCTCATCCCCGTTCTTTGAAGGCTTCCGCACGCGATCTACAAAGGTATGTAGATGCATCTGATGACTCGTTGCTAGATGAACTCCTAGATGGATCTTGGTGAAACGAGTAGGAAAATTTTTGTTTTCTGCAACGTTCCCCAACACTCTTTTATTTATTTATTTTTCGTCCGAAGTCTCATCCTGACTTGTGGGGGAATCATGGTCTCCATCATCCTTTCCTCACATGGGACAATGCTCTAATGATGATAATCACACTTTTATTTACTTACAACTCAAGAATTACAACTCGATACTTCGAACAAAATATGACTCTATGTGAATGCCTCCAGCGGCGTACCGGGATTGCGATGAATCAAGAGTGACATGTATGAAAAATTAAGCATGGTGGCTTTGACACAAATATGATGTCAACTACATAATCATGCAAAGCAATATGACAATGATGATATGTGTCATAATAAATGGAACGGTGGAAAGTTGCATGGCAATATATCTCGGAATGGCTATGGAAATTCCATAATAGGTAGGTATAGTGGTTGTTTTGATGAAGATATAAGGAGGCTTATGTGTGATAGAGCGTATCATATCACGGGGTTTGTATGCACTAGTAGAAAAAGGGTCATTTGTCCCGGTTCATAAGGCCCATTTGTCCCGGTTGGGCAACCGGGGCTAAACTGTCGTTACTAATGCCCTAGGCCTTTATTCCCGGTTCTTATACTAACCGGGACAGATGGGCCTCCACGTGGCCGCTCCGGCAAGCCCAGGCACAAGGGCCTTTGGTCCCGGTTGGTAGCACCAACCGGGAGGAATAAGCTTCCACGCGTCAGCATTTCAGGGGCTGGTTTTTTTAAAGGGGGTGGTTTAGGGGTTTGGGGGGTTAATTTAGGTTGGTATAGGTAGCTAATAGAGAGATGTGTCCTCTCTTATCTCCGTGCTGCTGCTACTGCTATGCCTAAACATGACTTAGGTTGAAGTGAGGCAACATGTGGTGCATGTCGAAAGTAATACTAATCCTAACTTGATCAAGTTTGGATTGTACTACTTTCGACATGCACCACATGCATGTTGCCTTCAATTCAATCCAATCCATGTTCATTTCACCCACAGATATATAATAACTCTTCATGCTCGCATCATGCATCATCATAACAACAAGTCCTACTAATCATCATCATATAACTTCTACTCATTATTAATAACAAGTCATACGATCATCATCCTGATAGTCATCGAACCAACCCTACTTAATTGTTCTTATCACATGATCATCAGTATTAGGTAGGACCTAAATACCCTCTTTAAGGTAAAATAGCATAAAACAATATAGACTCTGACTCTCCATTATGGAGAATGGGGATCATCCTGTCTCCAATTCTTGCGCTTCGCTTCCTTTTGCTTCCAAGAACCTCCTTACGACTGTCCATACATTTTTCCTTTTTTTTATTAGCATGTCTCCACTTCTTTGAGAAATCCGGTATGGATAGTTGAGATTCGTAGGATGACCTGGATATATGTTCAAAACACGAAGGCTGTCATTCTGATACATCAAATGAGGCACACAATCCTCTGGGATTCTATATTGAAAAACATAGTAATAACTTCATAGTTAGCAATGATGTACTAGTTTTAGAAGTATGCAAAAGATGCACGGATGTCGTGATAGTAAAAAATCTTACCAGGGTATCTCCATGGTAGTTACCGTAGTTCAACACGTGCACTAGTGGCACATATTGACCATAATGTTGAAGAGTTTGATTGTAGATATTGTAATTCTCAATATCAGTACAAAATCCGACCAGATGATTTTTCTCTTGATAAGTTAATTCGGAGCCATCGGTGTAGTGGGTTTTGTCTACCATCTCCCGCACATTCTTTGAAGAATGAAAATAAGCTGTCAATGGAAATAAGCTGTCAATTATTTTGAAATAAACAATATAAATTAGCTACTAACTATGTTTGAGAAACTCACATAGCGGTAGAATTGGAGGCGTATCAACAAGGACCCAAATGTCCATATTGTCTTGCTTGATTTCAGGATCACCAAGATCCATGGTGACAAGCATACCCTTATCGAAACCATACATCTTGCAAAGTGCTTCCCATTTTTTGCAACTAAAATAGGTTACGCTCTCAGAATTGTATAGCTTTACTTCAAAATCCACATCATGATGAGTCCTTAGGTGAATTTTCTTTGTTTCGAAACTTTCATGGTCTTCAAAACCCATCCTCTCCAAGACATAGCGTCTTGCATGGCATGGGATAAGCTACTCGAATTGTAAAAGATCAAAATTACACGTCGAAATAATTGTAGTCATGCTTAATTACGAAAAAACACTTGTCGTCGTTGCGTACCATTTCAACATCGAAGGTCTCCTCGAGCTTAATGCTGAAGCGCCGATCATCGTCCAGGTGAGGCTTGTCGCACAGACCTCGATTGTCGTGGCACCAGCTGCACTCCCGGGAGACTTTCGTTGTCTGATGACGACATTTCCTACGTTCATAATTCAAAGATTAAACTTGTACAATTAAATATATGTACTACAAAAACTAAATTAGATCATTATTATTCATCACGGGTTCACTATCGGTCTGTCGAGTCTTTTCTTGAAAACTCTCAGCTCACGTGGTGTATATATTCGACTCTCGGTGATGGTCGCTCCTCACTTCGTCCCCAAGTGCATTACACCAAAATGTTAGCACACGGGAACGAAGGAGAAGCGACCCCCACGACAACAGTCGGGATTCTTCGTGTGTGTGTGTGTATATATATATATATATATATATATATATATATATATATAGGATTTTCTACAAATGCTTGCCACAGAACTAGTTAAGGGTTTCAACGGTGCAAAAGTTTTCAAAAATTCTGAAAAAAATACTGAACCAACACACCTATAATATAACATGATCCAACGCAGGGATTAAAAAAATATGACTGTATGTGTCCTGGACAAAAAAACAAATTGTTCAGTATATATTTATGTCGCAGTGAGCTGAAATGCTTATTATTTTTGCCGAGGACACACAGATGCATATTTTGACAATCCCTCCGTTGGATCATCTTATTACATTAGAGAGATGCTCCCATATTTATTTCATATTTTTTGATAACTTTTGAACTGTTAAAAGTTCAGGGACACTTAACTAGTTATGTGGCAAGCTATGGTAGATACAGTTTTACCTATATATATATATATATATATATATATATATATATATATATATATATATATATATATATATATATATATACATATATGGTGGAGCTCTCCCTCACTGATTCCTCTCTGACATTTGCGACCGTCGGTGATGGTCGTTACTCCTTCTTCCCCTAGTGCATAACAAAGGTCTAGCACCCAGAGAAGAAGGAGAAACGACCCCCACGACAACAGTCAGGATTGTTCGTGGTCTCATATGTACATGGTGGAACTCTCCCTCACAGATTCCTCTCTGACATTTTCGACCGTCGGTGATGGTCGTTGCATCAATTTTATATGTAATTTTAGTTTCAATAATACTAGAGGTTGCTCATAATGTTTTGAACAGAAAATACTTTGATAATTTTAGTTTCATAAATTTTATTTATGTTATTAAAGTTTATTTTACTTTATTTTGTTTCTACTTATATATTTTATTATAGTTTATATTATTTTGTTTCTAATTACTTATTTAATTTATTTTATGATAATTCTTTTTGCTATTAAAGTTTGTAACAAAAAAGTTCTTTATGAAAATTCTGTGAACTCCTGACATTTTGTGTGTTCAAAATGCACCATTCAAAGCCATAATACTAGAGGTTTATAAAATGCAACATTCAAAGCATTTCAACAAAACATTCAAAGCATTTCAACAAAACGGACAATCTGTTTCGAGATATCAGGGTTTCATACGGGAACACGTCTGTTACAACAGGCATTTCAAATGAACTAGGAAAAGGTTGAAAGTTGGCATGGTATCATCATAATAGTTGTGGAGAGAAAGTATTTACTTTTTCTTCAGTTGTGTCCTTTTCTTAATGCACCGTAACCATGGATAATCTTCATCGTTTATCAGGATGCTTGGGTCAGCCTTGACTTTGAAGGGAGGAATTTCATGAAACTTTTCATAATCTTCGGACATGTCTGTCGTGCCCTCCACTCCCACGATGTCCCTTTTTCCTGAAAGAACTATGTGGCGCTTTGGCTCATCGTATGATGTATTCGCTTCCTTATCTTTTCTTTTTCTCGGTTTGGTAGACATGTCCTTCACATGGATAATCTGTGCCACATCATTGGGTAGGACGAACGGTTCGTCAGTGTACCCAAGATTGTTCAGATCCACTGTTGTCATTCTGTACTGTGGGTCTACCTATACCCCGCCTCCTGACTGATTAACCCATTTGCACTTAAACAAAAGGACCTTAAAATCATGTGCGTAGTCAAGTTCCCATATGTCCACTATGTAACCATAATATGTGTCCTTTCCCCTCTCGGTTGCTGCATCAAAGCGGACACCGCTGTTTTGGTTGGTGCTCTTTTGATCTTGGGCGATCGTGTAAAATGTATTCCCATTTATCTCGTATCCTTTGTAAGTCAATACAGTCGAAGATGGTCCCCTGGACAACGAGTACAGCTCATCACAAACAGTGTTGTCACCTCTAAGACGTGTTTCCAACCAACTGTTGAAAGTCCTGATGTGTTCACATGTAATCCAGTCGTCACACTACTCCAGGTGTTTGGAGCGCAGAATGTTCTTGTGTTCATCGACATACGGGGTCACCAAGGTAGAGTTCTGTAGAACTGTGTAGTGTGCTTGAGACCAAGAATGCCCGTCCCTGCATATTATTGAGTCCTCTCCTAGCGTGCCTTTTCCAGTCAGTCTCCCATCATACCGCGATTTAGGGAGACCTATCTTCTTAAGGCCAGGAATGAAGTCAACACAAAACCCAGTGACATCCTCTGTTTGATGGCCCATGGAGATGCTTCCTTCTGGCTTAGCACAGTTACGGACATATTTCTTTACGACTCCCATGAACCTCTCAAAGGGGAACATGTTGTGCAGAAATACGGGGCCCAGAATGACAATCTCGACGACTAGATGAACTAGGACGTGTGGCATGATATTGAAGAAGGATGGTGGGAACACCAGCTCGAAACTGACAAGACATTGCGCCAGATCACTCCTTAGCCTTGGTATGATTTCTGGATCGATCACCTTCTGAGAGATTGCATTAAGGAATGCACATAGCTTCATAATGGCTAATCCGACGTTTTCTGGTAGAAGCCCCCTCAATGCAACCGGAAGTAGTTGCGTCATAATCACGTGGCAGCCATGAGACTTTAGGTTCTGGAAATTTTTCTCTTGAATATTTATTGCTCCCTTTTATATTCGACGAGAAGCCAGTCGGGACCTTCATACTGAGCAGGCATTCAAAAAAGATTTCCTTCTCTTCTTTGGTAAGAGCGTAGATGGCAGGACCTTCATACTGCTTTAGAGGCATGCCGTCTTTTTTGCACAAATGTTGCAGGTCCTCCCATGCCTCAGGTGTATCTTTTGTCTTTCAATACATGCCCAAGAAGCCTAACAGGTTCACGCAAAGGTTCTTCGTCACTACATCACGTCGATTGAAGAGCGTACCTCTAGCTCTTTCCAGTAGGGTAGGTCCCAAAATATAGATTTCTTCTTCCACATGGGTGCGCGTCCCTCAGCATCATTCGGAACAGCTAGTACGCCGGGACCCTTTCCAAATATTACGTGTAAATCAGAGACCATATCAAGTACGTGATCACCGGTACGGATGGCGGGCTTCTTCCGGTGATCTGCCTCGCTTTGGAAATGCTTGCCTTTCTTTCGACATTGATGGTTGGTCGGGAGAAATCGACGATGGCCCAGGTACACATTCTTCCCGCATCTGTCTAGGTATATACTTTCGGTGCCAGCTAAACAGTGCGTGCATGCGTGACATCCCTTGTTTGTCTGTCCTGAAAGGTTACTGAGAGCAGGCCAATCATTGATGGTTACAAACAGCAACGCATGCAGGTCAAACTCATGATGTTTGTGCTCATCCCATGCATGTACACCATTTCCATTCCACAGCTGTAAAAGTTCTTCAACTAATGGCCTTAGGTACACATCAATGTCGTTGTCGGGTTGCTTAGGGCCTTGGATGAGAATTGGCATCATAATGAACTTCTGCTTCATGCACATCCAAGGAGGAAGGTTATACATACATAGAGTCACGTGACAGGTGCTGTGATTGCTGCTCTGCTCCCTGAAAGGATTAATGCCATCCGCGCTTAAAGCAAACCATACGTTCCTTGGGTCACTTGCAAACTGAGCCCAGTACTTTCTCTCGATTTTTCTCCACTGTGACCCGTCAGCGGGTGCTCTCAACTTCCCGTCTTTCTTACGGTCCTCACTGTGCCATCGCATCAACTTAGCATGCTCTTCGTTTCTGAACAGTCGTTTAACCGTGGTATTATAGGAGCATACCACATCACCCTCGCAGGAACCCTCTTCCTGCGAGGCTCGCCCTCAACATCACTAGGGTCATCTCGTCTGATCTTATACGCAATGCACCGCATAACAGGCATGCGTTCAAATCCTTGTACGCACCGCGGTAGAGGATGCAGTCATTAGGGCATGCATGTATCTTCTCCACCTCCAATCCTAGAGGGCATACGACCTTCTTTGCTGCGTACGTACTGTCGGGCAATTCGTTATCCTTTGGAAGCTTGTTCTTCAATATTTTTAGTAACTTCTCAAATCCTTTGTCAGGCACAGCATTCTCTGTCTTCCACTGCAACAATTCCAGTACGGTACCGAGCTTTGTGTTGCCATCTTCGCAATTTGGGTACAACCCTTTTTGTGATCCTCTAACATGCGATCGAACTTCAGCTTCTCCTTTTCACTTTCGCACTTTTCCCTTGCATCAACAATGACCCGGCGGAGATCATCATCGGGCACATCGTCTGGTTCCTCTTGATCTTCAGCTTCCCCCGTTGCAGCAACACTTTATTCAGGGGGCACATAGTTGTCATCATCCTCTTCTTCTTCGATGTCTTCCATCATAACCCCTGTTTCTCCGTGCTTCGTCCAAACATTATAGTATGGCATGAAACCCTTATAAAGCAGGTGGGTGTGAAGGATTTTCTTGTCAGAGTAAGACCTCGTATTCCCACAATCAGGGCATGGACAACACACAAAACCATTCTGCTTGTTTGCCTCAGCCACTTCAAGAAATTTACGCACGCCCTTAATGTACTCGGAGGTGTGTCTGTCACCGTACATCCATTGCCGGTTCATCTGCGTGCATTATATATAATTATGTGTGTCAAAAGTAAGAAAATTAGACAAGTATCTATCTAAAGTAAGATTTTTTTTTCTTTCAGAAAGAAGATAAGGACAAGAGGCTCACCACGGTGGTGCCGGCGACGAGATCGGCGCGGGCGATCGACGGCGGTGAAGACGAGGACGGGGCGTGACGGACCGCTAAACCTAGACAAATCTCGGAAAAAAATGGAGCTCGGAGGTCGAGCTTCGAGAGGAGAAAGCTTAACTAGTGTGGCTCGGGCATTTCATCGAACACCTCACATACATAAGATGTGAGCTAGAGCACCCAAATGCCCTTCCTCGCCGGCCAGCAAAAAACAGAGCACTTTGGAATGCTCTGCTCGCCAGCGATGGAGTATATATAGGCAACTCATTTGTCCCGGTTCGTGGCTGGAACCGGGACTAAAGCCAAGCCTTATATCCCGGTTCGAGCCAAGAACCGGGACCAATGCCCACGAGGCCCCGGCCGACCCCTATGCTCATGAACCGGGACGAATGCATCCATTGGTCCCGGTTCGTGGCAGAACCGGGACTAATGGGCTGGCCAGGCCCGAACAAAAGCCCCTTTTTCTACTAGTGATGCACCGGAGAAGTTTGCACCAACTCTCAAGGTGAGAAAGGGCAATACACGATACCGAAGAGGCTATCAATGATGGAAGGGTGAGAGTGTGTATAATCCATGGACTCAACATTAGTCATGAAGAACTCACATACTTATTGCAAAAATCTACAAGTCATCAAAATCAAGCACTACGTGCATGCTCCTAGGGGATAGATTGGAAGGAAAAGACCATCGCTCATCCCCGACCGCCACTCATAAGGAAAACAATCAAAGAACACCCCATGCTTCAACTTTGTCACACAACGTTTACCATACGTGCATGCTACGGGACTTGCCAACTTCAACACTAACTTCGGAAAATGTGGACTATATATTGCTCTCTAAGGTATGCACATCTTGGGAATCTTAGAAACCGAACTATCTTTCGACCGAAAGGGCATGCAAGTGTAGTTGCACACGAGGTGGACAGTAAACTAAAAACGCATGCGGGCCTACTTTTTATTTAGATTTGGAACTTTATTTTTGGCATCTCTGAATGAATTTTCTAATAGACTAATATTTTTTTCCAATACATAATTTTATTTTGCTGTATAATTATTTGTTTTAAAATGTATGAATATTTCTTATAAGTACATAAAAGTTTCAAATTTTAAATAAAGGTTAATTTTATGTTCCCATTAACAATTTGAATTTAAACAGACTGGTGTCATGCAAAAAAAATCTTCACATAACAAATAGATTGCTCCTTGTTAAGTAATTTGCAAAAGATGAATGGTATGTTATGGATAATTCAAACTCTTATTTGTAACCTAGCAGAAAATGGTGTGTGTTGAGTGTATAAAAATTTCAATGCCAACGTATGAAGTATGGCTGCTTCGCCTTCAAACCTGGCCCATTGCTTCTCGAAACCTAGATTCTTTCTTCGAGATGGTCTGGTTTTGAAGCAGCGTATGCCATAACTTTTTCAAAACCTTTTGAAAGTTTTCCCACATGATCTGAATCTGATGTGAGGGTACTATGCCAAATTTCATGTTTTTCAGACTCCATATGCATTTTTCCAAATTTAAAAAAGGGTAAACGCCATGCCCGGAGTCATTTTTTTTCACGAAAACGCAAAAGAGTTTGTGTTTCATTGCATATATTGAACAGGAAGATATCGGGGGTACGACCTCCAGAAAGGAGAGACACACACACAGACACGGGCATCCTCACCAAGTGACTACAACTAGGTGAGGAGGTGCCCTCAACTACAGACAAAAAACGACATTAGGCCTCAGGCAACCTTGCCTCCGGCCAAAGATGGCGAGGCGCCGAGACTTGGAGCAACAGGGCAGCGTCGCCGCCATTGCCAGACACTTCAAGGGGGGATTACAGCTCCAGGACTGCCCAGGCCAACGTACCTCACACCCATGTGCGTATGTCACAACTTACACAAAATCTTCTCAAAATTTTACAACATCCTTTGGGTGTCATATGAGGGCACCATTCCAAAATTCATGTTTTTCAAACTCCATTTGCATTTTTCACAATTCAAAAAAGGTAAACTACATGTTCGAGGTCGTATCTTGGCACCCTCACGATTAGAATTTCTTTACTTTTATTGCCTAATGCCTAAACACAGACTTGTTAACACAAATATGATTTTTCAAACCAATTTTATGAACTTTATTGCATAACACCTAAACACAGACTTGCTAACACAAGTATGTTTTTCCAAAAAAAATTTAAAGACAAGTAATATGTGTTGACGCTCAAAAGTGGCACGATCATAAAGCAGCATGCCGGGGAGAAAACTTTGCCGGGGTAAAACCTTGCCGGTGTGTGAAGGCTTGCCGGCGTGGAAAGCTTGCTGGCGCAGAAAGCTCGTTCATGTGTGGAAGTTTGCCGGTGTGAAATCTTACCGGGGGCGAAACCTTGCCGGGGAGGAATCCTTGCCGGGGTAGAAACCTTGCCGGGGTGAAACCTTGCCGGTGTGAAAGCTTGTCGGGTAGAAACCTTGCCGGCGTGGAAAGCTTGCCGGGGTGGAGGCTGTGATAGTCAATCAAACGAGAAGTTGAAGATGGACTCAAAAGGTTATTCAGATGATCTTGGATGGAAAAGTGTTCTACATGGAACTTGTGCGTCTCGTCAAAACGATCGATTTTGATATAAATATCATCCCAATCCAAGGTCGTATGCAAAAGTTAGAGCAATCGGAGTGCAGCCCTGTCACGAGGCGAGATGTGGCGCGCCCCACCAGACACATGTCTGACGGGTAGCGCGAGGAAATAGCCTGTGTTGCGAGACCGGTCTGACCCTCAAGATAATCTCTGATCAAAAAACCTTCAACATGAAAGTTGTTCGTCTCGTCGAAACGGTCAAGATTGCTTTTGGGCTTGTTTTCATCCGAGATCGTTTACCACCGCAAAAAAGACCCACAAGGTGCAGCCAGTTTAAACCGAACACTTTTGGAAAGTTCGGATAAAACCAGTCCGAATTTGACTAGGGTTTTGGATGTGAATTGATGTAATTTTGTTGTAAGGAAAGCCTAGATAAATCCTTTTCTTGTACGGGAAGTCCAGCCGCCTCTTATATATGTTGGGGGTGACGGCCGATTGAAACAACACCAATCGAACAAAACAATCTATTACACTTTTGTGTTCATCTATCTTTATCCCCTACCCTTGTATCTTTCTTTCTCGTTATTCGTTCATTCTTCGCGTTGGAGGGCAGCGATCCACGAGGCTCTAGGGGCGAGCGAATCGACCTAGGGCAGCCCGTAGCCGCCGCACTCCCTGACGGGGTCCCTCCCGGGCGCGTGGGGTTTCGGGTCTTCAAAAGCGCCCACTGACTGTCTTGAGTATCGCACTGTCGGTCGGGTCTCCTTCGACATGAGCTGCGGTGCGTCACCCCCGGCGTCGAGGGTACACGTGACGTGTTCGTGTGTCAACAATATGGATCTGATGGAGTGATAAAAATTTATCATTGCCGTCATAATACTTTAAGAAAGTGTTAGTGCGTCCGACAAATCGTCAACATGCTATGGAAAATATCTCATATCTAATCAAAAATTGTCAATGTGTTGTTAAAAAATGTTTGCCGTGCATTAATAAAAAAAGTTGCATGTGTTTTCAGGAAATGTTATATATGTATTAAAAATTGTATAATAAGTTTGCATGATTTTGCTTTTGAATGAATATATATATACACACACACACACAACAACTACAACAACATTTAATGCACATTGAACAATTTAAACCGACGTGCAGTTTAGGAAAAGTTCATGTTGTTAGACAACGGTGAACCTTTGAACTATGAAGAAGCGATGGCGGGCCCGGATTCCGACAAATGGCTGGAAGCCATGAAATCCGAGATAGGATCCATGTATGAAAACGAAGAATGGACTTTGACTGACTTGCCCATTGAGCGGCGAGCCATAGAAAATAAATGGATCTTTAAGAAGAAGACAGACACGGATGGTAATGTGACCATCTATAAAGCTCGGCTTGTCGCTAAGGGTTATCGACAAGTTCAAGGGGTTGACTACGATGAGACTTTCTCACCGATAGCGAAGCTAAAGTCCGTCCGAATCATGTTAGCAATTGCCGCATTCTATGACTATGAGATATGGAAAATGGCATATTGAGATAAACAGATCAAGGACTTAGTGGAAATGCTAAGTCCCTGAAATCAGCATTAACGAATGCACCACTTTGCAAGCTTGTGCTAGTCACCACACATATCACAAAAATACATGGATGGCACCTCTGGAAAGATGGCAAAGCATGTAACAGAACATATGTAGAGCTCATGGGCATATCATGCACACAATAATCATGGCAAATATGAAAAATAGCTACTTGGTGCAGCAGATATGACAAATAACTCAAATAGCTCTCTTCCAACAGCATTTCAGGCATCAAGATGAGCTCAAATGAAAATGATGCAGTGAGATGAAATGATGTGCTCTCTGAGGCGAACATTTTGATATGCTGCACGCGCAAAACGGACTTACGGATGCAAAGTTACGGCACGATGAACATGGGCATATGAATCTGGGAATTTCGGGGACATAGAGAAAATTATACCTCCGGAGAAAGTCAACGGGACCGGACGAAGCGGGATGGCGAGATCCGGATCGGGAGGGACCGTTTGGTTCGTGGGACGGGTGGATCTCATCCCACCCGTCTGGATCCGGTGGGGAAAAGAACTCCGGCGAGGCGAGCGGCGACTCCGGCGAGCTCCGGTCGCCGGAGGCGGCGAGGCAGGAGGCGCGGCGCGCGGGACCGGCGAGGGCAGCGACCCGGCCGGTGGCAACGCGCTCAAAGGGCGGCGGCGAGCAAACACGGCGGCGTTGGACCCAGCGGCGAGGACGCGAGGTGCCGGCGAACCTCGTTGGCGACGGCGGGGAGCCGGCGGGCGGCGCGGCCCTGGATCCAGGCGGCGGCGGCGGGCGTTCCAGGCGCGGGAGCGCGGGCGACTTGGGCCGCGGGGGGGGGGGGGGGCGGCCACGGGCCCTGGCGGGCCGGGCGCAGTGCGGGAGGAGAGAGAGGGTGGAGGGATGACGTGGCGCAGCCGGATTCGTCGGCGGATGGCGGTGCGGACACGTCCGGTCCGGGATGGACACGTCCGGCGGCTGGAGGTGGAAGAAGGCTAGGGTTCATCCGTGAATTTTGGGAGGGGAGCACATATTTATAGGTAGAGGGAGCTAGGAGAGTCCAAACGAGGTGCGGTTTTCGGCCACACGATCGTGATCGAACGACCGAGATGATGGAGGAGGTTTAAGTGGGTTTTGGGCCACTATGGAGAGGTGTTGGGCTGCAACACACACGAGGCCTTTGTGGTCCCTTGGTTAACCGTTGGAGTATCAAACGAAGCCCAAATGGCATGAAACTTGACAGGCGGTCTACGGTAGTAAACCAAGGCCGCTTGGCAAGTCTCGGTCCAATCCGGAAAAGTTTAATGCCCACACACGAAAAGAGGGTAGAAATGACCACCGGAGGAGATAGGAGCGCCGGATTGCAAAACGGACAACGGGAAAAATGCTCGGATGCATGAGACGAACATGTATGCAAATGAAATGCACATGATGACATGATATGCAATGCATGACACGCAAGCAATGAAAAGACAACAACAACGAATAACTGGAGGACACCTGGCACATCGGTCTCGGGGCGTTACAACAGCACTTTCGAAATAATAATGGCAGCAGTTCTCGTGAGCGCTAAAGTTTCTGTTTTTTGCAGCAAGATTAACAAGACTTTCCCCAAGTCTTCCCAACTGTTCTACTTGGCATAAACACTAATTAAACACACAAAATACAACCAAAACAGAGGCTAGATAAATTATTTATTACTAAACAGGAGCAAAAAGCAAGGAATAAAAATAAAATTGGGTTGCCTCCCAACAAGCGCTATCGTTTAACGCCCGTAGCTAGGCATAAAAAGCAAGGCTAGATCTAGGTGTTGCCATCTTTGGTAGGCAATACATAAGTGGATCTCATAATAGATTCATAAGGTAATTTAATTTTCTTTCTAGAAAAGTTTTCCATGCCTTTCCTTAACGGAAATTGGAATCTAATATTTCCTTCCTTCATATCAATAATTGCAGCAATCGTTCTAAGGAAAGGTCTACCAAGAATAATAGGACATGAAGGATTGCAATCTATGTCAAGAACAATAAAATCTATGGGCGCATAATTCCTATTTGCAACAATAAGAACATCATTAATTCTTTCCATAGGTTTCTTAATTGTCAATCCCTTCACGGTCACTTATAAGAGTGAGATCTGATAGATAGGATAGGATAATATTTTTGATATTTTTGTGACAAAGATGCAAAGTAAAATAAAAGCAAAGTAAAAAATCAAAGGAAATAACTAAGTATTGGAAGATTAATATGATGAATATAGACCCCGGGGCCATAGGTTTCACTAGTGGCTTCTCTCAAGAGCATAAGTATTTTACGGTGGGTGAACGAATTACTGTTGAGCAATTGACAGAATTGAGCATAGTTATGAGAATATCTAGGTATGATCATCTACATCGGCATCACGTCCAAGACAAGTAGACCGACTCCTGCCTGCATCTACTACTATTACTACACTCATCGACCACTGTCCAGCATGCATCTAGAGTACTAGGTTCCTGAAAACAGAGTAACGCCTTAAGCAAGATGACATGATGTAGAGGGATAAATTCATGCAATATGATAAAAACCCCATCTTTTTATCCTCGATGGCAAAAATACAATACGTGCCTTGCTGCCCCTACTATCACTGGGAAAGGACACCGCAAGATTGAACCCAAAGATAAGCACTTCTCCCATTGCAAGAAAGATAAATCTAGTAGGCCAAACCAAACTGATAATTCGAAGAGATTTGCAAAGATTCAAATATTGTTCATAGATAATCTTGATCATAAACCCACAATTCATCGGTCTCAACAAACACACCGCAAAAATAAGATTACATCGAATAGATCTCCACAAGAGAGGGGGAGAACATTGTATTGAGATCCAAAAAGAGAGAAGAAGCCATCTAGCTAATAACTATGGACGCGAAGGTCTGAGGTAAACTACTCACACTTCATCGGAGAGGCTATGGTGTTGATGTAGAAGCCCTTCGTGATGGATGCCCCCTCCGACGGAGTTCCAGAACAGGCCCCAAGATGGGATCTCGTGGATACAGAAAGTTACGGCGGTGGAATTAGGGTTTTGGCTCCGTATCTGATCGTTTGGGGGTACATAGGTATATATAGGAGGAAGGAGTACATCGGTGGAGAAACAGGGGGCCCATGAGGGTGGAGGCTGCGCCTGGGGGGTAGGCGCGCCCCCCTACCTTGTGGCCTCCCTGTTGGTTGCTTGACGTAGGGTGCAAGTCTCCTGGGTCTTGTTCGGTGAGAAAATCACGTTCCCGAAGGTTTCATTCTGTTTGGACTCTGTTTGATATTCCTTTTCTTAGAAACCCTAAAATAGAAAAAAACAGCAATTCTGGGCTGGGCCTCCGGTTAATAGGTTACTCCCAAAAATAATATAAAAGTGGATAATAAAGCCCAATAATGTCCAAAGCAGTAGATAATATAGCATGGACCAATCTAAAATTATAGATACGTTGGCGACGTATCACCGCTCAGCCTCTTGGCGGATCCTATCCATGTCAACCAAGTTAAGAGCTGCATCACTGGGCGAGTCATACGTGCGCGGTTGGTTACGGCGCTGGGCGTTGCTTGACCCGGCCGCTGAATCCATATGTCTGCTATAGCTCGGGCTCCGTCTTGGGCGAGGGGTTGAATGAATCTTGTGTCGACTATAAGACTATGACTCCTGCTGTGCTAGAGCCGTCTGAAGAAGTTCTCTGACCCTCCACGTTTCGATCGCCGTCGGAGAGTCGCCTTCCATGGGGACAGCCTCCAAACGTGTCGATGCAGCGATCCGATTCTCCAGAGGGTTAGAAAAATGACCCAGTGGTGTTGATGTATAATGAGGCGGATTAGTATTCACACGAGGGGGTTCCATAGCCCGCGGCTGACCCGGCGCCCTAGCCCCGGGCGTTGTAATTTGGTTTGCCTCCGGCGGGTTACTGGGACCAGCCCCGGGTGTGTGGAAGAGGTTCCTAGGAACGTAAGTCGGAGGCAGACGTGATTGAGCCTTTTGGTGCCCTCTCCTCGTGACCTCATTTGATGCATTCAGATCCATCGTGAGCCGAAAAGCCTCTGATTGAAGCTGCTGAGCCCGAGCGTCCAAAGTCGCCCGCTCCGCAACCATCCTGACGTCCTTTGCCGCCAAGTTTCCTTGGCTTGCGCTACCTCCCCACGTAACTGTGCCACCTCCGCATCATGCTGAGCCTTATCCACCGGTTCGACCATGGCGGTCAACAGGGCCGTCATCCTATCCATGAGATCTATTAGCACCTGAGCCAGTGGGCACGCGGGGTCTCCTGACCCGGCCGCTGCCAACCTAGTGGTTATCGCTGCCGCCACCGTAGAGTTTTGAACAGGCTGTGTACCAGTCATGAATATCCCCGCTCTATTCGGAGGCTCCCAGGTGTCTGGAATATTGCTGCCATCGGAACAGCCCCCAAGCCCGCCATCTTTTAGTTGATACAATGAATCCGGTCTCACCTGTGGATGACTCACCATCAGAATAGATGGCCGTCTCACCGCCATCCACAGATCCTTCAGAAAACTCCCCTCCATGGATGCAACCCACGAAGGCACGCCTCACGGCGGGCTGAGTCCGGGCGGGTCTCGCACGCCGGGCCGTCTCGATGAGGTCGGTGCAGATGTCCGGCTCAGGGCCCGGCTCGCCGATCCGGTCGATGAAGACGTGGATTCCGCCGAAGGGGACCCGATACCCATACTCAATTGAGCCGGCATCGGGGCCCCAACTTGCATCATCGATGTAGAGCTTGCCACGAAGACTCTTGGTCATCCGGCCCACAACGTATCCCTTGAGCCCTTCGAAGCTGCCTTTCAAGAACTCAAATCCACCGTGCGTTAGCCCCACGGTGGGCGCCAACTGTCGTGGAATTGTCACGGCAGATGTCCTAGTGAAAGGACTTAGTCGTGGAGCCATTGCAACTAGGAAGCTTAAAGGGGTTAATCGGGACAAAGGACACGAGAGGTTTATACTGGTTCGGCCCCTTGCGATGAAGGTAAAGCCTAGTCCACACTAGTAGAAAAATGGTCAAACGTGAAGCACATTAGTGCCGGTTTGTATTTGAGCCGGCACTAATGTATACATTAGTGCCGGTTCCAACGGATAGCCGGGCCGCTTTCATTAGTACCGGTTCGTGGCGAACCTTTAGCACCGGTTCGTGCCACGAACCGGTACTAATGAGAGTGGTGGCAGGATGTTGTCAGAGTGGGGCCCCTCCAGCACCTTTAGTACCGGTTCGTGCCACGAACCGGTACTAAAGGTCGTCCTATATAAACCCTTCGTCCACCAGCACTCTGTTCTTCCCCCTTTCCCCTCTCCGGCCCTCTCCTCTGTTCTTCCCTTCTTCCTCTCGAGTTCATCACAAAATTTGCCCAAAATTTGTCAAGATTTGAAGGCCCTCATCCATTCAAATGATCACAAAGGTTAGCAACTTTGTCCTTTCATCTCTCATTGCTAGATTAGCTCTTGCATTGGTTTATATAGTGATTAATTTGTGAGTTTAGTAATTTGGGAGGATATATATATATATATATGTGCTAGTATTTGATTTATATGCAATTTGAGGTCAAAAATAACACTTAGTTTGCATATGTAGGTGTGGTTTACTTAGTGCCTTCTAAATCTCCATCGTAGCCACCGTCGATCGCCCGCACCGTCCCGTCGCCGGCACCACCTTGTGGTGAGCCTCTTGTTCATGAAATTTTATATAAAAATTGAGGTTTGTGTGATTTGGATATATAGTTACTCGTATAATTATCATACCCGTACGTTGTTTGTTATACATATAGTGCCATGGTTTTGATATCCGTCCCCGTCGGCCCTAGTCCTTGTTATGATTCAGATTTGGTATGTATATTCTCTTTTAAAACTAGTTGCATTTCGTGTTTATGACAAATTATGCCCATCAAGTTGACATAGAAATTTTTTCTAGGAGGTATCTGAACCGGAAATTCCAACCGACCCTATTGCCGAGAGGTTAAATTTAGTTGAAAGAGAAAACGAGTACTTGAAAGAAAAATTGAAAAGAATTGAGGGGGAGAAGATGGAATTGGAGTTGCATGTTGCCGATGTCGTCGATGATCACAAGATCAAGATGGAGAAAATGCGCTTGAAGATTATAAAGATTAGAAAATATGCCATCGATAGTGAGGCTTGGTATCATTATGTTGTTGGATCCATTGTTACCTTAGTTGCGATCTTGATCGTATTTGTTGTTGCATTTAAATGCTTTAGCTAGAGAGTTATTTGTTTGTTGCATTTAAGTGTTGTATGAACTTTATGTATGAACTTGTATTAATTTGGTCTATTCGGTGTTGTGTAATGAAGATGAGCTGGCAATGGATGTACGATGACCGATGCTCTCCCCAGTTCGTTGAGGGCGTGCGTACTTTTCTGCTTGCGGCTGAGGCAAACAAGCGGGCGGATGGTTTTATGCCTTGTCCATGTGCTCGCTGTAAGAATGGTCACAATTACTCTACGTCAAGAACCATTCACGTCCACATGTTTAAGACCGGTTTCATGCCCCATTATAATGTTTGGACCAAGCACGGAGAAAGAGGGGTTATGATGGAAGACAATGAAGAAGAAGAGGACGACGACAGCTATCCTGGCCATGGGTTCCCTGAATACGATGATACAACAATGGGGGAAGAAGCTGAGCCGGTAATGCGGGAAGAAGCTGAGCCGGCAATGCGGGAAGAAGCTGAAGAAGAGGCATCAGATGAGCCCGTTGATGATCTAGGTCGGGCCATTGCCGATGCAAAGAGAAACTGCGCAAGTGATTTGGAGAAGAAGAAGTTGCAGCGCATGTTAGAGGATCACAAAAAATTGTTGTACCCGAATTGCGTAGATGACAAGAAAAAGCTGGGCACCACACTGGAATTGCTGCAATGGAAGGCAGAGAATGGTGTATCTGACAAGGGATTTGGAAAGTTGCTGGTAATGATAAAGGATATGCTTCCAAAGGACAACGAATTTCCCGAGAGTACGTACGAAGCAAAGAAGGTTGTCTGCCCTCTAGGGTTAGAGGTGCAGAAGATACATGCATGCCCTAATGATTGCATCCTCTACCGCGGTGAGTACGAGGATTTGAACGCTTGCCCGGTATGTGGTGCATTGCGCTATAAGATCTGCCGCGATGACCCTGGTGATGTCGAGGGTCGGCGCCCCAGGAAGAAGATTCCTGCCAAGGTGATGTGGTATGCTCCTATAATACCACGGTTGAAACGTTTGTTCCAAAACAAAGAGCATGCCAAGGCGATGCGATGGCACAGAGAAGACCGTAAGAAAGACGGAAAGTTGAGAGTACCCGCTGACGGGTCGCAGTGGAGAAAAATCGAAAGAAAGTACGGGAAGGAGTTTGCAGATGACGCAAGGAGCGTATGGTTTGGTCTAAGCGCAGATGGCATTAATCCTTTTGGGGAGCAGAGCAGCAACCATAGCACCTGGCCTGTGACTCTATGTTTGTATAACCTTCCTCCTTGGTTGTGCATGAAGCGGAAGTTCATTATGATGCCAGTGCTCATCCAAGGCCCTAAGCAACCCGGCAACGACATTGATGTGTACCTAAGGCCATTAGTTGAAGAACTCTTACAACTGTGGAATGGAAAAGGTGTACGTGCGTGGGATGAGCACATGGGGGAAGAATTTGACCTAAAGGCGTTGCTGTTCGTGACCATCAATGATTGGCCTGCTCTCAGTAACCTTTCAGGACAGACAAACAAGGGATACCGCGCATGCACGCACTGTTTGGACGGTACTGACAGTATATATTTGGCTAATAAGAATGTGTACCTGGGACATCGTCGATTTCTTCCGAGCAGGCATCCCGTAAGAAAGAAAGGCAAGCATTTCAAAGGTGAGGCGGATCACCGGATGAAGCCTCGCCACGGTACTGGTGCTGATGTACATGATATGGTCAAGGATTTGAAGGTGGTCTTTGGAAAGGGTCCTGGTGGACAACCTATTCCGAATGACGCTGACGGACGCGCACCCATGTGGAAGAAGAAATCTATATTTTGGGACCTGCCCTATTGGAAAGACCTCGAGGTCCGCTCCGCAATCGACGTGATGCACGTGACGAAGAATCTTTCTGTGACCCTGCTTGTCTTCTTGGGCGTGTATGGGAAGACAAAAGATACACCTGAGGCATGGGAGGACCAGCAACGTATGCACGGAAAAGACGGCATACATCAGGGTCATGCAAGCTACGCTCTTACCAAAGAAGAGAAGGAAATCTTCTTTGAATACCTGCTCAGTATTAAGGTACCGTCTGGCTTCTCGTCGAATATAAAGGGAATAATAAACATGGCAGAGAAAAAGTTCCAGAACCTAAAGTCTCATGACTGCCACGTGATTATGACGCAACTGCTTCCGGTTGCATTGAGGGGGCTTCTACCGGAAAACGTTCGATTAGCAATTGTGAAGCTATGTGCATTTCTCAATGCAATCTCTCAGAAGGTAATCGATCCAGAAATCATACCAAGGTTACAGAATGATTTGGTGCAATGTCTTGTCAGTTTCGAGTTGGTGTTCCCACCATCCTTCTTCAACATCATGACACACGTCCTAGTTCACCTATGCGAAGAGATTAACATTTTGGGTCCTGTATTTCTACACAATATGTTCCCCTTTGAGAGGTTCATGGGAGTCTTAAAGAAATATGTTCATAACCGTGCTAGGCCAGAAGGAAGCATCTCCAAGGGCTGTCAAAATGAGGAGGTCATTGAGTTTTGTATTGACTTTATTCCTGACCTTAAGCCGATTGGTGTTCCTGAATCGCGGCATAAGGGCAGACTGGATGGAAAAGGCACGCTAGGAGGGGAACAAATAATATGTATGGACGGACATTCTCTCACTGAAGGACACTACACAGTTCTACAGAATTCCGCCTTGGTGGCTCCGTATATGGATGAACACAAGAATTTGCTACGCTCCAAACACCCGGAGCGGTCTGATGACTGGATTATACGTGAACAAACCAGGAGTTTCGCCAGCTGGTTGCAAGCACGTACCATGCATGACACCTCTATTGAAGATGACCTGTACTTGCTGTCCCAGTTACCATCTTCGAATATAATGACTTTCGAAGGGTACGAGATAAATGGTAATACATTTTACACGATCGCCCAAGATAGGAAGAGCACCAACCAAAACAGTGGTGTCTGCTTTGATGCAGAAACCAAGACGGGAAAGGAAACATATTATGGTTATATACAGGACATATGGGAACTTGACTATCGACGTGGTTTGAAGGTCCCTTTGTTTCGGTGCAAATGGGTCAATATGACACGAGGCGGGGTAACGGAAGACCCGCAGTACGGAATGACAACAGTGGATCTCAACAATCTTGCGTATGCAGACGAACCATTCGTCCTAGCCAATGATGTGGCACAGGTTTTCTATGTGAAGGACATGTCTACCAAGCCAAGAAAAAGAAAAGATAAGGAAGCGAATGCATCGTACAATGAGTCAAAGCGGCACATAGTTCTTTCTGGGAAGAGAAACATCGTGGGAGTGGATGACAAGACAGACAAGTCAGAAGATTATGAAAAGTTTGATGAAATTGCTCCATTCACAGTGAATATTGACCCGAGCATCCCGTTAAATGATGAAGATTTTCCATGGCTACGACACAAAGGGACACACGCGAAGAAAAAGTTTCACACCCAAAGATCTGGGATGTGATCGGCTTAACTATCATCACTTTCTTCTGTGTTTCACACCCAGGAGGGAATCTCTGTAATAGTTAGGGTAGCTAGTTATGTGTTTTGGCATTTGAAACGCGAAGAAATTTTTATGTGCAAGCAAATTCTTTCATGCATTTATTGATTTTTTCAGCTAAATGACCCTGAAATTGAAAAGCATTTCAAATGAACTCAGAAAAGGATGAAAGTTGGCATGGTATCATAATTTCACCCACATAACATGTGCAAAAAAGTAGAGAGGGTTACCGCAAAAACTGGATGCACTTCGTGTACAAAATGGACAATCTGTTTCGAAGTATCAGGGTTTCGGACGAAAACTCATCCGTTACAAAGGCATTTCATTTTTAAATAACTTAAGCATTACCAAATTGAATATAATGATAAAACACACTAATATTAAACATAAGAAAAAAGAATCACTGGAAAATGTATTTTTAAAGTTAAGTTATTCACAAACTAGTGATTCACACAAATTTCAAATAATTCAAAATTTAAACTATTCAAATTTAAAAACTACCGGCACTAACTGAAAGTTTCTAAAAACTATCAAAAATATTCACAAAGAAACTCTAAATACAGCAAAAAACAACTAAAAATAAATAAAACAAAATAAATAAAGCAGAAAAGAAAAAACTAAATGAAAAAAGCCCACCTACCGGGCCACAGCGGCCTGCATACGACTAGAAACCCAACCTGTTGTTGGGCCAGGATGCAGGCCCGCAAGCCCAATAGGCCCCACAGGGCAGAGTAGCAGAGGTAGGCCCAGAAGGCCTGCTTTAGAGAGGAGCTAGAGACAGCAACGGCGGCGGGGCTTATAAGCAGGTGTGAGCGCCTTCGGCTAGCGAGGTGGGACTAAACTTCTGCCACTAGTAGAAAACGGGCCATTAGTACCGGTTTGTAAGGGCCTTTAGTGCCGGTTATGGAACCGGCACTAACATTTCGGCACTAAAGGCCCCCCCCCCTTTAGTACCGGTTCAGCACGAACCGGTGCTAAAGGGGAACCACGTGGCACGAGCCAGCTCCGGGGGCCGGGAGCCCTTTAGTACCGGTTGGTAACACCAACTGGTACTAAATTGTTGTGGGTTTTTGTTTTATTTTGTATTTTTCAATTAAATTTGTGTTATCAATTTAATTTAGGATTGTTTTACATTATAATGAGTTGTAGTCGTCATCATCATCATCATCATCGCATATTCATAAATAACTAAACTCTAGCTAGCTAAAAATCATCGTAGTCGTCTAATTACCACTATTTAATCATCATAGTCATTACCGTGCTAGCTATCTAATCATCATCAACGCTGGCTAGCTTAAAGAGGAAACATTCACTTTGTAACAGAAGCAAAGATATCATCAAGATCAACATAATCGTCACCAAGATCGAAGTTCAGGACACGGACATGAGACAAGTACTAATTAAGAGCATGAACTAGTAGCTACTGATCCTGCTGCTCCCTCTCAGGTAGAATAGCATAGAACATGTATAGCTCTCCTGATTCATCATACTGGAGCATGCAGATGAATCTGTCTCCTAATCTTGGGTTGCACTTCTCCTTACTGCCCCCTAGTACTTCTCTGCGATCGTTAACAATTTTGCTCCAATCTTTCAGTATTAAGCATTCTTCGCTTTCAGAAATCCTGAATGCACTCATGTGCAATGTAGGAAATCTTGGTCGTAAGATAACCATTGACATGCGACCTTTTGTCTCGATCCACTGAGGCACAACTGTCATCGGAAGTCCCTGTTGAACAACATCGTATAGTAATTAATATACTAAGCAATGAAAGTTTAGCTTCAAAAATAATGTATGCAAAAGATGCACTAATTAAGGACAAATATTTAAAATCTAACATCTTTTGATTATAGATATGACCGTAGTTCAATACGATCACCATTGGTCGCACGTTTTGAGTACTAACATTTCTAAGTTTAGGAAAAAAATTTGTCTTGACAGTATTAAGATCCTCAAGCCATGAAACATAATGACTTATCTCCTCGCAGTTTAGTTGAGCCCCGGGGCAGTAGTAGGTCCTGTCTACCAAGCACCGAACATGTTTTCTTGAACCGAAATAAGCTGACAATACAAATTAGTTGTCAACTATTTTTGAATAAACTGTATGAAAGACATAAACATATGCATGCATGGTTGAGAAAAACTCACCAAATGGTAGAACTGGAGGCGTTTGCACATCGACCCAGATGTCTATATTACCTTCAATATCATCTTCCGGACGAATATCAAAGGTGATAACCATATCAGGCTCAAATGCATAAGCCTTGCATAGTGCTTGCCAAGTTTTGCATTCAAAATGGGTGTATGTGTCTCCATTATATAATTTGACGTTGAAAGTATACCCATGCTCCGTGTTCAAGTAAACTCTCTTTACCTCCATATCATCTATAGCACTAAAACCTATCTTATCCAAGACAAAAATTCTTGCATGGCAGGGGATGCGCTAGTAGAATAGTGAAAATTTAAAATTATAAGTTGAAGCAAATGAAGCATAAGTTTTGCATTCAAATAATAATTGACAAAGTGACTTACTGTATCAACTTCGAATGTCTCATCCAGCTTGATGCTGAAGCGCCTACCATCAACAAGGAAATTTTGGTCGCACAGGCCGCGCTGGTCTTCACAGTGTTCGCACAAAATAAAATCTTTTTCGTCGTCAGATGACATTTCCTATGTTCATATAGGTGAAACATTAAACACCTATATCTAGCCAAATATATATTCATCTAACATTTGACATTAATATATCTAACTATATATTCAATTGACATTACTATATATTTAACTTTTTTATCTAATTCATCTAACATTCGACATTAATCTAACATTTATATAAACTCAAAATATATAAAAAATTAAATAAACAGAAAAACTCATTAACAAATAATATTTTAATTAGATCATCAAATCTCATATACCTAAATTTTCTTACTAAAATAAACTAGTTATATTAATTATTCAACTAGTTCTAATCTCATATACCTAAATTTTCTTACTAAAAATAAACTAGTTATATTAATTATTCCACTAGTTCTAATCTCATATACCTAAATTTTCTTACTATAAATAAACTAGTTATATTAATTATTCAACTAGTTCTAATCTCTAGTTCGACAATTTTTCTATCTAGCTAGCTAATTCATCTAACATTCGACATTAATCTAACATTCGATCATCTAATTAACTTTTCTAAAAAACAGAAAATAAGTAAAAAAAATGTGTGTGTGTGTGTATGTGTGTGTATGCATGTGTGTGTATATATACGTATATGTGTGTACGTATGTGTGTATGTGTGTGTATGCGTGTGTGTGTGGTATATGTGTGTGTGTGTGAGCGGCCCCGTACGCCGCCGCCCCGTACGTACGAGCGGGGGCGCCGGCGTACGGGGCGGGGGCGCCGGTGTGTGTGTGTGTATGTGTGTGTATGTATGTGTGTGTATGTGTGTGCGGGAGCGAGAGAGAGACGTACGGCCGCGGCGATGGCGACGAACGGCGGCGGCTTTCGGGGCGGCAGCGCGAGACGACGACGACGACGGGCGGCGGCGGGGACAGCAACGATGACGACGGACGACGGGCGGCGACGACGGGATCGAGCGGCGCGCACGGCGGAGGTTGGAGACGAAGTGGGGATGAAACTGAAATTTTCGTAAGAGCTATATATATAGGATGGGCCTTTAGTACGGGTTGGTGGCTCCAACCGGTACTAAAGGCCTATTTTCGCCAGGCCAAGCGGCGGGAAACGAAGGCTTTTAGTACCGGTTGGAGCCACCAACCGGTACTAAAGGGGGGTCCTTTAGTACCGGTTGGAGCCACCAACCGGTACTAAAGGCCTTGCGCTGCCACCCAAAAGTTTAGTCCCACCTCGCCCAGCGAAGGGCAGCCGCACTGGTTTATAAACCCAACCGCGGCTACCTCTTCGAACTCCTCTATATAGCAGGCTTCTGGGCCTAAATAATTAGGGCGCGCTGCCCTGTGAGTCTGCTGGCCCTCCTGGGCCTGCATTTGCACACTCTAGGTCTGGTAGACCCACAGGGCAGTGCGCCAACAAATTTGTTATATAGTGTTTTCTTTTCTGCATTACTTATTTTGTTTTATTTATTTTTGAGTAGTTTTTATATAGTTTTTTCTTTTCTGCATTATTTATTTTCTTCTATTTATTTTTGAGTAATTTTTTTGTATAGTTTTTTTTATTTTCTGCATTATTTATTTTTGTATAGTCCGAAACCCTGATACTCGGAAAGAGTTTGTCCAATTTGTACACGAAGTGCATCCAGTTTTTGCCGTGACCCTCTCTACTCTTTCGCGCATGCTATGCGGGTGATATGATGATACCATGCCAAGTTTCAACATTTTCAGGATTCATTTTGTAGTGATTTTCAATTTCACGGTCATTTAGCTCTCTAAACAATTAGGTAAATGACCGAAAAACAACAAACGATGTCAGAACATGTTGGAAATTGATGACGCCGCTTTAAATGCTGCATACTGAACACAAAAAAAGTCCGGAGTTTAAATAAGTTATTAAAAATAAAAAAGAGGTGCAATGCTGGTTAATTTGCTTCAAGCCATTCGGAATAGTGTAGACTGCACTGCACATAGCTCAGTGCAATCTATGCTATTCCGCAAGGCTTGAAGCTAATCAACATGTAGGTGAGCATTGCAACTCTTCGTCATTGTCTGTGCACTCACGGCTTATAAACCGCTCATACTGCCTCTCTCTTGGCGAAGATCACAAGATAGTTTGGTTAAATTGCATTACTTGTAAGTCCAGTTAACATGGATGCTTATGATGCAAGAGCAACAGCAAAAGTGAAAATTTGGCACAAATAGGTAGTTGTGTAACTAAAATAGGTAGGAGGAGAGATAGCTCTTATGTCACAAAAAAGAAGTTGTATCAAACCTTTTATGTCGGATCTAGAACAAACCAATCGGTATCGCCATCATACAGCCCAACCGTGGCTCGTGATGCATATATATGCATATCAAATGCACGGTTGGACGTCTGATGGCGAATCCGAATGATTTGTATTCAGTCGATGAACTGGTAGATGTATGCAGTCGATGAACTGGTAGATGTATGTAGTCGATGAACTGAAAGACTTATGCAGGGAAGGCGAGAGGTGGGCTAGCTATATATAGGGTCGTCTGGCTCACAAAGTGATTGTGGTAGTTTCGATCCAACGAATCACATGAGCTAGGAAGAAACACACCCTTGATCCAACGACTCGCAAGAGCTAGAAAGAAACACACGATCCGTGTGATTCTTCCTGATTGGTGGGATGCACATTAGTACCCACTCCGGACTCTGAAACCCTGATACTCGGAAAGAGTTTGTCCAGTTTGTACACGAAGTGCGTCCAGTTTTTTCCGTGACCCTCTCTACTCTTTCGCACATGCTATGCGGGTGATATGATGATACCATGCCAAGTTTCAACATTTTCAGGATTCATTTTGTAGTGATTTTCAATTTCACGGTCATTTAGCTCTCTAAACAATTAGGTAAATGACCGAAAAACAACAAATGATGTCAGAACATGTTGGAAATTGATGGCGTCGCTTTAAATGCTGCAAACTGAACACAAAAGAAGTCCGGAGTTTAAATAAGTTATTAAAAATAAAAAAAGAGGTGCAATGCTGGTTAATTTGCTTCAAGCCATTCGGAATAGTGTAGACTGCACTGCACATAGCTCAGTGCAATCTATGCTATTCCGCAAGGCTTGAAGCTAATCAACATGTAGGTGAGCATTGCAACTCTTCGTCATTGTCTGTGCACTCACGGCTTATAAACCGCTCATACTGCCTCTCTCTTGGCGAGGTGGGACTAAAAACAGCTTGCCATAACCTCATTAGTACCGGTTCGTGGTAAGAACCGACACTAAATGGTGATGGTGGGGCCATAGCCTGACCGCAGGCTGATGCAGCCTCTTTAGTACCGATTCGTGGCATGAACCGGTACTAAAGGTTCGCCATGAACCGGTACTATTGATCGCCGCCACGAACCGGCACTAATGTACACATTAGTGCCGGCTCTAATTCAAACCGGCACTAATGTGCTTCACGTTTGACCCTTTTTCTACTAGTGTGCGCCCCTCGCCTGGCAGCGCACACCCTTTAGTACCGGGTCATGGCACCAACCGGTACTAAAGGGGGGGCCTTTAGTACCGGTTGGAGCCACCACCCGGTACTAAAGGGGGTCGCTTCCCGCCCCCATCCTCGTCGCCGCCCTCATCCCCGTCGCCGCCCCTGTCCCCATCGCCACCCCCGTCGCCGCCCCCGTCGCCGTCGCCGCCCTCGTCTCCGTCGCCGCCCCGGGCCCGTCCCCGTCCACGTCTCTTCGTCCACGCATCGCCGCCCCATCACGCCCCGGGCCGTCGCCTCGCCGTCGCCGTCGCCCCGCTGTGAGCTCTCCCCCTCTAACCCCTCTCCGATCCCTCGCCCCCGGTGGCCGCCGCCCCTCCCCGAGCCCATACACACACACAAGCATGAACACACACACACGCACATTTCCTTAATTAAGTTAATTAGTATATACGTATTTTGTATGTTTAATTAGTTTAGATTTTTTAGATTATTATTTTTTCACTAGTATATATGTATGAATGCATGTTAGATGGATGTATAGAAGTTGTTTTTTCTGTTTTTAGTGTTAGATGCTTAATTAGTATGAAATAGCATATAGAATTTTGACATATGCAATGATAGCATAATTAGTGTTACATTTGCATATAGTATTTGTTGTCGATGATGCCCGGCCCGCATCCTCGCCGTCGACCCGTTCGCGACGACGTCCTGCTTCAGAGGACCCATGTCCGGGATTGGGCTCCGCCGGGCTGGCACTGGGAGGTGCTACCTTCAGGGGCGCGACGCTTGGTGAGGAACCCGGCCCCGGGTCCCGTCGTCGACCCTCATCTCCTTTGGTGGCATTCGCGTGAGCCACTTTCGGTGCGGAGGGAGCCGGCCCCGCCGGAGGTGGTACGTCGCCGTGTCAGGGAGGAGGACGAGCATGTCCACCGCTACATGGCTGCTATGGACGTCAGGTTCTCCAATACCTGGCAGGTTCTTTGGGGAGATCACCCGAGCTATGATCCAGTGATGGTTCCTTCACTTTGGTTGTCCACCGCCTAGATTACTCTCTAGTATTCGATCTTTATTAGCTAGCTAGCTAGTGATGTATTCGATCTTTATTATATCTATTATTCGAGACGATGTATTCAAGATTATATCTATTATTCGTGATTATACTAAATTGTTTTATATTTCTTTTGGCATAGTTAAATAAAAGCTATGGCGGACAATACCGACAGAGAGAGAGAACAGACCATGTTCGATATCATACACGGGCCAGATGATGATCAGAATGAAGAAGATTTTGATGGCTCCGAATTTCTAAACAACACCGGAGAGGGTGATATGATATTCGATCGCGACGACCGAGAAGATGAAGTCATGAACTATGACAAAGAACATGTTGATCCTGAAACAACAAACACCGGCGAGGTATATATATTTATATAAGCAGGATCTGGTGATCATCGCATGTTTTAAATGAGTTGAAGATATATTAACGAATCGATCTTTCTTCTTTCAGCCATCCGGATCGAGCAAATCTTCAGGCAAAAGGACGAAACGAGGCCCGAACAAAAAGTTGAAGGAGGGCGTAAAGTACAATATCGAGGCATTCAAACCTAATGGCGAACCATTAGCGCCTAAGAAGATTGCGGACAAGTTCGTTCGTCAGTGCGGAGTTCTTGTGAAGGACCAACTCCCGATCTCCCTTCAAGAATGGCGAAAGCCAGCAAATCCACGTCCAGATGTTACTTTTGTCGACGAGAATCAAAAAAATCTGCTTTGGGATACTCTCATGGAACATTTCACCCTACCAGATAATTTCACAGAAGCAGATGTGCGGAAAGTCAAGGACGCTGCTTTTAGGAAGATGGCGGTTGCATTCAAGAACCACAAGAGAATGATGTGGGAGAAATACGTCAAGGGAGGAAGGAAGACTCCAGTATTCGAGGGGACACTAGAGAATCAAAGTGCTCATTGGGACGATTTCGTGAAATTCAAGGATTCAGAATTAGCTAAGGAACGGTCGAGAATAAACAAGAAGAATGCCGAAAAAAAGGATAAGTTCCATAAGCTGGGGCCAGGTGGCTACGCGGTGGCAATGCCTAAGTGGGATATGTCTGAGAAAGAGATGGAGGATGCAGGTGTCACTCCGGTTACTAAGAGCTGGCCCCCCAGGTGCAGGACTTGGTTCTATGCGCATGGGGGGGAGTTGGACCCGAAGACAGGCAATGTTTCGATGAAGGCATGTCTGAACGGAGCCGACGATGCGCTACTTGTTGCAATAGAAGAGGCTCGATCGGGGGTGTTCCAGCCCAACAGAGAGAACGACGAGCTTATGCGTGCCATGGGAAATCCTGAACACCCGGGAAGAACACGAGGCAAGGGCGCTCTTCCGTGGTATGAGGGGTTTTCGGACTGGAACGCCGACTACAGAACCCGTGCGAGAAAGAAGATTGCGGAGGAGAAGAAGAGGAAGATGGAGGAGGAGCAGAGGAAGCGGGACTATGAACGCCTTCAAGGCCTAGAAGCAAGTCAAGCGGAATTGGCAGCTAAATTCCAGTGGCAGCAGGAGCAGATCGACTCACTTAGCTAGCAAAGGGGGTCTCAGCATCTGCAGCAGCTAGCGGATGATCCAGCATTGGATACCACCGCCCCATCCATGCCGAGAAGCAGCGTGGGTTCCACCCCGGGCGACGCAGTAGTGCTGGATAGATACCCCGTGGATGACATCACGGAGAACACTAACTGCGAGCTACACTTCAAAATGAAGAACATATCCATGAAGGTGGCGGACGCCGTTGCTTTTTCAAATTCCCCCGAGGCAACCTTCCATTGCAACCCGATTCCACGGGGCTATGCTCGTGTCTTGGTTGATGAGGTGGTGGACCCATATTCGGAGCTACATCTTGACATTCCTGGAGGTGACGACGAGCACACATTGGGAGAGGCCATACATCGTGTCATCCTATGGAGAAAGGATTGCATCATCTTTCGAAGGCCACCGACACCGCGTCACCCGACTCCTCGTCGAACTCCGCCACCGAGTCAGTAGACTCCCGCTCCTCCAAGTCCACCAATGCGTGAGGCCACTCCTCCTCCTCCAAGTCTGGCAAAGTGTCAGGCCACTCCTCCTCCAAGTCCGACACAGCGTCAGACGTCCACTCCTCCTCCAAGTCCGGCACAACCTCAGGCCACTACAAGTCAGGCACAGCTTCAGGCCACTCCTCCTCGTCCAACTCAGCCCCGTCAGCCGTCTCCGCCGCCTCAGCAGTCGCAGAAGAGACACCCCGCAGCTATGGTGCATAGCGGTACGAGTCGAGGTCATAGTACAGGAAGTACAGGCGGAGGCAAGCGATATAAATATGGTCCAAACCTCACTACTCCTCTTCCTGTGAGGGCTTACGACAGGACCGAGGAGCAAACCAATGCCATAGTGCAGGCAGAAGTCGACGCCCATTTTGGACCGAAACCACCACCGCCGCCAAGGGAGAAAGTGCCTGTGGAAGTAGTTGACCACTTCATTCGTATGGCTCAACCACCAGCTCCTAAGCCTGTTGACTCAGACTATGAGCGCCACATGAGGAAGTTACATCGACGACGTCTACAGAAGGAGGCAAGCTCGAGCTCGAGCAAACAACAAGCAGCTGTCAAAAAATGCAGGAAAACCGTTGCCCAGCTGGGAAAACAGGCGGCGCAATCGACCCCCCCGCTTGTTGTGCCGCCAACAACACGTGACAGTACGCGCGCCCAATATTATTGTGGCCAAACAGTTTACGTTCCCGAGGTGGGCGATGTGGTAATAACCCAGGAGCATATAATGCAGGCTGAAGAACTCAAGATCACTGTTGGACAACTCCTCGAGATCGAGGACATGCCTGGGATTACAGAGGAGGAAATAAAACGGAAATATGTCCGGGGCCAACCTTTGGTCGAGCCAGAAGATGTCAACAAGCTCCCAACGAGAATGTATGAATTGCATCAATGGTACATGGACATTACCAAGAGATCCAATCGAGAGTCCCTCATGGTGAATGTCAAGAAGGATGATTACTACCATGAGAAAGTTGTGGCCGTTGAGTATCCTGAACTGTTTCAGTTATACAATCAAGACGCACTCGACAAATCTATCGTCAGTTGCTATTGTCTGTAAGTGATTTCTTTCTGTAATTTAAGTCTCAAGCTAGCTGTAGTGATCCTTTCACTGGTAGAAAAAGGGCCTATAGTCCCGGTTCGTAAGGGCCTTTAGTCCCGGTTCAGGAACCGGGACTAAAGTGTCGGTACTAATACCTCCACCCTTTAGTCCCGGTTCAATCCAGAACCGGGACCAAAGGCCCTCCACGTGGGCAGTGCGCAGAGCCCAGTCAGGAGACCCTTTGGTCCCGGTTGGTGGCACCAACCGGGACCAAAGGGTCTCCTGACTGGGCTCTGCGCACTGCCCACGTGGAGACCCTTTGGTCCCGGTTGGTGGCACCAACCGGGACCAATAGGCATCCACGCGTCAGCACTTCTGTGGCTGGGGTTTTTGTTTTTTTTTGAAAGGGGGGGGGTTGGGGGTTTTAGGGGGTTAATTTAGGTGTTTCATATATTGTGTTAGCTAGTTATAATTAATAGAGAGAAGTGTCCTCTGTTATGTCTGTGCTTGGTCGACGCTACGTACTATACATACGTATATAGAGAGGACTAGACACGCTAGCTAGCTAGTAAGAAAACGAAGGAAACAGAAGATCGTCATGAACATATATGCATATATACAGAGAGAAGTGATATCGACCACCTCTCCTTCTCCGAGAGATTGGTCGAACAACAAGTTCTCGTATATCTATCTGACACTACCGGCTACATATATACAGTAATTATCTCTTACAAATATAATCATACGGACTCAGGGTTAACATAGAATTCTCCGTCTTCAGGGATCACGTGGTCAAGAAAGAATGCCGCCAATTCCTCTTGAATTCCTCGCATGCGAGCTGGTGCTAGGAGTTCATCCCGCTTCCGAAACATCTAATTTAAGGAAGGGGGTCAATACATATATATATGAATGAATGAAACTCAACACAAATGATGGTAATAAAATAAAATTGTGAATGTTGTTATTTACGTACTTCATATTGTTCGTCAGTGTAGCCCCACTCACAGGTCGTGTGGCGGATGGACTCGCAAACATAGTAACCACAGAAATCATTCCCTTGTTGCTGCCACAACCACTTTACAAGAAATAGAGGTTAATCAAACTGATAAGCAAGAATGCCAAATGGTATTGATGAAACTAGCGCTTGAATGACTAGTAGATGCGCTTAAAATGCTACTATAGCTAGTACTTACTTTCGGGTGTCTAAATTGCAGCTCCTTCGGCAGTCCCGGAGCTTTTCTGGTGAATTTTCTCCAAACCCTGCCGGACAAAGAAAACAATTACTTGATATATCAGGAAATGAACAAAGTTGCTGATATGGTGGATAATGATCGATTTAACTTACTTCTCGAGTATTTGAGTCATGTCTGCATAGTCCTTGGGATCTTTTCGTCTTGAGTCTAAGACGGTTACTAGTCCCTGCTCAAGCTTAATATGTAGGAGAATATAGTGGAAACTGCACACGCATGCATAACTCATCAATTACATTACTATAACCTTGACTAATATATAAGGGAAACCGAATACGCACAAGACAGTAACACTCACTTGAAGTTGTAAGGAAAGAGTATTATATCTTTGTTTTGATTTATTATCAACGATTCTAGCATGCTGGCCTCGGTTTCTGCGGCATGAAATTTAACCTGAGTTGCATCTATGAGATTTGTGTTAATGAACCCAATATCACCGACTTGTCTTTTCTTCAATTCGATGATCTTCAATCTGCATAATATAGTGAGGATGATTATAAATACATGCAATGAAAGAGCTAAGCTATATAGAGAAACTTAATGACAGAAGTAGTACTACTTACAGACAGTAGCAGGTGACAGTTGCTTTATCGAGGGCCAATTGATTGAAGAACTGATAGAACTCCTCAAATGGAATAGGCAACAGATCAATTCCAACGAGGTCATGCTCCGGTTTAACTCTCGCAAACAAAGTACTCCTCCCCCAGAGTCTCTGCAGATTTTCAAGTACCAATCATGCAATCTTCGCATCATCGTTGATAGAGATCTTTCATCTTTGACGAGAGGCTTCCCGTACTCGTATCTTTGTATCTGCACGTCCATGGGGTCATAATGTACTTCGTCGGGCAGGTAATCTGCAGGATTGCTATAACCGGGCACCATCCTCGGATCATTATCGACGTTGTGGCTAGGCACCTTGAGCGGGGGGCACGATTGCTTCGCTTGTTCGCCGAGCTGGGCAATTTGTTTCCCAGCTCGTCGTTGTTTCAGCCTTTGATCACTGACAGTACTTCCCGACCGCTCCGCTTCGGCAAATTCCTTTCCAATAATGCGGTCATAGTTTCCTTTCGGCGAATCAGACTTCGGTGTTTTTGTCAGGGCAGCCAGAGTGCGCTTCACTTTCACCCGATCTACCTTCTCCTCCGGAGGTGGATGTTTCTTTTCTTTCACCCCTTCAAATAATTTCTTCACTTCTTCTCGCGCGATCTCGGCGTTCTCCTCCTGGGTCCTCTCGTATGGTAACTTCTTTGGAGTCTTCAGAGAAGGACCGAATCTGTATGTCCTCCCGCCTCTGGTTGTACTGCTAGACGCCGACCGAGCAGACGTAGCGGTTGTCTTCTTTACTTGCTTAAGCGGCGGAGGAGAAGGACTACGACGCGCCGGAGCAGTTGGAGCGGCGGCAGGTCTCTTCCGCCCTTGCTGACGAGGCGGAGAAGGAGGAGGCGGGCTGCTCGGGCGCGTCGGCGCAGGCGGAGAAGGAGGCGGAGTGCCGCCGCGCGCCGGAGAAGGAGCCGGCCGAGGGCCCTGATCGTCACTCGCCAGAGGAGGAGGAGGCGGTGGAGGCGGAGTGCCCTGACTCGCCGGAGGAGGAGGAGGCGGTGGCGTCCAGTTCGGAAGGTTGATGAGGTCCTTCCGCCATAGGCATGGGGTCTTCAGAGCAGACCCCGGCCGAGTCTCCCCTTCACCGGTAGGGTGGTCAAGCTGGAGGTCCTCAAATCCCTCTGTTATCTCATCCACCATCACCCTAGCATATCCTTCTGGAATCGGTCGGCAGTGAAAAGTTGCGCCGGGTTCAGTAGGATAAACAGAGCCAACAGCCGCCTTGACCTTCAAATTCATCCATTGCGTCATAAGGTGGCAATTTTGAGACTCCGTGATAGCATCCACGGGATAGCTGGCAGGAGCCGTCAAGGCATGCTCTAGCTGAAGCAGCTCGGTGGAAGCCACGCTGCTTCTGCGCTGAGATGGCGGGGTAGCTTCGGGGGAGGCTTCGGCAGTATGTTTGCTGCGATTTGCTTCTCGTTCCTCTATCGCGTCCACCCTTGCTTGCAGCGCCTGCATTTGGGTCTGCTGCACTTTTTTCCTCCTCTCATGGGATTTGTAACCGCCTGCGTCCGGAAACCCAACCTTCCACGGAACGGAGCCTGGCGTGCCTCGTGTCCGTCCAGGGTGCTCAGGATTCCCGAGGGCCATTGTGAGCTCGTCGTTCTCTCTGTCTGGAAAGAACGTCCCTTCCTGCGCTGCTTCGATATACTGCTTAAGCTTACTGACTGGTATGTCCATTTGATCGTTCGTCCAAATGCACTTCCCTGTTTCAGGGTCCAGGGTTCCGCCAGCCCCAAAGAACCAAGTCCGGCAACGGTCTGGCCAGTTATTTGTCTCTGGTTCGATCCCTTTATGAACCAGATCATTCTCACTCTTGGACCACTTAGGCCGGGCTACGAGGTAGCCACCTGACCCCATGCGATGGTGAAGCTTCTTCTTCGCAGCATTTTGCTTGTTTGTCGCCGACATCTTCTTACTCTTTTCTGATGTCTTGTGGGCCACAAATGCGGGCCAGTGATCTCTGATCTTCTCATATCTGCCCTTGAATTCTGGTGTCTCATTTTTTTCGACAAACTTATTCAGCTCTTTCTTCCACCTCCTGAATAGTTCTGCCATCCTCTTCAGAGCAAAAGACTTGATTAATTTCTCTTTAACTGGGTTCTCTGGATTATCCTCAGGCGGTAGGGTGAAATTTGACTTCAGCTCAGTCCAAAGATCATTTTTCTGCATATCATTGACACAAGACACCTCAGGGTCTTCTGTAGCTGGCTTAAACCATTGCTGGATGCTTATCGGGATCTTGTCCCTAACCAGAACCCCGCACTGAGCAACAAATGCGCTCTTTGTCCGGAGGGGTTCAATAGGTTCAACAAATGCGATTGCTATGATCTCAAACTTTTCATCTGAGCTCAACTTATTCTTCGGGCCTCGTCTCTTTACCGAAGTTGTGCTCGATTCGGAGGGCTAGAAAAAAGAACAAAGACTTAATTAATATGTGTACATACCAAAACAATGAATGCATCAATCAGCTAGTCAGCATAGGCTTAACTAATATATATACCTGGCCGGACTCGGTTCGGTCACCGGAGCCGTCATCACGGTCTCCTTCTTGCACCGGCATTGGGTCACCGGAGCCGTCCTCATGTTCTTCTTCTTGCATCGGCATTAGGTCACCGTAGCCAGCTTGTTCACCCTGTCCTTCCAGACCATCGGTTTCGTTGAGAAACAACGAGATGGCATCACTTCCTTCTGCGATTATGTCCCTCAACAACGCTTCTTTTGTTGCTTCGTCTAGGGCGGTGTCCATAGTTTCTACAAATATTTACAACATGGCAATTATTATTCAAACATGATAGATGGATATATTAGTGCCAAACGTAGAACTAGCTACCTAATCATAGTAAGCTATCGGGAGGGGGTATATATCGACAACGACGACACTACATCTATGTCCCTCGACGACCCTCGTTCCCGATAAAAAAAAAGAGGAAGAAGAAGAAAAATAAGAGGAGAAGAAAGAATAGAGGAGAAGATCTCCTCTATTCTTTCTTCTCCTCTTTTTTTCTTCTTCCTCTTCTTTTTTTATCCTCTTCTTCCTCTCATGTTCGATAGGATCGCCGAGGGGTCGGGAGGTTGCGTAGTGTCTCAGGATTCAACAAAACCCTGTCTTCATCATTAGGCGAAAGTAACATGTGCATGATGGTACGAAGCTCTTCAAAGTTGTTCTGGAACGGACTCCCAGATAGGATAATCCGCCTTTTGGTACAAAGTTCAGCAAGAGCCTTCCGAATATCGCTATTTGGAAGGCCTTTGCTGAATTGGTACCAAAAGGCGGATTATTCTATCCGGGACTCCATTCCAAAACAACTTTGCAGAACTTCGTACCAACATGCCCTGGTTACTTCCGGCTAATGATGAAGGCATGGATTTCTTCAATACTTTGACACTAGGAAACCTCTCTCGACCCCTCGGCGATCCTCGACCCCTCGAACCCTCGACGACCCTGGAACCCTCGACCCCTAGACGACCCTCTTCTTCCTCTCATGTTCGAGAGGATCGCCGAGGGGTCGGGAGGTTGCCTAGTGTCAAAGGATTCATCAAAACCATGTATTCATCATTAGGCGAAAGTAACATGTGCATGATGGTACGAAGCTCTTCAAAGTTGTTCTGGAACGACTCCCAGATAGGATAATCCGCCTTTTGGTACAAAGTTCAGCAAGAGCCTTCCGAATATCGCTATTTGGAAGGCCTTTGCTGAATTGGTACCAAAAGGCGGATTATTCTATCCGGGACTCCATTCCAAAACAACTTTGCAGAACTTCGTACCAACATGCCCTGGTTACTTCCGGCTAATGATGAAGGCATGGATTTCTTCAATACTTTGACACTAGGAAACCTCTCTCGACCCCTCGGCGATCCTCGACCCCTCGAACCCTCGACGATCCTGGAACCCTCGACCCCTAGACGACCCTCTTCTTCCTCTCATGTTCGAGAGGATCGCCGAGGGGTCGGGAGGTTGCCTAGTGTCAAAGGATTCAACAAAACCATGTCTTCATCATTAGGCGAAAGTAACATGTGCATGATGGTACGAAGCTCTTCAAAGTTGTTCTGGAACAGACTCCCAGATAGGATAATTCGCTTTTTGGTACAAAGTTCAGCAAGAGCCTTCCGAATATCGCTATTTGGAAGGCCTTTGCTGAATTCGTACCAAAAAGCGGATTATTCTATCCGGGACTCCATTCCAGAATAACTTTGCAGAACTTCGTACCAACATGCCCTGGTTACTTCCGGGTAATGATGAAGGCATGGATTTCTTCAATACTTTGACACTAGGAAACCTCTCTCTACTTCCGGCTAATAAGAAGAAGAAGAAGAAGAAGAAGAAGAAGAAGAAGAAGAAGAAGAAGAAGAAGAAGAAGAAGAAGAAGAAGAAAAGAAGAAAAAAAGAGGAGAAGAAGAAAGGAATAGTGGAGAAAAGAGAAAATAGAATATATTCTATTTTCTCTTCTTCTCCACTATTCCTTTCTTCTTCTCCTCTTCTTTTTCTTCTTTTTTCTTCTTCTTATTTATTTCTCCTCTTCTTTTCGGTAGAGGAAACCCTAAATAGCTAGCAAGTATCGTGGGTGTGAGATACATGTGGCCTTCGGTGTCGGACACTACATCCACGTCCCACAAGTGACGTGGGGGTCGAAGCCCGCGCCACTTGTGGGATGTGGATGTAGTGTCCGACACCGACGGTACATGTATCTCACACCGACGATACTTTCTATTTAGGGTTTCTCCTCTACCGCTCGGCGACCCTCTCGACGACCCTCGTTCCCGATAAAATAAAGAGGAAGAAGAAGAAGAAAAAAGAAGAGAAGAAAGAATAGAGTAGAAGACTTCCTCTTCTTCCTCTCTTCTTCTTCCCCTTCTTCCTCGCCTCTCTCATGAATGTCCGGCGTTCTCGACCCCCCCCCCACGTGTCGAAGAAAAAAAAGAAGAAGAAAAATAGGAGAAGAAGAAAGGAATAGAGGAGAAGAAGAGAAAAATTTCTATTTTTCTCTTCTTCTCCTCTATTCCTTTCTTCTTCTCCTCTTCTTTTTATTCTTTTTTCTTCTTCTTATTTATTTCTCCCCGTCTTCCTCTCCCCCCTCGGCGACCCTAGACCCCCTCTCGACCCCCTCTTCTTCTCCCTCTTCTAATTCATTTGTTCATATGAATACACAAACATTTTCATATTTACAATAATTAATATCACCAAAAAAA
This sequence comes from Triticum urartu, assembly GCF_056163025.1. Taxonomy (NCBI): domain Eukaryota; kingdom Viridiplantae; phylum Streptophyta; class Magnoliopsida; order Poales; family Poaceae; genus Triticum; species Triticum urartu. Next base: position 2,146,269 of record NC_141879.1, read on the forward strand.
TCTATGAACAGAAAAAAATCCTATATTCTTTCTTCTCCTTCATATTTACTATTTTTTGCATATGAACAGAAAAAAATCTATGAAAAAAATCCTATATTCTGTCATATTTACTATTTTTTGCATATATACATGAAAAAAAAAAGCATATAACAGAAAAAAAAAGCATATAACAGAAAAAAAAAGCATATAACAGAAGAAAAAAAGCATATAACAAAAAAATATGCTAGCTAGGGCGCCGCGGCCGGACCAGAGGACGATGGCGACGGCGACGCGGGCGACGGCCACGGCAACGATGGGGGCGGGCGGGCGATGGCGACGGCGACGATGGGGGCGGGCGGGCGACGGCGACGGCGGGGCGGCGCGCGGCGCGGGCGACGGCGACGATGGGCGCGGGCGACGGCGACGATGGGGGCGGGCGGCGTCGGGGCGGCACGCGGCGCGGGCGACGTGGGCGACGGCGACGGGAGCGGGCCGGGGTGGGCCGGGGCGGCACGCGGCGCGGGCGACGGCGACGATGGTGGCGGGCGGCGTCGGGGCAGGGACGAGGGCGGTGCGGGGCGGCGCAGGGACGAGGGCGACGACGACGGGGGTGGGCCGGGGCGGCGCGCGGCGCGGGCGACGGCGACGATGGGCGCGGGCGACGGCGACGATGGGGGCGGGCGGCGTCGGGGCAACTGCAGGATGAGAATGAAAAAATGCTAAGTGCTTCCTTATATAGAACAGGCTTTAGTCCCGGTTCGTGGCAGCAACCGGGACCAAAGGTGGGCATTAGTCCCGGTTGGTGCCACGAACCGAGACCAAAGGTCAATTTTCGGCAGGCCAAAGGGCGGGAAGCGGCGACCTTTGGTCCCGGTTGGTGCCACCAACCGGGACCAATGCCCTTGTGCGCCCCGCGCCCAGAAGTTTAGTCCCACATCGCTAGCTGAAGGGCGTCGATACTGGTTTATAAGCGTTGCTCTGCCTCCCCTTTCGAGCTCCTCTGAAATGCAGGCTTTCGGGCCTAAACTGCTACTGCCTGTGGGCCTGTTGGGCCTCTGCGGGCCTGAATCCTGGCCCATGTAGGGTTTCTAGTCGTATTCAGGCCGTGGAGGCCCAGTAGGTGGCATTTTCTTTTGGTTTTTTCTTTTCTATTTCTACATTTTTTTGGTTTTTTATTTTTTTTGTTTCTACTTAAAACTAAATAATTACAGTTTTTTTAGTGATTTCTTTTTGCTTTTATGTCACAAAAATTATAAACTTTCTGTTAGTGCCATTAGTTTTAAATTTTAAATAGTTTAAATTTGAATTTTTAAAAATTTGTGTGAATCACTAGTTTATGAATAAATTTACTATAAAATTAAAAAAAAATTCTTCTTTGCTATTTATTTTTTATTTATACTTACAATTAAATACTTATAGTTTGATTTTAGGTCACACAAATTATATTCTTTTTGATATTGAAGAATATTATAGTTTTATTTAGTTGATCATAACATAATATTTTAATTGATTGTTTTTATTTTCATAAAAGTTTTGTAGTTCATTCTGTTTGCTATTAATTCATTCTTTGAGCTAAATGACTCTGAAATTGGAAAGCATTTCAAAATGAACTCTGAAAAGGTTGAAAGTTGGCATATTATCATCATTTCACCCACATAGCATGTTCCAAAAAGTAGAGAGGGTTACGACAAAAACTTGATGCACTTCGTGTACAAAATGGACAATCACTTTCGAAGTATCAAAGTTTCGAACCATAAGACATGAAAGCATTTCAAATGAACTCTGAAAAAGTTGAAAGTTGGGATGGTATCATAATTTCACCCACATAGCATTTGCTTATTGAGGGAGAAAGTCTTCACTTTTTCTTTGCTTGTGTCATTTGCTTATTGCGCCGTAACCATGGATAATCTTCATTGTTTATCAGGATGCTTGGGTCAGCCTTGACATTGAAGGGAGGAATTTCATGAAACTTTTCATAATCTTCAGACATGTCTGTCTTGCCGTCCACTCCCAGGATGTCCCTTTTTCCTGAAAGAACTATGTGGCGCTTTGGCTCATCGTATGATGTATTCGCTTCCTTATCTTTTCTTTTTCTCGGTTTGGTAGACATGTCCTTCACATAGATAACCTGTGCCACATCATTGGCTAGGACGAAAGGTTCGTCAGTGTACCCAAGATTTTTCAGATCCACTGTTGTCATTCCGTACTGTGGGTCTACCTGTACCCCGCCGCCTAACAGATTGACCCATTTGCACTTAAACAAAGGGACCTTAAAATCAGGTCCGTAGTCAAGTTCCCATATGTCCACTATGTAACCATAATATGTGTCCTTTCCGCTCTCGGTTGCTGCATCAAAGCGGACACCGCTGTTTTGGTTGGTGCTCTTTTGATCTTGGGCGATCGTGTAAAATGTATTCCCATTTATCTCGTATCCTTTGTAAGTCAATACAGTCAAAGATGGTCCCCTGGACAACAAGTACAACTCATCACAAACAGTGTTGTCACCTCTGAGACGTGTTTCCAACCAACTGCTGAAAGTCGTGATGTGTTCACATGTAATCCAGTCGTCGCACTGCTCCGGGTGTTTGGAGCGCAGACTGTTCTTGTGTTCATCGACATACGGGGTCACCAAGGTAGAGTTCTGTAGAACTGTGTAGTGTGCTTGAGACCAAGAATATCCGTCCCTGCATATTATTGAGTCTCTTCCAAGAGTGCCTTTTCCAGTCAGTGTCCCCTCATACCGCGATTTAGGGAGACCTATCTTGTTAAGGCCAGGAATGAAGTCAACACAAAACCCGATAACATCCTCTGTTTGATGGCCCATGGAGATGCTTCCTTCTGGCCTAGCGCGGTTATGGACATATTTCTTTAGGACTCCCATGAACCTCTCAAAGGGGAACATATTGTGTAGAAATGCGGGCCCCAAGATGACAATCTCGTCGACTAGATGAACTAGGACGTGCGTCATGATATTGAAGAAGGATGGTGGGAACACCAGCTCGAAACTGACAAGACATTGCGCCACATCACTCCTTAGCCTTGGTATGATTTCTGGATCGATCACCTTCTGAGAGATTGCATTGAGGAATGTACATAGCTTCACAATGGCTAATCGGACGTTTTCCGGTAGAAGCCCCCTCAATGCAACCGGAAGCAGTTGCGTCATAATCACGTGGCAGTCATGAGACTTTAGGTTCTGAAACTTTTTCTCTAGCATATTTATTATTCCCTTTATATTCGACGAGAAGCCAGTCGTGACCTTCATACTGAGCAGGCATTCAAAGAAGATTTCTTTCTCTTCTTTCGTAAGAGCGTAGCTGGCAGGACCTTTATACTGCTTCGGAGGCATGCCGTCTCTTTCGTGCAAACGTTGCAGGTCCTCTCGTGCCTCAGGTGTATCTTTTGTCTTCCCATACACGCCCAAGAAGCCTAGCAGGTTCACGCAAAGGTTCTTCGTCACGTGCATCACGTCGATTGAGGAGCGGACCTCTAGGTCTTTCTAGTAGGGTAGGTCCCAAAATATAGATTTCTTCTTCCACATGGGTGCGTGTCCCTCAGCGTCATTCGGAACAGCTAGTCCACCGGGACCCTTTCCAAAGATTACGTAGTGTAAATCATTGACCATAGCAAGCACGTGATCACCGGTGCGCATGGCGGGCTTCTTCCGGTGATCTGCCTCGCCTTTGAAATGCTTGCCTTTCTTTCGACATTGATGGTTGGTCGGAAGAAATCGACGATGGCCCAGGTACACATTTTTCCTGCATTTGTCCAGGTATATACTTTCAGTGTCATCTAAACAGTGCGTGCATGCGTGGTATCCTTTGTTTGTCTGTCCTGAAAGGTTACTGAGAGCGGGCCAATCGTTGATGGTCACGAACAGCAACGCCTTAAGGTTAAATTCCTCCTGTCTGTGCTCATCCCACGTACGTACACCGTTTCCATTCCACAGCTGTAAAAGTTCTTCAACTAATGGCCTTAGGTACACATCAATTTCGTTGCCGGGTTGCTTAGGGCCTTGGATGAGAACTGGCATCATAATGAACTTTCGCTTCATGCACATCCAAGGAGGAAGGTTATACATACATAGAGTCACGGGCCAGGTGCTGTGATTGCTGCTCTGCTCCCCGAAAGGATTAATGCCATCCGCGCTTAAAGCAAACCATACATTCCTTGGGTCCTTTGCAAACTCATCCCAGTACTTTCTCTCGATTTTTCTCCACTGCGACCCGTCAGCGGGTGCTCTCAACTTCCCATATTTCTTTCGGTTCTCACTGTGCCATCGCATCAACTTGGCATGCTCTTCGTTTCTGAACAGAGGTTTCAACCGTGGTATTATAGGAGCATACCACATCACCTTCGCAGGAACCCTCTTCCTGAGGGGCTCGCCGTCAACATCACCAGGGTCATCTCGTCTGATCTTATACCGCAACGCACCGCATACCGGGCATTCGTTCAGATCCTTGTAGGCACCGCGGTAGAGGATGCAGTCATTAGGGCATGCATGTATCTTCTCCACCTCCAATCCTAGAGGGCATACGACCTTCTTTGCTGTGTATGTACTGTCGGGCAATTCGTTATCGTTTGGAAGCTTCTTCTTCAATATTTTCAGTAGCTTCTCAAATCCTTTGTCAGCCACAGCATTCTCTGCCTTCCACTGCAGCAATTCCAGTACGGTACCGAGCTTTGTGTTGCCATCTTCGCAATTGGGGTATAACCCTTTTTTGTGATCCTCTAACATGCGATCGAACTTCAGCTTCTCCTTTTGACTAATGCATTGCGTCCTTGCATCGACAATGACCCGGCGGAGATCATCATCATCGGGCACATCGTCTGGTTCCTCTTTATCTTCAGCAGCTTCACCCGTGGCAGCATCATTGGGCACATCGTCTGGTTCCTCTTGATCTTCACCAGCTCCCCCCGTTGCAGCATCACCGTATTCAGGGGGCACATAGTTGTCATCTTACTCTTCTTCTTCGCCATCTTCCATCATAACCCCTATTTCTCCGTGCCTCGTCCAAACATTATAGTGTGGCATGAAACCCTTGTAAAGCAGGTGGGAGTGAAGGATTTTCCGGTTAGAGTAAGACCTCGTATTCCCACATTCAGTGCATGAACAACACATAAAACCATTCTGCTTGTTTGCCTCAGCCGCATCGAGAAACTCATGCATGCCCTTAATGTACTCGCGGGTGTGTCTGTCACCGTACATCCATTGCCGGTTCATCTGCGTGCATTATATATAATTAAGTGTCCAAATTAATAGAAGTTCATCATCACATTAAAACCAAAGTGCATACATAGTTCTCACCTAACAACATATAGCTCTCCAGAGCATCTAATTAATTAAACCATACATTGAAACTATGTAAAACATTTCAATGCGAAAACAAATGCGATCATAATCGCAACCAAGGTAACAATTGATCCAACGGCATAATGATACCAAGCCTCGGTATGAATGGCATATTTTCTAATCTTTCTAATCTTCAAGCGCATTGCATCCATCTTGATCTTGTGATCATCGACGACATCCGCAACATGCAACTCCAATATCATCTTCTCCTCCTCAATTTTTTTTATTTTTTCCTTCAACAAATTGTTTTCTTCTTCAACTAAATTTAACCTCTCGACAATAGGGTCGGTTGGCATTTCCGATTCACATACATCCTAGATAAATAAAATCTATGTCACGTTGGTCGGCATAATTTTCATAAACAATAAATGAACCAATAGTTATGAAGATAATATACATACCAAATCCGAATCATAGACAGGACGAGGGCCGACGGGGGCGGATACCAAAACCATCGCACTATATAAGATGCAATAATAAATGTAAGAAAATGATACAAGTATCTATCTAAACAGACAAGTAAGAATATTTTTCCTTTCAGAAAGAAGATAAGAACAAGAGGCTCACCACGGTGGTGTCGGTGATGAGATCAGCGCGGGTGATCGACGGCGGTGAAGACGGGGACGGGGCATAACGGACCGCTAAATCTAGACAAATCTCGAGGAAAATGGAGCTTGGAGGTCGAGCTTCGAGAGGAGAAAGTTTAAGTAGTGTGGCTCGGGCATTCCATCGAACACCTCATGTGCATAGGAGGTGAGCTAGAGCACCACAAACCCCTCCCCTCGCCGGCCAGAGAAAAACAGAGCACTGGAGTGCTCCGCTCGCGGGCGAGGGTATATATAGGCACCACCATTGGTCCCGGTTTGTGGCAAGAACCGGGACTAAAGGGGAGCCTTTGGTCCCGGTTCAGGCCACCAACCGGAACCAATGGTGGTGGGCCAGGAGCGAGGCCCATTGGTCCCGGTTCGTCCCACCAACCGGGACCAAAAGGTCCAGACGAACCGGGACCAATGGCCCACGTGGTACGGCTGGCCCCCTGGGCTCACGAACCGGGACCAATGCCCACATTAGTCCCGGTTCTACACTGAACCGGGACTAATGGGCTGAGCCGGCCTGGACCATAGCCCTGTTTTCTACTAGTGTTTTGATCAATCATTACCTGTAATTATCCTCACTATATTCTTTTCTGTGGTATTATGCAGGATGAAGATGTATGAAATGAGAAAAGGTGGACGCTATGGCATTGGGTTCATTGACCCAAACACCGTTAATGAATACACATGGAAAATGAACAAGCATCAAGAAAAAGAGGTAGAGGACAGCATGCTAGAGTTCTTGAAGTGCCTCAAATACAATGAAGATATACTACTTCCTTACAACTTCCAGTGAGTCACACTTTCTTGTACTACAAATTCTCTGTTTTTGCCTACTAGCTAGCTACATGTTTTTGCTTACATATGCCCGCTTAATTAAGACATGCAAACGTGTGTGCATGCAGATTTCACTGGATCTTGTGTATCATTAAAGTTGACGCTGGAACAGTTGAAATACTGGACTCGCTACTCAAAGCAAATAGTGAATATAACATCTTGTTTGGGATAGTCAACAGGTAATTTCAATCATTATTAACTATATATCTCGGCCTATTTAGTTCGTCATTAATTTCATGATATGAACTATTTAATAACCCCTTTATTCATTTTCTTTGTCGGCGGGCAGGGCTTGGGCAAGGTTCATCAGCGTCATGGAAGGCGAATGGAAACCAAAGCTGAAATGGTTTCGATCCAAGGTAAGTAATTAAGTAGTACTAGCTAGCTAGCTAGCTGCCATCTCTTTAATTATCATGCTTGATTAATTATTATCTGATCAAATTAAATTCCATTCTCGTAATAAAGGCCCTGAAGCAGGCGCAGGGGACTGATCTGTGTGCATTCTGCGTTTGCGAGAACATTCGCATGATGGCGTCCGAAAGGAGCAGATCTCAAAGACAGGAATGGGTACGCTTGTCAGAACACTATTCACAATTTTTACACCATTATCGATATCTAGTCACACAACTAATACACATGCATATTGATATCCTTCTTAACAGTTCAAAGAGGTGCGGGACAAGCTCCTACCAACGGAGCGCGTAGAAGCACTTCAAGAGGAAATAGCGGGATTTTTGCTTGACCAGGTCATAAATCCGAAGGGAGAATACTATTACCCGCTACCGCCCCCATGAACCACTTCCAATTGTCATCGTGCTCCGAAGGCACCAATTAGGCTAATGCCACTGGCTCCGAAGGCAACATGCATATGTAGGAGAAATTGTATATAGCTATACATGTGTGTATGTGTAAATTAATATGGTGGTTTGTGAGACATTGATGATATATATATATATGATTGGTTCTACTAGAAATTCTATATATATATATGCATAACGTGTACAATGTGTAGTACCGTAAAATACCAGCAAACGAAAAAGAATTAAAATGGAAAACACAAAATTAAATGAAAAAGAAATCATAAAACCAAAAACCCCACAACCATTTAGTACCGGTTGGTGTTACCAACCGGTACTAAAGGGCTCCCGGCCCCCGGAGCTGGCTCGTGCCACGTGGATCCCCTTTAGCACCGGTTCGTGCTGAACCGGTACTAAAGGGGGGGCCTTTAGTGCCGAAACTTTAGTGCCGGTTCCTAAACCGGCACTAAAGGGCCTTACGAACCGGTGCTATTGCCCGGTTCTGCACTAGTGCCAGTTGATGTGGTATTGCTAGGTTTCGATGAGCAAGGAGCGAATCCGCTAACTTGGCTCTCAATCTGTTGTTTCTTTCCCTAAGCCATCGCCGGGTCATCCCCTTATATACACGGGTTGACGCCCTGCGGCCTACAGAGTCCCAGCCGGCTCATACAACGTGTCCGGCTCGGTGACATCTCTTACGTGCCTTATTTTACAAGTCTTATTCATACATGACAGTTTATATTTACGGGCCTTAAGACGCCTCTGGGCTTGGGCACATTATAAGCCTTATCGTAAACCGTCACCTTGTACACTCTTCGGGCTTCACTTAAGTAACCCGCCATTGTGGTTGACCCGGCCCCTCCTGGGCGGGTCATATCTGGTAGTCATATCCCCAACACAACCCAATATTTATCATTGATGGTTGACAATAAATATTTCATCTAGCCTCTCATTAGATTGGTTATGTGTTTTAATTAGTGTTTCTTCCAAGTAAGACCTATGGGATAGCCTACGGTGATAGTTGATTTGATCTTGCTGAAAAACAGAAACTTTTGAGCTCACCAAAACAATTCTTATTTTTAGCTGGCGAGTGATTTTTAGTTGATTCTTTCTGCAGAAGATTAATAGACAAATTATACAGGACTTCCTATTTTCGAAGGAGCTTTGGAGATACAGAAGTATTCGACATGTCCAGATTGCTACAGACTATTCTGTTTTTAGATAGATTCTATTTTTCGCGTGTTGTTTGCTTATTTTGATGCATCCATGGCTAGTATCGAGGGGTGTGAACCATGGAAAAGTTGTAATACAGTAGATATTACACCAATATAAATAAATAATGAGTTCACAATAGTAAGTGGTGATTTATTTTCTTATACTAACGGAGCTTACTAGATTTTCTGTTGGACTTTTGTGTCGTGAAGTTTTCAAGTTTTGGGTAAGGATTTGATGGACTATGGAATAAGGGATGGCAAGAGCCTAAGGTTGGGGATGCCCAAGGCACCCCAAGGTAATGTTCAAGGATGTCAAAAAGCTTAAGCTTGGGAATGCCCCGGGAAGGCATCCCCTCTTTCGTCTTCGTCTATCGGTAACTTTACTTGAGGCTATATTTTTATTCATCACATGATATGTGTTTTGCTTGGAGAGTCTTGTATGATTTCAGTCTTTTCTTTTTAGTTTGCCACAATCATCTTTGCTGTACACACCTTTTGAGAGAGACACGCATGAATCGTGATTTATTAGAATGCTCTATGAGCTTCACTTATATCTTTTGAGCTAGGCAAATTTCCTCTAATGCTTCACTTATATCTTTTTAGAGCACGGCGGTGATTTTATTTTACAGAAATTGATTTTTTTAGAGTCTCTAAACAGCATGGTAATTTTCCTTGGTTATAAAATTAGTCCTAGTATGATAGGCATCCAAGAGGGATATAATGATAACTTTCATATAAAGTGCATTGAATACTATGAGAAGTTTGATTCCTTATGATTGTTTTGAGATATGAAGATGATGATATTAGAGTCATGCTAATAAGTAGTTGTGAATTTGAGAAATACTTGTGTTAAAGTTTGTGAGTCCCGTAGCATGCACGTATGGTGACTCGTTATGCGATGAAGTCGGAGCATGATTTATTTATTGATTGTCTTCCTTATGAGTGGCGGTCAGGGACGAGCCATGGTCTTTTCCTACCAATATATCCCCCTAGGAGCATGTGTGTAGTACTTTTGTTTTGATGACTAATAGATTTTTGTAATAAGTATGTGAGTTCTTTATGACTAATGTTGAGTCCATGGGTTATACGAACTCTCACCTTTCCACCATTGCTAGCCTCTCTAGTACCGCGCAACTTTTGCTGGTACCATAAACCCACCACATTTCCTTCCTAAAAACAGCCACCATACCTACCTATTATGGCATTTCCATAGCTATTCCGAGATATATTGCCATGCAACTTTCCACCGTTCCGTCTATTATGACATGCTCCATCATTGTCATATTGCTTTGTATGATCATGTAGTTGACATCGTATTTGTGGCAAAGCCACCATTCATCATATTTTTTATACATGTCGCTCTTGATTCATTGCACATCCCGGTACACCGCCAGAGGCATTCACATAGAGTCATATTTTGTTCTAGGTATCGAGTTGTAATTCTTTAGTTGTAAGTAAATTAATGTGTGATGATCTTCATTATTAGAGAATTGTCCCATGTGAGAAAAGGATGATGGAGACTATGATTCCCCCACAATTCTGGATGAGACTCCGGACGAAAAATAAAAAGAAAAGAAAAGAAAAAGAGGCCAAAAATGAGGGAAAAGAGAGAAGGGAAAATGTTACTATCCTTTTTGCACACTTGTGCTTCAAATTAGTACCATGATCTTCATGATAGAGAGTCTCCTATGATACCACTTTCATATACTAGTGGGAATTTTTCATTATAGAACTTGGCCTGTATATTCCAATGATGGGCTTCCTCAAATTGCCCTAGGTCTTCATGAGCAAGCGAGTTGGATGCACACCCACTTAGTTTCGTTTTGAGCTTTCATAAACTTATAGCTCTAGTGCATCCACTGCATGGCAATCCCTACTCACTCACATTGATATCTTTTAATGGGCATATCCATAGCCCGTTGATATGCCTAGTTGATGTGAGACTATCTCCTTTGTTTTGTCTTCTCCACAACCACTGTCTATTCCACCTATAGTGCTATGTCCATGGCTCACGCTCATGTATTGCGTGAAAGTTGAAGAAGTTTGAGAACTTAAAAAGTAAGAAACAATTGCTTGGCTTGTCATCGTGGTTGTGCATGATTTAAATATTTTGTGTGATGAAGATGGAGCATAGCCAGACTATATGATTTTGTAGGGATAAGCTTTCTTCGGCCAAGTTATTTTGAGAAGACATAATTATTTTGTTAGTATGCTTGAAGTATTATTGTTTTTATATCAATATTAAACCTTTGTTTTGTATCTTACGGAACTGAACATTCATGTCACTATAAAGAGGATAACATGGATAAATATGTTAGGTAGCATTCCACATCAAAAAAAATTGTTTTTATCATTTACCTACTCGAGGACGAGCAGGAATTAAGCTTGGGGATGCTTGATACGTCTCCAATGTATCTATAATTTTTTATTGTTACATGCTATTATGTTATCTGTTTTGGATGTTTTATACGCATTAATATGCTATTTTATATGATTTTTTGGACTAACCTATTAACCTAGAGCCTAGTGTCAGTTTCTGTTTTTCCTTGTTTTAGAGCTTCGTAGAAAAGGAATACCAAACGGAATAAAACTTTCGCGATGATTTTTCTTGGACCAAAAGACACCCAGGAGACTTGGAGTGCAAGTCAGAGGAGCCTCGAGGCGGCCACAAGGGTGGAGAGCGCGCCCAGGGGGGTAGGGCGCGCCCCCCGACCTTGTGGGCCCCTCATAGACCCCCTGACCTAGATCTTCATCCTATATATACTCTTATACCCTAGAAACATCGAGGGGAGCCACAAAACCACTTTTCCACTGCAGCAACCTTCTGTACCCGTGAGATCCCATCTTGGGGCCTTTTCTGGCATCCTACCAAAGGGGGATTCGATCACGGAGGGCTTCTACATCAACACCATTGCCTCTCCGATGAAGCGTGAGTAGTTTACTTCAGACCTACGAGTCCATAGCTAGTAGCTAGATGGCTTCTTCTCTCTCTTTGATTCTCAATACAAAGTTCTCCTCGATGTTCTTGGAGATCTATTTGATGTAACACTCTTTTGCGTTGTGTTTGCCGAGATCTGGTGAATTGTGGATTTATGATCAGTTTATCTATGAATATTATTTGAATGACCTCTGAATTCTTATATGCATGATTTGATATCTTTGCAAGTCTCTTCGAACTATCGATTTGGTTTGGCCAACTAGATTGGTTTTTCTTGCAATCGGAGAAGTGCTTAGCTTTGGGTTCAATCTTGTGGTGTCGTTTCCCAGTGACAGTAGGGGCAGCAAGGCACGTATTGTATTGTTGCCATCGAGGATAAAAAGATGGGGTTTTCATCATATTTCTTGAGTTAATTCCTCTATATCATGTCATCTTTCTTAATGCGTTACTCCGGTCTCTATGAACTTAATACTCTAGATGCATGCTGGATAGCGGTCGATGTGTGGAGTAATAGTAGTAGATGCAGAATCTCTTTGGTCTACTTGACAGGGACGTGATGTCTATATTAATGATCATTGCCTTAGATATCGTCATAACTTTGCGCTTTTCTATCAATTGCTCGGCGGTAATTTGTTCACCCACCGTAATAATTTCTATCTTGAGAGAAGCCTCTAGTGAAACCTATGCCCCCCGGTCTATTTTACATCATATTAGTTTCCCGTCAACTTGCCAATTTCTGTCGCCGTTCCCTTATTTTGCAATCTTTACTTTCCATTCCATAAACCAAAAATACAAAAATATTACATTACCGTTTATCCATCTCTATCAGATCTAACTTTGTGAATAACCGTGAAGGGATTGAAAGTTGTGCGGCACTAGAGAGGCTAGCAATGGTGGAAGGGTGAGAGTGCGTATAATCCATGGACTCAACATTAGTCATAAAGAACTCACATACTTAGAGCAAAAATATATTAGTTATCGAAACGAAGTACTACGTGCATGCTCCTAGGGGGATAGATTGGTAGGAACATACCATCGCTCGTCCCCGACCGCCCCTCATAAGGAAGACAATCAATAAATAAATCATGCTCCGACTTTGTTACATAACGGTCACCATACGTTCATGCTACGGGACTCAGAAACCTTAACACAAGTATTCCTCAAATTCACAACTACTTACTAGCATGACTCTAATATCACCATCCTTATATCTCAAAACAATCATAAGGAATCAAACTTCTCATAGTAGTCAATGCACTTTATATGAAAGTTTTTTCGTTATATCCCTCTTGGATGCCTATTGCTACCTCTTGAGCACCGCGTTGGTTTTCCCTTGAAGAGGAAAGGGTGATGCAGCAAAGTAGCATAAGTATTTTCCTCAGTTTTTGAGAACCAAGGAATCAATCCAGTAGGAGGCCACACGCAAGTCCCTTGTACCTACACAAACAAATAAGAACCTCGCAACCAACGCGATAAAGGGGTTGTCAAACCCTTCACGGTCACTTACGAGAGTGAGATCTGATAGAGATAATAATAATAATAATAATAAGATAAATATTTTTGGTATTTTTATGATATAGATTGAAAGTAAAGATTACAAAATAAAATAGATTGGAAACTTATATGATGGAAAATAGACCCGGGGGCCATAGGTTTCACTAGTGGCTTCTCTCAAGATAGCATAAGTATTACGGTGGGTGAACAAATTACTATCTAGCAATTGATAGAAAATTGAATAATTATGAGAACTAGTCGTCAACCCGTGCATTCGCACGGGCTAACCTACAAAAGTGAGTGCTAATTGGAGTTTAATATCTTAATCAGCTCCATTTCATCAGATGGCCTAGTTGTACTTTCAAGTCAGTACTGCCCCGTATCAATTAAATTTGAATATTAGATTGTTTCCTAAATCAAAATTTTATAGAGAACAATATGTATTTTATGTTGTAAAAATTATTCTGTGAGGATTCTATATATTTATATGGAATTGTAGATGCTAATAGTTTTTCAGTAAACACAATGGAAGTTGTGGTGCACATCTCTTCTCTCTGATTTGTATGTACAAAAATACTTATATATTGAGCATAATAAGAAAGGTGATTGTAACAGTAAGGAAGTCATAAAATCTATACAGATAAAGCATCAAGGCATGAGATATTGAGATCGAGACAACATATGGCGGGTTACTATACCATGGTAGGGAACAGAGAATTTTAATTTAAAGGAAAGATTGTGGTAATGTAAGTTTTAAATTGTATTATTTTTCAAATGTGCCTGCTGTAGTCTACCCTCCATGGATCAACCACCACATACTTCGGTTCATGCATAATATATACGTGTGCTGCTATGCTGGTACTGCGCAGCCGAAATTGCTACATTTATGAATATCATTTGTGTATCACAGATGATTGCATACCTGAAAATCCATGTATGTATGAAGCTCCTGATTTTCTGGGTCTATTGTACTGGACGGAACCATGCATGACTTGCGGAACAACACGTCCGGCAGCGGCGCCTTGAACATTGCCAGTTTGTCTCCATGCCCCTGACGTCCAAACCGCTAGGACCCCGATGCTATAGCTTTCTTAGGCTATAAATTGCATTGTATAGTTTATATACTATTTTTGTAGAAAATGATAGAACTGAATTACACTAATTAGAACTCAGAAAAAAGAGAATAACAAACATGAAAAGTTAAACATCTGGTACCATCTTGAGCGGTCTCAATTTTCAAAGTAGTTTTTCTCCTCAAATCAGACAACAACATATCCTAGACCTGCATTTGTTATTGGTATTTTTCCTGGGACTCCATCATAGGCTGCTACAGTTGGTTGTTCATGTGCAGATAGAACGCAAAACCAAAGTATGGCAATTGGTCTACTAACCTTGAAACTGGATACCATAACATGCTCTTCTCTCCAACCATGGCGAAGATTTTCTCGTGGAGTCATTCTGCTATTCAGCGACATATAAAGTATATGCAAAGGTCTGCCATTAGGGCACTGCAACATGGGTAGAACACGTCCTTGTCTATTTGATTGATGATGGGCGTCGGTATCGCCGATGCAATTCTGCGCTAGGCTCCCAGCGTCAAATATGAGTTGCCATACGTGTGCTTAAGTAAGAAATTAATGGAGATAACCAATTCCATTGTATTACACATATAGAAGATCTAGTTGATTCAATTACCTTAATTTTTCTGCAGATGGAACGGGATGCAGGCATGTAGCCAGACACGTACATATATATTCCGGCAAGTACTGACGTGTCTTCCACCGGACAGAAGATCAAATGTCCTGACATATGGATGATTAGTCTCTCATCATCAGCAATTAACATCATGAGGCAGTTAGTAGCTTATCAACATATCTACTCGCCAAGCGTTCTTAGACCACAATCTGAGATATTTTTTTACTACAATACATACCTCTCCATGCCTGCACAGATGCACATGAACAACCATATATTTCACGACCAGCCAACATGGCAGAGCTAAATTGCTTTACACAATATGTACCCACAAAGCCTGTTCAGATGTTCGGTGGAGGATAGAGGCGCCGACGTGCAGGATCCGCCTGAGGATTTGTAGAGCGGCCTAGATGTCTAACAGCCAAGATTTTCCAACCGTAGATCGAGGATAGAGCTCGCGAGAGAAGGGGGTGGTGTGGCGGCTGGGGAAGGGTTTGATGGTGAGGCGGAGAAGAGGAAGCATGAATTGGGGGCGATTTGTTTTGTTTGGCTGATCGAGAGGAAATAGAGTCCTGATATATTGGGAGAGAGGTGGAGCGTGGCTGTTCAGATCTGATGTGTTGGCTCCGATTTTCTAGATATTTTTTTAACGTGAGAATTTCTAATATTGATCTGTTGGTGTTTTTTTTGTTGCATGGGATAATTAACGTGGGAACTTCTGAGATTGATCTGTTGGTGCTTTTTTTTATTTTGCGTGGGATAAATCATGAGGACTTCTTAAGAGACTCATTTTTTTTTACAATCGAAAAAGCCAAGCTTTTCTTGTTAAGGATTTCATGAGTGAATCCACACCGTAATAATTCGGTCCCACCAGGATGAACGGCTCGTAAAATATAATTAACATGGGAATTTCTTGAAAGTCTAAAATTAGTATAGGTATAGATAGATAGATATCTAGGCATGATCATGTATATAGGCATCACGTCCGTGACAAGTAGACCGACTCCTGCCTGCATCTACTACTATTACTCCACACATCGACCGCTATCCAGCATGCATCTAGAGTATTAAGTTCATAGGAACAGAGTAACGCATTAGATAAGATGACATGATGTAGAGGGATAAACTCAAGCAATATGATATAAAGCCCATCTTGTTATCCTCGATGGCAACAATACAATACGTGTTGTTTCCCTTTCTGTCACTAGGATCGAGCACCGCAAGATTGAACCCAAAGCTAAGCACTTCTCCCATTGCAAGAAAGATCAATCTAGTAGGCCAAAGCAAACTAATAATTCGAAGAGACTTGCAAAGATAACCAATCATACATAAATATTTCAGAGAAGAATCAAATATTGTTCATAGATAGACTTGATCATAAACCCACAATTCATCGGATCTCGACAAACACACCGCAAAAAGTGTTACATCGAATAGATCTCCAAGAAGATCGAGGAGAACTTTGTATTGAGATTCAAAGAGAGAGAAGCAGCCATCTAGCTAATAACTATGGACCCGAAGGTCTAAAGTAAACTACTCACACATCATCGGAGGGGCCATGGAGTTGATGTAGAGGCCTCCGTGATCGTTGCCCCCTCCGACGGAGCTCCGGAAAAGGCCCCAAGATGGGATCTCTTGGGTATAGAAGGTTGCGATGGTGAAAATAAGGTTTCGTGGTGCTCCTGGATGTTTTCAGGGTATATGAGTATATATAGGAGGAAGAAGTAGGTCAGTTGAGCCACGAGGGGCCTCGTGGACACCTCGTTCGTTTCTTGATGTCCACTCTAAGTCCTTTGGGTCACGTTTGTTCCAAAAATCACGCTCTCGAAGGTTTCATGCCGTTTGGACTCCATTTGATATTCCTTTTCTGCGAAACACTCAAATAGGCAAAAAAAACAGCAATTTGCACTGGGCCTTGGGTTAATAGTTTAGTCCCAAAAATAATAGCACTATGTGTGGAACAAAATATGATGATTGAGGTTGTGTGAGAAGACAAAAAGGGAGAAAGTCTCACATTGACGCGGCTAATCAATGGGCTATGGAGATGCCCACCGATTGATGTCAATGCAAGGAGTAGGGATTGCCATGCAACGGATGCACTAGAGCTATAAATATATGAAAGCTCATCAAAGAAACTAAGTGGGTGTGCATCCAACTTGTTTGCTCACGAAGACCTAGGGCATTTGAGGAAGCCCATAATTGGAATATACAATCCAAGTTCTATAATGAAACATTCGCACAAGTATATGACAGTGACAAAATAAGAGACTCTCTATCATGAAGATCATGGTGCTACTTTGAAGCACAAGTGTGGAAAAAGGATAGTAACATTGTCCCTTCTTTCTTTTTCTCTCTTTTTTTGTTAGGGCCTTCTTTTTTTATGCCCTCTTTGTTGGAAATATGCCCTAGAGGCAATAATAAAAGCTTTATTATTATATTTCCTTGTTCATGATAATTGTCTTTATTCATGCTATAATTGTATTATCCGGAAATTGTAATACATGTGTGAATAACAGACACCAACATGTCCCTAGTAAGCCTCTAGTTGACTAGCTCGTTGATCAACAGATAGTCATGGTTTCCTGACTATGGACATTGGATGTCATTGATAACGAGATCACATCATTAGGAGAATGATGTGATGGACAAGACCCAATCCTAAACATAGCACAAGATCATATAGTTCGTTTGCTAGAGTTTTCCAATGTCAAAGTATCTTTTCCTTAGACCATGAGATCGTGTAACTCCCGGATACCGTAGGAGTGCTTTGGGTATACCAAACGTCACAACGTAACTGGGTGACTATAAAGGTAGACTACGGGTATCTCCGAAAGTGTCTGTTGGGTTGACATGGATCGAGATTGGGATTTGTCACTCCGTGTGACGGAGAGGTATCACTGGGCTCACTCGGTAATGCATCATCATAATGAGCTCAAAGTGACCAATTGTCTGGTCACGGGATCATGCATTACGGTACAAGTAAAGTGACTTGCCGGTAACGAGATTGAACGAGGTATTGGGATACCGACCATCGAATCTCGGGCAAGTAACATATCGATTGACAAAGGGAATTGCATACGGGGTTGATTGAATCCTCGACATCGTGGTTCATCCGATGAGATCATCGTGGAGCATGTGGGAGCCAACATGGGTATCCAGATCCCGTTGTTGGTTATTGACCGGAGAATCGTCTCGGTCATGTCTGCTTGTCTCCCGAACCCGTAGGGTCTACACACTTAAGGTTCGGTGACGCTAGGGTTGTGAAGATATGTATATGCAGTGACCCGAATGTTGTTCGGAGTCCCGGATGAGATCCCGGACGTCACGAGGAGTTCTGGAATGGTCCGTAGGTAAAGAATTATATATAGGAAGTGCCGTTTTCTCCATCGGGACAAGTTTCGGGGTTATCGGTATTGTACCGGGACCACCGGAGGGGTCCCGGGGGCCCACCGGGTGGGGCCACCTGTCCCGGGGGCCACATGGGCTGTAGGGGGTGCGCCTTGGCCTACATGGGCAAGGGCACCAGCCCCACTAGGCCCATGCGCCTAGGGTTTCCATGGGGGAGGAGTCCCACTAGTGGAAGGCACCCCGAGGTGCCTTGGGGGGAGGGAAACCTCCCCGTGGCCGCCGCACCTAGGAGATTGGATCTCCTAGGCTGCGCACCACCCCCCCTTGGCCCTCCTATATATTGTGGGGGAGAGGAGGGACTTCATACCCAGCCCCTGGCGCCTCCCTCTCTCCCCGTTACGTCTCTCCTTCGTAGTATAGGCGAAGCCCTGCTACTGTGACGCCTTGCATCCACCACCACGCCGTCGTGCTGCTGGATCTTCATCAACCTCTCCTTCCCCCTTGCTGGATCAAGAAGGAGGAGACGTCTCCCGTCCCGTACGTGTGTTGAACGCGGAGGTGCCGTCCGTTCGGCGCTTGGTCATCGGTGATTTGGATCGCGTCGAGTACGCCTTCCTCATCCCCGTTCTTTGAAGGCTTCCGCACGCGATCTACAAAGGTATGTAGATGCATCTGATGACTCGTTGCTAGATGAACTCCTAGATGGATCTTGGTGAAACGAGTAGGAAAATTTTTGTTTTCTGCAACGTTCCCCAACAGTGGCATCATGAGCTAGGTCTATGCGTAGTTCTTCTTGCGCGAGTAGAACACAATTTGTTGTGGGCGTAGATTTGTCAACTTTCTTGCCGCTACTAGTCTTTTCTTGCTTCAGCGTTATTGTGGGATGAAGCGGCCCGGACCAACCTTACACGTACGCTTACGTGAGACCGGTTCCACCGACTAACATGCACTAGTTGCATAAGGTGGCTGGCGGGTGTCTGTCTCTCCCACTTTAGTTGGAGCGGATTCGATGAATAGGGTCCTTATGAAGGGTAAATAGAAGTTGACAAATCACGTTGTGGCTTTAACGTAGGTAAGAAGACGTTCTTGCTAGAACCCTAATTCAGCCACGTAAAACTTGCAACAACAATTAGAGGACGTCTAACTTGTTTTTGCAGCAAGTGGTTTGTGATATGATATGGCCAAAGTTGTGATGAATGATGAATGATCTATATGTGATGTATGTGATGTTCATGCTATTGTAATAGGAATCACGACTTGCATGTCGATGAGTATGACAACCGGCAGGAGCCATAGGAGTTGTCTTTATTCTTTTATATGACCTGCATGTCATTGAGAAACACCATGTAAATTACTTTACTTTATTGCTAAACGCGTTAGCCATAGTAGTAGAAGTAATAGTTGGCGAGCAACTTCATGGAGACACGATGATGGAGATCATGATGATGGAGATCATGGTGTCAAGCCGGTGACAAGATGATCATGGAGCCCCAAGATGGAGATCAAAGGAGCTATGTGATATTGGCCATATCATGTCACGTTTATTATTTGATTGCATGTGATGTTTATCATGTTTTGCATCTTGTTTACTTAGAACGACGGTAGTAAATAAGATGATCCCTCATACTAATTTCAAGAAGTGTTCCCCCTAACTATGCACCGTTGCGACAGTTCGCTGTTTCAAAACATCACGTGATGATCGGGTGTTTTATTCAGACGTTCACATACAACGGGTGTAAGACAGATTTACACATGCAAACACTTAGGTTGACTTGACGAGCCTAGCATGTACAGACATGGCCTCGGAACACAAAAGACCGAAAGGTCGAGCATGAGTCGTATAGAAGATACGATCAACATGAAGATGTTCACCGATGTTGACTAGTCCGTCTCACGTGATGATCGGACACGGCCTAGTCAACTCGGATCATGTAATACTTAGATGACTAGAGGGATGTCTAATCTAAGTGGGAGTTCATTAATAATTTGATTAGATGAACTTAATTATCATGAACTTAGTCTAAAATCTTTGCAATATGTCTTGTAGATCAAATGGCCAATGTAGTCCTCAACTTCAACGCGTTCCTAGAGAAAACCAAGCTGAAAGACGATGGCAGGAACTATACGGACTGGGTCCGGAACCTGAGGATCATCCTCATAGCTGCCAAGAAAGATTATGTCCTACAAGCACCGCTAGGTGAAGCTCCCGTCCCACAGAACC
Source organism: Triticum urartu (assembly GCF_056163025.1). NCBI lineage: Eukaryota > Viridiplantae > Streptophyta > Magnoliopsida > Poales > Poaceae > Triticum > Triticum urartu. The sequence goes on from NC_141879.1 coordinate 2,166,738, forward strand.
AAGACGTTATGAACGCTTGGCAGACACGTGTTGACGACTACTCCCTTGTTCAGTGCGGCATGCTTTACAGCTTAGAGCCGGGGCTCCAAAAGCGTTTTGAGAGACATGGAGCATATGAGATGTTCGAAGAGCTGAAAATGGTTTTTCAAGCTCATGCCCGGATCGAGAGATATGAAGTCTCCGATAAGTTCTTCGGCTGTAAGATGGAGGAAAATAGTTATGTCAGTGAGCACATACTCACTATGTCTGGGTTACATAACCGCTTGTCTCAGCTGGGAGTTGATCTCCCGGATGATGCGGTCATTGACAGAATCCTCCAGTCGCTTCCACCAAGCTACAAGAGCTTTGTGATGAACTTCAACATGCAGGGGATGCAAAAGACCATTCCTGAGTTGTTCTCAATGCTGAAATCAGCGGAGGTAGAAGTCAAGAAGGAACATCAAGTGTTGATGGTCAATAAAACCACTAAGTTCAAGAAAGGCAAGGGTAAAAAGAACTTCAAGAAGGATGGCAAGGAGGTTGCCGCGCCCGGCAAGCAAGCTGCCGGGAAGAAGCCAAAGAATGGACCCAAGCCCGAGACTGAGTGCTTTTATTGCAAGGGAAGCGGTCACTGGAAGCGGAACTGCCCTAAATACTTAGCAGACAAGAAGGCCGGCAAAACAAAAGGTATATGTGATATACATGTAATTGATGTGTACCTTACTAGTGTCCGTAGTAGCTCCTGGGTATTTGGTACCGGTGCAGTTGCTCACATTTGTAACTCAAAGCAGGGGCTGCGGAATAAGCGGAAACTGGCAAAGGACGAGGTGACGATGCGCGTCGGGAATGGTTCCAAGGTCAATGTGATCGCCGTCGGCACGCTACCTCTACATCTACCTTCGGGATTAGTTTTAAACCTTAATAATTGTTATTTAGTGCCAGCTTTGAGCATGAACATTGTATCGGGATCTCATTTAATTCGAGATGGCTACTCATTTAAATCCGAGAATAATGGTTGTTCTATTTATATGAGAGATATGTTTTATGGTCATGCTCCTATGGTGAATGGTTTATTCTTTATGAATCTCGAACGTGATGCTACACATGTTCATAATGTGAGTACCAAAAGATGTAAGGTTGATAATGATAGTCCCACATACTTGTGGCACTGCCGCCTTGGTCACATAGGTGTCAAACGCATGAAGAAGCTCCATGCAGATGGACTTTTAGAGTCTCTTGATTATGAATCATTTGACACATGCGAACCATGCCTCATGGGTAAGATGACCAAGACTCCGTTCTCAGGAACAATGGAGCGAGCAACCAACTTATTGGAAATCATACATACTGATGTGTGCGGTCCAATCAGTGTTGAGGCTCGCGGTGGCTATCGTTATGTTCTCACGCTCACTGATGATTTAAGTAGATATGGGTATATCTACTTAATGAAACACAAGTCTGAAACCTTTGAAAAGTTCAAGGAATTTCAGAGTGAGGTTGAGAATCAACGTGACAGGAAAATCAAGTTTCTACGATCAGATCATGGAGGAGAATACTTGAGTCACGAGTTTGGCACACACTTAAGAAAATGTGGAATAGTTTCACAACTCACGCCGCCTGGAACACCTCAGCGTAACGGTGTGTCCGAACGTCGTAATCGCACTCTATTAGATATGGTGCGGTCTATGATGTCTCTTACCGATTTACCGCTATCTTTTTGGGGCTATGCTTTAGAGACTGCCGCATTCACTTTAAATAGGGCTCCGTCGAAATCCGTTGAGACGACACCGTATGAATTATGGTTTGGGAAGAAACCTAAGCTGTCGTTTCTAAAAGTTTGGGGATGCCATGCTTATGTCAAGAAACTTCAACCTGAAAAGCTCGAACCCAAGTCGGAAAAATGCGTCTTCATAGGATACCCAAAAGAAACTATTGGGTATACCTTCTACCTCAGATCCGAAGGCAAGATCTTTGTTGCCAAGAATGGGTCCTTTCTAGAGAAAGAGTTTCTCTCGAAAGAAGTAAGTGGGAGGAAAGTAGAGCTTGATGAAGTATTACCTCTTGAACCGGCAAATGGCGCAACTCAAGAAAATGTTCCTGAGGTGCCTGCACCGACTAGAGAGGAAGTTAATGATAATGATCAAGATACTTCTGATCAAGCTCCTACTGAAATTCGAAGGTCCACAAGGACACGTTCCGCACCAGAGTGGTACGGCAACCCTGTCTTGGAAATCATGTTGTTAGACAACGGTGAACCCTCGAACTATGAAGAAGCGATGGCAGGCCCGGATTCCGGAAAATGGCTGGAAGCCATGAAATCCGAGATAGGATCCATGTATGAAAACGAAGTATGGACTTTGACTGACTTGCCCGTTGAACGGCGAGCCATAGAAAATAAATGGATCTTTAAGAGGAAGACAGACGCGGATGGTAATGTGACCATCTATAAAGCTCGACTTGTCGCCAAGGGTTATCGACAAGTTCAAGGGGTTGACTACGATGAGACTTTCTCACCAGTAGCGAAGCTAAAGTCCTTCCGAATCATGTTAGCAACTGCCGCATTCTACGATTATGAGATATGGCAAATGGACGTCAAAACGGCATTCCTTAATGGTTTCCTTAAGGAAGAATTGTATATGATGCAGCCGGAAGGTTTTGTCGATCCTAAGAATGCTGACAAGGTGTGCAAGCTCCAACGCTCGATTTATGGGCTGGTGCAAGCATCTCGGAGTTGGAACATTCGCTTTGATGAGATGATCAAAGCGTTTGGGTTTACACAGACTTATGGAGAAGCCTGCGTTTACAAGAATGTGAGTGGGAGCTCTGTAGCATTTCTCATATTATATGTAGATGACATACTTTTGATGGGAAATGATATAGAACTCTTGGACAGCATCAAGGCCTACTTGAATAAGAGTTTTTCAATGAAGGACCTTGGAGAAGCTGCTTATATATTAGGCATCAAAATCTATAGAGATAGATCGAGACGCCTCATAGGTCTTTCACAAAGTACATACCTTGATAAGATATTAAAGAAGTTCAATATGGATCAATCTAAGAAGGGGTTCTTGCCTGTGTTACAAGGTATGAAATTGAGCTCAGCTCAATGTCCGACCACGGCAGAAGATATAGAAGAGATGAGCGTCATCCCCTATGCATCAGCCATAGGTTCTATTATGTATGCCATGCTGTGTACCAGACCTGATGTAAACCTTGCCGTAAGTTTGGTAGGAAGGTACCAAAGTAATCCCGGCAAGGAACACTGGACAGCGGTCAAGAATATCCTGAAGTACCTGAAAAGGACTAAGGAAATGTTTCTCGTTTATGGAGGTGACGAAGAGCTCGTCGTAAAGGGTTACGTCGACGCTAGCTTCGACACAGATCTAGATGACTCAAAGTCACAAACCGGATACGTGTATATTTTGAATGGTGGGGCAGTAAGCTGGTGCAGTTGCAAGAAAAGCGTCGTGGCGGGATCTACATGTGAAGCGGAATACATGGCAGCCTCGGAGGCAGCACATGAAGCAATATGGGTGAAGGAGTTCATCACCGACCTAGGAGTCATACCCAATGCGTCGGGGCCGATCAAGCTCTTCTGTGACAACACTGGAGCTATTGCTCTTGCCAAGGAGCCCAGGTTTCACAAGAAGACAAGGCACATCAAGCGTCGCTTCAACTCCATTCGTGAAAATGTTCAAGATGGAGACATAGAGATTTGTAAAGTACATACGGACCTAAATGTAGCGGATCCGTTGACTAAACCTCTCCCTAGAGCAAAACATGATCAACACCAGAATTCCATGGGTGTTCGATTCATCACAATGTAACTAGATTATTGACTCTAGTGCAAGTGGGAGACTGTTGGAAATATGCCCTAGAGGCAATAATAAAAGCTTTATTATTATATTTCCTTGTTCATGATAATTGTCTTTATTCATGCTATAATTGTATTATCCGGAAATCGTAATACATGTGTGAATAACAGACACCAACATGTCCCTAGTAAGCCTCTAGTTGACTAGCTCGTTGATCAACAGATAGTCATGGTTTCCTGACTATGGACATTGGATGTCATTGATAACGAGATCACATCATTAGGAGAATGATGTGATGGACAAGACCCAATCCTAAACATAGCACAAGATCGTATAGTTCGTTTGCTAGAGTTTTCCAATGTCAAAGTATCTTTTCCTTAGACCATGAGATCGTGTAACTCCCGGATACCATAGGAGTGCTTTGGGTATACCAAACGTCACAACGTAACTGGGTGACTATAAAGGTAGACTACGGGTATCTCCGAAAGTGTCTGTTGGGTTGACATGGATCGAGATTGGGATTTGTCACTCCGTGTGACGGAGAGGTATCACTGGGCCCGCTCGGTAATGCATCATCATAATGAGCTCAAAGTGACCAAGTGTCTGGTCACGGGATCATGCATTATGGTACGAGTAAAGTGACTTGCCGGTGACGAGATTGAACGAGGTATTGGGATACCGACGATCGAATCTCGGGCAAGTAACATATCGATTGACAAAGGGAATTGCATACGGGGTTGATTGAATCCTCGACATCGTGGTTCATCCGATGAGATCATCGTGGAGCATGTGGGAGCCAACATGGGTATCCAGATCCCGCTGTTGGTTATTGACCGGAGAATCGCCTCGGTCATGTCTGCTTGTCTCCCGAACCCGTAGGGTCTACACACTTAAGGTTCGGTGACGCTAGGGTTGTGAAGATATGTATATGCAGTGACCTGAATGTTGTTCGGAGTCCCGGATGAGATCCCGGACGTCACGAGGAGTTCCGGAATGGTCCGGAGGTAAAGAATTATATATAGGAAGTGCTGTTTTGTCCATCGGGACAAGTTTCGGGGTTATCGGTATTGTACCGGGACCACCGGAGGGGTTCCGGGGGCCCACCGGGTGGGGCCACCTGTCCCGGGGTGCATCCAGTTTTTGCCGTGACCCTCTCTACTCTTTCGCGCATGCTATGCGGGTGATATGATGATACCATGCCAAGTTTCAACATTTTCAGGATTCATTTTGTAGTGATTTTCAATTTCACGGTCATTTAGCTCTCTAAACAATTAGGTAAATGACCGAAAAACAACAAATGATGTCAGAACATGTTGGAAATTGATGACGCTGCTTTAAATGCTGCATACTGAACACAAAAAAAGTCCGGAGTTTAAATAAGTTATTAAAAATTAAAAAGAGGTGCAATGCTGGTTAATTTGCTTCAAGCCATTTGGAATAGTGAAGACTGCACTGCACATAGCTCAGTGCAATCTATGCTATTCCGCAAGGCTTGAAGCTAATCAACATGTAGGTGAGCATTGCAACTCTTCGTCATTGTCTGTGCACTCACGGCTTATAAACCGCTCATACTGCCTCTCTCTTGGCGAAGATCACAAGATAGTTTGGTTAAATTGCATTACTTGTAAGTCCAGTTAACATGGATGCTTATGATGCAAGAGCAACAGCAAAAGTGAAAATTTGGCACAAATAGGTAGTTGTGTAACTAAAATAGGTACGAGGAGAGATAGCTCTTATGTCAAAAAAAGAAGTTGTATCAAACCTTTTATGTCGGATCTAGAACAAACCAATCGTTATCGCCATCATACAGCCCAACCGTGGCTCGTGATGCATATATATGCATATCAAATGCACGGTTGGACGTCTGATGGAGAATCCGAATGATTTGTATTCAGTCGATGAACTAGTAGATGTATGAAGTCGATGAACTGGTAGATGTACGTAGTCGATGAACTGAAAGACTTATGCAGGGAAGGCGAGAGGTGGGCTAGCTATATATAGGGTCGTCTGGCTCACAAAGTGATTGTGGTAGTTTCGATCCAACGACTCACATGAGCTAGGAAGAAACACACCCTTGATCCAACGACTCGCAAGAGCTAGAAAGAAACACACGATCCGTGTGATTCTTCCTGATTGGTGGGATGCACATTAGTACCCACTCCGGACTCCGAAACCCTGATACTCGGAAAGAGTTTGTCCAGTTTGTACACGAAGTGCGTCCAGTTTTTGCCGTGACCCTCTCTACTCTTTCGCGCATGCTATGCGGGTGATATGATGATGCCATGCCAAGTTTCAACATTTTCAGGATTCATTTTGTAGTGATTTTCAATTTCACGGTCATTTAGCTGTCTAAACAATTAGGTAAATGACCGAAAAACAACAAATGATGTCAGAACATGTTGGAAATTGATGACGTCGCTTTAATGCTGCATACTGAAGACAAAAGAAGCCCGGAGTTTAAATAAGTTATTAAAAATAAAAAAAAGGTGCAATGCTGGTTAATTTGCTTCAAGCCATTCGGAATAGTGTAGACTGCACTGCACATAGCTCAGTGCAATCTATGCTATTCCGCAAGGCTTGAAGCTAATCAACATGTAGGTGAGCATTGCAACTCTTCGTCATTGTCTGTGCACTCACGGCTTATAAACCGCTCATACTGCCTCTCTCTTGGCGAGGTGGGACTAAAAACAGCTTGCCATAACCTCATTAGTACCGGTTCGTGGTAAGAACCGGCACTAAATGGTGATGGTGGGGCCATAGCCTGACCGCAGGCTGATGCAGCCTCTTTAGTACCGGTTCGTGGCATGAACCGGTACTAAAGGTTCGCCACGAACTGGTACTATTGATCGCCGCCACGAACCGGCACTAATGTGTACACATTAGTGCCGGCTCTAATTCAAACCAGCACTAATGTGCTTCACGTTTGACCCTTTTTCTACTAGTGTGCGCCCCTCGCCTGGCAGCGCACACCCTTTAGTACCGGGTCGCGGCACCAACCGGTACTAAAGGGGGGGGGCCTTTAGTACCGGTTGGAGCCACCACCCGGTACTAAAGGGGGTCGCTTCCTGCCGCTTGGGCTAGCCAAAACAGACCTTTAGTACCGGTTGGTGGCTCCAACCGGTACTAAAGGTGCCTTCTATATATACAACACTTCGAAAAATTTCATTCTCCCCCTCTGTTTCTTCCCGATCGATCGACGCCGCCCCCGTCCTACGCCGCCCCCGTCGCGCGCCGTTGCCGTCGCCGCCCCCATCCTCGTCACCGCCCTCATCCCCGTCGCCGCCCCCGTCGCCGCCCCCGTCGCCGTCGCCGCCCTCGTCTCCGTCCCCGTCCACGTCACGCCGTCCCCGCGTCGCCGCCCCATCATGCCCCGGGTCGTCGCCTCGCCGTCGCCATCGCCCCGCTGTGAGCTCTCCCCCTCTAACCCCTCTCCGATCCCTCGCCCCCGGTGGCCGCCGCCCCTCCCCGAGCCCATACACACACACAAGCATGAACACACACACACGCACATTTCCTTAATTAAGTTAATTAGTATATACGTATTTTGTATGTTTAATTAGTTTATATTTTTCAGATTATTATTTTTTCACTAGTATATATGTATGAATGCATGTTAGATGGATGTATAGAAGTTGTCTTTTCTGTTTTTAGTGTTAGATGCTTAATTAGTATGAAATAGCATATAGAATTTTGAGATATGCAATGATAGCATAATTAGTGTTACATTTGCATATAGTATTTGTTGTCGACGATGCCCGGCCCGCATCCTCGCCGTCGACCCGTTCGCGACGACGTCCTGCTTCAGAGGACCCATGTCCGGGACTGGGCTCCGCCGAGCTGGCACTGTGAGGTGCTACCTTCAGGGGCGCGACGCTTGGTGAGGAACCCGGCCCCGGGTCCCGTCGTCGACCCTCATCTCCTTTGGTGGCATTCGCGTGGGCCACTTTCGGTGCGGAGGGAGCCGGCCCCGCCGGAGGTGGTACCTCGCCGTGTCAGGGAGGAGGACGAGCATGTCCATCGCTACATGGCTGCTATGGACGTCAGGTTCTCCAATACCTGGCAGGTTCTTTGGGGAGATCACCCGAGCTATGATCCAGTGATGGTTCCTTCACTTTGGTTGTCCACCGCCTAGATTACTCTCTAGTATTCGATCTTTATTAGCTAGCTAGCTAGCTAGTGATGTATTCGATCTTTATTATATCTATTATTCGATACGATGTATTCGAGATTATATCTATTATTCGAGATTATACTAAATTGTTTTATATTTCTTTTGACATAGTTAAATAAAAGCTATGGCGGACAATACCGACAGAGAGAGAGAACAGACCATGTTCGATATCATACGCGGGCCAGATGATGATCCGAATGAAGAAGATTTTGACGGCTCCGAATTTCTAAACAACACCAGAGAGGGTGATATGATATTCGATCGCGACGACCGAGAAGATGAAGTCATGAACTACGACGAAGAACATGTTGATCCTGAAACAACAAACACCGGCGTGGTATATATATTTATATAAGCAGGAATCTGGTGATCATCGCATGTTTTAAATGAGTTGAAGATATATTAACGAATCGATCTTTCTTCTTTCAGCCATCCGGATCGAGCAAATCTTCAGGCAAAAGGACGAAACGAGGCCCGAACAAAAAGTTGAAGGAGGGCATAAAGTACAATATCGAGGCATTCAAACCTAATGGCGAACCATTAGCGCCTAAGAAGATTGCGGACAAGTTCGTTCATCAGTGCGGAGTTCTTGTGAAGGACCAACTCCCGATCTCCCTTCAAGAATGGCGAAAGCCAGCAAATCCACGTCCAGATGTTACTTTTGTCGACGAGAATCAAAAAAATCTGCTTTGGCATACTCTCATGGAACATTTCACCCTACCAGATAATTTCACAGAAGCAGATGTGCGGAAAGTCAAGGACGCTGCTTTTAGGAAGATGGCGGTTGCATTCAAGAACCACAAGAGAATGACGTGGGAGAAGTACGTCAAGGTAGGAAGGAAGACTCCAGTATTCGAGGGGATAGTAGAGAATCAAAGTGCTCATTGGGACGATTTCGTGAAATTCAAGGATTTAGAATTAGCTAAGGAACGGTCGAGAATAAACAAGAAGAATGCCGAAAAAAGGATAAGTTCCATAAGCTGGGGCCAGGTGGCTACGCGGTGGCAATGCCTAAGTGGGATAAGTCTGAAAAAGAGATGGAGGATGCGGGTGTCACTCCGGTTACTAAGAGCTGGCCCCCCAGGTGCAGGACTTGGTTCTATGCGCATGGGGGGGGAGTTGGACCCGAAGACAGGCAATGTTTCGACGAAGGCATGTCTGAACGGAGCCGACAATGCGCTACTTGTTGCAATAGAAGAGGCTCGATCGGGGGTGTTCCAGCCCAACAGAGAGAACGACGAGCTTACGCGTGCCTTGGGAAATCCTGAACACCCGGGAAGAACACGAGGCAAGGGCGCTCTTCCGTGGTATGAGGGGTTTTCGGACTGGAACGCCGACTACAGAACCTGTGCGAGAAAGAAGATTGCGGAGGAGAAGAAGAGGAAGATGGAGGAGGAGCAGAGGAAGCGGGACTATGAATGCCTTCAAGGCCTAGAAGCAAGTCAAGCTGAATTGGCAGCTAAATTCCAGCGGCAGCAGGAGCAGATCGACTCACTTAGCCAGCAAAGGGGGTCTCAGCATCTGCAGTAGCTAGCGGATGATCCAGCATTGGATACCACCGCCCCATCCATGCCGAGAAGCAGCGTGGGTTCCACCCCGGGCGACGCAGTAGTGCTGGATAGATACCCCGTGGATGACATCACGGAGAACACTAACTGCGAGCTACACTTCAAAATGAAGAACATATCCATGAAGGTGGCGGACGCCGTTGCTTTTTCAAATTCCCCCGAGGCAACCTTCCATTGCAACCCGATTCCAGCGGGCTATGCTCGTGTCTTGGTTGATGAGGTGGTGGACCCATATTTGGAGCTACAGCTTGACATTCCTGGAGGTGACGACGAGCACACATTGGGAGAGGCCATACATCGTGTCATCCTATGGAGAAAGGATTGCATCATCTTTCGAAGGCCACCGACACCGCGTCACCCGACTCCTCGTCGAAGTCCGCCACCGAGTCAGCAGACTCCCGCTCCTCCAAGTCCACCAACGCGTGAGGCCACTCCTCCTCCTCCAAGTCCGGCAAAGTGTCAGGCCACTCCTCCTCCAAGTCCGACACAGCGTCAGACATCCACTCCTCCTCCAAGTCCGGCACAACCTCAGGCCACTGCAAGTCCGGCACAGCTTCAGGCCACTCCTCCTCGTCCCACTTAGCCCCGTCAGCCGTCTCCGCCGCCTCAGCAGTCGCAGAAGAGACACCCGCAGCTATGGTGCGTAGCGGTACGAGTCGAGGTCATAGTATAGGAAGTACAGGCGGAGGCAAGCGATATAAATATGGTCCAAACCTCACTACTCGTCTTCCTGTGAGGGCTTACGACAGGACCAAGGAGCAAACCAATGCCATAGTGCAGGCAGAAGTCGACGCCCATTTTGGACCGAAACCGCCACCGCCGCCAAGGGAGAAAGTGCCTGTGGAAGTAGTTGACCACTTCATTCGTATGGCTCAACCACCAGCTCCTAAGCCTGTTGACTCAGACTATGAGCGCCACATCAGGAAGTTACATCGACAACATCTACAGAAGGAGGCGATCTCAAGCTCGAGCAAACAACAAGCATCTGTCAAAAAATGCAGGAAAACCGTTGCCCAGCTGGGAAAATAGGCGGCGCAATCGACCCCCCCGCTTGTTGTGCCGCCAACAACACGTGACAGTACGCGCGCCCAATATTATTGTGGCCAAACAGTTTACGTTCCCGAGGTGGGCGATGTGGTAATAACCCAGGAGCATATAATGCAGGCTGAAGAACTCAAGATCACTGTTGGACAACTCCTCGAGATCGAGGACATGCCTGGGATTACAGAGGAGGAAATAAAACGGAAATATGTCCGGGGCCAACCTTTGGTCGAGCCAGAAGATGTCAACAAGCTCCCAACGAGAATGTATGAATTGCATCAATGGTACATGGACATTACCAAGAGATCCAATCGAGAGTCCCTCATGGTGAATGTCAAGAAGGATGATTACTACCATGAGAAAGCTGTGGCCGTTGAGTATCCTGAACTGTTTCAGTTATACAATCAAGACGCACTCGACAAATCTATCGTCAGTTGCTATTGTCTGTAAGTGATTTCTTTCTGTAATTTAAGTCTCAAGCTAGCTGTAGTGATCCTTTTGATCAATCATTACCTGTAATTATCCTCACTATATTCTTTTCTGTGGTATTATGCAGGATGAAGATGTATGAAATGAGAAAAGGTGGACGCTATGGCATTGGGTTCATTGACCCAAACACCGTTAATGAATACACATGGAAAATGAACAAGCATCAAGAAAAAGAGGTAGAGGACAGCATGCTAGAGTTCTTGAAGCGCCTCAAATACAATGAAGATATACTACTTCCATACAACTTCCAGTGAGTCACACTTTCTTGTACTACAAATTCTCTGTTTTTGCCTACTAGCTAGCTACATGTTTTTGCTTACATATGCCCGCTTAATTAAGACATGCAAACGTGTGTGCATGCAGATTTCACTAGATCTTGTGTATCATTAAAGTTGACGCCGGAACATTTGAAATACTGGACTCGCTACTCAAAGCAAATAGTGACTATAACATCTTGTTTGGGATAGTCAACAGGTAATTTCAATCATTATTAACTATATATCTCGTCCTATTTAGTTCGTCATTAATTTCATGATATGAACTATTTAATAACCCCTTTATTCATTTTCGTTGTCGGCGGGCAGGGCTTGGGCAAGGTTCATCAGCGTCACGGAAGGCGAATGAAACCAAAGCTGAAATGGTTTCGATCCAAGGTAAGTAATTAAGTAGTACTAGCTAGCTAGCTAGCTGCCATCTCTTTAATTATCATGGTTGCTTAATTATTATCTAATCAAATTAAATTCCATTCTCGTAATAAAGGCCCTGAAGCAGGCGCAGGGGACTGATCTGTGTGCATTCTACGTTTGCGAGAACATTCGCATGATAGCGTCCGAAAGGAGCAGATCTCAAAGACAGGAATGGGTACGCTTGTCAGAATACTATTCACAATTTTTACACCATTATCGATATCTAGTCACACAACTAATACACATGCATATTGATATCCTTCTTAATAGTTCAAAGAGGTGCGGGACAAGCTCCTACCAACGGAGCGCGTAGAAGCACTTCAAGAGGAAATAGCGGGATTTTTGCTCGACCAGGTCATAAATCCGAAGGGAGAATACTATTAGCCGCTACCGCCCCCATGAACCACTTCCAATTGTCATCGTGCTCCGAAGGCACCAATTAGGCTAATGCCACTGGCTCTGAAGGCAACATGCATATGTAGGAGAAATTGTATATAGCTATACATGTGTGTATGTGTAAATTAATATGGTGGTTTGTGAGACATTGATGATATATATATATATGATTGGTTCTACTAGAAATTATATATATATATATGCATAACGTGTACAATGTGTAGTACCGTAAAATACCAGCAAACGAAAAAGAATTAAAATGGAAAACACAAAATTAAATGAAAAAGAAATCATAAAACCAAAAACCCCACAACCATTTAGTACCGGTTGGTGTTACCAACCGGTACTAAAGGGCTCCCGGCCCCCGGAGCTGGCTCGTGCCACGTGGATCCCCTTTAGCACCGGTTCGTGCTGAACCGGTACTAAAGGGGGGGGGCCTTTAGTGCCGAAACTTTAGTGCCGGTTCCTAAACCGGCACTAAAGGGCCTTACGAACCGGTGCTATTGCCCGGTTCTGCACTAGTGCCAGTTGATGTGGTATTGCTAGGTTTCGATGAGCAAGGAGCGAATCCGCTAACTTGGCTCTCGATCTGTTGTTTCTTTCCCTAAGCCATCGCCGGGTCATCCCCTTATATACACGGGTTGACGCCCTGCGGCCTACAGAGTCCCAGCCGGCTCATACAACGTGTCCGGCTCGGTGACATCTCTTACATGCCTTATTTTACAAGTCTTATTCATACATGACGGTTTATATTTACGGGCCTTAAGCCGCCTCTGGGCTTGGGCACATTATAAGCCTTATCGTAAGCCGTCACCTTGTACACTCTTTGGGCTTCACTTAAGTAACCCGCCATTGTGGTTGACCCGGCCCCTACTAGGCGGGTCATATCTGGTAGTCATATCCCCAACACAACCCAATATTTATCATTGATGGTTGACAATAAATATTTCATCTAGCCTCTCATTAGATTGGTTATGTGTTTTAATTAGTGTTTCTTCCAAGTAAGACCTATGGGACAGCCTACGGTGATAGTTGATTTGATCTTGCTGAAAACAGAAACTTTTGAGCTCACCAAAACAATTCTTATTTTTAGCTGGAGAGTGATTTTTAGTTGATTCTTTCTGCAGAAGATTAATAGACAAATTATACAGGACTTCCTATTTTCGAAGGAGCTTTGGAGATACAGAAGTATTCGACAAGTCCAGATTGCTACAGACTATTCTGTTTTTAGACAGATTCTATTTTTCGCGTGTTGTTTGCTTATTTTGATGCATCCGTGGCTAGTATCGAGGGGTATGAACCATGGAAAAGTTGTAATACAGTACATATTACACCAATATAAATAAATAATGAGTTCACAATAGTAAGTGGTGATTTATTTTCTTATACTAACGGAGCTTACTAGATTTTCTGTTGGACTTTTGTGTCGTGAAGTTTTCATGTTTTGGGTAAGGATTTGATGGACTATGGAATAAGGGGTGGCAAGAGCCTAAGGTTGGGGATGCCCAAGGCACCCCAAGGTAATGTTCAAGGATGTCAAAAAGCATAAGCTTGGGAATGCCCCGGGAAGGCATCCCCTCTTTCGTCTTCGTCTATCGGTAACTTTACTTGAGGCTATATTTTTATTCATCACATGATATGTGTTTTGCTTGGAGAGTCTTGTATGATTTCAGTCTTTTCTTTTTAGTTTGCCACAATCATCCTTGCTGTACACACCTTTTGAGAGAGACACACATGAATCGTGATTTATTAGAATGCTCTATGAGCTTCACTTATATCTTTTGAGCTAGGCAAATTTCCTCTAATGCTTCACTTATATCTTTTTAGAGCACGGCGGTGATTTTATTTTACAGAAATTGATTTTTTTAGAGTCTCTAAACAGCATGGTAATTTGCCTTGGTTATAAAATTAGTCCTAGTATGATAGGCATCCAAGAGGGATATAATGATAACTTTCATATAAAGTGCATTGAATACTATGAGAAGTTTGATTCCTTATGATTGTTTTGAGATATGAAGATGATGATATTAGAGTCATGCTAATAAGTAGTTGTGAATTTGAGAAATACTTGTGTTAAAGTTTGTGAGTCCCGTAGCATGCACGTATGGTGACTCGTTATGCGATGAAGTCGGAGCATGATTTATTTATTGATTGTCTTCCTTATGAGTGGCGGTCGGGGACGAGCCATGGTCTTTTCCTACCAATATATCCCCCTAGGAGCATGTGTGTAGTACTTTTGTTTTGATGACTAATAGATTTTTGTAATAAGTATGTGAGTTCTTTATGACTAATGTTGAGTCCATGGGTTATACGTACTCTCACCTTTCCACCATTGCTAGCCTCTCTAGTACCGCGCAACTTTTGCCGGTACCATAAACCCACCACATTTCCTTCCTAAAAACAGCCACCATACCTACCTATTATGGCATTTCCATAGCTATTCCGAGATATATTGCCATGCAACTTTCCACCGTTCCGTCTATTATGACACGCTCCATCATTGTCATATTGCTTTGTATGATCATGTAGTTGACATCGTATTTGTGGCAAAGCCACCATTCATCATATTTTTTATACATGTCGCTCTTGATTCATTGCACATCCCGGTACACCGCCAGAGGCATTCACATAGAGTCATATTTTGTTCTAGGTATCGAGTTGTAATTCTTCAGTTGTAAGTAAATTAATGTGTGATGATCTTCATTATTAGAGAATTGTCCCATGTGAGAAAAGGATGATGGAGACTATGATTCCCCCACAATTCTGGATGAGACTCCGGACGAAAAATAAAAAGAAATGAAAAGAAAAAGAGGCCAAAAATGAGGGAAAAGAGAGAAGGGAAAATGTTACTATCCTTTTTGCACACTTGTGCTTCAAATTAGTACCATGATCTTCATGATAGAGAGTCTCCTATGATACCACTTTCATATACTAGTGGGAATTTTTCATTATAGAACTTGGCCTGTATATTCCAATGATGGGCTTCCTCAAATTGCCCTAGGTCTTCGTGAGCAAGCGAGTTGGATGCACACCCACTTAGTTTCGTTTTGAGCTTTCATAAACTTATAGCTCTAGTGCATCCACTGCATGGCAATCCCTACTCACTCACATTGATATCTTTTAATGGGCATCTCCATAGCCCGTTGATATGCCTAGTTGATGTGAGACTATCTCCTTTGTTTTGTCTTCTCCACAACCACTGTCTATTCCACCTATAGTGCTATGTCCATGGCTCACGCTCATGTACTGCGTGAAAGTTGAAAAAGTTTGAGAACTTAAAAAGTAAGAAACAATTGCTTGGCTTGTCATCGTGGTTGTGCATGATTTAAATATTTTGTGTGATGAAGATGGAGCATAGCCAGACTATATGATTTTGTAGGGATAAGCTTTCTTCGGCCAAGTTATTTTGAGAAGACATAATTATTTTGTTAGTATGCTTGAAGTATTATTGTTTTTATATCAATATTAAACCTTTGTTTTGTATCTTACGGAACTGAACATTCATGTCACTATAAAGAGGATAACATGGATAAATATGTTAGGTAGCATTCCACATCAAAAAAAATTGTTTTTATCATTTACCTACTCGAGGACGAGCAGGAATTAAGCTTGGGGATGCTTGATACGTCTCCAATGTATCTATAATTTTTTATTGTTCCATGCTATTATGTTATCTGTTTTGGATGTTTTATACGCATTAATATGCTATTTTATATGATCTTTTGGACTAACCTATTAACCTAGAGCCTACTGTCAGTTTCTGTTTTTCCTTGTTTTAGAGCTTCGTAGAAAAGGAATACCAAACAGAATAAAACTTTCGCGATGATTTTTCTTGGACCAAAAGACACCCAGGAGACTTGGAGTGCAAGTCAGAGGAGCCTCGAGGCGGCCACAAGGGTGGAGAGCGCGCCAAGGGGGGTAGGGCGCGCCCCCCGACCTTGTGGGCCCCTCGTAGACCCCCTGACCTAGATCTTCATCCTATATATACTCTTATACCCTAGAAACATCGAGGGGAGCCACAAAACCACTTTTCCACTGCAGCAACCTTCTGTACCCGTGAGATCCCATCTTGGGGCCTTTTCTGGCATCCTACCAAAGGGGGATTCGATCACGGAGGGCTTCTACATCAACACCATTGCCTCTCCGATGAAGCGTGAGTAGTTTACTTCAGACCTACGAGTCCATAGCTAGTAGCTAGATGGCTTCTTCTCTCTCTTTGATTCTCAATACAAAGTTCTCCTCGATGTTCTTGGAGATCTATTTGATGTAATACTCTTTTGCGTTGTGTTTGCCGAGATCTGGTGAATTGTGGATTTATGATCAGTTTATCTATGAATATTATTTGAATCACCTCTGAATTCTTATATGCATGATTTGATATCTTTGCAAGTCTCTTCGAACTATCGATTTGGTTTGGCCAACTAGATTGGTTTTTCTTGCAATCGGAGAAGTGCTTAGCTTTGGGTTCAATCTTGTGGTGTCGTTTCCCTGTGACAATAGGGGCAGCAAGGCACGTATTGTATTGTTGCCATCGAGGATAAAAAGATGGGGTTTTCATCATATTTCTTGAGTTAATTCCTCTACATCATGTCATCTTGCTTAATGCCTTACTCCGGTCTCTATGAACTTAATACTCTAGATGCATGCTGGATAGCGGTCGATGTGTGGAGTAATAGTAGTAGATGCAGAATCTCTTTGGTCTACTTGACAGGGACGTGATGTCTATATTAATGATCATTGCCTTAGATATCGTCATAACTTTGCGCTTTTCTATCAATTGCTCGGCAGTAATTTGTTCACCCACCGTAATAATTTCTATCTTGAGAGAAGCCTCTAGTGAAACATATGCCCCCCGGTCTATTTTACATCATATTAGTTTCCCGTCAACTTGCCAATTTCTGTCGCCGTTCCCTTATTTTGCAATCTTTACTTTCCGTTCCATAAACCAAAAATACAAAAATATTACATTACCGTTTATCCATCTCTATCAGATCTAACTTTGTGAATAACCGTGAAGGGATTGACAACCCCTTTGTCGTGTTGGTTGCAAGTTGGTGATTGTATGTGCAGGTATTCGGTGGCTTGTTGCGTTGTCTCTTACTGGATTGATACCTTCGTTCTCAAAACTGAGGGAAACACTTACGCTTCTTTGCTGCATCACCCTTTCCTCTTCAAGGGAAAAAACAACGCAATCTCAAGAGGTAGCAGAAGCCCATGGAATATACAAGCCAAGTTCTATAATGAATATTCCCACTAGTATATGAAAGTGATATCATATATAACTCTCTATCATGAAGATCATGGTGCCACTTTGAAGCACAAGTGTGGTAAAAGGATAGTAACATTGTCCCTTCTCTCTTTTCTCTCATTTTTTGGGCCTTCTCTTTTTTTGGCATTTTCTCTCTTTTTTATTTTTTTTATTTCCTCACATGGGAAAATGCTCTAATAATGAAGATTATCACACTTTTATTTACTTACAACTCAAAAATTACAACTTGATACTAGCTAGAACAAAATATGACTCTATGTGAATGCCTCCGGCGGTGTATCGGGATGTGCAATGAATCAAGAGTTACATGCATAAAAAATGATGAACGGTGGCTTTGCCACAATTATGATGTCAACTACATGATAATGCAAAGCAATATGACAATGATGATGCGTGTCATAATAAATGGAATGGTGGAAAGTTGCATGGCAATATATCACGGAATGACTATGGAAATGCCATAATAGGTAGGTATCTTGGCTGTTTTGAGAAAGGTATATGGTGGGTTTATGGTACCGGCGAAAGTTGCGCGGCACTAGAGAGGCTAGCAATGGTGGAAGGGTGAGAGTGCGTATAATCCATGGACTCAACATTAGTCATAAAGAACTCACATACTTAGAGCAAAAATATATTAGTTATCGAAACGAAGTACTACGCGCATGCTCCTAGGGGGATAGATTGGTAGGAACATACCATCGCTCGTCCCCGACCGCCGCTCATAAGGAAGACAATCAATAAATAAATCATGCTCCGACTTTGTTACATAACGGTCACCATACGTTCATGCTACGGGACTCAGAAACCTTAACACAAGTATTCCTCAAATTCACAACTACTTACTAGCATGACTCTAATATCACCATCCTTATATCTCAAAACAATCATAAGGAATCAAACTTCTCATAGTAGTCAATGCACTTTATATGAAAGTTTTTCCGTTATATCCCTCTTGGATGCCTATTGCTACCTCTTGAGCACTGCGTTGGTTTTCCCTTGAAGAGGAAAGGGTGATGCAGCAAAGTAGCGTAAGTATTTCCCTCAGTTTTTGAGAACCAAGGTATCAATCCAGTAGGAGGCCACACGCAAGTCCCTTGTACCTACACAAACAAATAAGAACCTCGCAACCAACGCGATAAAGGGGTTGTCAAACCCTTCACGGTCACTTACGAGAGTGAGATCTGATAGAGATAATAATAATAATAATAATAATAATAATAATAATAAGATAAATATTTTTTGGTATTTTTATGATATAGATTGAAAGTAAAGATTACAAAATAAAATAGATTGGAAACTTATATGATGGAAAATAGACCCGGGGGCCATAGGTTTCACTAGTGGCTTCTCTCAAGATAGCATAAGTATTACGGTGGGTGAACAAATTACTGTCTAGCAATTGATAGAAAATTGAATAATTATGAGAACTAGTCGTCAACCCATGCATTCGCACGGGCTAACCTACAAAAGTGAGTGCTAATTGGAGTTTAATATCTTAATCAGCTCCATTTCATCAGATGGCCTAGTTGTACTTTCTAGTCAGTACTGCCCCGTATCAATTAAATTTGAATATTAGATTGTTTCCTAAATCAAAATTTTATAGAGAACAATATGTATTTTATGTTGTAAAAATTATTCTGTGAGGATTCTATATATTTATATGGAATTGTAGATGCTAATAGTTTTTCAGTAAACACAATGGAAGTTGTGGTGCACATCTCTTCTCTCTGATTTGTATGTACAAAAATACTTATATATTGAGCATAATAAGAAAGGTGATTGTAACAGTAAGGAAGTCATAAAATCTATTTGGATTTCCACCGTTCTAGGGATATCCAAATCACTCATTAATAGAAAATTAAAATGACATGTTCATAGACAGATTTACGTAGTAGTTTTACCTACCATTGAAAATTAATGTTCATGTTGATAAATTCTTGACAAATTTGTTTAGTCTAATCTTCTCCAGACACATAGTTCAGAACTTAATGTCTTGCCTGTGTTTCATTGATCTGTCCTACATAAGTAGCTAATACAATGATGTCTTGTGATTGAAGCTTTCTTGATATATTATGGATGTTGTAAATCAGGTTGACATTTAGAATGTACAGATTTTCACCATTCGAAGATCCATGATGCCTACCTAAAACTTTCGTCCTGACTAAAAGATTTAGTATGATTTCACTATTGACCAGACTGAAACTGGTTGCCAATAGAATCTATGTATTTGCAATCATGTCTGGCAAGATTCTTGAATCTGTGGCCTAAACTTGTCTATCTTGTGCCTTTTATAACAACACATATCATTGTGTCATGTACTCTTGCGATAGTCATAGGAAAAACTGAGAATAAATAGAAAACAAAACTTGAGCGTCTTTTTGTACAACTCTGTCTCCATGTATGTGAATGTCAAAGAACATAGGTGATGATCATGGTGGAAAATTGAGTATATAGGTTAGTAACATACGAAAAAACTTCATAAGAACACGGGTAAGTTCAAACTTTCAACATCAGAAGAGAAAAATAACCTGATATAGATTAAATACCACATAATTGGACCAAGTTCTGAAGGAGAACATATCATGTGCAAATACTACTTTTCACATTCAGATTCTTCATCTATGGTTGATTTTTATATCATGCATATACCCTGCCACAAATCCATCTCCTTCATGATTTTATTCAGTATCATCGTCACCACGTGGATTTTACATGGATTCCCATTCCATGTTGTGAAAGAGATAAATGTCTTAGTGAAATATATATGCATTAATAGAAAGATACGATTGCACCAATTAATCAATACAAACCTCTGGGTGTCGGATGTCTTACCCTGCTGATCACGTTTCATCGATGTACACATGCATGCATCCCATTGTCCGTGATTGAAACTGCTTCTAGGATACAACA
Source organism: Triticum urartu (assembly GCF_056163025.1). Lineage (NCBI taxonomy): Eukaryota > Viridiplantae > Streptophyta > Magnoliopsida > Poales > Poaceae > Triticum > Triticum urartu. The sequence goes on from NC_141879.1 coordinate 2,187,059, forward strand.
CATCCTGTGCTGCAGGCGATGGGGCTACGTCTACGCCTGACCGAACGCGTAGCAATCACCACAACACAACAGAATACGTGATCTGGTAACTCATACAGATAAAGCATCAAGGCATGAGATATTGAGATCGAGACAACATATGGCGGGTTACTATACCATGGTAGGGAACAGAGAATTTTAATTTAAAGGAAAGATTGTGGTAATGTAAGTTGTAAATTGTATTATTTTTCAAATGTGCCTGCTGTAGTCTACCCTCCATGGATCAACCACCACATACTTCGGTTCATGCATAATATATACGTGTGCTGCTATGCTGGTACTGCGCAGCCGAAATTGCTACATTTATGAATATCATTTGTGTATCACAGATGATTGCATACCTGAAAATCCATGTATGTATGAAGCTCCTGATTTTCTGGGTCTATTGTACTGGACGGAACCATGCATGACTTGCGGAACAACACGTCCGGCAGCGGCGCCTTGAACATTGCCAGTTTGTCTCCATGCCCCTGACGTCCAAACCGCTAGGACCCCGATGCTATAGCTTTCTTAGGCTATAAATTGCATTGTATAGTTTATATACTATTTTTGTAGAAAATGATAGAACTGAATTACACTAATTAGAACTCAGAAAAAAGAGAATAACAAACATGAAAAGTTAAACATCTGGTACCATCTTGAGCGGTCTCAATTTTCAAAGTAGTTTTTCTCCTCAAATCAGACAACAACATATCCTAGACCTGCATTTGTTATTGGTATTTTTCCTGGGACTCCATCATAGGCTGCTACAGTTGGTTGTTCATGTGCAGATAGAACGCAAAACCAAAGTATGGCAATTGGTCTACTAACCTTGAAACTGGATACCATAACATGCTCTTCTCTCCAACCATGGCGAAGATTTTCTCGTGGAGTCATTCTGCTATTCAGCGACATATAAAGTATATGCAAAGGTCTGCCATTAGGGCACTGCAACATGGGTAGAACACGTCCTTGTCTATTTGATTGATGATGGGCGTCGGTATCGCCGATGCAATTCTGCGCTAGGCTCCCAGCGTCAAATATGAGTTGCCATACGTGTGCTTAAGTAAGAAATTAATGGAGATAACCAATTCCATTGTATTACACATATAGAAGATCTAGTTGATTCAATTACCTTAATTTTTCTGCAGATGGAACGGGATGCAGGCATGTAGCCAGACACGTACATATATATTCCGGCAAGTACTGACGTGTCTTCCACCGGACAGAAGATCAAATGTCCTGACATATGGATGATTAGTCTCTCATCATCAGCAATTAACATCATGAGGCAGTTAGTAGCTTATCAACATATCTACTCGCCAAGCGTTCTTAGACCACAATCTGAGATATTTTTTTACTACAATACATACCTCTCCATGCCTGCACAGATGCACATGAACAACCATATATTTCACGACCAGCCAACATGGCAGAGCTAAATTGCTTTACACAATATGTACCCACAAAGCCTGTTCAGATGTTCGGTGGAGGATAGAGGCGCCGACGTGCAGGATCCGCCTGAGGATTTGTAGAGCGGCCTAGATGTCTAACAGCCAAGATTTTCCAACCGTAGATCGAGGATAGAGCTCGCGAGAGAAGGGGGTGGTGTGGCGGCTGGGGAAGGGTTTGATGGTGAGGCGGAGAAGAGGAAGCATGAATTGGGGGCGATTTGTTTTGTTTGGCTGATCGAGAGGAAATAGAGTCCTGATATATTGGGAGAGAGGTGGAGCGTGGCTGTTCAGATCTGATGTGTTGGCTCCGATTTTCTAGATATTTTTTTAACGTGAGAATTTCTAATATTGATCTGTTGGTGTTTTTTTTGTTGCATGGGATAATTAACGTGGGAACTTCTGAGATTGATCTGTTGGTGCTTTTTTTTATTTTGCGTGGGATAAATCATGAGGACTTCTTAAGAGACTCATTTTTTTTTACAATCGAAAAAGCCAAGCTTTTCTTGTTAAGGATTTCATGAGTGAATCCACACCGTAATAATTCGGTCCCACCAGGATGAACGGCTCGTAAAATATAATTAACATGGGAATTTCTTGAAAGTCTAAAATTAGTATAGGTATAGATAGATAGATATCTAGGCATGATCATGTATATAGGCATCACGTCCGTGACAAGTAGACCGACTCCTGCCTGCATCTACTACTATTACTCCACACATCGACCGCTATCCAGCATGCATCTAGAGTATTAAGTTCATAGGAACAGAGTAACGCATTAGATAAGATGACATGATGTAGAGGGATAAACTCAAGCAATATGATATAAAGCCCATCTTGTTATCCTCGATGGCAACAATACAATACGTGTTGTTTCCCTTTCTGTCACTAGGATCGAGCACCGCAAGATTGAACCCAAAGCTAAGCACTTCTCCCATTGCAAGAAAGATCAATCTAGTAGGCCAAAGCAAACTAATAATTCGAAGAGACTTGCAAAGATAACCAATCATACATAAATATTTCAGAGAAGAATCAAATATTGTTCATAGATAGACTTGATCATAAACCCACAATTCATCGGATCTCGACAAACACACCGCAAAAAGTGTTACATCGAATAGATCTCCAAGAAGATCGAGGAGAACTTTGTATTGAGATTCAAAGAGAGAGAAGCAGCCATCTAGCTAATAACTATGGACCCGAAGGTCTAAAGTAAACTACTCACACATCATCGGAGGGGCCATGGAGTTGATGTAGAGGCCTCCGTGATCGTTGCCCCCTCCGACGGAGCTCCGGAAAAGGCCCCAAGATGGGATCTCTTGGGTATAGAAGGTTGCGATGGTGAAAATAAGGTTTCGTGGTGCTCCTGGATGTTTTCAGGGTATATGAGTATATATAGGAGGAAGAAGTAGGTCAGTTGAGCCACGAGGGGCCTCGTGGACACCTCGTTCGTTTCTTGATGTCCACTCTAAGTCCTTTGGGTCACGTTTGTTCCAAAAATCACGCTCTCGAAGGTTTCATTCCGTTTGGACTCCATTTGATATTCCTTTTCTGCGAAACACTCAAATAGGCAAAAAAAACAGCAATTTGCACTGGGCCTTGGGTTAATAGTTTAGTCCCAAAAATAATAGCACTATGTGTGGAACAAAATATGATGATTGAGGTTGTGTGAGAAGACAAAAAGGGAGAAAGTCTCACATTGACGCGGCTAATCAATGGGCTATGGAGATGCCCACCGATTGATGTCAATGCAAGGAGTAGGGATTGCCATGCAACGGATGCACTAGAGCTATAAATATATGAAAGCTCATCAAAGAAACTAAGTGGGTGTGCATCCAACTTGTTTGCTCACGAAGACCTAGGGCATTTGAGGAAGCCCATAATTGGAATATACAATCCAAGTTCTATAATGAAACATTCGCACAAGTATATGACAGTGACAAAATAAGAGACTCTCTATCATGAAGATCATGGTGCTACTTTGAAGCACAAGTGTGGAAAAAGGATAGTAACATTGTCCCTTCTTTCTTTTTCTCTCTTTTTTTGTTAGGGCCTTCTTTTTTTATGCCCTCTTTGTTGGAAATATGCCCTAGAGGCAATAATAAAAGCTTTATTATTATATTTCCTTGTTCATGATAATTGTCTTTATTCATGCTATAATTGTATTATCCGGAAATTGTAATACATGTGTGAATAACAGACACCAACATGTCCCTAGTAAGCCTCTAGTTGACTAGCTCGTTGATCAACAGATAGTCATGGTTTCCTGACTATGGACATTGGATGTCATTGATAACGAGATCACATCATTAGGAGAATGATGTGATGGACAAGACCCAATCCTAAACATAGCACAAGATCATATAGTTCGTTTGCTAGAGTTTTCCAATGTCAAAGTATCTTTTCCTTAGACCATGAGATCGTGTAACTCCCGGATACCGTAGGAGTGCTTTGGGTATACCAAACGTCACAACGTAACTGGGTGACTATAAAGGTAGACTACGGGTATCTCCGAAAGTGTCTGTTGGGTTGACATGGATCGAGATTGGGATTTGTCACTCCGTGTGACGGAGAGGTATCACTGGGCTCACTCGGTAATGCATCATCATAATGAGCTCAAAGTGACCAATTGTCTGGTCACGGGATCATGCATTACGGTACAAGTAAAGTGACTTGCCGGTAACGAGATTGAACGAGGTATTGGGATACCGACCATCGAATCTCGGGCAAGTAACATATCGATTGACAAAGGGAATTGCATACGGGGTTGATTGAATCCTCGACATCGTGGTTCATCCGATGAGATCATCGTGGAGCATGTGGGAGCCAACATGGGTATCCAGATCCCGTTGTTGGTTATTGACCGGAGAATCGTCTCGGTCATGTCTGCTTGTCTCCCGAACCCGTAGGGTCTACACACTTAAGGTTCGGTGACGCTAGGGTTGTGAAGATATGTATATGCAGTGACCCGAATGTTGTTCGGAGTCCCGGATGAGATCCCGGACGTCACGAGGAGTTCTGGAATGGTCCGTAGGTAAAGAATTATATATAGGAAGTGCCGTTTTCTCCATCGGGACAAGTTTCGGGGTTATCGGTATTGTACCGGGACCACCGGAGGGGTCCCGGGGGCCCACCGGGTGGGGCCACCTGTCCCGGGGGCCACATGGGCTATAGGGGGTGCGCCTTGGCCTACATGGGCAAGGGCACCAGCCCCACTAGGCCCATGCGCCTAGGGTTTCCATGGGGAAGGAGTCCCACTAGTGGAAGGCACCCCGAGGTGCCTTGGGGGGAGGGAAACCTCCCCTTGGCCGCCGCACCTAGGAGATTGGATCTCCTAGGCTGCGCACCACCCCCCCTTGGCCCTCCTATATATTGTGGGGGAGAGGAGGGACTTCATACCCAGCCCCTGGCGCCTCCCTCTCTCCCCGTTACGTCTCTCCTTCGTAGTATAGGCGAAGCCCTGCTACTGTGACGCCTTGCATCCACCACCACGCCGTCGTGCTGCTGGATCTTCATCAACCTCTCCTTCCCCCTTGCTGGATCAAGAAGGAGGAGACGTCTCCCGTCCCGTACGTGTGTTGAACGCGGAGGTGCCGTCCGTTCGGCGCTTGGTCATCGGTGATTTGGATCGCGTCGAGTACGCCTTCCTCATCCCCGTTCTTTGAAGGCTTCCGCACGCGATCTACAAAGGTATGTAGATGCATCTGATGACTCGTTGCTAGATGAACTCCTAGATGGATCTTGGTGAAACGAGTAGGAAAATTTTTGTTTTCTGCAACGTTCCCCAACACTCTTTTATTTATTTATTTTTCGTCCGAAGTCTCATCCTGACTTGTGGGGGAATCATGGTCTCCATCATCCTTTCCTCACATGGGACAATGCTCTAATGATGATAATCACACTTTTATTTACTTACAACTCAAGAATTACAACTCGATACTTCGAACAAAATATGACTCTATGTGAATGCCTCCAGCGGCGTACCGGGATTGCGATGAATCAAGAGTGACATGTATGAAAAATTAAGCATGGTGGCTTTGACACAAATATGATGTCAACTACATAATCATGCAAAGCAATATGACAATGATGATATGTGTCATAATAAATGGAACGGTGGAAAGTTGCATGGCAATATATCTCGGAATGGCTATGGAAATTCCATAATAGGTAGGTATAGTGGTTGTTTTGATGAAGATATAAGGAGGCTTATGTGTGATAGAGCGTATCATATCACGGGGTTTGTATGCACTAGTAGAAAAAGGGTCATTTGTCCCGGTTCATAAGGCCCATTTGTCCCGGTTGGGCAACCGGGGCTAAACTGTCGTTACTAATGCCCTAGGCCTTTATTCCCGGTTCTTATACTAACCGGGACAGATGGGCCTCCACGTGGCCGCTCCGGCAAGCCCAGGCACAAGGGCCTTTGGTCCCGGTTGGTAGCACCAACCGGGAGGAATAAGCTTCCACGCGTCAGCATTTCAGGGGCTGGTTTTTTTAAAGGGGGTGGTTTAGGGGTTTGGGGGGTTAATTTAGGTTGGTATAGGTAGCTAATAGAGAGATGTGTCCTCTCTTATCTCCGTGCTGCTGCTACTGCTATGCCTAAACATGACTTAGGTTGAAGTGAGGCAACATGTGGTGCATGTCGAAAGTAATACTAATCCTAACTTGATCAAGTTTGGATTGTACTACTTTCGACATGCACCACATGCATGTTGCCTTCAATTCAATCCAATCCATGTTCATTTCACCCACAGATATATAATAACTCTTCATGCTCGCATCATGCATCATCATAACAACAAGTCCTACTAATCATCATCATATAACTTCTACTCATTATTAATAACAAGTCATACGATCATCATCCTGATAGTCATCGAACCAACCCTACTTAATTGTTCTTATCACATGATCATCAGTATTAGGTAGGACCTAAATACCCTCTTTAAGGTAAAATAGCATAAAACAATATAGACTCTGACTCTCCATTATGGAGAATGGGGATCATCCTGTCTCCAATTCTTGCGCTTCGCTTCCTTTTGCTTCCAAGAACCTCCTTACGACTGTCCATACATTTTTCCTTTTTTTTATTAGCATGTCTCCACTTCTTTGAGAAATCCGGTATGGATAGTTGAGATTCGTAGGATGACCTGGATATATGTTCAAAACACGAAGGCTGTCATTCTGATACATCAAATGAGGCACACAATCCTCTGGGATTCTATATTGAAAAACATAGTAATAACTTCATAGTTAGCAATGATGTACTAGTTTTAGAAGTATGCAAAAGATGCACGGATGTCGTGATAGTAAAAAATCTTACCAGGGTATCTCCATGGTAGTTACCGTAGTTCAACACGTGCACTAGTGGCACATATTGACCATAATGTTGAAGAGTTTGATTGTAGATATTGTAATTCTCAATATCAGTACAAAATCCGACCAGATGATTTTTCTCTTGATAAGTTAATTCGGAGCCATCGGTGTAGTGGGTTTTGTCTACCATCTCCCGCACATTCTTTGAAGAATGAAAATAAGCTGTCAATGGAAATAAGCTGTCAATTATTTTGAAATAAACAATATAAATTAGCTACTAACTATGTTTGAGAAACTCACATAGCGGTAGAATTGGAGGCGTATCAACAAGGACCCAAATGTCCATATTGTCTTGCTTGATTTCAGGATCACCAAGATCCATGGTGACAAGCATACCCTTATCGAAACCATACATCTTGCAAAGTGCTTCCCATTTTTTGCAACTAAAATAGGTTACGCTCTCAGAATTGTATAGCTTTACTTCAAAATCCACATCATGATGAGTCCTTAGGTGAATTTTCTTTGTTTCGAAACTTTCATGGTCTTCAAAACCCATCCTCTCCAAGACATAGCGTCTTGCATGGCATGGGATAAGCTACTCGAATTGTAAAAGATCAAAATTACACGTCGAAATAATTGTAGTCATGCTTAATTACGAAAAAACACTTGTCGTCGTTGCGTACCATTTCAACATCGAAGGTCTCCTCGAGCTTAATGCTGAAGCGCCGATCATCGTCCAGGTGAGGCTTGTCGCACAGACCTCGATTGTCGTGGCACCAGCTGCACTCCCGGGAGACTTTCGTTGTCTGATGACGACATTTCCTACGTTCATAATTCAAAGATTAAACTTGTACAATTAAATATATGTACTACAAAAACTAAATTAGATCATTATTATTCATCACGGGTTCACTATCGGTCTGTCGAGTCTTTTCTTGAAAACTCTCAGCTCACGTGGTGTATATATTCGACTCTCGGTGATGGTCGCTCCTCACTTCGTCCCCAAGTGCATTACACCAAAATGTTAGCACACGGGAACGAAGGAGAAGCGACCCCCACGACAACAGTCGGGATTCTTCGTGTGTGTGTGTGTGTATATATATATATATATATATATATATATAGGATTTTCTACAAATGCTTGCCACAGAACTAGTTAAGGGTTTCAACGGTGCAAAAGTTTTCAAAAATTCTGAAAAAAATACTGAACCAACACACCTATAATATAACATGATCCAACGCAGGGATTAAAAAAATACGACTGTATGTGTCCTGGACAAAAAAACAAATTGTTCAGTATATATTTATGTCGCAGTGAGCTGAAATGCTTATTATTTTTGCCGAGGACACACAGATGCATATTTTGACAATCCCTCCGTTGGATCATCTTATTACATTAGAGAGATGCTCCCATATTTATTTCATATTTTTTGATAACTTTTGAACTGTTAAAAGTTCAGGGACACTTAACTAGTTATGTGGCAAGCTATGGTAGATACAGTTTTACCTATATATATATATATATATATATATATATATATACATATATGGTGGAGCTCTCCCTCACTGATTCCTCTCTGACATTTGCGACCGTCGGTGATGGTCGTTACTCCTTCTTCCCCTAGTGCATAACAAAGGTCTAGCACCCAGAGAAGAAGGAGAAACGACCCCCACGACAACAGTCAGGATTGTTCGTGCTCTCATATGTACATGGTGGAACTCTCCCTCACAGATTCCTCTCTGACATTTTCGACCGTCGGTGATGGTCGTTGCATCAATTTTATATGTAATTTTAGTTTCAATAATACTAGAGGTTGCTCATAATGTTTTGAACAGAAAATACTTTGATAATTTTAGTTTCATAAATTTTATTTATGTTATTAAAGTTTATTTTACTTTATTTTGTTTCTACTTATATATTTTATTATAGTTTATATTATTTTGTTTCTAATTACTTATTTAATTTATTTTATGATAATTCTTTTTGCTATTAAAGTTTGTAACAAAAAAGTTCTTTATGAAAATTCTGTGAACTCCTGACATTTTGTGTGTTCAAAATGCACCATTCAAAGCCATAATACTAGAGGTTTATAAAATGCAACATTCAAAGCATTTCAACAAAACATTCAAAGCATTTCAACAAAACGGACAATCTGTTTCGAGATATCAGGGTTTCATACGGGAACACGTCTGTTACAACAGGCATTTCAAATGAACTAGGAAAAGGTTGAAAGTTGGCATGGTATCATCATAATAGTTGTGGAGAGAAAGTATTTACTTTTTCTTCAGTTGTGTCCTTTTCTTAATGCACCGTAACCATGGATAATCTTCATCGTTTATCAGGATGCTTGGGTCAGCCTTGACTTTGAAGGGAGGAATTTCATGAAACTTTTCATAATCTTCGGACATGTCTGTCGTGCCCTCCACTCCCACGATGTCCCTTTTTCCTGAAAGAACTATGTGGCGCTTTGGCTCATCGTATGATGTATTCGCTTCCTTATCTTTTCTTTTTCTCGGTTTGGTAGACATGTCCTTCACATGGATAATCTGTGCCACATCATTGGGTAGGACGAACGGTTCGTCAGTGTACCCAAGATTGTTCAGATCCACTGTTGTCATTCTGTACTGTGGGTCTACCTATACCCCGCCTCCTGACTGATTAACCCATTTGCACTTAAACAAAAGGACCTTAAAATCATGTGCGTAGTCAAGTTCCCATATGTCCACTATGTAACCATAATATGTGTCCTTTCCCCTCTCGGTTGCTGCATCAAAGCGGACACCGCTGTTTTGGTTGGTGCTCTTTTGATCTTGGGCGATCGTGTAAAATGTATTCCCATTTATCTCGTATCCTTTGTAAGTCAATACAGTCGAAGATGGTCCCCTGGACAACGAGTACAGCTCATCACAAACAGTGTTGTCACCTCTAAGACGTGTTTCCAACCAACTGTTGAAAGTCCTGATGTGTTCACATGTAATCCAGTCGTCACACTACTCCAGGTGTTTGGAGCGCAGAATGTTCTTGTGTTCATCGACATACGGGGTCACCAAGGTAGAGTTCTGTAGAACTGTGTAGTGTGCTTGAGACCAAGAATGCCCGTCCCTGCATATTATTGAGTCCTCTCCTAGCGTGCCTTTTCCAGTCAGTCTCCCATCATACCGCGATTTAGGGAGACCTATCTTCTTAAGGCCAGGAATGAAGTCAACACAAAACCCAGTGACATCCTCTGTTTGATGGCCCATGGAGATGCTTCCTTCTGGCTTAGCACAGTTACGGACATATTTCTTTACGACTCCCATGAACCTCTCAAAGGGGAACATGTTGTGCAGAAATACGGGGCCCAGAATGACAATCTCGACGACTAGATGAACTAGGACGTGTGGCATGATATTGAAGAAGGATGGTGGGAACACCAGCTCGAAACTGACAAGACATTGCGCCAGATCACTCCTTAGCCTTGGTATGATTTCTGGATCGATCACCTTCTGAGAGATTGCATTAAGGAATGCACATAGCTTCATAATGGCTAATCCGACGTTTTCTGGTAGAAGCCCCCTCAATGCAACCGGAAGTAGTTGCGTCATAATCACGTGGCAGCCATGAGACTTTAGGTTCTGGAAATTTTTCTCTTGAATATTTATTGCTCCCTTTTATATTCGACGAGAAGCCAGTCGGGACCTTCATACTGAGCAGGCATTCAAAAAAGATTTCCTTCTCTTCTTTGGTAAGAGCGTAGATGGCAGGACCTTCATACTGCTTTAGAGGCATGCCGTCTTTTTTGCACAAATGTTGCAGGTCCTCCCATGCCTCAGGTGTATCTTTTGTCTTTCAATACATGCCCAAGAAGCCTAACAGGTTCACGCAAAGGTTCTTCGTCACTACATCACGTCGATTGAAGAGCGTACCTCTAGCTCTTTCCAGTAGGGTAGGTCCCAAAATATAGATTTCTTCTTCCACATGGGTGCGCGTCCCTCAGCATCATTCGGAACAGCTAGTACGCCGGGACCCTTTCCAAATATTACGTGTAAATCAGAGACCATATCAAGTACGTGATCACCGGTACGGATGGCGGGCTTCTTCCGGTGATCTGCCTCGCTTTGGAAATGCTTGCCTTTCTTTCGACATTGATGGTTGGTCGGGAGAAATCGACGATGGCCCAGGTACACATTCTTCCCGCATCTGTCTAGGTATATACTTTCGGTGCCAGCTAAACAGTGCGTGCATGCGTGACATCCCTTGTTTGTCTGTCCTGAAAGGTTACTGAGAGCAGGCCAATCATTGATGGTTACAAACAGCAACGCATGCAGGTCAAACTCATGATGTTTGTGCTCATCCCATGCATGTACACCATTTCCATTCCACAGCTGTAAAAGTTCTTCAACTAATGGCCTTAGGTACACATCAATGTCGTTGTCGGGTTGCTTAGGGCCTTGGATGAGAATTGGCATCATAATGAACTTCTGCTTCATGCACATCCAAGGAGGAAGGTTATACATACATAGAGTCACGTGACAGGTGCTGTGATTGCTGCTCTGCTCCCTGAAAGGATTAATGCCATCCGCGCTTAAAGCAAACCATACGTTCCTTGGGTCACTTGCAAACTGAGCCCAGTACTTTCTCTCGATTTTTCTCCACTGTGACCCGTCAGCGGGTGCTCTCAACTTCCCGTCTTTCTTACGGTCCTCACTGTGCCATCGCATCAACTTAGCATGCTCTTCGTTTCTGAACAGTCGTTTAACCGTGGTATTATAGGAGCATACCACATCACCTTCGCAGGAACCCTCTTCCTGCGAGGCTCGCCCTCAACATCACTAGGGTCATCTCGTCTGATCTTATACGCAATGCACCGCATAACAGGCATGCGTTCAAATCCTTGTACGCACCGCGGTAGAGGATGTAGTCATTAGGGCATGCATGTATCTTCTCCACCTCCAATCCTAGAGGGCATACGACCTTCTTTGCTGCGTACGTACTGTCGGGCAATTCGTTATCCTTTGGAAGCTTGTTCTTCAATATTTTTAGTAACTTCTCAAATCCTTTGTCAGGCACAGCATTCTCTGTCTTCCACTGCAACAATTCCAGTACGGTACCGAGCTTTGTGTTGCCATCTTCGCAATTTGGGTACAACCCTTTTTGTGATCCTCTAACATGCGATCGAACTTCAGCTTCTCCTTTTCACTTTCGCACTTTTCCCTTGCATCAACAATGACCCGGCGGAGATCATCATCGGGCACATCGTCTGGTTCCTCTTGATCTTCAGCTTCCCCCGTTGCAGCAACACTTTATTCAGGGGGCACATAGTTGTCATCATCCTCTTCTTCTTCGATGTCTTCCATCATAACCCCTGTTTCTCCGTGCTTCGTCCAAACATTATAGTATGGCATGAAACCCTTATAAAGCAGGTGGGTGTGAAGGATTTTCTTGTCAGAGTAAGACCTCGTATTCCCACAATCAGGGCATGGACAACACACAAAACCATTCTGCTTGTTTGCCTCAGCCACTTCAAGAAATTTACGCACGCCCTTAATGTACTCGGAGGTGTGTCTGTCACCGTACATCCATTGCCGGTTCATCTGCGTGCATTATATATAATTATGTGTGTCAAAAGTAAGAAAATTAGACAAGTATCTATCTAAAGTAAGATTTTTTTTTCTTTCAGAAAGAAGATAAGGACAAGAGGCTCACCACGGTGGTGCCGGCGACGAGATCGGCGCGGGCGATCGACGGCGGTGAAGACGAGGACGGGGCGTGACGGACCGCTAAACCTAGACAAATCTCGGAAAAAAATGGAGCTCGGAGGTCGAGCTTCGAGAGGAGAAAGCTTAACTAGTGTGGCTCGGGCATTTCATCGAACACCTCACATACATAAGATGTGAGCTAGAGCACCCAAATGCCCTTCCTCGCCGGCCAGCAAAAAACAGAGCACTTTGGAATGCTCTGCTCGCCAGCGATGGAGTATATATAGGCAACTCATTTGTCCCGGTTCGTGGCTGGAACCGGGACTAAAGCCAAGCCTTATATCCCGGTTCGAGCCAAGAACCGGGACCAATGCCCACGAGGCCCCGGCCGACCCCTATGCTCATGAACCGGGACGAATGCATCCATTGGTCCCGGTTCGTGGCAGAACCGGGACTAATGGGCTGGCCAGGCCCGAACAAAAGCCCCTTTTTCTACTAGTGATGCACCGGAGAAGTTTGCACCAACTCTCAAGGTGAGAAAGGGCAATACACGATACCGAAGAGGCTATCAATGATGGAAGGGTGAGAGTGTGTATAATCCATGGACTCAACATTAGTCATGAAGAACTCACATACTTATTGCAAAAATCTACAAGTCATCAAAATCAAGCACTACGTGCATGCTCCTAGGGGATAGATTGGAAGGAAAAGACCATCGCTCATCCCCGACCGCCACTCATAAGGAAAACAATCAAAGAACACCCCATGCTTCAACTTTGTCACACAACGTTTACCATACGTGCATGCTACGGGACTTGCCAACTTCAACACTAACTTCGGAAAATGTGGACTATATATTGCTCTCTAAGGTATGCACATCTTGGGAATCTTAGAAACCGAACTATCTTTCGACCGAAAGGGCATGCAAGTGTAGTTGCACACGAGGTGGACAGTAAACTAAAAACGCATGCGGGCCTACTTTTTATTTAGATTTGGAACTTTATTTTTGGCATCTCTGAATGAATTTTCTAATAGACTAATATTTTTTTCCAATACATAATTTTATTTTGCTGTATAATTATTTGTTTTAAAATGTATGAATATTTCTTATAAGTACATAAAAGTTTCAAATTTTAAATAAAGGTTAATTTTATGTTCCCATTAACAATTTGAATTTAAACAGACTGGTGTCATGCAAAAAAAATCTTCACATAACAAATAGATTGCTCCTTGTTAAGTAATTTGCAAAAGATGAATGGTATGTTATGGATAATTCAAACTCTTATTTGTAACCTAGCAGAAAATGGTGTGTGTTGAGTGTATAAAAATTTCAATGCCAACGTATGAAGTATGGCTGCTTCGCCTTCAAACCTGGCCCATTGCTTCTCGAAACCTAGATTCTTTCTTCGAGATGGTCTGGTTTTGAAGCAGCGTATGCCATAACTTTTTCAAAACCTTTTGAAAGTTTTCCCACATGATCTGAATCTGATGTGAGGGTACTATGCCAAATTTCATGTTTTTCAGACTCCATATGCATTTTTCCAAATTTAAAAAAGGGTAAACGCCATGCCCGGAGTCATTTTTTTTCACGAAAACGCAAAAGAGTTTGTGTTTCATTGCATATATTGAACAGGAAGATATCGGGGGTACGACCTCCAGAAAGGAGAGACACACACACAGACACGGGCATCCTCACCAAGTGACTACAACTAGGTGAGGAGGTGCCCTCAACTACAGACAAAAAACGACATTAGGCCTCAGGCAACCTTGCCTCCGGCCAAAGATGGCGAGGCGCCGAGACTTGGAGCAACAGGGCAGCGTCGCCGCCATTGCCAGACACTTCAAGGGGGGATTACAGCTCCAGGACTGCCCAGGCCAACGTACCTCACACCCATGTGCGTATGTCACAACTTACACAAAATCTTCTCAAAATTTTACAACATCCTTTGGGTGTCATATGAGGGCACCATTCCAAAATTCATGTTTTTCAAACTCCATTTGCATTTTTCACAATTCAAAAAAGGTAAACTACATGTTCGAGGTCGTATCTTGGCACCCTCACGATTAGAATTTCTTTACTTTTATTGCCTAATGCCTAAACACAGACTTGTTAACACAAATATGATTTTTCAAACCAATTTTATGAACTTTATTGCATAACACCTAAACACAGACTTGCTAACACAAGTATGTTTTTCCAAAAAAAATTTAAAGACAAGTAATATGTGTTGACGCTCAAAAGTGGCACGATCATAAAGCAGCATGCCGGGGAGAAAACTTTGCCGGGGTAAAACCTTGCCGGTGTGTGAAGGCTTGCCGGCGTGGAAAGCTTGCTGGCGCAGAAAGCTCGTTCATGTGTGGAAGTTTGCCGGTGTGAAATCTTACCGGGGGCGAAACCTTGCCGGGGAGGAATCCTTGCCGGGGTAGAAACCTTGCCGGGGTGAAACCTTGCCGGTGTGAAAGCTTGTCGGGTAGAAACCTTGCCGGCGTGGAAAGCTTGCCGGGGTGGAGGCTGTGATAGTCAATCAAACGAGAAGTTGAAGATGGACTCAAAAGGTTATTCAGATGATCTTGGATGGAAAAGTGTTCTACATGGAACTTGTGCGTCTCGTCAAAACGATCGATTTTGATATAAATATCATCCCAATCCAAGGTCGTATGCAAAAGTTAGAGCAATCGGAGTGCAGCCCTGTCACGAGGCGAGATGTGGCGCGCCCCACCAGACACATGTCTGACGGGTAGCGCGAGGAAATAGCCTGTGTTGCGAGACCGGTCTGACCCTCAAGATAATCTCTGATCAAAAAACCTTCAACATGAAAGTTGTTCGTCTCGTCGAAACGGTCAAGATTGCTTTTGGGCTTGTTTTCATCCGAGATCGTTTACCACCGCAAAAAAGACCCACAAGGTGCAGCCAGTTTAAACCGAACACTTTTGGAAAGTTCGGATAAAACCAGTCCGAATTTGACTAGGGTTTTGGATGTGAATTGATGTAATTTTGTTGTAAGGAAAGCCTAGATAAATCCTTTTCTTGTACGGGAAGTCCAGCCGCCTCTTATATATGTTGGGGGTGACGGCCGATTGAAACAACACCAATCGAACAAAACAATCTATTACACTTTTGTGTTCATCTATCTTTATCCCCTACCCTTGTATCTTTCTTTCTCGTTATTCGTTCATTCTTCGCGTTGGAGGGCAGCGATCCACGAGGCTCTAGGGGCGAGCGAATCGACCTAGGGCAGCCCGTAGCCGCCGCACTCCCTGACGGGGTCCCTCCCGGGCGCGTGGGGTTTCGGGTCTTCAAAAGCGCCCACTGACTGTCTTGAGTATCGCACTGTCGGTCGGGTCTCCTTCGACATGAGCTGCGGTGCGTCACCCCCGGCGTCGAGGGTACACGTGACGTGTTCGTGTGTCAACAATATGGATCTGATGGAGTGATAAAAATTTATCATTGCCGTCATAATACTTTAAGAAAGTGTTAGTGCGTCCGACAAATCGTCAACATGCTATGGAAAATATCTCATATCTAATCAAAAATTGTCAATGTGTTGTTAAAAAATGTTTGCCGTGCATTAATAAAAAAAGTTGCATGTGTTTTCAGGAAATGTTATATATGTATTAAAAATTGTATAATAAGTTTGCATGATTTTGCTTTTGAATGAATATATATATACACACACACACACAACAACTACAACAACATTTAATGCACATTGAACAATTTAAACCGACGTGCAGTTTAGGAAAAGTTCATGTTGTTAGACAACGGTGAACCTTCGAACTATGAAGAAGCGATGGCGGGCCCGGATTCCGACAAATGGCTGGAAGCCATGAAATCCGAGATAGGATCCATGTATGAAAACGAAGAATGGACTTTGACTGACTTGCCCATTGAGCGGCGAGCCATAGAAAATAAATGGATCTTTAAGAAGAAGACAGACACGGATGGTAATGTGACCATCTATAAAGCTCGGCTTGTCGCTAAGGGTTATCGACAAGTTCAAGGGGTTGACTACGATGAGACTTTCTCACCGATAGCGAAGCTAAAGTCCGTCCGAATCATGTTAGCAATTGCCGCATTCTATGACTATGAGATATGGAAAATGGCATATTGAGATAAACAGATCAAGGACTTAGTGGAAATGCTAAGTCCCTGAAATCAGCATTAACGAATGCACCACTTTGCAAGCTTGTGCTAGTCACCACACATATCACAAAAATACATGGATGGCACCTCTGGAAAGATGGCAAAGCATGTAACAGAACATATGTAGAGCTCATGGGCATATCATGCACACAATAATCATGGCAAATATGAAAAATAGCTACTTGGTGCAGCAGATATGACAAATAACTCAAATAGCTCTCTTCCAACAGCATTTCAGGCATCAAGATGAGCTCAAATGAAAATGATGCAGTGAGATGAAATGATGTGCTCTCTGAGGCGAACATTTTGATATGCTGCACGCGCAAAACGGACTTACGGATGCAAAGTTACGGCACGATGAACATGGGCATATGAATCTGGGAATTTCGGGGACATAGAGAAAATTATACCTCCGGAGAAAGTCAACGGGACCGGACGAAGCGGGATGGCGAGATCCGGATCGGGAGGGACCGTTTGGTTCGTGGGACGGGTGGATCTCATCCCACCCGTCTGGATCCGGTGGGGAAAAGAACTCCGGCGAGGCGAGCGGCGACTCCGGCGAGCTCCGGTCGCCGGAGGCGGCGAGGCAGGAGGCGCGGCGCGCGGGACCGGCGAGGGCAGCGACCCGGCCGGTGGCAACGCGCTCAAAGGGCGGCGGCGAGCAAACACGGCGGCGTTGGACCCAGCGGCGAGGACGCGAGGTGCCGGCGAACCTCGTTGGCGACGGCGGGGAGCCGGCGGGCGGCGCGGCCCTGGATCCAGGCGGCGGCGGCGGGCGTTCCAGGCGCGGGAGCGCGGGCGACTTGGGCCGCGGGGGGGGGGGGGGGGGGGGGCGGCCACGGGCCCTGGCGGGCCGGGCGCAGTGCGGGAGGAGAGAGAGGGTGGAGGGATGACGTGGCGCAGCCGGATTCGTCGGCGGATGGCGGTGCGGACACGTCCGGTCCGGGATGGACACGTCCGGCGGCTGGAGGTGGAAGAAGGCTAGGGTTCATCCGTGAATTTTGGGAGGGGAGCACATATTTATAGGTAGAGGGAGCTAGGAGAGTCCAAACGAGGTGCGGTTTTCGGCCACACGATCGTGATCGAACGACCGAGATGATGGAGGAGGTTTAAGTGGGTTTTGGGCCACTATGGAGAGGTGTTGGGCTGCAACACACACGAGGCCTTTGTGGTCCCTTGGTTAACCGTTGGAGTATCAAACGAAGCCCAAATGGCATGAAACTTGACAGGCGGTCTACGGTAGTAAACCAAGGCCGCTTGGCAAGTCTCGGTCCAATCCGGAAAAGTTTAATGCCCACACACGAAAAGAGGGTAGAAATGACCACCGGAGGAGATAGGAGCGCCGGATTGCAAAACGGACAACGGGAAAAATGCTCGGATGCATGAGACGAACATGTATGCAAATGAAATGCACATGATGACATGATATGCAATGCATGACACGCAAGCAATGAAAAGACAACAACAACGAATAACTGGAGGACACCTGGCACATCGGTCTCGGGGCGTTACAACAGCACTTTCGAAATAATAATGGCAGCAGTTCTCGTGAGCGCTAAAGTTTCTGTTTTTTGCAGCAAGATTAACAAGACTTTCCCCAAGTCTTCCCAACTGTTCTACTTGGCATAAACACTAATTAAACACACAAAATACAACCAAAACAGAGGCTAGATAAATTATTTATTACTAAACAGGAGCAAAAAGCAAGGAATAAAAATAAAATTGGGTTGCCTCCCAACAAGCGCTATCGTTTAACGCCCGTAGCTAGGCATAAAAAGCAAGGCTAGATCTAGGTGTTGCCATCTTTGGTAGGCAATACATAAGTGGATCTCATAATAGATTCATAAGGTAATTTAATTTTCTTTCTAGAAAAGTTTTCCATGCCTTTCCTTAACGGAAATTGGAATCTAATATTTCCTTCCTTCATATCAATAATTGCAGCAATCGTTCTAAGGAAAGGTCTACCAAGAATAATAGGACATGAAGGATTGCAATCTATGTCAAGAACAATAAAATCTATGGGCGCATAATTCCTATTTGCAACAATAAGAACATCATTAATTCTTTCCATAGGTTTCTTAATTGTCAATCCCTTCACGGTCACTTATAAGAGTGAGATCTGATAGATAGGATAGGATAATATTTTTGATATTTTTGTGACAAAGATGCAAAGTAAAATAAAAGCAAAGTAAAAAATCAAAGGAAATAACTAAGTATTGGAAGATTAATATGATGAATATAGACCCCGGGGCCATAGGTTTCACTAGTGGCTTCTCTCAAGAGCATAAGTATTTTACGGTGGGTGAACGAATTACTGTTGAGCAATTGACAGAATTGAGCATAGTTATGAGAATATCTAGGTATGATCATCTACATCGGCATCACGTCCAAGACAAGTAGACCGACTCCTGCCTGCATCTACTACTATTACTACACTCATCGACCACTGTCCAGCATGCATCTAGAGTACTAGGTTCCTGAAAACAGAGTAACGCCTTAAGCAAGATGACATGATGTAGAGGGATAAATTCATGCAATATGATAAAAACCCCATCTTTTTATCCTCGATGGCAAAAATACAATACGTGCCTTGCTGCCCCTACTATCACTGGGAAAGGACACCGCAAGATTGAACCCAAAGATAAGCACTTCTCCCATTGCAAGAAAGATAAATCTAGTAGGCCAAACCAAACTGATAATTCGAAGAGATTTGCAAAGATTCAAATATTGTTCATAGATAATCTTGATCATAAACCCACAATTCATCGGTCTCAACAAACACACCGCAAAAATAAGATTACATCGAATAGATCTCCACAAGAGAGGGGGAGAACATTGTATTGAGATCCAAAAAGAGAGAAGAAGCCATCTAGCTAATAACTATGGACGCGAAGGTCTGAGGTAAACTACTCACACTTCATCGGAGAGGCTATGGTGTTGATGTAGAAGCCCTTCGTGATGGATGCCCCCTCCGACGGAGTTCCAGAACAGGCCCCAAGATGGGATCTCGTGGATACAGAAAGTTACGGCGGTGGAATTAGGGTTTTGGCTCCGTATCTGATCGTTTGGGGGTACATAGGTATATATAGGAGGAAGGAGTACATCGGTGGAGAAACAGGGGGCCCATGAGGGTGGAGGCTGCGCCTGGGGGGTAGGCGCGCCCCCCTACCTTGTGGCCTCCCTGTTGGTTGCTTGACGTAGGGTGCAAGTCTCCTGGGTCTTGTTCGGTGAGAAAATCACGTTCCCGAAGGTTTCATTCTGTTTGGACTCTGTTTGATATTCCTTTTCTTAGAAACCCTAAAATAGAAAAAAAACAGCAATTCTGGGCTGGGCCTCCGGTTAATAGGTTACTCCCAAAAATAATATAAAAGTGGATAATAAAGCCCAATAATGTCCAAAGCAGTAGATAATATAGCATGGACCAATCTAAAATTATAGATACGTTGGCGACGTATCACCGCTCAGCCTCTTGGCGGATCCTATCCATGTCAACCAAGTTAAGAGCTGCATCACTGGGCGAGTCATACGTGCGCGGTTGGTTACGGCGCTGGGCGTTGCTTGACCCGGCCGCTGAATCCATATGTCTGCTATAGCTCGGGCTCCGTCTTGGGCGAGGGGTTGAATGAATCTTGTGTCGACTATAAGACTATGACTCCTGCTGTGCTAGAGCCGTCTGAAGAAGTTCTCTGACCCTCCACGTTTCGATCGCCGTCGGAGAGTCGCCTTCCATGGGGACAGCCTCCAAACGTGTCGATGCAGCGATCCGATTCTCCAGAGGGTTAGAAAAATGACCCAGTGGTGTTGATGTATAATGAGGCGGATTAGTATTCACACGAGGGGGTTCCATAGCCCGCGGCTGACCCGGCGCCCTAGCCCCGGGCGTTGTAATTTGGTTTGCCTCCGGCGGGTTACTGGGACCAGCCCCGGGTGTGTGGAAGAGGTTCCTAGGAACGTAAGTCGGAGGCAGACGTGATTGAGCCTTTTGGTGCCCTCTCCTCGTGACCTCATTTGATGCATTTAGATCCATCGTGAGCCGAAAAGCCTCTGATTGAAGCTGCTGAGCCCGAGCGTCCAAAGTCGCCCGCTCCGCAACCATCCTGACGTCCTTTGCCGCCAAGTTTCCTTGGCTTGCGCTACCTCCCCACGTAACTGTGCCACCTCCGCATCATGCTGAGCCTTATCCACCGGTTCGACCATGGCGGTCAACAGGGCCGTCATCCTATCCATGAGATCTATTAGCACCTGAGCCAGTGGGCACGCGGGGTCTCCTGACCCGGCCGCTGCCAACCTAGTGGTTATCGCTGCCGCCACCGTAGAGTTTTGAACAGGCTGTGTACCAGTCATGAATATCCCCGCTCTATTCGGAGGCTCCCAGGTGTCTGGAATATTGCTGCCATCGGAACAGCCCCCAAGCCCGCCATCTTTTAGTTGATACAATGAATCCGGTCTCACCTGTGGATGACTCACCATCAGAATAGATGGCCGTCTCACCGCCATCCACAGATCCTTCAGAAAACTCCCCTCCATGGATGCAACCCACGAAGGCACGCCTCACGGCGGGCTGAGTCCGGGCGGGTCTCGCACGCCGGGCCGTCTCGATGAGGTCGGTGCAGATGTCCGGCTCAGGGCCCGGCTCGCCGATCCGGTCGATGAAGACGTGGATTCCGCCGAAGGGGACCCGATACCCATACTCAATTGAGCCGGCATCGGGGCCCCAACTTGCATCATCGATGTAGAGCTTGCCACGAAGACTCTTGGTCATCCGGCCCACAACGTATCCCTTGAGCCCTTCGAAGCTGCCTTTCAAGAACTCAAATCCACCGTGCGTTAGCCCCACGGTGGGCGCCAACTGTCGTGGAATTGTCACGGCAGATGTCCTAGTGAAAGGACTTAGTCGTGGAGCCATTGCAACTAGGAAGCTTAAAGGGGTTAATCGGGACAAAGGACACGAGAGGTTTATACTGGTTCGGCCCCTTGCGATGAAGGTAAAGCCTAGTCCACACTAGTAGAAAAATGGTCAAACGTGAAGCACATTAGTGCCGGTTTGTATTTGAGCCGGCACTAATGTATACATTAGTGCCGGTTCCAACGGATAGCCGGGCCGCTTTCATTAGTACCGGTTCGTGGCGAACCTTTAGCACCGGTTCGTGCCACGAACCGGTACTAATGAGAGTGGTGGCAGGATGTTGTCAGAGTGGGGCCCCTCCAGCACCTTTAGTACCGGTTCGTGCCACGAACCGGTACTAAAGGTCGTCCTATATAAACCCTTCGTCCACCAGCACTCTGTTCTTCCCCCTTTCCCCTCTCCGGCCCTCTCCTCTGTTCTTCCCTTCTTCCTCTCGAGTTCATCACAAAATTTGCCCAAAATTTGTCAAGATTTGAAGGCCCTCATCCATTCAAATGATCACAAAGGTTAGCAACTTTGTCCTTTCATCTCTCATTGCTAGATTAGCTCTTGCATTGGTTTATATAGTGATTAATTTGTGAGTTTAGTAATTTGGGAGGATATATATATATATATGTGCTAGTATTTGATTTATATGCAATTTGAGGTCAAAAATAACACTTAGTTTGCATATGTAGGTGTGGTTTACTTAGTGCCTTCTAAATCTCCATCGTAGCCACCGTCGATCGCCCGCACCGTCCCGTCGCCGGCACCACCTTGTGGTGAGCCTCTTGTTCATGAAATTTTATATAAAAATTGAGGTTTGTGTGATTTGGATATATAGTTACTCGTATAATTATCATACCCGTACGTTGTTTGTTATACATATAGTGCCATGGTTTTGATATCCGTCCCCGTCGGCCCTAGTCCTTGTTATGATTCAGATTTGGTATGTATATTCTCTTTTAAAACTAGTTGCATTTCGTGTTTATGACAAATTATGCCCATCAAGTTGACATAGAAATTTTTTCTAGGAGGTATCTGAACCGGAAATTCCAACCGACCCTATTGCCGAGAGGTTAAATTTAGTTGAAAGAGAAAACGAGTACTTGAAAGAAAAATTGAAAAGAATTGAGGGGGAGAAGATGGAATTGGAGTTGCATGTTGCCGATGTCGTCGATGATCACAAGATCAAGATGGAGAAAATGCGCTTGAAGATTATAAAGATTAGAAAATATGCCATCGATAGTGAGGCTTGGTATCATTATGTTGTTGGATCCATTGTTACCTTAGTTGCGATCTTGATCGTATTTGTTGTTGCATTTAAATGCTTTAGCTAGAGAGTTATTTGTTTGTTGCATTTAAGTGTTGTATGAACTTTATGTATGAACTTGTATTAATTTGGTCTATTCGGTGTTGTGTAATGAAGATGAGCTGGCAATGGATGTACGATGACCGATGCTCTCCCCAGTTCGTTGAGGGCGTGCGTACTTTTCTGCTTGCGGCTGAGGCAAACAAGCGGGCGGATGGTTTTATGCCTTGTCCATGTGCTCGCTGTAAGAATGGTCACAATTACTCTACGTCAAGAACCATTCACGTCCACATGTTTAAGACCGGTTTCATGCCCCATTATAATGTTTGGACCAAGCACGGAGAAAGAGGGGTTATGATGGAAGACAATGAAGAAGAAGAGGACGACGACAGCTATCCTGGCCATGGGTTCCCTGAATACGATGATACAACAATGGGGGAAGAAGCTGAGCCGGTAATGCGGGAAGAAGCTGAGCCGGCAATGCGGGAAGAAGCTGAAGAAGAGGCATCAGATGAGCCCGTTGATGATCTAGGTCGGGCCATTGCCGATGCAAAGAGAAACTGCGCAAGTGATTTGGAGAAGAAGAAGTTGCAGCGCATGTTAGAGGATCACAAAAAATTGTTGTACCCGAATTGCGTAGGTGACAAGAAAAAGCTGGGCACCACACTGGAATTGCTGCAATGGAAGGCAGAGAATGGTGTATCTGACAAGGGATTTGGAAAGTTGCTGGTAATGATAAAGGATATGCTTCCAAAGGACAACGAATTTCCCGAGAGTACGTACGAAGCAAAGAAGGTTGTCTGCCCTCTAGGGTTAGAGGTGCAGAAGATACATGCATGCCCTAATGATTGCATCCTCTACCGCGGTGAGTACGAGGATTTGAACGCTTGCCCGGTATGTGGTGCATTGCGCTATAAGATCTGCCGCGATGACCCTGGTGATGTCGAGGGTCGGCGCCCCAGGAAGAAGATTCCTGCCAAGGTGATGTGGTATGCTCCTATAATACCACGGTTGAAACGTTTGTTCCAAAACAAAGAGCATGCCAAGGCGATGCGATGGCACAGAGAAGACCGTAAGAAAGACGGAAAGTTGAGAGTACCCGCTGACGGGTCGCAGTGGAGAAAAATCGAAAGAAAGTACGGGAAGGAGTTTGCAGATGACGCAAGGAGCGTATGGTTTGGTCTAAGCGCAGATGGCATTAATCCTTTTGGGGAGCAGAGCAGCAACCATAGCACCTGGCCTGTGACTCTATGTTTGTATAACCTTCCTCCTTGGTTGTGCATGAAGCGGAAGTTCATTATGATGCCAGTGCTCATCCAAGGCCCTAAGCAACCCGGCAACGACATTGATGTGTACCTAAGGCCATTAGTTGAAGAACTCTTACAACTGTGGAATGGAAAAGGTGTACGTGCGTGGGATGAGCACATGGGGGAAGAATTTGACCTAAAGGCGTTGCTGTTCGTGACCATCAATGATTGGCCTGCTCTCAGTAACCTTTCAGGACAGACAAACAAGGGATACCGCGCATGCACGCACTGTTTGGACGGTACTGACAGTATATATTTGGCTAATAAGAATGTGTACCTGGGACATCGTCGATTTCTTCCGAGCAGGCATCCCGTAAGAAAGAAAGGCAAGCATTTCAAAGGTGAGGCGGATCACCGGATGAAGCCTCGCCACGGTACTGGTGCTGATGTACATGATATGGTCAAGGATTTGAAGGTGGTCTTTGGAAAGGGTCCTGGTGGACAACCTATTCCGAATGACGCTGACGGACGCGCACCCATGTGGAAGAAGAAATCTATATTTTGGGACCTGCCCTATTGGAAAGACCTCGAGGTCCGCTCCGCAATCGACGTGATGCACGTGACGAAGAATCTTTCTGTGACCCTGCTTGTCTTCTTGGGCGTGTATGGGAAGACAAAAGATACACCTGAGGCATGGGAGGACCAGCAACGTATGCACGGAAAAGACGGCATACATCAGGGTCATGCAAGCTACGCTCTTACCAAAGAAGAGAAGGAAATCTTCTTTGAATACCTGCTCAGTATTAAGGTACCGTCTGGCATCTCGTCGAATATAAAGGGAATAATAAACATGGCAGAGAAAAAGTTCCAGAACCTAAAGTCTCATGACTGCCACGTGATTATGACGCAACTGCTTCCGGTTGCATTGAGGGGGCTTCTACCGGAAAACGTTCGATTAGCAATTGTGAAGCTATGTGCATTTCTCAATGCAATCTCTCAGAAGGTAATCGATCCAGAAATCATACCAAGGTTACAGAATGATTTGGTGCAATGTCTTGTCAGTTTCGAGTTGGTGTTCCCACCATCCTTCTTCAACATCATGACGCACGTCCTAGTTCACCTATGCGAAGAGATTAACATTTTGGGTCCTGTATTTCTACACAATATGTTCCCCTTTGAGAGGTTCATGGGAGTCTTAAAGAAATATGTTCATAACCGTGCTAGGCCAGAAGGAAGCATCTCCAAGGGCTGTCAAAATGAGGAGGTCATTGAGTTTTGTATTGACTTTATTCCTGACCTTAAGCCGATTGGTGTTCCTGAATCGCGGCATAAGGGCAGACTGGATGGAAAAGGCACGCTAGGAGGGGAACAAATAATATGTATGGACGGACATTCTCTCACTGAAGGACACTACACAGTTCTACAGAATTCCGCCTTGGTGGCTCCGTATATGGATGAACACAAGAATTTGCTACGCTCCAAACACCCGGAGCGGTCTGATGACTGGATTATACGTGAACAAACCAGGAGTTTCGCCAGCTGGTTGCAAGCACGTACCATGCATGACACCTCTATTGAAGATGACCTGTACTTGCTGTCCCAGTTACCATCTTCGAATATAATGACTTTCGAAGGGTACGAGATAAATGGTAATACATTTTACACGATCGCCCAAGATAGGAAGAGCACCAACCAAAACAGTGGTGTCTGCTTTGATGCAGAAACCAAGACGGGAAAGGAAACATATTATGGTTATATACAGGACATATGGGAACTTGACTATCGACGTGGTTTGAAGGTCCCTTTGTTTCGGTGCAAATGGGTCAATATGACACGAGGCGGGGTAACGGAAGACCCGCAGTACGGAATGACAACAGTGGATCTCAACAATCTTGCGTATGCAGACGAACCATTCGTCCTAGCCAATGATGTGGCACAGGTTTTCTATGTGAAGGACATGTCTACCAAGCCAAGAAAAAGAAAAGATAAGGAAGCGAATGCATCGTACAATGAGTCAAAGCGGCACATAGTTCTTTCTGGGAAGAGAAACATCGTGGGAGTGGATGACAAGACAGACAAGTCAGAAGATTATGAAAAGTTTGATGAAATTGCTCCATTCACAGTGAATATTGACCCGAGCATCCCGTTAAATGATGAAGATTTTCCATGGCTACGACACAAAGGGACACACGCGAAGAAAAAGTTTCACACCCAAAGATCTGGGATGTGATCGGCTTAACTATCATCACTTTCTTCTGTGTTTCACACCCAGGAGGGAATCTCTGTAATAGTTAGGGTAGCTAGTTATGTGTTTTGGCATTTGAAACGCGAAGAAATTTTTATGTGCAAGCAAATTCTTTCATGCATTTATTGATTTTTTCAGCTAAATGACCCTGAAATTGAAAAGCATTTCAAATGAACTCAGAAAAGGATGAAAGTTGGCATGGTATCATAATTTCACCCACATAACATGTGCAAAAAAGTAGAGAGGGTTACCGCAAAAACTGGATGCACTTCGTGTACAAAATGGACAATCTGTTTCGAAGTATCAGGGTTTCGGACGAAAACTCATCCGTTACAAAGGCATTTCATTTTTAAATAACTTAAGCATTACCAAATTGAATATAATGATAAAACACACTAATATTAAACATAAGAAAAAAGAATCACTGGAAAATGTATTTTTAAAGTTAAGTTATTCACAAACTAGTGATTCACACAAATTTCAAATAATTCAAAATTTAAACTATTCAAATTTAAAAACTACCGGCACTAACTGAAAGTTTCTAAAAACTATCAAAAATATTCACAAAGAAACTCTAAATACAGCAAAAAACAACTAAAAATAAATAAAACAAAATAAATAAAGCAGAAAAGAAAAAACTAAATGAAAAAAGCCCACCTACCGGGCCACAGCGGCCTGCATACGACTAGAAACCCAACCTGTTGTTGGGCCAGGATGCAGGCCCGCAAGCCCAATAGGCCCCACAGGGCAGAGTAGCAGAGGTAGGCCCAGAAGGCCTGCTTTAGAGAGGAGCTAGAGACAGCAACGGCGGCGGGGCTTATAAGCAGGTGTGAGCGCCTTCGGCTAGCGAGGTGGGACTAAACTTCTGCCACTAGTAGAAAACGGGCCATTAGTACCGGTTTGTAAGGGCCTTTAGTGCCGGTTATGGAACCGGCACTAACATTTCGGCACTAAAGGCCCCCCCCCTTTAGTACCGGTTCAGCACGAACCGGTGCTAAAGGGGAACCACGTGGCACGAGCCAGCTCCGGGGGCCGGGAGCCCTTTAGTACCGGTTGGTAACACCAACTGGTACTAAATTGTTGTGGGTTTTTGTTTTATTTTGTATTTTTCAATTAAATTTGTGTTATCAATTTAATTTAGGATTGTTTTACATTATAATGAGTTGTAGTCGTCATCATCATCATCATCATCGCATATTCATAAATAACTAAACTCTAGCTAGCTAAAAATCATCGTAGTCGTCTAATTACCACTATTTAATCATCATAGTCATTACCGTGCTAGCTATCTAATCATCATCAACGCTGGCTAGCTTAAAGAGGAAACATTCACTTTGTAACAGAAGCAAAGATATCATCAAGATCAACATAATCGTCACCAAGATCGAAGTTCAGGACACGGACATGAGACAAGTACTAATTAAGAGCATGAACTAGTAGCTACTGATCCTGCTGCTCCCTCTCAGGTAGAATAGCATAGAACATGTATAGCTCTCCTGATTCATCATACTGGAGCATGCAGATGAATCTGTCTCCTAATCTTGGGTTGCACTTCTCCTTACTGCCCCCTAGTACTTCTCTGCGATCGTTAACAATTTTGCTCCAATCTTTCAGTATTAAGCATTCTTCGCTTTCAGAAATCCTGAATGCACTCATGTGCAATGTAGGAAATCTTGGTCGTAAGATAACCATTGACATGCGACCTTTTGTCTCGATCCACTGAGGCACAACTGTCATCGGAAGTCCCTGTTGAACAACATCGTATAGTAATTAATATACTAAGCAATGAAAGTTTAGCTTCAAAAATAATGTATGCAAAAGATGCACTAATTAAGGACAAATATTTAAAATCTAACATCTTTTGATTATAGATGTGACCGTAGTTCAATACGATCACCATTGGTCGCACGTTTTGAGTACTAACATTTCTAAGTTTAGGAAAAAAATTTGTCTTGACAGTATTAAGATCCTCAAGCCATGAAACATAATGACTTATCTCCTCGCAGTTTAGTTGAGCCCCGGGGCAGTAGTAGGTCCTGTCTACCAAGCACCGAACATGTTTTCTTGAACCGAAATAAGCTGACAATACAAATTAGTTGTCAACTATTTTTGAATAAACTGTATGAAAGACATAAACATATGCATGCATGGTTGAGAAAAACTCACCAAATGGTAGAACTGGAGGCGTTTGCACATCGACCCAGATGTCTATATTACCTTCAATATCATCTTCCGGACGAATATCAAAGGTGATAACCATATCAGGCTCAAATGCATAAGCCTTGCATAGTGCTTGCCAAGTTTTGCATTCAAAATGGGTGTATGTGTCTCCATTATATAATTTGACGTTGAAAGTATACCCATGCTCCGTGTTCAAGTAAACTCTCTTTACCTCCATATCATCTATAGCACTAAAACCTATCTTATCCAAGACAAAAATTCTTGCATGGCAGGGGATGCGCTAGTAGAATAGTGAAAATTTAAAATTATAAGTTGAAGCAAATGAAGCATAAGTTTTGCATTCAAATAATAATTGACAAAGTGACTTACTGTATCAACTTCGAATGTCTCATCCAGCTTGATGCTGAAGCGCCTACCATCAACAAGGAAATTTTGGTCGCACAGGCCGCGCTGGTCTTCACAGTGTTCGCACAAAATAAAATCTTTTTCGTCGTCAGATGACATTTCCTATGTTCATATAGGTGAAACATTAAACACCTATATCTAGCCAAATATATATTCATCTAACATTTGACATTAATATATCTAACTATATATTCAATTGACATTACTATATATTTAACTTTTTTATCTAATTCATCTAACATTCGACATTAATCTAACATTTATATAAACTCAAAATATATAAAAAATTAAATAAACAGAAAAACTCATTAACAAATAATATTTTAATTAGATCATCAAATCTCATATACCTAAATTTTCTTACTAAAATAAACTAGTTATATTAATTATTCAACTAGTTCTAATCTCATATACCTAAATTTTCTTACTAAAAATAAACTAGTTATATTAATTATTCCACTAGTTCTAATCTCATATACCTAAATTTTCTTACTATAAATAAACTAGTTATATTAATTATTCAACTAGTTCTAATCTCTAGTTCGACAATTTTTCTATCTAGCTAGCTAATTCATCTAACATTCGACATTAATCTAACATTCGATCATCTAATTAACTTTTCTAAAAAACAGAAAATAAGTAAAAAAAATGTGTGTGTGTGTGTATGTGTGTGTATGCATGTGTGTGTATATATACGTATATGTGTGTACGTATGTGTGTATGTGTGTGTATGCGTGTGTGTGTGGTATATGTGTGTGTGTGTGAGCGGCCCCGTACGCCGCCGCCCCGTACGTACGAGCGGGGGCGCCGGCGTACGGGGCGGGGGCGCCGGTGTGTGTGTGTGTATGTGTGTGTATGTATGTGTGTGTATGTGTGTGCGGGAGCGAGAGAGAGACGTACGGCCGCGGCGATGGCGACGAACGGCGGCGGCTTTCGGGGCGGCAGCGCGAGACGACGACGACGACGGGCGGCGGCGGGGACAGCAACGATGACGACGGACGACGGGCGGCGACGACGGGATCGAGCGGCGCGCACGGCGGAGGTTGGAGACGAAGTGGGGATGAAACTGAAATTTTCGTAAGAGCTATATATATAGGATGGGCCTTTAGTACGGGTTGGTGGCTCCAACCGGTACTAAAGGCCTATTTTCGCCAGGCCAAGCGGCGGGAAACGAAGGCTTTTAGTACCGGTTGGAGCCACCAACCGGTACTAAAGGGGGGTCCTTTAGTACCGGTTGGAGCCACCAACCGGTACTAAAGGCCTTGCGCTGCCACCCAAAAGTTTAGTCCCACCTTGCCCAGCGAAGGGCAGCCGCACTGGTTTATAAACCCAACCGCGGCTACCTCTTCGAACTCCTCTATATAGCAGGCTTCTGGGCCTAAATAATTAGGGCGCGCTGCCCTGTGAGTCTGCTGGCCCTCCTGGGCCTGCATTTGCACACTCTAGGTCTGGTAGACCCACAGGGCAGTGCGCCAACAAATTTGTTATATAGTGTTTTCTTTTCTGCATTACTTATTTTGTTTTATTTATTTTTGAGTAGTTTTTATATAGTTTTTTCTTTTCTGCATTATTTATTTTCTTCTATTTATTTTTGAGTAATTTTTTTGTATAGTTTTTTTATTTTCTGCATTATTTATTTTTGTATAGTCCGAAACCCTGATACTCGGAAAGAGTTTGTCCAATTTGTACACGAAGTGCATCCAGTTTTTGCCGTGACCCTCTCTACTCTTTCGCGCATGCTATGCGGGTGATATGATGATACCATGCCAAGTTTCAACATTTTCAGGATTCATTTTGTAGTGATTTTCAATTTCACGGTCATTTAGCTCTCTAAACAATTAGGTAAATGACCGAAAAACAACAAACGATGTCAGAACATGTTGGAAATTGATGACGCCGCTTTAAATGCTGCATACTGAACACAAAAAAAGTCCGGAGTTTAAATAAGTTATTAAAAATAAAAAAGAGGTGCAATGCTGGTTAATTTGCTTCAAGCCATTCGGAATAGTGTAGACTGCACTGCACATAGCTCAGTGCAATCTATGCTATTCCGCAAGGCTTGAAGCTAATCAACATGTAGGTGAGCATTGCAACTCTTCGTCATTGTCTGTGCACTCACGGCTTATAAACCGCTCATACTGCCTCTCTCTTGGCGAAGATCACAAGATAGTTTGGTTAAATTGCATTACTTGTAAGTCCAGTTAACATGGATGCTTATGATGCAAGAGCAACAGCAAAAGTGAAAATTTGGCACAAATAGGTAGTTGTGTAACTAAAATAGGTAGGAGGAGAGATAGCTCTTATGTCACAAAAAAGAAGTTGTATCAAACCTTTTATGTCGGATCTAGAACAAACCAATCGGTATCGCCATCATACAGCCCAACCGTGGCTCGTGATGCATATATATGCATATCAAATGCACGGTTGGACGTCTGATGGCGAATCCGAATGATTTGTATTCAGTCGATGAACTGGTAGATGTATGCAGTCGATGAACTGGTAGATGTATGTAGTCGATGAACTGAAAGACTTATGCAGGGAAGGCGAGAGGTGGGCTAGCTATATATAGGGTCGTCTGGCTCACAAAGTGATTGTGGTAGTTTCGATCCAACGAATCACATGAGCTAGGAAGAAACACACCCTTGATCCAACGACTCGCAAGAGCTAGAAAGAAACACACGATCCGTGTGATTCTTCCTGATTGGTGGGATGCACATTAGTACCCACTCCGGACTCTGAAACCCTGATACTCGGAAAGAGTTTGTCCAGTTTGTACACGAAGTGCGTCCAGTTTTTTCCGTGACCCTCTCTACTCTTTCGCACATGCTATGCGGGTGATATGATGATACCATGCCAAGTTTCAACATTTTCAGGATTCATTTTGTAGTGATTTTCAATTTCACGGTCATTTAGCTCTCTAAACAATTAGGTAAATGACCGAAAAACAACAAATGATGTCAGAACATGTTGGAAATTGATGGCGTCGCTTTAAATGCTGCATACTGAACACAAAAGAAGTCCGGAGTTTAAATAAGTTATTAAAAATAAAAAAAGAGGTGCAATGCTGGTTAATTTGCTTCAAGCCATTCGGAATAGTGTAGACTGCACTGCACATAGCTCAGTGCAATCTATGCTATTCCGCAAGGCTTGAAGCTAATCAACATGTAGGTGAGCATTGCAACTCTTCGTCATTGTCTGTGCACTCACGGCTTATAAACCGCTCATACTGCCTCTCTCTTGGCGAGGTGGGACTAAAAACAGCTTGCCATAACCTCATTAGTACCGGTTCGTGGTAAGAACCGACACTAAATGGTGATGGTGGGGCCATAGCCTGACCGCAGGCTGATGCAGCCTCTTTAGTACCGATTCGTGGCATGAACCGGTACTAAAGGTTCGCCATGAACCGGTACTATTGATCGCCGCCACGAACCGGCACTAATGTACACATTAGTGCCGGCTCTAATTCAAACCGGCACTAATGTGCTTCACGTTTGACCCTTTTTCTACTAGTGTGCGCCCCTCGCCTGGCAGCGCACACCCTTTAGTACCGGGTCATGGCACCAACCGGTACTAAAGGGGGGGCCTTTAGTACCGGTTGGAGCCACCACCCGGTACTAAAGGGGGTCGCTTCCCGCCCCCATCCTCGTCGCCGCCCTCATCCCCGTCGCCGCCCCTGTCCCCATCGCCACCCCCGTCGCCGCCCCCGTCGCCGTCGCCGCCCTCGTCTCCGTCGCCGCCCCGGGCCCGTCCCCGTCCACGTCTCTTCGTCCACGCATCGCCGCCCCATCACGCCCCGGGCCGTCGCCTCGCCGTCGCCGTCGCCCCGCTGTGAGCTCTCCCCCTCTAACCCCTCTCCGATCCCTCGCCCCCGGTGGCCGCCGCCCCTCCCCGAGCCCATACACACACACAAGCATGAACACACACACACGCACATTTCCTTAATTAAGTTAATTAGTATATACGTATTTTGTATGTTTAATTAGTTTAGATTTTTTAGATTATTATTTTTTCACTAGTATATATGTATGAATGCATGTTAGATGGATGTATAGAAGTTGTTTTTTCTGTTTTTAGTGTTAGATGCTTAATTAGTATGAAATAGCATATAGAATTTTGACATATGCAATGATAGCATAATTAGTGTTACATTTGCATATAGTATTTGTTGTCGATGATGCCCGGCCCGCATCCTCGCCGTCGACCCGTTCGCGACGACGTCCTGCTTCAGAGGACCCATGTCCGGGATTGGGCTCCGCCGGGCTGGCACTGGGAGGTGCTACCTTCAGGGGCGCGACGCTTGGTGAGGAACCCGGCCCCGGGTCCCGTCGTCGACCCTCATCTCCTTTGGTGGCATTCGCGTGAGCCACTTTCGGTGCGGAGGGAGCCGGCCCCGCCGGAGGTGGTACGTCGCCGTGTCAGGGAGGAGGACGAGCATGTCCACCGCTACATGGCTGCTATGGACGTCAGGTTCTCCAATACCTGGCAGGTTCTTTGGGGAGATCACCCGAGCTATGATCCAGTGATGGTTCCTTCACTTTGGTTGTCCACCGCCTAGATTACTCTCTAGTATTCGATCTTTATTAGCTAGCTAGCTAGTGATGTATTCGATCTTTATTATATCTATTATTCGAGACGATGTATTCAAGATTATATCTATTATTCGTGATTATACTAAATTGTTTTATATTTCTTTTGGCATAGTTAAATAAAAGCTATGGCGGACAATACCGACAGAGAGAGAGAACAGACCATGTTCGATATCATACACGGGCCAGATGATGATCAGAATGAAGAAGATTTTGATGGCTCCGAATTTCTAAACAACACCGGAGAGGGTGATATGATATTCGATCGCGACGACCGAGAAGATGAAGTCATGAACTATGACAAAGAACATGTTGATCCTGAAACAACAAACACCGGCGAGGTATATATATTTATATAAGCAGGATCTGGTGATCATCGCATGTTTTAAATGAGTTGAAGATATATTAACGAATCGATCTTTCTTCTTTCAGCCATCCGGATCGAGCAAATCTTCAGGCAAAAGGACGAAACGAGGCCCGAACAAAAAGTTGAAGGAGGGCGTAAAGTACAATATCGAGGCATTCAAACCTAATGGCGAACCATTAGCGCCTAAGAAGATTGCGGACAAGTTCGTTCGTCAGTGCGGAGTTCTTGTGAAGGACCAACTCCCGATCTCCCTTCAAGAATGGCGAAAGCCAGCAAATCCACGTCCAGATGTTACTTTTGTCGACGAGAATCAAAAAAATCTGCTTTGGGATACTCTCATGGAACATTTCACCCTACCAGATAATTTCACAGAAGCAGATGTGCGGAAAGTCAAGGACGCTGCTTTTAGGAAGATGGCGGTTGCATTCAAGAACCACAAGAGAATGATGTGGGAGAAATACGTCAAGGGAGGAAGGAAGACTCCAGTATTCGAGGGGACACTAGAGAATCAAAGTGCTCATTGGGACGATTTCGTGAAATTCAAGGATTCAGAATTAGCTAAGGAACGGTCGAGAATAAACAAGAAGAATGCCGAAAAAAAGGATAAGTTCCATAAGCTGGGGCCAGGTGGCTACGCGGTGGCAATGCCTAAGTGGGATATGTCTGAGAAAGAGATGGAGGATGCAGGTGTCACTCCGGTTACTAAGAGCTGGCCCCCCAGGTGCAGGACTTGGTTCTATGCGCATGGGGGGGAGTTGGACCCGAAGACAGGCAATGTTTCGATGAAGGCATGTCTGAACGGAGCCGACGATGCGCTACTTGTTGCAATAGAAGAGGCTCGATCGGGGGTGTTCCAGCCCAACAGAGAGAACGACGAGCTTATGCGTGCCATGGGAAATCCTGAACACCCGGGAAGAACACGAGGCAAGGGCGCTCTTCCGTGGTATGAGGGGTTTTCGGACTGGAACGCCGACTACAGAACCCGTGCGAGAAAGAAGATTGCGGAGGAGAAGAAGAGGAAGATGGAGGAGGAGCAGAGGAAGCGGGACTATGAACGCCTTCAAGGCCTAGAAGCAAGTCAAGCGGAATTGGCAGCTAAATTCCAGTGGCAGCAGGAGCAGATCGACTCACTTAGCTAGCAAAGGGGGTCTCAGCATCTGCAGCAGCTAGCGGATGATCCAGCATTGGATACCACCGCCCCATCCATGCCGAGAAGCAGCGTGGGTTCCACCCCGGGCGACGCAGTAGTGCTGGATAGATACCCCGTGGATGACATCACGGAGAACACTAACTGCGAGCTACACTTCAAAATGAAGAACATATCCATGAAGGTGGCGGACGCCGTTGCTTTTTCAAATTCCCCCGAGGCAACCTTCCATTGCAACCCGATTCCACGGGGCTATGCTCGTGTCTTGGTTGATGAGGTGGTGGACCCATATTCGGAGCTACATCTTGACATTCCTGGAGGTGACGACGAGCACACATTGGGAGAGGCCATACATCGTGTCATCCTATGGAGAAAGGATTGCATCATCTTTCGAAGGCCACCGACACCGCGTCACCCGACTCCTCGTCGAACTCCGCCACCGAGTCAGCAGACTCCCGCTCCTCCAAGTCCACCAATGCGTGAGGCCACTCCTCCTCCTCCAAGTCTGGCAAAGTGTCAGGCCACTCCTCCTCCAAGTCCGACACAGCGTCAGACGTCCACTCCTCCTCCAAGTCCGGCACAACCTCAGGCCACTACAAGTCAGGCACAGCTTCAGGCCACTCCTCCTCGTCCAACTCAGCCCCGTCAGCCGTCTCCGCCGCCTCAGCAGTCGCAGAAGAGACACCCCGCAGCTATGGTGCATAGCGGTACGAGTCGAGGTCATAGTACAGGAAGTACAGGCGGAGGCAAGCGATATAAATATGGTCCAAACCTCACTACTCCTCTTCCTGTGAGGGCTTACGACAGGACCGAGGAGCAAACCAATGCCATAGTGCAGGCAGAAGTCGACGCCCATTTTGGACCGAAACCACCACCGCCGCCAAGGGAGAAAGTGCCTGTGGAAGTAGTTGACCACTTCATTCGTATGGCTCAACCACCAGCTCCTAAGCCTGTTGACTCAGACTATGAGCGCCACATGAGGAAGTTACATCGACGACGTCTACAGAAGGAGGCAAGCTCGAGCTCGAGCAAACAACAAGCAGCTGTCAAAAAATGCAGGAAAACCGTTGCCCAGCTGGGAAAACAGGCGGCGCAATCGACCCCCCCGCTTGTTGTGCCGCCAACAACACGTGACAGTACGCGCGCCCAATATTATTGTGGCCAAACAGTTTACGTTCCCGAGGTGGGCGATGTGGTAATAACCCAGGAGCATATAATGCAGGCTGAAGAACTCAAGATCACTGTTGGACAACTCCTCGAGATCGAGGACATGCCTGGGATTACAGAGGAGGAAATAAAACGGAAATATGTCCGGGGCCAACCTTTGGTCGAGCCAGAAGATGTCAACAAGCTCCCAACGAGAATGTATGAATTGCATCAATGGTACATGGACATTACCAAGAGATCCAATCGAGAGTCCCTCATGGTGAATGTCAAGAAGGATGATTACTACCATGAGAAAGTTGTGGCCGTTGAGTATCCTGAACTGTTTCAGTTATACAATCAAGACGCACTCGACAAATCTATCGTCAGTTGCTATTGTCTGTAAGTGATTTCTTTCTGTAATTTAAGTCTCAAGCTAGCTGTAGTGATCCTTTCACTGGTAGAAAAAGGGCCTATAGTCCCGGTTCGTAAGGGCCTTTAGTCCCGGTTCAGGAACCGGGACTAAAGTGTCGGTACTAATACCTCCACCCTTTAGTCCCGGTTCAATCCAGAACCGGGACCAAAGGCCCTCCACGTGGGCAGTGCGCAGAGCCCAGTCAGGAGACCCTTTGGTCCCGGTTGGTGGCACCAACCGGGACCAAAGGGTCTCCTGACTGGGCTCTGCGCACTGCCCACGTGGAGACCCTTTGGTCCCGGTTGGTGGCACCAACCGGGACCAATAGGCATCCACGCGTCAGCACTTCTGTGGCTGGGGTTTTTGTTTTTTTTTGAAAGGGGGGGGGGGGGGGTTGGGGGTTTTAGGGGGTTAATTTAGGTGTTTCATATATTGTGTTAGCTAGTTATAATTAATAGAGAGAAGTGTCCTCTGTTATGTCTGTGCTTGGTCGACGCTACGTACTATACATACGTATATAGAGAGGACTAGACACGCTAGCTAGCTAGTAAGAAAACGAAGGAAACAGAAGATCGTCATGAACATATATGCATATATACAGAGAGAAGTGATATCGACCACCTCTCCTTCTCCGAGAGATTGGTCGAACAACAAGTTCTCGTATATCTATCTGACACTACCGGCTACATATATACAGTAATTATCTCTTACAAATATAATCATACGGACTCAGGGTTAACATAGAATTCTCCGTCTTCAGGGATCACGTGGTCAAGAAAGAATGCCGCCAATTCCTCTTGAATTCCTCGCATGCGAGCTGGTGCTAGGAGTTCATCCCGCTTCCGAAACATCTAATTTAAGGAAGGGGGTCAATACATATATATATGAATGAATGAAACTCAACACAAATGATGGTAATAAAATAAAATTGTGAATGTTGTTATTTACGTACTTCATATTGTTCGTCAGTGTAGCCCCACTCACAGGTCGTGTGGCGGATGGACTCGCAAACATAGTAACCACAGAAATCATTCCCTTGTTGCTGCCACAACCACTTTACAAGAAATAGAGGTTAATCAAACTGATAAGCAAGAATGCCAAATGGTATTGATGAAACTAGCGCTTGAATGACTAGTAGATGCGCTTAAAATGCTACTATAGCTAGTACTTACTTTCGGGTGTCTAAATTGCAGCTCCTTCGGCAGTCCCGGAGCTTTTCTGGTGAATTTTCTCCAAACCCTGCCGGACAAAGAAAACAATTACTTGATATATCAGGAAATGAACAAAGTTGCTGATATGGTGGATAATGATCGATTTAACTTACTTCTCGAGTATTTGAGTCATGTCTGCATAGTCCTTGGGATCTTTTCGTCTTGAGTCTAAGACGGTTACTAGTCCCTGCTCAAGCTTAATATGTAGGAGAATATAGTGGAAACTGCACACGCATGCATAACTCATCAATTACATTACTATAACCTTGACTAATATATAAGGGAAACCGAATACGCACAAGACAGTAACACTCACTTGAAGTTGTAAGGAAAGAGTATTATATCTTTGTTTTGATTTATTATCAACGATTCTAGCATGCTGGCCTCGGTTTCTGCGGCATGAAATTTAACCTGAGTTGCATCTATGAGATTTGTGTTAATGAACCCAATATCACCGACTTGTCTTTTCTTCAATTCGATGATCTTCAATCTGCATAATATAGTGAGGATGATTATAAATACATGCAATGAAAGAGCTAAGCTATATAGAGAAACTTAATGACAGAAGTAGTACTACTTACAGACAGTAGCAGGTGACAGTTGCTTTATCGAGGGCCAATTGATTGAAGAACTGATAGAACTCCTCAAATGGAATAGGCAACAGATCAATTCCAACGAGGTCATGCTCCGGTTTAACTCTCGCAAACAAAGTACTCCTCCCCCAGAGTCTCTGCAGATTTTCAAGTACCAATCATGCAATCTTCGCATCATCGTTGATAGAGATCTTTCATCTTTGACGAGAGGCTTCCCGTACTCGTATCTTTGTATCTGCACGTCCATGGGGTCATAATGTACTTCGTCGGGCAGGTAATCTGCAGGATTGCTATAACCGGGCACCATCCTCGGATCATTATCGACGTTGTGGCTAGGCACCTTGAGCGGGGGGCACGATTGCTTCGCTTGTTCGCCGAGCTGGGCAATTTGTTTCCCAGCTCGTCGTTGTTTCAGCCTTTGATCACTGACAGTACTTCCCGACCGCTCCGCTTCGGCAAATTCCTTTCCAATAATGCGGTCATAGTTTCCTTTCGGCGAATCAGACTTCGGTGTTTTTGTCAGGGCAGCCAGAGTGCGCTTCACTTTCACCCGATCTACCTTCTCCTCCGGAGGTGGATGTTTCTTTTCTTTCACCCCTTCAAATAATTTCTTCACTTCTTCTCGCGCGATCTCGGCGTTCTCCTCCTGGGTCCTCTCGTATGGTAACTTCTTTGGAGTCTTCAGAGAAGGACCGAATCTGTATGTCCTCCCGCCTCTGGTTGTACTGCTAGACGCCGACCGAGCAGACGTAGCGGTTGTCTTCTTTACTTGCTTAAGCGGCGGAGGAGAAGGACTACGACGCGCCGGAGCAGTTGGAGCGGCGGCAGGTCTCTTCCGCCCTTGCTGACGAGGCGGAGAAGGAGGAGGCGGGCTGCTCGGGCGCGTCGGCGCAGGCGGAGAAGGAGGCGGAGTGCCGCCGCGCGCCGGAGAAGGAGCCGGCCGAGGGCCCTGATCGTCACTCGCCAGAGGAGGAGGAGGCGGTGGAGGCGGAGTGCCCTGACTCGCCGGAGGAGGAGGAGGCGGTGGCGTCCAGTTCGGAAGGTTGATGAGGTCCTTCCGCCATAGGCATGGGGTCTTCAGAGCAGACCCCGGCCGAGTCTCCCCTTCACCGGTAGGGTGGTCAAGCTGGAGGTCCTCAAATCCCTCTGTTATCTCATCCACCATCACCCTAGCATATCCTTCTGGAATCGGTCGGCAGTGAAAAGTTGCGCCGGGTTCAGTAGGATAAACAGAGCCAACAGCCGCCTTGACCTTCAAATTCATCCATTGCGTCATAAGGTGGCAATTTTGAGACTCCGTGATAGCATCCACGGGATAGCTGGCAGGAGCCGTCAAGGCATGCTCTAGCTGAAGCAGCTCGGTGGAAGCCACGCTGCTTCTGCGCTGAGATGGCGGGGTAGCTTCGGGGGAGGCTTCGGCAGTATGTTTGCTGCGATTTGCTTCTCGTTCCTCTATCGCGTCCACCCTTGCTTGCAGCGCCTGCATTTGGGTCTGCTGCACTTTTTTCCTCCTCTCATGGGATTTGTAACCGCCTGCGTCCGGAAACCCAACCTTCCACGGAACGGAGCCTGGCGTGCCTCGTGTCCGTCCAGGGTGCTCAGGATTCCCGAGGGCCATTGTGAGCTCGTCGTTCTCTCTGTCTGGAAAGAACGTCCCTTCCTGCGCTGCTTCGATATACTGCTTAAGCTTACTGACTGGTATGTCCATTTGATCGTTCGTCCAAATGCACTTCCCTGTTTCAGGGTCCAGGGTTCCGCCAGCCCCAAAGAACCAAGTCCGGCAACGGTCTGGCCAGTTATTTGTCTCTGGTTCGATCCCTTTATGAACCAGATCATTCTCACTCTTGGACCACTTAGGCCGGGCTACGAGGTAGCCACCTGACCCCATGCGATGGTGAAGCTTCTTCTTCGCAGCATTTTGCTTGTTTGTCGCCGACATCTTCTTACTCTTTTCTGATGTCTTGTGGGCCACAAATGCGGGCCAGTGATCTCTGATCTTCTCATATCTGCCCTTGAATTCTGGTGTCTCATTTTTTTCGACAAACTTATTCAGCTCTTTCTTCCACCTCCTGAATAGTTCTGCCATCCTCTTCAGAGCAAAAGACTTGATTAATTTCTCTTTAACTGGGTTCTCTGGATTATCCTCAGGCGGTAGGGTGAAATTTGACTTCAGCTCAGTCCAAAGATCATTTTTCTGCATATCATTGACACAAGACACCTCAGGGTCTTCTGTAGCTGGCTTAAACCATTGCTGGATGCTTATCGGGATCTTGTCCCTAACCAGAACCCCGCACTGAGCAACAAATGCGCTCTTTGTCCGGAGGGGTTCAATAGGTTCAACAAATGCGATTGCTATGATCTCAAACTTTTCATCTGAGCTCAACTTATTCTTCGGGCCTCGTCTCTTTACCGAAGTTGTGCTCGATTCGGAGGGCTAGAAAAAAGAACAAAGACTTAATTAATATGTGTACATACCAAAACAATGAATGCATCAATCAGCTAGTCAGCATAGGCTTAACTAATATATATACCTGGCCGGACTCGGTTCGGTCACCGGAGCCGTCATCACGGTCTCCTTCTTGCACCGGCATTGGGTCACCGGAGCCGTCCTCATGTTCTTCTTCTTGCATCGGCATTAGGTCACCGTAGCCAGCTTGTTCACCCTGTCCTTCCAGACCATCGGTTTCGTTGAGAAACAACGAGATGGCATCACTTCCTTCTGCGATTATGTCCCTCAACAACGCTTCTTTTGTTGCTTCGTCTAGGGCGGTGTCCATAGTTTCTACAAATATTTACAACATGGCAATTATTATTCAAACATGATAGATGGATATATTAGTGCCAAACGTAGAACTAGCTACCTAATCATAGTAAGCTATCGGGAGGGGGTATATATCGACAACGACGACACTACATCTATGTCCCTCGACGACCCTCGTTCCCGATAAAAAAAAAGAGGAAGAAGAAGAAAAATAAGAGGAGAAGAAAGAATAGAGGAGAAGATCTCCTCTATTCTTTCTTCTCCTCTTTTTTTCTTCTTCCTCTTCTTTTTTTATCCTCTTCTTCCTCTCATGTTCGATAGGATCGCCGAGGGGTCGGGAGGTTGCGTAGTGTCTCAGGATTCAACAAAACCCTGTCTTCATCATTAGGCGAAAGTAACATGTGCATGATGGTACGAAGCTCTTCAAAGTTGTTCTGGAACGGACTCCCAGATAGGATAATCCGCCTTTTGGTACAAAGTTCAGCAAGAGCCTTCCGAATATCGCTATTTGGAAGGCCTTTGCTGAATTGGTACCAAAAGGCGGATTATTCTATCCGGGACTCCATTCCAAAACAACTTTGCAGAACTTCGTACCAACATGCCCTGGTTACTTCCGGCTAATGATGAAGGCATGGATTTCTTCAATACTTTGACACTAGGAAACCTCTCTCGACCCCTCGGCGATCCTCGACCCCTCGAACCCTCGACGACCCTGGAACCCTCGACCCCTAGACGACCCTCTTCTTCCTCTCATGTTCGAGAGGATCGCCGAGGGGTCGGGAGGTTGCCTAGTGTCAAAGGATTCATCAAAACCATGTATTCATCATTAGGCGAAAGTAACATGTGCATGATGGTACGAAGCTCTTCAAAGTTGTTCTGGAACGACTCCCAGATAGGATAATCCGCCTTTTGGTACAAAGTTCAGCAAGAGCCTTCCGAATATCGCTATTTGGAAGGCCTTTGCTGAATTGGTACCAAAAGGCGGATTATTCTATCCGGGACTCCATTCCAAAACAACTTTGCAGAACTTCGTACCAACATGCCCTGGTTACTTCCGGCTAATGATGAAGGCATGGATTTCTTCAATACTTTGACACTAGGAAACCTCTCTCGACCCCTCGGCGATCCTCGACCCCTCGAACCCTCGACGATCCTGGAACCCTCGACCCCTAGACGACCCTCTTCTTCCTCTCATGTTCGAGAGGATCGCCGAGGGGTCGGGAGGTTGCCTAGTGTCAAAGGATTCAACAAAACCATGTCTTCATCATTAGGCGAAAGTAACATGTGCATGATGGTACGAAGCTCTTCAAAGTTGTTCTGGAACAGACTCCCAGATAGGATAATTCGCTTTTTGGTACAAAGTTCAGCAAGAGCCTTCCGAATATCGCTATTTGGAAGGCCTTTGCTGAATTCGTACCAAAAAGCGGATTATTCTATCCGGGACTCCATTCCAGAATAACTTTGCAGAACTTCGTACCAACATGCCCTGGTTACTTCCGGGTAATGATGAAGGCATGGATTTCTTCAATACTTTGACACTAGGAAACCTCTCTCTACTTCCGGCTAATAAGAAGAAGAAGAAGAAGAAGAAGAAGAAGAAGAAGAAGAAGAAGAAGAAGAAGAAAAGAAGAAAAAAAGAGGAGAAGAAGAAAGGAATAGTGGAGAAAAGAGAAAATAGAATATATTCTATTTTCTCTTCTTCTCCACTATTCCTTTCTTCTTCTCCTCTTCTTTTTCTTCTTTTTTCTTCTTCTTATTTATTTCTCCTCTTCTTTTCGGTAGAGGAAACCCTAAATAGCTAGCAAGTATCGTGGGTGTGAGATACATGTGGCCTTCGGTGTCGGACACTACATCCACGTCCCACAAGTGACGTGGGGGTCGAAGCCCGCGCCACTTGTGGGATGTGGATGTAGTGTCCGACACCGACGGTACATGTATCTCACACCGACGATACTTTCTATTTAGGGTTTCTCCTCTACCGCTCGGCGACCCTCTCGACGACCCTCGTTCCCGATAAAATAAAGAGGAAGAAGAAGAAGAAAAAAGAAGAGAAGAAAGAATAGAGTAGAAGACTTCCTCTTCTTCCTCTCTTCTTCTTCCCCTTCTTCCTCGCCTCTCTCATGAATGTCCGGCGTTCTCGACCCCCCCCCACGTGTCGAAGAAAAAAAAGAAGAAGAAAAATAGGAGAAGAAGAAAGGAATAGAGGAGAAGAAGAGAAAAATTTCTATTTTTCTCTTCTTCTCCTCTATTCCTTTCTTCTTCTCCTCTTCTTTTTATTCTTTTTTCTTCTTCTTATTTATTTCTCCCCGTCTTCCTCTCCCCCCTCGGCGACCCTAGACCCCCTCTCGACCCCCTCTTCTTCTCCCTCTTCTAATTCATTTGTTCATATGAATACACAAACATTTTCATATTTACAATAATTAATATCACCAAAAAAATCTATGAACAGAAAAAAATCCTATATTCTTTCTTCTCCTTCATATTTACTATTTTTTGCATATGAACAGAAAAAAATCTATGAAAAAAATCCTATATTCTGTCATATTTACTATTTTTTGCATATATACATGAAAAAAAAAGCATATAACAGAAAAAAAAAGCATATAACAGAAAAAAAAAGCATATAACAGAAGAAAAAAAGCATATAACAAAAAAATATGCTAGCTAGGGCGCCGCGGCCGGACCAGAGGACGATGGCGACGGCGACGCGGGCGACGGCCACGGCAACGAT
Organism: Triticum urartu; assembly: GCF_056163025.1. Lineage (NCBI taxonomy): Eukaryota > Viridiplantae > Streptophyta > Magnoliopsida > Poales > Poaceae > Triticum > Triticum urartu. Next base: position 2,230,896 of record NC_141879.1, read on the forward strand.
GGGGGCGGGCGGGCGATGGCGACGGCGACGATGGGGGCGGGCGGGCGACGGCGACGGCGGGGCGGCGCGCGGCGCGGGCGACGGCGACGATGGGCGCGGGCGACGGCGACGATGGGGGCGGGCGGCGTCGGGGCGGCACGCGGCGCGGGCGACGTGGGCGACGGCGACGGGAGCGGGCCGGGGTGGGCCGGGGCGGCACGCGGCGCGGGCGACGGCGACGATGGTGGCGGGCGGCGTCGGGGCAGGGACGAGGGCGGTGCGGGGCGGCGCAGGGACGAGGGCGACGACGACGGGGGTGGGCCGGGGCGGCGCGCGGCGCGGGCGACGGCGACGATGGGCGCGGGCGACGGCGACGATGGGGGCGGGCGGCGTCGGGGCAACTGCAGGATGAGAATGAAAAAATGCTAAGTGCTTCCTTATATAGAACAGGCTTTAGTCCCGGTTCGTGGCAGCAACCGGGACCAAAGGTGGGCATTAGTCCCGGTTGGTGCCACGAACCGAGACCAAAGGTCAATTTTCGGCAGGCCAAAGGGCGGGAAGCGGCGACCTTTGGTCCCGGTTGGTGCCACCAACCGGGACCAATGCCCTTGTGCGCCCCGCGCCCAGAAGTTTAGTCCCACATCGCTAGCTGAAGGGCGTCGATACTGGTTTATAAGCGTTGCTCTGCCTCCCCTTTCGAGCTCCTCTGAAATGCAGGCTTTCGGGCCTAAACTGCTACTGCCTGTGGGCCTGTTGGGCCTCTGCGGGCCTGAATCCTGGCCCATGTAGGGTTTCTAGTCGTATTCAGGCCGTGGAGGCCCAGTAGGTGGCATTTTCTTTTGGTTTTTTCTTTTCTATTTCTACATTTTTTTGGTTTTTTATTTTTTTTGTTTCTACTTAAAACTAAATAATTACAGTTTTTTTAGTGATTTCTTTTTGCTTTTATGTCACAAAAATTATAAACTTTCTGTTAGTGCCATTAGTTTTAAATTTTAAATAGTTTAAATTTGAATTTTTAAAAATTTGTGTGAATCACTAGTTTATGAATAAATTTACTATAAAATTAAAAAAAAATTCTTCTTTGCTATTTATTTTTTATTTATACTTACAATTAAATACTTATAGTTTGATTTTAGGTCACACAAATTATATTCTTTTTGATATTGAAGAATATTATAGTTTTATTTAGTTGATCATAACATAATATTTTAATTGATTGTTTTTATTTTCATAAAAGTTTTGTAGTTCATTCTGTTTGCTATTAATTCATTCTTTGAGCTAAATGACTCTGAAATTGGAAAGCATTTCAAAATGAACTCTGAAAAGGTTGAAAGTTGGCATATTATCATCATTTCACCCACATAGCATGTTCCAAAAAGTAGAGAGGGTTACGACAAAAACTTGATGCACTTCGTGTACAAAATGGACAATCACTTTCGAAGTATCAAAGTTTCGAACCATAAGACATGAAAGCATTTCAAATGAACTCTGAAAAAGTTGAAAGTTGGGATGGTATCATAATTTCACCCACATAGCATTTGCTTATTGAGGGAGAAAGTCTTCACTTTTTCTTTGCTTGTGTCATTTGCTTATTGCGCCGTAACCATGGATAATCTTCATTGTTTATCAGGATGCTTGGGTCAGCCTTGACATTGAAGGGAGGAATTTCATGAAACTTTTCATAATCTTCAGACATGTCTGTCTTGCCGTCCACTCCCAGGATGTCCCTTTTTCCTGAAAGAACTATGTGGCGCTTTGGCTCATCGTATGATGTATTCGCTTCCTTATCTTTTCTTTTTCTCGGTTTGGTAGACATGTCCTTCACATAGATAACCTGTGCCACATCATTGGCTAGGACGAAAGGTTCGTCAGTGTACCCAAGATTTTTCAGATCCACTGTTGTCATTCCGTACTGTGGGTCTACCTGTACCCCGCCGCCTAACAGATTGACCCATTTGCACTTAAACAAAGGGACCTTAAAATCAGGTCCGTAGTCAAGTTCCCATATGTCCACTATGTAACCATAATATGTGTCCTTTCCGCTCTCGGTTGCTGCATCAAAGCGGACACCGCTGTTTTGGTTGGTGCTCTTTTGATCTTGGGCGATCGTGTAAAATGTATTCCCATTTATCTCGTATCCTTTGTAAGTCAATACAGTCAAAGATGGTCCCCTGGACAACAAGTACAACTCATCACAAACAGTGTTGTCACCTCTGAGACGTGTTTCCAACCAACTGCTGAAAGTCGTGATGTGTTCACATGTAATCCAGTCGTCGCACTGCTCCGGGTGTTTGGAGCGCAGACTGTTCTTGTGTTCATCGACATACGGGGTCACCAAGGTAGAGTTCTGTAGAACTGTGTAGTGTGCTTGAGACCAAGAATATCCGTCCCTGCATATTATTGAGTCTCTTCCAAGAGTGCCTTTTCCAGTCAGTGTCCCCTCATACCGCGATTTAGGGAGACCTATCTTGTTAAGGCCAGGAATGAAGTCAACACAAAACCCGATAACATCCTCTGTTTGATGGCCCATGGAGATGCTTCCTTCTGGCCTAGCGCGGTTATGGACATATTTCTTTAGGACTCCCATGAACCTCTCAAAGGGGAACATATTGTGTAGAAATGCGGGCCCCAGGATGACAATCTCGTCGACTAGATGAACTAGGACGTGCGTCATGATATTGAAGAAGGATGGTGGGAACACCAGCTCGAAACTGACAAGACATTGCGCCACATCACTCCTTAGCCTTGGTATGATTTCTGGATCGATCACCTTCTGAGAGATTGCATTGAGGAATGTACATAGCTTCACAATGGCTAATCGGACGTTTTCCGGTAGAAGCCCCCTCAATGCAACCGGAAGCAGTTGCGTCATAATCACGTGGCAGTCATGAGACTTTAGGTTCTGAAACTTTTTCTCTAGCATATTTATTATTCCCTTTATATTCGACGAGAAGCCAGTCGTGACCTTCATACTGAGCAGGCATTCAAAGAAGATTTCTTTCTCTTCTTTCGTAAGAGCGTAGCTGGCAGGACCTTTATACTGCTTCGGAGGCATGCCGTCTCTTTCGTGCAAACGTTGCAGGTCCTCTCGTGCCTCAGGTGTATCTTTTGTCTTCCCATACACGCCCAAGAAGCCTAGCAGGTTCACGCAAAGGTTCTTCGTCACGTGCATCACGTCGATTGAGGAGCGGACCTCTAGGTCTTTCTAGTAGGGTAGGTCCCAAAATATAGATTTCTTCTTCCACATGGGTGCGTGTCCCTCAGCGTCATTCGGAACAGCTAGTCCACCGGGACCCTTTCCAAAGATTACGTAGTGTAAATCATTGACCATAGCAAGCACGTGATCACCGGTGCGCATGGCGGGCTTCTTCCGGTGATCTGCCTCGCCTTTGAAATGCTTGCCTTTCTTTCGACATTGATGGTTGGTCGGAAGAAATCGACGATGGCCCAGGTACACATTTTTCCTGCATTTGTCCAGGTATATACTTTCAGTGTCATCTAAACAGTGCGTGCATGCGTGGTATCCTTTGTTTGTCTGTCCTGAAAGGTTACTGAGAGTGGGCCAATCGTTGATGGTCACGAACAGCAACGCCTTAAGGTTAAATTCCTCCTGTCTGTGCTCATCCCACGTACGTACACCGTTTCCATTCCACAGCTGTAAAAGTTCTTCAACTAATGGCCTTAGGTACACATCAATTTCGTTGCCGGGTTGCTTAGGGCCTTGGATGAGAACTGGCATCATAATGAACTTTCGCTTCATGCACATCCAAGGAGGAAGGTTATACATACATAGAGTCACGGGCCAGGTGCTGTGATTGCTGCTCTGCTCCCCGAAAGGATTAATGCCATCCGCGCTTAAAGCAAACCATACATTCCTTGGGTCCTTTGCAAACTCATCCCAGTACTTTCTCTCGATTTTTCTCCACTGCGACCCGTCAGCGGGTGCTCTCAACTTCCCATATTTCTTTCGGTTCTCACTGTGCCATCGCATCAACTTGGCATGCTCTTCGTTTCTGAACAGACGTTTCAACCGTGGTATTATAGGAGCATACCACATCACCTTCGCAGGAACCCTCTTCCTGAGGGGCTCGCCGTCAACATCACCAGGGTCATCTCGTCTGATCTTATACCGCAACGCACCGCATACCGGGCATTCGTTCAGATCCTTGTAGGCACCGCGGTAGAGGATGCAGTCATTAGGGCATGCATGTATCTTCTCCACCTCCAATCCTAGAGGGCATACGACCTTCTTTGCTGTGTATGTACTGTCGGGCAATTCGTTATCGTTTGGAAGCTTCTTCTTCAATATTTTCAGTAGCTTCTCAAATCCTTTGTCAGCCACAGCATTCTCTGCCTTCCACTGCAGCAATTCCAGTACGGTACCGAGCTTTGTGTTGCCATCTTCGCAATTGGGGTATAACCCTTTTTTGTGATCCTCTAACATGCGATCGAACTTCAGCTTCTCCTTTTGACTAATGCATTGCGTCCTTGCATCGACAATGACCCGGCGGAGATCATCATCATCGGGCACATCGTCTGGTTCCTCTTTATCTTCAGCAGCTTCACCCGTGGCAGCATCATTGGGCACATCGTCTGGTTCCTCTTGATCTTCACCAGCTCCCCCCGTTGCAGCATCACCGTATTCAGGGGGCACATAGTTGTCATCTTACTCTTCTTCTTCGCCATCTTCCATCATAACCCCTATTTCTCCGTGCCTCGTCCAAACATTATAGTGTGGCATGAAACCCTTGTAAAGCAGGTGGGAGTGAAGGATTTTCCGGTTAGAGTAAGACCTCGTATTCCCACATTCAGTGCATGAACAACACATAAAACCATTCTGCTTGTTTGCCTCAGCCGCATCGAGAAACTCATGCATGCCCTTAATGTACTCGCGGGTGTGTCTGTCACCGTACATCCATTGCCGGTTCATCTGCGTGCATTATATATAATTAAGTGTCCAAATTAATAGAAGTTCATCATCACATTAAAACCAAAGTGCATACATAGTTCTCACCTAACAACATATAGCTCTCCAGAGCATCTAATTAATTAAACCATACATTGAAACTATGTAAAACATTTCAATGCGAAAACAAATGCGATCATAATCGCAACCAAGGTAACAATTGATCCAACGGCATAATGATACCAAGCCTCGGTATGAATGGCATATTTTCTAATCTTTCTAATCTTCAAGCGCATTGCATCCATCTTGATCTTGTGATCATCGACGACATCCGCAACATGCAACTCCAATATCATCTTCTCCTCCTCAATTTTTTTTATTTTTTCCTTCAACAAATTGTTTTCTTCTTCAACTAAATTTAACCTCTCGACAATAGGGTCGGTTGGCATTTCCGATTCACATACATCCTAGATAAATAAAATCTATGTCACGTTGGTCGGCATAATTTTCATAAACAATAAATGAACCAATAGTTATGAAGATAATATACATACCAAATCCGAATCATAGACAGGACGAGGGCCGACGGGGGCGGATACCAAAACCATCGCACTATATAAGATGCAATAATAAATGTAAGAAAATGATACAAGTATCTATCTAAACAGACAAGTAAGAATATTTTTCCTTTCAGAAAGAAGATAAGAACAAGAGGCTCACCACGGTGGTGTCGGTGATGAGATCAGCGCGGGTGATCGACGGCGGTGAAGACGGGGACGGGGCATAACGGACCGCTAAATCTAGACAAATCTCGAGGAAAATGGAGCTTGGAGGTCGAGCTTCGAGAGGAGAAAGTTTAAGTAGTGTGGCTCGGGCATTCCATCGAACACCTCATGTGCATAGGAGGTGAGCTAGAGCACCACAAACCCCTCCCCTCGCCGGCCAGAGAAAAACAGAGCACTGGAGTGCTCCGCTCGCGGGCGAGGGTATATATAGGCACCACCATTGGTCCCGGTTTGTGGCAAGAACCGGGACTAAAGGGGAGCCTTTGGTCCCGGTTCAGGCCACCAACCGGAACCAATGGTGGTGGGCCAGGAGCGAGGCCCATTGGTCCCGGTTCGTCCCACCAACCGGGACCAAAAGGTCCAGACGAACCGGGACCAATGGCCCACGTGGTACGGCTGGCCCCCTGGGCTCACGAACCGGGACCAATGCCCACATTAGTCCCGGTTCTACACTGAACCGGGACTAATGGGCTGAGCCGGCCTGGACCATAGCCCTGTTTTCTACTAGTGTTTTGATCAATCATTACCTGTAATTATCCTCACTATATTCTTTTCTGTGGTATTATGCAGGATGAAGATGTATGAAATGAGAAAAGGTGGACGCTATGGCATTGGGTTCATTGACCCAAACACCGTTAATGAATACACATGGAAAATGAACAAGCATCAAGAAAAAGAGGTAGAGGACAGCATGCTAGAGTTCTTGAAGTGCCTCAAATACAATGAAGATATACTACTTCCTTACAACTTCCAGTGAGTCACACTTTCTTGTACTACAAATTCTCTGTTTTTGCCTACTAGCTAGCTACATGTTTTTGCTTACATATGCCCGCTTAATTAAGACATGCAAACGTGTGTGCATGCAGATTTCACTGGATCTTGTGTATCATTAAAGTTGACGCTGGAACAGTTGAAATACTGGACTCGCTACTCAAAGCAAATAGTGAATATAACATCTTGTTTGGGATAGTCAACAGGTAATTTCAATCATTATTAACTATATATCTCGGCCTATTTAGTTCGTCATTAATTTCATGATATGAACTATTTAATAACCCCTTTATTCATTTTCTTTGTCGGCGGGCAGGGCTTGGGCAAGGTTCATCAGCGTCATGGAAGGCGAATGGAAACCAAAGCTGAAATGGTTTCGATCCAAGGTAAGTAATTAAGTAGTACTAGCTAGCTAGCTAGCTGCCATCTCTTTAATTATCATGCTTGATTAATTATTATCTGATCAAATTAAATTCCATTCTCGTAATAAAGGCCCTGAAGCAGGCGCAGGGGACTGATCTGTGTGCATTCTGCGTTTGCGAGAACATTCGCATGATGGCGTCCGAAAGGAGCAGATCTCAAAGACAGGAATGGGTACGCTTGTCAGAACACTATTCACAATTTTTACACCATTATCGATATCTAGTCACACAACTAATACACATGCATATTGATATCCTTCTTAACAGTTCAAAGAGGTGCGGGACAAGCTCCTACCAACGGAGCGCGTAGAAGCACTTCAAGAGGAAATAGCGGGATTTTTGCTTGACCAGGTCATAAATCCGAAGGGAGAATACTATTACCCGCTACCGCCCCCATGAACCACTTCCAATTGTCATCGTGCTCCGAAGGCACCAATTAGGCTAATGCCACTGGCTCCGAAGGCAACATGCATATGTAGGAGAAATTGTATATAGCTATACATGTGTGTATGTGTAAATTAATATGGTGGTTTGTGAGACATTGATGATATATATATATATGATTGGTTCTACTAGAAATTCTATATATATATATGCATAACGTGTACAATGTGTAGTACCGTAAAATACCAGCAAACGAAAAAGAATTAAAATGGAAAACACAAAATTAAATGAAAAAGAAATCATAAAACCAAAAACCCCACAACCATTTAGTACCGGTTGGTGTTACCAACCGGTACTAAAGGGCTCCCGGCCCCCGGAGCTGGCTCGTGCCACGTGGATCCCCTTTAGCACCGGTTCGTGCTGAACCGGTACTAAAGGGGGGGCCTTTAGTGCCGAAACTTTAGTGCCGGTTCCTAAACCGGCACTAAAGGGCCTTACGAACCGGTGCTATTGCCCGGTTCTGCACTAGTGCCAGTTGATGTGGTATTGCTAGGTTTCGATGAGCAAGGAGCGAATCCGCTAACTTGGCTCTCAATCTGTTGTTTCTTTCCCTAAGCCATCGCCGGGTCATCCCCTTATATACACGGGTTGACGCCCTGCGGCCTACAGAGTCCCAGCCGGCTCATACAACGTGTCCGGCTCGGTGACATCTCTTACGTGCCTTATTTTACAAGTCTTATTCATACATGACAGTTTATATTTACGGGCCTTAAGACGCCTCTGGGCTTGGGCACATTATAAGCCTTATCGTAAACCGTCACCTTGTACACTCTTCGGGCTTCACTTAAGTAACCCGCCATTGTGGTTGACCCGGCCCCTCCTGGGCGGGTCATATCTGGTAGTCATATCCCCAACACAACCCAATATTTATCATTGATGGTTGACAATAAATATTTCATCTAGCCTCTCATTAGATTGGTTATGTGTTTTAATTAGTGTTTCTTCCAAGTAAGACCTATGGGATAGCCTACGGTGATAGTTGATTTGATCTTGCTGAAAAACAGAAACTTTTGAGCTCACCAAAACAATTCTTATTTTTAGCTGGCGAGTGATTTTTAGTTGATTCTTTCTGCAGAAGATTAATAGACAAATTATACAGGACTTCCTATTTTCGAAGGAGCTTTGGAGATACAGAAGTATTCGACATGTCCAGATTGCTACAGACTATTCTGTTTTTAGATAGATTCTATTTTTCGCGTGTTGTTTGCTTATTTTGATGCATCCATGGCTAGTATCGAGGGGTGTGAACCATGGAAAAGTTGTAATACAGTAGATATTACACCAATATAAATAAATAATGAGTTCACAATAGTAAGTGGTGATTTATTTTCTTATACTAACGGAGCTTACTAGATTTTCTGTTGGACTTTTGTGTCGTGAAGTTTTCAAGTTTTGGGTAAGGATTTGATGGACTATGGAATAAGGGATGGCAAGAGCCTAAGGTTGGGGATGCCCAAGGCACCCCAAGGTAATGTTCAAGGATGTCAAAAAGCTTAAGCTTGGGAATGCCCCGGGAAGGCATCCCCTCTTTCGTCTTCGTCTATCGGTAACTTTACTTGAGGCTATATTTTTATTCATCACATGATATGTGTTTTGCTTGGAGAGTCTTGTATGATTTCAGTCTTTTCTTTTTAGTTTGCCACAATCATCTTTGCTGTACACACCTTTTGAGAGAGACACGCATGAATCGTGATTTATTAGAATGCTCTATGAGCTTCACTTATATCTTTTGAGCTAGGCAAATTTCCTCTAATGCTTCACTTATATCTTTTTAGAGCACGGCGGTGATTTTATTTTACAGAAATTGATTTTTTTAGAGTCTCTAAACAGCATGGTAATTTTCCTTGGTTATAAAATTAGTCCTAGTATGATAGGCATCCAAGAGGGATATAATGATAACTTTCATATAAAGTGCATTGAATACTATGAGAAGTTTGATTCCTTATGATTGTTTTGAGATATGAAGATGATGATATTAGAGTCATGCTAATAAGTAGTTGTGAATTTGAGAAATACTTGTGTTAAAGTTTGTGAGTCCCGTAGCATGCACGTATGGTGACTCGTTATGCGATGAAGTCGGAGCATGATTTATTTATTGATTGTCTTCCTTATGAGTGGCGGTCAGGGACGAGCCATGGTCTTTTCCTACCAATATATCCCCCTAGGAGCATGTGTGTAGTACTTTTGTTTTGATGACTAATAGATTTTTGTAATAAGTATGTGAGTTCTTTATGACTAATGTTGAGTCCATGGGTTATACGAACTCTCACCTTTCCACCATTGCTAGCCTCTCTAGTACCGCGCAACTTTTGCTGGTACCATAAACCCACCACATTTCCTTCCTAAAAACAGCCACCATACCTACCTATTATGGCATTTCCATAGCTATTCCGAGATATATTGCCATGCAACTTTCCACCGTTCCGTCTATTATGACATGCTCCATCATTGTCATATTGCTTTGTATGATCATGTAGTTGACATCGTATTTGTGGCAAAGCCACCATTCATCATATTTTTTATACATGTCGCTCTTGATTCATTGCACATCCCGGTACACCGCCAGAGGCATTCACATAGAGTCATATTTTGTTCTAGGTATCGAGTTGTAATTCTTTAGTTGTAAGTAAATTAATGTGTGATGATCTTCATTATTAGAGAATTGTCCCATGTGAGAAAAGGATGATGGAGACTATGATTCCCCCACAATTCTGGATGAGACTCCGGACGAAAAATAAAAAGAAAAGAAAAGAAAAAGAGGCCAAAAATGAGGGAAAAGAGAGAAGGGAAAATGTTACTATCCTTTTTGCACACTTGTGCTTCAAATTAGTACCATGATCTTCATGATAGAGAGTCTCCTATGATACCACTTTCATATACTAGTGGGAATTTTTCATTATAGAACTTGGCCTGTATATTCCAATGATGGGCTTCCTCAAATTGCCCTAGGTCTTCATGAGCAAGCGAGTTGGATGCACACCCACTTAGTTTCGTTTTGAGCTTTCATAAACTTATAGCTCTAGTGCATCCACTGCATGGCAATCCCTACTCACTCACATTGATATCTTTTAATGGGCATATCCATAGCCCGTTGATATGCCTAGTTGATGTGAGACTATCTCCTTTGTTTTGTCTTCTCCACAACCACTGTCTATTCCACCTATAGTGCTATGTCCATGGCTCACGCTCATGTATTGCGTGAAAGTTGAAGAAGTTTGAGAACTTAAAAAGTAAGAAACAATTGCTTGGCTTGTCATCGTGGTTGTGCATGATTTAAATATTTTGTGTGATGAAGATGGAGCATAGCCAGACTATATGATTTTGTAGGGATAAGCTTTCTTCGGCCAAGTTATTTTGAGAAGACATAATTATTTTGTTAGTATGCTTGAAGTATTATTGTTTTTATATCAATATTAAACCTTTGTTTTGTATCTTACGGAACTGAACATTCATGTCACTATAAAGAGGATAACATGGATAAATATGTTAGGTAGCATTCCACATCAAAAAAAATTGTTTTTATCATTTACCTACTCGAGGACGAGCAGGAATTAAGCTTGGGGATGCTTGATACGTCTCCAATGTATCTATAATTTTTTATTGTTACATGCTATTATGTTATCTGTTTTGGATGTTTTATACGCATTAATATGCTATTTTATATGATTTTTTGGACTAACCTATTAACCTAGAGCCTAGTGTCAGTTTCTGTTTTTCCTTGTTTTAGAGCTTCGTAGAAAAGGAATACCAAACGGAATAAAACTTTCGCGATGATTTTTCTTGGACCAAAAGACACCCAGGAGACTTGGAGTGCAAGTCAGAGGAGCCTCGAGGCGGCCACAAGGGTGGAGAGCGCGCCCAGGGGGGTAGGGCGCGCCCCCCGACCTTGTGGGCCCCTCATAGACCCCCTGACCTAGATCTTCATCCTATATATACTCTTATACCCTAGAAACATCGAGGGGAGCCACAAAACCACTTTTCCACTGCAGCAACCTTCTGTACCCGTGAGATCCCATCTTGGGGCCTTTTCTGGCATCCTACCAAAGGGGGATTCGATCACGGAGGGCTTCTACATCAACACCATTGCCTCTCCGATGAAGCGTGAGTAGTTTACTTCAGACCTACGAGTCCATAGCTAGTAGCTAGATGGCTTCTTCTCTCTCTTTGATTCTCAATACAAAGTTCTCCTCGATGTTCTTGGAGATCTATTTGATGTAACACTCTTTTGCGTTGTGTTTGCCGAGATCTGGTGAATTGTGGATTTATGATCAGTTTATCTATGAATATTATTTGAATGACCTCTGAATTCTTATATGCATGATTTGATATCTTTGCAAGTCTCTTCGAACTATCGATTTGGTTTGGCCAACTAGATTGGTTTTTCTTGCAATCGGAGAAGTGCTTAGCTTTGGGTTCAATCTTGTGGTGTCGTTTCCCAGTGACAGTAGGGGCAGCAAGGCACGTATTGTATTGTTGCCATCGAGGATAAAAAGATGGGGTTTTCATCATATTTCTTGAGTTAATTCCTCTACATCATGTCATCTTGCTTAATGCCTTACTCCGGTCTCTATGAACTTAATACTCTAGATGCATGCTGGATAGCGGTCGATGTGTGGAGTAATAGTAGTAGATGCAGAATCTCTTTGGTCTACTTGACAGGGACGTGATGTCTATATTAATGATCATTGCCTTAGATATCGTCATAACTTTGCGCTTTTCTATCAATTGCTCGGCGGTAATTTGTTCACCCACCGTAATAATTTCTATCTTGAGAGAAGCCTCTAGTGAAACCTATGCCCCCCGGTCTATTTTACATCATATTAGTTTCCCGTCAACTTGCCAATTTCTGTCGCCGTTCCCTTATTTTGCAATCTTTACTTTCCATTCCATAAACCAAAAATACAAAAATATTACATTACCGTTTATCCATCTCTATCAGATCTAACTTTGTGAATAACCGTGAAGGGATTGAAAGTTGTGCGGCACTAGAGAGGCTAGCAATGGTGGAAGGGTGAGAGTGCGTATAATCCATGGACTCAACATTAGTCATAAAGAACTCACATACTTAGAGCAAAAATATATTAGTTATCGAAACGAAGTACTACGTGCATGCTCCTAGGGGGATAGATTGGTAGGAACATACCATCGCTCGTCCCCGACCGCCCCTCATAAGGAAGACAATCAATAAATAAATCATGCTCCGACTTTGTTACATAACGGTCACCATACGTTCATGCTACGGGACTCAGAAACCTTAACACAAGTATTCCTCAAATTCACAACTACTTACTAGCATGACTCTAATATCACCATCCTTATATCTCAAAACAATCATAAGGAATCAAACTTCTCATAGTAGTCAATGCACTTTATATGAAAGTATTTTCGTTATATCCCTCTTGGATGCCTATTGCTACCTCTTGAGCACCGCGTTGGTTTTCCCTTGAAGAGGAAAGGGTGATGCAGCAAAGTAGCATAAGTATTTTCCTCAGTTTTTGAGAACCAAGGAATCAATCCAGTAGGAGGCCACACGCAAGTCCCTTGTACCTACACAAACAAATAAGAACCTCGCAACCAACGCGATAAAGGGGTTGTCAAACCCTTCACGGTCACTTACGAGAGTGAGATCTGATAGAGATAATAATAATAATAATAATAAGATAAATATTTTTGGTATTTTTATGATATAGATTGAAAGTAAAGATTACAAAATAAAATAGATTGGAAACTTATATGATGGAAAATAGACCCGGGGGCCATAGGTTTCACTAGTGGCTTCTCTCAAGATAGCATAAGTATTACGGTGGGTGAACAAATTACTATCTAGCAATTGATAGAAAATTGAATAATTATGAGAACTAGTCGTCAACCCGTGCATTCGCACGGGCTAACCTACAAAAGTGAGTGCTAATTGGAGTTTAATATCTTAATCAGCTCCATTTCATCAGATGGCCTAGTTGTACTTTCAAGTCAGTACTGCCCCGTATCAATTAAATTTGAATATTAGATTGTTTCCTAAATCAAAATTTTATAGAGAACAATATGTATTTTATGTTGTAAAAATTATTCTGTGAGGATTCTATATATTTATATGGAATTGTAGATGCTAATAGTTTTTCAGTAAACACAATGGAAGTTGTGGTGCACATCTCTTCTCTCTGATTTGTATGTACAAAAATACTTATATATTGAGCATAATAAGAAAGGTGATTGTAACAGTAAGGAAGTCATAAAATCTATTTGGATTTCCACCGTTCTAGGGATATCCAAATCACTCATTAATAGAAAATTAAAATGACATGTTCATAGACAGATTTACGTAGTAGATTTACCTACCATTGAAAATTAATGTTCATGTTGATAAATTCTTGACCAATTTGTTTAGTCTAATCTTCTCTAGACACATAGTTCAGAACTTAATGTCTTGCCTGTGTTTCATTGATCTGTCCTACATAAGTAGCTAATACAATGATGTCTTGTGATTGAAGCTTTCTTGATATATTATGGATGTTGTAAATCAGGTTGACATTTAGAATGTACAGATTTTCACCATTCGAAGATCCATGATGCCTACCTAAAACTTTCGTCCTGACTAAAAGATTTAGTATGATTTCACTATTGACCAGACTGAAACTGGTTGCCAATAGAATCTATATATTTGCAATCATGTCTGGCAAGATTCTTGAATCTGTGGCCTAAACTTGTCTATCTTGTGCCTTTTATAACAACACATATCATTGTGTCATGTACTCTTGCGATAGTCATAGGAAAAACTGAGAATAAATAGAAAACAAAACTTGAGCGTCTTTTTGTACAACTCTGTCTCCATGTATGTGAATGTCAAAGAACATAGGTGATGATCATGGTGGAAAATTGAGTATATAGGTTAGTAACATACGAAAAAACTTCATAAGAACACGGGTAAGTTCAAACTTTCAACATCAGAAGAGAAAAATAACCTGATATAGATTAAATACCACATAATTGGACCAAGTTCTGAAGGAGAACATATCATGTGCAAATACTACTTTTCACATTCAGATTCTTCATCTATGGTTGATTTTTATATCATGCATATACCCTGCCACAAATCCATCTCCTTCATGATTTTATTCAGTATCATCGTCACCACGTGGATTTTACATGGATTCCCATTCCATGTTGTGAAAGAGATAAATGTCTTAGTGAAAGATATATGCATTAATAGAAAGATACGATTGCACCAATTAATCAATACAAACCTCTGGGTGTCGGATGTCTTACCCTGCTGATCACGTTTCATCGATGTACACATGCATGCATCCCATTGTCCGTGATTGAAACTGCTTCTAGGATACAACACATCCTGTGCTGCAGGCGATGGGGCTACGTCTACGCCTGCCCGAACGCATAGCAATCACCACAACACAACAGAATACGTGATCTGGTAACTCATACAGATAAAGCATCAAGGCATGAGATATTGAGATCGAGACAACATATGGCGGGTTACTATACCATGGTAGGGAACAGAGAATTTTAATTTAAAGGAAAGATTGTGGTAATGTAAGTTTTAAATTGTATTATTTTTCAAATGTGCCTGCTGTAGTCTACCCTCCATGGATCAACCACCACATACTTCGGTTCATGCATAATATATACGTGTGCTGCTATGCTGGTACTGCGCAGCCGAAATTGCTACATTTATGAATATCATTTGTGTATCACAGATGATTGCATACCTGAAAATCCATGTATGTATGAAGCTCCTGATTTTCTGGGTCTATTGTACTGGACGGAACCATGCATGACTTGCGGAACAACACGTCCGGCAGCGGCGCCTTGAACATTGCCAGTTTGTCTCCATGCCCCTGACGTCCAAACCGCTAGGACCCCGATGCTATAGCTTTCTTAGGCTATAAATTGCATTGTATAGTTTATATACTATTTTTGTAGAAAATGATAGAACTGAATTACACTAATTAGAACTCAGAAAAAAGAGAATAACAAACATGAAAAGTTAAACATCTGGTACCATCTTGAGCGGTCTCAATTTTCAAAGTAGTTTTTCTCCTAAAATCAGACAACAACATATCCTAGACCTGCATTTGTTATTGGTATTTTTCCTGGGACTCCATCATAGGCTGCTACAGTTGGTTGTTCATGTGCAGATAGAACGCAAAACCAAAGTATGGCAATTGGTCTACTAACCTTGAAACTGGATACCATAACATGCTCTTCTCTCCAACCATGGCGAAGATTTTCTCGTGGAGTCATTCTACTATTCAGCGACATATAAAGTATATGCAAAGGTCTGCCATTAGGGCACTGCAACATGGGTAGAACACGTCCTTGTCTATTTGATTGATGATGGGCGTCGGTATCGCCGATGCAATTCTGCGCTAGGCTCCCAGCGTCAAATATGAGTTGCCATACGTGTGCTTAAGTAAGAAATTAATGGAGATAACCAATTCCATTGTATTACACATATAGAAGATCTAGTTGATTCAATTACCTTAATTTTTCTGCAGATGGAACGGGATGCAGGCATGTAGCCAGACACGTACATATATATTCCGGCAAGTACTGACGTGTCTTCCACCGGACAGAAGATCAAATGTCCTGACATATGGATGATTAGTCTCTCATCATCAGCAATTAACATCATGAGGCAGTTAGTAGCTTATCAACATATCTACTCGCCAAGCGTTCTTAGACCACAATCTGAGATATTTTTTTACTACAATACATACCTCTCCATGCCTGCACAGATGCACATGAACAAC
Source organism: Triticum urartu (assembly GCF_056163025.1). Lineage (NCBI taxonomy): Eukaryota > Viridiplantae > Streptophyta > Magnoliopsida > Poales > Poaceae > Triticum > Triticum urartu. The sequence continues at coordinate 2,246,968 of NC_141879.1, forward strand.
CATATATTTCACGACCAGCCAACATGGCAGAGCTAAATTGCTTTACACAATATGTACCCACAAAGCCTGTTCAGATGTTCGGTGGAGGATAGAGGCGCCGACGTGCAGGATCCGCCTGAGGATTTGTAGAGCGGCCTAGATGTCTAACAGCCAAGATTTTCCAACCGTAGATCGAGGATAGAGCTCGCGAGAGAAGGGGGTGGTGTGGCGGCTGGGGAAGGGTTTGATGGTGAGGCGGAGAAGAGGAAGCATGAATTGGGGGCGATTTGTTTTGTTTGGCTGATCGAGAGGAAATAGAGTCCTGATATATTGGGAGAGAGGTGGAGCGTGGCTGTTCAGATCTGATGTGTTGGCTCCGATTTTCTAGCTATTTTTTTAACGTGAGAATTTCTAATATTGATCTGTTGGTGTTTTTTTTGTTGCATGGGATAATTAACGTGGGAACTTCTGAGATTGATCTGTTGGTGCTTTTTTTTATTTTGCGTGGGATAAATCATGAGGACTTCTTAAGAGACTCATTTTTTTTTACAATCGAAAAAGCCAAGCTTTTCTGGTTAAGGATTTCATGAGTGAATCCACACCGTAATAATTCGGTCCCACCAGGATGAACGGCTCGTAAAATATAATTAACATGGGAATTTCTTGAAAGTCTAAAATTAGTATAGGTATAGATAGATAGATAGATAGATAGATAGATAGATAGATAGATATCTAGGCATGATCATGTATATAGGCATCACGTCCGTGACAAGTAGACCGACTCCTGCCTGCATCTACTACTATTACTCCACACATCGACCGCTATCCATCATGCATCTAGAGTATTAAGTTCATAGGAACAGAGTAACGCATTAGATAAGATGACATGATGTAGAGGGATAAACTCAAGCAATATGATATAAAGCCCATCTTGTTATCCTCGATGGCAACAATACAATACGTGTTGTTTCCCTTTCTGTCACTGGGATCGAGCACCGCAAGATTGAACCCAAAGCTAAGCACTTCTCCCATTGCAAGAAAGATCAATCTGGTAGGCCAAAGCAAACTAATAATTCGAAGAGACTTGCAAAGATAACCAATCATACATAAATATTTCAGAGAAGAATCAAATATTGTTCATAGATAGACTTGATCATAAACCCACAATTCATCGGATCTCGACAAACACACCGCAAAAAGTGTTACATCGAATAGATCTCCAAGAAGATCGAGGAGAACTTTGTATTGAGATTCAAAGAGAGAGAAGAATCCATCTAGCTAATAACTATGGACCCGAAGGTCTAAAGTAAACTACTCACACATCATCGGAGGGGCCATGGAGTTGATGTAGAGGCCTCCATGATCGTTGCCCCCTCCGACGGAGCTCCGGAAAAGGCCCCAAGATGGGATCTCTTGGGTACAGAAGGTTGCGATGGTGGAAATAAGGTTTCGTGGTGCTCCTGGATGTTTTCAGGGTATATGAGTATATATAGGAGGAAGAAGTAGGTCAGTTGAGCCACGAGGGGCCTCGTGGACACCTCGTTCGTTTCTTGATGTCCACTCTAAGTCCTTTGGGTCACGTTTGTTCCAAAAATCACGCTCTCGAAGGTTTCATTCCGTTTGGACTCCATTTGATATTCCTTTTCTGCGAAACACTGAAATAGGCAAAAAAAACAGCAATTTGCACTGGGCCTTGGGTTAATAGTTTAGTCCCAAAAATAATAGCACTATGTGTGGAATAAAATATGATGATTGAGGTTGTGTGAGAAGACAAAAAGGGAGAAAGTCTCACATTGACGCGGCTAATCAATGGGCTATGGAGATGCCCACCGATTGATGTCAATGCAAGGAGTAGGGATTGCCATGCAACGGATGCACTAGAGCTATAAATATATAAAAGCTCATCAAAGAAACTAAGTGGGTGTGCATCCAACTTGTTTGCTCACGAAGACCTAGGGCATTTGAGGAAGCCCATAATTGGAATATACAATCCAAGTTCTATAATGAAACATTCGCACTAGTATATGAAAGTGACAAAATAAGAGACTCTCTATCATGAAGATCATGGTGCTACTTTGAAGCACAAGTGTGGAAAAAGGATAGTAACATTGTCCCTTCTCTCTTTTTCTCTCTTTTTTTGTTAGGGCCTTCTTTTTTTATGCCCTCTTTTATTTATTTATTTTTCGTCCGAAGTCTCATCCTGACTTGTCGGGGAATCATGGTCTCCATCATCCTTTCCTCACATGGGACAATGCTCTAATGGTGATAATCACACTTTTATGTACTTACAACTCAAGAATTACACCTCGATACTTCGAACAAAATATGACTCTATGTGAATGCCTCCGGCGGCGTACCGGGATTGCGATGAATCAAGAGTGACATGTATGAAAAATTAAGCATGGTGGCTTTGAAACAAATACGATGTCAACTACATAATCATGCAAAGCAATATGACAATGATGATATGTGTCATAATAAATGGAACGGTGGAAAGTTGCATGGCAATATATCTCGGAATGGCTATGGAAATGCCATAATAGGTAGGTATAGTGGTTGTTTTGATTAAGATATAAGGAGGCTTATGTGTGATAGAGCGTATCATATCACGGGGTTTGTATGCACTAGTAGAAAAAGGGTCATTTGTCCCGGTTCATAAGGCCCATTTGTCCCGGTTGGGCAACCGGGGCTAAACTGTCGTTACTAATGACCTAGGCCTTTATTCCCGGTTCTTATACTAACCGGGACAGATGGGCCTCCACGTGGCCGCTCCGGCAAGCCCAGGCACAAGGGCCTTTGGTCCCGGTTGGTAGCACCAACCGGGACCAATAAGCTTCCACGCGTCAGCATTTCAGGGGCTGGTTTTTTTAAAGGGGGTGGTTTAGGGGTTTGGGGGGTTAATTTAGGTTGGTATAGGTAGCTAATAGAGAGATGTGTCCTCTCTTATCTCCGTGCTGCTGCTACTGCTATGCCTAAACATGACTTAGGTTGAAGTGAGGCAACATGTGGTGCATGTCGAAAGTAATACTAATCCTAACTTGATCAAGTTTGGATTGTACTACTTTCGACATGCACCACATGCATGTTGCCTTCAATTCAATCCAATCCATGTTCATTTCACCCACAGATATATAATAACTCTTCATGCTCGCATCATGCATCATCATAACAACAAGTCCTACTAATCATCATCATATAACTTCTACTCGTTATTAATAACAAGTCATACGATCATCATCCTGATAGTCATCGAACCAACCCTACTTAATTGTTCTTATCACATGATCATCAGTATTAGGTAGGACCTAAATACCCTCTTTAAGGTAAAATAGCATAAAACAATATAGACTCTGACTCTCCATTATGGAGAATGGAGATCATCCTGTCTCCAATTCTTGCGCTTCGCTTCCTTTTGCTTCCAAGAACCTCCTTACGACTGTCCATACATTTTTCCATTTTTTTATTAGCATGTCTCCACTTCTTTGAGAAATCCGGTATGGATAGTTGAGATTCGTAGGATGACCTAGATATATGTTCAAAACACGAAGGCTGTCATTCTGATACATCAAATGAGGCACACAATCCTCTGGGATTCTATATTGAAAAACATAGTAATAACTTCATAGTTAGCAATGATGTACTAGTTTTAGAAGTATGCAAAATATGCACGGATGTCGTGATAGTAAAAAATCTTACCAGGGTATCTCCATGGTAGTTACCGTAGTTCAACACGTGCACTAGTGGCACGTATTGACCATAATGTTGAGGAGTTTGATTGTAGATATTGTAATTCTCAATATCAGTACAAAATCCGACCAGATGATTTTTCTCTTGATAAGTTAATTCGGAGCCATCGGTGTAGTGGGTTTTGTCTACCATCTCCCGCACATTCTTTGAAGAATGAAAATAAGCTGTCAATGGAAATAAGCTGTCAATTATTTTAAAATAAACAATATAAATTAGCTACTAACTATGTTTGAGAAACTCACATAGCGGTAGAATTGGAGGCGTATCAACAAGGACCCGAATGTCCATATTGTCTTGCTTGATTTCAGGATCACCGAGATCCATGGTGACAAGCATACCCTCATCAAAACCATACATCTTGCAAAGTGCTTCCCATTTTTTGCAACCAAAATAGGTTACGCTCTCAGAATTGTATAGCTTTACTTCAAAATCCACATCATGATGAGTCCTTAGGTGAATTTTCTTTGTTTCGAAACTTTCATGGTCTTCAAAACCCATCCTCTCCAAGACATAGCGTCTTGCATGGCATGGGATAAGCTACTCGAATTGTAAAAGATCAAAATTACACGTTGAAATAATTGTAGTCATGCTTAATTACGAAAAAACACTTGTCGCCGTTGCGTACCGTTTCAACATCGAAGGTCTCCTCGAGCTTAATGCTGAAGCGCCGATCATCGTCCAGGTGAGGCCTGTCGCACAGACCTCGATTGTCATGGCACCAGCTACACTCCCTCGGGAGACTTTCGTTGTCTGATGACGACATTTCCTACGTTCATAATTCAAAGATTAAACTTGTACAATTAAATATATGTACTACAAAAACTAAATTAGATCATTATTATTCATCACGGGTTGACTATCGGTCTGTCGAGTCTTTTTTTGAAAACTCTCAGCTCACGTGGTGTATATATTCGACTCTCGGTGATGGTCGCTCCTCACTTCGTCCCCAAGTGCATTACACCAAAATGTTAGCACACGGGAACGAAGGAGAAGCGACCCCCACGACAACAGTCGGGATTCTTCGTGTGTGTGTGTGTGTATATATATATATAGGATTTTCTACAAATGCTTGCCACAGAACTAGTTAAGGGTTTCAACGGTGCAAAAGTTTTCAAAAATTCTGAAAAAAATACTGAACCAACACACATATAATATAACATGATCCAACGGAGGGATTAAAAAAATACGACTGTATGTGTCCTGGACAAAAAAACAAATAGTTCAGTATATATTTATGTCGCACTGAGCTGAAATGCTTATTATTTTTGCCGAGGACACACATATGCATATTTTGACAATCCCTCCGTTGGATCATCTTATTACATTAGAGAGATGCTCCCATATTTATTTCATATTTTTTGATAACTTTTGAACCGTTAAAAGTTTAGGGACACTTAACTAGTTCTGTGGCAAGCTATGGTAGATACAGTTTTACCTATATATATATTTATATATGGTGGAACTCTCCCTCACTGATTCCTCTCTGACATTTGCGACCGTCGGTGATGGTCGTTACTCCTTCTTCCCCTAGTGCATAACAAAGGTCTAGCACCCAGAGAAGAAGGAGAAACGACCCCCACGACAACAGTCGGGATTGTTCGTGCTCTCATATGTACATGGTGGAACTCTCCCTCACAGATTCCTCTCTGACATTTGCGACCGTCGGTGATGGTCGTTGCATCAATTTTATATGTAATTTTAGTTTCAATAATACTAGAGGTTGCTCATAATGTTTTGAACAGAAAATACTTTGATAATTTTAGTTTCATAAATTTTATTTATGTTATTAAAGTTTATTTTATTTTATTTTGTTTCTACTTATATATTTTATTATAGTTTATATTATTTTGTTTCTAATTACTTATTTAATTTATTTTATGATAATTCTTTTTGCTATTAAAGTTTGTAACAAAAAAGTTCTTTATGAAAATTCTATGAACTCCTGACATTTTGTGTGTTCAAAATTCACCATTCAAAGCCATAATACTAGAGGTTTATAAAATGCAACATTCAAAGCATTTCAACAAAACATTCAAAGCATTTCAACAAAACGGACAATCTGTTTTGAGATATCAGGGTTTCATACGGGAACTCGTCTGTTACAACAGGCATTTCAAATGAACTAGGAAAAGGTTGAAAGTTGGCATGGTATCATCATAATAGTTGTGGAGAGAAAGTCTTTACTTTTTCTTCGGTTGTGTCCTTTTCTTAATGCAGCGTAACCATGGATAATCTTCATCGTTTATCAGGATGCTTGGGTCAGCCTTGACTTTGAAGGAAGGAATTTCATGAAACTTTTCATAATCTTCGGACATGTCTGTCGTGCCCTCCACTCCCACGATGTCCCTTTTTCCTGAAAGAACTATGTGGCGCTTTGGCTCATCGTATGATGTATTCGCTTCCTTATCTTTTATTTTTCTCGATTTGGTAGACATGTCCTTCACATAGATAATCTGTGCCACATCATTGGCTAGGACGAACGGTTAGTCAGTGTACCCAAGATTGTTCAGATCCACTGTTGTCATTCTGTACTGTGGGTCTACTTGTACCCCGCCTCCTGACTGATTGACCCATTTGCACTTAAACAAAAGGACCTTAAAATCATGTCCATAGTCAAGTTCCCATATGTCCACTATGTAACCATAATATGTGTCCTTTCCCCTCTCGGTTGCTGCATCAAAGCGGACACCGCTGTTTTGGTTGGTGCTCTTTTGATCTTGGGCGATCATGTAAAATGTATTCCCATTTATCTCGTATCCTTTGTAAGTCAATACAGTCGAAGATGGTCCCCTGGACAATGAGTACAGCTCATCACAAACAGTGTTGTCACCTCTGAGACGTGTTTCCATCCAACTGTTGAAAGTCCTGATGTGTTCACATGTAATCCAGTCGTCACACTACTCCGGGTGTTTGGAGCGCAGAATGTTCTTGTGTTCATCGACATACGGGGTCACCAAGGTAGAGTTCTGTAGAACTGTGTAGTGTGCTTGAGACCAAGAATGCCCGTCCCTGCATATTATTGAGTCCGCTCCTAGCGTGCCTTTTCCAGTCAGTCTCCCATCATACCGCTATTTAGGGAGACCTATCTTCTTAAGGCCAGGAATGAAGTCAACACAAAACCCGATAACATCCTCTGTTTGATGGCCCATGGAGATGCTTCCTTCTGGCCTAGCGCGGTTATGGACATATTTCTTTAGGACTCCCATGAACCTCTCAAAGGGGAACATATTGTGTAGAAATGCGGGCCCCAGGATGACAATCTCGTCGACTAGATGAACTAGGACGTGCGTCATGATATTGAAGAAGGATGGTGGGAACACCAGCTCGAAACTGACAAGACATTGCGCCACATCACTCCTTAGCCTTGGTATGATTTCTGGATCGATCACCTTCTGAGAGATTGCATTAAGGAATGCACATAGCTTCACAATGGCTAATCCGACGTTTTCTGGTAGAAGCCCCCTCAATGCAACCGGAAGTAGTTGCGTCATAATCACGTGGCAGCCATGAGACTTTAGGTTCTGGAAATTTTTCTCTCGAATATTTATTGCTCCCTTTTATATTCGACGAGAAGCCAGTCGGGACCTTCATACTGAGCAGGCATTCAAAAAAGATTTCCTTCTCTTCTTTGGTAAGAGCGTAGCTGGCAGGACCTTCATACTGCTTTAGAGGCATGCCGTCTTTTTCGTACAAATGTTGCAGGTCCTCCCATGCCTCAGGTGTATCTTTTGTCTTTCAATACATGCCCAAGAAGCCTAACAGGTTCACGCAAAGGTTCTTCGTCACTACATCACGTCGATTGAAGAGCGTACCTCTAGCTCTTTCCAGTAGGGTAGGTCCCAAAATATAGATTTCTTCTTCCACATGGGTGCGCGTCCCTCAGCATCATTCGGAACAGCTAGTACGCCGGGACCCTTTCCAAATATTACGTGTAAATCAGAGACCATATCAAGTACGTGATCACCGGTACGGATGGCGGGCTTCTTCCGGTGATCTGCCTCGCTTTGGAAATGCTTGCCTTTCTTTCGACATTGATGGTTCGTCGGGAGAAATCGACGATGGCCCAGGTACACATTCTTCCTGCATCTATCCAGGTATATACTTTCGGTGCCAGCTAAACAGTGCGTGCATATGTGACATCCCTTGTTTGTCTGTCCTGAAAGGTTACTGAGAGCGGGCCAATCGTTGATGGTTACAAACAGCAACGCATGCAGGTCAAACTCATGCTGTTTGTGCTCATCCCATGCATGTACACCGTTTCCATTCCACAGCTGTAAAAGTTCTTCAACTAATGGCCTTAGGTACACATCAATGTCGTTGTCGGGTTGCTTAGGGCCTTGGATGAGAATTGGCATCATAATGAACTTCTGCTTCATGCACATCCAAGGAGGAAGGTTATACATACATAGAGTCACATGACAGGTGCTGTGATTGCTGCTCTGCTCCCCGAAAGGATTAATGCCATCTGCGCTTAAAGCAAACCATACGTTCCTTGGGTCACTTGCAAACTGAGCCCAGTACTTTCTCTCGATTTTTCTCCACTATGACCCGTCAGCGGGTGCTCTCAACTTCCCGTCTTTCTTACGGTCCTCACTGTGCCATCGCATCAACTTAGCATGCTCTTCGTTTCTAAACAGTCGTTTAACCGTGGTATTATAGGAGCATACCACATCACCTTTGCAGGAACCCTCTTCCTGCGAGGCTCGCCCTCAACATCACTAGGGTCATCTCGTCTGATCTTATACCGCAATGCACCGCATAACAGGCATGCGTTCAAATCCTTGTACGCACCGCGGTAGAGGATGCAGTCATTAGGGCATGCATGTATCTTCTCCACCTCCAATCCTAGAGGGCATATGACCTTCTTTGCTGCGTACGTACTGTCGGGCAATTCGTTATCCTTTGGAAGCTTGTTCTTCAATATTTTTAGTAACTTCTCAAATCCTTTGTCAGGCACAGCATTATCTGTCTTCCACTGCAACAATTCCAGTACGGTACCGAGCTTTGTGTTGCCATCTTCGCAATTGGGGTACAACCCTTTTTGTGATCCTCTAACATGCGATCGAACTTCAGCTTCTCCTTTTCACTTTCGCACTTTTCCCTTGCATCAACAATGACCTGGCGGAGATCATCATCGGGCACATCGTCCGGTTCCTCTTGATCTTCAGCTTCCCCCGTTGCAGCAACACTGTATTCAGGGGGCACATAGTTGTCATCATCCTCTTCTTCTTCGATGTCTTCCATCATAACCCCTGTTTCTCCGTGCTTCGTCCAAACATTATAGTGTGGCATGAAACCCTTATAAAGCAGGTGGGTGTGAAGGATTTTCTTGTCAGAGTAAGACCTCGTATTCCCACAATCAGGGCATGGACAACACACAAAACCATTCTGCTTGTTTGCCTCAGCCACTTCAAGAAATTTACGCACGCCCTTAATGTACTCGGAGGTGTGTCTGTCACCGTACATCCATTGCCGGTTCATCTGCGTGCATTATATATAATTATGTGTGTCAAAAGTAAGAAAATTAGACAAGTATCTATCTAAAGTAAGATTTTTTTCTTTCAGAAAGAAGATAAGAACAAGAGGCTCACCACGGTGGTGCCGGCGATGAGATCGGCGCGGGCGATCGACGGCGGTGAAGACGAGGACGGGGCGTGACGGACCGCTAAACCTAGACAAATCTCGGAAAAAAATGGAGCTCGGAGGTCGAGCTTCGAGAGGAGAAAGCTTAACTAGTGTGGCTCGGGCATTTCATCGAACACCTCACATACATAAGATGTGAGCTAGAGCACCCAAATGCCCTTCCTCGCCGGCCAGCAAAAAACAGAGCACTGTGGAGTGCTCTGCTCGCCAGCGATGGAGTATATATAGGCAACTCATTTGTCCCGGTTCGTGGCTGGAACCGGGACTAAAGCCAAGCCTTATGTCCCGGTTCGAGCCAAGAACCGGGACCAATGTTTGTGGGCCAGGAGCGAGGCCCATTGGACCCGGTTCGTGGCAAGAACCGGGACAAATGGGCCCAGACGAACCGGGACCAATGCCCACGAGGCCCCGGCCGACCCCTATGCTCACGAACCGGGACGAATGCATCCATTGGTCCCGGTTCGTGGCAGAACCGGGACTAATGGGCTGGCCAGGCCCGAACGAAAGCCCCTTTTTCTACTAGTGATGCACCGGAGAAGTTTGCACCAACTCTCAAGGTGAGAAAGGGCAATACACGATACCGAAGAGGCTATCAATGATGGAAGGGTGAGAGTGTGTATAATCCATGGACTCAACATTAGTCATGAAGAACTCACATACTTATTGCAAAAATCTACAAGTCATCAAAATCAAGCACTACGCGCATGCTCCTAGGGGATAGATTGGAAGGAAAAGACCATCGCTCATCCCCGACCGCCACTCATAAGGAAAGCAATCAAAGAACACCCCATGCTTCAAATTTGTCACACAACGTTTACCATACGTGCATGCTACGGGACTTGCCAACTTCAACACTAACTTCGGAAAATGTGGACTATATATTGCTCTCTAAGGTATGCACATCTTGGGAATCTTAGAAAACGAACTATCTTTCGACCGAAAGGGCATGCAAGTGTAGTTGCACATGAGGTGGACAGTAAACTAAAAACGCATGCGGACCTACTTTTTATTTAGATTTGGAACTTTATTTTCGGCATCTCTGAATGAATTTTGTAATAGACTAATTTCTTTTTCCAATACATAATTTTATTTTGCTGTATAATTATATGTTTTAAAATGTATGAATATTTCTTTTAAGTACATAAAAGTTTCAAATTTTAAATAAAGGTTAATTTTATGTTCCCATTAACAATTTGAATTTAAACAGACTAGTGTCATGCAAAAAAAATCTTCACATAACAAATAGATTGCTCCTTGTTAAGTAATTTGCAAAAGATGAATGGTATGTTATGGATAATTCAAACTCTTATTTGTAACCTAGCAGAAAATGGTGTGTGTTGAGTGTATAAAAATTTCAATGCCAACATATGAAGTATGGCTGCTTCGCCTTCAAACCTGGCCCATTGCTTCTCGAAACCTAGATTCTTTCTTCGAGATGGTCTGGTTTCAAAGCAGCGTATGCCATAACTTTTTCAAAACCTTTTGAAAGTTTTCCCACATGATCTGAATCTGATGTGAGGGTACTATGCCAAATTTCATGTTTTTCAGACTCCATATGCATTTTTCCAAATTTAAAAAAGGGTAAACGCCATGCCCGGAGTCATTTTTTTTTCACGAAAACGCAAAAGAGTTTGTGTTTCATTGCATATATTGAACAGGAAGATATCGGGGGTACAACCTCCAGAAAGGAGAGACACACACAGACATGGGCATCCTCACCAAGTGACTACAACTAGGTGAGGAGGTGCCCTCAACTACAGACAAAAAACGACATTAGGCCTCAGGCAACCTTGCCTCCGGCCAAAGATGGCGAGGCGCCGGGACTTGGAGCAACAGGGCAGCGTCGCCGCCATTGCCAGACACTTCAAGGGGGGATTACAGCTCCAGGACTGCCCAGGCCAACGTACCTCACACCCATGTGCGTATGTCACAACTTACACAAAATCTTCTCAAAATTTTACAACATCCTCTGGGTGTCATATGAGGGCACCATTCCAAAATTCATGTTTTTCAAACTCCATTTGCATTTTTCACAATTCAAAAAAGGTAAACTACATGTTCGAGGTCGTATCTTGGCACCCTCACGATTAGAATTTCTTTACTTTTATTGCCTAACGCCTAAACACAGACTTGTTAACACAAATATGATTTTTCAAACCAATTTTATGAACTTTATTGCATAACACCTAAACACAGACTTGCTAACACAAGTATGTTTTTCCAAAAAAAAATTTGAAGACAAGTAATATGTGTTGACGCTCAAAAGTGGCACGATCATAAAGCAGCATGCCGGGGAGAAAACTTTGCCGGGGTAAAACCTTGCCGGTGTGTGAAGGCTTGCCGGCGTGGAAAGCTTGCTGGCGCAGAAAGCTCGTTCATGTGTGGAAGTTTGCCGGTGTGAAATCTTGCCGGGGGCGAAACCTTGCCGGGGAGGAATCCTTGCCGGGGTAGAAACCTTGCCGGGGTGAAACCTTGCCGGTGTGAAAGCTTGCCGGGTAGAAACCTTGCCGGCGTGGAAAGCTTGCCGGGGTGGAGGCTGTGATAGTCAATCGAACGAGAAGTTGAAGATGGACTCAAAAGGTTATTCAGATGATCTTGGATGGAAAAGTGTTCTACATGGAACTTGTGCGTCTCGTCAAAACAATCGATTTTGATATAAATATCATCCCAATCCGAGGTCGTATGCAAAAGTTAGAGCAATCGGAGTGCAGCCCTGTCACAAGGCGAGATGTGGCGTGCCCCACCAGACACATGTCTGACGGGTAGCGCGAGGAAATAGCCTGTGTTGCGAGACCGGTCTGACCCTCAAGATGATCTCTGATCAAAAAACCTTCAACATGAAAGTTGTTCGTCTCGTCGAAACGGTCAAGATTGCTTTTGGACTTGTTTTCATCCGAGATCGTTTACCACCGCAAAAAAGACCCACAAGGTGCAGCCAGTTTAAACCGATCAGTTTTGGAAAGTTCGGGTAAAACCAGTCCGAATTTGACTAGGGTTTTGGATGTGAATTGATGTAATTTTGTTGTAAGGAAAGCCTAGATAAATCCTTTTCTTGTACGGGAAGTCCAGCCGCCTCTTATATATGTTGGGGGTGACGGCCGATTGAAACAACACCAATCGAACAAAACAATCTATTATACTTTTGTGTTCATCTATCTTTATCCCCTACCCTTGTATCTTTCTTTCTCGTTATTCGTTCGTTCTTCGCGTTGGAGGGCAGCGATCCACGAGGCTCTAGGGGCGAGCGAATCGACCTAGGGCAGCCCATAGCCGCCGCACTCCCTGACGGGGTCCCTCCCGGGCGTGTGGGGTTTCGGGTCTTCAAAAGCGCCCGCTGACTGTCTTGCGTATCGCGCTGTCGGTCGGGTCTCCTTCGACATGAGCTGCGGTGCGTCACCCCCGGCGTCGAGGGTACACGTGACGTGTTCGTGTGTCAACAATATGGATCTGATGGAGTGATAAAAATTTATCATTGCCGTCATAATACTTTAAGAAAGTGTTAGTGCGTCCGACAAATCATCAACATGCTATGGAAAATATCTCATATCTAATCAAAAATTGTCAATGTGTTGTTAAAAAATGTTTGCCGTGCATTAATAAAAAAAGTTGCATGTGTTTTCAGGAAATGTTATATATGTATTAAAAAATTGTATAATAAGTTTGCATGATTTTGCTTTTGAATGAATATATACACACACACACACACACAACAACAACAACAACAACAACAACAACAACATTTAATGCACATTGAACAGTTTAAACTGACGTGCAGTTTAGGAAAAGTTCATGTTTGGCCCTTCAAGGTACACAATAATGAAAATAAATAAATATTTTAAATACATGATATTATTAATTTTAATATGACAAAAGTTTAATTTGCAAATGATCACAAAGTTCGGAAAAATTAAAAAGGTAGGAAACGCACTAGGAAAATCGCCCAAAGTCCTTTTTTTTACAAAAATATGTATGCTATACTGTTGGGCTGGCCCAGCTATGCGCATTGTGCCAGCCATACGTGGATTGTTGTGTAGGGTGCGCCTCCTTTCCCTGTTCTTTTACGTTTTCTGTTTTGTTTTTACTTTTGTACTTTTGTTTATACTTTAAAATATTCTATATATAAAAACACTGGAAAAAATGAAAAAATGTTGAAAAAGTATTATAAAATATTGAAGAAGTATTTGAATATTGTTGAACAAATATTGAGAACATATTTTAAAAAATATGATTATGTATATAAGTTTTCAACAAATATTTTAAAAATATGGAACAAGTATTTGAAACATGTTCAACAATTTTTAGAAAAATGTTCAACAATTATTTGAAAAAATGTTTATCTCGTATAAAAAAATGTTGAACCATTATTAGAAAAAAGTTGAACAAGTATATAAGAATGTAGAATGAAAACAAAAAGAGACAAAGAAAAACCAAAAAATGAAAACAAAAAAACAAAATAAATCGAAGGGAAAATAAATGAAAAAAACTGAAGAAACAAATGAAAAAACAAAAGAAAACGAAAAAAAGAGAAAAACTAGCTTGACTCGCTTCAAGTAGGAGAAAAACGGAAATAAACTGGACCATGTCGCCTCAAGTATAACGTGCCATAATTTTGTATCAAAATGCCATTCAGTACCAAGTGCCTAGCTGCTTTGGTTATTACCCAGGAGACTTTGGATCGAATCTCACCCCCCGGGCTCCTTTTTCTCTATAGTATTCCTTCTTTTATGTTCCCTCCAATGGGTCGGCCTATCAGTGTAGAATTCGACGCAAGGTAAGCTTCTATCTTACTTAAAGCCAGAAATAACTGTCCCATTGTGTGTATAAATGTTTAGCACAGTGTTAACCACGAATCACATGTAGCCTGATGGTTAGACTTTTACACGGTTGTTCATTAGGTCTCACTTTACTGTTCCTTTTTCTCTATAGTATTCCTTCTTTTATGTTCCCTCCAATGGGTCGGCCTATGAGTGTAGAATTCGACGCAAGCGTAAGCTTCTGTCTTACTTAAAGCTAGAAATAACTGTCCCATTGTGTGTATAAATGTCTAGCATAGTGTTAACCACGAATCACATGTAGCCTGATAGTTAGACTTTTACACGGTTGTTTATTAGGTCTCACTTTACTGTTCCTTTTTCTCTATAGTATTCCTTCTTTTATGTTCCCTCCAATGGGTCGGCCTATGAGTGTATAATTCGACGCAAGCGTAAGCTTCTGTCTTACTTAAAGCCAGAAATAACTGTCCCATTGTGTGTATAAATGTCTAGCACAGTGTTAACCATGAATCACATGTAGCTTGATGGTTAGACTTTTACACGGTTGTTCATTAGGTCTCACTTTACTGTTCTTATTTTGCTATTTTTTCTTTCAATCGTAATAACATGTGGGGCTAATATTTTACAGTTTGCTGACGTGGGACAATTACCACAAGCACATTATTATCAATATTATTTCTCTCGATCGTAATGACATGTGGGGCCAACACTTTACTGTTCACTGACGTGGCCACGAGCACATTATTTTCGTATTACTTGCAATATTACTATGAGAGTAAATAACACTGACATGTGGTCCATACAATGGGCACCCGTGTGTATTCCTAACAACTCTGAACGACACATGGGTCAAACAAGGAGCATCCACACCACACATAAATAAGAGAAATTCGTGACAGTCCGGATATACTAGTGTATAAGGGGAAAAAGCTAGGTCCAGTTGGTCAATCTGTGACAGATTTTGTGACGGTATCTCAATGTCCGTCATCAAGAGGTCAAGGTTTTTGGGCTCATTGGCATCCTTCTAATCGGTGACGGCTGCCGTGACGGATTTCAAAATTGTCACCAGAAAATCCATTATGGATTAACAGATTTCTTGTAGTGCACATGATGGAACTCGAGCCCCTCGAACCAAGCGACATTTTTATGACCGCGTTACGATAAGCTGTCATCTTCGGATCTTTGGCGTCGAAGTCTCCATTTATTTGAGATATTGCGAGGTTTGAGTCCCTGCGCACTTCTAGGCGTTGTATGCCCATGGAGACAGCCATCCGGAGACCATGCAATAAGGCCTCGTATTCGGCTGCGTTATTGGAGTCTGTGTATAGTATTTGGAGTACGTACTGAACGGCGTCTTCAGTAGGGGACGTTAAAACAACGCCCGCTCCTAGCCCTGCCAGCATTTTGGAGCCATCGAAATACATAACCCAATTGGAATATGTGTCGTACTCTTTAGGGAGTTCGGCCTCTATCCATTCGGCAACGAAATCAGACAGTACTTGGGATTTAATAGCCCGACGTGGTTTGTATGTAATATCAAATGGAAGGAGCTCAATGGCCGATTTGGCAATCCGGCCCGTGGCATCGTGGTTGTTTATAATGTCATTGAGTGGTACTTCGGAAGCCACCGTGATTGAACACTCCTGGAAGTAGTGACGGAGCTTTCGGGATGCCATGAAGACCGCGTATGTTATCTTTTGATAATGGAGGTACCGGGATTTTCATGCTGTAAGGATAGTGGATACGTAGTATACTGGCTTCTGAAGTGGGAATTTGTGTCCGTCCTGTTCTCGTTCGACGACGAGCACGGCGCTCACCACCTGATGTGTTGCTAATATGTATAACAACATCGGTTCGCCAACGTTTGGCGCGGCCAGGATTGGGCTGCTCGCAAGAAGGGTTTTTATTTCCTCTAGTCCGGCTGTTGTCGCGTTCGTTCACTCGAAGTGATCGTTTCGTCATAGAAGATGATAGAGTGGCAGTGCCTTTTCTCCCAATCTGGAGATAAAGCGGCTTAGAGCTGCCACGCAACCCGCAAGTTTTTGGACTTGTTTAAGGCCTGTCGGCATAGCCAATTGTGACAGAGCTCGGATTTTCGCTGGATTTGCTTCAACTCCTCTGTTGGAAACGATGAAGCCCAGCATTTTTCCGGCGGGGACACCGAAAACGCACTTTTCAGGATTGAGCTTGATGTCATACGCGTGGAGGTTATCGAATGTGAGACGTAAATCGTCTATTAATGTTTTGACGCGTCTAGTTTTGATGACGACGTCGTCCACGTAAGCTTCAACTGTCTTGCCGATCTGCTTCTCCAGGCATGTTTGAATCATGCGTTGGTATGTGGTGCCGGCGTTCTTGAGCCCGAAGGGCATGGTGTTGAAGCAGAATGGACCATATGGGGTAATGAATGTTGTTGCAGCTTGATCAGACTCCTTCATTTTGATTTGATGGTATCCGGAATATGCATCCAGAAAACACAGTAAGTCATGTCCTGCGGTAGCATCAATGATTTGATCAATGCGGGGGAGGGGGAAGGGATCCTTAGGGCAGGCCTTATTGAGGTCTTTAAAATCGATGCACAACCGCCAGGATTTGTCATTCTTTGGTATCATCACCACGTTTGCCAGCCAGTCCGGATGTTTTATTTCTCTGATGAATCCGGCCTCAATTAACTTGGCTAACTCCTCCTCCATAGCTTGACGTTTGGGTTCGGAAAAGCGCCGCAGTGTCTGCTTGACCGGTTTATATCCTTTTAATATATTGAGGTTGTGTTCGGCCAGCTCGCGTGGGATTCCTGGCATATCAGAAGGGTGCCAGGCGAATATGTCCCAATTTTCGCGCAGGAACTCTCGTAGCGCGGCGTCAACCGTTGGATCTAATTATGCTCCGATGGATGCTGTCTTCTTGGGGTCTATTGGATGGACTTGGAATTTGACTATTTCTTCTGCTGGTTTGAAGGAGGTGGATTTGGGTCGTTTGTCTAGGACGACATCATCCCTGTCCACCGTAGAGCGCAGCGCGGCTAATTCTTCGGCTGCGAGGGCTTCAGATAGTGCCTCGAGGGCCAAGGATGCGGTTTTATTCTCGACGCGGAGTGCTATGTCTGGATCACTAGCTAGAATGATTATGCCGTTGGGCCCAGCCATCTTAAGCTTCATGTATCCGTAATGGGGTACCGCTTGGAAGCGCATAAATGCATCTCGCCCTAGGAGGGCGTGATACCCGCTGTTAAAAGGGGCCAGTTGGAAGGTTATTTCTTCGGACCGATAATTCTTTGGTGTGCCGAATACCACGTCGAGTGTTATTTTTCCCGCACACCGCGCCTGCCGACTGGGGATAATTCCTCGAAAGGTCGTGCTGCTTTGCTCAATGTGGCTCCTGTCTATTTTCATTTTGTGGAGTGTATCTTCGTAGATGAGGTTTAGTACGCTGCCGCCGTCCATAAGGACCTTGGTAAGCCGAAAGTCGTCTACAATTGGACTGAGGACCAAGGCGGCTGGTGCTCAGACTGTCCTGTATTTTGGTTCGTCACCGGCATTAAAAGTTATAGCCGTGTCGTTCCAAGGGTTTATTGCTTCTATTTGACAGACTTCGGTGAGTCCGCGTAGTGCTCTCTTGCGCCTATTGTTGGAGGCGAATGTTTCGAAGACTGTCAGTACTTTGGGGTCGTTGTCCTCTGGGGGGTGTTGTTCTGCGTTACTCTTGGCGAGGATATCCTCGCCGCTCTTGGCCACTTGCCGGAGTGTCCAACATGCTCTAAGGCTATGTGCTGGTATGTTATCCGGTGTTGCGTGTATTTTGCATGGCCCATCGAGCCATCCTTCCAGAACGGTTCTGCGCCCCATACTGGACTTGTATTTCTTTACTGTTGAACCGGGCGTGTTGCAAGGGTGCGCCCTTTTTGCCTAAATGAAGGGTTGAGTGCGGACTGATGATTCCCAACAAGCTGCTTGAGTTTTCCAGGCGCTTTCCATTGCACTGTACTTCTGTACGATGGTTGCCAAGTCAGCGAAGTGTAGGATGCGACGGCGGTCGATGGCGTTGATGATTCCTTCGTCCCTGCAATTTTTGAATTTCAAATTTCTGAATTATTTTAACCTCTAATCTCTAATCACCCCTCATCACTGCTCAATTTAACCTTTAATCTCTAATCACCCCTCATCATTCCAAATCATCTAACTTCCCGAACGGTCACCCATCCTCTCACTACTCCACCCTGAGCACGTTTAACTTCCGGGTTCTATTCTTCCTCGTTTCCAAGTCTGCACTTGTTGTTTTCCTGACAATAGTAAGATGGCAATCCTATTAACCCTCAGGAATTTAGCTTGAGCATGAAGTCACACATTTCACTGTTTGAGTTTGAAACTATTGTTCTAAAAATCAATAATTATTTAGTAACACTAATATTTCTTGAATAAGTAGTTTGACCACAGTTGACCAAAATTTAAAAAAATGAAATAATTATTTAGTAACACTAATATTTTTGAATAATTATTTAGTAACACTAATACTTCTTGAATAAATAGTTTGACCAGATTTAACAAAAATTCAAAAAAAAACTGAAATTTGAGCATAACCTTTTTTTCCTTTTAGAATTTGAGGATTCTAAAAATTTGCAAACAGGCCATAGGCGGTCTCCATCGGATGCGGATTTTCGTTCCGAACATTTTGATATATTATACGTTTTTTCCGACATCGTACGCAAAAATTATAGCCGTTTTATATTTTCCCTACATTTTTCGCAAAACATGTCCAAATTTGTTTTTAAATTTTCCTAACTAGTAGATGTAGTAACATAACTACCTCTCGAAGGATTTTAAATTTTGAAGTTTCTATCATTTTCTTTTGCTTTTTACATAACTTAAAAGGCGATGCACCGGGGGGGGGGGGGGGGGGTAGGATTTGTAAATTGCACCATTAGTACCGGTTCATGGCACGAACCGGTACTAAAGGTCTAACCTTTAGTACCGGTTCATGCCACGAACCGTTACTAATGCACGAACCGGTACTAAAGGTCTAACCTTTAGTACCGGTTCATGCCACGAACCGGTACTAATGGGCATCGCACCCTTTAGTACCGGTTCGTGCCACGAACCGGGACTAAAGGTCCCATTTGAACCAGGAGTAATGCCTGTATGGTGCCCTCGCCGCTTGAACCGGAACTGTGAGCATTAGTCCCGGTTCATAATGCAACCGGGATTAATGCTCTTTTCTGGCTGGACCAAAGCCCCTTTTTCTACTAGTGTGAATCCATCTATCACTTCAGAACAACACTTCCACACAGTAGTGGACTCCTTCTAGGAAGCTTTTCACGAGACAGGATAGGCGTGGTTTTCATAAGACAAGCTAAACGAGGGTCATTGGGACTATGTGGGCGCTCTGGAAACAGAGAAATGCTAGAGTTTTCGACGGACCTCAACAGCTCAAGGGGCACCTAGACTTAGTTCTTCAAATCCTAGAGGAGGTTAATGATTGGAAACAAATCCTAGATGCCCTAGACTTAGCTCTCCAAATCCTAGAGAAGGTTAATGATTGGAAACAAATCCAAATCCTAGATGCCCTAGACTTAGCTCTGCAAATCCTAGAGGAGGTTAATGATTGGGAACAAATCCAAATCCTAGATGCCCTAGACTTAGCTCTCCAAATCCTACAGAAGGTTAATGATTAGGAACAAATCCTAGATGAGGTTAATGATTGGAAATTTGCCGATGTGGGTGTAGGCGGTCTAGATCGTTTTGCGAGGAGTTAGGTTAAGTCTCTTGGTGTGAGTGTGTGGGTGCCCCAACAATGATGTTCGCACCATCGTTGGAATCTTGTATATTTTAGAAACTTTTTGCCCCCTTCCATAAAATTATGGTATGCCATCAGCGTACTCTTTTGAAAATAAAAGTGAGGCGCAAGGCTGATTGAGCAGATGCAAGAGTAGTGTTTAGAGTGTCACATCTCACATGGAGCAACTAGGGCCAGACAAAAAGGTCGCGAGCATATGAGCAAGGAGTTAGGTTCGGCTCATTTCGGCTCGTGCTCATTAGTAAATGAACCAAGCTAAACAGTGTGTTTTGCTCGCTAAGATTAACGAGCTTAAAGATCGAGCAAACAAGCTTCGCGAGCTAACTCGTTTAGCTTGATAATTTTCAATAGTTTGACTTGAGTCTCTGCTTGTTCATCACACTAATAATGTGGTGCTAGTTAGCCCAGCCTAGAGGCCAAACGTCCTAGCCAACCTCGATCCGCACTTGTCCTAGACGTAGGAGCCACCAGCCGCTAGGAGCCAACCGCCAGGAACCGAACCAATAGGAGGGCAGTAGCTACGTATTTGGCGACCTCTGCTCTAGTACGGCAGCGGCCATCGACCATCCCATACGTCTAGGAGAAGTGAATTTTTTATGGATTCTTTTATGTAATACATGCCATTGTGAATTTTTAGTGAGATTATGAGATTCTTTTATATTGTTTATTACTCCCTCTGTAAATTAATATAAGAACGTTTAGATCACTATTTTAGTATTCTAAACGCTTTTATATTAGTTTACGGAGGGAGTACATAACAAGCCATAATAAAACAGAGGTTTTAGCTTGTTAATATTAACAAACTTAACGATAATGAGCTTAATGATAACCGAACGAACCCACTGTGAGCAGGGCCGGCCCTGAGGGGGGGGGGGGGGGGGGGCAGGGGGGCGGCCGCCCCGGGCCCCCGAGTAGGAAGGGCCCCCCGATGGATGTGTATGAAGTTTAGGAAAGAATTGTAATTTTTTGAAAATAATTCTTTCCCGTCTTGACAGATCGTCTGATTCTAAAAAAGGTAAGGAGTTATTTGCCATGTAACAGATTGATTGATTTTTACGTGTTTGATGTTTAGGAAAGAATTCTTTCCCACATAACAGATTGACTAATTAATTCTCAATCAAAAATGAAAAGAACTGTAACAGACCGTTAATTCTGGCCTTGCCTCACGCCAATGGTGTTCCCATCTTTCTATTTCTTCTCTTCCAAAATTGGCAACGAATCGGCCATGCCAATGCCAAGTTCAACGTCATGTCACCGGCATCGTCTATCTGTGATTTTCGGCTGCTAGACGTGATTAGTGGAGGAAGGTAATGTGATTTTCAAGATTTCATCAACCTCCTCTTCTTTTTATACAGACTTGTATGATAGTTCGGTTCATAAAGTTTTAATTCTCGTACATATCTCTCACATACTCCAATTTCCTGGGAACAGAAAAGGAAAACTTGGATTTCTGCTCATGACTCGTAAGCAGCAGCAAAAGCTTGCAATTTCTATTTTCTAGCAATCAAGGTACCTTGTTCCATGCCTCTTTCTTGTATATTTATTTAGCAATTTTCTTAATTTCTTGTATCGTATGTGTGTGCTACTTAGCAATAATGCTATTAATTTAGTTGGAAACTACCCATCCGACAAAGAGAAAAAAAAGAACATGCATATGAGTTGATTGAGTCCTAGAAAAAGTCTTCTAGTGCTTCGTCAGAAATAAAATAAGTACTTCTGCTAGGGATTTCGAGGAATTAGCTTTAGTTACTGTTGAAGAACAATGTAGCAAAATATTATTGGATGATAAATATTTGAGTTGCAGGGAAGTGTAACTAATTCACCTAATAAAAAAGTATCGACTGAAAAGAGTAAAAAAATGTATCGATTAAAAAGAGCGAGCAACTTTTATGTGTGCTTTATTTTTAAATCGTTGAGACCACAAGGCAACATAAATTATAAATTATAGTGTAAAATGAGTAGTAATTTGCAATTGAAATAGAAAAAAACACATATATTTATATGGCTTTAGGGCCCCTTTTTGTTATCTTGCCCCCGGCCCCCGAAATCTCAGGACCGGGCCTGACTGTGAGCCGTGTCGATCAATCAAATCATGACAGAATGAAAATTAAAGCACACGGCTCTCTTATTCTACTACTGCTCCTCCAAAGTAGTAGGATCAAGCCTTCTTCTCCGGCGTCACGGCGGCCCACAACTCCTCGTCGCCCTCCAGCGCCGCCATGTGCTCCGGCGTCAGCGTCACCTCTGCGTCCACGCTGCTCCCGCCCTCACGCCCGGGGTACAGCGACGCCCGCCCGTCCACCTTGTTCGCCTTGCCGCTCCGCACCGCCGCCGGCCTCCCCCACCCGAAGTCGCACCCGTACATGTCGAACCGCGGCGAGCTCCCCACCATGGTTCCGCACGGGTCGTACCACCGCAGCGTGTACACAACCGGCCTCACCGCCCACGCCGCCACGCGCGCCCTGATGGCCTCGTCCGTGTGCGCCGCCACCGCGCGCCCCACCGCCGCAGCCGCCCACCCGTGCCCGCGCTCCAGCAGCTCCGACGCGCGCACCGCCGAATGCGTGTCCGTGCTCACGGCGTCGATGCAGTTGCCGAAGTACTCCGCGGGCAGCGCTGGATGGAGGCGCGCGCGGTTGTTCACGGCCGCGCGGCACGTGGTTTCCTGGTCCGGCGAGACTCGCCGCGCGCGGGTGATGCTGCGCCAGAGGAGCGACGACAGGGCCTGGAACCGCGTCAGCGCGGCCGCGCCGGCCGCGTCCCCGGCGGCGAGGAGCTCCTGCCGCGCCCGCTCCTTGAGGTCCGCCAGCGTCTCCGCCGAGAAGTGCGCCCATCGCGCGCGCAGCGGCGGCGGATCCAGCCGCTCGATGAACCCCGACAGGTCGGCGCACGGCAGCATGGCCGGTGCCGCCGCACCGCCGTCCGAGGACCGACGCTCGAACGAGGGCCGCCGTCGGGAGGTCAACGGCGGAGGAGCGAGGTTGGAAAGCCTGGCGCGCGCAATCTCGGCCCAGGCGTTGAGGAAGTCCCACAGGGCGGCGCCGTCGGCCAGCGCGTGGTTGCAGACGAACCCGACAAAGACGCCGTCGACGAGCTCGGTCACCTGGACGACGAAGAGCGGGAGCTCGTGGCCGTCGTACCCGACCGCATCTCCCAGCGGGAAGAAGTACTGCACGACGCTCGGCACGTCGGCGTCCGGAGGGATGACATCGGCGACGGCGAAGCCATCAGCCACGGCATGGAGCATCTCCACGCCCTGGCCGTCGCAGTCGATGGACACAGAGCATCCCACGACGGCGCCGGTGCGCTCGTCCTTGTGCTGCTCCGTGGCGAAGCGGCCGGCGACGGGGTAGTAGTCGGCGAGCGCGTCGGCGAGGGCCGCGGCGAGGTGATCGACGACGTTGACGGCCACCGTGGGCTCGTGGAAGAGGAGTCCCTTCTGGATGTAGTTGGCGGAGAGCATGGCGACGTCCCAGGAGGTGAGCGGGATGCGCTCGCGCGGGCGCGGCGGCGGCCTCACCGTGCGCGACGACACCACGCGCACCACCATCGATGAAGTGTCCGTGGCCACATCCATTTTGCTGCGACAAGACAAAGACGGCATCTTATTCCCTGCTTGGGTGTGCGTGCTGATGATGATATGCGGCCATGGAATGGAATGGATGTGTCGAGAAGAAGATACAACACGTTCACGTGGAGTGGAGGCATCCTTTCCACAAATGTAGCAAAAGGTGCCCAAATTTGTTTTTAACACGAAGAGAGTTAAATAGGAAAGAAAGGGCTCCAAAGCTCTATTATTAAGAGCATCTCCAACGGCGGCCGCATAAAAATTTCACGCCCAGTAAAAGTTATAGTGCGCCGCTGTAGCATTTTTAATACGCCGGGATCAACGTTGTTTTAGCGGACGCGCGTCCAAAAAGCAGATACTGCAAATTGTGAAGCGCGTCCAATCCGGGGCCTAAAATATGCTGCGCGCGATAGCGTTTTTCAGCGCGCGCACAAAACTTTTTAGCGCTACAGCATCTGCTGGAGCTGTTGGACGCCCAAAAAATGAATTTTTAATATGCGAAGCTCTTTTTGGGTGCCTGTTGGAGATGCTCTAAGCCCTCTCACATTTTGAGGCAAAGTTTGATCATATATTTACGTAATAAAATATGAGTCATATGCACACAAAAAAGCCAACAATATAATTTCTATTACAACATGTCACTTATATTTTGCAAATCAAATCTATGACCAGTTTAGCCCGAAATATAGGAGCTTAATAAACATGGACGGAGGTAGTATAGATGGAGAGAATAGCTACTGCCTTTCACTGTTTGTTTTTGAGATGAGTTAATTACACTTTTTTGATACATAAACTTGGACTGGATGTATAGTTTCATACATAAACTTAAAAAATGATACAAATCGGCCCTACAACTTATGTTTCAGGTACATTTCCGTCCATTGCCGTCTACCTCTGTTAACTCTGCATGCAACCTGACCTGCAGTCGATACACCTGTCAGTGGAAAAGAAATAAATATAAATATAGCAAAAAGGATTACATGGCATCAGGATTCGAACTCAACACGCTGCCATTCACGATAGGGAGCCATCGCATCACCACATCACTGCCGCTCTTTGTTACTATTGTAGATAGACAATCGTACACCAATGCTACTAATTTCGTGTGTGTTTGGAGGAATCTACACATCTATTCAAAACTCATTTTACTTTTTTACATAGGAGCTTGACATGGGCAATTCTTTAGGATGACATGTGTCATCCTATCAAATTCCTATACCAGTCCTAGTTTCTATGCTTTGGTTTTCTTCAAACCGAACAAGGCCTAAAATATCATTTTTTGTCTATTCTCCATTTCTCCTCTCTAAAATCAATTTTTTTTCACGTTCATCTTCTTCCCCTAATTAAGATCCCCATCTCATCTAGATTAAACTTGTTGATTAGCAATATAGGTAGTGGGCTGCAATGCTCACATAAACTTGTTTGAATACATGTCCAAAATATCATTCTTTTTCCTTAACTGAAGTCGTCTCGCTGAACTTCTTCATTTCTCTTCTTCTTAACTAATCGATGAGGCAAATCTTTTGCATCCGTTTTGAGAAAAAGAGGATTGATTAGCAGGAGGAATCCATGTTCAACATGCTTGGTGTGCCTTGCGGCCGCATGGATGTGCCATACAAGGTGGGCAGAGAAGTTGAGGAGACACTTTTTCCCACAGATGTTCCCAGGACCACACAAGTTGTCTGAAATGACTGACCTAGGCGACATTGTTGGGGAAATGAAGACACAATGCATGCCTTTTTCTTTTTTCTTTTTTTCCTTCACTGGTGTCGGGTAACCAATGCGAAGCACATCTGTGCACTTCAGTGTAGGACGGTACTGGAAAAAGAGTGCTATTCAAATTAAATTACCCACATCTCTGTACTTGTCATTTTCAATATGTGTCGTAGTTTTAACACTGCACGATTACAATGACCGTACAAAGAAAAACCATTGTATGAAAACCCAAAGCATCTACATTGATGGAAACGAAATAATATAATGCAGGTTCTTCAAGGAATCCTTGGTTCATCGCCGGACTAGATACTGCCACGCTGATGTTGAAGCGTGGCAACATCAGCAAGTAACCGAGAGCTCCTTTTTTTGAGGGGCAGACATGAGCTCCTATTAGACGCTCATCGCATCCAATGTCAAGAAGTGTGTGGGCTGTGTGGTATGGGTGACTCATGGAGGCACGCGTTACTTGACTGTGCAATGTCGAGAAGTGTGTGGGCTTTAGCTCCTGAAACTCCAGTCGAACAAATGAGCCTCGATGACAACCCAAGTGCCAAGAACTGGTTGTTTAATATGCTTTTGCTATTATCGCATGCGGAGTTCACTCGCTTAGGCGTTACCCTTTGGGCGATCTGGAGCTCTAGGAGAAAGGTGCTCCACGAGGATATATATCAGACTCTACAAATGTTTTCATCAATTCCTTTATAGCTGATCTGCAAGTCTTGCAAAAACCATCAACTGGAAGAGGCGTGACTGCCCAGGTTAGGCTACAAAGGTGGATTGCACCGCCGGAGAGCATGAGTAAAATTTATGTTGATGCGGCTCTAAGCCGGAATGCCTCGGTGGGAGCTATGGCAGCCGTATGCAGGGACATCCAGGGCAACTACATCGGAGCCTCCACAATCACGTGTGTTGGAATTTCCAATCCAACGACACTTGAAGCCCTTGCAGTCCGTGAAGCGTTGTCTTTGGCAGACGATCTCTATGAGAGAAGAATATATGTAGCTTCTGATTGCAAGATCGTCATTGAGATATCAAACAGAGAAGTGCGTCATCTTATGGCGCGGTCATTCGTGAAATCATAGATCATTCTAGTTTTTTTTATAATTGTCTTTTTAGTCATGAGTTTAGGAGCTCGAATATCGAGGCTCACAATTTAGCAAAGTATGCTCTATCACTCGGGGTTGGCCGCCATGTTTGGTTAGGCAATCCGGATGACCTTACTTTCGTCCATGTAAACATTGTGACGAGTTAAATAAAAAGCTTCGCAAGATTGTCTAAAAAAAATTAGACCCTCATCGCATCCAATAGTGCGCTCACGTACAGAGGACCTGCGATGGAGCGAGGTGCCCCACTAATAGGAACCGAAGCACAGTGCGGCGTAAAAGTCCAAATGGAGCGAGGTGCTGCCAGGAATCGAACTCGTGAACCTCAAGTGTTGAACGTGTGTAATGTGTTGCAAGCCACTGGAGCTGTTTGCTGCTTGAGGTCTATGGGCAGCGTGAGTCTTTTTTTTAAAAATACGGAGAATGTTTCTTGCAAATTGTGAACATTTTTAAATGCCGAAAAGTTGCGTAAATCTGTGAACATATTTTTTTAAACCACAAAGAATCATTGAAAAATTGGAACATATTTTTTGGTACGCGAACATTTTTTATTTACAAAATAAAAGTATAAAAAGTGATTTTTTTTCGTGAACATATTTTTTTGGTACACGAACATTTTCTGAACTTGTGACCAGTTTTTCAAAATGAGAACATTTTTTAAGACCACAAAGAATCATTGAAAAATTGGAACAAATTTTGAAAAAAAAAACTAAAATTCCGAACATTTTACAAAAATTTCAACAGGTTTTTTCTAAACGTGAACAAGTTTTAACACTCGAAACATTTTTTCGAACAAGCACAAATTTTGAAATTCCGAATAATATTTGAAACAGTGATGAATTTTTTGAAACTCTAAACATGTTCTGAAATTCCGAACAACAGTGATGAATATTTTGACACTCTAAACATTTTTTGAAGACGTGAACAAATTTTGAAGTTATAAATATTTCTTGTAACAAGAAGAATGGTTTTTAACAAATTCTTCACTTTTAAGCATTTGTTTTTTTAACATGAACAACTTTTAAAACTCCAAAAAAAATTTAAAACAAGAACAAAATTTGAAATTCGAAACAATATTTGAAAAAGTGATGAACATTTTGAAACTCTGAACATTTTTTGAAGATGTGAACAAATTTTAAAATTATAAATATTTTTGAAACATAGGCAATTTTTTTAAACACGATTTTTTTGGAATTTTTCTGACAAACGAACATATATTTTTTATATACCTTTTAAAAATAAAAAGGCATAAATAAATAGACAAGAAAAAAGAGCAACAAAAAATAAAAACCAAACCAAAATCGAAAAACCCAATTTTTTTTTGTTTAGGAAAATTGTAGAAGGTTCCTAGACAATTAGGAAAATTCCAGAAGTTTCAGAAAGCCAGTGGCTTGCATGCTCAGATGGACCGTCTCATTATATCGATCAGATGTGCAATTGCCTGACTATTTGCGCAAAATGCGGTAGATAGGAACGGCCACTTGAAGCGCTCTCAGCCGCCGGCAAGTGTCGCGTGATGGGCATTCCCTCGGGAATTTTTTCTGTACCTGTTTTCGGGGTTTAGATGAGGTTTTTCCGACGTTCTTCATTTTTTCGTTTTCTACTAATTTACTGAGATTTTGGAGAAAAAATATTCTAATTTTTTTTTCTTCTAGGAGAGGCACCGGTTTGCTTCTGCGAGAGGCACAGATTTGCTTCTCGTGTAAGCTTAGACCTACTTCCGGGAAAGGCACGAAAGAAGAAAAAAAACATGTTTTTTTTTGCATGAGAGGCACAAGAGATTTGGTACAGTGAGAAGTACATCAATCCCCTCGGAAAGTAAAAAAAAAGTAAAAGAAATCGTGTTTGGCTACAGGTTTTTTCTGGGTGTTTTATAAAAAAGGTTTGTTGAAACCTATTAACAAGAGATCTAGTTTTGAATATTTCGATGCGAGGAATCCAATGGTGAAAGTTGTCCCGGATTTAAGGCATGGTTTAAGAGATATAAAGTTATGAAAAACGGATCTACGAAAAACCACTTGTCAGAGAAGGTGGGAGTGACCTTTGCAAGAGATACCTCTTAACATTTTTTTAGGGAAAAGATACCTCTTAACTAAACTAACGATTTTGAACAATCGACTTATTTGGGCCAGACCCAATACCTATTCCGATTTATTGGGCTCAATATGCACGCACCTCGTCAACACCGAACCCAAGCACCCAAAAAAGCTCGCATGAAACACGCCGCCGTAGACACTGGCCAAGTGCGTTGTTGGGGACGGACCCAAGCACCCAAACAAGACACGCCGCCGTAAACATGCCGCATGAAACATCATCCATTTGTCTATGCCAATTGAGGTGTGAATGCCTCCACGCTGCATATACATACATAATGTAATGAAACAAGACACATGAGTGTTAAGGGGCCCATGCATGCAGCTGCGTGCCGTTGCCTATTGGCATGAAACGAGCTCAGTCACCACCACCCATGTGGACGCGTGAAGATGGATGGATCTTCACTGCGAACACCGTGCATGCATGCATGGGCCTCGGCTGCAAACTTGCTCACCCACTGACGCTCGCTACGCCAAAACAGGCAATGCATCTACACACGCTCCGACCAGTACGGAGATTCCTCCCGGTTTCACAGTGCTTTTTGCAACGACTTAAAATGATTTTGCGGTGTTTTATTCAAGGGATTAACGAGTTGGTGGTTTCTTGCAAACCTAACCGCGAATATGGTGGTTTCTTGCAATTGACTCGGTCTTTTCAGTAGACTATTTCTTGTGGTAAAGCCACAAAAGTAAAGGTGGCCTAGCCGCCGGCATCCCTAATTTCTCCCTCCTTGACGCTGCCAGATCTCGATGACGAGCAAAGCCCGGTTGGTGTGGACAACGACGGGGCATCTTCTCATCTCCGCGTGGTGGTGGTTGGCGCTGGCCGGCATTGCCGGGCGAGGGCACGACACTGCGTGGCGTGTGGCGGCGCTTAGTGTATGTGACGCGCGCGGGTGTGGAGGGACACTACCGAGATGGCGGGATGTGCCTGACCTAGTGACGGTGAATCGGGTTGGGCGCTGACTCCGGTTGCTTAGCTGCATCGGGCGCCGCGCAGGCTGTAGGCTTGGAAGGCGCTCTCCTGCGAGCTCCGGTGAGGAGCTGGCGGTGATCCGCGAGCCTGGCGCGGAGGCAGTGGGGAGGGGCTGCTTCCAATCTGGTGGCGTCATCTTGCGGGCTTGTTGGGGGTGTCGTGCTTCGGCTGGTGGCTCCTGTTTTGGTGCCCTAGTCTTATGTAGGTGTGGGATGGTCCATGACTGATGGTTGTCGTTATAGGCGACATGGGGTAAGACTGTGCAGCTTGGGATACGGTCGACCATCTCTTCAGTGACTAGTGGGGGTGGGGGTGGGGGGGGGGGCATTCATCTACTGGTGGCAAGGCTGCTTAGCCTCGTCTTAGTAGGTTTGGGCGGTGGCGCTGTACTCCGCGGGCATGTGGCGTTGAGTATGCTGGTTGTGAGGTGGCCCTGGATGGTGGGTCGACAGTGGTGGAGGAGTGGTTCGTGGTGAACAAACTGAGGTTACTGCAGTTGGTGGCTGATGGTGCCGGCTTTCACTAGACGGTTGGAGGTGCCGGCTAGCTATCACAAAGGTCCCCTTCCACCCCCCCTTGGCTGATTTGGACGGCTAGATCTGATGGGGTGAGGTGTGACCCTCCCCGAATTGTTGGTTGACAGTCGGTCCAATGTAATGGCTGGCCGCCGGTGCAGGGGCTGGATGGTCCCCCTGTTGGAGACTCGTTGCTCCTCACGCTTACTCCAGTCCTCGTTTGTCCACGACGAGGCGTTGTCTCGCGGCTTGGTTGATGAGGAGTCCACGTGTTATGGCATTGGTGGTGAGTTCATCTGATGATTCCAGGGCGGCGGCTCCGGATGGTGGGCTACACTGTTGCCTTATCCGACAGCCTCCGTGGTGGCGGTGATGTTTGCACCTATGGGTCATATGGGCGGAAAGTGGTGTACCAGTGGGAGGTTCTGGCCTCCTTCAACAATTCCCAGGTCTGGTGTAGCTACGCCTGCCCTCGTTGCGATGGTGATCGGGACAACTCCTCGAGGTACAAGTGGGTGCTCGAGCAAACGCTTTGTGCTTGGCGCTGGCGACGGCGGCGTCCGTGGGTATCATTCTCTTTGTGAAGACGTCATCGTGGTTTTTGGCCTTGTGTCAGGGCTCCGGGTGAAAACCCATGTTTGTCTGCTCGGACTAGGCAGTGGCATTTCTTCGCGCCATCAACCTCTTAAGGGCGTTGTCGTGGAGTCCAGGCTTCGTCAATCTGTCTTAGTGAGGTGTTAGGCTAATTCTAGACTTAATGTTGCATCTTTTGATCTCCTTTTGTGAGGGCTTTCCCATCATACTGCATCGTACGAGTATACCTTCTTGTGTTGTTTTATATATAAATAGAGAACAGGGCAAAAGCCTGTTTCCAAAGTAAAAGGGCAGATTAATGCAAGAGTCTAGCCCTTAACTAAAGCGTGTTAAACTTTAATTCAGATGGCAGCATGCATGCCAAAAATTCCTAGATCACAACCGAGGCTAGTGGTAGTATCATAGCCGGTATCATGCACTTGGGAATAACAAACATGCTGATGTGGCAAAGAATTAAAGAAGATAGAGGGTGTTAGAGTAACATGCATAGGTAGATACCGTATCATGTTAAATGCTATGCTACTTTGTGTCATACATGGCAATACATATAATCATCTATGATACTAGTCTATGATACTATGCACTATGAAGATAGTATTATATACTAGTATCATATGCATGATACTAGTACATACTCCCCGCTAATGAGTAGCCTAAGGGCATCTCCAGCCGTTGGCCCCCCTGGAGGGGCAAAAAATCGCCCTCTGGGGGCGCACCGGCGCTAAACCGCGCACTGGGGGCGTGATGCCCCCCAGTCGCGGCGCCCACATTTTTTTAAAAAAGTCAAATACGGCGCAAGCACGACTCAAATTTAACGCAAACATCGGCGAGTTCGTTCAAATTTAAACATACTTTACAAAAAAAGGAAAAACTACCGTGGGCTACCCCCGCCGTCTCCCTCGCCGCCCGCCTTGCCGCCCGCCCACGGTTCTACATGCCGATGAGGCGGTAGAACCGCGTGTAGTCACCGCCATCGTCGTCGTCGTCGTCGTCCCCGCCGACACCTCCGCCGTCCCTGCTGCATCCCTCCCCCGGTTGGCGCGGCGGGTTGGACGATCCGGGGGCGTCGTCGTCGTCGTCGCTGTGAGGACCACGACGCCGTGCTCGTCCTCGCGTCCACGCTTGCGGGCGGCGATCTCCTCCAGGGCCCGGCGCTGCCGGACCATCTCGTCGCGGAGGTAGTCGTCCCGCGCCCACCGCAGGGTGTCCTCGTCGGAGAAGCCACGCCAGGCTCCAGCTTGGGCTCGATGAGGACGAAGCGGCCGGTGGTGGAGGCGTTGTCGCCGATGCGGACGCCGGAGCTGCGGGTGCGCGCGCTGACAGGCGCGCCCTGGGGCTCCGGCTTGACGGGGCGGAGGTGGAGGCAGGGAGAGCCGCCGGACGAGGAGGAGGACCCCCCGGTCTCCATGCGCCTCGGGGTCCAGGAGCTTCCCCGGCGGCGTGTGAAGGACGGGGGAGCGGGGTACTCGAGGCGCGGCGTGTTGCCGCCCTTGATGTACTCGAGGACGGCCTCCAACGTGCGCCCGGGCACGCCCCACCACCGACGCCGGCCGACGGCGTTGAGCCTGCCGGAGGGCTCGACGCCGTTGGTGGCCTCGAGCTGCTCGGCGTGACGGCGGCGGAAGTAGGGCTCCCAGAGCGAACTGTTGGGACGTACCGTGGCCCCTCCCTCGCCGCACGCGGCAGGGACGAGCGGATGCGTGCGATCTCCGCACGCTGCGCCGCGCCGGTGGGTATCGGGGGCACTGGCACGCCGGCGGCGCTGATCCTCCACACCCCGGGCACCCGCATGTCCGGCGGGACCGGGTACTCGGCCTCGAAAAGGAGGCGAGCCTCGCTCTCGTGAAGATGGCGTCGGCCGAAGCCGTTCGCCGCCGCGCCGTCGCCTGGGAAGCGCTCGGCCATGGGTGCTGGAGACGGCGAGAGAGAGGAGAGGGAGGAACGACGACGGCGAGAGAGTGCGAGTCGCCGAGTGCGCTGGGGCGCGTCTTATATAGGCCGAGGCGCCGCCCGTGCGCGAGCCGCCGTGAGTACGCGTGGCGGGCGAGGGAGAGCGAGGGACGCGCGTCATCCGGTCTTCACTGCGCTGCCCGTGAGGCATCAATGGCGCAGGCTGATCGGCGCGGCGGCGCGGCAGCTTTGGCATTGATTCGCCGCGGGAAACGAGGCGATGAGAACGACGAAGGGGCGAGAAGAGGGTAGAGTCGCTGACGTGGCGGGCCCGCGGCTGTTTCACGCCAAAACAGTTCGCCCCGGCGCCCTCGGGCGCCCCCCAGCACGCCGGGTTCGGCCTGAGTCCGCCGGCGCTGTTTTCAGCCCAAGCCGGCGAAAATCAAGCTCCTGGAGGCGCGACTGGGCCGATTTTTCGACGCGGGCGCAAAAAAAAAAAACGCCTAGAAAGGCCTTCCTAGGGGCGCGGTCGGAGATGCCCTAAGGCATCCATGCGGTGTCCGCAGCATCCATCTTCACGCGTCCGTCCACATCCACATGGGTCCTCGCACCCCAGCTGCATGCATTGCATAATGGAACCTTGCATGAAACATGACCTGAAGCAGTGGAAGCGATTGAAAGACGCAATGCAATAGCCTACACTTTTTACCTGTGTACGTATATGATTACTGCTCAAGCTGCCAACTACTCAACTACACGGTGAGTGAATAGTTATTACTCCTCAAGACCGCCTGAAACGACACGCATTCTTATCAAACATTTACATGTTGCATTTACTAGTTACAGTGGGCACTATGGATATGATGATACATACGACCAGACGTATAAGCATAAATATATAGCTCAATCAATTAGCTTATGAATGATGCATTTATGTAGATGCAAAAACAAATTTCCAGTTATCCTAGACGAAATGTGCACTACGTATACAGATATCCCATGGTAAAAATTTCAATATGAAGATACACCCATGAGTAAGTGAGTGAGACTAGACGGAGGAGAGGAGCAACAGTACAAGGGATGGGCAGGCACTGCCAACCAGTGAGAAGGCGACAACTAGTGCTACACAGAGGACGTAAGGAGAAGACCCAGCTGGTCAAGAGGAGAAGACCCAGTTGGTCAAGAGATTGCTCCATCCGCCAAACCAAGAACCCAAGTAGCCAGGCAAAACCAGCGAGAGCAATATGGTGACTCAAAATCCAGCCACGGGAGGAGGAGAGGAGGAGGAGCATACAAGCTAGGAGGTGAAGGTAGCCGGAGTGAAGCCAGACGGCCGGCGAGGGGAACAATACAAGCATCTGGTCCGTGTCAAATCATACTCCCCCAACACCAACAGGCAACAGCGAGCTAGCACTCTGCCAGCGGTAAATATGTGGCCGCCTGTGGGCTACTGCATTCGAGCGTGCACCCATCCAAGTAAGTATTCAACCATCTAGTGTTTGGCAGACGAATTGGTTTTGGGTTTTGCCTCACCTTAAATCCCAACAGATAAGAACTAGGTGATGCTCGATCAGGTATAAATAAAAGCATGGGTGTTATCTTAACATGTATTGCTGCTACAGACTGTATGTGATTGGCATCTTCTAAAAAACTACTCCCTCCGAGAAATCCCACAATATAAGACCTTTTTGCTAGCTAACACACAGAGGGAATACAATTTTCTAGCTTCCTCTAAAAGTATGTATATACAATTGGCTGAGGAAAAATAGTAAATAGTAATGGCCCCTCCCAAAAGAGTACAATTGATACTGTTACAGCTTAGTGTCACTTGGTTTTCGCACATTTACATGTTAGATTCTTTGTCCTACTAAGCAATGTTGCATCTCATTTAAAATGCTGAAAAAAAAACGGACAGTAAGGGTCTATCGAGCTTTGCTGATATATTAACTGAATTACAATCGACTTCCACTCCTCAGGGCTAATGGCTAGCCTCCACTCCACTGACGATTCCAACTGGGCGGAAATAAAGCATATCAATTGCTATGCAATATTTATGGGCTACCTGTGGATGGCAATGAGAGGGTTGGGCCTCCTAGTGGTTGCGTGGACTACCGTCGTCCTCCTTGGTGGTTTCGCGTCCATGCTGGATACCAAGGACTTTTGGTGTCTCACGGTGATTACCCTTGTTCAAACAGTCGGGTTAGTCTCTTTGTTCATGCATGCTTTCTACTCAGTTACGCACTTGAGTATTTTCAAAAAAACTTGTGTGTGCCTAGCTAGCTTTCTCTTTTACCTAGTAAGAGTATGTGTCCGACCTATGAGAGGCTTTTTTTTTGTTTAGTGTTGTGAAGGAAGTACTGTTATTTTTTTTCTATATACAAATTCCAAACTACGCAAATTACCTAAAAAAAAACTATACATAGATATGAGTTGAAATCTCACTTGGAAGGCTTTCGGTCAGCTTGCACCAGAAACAAACAAGAAATTCCCCAGGACATTAATCGGACTCCTGATATCTCCTCTTTTATTTTTGTAAGTGTGTCCTAAAAATGAAAGTTACATAAAATTTATTGCTGAGATGAATTAGCCAGCGTTAATTTATATGTGTACAAATGTGGAGCCTCGTAAAGTCCATAATTCATGAAATGAAGTTCCCTTAGCTAGGTTAGAAATGCTAATAACTAGTGTGTTTATATTGTCCTGTTTGCTAACATTATCAATAACTTGAATGCCCAACAGGGTCTTCAATACCCATCCGAGTGAAAATTTAGCAGCTATTCCAATATTGTGCTCGAACTTCTTGCGTACCATGAACTTCACAATCACATGGAAAGGTACAGCTACATCGATCATCCACTCTATTTTGGTTTGACCTATTATCCAAACATACAGAGTCCGGTTATTGCATAAATCTGTTGCTTACACTTCTTATGTTTTGCTTAGTACAACATTTAGGAATTCCAAACTTATATTTATTGGCTATTAACTTTGTCATATACATGCATGGTGGGCGTTCCAAGGAATATGCACTTCTAACTCTCTCAAGTATTCATATTTAGGGAAATGTTTTGTAATTATATTATTGGGCGCATGCATTGTGTTGTAGGTGTACAACCAAGAAGAAATTCTGTCGATGATAGATTCTCTGTTGGTGCACGAAAGCTGGCAGCATATGGTGTGGCATTGATCCAAGCAATGGTGTTCTGCATCATATTGTGCCCTCTAGCAGCTCTTTATGGATTTGGGCAGTACATCACTACTGGTGTTGCTCTGTGGCGTCTAAGAGAGCACGATTATGGCACCACAGGTGGAGGACAGACAACAAACATGAATCCGGCCATTCGTGTGCTTTTGCTGGCAAAAAGATTGCGAGTCATGTGGCCCAAGGATACAAGTTTAATCAAGAGCACCACTCATCGGTTTTGGGTTACTTATATGAGGTGAGGATCGGATGCGAGACGGACCCATCATTCGTTAGAGGAAGGAACCTCGTCACATATGCACTGGACCTAATGGAGTCCCATTCACCGGATGACCTTCTCTCGGGGACAAGGATCCTAGACACACTCATAACATATGATGAGTCTCCTCAATCACGCAAGAGACAGGAGGAGCAAAATTGTAGGCGCAAACCGATGGTGACCGAACGGCTGATTGGTTCGTCATCATCTGGGAAGATACTCCAGAAACTACTCAAGGGACTAGGTTCAAGAAGCTCTAGCCCATCCGACGCGGAGATGAGGAAGCGCGCCGCGAGGATTGTGTATGAACTGGCTGGGGACATTCGTTTGAAACAGATCCCTGGAGCAATTGGATGCATATCTTCCCTGCTCGATTTCTCTCTCTACCAGGAGGTCAATGGTTGCAAGGAGCTCATGCTGCATGGGCTGCATATCATTAAGAAGCTTGCCACAGACAAGGACAACTGCAGAGTCATGAGCAACACGCCTGGTCTACTTAGCAAGATCCTGAAGCCTCTAAGCTCTGATATATTGCACCGTGTCAGTCATGATGTATGGCCGGACGTTGTTGATGCATCACTTGAAGTGGTGTGCTGCTGGCTCAGTACTGTTGTAGGAGAAAGTAGCAGAGAGCTGCACCAAGAAATTTCGGGCAACCTGAAAGCAATCTATTTTGGCGTGTGATGTGTGCCATAAAACACGGCGTAAACTGGTCATTAAGGTCCTTATCACTCAACTATACAAAAAGGAGAGAGATAAGGTTGTGGAGATGCAGCCACTAGACATCTTTCTGCGTTACCATGGCGATGAATAATATATCACTGGATTGGCAGGTGAATACATCACTCGAAAGAGCGCAAAAGCAATGCTGAGATCATATTATCCGGAAGTAATAATAATTATGTTCAAGACACTGTTAGCTTATTATGTAGGACTCCCTTTTTCCCAGAACGTCAGCAGCGCTTGAGTTTGTATGAACTTCGTGATATAAACGCAAAGAACAAGTCAAGAATATTCGCAGCTGGAATTCTAGAGGGTCTATGCAGTCACTACACAACTGGTGTTGATTGCTTCGAGGTCCTGAAGACACTCATATTAACCGAGTTGATGCCAAAGGTAACCCCTGACAGTTAGATACAACCTTTTCTACCTTTCTTATAATCGTGTTGATATCCATGTACTTAACATAACATTTATATTGCAGATGCTTACACAAATACTTCCTCCTCGGTCCCAGATATGTATGACCATTACACAACGTCAGCAGACACAATACCCACTGTGCGTATAAACTTGACTTAGCGAAAGCGTATGATAGAGTGGACTAGAACTTCTTGGAGGGGGTCCTGCATAAAACTGGTTTTGATCTGAAATGGATTTCCTGGATTATGCACTGTGTTCGGTCGGTCAGGTATTCAGTTAGATGTAATGGGGAGTTACTGGAACCTTTTATTCCGTCAAGAGGTTTACGGCAAGGTGACCCACTTAGCCCTTATCTCTTTCTTTTTGTGGCCGATGGCCTAGTGACACTCATGAAGAAGGAGACCGAGGCGGGAAACCTGACACCCATCAAAATTTCTAGAAATAGCCCCGGCATTTCAAACCTCTTGTTTGCTGATGATAGTTTGATTTTCTTCAAGGACACGGTGGAGGAAGCTGTTACAATGAAAAGGGTTTTATCCACGTTCCAGAGATGCATGGGCCAGTTGCTGAGTGAAAGTAAGTGTTCTTTGCTTTTTAGCGAACAGTGCCATGAGGAAGTTAGGGATAATATAAAAGAGACCCTGGGAGTGGTATCATCATCTTTTGAGAGTAAGTACTTAGGACTACCAACTCCAGAAGGAAGAATGAAAGATGAGAACTTCCAGCAAATCATGGATAGATTCAGGAAAAGATGCTGTGATTGGTCAGAGAAATACATGGCATATGCTGCTAAAGAAGTTCATGTCAAATCGGTTGTGCAGGCACTCCCTTGCTTCACCATGGGTGTCTTTCTATTATCCAAAGGTTTTTGCGATAAGTACGAGAAGATGATCAAAAACTTCTGGTGGGGTGATGAGGAAGATCACCGCAAGGTTCATTGGATGTCATGGGAGCATATGATTCGGCCTAAGCGGGCAGGAGGTATTGGCTTCAGAGATATGCATCTGTTCAACTTAGCACTTTTAGCAAAGCAGGTTTGGAGGCTGATCCAAAAGTCAAACAGTCTATGTGCAAGAGTGCTTAAGTCCAAGTATTACCCTCACGGGAATTTGCTGGAT
The DNA here is from genome assembly GCF_056163025.1 of Triticum urartu. NCBI lineage: Eukaryota > Viridiplantae > Streptophyta > Magnoliopsida > Poales > Poaceae > Triticum > Triticum urartu. The sequence continues at coordinate 2,285,076 of NC_141879.1, forward strand.
ACGGTCTTCTCATCAGATGCATCACCCGTGTGGAGGGGTATTGAGGCGGGGCTAGAGTTACTGAAAAAAGGAATTATTTGGAGGGTGGGGGATGGGAGAAAGATCCAAATTCAGCGTGACCAATGGATCCCACGCAAGGAGGGTTTGAAGACGGCTTCTTTCAAGAGGCGCTCGCGTCTCCGGTGGGTAAACCAGCTCATCCTCCCGGACAGGAAAGAATGGAACGTGGAACTCATAAATCAAATTTTCCAAGAGTTTGATGCTAACGAAATCTGCAAGATCCCCATTGCAATATCGGAAGTGGAGGATTGCATTTCCTGGCACCCTGAAAAGAATGGAATATTCACTGTAAAAAGTGCCTACAAATTGGCTTATGCTAGTCAAGGGCAGGTTAGTCAGTTTCCATCGAGCTCTACAAGGGAGGCAAACGATCGGAGTATTTGGGACCTCGTTTGGGAAGCTAGGGTCCCTCCGAAAGTTAGAATCTTTGGATGGAGGATTGCTACTAATACCCTTGCTACAAAGAAGAACAAATTTAGACGTACCCTTGCTCTTGATCCTATGTGCAACATCTGTGGAAATGGTGTGGAAAATGAATTCCATGCAGTAGTCGAATGTACTAGAAGCAGGGCTCTAAGACATGAGATGAGAGAGCTCTGGTCTCTTCCCTCCGGGCTAGCTTTCAGGTTTACCGGTACTGACTGGCTGCAGCATTTGCTCGGCACTTGTTCTAAAGACATGCAGGCGAAAATCCTTCTTTTACTCTGGAGATGCTGGCACCTGCGAGATGATTGCGTTCATGGCAAAGGAAATGAGCTGATTCGTCATTCTGTTAACTTCCTGGTCCAGTACGAGGAGGAACTGAATATTGCTGCCCTTGACGTGATTTCGGAGAAAGGCAAAGAGCAGTTTACACTGGAAAATGCTGCGCCAAACAAACCTGTTCGGCAAAGCATGTTTTGGACAGCGCCAGCCCCGGGGATTGCAAAAATTAATTCAGACGCCGGCTTCGATCTAGACAGTGGTCAGGGTTGGGAAGGTGCTGTTGTCAGAGATCACCGTGGCTACGTCTTCTTGTCGGCCGGAAGCTTGCTTCCTATTTCGGCGAGCGTAGAGGAAGCTGAGGCACGGGGCTGCTCTGTTTGGGTTACAGTCCTTGGCCAATGCCTATAATGGACCGATCGTTTTAGAACTGGACTGCAAGTCTGTTGCTGAATACTTAATTTCAGAGGAGGCGTGCTTGGCCACTTGCTATGCAGTGATACAGGATATTAAGCAACTGCTTGGGGTATTCGCCTCATACAAAGTGCGTTTTGCTGGAAGGAAGAGCAATGGATTGGCTCATGAGCTGGCGATAGAGGCGAGGATGCATGGAAATTTTCGGATTATTGCAGGAGTTCCTGATAGGCTTAGAGAGTTGATGCAGTCTGAATACTGCCCCGTTACTTGAGTTTGTAACTCTTGTTTCTAAAAAAAAATATGTATGACCATCAGAGACATGGATGAAGCTATTTTGTTTGCACGAACACATCGTTTTGAAGAGCTACGGGGAATTCCCCCTGAAACGCTGCAGGCACTCTCTCAGGATGTGCGACAAACACTTCCTCATGATTTACAGCTTGACATAAGTGCCAAAAATGCTGTGTGGCACGAGTAAAAGAAAATAATGGTAGCCTTGTTATCTCTTTGGCTGATGGTATACCACAAACTGATCACAGCAGGTGAGGACCTACTTCTTCTATTTAAGATGGCCTCTAATGATCAGGAATTTAACTTCCCAAGGAGGCTCATGGATGTGGTTGAGTTGAACACTCAACCCGAGGTGGTGGACTGCCTAAGAATTTTGAAACTTGCCGCTAAGATGAGCATATCGATGATGAGGCACATGCACACCTATAACTTCACAGATGTAGAGAGGCTGATAGCATCACTCAAGGATGCTTCGAAAAAAATGATCGTCCTTGATGCCTTTGTACATTTATCTGGTCATGATGGTGGCGATACTCTCACATCCCTCGTTCAAGAAGCAGGTAAACTATTTCGTCCAATGGAAGAAGCACAGCAACGGGAAGACAAAAAGAAGGGAAAAGAACGAGAAATTGGGTACTTTGAGCATGGGCAATCCTCATCAAGTTAAGTATTCCTTTTCGAAAAAATCAAGTTAAGTATTACTATTCACCTGGAAGAGTTGTTTGGTATGACGGAAGAAGGACAGCAACCTGAAGACAAAAAGAAGGGAAAAGAAGTAGAAATTACTTTGCCCCTTCAGCATGGTCAATCCTCCCAAGTTGAGTCTTATAATTCACCTGGGACTATGCATTATCTTCTGTTATTTCTCAAACTGCCGCTTGGAGTTTATGTGTGTTGTGTGACTAGCGATGGCATTCTGTTTGGTGTGATTGTGTGAGAGTTGTATCTCTGAAACTAAGTGGTGTTTGTCAGTATGAGACTTAAAATTCAGTTGCTTGTGTTTGGTACATTTTGTAATAATGAAGGAAGAGTGTGTGATTTCCGTAATATCTACTAGTTATCTAGCACCATTGGTTCTAGTACAGATTATATTAGGCTATGTTTGGTTCAGCTGTAGACTCTGAAAAAAGTTGATGTTAGTTGTGAACCGTAGGAAAGCATCCATAAGTTGAGAACTGTGGAAAATTTGAAAGTTGTTTGGATTGAGCAACTGTGAAACTCAGAGTTTGGTATGAATTGGCTGTGCGATGCATGCCCTTATAATATCTGCTCGCATTGTGTAAAACTCTCAAATATAGCCGGCCCATCTCTCAGCACTTAGTCGTTTCCTTGTGTGATTGAACAACAGTTCAGCACAGGGAATTCCTTCCACGGGCATGTCTGCGAGAACTATCAGAACACATCCACAAACATACAAGAGACCAAATTAGTACAGTTCGGTTAAAGATGCTCTTGACCAAATGGAGACTAACACTAGCCCATGGGCTGCTGCAGCCCATTGTCTATTTTGCCTAGTCAGTAGAAGCCTTTCTGCAAACATGTGCCAAAATAAATGTGGATGCTGCGATTGCAAAGGGGACGTGGGGTTGCCTAGTCAGTAGAAGTCTTCATGTACGTGCCCCAAACATGATTACCGTCAAACCTAAACCAAGATGAGAAAAGGCTAGGCGCTGTGGTACAGTTATTGATGCAATATATATGGTATGGAAAGCTCATCTTCTCAAGCTTCTTCAAAGCCTCGGTGTTTCTCATTAACCTGTCCACAAAATGCAGATTTCCACTCCAAACTAGGATAAATAAAGGGTACCGGAGAACAACTCTACTGTAATTCTGCTCTCGAGCTGACAACCCTGCATGCGCGTTTGTATGGAGTAATGCATGCAGGCAATTTCTTCAGGGAACTTTTGGTTCATCACAGGACAAGGAAGTGTATGCATAGGGAACTCTCGCTGTCGTCTCTTTTTTTTTCATTGGTGCGGCGTTGTACTAACTCTCTCAAGTGCTTTTACTTCTCACTTTCTTATTGTTGAGGACCAGCATCTTTACAGAGCCAAAACTGTTAAGAGTAAACCTAGCTTGTTGTAGCATAAACAATTGAGTGTGAAAATGTGTTGCTGGTTCTCACCTCTGTGTGAAAAAAAGAAAGAGTGTTTCTCAAGATATGAGTTGCCCTGCTTTTCCTCTGTTCTCACCTGTGTGTCCATTCCATCAAGTTGCTGCACTACGTATTGCATCCACCAAAACGAGTGTCGGTGAGAGAGCAGAGGAGTGCAAAAGAAACATATTGCTAAACCCGACCAAAAAGCCGCAGCATGGCAGTTAGGGATGAAAACGGAACTGAGTGCTACCACATTTGTTTTCATATTTTTTACATAAGTGGAAACGAATACAGAAACCCTGAAAATGAATACGAAAACAAATACTACCGGAAATGGACATGGAGTGAATACAGAGCGGACACAGAAACAGAAGTGGGCGTTCACTGGAACTTAAAAGCCCCTTGAATCATAGCGAAATGCACACAATTTTTGCTAGGTTCTGGTAACTCATTTAGGGTCGATCTAACCTGGACCAAGCTAGATGGTTAGTGCTTGCACACCTCAACTATGAGGTCTATGGATTAAATCCCCATATGGCACATTTTTTTTTTCATTTAGACTAGCCCAAGAGGGTACAAAGTCCGCCTCAGGTCACTTCGCCTGCTCAAGATAAACGCCACTTAGTCTGCGGTTCATCCATTTGTTTACTAATGCTCCTACTATATAAAGGCTCTCTTGCGCTAACTAAGCATTACTCCCACTTGTCACTACAACACCGCCACAAAGCAACCGACCGACGAACCAGTGAAGCTCCTTCGATATGAGTGAGATGATGGCCCTGACAGTTGTTTCTCGAACTGTGACCGCCATGATGACACATGAGGCTCAATCCACCGTGGAGTTGCCTGCCTAGCTGGCACCTCTTAGGGTGATCTGCAAGACTGATAAGCTCTCTAGGTAAATCTTTCGTTTCATGTTTCATATGGGGGCATACTAGCATTTCATCCCCTCGTTTTGGAGCACATGTAGGATCCGAACTTTCCTGATAAATCAACTCGCAGGTTGTCGACGCTCGTCGCCACCATCCATTCTTGTTCTATTGGATATATATTTCCGTTGGCGGATCAACTGCAGGGCATTAGCCTTCTCTCTCCGACGCCCTCTAAGGCAGAGGACATGTATATGGTGTTTCTAATGTTTGTGCCTATTTCCAAAGCCAAATCATACGTAGTTGAGACGCTAATAGTCATGTTTTCCTTGTCTACGTACGATGCATGCGGCGTTATGTTAGCAGATTGGTTGGTCCCGATCAGGCACGGTACAAACTCCTTTTGGACCCGAGGCTTAGTAAAATACATATTTTTATAATAAACTTTTGAACTTATTTAAACTAGTTATATAATATTGTAGCATTAGTTAGTACATTTTATTGTTACCTAGCTAGCGTAGTTAACAACATAAAAATGATGCTAAATAATACTTATAGTGTTCTCTATTCGGTATGTTTTTGTAATGTTGGGTATATCAATAAATTTGTTTTCCTAAATTTAAATTGTATGATATATCAAAATTTCTGTTTCAATTTATTCTTAAAATTGTACTCCCTCTGTCCCATAATGTAAGACATTTTTTTTACACTGTGTAGTGTCAACAAATGTCATACTACACTAGTGTCAAAAAAGGTCTCACATTATGGGACGGAGAAAATATTAACTATGTGGTGTGTGTGTCTATATATATATATATATATATATATATATATATATGTGTGTGTGTGTGTGTGTGTGTGTGTGTGTGTGTTCATACATATATTAATATCATGATTGTAACACCCTAAATTTTGACCATTTTTCTTTCTTTTTCAAATCAAGCTGGTTACTTCTGGAATTTGATCTGGATCTTCTTTGCACTACCTTTCTTGGACTTGACCAAACCAAAAACATAGATCACATGACATACTCTGGTTGTCACTGCTACGTCTTGAACTTGCGATGGTTTTTCCCGAAGCGGAAGGGATGATGCAGCAGAGTAGCGTAAGTATTTTCCTCAGTTTTTGAGAACCAATGTATCAATCCAGTAGGAGCCCACGCTCAAGTCCCTCGTACTTGCACAAAGCGATAGCTACTCGCAACCAACGCGATTAGGGGTTGTCAATCCCTTCAGGGTCACTTACGAGAGTGAGATCTGATAGATATAATATTTTTGGTATTTTTGATATAAAGATGCAAATTAAAAAGTAAAGGCAAAGTAAAAAAAGCAAAACAATATTAAAGTGATGGAGATTGATATGATGAGAATAGACCCGGGGGCCATAGGTTTCACTAGTGGCTTCTCTCAAGAACATAAGTATTCTACGGTGGGTGAACAAATTACTGTTGAGCAATTGATAGAATTGAGCATAATTATGAGAATATCTAGGCATGATCATGTATATAGGCATCACGTCCGTGACAAGTAGACCGAAACGATTCTGCATCTACTACTATTACTCCACTCATCGACCGCTATCCACCATGCATCTAGAGTATTAAGTTAAAAACAGAGTAACGCCTTAAGCAAGATGACATGATGTAGAGAGATAAATTCATGCAATATGAAATAAACCCCATCTTGTTATCCTCGATGGCAACGATACAATACGTGCCTTGTTGCCCCTTCTGTCACTGGGTAAGGACACCGCAAGATCGAACCCAAAGCTAAGCACCTCTCCCATGGCAAGAACTACCAATCTAGTTGGCCAAACCAAACGGATAATTCAAAGAGACTTGCAAAGATAACCAATCATACTTAAAAGAATTCAGAGAAGATTCAAATATTATTCATAGATAGACTTGATCATAAACCCACAATTCATCGGTCTCAACAAACACACCGCAAAAAGAAGATTACATCGAATATATCTCCACAAGAGAGGGGGAGAACTTTGTATTGAGATTTAAAGAGAGAGAAGAAGTCATCTAGCTACTAACTATGGACCCGAAGGTCTGAGGTAAACTACTCACACTTCATCGGAGGGGCTAGCATGATGTAGAAACCCTCCGTGATGACGGCCCTCTTCCGGCGGAGCTCCGGCATAGACCCCAAGATGGGATTTCGTGGATACAGAAAGTTGCGGCGGTGGAATTAGGTTTTTGGCTCCTGTTCTGATCGTTTGGGGGTACGTGTGTATATATAGGAGGAAGAAGTACGTCGGTGGAGCACCGAGGGGACCACGAGGCAGGGGGGCGCGCCCTAGGGGGGGCGCCCCCCACCCTCGTGACCTCCTCTTTGATCCCTTGCAGTAGGGTCCAAGTCTCCTGGATCACGTTCGGTGAGAAAATAAAGCCCAATATAGTCCAAACAGTAGATAATATAGCATGGAGCAATCAAAAATTATAGATACGTTGGAGACGTATCAATCACCAACCTCTAGCCCTTTGACCTAGCTTACCCAACCACAGATCTCAAAGTATTTTCTTTTCTAAAAAGGTTTTGAGCTTTCAAAACAGTTTTTGAAAGATGCAGGAGAGGCAGATAGAAGGTTGTTGTGTTGCAAGACAATGAGAGACATGCTAGCCCCCCAAACAGCTAGCTTCCCTAATTTTTAATATTAGCTGACCTGAACTTGCTAATAAACTAACCAGTAACCAATGCAGACACGGCTCAATGATTTAATAATTAAAGTACGAGTACATAAAGTAGGCTAGACACGCCTTTTTTTGTTATGAGACTAGCAAAAGAGCCTGTACGTTGCAACGGAAAAAATAAATCAAAGCATGTCCCTAATGCACCATCAGCATTGCTGCTTTCCCTTCTCGTCACTATTGTCGATGGTGGTCAAGTTCTCCACCTATTCACGACGAATGTGATGAATCCTAAGTTGATGAGCTTGGTAATAACACTTAGCACACCGCTTTCGTGAGCCCTTTCCTACAACCACGTGTATTGACGAACTTGTAATGATGGTGGGCACTATCCTAGTGTCATCCACACTTGATGCATGCACCATCCTTAATACCGGTGTAAAAATTATAGGGAAGTTAATTCATTGCTGCACTGTAAGAATTATAGGGAAAGATTGCTGCTCTCTGCCTGCTCCCGTCGAAGAAGCAAGAGTCGAAAGGTGCTAGACTCTGGACGCATAAAAAATGCAGACTCTGGTTTCTGCGTTAAAAAAAGGTGAAGGGTTTATCAAGAAAATTAACAGCTATAATAACATTTGTTTGAAGAATGCAGATACGCACATGTCCATCCATAATTGTTATTTCTGATGAACCTGAAAGCTTGTTTTCAGGCGGAGCTTATTCACATAAGATTTTTGTATCGAGAAAGAATCACAACAAATTTAGTCAGAATGCAATGCCTAAGAAAAGATGGTATATATGGACTGAAGTGCTCTGAGACTGGGGACGAGACAGAGCATGCAGCTTGTGATCCAACAAAACAGAGGCAGGCTGCCCTGTTTTTTTGGGGAAAAACAGAGTCGATGCCTACCTATGCACATGCACTGCAGAGAAGCAACGGGGGCAACAAGAAGTTGTACCATGCACATGCACCATGAAAAGATTAATAACACTTAGCACAACGAACTGTTTACAGTCAACATCTTATACAACATATAAAGTACATCTGCTCAAGCCAAAATAGGTGCAAGACACACACACTGTCTTGGCGATGCTAATTGGAGTGTTTCCTTTTTCATTCTTAAAGAGCCTGCTCATTGATGCCATGGTTGAAATTTTTGCCTATTTTATTCATTTATGCATGTAAACTTTTGTTTAATAATCTGTTGACTGAAAAGGTAACATACTTAGTTTTTAACATTTTGCAAGTAAGACATTTTTTTGCGTGGATACAAGCAAGATTTTTTTAGAAGAGTAATTGCACTGCTGGTATTGATGGCATTTTTTTGGGAAGAATCATTTTATCTAAAAACTATCGTCCGAACACGCGATTTTCCACAAATATTAACATCACTAATCTAAGAACCCTCAGACGCACATTGGAAGATGCTGACAGTTAACTTGGAAGTGTAACGTTCCACCTACTGCTAGGAACTTTGTCGTTGATTTATGGCACTGTATACCTTCGGTCTGGTGACTCCCGGTTATCAGTGAAGTTCAGAACACAGGCAGAGAATGGCTCCTGGACATGTTACACCCCTTGACTGAGATCGAGCGTTGTATGTTATTGATGACACAATGGTGATGCTGGCATAATCAGAATGAACTAGTACATGACAAACCTCCTCCACCGATGGATACTTCAAGAAGCTATCTATGCACCTATTTAGACTCATTGTTGGCGTTGGTGCAGAACACTGTGTGTGACCTAGCAAAAGGCAAACAAATGATATCATGTGATCGCTTGGTTAAATCCTCGCATACAGTATCGGCCCTGACTCCTCCAACCAGATGGTCCCCTCCTAGGGAGGGTTGGACGAAGTTGAATGCAGATGGTTCTTGGACGGAAGATGGACGAGTATGTGCATGAATGATCATCCAGGATAGTCGGGGGAAGATAATTTTCTCTTCATGTAGAGAACTTTTCTCTTGCAGAGATGTGATGGAGTCGGAATTGTGTTTGTGTGCATGGAGGTATTGTCCATCGCCATCCAACGAACTGATCTCCTAGTTTATGTGGAGATGGAGTTAACATGATTAATGAGAAGAGCACAAACATATCAGTTTATGCTTCCTTGGTAGCTGAGATCAAGCACTTCTGAAATATTCGTACTACTTGCGTTACTCATAGCTAGAATAAAGCCAGTCCAGTTTAGTTCCATTCAATTCATGCAAATTAGAGTCCAAAACAAAGGCAAAATAGTTTGTAAAAGTAGATACGATGGAGATGTATCAACTCCCCCAAGCTTAATCCACTGGTTGTCCTCAAGTAATTCAGTTGATAAATTGAAAGTGACAAAGAAAATTTTTTACAAACTCTGTTTGATCTTGTTCTTGCAAATATGTCTAACTGATGTTCAGGTTTTCAGCAAAGATTATGAACTAACCATATTCACAATAACATTTAGGTCTCACATTTACTCATATCAATGGCATAATCAACTAGCGAGTAATAATAAGATATCTCAGATGACAACCCTTTTTTCAAAACAATCATAATATGATATGACAAAATGGTATCTCGCTAGCCCTTTCTGAGACCGCAAAACATAAATGCAGAGCAACTCTGAAGACCAAGGACTGACTAGTCATTATAATTCATGGCAACAGAGATCCAGTCACAGTCAAATTCAACATAAATTAATAACAATGCATACGAATGACAGTTCTCCAGTTGGTGTTTTTTATAAGAGGGTGATGACTCAACAATAAAAGTAAATAGATAGGCCCTTTGCAGAGGGAAGCAGGGATTTGCAGAGGTGCCGGAGCTCGGAGCTTTTAAAATAGAGATGAATATAATTTTGAGCGCTATGCTTTCATTGTCAACATAACAACCAAGAGTTCTCACTATCTTCCATGCTAGATACATTATAGGCGGTTCCCAAACAGAATGGTAAAGGTTTTACTGCCCCTCCACCAACAATCACACTCCACGGCTAGCCGAATCCACAGGTACCGTCCATACTAACAACAGTCCTGGGGGAGTTTTGTTTATGATTATATTTTGATTTGATTCTGAGCAAGGAATTGGGCATCCCGATTACCAACCACATTCTCGTGAATGACAAGTGAATAAACACTCATCGTGAGAATAACCCACCTAGCATGAAAGATACTAACAGCCCTATCCATTACATGAGTGATTTGGGCATACAAAACAGATTATTATTTGAAGGTTTAGAGTTTGGCACATGCAAATTTACTTGGAACGGCAAGTAAATACCGCATATAGGTAGGTATGGTGGACTCATATTGAACAACTTTGGGTTTAAGGAAGTAGATGCACAAGCAGTATTCCCGCTTAATACAAGGGAAGGCTAGCGAAAGATTGAGGAGCGACCAACTAGAAAGCGACAATGGTCATGAACATGCATTGAGATTAACCAACATTGAGTGCAAGCAATAGTAGGTATAAATCTCCATTAACATAAATATCATGGAAGGCTATGTTGATTTTGGTTCAACTACATGTGTGAACATGTGCAAAGTCAAGCCACTTAAATCATTCAAAGGAGGATATCATCCTATCATAATACATCATAACCATTCTAAAATACATGTTGACACTCAAGACAAACCATTTTACACTCCTAGCCAATTAAGCATGGCATGGGTAACTATAATCTCTAATTGTCATTGCAAACATGTTTCATTCATAATAGGCTGAATCAAGAACGATGAGCTAATCATATTTACAAAAACAAAATAGGTCAATTTCGTACCAGTTATTCTCCATCTCAATCAATTCATCATATATCGTCATTATTGCCTTCCGCTTGCACGACCGAACGATGTGAATAATAATAAGAGTGCAAGTGCATTGGACTATGCTGGAATCTACAAACATTTATTTAGAAGAGAAGACAATGTAATATGGGCTCCTTGTTAATTAGATCAACAATAATGCATATGAGAGCCATTCAACATGTTCATCGTGGTCTTCTCCTTACGACCCAAAGAAAAGAAAAAGAATTTCAAAGAAACACACTGAAATATTTTTAGAGTTTTTGTTTTTCTAAAGAAAGAAAATAACGAAAACAAAAACAAGAAAAACCATTTACACGGGAAAGCTCCCAACAAGCAAAAGAAGAACTTGACATATTTTTGGGTTTTCTTTTAATACTACTATTAATTAAACTAGGAATAAACTAGAAGTAAATTTTTTTTGGATTTTTTGAAAGTTTTTAAAACACACAAGAAGAAAGCGAGAGAAAAAACTAGCATGGATAATACAATGAAAAAGTATGAACACCGACAACTGGAATGAGTGTGTGAACATGAACGTAATGTCGGTGAGAAATACGTACTCCCCCAAGCTTAGGCTTCTGGCCTAAGTTGGTCCGGGGCCATGGCTCGAAATAATTCTCTCCCCGATACTCCGGAGGGTTCTGGGGGTTCCACTGGTTGGCGAGCTCCTGTGGCTCCCACTGATAAACAGGTTCCTGATATGGATCAGGTGATAATGCTGGCTCAGGGACTGGGGATCGCGTCCGCTCCCAGTATGCATAAATATCATCGGGCATAATGATGTACCTGCCTGAATGAATATCAAACAAAGAAGGTGCAGGCAAAGTAATAATCTGATAGGTGCCCTGACTGAACACTAGGTTATAGATGAGCCGCTTATCATCGTCTTTCGAAATAAATTCATGTGCTACCATACTCGCATAATCTAAGTACTTAGTGGGTAACAACATCTCCTCTTTCTCATCAAGTCTAATTGGTATCTCAAAATATTTAGCTAGATGGGAAGCATAGATACCTCCGAAAGGAGGACCACTTGAACAGTTTAAGCTCAACCGTCAAGAAATCATAGCGCCCAACCTAAAATTTCTATCAGTATATAGAGCATGGCTTGAAATGGCAAAGTAAGGAGCATTGAGGCCTCCACTCTCCCCACGACCAAACAAACATCCCCGCAAATAATGAATAATAGCATAAAACAAGAAAAATGTAAACTAGCCACTCTGGCTTCCGACACCCCTCTCTCTTCTCCCATAGTAGTTTCGGCAATAAAGCCCTCCACGTCTCTAGGATGTGGTTCACTGACGCTGCCCTCATAAGGTAATTTGCAAACATTGCAAAAATCATAAAGAGTCATTTTCTTAGGCACATCATATAAGTGAAATTCTACCATAGGAGGATCTTCCCTATAACGAAAGTGAAAATTTTGCACGAAGGTGTTAGTGAGTAGGAGGTATTGGTTACACTTATCTTGGAGGAAAGTGGTAATGCCGTCATTCTCCGCCAAATAATAGAAATCATCACATATTACGGCCGCTCTCAAGAATGTATCACGTGGCCATTCATATGGCCGAACCTCCGTGGCACGCGGAAGATTATACTTAGGCTTCTTCTTATCCGCATTCTCATTTTCTTTAGAACCCCGGCTCTTAACCATCTCTTCATCATTTATTTTCTCTGAAAATTTCTGAAATTTTTAGTGACTCAAAATAGAAGTGAACAAAAACTCAACAAAACTAATAACAACTACTCCTACAAGTGTCTAGAGGCTATATCATGCAACAAAACTACTTTGGGCCATATAAATTTGACATGCAAGCTCAAGTACAAGTTCATCACAGCAGCAAAAAATTGCAATATATAAAGTACTAGAAGAAAAACTAATTTGACCATTGGAGGAGTCACATACCGATGAATTATCCCCCAAAACAGTTTTGCAAATGGAGTTTTGAGCAAGGAGATCCAAAATGGTAGCAAGATGAGCTAGAACACGGGTTTGAGCAATGGTGGGATTTTTCTGGAGCAAGACGAAGTGAATGGGTGCTGGCATAGGTGAGGGGGGCCCACGTGGGACCCACAAGCCTTGGGGCGCGCCCAGAGGGTGGGCGTGCCCTGTGGGCTTGTGGCCCACTAGTGCATTCCCCTGAGGTGTTTTCAGTGCCTAAAATTCTCAAAAAAATCATACTAAATTTTCAGGGCATTTGGAGAACTTCTATTTTCTAGACATTTTTTTATTGCACGGATAATTCAAAAAACAGAAAAATAATAGCAGTTTTACTTTATTTAATCTAATTAACAGAAAGTAAAAGTTGGGTACAGAGGATTGTGCCTCCTAAATTCATCCATGACATGCCCGTCAAAAGGAATCAATTAATGAGGTTGATCAAGTCTTATTAACAAACTTATTCCGAATGACATGAAACCGGAATTTTTTTGAATAGCACTAGGTTACCTCAACAGGGATATGCATGTCCCCAATAATAAGAATATCATATTTCTTCTTAGGAATAGGAAATTTAAAACCTCCAATGGCAATTGTTGGAGTTTCTCCAATAGAGTTAATACTATTCACTTGAGGTTTTTTCTTCGGAAAGTTTACTGTATGCTCATTACCATTAACATGAAAAGTGACATTGCCCTTGTTGCAATCAATAATAGCCCCTGTAGTATTCAAAAAGGGTCTACCAAGGATGATCGACATACTGTCGTCCTCGGGTATATCAAGAATAACAAAGTCTGTTAGAATAGTAACATTAGCAACTACAATAGGTAAACCCTCACAAACACCGATAGGTATAGCAGTTGATTTATCGGCCATTTACAGAGAGATTTCCGTTGGTGTCAACTTATTCAAATCAAGTCTACGATATAAAGAGAAATGCATAACACTAACACCGGCTCCAAGATCACATAAAGCAGTTCTAACATAGTTTCCTTTAATGGAGCATGGTATAGTTGGTATTCCTAGATCTCCTAGTTTCTTTGGTATTCCACCCTTAAAAGTGTAATTAGCAAGCATTTTGGAAATTTCAGCTTCCGGTATCTTTCTTTTATTTGTAACAATATCTTTCATATATTTTGCATAAGGGGACATTTTTAGAATATCAGTCAAACGCATACGCAAAAAGACAAGTCTAAGCATTTCAACAAAGTGCTCAAAATCCTCATCATCCTTTTGATTGGATAGTTTAGGAGGAAAGGGCATTGGTTTCTGAACCCATGGCTCTCTTTCTTTACCATGTTTCCTAGCAATAAAATCATTCTTATCATATCTTTTATTCTTAGGTTGTGGGTTATCAAGATAAACGACGTGCTCTATCTCCACATCATTATCATTGCTAGGTTGAGCATCAACATGAACATCATCATTAACATTATCACTAGGTTCATGTTCATCTCCAGATTGTGTTTCAACATCAGAAATAGAAATACCATTTGGATTCTCATGTGTGTCTATAACAGGTTCACTAGAAGCATGCAAAGTCCTATCCGTTTTCTTTTTATTCTTAGATGAACCAGGTGCTTCAGTATTAATTCTCTGAGAATCTTGCTCAATTCTCTTAGGATGGCCCTCAGGATACATAGGTTCCTGAGTCATTTTACCACCTCTGGTCACAACTCTAACAACATTATCATTGTTCTTATTATTCACCTCATTGAGCAAATCATTTTGCGCCTTGAGTACTTGTTCTACTTGAGTTTTTACAATGGAAGCATGTTTACTAATAAGTTTAAGATCACTACCAGTTATGCATATATAATCACCCAAGCATTCAGGCATAAAAGCATAAGTTTCAATTGTCTACTAATATAAGCATTGAAGTTCTCTTGCTTAACAATAAAGTTATCAAATTCATCTAAGCATTGACTAGCAGACTTATTATGAGGAATATCACCTTAATCAAATCTATAGACAGAATTTACCTCCACTACCTCTGTCGGAGCATTAAGACCATGTATTTCTTCAATAGGTGGTAAATTCTTAACGTCTTTAACTTTAATACCTTTTTCTTTCATAGATTTATTTGCCTCTTGCATGTTTTCACGACTGAGAAATAGAATACCTCTCTTCTTTGGATTTGACTTAGGAGATGGTTTGGGAAGAGTCCAATCATAAGGTTCGTTCCCTAAAAACACAACCAGCAGAACTATCTAGGTGGTCCCTAGAAGCATCGGTTAGTCCATTATAAAAGATATCAAGTATCATTTTTCTTGAGAGAATGGTCAGGCAAAACATTAAGTAACTGGAGAAGCCTCCCCCCAAGCTTGTGGGAGACTCTCTTCTCAATTTGCACAAAGTTAAATATTTCCTGTAAAGCAGCTTGTTTCTTATGAGAAGGAAAATATTTTTCAGAGAAGTAATATGTCATATCCTGGGGACTACGCACACAACCAGGAGCAAGAGAATTAAATCATATCTTAGCATCACCCTTTAATGAGAAAGGAAACAACTTAAGAATATAGTAATATCGAAATCTTTTCCTCATGAGAAAATTGGGTGGCTACATCATTTAGTTTAGTAAGATGTACCACAACAGTTTCTGATTCATAACCATGAAAAGGATCAGATTTAACCAAAGTAATTAACTCAGGATCGACAGACAATTCATAATCCTTATCAGTAACAAAGATAGGTGAAGTAGCAAACTTAGGGTCATATTGCATTCTAGCATTCAAAGATTTTTGTTTTAGCTTGGCTAACAATTTCTTAAGGTCATCTCTATCATTGCAAGCAAAAAAGTCTCTAGCAATTTCTTCATCCATAATATAACCCTTAGGTACCTTAGGAAATTCATATCTAGGGGCAGAATCATAATCTTCAGTTTCAATAATTTCATTAGTTTCAGTAATTACATTCTCTCTAACCCTAGCAAGTTGTTCATCAAGAAATTTACCTAGTGGCACAGTCTTATCAAGCAAAGTACTAGCATCATCATAAGCATCACTCATAGCAGAAGTAGCATCATCAATTACTTGCGACATATTAAGATTACTAGTAGGTGGTGGTGTCGCAAGCTTACTCAAAACAGAAGGTGAATCAAGTGCAAAGTGTTGGAAATATGCCCTAGAGGCAATAATAAAAGCATTATTATTATATTTCCTTGTTCATGATAATTGTATTTTATTCATGCTATAATTGTGTTATCCGGAAATCGTAATACATATGTGAATAAATAGACACCAACATGTCCCTAGTAAGCCTCTAGTTGACTAGCTCGTTGATCAACAGATGATCATGGTTTCCTGACTATGGACTTTGGATGTCGTTGATAGCGAGATCACATCATTAGGAGAATGATGTGATGGACAAGACCCAATCCTAAACATAGCACAAGATCGTATAGTTCGTTTGCTAGAGTTTTCCAATGTCAAGTATCTTTTCCTTAGACCATGAGATCGTGTAACTCCCGGATACTGTAGGAGTGCTTTGGGTGTACCAAACGTCACAACGTAACTGGGTGACCATAAAGGTATACTACGGGTATCTCCGAAAGTGTCTGTTGGGTTGACACGGATCAAGACTGGGATTTGTCACTCCGTATGACGGAGAGGTATCACTGGGCCCACTCGGTAATGCATCATCATTATGAGCTCAAAGTGACCAAGTGTCTGGTCACGGGATCATGCATTACGGTACGAGTAAAGTGACTTGCCGGTAACGAGATTGAACGAGGTATTGGGATACCGACGATCGAATCTCGGGCAAGTAACATACCGATTGACAAAGGGAATTGTATACGGGGTTGCTTGAATCCTCGACATCGTGGTTCATCCGATGAGATCATCGAGGAGCATGTGGGAGCCAACATGGGTATCCAGATCCCGCTGTTGGTTATTGACCAGAGAGCAATCTCGGTCATGTCTACATGTCTCCCGAACCCGTAGGGTCTACACACTTAAGGTTCGGTGACGCTAGGGTTGTAGGGATATGTATATGCAGTAACCCGAATGTTGTTCGGAGTCCCGGATGAGATCCCGGATGTCACGAGGAGTTCCAGAATGGTCCGGAGGTAAAGAATTATATATAGGAAGTGCTACTTCGGCCATCGGGACAAGTTTCGGGGTCACCGGTATTGTACCGGGACCACCGGAAGGGTCCCGGGGGTCCACCGGGTGGGGCCACCTATCCCGGAGGGCCCCATGGGCTGAAGTGGGAAGGGATCCAGCCCAAAGTGGGCTGGGGCGCCACTTCCCCCTAGGGCCCATGCGCCTAGGGTGGGGGAAACCCTAAAGGGGGGCGCCCCCTTGCTTGGGGGGCAAGCCCCCCACCCCTTGGCCGCCGCCCTCCTAGGAGATTGCATCTCCTAGGGCCGGCCCCCCCCTAGGCCCCCTATATATAGTGGGGGGAGGAAGGGCCTCACACCCATGCCCTGGCGCCTCCCTCTCCCTCTCCAACACCTCCTCCTCCTCCATAGAGCTTGGCGAAGCCCTGCCGGAGTACTGCAGCTCCATCACCACCACGCCGTCGTGCTGCTGCTGGATCCATCTTCCTCAAACTCTCCTTCCCCCTTGCTGGATCAAGAAGAAGGAGACGTCACTCTGACCGTACGTGTGTTCAACGCGGAGGTGCCGTCCGTTCGGCGCTAGGATCTCCGGTGATTTGGATCACATCGAGTACGACTCCCTCATCCCCGTTCTTTGAACGCTTCCGCTCGCGATCTACAAAGGTATGTAGATGCATCCGATCACTCGTTGCTAGATGAACTCATAGATGGATCTTGGTGAAACCGTAGGAAATTTTTTTGTTTTTCTCCAACGTTCCCTAACAGTGGCATCATGAGCTAGGTCTATGCGTAGTTCTCTTTGCACGAGTAGAACACGATTTGTTGTGGGCGTTGATGTTGTCAACTTTCTTGCCACTACTAGTCTTATCTTGCTTCAACGGTATTGTGGGATGAAGCGGCCCGGACCAACCTTACACGTACGCTTACGTGAGACCGGTTCCACCGACTAACATGCACTAGTTGCATAAGGTGGCTGGCGGGTGTCTATCTCTCCCACTTTAGTTGGAGCGGATTCGATGAAAAGGGTCCTTATGAAGGGTAAATAGAAGTTGACAAATCACGTTGTGGCTTTCACGTAGGTAGGAAAACGTTCTTGCTAGAACCCTATTGCAGCCACGTAAAACTTGCAACAACAATTAGAGGACGTCTAACTTGTTTTTGCAGCAAGTATTTTGTGATGTGATATGGCCAGAGTTGTGATGAATGATGAATGATATATATGTGATGTATGAGATGTTCATGCTATTGTAATAGGAATCACGACTTGCATGTCGATGAGTATGACAACCGGCAGGAGCCATAGGAGTTGTCTTTATTTTTTGTATGACCTGCGTGTCATTGAGAAACGCCATGTAAATTACTTTACTTTATTGCTAAACGCGTTAGCCATAGTAGTAGAAGTAATAGTTGGTGAGCAACTTCATGGAGACACGATGATGGAGATCATGATGATGGAGATCATGGTGTCATGCCGGTGACAAGATGATCATGGAGCCCCAAGATGGAGATCAAAGGAGCTATGTGATATTGGCCATATCATGTCACTTTTATTATTTGATTGCATGTGATGTTTATCATGTTTTTGCATCTTGCTTACTTAGAATGACGGTAGTAAATAAGATGATCCCTCATAATAATTTCAAGAAAGTGTTCCCCCTAACTATGCACCGTTGCGACAGTTCGTTGTTTCGAAGCACCACGTGATAATCGGGTGTGATAGATTCTAACGTTCACATACAACGGGTGTAAGACAGATTTACACGTGCAAACACTTAGGTTGACTTGAAGAGCCTAGCATGTACAGACATGGCCTCGGAACACAGAAGACTGAAAGGTCGAGCATGAGTCGTATAGAAGATACGATCAACATGAAGATGTTCACCGATGTTGATTAGTCCCCCTCACGTGATGATCGGACACGGCCTAGTTAACTCGGATCATGTTAGATGACAGGAGGGATGTCTATCTAAGTGGGAGTTCATTAAATAATTTGATTAGATGAACTTAATTATCATGAGCTTAGTCTAAAATATTTACAATATGTCTTGTAGATCAAATGGCCAATGTAGTCCTTAACTTCAACGCGTTCCTAGAGAAAACCAAGCTAAAAGACGATGGCATCAACTACACAGACTGGGTCCGGAACCTGAGGATCATCCTCATAGCTGCCAAGAAAGATTATGTCCTACAAGCACCGCTGGGTGACGCACCTGTTCTCCCTGCAGAACAAGACGTTATGAACGCTTGGCAGGCATGTACCGATGACTACTCCCTCGTTCAGTGCGGCATGCTTTACAGCTTAGAGCCGGGGCTCCAAAAACGTTTTGAGAGACACGGAGCATATGAGATGTTCGAAGAGCTGAAAATGGTTTTCCAAGCTCATGCCCGGGTCGAGAGATATCAAGTCTCCGACAAGGTCTTCGGTTGTAAGATGGAGGAAAACAGTTCTGTCAGTGAGCACATACTCACTATGTCTGGGTTGCATAATCGCTTGACTCAGCTGGGAGTTAATCTCCCGGATGACGCGGTCATTGACAGAATCCTTCAGTCGCTTCCACCGAGCTACAAGAGCTCTGTGATGAACTTCAATATGCAGGGGATGGAAAAGACCATTCCTGAAGTATTTGCTATGCTGAAATCAGCAGAGGTAGAAGTCCAAAAGGAACATCAAGTGTTGATGGTGAATAAAACCACTAAGTTCAAAAAGGGCAAGGGTAAGAAGAACTTCAAGAAGGACGGCAAGGGAGTTGCCGCGCCCGGCAAGCAAGCTGCCGGGAAGAAGCCAAAGAATGGACCCAAGCCCGAGACTGAGTGTTTTTATTGCAAGGGAAGTGGTCACTGGAAGCGGAACTGCCCCAAATACTTAGCGGACAAGAAGGCCGGCATCACAAAAGGTATATGTGATATACATGTAATTGATGTGTACCTTACCAGTACTCGTAGTAGCTCTTGGGTATTTGATACCGGTGCAGTTGCTCACATTTGTAACTCAAAGTAGGAGCTGCGGAATAAGCGGAGACTGGCGAAGGACGAGGTGACGATGCGCGTCAGGAATGGTTCCAAGGTCGATGTGATCGCCGTTGGCACGCTACCTCTACATTTACCTACGGGATTAGTTTTAAACCTCAATAATTGTTATTTAGTGCCAGCTTTGAGCATGAACATTGTATCGGGATCTCGTTTAATACGAGATGGCTACTCATTTAAATCCGAGAATAATGGTTGTTCTATTTATATGAGAGATATGTTTTATGGTCATGCTCCGATGGTGAATGGTTTATTCTTAACGAATCTCGAGCGTAATGCTACACATATTCATAGTGTGAGTACCAAAAGATGTAAGGTTGATAATGATAGTCCCACATACTTGTGGCACTGCCGCCTTCGTCACATAGGTGTCAAACGCATGAAGAAGCTCCATGCAGATGGACCTTTAGAGTCTCTTGATTACGAATCATTTGACACGTGCGAACCATGCCTCATGGGTAAAATGACCAAGACTCCGTTCTCAGGAACAATGGAGCGAGCAACCAACTTATTGGAAATCATACATACTGATGTGTGCGGTCCAATGAGTGTTGAGGCTCGCGGTGGCTATCGCTATGTTCTCACCCTCACTGATGACTTGAGTAGATATGGGTATATCTATTTAATGAAACACAAGTCTGAGACCTTTGAAAAGTTCAAGGAATTTCAGAGTGAGGTTGAAAATCAATGTGATAGGAAAATCAAGTTCCTGCGATCAGATCGTGGAGGAGAATACTTGAGTCACGAATTTGGCACACACTTAAGAAAATGTGGAATAGTTTCACAACTCACGCCGCCTGAAACACCTCAGCGTAATGGTGTGTCCGAATGTCGTAATCGCACTCCATTAGATATGGTGCGATCTATGATGTCTCTTACCGATTTACCGCTATCTTTTTGGGGCTATGCTTTAGAGACTACCGCATTCACTTTAAATAGGGCTCCGTCGAAATCCGTTGAGACGACACCGTATGAATTATGGTTTGGGAAGAAACCTAAGCTGTCGTTTCTAAAAGTTTCGGGATGCGATGCTTATGTCAAGAAACTTCAACCTGAAAAGCTCGAACCCAAGTCGGAAAAATGCGTCTTCATAGGATACCCTAAAGAAACTATTGGGTATACCTTCTACCTCAGATCCGAAGGCAAGATCTTTGTTGCCAAGAATGGATCCTTTCTAGAGAAGGAGTTTCTCTCGAAAGAAGTAAGTGGGAGGAAAGTAGAACTTGATGAAGTATTACCTCTTGAACAGGAAAAAGGCGCAACTCAAGAAAATGTTCCTGAGGTGCCTGCACCGACTAGAGAGGAAGTTAATGATGATGATCAAGATACTTCTGATCAAGCTCCTACTGAAATTCGTAGGTCCACAAGGACACGTTCCGCACCAGAGTGGTACGGCAACCCTGTCTTGGAAATCATGTTGTTAGACAACGGTGAACCTTCGAACTATGAAGAAGCGATGGCGGGCCCGGATTCCGACAAATGGCTGGAAGCCATGAAATCCGAGATAGAATCCATGTATGAAAACGAAGTATGGACTTTGACTGACTTGCCCGTTGAGCGGCGAGCCATAGAAAATAAATGGATCTTTAAGAAGAAGACAGACGCGGATGGTAATGTGACCATCTATAAAGCTCGGCTTGTCGCTAAGGGTTATCGACAAGTTCAAGGGGTTGACTACGATGAGACTTTCTCACCGGTAGCGAAGCTGAAGTCCGTCCGAATCATGTTAGCAATTGCCGCATTCTATGACTATGAGATATGGCAAATGGACGTCAAAACGGCATTCCTTAATGGTTTCCTTAAGGAGGAATTGTATATGATGCAGTCGGAAGGTTTTGTCGATCCTAAGAATGCTGACAAGGTGTGCAAGCTCCAACGCTCGATTTATGGGCTGGTGCAAGCATCTCGGAGTTGGAACATTCGCTTTGATGAGATGATCAAAGCGTTTGGGTTCACGCGGACTTATGGAGAAGTCTGTGTTTACAAGAAAGTGAGTGGGAGCTCTGTAGCATTTCTCATATTATATGTAGATGACATACTTTTGATGGGAAATGATATAGAACTCTTGGACAGCATCAAGGCCTACTTGAATAAAAGTTTTTCAATGAAGGACCTTGGAGAAGCTGCTTATATATTAGGCATCAAGATCTATAGAGATAGATCGAGACGCCTCATAGGTCTTTCACAAAGCACATACCTTGATAAGATATTGAAGAAGTTCAATATGGATCAGTCTAAGAAGGGGTTCTTGCCTGTGTTGCAAGGTATGAAATTGAGCTCAGCTCAATGTCCGACCACGGCAGAAGAAATAGAAGAGATGAGTGTCATCCCCTATGCCTCAGCCATAGGTTCTATTATGTATGCCATGTTGTGTACCAGACCTGATGTAAACCTTGCCGTAAGTTTGGTAGGAAGGGACCAAAGTAATCCCGGCAAGGAACACTAGACAGCGGTCAAGAATATCCTGAAGTACCTGAAAAGGACTAAGGAAATGTTTCTCGTTTATGGAGGTGACGAAGAGCTCGTCGTAAAGGGTTACGTCGACGCTAGCTTCGACACAGATCTGGATGACTCTAAGTCACAAACCGGATACGTGTATATTTTGAATGGTGGGGCAGTAAGTTGGTGCAGTTGCAAGCAAAGCGTCGTGGCGGGATATACATGTGAAGCGGAGTACATGGCAGCCTCGGAGGCAGCACATGAAGCAATATGGGTGAAGGAGTTCATCACCGACCTAGGAGTCATACCCAATGCGTCGGGGCCAATCAAGCTCTTTTGTGACAACACTGGAGCCATCGCTCTTGCCAAGGAGCCCAGGTTTCACAAGAAGACAAGGCACATCAAGCGTCGCTTCAACTCCATTCGTGAAAATGTTCAAGATGGAGAAATAGAAATTTGTAAAGTGCACACGGACCTGAATGTAGCAGATCCGTTGACTAAACCTCTCCCTAGAGCAAAACATGATCAACACCAGAATTCCATGGGTGTTCGATTCATCACAATGTAACTAGATTATTGACTCTAGTGCAAGTGGGAGACTGTTGGAAATATGCCCTAGAGGCAATAATAAAAGCATTATTATTATATTTCCTTGTTCATGATAATTGTCTTTATTCATGCTATAATTGTGTTATCTGGAAATCGTAATACATGTGTGAATAACAGACACCAGCATGTCCCTAGTAAGCCTCTAGTTGACTAGCTCGTTGATCAACAGATAGTCATGGTTTCCTGACTATGGACATTGGATGTCATTGATAACGAGATCACATCATTAGGAGAATGATGTCATGGACAAGACCCAATCCTAAACATAGCACAAGATCGTATAGTTCGTTTGCTAGAGTTTTCCAATGTCAAAGTATCTTTTCCTTAGACCATGAGATCGTGTAACTCCCGGATACCGTAGGAGTGCTTTGGGTATGCCAAACGTCACAACGTAACTGGGTGACTATAAAGGTAGACTACGGGTATCTCCGAAAGTGTCTGTTGGGTTGACATGGATCAAGACTGGGATTTGTCACTCCGTATGACGGAGAGGTATCGCTGGGCCCACTCGGTAATGCATCATCATAATGAGCTCAAAGTGACCAAGTGTCTGGTCACGGGATCATGCATTATGGTACGAGTAAAGTGACTTGCCGGTAACGAGATTGAACGAGGTATTGGGATACCGACGATCGAATCTCGGGCAAGTAACATATCGATTGACAAAGGGAATTGCATACGGGGTTGATTGAATCCTCGACATCGTGGTTCATCCGATGAAATCATCATGGAGCATGTGGGAGCCAACATGGGTATCCAGATCCCTCTGTTGGTTATTGACCGGAGAGTCGTCTCGGTCATGTCTGCTTGTCTCCCGAACCCGTAGGGTCTACACACTTAAGGTTCGGTGACGCTAGGGTTGTGAAGATATGTATATGCAGTAACCCGAATGTTGTTCGGAGTCCCGGATGAGATCCCGGACGTCACGAGGAGTTCCGGAATGGTCCGGAGGTAAAGAATTATATATAGGAAGTGTTGTTTCGGCCATCGGGACAAGTTTCGGGGTTATCGGTATTGTACCGGGACCACCGGAGGGGTCCCGTGGGCCCACCGGGTGGGGACACCTGTCCCGGGGGGCCACATGGGCTGTAGGGGGTGCGCCTTGGCCTACATGGGCCAAGGGCACCAGCCCTACTAGGCCCATGCGCCTAGGGTTTCCACCAAGGAGGAGTCCAAGTGGTGGAAGGCACCCCGAGGTGCCTTGGGGGGGAGGGAAACCCTCCCCTGGCCGCCGCACCTAGGAGATCAGATCTCCTAGGCTGCGCACCAACCCCCCCTGGCACCCCTATATATAGTGGGGGGAGAGGAGGGATTTTAGACCAGCCCCTGGCGCCTCCCTCTCTCCCCGTTACGTCTCTCCCTCGTAGTCTTGGCGAAGCCCTGCTTTTGTGACGCCCTGCATCCACCACCACGCCGTCGTGTTGCTGGATCTTCGTCAACCTCTCCTTCCCCCTTGCTGGATCAAGAAGGAGGAGACGTCTCCCGTCCCGTACGTGTGTTGAACGCGGAGGTGCCATCCGTTCGGCGCTGGTCATCGGTGATTTGGATCACGTCGAGTACGACTACATCATCACCGTTCTTTTGAACGCGTCCGTGCGCAATCTACAAAGGTATGTAGATGCATTAGATGACTCATTGCTAGATGAACTCCTAGATGATCTTGGTGAAACGAGTAGGAAAATTTTTGTTTTCTGCAACGTTCCCCAACAGTACGCTTACGTGAGACCGGTTCTACCGACTAACATGCACTAGTTGCATAAGGTGGCTGGCGGGTGTCTGTCTCTCCCACTTTAGTTGGAGCGGATTCGATGAAAAGGGTCCTTATTAAGGGTAAATAGAAGTTGACAAATCACGTTGTGGCTTTCACGTAGGTAGGAAAACGTTCTTGCTAGAACCCTATTGCAGCCACGTAAAACTTGCAACAACAATTAGAGGACGTCTAACTTGTTTTTGCAGCAAGTGTTTTGTGATGTGATATGGCCAGAGTTGTGATGAATGATGAATGATATATATGTGATGTATGAGATGTTCATGCTATTGTAATAGGAATCACTTGCATGTCAATGAGTATGACAACCGGCAGGAGCCATAGGAGTTGTCTTTATTTTTTGTATGACCTGCGTGTCATTGAGAAACGCCATGTAAATTACTTTACTTTATTGCTAAACGCGTCAGCCATAGTAGTAGAAGTAATAGTTGGTGAGCAGCTTCATGGAGACACGATGATGGAGATCATGATGATGGAGATCATGGTGTCATGCCGGTGACAAGATGATCATGGAGCCCCAAGATGATCAAAGGAGCTATGTGATATTGGCCATATCATGTCACTTTTATTATTTGATTGCATGTGATGTTTATCATGTTTTTGCATCTTGTTTACTTAGAACGACGGTAGTAAATAAGATGATCCCTGATAATAATTTCAAGAAAGTGTTCCCCCTAACTGTGCACCGTTGCGACAGTTCGTTGTTTCGAAGCACCACGTGATAATCGGGTGTGATAGATTCTAACGTTCACATACAACGGGTGTAAGACAGATTTACACATGCAAACACTTAGGTTGACTTGACGAGCCTAGCATGTACAGACATGGCCTCGGAACACAGAAGACCGAAAGGTCGAGCATGAGTCGTATAGAAGATATGATCAACATGAAGATGTTCACCGATGTTGATTAGTCCGCCTCACGTGATGATCGGACACGGCCTAATTAACTCGGATCATGTTAGATGACAGGAGGGATGTCTATCTAAGTGGGAGTTCATTAAATAATTTGATTAGATGAACTTAATTATCATGAGCTTAGTCTAAAATATTTACAATATGTCTTGTAGATCAAATGGCCAATGTAGTCCTTAACTTCAACGCGTTCCTAGAGAAAACCAAGCTAAAAGACGATGGCAGCAACTACACAGACTGGGTCCGGAACCTGAGGAGCATCCTCATAGCTGCCAAGAAAGATTATGTCCTACAAGCACCGCTGGGTGACGCACCTGTTCTCCCTACAGAACAAGACGTTATGAACGCTTGGCAGGCATGTACCGATGACTACTCCCTCGTTCAGTGCGGCATGCTTTACAGCTTAGAGCCGGGGCTCCAAAAACGTTTTGAGAGACACGGAGCATATGAGATGTTCGAAGAACTGAAAATGGTTTTCCAAGCTCATGCCCGGGTCGAGAGATATCAAGTCTCCGACAAGGTCTTCGGTTGTAAGATGGAGGAAAACAGTTCTGTCAGTGAGCACATACTCACTATGTCTGGGTTGCATAACCGCTTGACTCAGCTGGGAGTTAATCTCCCGGATGACGCGGTCATTGACAGAATCCTTCAGTCGCTTCCACCGAGCTACAAGAGCTCTGTGATGAACTTCAATATGCAGGGGATGGAAAAGACCATTCCTGAAGTATTTGCTATGCTGAAATCAGCAGAGGTAGAAGTCCAAAAGGAACATCAAGTGTTGATGGTGAATAAAACCACTAAGTTCAAAAAGGGCAAGGGTAAGAAGAACTTCAAGAAGGACGGCAAGGGAGTTGCCGCGCCCGGCAAGCAAGCTGCCGGGAAGAAGCCAAAGAATGGACCCAAGCCCGAGACTGGGTGTTTTTATTGCAAGGGAAGTGATCACTGGAAGCGGAACTGCCCCAAATACTTAGCGGACAAGAAGGCCGGCATCACAAAAGGTATATGTGATATACATGTAATTGATGTGTACCTTACCAGTACTCGTAGTAGCTCTTGGGTATTTGATACCGGTGCAGTT
Organism: Triticum urartu; assembly: GCF_056163025.1. Lineage (NCBI taxonomy): Eukaryota > Viridiplantae > Streptophyta > Magnoliopsida > Poales > Poaceae > Triticum > Triticum urartu. Next base: position 2,311,771 of record NC_141879.1, read on the forward strand.
GCTCACATTTGTAACTCAAAGTAGGAGCTGCGGAATAAGCGGAGACTGGCGAAGGACGAGGTGACGATGCGCGTCAGGAATGGTTCCAAGGTCGATGTGATCGCCGTCGGCACGCTACCTCTACATTTACCTACGGGATTAGTTTTAAACCTCAATAATTGTTATTTAGTGCCAGCTTTGAGCATGAACATTGTATCGGGATCTCGTTTAATACGAGATGGCTACTCATTTAAATCCAAGAATAATGGTTGTTCTATTTATATGAGAGATATGTTTTATGGTCATGCTCCGATGGTGAATGGTTTATTCTTAATGAATCTCGAGCGTAATGCTACACATATTCATAGTGTGAGTATCAAAAGATGTAAGGTTGATAATGATAGTCCCACATACTTGTGGCACTGCCGCCTTGGTCACATAGGTGTCAAACGCATGAAGAAGCTCCATGCAGATGGACTTTTAGAGTCTCTTGATTACGAATCATTTGACACGTGCGAACCATGCCTCATGGGTAAAATGACCAAGACTCCGTTCTCAGGAACAATGGAGCGAGCAACCAACTTATTGGAAATCATACATACTGATGTGTGCGGTCCAATGAGTGTTGAGGCTCGCGGTGGCTATCCTTATGTTCTCACCCTCACTGATGACTTGAGTAGATATGGGTATATCTATTTAATGAAACACAAGTCTGAGACCTTTGAAAAGTTCAAGGAATTTCAGAGTGAGGTTGAAAATCAATGTGACTGGAAAATCAAGTTCCTACGATCAGATCGTGGAGGAGAATACTTGAGTCACGAATTTGGCACACACTTAAGAAAATGTGGAATAGTTTCACAACTCACGCCGCCTGGAACACCTCAGCGTAATGGTGTGTCCGAACGTCATAATCGCACTCTATTAGATATGGTGCGATCTATGATGTCTCTTACCGATTTACCGCTATCTTTTTGGGGCTATGCTTTAGAAACTGCTGCATTCACTTTAAATAGGGCTCCGTCGAAATCCGTTGAGACGACACCGTATGAATTATGGTTTGGGAAGAAACCTAAGCTGACGTTTCTAAAAGTTTGGGGATGCGATGCTTATGTCAAGAATCTTCAACCTGAAAAGCTCGAACCCAAGTCGGAAAAATGCGTCTTCATAGGATACCCTAAAGAAACTATTGGGTATACCTTCTACCTCAGATCCAATGGCAACATCTTTGTTGCCAAGAATGGATCCTTTCTAGAGAAGGAGTTTCTCTCGAAAGAAGTAAGTGGGAGGAAAGTAGAACTTGATGAAGTATTACCTCTTGAACAGGAAAAAGGCGCAACTCAAGAAAATATTCCTGAGGTGCCTGCACCGACTAGAGAGGAAGTTAATGATGATGATCAAGATACTTCTGATCAAGCTCCTACTGAAATTCGTAGGTCCACAAGGACACGTTCCGCACCAGAGTGGTACGGCAACCCTGTCTTGGAAATCATGTTGTTAGACAACGGTGAACCTTCGAACTATGAAGAAGCGATGGCGGGCCCGGATTCCGACAAATGGCTGGAAGCCATGAAATCCGAGATAGAATCCATGTATGAAAACGAAGTATGGACTTTGACTGACTTGCCCGTTGAGCGGCGAGCCATAGAAAATAAATGGATCTTTAAGAAGAAGACAGACGCGGATGGTAATGTGACCATCTATAAAGCTCGGCTTGTCGCTAAGGGTTATCGACAAGTTCAAGGGGTTGACTACGATGAGACTTTCTCACCGGTAGCGAAGCTGAAGTCCGTCCGAATCATGTTAGCAATTGCCGCATTCTATGACTATGAGATATGGAAAATGGACGTCAAAACGGCATTCCTTAATGGTTTCCTTAAGGAGGAATTGTATATGATGCAGCCGGAAGGTTTTGTCGATCCTAAGAATGCTGACAAGGTGTGCAAGCTCCAACGCTCGATTTATGGGCTGGTGCAAGCATCTCGGAGTTGGAACATTCGCTTTGATGAGATGATCAAAGCGTTTGGGTTCACGCGGACTTATGGAGAAGTCTGTGTTTACAAGAAAGTGAGTGGGAGCTCTGTAGCATTTCTCATATTATATGTAGATGACATACTTTTGATGGGAAATGATATAGAACTCTTGGACAGCATCAAGGCCTACTTGAATAAAAGTTTTTCAATGAAGGACCTTGGAGAAGCTGCTTATATATTAGGCATCAAGATCTATAGAGATAGATCGAGACGCCTCATAGGTCTTTCACAAAGCACATACCTTGATAAGATATTGAAGAAGTTCAATATGGATCAGTCTAAGAAGGGGTTCTTGCCTGTGTTGCAAGGTATGAAATTGAGCTCAGCTCAATGTCCGACCACGGCAGAAGAAATAGAAGAGATGAGTGTCATCCCCTATGCCTCAGCCATAGGTTCTATTATGTATGCCATGCTGTGTACCAGACCTGATGTAAACCTTGCCGTAAGTTTGGTAGGTAGGTACCAAAGTAATCCCGGCAAGGAACACTGGACAGCGGTCAGGAATATCCTGAAGTACCTGAAAAGGACTAAGGAAATATTTCTCGTTTATGGAGGTGACGAAGAGCTCGTCGTAAAGAGTTACGTCGACGCTAGCTTCGACACAGATCTGGATGACTCTAAGTCACAAACCGGATACGTGTATATTTTGAATGATGGGGCAGTAAGCTGGTGCAGTTGCAAGCAGAGCGTCGTGGCGGGATCTACATGTGAAGCGGAGTACATGGCAGCCTCGGAGGCAGCACATGAAGCAATTTGGGTGAAGGAGTTCATCACCGACCTAGGAGTCATACCCAATGCGTCGGGGCCGATCAAGCTCTTCTGTGACAACACTGGAGCTATTGCACTTGCTAAGGAGCCCAGGTTTCACAAGAAGACAAGGCACATCAAGCGTCGCTTCAACTCCATTCGTGAAAATGTTCAAGATGGAGACATAGATATTTGTAAAGTACATACGGACCTGAATGTAGCAGATCCGTTGACTAAACCTCTCCCTAGAGCAAAACATGATCAACACCAGAATTCCATGGGTGTTCGATTCATCACAATGTAACTAGATTATTGACTCTAGTGCAAGTGGGAGACTGTTGGAAATATGCCCTAGAGGCAATAATAAAAGCATTATTATTATATTTCCTTGTTCATGATAATTGTCTTTTATTCATGCTATAATTGTGTTATCCGGAAATCGTAATACATGTGTGAATAAATAGACACCAACATGTCCCTAGTAAGCCTCTAGTTGACTCTCCCCAAGCTTGTGGGAGACTCTCTTCTCAGTTTGCACAAAGTTAAATATTTCCTGTAAAGCAGCTTGTTTCTTATGAGAAGGAAAATATTTTTCAGAGAAGTAATATGTCATATCCTGGGGACTACGCACACAACCAGGAGCAAGAGAATTAAATCATATCTTAGCATCACCCTTTAATGAGAAAGGAAACAACTTAAGAATATAGTAATATCGAAATCTTTTCCTCATGAGAAAATTGGGTGGCTATATCATTTAGTTTAGTAAGATGTACCACAACAGTTTCTGATTCATAACCATGAAAAGGATCAGATTTAACCAAAGTAATTAACTCAGGATCGACAGACAATTCATAATCCTTATCAGTAACAAAGATAGGTGAAGTAGCAAACTTAGGGTCATATTGCATTCTAGCATTCAAAGATTTTTGTTTTAGCTTGGCTAACAATTTCTTAAGGTCATCTCTATCATTGCAAGCAAAAAAGTCTCTAGCAATTTCTTCATCCATAATATAACCCTTAGGTACCTTAGGAAATTCATATCTAGGGGCAGAATCATAATCTTCAGTTTCAATAATTTCATCAGTTTCAGTAATTACATTCTCTCTAACCCTAGCAAGTTGTTCATCAAGAAATTTACCTAGTGGCACAGTCTTATCAAGCAAAGTACTAGCATCATCATAAGCATCACTCATAGCAGAAGTAGCATCATCAATTACTTGCGACATATTAAGATTACTAGTAGGTGGTGGTGTCGCAAGCTTACTCAAAACAGAAGGTGAATCAAGTGCAAAGTGTTGGAAATATGCCCTAGAGGCAATAATAAAAGCATTATTATTATATTTCCTTGTTCATGATAATTGTCTTTTATTCATGCTATAATTGTGTTATCCGGAAATCGTAATACATGTGTGAATAAATAGACACCAACATGTCCCTAGTAAGCCTCTAGTTGGCTAGCTCGTTGATCAACAGATAGTCATGGTTTCCTGACTATGGACATTGGATGTCGTTGATAACGAGATCACATCATTAGGAGAATGATGTGATGGACAAGACCCAATCCTAAACATAGCACAAGATCGTATAGTTCGTTTGCTAGAGTTTTCCAATGTCAAGTATCTTTTCCTTAGACCATGAGATCGTGTAACTCCCGGATACTGTAGGAGTGCTTTGGGTGTACCAAACGTCACAACGTAACTGGGTGACCATAAAGGTATACTACGGGTATCTCTGAAAGTGTCTGTTGGGTTGACACGGATCAAGACTGGGATTTGTCACTCCGTATGACGGAGAGGTATCACTGGGCCCACTCGGTAATGCATCATCATTATGAGCTCAAAGTGACCAAGTGTCTGGTCACGGGATCATGCATTACGGTACGAGTAAAGTGACTTGCCGGTAACGAGATTGAATGAGGTATTGGGATACCGACGATCGAATCTCGGGCAAGTAACATACCGATTGACAAAGGGAATTGTATACGGGGTTGCTTGAATCCTTGACATCGTGGTTCATCCGATGAGATCATCGAGGAGCATGTGGGAGCCAACATGGGTATCCAGATCCCGCTGTTGGTTATTGACCGGAGAGCAATCTCGGTCATGTCTACATGTCTCCCGAACCCGTAGGGTCTACACACTTAAGGTTCGATGACGCTAGGGTTGTAGGGATATGTATATGCAGTAACCCGAATGTTGTTCGGAGTCCCGGATGAGATCCCGGATGTCACGAGGAGTTCCGGAATGGTTCAGAGGTAAATAATTATATATAGGAAGTGCTATTTCGGTCATCGGGACAAGTTTCGGGGTCACCGGTATTGTACCGGGACCACCGGAAGGGTCCCGGGGGTCCACCGGGTGGGGCCACCTATCCCGGAGGGCCCCATGGGCTGAAGTGGGAAGGGATCCAGCCCAAAGTGGGCTGGGGCGCCACTTCCCCCTAGGGCCCATGCGCCTAGGGTGGGGGAAACCCTAAAGGGGGCCGCCCCCTTGCTTGGGGGGCAAGCCCCCCACCCCTTGGCCGCCGCCCCCCTAGGAGATTGCATCTCCTAGGGCCGCCCCCCCCCCCCTAGGCCCCCTATATATAGTGGGGGGGAGGAAGTGCCTCACACCCATGCCCTGGCGCCTCCCTCTCCCTCTCCAACACCTCCTCCTCCTCCATAGAGCTTGGCGAAGCCCTGCCGGAGTACTGCAGCTCCATCACCACCACGCCGTCGTGCTGCTGCTGGAGCCATCTTCCTCAACCTCTCCTTCCCCCTTGCTGGATCAAGAAGAAGGAGACGTCACGCTGACCGTACGTGTGTTGAACGCGGAGGTGCCGTCCGTTCGGCGCTAAGATCTCCGGTGATTTGGATCACGTCGAGTACGACTCCCTCATCCCGTTCTTTGAACGCTTCCGCTCGCGATCTACAAAGGTATGTAGATGCATCCGATCACTCGTTGCTAGATGAACTCATAGATGGATCTTGGTGAAACCATAGGAAAATTTTTTGTTTTTCTGCAACGTTCCCCAACACAAAGCTAGATGGCAGTTCCTTACCTCCCCTCGTAGCAGAGGGATAGATCTTGGTTTTGGTATCTTTCAAATTCTTCATAGTGATCAACATAGTTTAGCACACGTGCCGCTTAGTGGCATCCTCTCCTTCTTGATCCAGAAAGCAAGAGAGAGGAGGTAGATGATATCCGAACTAACACGATGGTGTGGTGGTGGTGGTGGCAGCGGAACTCCGGCAGGGCTTCACCAAGCGCATACCGGTGAAACGTGAGAGGAGTTGGGAGAGGTAACGGGCAAGGGTCGAAGGGTGGCTGCCCCCAAAGCCTCCCCATCTTTTTATAGGCGTGGAGGGGACTGGTGGCTTGCCCTCCAAGGCCCTAGGGTCATTGGCCAAAGGGGAGGAAGGAAATCCCTCCTTTCCTTCCCCACTGATCGCTATCCCCTTTTTAGGGATCCTAATCTTATCCATTTGGATATGATACTATTCCTTGGAGGCTCTTGGTGCACCTAGACCAGGGTTGTAGGGACATTCTCCACTACCCACGTTCATGTGGGTTCCCCATGCATGTGGGTCCCACTCCGGAACCTTCTAGAACCTTTCCGGTACAATACCGAAAAAACTCGAACCCCGATAACAACTTTCCATATATGAATCTTTATCCCCGGACTATTCCGTAGCTCCTCATGATGTCCCAGATCCCATCTGGGACTCCGAACAACCTTCGGACTTTCCACTTCTAATATCTCAATACTACCCTAGCGATACCGAACATTAAGCGTTCGACCCTACGGGTTCGAGAATCATGTAGACATGACCGAGACTCCTCTTCGGTCAATAACCAATAGCGGGACCTATATGCCCATATTAATTCGTGCATATTCCACGAATATCTTTATCGGTTGAACCACGATGTCAAGGATTCAGTTAATTCTGTATACAATTCCCTTTGTCCGGCTATATATTACTTGCCCGATATTCGATCGATGGTATCTCCATACCTTGTTCAATCTCTTTACTGGAAAGTTTCTTTACTCGTTCCGTAATACAAGGTCCCGTGACTAACTCATTAGGCACATTGCTTGGAAGCTCTTTATGATATTGTATTACCCAGAGGACCTAGAGATATCTCTCCGTCACACGGAGTGACAAATCCAAGTCTCGATCCATGCCAACCCAACAGACACCTGCGGAGATACCTGTAGAGCATCTTTATGGTCACCTAGTTACGAAGTGACGTTTGATAGCATGAAGGTATTCCTCCGGTATCCGGGAGTTGCATGATCTCATGGTCGAAGGAACATATACTTGACATCAAGAAAGCTATAGCAAATAACTTAAATGATCTGATGTTAAGCTTACAGTTGGGTCTAGTCCATCACATCATTCTCCTAATGATGTGATCCCGTTATCAAATGACAAATCATGCCTATGGTTAGGAAACCTTAACCATCTTTGATCAACGAGCTAGTCCGGTAGAGATTCACTAGGGACATGTTGTTGTCTATGTATCCACACATGTATTTGAGTTTCCAATCAATACAATTATAGCATGGATAATAAATGATTATCATGCACAAGGAAATATAATAATAACCACTTTATTATTACCTCTAGGGCATATTTCCAATATAAATTTGACTTTTTTAATATTTGAATTAATGCAATATTCTAGAAGCAAATAAATAATGTAAATTACTGCTGGGGGAAGATACGATAAATTTGAGAAGGAACTAGGCACTATTTATTTGCTGGCCATTAATGCCACTAGACCATGCATGAAGTGATTACATGTAGCAATGGATCTATTTTTGGAAGGCTGATATACAAAATAAAGAAGCGTCACTTATGATCTGCCGATAGGACATCAATGCGAAAAAATAATGTAGGAAAAAAATAGCAAAGCTGGGTTTTGTCATAATACCAGATGTATCAAATCCGGAGATATACCTTCCAAATAACATTCCTACAAGACCCAAAAAATACAATGAAATGCATGACACTCACATTTTTATATTGAATGGATATAAGCTATTAATAAAATACCCTTATCAATGATGACATTGATATTTTTATCGTGAAGGGATATAAGCTATTCCCTTATCAATAATGACGCACAATATATGCTATGAAAATAGCCTACATACATGGCAACACAAAACTAGTTATTAATTCTTGACATACGGAAAGATCTGCAGTCTTGCCTCTTTATAAATACTACTCCCTTCGTCCCTTGAATAATATGTTATTACATCAAATTTGTTCGAAAGTTTATGAGATTTGTTAAAATATCATGGAATAATTAAACTCGAGAAGGTCGGTTAACTAAACATTTCCATGGACTGATTTACATATAAAAATTAAACGGAAAGTAATATATGATATCTACAAGATTTGCTTGTGTATCTGAATAAATGCACCCCGGAGGATCGGAATGGGGCAAAAAAAGGAAAAACCTTAGAACGGTGCTGATTTTGACATAAATGAAAAAATATATTGCTAATATAGAGAACATAAACAAATATGCTATTTGTACATGAATCAAAACTAATTTGTCCATAAAATAAATGCAGGATTTAATCGATAATTACATATCATTTGTTTTTGCCAATATATATATATATATATATATATATATATATATATATATATATCTCAACCGGAGCACACGGCAATCATAAGCTTAGTTTTCTCCTCAGTCCAGACCATGGCAGTCATCAAGAGCAATCGCACGCATGCTGTGGGTTCTTCAATCTGCGTTGTTGTTATGATCATCTCTTGCACTTTGATCTTACCAACCTCTTGCTATGAACGTAGGTATCTCCGAACATCCTTTAATCATTTTATCTTACAAAATTCAATATTTGTGCTTAGATAGACCTTAGCGGACACTTGTAATAAATATTATTGCTTTCCGTCAATGTTTAGTTGATCGTCATGAGGAGTGCATGCCTACTCAAGTCTGCCATTGGAACGTCTGCAAGATCTTTTGCAGATACAGCGGCCACCCTTGGCTTGGGGCCTACTGCAAGACTCAGCCAGGAGATGCGAAACTATGTTGTTGCGTTTATTCCTGAATCTCCAGTGATGCAAGTTGTTGTTTGGGGCACTAATATTGCAGTTTCCTGTATCCACCCGCTTGCGATGCAGTCTCAATAAAAGAGTTTTCTAGCGACTCAATCAATGAATCAGTGTATGATCGATATCATGTGCGCATATCTAGCTAGTGGCTCATCTTTATGTCTTAAACCAGCGTTGAAAAGATTATTATATCAATTGTTCTTCAATTTCCTATTATTCTGATTCGATGATCGCAATTTATATCATGTGCGCATATCTATCTAGTTTTTTCCATGGCCTTGTATTACAAATTCAGTGCATCATACTACTTTGTTTTGGTTTTTGATTAATTTTGCATTTTCTAGAGTTTTCTCGGTAAAAAAGGGCAATACATGGTCAGACGTGTCGCAACTTGCATACGGTGTCAAAAATCATTCAAACCTGACATGGATGCCTACCATTTGTATCCCCACCTACTTGCGTAAGTCTAAGGAACAAAAAAAAGTCCACTATGCATGCAAAATGAACACTGAAAAGATATCAAGAAAAATATAGACAAAAGATCACTTAACCTTGTATCCCTAACAGATGAGACATGAGTATCACTAGCACATATGCCCGTGCGTTGCAACGGGAGAGAAAATTCTTGTGTCCATATAAACGTCCATCAATGCAGCACGTGCGTTGCAACGGGAGAGAAACATTGTGTGCCCATATAAACGTCCATCAATGCCACACGCCAACATCCGAGCGGTACCACCCGACGGTGACATAGAGGCACATGCCAAGGTCAAAATGTACAATTAACGAATTCTCTTTTCTCTTAAAGTTTTTGGATTATTAGGTATTCATCTTATATAAAAGATGACCATAGGCCCAAATTACATGCCACATATTAATCCTATGGAAAGCCATAGTACGGAAATAAACAAATGACGACCTCATGAGCGCCTTCGCTTCCTTGAACGGCATGATCGATCTCCACTTGCCTTGTTTCCACACAGTCACGGATAAAGTGGAACTTGACATCGATGTGCTTGTTTCTGTCGTGGTGAACAGGATTCTTAGCCAATGCAATGGCAGATTTGTTGTCGATCAAGAGCTTGAACGCACTAACTTCTTCCCCTCTCATTTCTGCAAGAAGGCGGCTCAACCACAGGCCTTGACAAGTAGCCGCCGCCGCTGCCACATATTCTGCCTCACAGGAACTGATTGCGACGATCTTTTGCTTTTGAGAGGTCCAAGACACGGGATTTTCATCAAGGAAGAAAACCTGGCCAGAAGTGCTCTTGCGATCTCCAATGTCTCTAGCATGGTCGCTATCACTGTATTCAACCAGTGTAGCTTTCTCAGAGCCACACCGATAGCAGCAGCCATGTTTGAGAGTTCCACGCACATACCTAAGAATTTGCTTGACGGCCGTCCAGTGGGTGGCTGTTGGCTTCTCCATGAACCTGAACCTGCTCACAATCCCCGCAGCATGTGCAATGTCCGGTCTGGTATGTACCAAGTATCTCAAACTCCCGATTATGCTACGATACAGAGAGGGATCAACAGCCTTTGCCTCATCATCTTTTCTCAGTTTGAGCCGGCACTCCATGGGTGTTTGACACCCATTGCACCATGTCATCCCTGCAGCTTCAAGTATCTTTTCTGCATAGCTCTCCTGACACAAAGTAATTGAGTCTCTGGATTGGGTTACCTTGATGCCCAAGTAGTAGCTTAGGAGACCGAGGTCACTCATTTTGAAGAGTTCTTGCATCTGCTTCTTGAACTCAGTGATGGATGCTTGGTCTGTGCCGGTGATGATGAGATCATCGACGTACACACCAACTAGCAAGAATGAATGTGCATCCCCGCGGCGATACACGGCATGCTCCAGTGGGCTGTGCGTGAGCCCCAGCGTGCTCATGGTCTCGTCCAGCTTCGCGTACCAGGCCCTCGGTGCTTGCCGCCGTCTGTAGAGCGCCTTCCAAAGCAGCAGAACCTGCTGCTCCCTGCCGGCAGTGACATATCCCGGCGGCTGCACCACGTACACTTCCTCGGCGAGGTCACCATTGAGGAAGGCGGATTTGACATCCATATGGTGCACCTCCCAGCCGGAGTGCACGGCGAGCGCGAGGAGCCGCCTCGGTCTCCATCCGTGTCACTGGCGCGAAAATTTCCTCGAAGTCCATGCCTTCATGCCAATGGCTTTGTGGCCGGCCGGCAAGTGGGCGAGCTCCCAGGTGCTGTTCTCGCCTATGGAGTGCATCTCCGCATCCATTGCCGCCTTCCAGGCCCCGTCGATCAGCGCCTCAGTGATCTCGCACGGCTCCTCTGCCGTGAGCAAGCACTGATCAGGCTCCTCCCATACAACCTCATGTTCTGTCTCGTCGAGAACATCGGAGAGGCGCCGATATCTTATCAGCCCGGAGTCGACGTCGCGCGTGTCATTGTGTGTGGGCCGTGTGGCCCATCGTGGCTCCCGCGTCACCACAGGGGTGCATGGCTCGGTCTGCGGTGTGGCGGGCGCCGATGCGATCAGCGTGTCGGCAGAGTCCGACGGCGTCACCAATGGTGGCGTAGAGGGTGATCGTGGCGCCCCGCTTCTCGGTGTAGACGCAGGCGAGCCGCCCGTGTCCAGCTCATGCACACCGTAGCCATTGGCGTAGACCATAGTGAATGTCGTCAGTGTGGGCACGGTGACCGCGCCCTGGGTGCTCTTTCCTCAAACACAACATCACGTGTGACTTGTACCTTTTGTGTAGCCGGATTGTACACACGATAGCCCTTGGTTCCTTCCTTGTAGCCTACGAAGATCATTGGGGTTGATAGATCCGAGAGCTTCGTCACTCCATGGCCAAGCTTCTTGATATGCGCCACAGACCCAAACACACGTAGGTGCAGCACATGCACTTGGTTTGTGGCCGTGCCAAGCCTCATACGGCGTCACCCGGTCCAAGCTGCGCGTGGGAGCTCTGTTGAGCAGGTACACCGCAGTCTTCACTGCTTCAGCCTAGAAATATGACGGCATGACCATGCTTTTGAGCAGGCAACGCGCCATCTCGGCGACGGTCTGATTCCGGCGTTCAACCACTCTGTTCTGCTGAGGGGAGTACGGGGTGGTGGTGTAGTGTTTGATGCCCAGCTGCTCGCATTATTCTCTGAACTTAATGGAGTTGAACTCACCGTCCCGGTCAGAGCGGAATGCGTGAAGCCTGCATTTTCCCTCGTTCTCAGCCATTGCCTGCACTTTCTTGAACTTCTGATGAGCTTCATCCTTGGATTTCAGCATTCCAACCACATGTATCGAATGTAATCGTCAACTGTCAGCGAGAAGTACTTACTGCCCCCCGGTGTGGTTGGTGTGCTTGGCCCACACAAGTCTGTATGTACAAGCTCAAGACCTTTCTCTGCTCTGTATCCGGCCACTTGAGGAAAAGGGGCATGGTGTTGTTTGCCCAATGCACAACCATCACAGTACTCCTCGACGCAGTGAATGACCGGCATCATGCGTACCATTTCCTTCGAAGACATGGCTCGCAAAGATCTGAAGTGCAGGTGTCCCATCCTCGCATGCCAGTGCCAGGTGACATCTTCAGTCTTGGTGAGGAGACGGGCTGGGCGTCAATGCTCATACACCCGTGTACAATCTGCTCGCCGTCCGTTTGACGTGAGCCAGGATGCGCCGGCCTGGATCTTGGATGGTCATGATCCCATCTTCAATCCCTATCCTGCATCCACCCTCATCCAACTGCCCTACTGAGATGATATTGATGCGTAAGCTGGGAATGAAATGGACTTCAGAGAGAGCACGTTGATCACCATTCTGGTAGCGAAACACAACAGCGCCCATGCCCTTTATAGCCACCAGAGAGCCGTCTCCGAATTTCACTGTGCCGTGTACACCTTCATCAAGTGTAGAAAACATGTTTCTCTCCCCAATCATATGGCTGGACGCCCCTGTATCATAGTACCAAAGGCCATCGGGTGAAGGCACGGGAATCACCTTTTCCTCGTTCAGAAACACAGTTTGCCGCGCCACCAACTCAGGTGTGGAGGCGTTGATGACCACGGCCATAAACAACCCCTGAGTTCATCGCCGTCGTCATGGACGAGGTTAGCATGTTCCTTCTTCCCGTGTTCCTTCTGCTTCTCTAGCCATGATCAGCAGTCTTTTTTCGGGTGTCCGGTCTTGCCGCAATAGTGGCATTTACCCTTCTTCTTGCCGCTGGATCCACCTGATCCACCCGCGCCGCCGCTCTGTGTCTTAGGCTTTTCCGACGACTTGCTTTTGCCGCCGCCGCCGCCGTGTGACGAACTGCCGTCGGCGAACTGACGCTCACGAGCAGCCCACTCCTCCGCGGTGTACATGAGTTGGCCGGTGGACTGCTTGGTGCCGTCTGAGGTCATAGTGGTCCTCACAAGCCGAGAGACGTTCGGTCAACTCCTCGACCGACAGCGTCTTGAGATCAATCAGCGACTCAATCGCCATGGCCATCTCCTAGGAGTGTCTTAGAGGGAATGAAGGGGCTGGGTGGTGTTAGAATTCTAGTGCTAAAAATCACACTACCTTGAGGCAGGGGAGTCATTCGATCCAATTAATATGTGCCGTCTGTAGTTGAGAGCTTCCTCAACCACTCCCTCGCCGGCCGGCAAGGGAAGAAACTTGAATTGTCTCTGAGATCTACACTTGTCCGGTTGTTACAACGTAACTGGTTCACTTCCATCAACAATACCTGAAGACGAAAATGACCTAGTTCCTCAACTCCAGCACCTTACACTTATAGATTGTGAGAATTTGGTGGAGGTACCAAAGTGACCTGAATCTCTTGAAATATTATACTCCCTCGTGGGGTTATGTGTTCCAGTTAGGTATATATAACCTCTTCACTTTACCTTGTTATCCATCTATTTGGTCCCTTTGTACACGTCAAAACTTGCACCTATCTAAAGAGTTTCGGTGTCCAGTGAGGTATAGTATTACTCAGGGCTAAGACCCTTGTCATGAAAGGAAGCTGAGGCACGAGCCTCACGAGATCCTTCGATCCCTCGCTGCCAGGGGACGAAACAGAGCATGCATACAGCTTGCTGTCGGGCATTCATGCAGCTGTCGGTCCAGCCAAAAACAGAGGAGCACACACACTATTTATGGGGTTTCAGTAAGAAAAAAAACAACTCAGTTTGTGGACTTGCCAGCACTGTTTTTTTCTTTTCTTTTTCAATGAAACTTCTGTTCGATCAAAAAGTGGCAGCATGCTGATCCAGTACTAATAGTAGTGATCAAAAAGCTCTGTTATTCCTCTGTTATTGTTTCCCCGTGTGCAGTGTCCATTTGGTTGAGCAGCTGCAGCGGAGAGTCCAAATTGTACAGACATGAGCAAATACAGTCAGTTCTGAAAATCCTTTCTGTACTTTGTTCTATAAATGTTGTTATATAAAAATCAGCAATACAGTCAGTTCTGAAAGCACAAACACCATGATCATAAATAAAAATATATAAATGAGTTGCCTCCTCATCGCTTTGTTGCATGCATGGGTGCGTCGCTGTATTGGCTCTCTCGGGTGCTTTTAGTTGACTCTCTTTGAATATACGTATCTACAGAGCCAAAACTGTCAGAGTAAACCTTGTTGTGATACAAACTGTTGAGTGTTTTGCAGAGTGTGGTGCACCCATCACGTTCACCTAGTGGGTGGGAGTGTACCAAAGCGACATGAAAAGCACGCGTTTGTATATTGCTGGTTCGGTCTTGACTCTTGAGTGAAAAAAGAAGAGCATTGAATTTGTTGGCTGGAACACAACCGGCCGGGTCTTGTTGCGCCCATTTCAGGATGTGGAGCTGTCACCCAACGAGATCTTCAGATGGAGGAGAAGCTAGTAACCTATGATATTGCTATGCATTCGCCTATATATTGGTCGTATCGACAGATGGATTAGATCGATCAGGATTATAATTATTAGCGATCAATTTAGTCTACTTACTGGATATGTTTATATAATAGGTACAAGGTATTCCGGTGATGAATTTTGTTCTTTTTTTATTAGTTCCAGAGTTTTTGGGTATGTCAGCGGCCTGTTCTTATTATATTTTATTTCACGGCTGCTATAAATCAGCCGGCTGATTCGCTGAAAATTTAAACCATCTCCGCAGCCGTCTGATCAAGCTTATCATAGCCATAGGATCCACGTGCGGCCACTCGTCCCGGATAGCCCGTTACAACGCAGCTGCGCCCACATAACGGCTCCCATCTTATCCCCGCGAATCATGGGTGGCGGCGACTGCGCTGCCGTCGGTCCACCGTCCGGCGTCGTTCCGCCCTGCAACACCACCGCACCAACATCGCGCAAACACCAGCCGCCACCAAAAAACTAACAGCACGCCCCCTACTTGGCGCACCATATCGCCAAAGACATGCTTGCCTCTGCCTACCGTCGAGGCTCCGATGGCTCTGTTGCATGCACCCATCGTACACCGTATCCGTGCTAGTGGGGGCCTAAATGCAAGGCTTCAGGAATTTGGGGCCCCCGTGCGAAATGCAAAATAAGGCCATATATTTTAAAAAAAATATATAACTAAAGAACCAATATAACTGGAGTGTGTAATTCATGAACTATTTAAATCCGAAGGGAGCTGCCAGGCGGGGTACAGGCGCATAGTACTCCCTACTTCAGTGTATGACTAATGCCGACGATGGTTAATTTTTCTATAGAATACAAAAAAAAAAAACATTTTTCCCATGCAAGCATTCTCACATACACCTTGCAAACAAATGTCCGCCCAGCTCGGCTATATACATCTGAGAAAATTACACGATAGTATCACATTTGGGGCGGTGGTGGTGAATTGGTATCAAGATTGGTAATTTTTACGTGTCGGTACCAAGTTTGAGGCTAGCCGTTACAAAAAAGTCCAAATCGCGTATAAACACATATTGACGGTGTATCCAGGCGGGGCCCGCATGTCAGGTGCCTACATGGCATGTTTTTTTGCAGAAAACCCCCCTGCTTTATACGCAATCACATAGGTGCTCATTATTTTCTGAAAAAAGGTCTTTTGACATTTTTTTTTTCGTTTGCAAGTTTTCACGGACTCATTTGAAAGTTTCAGTTGAATAGGACAAGTAAACAGGAGAAACTAAGAATCACATGATGTGTTTGACTAATGCCGACGATGGTCAATTGTATAGTGCATTCGTCAGGGTTATCACACATCATGTGATTGATCGAGAGTTTCGATTGTCAATTTTTCTATAGAATACAAAAAAAAAAACATTTTTCCCATGCAAGCATTCTCACATACACCTTGCAAACAAATGTCCGCCCAGCTCGGCTATATACATCTGAGAAAATTACACGATAGTATCACATTTGGGGCGGTGGTGGTGAATTGGTATCAAGATTGGTAATTTTTACGTGTCGGTACCAAGTTTGAGGCTAGCCGTTACAAAAAAGTCCAAATCGCGTATAAACACATATTGACGGTGTATCCAGGCGGGGCCCGCATGTCAGGTGCCTACATGGCATGTTTTTTTGCAGAAAACCCCCCTGCTTTATACGCAATCACATAGGTGCTCATTATTTTCTGAAAAAAGGTCTTTTGACATTTTTTTTTTCGTTTGCAAGTTTTCACGGACTCATTTGAAAGTTTCAGTTGAATAGGACAAGTAAACAGGAGAAACTAAGAATCACATGATGTGTTTGACTAATGCCGACGATGGTCAATTGTATAGTGCATTCGTCAGGGTTATCACACATCATGTGATTGATCGAGAGTTTCGATTGTCAATTTTTCTATAGAATACAAAAAAAAAAACATTTTTCCCATGCAAGCATTCTCACATACACCTTGCAAACAAATGTCCGCCCAGCTCGGCTATATACATCTGAGAAAATTACACGATAGTATCACATTTGGGGCGGTGGTGGTGAATTGGTATCAAGATTGGTAATTTTTACGTGTCGGTACCAAGTTTGAGGCTAGCCGTTACAAAAAAGTCCAAATCGCGTATAAACACATATTGACGGTGTATCCAGGCGGGGCCCGCATGTCAGGTGCCTACATGGCATGTTTTTTTGCAGAAAACCCCCCTGCTTTATACGCAATCACATAGGTGCTCATTATTTTCTGAAAAAAGGTCTTTTGACATTTTTTTTTTCGTTTGCAAGTTTTCACGGACTCATTTGAAAGTTTCAGTTGAATAGGACAAGTAAACAGGAGAAACTAAGAATCACATGATGTGTTTGACTAATGCCGACGATGGTCAATTGTATAGTGCATTCGTCAGGGTTATCACACATCATGTGATTGATCGAGAGTTTCGATTGTCAATTTTTCTATAGAATACAAAAAAAAAACATTTTTCCCATGCAAGCATTCTCACATACACCTTGCAAACAAATGTCCGCCCAGCTCGGCTATATACATCTGAGAAAATTACACGATAGTATCACATTTGGGGCGGTGGTGGTGAATTGGTATCAAGATTGGTAATTTTTACGTGTCGGTACCAAGTTTGAGGCTAGCCGTTACAAAAAAGTCCAAATCGCGTATAAACACATATTGACGGTGTATCCAGGCGGGGCCCGCATGTCAGGTGCCTACATGGCATGTTTTTTTGCAGAAAACCCCCCTGCTTTATACGCAATCACATAGGTGCTCATTATTTTCTGAAAAAAGGTCTTTTGACATTTTTTTTTTCGTTTGCAAGTTTTCACGGACTCATTTGAAAGTTTCAGTTGAATAGGACAAGTAAACAGGAGAAACTAAGAATCACATGATGTGTTTGACTAATGCCGACGATGGTCAATTGTATAGTGCATTCGTCAGGGTTATCACACATCATGTGATTGATCGAGAGTTTCGATTGTCAATTTTTCTATAGAATACAAAAAAAAAACATTTTTCCCATGCAAGCATTCTCACATACACCTTGCAAACAAATGTCCGCCCAGCTCGGCTATATACATCTGAGAAAATTACACGATAGTATCACATTTGGGGCGGTGGTGGTGAATTGGTATCAAGATTGGTAATTTTTACGTGTCGGTACCAAGTTTGAGGCTAGCCGTTACAAAAAAGTCCAAATCGCGTATAAACACATATTGACGGTGTATCCAGGCGGGGCCCGCATGTCAGGTGCCTACATGGCATGTTTTTTTGCAGAAAACCCCCCTGCTTTATACGCAATCACATAGGTGCTCATTATTTTCTGAAAAAAGGTCTTTTGACATTTTTTTTTTCGTTTGCAAGTTTTCACGGACTCATTTGAAAGTTTCAGTTGAATAGGACAAGTAAACAGAAGAAACTAAGAATCACATGATGTGTTTGACTAATGCCGACGATGGTCAATTGTATAGTGCATTCGTCAGGGTTATCACACATCATGTGATTGATCGAGAGTTTCGATTGTCAATTTTTCTATAGAATACAAAAAAAAAACATTTTTCCCATGCAAGCATTCTCACATACACCTTGCAAACAAATGTCCGCCCAGCTCGGCTATATACATCTGAGAAAATTACACGATAGTATCACATTTGGGGCGGTGGTGGTGAATTGGTATCAAGATTGGTAATTTTTACGTGTCGGTACCAAGTTTGAGGCTAGCCGTTACAAAAAAGTCCAAATCGCGTATAAACACATATTGACGGTGTATCCAGGCGGGGCCCGCATGTCAGGTGCCTACATGGCATGTTTTTTTGCAGAAAACCCCCCTGCTTTATACGCAATCACATAGGTGCTCATTATTTTCTGAAAAAAGGTCTTTTGACATTTTTTTTTTCGTTTGCAAGTTTTCACGGACTCATTTGAAAGTTTCAGTTGAATAGGACAAGTAAACAGAAGAAACTAAGAATCACATGATGTGTTTGACTAATGCCGACGATGGTCAATTGTATAGTGCATTCGTCAGGGTTATCACACATCATGTGATTGATCGAGAGTTTCGATTGTCAATTTTTCTATAGAATACAAAAAAAAAACATTTTTCCCATGCAAGCATTCTCACATACACCTTGCAAACAAATGTCCGCCCAGCTCGGCTATATACATCTGAGAAAATTACACGATAGTATCACATTTGGGGCGGTGGTGGTGAATTGGTATCAAGATTGGTAATTTTTACGTGTCGGTACCAAGTTTGAGGCTAGCCGTTACAAAAAAGTCCAAATCGCGTATAAACACATATTGACGGTGTATCCAGGCGGGGCCCGCATGTCAGGTGCCTACATGGCATGTTTTTTTGCAGAAAACCCCCCTGCTTTATACGCAATCACATAGGTGCTCATTATTTTCTGAAAAAAGGTCTTTTGACATTTTTTTTTTCGTTTGCAAGTTTTCACGGACTCATTTGAAAGTTTCAGTTGAATAGGACAAGTAAACAGAAGAAACTAAGAATCACATGATGTGTTTGACTAATGCCGACGATGGTCAATTGTATAGTGCATTCGTCAGGGTTATCACACATCATGTGATTGATCGAGAGTTTCGATTGTCAATTTTTCTATAGAATACAAAAAAAAAACATTTTTCCCATGCAAGCATTCTCACATACACCTTGCAAACAAATGTCCGCCCAGCTCGGCTATATACATCTGAGAAAATTACACGATAGTATCACATTTGGGGCGGTGGTGGTGAATTGGTATCAAGATTGGTAATTTTTACGTGTCGGTACCAAGTTTGAGGCTAGCCGTTACAAAAAAGTCCAAATCGCGTATAAACACATATTGACGGTGTATCCAGGCGGGGCCCGCATGTCAGGTGCCTACATGGCATGTTTTTTTGCAGAAAACCCCCCTGCTTTATACGCAATCACATAGGTGCTCATTATTTTCTGAAAAAAGGTCTTTTGACATTTTTTTTTTCGTTTGCAAGTTTTCACGGACTCATTTGAAAGTTTCAGTTGAATAGGACAAGTAAACAGAAGAAACTAAGAATCACATGATGTGTTTGACTAATGCCGACGATGGTCAATTGTATAGTGCATTCGTCAGGGTTATCACACATCATGTGATTGATCGAGAGTTTCGATTGTCAATTTTTCTATAGAATACAAAAAAAAACATTTTTCCCATGCAAGCATTCTCACATACACCTTGCAAACAAATGTCCGCCCAGCTCGGCTATATACATCTGAGAAAATTACACGATAGTATCACATTTGGGGCGGTGGTGGTGAATTGGTATCAAGATTGGTAATTTTTACGTGTCGGTACCAAGTTTGAGGCTAGCCGTTACAAAAAAGTCCAAATCGCGTATAAACACATATTGACGGTGTATCCAGGCGGGGCCCGCATGTCAGGTGCCTACATGGCATGTTTTTTTGCAGAAAACCCCCCTGCTTTATACGCAATCACATAGGTGCTCATTATTTTCTGAAAAAAGGTCTTTTGACATTTTTTTTTCGTTTGCAAGTTTTCACGGACTCATTTGAAAGTTTCAGTTGAATAGGACAAGTAAACAGAAGAAACTAAGAATCACATGATGTGTTTGACTAATGCCGACGATGGTCAATTGTATAGTGCATTCGTCAGGGTTATCACACATCATGTGATTGATCGAGAGTTTCGATTGTCAATTTTTCTATAGAATACAAAAAAAAACATTTTTCCCATGCAAGCATTCTCACATACACCTTGCAAACAAATGTCCGCCCAGCTCGGCTATATACATCTGAGAAAATTACACGATAGTATCACATTTGGGGCGGTGGTGGCGAATTGGTATCAAGATTGGTAATTTTTACGTGTCGGTACCAAGTTTGAGGCTAGCCGTTACAAAAAAGTCCAAATCGCGTATAAACACATATTGACGGTGTATCCAGGCGGGGCCCGCATGTCAGGTGCCTACATGGCATGTTTTTTTGTAGAAAACCCCCCTGCTTTATACGCAATCACATAGGTGCTCATTATTTTCTGAAAAAAGGTCTTTTGACATTTTTTTTTTCGTTTGCAAGTTTTCACGGACTCATTTGAAAGTTTCAGTTGAATAGGACAAGTAAACAGAAGAAACTAAGAATCACATGATGTGTTTGACTAATGCCGACGATGGTCAATTGTATAGTGCATTCGTCAGGGTTATCACACATCATGTGATTGATCGAGAGTTTCG
Source organism: Triticum urartu (assembly GCF_056163025.1). Taxonomy (NCBI): domain Eukaryota; kingdom Viridiplantae; phylum Streptophyta; class Magnoliopsida; order Poales; family Poaceae; genus Triticum; species Triticum urartu. The sequence goes on from NC_141879.1 coordinate 2,332,674, forward strand.
ATTGTCAATTTTTCTATAGAATACAAAAAAAAACATTTTTCCCATGCAAGCATTCTCACATACACCTTGCAAACAAATGTCCGCCCAGCTCGGCTATATACATCTGAGAAAATTACACGATAGTATCACATTTGGGGCGGTGGTGGTGAATTGGTATCAAGATTGGTAATTTTTACGTGTCGGTACCAAGTTTGAGGCTAGCCGTTACAAAAAAGTCCAAATCGCGTATAAACACATATTGACGGTGTATCCAGGCGGGGCCCGCATGTCAGGTGCCTACATGGCATGTTTTTTTGCAGAAAACCCCCCTGCTTTATACGCAATCACATAGGTGCTCATTATTTTCTGAAAAAAGGTCTTTTGACATTTTTTTTTTCGTTTGCAAGTTTTCACGGACTCATTTGAAAGTTTCAGTTGAATAGGACAAGTAAACAGAAGAAACTAAGAATCACATGATGTGTTTGACTAATGCCGACGATGGTCAATTGTATAGTGCATTCGTCAGGGTTATCACACATCATGTGATTGATCGAGAGTTTCGATTGTCAATTTTTCTATAGAATACAAAAAAAAACATTTTTCCCATGCAAGCATTCTCACATACACCTTGCAAACAAATGTCCGCCCAGCTCGGCTATATACATCTGAGAAAATTACACGATAGTATCACATTTGGGGCGGTGGTGGTGAATTGGTATCAAGATTGGTAATTTTTACGTGTCGGTACCAAGTTTGAGGCTAGCCGTTACAAAAAAGTCCAAATCGCGTATAAACACATATTGACGGTGTATCCAGGCGGGGCCCGCATGTCAGGTGCCTACATGGCATGTTTTTTTGCAGAAAACCCCCCTGCTTTATACGCAATCACATAGGTGCTCATTATTTTCTGAAAAAAGGTCTTTTGACATTTTTTTTTTCGTTTGCAAGTTTTCACGGACTCATTTGAAAGTTTCAGTTGAATAGGACAAGTAAACAGAAGAAACTAAGAATCACATGATGTGTTTGACTAATGCCGACGATGGTCAATTGTATAGTGCATTCGTCAGGGTTATCACACATCATGTGATTGATCGAGAGTTTCGATTGTCAATTTTTCTATAGAATACAAAAAAAAACATTTTTCCCATGCAAGCATTCTCACATACACCTTGCAAACAAATGTCCGCCCAGCTCGGCTATATACATCTGAGAAAATTACACGATAGTATCACATTTGGGGCGGTGGTGGTGAATTGGTATCAAGATTGGTAATTTTTACGTGTCGGTACCAAGTTTGAGGCTAGCCGTTACAAAAAAGTCCAAATCGCGTATAAACACATATTGACGGTGTATCCAGGCGGGGCCCGCATGTCAGGTGCCTACATGGCATGTTTTTTTGCAGAAAACCCCCCTGCTTTATACGCAATCACATAGGTGCTCATTATTTTCTGAAAAAAGGTCTTTTGACATTTTTTTTTTCGTTTGCAAGTTTTCACGGACTCATTTGAAAGTTTCAGTTGAATAGGACAAGTAAACAGAAGAAACTAAGAATCACATGATGTGTTTGACTAATGCCGACGATGGTCAATTGTATAGTGCATTCGTCAGGGTTATCACACATCATGTGATTGATCGAGAGTTTCGATTGTCAATTTTTCTATAGAATACAAAAAAAAACATTTTTCCCATGCAAGCATTCTCACATACACCTTGCAAACAAATGTCCGCCCAGCTCGGCTATATACATCTGAGAAAATTACACGATAGTATCACATTTGGGGCGGTGGTGGTGAATTGGTATCAAGATTGGTAATTTTTACGTGTCGGTACCAAGTTTGAGGCTAGCCGTTACAAAAAAGTCCAAATCGCGTATAAACACATATTGACGGTGTATCCAGGCGGGGCCCGCATGTCAGGTGCCTACATGGCATGTTTTTTTGCAGAAAACCCCCCTGCTTTATACGCAATCACATAGGTGCTCATTATTTTCTGAAAAAAGGACTTTTGACATTTTTTTTTTCGTTTGCAAGTTTTCACGGACTCATTTGAAAGTTTCAGTTGAATAGGACAAGTAAACAGAAGAAACTAAGAATCACATGATGTGTTTGACTAATGCCGACGATGGTCAATTGTATAGTGCATTCGTCAGGATTATCACACATCATGTGATTGATCGAGAGTTTCGATTGTCAATTTTTCTATAGAATACAAAAAAAAACATTTTTCCCATGCAAGCATTCTCACATACACCTTGCAAACAAATGTCCGCCCAGCTCGGCTATATACATCTGAGAAAATTACACGATAGTATCACATTTGGGGCGGTGGTGGTGAATTGGTATCAAGATTGGTAATTTTTACGTGTCGGTACCAAGTTTGAGGCTAGCCGTTACAAAAAAGTCCAAATCGCGTATAAACACATATTGACGGTGTATCCAGGCGGGGCCCGCATGTCAGGTGCCTACATGGCATGTTTTTTTGCAGAAAACCCCCCTGCTTTATACGCAATCACATAGGTGCTCATTATTTTCTGAAAAAAGGTCTTTTGACATTTTTTTTTTCGTTTGCAAGTTTTCACGGACTCATTTGAAAGTTTCAGTTGAATAGGACAAGTAAACAGAAGAAACTAAGAATCACATGATGTGTTTGACTAATGCCGACGATGGTCAATTGTATAGTGCATTCGTCAGGGTTATCACACATCATGTGATTGATCGAGAGTTTCGATTGTCAATTTTTCTATAGAATAAAAAAAAAACATTTTTCCCATGCAAGCATTCTCACATACACCTTGCAAACAAATGTCCGCCCAGCTCGGCTATATACATCTGAGAAAATTACACGATAGTATCACATTTGGGGCGGTGGTGGTGAATTGGTATCAAGATTGGTAATTTTTACGTGTCGGTACCAAGTTTGAGGCTAGCCGTTACAAAAAAGTCCAAATCGCGTATAAACACATATTGACGGTGTATCCAGGCGGGGCCCGCATGTCAGGTGCCTACATGGCATGTTTTTTTGCAGAAAACCCCCCTGCTTTATACGCAATCACATAGGTGCTCATTATTTTCTGAAAAAAGGTCTTTTGACATTTTTTTTTTCGTTTGCAAGTTTTCACGGACTCATTTGAAAGTTTCAGTTGAATAGGACAAGTAAACAGAAGAAACTAAGAATCACATGATGTGTTTGACTAATGCCGACGATGGTCAATTGTATAGTGCATTCGTCAGGGTTATCACACATCATGTGATTGATCGAGAGTTTCGATTGTCAATTTTTCTATAGAATAAAAAAAAAACATTTTTCCCATGCAAGCATTCTCACATACACCTTGCAAACAAATGTCCGCCCAGCTCGGCTATATACATCTGAGAAAATTACACGATAGTATCACATTTGGGGCGGTGGTGGTGAATTGGTATCAAGATTGGTAATTTTTACGTGTCGGTACCAAGTTTGAGGCTAGCCGTTACAAAAAAGTCCAAATCGCGTATAAACACATATTGACGGTGTATCCAGGCGGGGCCCGCATGTCAGGTGCCTACATGGCATGTTTTTTTGCAGAAAACCCCCCTGCTTTATACGCAATCACATAGGTGCTCATTATTTTCTGAAAAAAGGTCTTTTGACATTTTTTTTTTCGTTTGCAAGTTTTCACGGACTCATTTGAAAGTTTCAGTTGAATAGGACAAGTAAACAGAAGAAACTAAGAATCACATGATGTGTTTGACTAATGCCGACGATGGTCAATTGTATAGTGCATTCGTCAGGGTTATCACACATCATGTGATTGATCGAGAGTTTCGATTGTCAATTTTTCTATAGAATACAAAAAAAAACATTTTTCCCATGCAAGCATTCTCACATACACCTTGCAAACAAATGTCCGCCCAGCTCGGCTATATACATCTGAGAAAATTACACGATAGTATCACATTTGGGGCGGTGGTGGTGAATTGGTATCAAGATTGGTAATTTTTACGTGTCGGTACCAAGTTTGAGGCTAGCCGTTACAAAAAAGTCCAAATCGCGTATAAACACATATTGACGGTGTATCCAGGCGGGGCCCGCATGTCAGGTGCCTACATGGCATGTTTTTTTGCAGAAAACCCCCCTGCTTTATACGCAATCACATAGGTGCTCATTATTTTCTGAAAAAAGGTCTTTTGACATTTTTTTTTTCGTTTGCAAGTTTTCACGGACTCATTTGAAAGTTTCAGTTGAATAGGACAAGTAAACAGAAGAAACTAAGAATCACATGATGTGTTTGACTAATGCCGACGATGGTCAATTGTATAGTGCATTCGTCAGGGTTATCACACATCATGTGATTGATCGAGAGTTTCGATTGTCAATTTTTCTATAGAATACAAAAAAAAACATTTTTCCCATGCAAGCATTCTCACATACACCTTGCAAACAAATGTCCGCCCAGCTCGGCTATATACATCTGAGAAAATTACACGATAGTATCACATTTGGGGCGGTGGTGGTGAATTGGTATCAATATTGGTAATTTTTACGTGTCGGTACCAAGTTTGAGGCTAGCCGTTACAAAAAAGTCCAAATCGCGTATAAACACATATTGACGGTGTATCCAGGCGGGGCCCGCATGTCAGGTGCCTACATGGCATGTTTTTTTGCAGAAAACCCCCCTGCTTTATACGCAATCACATAGGTGCTCATTATTTTCTGAAAAAAGGTCTTTTGACATTTTTTTTTTCGTTTGCAAGTTTTCACGGACTCATTTGAAAGTTTCAGTTGAATAGGACAAGTAAACAGAAGAAACTAAGAATCACATGATGTGTTTGACTAATGCCGACGATGGTCAATTGTATAGTGCATTCGTCAGGGTTATCACACATCATGTGATTGATCGAGAGTTTCGATTGTCAATTTTTCTATAGAATACAAAAAAAAACATTTTTCCCATGCAAGCATTCTCACATACACCTTGCAAACAAATGTCCGCCCAGCTCGGCTATATACATCTGAGAAAATTACACGATAGTATCACATTTGGGGCGGTGGTGGTGAATTGGTATCAAGATTGGTAATTTTTACGTGTCGGTACCAAGTTTGAGGCTAGCCGTTACAAAAAAGTCCAAATCGCGTATAAACACATATTGACGGTGTATCCAGGCGGGGCCCGCATGTCAGGTGCCTACATGGCATGTTTTTTTGCAGAAAACCCCCCTGCTTTATACGCAATCACATAGGTGCTCATTATTTTCTGAAAAAAGGTCTTTTGACATTTTTTTTTTCGTTTGCAAGTTTTCACGGACTCATTTGAAAGTTTCAGTTGAATAGGACAAGTAAACAGAAGAAACTAAGAATCACATGATGTGTTTGACTAATGCCGACGATGGTCAATTGTATAGTGCATTCGTCAGGGTTATCACACATCATGTGATTGATCGAGAGTTTCGATTGTCAATTTTTCTATAGAATACAAAAAAAAACATTTTTCCCATGCAAGCATTCTCACATACACCTTGCAAACAAATGTCCGCCCAGCTCGGCTATATACATCTGAGAAAATTACACGATAGTATCACATTTGGGGCGGTGGTGGTGAATTGGTATCAAGATTGGTAATTTTTACGTGTCGGTACCAAGTTTGAGGCTAGCCGTTACAAAAAAGTCCAAATCGCGTATAAACACATATTGACGGTGTATCCAGGCGGGGCCCGCATGTCAGGTGCCTACATGGCATGTTTTTTTGCAGAAAACCCCCCTGCTTTATACGCAATCACATAGGTGCTCATTATTTTCTGAAAAAAGGTCTTTTGACATTTTTTTTTTCGTTTGCAAGTTTTCACGGACTCATTTGAAAGTTTCAGTTGAATAGGACAAGTAAACAGAAGAAACTAAGAATCACATGATGTGTTTGACTAATGCCGACGATGGTCAATTGTATAGTGCATTCGTCAGGGTTATCACACATCATGTGATTGATCGAGAGTTTCGATTGTCAATTTTTCTATAGAATACAAAAAAAAACATTTTTCCCATGCAAGCATTCTCACATACACCTTGCAAACAAATGTCCGCCCAGCTCGGCTATATACATCTGAGAAAATTACACGATAGTATCACATTTGGGGCGGTGGTGGTGAATTGGTATCAAGATTGGTAATTTTTACGTGTCGGTACCAAGTTTGAGGCTAGCCGTTACAAAAAAGTCCAAATCGCGTATAAACACATATTGACGGTGTATCCAGGCGGGGCCCGCATGTCAGGTGCCTACATGGCATGTTTTTTTGCAGAAAACCCCCCTGCTTTATACGCAATCACATAGGTGCTCATTATTTTCTGAAAAAAGGTCTTTTGACATTTTTTTTTTCGTTTGCAAGTTTTCACGGACTCATTTGAAAGTTTCAGTTGAATAGGACAAGTAAACAGAAGAAACTAAGAATCACATGATGTGTTTGACTAATGCCGACGATGGTCAATTGTATAGTGCATTCGTCAGGGTTATCACACATCATGTGATTGATCGAGAGTTTCGATTGTCAATTTTTCTATAGAATACAAAAAAAACATTTTTCCCATGCAAGCATTCTCACATACACCTTGCAAACAAATGTCCGCCCAGCTCGGCTATATACATCTGAGGAAATTACACGATAGTATCACATTTGGGGCGGTGGTGGCGAATTGGTATCAAGATTGGGGATGTAGCTAAAGAAAGAAGAATACAAATGGTCGCAGCTTTGACGACGGGGCTAAAGGGTGCGAATGACGTTATTAGTCGTACGGATTGCTCGCTCGGCAGTACCATTTTGCTGGGAGGTGTAAGGACAAGATAGGCGAAAAAGAATGCCATGGGTGGTGCAGAAGGTATTTAGTTTTGAGTTTTCCAATTCTCGGCCATTGTCACATTGGAGTGCGGAAATAGACAAATTAAATTGGGTACGAGCGTATGCGTGAAAAGCTGTGAAGGTGGTGTAAACATCAGATTTTTTGCATAGGGGAAAGCTCCAAAAATAATGTGTATAGTCGTCGACGATGATAAGATAATAACAAAAACCAGAAGGGCTAGGAACTGGGGACGTCCATAAATCACAATGAATTATTTCAAACGGGCGAGTAGTAGAAGTTTGAGAAGCATAAAATGGTAGCCTAACATGTTTGCCTAACTGACACGCATGACAGAGGGGAGGCCCTCCTTTATTGAAAGAAATATGCTTGGAGCTATTTAGACGTGACATGGTGTGGTTGCCGGGGTGTCCAAGTCGACGATGCCAAAGCGAGGTGGAGGCGATGATGGCGCGAGCTTTGGCAAGTGCTTGTTGGTAGAGAGGGTAGAGTGGTCCGGAGCTATTGCATCGAAGAATCACGGTCTTGGATGGAAGGGCCTTCACAGAAAAACCGAAGGGATCAAATTCAATAGAACAATAATTATCAATTGTAAATTGACGAACAGATACGAGATTTTTGATAATGTTGGGAACTACAAGAATATTGTGAAGATAGAGAGGTTTAGAGAGAGATGCAAGTGTTTGGGAGCCAATATGAGTGATGGGAAGAGACGCGCCATTGCCAACAGTTACTGTGTGAGCGGAGGAGGGTGTGAGAGATTGAAGTTTACCCGGATCGGATGCCATATGGGAGGAAGCGCCGGAATCCATGTACCATTCATTTTTGGGGAAGTGCATGTTGTTAAGGGCGGTGACAAGCGCGGGGCCGAGCTGCTGTTACTGCTGCTGGTGGAAGGTGGGAGGAGGTGGCGCCTGGTGGAGATGCGTGTTGGTGTAGCCAGCTGCTGGAACATATGTTGCATATGGTTGAGAAGTGCTTGTAGGACGAGGACCAAGAAGGCGTGGAGCTGGAGCACGCCATGCACGCGTTTGCTGCCATGGTTGAGGCTGGGACAGCGCCGGGTGTTGTACGTGGCCTGCACGAGTTGGCAGCCCTGCCCACGGATTGAACATCCATGGTTCACTGCGTCCACGGCCGCGTCCGCCGCGGCTACGTCCGCGGCCGCCGCCGCCGCCACCGCGGTAGCCTTGGTCGTTGCTGTTGTAGGAGACTGAGCTGCCTCATCCTGCGCCCCCGGAAGGTGCGCGCTCACCACCGGCGCTTGGAAGAATGTTGTTGCCGCTAGCCCAAAGTGCCGTGGCAGTAGCGTTCTTGGCGTCCGCCTTCTTCTGTGCCTCTTCAAGAACTAGTGCTGATCTGGTCTGCAAGAAGGACGGGAACGGCGACTAAAACGGAAGAAAAGTGCGCAAGTGTGCATACTGCTCGCTGAGGCCGCGTAACAGGGTGAGGACGAGGGTCTCGTCGGAGATGGTCTCTGGTCGGAGACGGTTTGCCCGACGTCGGCAAGGGCATCAGAAAGATTCTTCAGCTTGGCGCAATACTCAGAGATCGTCATGTCGCCTTGGGGAGTGTTGCGGAATTCAGCATCAAGAGCAAAAGGGCATGACTCTTCTTGTTGTCGTGGAACAGTTTGGCGATGGCGTCCCTTATCTGTCGAGCGGAGGATCCTGGAGCCATGATGATGCCGAACAGCTCAATAGAGATTGAGCCGTAGATCCAGGAGAGCACGGCGTAGTCATCGCGCCCCCAATCGGAGGTGGGCGAAGTGTCAGAGAGGGTGGCGGCAGCGTCACCGATGACGTGGTTGGAGAGGCCATAGCGACTGAGGGTGACGAGAAACAGCTCACGCCACTTGACGTAGTTGGAGTCTTAATGATCGAGAGTGCTGGGGACATAGGTCTTGATGGAGGCGGCGTAGGAGGAGGGTGCAGGAGAGGGGATGAGGACAGTTTTGCCCTTCTCCTCGTCAAGGCGCTTGAGTTCTTCCTCGCGAGCCTGCAGGAGGGACTCGCGGTTCTTGAGCTCCTTTTCGAGCTTTTTCAGATCATCGGCGTTCATGCTGATCGGGATGGTGGGGGCTGAGGGAAGCTGTGGAGGTGAGGATGATTAGGTGTTGGGATCGAGTTCTTGGCAGGAAAGGACCAATCGGCCTGATACCATGTAAGTTGGGAAAGAACGGGCTGCTGATTGCATGCCTCGTCCATCTCATATTCACGTATATATAGAGTACATGATTACAATCAGGTTACAATAAACAGTTTCCATGTACAGTAGATACCATGCCATCTATATGAGGCTTGGCGTGAACGCCAAGATGAGCAGCACCAGATGTGCCTGATGCGGAAGAATCTGAACGGCCAGATACGGCGGCCCGGTCATGCTCTAACACTCCCCATAGTTGGTACGGGAGGAATGGGTAAGACCAACCTTGCTCAACTTATGCACAATGACTAAAGAGTGGTGTGTCGTTTTGAGTTGGTCCTATGGGTCTGTGTATCTAACAAGTTTGTTATGAAAGAAATAATCCAATCTATAATACAAGTGTGCACGGTTGAGAAGTATAAGTTGACTAAAATGGATGCATTGCAGAGCAAACGTAGTGAAGTATTGGGCAATAAAAGGTAGCACCTAGTGCTGGGTGATGTTTGGAATGAAGATACACAAAAGTGGGATGATATGAGATCATTGTTGTGCTCACATTTTGGCTCAAGTTGCTTCTATCATGGGCACACTTCATCCACGTCATATATCACTTGTAAATGAAGATCAGTCATGGCTGGTTTTCGCTTTATCTTCATCCACATCATATATCACTTACAAATATATGCAACAACTTGTAGATCGAGTGCATATATGCCAATCAAACTGCTTACATCGTACTCCAACAGTTATGTATGTATACACCACCATACATACATAGTATGTAGCAGATGTGTTACTTATTTAGAGGAAAGTAGGCACGTAGGAGTGTAGAACACGTGTGGAGTCTACAGAAGAACATATGGGTGGAGTCCTTCTGCTCTAAGACTGGGTTTTGTGTCTACCTGAAATTGGGCGATTCTGTAGTATGTTTGGACTATTGTTTTGGCTGATGTGCAAATTGTAAAAGATGTTTAAAAGTCTTTTCTCTCTCCGGTAGTGGGTGATTTGGCATCCTATAGATATGGTTATATGTCTAGGATGTAGGTTGCTTATCAGTTGATGAGGTGATGCATCAGGTCTGATGAAAAAAAGTGGTGTGATGGTTGTATCTAGACTTCTATTTTCTTAATGAAAATGGGGGCCATGTGGCCCTTTTATCAGAAAAAAAACACGTGTGGAGTCGTGACTTGATCACATGTTGTGACACTGCGCGGGCACGATGAGCAGCTTGTTTCCCGCCAAATCATAGACGATGTGCATGTTCTGTTGCTGGAAGTTGCCGATGATGGTCGGGAGGTCGTCGCCGGCCGAATCTATGACCACGCACAGCTGGTCGTCCAAGTTGGGGTGCTTGGCCATGTAGTTCTCCCGTGGCAGTTCCCAGTCCGCGCCACCCTCCAGGTGCAAGATCAGCTTGGGCACCGCCACCTTGCTCGCGTCCAGCACCGAGTCCGTCTGGAAGCACTGCAGCTCGCCAGGGCCGCCGTCGTCGTCGTAGGGGATATGGGGCAGCGCCACCTGCGACACGAACGCCTCACGGAGGATCCGGAAGACGGCCCGTGGGAAGGAGGTGATAGCCGTGCCTGAGTCGATGATCGTCCCGCCGGAGCCGTCCGTCTTGAGCGTGAACGCCGACTCCGGGACCGGCAGGCGCACCTTGCCGACGGTGATGCCTTTGAGAGAGAGGTAGTAGTAGACATCGGAGTCGGGAACCCGTACGAAGGGAGTGGACAGAACAGGCCCCGTGGCGTGCGCTGTGAGGTCGTCGTCCGGGGCGCCCAGGAACACGGGGCTGCTCCTCGACTCGAATATGCTGGTGAAGCAGTAGGAGAAGCTGCCAACACGGAGCTGCCCAGGCAGCGACAATGGCCCGCGGGCGAAGCCGGCGATGCCGGACTCGTTGGACGAGAAATTGCCGGTGGTGTACTGGCCACATCCAAAGGCGAGGTCCGGCACCACCTTGCCCTGCTGGAAGGTGAAGGAGTCTTTGGCGAGCTGGCTCATTGACACAGACTTGTCGCCGTAGACGAGTCGGTAGGCACAGCCGCCGAGGAAGCACGCGCGGCCGCTCCGCTGAAGGCCTTGGCAGAGTTGGTTGGAGCAGGCGACGCCGTGGACGGTGTCGGAGGCGGAGGTGTTGAACTTGGGGAAACGCTGGTCGAAGCACTTGAAGCAGGGCGTGCACTGTGTCCAGATGACGTTGCTGCCGGTGTCCACCTCCAGCGCCACGTGCTGCGGCCGCGGAGTGCCGATGCCGAGGTGGATAAGGTACTCGGTGGAGCCTATGACGCCGGAGCTGCTGACCGCGGGCACGGTCACCGCGCCGCCAGGACCGGATGGGCAGAGCTTGGCGGCCCGTGCCCTCGACCGGGCGACCATCCGCCCGAGCAGCTCACCTTGGGTGGCGGCCACTGTCGACGTGGGTGAGATGGGCATGCAGCTGCAGGGTAGCCGATCGCGAGGTGGCCGGCCAAGCCAACAGGGCTAGTAGCGTTAGGACTAGGAGGAGAACGTAGTGCTCCATAATGCTCACCACTAGGAGGACGTGTATTGCTTTGTTGTTAGGGAGCCACCGTGGGTTTACATACACTTCTATCTATCTATCTATCTACACTTCTATCTATCTATCTATATATATAGCCATCCATGCATGCATGCGTACAGGGGCGGAGCCAGAACTTTTGTGAAGCCCGGGCAAACTTAAGCCTGAATGTCTAACATGCAAATAAAAAATTTCGTACCGGGTAGATAATATATACTATGCATCAAACTTGCAAAGCACAAATCCACATTAATATTGAAGTGAAAATACGAACATAACAGTCAGACAAATGTAATATTTAAGCGAACTAATATATCAATATTCCATTTCAGAGAACAAATGAAGTTGTGACTTGAGAACAAAAGACATGGAATCAAACCGAAGCATAGAGCCAATCAGCCAAACTAGCCATCTTGCCAACAAAAGTGTAGCCGTCTAAATCACCATGACACCATCAATATATCCTCACCATGACACCATCAATATATCCTAGAAGACACTACAGGATAAGAAAATGGATTTGTTATTCACAAAAATTCAATGTTGTGATTTGTTTATTTATTCAAAACAGAGAGCTTGTAACAATAGAAAAGGTTAGATGGAACGTACCAATAGTGTGCTAAAGAAAATCACGAGGCAAATGTCTTTTCCGAGACTTCATTGTTGTAAATGTTCGAATAATATCTTTATCATCAACTGACTTGAATAACTCCCGCTCGGTGTAACATATCATCAAGTCGTTGAACCATTCGTTGTTGATCTTGCTACGCAATTTATTCTTGATAATCTTCATTGCTGAAAATGCTCTCTCAACAGATGCAGTTGACACCGGCAATATCAAAGCCAACTCAATAAGTTTGTATACCAATGGAAATACCAGATTTTTCTTAGTTTCAACCATCTTCACGGCCAAACTTTGAACATCATTACAAGTAGAAAAAGAAGCATGCCTTTTCACTTGACTTATATAAGTGTGGAGCTGCTCTCTTATTGTTTCACAATCATCATTAGAGAAGTCTTCATGATAAATTTCAGCAAGACGAGCAAGTTTATCAACATTGAACTTGGAGAAAGAGTCCTTGGGGTCAAGACATGAGAAGCAATCAAGCACACAATTTGCTTCTTCACTAAAGCGGTGATCCATCTCCACACAAATTTTGTCAATAGCAACATAAAAAATCTCTGCACGGTAATGGTGAAGATTAGTAACAGTTCTCCCTTCTCTCCTTGAACGACCACGAACTGGTATTACTTCATCCATATTTGGTAGTAGAATACTATTAGCACCACAAAATTCTTGGACATCACCAAATAAATTATCCCGACCACTCTCTCTGAACGTTGCCAACCGAGCCTTGACATCATTAACTAATTCCATGGCAAGAACAATATTGAGATCTTTTCTTTGCAAAACTTTTGAAAGCTCATTTGTGACGCCAAATAACTTCAACATAAGCTTCAGAATGAAAACAAATTTAAAGCTCTCCATTTTTTCTATCAAACCTGCTGCTTGAGATGGTCCACGTCCATATTCATCAACTGTACTAAGCACCTTTAACACGGAGGACCACATTTGATCCAAACGCAGTAAGGTAGTATGATGTGAACCCCATCTAGTATCCCCCGGTCTAGAAAGAGTAGATGATTGGTGCAAGCCCCTTCCAGTAGATATCTCACCACTCTCAAGTCTATCCAGAATATCTTGGTGTTGTGCCTCGGTCAATGCATCCCTTCTCTTGCAAGATGTTGTTGTTGTAGTCACAATCAAGGAGATGTACTCAAAGAAATCATGAATAGATGAGCAACTACTAGCAACAGACACGACGACCAATTGCAGACGGTGAGCATAGCAATGAACATAGAAAGCATAGGGGTTTTCATCTATGATCTTTTTCTGTAAATATCCTTGGAATTGATAACTTATAATGATCAAGAATGCCATAAAGAGCATCCTTTAGTGACTTGGACGTCGTATCTTTGACATGATGCTGTTGGGGAACGTAGCAGAAATTCAAAATTTTCCTACGTGTCACCAAGATCTATCTATGGAGAGACCAGCAACGAGGGGAAGGAGAGTGCATCTACATACCCTTGTAGATCGCTAAGCGGAAGCGTTCAAGTGAACGGGGTTGATGGAGTCGTACTCGTCGTGATCCAAATCACTGATGACCAAGTGCCGAACGCACGGCACCTCCGCGTTCAACACACGTGCAGCCCGGTGACGTCTCCCACGCCTTGATCCAGCAAGGAGAGAGGGAGAGGTTGAGGAAGACTCCATCCAGCAGCAGCACAACGGCGTGGTGGTGATGGAGGAGCGTGGCAATCCTGCAGGGCTTCGCCAAGCACCACAGAAGAGGAGGGAGAGAGAGATGCAGGGCTGCACCAACGAGAGATCGAATCGCGTGTGTTCTGGGCAGCCCAATGCCTCAATATATATAGGGAAGGGGAGGGGCTGCGCCCCCTCTAGGGTTCCCACCCCTAGGGGGGCGGCAGCCCTAGATGGCCAAGGGGTGGCGGCCAAGAGGGGATGGGAGAGGGAGGCGCACCAATATGGGCCCTAAGGCCCATATCCCATTAGGGTTTGCCCCCTCTCCATCTCTTAGGCGCATGGGCCTTAGTGGGGCTGGTGCCCTTGGCCCATGTAGGCCAAGGAACACTCCCCACAGCCCATGTGGCCCCCCGGGGCAGGTGGCCCCACTTGGTGGACCCCCGGGACCCTCCCGGTGGTCCCGGTACGTTACCGATAAACCCCGAAACTCTTCCGGTGACCAAAACAGGACTTCCCATATATAAATCTTTACCTCCGGACCATTCCAGAGCTCCTCGTGACGTCCGGGATCTCATCCGGGACTCCGAACAACATTTGGTAACCACATACAAACTTCCTTTATAACCCTAGCGTCATCGAACCTTAAGTGTGTAGACCCTACGGGTTCGGGAGACATGCAGACATGACCGAGACGTTCTCCGGTCAATAACCAACAGCGGGATCTGGATACCCATGTTGGCTCCCACATGTTCCACGATGATCTCATCGGATGAACCACGATGTCAAGGACTTAATCAATCCCGTATTCAATTCCCTTTGTCTATCGGTACGATACTTGCCCGAGATTCGATCGTTGGTATCCCGATACCTTGTTCAATCTCGTTACCGGCAAGTCTCTTTACTCGTTCCGTAACACATCATCCCGTGATCAACTCCTTGATCACATTGTGCACATTATGATGATGTCCTACCGAGTGGGCCCAGAGATACCTCTCCGTTTACACGGAGTGACAAATCCCAGTCTCGATTCGTGCCAACCCAACAGACACTTTTGGAGATACCTGTAGTGCACCTTTATAGTCACCCAGTTACGTTGTGACGTTTGGTACACCCAAAGCACTCCTACGGTATCCGGGAGTTGCACAATCTCATGGTCTAAGGAAATGATACTTGACATTAGAAAAGCTTTAGCATACGAACTACATGATCTTGTGCTAGGCTTAGGATTGGGTCTTGTCCATCACATCATTCTCCTAATGATGTGATCCCGTTATTAACGACATCCAATGTCCATGGTCAGGAAACCGTAACCATCTATTGATCAACGAGCTAGTCAACTAGAGGCTTACTAGGGACATGGTGTTGTCTATGTATCCACACATGTATCTGAGTTTCCTATCAATACAATTATAGCATGGATAATAAAAGATTATCATGAACAAGGAAATATAATAATAACTTATTTATTATTGCCTCTAGGGCATATTTCCAACAGTCTCCCACTTGCACTAGAGTCAAAAATCTAGTTCACATCGATATGTGATTAACACTCAAGGTCACATCCCCATGTGACTAACACCCAAAGAGTTTACTAGAGTCAATAATCTAGTTCACATTTACCATGTGATTAACACTCGATGAGTTCTGGGTTTGATCATGTTTTGCTTGTGAGAGAGGTTTTAGTCAACGGGTCTGAATCTTTCAGATCCGTATGTACTTCACAAATTTCTTATGTCATTTTGTAGATGCAACTACTACGCTACATTTGGAGCTATTCCAAATAACTGTTCTACTATACGAATCCAGTTTACTACTCAGAATAATCTGGATTAGTGTCAAAGTTTGCATCGGCGTAACCCTTTACGACGAACTCTTTTACCACCTCCATAATCGAGAAAATTCCTTAGTCTACTAGTTACTAAGGATAACTTTGACCGCTGTCCTGTGATACATTCTTGGATCACTCTTGTACCCCTTGACTGACTCATGGCAAGGCACACTTCAGGTGCGGTACACAGCATAGCATACTGTAGAGAGCCTATGATAAAAGCATAGGGGACGACCTTCGTCCTTCCTCTTTCTTCTGCCGTGGTCGAGCTTTAACTCTTTAACTTCATACCATACAACTCAGGCAAGAACTCCTTCTTCGACTGATCCATCTTGAACACCTTCAAGATCATGTCAAGGTACGTGCTCATTTGAAAGTACTATTAAGCGTTTTGATCTATCCTTATAGATCTTGATGCTCAATGTTCAAGTAGCTTAATCCAGGCTTTCCATTGAAAAACACTTTCCAAATAACCCTATATGCTTTACAGAAATTCTACATCATTTCTGATCCATAATATGTCAACAACATATACTCATCAGAAATTCTATAGTGCTCCCACTCACCTCTTTGGAAATACAAGTTTCCCATAAACTTTGTGTACACCCAAAATCTTTGATCATCATCAAAGCATACATTCCAACTCCGAGATGCTTACTCCAGTCCTTAGAAGGATTGCTGGAGCTTTGCATACTTATTAGCATCTTTCAGGATTGACAAAACCTTCCGGTTGTATCACATACAACCTTTCCTCAAGAAAATCGTCGAGGAAACAATGTTTTGACATCCCATCTGCAAGATTTCATAAATAATGCAGTGACTGCTAATATAATTCCAACAGACTCTTAGCATCGCTACGAGTGAGAAAATCTCACCGTAGTCAACTCCTTGAACTTGTCAGAAAACATGTTAACGACAAGTCGAGCTTTCTTAATGGTGACATTTACCATCATTGTCCGTCTTCCTTTTAAAATCCATCTACACTCAACAGCCTTACGACCATCAAGTAGTTCTTCCAAAGTCTACACTTTGTTTTCATACATGGATCCTCTCTCGGATTATATGGTCTCAAGCCATTTATCGGAATCCAGGCCCACCATCGCTTCTCCATAGCTCGTAGGTTCATTGTTGTCTAGCAACATGACTTCCAAGACAGGATTACGTACCACTCTGAAGTAGTACGCATCCTTGTCATCCCACGAGGTTTGGGAGTGACTTGATCCGAAGTTTCATGATCACTATCATAAGCTTCCACTTCAATTGGTGTAGGTGCCACAGGAACAACTTCCTGTGCCCTGCCACACACTAGTTGAAGAGACGGTTTAATAACCTCATCAAGTCTCCACCATCCTCCCACTCAATTCTTTCGAGAGAAACTTTTCCTCGAGAAAGGACCCGATTCTAGAAACAATCCCTTATTGCTTTCGAATCTGAGACAGGAGGTATACCCAAATGTTTTGGGTTGTCCTATGAAGATGCATTTATCCGCTTTGGGTTCGAGCTTATCGGCCTGAAACTTTTCCACATAAGCGTCGCAGCCCGAAACTTTTAAGAAATGACAGCTTAGGTTTCTCTAAACCATAGTTCATACGGTGTCATTACGTGGTGCCCTATTTAAAGTGAATGTGGTTGTCTCTAATGCTTAACCCATAAACTATTGTGGTAATTCGATAAGAGACATCATGGTATGCACCATATCCAATAGGGTGCAGTTATGATGTTCGAACACACCATCACACTATGGTGTTCCAGGCTGTATTAGTTGTGAAACAATTTCCACAATGTCTTAATTCTGTGCCAAACTCGTAATTCAGATATTCATCTCTATGATCATATCATAGATCTTTTATCCTCTTGTCACGACGATCTTTCAACTTCACACTGAAATTACTTGAACCTTTCAATAATTCAGACTAGTGATTCATCAAGTAAATGTACTCAACATCTACTCAAATCATCTGTGAAGAAAGAACATAACGATATCCACTACATGCCTCAGCACTCATTGGACTGCACACATCAAAATGTATTACTTCCAACAATTTGCTTTCTAGTTCCATTTTACTGAAACCGAGGCTTTCAGTCATCTTACCCATGTGGTATGATTTGCATGCCTCAAGTGATTCAAAATCAAGTGAGTCCAAACGGTCCATTTGCATGGAGTTTCTTCATGCATACACACCAATAGACATGGTTCTCATGTCTCAAACTTTTTCAAAAATGAGTGAGTCCAAAGATCCATCAACATGGAGCTTCTTCATGCGTTTTATACCGATATGACTTACGTGGCTGTGCCACAAGTAGGTGGTACTATCATTACTATCTTTTGGCATGAACATGTGTATCACTACGATCGAGATTCAATAAACCATTCATTTTAGGTGTAAGACCATTGAAGGTATTATTCAAATAAACAAAGTAACCATTATTCTCCTTAAATGAATAACCGTATTGCGATAGACATAATCCAATCATGTCTATGCTCAACGCAAACACCAATCTCGATGGTAGAGGGAGCGTGTGATGCTTGATCATATCAACATTGGAAACACTTCCAACACATATCGTCAGCTCACCTTTAGCTAGTCTCCGTTTATTCTGTAGCCTTTTGTTTCGAGTTACTAACACTTAGCAACCTGAACCGGTATCTAATACCCTGGTGCTACTAGGAGTACTAGTAAAGTACACATCAACACAATGTATATCCAATATACTTCTATCGACCTTGCCAGCCTTCTCATCTACCAAGTATCTAGGGTAATTCTGCTCCAGTGGCTGTTCCCCTTATTACAGAAGCACTTAGTCTCGGGTTTGGGTTTAACCTTGGGTTTCTTCACTAGAGCAGCAGCTGAATTGCCGTTTCATGAAGTATCCCTTCTTGCCCTTGCCCTTCTTGAAACTAGTGGTTTCACCAACCATCAACAATTGATGCTCCTTCTTGATTTCTACTTTTGTGGTGTCAAACATTGCGAATATCTCAAGGATCATCATATATGTCCCTGATATATTATATTTCATCACGAAGCTCAAGCAGCTTGGTGGTAATGACTTTGGAGAACCATCACTATTTCATCTGGAAGATCAACTCCCACTCGATTCAAGTGATTGTTGTACTCAGACAATCTGAGCACAAGCTCAACAATTGAGCTTTTCTCCCTTAGTTTGCAGGCTAAGAAAATCGTCGGAGGTCTTATACCTCTTGACATGGGCACGAGCCTGAAATTCCAATTTCAGCCCTCGAAACATCTCATATGTTTCGTGACGTATCAAAACGTCTTCGGTGCCTCAACTCTAAACCGTTTAACTGAACTATCACGTAGTTATCAAAACGTGTATGTCAGATGTTTGCAACATCCACAGACAACGTTCGAGGTTCAGCACACTGAGCGGTGCATTAAGGACATAAGCCTTCTAAGAAGCAATGAGGACAATCCTCAGTTTACGGACCTAGTCCGCATAATTGCTACTATCAACTTTCAACTAAATTTTCTCTAGGAACATATCTAAACAGTAGAACTGAAGCGCGAGCTACGACATAATCTGCGAAGATCTTTTGACTATGTTCAGGATAATTAAGTTCATCTTATGAACTCCCACTCAGATAGACATCCCTCTAGTCATCTAAGTGATTACATGATCCGAGTCAACTAGGCTGTGTCCGATCATCACGTGAGACGGACTAGCCAACGTCGGTGAACATCTTCATGTTGATCGTATCTACCATACGACTCATGCTCGACCTTTCGGTCTTCTGTGTTCCGAGGCCATGCCTGTACATGCTAGGCTCGTCAAGTCAACCTAAGTGTTTGCATGTGTTCCGAGGCCATGTCTGTACATGCTAGGCTCGTCAACACCCGTTGTATGTGAACGTAAGGATCGATCACACCCGATCATCACGGCGTGCTTAGAAACGACGAACTGTAGCAATGGTGCACAGTTAGGGGAGAACACTTCTTGAAATTTTAATGAGGGATCATCTTATTTACTACCGTCGTTCTAAGTAAACAAGATGTATAAACATGATAAACATCACATGCAATCAAATAATAGTGACATAATATGGCCAATATCATATAGCTCCTTTGATCTCCATCTTGGGGCTCCATGATCATCTTGTCACCGGCATGACACCATGATCTCCATCATCATGATCTCCATCATTGTGTCTCCATGAAGTTGTCACGTCATCTATTACTTCTACTACTACAGCTAACGGTTAGCAATAAAGTAAAGTAATTACATGACGTTTATGTTGACACGTAGGTCATGAATAAATTAAGACAACTCCTATGGCTCCTGCCGGTTGTCATACTCATCGACATGCAAGTCGTGATTTCTATTAGAAGAACATGATCAATCTCATACATCACATATATCATTCATCACATCCTTTTGGCCATATCACATCACATAGCATACCCTGCAAAAACAAGTTAGACGTCCTCTAATTGTTGTTTGCATGTTTTTACGTGGCTGCTATGGGTTTCTAGCAAGAACGTTTCTTACCTACGCAAAGACCACAACGTGATATGCCAATTGCTATTTACCCTTCATAAGGACCCTTTTCATCGAATCCGATCCGACTAAAGTAGGAGAGACAGACACCCGCTAGCCACCTTATGCAACTAGTGCATGTCAGTCGGTGGAACCTGTCTCACGTAAGAGTACGTGTAAGGTCGGTCCGGGCCGCTTCATCCCACGATGCCACCGAATCAAGATAAGACTAGTAACGGCAAGCATATTGAACAAAATCAACGCCCACAACTACTTTGTGTTCTACTCGTGCATAGAATCTACGCAATAGACCTAGCTCATGATGCCACTGTTGCGGAACGTAGCAGAAATTCAAAATTTTCCTACGTGTCACCAAGATCTATCTATGGAGAGACCAGCAACGAGGGGAAGGAGAGTGCATCTACATACCCTTGTAGATCGCTAAGCGGAAGCATTCAAGTGAACGGGGTTGATGGAGTCGTACTCGTCGTGATCCAAATCACCGATGACCAAGTGCCGAACGCACGGCACCTCCGCGTTCAACACACGTGCAGCCCGGTGACGTCTCCCACGCCTTGATCCAGCAAGGAGAGAGGGAGAGGTTGAGGAAGACTCCATCCAGCAGCAGCACAACGGCGTGGTGGTGATGGAGGAGCGTGGCAATCCTGCAGGGCTTCGCCAAGCACCACAGAAGAGGAAGGAGAGAGAGATGCAGGGCTGCACCAACGAGAGATCGAATCGCGTGTGTTCTGGGCAGCCCAATGCCTCAATATATATAGGGAAGGGGAGGGGCGGCGCCCCCTCTAGGGTTCCCACCCCTAGGGGGGGCGGCAGCCCTAGATGGCCAAGGGGTGGCGGCCAAGAGGGGATGGGAGAGGGAGGCGCACCAATATGGGCCCTAAGGCCCATATCCCATTAGGGTTTGCCCCCTCTCCATCTCTTAGGCGCATGGGCCTTAGTGGGGCTGGTGCCCTTGGCCCATGTAGGCCAAGGAACACTCCCCACAGCCCAAGTGGCCCCCCGGGGCAGGTGGCCCCACTTGGTGGACCCCCGGGACCCTCCCGGTGGTCCCGGTATGTTACCGATAAACCCCGAAACTCTTCCGGTGACCAAAACAGGACTTCCCATATATAAATCTTTACCTCCGGACCATTCCAGAGCTCCTCGTGACGTCCGGGATCTCATCCGGGACTCCGAACAACATTCGGTAACCACATACAAACTTCCTTCATAACCCTAGCGTCATCGAACCTTAAGTGTGTAGACCCTACGGGTTCGGGAGACATGCAGACATGACCGAGACGTTCTCCGGTCAATAACCAACAGCGGGATCTGGATACCCATGTTGGCTCCCACATGTTCCACGATGATCTCATCGGATGAACCACGATGTCAAGGACTTAATCAATCCCGTATTCAATTCCCTTTGTCTATCGGTACGATACTTGCCCGAGATTCGATCGTCGGTATCCCGATACCTTGTTCAATCTCGTTACCGGCAAGTCTCTTTACTCGTTCCGTAACACATCATCCCGTGATCAACTCCTTAATCACATTGTGCACATTATGATGATGTCCTACCGAGTGGGCCTAGAGATACCTCTCCGTTTACACGGAGTGACAAATCCCAGTCTCGATTCGTGCCAACCCAACAGACACTTTTGGAGATACCCGTAGTGCACATTTATAGTCACCCAGTTACGTTGTGACGTTTGGTACACCCAAAGCACTCCTACGGTATCCGGGAGTTGCACAATCTTATGGTCTAAGGAAATGATACTTGACATTAGAAAAGCTTTAGCATACGAACTACATGATCTTGTGCTAGGCTTAGGATTGGGTCTTGTCCATCACATCATTCTCCTAATGATGTGATCCCGTTATCAACGACATCCAATGTCCATGGTCAGGAAACCGTAACCATCTATTGATCAACGAGCTAGTCAACTAGAGGCTTACTAGGGACATGGTGTTGTCTATGTATCCACACATGTATCTGAGTTTCCTATCAATACAATTATAGCATGGATAATAAACGATTATCATGAACAAGGAAATATAATAATAACTTATTTAGTATTGCCTCTAGGGCATATTTCCAACAGATGCAAAGCAAGGAATCTTTCCACAACCCTCCCTTTGTCATTCAAAAACCTATAGGAAAACACAATAATGTCAGTTGGTTGCATAGAGAATAAATGACAAACAAACAACAAAATAAAAGTGAAACTACTAACCTCAACATCACAACCATTTGCTCTTTCACAGATATATCACGTGATTCATCAATAAACACCGAGAATTGTTTGTCACCAAGCTCTGCCATGATCTTCTTTCTAACTTCATGTGCACAACACATTGCAAGCTCCTTTTGAATGTCACCAGATGTCATTGTGCAATTTCTGCCACCACGGTTAAAAGCATCTCTGACTTGTTCATTCTTAGTTTTTTCCAAATCTATCATCTCTCTAAAGTTTCCCTTGTTTAGAGAAGTAGCTGATTCATCATGTCCACGGAATGCCAAGCCTTGTGCAATGAGATATCTTGAACAACTTACAGAACAAGTTAACGAATCTTATACATTTCTTCTGATTCCTTGCTTGATCTAGCAAAGTTACTTGCCACACTTTGTCTTTGATTATTATAATCATCATAATGCTTGACGCAAGAGTCGTGCTTACTACCATGACCACCAATATGATCTTTGAAGCCTTTAGATGCATGCTTCCAATCTGTAAATCCTTCTTTGGTGAAGACTTCATAACCAAAGTGCTCAGCCCTTCCGGGTTGCTTAAAGAGAAAACAATAAAAACAATAAGCTGCATTCTTCCACTCACTGTATTCTATCCAGTCGTACCTTTTATACCAAGATTTGGAAAATGCTCTTGAGGAACGCGAACTTCCAAATTCAGTATGATGGTATTTATTCAAATCTGGTTGCATTGGACCCTTCAATATATATGCTCTCCTCACTTGGTCTTGAATATCAGGAGGATACTCACAAATTTGTTTCCTCTTTCCCGGATCGCGCTCAATCGCATTTGGATTAAATTCATTGGCAACGTTAGGCGCTGGTGGCTCTACTTCTATTTCAGGCTGCGCATCATTCACATTTTCAGTCCTTTGCTCTACTTCTACTTCAGGTTGCACATCATTCATATTTTCAGTCCTTGCTCTCTTAACCAAAAACCTCCTCATCTCTGAAATTTAGTGAGTAAAAAATCTGAAGTTAGTTTTTACACAAATAAGAATATGGGTTAATCACAAGTTCATAGTACAGTAGTACAGTACAATAACAAAGCTACTTGCATCAACTATATGTATCAGATTATCAAGTATTTCTTGATGTTGCCAAAGTGAAATCGGTGAAATATTTCTTAAAATTACTAGAAGAAAGAGTCTGCAACCTGCATACTAGTTTGTCAGTCTAATGAACTTACAGTTTCTGTAGTTTCCAGCAGCTAACAAATAGATTTTCTCTTTGGACTTTGGTCATAATCGTCCCCAATCAAAAGTTCCTAAATAAGCCCTAAGTACATCAATATCTCAACCCAAATCAGTTATTAAGTATGCGATCTTACCGGAAGTCGAAGGAAAGCAACTGCCCCTAGTCCCAGCCTTCAGGAGAGGAAGGGACAAAGGAAGGGACGACCGTGGCCACTGCCGGCTCGCCGTCGGCCTGCCGCTCGCCCAGCCCTAGATCGCCGCCTCGCCTTCAAGCCCCTGCCGCACTTGGGAGAAACCGAAGAGACGCGAGTACGGGAGAAGCCGAGAACTGTCTGGATTCTGGAGCGATCGATGGTATTCCCTGTTGCCTCGTGGGCTGGAGCGAAGCGATCGATGGTATTCTTTTTTTTCTAGTGGGCTGGAGTGATCGGGACGTTCTAGTAAATAACTGGGCTGGGCTGTGAAGGAGGCCTAATCCAGTTTTGCCTGAGTAAATACACTCCGTATCGAGAAGTATCACGTATTGTGGTACCACCACTGTTGCCGTCGGGGTGCCAGCGAGCCCGGGCAACTGCCCAGGGTCGCTGGGTGCTCGCTCCGCCACTGCATGCGTACCACTTTTTGTTTACTTGCGACGAGGTTGGTTTACTTATGGATCACCCACCACCACTTTCTTCTGTGCAACAGAAGCTAGGCCATAGATAAACAAGCATCATGACAAGGACGTTTTGCCAGTTACGTAGTGGTTATAAGACATTTGGTTTCGCTAAAAAAAGGAAAAAGAAATTCATGACAAGGAACCGTTCGTTATTAAGCAACTAAACGATCATTGTTCTTGGGACTGTGACGCGTCCTCCGACAGATGGGCTGGCTTAAATTAATCCTAGGAAGAGCACACAGTTTTGAATGCCTCCGGTATGTTCGATATCCGTGGGCGCGGATTCTCCCCGGTAGGGTCCTTCTTTATCTCTTTTTCTTTTCAATTAATCCAAGTATAATGGTGAGGTAACGACATAGCAATAAGTATTTCCCTCCGTACAGAATCAATGTTTTATTGAACCAGAATGAGTTTTTTTTCCAGTAAACAGAGTCATTGGTGCTTGCACAAAAAACACAAGACAAACTTGTCTTCAACACATCGAAAGCGTTGTCTAGCTTCTTTTCTTGCAAGTTACAACATTAGATTGCACGGTATGGTAAGAATTGATAGGTACATTAAAAAATGGTCAACACAGAAATACTACTTTTGTAAAGTTTTCAGTATAAGAAGATAGACCCTCAGAGCCATAGGTTCACTACTGGTATCTCTTCAACCATAAAAGTGTAGTGTGATGAACACATTACGACTGGACATTGATTAAATTGCAATATTTATATTTATGACTATGATCATCGATGGTATAATCTCATATAGACATTACGTTCGTGATATGTAGACCGTTATCCAACTGCATATACAACTAATACTCCAACCTAAGATCGCTATCCAACATGTATCTTCAAGTATTAAGTTCATAACCAAGTGTTTCTGGCGGCTAGGGAGCCGGCGATACCTACCTGAGGGTGCGGTATCTATTTTGTTCTAGCGAGCCTGCGTGCTTATATTCATGGGCTTCGGCCTTGTAATCTTCTCGTAGTCCGGCGTTTGCACCCTTACTAGACTATCGTTTCTCGCTTCGCCGTAGCGTTTATGTTGTTGGTGTTAAGTATGTCCGTATGACACTCTGCCTGTTCGCTATGGGCTTTATTAATTTAAAGCCGGACGCTCCTGGCGTCTTCGTTCTAAAAAAAAGTAAAAATCATTGTATAGATAATTGAATGCCTATATAAGATATTCATAATAACATAATAACGAAACTTAATTATTAGCAGAGAAAAAGATGAACTTAATTACTCCCTCCCTCCGATGAAAAGTGTACATATAGAAATTTTAGGACAAATTATGACGTCGAGTAAAAAATGCATTTGAAAGGTGCAAACTACCATCTCTCTAATCTTTAATTACTCAACCCCCAATAAGATAAGCGCATGTAGAAATGAAGAAGACCATGTGTAGAATGTTATTGGTCTTGGTTACCGTGTGATGAGAGAGAAACATTTTTTTCTACTTTAAAGTGCTTTGAAAAGATAAAAGTAGACTCTTTTGTGGATAAATTTTAAAGTCAAATGTACACTCTTCATCGGACGAAAGGAGCATGCAGCGAAGAGATGGAGTTCGATATATACGCCTCGCTATGAACGGAGAGATGGAGTTTCAAGATTACGTGAAGCCATAGCATTGGGCCAAACGACAACCAGCTTGGAAATGAAAACCCGGCCGGCTTTGTATGGATCCGCGCGGAGGAAACAATGGAGGCGCGCCTTCCGCGTTGGAATGCTAGCCTCGTAGTGGACGCCCTAGCATGTTTCTAACATGCTGGACGTACATACCTAGGCTAGGCTGGCTAGCAACCCTCCAATGGCGACATGACAGCTGCCTCTCCAGTCATGACCTAATTTCTCTCAACGCTGGTTCGCCTCCACACCGGCGCGACATGGTTCCCCTGCTGATACCGCTGTTGGGCAGCGTGGCGGCCAAGGCTGGCGATGCGATGGTGCGCGAGCTGCTGAGGGCGTGGGGGCTGGACAAGGCCCGCCGGAAGCTGGAGCGCCACCTTGCTGCCGTCCAGTGCATCCTGCTCGATGCTGAAGACAAGAGCCGCACCAACCCTGCCATCCGCCAGTGGATCAAGGACCTCAAGACCGCGGCTTACCAAGCCGATGACGTCCTTGATGCCTTCCGCTACGAGGTGCTGCGCCGCCGTGCTGCCCAGATCCGCAGCCACTCAACCGCACGCAAGGTTTGTCCTACCTTCTTCCGGACCGACTGGCTTTGGAAATGGAAGCCCTTCAATTTTAGTTGAGGATCTGTTTGGAAGTTTAAATTGAATTGGCGTGACGCTATTGTATTTTAAATAGAGTTTGAGGTTGAAATGGGATCAAGGTTTTGGGTAGCGAATCCCAAAAATTTAGGCGGATGGGAGGGGGCACGGTTACACGAAAACACCGAGCGACTACCTTTCAAAATTTTCCAACGAAATTCAACTTCAAATTTATCTGGGCGAGGTACAAATATGAATTGTGCTCATATTAGTTAGAAAATCGCTTGTGTCGCATTGGTTTTAGTTCTTTGCGCCTGTCATGGGGAATCGAACACAAGACCTTTGTGTTGCATGCTTAGGAGGGGCACGCCTGCCACCATCGTTGCTTGGATGTTATGTAAAAGTTTCCAGGTTAGTTAACTATGCATGCAAATTCAAAATTTCAAAAACAAAAGATTCTTTTGGGTCAGCTTGTATGTTTCTCGTATGGTAGAGGGAAACACGGTAACCCCGCTGTACTGAATACACTGAGCGGTAACAAAAACCCTTAATAGGACTACTTGACAATTCTATTTCTGTTGTTTGGTTCTATTTTCAGCTTAGGGTTTTAATTTGGAAACATAAGCCTTTTTATTTCAATTTATATCTTTCCGTTTCAGGTGTTGAGTTATTTCAGTGTCAATAGTCCGATTGTTTTCCGTCTTTCAATGAGTGGGAAGATGAAGGATGCCCTTAAAATCATAGATGAACTGGTCGCGGAGATGAACACTTTCCACTTCCTACAAAATACCGAGGCACCAACCGTTATTCATCCGCGAACAAACTCTCATGTTGATAACTCAGAGATTGTTGGCAAAGAAGATGAGAAGGAACTAGTGGTGAAGATATTGCTCGAGCACTCTAACATCAATAACAATAATGATGATAATACTATTATGGTGCTCCCCATAGTAGGTATGGGGGGGATTGGTAAAACCACACTTGCTCAACTTGTGCACAATGACCAACGAGTTATGCATCATTTTGAGTTGGTCATATGGGTTTGTGTCTCTAACAAATTTGTTATCGATGAAATAATCCGATCTATAATACAAGTAGCCACGATGAACAAGTGTGACTTGACCGAAATGGAGGCACTGCAGAAGAAACTTCATGAAGTGTTGGGCAAGAAAATGTACCTCCTAGTGCTTGATGATGTTTGGAATGAAGATGGACAAAAGTGGAAAGACATGCTATCATTGTTGTGCTCAGATGCTGGCCCCGGTAGTGCTATAATTGTGACATGCCGTAGCGAGCAAGTTGCTTCTATTATGGGCACACTTCCTACACATCATATATCACTTTTAAAAGAGGATCAATCATGGGAGCTTTTTCATACGAATGCATTTGGAAGGACAGTGGAAAAGACAGAAGAAATTATTTCAGTGGCTAAGAGTATTGTACACAAGTGTAAGGGGTTGCCTCTTGCTATCAAGACCATCGCAACGTTACTTCATTTGAAGGATCACAGTCAGTGGTTTTCTGTTCTGGATAGTGATGTCTGGAAAAATGATATTCTCACAACTAGGATTGTACCTGCGCTACAACTGAGCTATGATCACTTGAAATCAGAAGAAAAAATATGCTTTTCCTTTTGTGCTATTTTCCCCAAGGGTAGCATCATGGATAAAGACATGTTAATCCACCTATGGATGGCAAATGATTTTGTTCCATCAGAAACAAGAGGCCAACAAATTTTTGATCTACTAGTTTGGAGATGTTTCATTCAAGATGGTGATATTCAAAATAATCTGCTCTCCGGATTTCGAGATGAATATAATGAGTTCATCTACATGCCAACCACTTACAAGATGCATGATCTCATGCATGATCTTGCTGACTCCGTAAGTGGAAATGATTGCTCTATTCTGCAAGAATCTTCATGGCAACAAATTCCGCAAGAGTCCACATATGTCAATTCATTACAACACGAAGTTCGACATCTGTCACTTGATTATGTGCATGATCATACTATTGCGACCATGCAGAAAATTCTTGCTCCCCGGCCCCGCACAATATTAGTTCGAAGGGGGGCTATGGGCAAGTCAAAATTCATATCCTTACGAGCATTGAAAACATGCTATATCAGGCCATATTTGACGAATTTGAAGCATCTTCGCTACCTAGATTGTTCTGACTCTTATGTATCTGCGCTGCCTGAAGCCATTACCATGTTGTACAGCTTGCAAACATTGAAGCTCAATAGTTGTGAATACCTAAAGAAATTGCCAGAAGGCATGAGATCTATGAGAAGTCTTCGGCACATCTTCCTCCTTGGATGTCATCGTTTGGAGCGTATGCCACAAGGTATTGGTCAGTTGACTTCTCTACAAACATTGACGAATTATGTCATTGATAGTGATGCGGGTCGTGGCATTGATCAATTGTAAGATTTGAATCTTTGTGGTGCTCTTTCTTTGACTGAGCTAAGAAAAGTGCATAGTGCAAATAATGCTAAAGAAGGCAATATGTTCGCCAAGCATAATTTGAAATGTTTATCACTCAATTGGAAATGTGAACCTTCTTATAGGACACAAATTGGATGTAATGTAGATACTAATGCAGAAGGAATATTAGAGGCCCTTCGTCCTCACAATAGACTTGAAGTTTTACAATTGTCTAATTACACCGGTGATAAATTTTCATCATGGATGCACAAGTCTAAACTGTTAGAACATCTCAGTGAACTTCGTCTGAAAAGCTGCAAATATTGCAAGGATCTCCCACCAATATGGCATCTGCCCTCCCTCAGGTACTTGAGTTTGGATGGTTTGCATAGCTTGAGAAGTATATGTGTTGGGAATGATGGCATAGACAATGGCAAATCCTGTGCTTCTCCACCACCCTTATTTCCTAAGCTGGAAACTATGAAATTTAATGACATGCGTAACCTAGAGAGATGGCACCTGGAGGTGGCTGGACAAGCAGTGAATGTATCATTTCCTCGGCTCAAGAAGCTAGATATTTTCAGATGCCCAATGCTAAGAAGAATTCCCATGATGCTCCCTTTGCTTGAAGATATACAGTTGGTGTTCTCAAACATTCCTCTTTACCATCTGATGCATCTACCTATGCAATCTAACCTTCACTGCACAGGCGAAATATGGCTGACGCCTGAATGTATGTTGGGACCTACTAGACTTCATTTTTCGAGCCTTGGTGACTCTGACGTGCGACTTCGACTCGATGGTCGGAATGAAGATGTAAATTTATTTGAAGAGATGCTGAACAGAATAGGTTGCAGATTCTTTAAGAAGTTGGATATTGTAGGTTGGGGCAGTCTTTTCTCCTCTGTACTTTCCCAAATACAATGGAATATATGGAACAATTTCCGTTTCGTTGAATGTATATGGATTTCAGACAACTATAGCATAGTAAAATGGCCAGCGGCAGAACTGAGACACTTGAAGCGTATCCGAAGTCTAAAAATGTCTTACTGTTCCAACTTTACTGGTTCACTTCCATCAAGAATATGTGATGATGAAAATGCTTTGCCTCCTCGACTCCAGTATCTTGGAATTGAAAACTGTGTGAATTTAGTGGAGGTACCCATGTTGCCCGCAAATCTTGAATATTTGCACATCGCATGTTGTGCCAAGCTGGTGTCCATGCCAAAAAATCTTGGGAATGCAAAAAGATTGACAACATTAAGTGTGATACAGTGCAATGCCCTAATGATGTTTCCAGATGGAAAGTATGGAGTCACTATGCTCAAGAAGCTGGAAATGGTGCGGTGCCCATGGGTAGAGTCGCTACCGGAGGGACTCCTGCAGCAGCTCCCAGCCCTTGAGGAACTAACTATCAGGGACTGCCACAACCTGGAGGAGGCCTTCTCGATAGGAGGTGCTTACTGGAATTTGATTGAAGCAATTCCACGTAGATCAGTTGGCAGATCAGTGCAATTCGAGACAGATAGATTGGCTGATACCATGCACTGAATGCTTAGACTGTCTTCATTGGGATGCATGTGCATGTGCCTCCTGTCCTGTGTGTGCCTGTGCCTCGTGGAGCTATGTGTGCCAATGAGGTATATAGACACCCTCTTCTCTTTACCTGGTTATTATGTCACCTTCCAAAATTTATAACTCAACCTCAGTTATTAATCATGTATATATAGTTCCATCTATCCAAATAATCTATTTGGTCTCGTTGTAGATGTCAAAACCTGTACCTATGTAAAGAGTGCTTGTGTTTTTGTCTCCAGGTATCTGCTATGACGTCCAAATGATTCACATTAGTTGTACATGCACTGCAACAGTAACGGGGAAAGTTGTTTCCTTTACAAATCAAGTTCAGTGAAGTTTATACTTGCTAGTACGTGACCCTTGCCTGCTAAGTACATATTGGACCATGCTGGTCTACGACACAACTGTTAGGCACTGCCATTTACATAGTTCATTATCAAATTATGGTCATGGCTTTATGGATCACCCAGTCTTCAAGTAATTCCTGTTATACTGTATGACAGAACTCAGTGACTGGAATTTGCTTTGGTTCCCATTCAAGTCTGTTGTACGACCTCGTAGAACGGAGGAGGAGATTTTATAAATACAACATCTACGTGATTACATGATCTCCTCTGCTGCTTACAAAAAAAATCTTTTATATTCATTCATTCCCTCAGATCATCTATCTTATCTTCGACAGTAACATGACTGGTGAGGACCATACACAGAGCTGGAAGTAGTGACCAGGGCCTGATTGTAGCAAAACAGGGTCATCTTTAGGTGAAGATGGTGTGATGTATGTGGTATACATTGCATATCATACATTGTATGTATAACAGCTACAGAATATTTGTATCAAAAAGGCCGTAACGATGTCCAATTATCGTTGTTATTTAAGATCAACTCGTGACAGGTTGCTTGTTTCCAGGCAGAGCTTATTCAGTTGTGTGGTGCTCCTTGTTGTCGTTGCCCTTTGTTAGCTGACAGCATTAAGATTGTGGCGAGAAGGAACGACATGTTCAGAAATAATTCAGTGACTATTTAGTGATATTACTCAGTCTAAGAAAGACGGTCATTTTGGAATGAACTTCGTTACTGCATATTACTCAGTCTTGAAGCAACCGCTATTGCTGTCTGAAATAATTCAGTGACTAGTTTGTGATAGTAGTTTGAAATCTGTCATTATCAATATAGACTGAAATTTGTCAGTGCATGTTTACTCAGTCTTTGAGAAGGCACGATTACTTGCATGAAAATGAATATTCAGTGCCTCAAATTTTCTTTAGCTCACCAAATAGCTGGGCATGTTGGAGTTCCCAGTCAAACCTGAACATTTCAGTACTGTAAAGCAGATCTTATTATGTGAACACAACATAATCTGCTTGATTAGATCAGCACTACACGATATATACTAAGTATGTGCTGAAATTGGTAGTTGTCTACTGCTTCCACTACTAACCACTAGTACCGTCAAACCTGAACATTTCAGTACTGTAAAACCAATGTGTTCTCCAGGGTGAGTGTGTACCCAAGTACTGGGATGGCTACAGTAGGGATGTAACCTAGGACATGGAGTATGTGATCGCGAGCTCCAGTGATCCCGGATGAACTGTTAAATCCGAAAAAAATAGTAAAAAATTCAAAAAATTCTGAATTTTTTGGAAAGAAACATTGGTGTTTTTTCTACATGCATGCAAATTTTCATGATGAAATTACATTTCTAGAGGTGTGGGTAAAAACAAATTGATGTTCCAACTAACCTCATTATTTTTGGCTGTACACTGCTAGGGAAAACCTTATACACAGAATCTTAACAGCAGCGCGGGTCAGGAAGAAGTGCTACTGCTAATTAGCAGTAGCGCGGGCCCCAGACATGCGCTACTGCTACAAACTTAGCAGTAGCGCGGCCCGGTCGAACCACGCTGCTACTAAAATTGACGTACCGTTCCCGCCACCCTAGGTTTAGCAGTAGCGCGCCCGCGCTAACCGCGCTACTGCTAAAGTAATAGCAGTAGCGCGGGTCAAAGCGCGCTACTGATAAGCGTTAGCTGTAGCGTCGTATCAGTAGCGCGGCCACCCGCGCTACTGCTAGGCTTTTCGCTGGTAGTGGTAGACTCCTACCTGCATCTACTACTATTACTGCACCCATCGACCGCTATCCGGCATGCATCTATCCTATTAAGTATGAAACAGAGTAATGCCTTAAACAAGATGACATGATGTAGACAAAGTAACTCAACTAATATAAATAAACCCCGTCGTTTTATCTTTAATGGCAACAATACAAATACGTGTCTTGCCCCTTTCTGTCACTGGGATATCACTGGGATAGAGCACCGTAATATTGAACCCATCACAAAGCATCTCTTCCACCGAAGATAAATCAATCTAGTTGGCCAAACCAAACGGATAGATCGGAGAGAAATACAAAGCTATAACAATCATGCATAAATAAGTTCAGAAAATACTCAAATATTTCTCATGAATATTCAGATCATAAATCCACAATTCATTGGATCCCAACAAACACACCGTAAAAGAATATTACATTAGATAGAACTCCAAGAAGATCGAGAAGAACATGGTATTGAAGATCAAAGAAAGAAAAGAAGCCATCTAGCTAGTAGCTTTGGACTCGTAGGTCTGTGCTAAACTACTCACGCATAATCGGAAGGCAGCAAGAAAGAAGCCCTCCGTGATCGATTTCCCAAGCGGCAGAGTACCGGAAAAGGCCTCCAGATGGGATTGTGGAAGAACGGAAGCTTGCGGCGGCAAAAAAAGTGTTTCGCGTGGGTCTTTGGTGTATTAAGAATATTTGATTATTTATAGAGGCGGAATTAGGTCAAGAGGTGCCACGAGGGGCCCACAAGCCTGGGGCTCCACCAAGGGTTCGCCTAGCGAGCTTGTCGCTCCCTCGTAGCCCTTGTGGTCTTCTCCCCAACCTTCTTGGGTCCCTTCTGGTCCAGAAAAAATTAATCCAAATATTTTTCTCCGTTTGTACTTCGTTTGATATTAATTTTCTGAAAAGCCAAAAACAAGCAAAAAAACAACAACTCGCACTGGGCACTAGGGTAATAGACTAGTCCCATAAAATGATATAAAACTGCATATAAAACATGCAAGATTGATACTATAATAGCATGAAACAATCAGAAAGTATATATATGTTGGAGACGTATCACTGGCTCAGTGGAAAAAAGAAAGGAATTTGTTGCCTTGTTTTTTCCTCTCTTCTTGCCTGTATGCTCATTTGCTCGAGCAGCTGCAGGAGCTATTGCCCACAAGCAACTCCGGGCACCCAGACTAGCTAGGGGTTGCACACCTAAGAGGCCCAGGCACTGGGGGTCAAGAACCCCGGGCATCCGGAGTGCACAGGGGTAGGTGATGACCCACAAGTATAGGGGATCAATCGTAGTCATTTTGATATATAAGTAAGAGTTTCGAACCCAACGAGGAGCAAAAGGAATTGATAAGCGGTTTTAGCAAGGTATTCTCTGCAAGTGCTGTAAAGTAGTAGTAACAAACAGTTTGATAGCAAGACAATTGACAGCAAGTAACAAGTAACCAAAGTAACAAGGTGCAACAAAGAGGCCCAATCCTTTTATTGCAAAGGACAAGCCAGTAATATTTCTTATAATAAGCAAAGCGTCCTATAATTGTGATAAGCCACATCGATCAAGTTGCTTCTATAATGGGCACACTTCCTTCACATCGGATATATGTTCTAAATGAGGATCAGTCATGCGAGCTTTTTCATATAAACGCATTTGGAAGGGAAGTGAGAAAGCAAGAGGAATTGATTTCACTGGCTAAGAGTATTGTCCACTAGTGTAAGGGATTGCCTCTTGCTATCAAGACCATGGCAACTTTAATTTGTTCAAAGCATCACAATCAGTGGTTTTCTGTTCTGCATAGTGATGTCTGGAAGAATGGCATCCTGACAACCACTGGGACTGTACCTGCACTACAGCTAAGCTATGATCACTTGTCATCGGAAGCAAAAATATGCTTTTCCTTTTGTGCTATTTTCCCCAAGGATAGCCCAATGGATAAAGACTTGTTAATCCAGCTATGGATGGAAAATGACTTTATTGCATCAGAAACAAGAGGCCAACAAATTTTTGATTTACTAGTTTGTAGATGTTTCCTCCAAGACGTGGAGATTCAAAAGGATCTACTCTCTGCGTATGAAGATGAGAAAATCCACCGACCAACTACTTGCAAGATGCATGATCTTGCTGACTCCATAAGCGGAAATGATTGCTCCATTCTGCAAGAATCTTCATCACATCAGGAGATTCTGCAAGGATCCACAGCTGCTAGACCATTACAGCATGAGGCTCAACATTTGTCACTTCATTATGTCAGTAATCAAGCTATTGCAACCATGGAGGAAATTCTAGCTACCCGGGCCCGCACGATATTAGTCCAAAGTGAGTGGCTTCCTTGTGATGAAGACAAGTTTCTGAGTATGACTAAGTCAAAATTAATGTCCTTGCGAGCACTGAAGACATTCTCAACGGAGGGACATATGAAAAACTTGAAGCATCTTCGCTATCTAGATTTTTCTCACTCTAGTATACATGCACTGCCTGAAGCCATTACCATACTGTATGGCTTGCAAACATTGAAGCTCATTAGTTGTAGACACCTGAAGAAATTACCAGAAGGCGGCATGAAATATATGAGAAGTCTTCGACACATCTTCCTTGTTGGGTGTACAAGATTGGAGCGCATGCCAGAGGGTACTGGCCAACTGAATTCTCTATAGACATTGACAAGTTATGTCACTGATAGTGATGCAGGTCGTGGAATTGATCAACTGAAAGATCTGAATCTAGGTGGTGCTCTTTCTTTGTTTGAGCTGAGAAAAGTGCATGCTGCAGAAAATGCTAAAGAAGGCAACCTGTCTACCAAGCATAATTTGAAACGATTGTCACTCAATTGGGAACGTGAACCTTACAGTACTCGTATTCAATATGCAGATGCTAAAGCAGAAGCAATATTAGAGGCCCTTCTTCCCCACAAAAGGCTTGAAATTCTAGTGTTACGTAATTACACTGGTGCTAAATTGTCATCATGGATGCACAACTCTACAGTGTTAGAGCATCTTAGTGAACTTACTCTGAGTGACTGCATGAATTGCAAGGATCTTCCACCATTATGGCGGCTGCCCTCCCTCGTGTACTTGCGTTTGAATGGCTTGCATAGGTTGACAAGTATATGTGTTGGCACTGAAGATACTGACATCAGGGAATCCAATACTTCTAGACCACCCTTCTTTCCTAAATTGGAACATATGATAATTGCCGTCATGGATGGACTAGAGCGATGGCACCAGGAGGTGCCAGGACAAGTGGCAGATGTATCGTTCCCTCTGCTCAAGAAGCTATATATTTCTGTATGCCCAATAGCAAGCATGCCCAAGATGCTCCCTTTACTAGAAGAACTAGTGGTGAAGGGCCGAAGTTGCATTCCCCTTCACCATATGTTTAATCTCTCAGTGCAATCTAATCTTCAGTGCAAAGGTATAATTCAAATGAAACTGTTTACAAGGACCACTACTACGTCGTCAAGAGTCGACCATGACACATTCCCTAGCGGAGCGGAGACAAGAAAACGAGTGAAACGCACGAGGTAGGTACGTACTATGGGAGGAATTGACCAGCACCTACACTGCTGCACAGATGGTCAATTTCCTTGACACGTTTCAGCGATGTCCTCCCGTTCTCCCTACTTTACTATCTTCTCATTCCACTTTGCTTCCTTTGTTTTTCGTTTATGTAGCTATCATAGCTTCTAGTTAGTGACAACTACATGCACATTGGTTTTATATCATAACATTGTGGAAGAACGGATGTGAATATGAAATGAAGGAAAATTGCTTTCCAACAATGCTGCTGAAAGATCAGCCAATCAGAATATTCCCCATCTAGTCTGAACCTCAGACTTGACAGCAAGCTTGTCTTTTCGCAACTGACGTGGAGTAGAACACACAGGCAATGCGTGCGTGCGTGCTGAAATGAAAGCCAGCCCATATCGAATCTATCTGGCTGATACTCCTCTATGTTTTCTAAAGATTTTTACTACTTGCGTTCATACTAAAATTGAAATGTCCCATATCCTCACACGCAGACGTTTCAGACATCGAGAACTGACAGCAAAGTTATCCAGTTCATAATTCAGTAGCAGATATCACAGGCAATGGGTGGTTGATGTCTGAACTGGATAACTTTGCTGTCAGTTCTCGATGTCGAAACGTCTGGGTGGTTGATGGCACAAAAGGTATAGCCAATACCATTCTGGTGTGCCACATCGCCACAAACATTCTTGAACTCAGGTCAGCAGGCTCATGTCAACCTCCCTCTGACCATAAGACCGCTGCCATCCACCTGTCCCGGTACTGCGCCTACCTGGTGGCCAACTCTCCTGAGCTGCTTCCAGAGGATGACGAGTGGTGCAAGAGCTTGTACAAGACCGTCAAGAAGAAGGCCGAGCACATCCTTGCCGGAGTGTCAACAGCTGAAGTGGAGTATCAGCAGTTGGTGGAGCTGATGAGCGCTTCACAGAATCATGAGGTGCTCAAGGATGGTGCCAAGCTCGGACAACAGTTGGCGGAGCTAAACCAAGGAGAGACCAGCACGGCATGGGAGCTCCTCGCTGGCTTTTGGTCGGAGATGATGTTGTACATCGCCCCATCGGACAACATTGACGGTCACTCGGAGGCCATCGCCCGCGGCGGCGAGCTCATAACGCTCATATGGGCATTGCTCGCACACCTGGGGATTTTCAGTAGAGCCGCCGGTGACCCGGCCAGCACCACCGGTGAAAGTGTGTAGGTGTGTGTTAGATTTTTTGTGATCCATTTTTGGTGAAGGACCTTCATTTCTCGAGGCTTGGTGACTCTAGAGTGAAATTGAGGCTTAAAGGCTTCGCGGAAAATGTAGAGCTCTTTGACGAGGAGCTGAAAAAAAATACCTTGCAGATTTATTAAGGATGTGGATATAGTAGACTGCAATTGCCTTTTCTCATCTGAACCATCCCAAATACAACGGAATATATGGAACCATTTTGGTTTTGTTGAAACAATGGAGATTAGAGGCAACAATAGTATAGTACAATGGCCAGCGATAGAGTTCCGAAGGTTGAGTTGTCTTCGAGTTTTAAATGTGCTTGGTCGTTCCAACTTAACTGGTTTACTTCCATCAACAATATCTGCTGATGAAAATGCCATGCCTCCTCGACTCCAGGATCTTCAAATCAAAGAATGTGAAAATTTGGTGGAGGTACCAAAGTTGCCTGCATCTCTTGAAACATTGTTGATCTGGTATTGTCGCAAGCTGGTGTCCATGCCAACAATTCTTGGGAACAACAAAAAATTGCTAGAACTCTGGCTGCATGAATGCGATGCCCTGACAACATTTTCAGATGGAATGTATGGAGTCACTGCGCTCAAGTATCTAGTAATGGAGGGGTGTCCAGGGATAGAGACATTGCCGGAGGGACTCGTACAGTAGCTCCCAGCCCTTGAGATACTGCGTATCGTATG
Organism: Triticum urartu; assembly: GCF_056163025.1. Lineage (NCBI taxonomy): Eukaryota > Viridiplantae > Streptophyta > Magnoliopsida > Poales > Poaceae > Triticum > Triticum urartu. Next base: position 2,370,596 of record NC_141879.1, read on the forward strand.
TTGTCCCAACTTGGAGGTGGCTTTCTCAAAAGGAGGCGCATACTGGAATTTGGTTGAAGCAATTCCACAGAGAACAGTTGGCTAGGCCATGCGCTGAATACTTCGGTTGCATGCGCTTGTGTATGCCGAGCAGACCTCATGTGGTTATGCCTTCAATGAGGTATATATAGCCTCTTATGCTTACCATGTTCTCTAGTTCTCTTTACCAAGATCCAGAACTCCTCATAGCAATTTGTAACTCAACTTCAGTTTATTAATCATATATAGGTACATCGATCTGTGTAATCTATTTGGTGTCTTTATAGATGTCAAAATCTAAAGCAGCTGCATAGTTTTAGAGCATGTTTGTTTCAAAAAGGCAGTAAAGTTGTTGTACCAGATGAACTCTTGCCAAGCTGCTTGTTTTCAGGCAGAGCTAATTCAGTTAAACAGATGCTCCTTGTTGCTGCTCTTTTTAGGTAACAGTATTAAGATTGTGACGAGAAAGAATCACAAATTCAAAATGTAATGCTGCTTATCCAGTTAAGCAGATGAAGTATTTATGGACTGAATGAGTGTTACTGTATGAAAGAATTCAGTGACAGAGTCGTTCATTATGGCAGGTAGGGATGCACACATAGATGTCTTGCAGAGTCGTTCATTATTCTTCTTTGAAGCTAGGCTAGGAACCCGCGCCCTATCGGAAATGAAGAGGAAACTGCTACGAGTTTGACCGGGGATGAAACAGAGCATGCAGCAAAAGCAGAGGACTTGCACTGTTTTTTTTTCTATTTCATTTTTTCAATATTTGCAAATTCATTGCATCACAGGGTAAGATAGTGTATGAGCATGGCACAGCTGGTTTTTACTGGTGTATTCCACACTGATGTTGAAGCTTCAGTGAATGGTCCAAAGCACAGCTGAAACAGTGTGGTTAACGAGGCTTAGTTAAGGTCCTGTCAAGGACCACACTGTTTCCTGATGTTGAACCTCTGAGGGACTAAAGCACAGCACGGCTGAGTTAAGTTTAGTTAATGGACGGCCCAAATGGTCCGATCGAGGGAGGATAAGTGAAGACCGACGGCTGAGAGGAGGGACTAAAGCACAGTCATGCAAAAAATAATAATGTTTGTGGCATTTCAAATTGTCACTTGTTTAAAAAATATATACTCCCTCCGATCCAAATTAATTCAGGAGGGAGTACTGAGTTTAAAAAAATGTTCGTGTAGTTCAAAAAAATGTTATGTATATTACAAAAATACTACTAGACTAACAAGCACCCGAGGAATCCAAAGAAACCAATATCCAAGCCCGTCAAGACCACGAGTGGTGGACAAAGGAGAGTCATGTCCGGATTTCCTATTGGACGCATTCTGCATCGAAATGTCCTCCTGACGCACAAGCAGCGATTGAGGCGGGCCGGCCCTTATAGGAGCCATACGTGCGTTCCACTGATCCTGGTTTTAGGAACGTTCTCGAAGGTTTCAGCTGGTTTATTCTGGTTTTCAGAACGTTCTAGAAGGTTCTCCGAACCGGTTTTTTTCAGTTTTCTTTATTGTTTTTATTTTTTTCTTTTACTTTTATCTCCTTTTTCGTTTTTCTTGTTTTCATTTCCTTCCATTTTTCGTATTTTTTCTTTTTTCTGTTTCTCCTTCTCTTTTCTTTTCCCTATTACTCTTTTCAACAAATGGATCAGAAAATTAAATTGTCCGCATTTTTAAGATTTTTTTCATTTATTCTTAAATGTTCCAGTTTTGAAATGTTGTTTAGAATATCCATAAAATTTGATAACTTCAAATATTTGTTCGCTTCTTTTACAAATTTCTGAGATTCCAATACGGGCAACATATGGAGCAAAATGAGTGAATCTGCACTCTAAAATAGGTCTATATACATCCTTATGTAGCTCGTATGGAAATCTCTAAAAGGTCTTATATTTAGAATGGAGGGAGTGGAAAAGAAGATGGGACTCTTGTAAGTAATATGAAGTTCAACAAATCGTAGCAGTTGCTTGTTGTCCAATGCATGCATAGGCCCAGGAAAAACTGAGGGAGGAGCTGCTCTGTTTTGAGCAACAAATGCATGCAGTTTTTTCCGGTACATATTCTATATATGCATACTGTTGGTGTCATTTTTGACCGGTTTTGCTCTGTTTTAATCCTGACCTAGATCTTCCTCCTATATATTCATATATATTCCAAAACCCTCAGAAGCATCCACGAAAACACTTTTCCACCGCCGCAACCTTCTGTTACCATGTGATCCCATCTTGAGGCCTTCTTCAGCATCCTACCGGAGGGGGATTCGATCACGAAGGGCATCTACATCAACTCTATTGCCCTTTCAATGAAGCGTGAGTAGTTTAACACAGACCTACAGGTCCATAGCTAATATTTAGATGTCTTCTTCACTCTCTTTGATTCTCAATACCATGTTCTCCTCGATGTTCTTGGAGATCTATCCGATGTAATCTTCTTTTGCGGTGTGTTTGTCGAGATCCGATGAATTGTGGATTTATGACCAGCTTATCTATGAATATTATTCGAATCTTCTCTGAATTCTTATATGCATGATATGATATCTTTGTATTTCTCTTTAAATTATCGGTTTGGTTTGGCCAACTAGATTATTTTTTCTTGCAATGGGAGAGGTGCTTAGCTTTGGGTTCAATCTTGCGTGATTTCACCCAGTGACAAAGTAGGGGTAGCGAGACACGTATTGAATTGTTGCCATCGATGATAAAAAGATAGGGTTTTCATCATATTGCTTGAGTTTATTTCTCTACATCATGTCATCTTACTTAAGAGGTTACTCCGTTCTTTATGAACTTAATACTCTAGATGCATGCTGGATAGCGGTTGATGTGTGGAGTAATAGTAGTAGATGTAGGCAGGAGTCGGTCTACTTGACACGGACGTGATGCCTATATTGCATAATCATTGCTTTGGATATCGTCATAACTTTGCGCTTTTCTGTCAATTGCTCGACAGTAATTTGTTCACCCACCGTACTATTTACCTTCAAAAGAGAAGCCTCTAGTGAAACCTATGGCCCCCGGTCTATTTTCCCATCATATTAGTTTCCGATCTACTATTTTGCAATCTTTTATTTCCAGATCTATAAATAAAAAACTCCAATTTTTTATCTTTTGTTTAGTTTTATCCATCTCTATCAGATCTCACCTTTGCAAATGACCTTGAAGGGATTGACAACTCCTTTATCGCGTTGGGTGCAAGTGTTTAATTATTTCTGTAGGTGCATTTATTGGGGACTTGTGCGTTTCTCCTACTGGATTGATAATCTTGGTTCTTAATTGAGGGAAATACTTATCTCTACTGTGTTGCATCACCCTTTCCTTTTCAAGGAAAAACCAACGCAAGCTCAAGAAGTAGCAAGAATAATTTCTGGCGCCGTTACCGGGGAGATCTACATCAAGCCTACCAAGTACCCATCATAAAACTCTCATCTCTTGCATTACATTATTCTCCACTTGCCTCTCGTTTTCCTCTCCCCACTTCTAAAATGATTTTCGAAAAGATTTTCCTTTTTATTCGCCATTCTTCCGTTCATCTTTTCGTTTGCTTTTTGTTTGCTCGTGTGTTAGCTTGCCTTGATGGCTCAACCCAAGAACTTTGATCCTTACTCTAAGAGGTTGGAAGAAATTGAAAATAATACTAGGACTTTCATGTCCTTACAATTTGAGCATAATAGTTTCTTTAGGAATGAGCTCAAGGAGCAAAAAACTTCTATGGAGTATATGAATAAAGAGCTCGACGATATGTCTAAAGAATTTATTAGTCTTAAATCTCAATTTGCTCATCTTGAAAATTTAGTTGGCCAAATTTCCGATAAACAAACCACTTTGGTAAATAAGATGGCCGCTAAACTAGAGTTTTGTGAAAATAATGATGAAGATCTTAAAATGATTGATGTGACTCCTATTGAATCTTTGTTTTCCAATATAAATCTTGATAAAGATGGGACTGGAGATGAGTCAATTTTAGTTAAAAGGCGTCCCAATAATTTGGAGTTTATAGATCTTGATGCAAAAAATGATAAAAGTGGGATTGAAAAGGTCAAAAGTTTTAGTAGCAATGAACCCACTCTTTTGAATTTCAAGAAATTTAATTATGATAGTTGTTGTTTAATAGATTGTTTTTCCTTGTTGCAATCCATGTTGAATTCTTCTCATGCTTATAATCAAAATAAAGCTTTTACTAAACATATCGTTGATGCTATGATGAAATCTTTTGAAGAAAAACTTGAATTGGAAGTTTATATTCCTAGAAAACTTTATGCTGAGTGGGAACCTACTATTAATATTAAAATCAAAGATTATGAGTCCCATGCTTTTTGTGATTTGGGTGGTAGCGTTTCCACGATTTCAAAAACTTTATGTGATGTGTTACGTTTCCGTGTTTTTTTAGAGATTCCAATATGGATAACATGTGGAGCAGAATAGGTGAATATACATCCGTATGTAGCTCGTATTGAAATCTCTAAAAGGTCTTATATTTAGAAATGGAGGGAGTAGAAGAGAAGATGGGATTCTTGTAAGTACAGCATAACATACAGCAAAATGTAGATAATATGAAGACTCCGGACGCATGCTGTTGTGCAATGCATGCAGAGGCCCAGCAAAAACAGAGGAGAGGAGCTGCTATGTTTCGAGCAACCAATGCATGCAGTTTTTTCCGGTACATATTCTATGGTTCAGGCACATCGATCTGCTGTACATACTCTACATATGCATACTGTTGGTGTGATTTGACCGGTTTTGCTCTGTTTTATCCCCTCATATTTTGGCATCCTTCATTCCTTCTCAACTCCTCTTTCCATGGCTCCTGATGTGCATTTGTTGTGCTGAATACTGACGACGTACATGTTTTGCAAATTGGGATGGGGTGACGATGGACTGCTCAAAAACAGAGTATGCCGCGGTCCAGGAAAAGCAGAGGAGCCAGGTTTCGGTTTCAGGAAAAAGAAACAGTCCTGCTACTTCCCTGTAAATCAGTTTCACTTTACTCATATCAAAAAAAAAAAAAAGAAAAGTTTCACTTTACTCACTTCAGCTAGTCACTCTTACTGTATGTAACTGTTTATCTTTGAAACACAAAATGAGATTTTGCAAATACAACATCCGTGTGATCAAATGTATTGTCCATGTGAAGTTATGTCATATGGTATTAATATACTTTAACAAAACATTATTTTCAACTCTTTTAAATGATCAGAAATATATTGCCTGCACACTTTGTTATATAAAAGAATGACAAAAAACGGCACACCAAACTGGTTGTTAGCTAAGCATTGAAGAAGTGGGTCGCTTATAAGGAAGAAAGATGATTATAGTATTGATAAAATCCCCACTCACAGAAGAGAAACCATCTCTTAATTTAAACCCGGGCATGGACAACCCGGCCCGGCAGCCCGAAAACCGACCCCGTCCCAAAAAAACCCAGGTCGGGCCGGGCCGGGCTTGTGTTCGGGCTGGGCTCGGGCCTGCAAAACAGAGCATGTCTAATTTTTGGGCCGGGCTTCAAAATTAACCCGAACGAAAGCCTGGCTCGGCCCGAGCATTTGCTACAAAGAGGCTGAGAAGCAGCGATCCAGCCCAACAAGCTGGCCTTCTAGCCCACAAACCACCTAACCGGCTAACCCTAATGCCTACCCCCTCCCCCCCCGTCCCGCACCCGCACCCGCACGCACACCCCGAGTCCCCGACCAGTCCACCCTCCTCCTTGATCCCCCTCGACTGGCGGCGGCGACGCAAGTCCTGGCTCCTGCTGTGGCGAGGCCCCGGCGCTGTTGTACCTCGTCGGCCTGACGAGCGGCGGCTGCGGCCGCAGCCCCGACCAGTCCACTGTCCTCGAGTCGAGACCCCAAGTCCCCAACCCACCCTGTCTCGATCCATCGACCAGCAACGGTGTTGCAACTCTGGCACTGCAATGGCGCGGCCCCGGCGGTCCTTTCCCTCCTCGATCTGATCCTCCTCCGGGGCCACGCATCGGCGATGCTTCCTCCCCATCAGACGCCGGTGCTCCCTCCCCATCCGACTGCGGCGCTCCCTCCCCATCCGAAGGCGGCGCTCCCTCCCCATCTGACGGCGGCGCGCCCTCCCCATCCGACGCCGGCGACCGGCAGGGATGACCTTCTGTCCTCCTCTCTCTGTTGGTATGTTTATTGTTCCATTTAGGATGTTTTTTGCTGCATAGTAGATTAATATTTGTGCTACTCTGTTTCAGGCATTGTGTGTTGAATTTTGTGGTAGGCATGGCTAGTTTGTGGAGTCTAAGTGATGAAGTTCATGAAGAGGAAGAGGAGGATTATGATCCCAGTGTTGAACAGGACAATGCTGCCATAAGTGCAAGGTTGGACCAGATCATTGTGGCTGATCCTGCTCGTCGTCGTGTTGCCCCATCAGCTACTGCTATGGCAGCACCTCGCAGCAAGCGTACAAGGTTGAACCAAGAGGGACGTCGTGCAAGAACTAATGAAGCAAGTCAGCCAGCCGACGGACATGAAGCAAGTCCTCCGACATCGCCACCGGCACCGCCAGGACCAAAGGTTACCACTGCTCCAAAATTAAGGTCAAAAGCATGGAAAAACTTCACTAGGATTGAACAACCTAATCCTGATGAAGTAGTGGCAGAGTGCAATATTTGTCATACTACACTTAGAGCGACCTCGAAGAATGGAACATCTAGTTTGTTAAGGCATACTGCTCAAGTGCATCCACATAATACAAATGAAGTGAATAGCTATTTTCTGAAAACTGAAAAGAATGCGGATGGCTCACATTCAGTTAGGAACACAAAGTTGGACATGGAAACTATTAGAGCTGCAATCTCTATGTTCCTAGTTGGGGGTTCACATGCATTTAGTGTGATAGAAGAAGTGGGGTTCAAAAAATGATTGGTGCTGCTTGTCCTAAGTTTAAGATTGTTAGTCGATACACAATTAGAAGGGATATCATGGCAATGTTTGAAAGAGAGAGGACTGAATTGAGAGAAATTATCAGCAACAGCCCTGGTAGAGTTAGCTTCACCACGGACAATTGGAAATCAGATGTGACAAAGTTTAGTTATATTTGTATTACGGGATTTTTGATTTTTTGCCACTAGTTACTTCACACTTTGATGATTAGCCACTCGTTACTTTGTATTTGCTTATTTGCCACTGCTTAGTTTGGAATTGAGTGTTTTGCCCCTGTCATATGGGACCCGCGTGGAAATCACCAGAGTGCCCCTGCCCGTTCGATTCACCGAGGAGACGTGCTCATCTCCTCCCTCGTTCCCCATCTGGCTCTCGTGTGTCGCTACTAGTGCTCGATAGAAGACAGCGGCGGTTCGTCCCGGTGATTCCCGATGGTCCTCGACGGCGGCGGCTAGGTCTCTCTCTCTCCCTCCCTCCTCTCTCTCTCTCTCTCTCTCTCTCAGCCCACCGCCCGTCATGACGCAGGTGCAACTGTTGGCCACCGCCGCTCTGTTTTGCCGCTGCTGCTTCTTGTCGGCCTGTACTGGTGCTGCTGTTCATGGCCGAACCGTACTGCTGCTGTTGTTTGTGGCCCTGTGTGTTGTTGCTTCTTACTCGTGGTCAGCGGAAGACGCGGTGGAGGCGCTCGCTGCTGCTTGAGACGCGGTGGGGCTCCGTCGTTCAGCCTTGGCGTGGCCCTGGGCGCCGCTCTCTTTGTTGCTGCTCCCCGCTGTTGCTCATCAGCTAGCTGGCGCCGGCCTTGTCCGCTGCTCATAGAGGAGCGTCGCCGTCTACTGCCGTGCAAACAAGGGATGGGATTGAGTTCTTCGCGTGCGTCTGAGTTCGTGGCAAATAGGCACACAAGGGTATACTTGTCCACTGCATTGTGCATGTAATATGTTTGTCATTTGGAATTATTGTTTTTGTGTTGAAAAGTGGCAAAAAATCAAATGGCAAACAAAAGAGTGGCAAAAGATCAATTACAATCTAAGCAGTGACAAATTGTCAAAGTCTAAAGTAAGTAGTGGCTGAAAATCAAATCGCCCGTATTACTTGTCATTATGTTGATGATGCTTGGAGACTGAACAAAAGGATAATATGGTTTAAAAAGTTGAATCCACCTTATGATGGGGCTACAATTGCTGATGAAGTCCATTTATATTTTCGTGAGTGGAAGGTTGACACCAAAATAATGTGCATGACTCTTGATAATGCTGTATACAATGATTCAATGATCAACACTTTGAGAACTACATTGCTGCCTAAAGGTGTGTTACCATTGTTTGGAACTTTCTTTCAAGTCCGATGTTGTGCACACATTTTAAATCTGATTGTCCAAGCTGGTCTGAAACTTATTGATAAATCTGCTGACAAGATTAGAGAGGGCATTCAATATATCAAAATTTCTAGCAATCGTATTCACAAGTTCTATGAAACTGCCAAGAACATTTACCATTTGAAAGAAGATAAAAGGCTGTGCGTAGATATGCTCGTCCATTGGAATTCAACATACACAATGCTTGAGAACGCTGTGTATTTTAAAGATGCAGTACTGTGGTTTGGTAATAGGGATGGCATATTCAAGTCAAACTTCTGTCTTACTCATGATGAATGGGAAAAGGTTCGTATCATGCCTGATTTCTTGAAAACTTTTTATAAAGTGACATGCACATTGTCCGGGACAAAGTATCCTACCTCCAATTTGTATTTCCAGTGTGTGTTCTTGGTTCAATCATGTGTCTTGAAGGCATCTAGTGAAAGACTTAATTTACTCTACATATTTAGGTAATCACTGCTAAAAATCCGTAAATAAACTAATTAAACCATCCAAGTTTGATCTTCCGCTTGCTCAAGCTTGGGGTGCATCGCAGGAGTCCATTTCATCGAGCACGTACTGGATCCAGAAACAAACGGGTTTACTAAATCAGACTAAAAAAAGTGGAAGCATGGCAGTGCTAATAGTAGTTCAGCGAGGGAAACCAGTTTCAGTGAGATGATAATATAATTTTCCTTCTCAAATTCCCATTTATATTTGTTAGTGGACCGTCAGTACTCTCTGCCTGACGACCGTGGTGATCAGCGGCGCAAGTAAGAAATGATCAGCGGAAATGAATGGTTCGGCGGAGGATGTCCACGGAGCAATTATCAGGCCACAAGTGTGTAGCAGTTGTTGTATAGTACTATTGCAGGAGTATATTTATTTATTTGAAAAAGACAGTTACTTGTTTTTCAGGCAGATCTTATCCAGTTACAGGATGCTTCCTGTTGCTCGTTTTAACTGACTGAAATTCATATGAATAATACATTCAGAATGTAATGCACGGTCTTTGTGCACTGAAATTCTGAAAATAAAATTCAGAATTACTCAATCTTCAAGCAGTCGCTGTTACTGTATAAAAGAATCCAGTGACTGAGGTAGATTTTCTTGAGCTCACCAAATAGCTGAACAAGTACGTAGGTTGGAGTTCCAGTCAAGTCTGTTTTTCTCCGGAAACAGAAGATGCAATTTTTCCTTTCGCAACAACAACAACAAAAAAAAGATGAGATTTTGCAAATACAACATCCACATAATCAATTGTATTGCCCGCGCAAAATCATGTCATATAATATAAAATACTTTACCGAAACATTCTTTTTCAACTCAAGACAAATATATTTCCCATGCAATTTGTTCAGGCTAATATATAAAAGACAACACAACATCACCAAACAAACTGGTTGTTAGCTAAGCATTGAAGAAAGACAATTATATTACAGATAAAAACCCCACTCGCAGAAGAGAAACAATCTCTTCATTTATTAGCCATATATAGGCAATCACTGCAAAAACTTCGTCAATAAACTAATTAAAACGTTGAACTTATATTTTTCAGGTCTCGATGAATCTTTTCCCTTGACATAGGGAAAAATAATGTTCAAAGAGCCCAACTACGAACTTTTCAGTCGAGAAAAAGAAACGAAATCCTTGGCCTTGATTTTCTCATATCTTGGTGGTCGCTTGTCATCCAATAAACTAGGCGCCGGCTCCAGCACCGTTTCCGCATCCACAGCATAAAACCTGGCCAGTGAAAGCCTTTCCTTGTCGGCATTCGTCACCACCCTGTGAACTGGGCTCCTAAAGATTCCGTTGGTCATTATCTGCATGCGTCAAATATTTATTTACATACAAGATAACAAAGGAACGTCGTAGGATTCAGGAAATATATAGTATATACAACGCTGTTGATTGTAGATTATTCAAGAGAGCAGTTGCTTATATTCATACCTCCATGCAGTCTGCTACGTTAATCACCAACGTATAAGGCTTGGCTGGAACATTATACCATTTCCCAGCCCTCTCAACTTGCAATCCACCGACGTCTTGGTCGACAAAAAGGATGGTAAGGAGACCACCATCAGTGTGAGACCTCCGGCCCAGAACTAGGTCAGGCCTGGGACATGGGGGGTAGTAGTTGAATCTAGCAAACCCAATAGCCTTGTTTGATATTTGGTTGACGAAGTAATCCTCATCAAGGTCTAGGAGCTTGGCTATTGATCTCAAGATAAGGTCCCTTGTTCTCTTCGTGTTTGATGCGTACTCATGTAGCACATCCCTGTATGTAGAAAGAGTGACTCCAGAATGAATACACCTTACATTTCGGAACGAAGGGTAAATTAATTAATGAGTAGGTGACTAATAACCTGAAAGATGCCGGGTGAGTGGGCCACTTGGCGAAATTCCTCTCATCTTCTGGCTCCACTCTCAAATGCAAGCGGTCGTTCCAACTCAGGCCCTGATCCTGAGTCACTACTTTGTCATTTCCATAGCCTTCCATCTCGAAGTGCTTGCCATCTATCAAGTTGCTGTATTTCTGCTTTTCTTCAGACGGTTGCCTGAAAAATTCTCTCGATGCACTCATCATGGCATCCATGAGAGACTCCTCAATTCCATGGTTGGTCGCCTGGACAAAAATCTCAGCAAAAGTTGAATAATTATAGCTAAAAACTAAGGGTGCACACACTCACCAGGAAGAGGCCCCAGGTCTGTAGAGCCGCCCGGAGCTTGTCGGCTTCGTCGACGGCCGTCAGCCGGCTAAGATCGATCAGAGGGATCGGCTCTGGCATCTCATCAGCAGCGTCCAACATCTCATCAACCACGTACTCTCGCGGCGGCTCCTCGACGGTTGCTGCCAACTCTTGCACCGTTGTCCGCACGAGCGACATATCCGTCTCGTTAGACGTAGCCATTCATTTCTAGTCTTGGATACTTGCCAAAGTTTTATATAGCGGGCAATGCCACTTAATGGCAGCTCGTCCAACAATTATGAAACGCTATAGCATCCATATTGTGCTTTTCAGCATAAATTAAGGGAACAAAATGAGAAAAAATGACGATGCAATCTGTCATCTGTATAACATATATATACTTGACAATTGACATTTAACAACTAACATCCATATATATTTGAAAAAATAACCGCTAGTGGAAATACATTACGATTACTATTTTTTGCGGGTGAAAATGCATTACATTTTTTAGGAAGAATAGAAGATGCAGTACAGATATACAATAGTATGACCGGCTAATTGATTATTTCTTATTGATTCAGCACCAAACTGTAGCCATTATGTACATCTAGCTATCAGTCATTGGATCTGGATCTGATATTTACATCCACGTAGGTATATATCAGTTTATTGGATTGGATTCTTGATGCAGCCACCAACCAAACAGTCTAGAACGCACGCTAGGTAGAAAATAGAAATGAGGAGCATAATTACCTGATGGGTTTTGCTTGCTCATTGTCGGAGACGACCGAAGTGGAGGTGGATCTCGTTGCTTGCGTTGCCGAAAGTGGCAGCAGCAAGCTGTTTGTGCAGGAGGAGGCCGGCGGTGAGGTGCTCAGTCCGCCGTCGCCGTCCGCAGCCAGTGACGTTGGCGATTCTTTCTCTGGAGAAAGGGGAGACGAGGGAGAGGGAGAGAGGGTGCGGGCTCTTCTTTGTCGGCCTTCCCATCCCGGTTGTGCTCCCAAAATATCTGACTCACAAATGCCTTCCGGTTGGGCAAAAATACCATGCATGTCGGCAGTCCGGACCACCACCTCGCGGGCCCCTTAATCACGAGAAAGGTGTTTCTCACTGTAAATTGCATGCATGGTTTTTTCTACATTTTTTATAGTTGCACGGTCAGTGTGTGTGTGTGTGTGTCCCCACAATGCAAATCTGAATCTTCTCACCTCTTCCTCTGTAATTCTCCTCCCACCAACTCTGGTTATTGATCTATGGAAACTTGAGATCTGGATCGTCACAATGCCATTCTTTTTCCTTCTTTTTCACTGATGAATGCTGGGTACTCGACACTACCAGGCGACTACACAGTTGCAATTTTATCACTTGCACTGTTGTGTAGGTGACCTTGTACAAAAAGCATCCGTATATCAGAAGATGCCCAATAAGACATCTCAAGGAGCGCGATCGGACTTCATAATGAAGCTAGCTAGTACCCAAGAGCTAACTAAGCTGTATAATTTCATATCATGAGACCACACAAATTCATTGACTGATTCTGCTTCTTACCATACTACCTTATTATTACTTCACGCGCTTACTCTGCTCGATAGCTGCTATGGGCTTCTAGATCTTGGCCGGAGACGGTGGCAATGCATGGGTTTCCTTCGGAGGTGTGGTCGCCACGGCTGTCGTCCTCTTCCCTCTTGTCCATGTGTGCTCGGGGATGAGCTGCTCTGCCCACCAACGAGTCGGCGTCCTACGATTGTTAGCTCTTGGGTGCTAGCCTTTTTTATATATAAAACTGGGCGAAAGCCTTTTTTATACCAAGTATTGCAGATATGCATGCATATCTTGTATGGGCAGTAGTACCTTCTACCTTGAGCAACGGAGAGTTAAAGAGATCTGGACGCTTCTTCTATTTTTTCTTCAAAATACATGCTCCTTGGTCCTAAAAAATGTGATGAAGCTGTGATAGAAAATACTCTGCAAAAACAATGTATACATGAAAGTGTGTACCTCTTATTGTTCCATTCCAATAAATTTTTCTTGCATTGATAATATGTGACTCATTTATATACTATAAGAAACATAGTACAAGGCATGTATATATCGACCTGGCAAAACTGAAAAGACAACAGAACGCTAGCCTTTGCACAAAGAAACACCAGCCAAGAAGTAAAATTACAAAGAAGAACGAAGAATCATCTGAGCTCGACACCAACGCCCATCACTTGTCTCTGGCACAACCACAACAGTCATCCCTGTTCAACAATTCGTCTGATTAACCAGTTAACTTGCCGATTAATCCATTCTTATAGGGTCACGAGTAGCCGATAAGTTGATAAACCATCCAATTAATTCATTAACTTCCTGATGAGCCTATTAATCCCCTACTCGTCAGCCAACCGGGCAGCTACCAAATAACAATTTCCCCAACAATGACAACCACCAAAGGAAAAAAATGATGGATCACCTCCACACCCGAGCTCGACGTGGCTTAATGGCTAATATGTAGCTTTGCAGACCTTCAATATGGTTTATCAAAGGTGAAACCATTATCTTTGAACGAATTAGATCTGGATAACACCCCGGACACGCCATCGAACTCCAGATCCGGCACCCCCACGTGACTAAGATGTCGGAGGAGGAAATCATACCTGCCATCCACGAACCACGAACCCAGTTGGTCTGATGTATAGCAGTTGTTGCATAGCGGATGGTACATTGTAGTATATCACATACTGTAACAGCTAGAGTGTAACAACATATGCCCACCACAGCTGGCCACCACCACGGCTGCCTCCGCCATATCCTCCATCTCGGTCCGGTCCCCCCAGAGGTTACTGGGCACCAATGCTGCCCCAAAGGAACCAAACCTCGGCTCCCTCATGGGCGTCGAAGAAGGTGTTGTCCCCTTGTCCACAGGCGCATCAACCGTCGGAGTAGTCTGCCCAGTGGAGTTAGGGATGTCATCACGCTTATAGTGATCCATGATGTCATCCTGACTCCCATCACCTCTCTCAGTCGTGTCATCATTACTACTGTTAGCAACCTCATCAATATACAGATAGTCCTCAGTCTCAACTTTGAGATCATAAGTCATACAACAATAAGTCTAGGGCACGTAGTCTGGCACATGATCGATCTCGAGTACACAGATTAGCAACCTCGCAATGTCGTGAGTGCGTGTAAAAGGCATGTCCACCTGCTCTCTCTTGCAGATCAGCGATCCCAAACTCCAGGTCATTAGAAAAATCATTAAGGGGCTTAGACGAAGACCCATGAAATCTGACCCATATCTATCTTAGAGGTAACCCGTCAGATGCCTGTTTCTTCCATTCATCAAACTCTAGGAAGCACGGGCTAGCTGGAACCTGCTAATACCAAACTGTAAGAGGCGAACAAGATCTTGGTTTGTGTTCCTTCCTTGGAAAATCCACTTTGTCAACATGAACAAGAGACCACTGAAAACTGGCAGATACCAACCGGCTCAGCTGGCCTAAGAGCATCTCCAACAGCCGCGCTAAGCGCCGCGCGTAAAAAACCTGTTTACCGCGCGCGCTGCGGCTGGTTTTGCGTGCCCGCCTGCGCTGGTTCCAGCAGCCGCGCTATAATGCAGCGCGCGCGCGCCGCTCCAGCAGAGCGCAAAAATACAGCGCGCGCGACTCGCCGGGCATTTTGCATATATGATATTTTGGACAAAAATGAACATGTGAAATTTGACACAAACAAGTTGATAAATAAAAGTTCATCCCCACAAGTTCAAAATCATGCCCACAAGTTAATCCAACCAAGTTCAAATGCAAACTAAAGTTCATCAAGACATGAAAGACACATCAATCTTCATCTTACTCGTCTTCGTCTTCGTCCTCATCTTCCGAAGACGACTCTTCCGCCTTCGAAGATGAATCTTCCCCCCTCTCCTCATCACGCACCGCATCACGCACCGCATCATGTGAAGCTCCGACGGTGTTGGCAAGATTTTCAACGGCATCTTCATGGGAATGTGTGTGAGAAGGCACATCGAAAGACATTGCACCCATGGCGGCCGGAGGTGCACCCATGCCTCCCATGAGAGAAGCAAAACTCATGCCTCCTATGGCGGCTATAGCGTCGGAGGGTGCTCCAAAGCCACCCATGCCTCCCATGGCGGCCGGAGGTGCACCCATGCCTCCCATGGCGGCCGGAGGTGCACCCATGCCTCCCATGGCGGACGGATGTACACCCATGCCTCCCATGGCTCCGAAGCCACCCATGCCTCCCATGGCGCCGAGGCCACCGCCACCCATGGCGCCGAGGCCACCGCCACCCATGGCGCCGAAGCCACCGCCACCCATGGCGCCGAGGCCACCGCCACCCATTGCACGAACCAAGGCTTTTTTTTGGATCAAGACTTCTTGTTGGGCAAGATTGACATACTCTTTTTGCGCCGCATTGAGGTTAAATGTGTCCAAGAAGAACAAGTGCTTCTCCCATTCCAACAACTTAGCTCGCTCCTCGTTGCTCACTTTCCTCTCCTCCAAAGCCACCTTTCTCTCCTCGGCCGCCACCCTTCTCTCCTCGGCCGCCAACCTCCTCTCCTCGGCCACGGCATCTTGGTTCCTTGCCATTTTCCTCACCTCATTGGCTTCGACCCTTGCCTTCACAATAGCTTCCATAGCATTTTTGAGCTCATCATCTCCTTTCCTTTTCTTCTTTTCGGTTTTGTCTTTCTTGCACCCATCCGGTCGTTTTGGCTTCGAGTATGAAACCGAGTTGGGTGTGGGGCTTCTCTTTCCGTCATCACTTGATGCATCATCCTCCTCCTCATCATCATTCATCTCAATTGCTCGCTTCCGTTTGTTGCTCAAATGCAAATCCTCCAAACCATCACGCTTCTTTCATTTCTCATCATCCTTTAACACTTCATAGCAATGAGGCAAGGTAAAGACCCTGCCTTTCTTGATCTTCCCCTTCTTGGTTGTCCTTGTCTCTTCTTTGAACAAGTTTTGTGCAATGTTGTTCTACAAGAAAAACAAAACAAGTTAGCACTTCGGTCACAAAAAACAAGTATGATGAACATATATGAGATGCCACTTACTCGATCATCCTTATTTGTGCCACTTGGGTTAATCTTGTCAACTGCCTTTTGTACGGCCACCCACTTTTCAATCCGAGTTGATTGTCGACCATCGGGACCGAAGTGATCTCTCGGAGCGGTCAATTCCACTCAAGTTGTGAGCATCAAAGTGTTCTTTCATTCGCTCCCAATACGCGTCTCTACTTTGATCACCTCCAATGGATGGATCCCTCGACACTTGCAAATAAGTATGGCATAGTAACTTGTCATCGTTGGTTGAGTAATTGCCCGCTCTTTCTTTCAGTGCCTCGACAATTCCCTCACCCTCCTCGTCCACCTCAAACTCATGGTCTTCGAAATGGATGTCATTGGTTTGAGACCAATGCGAATTGTTGCACCCAACACCCATAGTGGACATGCATGCATCATCGTTGAGACTACAAAGTTTTTTGCACAATGCAAATAAGCTATCTATATGTGATGATGATGCATTGAAAAAATAAGAAGAAAAGAAAAGTTGGAAATTTTTTCACCTTGGGGGCATTTCGTCGAACACGTGGTGCGCGTCGGCGGCCGGCTCAACAAGTGAGCTCGCCGGCGCTTCGGTAGCCGCCGCAGCCGTCGAACGCCCTGCAAGCTTCTTTCCCCTCGCCTTCGTGGTGCCGGAGCCGTCCGCCGCCTTGTTTTTCTTCGCGGATGTTTTGCCCTTCTTCGTCCGCGCCGCATTGGGGACCTTTTTCGACGGTGCGGCGGCGGCACGGGACGGCGCCGGCGCGACGCCACCCGGCGCCGTGGTCATCCGCGGCGGCAAGAAGAGGCTGCGCGCGAGGCCGACGCTCGGCGGAGCTCCGGCGGTGGCGACGCCAGCGCTTCCCGCGCTAGGGTTTTCGGCGGCGGCGGCGGGGGGGGGGGGGGGGGTCGCGGCTGTACAGCGGGGTGAGAGGGGCGCCAGTGTGTGCGTCCATGGGTGGGTTGCAGGGCGCCGGCGCCGGCGCGCGCTGGGCGTAGGACGAGGAGAGGAGAGAGTGCGGCGCGAGCGCTCGAGTGTGCCGCGCGCTGTAGCTGGCGCCCGAAATACGCCGCGCGGGTAAGTGTTTTCAACCGCGTGCCCAACCCGTTATAGCGCGCGCGCTGGAGCGACCCGCCGCGTTGCGCGCGCGCTAAAACGGCCTAATTTGCGGCGCGGCGCTAGTTTAGCGCGGCTGTTGGAGATGCTCTAAGAGCGGGTACTTCTTGCAGCTACTCTCTATGTTTTTCTTGGATGAGTGTAACCATATTTGTATCGAAATTCCCATCATGCAATATATATGCGGCGCACCTTAAGATTGGATTTTACACAATTTGCTACTAATGTTCACCTCCAAATAGAATTCTTATTACATACACATTGTTTTCCATGCATAAAGTATTTCAAACATAATGTTAACATTCACCAAAAATTTCCACTACAAGGCGTATGCGGTGCACTAGTTGAGGATGGGCTATGAGTGAACATAACTGTTGGAGATGCCCTGATCTACTAGTGTGGTACAACATCTAGCTACTTTTGTTTTTCGTTTTGTGTAGGGAGGGAGGTCTTGAGTGCAAGGGCGGGGGATGGGCCGAAGTGAAAATGGAACATGTGTGAGCGCTGTGTCTCGCATTAAGCGAGACGGTAGCATCCCTCGCTGAAGGTTTTCCCTCCCCTGTGTCGTATAGGGACGGCCCCTTCGCGCATGCATAGCAAGTAAAACGAGATAGCCACTCCGCCCAAGTCCCATTCGTGGTAAGTAGTAGGGCGTGTCCTACCTGAGGCGATTCACGCCAGTTTTCTTCGGGTTTTTTTTCTTTTGTTTCATTTCTTTTCTTCTTCTTCGTTTCTTCATTCCTTTTTACATTTTTTTCTTCATTTTTTTCTTCATTTCTTCATTTTTTTGTTTATTTTGTTTACATTTTTGGTTTGCTTTGTTCTTTTGGTTAGCATTCTACATTTTTTGTATATGTCAACAATAATTTTCTTATAGACGTCGAATGTTTTTCCAATACAAATTACATATTTTTTGTAATACATGGTGAATATTTTATATATACAAGTTTAAAATACTTTTGAACTGCTTGAATAACATTTTTCAAATACAAGATTAATTTTTTAATAGATGGTCAACCTTTTTTATACACATTTAACATTTTCCAAATGCTTAATTAACATTTTTCGAACACCTGTTCAATATTTTTAAATGATTAATTAACACACACACACACATGATCAAAAAAATTCATCATTTCCATTTAACATTTTTTCAAATGCTTGAGTAAAAAATTTCAAATACTTGTTCGATATTTTTTCAAACGCTTGATTAACATTTTTATATACATGAACAAATATTTTCATCACCTTTTTAATACATATCAGCATTTTTTCTTTACACATTTAACATTTCCTAAATATTTGATTAATATTTTTCAAATACTTGTTCAATATTTTTTTTCATTATTCTTGATTAACCTTTTTATATAGATGATAAAAAGATTCATCATTTTTTATACATGATTAAGAATTCCCAAATACTGTTCAATTTTTAGTAAATGTTTTTATAATTTTCCAAATATTAATGTTTTTAGTATATATATATCTATATATTTAATATTTAAAATTATAAACAAAAGTACAAAAATAAAGCAGATAACCGAAAACAGAAAACAGAAAAAAAAACAAAGAAGAGGTTGCGGCCTGCCACACTCGTGGGCTGGCCCATTTCACTCGCCCCTTCAGCAAGTTGGAGGCAGGACTCGCTGAAGGCGAGATTTAGGGGCGCCCATGAACGTGGGTCTGTCTTTGAATTGTATGGGTGGGCCTTGGAGCAATTAATGTGTGTGGGCCAGACGTAGAATCCAATGGCCCGTGAGATCCACAGATACACACAACCTATTGCTTACTTCTTTCCTGATTACTGGACTGCTGTTGCCACTGACTGACCCACACACCACCGGTGACTGGCTGAGAGCCTGAGACCGGCAGCTACGGTGAACACGCACCCGTCTTCCCCTAGTCGAGGAGCCTCAACTTGGTGGCTCTTCGACGTCTTGAGCTGGGATAATTTCTCCTGCAACTTGAGCTTGTGTTTCTAATGGTGGCGTTGTGCACATTGTGGTGCGTCGTCTGTAACCTTCTCTGTGTTGGAGGTTTGGAGCTGCTCCTCAGCCCCTCTTCTTTTTCCAAGTTGTTGCTTCTCACAACTCACACGAACATGGATGACAAGAATTTTTTTGGTCACAGCCATCCTTCTCTCTCCTTCCTATTCTCTTAGCACAAAACACACTGCTTACAACTCTTATATGTAGCCTCACACACGCCCACAACCCATCGACCACACACCAACTAACGAACCGGCCACCACATTAGGCTGCTACTAGGAACTAACTAATCCATGCACACGCACATACACAAAGCTAGCCAACTAATCTGTCTTTGATTCGCTCCAACGTCCATGCATGTCATGCATGCTGCAACTAACAACCCACGCACGATGATCCGATTCTCCTGCTGCCGCCTATTCACATTCAGCCACGACCACACGCAGCAACGAGCACATCTCGTCGAGACTTTTTTTTTTTGCGGGAGATCTCGTACGTCGAGACTTAGCACGCCGGTCACTTGACGCTCGGCCATCTACTTCTGCTAATTAACGACGTACACGACCCATGCTAAGTATAAAGACTCTAAAATATCTGCAAGTCAATATTAATACTAACACTCTTTTCTCGAGTTTGCCATGTATCAACACCTTGTACCCTAGCCTCCTCTGCCCCCCCAAAAATAATACCTTGTACCCTAGCCGGTAACTGGTTGATGGCTTTTTTAATTTGAAGTCGGGTTGTTATGCCTTTTATTAATGGATCAACACCTTGTACCCTAAGCCTATGTCCAAAAAAAAAACACCTTGTAACATAGCCAGTTGATGGCTTCTTTAATTTGAAGTCGGGTTGTTATGCCTTTTCTCTTAAGAAATACTACCCCTCCTGTAGCCGTTTGTAATAAGCGGGTAGCTATCTCAAAGAACAATCAACAACTAAAAAACTTTGTTTATTTTTCTTGGAAAAGGAGGATGAACTCCGGCCTCTGTTTTTGGGAGATGCATGCGGCCATCTCATGAATTATTTTCTGAGAACCTTACAAAATAGAACAACGATATACTTGAATCCGCCATCTTAGCAACATCTGCCACTACTTCTATCCAAATAATGAAGGGGTGCAAGCTGGGCCACATACCCAGACCTCTCACCTAAACCTAACATCTAAAGCCGGAGGCCCCGACCGAGCCATCTGCCAGGTCCGGGGCTCAAACCAGTCCGACGCACTAACATGTGTCGTTGCCGCCGTTTTCCACTGGTCCATCTTCAGAGCAGATTGAGGTGACAACCTTGGCAGGTCCTCCACCATCGACGCCAAACGATGACCTCCACCTACGCGAGCCTTGGCAGGTCCTCTGCCATTGACGCCACCACGACGCCAGCCGACGACCTCCACCTATGCAAGTCCATCTCCAAGCAATAGACATGAATCCATGCTAGGATAGGGCCGCACCACCGCCGTTGCCCACCAACCACAAGCGCCACCCCACCCCAAGGTTCCCAAAGCGGCGCCTTCAAGAAGGGAACGGCGCCGTGAGCGCCGCCACCGCCCAACAAAGTCAGGGCTTTCGCCCGGGAGACCTAGAGGAAGGTGAAGTGAGGAGATCAGTCCATACCGACGCCTCCAAGGAGGGGAACGGCGCCCTCAGGCGTCGCCGCACTACTAGGAAAAGGCTTGTTAATGGAGCACTATAGGTGCGCCACTATCATCATGCCGCTAGTAACCAGTACTAATGGCGCACCCCTGGTGCGCCAATAGTATACCAGATAATAGTGGCGCACCACATAGTATGCCATTACTATCTGACTTAGTAATGACGCACCACATATCTGGTGCGCCATTACTAACAATTTTTTTTCAATTTTTTTTCAGAAAATGTTTTTTTCAAAAAAATAAATTTCATTTTTTTTTTCATTTTTACTTAATCTCGGGTCACTATGGCTTAATCTCAGGTCAATATGCTTAATCTCAAGTCAAATCGCACTCCATGGTCAAACTTTCCAAAAAGTCACCCATCCTCACACTACTCCAGCCCAAGCACGCTTAACTTCACAATTCTATTCAACCCAACACCAGCTCACTTAACAAGCATTTGTTGATATATCTATCATATCAATCCTATTAAACCTTGTTAATGTATATGACTTTGTTCATGTTCATATTCATGAGTGTGATAAAATTTTGAAAAAATATTTCAAACTTCCCGGTCATATTACGTATCATATTTTGAACATTTTTTCCAAAAAAAATCGAAACAATTTTTTTTTCTGTTATAGTGGTGCACCTAGCAAATGGTGCGCCATTACTAAGTTTGAATTTTTTTTTCCATTTTCCCCCTCTAGATCTTAAAAGCCCCGTATCTTTTATTCGTTTAGGTTTTTGGGGATTCTGAAAATCTTCAATGGGGTTCCCGACGTTGAATTCGGATGTAACTTTTCGAGTAGATGATTTTTCATATAAAAAACTTTTTAATCCGAGTTCGTATGTAAAAGTTATGCCCATTTTACTAAATTCCAGAAAGATTTTACAAATAAAGTCGAAATTCATATTTGTAAATTTTCCCAACAATTAGACCACATATCACATGGGAAACTTATTTTCTTTTATTTTTTGACATTTTCATCATTTTTTCTTATTTTTTCTAAAACTGAAAAGGCGGTCCACGGGGGGTGGGGGTGCAAAGAAAGTTAGTAATGGCGCACATTCACAAAGTGCGCCATTACTATGTGTATGACTTGGTCAAACCTTGGTGAAAGTTAGTAATGGCGTACTTTGTGTAGGTGCCATTACTAAGTTTGACATAGTAATGGCGCACCTATGCAAAGTGCGCCATTACTAAGTTTGACCAAGGTTTGACCCAGTCATACACATAGTAATGGCGCACTTTATACAGGTGCGCCATTACTATGTCAATTAGTAATGGTGCACTATCCCCTGGTGCGCCACTACTAACAATTTTTTTTCAAAAACTAGTAATGGCGCACCACACACCAGGTGCGCCACTGCTATGTAGCAGTGGCACACCACATACATGATGCGTCATTAATGTCCATATTAGCTATAGCCCTTTTTGTAGTAGTGCCGTCGGCGCGGCTGGTCAAGGCCGTCCAGTGATTTCGCGCGAACTAGATCCCCGCCACCATCAGCGCCTCCTGTACAGAACCGACGACCAAGAGGAAACGCGACCAGACCAGGCTGGCCCACACGGCGAACAGGGGAGGAGGGGAGGCGCCAGATCGCGTGCACCGGCCGACACAGAAGCCGCCGCCCAGCCAACGACCACCGGATCCCGCCGCCCGCGTGACCGGGACACCAAATCCACCGTGCCTTGAATGGAGCCGCCGCTCCAGATCCGGGGTTCCCCACGCAGAAGCAGGGCAACCGAGGCCCCACCGCCACCATCCTTGGCGCCCCGGGCTTGCCCCGTGGCTGCCTCAGACGGCGGCGAGGAGGTGGGACGAGGTGGGGAGGGGGGCGCGGTGGCGCGGCTAGGGTCCCCGTCCCCCCCCCCCCCCCCCCCCCCCCCGCCGGGGAAGGCGACGCGGGGGTCGCGAGACGAGGGGGGCGAGGAGGTCGCGAGAGGAGCTAAACTTCCTTTGTAAACTAATATAAGATATATTAGATCACTAAAGTACGCTCTTGTATTAGTTTATAGTGGGAGTCAATTGCAAGATTTCAGCAACATGAATGGAAAGGAATTATTATGATAGATACGAGCTCCGCTTGAATTAGTGCTAGCCCCATCTTCTTCTATTCACGAAAAAAAGCTAGCCCATCTTCTAGTCTAGCCTATAACTCCCGGTAGATATAGCCTAGCACAAGGCAGGCAGGGGATCGGTGGAGAGCCGTATACTATATGATCAGGGCAGAAAGAGGTAACACGCACGGTTGCAACGTACGTATCATACAAGGATACGTACGGTGCAATCCAGAGAGACCGAGCGTGATACATACAGTCACGGATTTTTCTTTTCAATATCAACAGACCCTCGAAAGCCAATCGTCGATCGGTAGCTATTTAAAGCGGGAGACATATAGAGCGATCAACCGAAACGCCATGGGGTTCTCTACATACATACACGGACGCGATCCCTGGATCGAAGCCCGGCCTGAGGTGCGACGAGAGGCTGGTGATGCATCAGGTGGCCAACGGTGGGTGCTTCAAGGACTTCAACAAGGCGATGAAAGAGTGCCACCCCGGCGCCACAGAGTATCAAGACCAAGACCAACGTTGGGGGCGACGCCGACGCGTCGCCAAGCCAGCCGCCGTCCAGTCCACGGCGGCATGCATCAAGGCGACCTTGGCGCTGCGCGAGTGCTTTGCCGGCAACCCTGCAGCGTTCAAGCACCGGTACCTCAACCGCATTGACGAGGGCCTCGACCAGGACGTGGAGCTGTCACCCAACCAGATCTGGAGTGATGAACGTACCATCTTCAGGTGGTGGACTGGCATGAGGAGAAGCTAGGTTAGATCGGGAGTACAATTATTAGAGATCAAGTTAGTGTACTTACTGGACATATATAATAGACACAAATTATTTCGGTGTTGAATTTTGTCTCTTTTAATTAGTTGCGGAGTTTTTTGGTATGTATACATGTCCGCGATCCTTATCATATTATATAACATAATTTGTTCGTTCTTCTTCACTTCCTTCGCGTTCCCTTCCCTGACTAATACAAAAATCTGTCGGCCTAAACAGCAGGCGGTTCATCAAACCCTTCGCTTTGCATATACATCGAAAGTGACGTTGATGGATCCTCTATACACCTATATGAGGACAATTAAGGAGCTGTTCGGGAAGCCTCCAGCTCCGCCAGATTCATAGATCCGCAGAGTACCTATTTCCCCGCTCCGTAAATTTAAACTGCGTCTCCCGCTGCTACGGGGGCGGAGTTACGGAGCGGGAGGGACTCCGAACAGGCCCTAAACGTTGAGTTTTATTTTGCGTGCATGATCTATACTACTCCCTCTGTCCTTTTTTGATAAAAACTCCCTCTGTCCTATAATCTATAGGCGTTATATTGGGACCGGTGAAGAATAGAATTCCATACTTATTTCTCACTTTTAGGGCATATCTGAACTGAATCCAGCCGTGAGATAACAACAATCATGACAAGAAAAGAAGAGATGACAGCAAACTACCAACAGAGGGATGAACTTAAATCATATACCTTTTTTCATTTTATTTTTGTTGAAATATTACCATCCTTTTTCCCCTGCTTGTGATTCTGAAGGGCTTGCCTACATCTACTTTGTGCTGTACAGACCCTATTGGAATTTACCGGATTACCTTGAGTTATCTGTTTTAACATGCGAATTCTTAATCTCTTAGATGTGTCATTAATTCGTGTACATAGAAGAGCTTGATCATCTGATAGTATCCGACTCTCTCAAAAGAAATCAGAAAAATCCTGCGGCAGTTTATCTAACAGGAATGTAATCTTTATTCCATCATGGTCTACCAATGTTGATAAAATAAAATTAGGAGGGCAAATGTACTCAACAACACAAAAGACAAGAGTTATTTTAGCTTCAGCTAGCAAGAGCGTGCTGCTACTACTAGTAGCAAGAGGTACAAAAAGAAATCTCAACATGCACACATCATTATAGACAATAACAAAACTGCAGAAAGAACCACGAGCATCTAGCAATCACGATTGCAAAAGATAACATCGCATAGCAGAAAGGTGTGTGACGATTCAGCAAATTAGCATTGTAACAGCATCAGCAGGAAGATCCATGGTCATTCAGGATAGATTGTGGTAAGAAAACATATAGCTAATAAACAAGATGGTGGTAAGTCAAGTTGGAGCATTCTTTCAATCTACATAACAAGCCTTCATACTTTGCATGAGCATATTTGTTCGCTGGAGCCACTTAGCCATCTCGGCACAAGGAAATTAAAAGCTCATGAGGGTTTATTAGTTCAACCAGAGTGGCCAGCTAAGCAGGCTCAACAGGGAAATGCATTCAGATCTCCCGTCTTAATGCAAATGACCGTGATCGTCAGGTAGGTAGATCAGAATGGCCCAATGGGATTCCAAATTATTCAAGTGCATATCTCAACACGAAAACAGAACATCACAACTGTTCGTAAATAATCATCAATCTGAGAGAGTTGCCATTTTTTTCTGACAAAAGGTAATATATCTACTTAAATTCATTCAGTTGGTACCTAGACAGAATCGTAAGGCAGGTGCATAAATAATCAATTGATAACTAATTAAAGTTGCATTTTCACTAACTTACACAAGCTCTGTCAAAATGAGGCCAGAAAATTATAAGATTTATAAGCTACCTGGGCTGACAAGTTAAGGTAAATGCATGGATGGCACTTCACGGTGGCTGAGAACAAGCAGAAATTAAATGTCATTCATTCTCTTAGGGTGAAATAAGATTGAAAAAACAAAGTTGTTATGCATTGCAGAGAAGGAAGGTGAAGTTTCATTGAAAGCAAATGAAACTTCACATCACATATGTTTTGGACAAAAGTCAGGGTGGAACAACTTTTGAGTTCAATTTTGAAACAAGAGCTACCATATAGTGCTTTGGAAAAGAGAAGACAATTGCTATCAACCAAAACAAACGAACTATAAGATGGATCAGCTCAATTCAAATTAAAAAGAGGTTACAAGAGTACTCCTACAGGCAACATCCATAGCCATGACTTGCCGTTTCTAAACTTCCCATCAAAGTTTGCAACTTTATTCCATTTTTTGGCATTATAATGCAATTTCATTATGGTTAACAGCAATGTTTTTAATTTTGAAAACAAAATAATTTTGGAGCCCATCGAAATATGCAAAATTTTGGAAATTTCGCATATTTCGGATATTATTTCGGGTTTTCTGATTTCAAATTTAGCTTAATTTTAGTGAATTCTAAAATCAATTAAATTCATTTGAAAATCTTTTTGAATCTGCATCGAAATTTTGGTGTTGATAATATTTCGTACCCCACTGAAATATGCGAAATTTCGGAAATTTCACTGAAATTTCATTGAATTTTTTTAACCCTGGTTAACAGGTCCAAAGCTCTACTGAATTCATTAGCGAGAACAAATATAAATAAAAAGAACCTGATCAAAGGCAGTGTTTTACCAAAATACTAAATGAGTAAGGTCAACTAGACATCACAACAGCAACCAGTGCCAGGCAAACAAAAACAATAGTAACAACAGTGTTCCTAAAAATGACATTATGCTTAATCTGCAAGTTTCCAGGCATTTGCTCTGAACTGGAAATCAAGATGGCAGGAGTGTAAGAACCAGCAAACTAAATCGCATGATTCAAGCAGATTCCAAATTAAAGTACATAGGCAAATACTTGAGCCAACACAAGAACCAATTCTTGATGGAATCACGAACGTGGTTTGAAGGTAACACTACCACCCATCTGCATCTGCTAATGACTCTGAAAACAAAGGAACATAGGGTAGAAGTCGTTGTGCGTTGCTCATCTCAAGATTAAGGATACATCCAACTTTCTGATTCCGCATATCATATGCTACCAAGGTATCACCTAAACATGAGATGAGGAAAATGGTGTCGCAATCTGGATGAATCTCATCCGCCATGTACTCCTTCCTAGTCATGCTCATAAGCTTATCGAAGCTGGCAGTATGCTTCAGGACCAATTCTTTACTGTCGTAATCCTTGGGGCACTAGAGTTGTAACCCACAGATTTTATTGTTATCATCACGGGAAGCTATAGCATAGTGTAAGCACCCCTGCCACGATCCAATCGTACCAAACCTTCGGGCGTACGATAGACTGATGGTCTTCCACACTTTGCCCTCCACGTCCACCCCAGCAATAGATGACCGCCATCAGGTAGAGCATGCCGCCAACATAGACGCATCTACTCCAGAAGAATAGCTTAACTTTCTCAGCCATCTCAATATCCCTATGAGTTCAGGCGTGTGTCCTCGAGGAGTAGATGTTCACTCATGTGACGTAAACCTAATCATTGGTCGGGCCGGGTCCGGTTTGGGCCGGGCTTCGCAAAGCCCGAAGGAAAAATCCCAAGCCCGAGCCCGACCCGAAGTACATGAACAGTGCCATTTTTTTAATTAAATTAATCATATTCGGGGTATTATATTAATTTGTTATACCTATATTTCAAATAAAATATGTTTATATGTATATTTCGGGTTTTATTTGGGCTTTCGTGCTGGGCTTCGGGTGACAAAGTAGAGCCCGAGCCCGGCCCGAATGTCGGGCTTTGGGTTTGGGCTGACAGGCCGGGTTGTCCATGAACAGGTTTACTATGACGTAAGGTTCCTGAAAGGTCTGCTCAAAATGAAGAACGTGGAAATTGGATGGTAAGGCGGGATCGAAAGCCAGGCCTGTGGTATAGCTATGTCTGTTTGCCGGCGACGGATCGAGAGCCAGGCCAATGGTACGGCTATGTCTTTTGGGGGGAAGCGGGGGCAGATCCACCCACTTCTAGGTGACGGGATTGCACACGACAAAACGGAAATCATCCTCTTTCATCAAAGGGGTCACCTTGATGTTTTTCTTGTAGCGGAGGTATAGAAGGAGGCCATTGCAAGGGTTCACCTGGATGATGCCCTCGTCCTTGTCATGGTCATGCAGGTAAGGGATGGAGGGATCGAACGGGGCTGCTGCGCCAGCTGTTGTGGACGGTCATGTAGAGGATCCAGCGAGGGTGTGGGGCAGCTTGTTGCGGTTGGCGGGGTCGGCGAAGAGGATCTCCAGGATCAGATCGTCGCTGAAGAGACTGGCCGCCGTCGCCCCAGCCTCGGCTTAGTGTTCCTCTCGAAGATCTCCTATCTGCCAATGCAGAGAGAGAGAGAGAGAGAGAGAGAGAGAGAGATGGATCTTGCTGAAGAAAATGGGGTGGATTGGTGGTCTCCTCGCCGTGGTGAGTCAGGGAATGTAGTACCTTGGCTTTGGGGGGCGAGGATGCAGCCGGCGGCGCCTCACTTCTCGGAGGGCAGTGCCCAAGGAAAATCAACTCTTTTTTAGAGGAAATGAGGATAATACTGTCGTGCCCCTCAAAAAAAAGGTGTCGTGCCCCTCAAAAAAAAGGTGTCGTGCCCCTAAAGAAAAGATGGACAACACTAACGCCCACACGTGTGGTGAGAGCGAAACTGGCCCACACACTCTATAATACACATACTGCGCCACGTCACCGCATGTATGCATATGGGAATCTTTTTGGATTTCAGTTTTTAAAATGTTTTATCTCTTGAAGGAAAAATCCGATTGAAGATCCGTTTTCACCATTAAATCCCTCGCGATGAGATCTTCAAAACTAGATCTCATATCAATATATTTCGACGAATTTTTTTGGGGGGTTAAAAGTTGCCATGTCTATTGCACATAAATTGTCATGGTGTTTACACTGAAGTTGCCATGATATGTTTCAGCTATTTTCTTCTACATTTAAAAGTAAATTTCAACATATTATAAAACATGGAATTAAGAAACTAGACTTGCCATGAACCATAAACTAAAATTTCCATGATACATGCACTTAAAATTGCCATGGTTCATACAAAAATAATTTTCATGGTCAAAGTACTGGAATTGCCATCATGAAAATATTAAAATTGTCATGCTCTACAAACTAAAATTGCCACATGGCAACTTTAGTTTAAGCACTATGGCAACTACAGTGTAAACATCATGGCAACTTTTGGGCAAAAAAAAATCGCCCAAACATATCAACATGGGGTCTAGTTTTGAAGATCTCGTCGAGACGGATTTAATGGTGAAAACGGATTTTTAATTGAATTTTTTAATTAGGAGATAAAACATTTTTAAGCCGAAAACCAAAAAGATTCCTGCTGATGTCATATGTTTTGACGTGGCAAAATGAGTGGTAATGGAGGCGTGTGGGCGATGTGCAAGATGCCACACGTGTGAGCGTTAGTTTTTCCAAAAAGATTGGATAGAGTATATATTGGTATAAAAAAATACAACTCTTCTAAACCACGCCTGCTTGTGCGTGCATGCATTTTCTTTATTTGTTGTAGAGGCATGGTATTTTGGAAGTTTTCAGAATTTATCAGTTTACAAACATGTGTCTCCGAGTCAAGAAAAGAAAAACACATCAACTAAACAATCTAAGGCAGCAGCCCGAGCAAATGGTACTTCACATGATCAGTTTCGCTGCTTCTCTCCATGACAAACAAATGTCGAGTCAATAATCCAAAAGGCGCAATCTTCGCGTGAAAGAGAATGGGTTTGTTTATAAGGAAACTGGTCGAACCCCCCCCCCCCCCCCCCCCCCCCCCCCCCAAGGCTACACCCCAAGTGAGCCGACGACTCTGCCACCCAAGCAACCATAGACGACACCCTACCACACGAACCGAAGCCGCCGCTCTTGACTTGCATGCACGCGCACACACACAGACACCAGTACCCAATCCGCATTCCCGAAGGAGCCGATGACCCTTCCGCCCAAGAAACCAAAGCCGACACCCTACAACGTGAAATGGAGCCGCCACTGTCTTACAAATCGCCCAACGCACAATGCACACACCAACACCAAGGCTGCATACCGGACGAGCCAACGACCTACTTCCCAACCCGAG
Organism: Triticum urartu; assembly: GCF_056163025.1. Classification (NCBI taxonomy): domain Eukaryota; kingdom Viridiplantae; phylum Streptophyta; class Magnoliopsida; order Poales; family Poaceae; genus Triticum; species Triticum urartu. The sequence continues at coordinate 2,400,275 of NC_141879.1, forward strand.
ACCACATACTGCAAGGTTAACTCCAGCTTCCACGCTAACCCCAATGCCACACACCTACCTAGTCACCAACGAAACAAGAAAACAATTCATGGCATTGTTGTCCGACAGAAGACAAGATCTCCAAGGCGATGCCCCAAGGAGAAGCGATGAGAACAATAAAAAATTATACATACGTTTGAGACGTATCATATGGGTCTACAGAATTAAAAGAAAGGCCGACAGTCAAATAGATAGGTAGAAGGCAATACTAGTAGCAAAGGGTTTTAAGCAGAGATGTGGTATAGACTATGAGGATACCTTAAGGCTTATTGTCAAAGCAGCTACTATCAAATTTCGTCTTTCTGTTCCATTCTCAAGTAATTGGAGCTTAGGCAATTCGATGTGCAGAATGTGTTTTTTCATGGCGTTCTAGAGGAAGAACTGTAGATGAGACAATCACCTGGCTATGAGGTAAAAGGCAAGGAAAATCATCTTTGCAAACTTGATAAAGCTTAAGTGAAAAACTTCAAGAACTTGGTTTTCAACCATCAAAAGAAGATGCCTCCTTGTTTTCTTTATAAGAAAGACAAGATCTCCATCTTTATGTTTGTCTATGTTAATGATATTATTTTTGCTAGTTCATCACATGATGCAACTATGGAATTGTTGGCAGATTTGAGAAAAGACTTTGCCCTGAAAGATCTAGGTGATCTACACTATTTCTTGGGAACTGGAAGATGGCTTTCTTTTAACCCAAGAAAAATATGTCTCGGATATATTGAAACATGCAGGTATGGTGAACTGCAAAGTCTCAAACATGCCTCTCTCTACATCAGAAAAGACGTCAAAAGAAGAAGGAGAACTCTTGGGAGCGGGACGGCAAAATACAAAAGTATCATACGTGCTTTGTAGTACTTAACACTGACAAGAGCTGACATATCCTTGCATGCTAACCAAGTGTGTTAATATTTGCATTCTCCTACTTCTCGACACATGACAACAATTAGAATGGTATTAAGATATGTCAGAGGTACCATGAGTACAATTCTGAAGTTTACTAAATCAACCTCAACCTCAACTCTACTTCTAAGATATCTCCATTTTTTGCGGGAAAACTTCCAATCTATTCATTAACTGTCAGGGTAGTACAAAGAACACTAGAAGTAAAAATTACATCCAGATCCGTAGACCACACAGCGACAACCACAAGCAGTGGAGCGAGCCAATTGTGTGCCACTGTCATCGCCCCTCCATCACCCGAGCCGGACAAACCTTGTTGTAGTAGATAGTCGGGAAGTCGTCGTGCTAAGGCCCCAGAGGACCAGCACACCAGAATAGCAACCAACTCTGATGAAGAGAAGCATAGATCAGATGAAGAGAAGCGTAGATCGGACTGATCCAACTTGTAGACACATGAACATACATGAACATAGATGAACGAAGATAAACCTCCACACGCCATCCAGCGGTGCTAGAAACACCACCGAGACGGGGGCTAGGCAGGGAGAGCCTTATTCCATCTTCAAGAAGCCGCCGCCGCCTCACCTTACTGAGCAGGATACAAACATTAGCAAAACTCAATTAAATCCCTAAAAATGGAGCCCTCCGCCAGCAAGAATCGGGATCCACCACGCCTCCATGGCCTTAAGGCGACAAGAAACGAGGCAGGCTAGTGGCTGCGAGGCGGGAGGCAGCAGAAATCTAGACTTGGGTGCCGTAGAGCTTGATGAGCGAAGAGGTATTCCCCTCTTTGTTACAAATTTAATACCTTAGAGTTCACGTAAGCAAGCTACTGTTTCAAGATCAAGGACAGAAGCTGAATATAAGTCTTTAGCTAGTGCTACTTTGGAGCTAATATGGGAACAAACCCTTCTGTATGAACTTGGTGTTAATCGTTCTCCGGTTGTTTGTCTTCGTTTTTAGATGATTTTTTGATTTTGATTTTTTATTTTTCAGCTTTTGCATGGTTTTTTTAGGTTTCGGAGCAGAAAAAAAAATTGTCTTCGAGAAGCAGTGCATTTTCGTAAGGGGCACAACATGTGCTTATGCAAGAAGCACAGTATGTGCTTCTCGAAAAGGGGAAAAGCATGGCATGTGCTTCCTCAAGAAAAGGAAAAAACACTTCCCAAAAAGAAGTGAAAACCACAACCATGCTTCCGGACTCCTGGGTTTTTTGGTTGACAGTAGTGTTCATTTTTTTTTTTTTTAGTTTTTTCCATTTTTTTGTTAAAATCTGTTAACATGGGATCTAGTTTCGAGGATCTCGACGCGAGGAATCCAACAATGAAATTGATTAAGTATTTAGACACACTGTTCAAGATATAAAATATTTTAAATAAACAAATCTAAAAAAGAGAAAACTCTCAGGTTGCAACACGTGGTACACATGTAGTGCTCCACATGTCAGCATCTGAGAAGGTAAGAAGTGACCTTTTGCAAGGGTAAACCTTAACTAGTGGTTTTGCTATGCATCGTTTGCAGCAACACCGAAGGTGACATCGCCTGCTGAACCCCCGAAAATGGGCAAGGCCCAGTTCGAGACGAGAGCACACACACGTCTGTCACATGTGTGTACAGTTGGTACTGAAAAAACATGTGTGCACAGTTTTGCCTTTTAGATAGGTTTTTCTTGTGGGATTTTTGTTTATTCTCCAGTTTTTTCTCCTGGCTATTTTTATGTTTTTTATTTCTATTTTATCAAAACGTTCATTACATATTTCAAATATGCTATAGCGGTGTAAAAATAATATTAAACACGTATAGAAAATTCTCATGTAAACAAAAAATTGCAAAACTTCTAGAAGAAAGTAGACATAAAAAACATATATTTGAGAAAACATTAGTAGTTATTTATAAAAATATTAAACATGTATAAAATGATGTTCCTAATGTATGCAAAAAATTACAGTATGTATGAAAAATGTATACATCAAAAACATATATTCGAAAACAGATATTATTCATGTATTTTAAAATATGTTAAACACGTATAAAAAATGTTCCTGATGTAAACGAAAAACGTACAATTTTTTTAAAAAAAATAGGCACACCAAAATGCTAGAAGAACAGTATTTGAAAGCATACCGAAATAGGAATTTTACCATGACTTGTTGTCACGAAAACTGAAACGATTATGAATCTAATTTGGTGCTTCAGAGCATTTGGAGCAGATGGTGTAAATTACAACCTCTGGTATTTCCCAAGGGCTATGAATTATTTGGTTTGGTAGCTGACTAACAATATTCTTTGCATGGATGGAATGGCTAAGAAAACTCAGAAAACATTTATTATGTGGCTAACCAATAATATATTTTTAGTACGTGTGGATTTGCCCGGCAGGCCAAAAACAAACACAAGTTACATACTTACATACAAGAGGAATTTTTTTGTCCTGGTCCTTGATTTTAGGTATAGACCACCATGAGTATGAGCTGCTGGAGATGCTCTCGTAGCGTGAGACAGAGCAAAGAGGAAAATCTTCTCCTTTTGATTTTCCTCTGCACACAAGCAAAGCTGAGCCTATGCATGCATGTGCTTCTTTTTTCTGCAGCACACATGCAAAGTAATGCATACGCACCCGGCTTTTGCATAGTTAGAATGCACACAGTCAAACACCAACGCACGCACACATAAAAATAAACATTAGCAAATAGGAAAGTCATATACGACCAAAGCTATGCGTAGGCAATAAAAATGAAAAAAAAACAAAGCGATCAGATGATCCGTGTTTGATAAATTACAACAACGACCATATCCGCATCAACCATCTCATGACAACAGACAAACAACGAGTTTGCTAAAAAAGAAAATGGAGGGAATATATTTTTTCTTGGAACCAGAGCACAAATTAGCTTACCTCAAAATTTACCTATACGCTCGTGCGGACGGAGCAGCTTCTCAGTCTCTCGTAATAAAGAGACCGATCAAGCAAACCAACCGCTTTCCAGTAATTCACGTGATACAGTTTGAACAGTACTGCAACATACAATGATCATGCAGGAAATATATCGCAGCAGCACATGCACTGCACTTGTTCTCTAGGCTCAACGCAAGAAACCAGAGCGTTTATATATAATAGGGTCACGAAACAGAAAAAAAATGTCTTAAAATCCTATAGGCTAGTTATTAGAATCCCACTAAAACACACAAAAACGCCAGAATAGTGATAGTTCTTGGTGTGCCAAACGGAACGCGAAAAGCATCAAAATACCTGGGCTATAGACCTATAACCTCTGACTGCACGGAAAAATGCGAAAACAATGATATGTTGTGGCTTCCCTCTCCAAATAGGCCTGTAACCGAGACGGACGCGAAAATCATTTGGATATCCAAAAACAGTGGGGACATAGCCCATGAACACACATAAACATTCCAGAATAACCATATTTTCTGGTATTTCAAATTAGGCACATAACTGTGACCCGGGGGTCATAGAATGCAAAAATCATCAAGATACCTAAAAAGTGGTCTATAGCCCATTTGAACACCGTAAAAATGCCAGAGCAACAATATATCGCGGGGTTCCAATAAAGGCACTTAACCGTGACCCAGGGGTCACAAAACACAAAAAAAATCATTCGGATAGCCAAAAAAGGTTGGCTATAGCCCATGTGAACGCCAAAAAATGCCAGCACAACGATATATCACGGTGTTCCAATATAGGCCTACATTACTGACTGCAAGGTCACGGTCTCACAAATTGTCCAGAGATTTGTAGACAGAGTACCAAGGCCCATGAAAACAGACGCAAAATGCTAGAACAGGGATATTTTACGGTGTTCCGGAATAGACATATAAACCCTGGCCCACGGGTCACCGAATGCGAAAATCATCCAGGTACCTGAAAAGGCATGTGAATTCCTAAAAATGGTAGAACAATGGTAATATCTGTGACCACAGGGCCACGGAACGCGGATATCATCTCAATACAGCAAATTGTGGCCTATATATAGCTCATAAAAACGCCTGAAAAACACTAGAATAACATTATCTCGAAGCATTTCAAAATAGGAATGTTACTGTGACTCGTTGTCACGAAAACTGAAACGATTATGAGTCTAATTTGGCACTTCAGAGTACTTGAAGCAGACGGTCTTAATCAGAACCTCTATGGTATTTTCCAACGGCTATGAATTATTTGGTTTGGTAGCTCACTAACAACGTTCTGTTGCGTGGATGGAATGGCTAGGAAAACTCAAGAAACATTTATTATGTGGCTTAACAATATAATTTTAGTACGCGTGGATTCGCCTGGAAGGCCATAAACAAACACAAGTTACATACTTACATACAACAGAAATTTATTTATTCATTTTGTCTTGGTCCTCTATTTTAGGTACTCCCTCCATTCCCTTATATAAGGCCACTATGAAAAATACATTTTGCATCTATACAAGGCCACTAACAGTAATCGAGGCAACATTTAATGATGTTTTCTCATAATATCAACTTGTTTAAACTTGCATGCATGTAGTCATAATGACATTGTGCTACTTCCTTCTCATTTCTCCCTTGCATGCATGCGGGCATATTAATAATCCCGCTTAACGAGAAGAAAAGTTGACTTGCAAAGCAGTCATTAAATTTTGTCTTGATACCTGTATTTTGAGTTTGTGGCCTTGTATAAGGAAATGGAGGGAGTATAGACCACCATGCATGCATATATGAGCTGCAGGAGATGCTCTCGTAGGTAGCGTGAGACAGAGCAAAGAGGGAAAACATGTGCTTTTGATTTCCCTCTGCACACAAGCAAAGCTGAGCCAAAGCATAGTGCTTCTTCTTTTTCCGCGGCACACAAGCAAAGCAAAGCATCCCAGGTTCATTTCTTCATTGTGCATTTTGGTCCGAGGAGCTTCTTTCCCACATTCATTCTCATTCTCAAACACCATGCTTAGTAGATCCCATGCTAGCTAGCTGCCTAAGATTTCATTGCGAGCAGCTCTGCACCCCCGGAAGCTATCGCATCCTACGTAAATAACTAGGAAGGCTGCCGATTACAGAGCAAGAGTTGCCTGTTAAGTGAACCGCGAAGGAGGATGGACGGCCGCGCTCGAGCTGCTGGGACTCGGAGGAACAGCGGCCTCAGTCCCGAGAAGCAGCAGCAAGAGCCATGGCCGGAGCCGGAAGAGGTATCGCTCATGCTCAACAGCTATGCTACCACGCAGGCGTGTCTTCTGAAGGGCGTGACCGGCATCGGCTACCTGGCGCTTACGTGGTCGACGGTAGTCCTCCTGGGTGGCTTCGTCACCGCGCTGGGGAAGAAGGATTTTTGGTGCCTCACAGTTATTAGCATGATACAGGCAGCCGGGTCAGTAATGTCTTCCTGTCTCCATATATATTCTCCATCTACGTACAGACCACCCTCTCTCTATCTCTCTGGTCTGCGAGCCTTTTCGCTCTATAATTTCGAGATAGATGTGTGCTTTCAGTACACCCCTCTAGAAAAGTTTACAAATTTTGATGCAAATCAACGGTGGAGATTAGACCGTACGCTTTCCTTAAAATGGGTAGTTTAAACAATTTATTACATGATGGGGTGTGGGTAAATAAATCTTATAAGCTCTAGTCTATTTCCCCATCAAGTGACTATCATGAATCTTAAAACGTTCCTTACCCAAAGCGTTCGTCCGTATATTCGTCAAACCACAGGGCCGCCCAAGGACATGGCAGCAGCGTGTTATCAAATAGGGAAATGTTTATACCCGGCCGCCGGCCGCTTGCGTGTCTTGCGATCGCGCGCGCACAATCCAGCAGACCGCGCTGCTCCCGCACAAGTTTGCACAATTTATTACCGCACCCCTCTTTAGCTAAGACATGTGCTGCATGATTGGCAGTTCGCCGCACCCATTTCACCTTGAACTCATCCCAGGATCTGAACACGCACGCCAATCTCGCCGATAGACCCGCTCCTGCGCCCCTGCGCCCACCCGCCGGCGGCCACTCCGGCCCCGTCGGCCACCAGCCCGCTCCGGCACCGGCGCCCACCGCCCCCATGGTCTCCCCTTCTTCCCCCGCGTCCCCGGCCGCTGCGGGCCGCCCCCGCGAGCGCCGCTGGCTCGAATTGAGCCCCTCCTCCGCCGAGTCTGCCCATGGCGCACGGTCTTACCATGGGGGCCGCTGAGCGCGCCCTCGACCTTGCTCTGGTCGCCATTGTGGCCGGGAACCGCTCTGGTGTTTCCGCTGACGACGTCGCGCGCGCGGTGTGTGAGCGCTTTCAGCTCCCAGAGTCGGCTTTTTCCGTCCACCGGCAGCGCCCTGACGAGTTCCTCCTTTGGTTCCGCGACGCGACCACCCGTGCGGTCGTCGCCGCCGCGCCCGTGCGCGCCGCGCAATTTCGGCTGATCATGCCCCCATGGAGCCGCCTCGAGGAGGCTGAACCCGTCTCCCTGCGCATTGTTGTCGACATCGAGATCACCGGCATCCCCAAGCACGGGTGGGACATCTTCTCCGCCGTGCAGCTCCTCTCGCCCTTCTGTCTTGCCGATCGGCTCGCCCCCGAGACGCTCGACGGCAGCGACATGTCCGTCTTTCGGTTGTCGGCTTGGACTACTAACCCCGACGCCATCCCGCGCGAGTCCGAGCTCCTCCTCGCCGAGCCCGACGAGTTTTCTGGCGCTAACCCAGACCTTGTCGACTGCTTCGCCGTCCCGATGCTGCGTTTCCCAGTGTCCATCCACGTGCGCTGCGCTGAGGATTTCTGCTTCCCCTCTCCGCCGCCCCCGCCACCGCCTGCTGACTCCGACGGCGGCAGGCGCGGTTCCTCGCCGCCCGTCCCCGATGCCTGGCCCCGTCGCCATGATTTCCCGCCGCCCGCCGGTGATCGCCGCTCTAGCGGCCCCCCGGAGCGGGGCGCGGGTCCTCACCGTCGTCGCCGGCGCGCCGGGCCGCCCTTCCGTGGCTACCATGGCATCCTCGGGCCCCATCCTGCCGCTGACAGCGTCACCTCTAGGCCCTCCGTTCGTCAAAGGCTGTCGGGCCTGACCGCTGACCGGGGCGTCGCTACGCGACAGCCTGTTCAAACGGCGCCCATGACCACCCTGGCCATCTGCGGGCCGCCAGCTGTCAGCCCCACCCGAGCCACGCCATCCGCTGCTCTCCCATTCGCGCGGCCCGCCTCGGATCCTTCCGCCCCTGCGTCTCCACATGGGTGTGATTCCCCCGCTGGCCCACCTGTTCGTTTGGTCATCTGCGGGCCAGACCCGATCCCTCCTGTCCGCCCGCCCTTCGATGCTGCTCTGGCGCTGCGCCAGCCAATCCCCGAGGATTCCTTGCTCCTGGGGCCGCCTGCCCCTTCTGTTGCCCCACCTGCTACTCCTGTCAGCACGGATCCCGCGCCTGATCCTGTCGCCAATTTGGCTGCTGCACCCGCTGGGGCTTGCGAGGCCGGGCCCGCGCCCTCGACCGGCGCGCCTGATCCTGTCGCCTCTCTGGCCACCGATCCCACCTCGCCTTTGTCCCAGGGCCCACCCGCGAACGCTGATTGTGCACCGTCCCCCGAGGCCATGCAGCCCATGCAGGTCCTCACGCAGCTCCCCGCCTGCACCTCCAACGGGATCGCTTCCTGCCCCGTCCCAGAACATGTACTGGAATACATCAGCTCCATCAGAACCCGCTCCGCCCCTGTGCTTGAAGCACCCTCGGTGCGCCGCAAGCGTGGTGAACTCCCCCCCCCCAACTTCACGCCGCAAGCGTGGTGAACTCCCCCCCCCCAACTTCACTCCGAGACAAAGGCCAAACGGGTCCTTCTTCGCCGCTTCGGTCTTCTCAGGGAGGACGAGCCAATCTCCAGTGAGGCGCTTGAGCGCTACAGCAGGCTCTTTGCCAGGCCCCTGGCCAGCGACATCGTCCACGCCTTCGCGGATTTCTTCGGCTGGACCGTCCCCTCCGGCCTCCTCGACGGAGTGACCCCTCCCGCGCCTCGCCTCATTGAGGCATGATGTGCCTGCCCCATGCAGCCCACCCCCCCCCCCACGTTCTTATGGATTGTAGTCTATCCATTGTGTTCTGGAATGTGCGCAGGCTTAATAGCCATGCCAAAAGTACGGCCGTGCGCTCCGTTGTTTCCTCGGCCGACTCCTGTATCGTGTGTTTGTCTGAAACAAAGCTGAATTCAGTCTCGTTGCTGTCTGTCGTGGAGACGCTTGGCTCCCCCTTCGCTGACTTCTACTTCCTTCCGGCCGCGGGCACTTCTGGTGGAATCCTTCTGGCCTGGCGTAGCGATCGCATCTCCCTCGCCAACCCCATCATTGGGGCCTTTCACGTTTCCGCCACCGTTTCCACAGCCATCGATGCTACCCCATGGTGGATCACCGGGGTCTACGGGCCTCAAGGCACCGCAGAGAAGCTGGCCTTCATGGACGAGCTTCACGATCTGCGTGACATGATCGCCAGCCCTTGGCTTCTGGGCGGCGACTTCAACGTGATCACTTCCTGTGCGGACAAGAACAACGACAACCTCAACCCACGCACCATGAGCCGCTTTCGTCGCTTCATCGCGGACCATGCCCTGCGTGACATCTATCTCCACGGCAGGAGGTACACGTGGTCCAACGAGCAAAGCAACCCCACTCTTGTCAGGAACGACCGCGTGCTCTGCACCCCATCCTGGGCGACCGCCAACCCCCATCACATGCTGCGTTGTTTGGCCACGGCCGTGACTGACCACTGTCCCCTCGTCGTGGATTGTTCCCCGCGTAGCTCCGGCAAACGAAGATTCCACTTCGAGAGTTTCTGGCCAAAGCTTGATGGATTCCTCACTACGGTGGATGCTGCTTGGAACTCCCTTCCGCCGGATCCCGACCCGTTTCGCCGCATCTACGGTCGGATGAAGATCACGGCCTGCCGCCTCCAGAGCTGGGGGGCGCGCACCACGGGCAACATCTCCCTGCAGCTCCAGATCGCGCGTGAAATCATCTACCGCCTGGACGTCGCGCAAGACACCCGCCCCTGTCCTCGCCTGAAATCTGGCTTCACCGCGAGCTCAAACGCGCCTATCTGGGTCTGGCCTCCCTCGAGCGCTCCATACTCCGCCAACGCGTGCGCCTTGGCTGGCTCCGCGACGGCGACACTAACGTGGCCATCTTCAAAATCCATGCCGCCCATCGCGCGCAGAAGAACCATGTGGCCTCCTTCCGTGTGGGATCGCAAACCGTGACTGATGAAGGGGAGATGGCCAAAGCGGCCTACGATCACTTCTGCTCCATCCTGGGCACTTCTACGGCCAAAAATCACTCCATCGACCTGGCGAGCATCGACCCCCGTCATTTCAACCTTGACGACCTGGAGCAACCGTTCATCGAGGAGGAAATTTGGGCTGCCGTCAAGCTTCTCCCCACCGGCAAGGCGCCCGGACCGGACGGGTTCACGGCCGAGTTCTTACGCGCATGCTAGCCGATCATCAACGCTGACATCCTAGCCGCGTTCTACAAACTCTATGCCCTGAACGACCGCGGCTTTCATAAGCTCAATGAGGCCCTTCTCATTCTCCTCCCCAAGAAGCCCGACGTGTGCACACTCGCCGACTACAGGCCGATCAGCTTGATTCACCTGCTGGCCAAGCTTTTTGCTAAAGTTCTCTCTCTAAGGCTCGCTCCGAAGATGGGGATGCTCGTCTCCGTCAACCAGAGCACATTCATCGCCGGCTGCACTGTGCATGACAACTTCTTGTTAGTTCAACAAACCGCTCGCCTGCTCCACAACTCGAAGGCCCCAAGAGTACTCCTCAAGCTCGACATCGCGAAGGCGTTTGATACCGTATATTGGCCCTTCCTCCTTCAAACTCTTCGCCACCTCGGCTTTGGGCGCCGTTGGTGCGAATGGGTGTGCATCCTCCTCTCCACGGGATCCACGCGAGTCCTTGTCAACGGCAATCCTGGGCCACCCATCGATCATGCTTGCGGGCTGCGCCAAGGCGACCCCGTCTCGCCGCTGCTCTTCGCCATTGCGATTGACACGCTTAACTCCTTGCTCCAGCACGCCTCGCATGCCGGCTTGCTTCAGCGCCTTACCAATCGGCACGCCGCGTCAAGCATATCGCTTTTCGCTGATGACATGGTCATCTTCTGCCACCCGACTAGCTCGGAGCTAGCTACGATCCGCGAGCTGTTGCGGGTGTTCGGCGTTGCTTCCGGTCTTCGAACCAACTTTCTCAAATGCTCGGCCACTCCCATTCGCTGCGGCCACGAGGTGATCAACACCATTAACTCCACGATTGGATGCGCAGTCGCCGACTTCCCCATCGTGTACCTGGGTCTTCCCCTGACCATTCGCAAGACCCCCTCTCCGGCTTTGCTTCCTCTGGTGGACAAGATGGCGAGAAAGCTCGCGACCTGGAAGGCCGCGCTTTCTAACTCGCGGTGAGCGGCTTGCCCTTGTGCGCCACGTGCTCACTGCCATGCCCATCCACATCCTCATGGCGATTGCCATTTGCCCGAATATCCTCAAACGAATCACCCGCATCATCCACGACTTCTTCTGGCATGGGCGTCGGGACGCCAGCTCTGGTTGCTGCCTGGTGGCTTGGCAGCGCGTGTGCCGACCGGTGGAGTTCGGTGGCCTTGGCGTGAGGGACCTCCGCCTCACCGGAATCTCTTTGCGGTGTCGCTGGCACTGGCTCAAGGCCACGGATCCTTCACGGCCGTGGCATCACCTGCAGCTCCCCCACGATGAAGAGGCTGCCTGTTTCTTCCGGGCCTCCACCTCCTGGCATCTTGGCGACGGCAAGACGTGCCACTTCTGGAGCAACCACTGGCTTGATGGCCATTCCATTCCCGAGCTCGCCCCCACCCTCACCGTCCTTGTACCGTGTCGCCGGCACCGCCGCACGCTGGTCCGCGATGGGCTCGCCAATGGTGCGTGGATTGGGGATATCCACGGCACCCTCGGGCCCCAGGCAGTCATCGAGTACGTAAGCTTGTGGCGCAAGCTACAGCTGGTCGTCCTCTCTAATGAGCCCGATCGCCTCACCTGGAACTGGACAACCAACGGAACCTACACCGCCAGCTCTTGCTATCGCGCGCTGTTCCACGGCTCCACCGCGCCGCCGTGCTGGAAACTTCTCTGGAAAAGCTGGGGCCCTCTTAACAACAAGGTCTTCCTCTGGCTTGCTTACCTCGACAAATGCTAGACCGCAGAGCAGCATGTGCGCCGCGGCCTATCCACCGAGCCTAATTGCATTCTCTGCAACCAGGAGGTGGAGTCAATCGACCACCTTCTTGCCGGCTGCGTGTTTTCTCGCATCACCTGGCATGAGATTCTCTCATGGTACCGTCTAGTCGCCCTGCCACTTGATGGCACCGCGAGCTTCTTCGCATGGTGGACCGCGGCCGCGGAGGCCTCCCCTGGCTCTATGAGAAAATGCCTCAACTCCATCACCGCGCTGACCGCCTGGGCAATTTGGAAGCATCGCAATGCGGCCATATTCGACGGCCTTCGCCCCTCCACCGAGGTCCTGATCAAGAGCATCAAGGACGATGCCCGCCTTTGGGCCAAGGCGGGTGCCACCGGGATTGCTAGCATCTTACCTGTAGCCTGACCCCCTGCTTCGAGGCTGAGCATCCTCTCCCTCTGCTCATCGCTGCGCCTCCCAGACGCCGGCTTGTGTACGTCTGCGAGGGTGCACCCTGTAACTTCTATTTCTTCTCCTCTATCAATGAAATGATACGCTTCTAAGCGTATCCCCCCCCCCCAAAATCCCAGGATCTTAGCACCCCCTTAATCTCCTCAATCAGAGGACCAAACACAAATCTTTTCAATTCCTCATCTGCAGACTCCTCGTAGCACCCTGATTGTCCGTCAGCCCTTCCTCATCTTCAGACTCGGCCACTCGTGCAATAGATGTTAGAACTCGCCCACAGGATTAATCACATCAAATTAAGACGAAAACGTACGCACAAAAACTTTTGCCAAAGGCCAGTGTCGTGCCTCTCTTCTTTTTATTCTTTTCTCTTTTTTTCTCATGGTGTTACAATCTCGTACAGCCTCCCGTGTATATATATACACACATGAAGCTGCCGACCTAAGAGCATCTCCAGCCGCACCCCAACAGGCCCCCAGGTGACTTTTTAGGCGTCGGCGCCGAAAAAACACCCCAGTCGCGTCCCCAGGATGTCGAAATCCGCTGGTTCGGCCCGTTTTTGGGCCCGGCGATCGCATGCCGAACCCGGTGCACTTGGGGGGGCGCTCGGGGGCTCCGACGCAAGGGAAAAACATGGCTGGCCCACACCGTCAGGTGAAAAGTCAAGTCTTTCTTCCCGATTCGCCTCCCACCCCCCGCGCGCTCGGACGCCAACCGGCTGTATCCCAACGCTGCCCACCGCCCCGCCACCGCTAGATAGCCCATCCCTGCCAGAAAAAGAGCAGAGGTTTTGCCGAGGCAGCCCTTCCACCAGCAGCTGGGCGATTTTTCTGCCGTTTCCGACCGCGGAGGGGCAGTTTCGGCGGGTACGTGCCCACCGCGCCCGCATGGTGTTCGGCAATTTGCCTGGCTCGGCAATGGACTCGGACGACGAGGAAGTGCTCGCCGCACTGCTGGAGGAGGAAGCTGAGGCCGACGTCCAGGAAGAGGAACATCTCATGGTCCTCGCCGCCCTCGCCGGCCTGCTGGCGAGCAATGAAAAGCCACGGCGGGGTGGCTCGGCGCCGGGGCGCATGAAAGCAAAGAACTGGCATCGTCTCGAAGGCTACTGCATGCTCTACTCCGACTACTTCGCCGACGCTTCCTTGCACGGCGACAAAACATTTCGGCGCCGTTATCGGATGAGCCGAAAGCTTTTCCTCAGAATTGTGAATTCCATCCGGGAGTTCGACAGCTACTTCAAGTGCAAGAAGGATTGCACCGGCACGGCGACAAAACATTTCAGCTCCCGGTGATTCACTCGACGACTATGGGCACATGGCCGAGTCCACCACCATTGACTGTTTCTACAAGTTCTATCCGGCAGTGGTGGCAGTGTTTGGAGGTCATTCTCCTCCGGTGAACTTCGAGGTCAATGGGCGGCACTACAACAAGAGGTACTACCTAGCTGATGGCATCTATTCGAGATGGTCTACATTTGTGAAGACTATCTCAAACGTTGTGCCAGGAGGCAAGAAGTCCCACTTTGCCAAGGTGCAGGAGTCTTGCAGGAAGGATGAGCATTTGGTGTGCTCCAATCTCTATTTGCTGTTGTCCGGTACTCTACTCAGACCTGGTCGAAAGATCAAATGTGGGAGATGATCATGACTTGTTGTGTCATCTTGCACAACATGATCATCGAGAGCGAGCAGGAAGAGCCACTGTTTGACACTGAACCATACTACATGCAGGGTCCTCTAACCGAAGTTGATCACCAACTACCGACAACCTAGACTGCCTACCTTAGTATGCGTCAGGAGATCCGAGACCCACAGGTGCATCACCAACTGCAGCAGGATCTGGTGGAGCACCTATGGAGGATCAAGGGCGACGCCTAGCTCGACGTGTGATAATTTTTTATTTGTTGAACTATATAATTTGTATTGAACTATTTGTTGTTGCACTATTTTGTTGAACTATTTGATTTTTTATGATGAACTATGTGATAAAAATATATTTATATTGAGAATTCAACGCCGAGCCACGATGAACCACGCCGAATATGCGCCGATTCTCGCCCATATGGGGCCTTTATTCGCCAAAAATGGGTCAAAAACTGGGCCAATATCGACGCCTGGGGGCGACCCGGGGATGACGGCTGGATGCCCAATCGCCCCAGCGCTGATTGTACCGCCGGCTCGCCCCCAGGCGGCGATTTTTATGCCTCCTGGGGGGCCAACGGCTGGAGAAGCTCTAAGGTACTATGTCTCACACGGACCGGCTCAGACATCAACTCTTAATCCTAGTACAACTCCTACCAACATACCTAGACACAAGTCCTAGCCAGACTCAGCTTGGTAATTTCCCACTCTAACTGGGACACGAACTACCAATACTTTTTGTGATCAGACTCTTTACTACCTCAAGATTATTTCTAACAATAGACGCCACACCCGGTCCGCCACCACACATCGATCATTTCATACGTCTGCCATCTCTAGAGTCGTTCCTCGCTAATCACATCTGATAAATTACCATGAAGACCAGAGATCTCTGCGTTTCGCTTGCTTGTCCAATGCAGTCGAGGAACCAGTTATGCAGGCCATGTTGCGTCATAACGAAGTACGGCGGATTCTGAGCGCACAAACCTTGGGCTTCACCGAGCCGTTTCCAAACCTGAACTGCATGTGGGCACTTCCAAAACTGGTGGACTGCTGTTTCCTCACGCCCACAGGCAGTACGTGTAAAGTCTGATATGAATTGGGGCTGCTATCTTGCACGCCTCCTCTCTTCATTATGTCAAATATATATACACAAGTACAGGACAATCAACTTGAGTTACAAGTTTAGGTCGGATACAAACCGACGTGATCTATATTAGGAACTCTAGCTATAGCAGCCGGACTAGGACTCTCCAACACGCCCCCGCAGTCTGAACTGGGAAGAGCAGCAACGTGAAGACTGGATCTAAACTCACGAAAGAGTGCAGACGGTAACCCTTTCGTGAAAATATCAGCATACTGTGATGAAAATGGAACATGTAAAACACGGACGTCTCTGACAGCAACCTTCTCACGTACGAAATGAATGCCAAGCTCGATGTGTTTGGTCCGGCGATGTTGTACTGGATTATGAGCCAGATAAACAGCACTAACATTGTCGCAAAGCACAACTGTGGCGCTGGTGACTGGGCGATGAAGTTCCTGTAGTAATTGACGAACCCAACAAGACTCGGCTACTGCAGTAGCAACAACGCGATATTCAGCTTCCGCACTGGAGCGGGAAACGGTAGTCTGTCGCCGAGAAGACCATGAGATCAAATTATCACCAAAAAACATGCAAAACCCAGAAGTGGAGCGTCTGGTGTCGGGGCAACCAGCCCAGTCGGCATCTGAATAGGCAATGAGTTTAAGAGAGGAAGAGATATGAAGTGTCAAACCAAGGTCAAGTGTGCCTTTTAGATATCGGAGAATACGTTTAAGAAAAAGAAGATGGGGTTCGCGAGGATCATGCATATGAAGACACACTTGTTGGACAGCATAGGCAATGTCTGGTCGAGTGAGGGTGGCATACTGAAGAGCACCAGCAAGACTACGATAGAGTGAAGGATCAGAAACAGGGGAACCATTGGTGGATGAGAGTTTGGCATTAGTGTCAACTGGAGTAGAAATAGGATTACAGTCATGCATGCCGGCCCGGGAGAGAATGTCGAGAAAGTACTGTCGTTGGTAGAGATGTAAGCCACTAGATGTGCGAGAGACAGAAATGCCGAGAAAGTGATGAAGAGTCCAAGATCTTTCATAGCAAATTCTTTAGAAAAAGAAGTGATAATCGATGAGAGAGAAGTAGGAGAGGAGGCAGTAAGGATGATGTCATCGACATAGAGAAGTAAATATGCAGTGATGTTTCCCTTGTGAAGAATAAACAAGGAAGCGTCAGACTTGGACTCAACGAAACCAACAAAACGAGCATAGGTTGCAAACCGCTGAAACCACGCTCGAGGAGCTTGTTTAAGACCGTACAAGGATTTATGCAAGCGAGGTCAGGATAGCGAGGATCAATGAAACCAGAGGGCTGTTGACTATAGACGACCTCATCAAGATGACCATGAAAGGCACTTTTAACGTCTAGTTGATGAATGGGCCAAGAAGAAGAGAGAGCGATAGAGAGAACCAATTGTATAGTGGTTGGCTTGATAACAGGGCTAAAGGTCTCATCATAGTCACCCCGGGTTGCTGAGAAAAACCACGGACTACCCAACGGGCTTTGTGACGAGCAAGTGAGCCATCAGAATGATATTTATGTCGA
This sequence comes from Triticum urartu, assembly GCF_056163025.1. Taxonomy (NCBI): domain Eukaryota; kingdom Viridiplantae; phylum Streptophyta; class Magnoliopsida; order Poales; family Poaceae; genus Triticum; species Triticum urartu. Next base: position 2,417,115 of record NC_141879.1, read on the forward strand.
AAAATCCATTTACCACTGACGATATTTGCACCGGGAGGAGAAGGAACAAGGGACCAGGTGTTGTTTAGAGTGAGAGCATCAAATTCTTCTTGCATCGCGTGGCGCCATGATGGGTCACGAAGAGCTATGAGATAATTATGAGGTATGGGCAAGGAGACGACGGCAGAAAGATTGAGGCGATCAATCGGTGGCGGTAAACACCGGTCATTGAGCGGGTCCGATGAATATGTGTCGGCTCAGGTGCCGGGAACATAGGTGGTGGGTTGGCGGGGCCTGGGGAGGAAGACGCGACAGTGTAGTCAGGCTGGCTGGTGGGAGTGAGCGAGCCCGCGGGACTAGGCGGGCTATCAGGCGTCGGTGGAACCGACGAAGGGGTGGCGGGACTAGGCGGGCTATCAGGCGTAGATGGTACGGACGAATGGGTGGCGGGTGCATGCATAGTAGGTGATGGATGTGAAACTAGGAGAGGAGGGTCAAGGGAAGTGGTGGCTTCTATTGATGATGTGGAAACTGGAGGTTGGGCTGGTGGGGCGTAGGGAAATGTTGTTTCATCGAAAACAACGTGGCGAGAGATGATAATGCGTCGTGTGTCTAAGTCAAGACAACGATAGCCTCTGTGCCGTGGAGGGTATCCAAGAAAGGCACATTTTACAGATCGAGGAGAGAGTTTGTTAGATGTAGTAGAGGAGGTGTTTGGATAGCAAAGACAACCAAAAACACGAAGATCATTATAGAGTGGTGTGGTGCCGAAAAGAGTTATGTATGGTACGGAGAATTTTGTGGCTGCGGTAGGACGAATGTTTATGAGATATGTGGCGGTATAGAGAGCTTCGGCCCAAAAAGAGGCTGGAAGTGAGGCCTGAAGCAATAGTGTACGAATAACATCATTGGTAGTGCGAATGGCACGTTCGGCCTTGCCATTTTGTTGAGAAGTATGGGGACAGGAAAAACAAAGAAGAATTCCATGTTGAGCACAGAAGGTGTCGAGACGAGTATTGAGAAACTCTCCACCATTATCGCATTGGATAGCTAAGATGGGTAGGTTAAATTGTGTATGAACATAGGCATGAAAAGCGATGAGTGTCGCATAAACATCAGATTTCTTACGAAGCGAGAAACTCCAGAAGTAGTGAGAGAAATCATCCACAACAATGAGATAGTAGCAAAAACCAGATGTACTAGGAACAGGGGATGTCCACAGGTCACAATGTAAAAGTTGAAACGGACGAATTGTATATGTTTGAGAATCATAAAACGAAAGCCTAACATGTTTTCCTAACTGACAAGCATGACAGAGTGGCGGCCCATCTTTATTGTATGAAATACACTTGGAGTGTTGAAGACGTGACATGGTGTGACGACCAGGATGGCCGAGGCGGCGATGCCAGAGTGATGACGAAGTGGTTGTGATGAGAGCTTCATCTTGTCGGGGACGGCAGACGGGATACAGGGGCCCGGGACTATTGCAACGAAGGATCACGGCCCTGGAAGGAAACGCCTTCACCGAGAATCCGAAAGGATCAAGTTCAACGGAACAAAAATTGTCAGTAGTGAGTTGGCGAACAGAGATAAGATTTTTAATAATGTGAGGAACGACAAGAATATTACGAAGAGAGAGGGATTGGGCTGAAGATGGAAGTGTAGATTGACCAACATGAGTAGCAGGAACGATTTGTCCATTACCTACTGTGACAGTTTGAGTGGAAGGCTTTAGAGAGGAGATAGTACCGTGATTAGATGCCATGTGGGAGGAAGCTCCTGTGTCCATGTACCACTCCTGGTTTCTGGGAAGATGCATGTTGTTGAGTGCGTTCAGAAGTGCTGGGTCGAGTTGTTGCTGATGCCCGTTGTAGGTGGGAGTTGTCGGAGCTGGGCCGTATGCCGCGTACGCCTGCGGGGAAGCAGCCGCAGGTCGTGGACCAAGGACGCCAGGGGCACGCCATGGCTGTGATTGCCACGGCGCTGGAGCAGGGTGTTGATAAAGCTGTGCACGCGTTGGAAGGCCACTCCAGGGATTGTACATCCAGGGCTCGGAGCGGCCCCGTCCTCGGCCGCCGCGGCCGCGGCTGCGATTGTTGCTGAAGGTGCCGCGGCCACCGCTGTTGGACGAGCTGGAAGAGGGACCGACAGGACGCTGAGCACCGTAGCTGTGTCCACCCCCGGACAATGGAGCACGTTCGCCGCCCGCGCTTGGCAATATACTGTTACCGCTGGCCCAGAGCGCAGTAGCAGCAGCGTTCTTTGCATCCGTCTTCTTCTGTGCTTCTTCAAGAACAAGGGCCGAGCGCGTCTGGAGGAAAGATGGAAACGGCACCTGAAACGGAAGGAAGGACCGCAGGTGGCTGAATTGCTCGTTGAGGCCGCGGAGCACCGTTAGGACGAGCGTCTCATCAGAGATGGTTATGCCGACATCGCCGAGAGCGTCAGAGAGAGACTTGAGCTTCGCGCAGTAGTCATGGATGGACATGTCTCCTTGCGGTGTGTTGCGGAACTCGGCGTCGAGGGTGAGGGCGTGGCTTTTCTTGTTGTCGTGGAAGAGGTTGGCGATGGAGTCCCACACCTGCCGCGCCGTGGAGCCCGGAGCCATGATGATGCCGAACAGCTCGATGGAAATCGAGCCGTAAATCCAGGAGAGCACCGTATAGTCATCACGTCCCCAATCGGAGGTGGGCGATGTGTCGGAGGGGGTGGCGGCGGCGTCGCCGATGACGTGGCTGGAGAGGCCATAGCGTCCAAGAGCTACGAGAAAAAGCTCACGCCACTTGGAGTAGTTAGAGTCCTGAAGATCGAGGGTGATGGGCACATAGGTTTTGATTGAAGCAACATAGGAGGAGGGTGCAGGGATGGTGGCAGGAGAGGGTGCGACGGCAGCCTTGCCTTGCTCCGCGGCAAGGCGCTTGAGTTCTTCTTCGCGCGTCCTGATGATGGACTCGCGGTTCTTGAGCTCCTCTTCGAGCTTCTACAACTCGTCGGCGTTCATGGTCGTGGGGAAGAAAGAGGTGGTGTTGGGCGTTGGTGTTTAGAGAGAGAGGATCGATCCGCTCGATACCATGTAAAGTCTGATATGAATTGGGGCTGCTATCTTGCACGCCTCCTCTCTTCATTATGTCAAATATATATACACAAGTACAGGGCAATCAACTTGAGTTACAAGTTTAGGTCGGATACAAACCGACGTGATCTATATTAGGAACTCTAGCTATAGCAGCCGGACTAGGACTCTCCAATAGTACGGAACACGCCGGGCTTGATCCTCCTGTGCAGCTCCATACTCATTACTAGACGATTCTTCAGCATGCGACATGGTTGAACTTTGACCTTGCTCGGAACGTCCGAGCTCCACACCTCTAGCTAACCCCTGTGGGTGGCGACCGAGGAGGAGCTCACCGCTTAGGTCAGCGCCAACTTATTTAGGGACATCTTAATGTGGTAGGCCGATTGTACCGTAGACACGCCAGTGCACGTAAAGCCAACTTATTCAGGGACATCTTAAGGTGGTAGGTAGCTCGTACCATAAACACGGCAGTGCGTGTAAAGTTCCACACGACATAGTCCTCATGGTCACTGCCCCCCACACGAATTTTCTCAATATCGCATGTGTCATTGTCCAGGAAGATTTGGTTCAGCTTGTCTCTGTTCTAGTCTGAGCCATGATCACTTGGCAACTCAGCAACATACCTGACATTTCGGGGGTCCTTGCATCCAAGGTTCTAGGTACCGAGGGTGGTGAAAAACGCGGTTACCATGGTTACCACGAAATACCAACCAAATACCTTTCAAAAATTTCAAATGTAATTCGAATTCAAATATTTGGAGCAAGTCAAATTGTTATAGGCACTACTATTTCACAAGTGTGCTCATAGTGACGTGGGTTTTACTCGACTAAACATTTTTTTAATTCTGTTTATATAACAAACATAGAATGAGTGAACATATACTCTAAAACATGTCTATATACATCTGAGTGTAGTCTTTATAGTGAAATCTCTAAAATGACTTATATTTAGGAACGGAGGGAGTAAAAATGAATAATGCATATGAAATCAAAGTTTACTCATTGCTCCACGCACTCCACTACTCGCAAAACTCGTAGCACTACTCGCACACCCACCTTTTCTGCTCGACTACGAGACTGACTATGCATTATTTTCTACTGTATGCCACACTTTCACAGGCTCTTCAAGGACTTGACGATGGTTGATATCTTTGTCGCGGGGGCGATCTACTACAATGGATCTTACATCTGTGCCGGGATCTCCTTGTGGCGTGTAATACAGCGTGATTACGGCAGCATGGATGGGGACATCACCAAAGCAAACCTGATGCCAGCATTGGACTTACTCTATTCTCTAATTCTCTGCCAAGGCGCACTCTTCGTTTTATGGGGGGCTTCTCTAATTGCCGATCGATCCTTTATCACTTCACTCCATAGAGTATGCAAGTTCCCAAAGATGTGGGGTTTTGCATCAGTTAGAAACTACCTGCATCACATCCGGTCGAAATGCTGGCGGGGCGCTGAAACATCCATGGAGGATAGGGGATTAGTCAAGTACGCCGTCGATTTGCTGGACTCTGAATCATCGCAAGAAGACTACCTCTCCGGAGCAAGGATGCTGGATGTGTTCATCAAGGTACACCAAGTGGATGTAAGGCCACTTATACTCCCCTCAAGCCAAAAGGTTCAGAAGCTGATCGATACACTGAGGTGGAGTAGCAGTGAGAGTGACAGAGAGATTAAGGAGCTTGCTGCCAGGATATTCGCGCATCTTGCCTTTAACATTGATCTAACCCAGTTCCCTGGGGCAATACGGTGCATATCCTCCCTACTTGGTACCACCCAACAGCTATATTGGAACAACGACCAACAAGGATCTAGTAATCAGTCACCTCAAAGTAATAAATTGGATCAGCAAGGTGCAGGGGACAGCCAAGGAGATCTCGGTACCACCCCGCATCAGTCACCTCAAAGTAGATTCTACCATTTATACGCAAAAATACAAAAAGTTATTATATTGCAGCTAAACGCAAAAATACAAAAATGTATATTGCAAGGTGCAGTTAAACGCAAAAATACAAAAAACACAAAAGGTACATTGGACCAGCAAGGTGCAGGGGACAGCAAAGGTGAAGGAGATGGCTGTAATGAGTTGATTCTGCAAGGCCTAACGATTCTGGAGAGGCTGGCGTCTGACCAACACAACTGCAGGGACATATGCAGCACCCCTGATCTAATCGCCAAGATCATGTCACCTATCTGCTCTGACACACTAATCCAAGACATAAACATAATGCCATGGCAAGATGTAGTAAATGGAGCGCTCAGAGTTGTGTACCGGCTCATCCATGCTCCGGAGTGGACTGGAGGCAGAAGGCTGGCCCATGAAATATCCATTAGCAAACAAGCTGTGAGCAACTTGGAGATGATTCTGGATCAGGGCAACATAGCTTGCCAACAGCTGCAGATGCGAGCTATGGAGATAATCACAGAATTGACTTTGGATTCGGCTGCTAACCTCGCCATGGAAACAAAAGAAAATCTCATCAACAAGCAGCTGCAGATCTTCCTTAATGAAGGGACAGAAGAAGACCTTAAAGTTACGGCTGGGAAAACACTGGCATCACTATCCAAGACGACAGGAACTTTCTCTGTGTGTATAATGAGCAAATATAATCACATTGTTGATCAACTAACTGAAATACTTGATGCTAAGAACAAGGCCATATACAGAACAATAGCAGCTGAGATCTTGGAGAATTTGTGTACTCTACATATGATGGACAAGAATCATGTGAAGAACACCTTGCTGCCAAAGGTAACATCTGTTTATGTTACTCTAATATCTGAAGAAGCACAACAGTGTCTTTATCAAGTTTTTTTTCGAAAAGCTCTATCAAGTTAAAAGCATAATATATTGTGTTCTATTTCTAATCTTTCATGTTTTCCGTACATGGGAATCACCTTCTAAGCCTTTGGATAAACATCAAACCATCCCCATCTCACTTCACTCCATGCAGCATAGCATACAGATAAAAACTTGCAGTGATGTTGAATATTTTTTGTTTTTGTGCATTTTCAAGGCTTCAATTTTAGGCTCACTAATGTGCAATTTAAGTATCTGAGATTGACGAGAGTTTCAGGCATGTGAGAATTAGCAAGTGTAAACCTACAGACTAAAATCATACACTGAAACATATTAATCCGAAAATTCTAGATTTCAAATCTTTACCAGTACCATGTGTGAAGTGATTTGAAGTTTAAGTTATCTTGTTGTTGCAGGTGCTGGCAGAAGTTTTAGCCAGTAAAAAGAAACCACCATCGGAAGCACCGGAATGTCATGTATCCAAAGCATCAGGAGATATTGAAGAAAATCCACTTCAAGACGACGAAGAAAATCAACGTCCGGAACACAATGTCCAAATCAATTCATCCGAGCTAAATGAGACGCAGACATCTATGATGGTATTGAAAGAGGCATTGCTATCCCTTACTTTGGTGATATTTGACAAGTGGATAATCAGTGCAGAGGATTTTGATGATGTTGCTCAAAAGGTTGCCCCAGGAGAAGGTGAATTTGTGGCGAAGCTCAAGACTATAGTAGAAGAGAACTGCGAGGCCACGGCTAATAACCTAAGAATCGTCAAGCTTTGTGGTCAGATTGCCGTCACAATGATGCGGCGCAGCCAGTACAGCGAACACTTCAAGGATCAGAAATTCGTGGAGACACTGTCTAAGGCTTCAAAAATCACGTGTAACCTTGAAAGCTGCATGCTCTTCGCTGGGACTGATGGTGGTGCAAAAAAGACTGCCAGGCCACTCCTCTCAGATCTTGTGAAAGAGGCAGAAGCGTTGGTTGCTTAAAAATGTAATCGCGATTTTTACCGTTGTGATGACCTATTTCTCCATATCAAATAATCATGTCTCCAGCTCTTGGAATCACGGAACTGGGCTTGTTTCATTTATAAAACATGATTGCGTTGCTAAAATTGTACCATATTTTTTTTGGCAGAGAGAATTGTACCCATTTTATGGAACATGTAATGCTACCGTTTTTCTAAGCGAGACCTTAATTATGACACCCGTTACGCTTGTTTCATTTCAACTAGTGAATTGCCCATGCGTTGGAATAGGGGCGCGGAGACTGATTTGTTGAGATTTTTAATTTTATCTTAACTTTTTTATTCGAAAAGGGGCGCTTTTATTTTATCTTAACTAGTTAGTTGTATCAATTGCTTGTGATACGAGGTAAAAAGCAGGTGGCGGGACTAGTAGCGGCTACTGTATCTTCAAGTAATCGGTGTTTATGTTTGAAGGAATTCAGAGACGGGTTTTGTTTAGTTCCCTGTGAAGCCTGTTGTACATTCTCTGCTGCTTGCTGAAATACAACTTGAGTACTGACTCCTGGAGAACTTTTTGTAGAATGCGACGAGAAGGTAAATTTGTGGCACTGACAATTATGTTCTCACTACATGGGTTGTAGAGTCGTTAATGTTCTTTTAAGCTAAGAGGCCGGCTAGTGTTGAAGAACTGAACCACAACACGTGTCAGTTAAGTTAAGTGAAAACTGACGGCTGATGCAGATGCCGGAGTTGACGCTCAACAAAAACAGAGCATGTATGAAGCTAGCGGTGGGTCCAGCAAAAACAGAGGAGGAGCAGCTCTGCTCTATTTTAGAAAAAGGAAAAACGAGGAGTCCTGGCAACTCGACACCAGCCGACCACTTCACTGCATATAAAATCCTGGGAAATCGACGGCTTCAACGAGTTTACTTTTGTTACTGCAATATATTGCCCTCAAGCTGAGAACCTTGGACACACGCTTCTATGGAGTAAAAGAGCTCCCTGCCGCGCGATATTCAGGGAAGCTTTAAGTTGATTGAGTTAGCGGATGTTCACACCTTGATTCTTGAGTCCTCCAGCTGAGACATGCATGAAATACTACAGCATTCAGATGCTGCTGTTGAGGTGAATTGATCTTCTTTTTTATTTTGCCCGTGGAAGAATTTACAGTCAATGAGCCCAGCTCTGGATGTCTAGAAAAAAACAGGCATTCAGAATCTCTGATTATTGTGGTTTAAAAAGAATTCTTTATCTCACTCTTCCTGAATATTGACGACCAGCATGTTTACAGACCCAAACCTGCACAAGCCCACACTTTAAGAAGTACTCTCATAATGTAAGATGTTTTTTGACACTAGTGTAAGACGTTAAAAAACGTCTTATATTATGGGACGGGGTAGTAGCGTTTGTCTCTCTTCCTGAATAGTGGCGATAAATTGTCACCATGGATGCACAAGCCTACACTTCATGAGCATCTCAGTGAGCTCCGTCTGAGTTGCTGCAGGAACTGTAAAGTTCTCCCACCATTATGGCAATTGCCCTCTCTCGTGTACTTGTATTTGGGCGGTTTCCATAGCCTAAAAATTATATGTGTTAATAATGATGATACAGACAATGAGGAATGTTGTCTTTCTACGTCACCCTTCTTTCCTAAGCTGGAAACCGTGGAAGTTACCAACATGACTAAGCTAGAGAGGTGGCAGGACAAGGAGTTAAATATTTCCAACTGCTCAAGGTTAGCAAGCATGCCCAAGATGCCCTCTCTTGAGAACTTGAGTTTGTATGGTTTGGGTAGCTTGACAAGTATATGTGTTGGTAATGATGATAAGGACATTGGGGAATCATGTATTTCTCCGCCACTCTTCTTTCCTAAACTGGAAACCATGGTACTCCCTCTGTTCACTTTTATAAGACCTTGAAGACATTTCAGACATTGTACAAAACAACCCATTTTGAGTTGTCTGAAATGACTTACAAAAGTGAACGGAGGGAGTAGTTTCCAAGATGCCTAAGCTAGATAGATGGCACCAGGAGGTGGTAGGACAAGTAGCAGACATATCATTCCCTTTGCTCAAGAAACTAGATATTTCTGAATACCCAATGCTTGCAGGCATGCCCAATATGCTCCCTTTGCTTGAACATCTACAGGTAAAGGATGCAAGAGACATTCCCCTTCATCATCTGATGAATCTGTGTGGGCAATCTAGTTTTGAGTGCAACGGCTCCATTGAAGTGGAACCTGCATTTGGTTGGCGGTCTATTGGTGACCTTCATTTCTCGCGGCTTGGAGACTCTTCTGTGAGACTGAGACTCAAGGGTTTGATGGTCAATGTAGAGCACTTTGAAAAGGAGCTTAACAGAGTACCTTGCAGATTTATCAAGAGCATGGATATAATAGATTGCTATTGTCTTTTCTCGTCTGAACCATCCCAAATACAGCGAAATATATGGAACCATTTCCGTTTTGTTGAAATTATGTTGATCGCAGACAACAATAATATAGTACAATGGCCAATGGTTGAATTGGGGAGCTTGGTTTGTCTTCGACGTCTAAACTTGTCTGCTTGTTGCAACTTAACTGGTTCACTTCCATCAACACTATCTGATGACGAAAATGTCCTGCCTATTCGACTCCAACATCTTGAAATTTTTCTATGTGGAAATTTGATGGAGGTACCAAAGTTGCCTGCATCTCTTGAAAAATTGTTGATCCATCATTGTCGCAAGCTGGTTTCTATGCCAACATTTCTTAGGAATAGCAAAAATTTGAGAGAACTTTCTTTGATTGTGTGCAACGCACTGACGACATTTCCAGATGGAATGTATGGAGTCATAGCGCTGAAGAGGCTGGAAATGAAGCAGTGCCCAAGGGTAGAGACACTACCGGAGGGACTCCTACAGCAGCTCCGATCTCTTGAGGAACTATGTATTAGAGACTACCCCTACTTGGAGGAAGCCTTCTCAAGAGCAGGCGCTCACTGGAATTTAGTAAAAGCAATTCCATACATATTAGTTGGCGCTCAAGATGAGTTAACAACTCCAAGCATACCAATGCGCTAAATGCCTTTGATTGGGATTATTTATGCCTATGTGTCTGTACTTGTGTATACCGACGCCGGCCTCATGTCTTTATTCAGTATTAATATACTTATGTATCAATGTATGTTGAGTACAACCTGCCTAGACTTGATGTCTTTGTATCATACATGTCAAAACTCACAATCACTTGTATCTATGTTTAGATTATTCATTCGTGTTCCTTTTTTCCAGGTATCTGCTGCCATCACACCATGCAAACCTTGCCCTAGTATGATAAATGTAATGACTTTTCGTGTTCTATTTTTCTAGCTATATGTTATCTGATATGTTCTATTTTCTTATATTCTGAATACATAACAGTTTTTAATCATGTTATCAGCCTTCCCAATCAAGTCTGTTGTTGCCTAATTAAATCCTCTCCTCCTCTGCTCTCTTGCTTAAGATACGTGTCTTGCAGAGTTATGTCGTTCTTTAAGAAAGAACCAAAGCATCTGGAAATATTTGCATTAACCTCTCCACAGAACACAATACCCAAATAAAATACAGATTAGCACTCCAGATGTAGAAAATTAAACATGCTCTGTAGTAGTGAGAGTCTCAACAATAACTTTTGTCATGGGTAAAAACATCATCATTTCTTTATCTTATACTCCCTCCGTTCCAAAATAGATGACCCAACTTTGTACTAATTTTAGTATAAAGTTGAGTCATCTATTTTGGAACGGAGTGAGTATACATTATTACCAACGAGTAAAAACATGCACTTTTCCAGTTTATTTTAGTTACTGCAGTAGTTTTGCTCTCAAGTTGAGAACCTTGCATGGGTTAACGCATGCAGTTTTTAAGGGAGCTTGTGGTTCACTGAACAAAGGTACTCTGATGAACTTAAGCACATCAGGGTTCAGTTAAGTTCAGCCAGTGGATGGCCAAGATGACCCGATCAAGGAGGGATAAGCGAAGATTCATGGCTGAGATTGCTTCTGCTGAAGTTACGATAACACTGTCCATTGTCTTTCAAGTTCGGTGACGCTACCATGTTTACCGTTTTAATTAAGTCAAGTGTTAAACCCTCGGTATAAGATGAAAGCAGACTTTGCTCGGTGTCCGCCATAATGATGAGCTTTGGCTCAATATCGGCAGATGGGAGGTGATGCACAGATGATGTATGTACCTTGAACAACTTCTTTTGTTATGGCATGATGGCCAGTATGCGGCAAATCATGCTATACCTCCTGCGAGCCTCTCAAGTGGAAGACGATACAAAACAAACCATTTAGTAGACAGTATGTATTACGTCTTTCAGGGCAAATCCACATTTAGTAGCCTCTGTTCTGTTATCAGTTCTCAGCTTGTATTAATAGATATACCTTTCTATGCAAAGATTCTGCTATCAGATATTGTAAATGGTTTTAGATTGAGTTTCTACTAGTTTGAAATGAAAGGGGATTTTAGTATGTGTTTTAGATTAGGTTTCGGACCCAACTTTCTCTCTTCTCAACATATATACATACAGTTTCACAGTTTTGGCGTTCAGATTTCTGGGTCCATTTCATCTCTGGAGGTAATTGTCCCTCTGAAATTCCTATTTATATATGGTGTAAATCTAGTGACAGGTGGACTCGCTACCTGGGCGTTCGATTGCATATATGGTGTAAATTCAGAATACGCAATGCCTAAGATGGTCTTTATGCACTGAAGTGCTGTGAGACCGGGGATGAAGGAAGCAGAGCATGTAGCGGTCAGCTAAAACAGAGAAAAGCAGAGGTCCAGCAAAAACAGAGGAGCTGCTCTGTTTCGGGCAGCCGCTGATAAGGAAAATGTCCTGCACCCTCGACTCCAAGAAGTTAAAATTGTGTCCTGTGAGAATTTAGTCGAGGTTGCTGCTGTCTGTCCGTCACACATGGGAAAACTTCATTATCTGAGAATTAGCAATCCATTTCTTTTGCAGTGTGAGCCATTGAGGAGAGTCAACTCAGTTAGTTATTTGACTATTGACAACCTCATCACCAACTCAGATCTTTAGTGGAGGTTGCCTCCATCCGTCGGATGCAGATCTGATGGTCGAAAATGATGGATGGCAGGCACAACAACATCGCCAGCTCAGTTTTTTATAGGGGTAGAGATGATGAAGATTAATTAGTTGGTCTATGGTACTACGTGGTGGTACCTTGATTATCTGCTGCTGACTAATCATCTGAACATTGTTATGGTTGGCTGACTATACCAGTACCTATACTGTTATAGCTTTGGCTTAAATTACAGACTATCCAAAATTCTGAGTTACGATGCGTGGCTTTGAGTGTTGCTAAGCTTTGGTTGCAGATGGAATACCAAAGATCTCTCTGAAAAGTTTGTTTTTTGACAAAGCCTTTAGGCCCTGAGTTAAATTTCGTTTTGGCAGGTATAATAGATGAAAATGTAGCCTTGGTTTCAAGTTTTGGAAGTTGAAGCATAAGATTATATTACTTGCCATCACCACTTGTCAGATTCTGTGACCGTAGTTGTCGCCATAACAGTGAGTAATTGTCACAATTAGTTATCAAACAATTGTTTTATCTTTTTTTTAAACATTGTAGTGTTATGCAGAGTTAGAGAGTGAGTAATAAAGTATCAACAATAAGTAAGAAGAACTATCAAACTACACAACAAGTACCATGAAGCCAGTTTTTTAGTGGCATATATCAATCGTCAGCAATCAGTCAACTTAGTTAATTGAATCAGAAAACAAAGTGGCTAAAAACCTGGCAATTAGTTGACAATAATCTGACAAGTACCGAGAATTTGTCTTTATCGAAATAAGCCGACATGAGATCTAGTTTTAAAGTTCTCGCCACTGGGAAGCTAATGATGAAAGCGGACCGTTGATCAGATTAATGGTTTGGAAGGTAAAACTTGAATTTGAAAGAATCTTAATGGATGTCATACTTACATGCAAGAGCCAAGAGAGATACAGGGAGCCATCGCATGGGAAGGCAAACCATGCTATGCCGCTCTAGTCCTGTCTTTTTTTTTTTTCGTTTTCTTTTTTGGCATAATGAAAGATTATATTTAGATCATCTTTGTGCTAGCTCCCTGCCACTCCCTGCAGTGAGTCAGTGGACAAGTAGACGGTGCCATCACCCTGTGTGCGTCCATCAACACATGTCCAACGCGGAGACAACACGGCCCATGCCGCCGAGACCCGTTGTCGCGGACTGGAAAATGCCACACCGCACGATCTCCTAATCCAGCTCGCCTCCAACGCCAAACAAACGGTGTCCAACAGCCAACTATCTCCCTAGGTGGCGACTTCAAGAAGGGAATGGTGTTGAAAGCGTTGTTGCCGCCCACCATAGTTAAGGTATTCACCCGGAAGATAAATGATGTATTTAAGGTAGAAGCAGATATGATGAACGTCTCCATGGAGTGTTAAAAAGAAGTGTTCAACAAGAAGTGTTGAATGGCGTACTCAAGGTAGAAGCAGATTCGATGAACACCTCCATGGAGTGTCAATAAAAAGTGTTCAACAAGAAGTGTTCAATGGCGTACTGAAGTTAGAAGCAGATCTGATGAATATCTCCATGGAGTGTTAAAAATAAGTGTTCATCAAGAAGTGTTGAATGGCGTACTCAAGGTAGAAGCAGATCCGATGAACACCTCCATGGAGTGTCAATAAAAAGTGTTCAACAAGAAGTGTTCAATGGCGTACTGAAGTTAGAAGCAGATCTGATGAATATCTCCATGGAGTGTTAAAAATAAGTGTTCAACAAGAAGTGTCCAGTGACGTACTCAAGGTAGAAGCAGATCTGATGAACATTCAAAATCTCTGATTTCTGTGTTAAAAATAAGTGTTCAACAAGAAAGCCTTAAATAAACTAATTGAATGATCTTCTGCTTACTCGACCTCGAGAGGTGCATCACAGGTTCTAAATTCTAACCAGTTCTGCTCCATTTTCACCCTACTTGTTTAATGTATAATTAGGATTTTGCTTACAACCGGACGGTTTGCCTTTTTGACTCTTTTTCCATGCATGGGTGGCGTGTCGTATTGATTCTCTTAATGTACTTTTATTTCACTCTTTCTGAATGTAATGTTGAGGACCAGCATGCATGTTTACAGAGCCAAAACTGCAAGAGTAAACCATGTTGTAGTGATGGTGGACTGCACCATCACCTTGTTGCCGCCATAATCAGTTCACGTAGTGTCTGCCCAAGCAGCTTTTAGTAGTAACTGGACCCCAAAAGAAAGGAGAGCGTTGAATTTGTTGCTCTTGGTTCCCTGTGCGTCCATTTCGTCGAGCAGCTTGCAGCGCATATTAATCCACCAAAACCAAAGCAGTGAGCAGTGGGTGCGCCAACAAAACATAAATTGTTTTACTAAATCCGACCAAAAGGTGGAACCATGGCAGTGCTAAAAGTCGTAGTTTCACCAAGGGAAATAATCAATTTTGGTGAAATGCTAATATAAATACTGACGATCATTGCCCCTCTCACATCCCAAGTTATATATGCTCTAAATCTACTTCGCCGACTGCCACTGCTCTCGGCCTGATGACCGGCTATGGGCCATTGGCAGCACGGTGCGGGGACACTAGCTAGGTTACTACTTCCCTGTAAGAAATGATCCTCTGCTGAGTGTATAGCAATGAGCGATCTGTTAGGCTTGAGGCCGCACAGGAATTATCAGGAGCAGTCTTCAGAGTGTATAGCAATGGTTGTGTAGTGCAGGGGGAACATTGTACTCCCTCCGTTCCTAAATATAAGTCTTTCGAGAGATTTCACTATAGATCACATACGGATGTATATAGATGCATTTTAGAGTGTAGATTCACTCATTTTGCTCCGTATATAGTCCATAGTGAAATCTCTACAAAGACTTATATTTAAGAACGGAGGGAGTATATCATAGTATACTGTAACAGTTACAATAGGCTTGTTTCAATAAATACTAAGGATGTCCAGGCATCATTATTTCAGACAATCAATATACTCTGGAAAAACAATGTATACGGACAGTAAAGCTATTGAATGGATACTAAGTAGGAGTATGTGCTTAAATTAATAGTAGTGTACTATTCATTCCCTGAGATTATATATCTTATGAGATTATGCTTGTAGCTTTATCAGTATAGACTTCAATCTGTCAATGTAAAATGTTACTCAGTCTTCCAATAGTCACTGCTTCTTGCATAAAACTGAAAGTGTTCAGTGACTCAAGTTTTCTTTAGCTCACCAAAGTGTTCAGCTCCTCTGCTTCCACAGAGAATGCATGCAGTCACTTCGGGTAAAATCGCAACTTCGGGCAAAAGCATGATCTCCTAATCTAATCAGCCTTACCAGATTGCCCGGTTAAATCGCAACTAACAGAGCGCTTCTACCTCACTTACTTGATCATGCATGTCCAATGACTTCACACGGCAATGTGCGTGTCTGTCTCCTACTAGCATAGCAAAAGCATGCAACCTACACAAACACCTACCTACATGTAGTAGTATAACAAAAGTAAACATGCAAATACATGAATCAAGATTGTTAGACTTTGTAACGTAGCCCAACTGTGTAATATGTATATCATGTATCATTATAAATATATGTGATAGGCCACCTCCCAGAGGGTTGAGCCAGTTCCCACAAATCCTACGTCTAATATGGTATCAGCCTAAACCTAGGACCTCCTCCACCTCCGTCTCAGCCGCTGCCGCCACCGCGCCCCAAACCCTAGGGCCGCCGCCGTCGCCGCTGCAATGACCGCTTCCGCCTCTAGCTCCGCCAGCTCCGGGACCATACCCGCAACGCTGGCCGACCTGCTGAATCTTCCTGCCCGTACTGATGCCTCGCCGACGCCGCACTTCTTCGGCACCACGGCGGTGGGTTCGCTGTTTTCTGCCCCGATCCCGCCGTCTCCTGCGCCGTCGACCGTGGCGGCCTCCACCGCCGCGATGTTCGCGCCACCGGTGGCTACCGCTGGCTCGTCCCCGACACTCGCCATCATGCCGGCGGCCTCGGGGGGATCTGACGATCAGCGTGCGGGTGTGACACCCCCAGCCCCGGCGGTCGCCGCGGTGGCTGCCACCGACGCCGCCCTGACCTCCGGGCCGTTCCACTTCGACAACCTCATCACGACTCGTCTCACGCCGGACAACTACCTGCTTTGGTGCGCCAAGGTTCTACCGCTGCTCCGCAGCCGCTCCGTCCTTGGCTATGTCAATGGCTCTCTGCCGTGTCCGCCGCAGGTCCTTCACAACGTCCACGGCCCGGCCATCAACCCGGCGCACCGTCTGTGGATGCAACAGGACCAAGCGATCCTCTCCGCCATCCAGGGTTCCCTTGGAGACGGGGTCGCTGGCCTTTGTCTCTTTGCTGCCTCCTCCTTGGATGCGTGGACGACTTTGGAACATGCGTTTGCCCAGACCTCCACTGCTCACGCGATGGCTCTTCGCAGCAAGCTTGATGATGTCAAGAAACTGGACTCCTCGGCCACAACATACTTCAACAAACTCAAGGTCCTGGCGGATACATTGACCTCTATCGGTCGACCCTTGAGTGATGAGGAGTTCGCTGGCTATGTGATTAAGGGTCTCGATGCTGACTATGACAACCTTGCCGAGGTTGTCCACAACGCCAAGCCGCCACTTCCACCGCACGAGCTCTTCTCCCGGCTGCTCTTCACCGAGCAACGCATTGAAGCTCGCCACTCCACCAACTCCATCGCCGACCAGCCCGCGGCCTTCTGGGCCTCGCGTGGCCAGCGCACCCCTGCGCCTTCGCCGCCTGCCCGCATCACCACCCCGCCAGCGCCACCCTCGGGCGGAGGCCCTGTACGCTGTCAGCTTTGCGGGCATGAGAGGCATGTCGCCTCCAGGTGCCATAAGAGGTTTCAGCGAAGCTTCCTGGGTATTGGGAACGATGGAAAAGGTAATGAGCGACAGTTTGCCATGGCGGACTCTGGCCCTCCTGCTGCTCATGTTGCTGCCAAGAGCAAGGATACACGCGTCGACCCCGGCTATACACCGTCATGTCCGATTGATCCTGCGTGGTATATGGACACCGGCGCCACGAATCATATGAAGAACGAGCTCACCAAGTTGTCCACCCATCAGCCATATTACGGTCCCGACAAGGTTCACACCGCCAACGATGTAGGTATGCCCATCTCTCACGTTGGTCAAGCATCTCTCTTAACTAGTCATCCATCTAGGCAGTTTCATCTTCGTAATATTTTACGGGTCCCCTCGGTGACTCTTAATCTGTTATCTGTTCCAAAACTCACTCTTGATAACAATGTCCTATGTGAATTTCACCCGTTTGATCTTTTTGTTAAGGACCGAGCCACCCGGGAAATTCTGCTTAGTGGTCGTCTCAGCCATGGCTTATACCACTTGGAGGATCCATCCACCCCGCGCGTCTTCAGTGGTGTTCGTGTGTCGCCGTCCCAGTGGCACTCTCGCCTTGGTCACCCTGCCACTCCCATAGTTCGTCATATACTTCACCGTCATGAGCTGCCTATTGAGTCTAGCAATAAAGAGATGTCTGTGTGTGATGCCTGTCAACAAGGCAAAAGTCATCAGTTACCATTTGTTTCTTCTACTCGTCAAGTAACGAGTCCTCTTGAATTTGTGTTCTCTGATGTGTGGGGTCCCGCTCAAACTTCTATGAGTGGTCACAACTATTATGTTAGCTTTGTTGATGCCTATAGTCACTTTACCTGGCTTTATCTTCTTAAGCGCAAATCTGATGTGTTTGATATATTCATTCAGTTTCAAGTGCATGTAGAACGTCTTCTCAAGCATAAGATTATTCATGTTCAGTCTGATTGGGGGGGCGAATATCGCAACCTCAATGCTTTTTTTAATAAGCTTGGGATCTCTCATCGTTTATCATGTCCTCATACACATCAGTAGAACGGCGCTGTTGAGCGCAAGCATCGACATATCGTTGAGACGGGACTCACACTCCTGGCTCATGCGTCTGTACCCTTTCGTTTTTGGAGTGATGCCTTTGCCACAGCATGTTTTCTTATTAATCGTCTGTCTACGCGTGTCATTAATATGAAAACTCCTATTGAGCTCCTTTTACATGAAATTCCTGATTATACCTTCTTTAAGGTGTTCGGGTGTGCTTGTTGGCCCCATCTTCGTCCCTATAATTCTAGAAAGCTTGAATTTCGGTCAAAGAAATGTGTGTTTCTAGGTTATAGCTCTCTCCATAAAGGCTACAAGTGCCTTCATGTGCCAACAAATCGTGTCTATATATCTCGTGATGTTGTCTTTCATGAGAACGTCTTCCCCTTTTCCTCCATGCCGCAGCAACCTTCCACACCACCATCTATGCATTCATCTCCTCTTATGCTTGGCCAATTTGAAGATGTTGCATATTCGCCTGTGTTGTTACCTAACCATGGTGCAGGTGTTGGACGTGGTGCTCGCCTGGAACTTCTTCCGGATACAACTCCTGTCGCGCATGCTGACCGGTCAGTGCACGTGCATGCACCCGTCGTCGACCCCGCCTCTGGCGCCGTGCCCGTCCATGCAACTGGACCGGCGCTGGTCTCCGACGCTGGGCTGGGGTCATCCGAGGCATGACTCACGAAAGCTGAGGCGCGGCCCACGACCCCGCCGCTCTCCCCTGGGCGGCCCGAGCGGCCTCCGTCCCCGCCTCCACGCCTGGACTCGCCTCCGTCGTCGCCTTCGTCGACCGCTCGTATGTCCTTGCCGCCCCTTTCGCCTGGGTCGGCTGGGCCTACCGTCGACTCACCTGAGCCCTCGCCTGGGCTCCCGTCGCCCGCTCTGCCGTCATCCTCTCCCATGATGGCGCTGCTGGCTCCTGTTCCCGTTGCACCGCAACGCCCGCATACTCGCAGCCGCAGCAGTATTGTCCAACCCAAGCAGCGTCATGATGGTACTGTCACATATTTGGCTGCCTGTCTTGCTCATTCTGTTGCAGATCCCACTGATGAACCACGCCACAATGAGGTTGCTATGCGTATTCCTCACTGGCGGGCAGCTATGGAGCAAGAGTACAACGCTCTTCTTCATAATGAGACATGGACATTGGTTCCTCCTCCGCCTCGTGTCAACGTTATTGATTCGAAGTGGGTTTTCAAAGTCAAGAGACATGCGGACGGGTCCATTGAGCGCTACAAGGCGCGTCTTGTGGCTAGAGGATTTAAGCAGCGACAGGGTCTAGATTACGAGGAGACATTCAGCCCGGTTGTTAAACCTACTACCATCCGGCTTCTCTTGTCTCTTGCAGTCTCTCGTGGTTAGTCTCTTCGACAACTTGATGTGCAGAATGTTTTTCTCCATGGGTTGCTTGAAGAGGAGGTTTACATGCGGCAGCCACCAGGGTTTGTTGATCCAGATCAGCCTCATCATCTCTGTCGTCTGAAACAGGCACCTCGTGCCTGGCATGCTCGTCTTGCGTCGGTTCTTCGTACTCATGGATTTGTTCCGTCGACAGCTGACAGTTCGCTGTTCTTATTTCAGCGGCCCAGTCTGACTGTGTATTTGCTTGTGTACGTGGACGATATTATTCTGGTCAGTTCTTCTGTCATGGCTGCTGATGCTCTTGTGACTGCTCTTGGCAGAGATTTTGCGGTTAAAGACTTGGGACAGCTACACTTCTTTCTGGGCATTGAGGTTGCACATCAGTTTCGTGGCAGCTTGGCTCTCACCCAGAAAAAGTACTCCCTTGATCTCCTGCGCCGTGCTGGTATTCTCAAGTGTAAGCCGTCACCCACGCCCATGTCCCCTACGGATAAGCTCTCGGCCACTGCTGGTTCTCCTCTTTTTTCTACGGATGCTACGGAGTACCGGAGTATTGTTGGTGGCTTGCAGTATCTGACTATCACCCGTCCTGATCTTTCATTTGCGGTTAACAGGGTATGTCAGTATCTTCATGCTCCTACAGATGTGCACTGGTCTGCTGTGAAGCGCATTCTTCGTTATGTGCGTCTCACTGTCTCCTATGGTCTTCATCTGCGACCTAGTTCCTCTACTGTTCTCTCTGCATTCTCAGATGCTGATTGGGCTGGGTGTCCAGATGACAGGCGATCCACGGGGGGACATGTTGTGTTTCTGGGTCCTAATTTGATCGCCTGGAATGCGCGCAAGCAAGCCACTGTTTCTCGCAGCAGCACAGAGGCTGAGTACAAAGCAGTTGCCAATGCGACTGCTGAGCTTATCTGGATTGAGTCTTTGCTTCGAGAGCTGGGAATCTCTCAGTCACATCCTCCAGTTCTTTGGTGTGACAACATCGGTGCTACGTTTCTTTCGACAAACCCGGTGTTCCATGCACGAACCAAGCACATTGAAATTGACTATCATTTTGTGAGGGAACGTGTTGCACAGAAGCTACTACAGATCAAGTTTATCTCCTCAAAAGATCAACTTGCCGACATCTTCACCAAGCCTCTACCTTCTCCCATGTTTGAGGTCTGTAGGCGCAATCTCAACCTCCTAGATGCTTCAGGAGTGAGTTGAGATTGAGGGAGGGTGTTAGACTTTGTAACGTAGCCCAACTGTGTAATATGTATATCATGTATCATTATAAATATATGTGATAGGCCACCCCCAGAGGGTTGAGCCAGTTCCCACAAATCCTACGTCTAATAAAGATTAGTGCCAACAGTTTTTAGGTAAGTACTGTACTTTATTATACTAATCCCATGCATGTTGTTGGGAAGTTTCGTCCAAATTAATCAGGATGGAAACTGAGGCAAAGAAGAACTACTACAGAGAGTACAGACCCGAAAGTGAAAAGGTGGATTTGGAATTAGTGAGGCCTTCATAGTACTGTAATGATTAAAGGCCTTCCAATGGCTAAAGGGCTCCAATGATTTGGGCGCGGCTCTTTGCCTTTGCTTTGTCCACTATCGAGGTCAGGTCTTTAATTAGGTTTTATTAAAGCATTTTATTTCTTCAATGTAATAGTATATCACGGTCAGTGTCTGTAGCCCACCAAAACAACCTGATGCACAAGACATAACAAGAACAAGTGAACCGATCCGTGGTTGGATGGTAAGGAGGACAATGGTATCTCTAGTCCACCGGGGTTTTGGTCCTAGACATTGTTGTTCGCATTTTTCCGGATTTATTTCAGCCATTCCAGTGATGTTCGTTCAGTGCGAGGAGTCGTTCCATGTGTGCGTGCGTTTATAGGGGTGAGTGTATGATTGTGTATGTGAGCAACTTCCATTGTACTTTGTTCAAAAAAAAGTAAAATAAGACCAACAACTGGTACAATTTATTTTATGTGGTAACATCATTTATTGATATATTTTAGGGTTGGATAGGCTATATCCCATTGTTTTCTACACTCGACTCAACAAACCAGAACGTTTATTTATTTTAGGGTTCAATAGGCTATATCCCATTAAAACACACAAAAATGCTAGAATAGTGATTGTTTGTGTTGTTCCAAATGGAAGGCCAAAAACATCATCCTCCTGCCAAATCTGTAGCTCACTCTTCCGGGCCGATGCCTTATTTGGCGGGCGTTGCTCCCATTTCCTACGATGGCAGTTTCGACCTGTGGCCCTACTTCCTCTTCTCCTAAGTCTACCCCGGTGCGTTGGGATTGCTCACACGAAGGCCAGGGAAAATTGTCTGCTCCACTTGCTGGTGCTGGCACGGGTGACACCAAGGAGTGCCGTCCTCTTCTTGGAGGCGCTGCGAGGCCTTGTTGGTGCCCCTCTTTCAAGCATTAGGGGACACCCTAAGTCCGGTTATTTGGACCGGGTGACAGTGGCGTCTTCGACGTGGCTCTCCTTCATGAAGGCTGTCTCATTTGCTTGCGGCGTCCCAGATGGTGGAGCTGGAAATGTTGGTCATCTTTCTTTTGTTTGGGCTCCTTCTCAGGGCTAAGCGAGTTTTGCATTGTTATTTCCTATGTTTAGGACGAGCACCCAATGTTTCTCTGCTCCGTGCATCATGTCATGCTTACTTGCTTTTGTCTCATGTGTTGTACCATTCTTTGTACTCATTCTTTCTTTGTCTATCAATGAAAAGATACACAAACTTTGTGTATTCACGAAAAAAAATTAACCCCATAATGAAACCAAAAAAAAGAGAGCTAGAATAATGATATGTTGTGGCACTCTAAAATAGACCTGTAACCGAGACCTGGGGTCACGGTATGCAAAAGTTATCTTTTATTAGTGGTAAACAGTGGGATCACAGCCCAAGGACACACATAAAAATGTCAGAACAATGATATTTTCTGGTGTTCCAAATTAGGCTAGTAACCGTGACCCAGGGGTCATATAACGCGAAAATCATCAAGCTATCTAAAAAGTGGTCCATACACCATGTGAACACCGGAAAACATGGCAGAACAATAATATACTGTGGTGTGCCAATATAGATGTGCACTTAACCGTATTCAGGGGTCACAAATGCAAAAAATCGTTCGCAGAGCCAAAAAAAGGTGGGCTAGAGCTCATGTGAACGCCTGAAAAATCCCAGAACAACAATGATATATCGTGGCGTTCGAATATAGACTTACATCACTCACCGAGGGGATGGAACGCAAAAATCGCCCGGATAGTCGAAAGAGAGGACCATGGCCGATGAAAACACACGAAAAATGCCAGAACAGGCATAT
This sequence comes from Triticum urartu, assembly GCF_056163025.1. Taxonomy (NCBI): domain Eukaryota; kingdom Viridiplantae; phylum Streptophyta; class Magnoliopsida; order Poales; family Poaceae; genus Triticum; species Triticum urartu. The sequence continues at coordinate 2,439,573 of NC_141879.1, forward strand.
TTTTACGGTGTTCCAAAATAGACATGTAAGCCTGATCTATGGGTCATAGAATGTGAGAATCACTCGGGTACCCAAAACCAAAAAGGCATGTGAATTTGGTGCTTTAGAGCATTAGCAGCAGATGGTCTAAATTACATCCTCCACTACTAGGAAAATGCCTATAGATAAAAGTTTACCAGTGGCGTTTATTTGCAACCCAACGCTACTAGTAGTTAGTAGTAGCACTGGCTACAAACAGCGCTATTGGTATCAGTTAGCAGCAGCGCTTGTTACCTAGGCCCATGCTACTACTAAGCGTAACACACCACACCCCCTGGTCAAAAAATAGCAGCAGCGCCTGTCCTCCTACCTGCGCTACTGCTAGTTTAGGATCAATAGCGCCTGTTTGTCTAAGCGCGCTACTGCTAATTTTTCTATGTATAACATTTTACCAGTAGCGTGTGTTTCTGGCCAGCGCTATAAGTAGTGTAACCCTAGCCGTAGCTATTTTGCAAGCTACCATAGCAGTAGCGTGTATAGGTGACCCGCGCTACTACTATGCCCGCCAGCCACCTACCACCTTTCTCCTTCTTCCTCCCCTCTCTTCTTCCCTCTTCCTTTCTCCCCCTTTCCTTGCACCTTGCTTGTTCCTTTCAATGCTCCCCCACCACCAACCCTCCATTAGAGCCCTCCCTCCCCCTCTTCTTTGCCCCTCCACCACCCCTCCATTAGAGCCCCCCTCCCTCCCCCTCTTCTTTGCCCCTCCACCACCCCTCCATTAGAGCCCCCTCCCTCCCCCTCTTCTTTACCCTCCACCATCCCCCTTTTCTTTGTGCCCTCCACCACCACCCCCTCCATTAATGCCCTCCCCCCCTCTTCTTTTCCCTCCTCCCACTTTCATTAATGCCTTCCCTCTTCTCTCCCTCTCCTCTCCCTCTCCTCTCCCATTATCTCCCTAGCTAGCTAGCTCTCTCTCTCTCTCCCTAGCTAGCTAGCTAGTTAGAGCTATATATCTAGAGCTACTAGGTAATTAAGAAGAAAGGTGCTCAATATCCCTCTCGACACATAGGTGAGAAAAAAAGGTGTTTGTGTGGATAGGAATAATGTGGGTGATATGAGAATATATATATACCGAATTGTGTGTGGCATAATTTGAGTTGCCTACATTGTGTATTTGATGAAATAATGTGGGTGACATGAGTTGCCTATGTTTTGCCGAATTGTCGATTCAATTCCGTTTCGGCGAATTTCGGGCATGCAAACTCAATATGTCCTATGTTTAGGGAAGGTCATGCCGAATTTTTGTATGAATTTGATCCATGCATGCATATATACGTGGTTATAATATTTGCTCCGCACGCAGGTGATCATGAAGGTCAATGGAAGGATGGTAGAAAGATACTGGAAATCCGCTGTGGATGACATGTATGAAAAAAGATTGAGGGATGTTTTATGTCCGTGTCGAAAATGCAAAGGAAGAGTCAGGCTCGACCCCTTTAAGGGTGGTAAATTCAAGGTGCACATGCTCATGCATGGTTTCATGCATGGCCATACTCGGTGGATAAGTGAAGATGATGATGATGATGAGGACGTCGACGGGGCAGGAAATAACGGCATGGGGCCACCAGACGAAGAGATGACCGATTATGTGCCCGAAGAGGAAGACGGCCTTGGAAATGTCGATGGCGAAGAGGCAGTTCAAGGCAGAGAAGACGCGGACACACCACCGTCTTCGTCGCTACTAAGTTCAGCCATGCAGGACCCGCATGTTCGAGACCTGCTTCTAGGGCTGGAGTTCGAGCCGAGTTGAGCCAGCTAGGCTCGACTCGCTAGAGCTCGTTTCGTTAACGAGCTAACTCGACTCGACTCGTTACTATAACGAGCTCAAACGCAAGATTGGCTCGACTAGTATAACTCTCGAGCTAGCTCGTTTAGCTTGTTAAGCTCGCTTAAGATATAAACATAAAGCCCTCAAATATGATAAAAATGATTATGTATATATTAAACATATATCACTATACAATTGTAATTTTCTTGTAGCGCGTGAGTCTCCTAGGAGGCTAGGCCTTCAACTGCTTGGCCTTGGGTTGTGCGCCTGGGACGTAGGCTGTTTAGTGGCTGATCTTTCTTTGTATTGGGAGTGGCTGATCTATTGTATCGAGCCTAACGAGTTACACGAGTACTCGTGAGATTGGCTCATTTAACTTGGTCTATAAACGATCTTAAACTAAAGCTCGGCTCGACTCGTTATTCTTCGAGTTCGAGTCGATTCGAGCCGAGTCACGAGCTACTTGTTTAGCTTGCGAGCTTCGAGCTTTTTTTCCAGCCCTACCTTCTTCGCAAGAAGACGACTAGCGACAGAGCTGCTTCTAGAGAGGAGGCCAAACTGGCGCAACTGGAGGTAGACTCGATGACTCCTTTGTATGATGGTTGCAATAATCCCGAGGTGGCCCGGTTGAGTTTCACACTAGAACTTCTAAAGATGAAGGCAAAAAAAAAATAGACAGATACAAACCTGGATGAGCTTCTGAAGTACCTAAAGAAGGTTCTTCCTGCGGGAAGCCTGTGTCCTACTAGTGTCGAGGAGGCAAAGAAAATCGTGTGCCCTCTTGATCTGCCACATATTAGATATCACGCATGCATCAATGATTGCATCATATATCGGAACGAGCATGCGGAAAAAACCATCTGTCCAAAGTGCAATGCTTCACGATATAAAAAGGCCGGAAAGAAAGCTCCACAGAAAGCTTTATGGTACTTTCCGATCACTCCGCATCTACAGCGGTATTTCGTAGATCCTAAGGAAGCAAAGCTTATGCGCTGGCACGTGGAGAGGGTGAAGCCAGATGACGGAGATGAACCGAAGCTGAGACACCTCGCAGATGCAAGCCAGTGGAGAGCATTAAATGCTGAATTTGAATTTTTCGCAAACGATCCAAGGAACATCGTGCTTGGCGCTAGTAGTGATGGCATGAATCCATTTGGCAACTAGAACACAAATCATAGCACATGGCTCATGTTTGTATGGATGTACAACCTCCCCCTTGGTTGTGCATGAAGGAAAAATACATAGACATGGCTATGCTTATTCAAGGGCTGAGACAACCGGGAAATGATATAAATTGGTATCTCAGTTTACTGAAACAGGAGTTACAGACCTTATGGACAACGCCGGCCAAGACATGGGATGCAAGCAAAGGAGAGTATTTCTACATGAGAGCCGCGCTGATCACGACGGTGCAGGACTATCTCGGTTACGGCTATCTCTCCGGCCAGGTGTGCCACGGATATTGCGGATGCACGAGGTGCATGGATGATACAACTTCTCTGCAGCTATCAAAATATGGCGGGTCTTCGAAAATCGTGTACATGGGGCATCGAAGATGGCTCGAGAAGGATGACCCATGGAGAAAGCGTGGAGGTCTATTCAATGGTAAGGCTGAGCATCGAGGTCCTCCACGTAAGCATAGTGGTGCAGAAATATATGAGTTATTGAAGAATTGGGAAGAGTGCCCCTCGCCGGGAAAGACGAAGAAAAAGGCGCCGGAGCCCCTGCTGAAGATATGGAAGACGAGATCTGTTTTCTGGGACTTGGAATACTGGCCCATTCTTGACACGCCTCATAGCCTTGATCAAATGCATATCACAAAAAATATCCTTGAGAGTTTGCTTGGAACATTGATGAACATGCCAGAGAGGACCAAGGATGGGCCGAAGGCAAGAAAAGACTTGAATTTTTGAAAATCAGGAAAGATCTCCAAATGCCCAGTAAAAGGTCGTCAGAGGAGACCGAGACGGAGACGGAGACGGAAGATAGGGGAAAAGAAAGTAAACAAGAAGGAAGAACAATATTGCCCCCCCCCTCTTGCTTCACCTTAGATCCGAAGGAGGTCGATCAATTGTTCAAGTGCCTTGCTAGAATCAAAGTTAGTTCCGGATACTATGGGAAGATAAGCAGATATCTGGACACTAAGAAAAAAAGGTTCAGTGGGATGAAGTCTCACGACTGTCATGTGATGATGACGCAGTTACTCCCGGTTGCACTTAGAGGGATTATGGACACACATGTGCGTGAGATGCTTACTGACCTATGCCACTTTTTTGATGCTATCTCTCGAAAGTCGATCAGTGTGAAGCAACTGCATAGGCTACAGGAAGAGATCATTGTCATACTGAATGAGCTAGAGATGTACTTCCCGCCCGCGTTCTTTGATGTCATGGTGCATCTATGTGTCCACATCGTGGACGACATCATCGACCTAGGGCCGACATTCCTGCATAGCATGATGCCGTTCGAGAGGATGAATGGGGTCATCAAAGGATTCGTTCGTAACATCTCCCGTCCAGATGGAAGCATAGCCCAGGGATATCTGACCAAAGAGTGCATCTCTTTCTGTGAGAGTTATATGACCAAAGACCCAGTTGTTGGTTTGCCCATCAACAAGCACTGTGGAAGGCTCGAAGGCGAAGGTCACACCAACGGTCATAGGGATGTGAATGTGTTACGCTCGGGCCGACAAAACGACCTTGACAGGGCAAACTTAGTAGTTCTACAACACCTAGATGTGCTAGAAGATTTCGTGACACTGCACAAAGAGACCATCACAAAGAAGTACTGTGACCGTCGGGTGCACAGGACGGACGCTGAAGTTATTAGAGAGCACAACTCCACTTTCTTGCGTTGGTTCAAAGAGCGAGTTCTAGCTAATCCCCCGGAAGAGGGTTGTCCGAACGGAACACTCATATACGCCTTAGCACATGGCCCCTCGACCAACCTCGCGACTTATCAAGCATACGATATCAACGGATACACGTTCTACACGGAGGAGAAAGATATAAACAGTGATGACCAAAACTCAGGGGTGACGATGGAAGCCATGACCGGGAATGTAATTGAAAGATATTACGGAAGGGTCGAAGAGATATGGGAGCTTAACTACTCTGGATTGCATAGCGCGACGATGTTCCGTGTCAGATGGGCTAAAAAAGTACACAGAGAAAACCGACATTTCACTACCATGTGTATACCCGACTCCGATGATAGCGGTACCATCAACGCCATCGCCAAAAATGAGCCATGGGTACACGCTAAACACGTGACACAATGTTTCTTCATAATTGATCCGATCAATCCCAGCCGTGTTGTCGTGAGGAGAAGCAAAAGGAGCATCGTCGGAATGGATGGAGTCGCCAACGAGGAAGACTATGACCAGTACGGTGATCCGATGAGGGAAGATGATGCTGATGACGACGAAACATATGTCAAAAGAAGAATGAAGACTACATTACCTACGAAAGATCGTAATCCCTAGAGAAGGAAAAGTCACGACCATGGGCTCAATTATTCGACAACGAACAAAAGAGGGAAGAAGATCAGTCTGAAGCGTCGTCGTCGCCCAAGCTGACAAACTAATCCCAAAGTTTGTGTACGTGTCTAGCTATTTTGTATACCGCCGATAGCGGTCAAATGATGTAAGATATATATTATACTAATTATTATCCGGAGGGTAACAATGGTATTGCTCAAACGACAGATCAAATTAAACCCCTGAGTTTGTGGAATATGAAAAAGAACAAGAAAAAGAAAAAGAAAAAGAAAAATGAAAAAGAAAAAGAATAATAAAAGTAAAAAGAGAAATAAAAATAAAATAAAAAAGAAGGAAGTTTGTGGAATATGAAAGAGAAAAAAAGAAAAATAAAAAAATAAAAAGAAAAAGTTAGCAGTAGCGCGTTTTTGCAAGGGCAACGCTATAGCTAAGAAAAATAAAAATAAAAAAAGAAAAAGAAAAAGTTAGCAGTAGCGCGTTTTTGCTAGGGTAGCGCTATAGCTAAGAAAAAGAAAAAAAAAGAAAAAGAAAACGTTAGCAGTAGCGCTTTTTCGCTAGACCGGCGCTATAGCTAATTTAGCTATAGCGCGTGCTATAGCGCGGTTTGCCAAGACGCGCTATAGCTAATTTGCGTATACAGAGCCACTCTCTCTCTCTCACACACTCTCTCGCTCGATCCCCTTTCTCTCGCACCCACCCATGCCGCTGTCGCCGCCTGCACCCGCCAATGCCGCCGACGCTCCCTCCCCCGTGTTGCCCCCTGCCCTAGGTGCACCCCTGGCCCGGCTCCTCCCACTCCGACGCTCTCGCTCTCTCTCTGACCAAATTTGGTTTTGCAGATTGACGAGGAGGAGAAGGACCCCCTCCCGCGCCGCCGCCCCGACCTCGACGCCGGCCACCGGCCCCCTCCTGCTTCGGTATGGCCCCCGACCCCTCTTCCTTCCTCTCCGACTCCTCAGCCCCGGCTCTCTCTCTCTCTCTGACCAAATTTGGTCTCTGCAGATCAACAAGGCGACCCCGACGCCAGCCACCGACCCCGACACCGGCCACCGACCCCCTCCCGCTCCGGTACGGCCCCCCGCCCCCTCTTCCTTCCTCTCTGACTTGCTGATAGTCCACACTTGTTGCCATAGTCCACACTTTCTGCCATAGAGTGTTAAAATGCTAAAATGCCTATTGTTAGAGTGTTCAAATGCTTTTTGTTAAAATGCATGTTGTTCAAATGCTTGCTGTTAAAATGCCTATTGTTAGAATGCTGTTAATATGCTTTTTTTATTTTGTTGCTAGAGTAAATGAAAATGAGTGTTTAGTTTGTTGATAGAGTAAATTTGGTCTCTCCCGCAGTAGCATTTGTAGCTTATGTTGCTGTCCATTTGAAGTTTTTTAAATTTGTAGTTGATGTCCATTTGTAGTTCATGAGGCAAAAAAAGTGAACATATACAGAGGAAAATGATACATTTCTGAATCTTAACTTGCATCTAAACAGAGGCACTGTTGCCTTCTTAGTCTACTGCTTTTGTTATTTTCCTAGCCATGTGGAGATGTATGTGATGACACACATCACTTCAGCACATAGTGCTTATTGTCATTTGCAGGGAAACCGATTGCTAAGTGACCTATGTTTTGCCGGAAATGTTGATTCATTTCCACTCCGGCAAATTCCAGGCGCTCTATATGTGCACTTTCTAGCAAAGGTCATGCCGAAATTTTCCATGAATTTCGGCATGACTTGTGCTAGAAAGTTGGACATATCGATTGCTTGAGATTTGTCGCGACGGGAATGAAACGACATTTCTGGCAAAACAAAGGTCACTTTTTTTGTCATTATTCACTTTATTATATAAAGCTCGATAATTAAACGACTACGACATTGAACCCTAGGAAACATGACCGACACCGATGAGGCCGGAGGTTCTCACTCCCAATTAGGTCGAGCACACGCCTACCTCGACTTTCTGGTGGATCAGGAGAGACAGGAAGCTGGGTGTCCGGACCGCCTTGTCATGACGGATGACGACGGTGGTGGCGCCGGCGCCGACACTGATGCCACCAACGACACCGGCACTGAGACTGGCGCCGATGATGTTCCTAACTATAGCACGGAAGGTGGGACCTCCCAAGCCAGTGAGGGAAAGAAGGAAAAGAGGACACGACGCCCAAATGAGCTCGGCACCGGAAGACTGGTGGTCACGGCGGTGCACCCTGGCGAGTTCAAGCCAATAGAGCCGCGAGAAGTGGCAGCGTGTTACGGCAACCAACTAGCATGCATCCTACGGGATACCGCTAACATCAACACCACAAAAATACGGAAGAATGACAAGTTGAAGAAGTTGCTTCTAACTAGGTTGCACGCAAGATTCCTGTTCCCCGGTCGGAATGACGAAGTCGACCCACGGGATGATGATGCCATGAAAAAAATCAACAACAAAGCCCTAGGGAAGTTCAGCAACGCATTGAGCACTTGGAAAACTAGGGTGAAAAGGCGATTCAAGTAGACAATGAAACCTACGCCGAGATTGTTGCAGACAATCCGAAAATTACGATAGAGGACTTTGAAAAGTTCAAGGAGACTTGCAATGAAGAAGCTGCCAAGGCCAGGTCAGAGAGAGGCAAGCAGCTGCAGGCAAAGAACATGGGGAACCGCCGCCTTAGAAGTCGTGGTTAGACGGGAAAGAGGCCCGTGTGGGCTAAGGAGGACGCAGAACATGAACGTCAGGGGATCCCAGACCCATTGGCTGAGTTCATCGACCAGCAGGAGCACGACTTCATCAGGGCCCGATTCTCATGGGACCCCAAGAAAAAGATTGTTTTCACCAACGGGCCGACTAGGAAATTCATGAGATTACTGGTAATTATCCTTTTACCACCTTACATATTATGTTCTGATCAATGAAGTCTACTACATTCTAGTTGCATTCGTAAATGATTCATGGTCCATTTTTGCAGAGAGAGCAACACAAGCTTGCGGCCGAGAGCGAGTCGTCGACTCAGTCGTCGGCGAAGTACAAGTGGGACACTCCTTTCAACCGGGCCATGAACATAATGATGGGACACCCGCCCGGCCAGCGGCCGCAATATGGACGTGTGCATGGCGCCGGGGTTGGGGCCACTGGAAGTACTATTATAGCGAGGACCCCGAGGCCAAAAGAGAGAGAAAGAAGTTCAGTCAAGTGACTATCGACGAGAAGGTGGCACGGGCGATGGAGAAAGCAAAAGCTGAGACCAAAGCTGAGATAATCGCTGCCTGTAGATCTGATATGGTGGCTTCCTTTACAAGCTTGATTCCAACAGTGGTCACATGGGTGCAACAAAATCCAAATGCGCCACCAAGTGATTTTCCCATGCCCAGCTTCACCGGGAGCAACTCAATGAACACCGCACCCATACCCATACCTAGTATGGCAACCGCACCCGCACCTCCTCCAGCACCTACTCCTCCCCCCAGCTCTCACAGAAGCCCTAGCTCCGTCTCTGGCTTGAATGTCGGGCCGTCGACATTGGCTGAGCTCGACGCCCTCACGGTAAATACGCGTCGTCGCACCTTCAACAACTCAACTAATTAATTAATCTTTAGTTGCCGTTCTTTTTGGATCTCTTACGCCGCACGTATATGTCTTTGTAGGCCGACTCCACTCCGTGCACCCTCCTTTACAACATGGAGGGCGGGTTGGTGGATGTGGGGAAGGGTACTATAGTGAAGCCTAAGGATCGATTGTTTCACCGCCGGCAGATGCCTGATAACGCCTTAAGGGTCTCCGTGACGAGTGTGAAAGCGGGCTACGAGGGTCTCTCTCGTCCGATACAAACCGATGGAGAGGATGATGAGACCCCCACGCAGCTTGGCCAATGCAAAAATTGGCCGATCCTGTGGCCGAAAAATCTTCTTCGTGTCGAGGTGGCCGGGGGCACACCAACGGGACCTCAGGAAGGTATGACCACAACACCACCTACACAAGTACAACCATCGTCTGTGCTACTTGATGAGATCGAGAGACATGAGGAAGGAGGGCCAACCGTTCCGCTGGCAGATGATGCCATCTGCCCCATGGAAGATGATAGGGATCATGACATGGAGGAGGCCGACGATGACCCTAACCAGTATTTCAATACTGCCTTTGACAACGAAATAACAATGAGTCAACCATATGAATATGAGATGCATGTACTAGAGCGGAACGTCCTCGGGAGTGCAAGAAGTCTTTGTTCATGCAATCCTTGTAGGACACGCCTCCAGATGCCGGCCCCACCCAAGCTCAACTACTTAGCCAGAGTCGTCCAATGCTGAGCCCGGCAACACTAGGGGTGGTGCTCAGGGAGGGTCTGACAGAACCACCAGCACCTCAGCCCACCAAGAAGAAGCAGAGGAAGAGACCGGCGGAGAGAAAATTCAATAAAGCTGGCAATGTTGGTTCTAGCAGCCAGCCACCTTCGACAAAGGTTGACCATGTACCGATGAAACATGCGCCATTAATCCACGTCGCGGGAGAGCCAATGGTACCGGCGAATGCACTAGCTGCCATAGAAGGGGATCTCAAGAGACTCCATGACCATGTGCTTTCGACAGAGAGAAGCCTCCTCGCCTCGGATGATCCAGGAAACCCACTTTATACGGTTCATGTGCCGAGCAGTTGCAAGATGTATGTCCACACATGCCCCGCGGACCTCTTCTTCCTGAGGTTTGATTACATCTTCCAGATGTTTCAAATGAGGACACTCGATTTTACGTTCGTCCGCCTGTATACGCTGCACATGAACTACATCGTCAGGAGAGAGCAAGTCACCGGTCTTGCGGTCGCGGACCCATACTACATGCATGAGGGCTTCTTGTCAATCAACGAAGCCAACCGTCAATATGCGAGTCAGTACATCGAAGAATTCTTGGTCAGCAATAAGGACAAAGAAATGATTCTCCTACCTTATCATCCCAGGTAAGTCATCCGCGGATAGCACTATAACAAATACATCCTTTCGTGCATTTCAATAGTTACTTTGCACACATGGAGGCTAAACTTGATCGTGTATTTTGCGCAGCGGGGGGTGTCGTGCCGTTCTCATTGTTCTTTACCCGCGTTACTCCCGCGCTCTATATTTGGACCCGTCAAAGAACATACAGAAGAAAGATTACACACACATAAAGTATGTTCTGGACAGAGCTATGCTGGGCTTTAGCATGCGGGGTGGCTACATCCAACACAAAAAAACAAATAAGGCCGGGCTTTGTTTCACCCACAAGACTGACTTCTGTTGCATCCAACAACCGGCAAGAAGTGAGAATGATGGATTCTACGTCATCCATCTAATGATGGAGTACAGAAGGGATGTGCAATCACTTTGCATGAAATCTTCATCCGATACCCATATCCAGAGATGGGCCGAAGCCTTTGGAGCCGTGCCGGATAATCGACTTCGAAATGATTTCTACCAGATCCAACAGGAAATTGCGTCCATCATCATCGAAGATGTCCTCGAAGAGAATTGGATGTTCTACGCCGGCCCAATATCGCGAGCTGACGTCCGAACCTGCATTGCCCTACAGCGTCAGGACATGACGCCTTTCACTAAGCTTGGGTGCACCCTTCCAGATATGGACAGATGGGAAGAGTGCACTGCTTAAAAACAATGTGTCTGTTTAGTTACTTGTTACTTTCTGTACGATGAAACTTCGAATCTCTTAGTACGACGAAACTATTAGATGTATGGTGCCCCGCTCTAGTTAATTACTTTTGGTACGATAAAATTTGTTAACTATGTTTACTATATATGTTGCTTCTATTTCATAACTGTTTTGTTGAATTCGCTTCATGGTATATATATGTGCATCTCTGACAGGTATATAGATCAACGATGGCGAGGAAGTGGTATGCCGTGTATGTAGGGCATGTTTCGGGTGTGTATGATGAGTGGCCAGAGTGTCAGGCCCAAGTCTCTGGCTTCTCCGGCGGAAGCCAGAAAGGGTTTGATAGCAGAGCGGAAGCCGAAGCTAGTTACTTGAGATTCATAGCACAACAGGGGATTCAGAACCAGCGCCGCTGCAAAAAACTACTACATAATTCCACTTTTGATCATCGTGATCGCTCTTATCTTCTATGCGGTCATATCAGTCTACCTTGATAATGAAACATGAGTATGTGACCATGTAGTTGCATGTATTGAGAACTTGTAATGACTTGTAACGCTATTTCGAGACATGTATTCGACCATGATTGATGATGATGAGATATTTGAGACATGTTGAGACTTCTAATAACTTTGGCTCATCGATGACTCACTTGCTTTTCAATGAATATGCATGTTATTGTATAAACGGTGGATCTGTTTAATTGTGTGCAGAGCCAAAACGCAAAAAATAATAATACAAAAGTTAGCAGTGGCATGGGGGTAAAGATTACCAGTAGCACTCAAGTAACAGTAGCGCTGGCTAGTTCCACGCGCTGTAGATAATTATCAGTAGCGCTGGGTGAAAGCGCGCTACAGCTAGCTTTAGATACCAGTAGCGCTGGGCCAAACAAGCGCTACTGCTAAAAAAATAGCTGTAGCGCCGTAGCAGTAGCGCGCCACCCCGCGCTACTAATAGCAAGAAACCCAGCGCTACTGGTAAGGGTTTTCCTAGTAGTGCTCTATGGTATTTTTCGACGGCTATGAACTATTTGGTATTTGGTAACTCACTAGCAATGTTCTTTTGCATGGATGGAATGGCTAAGAAAACTGAAAAACATTTATTATGTGACTTACCAATATATTTTTAGTACGTGTGGATTTGCCTGGAAGGCCAAAAACAAACACGAGTTACATGCTTCCATGCAACAGGAATTTATTTTTTATTTTTTTGTCTATTTGTCCATGTATGAGTTGCTGGAGATGCTCTCGTAGCGTGTGACAGAGCAAAGATGAAAAACATTTGCTTTTGATTTTCGTCTGCACAGAAGCAAAGCTGAGCCTAAGCATGCACGTGCTTCTTCTTTTTCTGCGGCACACAAGCAAAGCAAAGAATACACACCCGGATATTGACCTTTATTTTAGGTATAGACCACCATGCTGTCGTAGAAAGCGTGAGACAGAGCAAAGATGAAAAACATCTTGTTTTGATTTTCCTCCGGACACAAGCGATGCTGAGCCAAAGCATGCATGCATGCATGCACGTGCTTTTCATTTTTTCTGCAGCACACAAGCAAAGCAAAGCATCCCACATTCATTTCTTCATTGTGCATTTTGGTTCCTTGTTTCCCACGTTCATTTTCACGAGGGGCTGCCTGAGAGAGCCGTCTACCATATAGGACTCGAGTAGTAGATAGATAGATCTCCAAGACCATGCATATGCTTAGTTGACCCCATGCATGCTAGCTGCCTAAGATTACATTGCGAGCTACAGTCGCTGCCTACCGATTACAGAGCAACAGTTGCCTGTTATATTAGGTGAACCGCCAAGGAGTATGGGCGGCCGCGCTCCACCAGCTGGGAGTCGGAGGAACAGCGGCCTCGGTCCAGAGAAGCAGCAGCAAGAGCCATGGCCGGAAGAGATGTCGCTCAACGAATTGGCTATGATACTGGCATACCTTCAGAAGGGCGTAATCGGCATGGACTACCTGGCGCTTACGTGGTCGATGGTAGTCCTCCTGGGTGGCTTCGTCACCGCGCTGGGGAAGAAGGATTTTTGGTGCCTCACATTTATTAGCATGATACAGGCAGCCGGGTCAGTAATAATGTCCTCCTATCTCCATATTCTCCATCCACAGGCCACCCTCTCTCTCTCTCTCTCTCTCTCTCTCTCTCGTCTGCCAGCTTTTTCCTCTTCTTTATTCCCTTTTCGCTCTGTAATGTCGAGATTAAGGCGTGCTTCAGTATACCCCTCTAGAAAAGTTAACAAATTTTGATGCAAATCAACGGTGGAGATTACAACGTATCCTTTCCTTAAAATGGGTAGTTTAGTCTTTTTTTTAGGGAATGCCATCATGGCCCACTTTATTGCTCAAATCATAGACACATCATCGATTAACAAAGATAAAATAAAGCTAGGAGGTTCCTCAACCCACACATTTGGTTGACCATCACATTCTTCAGCTAGAGAATGAGGGACTAAATTGGCCTCCCTCGGACAGTGAACAAAGCTAACCTTAGTAAAAGAAATTGATTGAACAAGGATATCTTCGTATATGGGAGCAGCTGCCGTTCAAGAGAGTCCTTTGTTGCTCAACGTATTTATGACTTCAATATTGTCCGACTGGATCACCAACTTGTGCACCCCAACTTGATTAGCAAGATAAAGGCCATGAAGGACAGCAGTATCTTCCGCGGTGGCCGCATCAAGTACCATAGATAGTTTCTCATTGCTAGCAGCTACAAATTGGCTATTATCATCTCGAATAACAGCTCCTACTGACCCACTTCCCGGGTTTATATCAAACCCTGCGTCTATATTGATAGTCACGCACCCCTCGGGAACTTTGCACCATTTACTCATTCTCCCCTTAACAGGCTTTGATGTCGCTCTTGTAAAATTTCCCGCTAAAACTTGGATAGACATTGCTGCATGAGATACCACTTGCACCTTTTCATCATGCACCTTATGTTTTCTAATCAACCAAATATACCAAGCCATGATTAATATTACTTCCCTAATATCACTTAATGATCTGTCCACCGGTTTGATAAAATTGCTTGCAAGCAAATAGTCAATGTCTCAAGGACTGCACCTCGCTTCTGTTTACATTATGGAGTGTAGATGAATCTATTCGCAAAAAAAAAAGGAGTGTAGATAAATCATACAAGCTCTAGTCGATTTCCATCACGGACGTTACCACTAGTAGAAAACCGGCCTTTTGTCCCGGTTCATAAGGTCCTTTAGTCCCGGTTCCTGAACCGAGACTAAAGGGTCGTTACTAATACCCTCACCCTTTAGTCCCGGTTCAAACCAGAACCGGGACAGATGGGCCTCCACGTGGCCGCTGCCGGCAGCCCAGGCAGGGGGGCCTTTGGTCCCGGTTGATGACATAAACCGGGACCAAAAGGCTTCCACGCGTCAGCAGGAGGTTTTTCTTTTTTTTTTAAAAAAGTGGCTGTTTTAGGGGTTTAGGGGGTTATTTTTAGGTTGTTATTAGCTAGCTAATAGAGAGAAGTGTCCTCTCTTATATGTAGTCCTTGGTTTACCTACGCTACTGCTATGTTCATTTCACCCGCAGATATATATATAATAACTCATGCATGCTCGCATCATACATCATCATATATAATAACAAGTCCTACTAGCTAATTAATCAAGCATCATCATACAACTTCTACTCGTTATTAATAATAAGTCATACGATCATCATCCTCATAGTCATCGAACCCAACCCTACATAATTGTTCTTAGCACATGATCATCAGTATCAGGTAGGATCGGACCTAAACAAACTTAAGGTAAAATAGCATAAAACAATATAGACCCTGACTCTCCATTATGAAGAATGGAGATCATCCTGTCTCCAATTCTTGCGCCTCGCTTCCTTTTGCTTCCAAGAAGCTCCTTACGACTGTCCATACATTTTTTCCATCCTTTGATTGTCATGTCTCCACTTGTTTTAGAAATCCGGTATGGACAGTTGAGATTCGTAGGATGACCTGGATATATGTTCAAAACACGAAGGCTGCCGCCATTCTGATACATCAAATGAGGCACACAATCCTCTGGGATTCTCTCTTGAAAAACATAGTAATAACTTCGTAGTTAGCAATGATGTACTAGTTTTAGAAGTATGCAAAAAGATGCACGGATGTCGTAATAGTAAAAAAACTTACCAGGATATCTCCATGGTAGTTACCGTAGTTCAACACATGCACTAGTGGCATGTATTGACCATAATGTTGTGGAGTTCGATTGTAGATATTGTAATTCTCAATATCATTACAAAATCCAACCAGATGAGTTTTCTCCTTGTAAGTTAACTCAGAGCCATCGGTGTAGTAAGTTCTATCTACCATCATCTGCACATTCTTTGATACTTCAAAATAAGCTGTCAATGGAAATAAGCTGTCAACTATTTTGAAATGAACAATATAAGTTCTATTAATAATTAACTATGTTTGAGAAACTCACATAGCGGTAGAACTGGAGGAGTATCAACAAGGACCCAAATGTCCATATTGTCTTGCTCGATTTCAGGATCACCAAGATCCATGGTGACAAGCATACCCTCATCAAAACCATACAATTTGCAAAATGCTTCCCAATTTTTGCAACCAAAATGGGTTACGCTCTCAGCATTATACAACTTTACTTCAAAATCCACATCATGATGGGTCCTTAGGTGAATTTTCTTCGTTTCAAAATTTTCATGGTCTTCAAAATCCATCCTCTCCAAGACATAGCGTCTTGCATGGCATGGGATAAACTATACTCGAATTGTAAAAGATGAAAATTACACGTTGAAATAGTTGAAGTCATGCTTAATTATGAAAAAACCACACTTGTCATCGTTGCGTACCGTTTCAACTTTGAAGGTCTCCTCGAGTTTAATGCTGAAGCACCGACCATCGTCCAGGTGAGGCCTGTCGCACTCACCTCGATCGTCGTGGCACCAGTCGCACTCCCCCGAGAGACTTTCGTCCTCCGATGATGACATTTCCTATACGTTCATAATTCAAAGACTAAATTAGATCATTATTATTCAACTAATCATATGCATATGCCTTGCATAGTGCTCTCCAATTTGAGCATTCAATAAGAAAAATCAAATCGCAAAATTAAGTAGTATTCAAATTAGGATGCCTTCAATTATAAGAAAAACTACATCATCTCCATGTGTCCATACATCGAATATTATCACTAATACACGTCGAATACTATATCATACATATCGCCAGTACAGCTAGAACCGTAGCGCCCAACGGGTATCGGCACGGGCGGTGGACACCCAAAGGGAAGGAACCATCACAGGATCATAGCTCCAGTGAGATCCCTGAAGAACCTGCCAGGTATTCTCGAACCTGCCCTCCAACGCAACCATGTAGCGACGGACGTGCTCGTCCTCCTCGCTGACACGGTGATGTACCACCTCCGCGGTGTCCGAAAGCCTCGGCACCGTCACTGGCCCACGCGACCGCCACCAAACAAGGATCGGGTCAACGACGGGCTGGCTCCTCACCAACACTACAAGAAATATGTCAACTTATGACCTTCTGTCAGTGACCCTCGAAGAATTGGTCATAAATTTATGACCATTTTAGACCAATTGGTCAAAAGCTGTTCAGGGGGCTCCAAACCCTAAACCATTGCGACCATTTTGGTCAGAAAGGTCGCAATTTCCTTACACGAAATGGTCACAAAGCAAACAGTGCTAGTCCGCTGCCTTATTTCTAGTTGTTAATGACCAATATAGATGGTCATAGCCTTGTAGATTGTGGTGGGTTGTGATGACTAGGCGCCATCTCATCAGTTTTGCCTATGTGTCATGTCCATGTGGCAGTTTTTGCCCTAGGTTGTGAAGCAACCTATATTTCTATCATTCCCAAAATTCCCAAAAAAATCTCATAAATTCTTTGGGGCATATCTTCATCAAATATGTAAAAATCCTTCCTTGCCTAGTTCAAAACTAATTCAACAATATTCATTTTCCTATTCTGTTCACAACAACACTTTATGAAGGAAGTGCTATTTATATATTCTTGATTGCCCTCGGAATTTTTGGGCACTCTTTCCTATCCAAATCATTACCGCATGACAAAATTCAGCTCCATTTTCCTAGCAAATCTTCCTTGTCAAATTTTCAAAGTTTTTGTCCACCTAGAAGCATTGTGAAGGAAGTACCTTTTTTATATCTCTAAATGACATCAAATGTATACAGTTCCTTCATATGCCCAAATTATCACCCTCCTCCAAATTGCAGCTCAGTCAAATCATCTATGTGAGCCCAGGTTCAATTTATATTTTATGGCCAAATTGGCACGTTGCAAAGCAAGTGTTATATAGACCCCTCCTATTACCCTCAAACTTTTCGGGCACTCTTCCATACCCAAATCATTGCCACATGGTAATATTCAGCTCAATTTTCCTAGTAAATCTTTCTCGGGAAATTTCCAAAGTTTCTACCTCGAGAGAAGCTTTGTGAAGTAAGTACTAGCTAGGATTACCCAAATGATCTTAAAATTGACGAGCGCATGACCATACCAAAGTAACTTACCTACACCAATTTTGAGCTTATTTCATTCATCCAATCTCTCTCACTAGTTTTCCCAAGTTTCTGTCCATAGAAGAGCATTGAAAAGGAACTACTACTTTGGCATGTCCAAATGGTATCAATTTTCTACAATGCTTTCCTATGCCCAAATAACCATCCTCCACAAAATTTCAGCTCACTCCATTCATTATTTTGAGCCCAGCTTCAACATTCATATTTTTGTCCAGCGTGGTACTTTGCAAAGCAAGTACCACCTAGGATCCTCCTTTTGAGCTAAAATTTTTTGAAGACATTCTCCTTAGTAGATGATCATCCTCAGCCAAAACTTACGCCCATTGGCCATGTGCATTTCCCGTACCGCAAATCAAACACTTGGCTGCTAATTCATGTTTGAGCATCGATCGGTCTCCTCGTGAGAATCTTATGTTGTAATTTTCTTCCTAGCACCAACCTGGGGAGTGCCCAACCCACTAGACATTCCTAGGCCGCCCGAACACATGGCAACATTACGGTCACGCGGTGACCACGCGATGGGCATGCGAGTTTACGCGCTCTAGAGTTGGGGCCCTCGGCCACCGCCCAAACCTCGACGTATCGCCACCAAACCATGTATTTATGATTAAATAGGTCCTTATGTAACTAGAAATGATTTTTGGAAAAAAATAAATAGCAAACTATGAGGCAGCTGCAGTTCAAATTTGACCCGCTTCCAGCTGAATCGGCGGAAATTTGTCTTTTTCACGAGAGGTGGATCAAAAATTTTTACACCCAACCATTTTGTCAATTGTGCATTAAATATGGCCTACTATTTTATAAAAATAATTTGGTCCAATTTTGCAACAATTATTTGGTAGTTCCTTCACAAAAAACACCTCCTTCCGGGCACTCGAAAAATGGAAAATGGTTTTTTCGTCCAACGAAAATGAAAACTTCCTTAGGCAACATTGTTTGCCATTCCAATATGCACCCTTGTGCACAATATGAGATCATTTGAACAAACTATGCCATGAATGTGGCCATAAGATTGATCATTTGGCTTGAAAGCCATTGATCTCCACACGTGATAGCTCGTTTCTGAGAACACTTTTTTAAAATAATTGCCATATTACAAGTTTGTTATTTTTCCTGGGAACTTTGGCCACGAATAATGACACAATGCAAAGGTTTCTCAATTTTTTGATTTTTTTGAATTTTTTATGCAAGTTTCAAAATGCGGTCAAAACGGCGAGAATGACCGTTCCTAGCTAGTGGTTGAATCTTGGGATTTTTTTGATGTTTCTCTGATTAAATAGGTACTTATGTAACTATAAATGATTTTTGGAAAAAATAAATAGCAAACTATGAGGCAGCTGCAGTTCAAATTTGACCCGCTTCCAGCTGAATCGACGGAAATTTGTCTTTTTCACGAGAGGAGGATCAAAACTTTTTACACCCAACCATTTTGTGAATTGTGCATTAAATATGTCGTAATATTTTATAAAAATTATTTGGTCCAATTTTGCAACAAATATATGGTAGGTCCTTCACAAAAAAACCTCATTTCGGGCACTCGGAAAATGGAAAATGTATTTTCCGTGCAAAGAAAATGAAAACTCCCTTAGGCAACACTGTTTGGAATTCCAAGATGCACGATTGTGCACAATATGAGATTATTTGAACAAACTATGCCATGAATGTGACCATGAGATTGAGCGTTTGGGTTGAAATCCATGAATCTTCACATATGATAGCTCATTTATGAGAACACTTTTCTAAAATAATTACCGTATTACAAGTTTATTATTTTTTCTGGTAACTTGGTCACATATAATGACGCAATGCGAAGGTTTTCCAATTTTTTGATTTTTTTGAATTTTTTATGCCCGTTTCAAAATGCGGTCAAAACGGCGGGCTTGACCGTTCCTAGCTAGTGGTTGAATCTTGAATTTTTTTTTGATGTTTCTCTGATTAAATATATACTTATGTACCTAGAAATGATTTTTGGAAAAAATAAAGAGCAAACTACCAGGCAGCTACAGTTCAAATTTGACCCGCTTCCAGCTGAATCGGCGGGAATTTGTCTTTTTCACCAGAGGTGGATCAAAACTTTTGGCACCCAACAATTTTATCAATTGTGCATTAAATATGTCCTAATATTTTATAAAAATGATTTGGTACAATTTTGCAACAAATATATGGTAGGTCCTTCACAAAAAACCCTCATTTCGGGCACTCGAAAAATGGAAAATGAATTTTCCGTGCAAAGAAAATGAAAACTCCCTTTGGCAACATTGTTTGGAATTCCAATATGCACCCTTGTGCACAATATGAGATCATTTGAACAAACTATGCCATGAATGTGACCATGAGATTGAGCGTTTGGGTTGAAATCCATGAATCTTCACACATGATAGCTCATTTATGAGAACACTTTTCTAAAATAATTTCCATATTACAAGTTTATTATTTTTCCTGGAAACTTGGTCATATATAATGACACAATGCGAAGGTTTTCCAATTTTTTGATTTTTTTTAAATTTGTTATGCCCGTTTCAAAATGCGGTCAAAACGGCGGGAATGACCGT
Source organism: Triticum urartu (assembly GCF_056163025.1). Taxonomy (NCBI): domain Eukaryota; kingdom Viridiplantae; phylum Streptophyta; class Magnoliopsida; order Poales; family Poaceae; genus Triticum; species Triticum urartu. The sequence goes on from NC_141879.1 coordinate 2,459,595, forward strand.
TCCTAGCTAGTGGTTGAATCTTGGAAAACTTTTGATGTTTCTCTGATTAAATAGATACTTATGTACCTAGAAAGGATTTTTGGAAAAAATAAAGCACAAACTATGAGGCAGCTATAGTTCAAATTTGACCCGCTTCCAACGGAATTGGCAGAAATTTGTCTTTTTCAGGAGAGGTGCATCAAAACTCTTGACACCCAACCATTTGGTCAATTTTACATTAAATATGGCCTAATACTTTATAAAAATTATTTGGTCCAATTTCACAACAAATATATGATAGGTTCTTCACAAAAAAACTCATTTTGGGCACTCAAAAAATGATAAAAAAATAGATAGAAAGATCAGAAATACATACAAATTGGTGCTCATCCATAAAATGTGGTCTAACTTGAGTGATAATTTGTGTGATGCCCTTTTGCAAAATAGTTTTGATAGTTATTTCACAAAATCCCTCAATTTTTAGTACTTAGAAACTATTTTAAATCACTGTTTTGTTGAACCAATCAAAACTCTTCCCACGGATCGATGACATGGCGCCCATCCATCCATCCATATATCCGTCCCACATCCATCCATCCATCTATCTACAGAAAAAAGAAAGAGATAACCCCCCGCAGCCCAAACCCTAGATCAGATCCATCCATCCCCTGCTCCCAATCTCCTCGCCGCCGCCGCCACCTCCTCCCCGTACCCGCCCCCCTCCCGATCCAGTCCTCTCCCACCCACCCCTGACCTCGCCGTCCTCCCTCCCCTCCCCGCATCTCCCAGCCACCTCTTCGCCCGAGGAGATCGAGCGAGCGCCCGAGCGTGCCCGTCCTCGCAGCCTCCTCCCACGATTCCCCGCACCCGAGCCCCACGAGAGGAGCTCCTCCTGTGATTTTGCACGCCGCCGCCGGCGACCACCAGCCACAGCTTGCCGGAGCCAGCAGATGAGTGCCACCCTTCTTCTCTGTTCTCTTCTTCCTGTGCTCTCTTTCTTCCTCCTTTTTCTCTCTCACACATCTCGATTTCTCTCTCTGTCTCAAACAGTGCACTCCGCCGCCATGGACCTTGCAGCGCGCCGCCCTAATGCCAAGTCCCTCCTCGCCGTTCCTGCGCCGCCATGCCGAAGCCTCGCCCAAGTCCAAGCACCGCTGCCGTTTGCCTCCTCGCCATGGCCTCCCCTGCATCGTCTGCTTCGTGGACAGAGCTCCGTCTCCGTCAATGTGTCCTCCCGCCGTCTCTGTTTGCTGTCGGGCTCCATCGACTCCAGCAGCACCCCCACGGTGACGCTCCGCTCGGCACCCGAGGTATATCCCGGCTTCATCGATTTTAGATATGTGCTTGTTCCCGCGAGTTAAGATGGATCTAGTGCCGTACGCAGATGCAGAGGTCTTGCGGTCTCTGGTGCTCGAGTTATCTACTGTCGTTCGAGTATATTTGCCTGCTTCCTTTTGACTGGGTTTATCGTGTATGCAGTAGTAGTCATGTCCACACGTTCTTGTCTTGAGGCGATGGCAATTTGTTTAAAACCGCAAGGCAGCTTTGCTTTCTACAGTATCTCCTTCCTTGTTTTGTTCTGTGTAGTACGTCTTGGTTGGTCAAAAGCTACTAAAACGTTTACTCTTCTGTCGAGCGAGGCCTGAGGCAGAGCAAAGGCTTGCCGATTATTGCTTACAACGCCAAGTTGCAATTAGCTGGGATGTGTAGCGTGGCTAGCTTGTGTTGATTGGTTTTGAGATATAATTGGAAACTGATTGTGTGTCAGTACAACAAACGTGATGTTTTTTTTGAATAACAAACGTGCTGATGGAAGTGTCCTTTCATACGTGATTCTGATTTGCACTTCTCGGTTAGAGGCATCTCTAGTACGTGACACACTTTGGATGTGCAAACTTGGTTTTGTTTTGCATGCTTACTTGTTTAGTGAACTTGATGCCATGCTTATTTCATATAGCTAATAGTAACCTGCAAAAAAATTTGTAATTGCCAAGCTTGATTTGTTCTACTTGCCTGCTACAAACTATTCAAATAACTACTACTTAATTAGTAGCATGTAGACTGGATTATTATTTTGTCAACATTCTATTCTAGAGATATTTACAAAAGCATGTGCTGTCCATCCCATGTAGCAATCACTGCTAGTTTGTATTGAGCAAATAGAGCACCGCACTGTAGCTAGCCTCGCGCGGCAGTTGCCGCCCGGGACGCGGGTGTGCGTCGAGTGCAGTATAGATTTTCCAGTCTTTCTTTCAAAATGACAAGTTGTATTAGTACACCATCATGGGACAAAAGTAGCTGAACTGCAGTTATTGTCAGGTCAGGGTGGTTTATAGTGTTTCCTTTCATCAAAATCTCAAGAGGCCTTCTCAAATCAGCTATTATTTTTTTCGCATTTGCAGTGAGCTTTAACCGGAAAATACCATTATCAGTCTTTTCGAAATTGTAAGACACACCTGCATGAAATGGAAAACTAGTTACATCTTCAAACTCACCAGTAGATATAAGCTTAAAATACCATTATCAGTCTTTTCGAAATTGTAAGACACACCTGCATGAAATGGAAAACTAGTTACATCTTCAAACTCACCAGTAGATATAAGCTTAAGCTTTTTGCAGTCTCAAACAATCACACAAATAATATAAATTCAGAAACGAAGCTACATAAGATTAGCAGCATAACACTTGTGATTTAGACTTATCAAGGAGAGGAAGGGGATATCCCTATTTACTAATGTTCCCTTCTTCCCGTGCTCTCTTTCTTCCTCCTTTTTCTCTCTCACACATCTAAGTATATGAGTAGTACATGTGCAAGCAAACATTTGAACTCAAACCCATCCATCCTTTGTACTGTACAATACTGAAGAAGTAATGTAGATGAATATACATGCAGTTTTATTAAGTGAATGCCATGCAAACAACTAACTTGCTCTTGTCCATGTAGATGGAGTAGGAGGATGAGCAGCAGCAACAAATGAACCTGATGGTGAAGAAGCACCTGATGACCAGAACTCGTTCAAGTGCTCTTTAGTCCTTCCAAAGCAAGGTCTTGATGTCCCCCTTACAGAAAATGTTCATATATGTTCCTGCATGATGCGTGTGTGCATGTTGGATGGTCACATTCTAGTGTACTAGCTAGCTAGTAAGCTTGTTTTGCTACCGGATGATTGAATGTCATCTCAGTTTGTACCTCATCTAGCTCACCACCTCAAATTGCCACTGTTTGGTTAGTGTTTCCTTCTTGGTTGGCTAAACATATCTGTTTGTTTAATTAGGAGCATTAGATGCTCTCCATCGATGATTGCCTAATTTTATTCATGGTCTGCACAATATATTCATTTGATTGTCTGCTACATCTCCACTTAAATACTCATAATGCTACTGTCCAGCCTTTGTTCAATTGGACTGACTATATATCTCTTGTTGAAATTGTGCTCTTGATCTTTTGTTTAAACCTGGGACGTCATGCATATCTAGCTCTTCCTTTTCAGTCTAAACCTGAGACCTCTTTTGTTTTCAGTCACACTGCTGTTTTGCTGTGCTTGATAAACCTGAGACTTCTTTCTATTGTAATATCGAAGTTGTTTGGTTCTGGCCTCAGCACTAAGTACACTAATATTGAAGTTGTTCACTCTTTTACAGGAGCTTTGGGCCTAATTTTTTTTGGAGTGTGAAGCCATGAAGCCAAGTGCGAATCAGTGAAGCCCTACTTAGCAAAGAGTTTTTTTGGTTCTATAGTAGACTGTAAATTGTAATATTGTATCAGATTGTAAAAGACTAATGTAGTGTTATTTGATGAATTATATTTGTCCCGTCCTATTTGAAATAGTGATTATGTATGTTAAAAAGATGTGAAATGGAAACATGACCAGCGGGACCAATTTATGCCCCACTTATGAATATAATTTGAGATATTTTGAAATTTTTGACATGTGGGGCCCATGTGACTAGTGGGACTAGCTCTAAAATAAAATGATTGAAAAATAAAAAATCAATTGATGGTAAGAAGGCCACGGCCCAACAATAAAAAGGCTGCAATATTGGGCTTGGCCCATGAACCGAACCAAAAATTGACAGAAAAAAACACAAATAGGCTGAATTATTGGGCTAGGCCCATGTAGAAAATCGAGTTGGACCGGGCTGAATCTTGTGCCACGTCAGATTGCCATGATGGATGCATACGTGGCCTGGGGAGGTTGCTAGCGACCAAAACAGAAGGTCATAGGATCAACGACCTTTTGTTAAAGGTCGCTATAGTCAGTTTACGACGCCCAGCTTTTGACCTTGTGTTTTTGGTCACAAAAAGGTCATAAATGGAAATTTGTGACCATTCAGTGACCAATAGTGGTGGTCATAAGTTGACATATTTCTTGTAGTGAAGCTACGTCCCCCGGAAGGTAGCGCCTCCCAGTACCACCCCGGCGGAGCCCAGTCCCGGACATGGCCCATCTGGTCAAGCAGGTGTCGTCCTCCGCCGACTCGACGACGACGATGCGGGATAGGCATCGTCCACGTCAATGCAGGAATAATTGCTTTAACTAAAAAAATAAACTAGTTCTATTAATTTTCTTGCTAAAAATAAACTATTTCTATATATAGTAAAGTAGTACTTATTAAATCAACTAATTCAACTACTAATTAAACTAGTTCAAAACTAATTCAACTACTAATTAAACTAGTTCAAAACTAACAGTGTAGAACTAATAACCTCAAGTGCATTAAATCAACTAACCTTAAATGTAACTTTTGCAACACAATTTTTTTTTCTGAATATGCACATACATACATATGAACATATATATATATACATAAATTGAAAAAAATAATTCTATGAACAAAAAAAATTCATACATCAATTCATACATATCAATGGATCATACATACATCTGCACATATATACATATACATACAACATCCATATATACATGTGAAAAAACAGAGATCGAGCAGGCCGGGGCAGCGGCGGTGCGCGGCAATGCAGAGCAGGCCAGGGCGGTGGCGGCGGCGCGCGGCAATGCAGAGAAGGCAGGGGCGGCGGCGTGGGGGAAGGGAGGGGCCGGGGCTCACTGGGCGGCGACGACGAGGCGCGGCATATCGGGCGGCGACGGTGAGGTCGGGGCAGAGAGGGCGACCACGTCGGGGTGGCGCGGGGCGGCGACGGCATCGGGGCGGCGAGGGACGGCGTCAGAGGGGCGCGGGACGGCGCGCGGCGACGACGGCGACGGCGAGGCGCAGCCTGGCGGCGTCGTCGATCGGGCGGGGAAGAACGAACTGAATGAAAATTTCACAAGTGGTACTTATATAGACGAAGTATTGGTCCCGGTTCGTGAAAGAAACCGGGACGAATGCCTATCTTTAGTCCCGGTTTGTGCCACCAACCGGGACCAAAGGCCACTTTTCGGCAGCCCAAAGGGCAGGAAGCGGAGGCCTTTCGTTCCGGTTGGTGGCACAAACCGGGACTAAAGGGGGGCAGTGGTACCGGTTGGTGCTACGAACCGGGACCAAAGGTACTCATTGGTCCCGGTTCGTGGAACCAACCGGGACCAATATCCTGCACCTGCCAAAGCCGCGGTGCGGTGGGATGTTTAGTTCCACCTCGCTAGCTGAGGAGCGGCCACACCTGTTTATAAGCGCTGCCTCGCCAACTCCATCGAACTCCTTAGAACTGCAGGCCTATGGGCCTAATCTCACACCGCTATGCCTGTGGGCCTACTGGGCCTTCTGCGGGCCTGAATCCTGGCCCATGGATGGGCTTCTAGTCGTATTCAGGCCGTGGTGGCCCAGTAGGTGGCATCTTTTTTTCTTTTTTCCTATTTATTTTTTCGTTTCTACTTAGAACTAAATACTTATAGTTTTTTAGTGATTTCTTTTTTCTAGTTTTCAAATTAGTATAGTTAGTGATTCTAGTTTTCAAATTAGAATAGTTATAATTTGAATTCTTTGAAATTTGTGTGAATCTCAAGTTTGTGATTAAAATTACTAGTGCCATTAGTTTTCAAATTTGAATAGTTAAAATTTGAATTCTTTGAAATTTGTGTGAATCTCAAGTTTGTGATTAACTTTACTAGTGCCATTAGTTTTTCATTTCTACTTAGAACTAAATACTTATAGTTTTTTAGTGATTTCTTTTTTCTTTTAGGTCACAAAAATTATAAACTTTCTGTTGGTGCCATTAGCTTTAAAATTTGAATAGTTTAAATTTGAATTTTTTAAAATTTGTGTGAATCACTAGTTTACTAAATTTGTGTGAAAACACTTTGTGTATTATATTTACTATGCACAATCTTTCTGCACAGAGATACCAAAAATTATAAACTTTCTGTTAGTGATTCTAGTTTTCAAATTAGAATAGTTATAATTTGAATTCTTTGAAATTTGTGTGAATCTCAAGTTTGTGATTAAAATTACTAGTGCCATTAGTTTTCAAATTAGAATAGTTAAAATTTGAATTCTTTGAAATTTGTGTGAATCTCAAGTTTGTGATTAACTTTACTAGTGCCATTAGTTTTTCATTTCTACTTAGAACTAAATACTTATAGTTTTTTAGTGAATTCTTTTTTCTTTTAGGTCACAAAAATTATAAACTTTCTGTTAGTGCCATTAGCTTTAAAATTTGAATAGTTTAAATTTGAATTTTTTAAAATTTGTGTGAATCACTAGTTTACTAAATTTGTGTGAAAACACTTTGTGTATTATATTTACTATGTACAATCTTTCTGCACAGAGATACCAAAAATTATAAACTTTCTGTTAGTGATTCTAGTTTTCAAATTAGAATAGTTAAAATTTGAATTCTTTCAAATTTGTGTGAATCTCAAGTTTGTGATTAAAATTACTAAAAAAATGAACATAGATGCGCCTATAGAGAAAATTCAACCTAAATTCATAATCAATTTCCATGAATTTCAGATAAATTGATTATGAATTTAGGTCAAATTTCCTGTATAGGGGCATCTATTTTCATTTTGAGAGGAGCTCAACAATGCATAGAGGGACGGGCTTATAATCCAGTGTGGGCGCCCTTCGGTTGGCGAGGTGGGACTAAACTGTGAATCGCAACGAGGACCGACCATTTAGTCCCGGTTCGTGGCATAAGCCGGGACTAAAGGGGGCCCTTTGGTCCCGGTTCAGGCCACCAACCGAGACCAATGGTGGTGGGCCAGGAGCCAGGCCCATTGGTCCCGGTTCGTGGCACCAACCGGGACTAAAAGGCCCTGATGAACCAGGACCAATGGCCCACGTGGCCCGGCTGGCCCCCTGGGCTCACGAACCGGGACCAATGTCCCCATTGGTCCCGGTTCTAGACTGAACCGGGACTAATGAGCCGTCCCGGCCTGGACCATAGCCCCCTTTTCTACTAGTGTACTCACACAAATCTTAAAATGTTCCTTACCCAAAGCATTCGTCCGTAATTCGTCAAACCACAGGTCCATCCAAGGACTTTAGCAACAGCGTGTTATCAAATTGAATAGCATCTTGTGATCATGCGGCATAATAGCTATGGTGGTCGCAGGAGTGCGCATGGCCGGATTCATATGTCTCTGCCGCCGACAAGGCTGGACATGCGCTGCATGATCTTCACCTTAAAACATGCATCTTCTTTTTCTTTTGCGGGGGAAAGGAAGATTTCATTAACTCACGGAGGCTTCTCGGCCTCGGAAATATTTACAATATAGTCTAAACCCGACCTCAACCAGACAGCGGTGTGAGGGGTACTACGAGAAACATGCATCTTCTTGTCCACCAATGGCACAGCAGACATGCACGTCTGATCGGAGATTGGGAGTAGCGATGCAACATTTGTTTTCTTACATATAGAGCTACTAACATACGGGAAGACAAAGGATAATTACATGTTCGTTTTTTCCCCATAGGATCAAATCCAAACGGGCTTTACATATGATTACAGGACAGACCTTATCCAAAATTTACCCCTACAAACAACAACAACAACAACAACAACAACAATGTTGTATTTGTATCGAATATTATGTACGCAAGGGGTTACGTGGACTTGTAGTTGTAATTGGTGTGGTTAGATACGAGTTGTGTAGGAGTCGGACACTTGTATCATAGGCCTCTTATATATGGAGGGGCACCACACGTTGTAACCCATCATGACGACTTGATAGCAACAGGTACGCGGGGGAGCCGACGGCTTGTGTCGGCGCTCGGGCGGCCGGTGTTGCGGTATCTTGGGGAGGAGCGCCCGTAGTCATGCCCCGGGGATGTAGCCAATCGGTGAACCTCGTTAACAAATATCGTGCCTTGGTGTGTCGTCTATGATCTCGCATTAGCGTTTTATTCTAACAAGTGGTATCAGAGCAAGGTTGCGAGAAGGCTGTGCGGAAGATCACCCGGAGGTACGAGGACATGCTCGACAGGTGCCAGGGAACGTCCGATTGATGCAAGGTAAAGCATGGCGGCGATCGCGGATGCGGTCGGTGGAGTCGGACACTTCGGGCAGGAGGCCTGGACCGTTCGATGGGCTGCGGTCGGTAAGGATCGGCTAGACATGGCGATCGAACCGGCATGGTGGCTGTTGAAGACGTTGCGGAAGCGACGGATTCGGCTCGCGATCAGACCGGCGACCAGACGTGGGGGACGGCCGGATAGATCGGAGTGTGAGAGCATCAAGACGATGAGCTCGGTGTTGTACAAAGGCGGCGGCACGGCACAGCAGACGGATTGTGTCGGCGACGCGGGTGGCCAGGGTACGGCACGGCTCGTGCACGGACGATGCGCGAGGTGGCGTCTGTTTCAGCAGGGTTAGCATACGGTGTGCGCGCGACAGGACACGTTACAGATTGCTGGCGAAGAACCAAGAAACAGAGACTAGGAAGACGAGCAGTCGTCGAGATCATGGCGGGTTTTTTCCGAGATGTACGGACCGAGAGAAGGCAGGGTGCAAGGCAACGTACGAGAATCTTCGGTGTCGTGCGGCATCAGGTCTCATGTGGCAGCGTGCAAGGCGTGTTGGGAAGCAGTCCAGGCGAGATTGGCGTATATGCATGGCGGTTCTGATTAAACAAAAGAAAGGCTTAGCGTCGGCTGGCGGAAATTGTTTGGATTGGTATGCAATGCATGTTGGGCCCAGGGTTGTACAAGGTGTGCACGTTGGATTACATGAAAATATAGTATTACATGAGCGTGCACGTTGGGCAAAGGCCGATCACAATTGGATTTGTGTTAGGAGACTGCAAACCGTGACCGTGAGGCTGTGGCACTGGGTTTCCGTCTGAGAAAAGGAAAACACAGGGCCACGCCATCCAGCGGTAATAAAAGGCTGGGTGACGAGGCTGGCAGAGCACACAAATCAATCTGCAGGTTCAGGAAAAAGGTGGAGCAGCCAGTTTCGGCGGAGAGCAATTGATCTGCGTTACGGCGACTGGTTCCACAGGAATTTCTGAAGGGCAGACAGGAAGTTTGTGTAGGTCAGATTTCTTGGTAGATCGCGGACTGCGGCATGGCTTCAGATGAGGAATACAGAATCAGTGATCTTTTTCGTGAGGAAGTCGCAGAAGAAAACAAGGGCGGTCAGACCGGCGGCAACAGGTCGGTTAGATCGCGGCTCGGCATGGCGCCGGGATTCACCAGGTTTAATTTGGAGAAATTCGATGGCACTGGTAACTTCTGTCTATGGCAGACAAGAGTCAAGGATATTCTGGCGCAGCGGGGAATCTTGAAGGGTTTGCAGGAGATGAAGCCGGCCAAGGTTGACAACGATGCGTGGGAGGATATGCAAGTGCAGGCGGCCGCTACCATACGGCTTTGTCTTGCGGATCAGGTCATGTATCATGTCATGGACGAAGATACTCCTAAGGGAATTTGGGACAAGTTGGCAAATCGTTATATGTCCAAGTCAGCGACCAATAAGCTGTATTTGAAGCAAAAGTTCTATGGGCTGAAGATGCAGGAGGGGTCGGATCTTGTGGAGCATGTGAATGCCTTTAATCAGTTGGTCACGGATCTAGCACGCCTGGATGTGAAGATTGAGGACGAGGATAAGGCACTACTTCTTCTTGTTTCGTTGCCACCGTCCTATGAGCATTTGGTCATTACATTGACACATGGAAAGACAACCGTCAATAATGAGGAAGTCACTGCAGCGTTGCTTGGGCATGAGTTGAGGAAGCAAAAGAATGCTACAGAGGAGAGTACTCAAGGTTTGGGGTTGGCAGTTAAAGGTTATCAGCTCAGGAAGGGACAAGAGGCGGAGAAGAAAAAGAAGAAAAAGGTGCAGTGCTACAGGTGCAAGGACTGGGGACATATAAAGAGGGAATGCCCAGAACTGAAGGGTGGGGCAAGTGCTAATGCGGCTACTCATGGTGATGACTCAGACAGCAGTAGTGATGTTCTCGTAGTATCAAACATGCGGTCAACAAAAGCTGAAGCGTGGATGTTGGATTCAGCTTGCTCTTTTCATGTGATGCCCAACAGGGAGTGGTTCTCTTCGTACAAGTCTGGTGAGTTTGGTTTAGCCTATGTGGGCGATGACACAGGTTATCGTGTTGCTGGAGTAGGTGACATCAAAATCAAGATGTTTGACGGAGTTGGGCGGATGCTTCGGGAGTCAGGCATGTGCCAGGGCTAAGGAGGAATCTAATTTCGCTTGGTGTTCTTCATGATGGTGGTATGGAATTCCGTTGTGATCGGGATACAAAGACCATGGAAATCACGGAAGATGGGGTGACTGTGATGATAGGAGAGAGGACGGCTTCGCATCTTTACAAGTTGTAAGGGAGCACTATTGCAGGTGGAGCCATGGGGAGTGGAGTTGCAAGAGTAGCAGTGGAGTCTCATGGTGGCGGCGGGTCTGGCCCGTCGGGTAGCTCTCAGTAAGCTACAAAGGAGACAACCCAAGTCCGGAGTACATGGAGGTTCGAGCATGGACGACTTTTAAGTGGTGGAGAATATTCGCCAAGGTGGAGTTTGTTGTATTTGTGTCGAATATTATGTACGCAAGGGGTTACGTGGACTTGGAGTTGTAATTGGTGTGGTTAGGTATGAGTTGTGTAGGAGTCGGACACTTGTATCATAGGCCTCTTATATACGGAGGGGCACCACACGTTGTAACCCATCATGACAACTTGATAGCAACAGGTACGCGGGGGAGCCAACGGCTTGTGTCGGCGCCCGGGCGGCCGGTGTTGCGGTATCTTGGGGAGGAGCGCCCGTAGTCATGCCCCGGGGATGTAGCCAATCGGTGAACCTCGTTAACAAATATCGTGCCTCGGTGTGTCGTCTATGATCTTGCATTAGCGTTTTATTCTAACAAACAACAACAAAGCCTTTAGTCCCAAACAAGTTGGGGTAGGCTAGAGGTGAAACCCATTAGATCTCGCAACCAACTCATGGCTCTGGCACATGGATAGCAAGCTTCCACGCACCCCGGTCCATAGCTAGCTCTTTGGTGATACTCTAATCCTTCAGGTCTCTTTTAATGGACTCCTCCCATGTTAAATTCGGTCTACCCCGCCCTCTCTTAACATTCTCCGCACGCTTTAGCCGTCCGCTATGCACTGGAGCTTCTGGAGGCCTGCATTGAATATGCCCAAACCATCTCAGACGATGTTGGACGAGCTTCTCATCAATTGGTGCTACCCCAACTCTATCTCGTATATCATCATTCCGGATACGATCCTTCCTCGTGTGGTCACACATCCATCTTAACATACGCATCTCCGCCACACCTAACTGTTGAACATGTCGCCTTTTTGTCGGCCAACACTCAGCGCCATACAACATTGCGGGTACCCCGCCGTCCTGTAGAACTTGCCTTTTAGCTTTTGTGGCACTCTCTTGTCATAGAGAATGCCAGAAGCTTGGCGCCACTTCATCCATCCGTCTTTGATTCGATGGTTCACATATTCATCAATACCCCCATCCTCCTGCAGCATTGACCCCAAATACTGAAAGATGTCCTTCTGGGGTATCACCTGGCCCAAGGCTAACCTCCTCCTCACACCTAGTAGTACTGAAACCGCACATCATGTACTCGGTTTTAGTTCTACTAAGCCTAAACCCTTTCGATTCCAAGATTTGTCTCCATAACTCTAATTTCCTATTTACCCCCATCCGACTATCGTCTACTAGCACAACATTATCGTACATGTCCTTGATGAGGGTAATGTACTTTGCTGGGACTTTGTGTTTCTACAAGGCCCACCACATGACATTCTGCGGTATCTTATCATAGGCCTTCTCCAAGTAAATGAACACCATATGCAAGTCCTTCTTTTGCTCCCTATATCTCTCCATAAGTTGTCATACCAAGAAAATGGCTTCCATGGTCGACCCCCCAGGCATGAAACCAAACTGATTTTTTGGTCACGCTTGTCATTCTTCTTAAGCGGTGCTCAATGAATCTCTCCCATAGCCTCATTGTATGGCTCATCAGCTTAATTCCACGGTAATTAGTACAACTCTGAACATCCCCCTTGTTCTTGAAGATTGGAACTAATATACTCCGTCTCCATTCTTCTGGCATCTTGTTTGCCTGAAAAAGAGGTTGAGAAGCTTGGTTAGCCATACTATCGCTATGTCCCTGAGACCTTCCCACACCTCAATGGGGATAGAATCAGGGCCCATCGCCTTGCCTCCTTTCATCCTTTTTAAAGCCTCCTTGACCTCAGACTCTTGGATTCGCCGCACAAAACACATGTTGGTCTCATCAAAGGAGTCATCCAGTTCAATGGTAGAACTCTCATTCTCCCCATTGAATAGCTTGTCGAAGTACTCCCACCATCTATGCTTAATCTCCTCGTCCTTCACCAAGAGTTGGCCTGCTCCGTCCTTGATGCATTTGACTTGACCAATATCCCTCGTCTTCCTCTCTCGGATCTTGCCCATCTTATTGATGTCCCATTCGCCTTCCTTCGTGCCTAACCGTTGGTAGAGGTCCTCATATGTCCGACCCCTTGCTTCACCAATAGCTCTCTTTGTAGCCTTCTTCGCCACCTTGTACTTCTCTATGTTGTCTGCACTCCTATGCAGGTATAGGCGTCTGAAGCAATCTTTCTTCTCTTTAATCGCCTTCTAGACATCATCATTCCACCACCAGGTATCCTTATCTTCGCTTCTCCTTCCCATGGACACTCCAAACTCCTCTGAGGCCACCTTACGAATGCAAGTTGCCATATATAAGACGAGGGATATTGGCCAAGTCAAAATTTACACCTAACTATCTATTTTTAATCTCATGGACGGACGACTTCCTGACCGGAACAGCACCTGTGACAGCTAGTGCTCCGTCATTGCATGGTTGCATGAGTTAGCGGGATTCCTTTCGGACTACATGGACATAACTTCTAAGTTTTGACGACTAAACCGTCTAATTAGCCGGCTAATACCTAGCTAATTTTAATTATAGAAATAATAATGGAGCGAAATACCATACACTTATTTAACGGAAATTGAAATTTATATTCCCTTCTTTCATGTCAATAACAACACCTATGGTTTGTAGGAACGGTCTACCAAGTATTATGGGACAAGACGGATTGCATCCAATATCAAGAACAATGAAATCAATGGGTACATAATTCCTATTTGCAAGGATAAGAACATTATTTATTTGACCCAAAGGTTTCTTAAAGGTAGAATCCGCCAAGTGCAATGTTGAATCACCACTTAGCGGGATTATTAGGACATGGGCCTCTTTCTTGGGTGAGGCACCAAATTCATGTATCTTTACCAATTAACCAATTTCTTGATGCTGGGTGGATCCTAAAGAGATACGACTTCCTCATGAATTTAATCTTGAATCTGGACCTTTTGGCTCAACTTTATCCTAGTTTTGTCGAAGGAGCAACACCTTTTTCAGTTCAAATTGGTCCAAATATGCAGAATTTCTGACTTTTCGCGGAGGACTAGAGAACATTCATCCAAAGTAGTAAAATTGAGCACATCATAAAGAGATTTTTGTATTTTGGAAACACTAGCACCCAAATCACATAAAGCGTTGCATTCATAATTTTTTATCTCGACTTTAATGGTTGGTTCCCACTCATCATATAATCTTTTACGAATTGAAATTTCTAGTTCTATCTTTTCTTCTAAAACTTTCATCAATGCTTCTATAATATGTTTAGTAAAAGCCTTATTTTGTTCGTAGGCATCGGGTGAATTTAGCAAGGATTGCAACAAAGAAATACACTCAATTAAAGCACAACTATCATAATTAAAATCTTGTGATCCAAGATAGTGGGTACATCACTATTTAAAGTTTTTACCTCTCCAAAACCACTTTCATCAAGATTTTCACCCTCCGAACTATGGGGACGCCTTCTGGCTAAAGTTGACTCTTCTTGAGTCCCTTTTTCATCAGGTTTCACATTGCTAAATAAAGAATCAATAGAAGAAACACCAATCATTTTAATGTCTTCATCATTACTACGATAAAAACCGAGCAGAATTGCTTTTTGTAAGAATTCTCGCTTAGCCCTCAACCTAGCGGTTCTTTCTTTACTTTCATCCATGGAGACATATAAATCTTTAAATGATTCATTAATATTAGTCGTGGCAGGCAAAATTTTTGATTTAAGATTTTCCACATCATGAACAATTCTTTTTGAGCATCATCAAGTTTACTCAATTTAAGACATATCATCAAGTTTACTCAATTTTTCTTCTATCATTGTGTTGAAAACTTTTTGAGCATTAATAAATTCTTTAATATTACTTTCAAGATTAGAGGGCATCCTATTATTATTACTATTATTGTTATTATTAACATAGAAATTGCCATAATCATTAGAGGAATTTCTAGAGAACGGCCTATGATTAAAATTATCTCTATAAAGTTGTTTCATGAGACAAAATTCACATATATGGGATCATATTTTGCTCAATCAAAGTGGACAATGGCACATCATTAGGATCAATAAGGGCATTTTTACTAGCAACCAATTTCATAAGGGCATCAACTTTATCACTCAAAGTACTAATTTCTTCAACCGAATTCAATTTCTTACTAGTACGAGCTCTTTCAGTATGCCATTGTGAATAATTTGCCATAATATTATCAAGTAATTTGGTATCTTATCTAATTGTAATTTCCATAAAGGTACCACCCACAATGGAATCTAAAAGATTTCTAGAAACAAAGTTCAATCAAGCATAAATTTTTTGTATGATCATTCATATATTTAAACCATGAGCATGGCAATTTCTTATCATTAATTTCATCCTCTCCCAAGATTGGGCAACAAGTTCATGCTTAAAATTCATAATTTTATTTCTAAGAGTGATAATTTTCGCGGGAGGAAAATACTTGGTAATAAAGTCATATTTACACCTATCCCAAGAATCAATACTATTTCGTGGCAAAGATGAAAACAAAAATTTTGCACGATCCCGCAATGAGAATGGGAATAATTTTAGTTTGACAATACCATTATCCACATCTTTTTTCTTCTGCATGTCACATAATTCTACGAAAGTGTTAAGACAGGATGCATCATCTTCATTAGGACGACCAGAAAATTGTTCTTTCATAAAAAGATTTAACAAGGCGACATTAATATCACCAGTCTCAGCACTAGCGGCGGGAGGAGCAATCGGAGTACTATAAAATCATTATTATTAGTATTCGAAAAATCACACATTTTGTATTTTCTTGAGCAAATAAGATATCAAGCAAACGAAAGGCTAACAAGAAAAACGAAAACATATAATATTTTTTTGTTTTTGTAAAAAAAAGAAGGGGGAGATGTAAACGAGAGACAAATAGCAAATAATGTAAATGCAAGGAGATAATCGTTTATGCATAGGTACTTGATAGATGTTGATGATGTCTCCTTGGCAACAGCGCCAGAAATTCTTCCTATTACTTGTGAGCTGCGTTGGGATTTTCTTGAACGGGAAAGAACGATGCAGTACAATAGAGTAAGTATTTTCCTCAGTTAAGAACCAATATTATCAATCCAATAGGAGAACCAAGCAGCACCTCATTAGCAGTTTATGCACACAAAATAATAAATACTAGCACCGAATGCGAACAAGGGTTGTCAATCTCTTGACGATTACTTGCAAGATTAAATTTTGTAGTGATAGATAGACAGATAGAACATAAAATAAAATAAATAAATAAAAAATTGCAGCAAGGTATTTTTGGATTTTAATATATGATAAAAGTAGACCCGAGGGCCATAGTTAGCATACGGTGGGTAAAGTAAATAAATTACTGTTGGGCAAATGATAGAAAAGAGAATAATCATGACGATATCCAAGGCCATGATCATGTATATAGGCATCACGTTCGAGACAAGTATTGAGTTCATAAAGAACCGAGTGACACCTTAATCAAGATGGCATGATGTAGACAAAGTAACCTCACACATGAATAAATCCCATCTTTTTATCCTTAATGGAAACGATACAAATACGTGTTATGTCCCTTTCTGTCACTTGGATTGAGCACCGCCAGATCAAACCCATCACAAATCACCTCTCCCATTGCAAGAAAATTCAATCTAGTTGGCCAAACCAAATCAATAGATCGAAGAGAAATGCAAAGCTGTAATAATCATGCATAAAAGCGTTCAGAGAAGACTCAAATAATATTCATGGATAATCTGATCATAAACTCACAATTCATCGGATCCCAACAAACACACCGTAAAAAGTCATAACATCGAAAAGAACTCCAAGAACATCGAGGAGAAAATTGTATTGAAGATCAAAGAGAGAGATGAAGCTATCTAGCTACTTGCTATGGACCCGTAGGTCTGTGGTAAACTACTCACACATCATCAGAAGGGCAGCAAGGTTGATGTAGAGCCCCTCCGTGATCGATTCCCCCTTCGGCGGAGTGTCGGCAGAGGCCTCCGGATGGGATCTCGCGAGAACAGGAACTTGCGCAGGGGAAAAAAATATTTCGGGTGGCTCTCTGATGTCAGGGAAATATTTGAGAATTTATAGGTTCGGAATTAGCTCAAGAGGTGCCACAGGGGCTGACAAGGCTCGGGGGGGGGGGGGGCTCCTAAGCTTGTTGCTCCCTCGTGGCTCTTCAGGTCTTCTCCCAAACCTTCTAGGGTCTTTTTTGGTGTAGAAAAAATTAATCCAAAGTTTTTTCTCCGTTTGGACTCTATTTGACATTGATTTTATAAAAAGCCAAAAACAAGCATAAAAACAGCAACTGGCACTGGGCAGTAAGTTAATGGATTAGTCCCAAAAAATGATATTGCCGGGGTACTGATCCACGGGCACCTATGGGACCAGCGGGCTGGGTCCCTTTCGGTTCGGCGGGGGCGGAGATCGTGCAAAGAGCAAATCGAGGCGAAGCACGCGAGCGATTTACCCAGGTTCGGGCCGCACAGATGCGTAAAACCCTACTCCTGCTTTGTGGTTTTGTATTGATTTCTAGCTCGGGAGCGCGGAGTGCTACAGTACACACCGGCGGCTAGCAAGACCGAGCGTGAGTGTTTGAACTGGCCTCCCTCTACGTTGCACACGGGCCTCCTTTTATATGCTCAAGGGGCTATCGACAGATGGCAACGGAGGTAAAGGGCAAAAATGGAAAGGTGCTGTGGTAGGTACAGCTACCTGCTACAGTGTATCATACCTAACCCTGACGGCAGGGGACAAGGGCATTAATTGCCCGCCTGTGTTGCCTAAACAGTACCGAAAGGGACCGCTAGGGACGCCACCGTTTGCCACGATGGTTATCTTGTCAGCGCCTGCTTGCCACCGTGCACCCCTAGCTACACGGCCTCCTGCCACGTGTGCTTGGGAGGGTCCTAGAGCGACACGTTGGCGGGTGTGCTGGAGCGCAGGCACGAAGTGGGGGTTTCCCGCGGCAAGCTCCTTGCCGCGGTCGTCGTCTTGTCGTGTTCGGGAGCTTGTCGCTCACCGGGCCTTGCCGGGACGCGTGGCGCGTCGCGGCAAGTTTTCTTGGTATGCCTTGGTCGGCCTTCCCGGCAAGCTCCTCTTACCGGGGTTTTTTTTCCTTCCCGGCCAGCTCCTCTTGCCGGGGCCTTGGTTTGAGTACTTTGTTCTTGAATGGTCTTCAAAGGAACCATGGAGGATCTTGGCGGTCACCCGGCAAGCCTCGCCGCGGGATGCTGCGACTGCCCGTGCACAAGTTCGGGATACTAGGGTACCCCTACTCTAGTACACCGACAGGAGCCCCCGGGCCTGGGCCAGACACGGTGCCGAGCGCTGTTGGGCCAGGCCCAAAACAGTGCACGGGCACGCGCGGCCTAGGTCACGCCGCATATCTCTCCGCTTCCACCGCGCACGCCCAGAACGGCACGCGTCAAACGCGACGTCGTGGGTGACGTGGGCGGCGTGCGCGGGGCTAAGCCCCGCGAGCATGCGTCAGGCCATGATGAAGGGGACGGTTCACGCTCTCCTCCCTAAACGGAGGTAGGCGTGGGGGCGTGGTGCATTTGCTGGACGAGGCCGGTGCGCGGTTTTCGAGGCGTCCACTCCCCACGATCACGGGGTGGGGCGAGGCCGCCTCATCTGCCGCCTCGGTTCTGCATCCCCGCCACGCGGCTCCCATGCGCTTGGGGTCGCGGACGGTGGAAGCGGGAAACTGGGCCGTCGCGAGCAGAGGCAGCGGGTCGGCCCCGACTCCCTGCTCTTCCCGTGCCTTGATTCGCTGAGCGGGGCGGCCAAGCCCCCACCTCGCTCCTTTATAAAGAGAGGGAGGGGAGCACAGAAGCCCGCACTCTCTCATCTCCTCCTTTCTTCAGCTTCTGCTCCCCTTTCTCTCATTCGCCATGGAGAAAGGGAACCCTGGCCCTTCATCGGTGGCGGCGAGGGTCGCCGCCAGACAGCGCACCCATCCCTCTCCCGCGCCCGTGGTGGCAGAGCCAGCCATAAGGGGAAGAGGGAGTGGGCAAGGTCGTGGACGAGGTCGAGGACGAGGTCGAGGCGCTCGGAGAAGAGGCGGGCGGGGCGGCACGCCAGCTTCGTCTCCGCCGGCGGTTCCTCTCCCCACGGCGGTCCATATAGGGGACGACCCTTGCGAGTTCTTCGTCAGGCTGCGCCGGGCGCCTCGTCGTCGCCTCCGGCTTCCAGCTCCGTTTGCGAGCGTGATGGAGTTGGACCCGCCCGAGACACTGAGACTGCACATGAGGGGCTGTGGGATCAGCGGCACACGAGTCCGCGTTGTATTCCCAGCCCCTAATGTGATGTATCTTGAACGAGGGTGGAAGACGTTCGCCCGTATCCACAGCCTGATGGAGGGGTTTACCCTCCATTTTAAGTTGATGGAGGGCGATCTCCTCTCCGTCAAGGTCTTCGGGTGCTTCGGCACTCGGGCGAAGTGCTGCGTGGACAGCTCCTCCGATAGTGAAGGCTCCCCCTCGAGCGAGAGTGACGAGGAGGAGGGCGACAGCGACGATGAGGGTAGCGGGCGGCGGGATGGCGGGTCCGACTAGGCGTCGGGCGCCGCTTCGTGCGGCACCGGTGACCCCATCATCCGTGTCGCCGGCTCCTTGAACTCCCCGGGGTCGTCTCCTTGGGCGGCTGGCGCTGGGAGGCTGCGGAAGGGGAAGAGGGCTGGCGACAAGGCCGTCAAGCCGGAGTACGAGGGCGTGGTGCCCTCGACAGCGTGCCGACGTCCTGCCGCCCCGTCTTCGAGCCCCGCTTCCGGCGCCGTCATCACCGTCCAGCCTTTGGACGGCCCCCGGGATGTTCTCTTGGTGTCTTCTGGCACCCGTAGCTTGCCTAGGCGCCCCTTTTGCCCTTTTCGCCTCCTTGACCTACCTCCTGAAGAGAGGGACAAGAAAGGGATTACGGGCATCTTATCTTTTTAATTTGTAAGCCTTCGAGCCTTAGCTGCATCTAAAACTTGTAATCCTCTCTTTCATGTTTTTCATCCTCTATGGACTGTACCTGAGTGGGATGTTTTTTAATGAAAAGGGGATGCTTGCCGGGTTATTTGTCTCGCGGGTTGAACCCACGCCAAGGAGCAAATCCTTGGTATCCCTCGGACAGACATTTCATCTCCCGGCAACAGGCCCTGCCGCCTTCCCACGTCGCTCGACCTTTCTCACGCCCTTGACGGAGGCGGGAACGAGGTGGGTGCGGCCTCCTCGTTTCATCCCTTTGCTGCCGCGACTACGACCAAACTTGGCCCCGGGGCCTAGAGTTGAGGGAGCACGGCAGTTTTCGGGAAGAAACGCGGTTTCGCATTGCCCAGTCCATAAGAGAATGCATGATGAGGGACGAAAGACTTATCTGATATCGCAGCCCCCGGCAACTCTGGCTTGCCGTGGATGAATCTTGGTACTCGCAGCCCCCAGCAACACTGGCTTGCCAGGGCCCAGGTGCCGGCGCGCCCTTCTTCTCCTTTTCGTCCTCAAGCGGTCTAGCCAGGATATGCGAGCCCTGCGAACGAAAGAAAAGCAAAGGGACGGACACTCGACCTCTAGGCTAGGGGTTAGCCGCTGTTAGGCACTATCAACCCTAACCAAAGACGAGACTCGACCTAGCATGCATGCTATAACCCCGGGGTGCCAGCGCTTCATTTACTTGTGCTCAGGGTCTGCGCCTGGCTTTGTACAAAGGATTACATGCAACAGCGGCAAGACTTGTACAAAAGGGTGGTTGCCGGACAGGGTCCGACAACCGCGCCTTACGGGTAAAACTTACGAAGATGCTCGATGTTCTAGGAGTTGCTCACTGGTACGCCATCTTCGGTCTCAAGGCGGACAGCGCCAGGCCTTGTGACTCGCTTCACCCGGTAAGGGCCTTCCCACTTCGGCGTCAACTTGTTGGAATTCTTGGCGGACTGAACGCGCCGAAGAACAAGGTCGCCTTCCTCGAGACTTCTGGCATTAACTTTGTGGCTATGGTAATGGCGCAAAGCTTGCTGGTAGCGAGCAGCTCACACAGCAGCCTGAAGACGGTCTTCCTCAAGGAGCAGCGCGTCATCTTGTCGCAGCCGCTCTTGCTCGAGCTCATCATAAGCGAGCACTCGAGGTGACCCGTATACGAGTTCCGTGGGGATAACTGCCTCTGCTCCATAGACTAGAGCAAAAGGTGTTTGTCCAGTGGCTCGATTTGGCGTCGTTCTGATCGACCAAAGAACCACCGGCAGCTCCTCGATCCAGTTTATTCCACACTTGTGCAGCCTGTCAAAAGTTCTGGTCTTGAGCCCGCGCAGCACTTCAGCATTTGCCCTCTCCGCTTGACCGTTGCTTCTCGGGTGAGCAACAGAAGCGAAGCAGACCTTGGCGCCAAGATCTTGGACGTACTGCGTGAAGGTGCGGCTCGTAAATTGCGTGCCGTTGTCGGTGATTATCCTGTTAGGGATCCCGAAGCGGCAAACAATCGACCTGAAGAACTTGACTGCTGACTGTGCTGTCACCGTCCTCACTGTTTCCACTTCCGGCCACTTTGTGAACTTGTCGATTGCAACGTACAAGTACTCAAAGCCCCCGACAGCTCGGGGAAAGGGGCCGAGGATGTCGAGCCCCCAGACCGAAAATGGCCAGGATAAAGGGATCGTCTGGAGAGCTTGAGCTGGTTGGTGTATCTGCTTGGAATGAAACTGACACGCTTCACACTTGGTTACTTGTGCAGTTGCATCCTGGAGGGCTGTTGGCCAGAAGAAACCTTGCCGGAAAGCTTTACCGACAAGTGCTCTTGCGCCAATGTGGTGACCACATATGCCTCCATGTATTTCTGCCAACAGCTTTTGTCCATCTTCCCGGGGAATACACTTCAATTTCACACCGTTGAGTCTTCTTCTGTACAGTGTCTTGTCGACAAACTGGTACATGCTTGACTGCCGGGCTACTCTCTCCGCTTCTTCTTCCTCGTCGGGAAGTCCTCCTGTCTGAAGGAAATGGACAATCTGCTGTGCCCATGCTGGAGCTTGTGGCTCGACAACAAGGACTAAAGGCAAATCTGCTGCTGCGGGAACATCCGCTTCGACGGCAAGAACCTGCGGCTCTGCCGGAGCTTGACGTTCCCCGACAAGCTTGCCGGAGCAAAACTTGTCGGGAGCTTCTGCTTCAACGGAACAAACCCTAGGGCTTGCCGGAGCATCTTGCTCCTCAGCGCTCTTGGTGTTGATCTTGGAGACTGCTGCGGGAATATCCGCTTCTACGGCAAGAACCTGCGGCTCTGCCGGAGCGTGACGTTCCCCGGCAAGCTTGCTGGAGCAAAACTTGTCGGGAGCTCCTGCTTCAACGGAACAAACCCTAGGGTCTGCCGGAGCAGACTGCTCCTCAGCACTCTTGGCGTTGATCTTAGGGACCTTCTTGGCGGCGGCTTCGGGAAGCTCTGCCGGCAAATAGTCACCAAAAACCAACTTCCTCTTCTTGCTCTGTCCGGTTGATGGCGTTACGGACGGCTGAGTCAGCTTGAGCACAAAGATCCCTGGTTCCACAGGTAACTTAAGTGCGGCACACTTTGACAGGCCATCTGCAATGGCGTTCTGAGCTCTTGGAACATGCTCCATTTGTAGGCCGTCAAAGTGTTTTTCTAGCTTTCTCACCTCGTCGACGTAAGCTTCCATCAACGGACTCTGATAACTCTTGTTTACTTGGTGGACGACAAGCTGTGAGTCACCCCTGACAATGAGCTTCTTGATCCCAAGGTCTGCCGCGATCCGGAGACCGGCAAGCAGGCCCTCATATTCTGCAGTATTGTTCGTTGCTTGCTCCTTGGGGAAGTGCATCTGGACTACGTACTTGAGGTGCTCACCGGTGGGTGCGACAAGCAGCACGCCAGCGCCGGCGCCTTGCAGCAAAAAGGCACCATCAAAGTACATCAGCCACTCTTTGCTTGCTTCCTTGTCGGGGATGCTCGTTTCTGGAATTTCTTCATCTGGTGTTGGCGTCCATTCTGCTATGAATTCTGCCAATGCTCTGCTCTGGATAGTTGAAGTGCTTTCAAACTTGAGGCCAAAGCTTGACAGTTCCAGTGCCCACTCAACAATCCTGCCTGTCGCTTCTGGATTCTGCAGTATCCTCTTCGGCGGAAAGCGAGTGACAACTGTGATCTCATGTGGTTGGAAGTAATGGCGCAGCTTTCTCGAGGCCATGAGAAGGCCGAAAAGCAATTTCTGCACACCAGAGTACCTTGACCTAGCCCCTTGTAGAAGGGAACTGACAAAGTAAACTGGGCGCTGCACCATCTTCTTGTGTATCTCGTCGTGTATCTGCGCAGATCCATCTTTGTCGGGACCAGAGCTTGTCGGGGAAGCTCCCTGCTTATCGCTGGATGCGCTTGCCGCGGTTGCTGGCTCATCATCTGCCTCCCTCTCTGCTACTAACGCAGCACTAACCACTTGATTGGTTGCTGCTATGTACAGCAGCAACTTCTCTTGTGGGTTAGGTGCGACAAGTATTGGAGGGGAGGACAGGTATCTCTTCAGGTCTTGCAGCACAGCCTCCGCTTCCGGAGTCCATTTCATTGGACCCGCCTTTTTTAATAATTTGAAAAACGGCAGGGCGCGCTCAGCAGACCGAGAGATAAACCTGCTGAGAGCAGCCACGCAACCGGCAAGTTTCTGTACATCCTTGACGCGCTTTGGTGCTTCAATCTGCTCAATGGCCTTGATCTTGTCGGGATTGGCTTCAATTCCCCGCTGAGACACAAAGAACCCGAGAAGCTTGCCAGAGGGAACCCGAAACACACACTTCTCTGGGTTGAGCTTGAGGCTGATCTTGCGCGGATTTGCAAAGGTCTCGTCTAAGTCTTGAATCAGGGTTGCTCTGTCCTTGCTCTTGACCACTATATCATCCATGTAGGCTTCCACATTTCTGTGTATTTGTGGCTCAAGAGCAACGTGGACTACTCTTGCAAATGTCGAACCAGCATTTTTTAATCCGAAAGGCATCCGTACGAAACAGTACGTGCCACATGGAGTAATAAATGCGGTCTTCTCCTCATCCTCTTCTGCCATGAAGATCTGATGATATCCTGAGTATGCATCAAGAAATGAAAGCAAATCACATCCGGCTGTGGAGTCAACAATCTGGTCAATGCGCGGCAAAGGAAATGGGTCTTTGGGACAAGCTTTGTTAACATCGGTAAAATCGATACAAAGTCTCCATTTCCCGTTTGCCTTGCGCACGACTACAGGATTGGCCAACCATGTGGGATGGAGCACTCCTCTGACAAGGCCTGCTGCTTCCAGTTTCTTGATCTCTTCTGCAATGAATTCTTGGCGCTCCACTGCCTGCTTCCTGACTTTCTGCTTGACGGGCCGCGCATGAGGACAAACGGCAAGGTGGTGCTCAATCACTTTCCTGGGAACACCGGGGATGTCAGACAGCTGCCATGCAAACACGTCGACATTCGCCCGCAGGAAAGTAACGAGCGCGCTTTCCTATTTAGGGTCGAGCGTGGCACTGATGGTGAAGGTACCACCAGTGCCGTGCTCCTTGGCGGATACCTTCTTCGTCTCTGGCGGAGCTGCCATCGCCTTCTTGCACTTGCCGGTGGAGCTCGATGGTGCGTCCTCAACGGCAGCGCAGCACTCCGAAGAGGTGCGCTCGCCGGAGTGGGCATCAGAACTCTTGCCGGACTTGGTCTTCTTCCCCCCGGGAGCTTCAGCGGCAAGTGGATTGCGATCTGCCGTGGCTGCTGCTTCCCGGTAGATCTTGTCGGCACAGATAAGAGCATCCTTCTTGTCGCCAGTGACAGAAATGACGCTTATCGGGCCTGGCATCTTCAGCATGTTATATGCGTAGTGAGAGGCCGCCATGAACTTGGCGAGTGCTGGACGGCCAAGTATCCCATTGTAGGGCAATGGGATATCGGCAACGTCGAATGTGACCTTCTCAGTCCTGAAGTTTAGCTCGCTACCAAATGTTACCGGCAGCGTGACCTTCCCCTTCGGCTTGCTCCTTCCCGGATTGATTCCTTGGAATGTGCCGGTCTCTTCGAGCTCGCTGTCAGGGATTTGGAGTTTCTGGAGTACAGCGGAAGAGATCATATTCAAGCCGGCCCCGCCGTCAACTAACATCTTAGTGACCTTGAGGTTGCGGATAGTTGGTGAAACCAACATCGGCAGGCACCCGACCGCAGTTGTGCGATCAGGGTGGTCCTCAATGTCAAAGGTGATAGGCGTGCTGGACCATTTCAGAAGCTTGCGCGATTCGACAGGTGGTTCCGCTGCATTGACTTCCCGCGCCCACTGCTTGAGTTGGCGGTGTGAAGTGTGCAGAGAAGCACCGCCGTCAATGCACAAGACCTCTGTGGCTTTCTGAAACTCCTGTTCACTGGTCTCAACATCATCCATGTCTTCGTCGTCGTCATCTTCATCGTTGTCGCGGCCGCGGGGAGGCCTGTCTCCTTCCCGCTGCTTGGCCTTGCCATGGCGTCCTCCCCGTTCGGCGCGCTTCTTGCCGGATTCTCCAGCACCCCCTTGGGCCCTCTCCTTGTCGCGCCGCTCGTACTCAGCTTTTTGCTGCTGGACAAGCTGCTCGACTTTCTTGCAGCTTTGGAGGTCATGGCCCCTGGTGCGGTGAATCTTGCAGTATTGGTTGTCGGAGCCGTCCTGCTTGTCGGCGGCCGCCACAGCCTGGCAGTTGGTGCACGCGGCAACCTCCTTGCCGGAGCTACTGACCTTGGCTCGCTTGGCGCCGCCGTCGCTGCCGGACTGCTCAACGACCAGCACCTCTTTGTTCTGCTTCTTCCTGTTGTTGCGCCGCCGGTTTGTCTTTGCCGGGGCGGCATCCTCGCTGTCAGACCCCCCTGCTCCAGTGCTTTCTCCGGGGAATTTCCTCCCTTCCTCAGCGCGTGCACACTTGTCGGCCAGGGCATATAGCTCGCTGACGTCCCGAATCTTGCACATCGCCATCTCCTCCCGCATCCTGCGGTTACGCACGTTCTGATGGAACGCGCTGAATACCGCGGCAGGGTGGATATTTGGGATGTTGTGCTGTACACGGCTGAACCTCTGGATATACTTCCGCAGGGGCTCTCCTTCCTTCTGGACGAGCAGATGAAGATCACTCTCTTGGCCATGAGGTTTGTGGCCGCCTGTGAAGGCGCCGACAAACTGATGGCATAGATCAGCCCAGGAGGATATGGAGTTGTCCGGCAAGTGCATGAGCCAGGACCTGACGTTGGGCTTGAGCACCAACGGGAAGTAGTTGGCAAGGATCTTATCGTCCCGCCCCCCAGCAGCCTGCACCGCGATGGTGTAGATGCTGAGGAACTCCGACGGATGCGACTTGCCGTCGTACTTCTCTGGTACATCTGGTTTGAAATTCTTCGTACTGAGTCACTGGACTTGCCGCAGCTCACGAGTGAACGCAGGGCAACCTACCGCGTACGGCAAGTCGCCTGGTCCCCCTGGCGCATGCATGTCAACAGAGGGCCCAGCGCGCTGGTCTGATTGACGTCGCGCTTCTCTCCGGCGCTCGATGCGAGTACGAGCGTCTTCTTGTTGTCGTTCTTGAAGAACTTGGCGCTGATCGCGACGAGCTCGCGGATCTGACGACGCGGTGGAGTCGCTGTCGAGGTGGACCCGGCGAGTCGGCGATCTTGGCCTTCAGGGTGGAGAGTGCACAGTAGTTGCACCCCCACCAGTCTTGTCGTCTCTGGCTCGTGCCCGGCTGGCTTGCCACGGCTGAGACGTGCTTAGCTGCCGTGGAGTGTCGCCGTTGGCGAAGCCGATGAGACTCTGGATAGTGGCCCTCCAGTCGTCGACCTTGTCCGCCGCTGGAGGGTAGTCTAGGAGCAGCTGAGCTCGCGCCAAAGCTTCTGCTGCGGTGGCGGGTGGCGGTGGCGAACGGTGCGAGGAGCGGGATATGCTCGGACTTCTAACTACGTTAGAAGGAGCAGTATCTCGTCCAGGCGACCGTGTCTCGCTCGCGCCAGCAGGTTGACGTGCATGGTGGTCCTGAGCGCTCCGAGATCCGCCAGCTCAATCTTGATCTAGCGAACGCATGGTACCGTGAGTACCATGACGCTGCCGGTCCCGCGCCTCCTGAGATGGGCGCGGTGCATGCAGGGACGCCGAGGTCTTGGAGTGTGCCCGGTCATTGTGGGAGCCGGCTACGTCGCCGATGGGCAGCGCAGCCTTGTCCTGGGACCTGGCAGCACCGTGAGCTCCCTCGTCGACGCGTGTCCTTCCGCCGGCGCCTGCCCCACCAACCGTTTGTTCCGGCGGTGGCTGGCTCGGCGCGGACGGAGCAGCTGCCTCCGAAACTTTCTTCTTAGGCGGCACGTTGATGAAGATGATGAAGATCTAGCTCGCAAGAACGCCGGATCTGGTTCACACAACTTCGACGCCCCCTACCTGGCGCGCCAAAGATGCCGGGGTACTGATCTATGGGCACCTATGGGACCGGCGGGCCGGGTCCCTTTCGGTTCGGCGGGGGCGGAGATCGTGCAAAGAGCAAATCGAGGCGAAGCACGCGAGTGATTTACCCAGGTTCGGGCCGCACAGATGCGTAAAACCCTACTCCTGCTTTGTGGTTTTGTATTGATTTCTAGCTCGGGAGCGCGGAGTGCTACAGTACACACCGGCGGCTAGCAAGACCGAGCGTGAGTGTTTGAACTGGCCTCCCTCTACGTTGCACACGTGCCTCCTTTTATATGATCAAGGGGCTACCGACAGATGGCAACGGAGGTAAAGGGCAAAATGGAAAGGTGCTGTGGTAGGTACAGCTACCTGCTACAGTGTATCATACCTAACCCTGACGGCAGGGGACAAGGGCATTAATTGCCCGTCTGTGTCGCCTAAACAGTACCGAAAGGGACCGCTAGGGACGCCACCGTTTGCCACGATGATTATCTTGTCAGCGCCTGCTTGCCACCGCGCACCCCTAGCTGCACGGCCTCCTGCCACGTGTGCTTGGGAGGGTCCTAGAGCGACACGTTGGCGGGTGTGCTGGAGCGCGGGCACGAAGTGGGGGTTTCCTGCGGCAAGCTCCTTGCCGTGGTCGTCGTCTTGTCGAGTTCGGGAGCTTGTCGCTCACCGGGCCTTGCCGGGACGCGTGGCGCGTCGCGGCAAGTTTTCTTGGTATGCCTTGGTCGGCCTTCCCGGCAAGCTCCTCTTACCAGGGTTTTGTTTCCTTCCCGGCCAGCTCCTCTTGCCGGGGCCTTGGTTTGAGTACTTTGTTCTTGAATGGTCTTCAAAGGAACCACGGAGGATCTTGGCGGTCACCCGGCAAGCCTCGCCGCGGGATGCTGCGACTGCCCGTGCACAAGTTCGGGATACTAGGGTACCCCTACTCTAATACACCGACAGATATATAATTGCATATAAAAACATCCAAGATTGATACTATAATAGCATGGAACAATAAATAATTATAGATATGTTAGAGATGTAGCAAGCAGATGACTCTCGCTTTTGACGGGGCAGAGGTGGCGGACGGTATTGGTTGATTCGAGCTACCTTGCGGGTTAGGGGTTTTTGTCCACCAAAAAACATTGTTATCTTTATACATAAACCCTCTTGTTTTCTGTCTAATAGAAAAAGGCAATGCTCTGGCCGGTTCCTAAAAAAAGGGTTCATTGGCTCCTCACGGGCATCGTAAACGGCACAGATCAAGCAGGAAGGAGCCGGAACAAGTCTTATTCCGCACGCCGCCAGGATGATCACGCTGGGAAACTCACACCTGACCTAACCCTACCACAGGAGACTATTGCCGGTCCTCCCTCCTACACACCGCCAGCCACCATGGCCACAAGAGAGAGGCCGGATCGGGGAAGCAAGAGAGATATAGACAACGGGAGAAAGGGATCTCGCAAAACTCGCACACCCATTACAGTCGCCTTATCTTTTGCTTTTATATACTGTAGCAGGGAGAGAGAGGATTTGAGTGAGCACTCGACCACCTATTCTGCTTCAACTATGAAAGTGACTATGCGGCGCTTGAGCGCCGCTCCCTTCCTGAAGGCGTTGTTGTTGAAGAATCTCGATGTCTTTATGATGTCATGAGGTGATTGGTGCGGATAAGGTCATAGTTGTAGTTTGTCGATCATGGATTTGATAACATCAGGTTTTCTTTCGTTTCCTCGCTTAGGCATAGCTTTGGTCTTACATGACTTTGCTATTTGTCAATGCGTTTTTGTGTGTCTGAGATTGTGAGTTGGTGTTGGCTATGTGCATCCTAAGTATGCAAAGGCCGGGTGTGTGCTTAATATGTTTGTATCCCCTTGATGCTTCATTTTGAATTAAATAAAATTCACCCTTCATCGAAACAAAACGGAACTGACTATGCATTATTTTCTATGCCATGTTTTCATAGGCTCTTCAAGGAGTGGGAAGAGCTGATGCTCAATTCCCTTAAAGGGCGGGTGATGTGCGTGTGTGACTCTTTCATCTGTGCCGGGATCTCCCTGTGGCGCGTAATACAACGTGATTATGGCAACATTGACGGGGACAACACCAAAGCAAACCTGATGCCAGCATTGGACTTTTTCTATTATCTAGTTCTCGTCAAGGTGCACTCTCCTTTTTATGGTGTATATCTGCCTTTAGACCGGTGGTTGCACGCTTTAAAGCTCCACTCCTACGAGTATGCGAGTTCCCAGAGATATGGCGTGGCACATCAGTTCAAGGGTACCTGTCTGACACCCATGATAAATTCTTGGGGAACCCTGAAACATCCACTCAGGATAGTAGATTGGTCAAGTACGCAATCCATTTGCTGGACTCTGAATCATTGCAAGAAGACTACCTCTCCGGAGCAAGGATGCTGGATGTGTTCATCAAGGTGCACCAAAAGGTTCAAAAGCTGAGGTATACACTTAGGTGGAGTAGCAGTGACAGAGAGATTAAGAAGCTCGCTGCTAGGATATTGGCACATCTTGCTGATACGTCTTCAACGTATCTATAATTTTTGATTGCTCCATGCTACTTTATCTACTGTTTTGGACTATATTGGGCTTTATTTTCCACTTTTATATTATTTTTGGGACTAACCTATTAACCGGAGGCCCAGCCCAGAATTGTTGTTTTTTGCCTATTTCAGTGTTTCGAAGAAACAGAATATCAAACGGAGTCCAAACGGAATGAAACCTTCGGAAACGTGATTTTCTCACCGAACGTGATCTAGGGGACTTGGACCCTACTCCAAGGAACAAAAGAGGCGATCACGAGGGTGGGGGCGCCCCCCCTAGGGCGCGCCCCCCTGCCTCGTGGGCCCCCTGTTGCTCCACCGACGTACTCCTTCCTCCTATATATACCTACGTACCCCCAAACGATCAGAGAAGGAGCCAAAAACCTAATTCCACCGCCGCAACTTCCTGTATCCACGAGATCCCATCTTGGGGCCTGTTCCGGAGCTCCGCCGGAGGGGGCATCCACCACGGAGTTCTTCTACATCATCACCATAGCCCCTCCGATGAAGTGTGAGTAGTTTACTTCAGACCTACGGGTCCATAGCTAGTAGCTAGATGGCTTCTTCTCTCTTTTTGGATCTCAATGCAATGTTCTCCCCCTCTCTCGTGGAGATCTATTCGATGTAATCTTCTTTTTGCGGTGTGTTTGTTGAGACCGATGAATTGTGGGTTTTTGATTCAGCTTATCTATGAATAATATTTGAATCTTCTCTGAATTCTTTTATGTATGATTGGTTATCTTTGCAAGTCTCTTCGAGTTATCCGTTTGGTTTGGCCAACTAGATTGGTAGTTCTTGCAATGGGAGAAGTGCTTAGCTTTGGGTTCAATCTTGCGGTGTCCTTTCCCAGTGACAGAAGGGGCAGCAGGGCACGTATTGTATTGTTGCCATCGAGGATAACAAGATGGGGTTTTTATCATATTGCATGAATTTATCCCTCTACATCATGTCATCTTGCTTAAGGCGTTACTCTGTTTTTAACTTAATACTCTAGATGCATGCTGGATAGCGGTCGATGAGTGGAGTAATAGTAGTAGATGCAGAATCGTTTCGGTCTACTTGTCTCGGACGTGATGCCTATATACATGAGCATACCTAGATATACTCATAACTATGCTCAATTATGTCAATTGATCAACAGTAATTTGTTCACCCACCGTAGAATACTTATGCTCTTGAGAGAAGCCACTAGTGAAACCTATGGCCCCCGGGTCTATTCTCATCATATCAATCTCCATCACTTTAATACTTGCTTTGTTTTTACTTTGCCTTTTATTTTTACTTTGCATCTCTACACCAAAAATACCAAAAATATTATTTATCATCTCTATCAGATCTCACTCTCGTAAGTGACCGTGAAGGGATTGACAACCCCTAATCGCGTTGGTTGCGAGGAGCTATCGTTTTGTGCTGGTACGAGGGACTTGTGCGTGGCCTCCTACTGGATTGATACCTTGGTTCTCAAAAACTGAGGGAAATACTTACGCTACTTTGCTGCATCATCCTCTCCTCTTCGGGAAAATCCAACGCAGTGCTCAAGAGGTAGCACTTGCCTGTCACATCGATCTAACACCATTCCCCGTGGCAATACAGTGCATATCCTCCCTACTTAGTTCCACCACCCAGCTGCCATATTGGAATAACGACCAACAAGGATCTCGTAATCAGTCACCTCAAGGTGCAGGGGACAGCCAAGAAGATCGCTGGAATGAGTTGATTCTGCAAGGCCTAACAATTCTGGAGAGGCTGGCGTCTGACCAACACAACTACAGGGACATATGCAGCAGCCCTGATCTAATCGCCAAGATCATGTCACCTATCTGCTTTGAAACACTAATCCAAGATAACAACATAATGATGGCATGGCAAGATGTAGTAAATGGAGCCTATAGAGTGGTGCACCGACTCATCCGTGCTCCCGAGTGGACTGGTGGCAGAAGGCTGGCCCATGAAATCTCCTCTAGTGAGCAGGCTGTGAGGAACCTGGAGAGGATTCTTCATCAGGGCAACACAGGTAGCCAACAACTGCAAATGCGAGCTATGGAGATACTGGCAGAATTGGCTTTGGATTCGTCCTCTAACCTTGCCATGGAAACAAAGGAAAATCTGATGAGCAAGCAGCTGCAGATCTTCCTTAATGAAGGGACAGGAGAAGACCTTAAGGTTATGGCTGGGAAAACACTACTGGCATTACTATCCAAGACTACAAGAACTATCTCCATGGTGTGTATAATGCGCAAATACAATTCCATTGTTGATCAAGTCACTGAAATGCTTGATGCTAAGAACAAGGCCATATACAGAACAATAGCAACTGAGATCTTGGAGATTTTTTTGCTCTACATACGATGGACAAGAATCATGTGAAGAATACCTTGCTGCCAAAGTTAACTGTTGTTTATGTAACTCTAACATCTGGAGCAGCACTATACTGTCACTAGCAAGTTAAAAGCATGAGATATTGTGTTCTATTTCTAATGTTTCCTGTGCTTTTCTTATAGCTGAATCACCTTCTAAGCCTTTGGATAACATCCAACCTCATCTCACTTCACTCCATGCATAGCATACAGATAAAAACTTGCAGTAACGTTGTTCCAAAATTGTGCACTTTTCCAGTTGAATATTTTTGTATTTGTACAATTTCAAGGCTTCAATTTTAGGCTCACTAATGTTCTATTTTAAGTGTCTAAGATTTACGAAAGTTTCAGGCATGTGAGGATTAGCAAGTGTCAACCTAAAGACTAAGATCATACACTGAAACATATTAATTGGAAAATTCTAGATTTGAAACCTTTACCAGTACCATGTGTGAAGTGATTTGAAGTTTAAGTTATCTTGTTGTTGCAGGTGCTGGCTGAAGTTTTAACCAGTAAAAAGAAGCCGCCATCAGAAGCACCGGAAAGGCAGGCATCCAAAGGATCAGGAGATATTGAAGAAAATCCACTTCAAGACGACGAAGAAAATCAACGTCTAGAACATAATGTCCGGATCAATTCATCCGAGCGAAATGAGATGCCGGTAGCCATGCTGGAATTGAAGGAAGCATTGTTATCCCTTACTTCGGTGATATTTGACAAGCTGATAATCAGTGCAGAGGATTTTGATGAAGTGGCTCAAAAGGTTGCCCCAGGAGAAGGTGAATTTGTGGCGAAGCTCAAGACTATAGTAGAAGAGAACTGCGACGCCACGGCTAATAGCCTAAGAATCGTCAAGCTTTGCGGTCAGATTGCGGTTACAATGATGCGGTGCAGCCAGTACAACACACACTTCAAGGATCAGAAATTCGTGGAGACATTGTCTAAGGCTTCAAGAATCACGTGTAACCTTGAACCCTGCATGCTCTTCGCTGGGACAAATTGTGGCGCCAAGAAGACTGCCAGGCCCCTCCTCTCGGATCTTGTGAAAGAGGCAGAAGTGTTGGTTGCTTAAAAACGTAATTGTGATTTCTACCATTTGATGCCTTATTTCTCAGATCAAATAATCATGTTTCCAGCTCTTGGAATCATGGAACTTGGCTTGTTTCATTTATCAAACAAGATTGTGTTGTTGGAATTGTACCAAAATGTTTTTCTAACATAGATAATTGTACCCATTTTATGGAACATGTAATGCTACCATTTTGCTATGTGAGACCTTAATTATGACGCCTGTTACCCTTGTTTGATTTCAACTAGTGAATTGTCCGTGTGTTGGAATAGGAGCATAGAGACTGATTTGTTAACATGTTTAATTGTATTTTAACTACTTAGTTGTATCAATTGCTTGTGATACGAGGTAAAAAGAAGGTGGCAGGACAAGTAGCGGTTGTGCGATAGGCTTGAAGCGTGGTACCCTGTTCGGGGGCGCGCCTTCGTGTTATATAGACAGGGGCTTATCCCTGGATATGCATACAAGTAGTTGGAGAGATTACATCTTGGGAAGCAAGGAAGTAATAAGAGATAGAGATAAGTACATGCGGTTTAGAGAGAATCTAAACAATCTCCTAACTACCTCCTGCCGAAGCCTACGTGACATATGTCATCGTGACATGATGTTTAACACCCTCCCTTAATCACAACTTGGACAAGTTGAGATTACGTTTAAACTCTTCAAAGCTCCGTGTAGGTAATGCCTTGGTAAAACCATCTGCAAGCTGATCTCCTGAATGAACAAATCGAATTTCCAACTGTTTGTTAGCAACACGTTCTCTGACAAAATGGAAATCGATCTCAATATGTTTTGTTCTGGCATGAAAAACTGGATTTGCGGAAAGATATGTGGCACTAAGATTGTCACACCACAAGCATGGTGCTGGGATTCATCTTATGCCAAGCTCTTTGAGTAAAGACTGAACCCATATAATTTCGGCCGTTGCATTTGCTAATGCTTTATACTCTGCTTCTGTACTGGACCTGGATACTGTAGCTTGTTTCTTGGAACACCAAGATATAAGATTGGGTCCAAAGAAGATTGCAAACCCACCTGTAGACCATCTAGCATCCACACATCCTGCCCAGTCAGAGTCAGAAAAAGCACTAACCAGAGTTGATGAAGACTTGCTGAAAGTAAGACCAGTGTTCAGAGTGTTTTTGATATATCTGACTATGCATTTAGCTCCAGTCCAATGAACTGTTGTAGGAGCGTGAAGGAACTGGCATACTTTATTAATAGCAAATGAAATATCTGGTCTTGTAAGCGTCAAATATTGAAGTGCACCTACCAGACTTCTGTAGTTTGTGCTATCCTCTTGATTCTAGGGATCTCCTTCTATAAGTGACAAATGTTCTGAACTAGATAAGGGAGTGGGTGATGGTTTACAACCTTGCAACCCTACTCGTTTGACCAAGTCAGTAGCATACTTTTCTTGAGAGAGATGAAGATGATTACCATGTTTCTTGACTTCAATCCCTAAGAAAAAGTGCAAGTCTCCAAGATCCTTCAAAGCAAACTCAGCACTTAAATCCTTTAGTAGTCCTGCCACTGCCGCATCAGATGAGCTTGTAACAATTATATCATCCACATAAATAAGTACAAATATAGATGTATTTGACCTATTGTATATAAACAAGGAAGTGTCAGACTTGGAAGGAATGAAACCGAGAGCTTGTAGCTTGTGACTGAGCCTGGAATACCATGCTCTAGGAGCTTGCTTCAACCCATAAATGGCCTTATCAAGCCTGTAGACATGAGAGGGAAATTTTCTGTTTTCAAACCCAGGAGGCAGTTTCATGTAAACCTCTTCTTCCAGAACACCATGGAGGAACGCGTTCTGTACATCTAGTTGCCTGAGACTCCATCCTCTTGAAACAGCAATAGACAGAACAAGACGAATGGTAGCAATTTTTACAAATGGACTAAAGGTATCTTCATAGTCCATGACATACCTTTGTTTAAAGCCTTTTGCAACCAGTCTAGCTTTATAACGATCTAGTGTTCCATCAGATTTCCTCTTGATTCTGAATACCCATTTGCAATCTATCAAATTTTTACCTTGCTTTGGGGGAACCAGATGCCATGTTTTATTCTTCTAAAGAGCCGTGTATTCTTCTTCCATAGCCGTTTTACACTTCAAATCACCAAACGCTTCTTGCAAAGAAGTCGGTTCACCTGTGGTACATGCCATGCCAAACTTGGTAATATGCTTGTAATTGACAGGTTTAATTACCCCTTTTTGAAGACGTGTATGTGTTTGTGAAGCAGGTACAGCCGCGGGCTGCACAGAAGATCCATCAGCCGCCTCGGATCCTAGGCCAGATCTTTCCGCAGGAGATGATGGTGAGCCGGGATCTTTTGTGGTTTCAGCTGATGAAGGGGAGACGTGACCCAGCACAGAAGATCCAGACCCGGCCCCTGCCAGCGGCTCGTCAGGGCGTGATGATGGCACCGGCCGACAGGGATCTGCGCTGGACCCCGAGCTGATAAGGGGATCAGGCCGACCGGTCGGCTGGCTCATGGAACAGTGCATGTAGCAGTGGTCCACTCTCGTGGGCCATCAATTCAAGGGTGGCCCAGTGGCAGGTGCTGATTGGCGCGGGCCGATGTCCGCTGCTTGACGAACTGGAGAGGCCCGTGTGGCAGAGGCGGAGCCGATGCTGCTGGCGCGGTTGTCTCCTGGCGCGCCCGCGCGGTCGCTGCTGCCTCCTGGCACTGAACCCGAGGCGCAGGTTCCCTGCTGCGGCACTGATCCCGCGGAAGATTACATGGCAGACTGCGACGGTGACGACCCCGAGGGGGTATGCTCCCTGGGGCTGGACACATAAAATGTTGCCTGTTTAAGGTGATTTCTTCACCGTTTTGCATGATTTCTTCACTGTTTTCTTGTCCTGTTTCACCAAAAAACTCAGCCAAATTGTGGTTATGAGGGTCAGTCAATATTGTATCATCACAATTATTTCCCTGTTGATCAGTGCCGGTTAGGTAAGATGGGAGAAGAAGAATTTCTTGACATAGAATGGCGCCGGCATGTAGATCAGAGAAGGGGAATTTTGTCTCATCAAAAACTACATCGCGAGAAATATATACTCGACCAGTAGAGACATCAAGGCATTTGACACCTTTGTGTTGAGCACTACACCCTATGAAAACACACTGCTTTGACTGAAACATGAGCTTACGCTTGTTGTATGGGCGCAGATTTGGCTAACAGGCGCACCCAAACACACGAAGAGTGGTATAGTCAGGTTTAGTATGAAGGAGACGTTCCATAGGTGTTTCGTATTCCCCTCCCTAGTCGGATTGGACATCAATGATCTTGCTATCGAATTTTCTTTCAACGAGTGCTTGGAAATTTTGAAACACTTGAAAAACATTGGATCGCTTTTTAAGTAGATAGATCCAAGAAAATTTACTATAGTCATCAATGAAACTTACATAGTAAGTGTGTCTACCCACGGAAGAGGGGGCAGGACCCCACACATCAGAGAAAATAAGTTGCAATGGTTTAGTAGAAACACTCATAGAAATAGGATATGGCAACTGATGACTTTTAGCTCTTTGGCAAGAATCACAAACTGTTTCAACATTACGCTCTCCAACATATGGGAGCTTATTTTTCCTAAGCACTTGTTCTACTAAAGAAAAAGATGCATGCCCTAAACGATCATGCCATCGGGTTGAAGATAACTTAGTTACAACACATGCTGTTTTATTGAACCTCCTAAGCTCGGGAATCAACGGATATAGCCCTCGAATGCATCTACCTTGATAGAGGATTTTCTTCGTGACCTGATCTCGAATAAAAAAGAAATATGAGTGAAACTCAAGAAAGACATGGTTATCAATGGCAATGCGATGAACTGAAAGGAGATTCATGGAAGCTCTAGGGACATGCAATATTTTTCTAAGATGGATTTTTCGATGAGGGGTTTTAATAACTGAGTGGCCAATATGACTTATTCTCATACCTTCTCCATTTGCGACATGGACTTGCTCCGGGCCGCAGTATTTCTCCCTCATGGTGACTGATACGTCTCCAACGTATCTATAATTTTTGATTTTTCCATGCGATTATATTATCCATCTAGGATGTTTTATATGCATTTAGATGCTATTTTATATGATTTTTGGGACTAACCTATTAACCCAGAGCCCAGTGCCAGTTTCTGTTTTTTCCTTGTTTTTGAGTATCGCTGAAAAGGAAAACCAAACAGAGTCCAATTGACCTGAAATTTGACGGAGGTTATTTTTGGACCAGAAGAAGCCCACGGAGCATCGGAGATGGACCAGAAGAGTCCCGGGCTGCCCACGAGGGTGGGGGGCGTGCCCACCCCCCTGGGCACGCCTCCCTGCCTCGTAGACAGACTGGAGACCCTCCTGACTTGATTCCGATGCTAGTACCTCTTATATATACCCAAACTTCCAGAACATAACCTAGATCGGCAGTTCCACCACCGAAAACCTCCAGAGTCACCGCAAACCAATCTAGACCCGTTCTGGCACCCTGCCGTAGGGGGGAATCCCTCACCGGTGGCCATCTTCATCATCCCGGCGCTCTCCATGATGAGGAGGGAGTAGTTCACCCTCGGGGCTGAGGGTATGTACCAGTAGCTATGTGTTTGATCTCTCTCTCTCTCTCTCTCTCTCTCTCGTGTTCTTGAGGTGGTACGATCTTGATGTATCGCGAGCTTTGCTATTATAGTTGGATCTTATGATGTTTCTCCCCCTCTACTCTCTTGTAATGGATTGAGTTTTCCCTTTGAAGTTATCTTATCGGATTGAGTCTTTAAGGATTTGAGAACACTTGATTTATGTCCTGCATGTGCTTATCTGTGGTGACAATGGGATATCATGTGATCTACTTGATGTATGTTTTGGTGATCAACTTGCGGGTTCAGTGAACTTATGCATAGGGGTTGGCACACGTTTTCGTCTTGACTCTCCAGTAGAAACTTTGGGGCACTCTTTGAAGTTCTATGTGTTAGTTGAATAGATGAAACTGAGATTATGTGATGCATATCGTATAATCATACCTACAGATACTTGAGGTGACATTGGAGTATCTAGGTGACATTAGGGTTTTGGTTGATTTGTGTCTTAAGGTGTTATTCTAGTACGAACTCTATGATAGATCGAACGGAAAGAATAGCTTACTACGGACTCTTGAATAGATCGATCAGAAAGAATAACTTTGAGGTGGTTTCGTACCCTACAATAATCTCTTCGTTTGTTCTCCGCTATTAGTGACTTTGGAGTGACTCTTTGTTGCATGTTGAGGGATAGTTATATGATCCAATTATGTTATTATTGTTGAGAGAACTTGCACTAAGTGAAAGTATGAACCCTAGGCCTTGTTTCAATGCATTGCAATATCGTTTGTGCTCACTTTTATCATTAGTTACCTTGCTGTTTTTATATTTTCAGATTACAAAAACCTATATCTACCATCCATATTGCACTTGTATCAGCATCTCTTCGCCGAACTAGTGCACCTATACGATTTACCATTGTATTGGGTGTGTTGGGGACACAAGAGACTCTTTGCTATTTGGTTGCAGGGTTGTTTGAGAGAGACCATCTTCATCCTACACCTCACACGGATTGATAAACCTTAGGTCATCCACTTGAGGGAAATTTTCTACTATCCTACAAACCTCTGCACCTGGAGGCCCAACAACGTCTACAAGAAGAAGGTTGTATAGTAGACATCAGTGACCTTCTCTAACTCGCCGATGATGTGGTTTGTAGCACCACTGTCAACATACCAGTTGGTGTCGACTCCATACGAGGCCTCTGCCCCGCCAGCAACTTTCTCATCTTGGGAGGAGCCTTCATCCTCTTTGAAGCGATACCAGCAATCCTTTGTTGAGTGCCTTGGTTTGCCACAGATTTGGCACAGGATGGTGTCAGGGCGTGACTTGGGGGAGTTGTGACGGCCCTCGGAGTTGGTGTAGGAGGGCCGCCCGCTGCTGTTGTTGTTGTCGGGGCCGCGGAAGTTGCTGTTGTTGACGTTGCCGCCGTTGCTGGTTTTGCCCTTTCACGGTGGGCCGCGGTAGCGTGATCCTCCGCCGCCACCACCACGGCCGCGAGTGGCGGCATTTGCCGACGACTTGAAGCCGCCGTTCCCCTGGAAGAGCACAACGCGCTGGTCGAAGTTGATCATATGGGAGAAGAGCTCATCGATGGTGACCGGCTATGTGCACGCGTCGAGGGCGGAGTCGAGGGGCTGGTACTCCATGTCGAGGCCGGCCAGGACGTAGGAGACCAGCTCGCCGTCTTGAAGAGGCTTGCCCATAGCAGCAAGTTTGTCCGCAAGCGACCGCATATATGCGAAGTATGTCGCCACAGACTGCGTTCCCTTCTGTGCATGAGAGAGCATGATGCGGATGTTGTTCACCCTTGAAAGCGACTGCGAGGAAAACATCCCTGCTAGTGCCTCCCAGAGCTCATGTGCATGATTAATGGAGGTGACCTGCACTAGTACTTCTTTGGTCAGATTGTTCAATAGATAGCCCAATACCTGTTGATCTACTCGGATCCAAACCGAGTGGAGAGGATTGGGAATCATCTCTGAAGGAAATATGCCCTAGAGGCAATAATAAAGTTATTATTTATTTCCTCATATCATGATAAATGTTTATTATTCATGCTAGAATTGTATTAACCGGAAACATAATACATGTGTGAATACATAGACAAACATAGTGTCACTAGTATGCCTCTACTTGACGAGCTCGTTAATCGAAGATGGTTGAGTTTCCTAGCCATGGACATGAGTTGTCATTTGATTAATGGGATCACATCATTAGGAGAATGATGTGACTGACATGACCCATTATGTTAGCTTAGCACTTGATCGTTTAGTATGTTGCTATTGCTTCTTCATGACTTATACATGTTCCTATGACTATGAGATTATGCAACTCCCGTTTACCGGAGGAACACTTTGTGTGCTACCAAATGTCACAACGTAACTGGGTGATTATAAAGGATCTCTACAGGTGTCTCCGAAGGTACATGTTGAGTTGGCGTATTTCGAGATTAGGATTTGTCACTCCGATTGTCGGAGAGGTATCTCTGGGCCCTCTCGGTAATGCACATCACTATAAGCCTTGCAAGCAATGTAGCTAATGAGTTAGTTGCGGGATGATGCATTACGTAACGAGTAAAGAGACATGCCGGTAACGAGATTGAACTAGGTATTGAGATACTGACGATTGAATCTCGGGCAAGTAACATACCGATGACAAAGGGAACAACGTATGTTGTTACGCAGTTTGACCGATAAAGATCTTCGTAGAATATGTAGGAGCCAATATGAGCATCCAGGTTCCGCTATTGGTTATTGACCGGAGACGTTTCTCGGTCATGTCTACATAGTTCTCGAACCCGTAGGGTCCGCAAGCTTAAAGTTCGGTGACGATCGGTATTATGAGTTTTTGTGTTTTGATGTATTGAAGGTAGTTCGGAGTCCCGGATATGATCACGAACATGATGAGGAGTCTCGAAATGGTCGAGACGTAAAGATCGATATATTGGATGACTATGTTCGGACACCGGAATGGTTTCGGATGGTTTCGGGCATATACCGGAGTATCGGGGGGTTACCGGAACCCCCCGGGGAGTTTATTGGGCCTCATGGGCCCTAGTGGAGAAGAGGAGGGGCGGCCAGGGCAGGCCGCGCGCCCCCTCCCCCTCTAGTCCGAATAGGACAAGGAGGGGGGGCGGCGCCCCCTTTCCTTTCTCTCCTCTCTCCCTTCCTTTCCCCCTCCTACTCCAACTAGGAAAAGAGGGGGTCCTACTCCCGGTGGGAGTAGGACTCCTCCCTGGCGCGCCTCCTCCTGGCCGGCCGCCCCCTCCCCCTTGATCCTTTATATACGGGGGCAGGGGGCACCTCTAGACACATCAATTGATTTTCTTGATCTCTTAGCCGTGTGCGGTGCCCCCCTCCACCATAATCCACCTCGATCATATCATAGCGGTGCTTAGGCGAAGCCCTGCGTCGGTAGCAACATCATCACCGTCATCACGCCGTTATGCTAACGGAAGTCTCCCTCGAAGCTCGGCTGGATCGGAGTTCGTGGGACGTCATCGAGCTGAACGTGTGCTGAACTCGAAGGTGTCGTACGTATGGTACTTGATCGGTCGGATTGTGAAGACGTACGACTACATCAACCGCGTTGTGCTAACGCTTCCGCTTTTGGTCTACGAGGGTACGTGGACAACAATCTCCCCTCTCATTGCTATGCATCACCATGATCTTGCGTGTGCGTAGGAAATTTTTTGAAATTACTACGTTCCCCAACAATCTCTTCTTTCCCATCCTTGTCCTTGGTGACGACGTGCTTGGCCGGCTCCAATGTGGTTCCATCCATGTATCCGAAGAAGCCGGCTCCTCTGATCTGCGGGGTGATCTGGGTGCGCCAGAGGACGTAGTTGGTGCGGGATAACCAACTTGGCCCGAGAGGTTGGAGTTGGCTGCGGCAGAGGAGGCCATGGTGGCGAGCTTTGGTGGTAGGAAAACCTAGCGAACTAGATGTGATGGAAAAGAGGGGCTCTGTATACCATCTGCGATAGGCTTGAAGCGTCGTACCCTGTTCGGGGGCACGACTTCGTGTTATATAGACAGGGGCTTATCCCTGGACATGCATACAAGTAGTTGGAGAGATTACAAATTGGGAAGCAAGGAAGGAATAAGAGATAGAGATAAGTACATGTGGTTTAGAGAGAATCTAAACTATCTCCTAACTACCTCCTGCCGAAGCCTACATGACATATGTCATCGTGACATGATGTTTAACAGCGGTTACTGTATCTTCATGTAATCGGTGTTTCTGTTTGAAGGAATACAGAGACTGGTGTACATTCTCTGCTGCTTGCTGAAATACTACTTCAGTGCTGGACATTATGTGGAGAAAAGTAGAGAAAATTTTGTGGAATGCAAGGAGAAGGTAAATTTGTGGCACTGACAATTATGTTCTCACTACATGGGTTGTAGAGTCGTTAATGTTCTTCTAAGCTAAGGAATTAAGAGGCCGGCTAGTGTTGGGATTCAGATTGACCAACGAAATTGGGTGTCACATGCGTGCAAGAAACAGAGCATGCAGTGGTCCAGGAAAAAAAATCAGAGGAGCCCAACATGATGTTGTATATCACTGTCAGACCCGTCCTCTCAGACCTTAGCAGTTTTTGTATATCCAATCATGTATCCACGTGTTGACTTTCGATGTCACACGTGAGAGGGGTGTTTAAGTGTATATGTGAAGCTGCTCCGCAGTAGGTCCAGCAAAAACAGACGAGAAGGAGCTGCTCTACTCCTTTTCGGCCAACCCCAATGCATGCCCACTGATGATGAGCACTTGTAAACTTGTTGAGACTTTCTTTGCCTTTCTTCTTTAAGATATGGCATGCATACTCGTGCATGTTCGAGAGAAAAAAAAATCCCTGAACTGACAGTTTCTAGTGAGTCAGGCTCCGCCGAAGTAGAGCAAGGGAAAGCAACGCTGAGCTCATGTGACCACGGAGATGGCGCGAGTTCGCGCGTGTCTCTGAAAAATCGGGAGGAGGATTTCGGTCACAGCCCGTCGATTTATAGCCCCATTCGCCTCACAGCTGAAACTCCCGCCACCCTTCTCCTCGCTTTCGAGCTTTCCCTCCGACGCACATCGGCACCGATGAGCAGGTAAGCGGCGGTCCTTCCCCGCCCGACAAACACATGCACGTCGATCATTTTGGCCAAATATATTTCAATGCACAAAAATACAAATTGTCTGTGCTTAATAATACATAAGGACATCTTCAGAGCGGGCCCTCAAACCGCCCGCAACGGTCCAGACCGCACGGGAGCAGTGAGGTTCACCATGATGAGTTTGTGAGTGAGGTGCATCTCGACCTCAAGCAGTGAGGTGCACCCCGGGGGTATTGGGTTCAGGTACATGTATGTATGTCGATTGGCTGCACATACTCGATGCCAACTTCTTGTGTCATTTCTAACCGGTTCTGCTCCATTTTCATCCTACTTGTTTCATGGCATCCCTACTTGTAACTTGTTCATGTATAATTAAGATTTTTTCTTACGACCTGACGATTTGTCTTTTTGAGGACCAGCATGTTTAGAGAGCCAAAACTGCAACAGTAAAGCTTTTTGTAGTATAGGGAGTTGAGGTGATGGTGGAGTGCATCCGTTTCAGGTAGTGTCTAAAAGGCCAAGTGGGGGGGGGGGGGGGGGGGGGGGGGGGGGGGAGCTGGCAGTCTTGAGTGGAATTTTCTCCTCTGCTCAAGCCAACAAGAGCAGAGGCGTGCCACATGTAACATGTTGGCAAAGCCTTTTCTCAAACAAGTAAATAAATTAAGCTATAGAGGCATGCGTTCCTTGCTATATTCCGTTCCATGTTGGCAAAGCGGAAATTTGTTGAGCTAGCTACTAACTTTACCTATGGCGCCGATCACTTGGATGATGATAAGCTAGTGATTTGTTTAGGACGAGACAACTTGGCCGTGGCTGTAAAGTGTAAAGCACCATGTCCATGCCATGCATGCTTAATCTCTCTTCTCAGTACAACGAGCCACTTTATCCCTCCGTTTTCTTGTCACTAAAATCATAGTGTGGAAAGGCAATTCGATCGTATTTGCTCGCTGAAATTCGTACAAATCCGATACAACATATCGTATCAGTACCGCCAACCGAGGATGACAACAACTGAGCTTTCACTTGGACGCACGCATCAGGCATCACTCATACTATTAAGTACCACTCCCTCCATTCCTAAATAATTGTCTTTCTAAAGATTTTAACAAGTGACTACATACGTTGTAAAATGAGTGAATTTACACTCTAAAACATGTTTACATACATCTATATGTTGTAGTGCATTTAAGATGGCTAAAAAGACAAATATTTGGGAACGGAGGGAGT
The DNA here is from genome assembly GCF_056163025.1 of Triticum urartu. Taxonomy (NCBI): domain Eukaryota; kingdom Viridiplantae; phylum Streptophyta; class Magnoliopsida; order Poales; family Poaceae; genus Triticum; species Triticum urartu. The sequence continues at coordinate 2,503,677 of NC_141879.1, forward strand.
AGTATAATATTGACCCTAAGAAGTAAGAACTTATCTGCAAAAGATATTCTAATCCTGATTGCGCAAGCGACCGATGTGGCCTGAATATTCCAGGAAATAAACCGATAACTAATTAACCGGCAGTCGCTGGATTGCACAAGCAGTCTTCAGCATATCTTCCTCATTGGGTGTGAAGATTTGGAGCGCATGCCAAAAGGTATTGGTCCGGCCTTGGTTGAGTTTCCCTGTCTAGGACGGATCGGGTTCGGTCCCATGTAGGCTTCTCATAAGCTTGGCAAAAATTTATTACATATCATAATACTTGAGTTCCAACTAGCAATACTACCTGGATGGCTATAAGATAGTTCTGGAGTTACATAGCTTTAGACCATACAAGATACTTATTATATGTAGCTTTAGACCATATTAATTCCAACCCCCATATGTGGGGGTGAAGATCTGGTGCTACGGGAGCACCTCACATTAGGTGCTCCCAATTTTCAAAATGCACATTTAAATATTTCAAAATTTCCAAAAACAATTGTGGATGTTAGCACCACATAAATGTACAATCCTTAAGAATTTCAGATCAAAATTCGAAATACACATTGAGAAACAAAAAAAGACAAATCCATCATGAATGTTTTGCACAAAACCCCCCAAACATTCCCGAAATGACACTATGGTCCACATCCCGTGATGCTGCCCATTCGATCTCAGATTGGCAGCCGAGGTCGCCTGGGAGCACATAATGTGAGGTCCCCCTGTAGCACCAGATATTCACCCCACATATGTGACATCCAGATCATACATATCACTTGATGGATTCCCATTTAAATACTCTGTGTACTCCCTCCGTCCTTGAAAGAGTGTACTTTCAACTTTATAAAAAGTTTACTAGAAAGTGATCAAATGGGCCAAATTACCTGATCAATGCTGTTTTTAAAAAGTTTAGTAGAAATGCGGTGGCTTTTCCACAAAAGAAAAAAAATAGCGACAAGGTGGTCTTCTCCAAACCTAACTGTAAATGTGATGGTTTTCTACAATTAACTCTATATAATTTATATTTAGTATCCCAACAATTTCTGTTTGATATTATGGTGGATGAAGATCATATTGCCCCAGTAATCTATTTTCATATACATTTTCTGTGACTATGAATTAAGATAACATGCTTTCTTGCAAGAAAGAAAAAAAGAAAGCGGAAGATGAAATGTCAGCAATCAGATGACATCATTTATGTATATCTAACCTGATGTACCTAGTAGCGTGGTAGGTGGTGTGCAAGTAGGGTAAATATTTTTATATGCCGGATAAATTTGTTATAACAACAGCCAGACGGCATGACTGGTCTACATCCAGTTTGATGTAGCAAGTAGGGTAATATCATATCTAATTGGATGAGCTCTTACAATATTAGTATTCATTCTATTGGCTCTTGGGGAAGATACATTGACTGCGTCTGTTGCAGACGGCAGAGAGTAATGTTTATGCATGGAGTATCTGTCACCATCAAGGGCTTTTCCTTGAAATGTCGGTGTCTTACGGGGATCACATTTGTACAAATTGATTTTTTTGGAGGGGGGGGGGGGGGGGGGGGGGGTGGGGGGGTGGTTGAAATCAACCGACGGGACCACTACCCCTTTCTGCTGTTGTTTTGAACCTTAGCATCGATGGGCCTATAGCTGGACCAGCTTCGCTACCAACGTTTTCTATGGCTCAAGCGAGTAAAAAGCATAAAGCTACTACTTTACAGGTTTATGGTTTTAAATTTTTCTCAGATAACTACTAAGTCAGGGGTCGGCTGTTTCAAAAAACCCAAAACTCTGAATACTTATCAATTGATCACAATTATGACAGGTGAGCCCGATGCGTAAGAGCTCTAATTGTTTGACCGTTTGTTTGACCCTTAGGGATGGGCTTGCACACAAATTTAAAAAATCAATCAGGTCCCTGCATTTTTTTGCAAAAAGCAATCTGGTCCTTGCTCCAGATCAGGGCAGCCATGGCGCTACTTCTCTCGCCCCCGAGCTCTCCTGACCGAACCTCGCGACGTCGCCTCCTCCGGCCGGCGAGCCGACCGGCACCCGCCGCCGGTGATCCCCGGGCTCAACCCTGGTCGCTCCTTCACCTCACCTCCATCTCTCCCTGCCTATCTATGCCCCCGCCGACCTGTGCTGCACGACGCAGCCGTGCTGCACAACGCTGCAGTGCTAGTGGCCGCCTCTCCGCGCCGGCTCCCCACGGCAGGCGGCGAGCCGTGGCAACCCCATGATGGGCAGCGACCCCCAGCAGGTCCAGATGGCGGGCGACGGCGCAGTGAACCGAGGGTACCCCATGGCGGGCGGCGCGGCGGCCCTCAGCGCCTCCAGATGGCGCGCGGCAGCGCGACGACCCATGCCGGACCCCATGGCGCGCGGCGGAGACTCCAGACGGCGCGCGTGGCAGGGTCGCCGGCCTCTTGTATGCCTCCTCGTCTCCACCTTGCCACCAGGAGCTCCGGCGAGCTCCATCAACAGCAGTGGAGGGGGGCTCGAAGTGGCATAGGGCGGTGGCCGGACGTGGCACAGGACGGCGGCGTGGAGTGTGGTCGGCGGCCATGGCGGTTCTGTGTTGTTCTTGACGGACGGCGGCGTGGAGTGTGTTCGGCGGCCATGGCGGTTCTTTGCTGTTCTTGACGAGCAGGGAGAGTGGGAGCAGAAGGGAGGCAGAGAGGAGAAGAGGAAGATAAGAAGAGAGACTGACATGTGGGCCCCACATGTCAGTTAGCGGTCAAACTACCAGTCGAACTAACGCTTCGTTTAGGTGTGGGCCTAACCTGTCATAATCGTGATCAATTGATAAGCACTCGGCGATTTGGGTTTTTTAAAACAGCCGACCACCTATTTAGTAGTTATCTGAGAAAATTTAAAAATCGGTAGTTTTTTGAAACCCTGGTCTGTAAAGTAGTTTTATGCTATTTACTCGGCTTAGGCACAGGGTACATCTAAGGTGCGGCTGCTCCGATGGATACCAAGGCAACCCTTACATTGTTGATGGATGCCAAGGTACCACCATTCGTTCGCCTCTGTTTCTTATCCATCACCTACTTTGTTAGTTCCTTGTTATTCTACCTTTACATTGTTGGTACTTCCTAATTAAACTGCTAAAACAACATATATTATGGTACAGAAGTAGTAGAATACATCGTCCACTTTTCCACACCATTTAGGGGTTTATACATGTGAATTTGCTCTTATATGCAGTTTAACATAGTACATTAATATTAACACAAAGATATCTCGTATTCATGATCCGGTCAACAACACTTTGACATCCATTATAAAAAATTAAAAATTAATAGTCATGGCCGGCCTATATGATTCCATGTCTATTTAAGAACCGGACAAATCTTGAGGTAAGTTAAAGTGTTGCTCATCTTTGACCGCGTGCTTAGAGTTTGGGTTGCGGTCGCCTGGTTGGTACATGGAACCGAATATATATAGCTATGTGAGTACAACCACTTCATGAAGCTCGGCTTCGAAACCAAGTGGGGAAAACACTTGGGTCAATCGATAGCACATAACAAATCCAATAGAAGGGTGTGGCTAGCTCTCATCTAGATGAAAAATAATTATATCCCATCTAACGCCCACGCCGTTTGATTTTAGGCGGAGATTCGTGAAGATTTTTTTATTTCTTGTTTGATTAATCAAATAGCATAGGATAAATCATGGTCTCGAAACTTGTTTCATGTAGTCGATCAACTAAATGTATTATATATGAATTAACAAAGCGACCAGGTTGTTTCATGTCTACTTCTGAAGTGCAATCAAAAGTCAATTCTATTTTATTTGAATTAACAAAGTGGTTTGTACATTATCTATAATCATATGTTCTCGGTGGCTTGATTTAAAGACCGTAATTTAATTACCCCAGTACTGTTAAACATGATGTACTGCCGTACATGTTGGGCATACTGGGGCGCATTGTAACATATCTTAACAAGAGTACTTGGGCCGTAGGTTAGGAGGTTAGAGGTGTAGTTTATCTTCTGTAACCACAATTCTATCTTTGTCTACCTTGATCCCCAAGATGTAATCTCTTCTATAAGATCTCAACTGTATGCGCTATCAGGGAGGTGTGCCCCTGCCTATAACACGTACGGGGTCCCCACTTGCTGAGGTAAGACGTTTTCGCTAAACACATAGAAAGAATTCAATAATTCACTTTCAGTATGTCGGTATGTCTTCTAAGGAGGAAGCAAGTTGGATCCCCAGCTAGCTTTCAAGGAGTAATTCTCCGTGTGAAGACTCAAGAGAGGAAGACTTGCAAGTGGCATGCATTGTCATGTTGGGACCACTCCCTCTTTCAATTATTAGTACCTGTTGTTGTTATTGTTATTGATGAAGTGAGTGGCCACGTTATTCAAACTTGCAACGCCACTGTGGGTCCTCAATAGTTAGGCCGTTAAAGCTGATCTTTCAACAAACCATCCTCAATAGTTGTTTACTTGTACACTAGGTTGTTCAATGCTGGGTTAAATATCAGTATACTTGACAGATTCTTTAACAAGATTAACAACTTAATGCTCAATCTGAGATGTTGACATGATTAACAGCTTGCTCATGTTGACATGATTAATGCTCAATCTGAGTTGTTTAAACCGAGCTCATGTGCGCCATGATTAACAGCTTGCTTACCGAACTTCACAACATCAGTCTTTGATCAGTCTGAGATGTTGACATAAAATGTAAGAATACATATATACGGTAGTTGCCCACATTACTTAATATCACGGAAACGTGACAGCTGACGGCCTCCACACAATGAGCATCTCACAAAGACAGACGTGATGCCATTTAATCTCAACTTGGTAAAAGTCCATTCAAGCTTCCGCGAAAATAGCTACGCCGTGGCTGTAGCACTGCACTTCCGCCATGCACCACTCAATCGCCATTGCCAAGCTCGCCTTGCTCCTCGCCACTGCAGCCGTGTCCTGCGGCTTCTTCGTCGTCGCACATGCACATGCGCAGAAGAGCTGCTGGCCACGCGAGAGGGACGCGTTGCTGGCCTTGAAGCAGGGCATCAACGACACCGATGGCGTCCTCGCCTCGTGGCAAAAACTGCGCCATGACTGCTGCCGCTGGACGGGCGTCGCCTGCAGCAACGAAACCGGCCATGTCACCGAGCTTCACATCGGTCTCAGCTGGTTGTTCGGCCAGATAAGTCCTTCCTTGCTTTCTCTCCAGCATCTCGAGTACCTGGATCTCAGCACCACCTCCCTACTTGGACCAAACGGCAGCAGTGTATTCCCAGATTTCTTGTCTTCTTTGCACAACTTGAGACATCTCGATCTCGCCGGCACGCCATACTCTGGTAGAGTTCCTGCTCGGCTTTCCAACCTTTCAAATTTGGAGTATCTCGATCTTAGTGGGACATCCCTGCATGGTCGTGCTCAGTTCCTGTTTTCTTACAAAAACTTGATACGTCTCGATCTCTCCAACACGCTCTTCTCCGGTACACTGCCGCCTCAGCTAGGCAAACTTTCAAAGTTGGAGTATCTCGATCTCACCAGCACGCTCTTTTCCGGTACACTGCCGCCTCAGCTAGGCAATCTTTCAAACTTGCGACACCTTGACCTCAGTTATATGCAAAATATACACACAGCAGATGTCTCATGGTTAACTCATCTGCATTTCCTGGAATATCTTGACATGAGTGACATAAATCTCGGCACCGCCGACGTGTTCCCTGTGGCCAACACAATCCCAACTCTCAAGGACCTCATTCTTAGTAACTGCTCGCTTCCATACGCCAACCAGCCGCTCACACACCTAAACCTCACAAGCCTTGAGCGGCTTGATCTCAACAGAAACGATCTGGGCCATCGAATTGATACGAGTTGGTTTTGGAACATAACAGGCATCACACATTTAGACCTTGATGAAACCTATCTCTATGGTCCATTCCCTGACGCCCTAGGAGGTATGACATCCCTCCAATTCCTATCCTTTGCCTATAATGGCAATTCAGCCACAATAATGGTGGACATGAAAAATCTCTGTGATTTAGAGCTCCTACGGCTTGATGGAAGTCTCGCGCTTGGGAACATAACAGAGTTTTTAAGGAAACTGCCACAATGCTCGTCCAACAAATTCCTCTCTGTGTATTCGAACCACAACAATATGACAGGAATGCTGCCAGATATGGTTGGGCACTTGACCAACTTACAAGATCTTTCCCTTTCTAACAACAGCATTACTGGAGCTATACCATCGGGGTTAAGGAATCTTACTAGTTTGTATGGCCTCGATCTCACTTTGAACCAGCTAACTGGCCAGATACCAATGTTACCGAGAAGCCTCACTCGATTGGCCATCTCCATGAACTCCTTGTCAGGACCTTTGCCGTTAGATTTTGGAGCTCCAGATCTTACAGATCTAAATCTCTTCTCCAATTGCCTTACTGGTCATGTTCCTAGGGCTATTTGTGAATTGAAAAACCTTAGTTTGTTGGATCTATCCAATAATCTCTTTGAGGGAGAATTTCCATGGTGTTCTGCGATGCCAAGCATGGAATTTCTGATCTTAAGTAACAATAACTTGTCTGGAAATTTTCCATCTTGGATTCAGAACAGCTCACAATTAGTTTTCCTTGATCTTGCGGTGAACAAGTTCTATGGAACGTTACCCATGTGGATTGGAGAATTGGTGAACTTGAAATTTTTGCTGCTAAACCATAACATGTTTTATGGGGATATTCCAGCCAACATCACAAATCTTATACTACTTCAGTACTTCAGTTTAGCAAGCAACAATATCTCAGGATCAATTCCATCGTCCTTGTCAAAATTAATAGCAATGACACTAGAACATCCACAGCGTGGGACTCGCTGGTATGTTCAAGAGGTCATAAACAAGGACATTTTGTCTGTGGTGATGAAGCGGCAAAATATGAAGTATGACATATATAGAGTTAACGAGATGTACGGCATTGACATTTCACTCAACCACTTAACAGGTGGAATTCCAGATGAGATAACTTCTCTTAATGGATTGTTTACTTTGAATTTATCTTGGAATCACCTGAGCGGGAAAATTCCTACGAACATTGGGGCTATGAAATCACTAGAATCACTCGACTTATCCTGGAACAACCTTTCCGGTGAAATCCCGACAAGCTTGACAGATTTGACGTATCTAAGCTCCTTGGACTTGTCATACAACAATCTTGTAGGAAGAATTCCGACAGGACGTCAACTTGACACCCTCTATGCCGAGAACCCGTCCATGTACAGCAGCAATAATGGTCTTTGTGGGCCTCCTCTTAAAAAGAATTGCCCAGGCAACAATGCTCTAGAGCATGGTAACCAGCAGAGAAGAGAAAATGGTTATGATCCAGTGGCGTTCTTCTACTTTGGGCTGATGGCTGGCTTTGTGGCGGGACTCTGGGTTGTCTTTTGTGCTCTTCTGTTCAAAAGAGCATGGAGGAATGCTTATTTTCGCCTCTTTGACAAGCTACATGACAATGTGTACGTGTTTGTTGTTGTTACTTGGGGCATGATGACCAGTAAGACAACTACAAGTTAAGAACTGGCGTGCTAAACCAAATAAGGCTGATCTGATGCTGGTGTCATTCTACTGTTGAAGTGTATGAATAAATAAGAGTGAGGAAGTATTTTGTAGCTTGTACAAGAATGTGTTTTGTTGGAGATTATAAGCTTGTAATATGTCTTAGAAGTAACAAATATTTTGTTAGGATCGTGTACACCAATCTGATTGATAAAGATTTGGTAATCCTACCAACCTTGTATTCTTGGCCTACATGGCTTTGCCCCTATATTAACATGAAAGCGTGCCGAGGCAAAGGCATAAGCTTCCACAAAACATTATTTCATTGTTCATTCTGTGTGCTAACCTGTGAATCTCACCAACTCGAATTCCAGTCTAAAAGCCCCCCGGCAGAACATATTTCCTTCACATGATACTACATACACTTAGCTACCGGGCGTGGCCTTATTTTCCTCAACCGAGTCAAGTCGCATCACACGTGTCAGATTTCCCCATTTCAGTTTCCCCCTGGACAATATGGAAACACCAGACGCATGGGTAGCAGTGGAGAGTCCGGACGCATGCAGTTTGACGAAAGAGCAGAGATCCAGCAAAACAAGAGCAGTGGTTCAAGAAAAACAGAGGAGAGGAGCTGCTCTGTTTTGAGCAACCAAATGCATACATTTTTTTTCCGGGAACTCTTGGTACATCTTACAGAGCACTGCTAGGTAGTTAGTGGTGACAGAGTATCACACTCAAGTTGAAGCTTTCTTTCTTTCTTTCTTTTCGGAACCCGCGATACTGAATAAAGGTACTCCCCTCTCAAGAAATGATGAAGCTCGGCACGGTTCAGTTCAGTTTAGTTAAGCGATGGTGCAGATGGTCCGTGAACACCCACATATATAACAGAAGTCAAACGAGCCATCACGTTAGTCCACATAGATTAAATTACCTCGGCCGTAAATTATAAATATTAATGGTTAAGATTTAAAAGATATAGCATTACATACAAATATAATTACGTTGAGACAGTTTGACATGTCACGTTGCCGGGGATGGTTGGAGACGATGTTCTGTTTGGGGATGGCTTTTTCATTATGATATACATTACAGGCCACTAGAGGTAACCAGCAAAGCATTCCGAAAGGGGCTGCGGCTCATCACCCTCTTCTATAATATTCTGTGGCCGAATCAAATTGTGGTATTCTGGGAACACCCTAAGCAAAGAAACCTTCCGAGCACGTTCTCATTTAATTTGGTGTTGTGCATGACATTTCCTGTAAAGACTCTACCTTTTGTAACCTCCAACAAGTCGCCACTAGTATTCACTCTAGCTAGGAGAGTGCAAGAAATTTCTTCCTCCAACGAATGTGGTGACCCACCATGACCATGAATGACATTAATGACAGAGGGGCTTCTGATGATCTTAGTGGGAGCAAGGGCCGGCGCCGTATATCAACCATTTCTGGTATATTTGTCGACCCTTTTGACTGAATATGCTTCCGAACCTCTGCTAGAAAATCAGGTAAGACTTCATTTAACCTTTCATTTACTAAATTAACTATTCAGTCTCTGTCCCTTCTTTCTTTTTGCGACTTAGTCATCCTTTTCTTGGGGGGATAGTAGGCATCCCAGAAAGTACTGTCGGCGCCGAGCTTACGGCCTCGTGTGGGCTCTCTCTACCTGTCGAGGGCGTACAAAATTGGGTCGAATGACCACCTTGGGGCATTCGGCAACTCTTCAGGGCTTGGTGTGTTTTGGGTAAAAATTTCCTGCATGAGCAAACTCATATCGTTTAGAAAATGGTCCTAAACATATATATGATGGAAAGTGTGGTTGTATAGGCTAATTACGTACCACTCTTTCGGCCGCAAGGTCTTTGAAGTAGTAGAGTCCGGTTTCTTTATGAAGCACTGACACACTGCAATGATGCAACTCGCCATTGACAATAGTCATGGACTTGGATCGCCGAATTATCTGCCTGGCCAGAGTCTCATCCTCTGGTAACTCGCCCCCGTTCATGTACGCAAGATAAGGAATCGTCCAATCCGGAATGACATGAAGAGCTGCCACCAATTGAGCCTCCGGATCAGGAATAGCCAAATCCTCTTCACCAGGGAGCTTGACCGACGGGTTATGCAGCACATCCAAGAAAACATTAGGTGGGACCGGTTTGCGTTGAGAGCCCAACCGGCTTAAAGCGTCCGCCGCTTCATTCTTCCAGCGGTCCACGTGGTCCACCTGATAACCCTTGAAGTGACCTGCAACAATATCCACCTCACGACGATATGTTGCCATGAGTGGGTCCTTGGAATCCCAAGTGCCAGACACCTGCTGAGCCACCAGGTCCGAGTCACCGAAGCACTTAACTCGGCTTAGATTCATCTCCTTAGCCATCCAGAGACCATGGAGTAAGGCTTCATACTCAGCTGCATTGTTAGTACAAGGGAACATTAAGCGGAGAACGTAACAAAACTTATCACCTCGTGGGGAAGTTAACACGACTCCAGCCCCCGAGCCCTCCAATTGCCTGGATCCATCAAAATGGATAGTCCAATATGTGTGATCCGGCTTCTCTTCAGGTGCTTGCAGTTCTGTCCAATCATTGATGAAATCCAAAAGTGCTTGAGACTTGACCGTCGTCCGGGGCACGTATTTCAATCCGTGCGGCCCAAGCTCTATAGCCCACTTGGCAATCCGGCCGGTTGCTTCCCTGTTCTGGACTACATCTCCCAAGGGAGCAGAACTGACCACTGTGATGGGGGGTCCTTGGAAGTACTGCTTAAGCTTCCGGCTTGCCATAAAAACTCCATATACCAGCTTCTGCCAATGCGGGTACCTTTGCTTGGACTCAGCAAGCACCTCGCTGATATAGTAAACCGGACGCTGAACCGGATATTCCTTGCCTGCCTCCTTGCGCTCCACCACAATAGCCACGCTGACTGCACGAGCATTAGCTGCGACATATAGTAGCAACGGTTCCTTGTCAATTGGAGCGGCGAGAACAGGCGGATTGGCTAACTGCCGCTTTAAATCCTCAAACGCTTTATCAGCAGCAGAACTCCAAACGAATTGATCCGTCTTCTTCAATGAGGGAGTCCTGGATTAGGGGGTGTTCGGGTAGCCGGACTATACCTTCGCCGGACTCCTGGACTATGAAGATACAAGATTGAAGACTTCGTCCCGTGTCCGGATGGGACTTTCCTTGGCGTGGAAGGCAAGCTTGGCGATGCGGATATTCAAGATCTCCTACCCTTGTAACCGACTCTGTGTAACCCTAACCCTATCCGGTGTCTATATAAACTGGAGGGTTGTAGTCCGTAGGACAATCATCTTCATACACAATCATACCATAGGCTAGCTTCTAGGGTTTAGCCTCTTTGATCTCGTGATAGATCTACTCTTGTACTACCCATATCATTAATATTAATCAAGCAGGAGTAGGGTATTACCTCCATCGAGAGGGCCCGAACCTGGGTAAAAACATCGTGTCCGTTGTCTCCTGTTACCATCCGGCCTTGACGCACAGTTTGGGACCCCCTACCCGAGATCCGCCGGTTTTGACACTGGTGCTTTCATTGAGAGTTCCTCTGTGTCGTCGCCTTTAGGCCCGATGGCTCCTTTGATCATCAGTAACGATGAGGTCCAGGGTGAGACTTTCCTCCCCGGACAAATCTTCGTCTTCGGCGGCTTCGCCCTGCGGGCCAATTCGTTTGTCCACCTGGAGCAGATCGAAAGCTACGCCCCTGGCCATCAGGTCAGGTTCGGAAGCCTAAACTACACGGCAGACATCCGCGGAGATTTGTTCTTCGG